>NC_134116.1:55514399-58014399 GCF_040939455.1 Microcebus murinus
TCATTATTTCTTAGTTAGACGCCTTCAAATCTTCCTAAAAAATCAATGTATGTTCACTTTGGCACCCCCAGATCCATTCTACATTTAGCAGCAAGAACAATTTGTCTCAAAACGTAGACTTTGCCAGTTCACTCACTTATTTATTGAAAAATAAAAGACATTTAAGCAAAAACATTTCAGGAGTCTTTAGTATTTGCTCATCAGTCAGTTAGAAGACAATCCTATAATTATCATCATCATCATGATATTTATAAAATGAGGAAGATTAAGAAAATAACATTAAACTTGAGTACATTTAAGGGTTTAGGATAGATACGTAATTTCTTAGTGAAACAGGATGTGAGATGGAAAAGCAAGATGAGGGACACCTCTTATTCATGCACAGCTAATATATATTCCAAAGTTGTATGGAAAAGACAGATTCAAACAACATGAATCAGTGAAGTGAACTGGTTCATATATATTTTTAGCTGAATGAAAGTTTATTTAAAGTGTGATTAAAATTGGACATACATTATGTCACTCTGTTACTCAGAAACTCCTCACTCTTGGCATTTTTCTATCTTTTCTTTCTTGTTATCCTTCCCCATTGCCCCCTGCCCTTTTCATCTTCTAAATTGGCAGCTTTCCCTTTTTGGTAATGGTCAAAATACTTAAAACATTTTCATGAGCCTACAAGCACATCTAACAAAGAAAGCCTTCACCTTCTCCTATCCTGTTAATCAGAGTGGGCATAGGTTTTTATATAAATAGTACTTAGTGGATAGCATTATCAAAAACAGTGGCAATTTAGCTTTATTATGATTTATACATGCAGCATAATTGGGTAAGACATTTACTGTGTTTCTCTGCCATGTTACACTCCAGAGCTTGTCATGTCTCCTATCCTAAAGTGGTCAGTTCCTCTGGGATATCTACTCAGAGTATATCCTTTCCCCTTTTTCATGGGCATTGACACTAGTAATCACCTTGGATTTGAAATAACAGTCAGGGACTTTTGTTTCAAGTTGATTGTTAGAAGCTAAGCTTTCAGGACACTGAGAAGTCTCCCCAGTGTCAACAAAGCTAGCAGTCACTCCTCGGCCAAACTTTTCCCCTTTGTGAAGCAATGCCTGAAATCTGAACAGGAGTCATTCCTATCCTCTCTCCCAGCAGCATCTTCCCAGTCCTTGTGAGCTGTGTGGATGAGGAAGGTACAATCCCCAAGACTGGAGAGCTGAGGATGCCAACAGGTCTGAATTTTCTCGACTTGGTTTATGACAAAACCAGGGTAAGGCTGTCATTAGAAAAAAAGAGAGACACTCAGACTTCATCTTCCTCAAGCTATCTGGACTTTAATATTCCTCTTGTGACCTGAATTAACTTATTTAGTCCTATTTTTGGTTATTGCAGGGCAGCTCCTGGATGGCTGCACTGTTTTGTTCTCCACTGCATCTCCAGGGATTTTCACTTGTAGGCTTTTCTGTACTGTTTGCATTTCTGGTCGTTTGCTTGAATTACCTCTTTGGGACCTGAGGAGTTCACACCAAAACACCTGTTTCTTCACAGAGAAAGATACTGGTGCCCTTCTGGCAAGGGCCTTTGCTAGTCTCAGGGATGCTGAGCAACTTAACACCTTTGGGCACAGAGGAGAGAGTCCTCAGCCTTCCTTCAGCCTGGCGAGGCTGCATTAGTGAGAGCCCCAACCTGGGACTCCAGATGGATAGAAGAGGTCATAGAGAAGAGAGCCTCAGTGTCCAGTGTTCTACCATTGTCAATGGCACCACAAGTGCCAAACACCCTTTCTTTACAGGAATGCAGCAGGCCCTGTGGGCTTCATTCTTACATGTCATTCCGCCCTACCTCTCTTGGTTGCTAAAATTCTTTCTGTACAAATGGCTCCTTTTCATTACTAAAAAACAATACAAAAATAAATCTGTTTTCTTTGCTAAAAAACACATTAAATAGCTGTTAGGCTATTTGGGATGGCATGACCCCTGCTTTGGCTTATTAACTGTGCGATCTAGAATAAGTAAAGAGGTCACTCTGACCTTAAGTTACTCCTTCAAATTTGTATAAAAACAGCAACTTCCTCTACTTACCAGTTACTCCTAAAAATTAGTTTTTTGAGGTTCCAAATAGGTAATATCCTTCAAGAAAAAAGCCCAAAAAGGCAAAGAGATAAAAATCTTGCTACCTTGCTAGATTACAGGGTTTCTATCTCTTGAAATGCTATGCTAGTACTATACACATTCCCCAAATCAAGTTAATTTCCAAGTCTTGCCAAATCTATGTTATTAATAAGACTTTCCAAGTTATGCACACTTATCTCCATCCTTGCTTCCCCCTTGCAGCTATCAGTTTACCTCATGCGCTAATCCAAACATTCCTAACTGTTCTCCTCTGCCTTGCTCCTTTCCTGACCAGTACTACAGAGTGATCCTGATTTAAAAGGCAAATCATATTGTATCACTTACCTCCCTAAAATCCTTCCAGGTTCCCAATTCCCTTAACATGAAGTTCAGATTTCCTTAACATAGTTTAAGATTCTCTTTATGATCGTAACTCTCTCTGCTGCCCTCTCCAGTACTAGTCAAATTCATTCTGATCAAAAGGCCATTTTTATCAGCACAAGAACAGAGGCAGTTGTTCTGGGTAGAAGAAAGAGCACAGGCAAAGCTGCAGAAACAGAATTCAGGTTAGTGTGGTTTGGAGCCAGTTAGCAATGTCTCCGAATGACTACAGAGCATGGATGAAGGGATAAAGAAAAAGCAAAGGAGACCAGAAAACCTGAGTTCAGATTGTGAAAGGCTTGGACTGTCACAGTAATGATATGGACTTCCCTGTGGTCTGTTGGGAGTTCTCACCATGCCTTGCCAGGAGAATATTGTGATTAGAACTGCATTTTAAAATGTTAACTCCTCTAGTTAACTCTAGCACAGCATACATACAAGAGATAGAGATCTGGATCCGAAAGAGCAGTAATAGTTTAATCAAACTGCAAGAGAGATTAGAGCACAAAGGCAGTGATAGTGGAAATAGAAAGAAAGTTAAAGCCAGAGACATTTTGAAAAATGTGGGGAATTAGGTAGAGAGAAGCATCAATCATGACATTAAGGTTACTAATTTGTGAGACTAGGTGGATTAGGATGTTGTTGATGAAAGTGAGCAAAGGGCTTTTGCAGAGATCAGAACAATTTTTTTTTTCTAAAGGCATTGTGAGCACTGTAAACACCCTACTGTATAGGATATCATCATCATTATTATCAAGCAGTGCTACGTTAATAGCCCTTTGGGTCTAGAGCTTGAATTATGGGCTATTTCATGTACTTGAAAGAAACTACATCCCAGCTAGTCCAGATGGATATTACCTAGCCTGCTTTAAGATTCCCCAGGGAAGAACAACCATAACAAACCCAAGAAAGCCCCTCTTCCTAGCAACTGTGCATCTTTCCAGATGTCTTATCCATGGCATCATCCCCTCAATATGTTAGAATCTATGTGGACAATTTTTAAAAGAACTGTGACATTCTGGTATGACAGAATCATGATTCTTGGAGTTCTTTAAAATTTAAATATAAGGGGGAAAGAGCAAGTCTTCTGTTTGATCGCAAAAGCTATAAAGATGCAAAGAGAGAAAGGTCCATTCCAGCATTTCAATAATACCTGTTTTTACTGGAAACCTGAGCTGACTTTAATCATCTACACTTCAGACTGAGCCAATATCTCAGAAAGCTGCAAGTATTGTGAATGCTGTCACACTAGCACAAAGCCTTTGCAGAAATATCTCCAAAATACACAAATTAAAAAGCACATTCTCTGTCTCTGTCTTTCTCTCTTTCACACACACACACACACACACACACACACAAATACACACAAACACACACACAAACATACAAATTGTGTGTGATGCACACAAATTGTCTTTAATTATTAAATGATTGTCACTGTAGACAGGATAAATCTTTCAATTAATATAGTAGTGCCCATGCTAAAAATGCTTTACCTATTAGAAAGCCTTAGTTGTAATGGGTTACTTCAATCAATACTTATAAATTGCACATTTTAGGGGGATAATTGGTTAATGCAAACTCAGCTGGCAGCGAGGAGAGAACAGTGTATGTTTGTTCCTTTCTGTAAGGTTGGAGAGCTGAATTAAAGGACTACAGAACATCACCAGTTAACACACTTTGAATTATGCAAATAGCACCTACTACTGCATTCTTCAGAAAGATACTCAAAAACCTCTTTTTCAATTGTATGTATTGTGTGTGTGTGTGCTGGCATTAGAACACATATCACCTTTTTATTTTAAATCTTTCTAAAGAAAAAAATACTTTAAATCCAGAAAAACCTTTATACTTAAAAATGCTTCTTTATCTATCACTTTCATGCTTAAATGGTCATCTGGTTTGACATTATCTTTATTGAAAATAAGTCATCTCAATAGAACTTCTCTTATCCAGTCTACTGTGAGGAGGTAGCACTTAAGTTGACGGAAGATTATTTCATTTTTATCTTTTCTGGAACACCAGAGGAAAGGCTCAGACATTGTCACATTTCATTTGCAGGTAAACTTGTATTCATTTTAGGTTAACTGGTTACCACTACTCACTTTCACCTAATGTTTCCATATTTTTTCTTATGATGCAGTGTCTCTTTTTATTTCAGAATGAATCAGTTGTGCCTATTTGACTTTTTATGGCTCAGGGATTCCTAATGAATATTCAAACACTACCTGCATTGCTCAGCATACAATCCTTCCTAAGTAGCAAGATTTTCATTTTACATGTTCAGTTTGATGTCCTTTCTTATGTATTAGTAGAGAATGTCTCCTAGGCTTATTCTTGAAGAAATAAGTGATGGAAGTCCCTGTGGGTATTTATACTTGATTTTCTTAGTTCACATTATTTTGATCAAGGGTTTTTACTACTCTATGTTTGAAGAAAGTATAATGACAGAAAACTTTTCACATATCTTCTCTGCATATTTTTATCTTGATTGTGCAAACATTCTATACCTGAATATGGATTTATTTTACAAATAAAAGTTTGAAAATTTTAGCTAAGAGACATACTGTTCTCTAAATAAAGTAATATAGTGTCGAAATTCCTGCCTCCACTTTTAGAGTGACAAACAGGAATAATAAAAAAGGATAAAACATAATTCTTGTTAATTTTAAAAGTTTTCAAGATTTAAGCAGTGGGGTGTCATGGGAAGGATTAATAGGAACATGACATGGAAAGGCTAATAGTATCAATCATTAAAAGATAGCAAGAAAAGGAAACAAAATATTTAGGTCACAATTCAATACAGGATATATTATTTGTAAATGTGAAATTACATCCTCTGATCAAGAACTAGTAGTTTTTAGGGCAGATAGAGATATATATCATACAATACCAGAAGTACATTTTTACACAAAGACACAGTTTTTTTACTTCTAAAACAGATTTTCACCAGAATTTATTTACCTACAAGCAGGCTGCTGACTTCATATGACAATATGCATTTTCATAATTCTAGATTTAAATTTGTGAATGACTATATACAGAGAAGCATGAAGTACTGAGTATTTCAGCATTTCTTCTCAAATTGTTAATAATTAATTCCCTATAGTAATATTCCTTTGGACTCCAGCAAGATGCCTTCGTGAAGGGATTTTTGTTTGGACTAAATTGTTCAACATTGGAGCTGCATAACTTTGTGTGTGTATGCATGTATTTTGATTTTTTTTCCAGCATTACTGAATATAATTGGCAAATAGAATTTGTATATATTCAAGATGTACAATGTGATATTTTTATATATGTATAGATTTTAAAAAATTAATTTACTTAGATGCCTATTTTTAGATTGAATTTACATTATTTTTTCAACTTCTATGCAGTAAGAAGAAGGTTTTTTGTTTCACTGATTCAGTCTTCTTTCTCTGTTTCTCATTTACCTTTCTCCATTATGGTGGCAGATATTAGAATATTTCATTTCTGCCCAAGTCTTGAGAGGGAAAGCAACACCAGAATGACTTGCCTTTCTATTCTTTCTCATTTGTCTTATTCAGAGAATAACAAAATCAAATCTTAATAGTAAGTACTTACCTTGCACTAAACAGATCAATCTTTTCCATTAGATTTGTCACATGAGACATGAACTCAACGGTAATTGATTTCAAAGTCATGTGGCACAACAGCCACTATAGTATTTTTCCTATGATAGTCTCAATCAATAGACCTAGCAGCTTAACAAAAATAATTACATCAACATATCTGCTTTCTTGACACCATTTTGTTCTTAGGTGTTAGAAACAGTCCGGTATTAGAAGAAATCCAATAAGTTAGAAGCAGGAAGGCTAAGAGTCCGTGTAACAGAGTGCTTCCACCTCCTGGGTTCCAGTGATACTGATTCCCTCATTTTCTCAATCTTTTCACAGCTCACAGCACAGTCCATCAGTCTTACAAGCAGTTCTAATAGTTCCTGGATTTGGAGTTTGATGCAGGCTTTGTATGAGTAGATGCTTATATAAAAGCTAAAATAGGCAGGTATTAAAAGGATTAAGTGATTCAGTAGAGTATCTCAGCCAGCCATAATTCAAGACACAATAGTTCAAATCTTTCATTGCTGTTTTCTTTGATAAAATGTAGGTTTTAACCTTTTGGGAAGTCGTTTTCTACAGTGTCAGCAGCAACTCCAGACCTGTCAACTCAACAATACTTTACAACTAATGCCTTTCACAATGTCTGAGGTAGAGAAAGGAGCTGCAATAATACTGCCTGGGATTCAGTGAGATTGGAAATGTAGTAGCATGCATGGGCTAGTTGCTTTGTGTATGGAAATAGGTGAGTCGGCAATGACACGAGGGAGCAAAAATCCCTGCAGCAGAAATCCAAGTCACTGGAAAAAATAGTTATTGTATCAGAGGATGTCAAAAATCAATACATGTCATGTCTGAATTAAAATTATAAACTATTAGCATGCTGCCCTTGTATGAGTAGATGCTTATATAAAAGCTAAAAGAGGCAGGTATTATTAGGATTAAGTGATTCAGTAGAGTATCTCAGCCAGCCATAATTTAAGACATAATAGTTCAAATGTCACTTTAAAGCTTATTGTGAGAATTTCCAAAGACTAATTTTTGTTTGCATTGAAAGAGCAGATAATAATTCAATCAATAAAAGGTTGAGAATTGACGTTTTTCTTTATATTATTAATGGTTATTTATTTTTATTTTATTTCTTTATTTATTTATTTTTGCTTATGAATTTTTATCACCTTTGACCACTGAATAATTTAGTGAAGCAATTTTTATTTTTTATTATTTTCAAAATTTTGTTTCAGAATATTAGGGGGGTAAAAACATTTTGGTTACATAAATTGCTTTTGCACAGTTTTGAGTCAAAGTTTTAAGTGTGCCCATCGCCCTGATAGTGTCCCTTCCTTCCCCAACCTCCTGCTTGATTTCTGCTGAATGTTATTTCCATATGTGCACATAAGTGTTGATCAATTAGCTCCAATTTAATGGTTAGTGCATGTGGTGTTTGTTTTCCCATTCTTGTGATACTACCAAAGCAATTTTTACTTCAGAATTTTATATGGAGTTTTCTTCCACCCAATCTTATTTTTTGTTTGTTTATTTGTTTGTTCTTATTTTCTTAAAGTGCCTCTTAAGTGAACATATTTGTTTATTTTTAGATGTCGATTTCTTTTGTTAACCTCACAAGATATAAACATCAATTAAATTCAATTTTGTCTTCTTCACTGTGCAAACCTTTGAATTTCATTTTTATTTTGCCCAAATCTCAACATAGTTTTATTGACCAAAATAAGGATATTTTTCAAAAACAGTGTTTTAGCTCCAGCATTTCTTCATCATTGGAGTCTAACCATACATTGCTCACTCATTTAACAGGTATTTATTGAGTACCTATTATCTTTCAGTCATTGTGTTAGATACAATAATAAGCAAACAGACACGATCTCATCTTACAAAAGGCAGAAACCATTTTAGAACTGAAAAGTAAGCAAACAAAAAACTTGACATGGACAGTGATTTGAAGATAGACAAATGAATGTTCTAGTTCTAATGTTGAAAATAAGTAAGTAAGTAAAGAGAGAAAGGAATTTAGTCTAGCCATTTAAATGAGAGTAATACTTGACCTAATATTCCTGAATTTACTTATCAGTTGATTAGTTGAAATATATTATATGATTGGTAGGTTTCTAGAAGGTCTTTATTCTCTAAGTATATATCCTATGCAATGCCTATATTTCAAAATTTCATATAAATTTATTCAGGTCAAAACCAATTCTTTTCTAAAATACAAATTCATCTAGGGAAGCAATAGATTAATATTGACAGTTGTTCACTCCTTAATTGGATTTTTTTTAGAATTATTTAATTACAGTCAACTGAAATAAAAGCATAGTTTTTAAGGAAGAGAAACACAAACTAAAACATTACTGGAAAAACCTGACATAGTGAGTTCACTGACCATAGTTTAGGGCAGAAAGACGTGCAACATGAGGAGCTAAAACTCCATGGAGAAACTTTGCCAATCTTTATAGTAAAACTCTTAACTAGTCAAGGTTGCACTAACAAAATTGTGAATTGGGTTTACTGATAGATTTTTGTTTTGTTTTGTTTTGTTTTTTGTTTTTTGTTTTTTTATTTCAGCATATTATGGGGGTACAGATTTTAAGGTTTCAATAAATGCCCACTTCCCCTCCTCCCCCAACAAGTCTGAGTCTCCAGCATGACCATCCCCCAGATGGTGCACATCTCACTCATTATATATGTATATACCCACTCCCCTCCCCCCTGCCCAATACCCTATTACTGCAGTACCTATGTGACCACTTAGGTGGTGTTCAGTTAATACCAATTTGCTGGTGAGTATATATGGTGCTTGTTTTTCCATTCTTGGGAAACTTCACTTAATACTATGGGTTCCAGCTCTAACCAGGAAAATATAAGATGTGCTATATCATCATTGTTTCTTAGAGCTGAATAGTACTCCATGGTATACATTTACCATATTTTATTAATCCATTCTTGGATTGATGGCCACTTGGGCTGTTTCCACAGCCTTGCAATTATGAATTGTGCTGCTATAAACATTCGAGTGCAGGTGTCTTTTTTGTAGAGTGTCATTGGATCTTTTGGGTAGATGCCCAGCAATGGGATTGGTGAATCAAATGGTAGATTCAATTGTATCACTTTAAGGTATCTCCATATTGCTTTCCACAGAGGTTGAACTAATTTGCAGTCCCACCAGCAGTGTAGGAATATAGAATTTTTTTATTTCCATCTTGATTTCTTCATTTATGAAGTAATCATTTAGTAGGAGGTTGTTTAATTTCCACGTTTTTGTGTAGAAATGTGAGTTTCTGTTAGGGTTGATTTCTACTTTTATTCCACTGTGATCTGAGAAGGTACATGGTATGATTTCTATTTTTTTTAAATTTCTTGAGATTTACTTTGTGTCCTAGGATATGGTCAATCTTAGAGAATGTCCCGTGAGATGATGAGAAGAACATATATTCAGTGGATTTTGGGTAGAATGTCCTGTAGATATCAGTCAGACCCAATTGTTCCAGGGTTTTGTTTAAGTCCATTATTTCTTTATTAATTTTCTGTTTGGAGGATCTGTCTTGTGCCGTCAGTGGGGTGTTGAAATCTCCAGTGATTATGGAGTTGCTATTAATCCATTTGCTTAGATCCAGTAAGGTTTGCTTTATGAAACTGAGTGCACCTAAGTTGGGTGCATATATATTTAAAATTGTTATCTCTTCTTGTTGGATTGTGCCCTTCACCATTATATAATGACCCTCTTTGTCTTTCACTACTTTTGTTGGTTTAAAAACTAAATCGTCTGAAATTAGAACTGCCATGACAGCCTTCTTTTGGCTTCCACTTGCCTGGAATACTGATCTCTACCCTTTTACTTTTAGTCTATATGCATCCTTGCAGGTTAGATATGTTTCCTGAAGACAGCATATACTTGGCCTGTATTTTCTTATCCATTCAGCCAGCCTGTGTCTCTTGAGTGGAGAGTTTAAGCCATTCACATTTATTGAGAGAACTGATAGGTAAGGTAGATTACTGTTCATTCTGTTGGGTTGGATGTTGTTGCTTTGATTTCTCTCTTGAGCCATTGTATTATCTGGCCTTTAATCTTTGGGTTTTGGTTGTTTTTATATTCGTGAGTTTTTATTATGTTGTTCCATGCGTAACACTGTTTTGAGTACTTCTTGTAGGGCTGGTCTTGTCTTGGTGAATTCTCTGAGACTTTGCTTGTCTCAGAATGACTTAATTTCTCCTTCATATATGAAGCTTAGTTTTGCAGGGTATAAGATTCTAGGCTGGGCATTGTTTTATTTCAGAAGAGTGAGAATGGGGCCCCAGTCTCTCTTTGCTTGTAAAGTCTCATTAGAGAAGTCTGTTGTTATTTGAATTGGCTTTCCCTTGTATGTCACTTGCTTTCATCTTACAGCTCTTAGAAGGGCCTCTTTAGTTGATATTTTGGTTCAGTCTGATGACTGCATGTCGTGACGTCTTCCTGTTTGCATTGAATCTCCCAGGGGTCCTCTGAGCTTCTTGAACTTGTATATCGAGATTTTGAGCAAGGCCTGGAATTTTCCTCTATTATATCTTCAAACAGCTTGTCCAACCCTTGAGTGTTGTCTTCTTCCCCTTCTGGTAACTCTATGACCCTCACATTAGGTTTCTTCGCATAATACCACATCTCTTGTAGGCTTTGCTCTTTTCTCTTTTTTCTCCTCTATCTCTGTGATGGTTTTATTTAGTTGGAGGATGTTATCTTCAATCTCTGAGATTCTTTCTTCTGTTTGATCTACTCTGTTCTTGAGACTTTCTACTGTATTTTGTAGTTCCTTGAATTGATTTTTCATTTCCAGGAGTTCAGTTAAACTTTTCTTCATTGTGTCTACTTCTTTAGTGAACTTTTCTTCTAGGTCCTGGAGGCTTTTTGTGGTTTCTTTGTGTTGGTTATTGAGTTGTTGTTGCAGGTCGGTGAGTGTTCTTATGATCCACAGACAAAATTCCTCTTCTGTCATTTTGGTTGCCTGATTTGGGTTGGTGTCCGTTTCTAGAGGGCTGGTGTTCCTCTTTGGCTTGTGTTTTCCGTTTGGTTCTTCATTTTTCCTGAGTTCCTTCACTGATTTCTTCCCATGTCGATCAGTTGTTGTTTCTTTCCTTTAGGTTTTTGTTTGGGTACTCACACACCTTGTTTAGTTTCTGAGCCGTTAGGTGGTATCTGTGGGTGAGACAGACTCCCTGTATAATGAGTCAGTGGGTGCCGTGGAAAGGCTGTGCAGGATGCCGTCCCTGTCAGTAGGTGGCGTTTGCTTGGAGGAACAGGCTATGCTGTTGATTTTGTGTCCTGTTATCAGCTCTTGTTCTGGGTGGAGCTGGGTTGGGTAAGCCTGCCCTCAGGCACCACCAATGCCATTAGCAGGGGTCAAAGTTCTGTTCTCTGCTTCCAGGAAAAGCTGTCAGGGCGGGGCTGGAATGGTCCCACTCAGCCAGAAAGTCTACTTGTGGGGGTGGGGCTGTCTGAGACCCGCAGTCTAGAGCAGGCCTTGCTTCTTTCCACCCTCCCCAACTCCGCAGCCACTCCTGGGCCTCCGCCAGCACTGATAGATTTTATTCAAGAATAACACAGGGATTTGTTTTAGATAATTTCTTTTCTGAGAAACACATCGCCAGAAAAGAACATACATAGGTATATGAGACACAGAGAGAGAAAGAAAAAATGGAAACATTTCTGTGAGATAATTAGCAATATTATTGCCATTGCCCAATAATGAAAACTATAGTGGATATATGACGAAGACAGAAGGAAAAAGAGAACTTATTTTTTCTGAATAATGTTTTCTATAGTAATAATAAAGACTTTCTTTGCTTTCCTCCGTTGTTCCTACTCATCTTTCTTTTTCTTGAGCACTAATTTTTAAAATCTTTTTTGGTATCTTCATTATTTCCTCCTCCTCCTCCTCCTCTGTCATCTTCCTCTTCACTGTCTTTGTCTTTTTCATTGTCATTAACTAGTTATGGGATGATTATCTTCACATGCTTAAATGCATAGTTCCTTTCAAAAATCACTGAATACTTGATTAAAGATATGTATTAATATTTAATTTAGAGAAAAAGTTTCTTTTTCTAGCACAGTATAGAATAGTTCATTGATGCATGGAATTTCTTTTTTAAAATAGATTCACTTTTTAAAGGAGCTTTAGGTTCAGCTTTAGGTTTAGGTCTTTTTAAAAACAATCTTAAAAAGTGATTTTTTTCTTTTCTTTTTTATTTCAGCATATTATGGGGGTACAAATATTAAGGTTACGTATATTGCCCTCACCCCCCTTCCCCTTCAAGTCAGACGTTAAGAGTGACCATCCCCCAGACAGTGCACCTTGCACTCATTATGTATGTATATACCCATCTCCTCTTAAATAGTTATTTTTCAAAATAATTTTTGCTTTGTATTTATTTATCCAGTAGATTAAAACCAGCAACCTTGAAGAATATTCGCTAGAAAGCTCTTGTAGGAAGAATTGTGAAGTTTATGAGGTAAACAATTGCCATTGTCATTGAATGTGTAAGAGAGATGATGAAATCTGTGTTTGTGGCATTATTTTTTTCATGGTACATTTAGCCCTACATTTAGATCAAACTCATAATATGTCTTCTATATATAAGTAATCTTGAATTTTCTCTGTTATGTCTAAGAATCATCTTTTAGTATTAGAAGTACTTTACGAAATTGATCACAAAGTTATTTTGGCCTCAATTATTTTAAGACATATTTTGAAACTAGGTGTCTGTGTCTTATTTAGATATTCTAGTTTATATTCAATTCTATTCTTGGGATACTTCACTTAGAAGTATGGGTTCCAGCTCTAACCAGGAAAATATAAGATGTGCTATATCACTATTGTTTCTTAGAGCTGAATAGTACTCCATGGTATACATATACCACATTTTATTAATCCATTCTTGGATTCATGGGCACTTGGGCTGCTTCCATAGCCTTGCAATTATGAATTGTGCTGCTATAAACATTCGAGTGCAGGTGTCTTTTTTGTAGAATGTCATTGGATGTTTTGGGTAGATGCCCAGTAATGGGATTGCTGGATCAAATGGTGGATTCACAATTCTAATCTTTAAGGATATTATTTGTATCAAAAAAGAAATTTCATTATTTTAGATGACTTGTAGAATTTCTTAATCTTTTTTGCAAGTGACAGGGTTTGTGTTGATGATAATTATGTTTATGGTATCATAAATTATGAAAAATGCCCTAAATTCGGCACAAGATTGAACTATTCTATGTTCATTTTTTTTCAGTGACAAGACTAGTATTGTGGGCATACAATTCCAATTGACAGGAGGAATAGGTACAACTGACACATTTAGTTCTCTATAAGACATCAAGATTATGAAATAAGAAATAAACTATTTATTCTAGGTCAAATGCATTTCTGTTATTTTCATAATCATTTTAATTATGACTGTTTTGTCAAATACAGTTTAAGGAAGTCTAATATACTAGTTAAAGAATATCTTTAGTTTGAAGAAGGATATTTTACAGGTTCGTACTTTTACTTATAATTCTGTATTCTGTCTCAAGTTTTGTAATAAGAAATGAAGGATTTAAATAGTCAAGGGCATTGAATGACTAAATTCTTTTTGCCTAGTTTTTCTTTTTTCTTTTGATGAACATTTTCCAGTTTTAGTTTCTTGTACATAGCTTTAATTTACATTTAATTTAATTTAAATTTTCAGATTGAAATGTGATTGAGATTGAGATTAAAGGTATGACAATGTTGGTCAGTCAGATTTATGGAATGCCCACAGTGTACAGTTAGTACATGGGTCTATAATGTTAAACTGAAGAAATAAAAAGCATAGTTCCATCTCCTTGAGAAGCACAATTTTTACCCATGTAGCTGAATCTAGCTTTGAAATGAGATAGGCTTTTTTAAAGTCCCCTATAAAACAGGTTATAAATATAACTGCATATTTGCATATGTAATGAGTTCATTATTTAAAGGGGTCCCATGATGAATTAGCAATGGGTTATTTTGTAAGGAGGTGATCATTTTTAATAATTATTTCTCAGTGAATTTTTTAACCTATTAACCTTATTTAACCTAAGGATCATTTATGTACAGTTACTGATGGAGCTATAATAACATTTTGAGATAATATAACATCAAGTTCATCAAGGATGGTTTCATGGAAAAGAAATTGGGATTACCTCCAAAAGAAGTGATTATTTAACACAAGGCAATAAGAAATACATTATAGAAAAATTGTATTAATTTTTCTGATATAACACATTCCATTAGCACCTATTGTTTTCTTTTGTTTTATTTTCACTTGGGAGTTTAAATTACCTATTCTTAGGCTCTAGAAGTCACGAAAACATGATCACAGAAGACATTTGTTTGGAATGAATGATATTTTAAAATTTTTAATACTTTTAAATGGGGCAGGCATACCCAAGTTTTGTTTTTAAACTCTATGCTGTCTTGTATTCAGACTGTAGGTATTTGGGCTTACTATCCTTGATTTTAATCTTTATATAAATTGAAAAGCTCACTGTGTACAAAGATGCTATAAAAGAGAGACATTTCTCCTACCTTTATACAGAGTTTACAGTCTCTTTGGAAATAGGTAGTAAAGAAATAATTACATATTTAAATTGAAGTTATGTTAAATATCTTAAATGAAAATATATAGGCAATTTGAAGTTCAACAATAAGAGTTAGGATAGGAAAGTGACAATTAAGCTAAAACTCGAAGAATTTTTTAATGACTCAGATGTGGGGTTTTCTAGGCGTTCACCATTTTCTGATGAGGAAAACATGGTCTGGAGGGGCAGACACCCACTTTAATAAAGAAAATTCAGATTTCTGGTTTCCAGGATGGAATTCTTTTCACTGCCAGATGTTTTTATCATCCACTGCAAGTAATCCAATCCTATAAGTGCAACATTTTTTGTGTTAGAACATTTACAGAAGTATTAAACACTTCAGAAAAATTAAATTGAGCAGAGATACTTGGATTACCTTTTACTGTTTTATTATATCTTTACTGTTTTATTATATCTTCTCTAGCTTGTCACAGCCAAAAGCCATGGGACAGAATAATGACAACATGCATTTATAAGGATCAGTTTTTACTTCATTTAACTAGTTAAGCCATTTGTTTATGTTAACTAAGATGTATCCTTATTAAAATGACTTTTATCATCTGAAATAATAGTATATTATGTATATTAGTTTCTTTTTTACAATTAATAAAATTTGAACTGGACACAGAGAATAAAACATTTCATACCAAAACCAGAAACAATATGAAGGTTGTGCTTCAGTGAGCATATTGTCTATTATACTAGAGATAACTCTGTTAATGAATCTGTCCATTTCCTTTGCTGTGGCTGTTGAACAATGTTTACATTTTTTTTAAAACACATGATTACACCCTAAAAGTATTGTTCTCAAAAGGTCAAAACTTCCATTCTCTCTGTGTGCATTTAGGGAACCAAACCTGATCAGCCAGAGAGACTAAGGTGATAATTATTAACATCTGATCCCCAACGGAAGTTTTTTTAGTTTTTGGCTCCTAATCTTGCCCTAAGGATCCCTTGTAGGATGGGAAACCTGCAACTTTGGGGCCACATGTGGCCTTCTGGATCCTTGAGCGTATCCTTTTGACTGAATCCAAATTTCACTGAACAAATCCTTTTAATAAAGTGATTTGTTCTGTGCAGTTTGGATTTGGTCAAAGAGCCACACTTGGGCATCTGGAGGACGACAGGTGGCCTTGAGGCTGCAGGTTCTTCACCTCTGCATGATGAAAGGGAATCTTTAAATCAATGAACTATGAGCTAAAAATCATGTGATTTTGGAAAAAGTTTATTTAACCTGGAATATGGCAGGACCTATTCCTTTAGCCCTTTACTCTGCCTGCTTTCCTATTCACATGGTAGATGGGGCCTCTAAAATAAAATATATTCAATTCTATCCAATATAATGCTTTTAATATGGAATGGATGAAGGAGAGACGATCAAATGAGAATGCTTAACACCTATGTGGTTCTCACTATGTGCTAGGTCCTGCTTTTGGTACTAAATATAATGTTAAATTACTTAATCTTCATATGAACCCTGTAAGGAGAATGTTAACATCTTATGTTAAAGATGAGAAAACCAATGCTAAACAAGATTAATAAAATTAGCCCAAGGTCTACACGTTGTAGGGTATTAGAACTGAGGCAGATGGCCCCAGAGATTGTGCCTACTATGAAAGTTACCATTGGAATCAGGCTGCTTTCCCATCGGAATTCTAAAATTTACCAGCAGTGAAAACTTGGATAATCTATTTTCCCTTGCTTAAAATAAATTTCCTTATTATTTGTAAAAATGAGAGTTATAATAATAATAGTACCTACCTCATCGGGTTGCTGTGAGGATTGATTGTGATAACCTATGTAAAACACAGTGGCTGGCACACAGAGAGCACACTAGTGGTTGACTCTTATAACTCATTGCTGTTATACAGGCATCTCTCTTTTTATTATGCTTTGTTTTATTTTTGTTTTATTGCACATCACGGATATTGTGGGGGGTTTTGTGTGGTTTATTTTATTTTATTTTTTATTTATTTATTTTTTCCAGTATATTATGGGGGTACAAATGTTAAGGTTGCATATATTGCCCTGGCTTCCCCTCCCCACCTCGAGTCGGAGCTTCAAGCGTGTCCATCCCCCAGTTGGTGAGCATCACATTATGTATGTATATACCCATCCCCCCCACCTGCCCGACACCCAATAAATGTTATTCCTATATGTCCACTTAGGTGTTGATAAGTGAAACCAATTTGCTGGTGAGTACATGTGGTGCTTATTTTTCCATTCTTGGGATACTTCATTTGGTAGAATAGGTTTTTGTGTTTTTTGTTGTTTTTTTGTTTTGTTTTGTTTTGATTTTTTACAAATTGGAGGTTTGTGGCAATCCTGTGTTGAGTAAGTCTGTTGGTAACATTTTTCCAATATTATGTGTTCATTTGATGTCTCTGTCACATTTTGTTCATTTTCACAATATTTCAAACCTTTTCATTATTGTTATATCTGTTATGGTGATCCATGAGCAGTGATCTTTCATGTTACTGTTGTAATTGGTCTGGGGAGCTACAAACCATGCCATATAAGATGGGAAATGCAATCAATAAAAGTATGTGTTCTAACTGATCCACAGACCAGTTGTTATCCTGTCTCCTTTCCTCTTCTTGGACATCCATATTCCTTGGGAAATAATAGTATTGAAATTTGGCCAATTAATAACTCTACAATGGCTTCTAAGTGTTCAAGTGAGAGAAAGAGTTGCACATCTCTCACTTCAAATCAAAAACTAAAAATGATTAAGCTTTGTGAAGAAGACATGCCAAAAAGCCAAGATAAGCTGAAAGCAAGGCCTCTTGCCCTATATAGTTGCCAATTTATAAATGTGGAATAAAAGTTCTAGAAGGAAATTAAAAGTGCTACTCCACTGAACACAAAAATCATAAGAAAGCAAGGCAGTCTTATTGCTAATATGGAGAAGGTTTTAGTAGTCTGGATAGAAGAGCAAACCAGCCACAAAATTCCCTTTAGTCAAAGCCTAATCCAGAGCCAAGCCCTCACTATGTTCAATTCTATGAAGGTTGAGAGAGTTGAGGAAGCTGAAAAAGAAAAGTTTGAAGCTAGCAGAGGTTGGTTAATGGGGTTTAAGGAAAGAAGCTGTTTCCATAACATGAAAGTGTAAGGTGAAGTAGCAAGTGCTGATGGAGAAGCTGCACCAATTTATCCAATATATCTAGCTAAGATAATTCATGATGGTAACTACGCTAACCAACAGATTTTGAATGTAGACCAAACAGCCTTCTATCAGAAGAAGATGCCATCTAGGACTTTCATGGCTAGAGAGGAAAAATCGATACCCGGCATAAAGACTTCAAAGGACAGGCTAGATCTCTTGTTAGAGATAATGCAGCTCTTCACTTTAAGTTGAAGTCAAAGCTAAGCTATCATTCTGAAAATCCTAGGTCCCTTAAGAATTATGCTAAATCTAATCTGCATGTGTTCTATAAATGGAATAACAAAGCAAGGATGAAAGCACATATGTTTACAGCTTGATTTACTGAATATTTTAACTCCACTGTTGAGATCTACTGCTAAAAAGAAGACTACTTTCAACATTTTACTGCTCATTGACAATGCACCTAGTCACCCAAAACGGAGATGTATAAGGAGATTAATGTTGTTTGCATGCTTGCTAATATAACACCTATTCTGCAGCCCATAAATCAAAAAGCAATTGAAACTTTCAAGTCTTATTATCTACAAATACTTTTTATAAGGTGATTTCTGACAAAGATAGTGATTCCTTGGATGTATCTGGGCAAAGTAAATGGAAAACCTTCTAGAAAGGACTAACCATTTTAAATGTCATTAAGAACATTCTTGATTCATGGTAGGAAGTCAAAATATCAACATGAACAGGATTTTGGAAGAAGTTAATTAATCCAAACCTCATGTGTGCCGTTGAGGAAATCAAAACTAGTGGAGTCAGTAACTGCAGATGTGCTCAAAATAGCATCTTGAAGTAGAGCCTGACTATGTGACTGAAATGTGGCAATCTCATGATAAAACTTGAATAGATGAGGAGTTGCTTCATATGAATAAACAAAAAAAGTGGTTTCCTGAGATGGAATTCCTGGTGAAGATGCTGTGAATGTTGTTGAAATAACAACAAAGGATGTAGAATATTACATACACCTAGTTGATAAAGCAGAGTTTGAGAGACTGGACTATAATTTTGAAAAAAAGTTCTGCTGTGAGTAAAATGCTGTCAAACAGCCTGGCACACTAAAGAGAAATCTTTCATGAAAGAAAGTCAATCAATGTGGTAAACTTTTTTGTTTCGTGTTAGTGGAGTTACTTCCTCTACTATTTTTGAATTCCTCAGTGTTATCCATGAGTGTTGGAATTAATTAACTTACTCCAAAATTGTGGTAAACAAAAAGATTTCCACAGCCACTCCAACCTTCAGCAAATACCACCTAGGATTTGACATCATCCATCAGCATCAAGGCAAGACCCTCCACCAGCAAAAAGGTTACAACTTGCTAAAGATGCAGATGACTGTGAGTATTTTTAACAATAAAATATTTTAATTAAGATATGCACATAGTTATTTAGCCATAATGCTATTGTACACTTAATAGACCATACTAAAGTATAATGTAAACATAATTTTATATGTACTGGGAAACCAAAAAAATTACGTGACTCATTTTATTGCTATATTCACTTAATTGTGGTGATCTGGAATTGAACCTGCAATATCTCTGTGGATGCCTGTATTATCACACAAGGATACGTATGCTGGTGACTGGGTCCTCCAATGGACCTTGCTGAAGACAGTAATGAGAATCTGAAATATCCTTTATCTTATATATCCTTAAATTGAAGTCGTAAGTCTTATATATAGCATGTTCTTAGCAGCTTATCAAATTAACCAAATAAACAAACAAAAACTTCTGTTGATTGACCTAAAGGATTCTTAATTTGTAAAGTGGATTATCTGACAGGTGAAACTAGTTTTGATTCATCTCCTTCTCTCCAGTCTCTTCATTCTGAACAAAGGGTTATCCTTCTAAAGAATTATCTTTATGAGAGACATAATTTCATTATCTTTTTTGTTGGCTCTTGTTTTCCTCCAGGAGTTTGGAGATTACTGCAGTAATCTGTTAGAGAGACAATGAGAGCATGGTGTGTGAAAATAGCAACCAAGAAAAAGAAAAGGAGAAGTCAGAGACTTATCAAAACAAGCCTTTGACTCAATGGTTGTGGAATTCAATGGGGAGATAGCAGTACAAGTAAAGAATAACAATCAATGCTCCTAGCTTAGACAAACAAACAGTAATGTCAATAACAGAAAGAAAAGATAAAAATAGATGGAAAGTAATGAATTTGCTTTGGAGTGTGTTGAGAGTATTTTGTCTGATCTCAACATACAGGTCCAAGTTGAAGACTAAGATTGAGAACCACCGACTATACATAGACGTAGTCAATGGAGAGAAGTCCTTCAATTCTCATCCAAGAATATCTTATTCTGTATATTTATGTTTTTATTGAATGGAGTAATTATTCCTGTTTCATCTTTTGGGGGGCTACAATATTTAATTATCACAGAAATAAAAAGAAAAATGGAGAATTCTAATAACCACATGCCTCAAAAATCCAAATATCAGAGCAGTTTATGAAATTGTTCTTTGCCAATTTCCATATACCATTTTGGCTTGGCCTTTTATAACTTTTCTTTTCTTTAAGGGTGAATAACTTCCATGTTCCTTTTGACCTGGTTTTATCTGTATATCAATTATAATTTATAGAAAGTGGTGAGAGAGAGAGATGCAGTGTGAATTTCTCTGGTTTAAGCATCCCTCAGAGTTGGTCTGTACTCCAAAACTCAGAAAGAGAGAGCTTATGACTGCTGACTGATATTTCATTTATCTGCAGTTTGACCTATGCCACTGCTTCATCTCATTGCCCACACACGCACTTCCCTGACTTTTTTCCTCATGGCATATAATCAATAATAAGGGCATTATTCATGTTTCCAACACCTATGTGAATACAAAAGTTCCTAAGTTCACCACAAATCTGGGGGAGCCCTCCTGATGACCAGACCTGAACCTTGCATGTAGACTGTCCCCCGTTAAAATATTTAATGTAAAGTTGATTTCTTAGTCGTGCTCTGGTCTTAAAATGTCAAAATAAGTTTTCGAAGAAATGTACTTTAAAAGGTACTGCTCAGAAATTTCTCCTTTTCTGTTATACAGGCAAAGTTGTTGTTATTTAATCAATTTTGAAATAAGAGATAAATGAATAGGCTGTACAGAATCATCCCATCACTTTACAAGTTTATACTAATAAAAATAAAGAGATTCGGTCTACAAATTCTATAATTTGACTGGCTCTAAATTATAAATGCCAATTCTTATCCTACAAATGCAAACTCACCAAGGGAATATCAATGGAAAACAATTACTGAGTGGAATTTTTTGCTCTGGTTCCACAAAATAAAATACATTTAGTGTTTTCAAATCAATGCTGGAGGAAATGCCAAGGCAGGGGGACACATTTACTTATTTTGCAGAGATGTCCAAAGCTATTAACTTTCTGCACTTTAATTAGAAAAGCAATGCAAAACTATTCTCTTGCTCAATTGTAGGAAATTCAAGACATTTGCTATTGGGAAAGAGTTCTGATTTTGTGAAATCTTATAGATCCAAATGTATTTTTAGTATAATGGAAATAGTTACTAAAAATGTGTTTCTATTTTTATGACTATATCTTGATTAGTTAAGCACAAACCCTAGGCATACAAAGATAGTGGATATTGAAAGAGGAAGATAATTATAGGAAAATTAGGATGCTTAGGTAGCTTTAAAAATAGTATTATATAAATTTTCTTATACAATATATGGAACTGCCTGGTTTTAAGCTTAGTTTTGGGGTAGGAATTGCCATGGCTGCTAAAGTATTTCTTAAATATCATTAGTAACAGATTGAGGGTCCTTATGTTTATTAAATTACAGTTTCTT
Source organism: Microcebus murinus (assembly GCF_040939455.1). Taxonomy (NCBI): domain Eukaryota; kingdom Metazoa; phylum Chordata; class Mammalia; order Primates; family Cheirogaleidae; genus Microcebus; species Microcebus murinus. Next base: position 55,536,055 of record NC_134116.1, read on the forward strand.
CTCTTCATATGTAATTGTTTAGAAATGAAATATTGTTCTGATGTTGTTATACTGAAGAAATTAATATGGCATATGCCTTAAGCTCAAGACACTTGCAGTTACTGTTGATGTTAAGATTATGAGTATAGGGAAAGGGAACTTAATATTTTATGCCTTATGGTAATTCCCATTCCTTTATTAAAACTTTATTTCCTACTGAGTCTTATGTAATAGATTGGGCCATGGAGATAAATGGAAAGCTAAAAATGATTGGGATGCGAGAAAAATAAAAAGAAGAAAATAATACTCTGAGATATTTGGACTCCTTTGGAAATTCCTAAGAATTCCAGATGCCACAGGATAGTATAGCCATTGCTCATTTCCACCAATTTTAAAAGTGGCTGGCTAGATGTTTATTAAAATAATTTGTTTAATTGAGTTTTGGATAACAAGTTACTGATTAGCCTTTTCCCCTTTTAAAGAAAAATCTGATTGTTGGCTTAAGAATGTAAGATGGAACCAAGAGATCTCTAAATACATTTCAATGGAAAAGAATTGTTGCCTTGAATATAAATAAAAATATTCTGTCTAACTCATTCAAATTCAGTAGCTACTGAATTCTAACTATGGGCCAGATGTGTTAGTATAGAAGTAAGTATAATAGAGTTTCTGCTTTTAAAAAACTTATGGCAGGAATTCTGGTGGAATTATAGATTTTGATATGTTATGCAGCTGATGGAAACCAAGGCTTAATTTCTAAGTCTGAATTGCTTTCTTTTCTTTTTTTTAATACTTCAAATTTAAAAAGACTGTGGACTTTGAAGTTGGATAATCCTTAGCATTTTACTTACCCTCTCTTAGTATCCCTTTTCTCATTCATAAATTAAATTACCAAATCTGGTACTTCTCCATAGGTGATGCCTGGAACTTTTACCTTTTTTGAGCATTATCCTAAGCAAAGTATCCCAGGAATGGAAAACCAAACACTGTATGTTCTCACAAATAATAAGTGGGAGCTAATAGATGGGTATATAGGCACAAAGTGATGTAAAGAACATGAGAAACTAAAAAAGGAGGATGATAGGAGGTTGAGCGTCGGGTAAATATTTACCTATTGGGCACAGTGAATACTCTTCTGGTGATGAGCATACAGGAGGCCCTGACTTAAGCATTATATGAAATATCCATGTAACAAAAACACTTTTACCCCCTTAATTAATATTTAAAAAAAATAAATACAAATGTTAAAATGACTATGGTAAAAAAGAAAATGGTACAAAAATAAAAATATTAACTTGTAAAAGTCCCCCTCATTGTTTTCTTTTGATTTTTTATTTTCTTTCTTTTTTTTTTTTTTTTGAGATAGAGCCTCACTCTCTTGCCCAGGCTAGAGTGCTGTGACATTAGCCTAGCTCATGGCAACCTCAAACTCCTGGGCTAAAGCGATCCTCCTGCCTCAGCCTCCCGAGTAGCTGGGACTACAGGCATGCACCACCATTCTTGGCTACTTTTTTCTATTTTTAGTTGTTTGACTAATTTCTTTCTATTTTTAGTAGAGACAGGGTCTTGTTCTTGCTCAGGCTGGTCTCGAACTCCTAAGCTCAAGCAATCCTTCAGCCTCCCAGAGTGCTGGGATTACAGGCATGAGGCCACCTCCCTCTTTGTTTTCACTCAATACAATCCCACTCCTTAGACTTAACTTTGACCAACAGATCAATGTGTAATCACTTTTTGTAATAAAATTAGCCGCTGAAAAAAGCAAAAGAATATGTTTACATTGCAGAATTTTTCACTGACAAGGATTTGTTAGTGTTCCTTCAACATAGAAAAAGCAAATACTTTAACCACGGTACATACTATGGTTTGAATGACAGCATCTCCTCTAAAATTCATGTTGAAACAATCTTCAATTCAAGTGTAGCTTCTAAGAGAGATCAAAGTATGAAGATTCCAACCTCATTAATAGGGTTAGCGCCCTTATTAAAGGGCTAGATGTTGAAGTTCTTTTGCTGTTCCACTATTCTGTCATGCGAGGACACAGTAATCTTCCTTTTTGCACCTTCCACCCCTTCCACCATGTGAAGATGCAACAAGAAGGCCCTCACCAGACATCAAATGCCAAGGCCTTGCTCTTGGACTTCCCAGCCTTCAGAACTGTCAGAACTCATCCATTTATTAAATGTACAACTTTGGGAAATTTTCCTCAGCACTTTGTATTTCAGTTTCCTCATTGTGTAATTAATTCAAAATGACACTTATCTGACAAAGTTATTGTGACTATTAAATGAGTTAATACATATAAAGCAATGGCCTAGGGGGAAAAACTCATTAAATGTCAGCAATTATTTTCTCATTGTCTCTACTAAAATAGAATTGATAAAATTAACTATAATTAAATTTTTAAAAATTTATAAAAACATTTATTTCCTTCTTTATGATACTGTAAAAGAAAACACCCACCTTAGAAAATATTTATTAATACAAAATATGTTTTTAAAATGTGTGCAAACCAACACTTATAACATCTCAACTTTTAGAGAATTCAGAGATTTAGTAATGAGGCAGCAAATGAAATTTTTCCCCTTATGGCTCATACTACAGCTTTTGATATATCTGCTTTAATTATTTAAATACAGTTATAAATAAAAGTATATCTAATGCATGGGTAACATGTCTCATTAAGTCATTACAGCACTTTAGGATCCTTGTATCCTTTTAATGTGAAAATTTTATTATAATATTTTATTTTTACTCACTAGTATAGTTTTAGCAGAATGTTGTTTTTCCCCGAGATCAAATCAGGCAGCTGTCATACTTACTAACTCATGCAACTATTACAAACTAAGCCAGCAATATAATGACAGGAAATCAATCTAAAATTGTAGATAATATGGACATAATAATTTTGTGTCCTTGAATACTGACAGTCATTTTTTCAGATAAGGGATTATTTAGTACTTAAAACTGAACAACAGTTGTAACTATATATGAAGGTAAAAAAGTGTTCTATGTTCTCAACCCATAATCATCCTTTATGTCCTATGAATCTTGTTGCATATAAATATAAACAATTTGTTTTGATGACTAAACTAAAAAAATTAAGCCCTGGTTATTTAAATAGGCTCTTATGAATTTTTATAACTTTTGATTATTAAAATGTAAATACAAGAACAAACATGATTTATAGTGTCAAACATTAACAATATTGTTTTGTGTACACAAGGACAGAGGGAAACAAGGCAGCTGTAGTTCAAATCCTAGATTTACTGTTTATAAACCACATAAACTTTTAGCAAATTACTTGATCACTATGTGTCTCATTTTGTAAATATGTAAATCTAATTTTTTAACCCTACTCTGGGTAATATTATATATGTTATATTATATATATTATTATATATATTATATATAATCATATTATTTACTAGAGAGAGTTCCGTATAAAGTGCTAGAACATACTAAACACTCAGTTTGTATCTGCTACAATTATTACACTTTCATGTTTGTGGGTCTTTGAAGACAATATTATTGTTTTTGTTTTGTGCATGCTCTTGACTTAAAATACTGATGATTTTTCACCTCAGTTTATTGTACCTGCATTGATGTGCCCCAGGTAATGGTTGATATCTGCCACTGTTCATATAATTAAGGAGATCATCACCCTATGTGTGATTAGGACTTATGATTGTGAATTTTGAGAATCATACTTTGAAATATTGCTGAAAGTTTACTTTGTTGCTAAAGTTCAAGCTTTAGCTTGCTCAACAACCTTTATTACACAAGACCTGAGTCCAGCAAGGATGTTTCTTGACAATTGATCATTGTGTTGGGAAATTTCAGTAAAATACTCTGGTGAAGGAAGGTTTTGTTGGTGTGGAACAACAGATATAAACTATTGAAATGCTCAAGAATCAGGATATTTTTCAGAAAAGAGAAGGTAATTCATCCAGCATTAAAATCACTGAAATAAAGTCAGAAGTCCTGGGGTTTTTTTTTTGTTAGCTGTTAAATATTAATAATTTAAATTATCTAAGTCCTAATATCTTCCATATAATATACCTTTGCCATGGTCAGTGAGTTTACCATAAGTCGTCCTTGAGAAATGTGGATCTAGAGGCCAGAAATGACATTAGGACAACATTCCTGTGTTTTACTGATCCATTTTCCATATAACAAGAGCAATATATCACTCTTTAGCCTGTCACCATGTCACTTAAAACTTAGAAACTAAAACTTTTCAGTGATTTCTCATTGCTTTATGTCTGAAGTCCAAATTCCCTGGTGGTGTAAGGCACTATGTGAGCTGGCCCTTCCCACCCTCACTCAACTCTACTGCATTCCTAGAAGTTCATACAGTTGAAAGCAAATCAGCATTTTCTTAACCCAACATGTGATTTATCATGTGTAACATCATGTGATTTATCATATTTCTCAATTTATATTTACTTATTTATTGGTCCTCAATAGAGTAATAGCTCCCTTAGGACACAGGCAATAAGAGTTTGACTCACTTTTATATCATCAGTTCCAAGCACAATGCCTAGTATACAATAAGTGTATAATATATAATATATTAAAACAAATTAATCTACTACCATACTTTTGGGTACCTATTGTAAGTCAATATATCCCAAAACTGTAGTTTAAGCTCAGGTCTCTTTCAAGCTTTAAATTTGTTATCTGAACTTACGCTAAACTCTTCACCTAAAGGCTCCACAAGAATTTCAAACTTAACATTTCTAACAAAATTTATAGTCATTTCCCTTTTCCCTTCTATTCCTCCTGTCTGAATTTCAATTGGTGGCACCACTGTCAAATTAGTCACCCAAGAAGGAAAACTATGAGTCATTTTTACCTGTTTCTCTCCTACTTATATACATAAAAAATATATATTATACATATCTATCTTATGTATTTGTCCATATCACCCTGCTAAATAAGAGATTATTTAATTGAGTTCCAAGAAAAAATTAAAACAAAAGGAGTTGAGACATTTCCCTGAGAAAAGCAAGAACTTGGGAATCTGGGATAACAATTAACCCCTCCAGGCTTTATCTTTGTGAAGGGTACCAAATGAAATAGAGAGAGTTGTATGTGGAAACTTTAGTGAGAAGTGAAAAACACAGTAGTATCCACTGAAATATGAAATTTTAACCCAGGATCAGAAAACAGATACTAGTAGACCCAGAGGTAATTGATATTTGCAGAATGTTTACTTTTTGCCAGTGTTTTGAATATATTACTTTATTTTTCATAGTAATAAACCATTCATCTATATTTCCCAGGAGTGAAGACACCTTGGCAATCTTGGTATACTGAGATTATAGTACACTAACAAAACACATCAAGTTCTAAGAATATTTGTTGGGAAAATGAATACATAAATTCATATTGATAAGAAAAATAGGAGATTAAAGAAAACAGGGAATATGCCTATGTTTTTGCAGCAACTAAGTGTTGGAGAACCACAGTTTCTCATTTCCAAGTCCTGCTTACAACCATCATAGTATGTTACCTCTTTTACAATGAAGAACCTTCTCTGTCTAAAAGGTCCCAGCATTTCTGAAATGTCTATAAAGCATGTGTTTAATATCAGCAAATCAATATAGTGATTGAGACTAAAGAAGTGACTAAACTGTGCATCTAGGAGCATGGAGATACCATTAATGGAAGAGGCCATATTTCTGACAATTTTTTTTCCCCAAGGATAAGGAAATGTAATCATTGAAGATTTGCAGAATTTGAGGTTACAATTAGACTCAGAAGTGACAAGTCAATAGTAGTGGCAAATATAATAGGCATAAGTATTAAAAAGTGACTGGAGCTGAAGATAAGCATAAGCATCACCAACATGGTGGTGTTGGTTGAAGCTACAAAAAAGGGATTGATTCTCCTTGGCAGGGAGTGCAGAGGAAGAAGGGAGTTGAGAGCAACAATTTAAAAAAAAATAGCTGCCCAGGGAGAATGGAGGAGAAAATGGAGCCAGTGGAGAACACAAAGGTGGAGTAGTCACAGATATAGCACTGCTTCTCAATCAGATGGACAGTGGTACTGGCAGAAGGTTTGTAGCTCAGGTACCCAGAGTTTGACAAGGCATAGATGTAGCATAGTAGTCTCATTCCTCCAAGTGAAGTGAGGTAGTACAATGAAAATGAAGAGATGTTCTTTATAGTTTTAAGCATGAATGGTAGCCAACAGTAGTCTCTGGGGCATACTGTACTAGCTGCCAAGAAAGAATCCTTGAATTACTGGTTCCTTTGGTAGCATTTGCGTGTTTCAAGTCAAACCCTAAGCAAAATCTGTACCTTTGCTCCCTATGGTATTCTCAGATCTTAGCAAAGAGGCCATCAGAGTGACTGGCAGGTAGTTGGGATGATAAATTAATAGTAGATTGAAGCAGCTCTCTCCTATCTGCCAGTCACGCCCTGCCTGGCCAGCAGCTGCCTGAAAGCTGAAGAAGTAAAGAAGCTGGAAAAATACACATTTTTAGTACTTAAGAATCAGAGATTCTCAAACACTGGAGTTCATTAGAATCACTAATGGTATATGTTAAAATTCTAATTTCAGGCCTCACCTCCAGAGATTGTGATTCAATGAATCTGTGTTGGGTCAGGTCCCTGCATTCCTGAGTGTTTCAGATGTTGGATTGTCCTTTGAACACATTAAAAAAAAAAAAAAAAAAAAAAACATTGCCCTAGATAGCAGAAGCTGAGAAAATCTTGTTAAACTGGATTGAAATGTATCTGAGTAAACATACTCTTTTTTCATTTATAAACACCAGTTTCATTATCAATGTTATATTATTGTATCATATGCTTCAAAATAAATGATTAGTGTGCAACATGTTAACTCAACATTTCTATAATTTAGTATTAAGTCATTTTAAACACACTATTGTTTTCTGTCCTAGAAAAATGACCAAACTTAATCAAATTTTGTGAAGATAGAGGGCATCATAAATCACGACCTAAACACTCTCATATTTGCACTTTGATAGATTACTAAGGGGAGCATGTTCAGGAGGAAAGGGTTCTCCACTGAGAATATCCTGCTTCCAATTTGAATCTAAGAATAGATAAGATTTCAGCCAGCTGCAACTGACATGACATGGAGTGGGGGATGAAGTACTTTCAGAAATAATTAGGTCCCAACACATTCAGAATGTTATAAATAATAAACGAAACCTTGAATTGGCTAAAGAAACGGAATTGTTGCGCACTTGGGAGCACAGGTGTTTTGTGTTGGGTTTGCCTTGCCTTGCCCATGAGGCAGGCGGACATGTTCAATATAACTTAATGAATCTTCTGGGAAGGCCCCAAATAGATTACTTCACAGGAGCCTACTGCAGGGAGCATCAAAGCCAGACTAACTGTAGTGCCATGCATAGCTGAGAAAAAAGATACACTCTTGAACATTATTGACTGTAGAGGCAGAATAATTCACTCTTATGCAGAAAAGCTGTGATAGATCCATTTACTTAGAATCCTCCCAATCAACAAATAAGATCACCACGCACTCATGTATTTTTTGTGTGTTGTTTTTTGAATTTCCATTTTAAGAGGAGTATTGTTTTACTAAGGTGATGATCTTGTTTATTTTTACAAAGACTTTAGTAAGATTCATTATGTACCAGGCATTACTCTAAGTACTTTACCAACATTAATCCTCTATTCCTCATATCCATTTTATGGACAAAGAAACTGAAGCATAAAAAGTTTAAATAACTTGCTCAAGGTCACATAGTGAAAAGCGATAATAGGAGATTTGGGAATTACACTCCATGTTCAGTCTTCACTCACATAATCACTTTGTTTTTCTGCCTCTTGGTGTGTTGTGCTGCCAAAGTATCAAGAAACCAGAGACTGGGGGCAGTTATTGTGTGCAAATAAGTTTTGTAAGATATCTGCATTGCAATAGATTTAGAAGGATGTCTCCAAGTTGAATTTGTTCTCATTATAAAATGACATTGGTGTTAGTAGTGGTAGGGCAGTAGTTTAGGTCTGCCAAGCTAATGAATACTGTATATATGCTGAGATCTCACTTCTAAGAGTGTTTTCTGACCAATTAACCACTTTAGTATGGTGCTCACCAGCCACAAAGAAACCTTGCCCACAGCCGGCACTCATAGTCCACACGATAGTTTGTGCTGTGCGTTGACGACGAATCTGGTTTGCTCTTGTGTGATGAGGAAAGCTTTAAAGCACTGAAAGCTTGTTTGACTTTACAGGCAGCTTTCCTCGTAATGTAAATCAGAATAGGTAACATATACATATATGTTTTTATTACGTTATTTTTAAGTGTTCACAATTTTATGTTGATAAATGAAAAATTAGAAAAGTCATATCACAGCTGTCGGCTAAAGTCAACGCTCGGCTGTGCGCCTTCATAGCACAGCTGTCGGCTAAAGTCTCTGTGCGCGTTCATCTGTGGCTGTCGACTATAGTCCACGCTCCTACCGAAGTGGTTAAAGACAAAGTGATAGGACAAAAACACTAGAAGCAAGCTAAAGAGACCACAGTTGTTTCCCATCTCTGACATCTCTGGTTACATGTTTATAATCTTGGGTGCTCTCTGAATCTGAGTTTGCTGAACAATTAAACGCGAAGGAAACATTAATAGTGACTTTCATGTGTTATTAGCAGCAGAACATTATTTTCCAAAATAAGCAACCCACACATTATGTAGAAGCCAATATATATTAATAAAACAAACTAAGGAATAATATTAAGGTCAGGAAGGGGGAACAGATTGACTCAGATGCAAATAACTTCACCTGCTTATTAGCCACTTTTCTTAGATGATTCCACGGCATTTTGTGGTAATGAACTTAGCACTTCACAATGAACTGCACAGCTTAATACTGAACATATTTGAAAACTCTGGGCTTCCTTGAATTTTTCTGAATCTGTTTATTTTTACTTAGACTGCAGTTCTGTTTCCTGCCTACGATTAGTCTTCTGAATTAGACAAGGATAGGAGTTCTCTTCCCAGAGCTCAGAAACAATCACTGACAAATCGAAAATGATACAAGAACTGAGCTTTATAGCCTTAACATATCTCCTTGATATGAATGATTGAGGATATATAAAATAACTAAGTATTATGAGCTTTCCCAAAGGTATTATCAATGTGTGCTTAACAAAATTGAATGGTGCACAAAGATACAACAAAACTACCTTGGACATGACCTCTACCCATTATAAGATTGTCACTAAAGATGTTACTGCATTATGCACAGGTGCTAAAGGGTCTCATAAATTTGGAGAAATCTAGGGGCAATGAAGCTGATTTCCCACAATTTTCTTGGTAGAATTTCTATTGAAAGGGTGGGTGAGTTAAAGTGAATAGCAAATACCCATAGTCAAATCATTTTGTTTATTTCATACATTTTTCTTATAAAATAAAGGTTCTAATTTTCTTAAACACAAACACATTTATATATTTATTATTACTAAAATAAAACAAAAACAAGACTAGAAGCATAGCTAAACTGTGGTCCCATGAATGTGTGGGTATACTTTTATAATATCAGTGCAACTACATAGGGGAATGCTAACCTGTGTGTACTCTAATATGATGCCCGGTTAGGAGGCAAGTTCTGTGTCCAATAAATACACCAACTAAATTTTATGCAAGAGACATTGAGGAGGCATGGGCAATTATGTGTGGACTGGATTCTGACAGTGCAGCCAAGAAAATGTGAGCTGTGGACATCATTTTTCGGAAGCTTACATTTCAATTGAAAAGAAAAGATAGTCACACATAAAACAAATTTGATACAAACATGGATCAGTGTTTATTTAAATAACCAAATGAGAAAGACAAAGACTTCTTAGAAAGTTCAAGAAAAAAGAGAAGCAATATTAGCTATGATGGATCTGAGATTCTTTAACATTAAGGTAAAATTCTCTTGCATGTGGTATCTTTTCCTTTGACTAAGTGTCTTAGAAGGGATTTTGTTTTCTTTTAATATTTTTAGATTTTATTCATTGCTAGGAGACTATCCACCGAATAGTGGCACTTAAAAATGATATGAACAATAATATCTGCTATTATTATTATTTTAATGATGTGGGATTTGGCACAGAATTACTTTAGCCCAGGGCTGACTTGACCTGAATTTAGCAGATAAATGCTCGGCTATCACTTCAACACCTATATTTTGATATCTTGGCTTATTGCTGTTTCAAACCCTATTTTAACTGCATATTTTAAATGATGTTCCAACAGACTTTCATTTTAAAAAAGAGTTAAAATATTACAACCACTAAAATCCTTTTTGAAAATTTAAATCAAGATGGAAAAAAATATACATGATGTAAATTATACCATCATTGTAAATGACATAATTTCTTGCTATATATAAGCTGAAATTTTCACTGACTATCTCATTTATATGATGATTTCTATAGTGAAGTGAAATGCATGAATTCCCTATTTCAGATGCATTCAGCTGTAGTAACTGAAAAAAAAAATCCTATTCATTTAAGGTCATTCTTGCCTGTTGCAGAGCTCTGAAAGCTGTAGCTCTGAGGGCTTGAATGCTATCTCTTCAATTAAGATGATGTCATTGGGGAATGTGCCTTTTATATTCTATGCTTTACATTTAAAGAAGGGTATTTCTCTAAGGATTTAAGTCCAATTCCTTGCCAAAATTCAAATTCAATTTAGCCATTTTCCAGTTCTTTTCTATTTCTTGATCTATTTTCTGTTGTAATATATAGAGATATTTGAAATTCTCTAATCTATGCAAATGATAAACTGAATTCATTGACTTACTATTTAGTGACCATGTGTTAAAGCCCAATTACTTTGAATCCCTTTGTATATCTCTGGTGTTAAAACAATTTAGGCATAACTTCACATTATTAATATTAATTATATTTTTTGAAGCCTTGAAAACAGAAGTAAATTCTTTAACATATTTATTAATTCTTTTTAATTCTAATGCATGATACAAATTTCATTAAAAACTTGCAAGTGCAACTGCTCTTAATGACGTTTTACAATTAATTGTAAATTTGGAACTTGCATTTCACAATGATTTTATCAATAAAAATATTAGATCTTTTCTTGGGAGATAAGCTCTGAAACTTTAATTGTTTTTATTGACCACTTGTAAAACTGGAATTATATTCATATAAGCAGCAGATGGTCCTAACATGTGAACCATATAGTTGAGAACACAATAATTGTCTTAAAATGAGATATTTAAGGAGAAAAAAGTAACTGTTTTAATAATATAAAAGTACAAATACTGTAACAAAATATACAATATTATGTCTGAAATCTGAAATGTGGTTGCCTTAGGGGTAACCTCCTTGCAGAAGGATCTGCACCTAGATATAGTTAGGTCTAGCCGGTTACTATGACTCTTTAATCTCTCTTCACTACATGCACTACAAAATTTATTTACTCATTAGTGTCAAATTCAATGTGGTGGCACCTCTTCTGTAAAAAATGTACTTAATCTCTTTTATCAGTGAATTGCTCCATCATTGAAGTTCTATTTAAAATATATAGTTTAAAAATGGAAAATATTATCATAATTTACATAAAATGTCTTGTGTTAAAGTGGGATATGTTAGAATATATGCAATTATCTTCATTATAATAGGTCTATCATAAAACTGTGAAAATAATAGTTACTTAAAAGATATTTGGTAAATTGAATTGAATTCATTCTCTTAAAAAAAAGCTTAGGATTCCAACACATAGTTAAAGGGATTTATCTCATCAAGCGTATCACATTTTTCGTAAAATATTAGTTATTTGATAAAATTTAATCTTATTATAAACACTAGCTGATATGATTGCTTCAGAAAGTCTTCCTCCTACTCCATAGGAAGAGCATTATCTTGTGCTACTATAGACTGGAGTCACAGAATGCTGGCTTTTGGGCAAGGAGAAGGTGCTGAGAAAGTTTTGTGTGAATTAAGTATATAATGGAATACTTAATTATGTGTGACGGATTTTATTCCTTGAATTATGAGAATTTCTATAAGCAGAGAAAAATTGGAAAAGGGAGACATTCAAGCAGAGGTAACATGTGAAAGTAAGTTAATTCATGATTTGTTCAGGGGAAGTTGGCCAGTTCAGTGATGCAAAGACTATAGGATTTGGATTGAAGATCACAGTAGAAATGTTTATTAAGGTCAGGTTTTGATAATCGTATATTCTGAGCACATGTTTGGTTTCCTTGATAACATTCCTACATAATTCAAATGACTACATTATTTCATCTTTTATTGTCTAGGAGACTAACATTTACTGCAAAATGTTTTCGATAATTTTCGATAGAGATAGTTGAACATTACTGTTTCATGTTCCTGTTACTTTGATATGCTTTCATAAGCTCTAGTAAATCTCTTCTGAAGTACCTTTCTCTGATTCCTCTGCATCAATAAAATGTGGATAGTAACACCAGTAACAAATTATTTGTGATTTTTTTTTAAATGGTACACGTAAGGTAGCCACAAAGCATTTTAGTTGGAAACATCTTTAAGACTATTATAGACTTTGTTTTTTGTTCAAAAAGATTTTGTCAACATATTGAGGGCAGATTTACGGGCAAAATCCTTCTGTAATAATTTGTCAGAAAATAAGTTTCCTTTTTTAGTTTTGTAGCTCTTTGCGTACCTCTATAGAGATGAACAGATGCTAAATAGACAGGAAGACAAGTTGGGGATGAGGAAGAAACATTGTGGGTTAACAAATAGGTTTAAATACAATTACCTCTCCATCAGGCCAAGACCAAAGTAATAAACTGCCATTTATAACAAAATAATGACAAAATTGCTTAAATGCAAATATTGCAATAAAATATCTTTGCATACAAAGGAGTAGCAAGATTACCATCTCACTGACTTTAAAATGATATATTTTAGTTGGAATAAACAGTTTGTCTTTCTTAATGCTGAACTGTGGTTAAAAATGTGCTACATATTTTATGCTCAAGTAATACTGTCACTTTTCATTTGCTTACTTATTCATTTTACCTATGGCTTTGCTCTGTATCCATTCATTTCTATTGAACCAAACCAGACCTTAAAGCTGCAGGCTGCCTAATGCAGATACTTATCATGTTCATACTAAAGATAGCTGAACTAGAATGCTCAGTAATTAGATTAGATGATCTCTCATTATTCAGACAAATGAATCACACATCTCTAAACCTTACTAATCCATGTTAAATATATGCTTCAACACTATTGGCTCATAGACTCCTTCAAAGACAACTGTTTCTTTTTCGTTATTCATTTGTACCATTTGCCCCATCAGTCTCACATTCGGGTGTATATTTTAAAACTTTGTGAGTTGTAAAAAGTTATATGTATTAAAATATTTATTTCAGTGATAGCATAGTGATAAAATGAGTTACTCTAAATATCCGATGATGGGTAATTAAATTAGGGCAAAATTCCAACTAAACTTATTCTTATACTCTCAAACTATAATTACATAGATTGTCTAACAACACAGAAATAAATTCAAACTGGATCAAATTTTAATGTAGACTCTGGTTGCAATCACATATATATATACATTCTACTATGAAAAATGTATAGATGGATGGATTGAACAATGGATACATATGAACAATCATACAGAGCTATAGAAGAAAGGAAAAGAAATCAAATATACAACAGCTGTGTTTAAAATGGTAAGATTAAAGGTGATTTTTTTCCTATTTTCAACATTTTTATGATATTGAAATAAGATTATGCAAAAAATGGCTAAAATTATAGCCATTTTTATAGTTATTGTTCTTCCTTGGACATTTTTTGAAGTTCATGACATTAGAATTTAAGTTTTGGTAAATAAAATGGTCTCTTTAAGCAAGTCTCCAAAAAATTATTGAATAAGTAACAAAATGAGACATTAATTTTTTCCATCAGGAATTTCTTAAATATGATAATAGTATTAACATTTGGAAATCATTTTTATTGTTGTTGAATATAAGGTGTATTATTAGTTTGATATGAAGTGTTTTCGTAACATAAAAGTCATTTATATTTGTGCTTATTAGGACTGGTCCATGGGTATACACAAAGTGAAATGGCTAAGGCATGAGTAGGATTTCAAAAGAAAGAAACATTCATTGAGAGCCAAGGGAACATTTCATCTCAAAAGAGACTAGATTCTGGAAAAGTACCATCATAAGGTGACTATGCTTTTCCATTTTATTAGAACTTACCAAATTAACACCATTCTCAAGGTATAATTATTAATAGCATCCTCTTTCCCTCTTAAAATTCCCAAGTTTAAATGTTAAATTCTATCTTTACCTTATCATTCTGTTTAGGGGAGTAAAGATGGCTTTTTCAGCTTGCAAAGAACACTTGGATTTGATCTACAGAATGGAGTAGAAAGTGATTTTGAAAGTAACTAAAAATTATGAGAAATATGTACAAACTTGGTAGATTGCTGCAGATGTTCTTAGAGAGATCTGTTTCAGATCCAGGTCTTGTTTACCTGATTTCCTACTACCTTCTAATGGGGGTGACATTTTGAGGACCCCGCTTTTGAGCACTGAGCTCTCCATCTGTCTTTGAAGTTGCTGTATTTTGCTTTGATCTTGAAATCATTTTTCACAGCGTTTTGATGATTAGTAATGGTTAAAGTCACAAAGTCAGAACATGGCTTTACTCATTCTCTCTTGTAGGCTTAATGGGAACCTCAAAGCTAAAACTCCTAAGTTCTTCTTTGATAATACTATACCTGAAGTAGTTTTTCAAACTCATTTTCCCATCTTCCCTAAAAAGAGATACACAAACTTATGGAAAAAAAATTAATATCCACACATGCCTTGCAAGTTTTTCTTCTCTCTAGTGAAATTTATATTATTAAAAAAACATCAGCATGCCCTGAGGGTGGCTATGTGCTTTGGTTATTTTAAATAAACTGATAGACTAAGCTGTATTTACCATGGTTTTAGTTGCTGGTTCTAAAATCAAATTGCCTAAATATCCAGAATGATTTCAAATAGCAGGCTATGCATTTGAATATGAGATTCAAAGATCCTTGAAGATTCCTTGAACTAACATCTTTTTATATAGGCATTTCTAGATGTTCTGACAATTTAGTCCATTTCTTGTGCCCTGCTTTTGTTAAGGCAGTTTTAAGAGCTTTCTTACATAAAGATGATTGGCCATCACCATTATCGAATCAAACGTAAGTTCGCATAACTCATGAAACTGTGTATGAGCTAAGAAGCAGATAAAATGGATATAGCCACCGTTTGGTTAGAATTTTCATTCCATTAACAGTGAGGACCAAGTGATGACATACCACTGAGGAGATGAGAAGAACCCCAATGCAAGCAATACCAACTTAATTGTGTTTACTATGTTTTTGGAAATGCACAAGGAGTTTCCTGGACTTAGAAATTGTTTCAATGGCTGAATTGTCACTTAATTGAGAAATCTGTGTTGGCGAGGTGAAATTTAAAGCAAAAAGCATTCCAAGCACACAAAACAGCAGGTATATGGATTAAACATCAAGTTAATAGCATACAAAGTAGAGAAAATTTGTGAAAATCCTTGATACAAGGCATCTTTCAATAAGTAATGCTGTTGTGACTCCTGATATAGCTCTTGGTTTCCAAACAGAAATACTAGTTAAAGATAATGAGGCACAAAAAACACATTAATGATCTGTCCCTGATTCTGTTTACAACCAATTATTTCACCTATGTACTTGACCTCATCCTCTGCGACCTTTCTGGGGTTTGTGTCCCTTATCTTCAGTTTTGTTCTTGCTTCTGGGTCTTTTCACTTTTCTATAAGCATTCTCAAGTACATCACTTACTTCTACCAAACAAACAATATAATCTTTTCTTTTTTTTCTTTTTGCTCTGCATTACACTGCCCCTTCTCTACCCCTCTAATGCCATGACTTTCTGTTGTCTCTACTGGTAGTCTGTCCAAAATTTCTAGGCTAAACGAATGTCCTATTTCTTTGTGCTACTTAATTTTTAAAAATTATTTCAGCATATTGTGGGGGCACAAAAATGTTAAGGTTACGTATATCGCCTTGTCCCACCGCCCAAGTCAGAGCTTCAAACGTGTCCATCCCCCAGATGGTGTGCATCACACTCATTATATATGTATATACCCATCCCTTCCTCCCCTCTCCCATCTGCCCGACGCTGGATAAATGTTATTCCTATATGTTCACTTAGGTGTTGATCAGCGAAACCTATTTGCTGGTGAGTACATGTGGTGCTTATTTTTCCATTCTTGAGATACTTCACTTAGTAGCATGGGTTTCAGCTCTATCCAGGAAAATACAAGAGTGCTAGATCACCATTGTTTCTTATAGCTGAATAGTACTCCATGGTATACATACACCACATTTTATTAATCCACTCATGTATTGATGGGCACTTGGGTTATTTCTACATCTTTGCAATTGTGGATTGTGCTGCTATAAACATTCCAGTGAAGATCTCATTTTATTTTATTTTTTATTTTACACAAATACATGTAGTTACAATTGATCTCATTAAGCACAGGTTAGGTCCAGGTACATTTTCAACCATTTAATAGTTAACTTATTTAATTCTCATAACAACACTATGAGAAAGGTATTATGCTTCCCATTTTAAAGATGAGAAAGGTGAGGCAAGTTAAGTAATTTCCCCATTTAATCAATTGCTGAAAGAGGGTTTTGAGCCCAGAACTCTGGCTCTGCAGTTTCTACTCTTAGCTGCTATTCCATGCTGTCTTTCCGAGAGCTGTCTCACAAGTGCCCCAGAAACTGCCAGGCTGTCAGGAATGTGGAGGCACAGGTGAAGAGCTCCATCAGCTGAGGTTAGAGATTAGACAAGGCCACTACCTTGTTGGCCACATCAGCAATTTGAGGCTTATCTTTAAAGCAATGTAACAAGTATGTTTGGGCCTTGAAGGCCCAGTGCCCTGCATTTGAAAAATAATCAAGAAAATATCAAATGATACACATTTTGCATGCCACTCTGTGTAGAGTGTCAAGCACTGTAGGCACATAAACTGGTATCTTTCTGCAGGTATATTTCATCCATTAAATTCAAGAAAGGGTAGTTGCTTTTGAACAATGAATATAGCTTTTCATTTATCCATTCTTTTTTCTTTCATTCATCATTAGAATACATAATTACTAAAAATCTTATAAGAACTGGTAACATATTAGAGTCACCCAGATTCCTATGTCTCCAGAAGGATATCCTGATAGTCTGACATCTAACTTAAAGGGTGAAAATAGCCATGTTATATATTCTACTCCTCACCTGCCAACACCACCCTAATTCATTCCCAGCCAATGACAAGGAAAAGTAATTGAGCACTGTCCTGTCTTTGGTTCCCCTAAGATGTTCAGGTTAAATACATCCTGCTCTGAAATATTTTTGTTTATATTTTGTTATTTGCCAATTCTTTCCCACGGTTCACGTTTTGGTCAAGGTTCTGGGATACCTTTGCCTATTAAACTGGGATGTTGATTCCACTTATTTAAGGATGGCTTTCATTATTTCTCAGTTTATTGCTGAAGTCTCCTTGGTGATGACTAATATCTCCTTGTTGATTGCTCTTGTTATCTACCACCCAAGTTTGAGGTTCTTTCCATGCTGTAAGAAGATATCATAAGTACTATAGTATCTCACAGAACCTAAAGAAAGGAATAGGGAATCTGACTACATTTTAACCTCCCAAGATCCTTGGTCTGGGAACCAGGATATATATGTGTTTAAGACAGTGCCCTTTCTCTCGTTGAAACTGTAAACTTTTGTGGATTTATCTCTAGTAAAATTCAATAAGTATAGGATAATAAATTCATTATGAAACCAACAGATTTCCTTTTTCATTCATATCACATAATTTCTTACTTCTGATAAAAACTGATATGTAGCCCAATGCAGTGTCAAAAAGATACTCTACTTAATGGATGCTAATTTAGAGTGAAAATAGAAATGTTTCCAACTTTTCTGGCTTGCTGTCTTTTTAATAATCATAAAAATACTTTATTAGTAGCAATTTTGATCAATTGCCAACTTTATATATCTAGTCCTGTGAAAGAAGAAAAAAATTACTTATCTCAGTAATAGTCAGTAAAGATTATTACCTTGTGATTGACTAATTTATGATGATTAGATTGCTTGAGAGAGGGCCAGACATATGCAGTCCTATTTCACTTTGCATGATGTTGTACAAAGAAACCTGAGTTTGGGTGTCAAACCACATTCAAATCCCATGCAAACTACTATTATAAATATACAAGTTACTCAGTACTTCTGAGGTTCTCTTCCCTTATCTAGAAAACAAGGATAGGATTATCTAACTTTTAGGGTTCAGGTTATCAGGAAATAGATATTTTATCCAATGTGCTTGACACTTTGCCTTTCACATCATAGGTATTCAATATGTGGCAAGTATTATGATTCATACTGCCTTAACCACCAGTCACAAAAACAATTACATTATTTGTCTAAAAATACCATTTTCAATGAGGCACAGTTTTTCACTTAGAATTGCCCTCTGGATTCTCATTATACACAAAAGAAAATACAAAATACTTTTCAGAACAAACTCTTTATTACAAATAGTTCACCTTCTTAACCCATGAACAAAATTTGTTCTCTCTCCACTTGAATCCTGTTTATGATTTTCAAACTGCAGAGAGTCCAATTCTCTCCTCCTTTGTACCTATTTAAGTTTTATTATGTTTTCAAGGCTGAGCCTGAGTTCTTCCTGCCTAAGAATCCTTTCAATACCATTATTATCTTGTTCTTGAACATTTTATATATACATCACTCACATTGATTCTCACTTAGTTCTATAGACAGAATAGCTGTATACATTGTTACTTGAACTGTGGGATTGGCAATATATTCTCATAGGTGGCCATGACTTGTTTATCCAATTTTATTCTCAATTTTTATTTTGATGATAATAAAACATTTGTTATAAATCATCTCAATGGCCACCTTATAATCATATATTGTCTAAGAGTCAATGGCTCACACTTGAATTTGTATTTATCATTTTGCTGGGGCCAAGAGAACACCTATTAAAATAAGAATCATTATTTAATTTTCAACATATTGAGAGGCATATCTTACTGCCCATAGTTATAATATCAAAATAATGCTCATCTATACCCACTATTGTATTTGTTTTTTAATAATTTCTCAGTAATGAAAACTAACCTTGATTTTTTTGTGTATGTCAATGGCAACTCATAATTTTAAGGATTTTAGAATGCAAGATTTCAGTTTTAGTATTGTGGTGGTCATTATTTGTACTCACTGATACCAACTGTCATCTCCTTCTTGGATACTTTCTAGTCCACTTTCCAGACTTCTTATAATTAGATGAGGCCACAATTAGTTCTAATTAATATCTTAATATGAGGCAGCAAAAATATTCCTGCACATTATTCCACTTATTTATCTGTGTTGGAACCAACATTAAAACCCTTAATTGAGGCAGTGAAAACTGGCCTAGAGACTCAACTGATGTAGAGCAGGTGATAGAATTTTACATGTTAAGCCTCTGAGTTGTGAGGTCTAATGTCACAGAAGCAAAATCTAAACTATGTTGACTACTACAGAGTCTGGGCTATAGTTATCCCTATAGAATTCACAATTTATTCATTTCCTTTCATTTAATAAAATAATAATGTCAATTTGAATTTTGATGTGTTTTACTTGTATTAGTCTTTGATTTTTATCAAACCATATATTATTTTATTTCTATACTTCTTGAACTGTAAGCACAAGAATTTCATAGCTATTACATTTACATGTTTAAGTAAGCTAGGATACAATTCATAACATTTTCAAGCCCAACTTTTTCTTTTCAGTAAAATTTATGTTACTATAGTAATATTTTCCTTATACTAGACTTATGAAGATTGAGATATTTTTGAGGTTCTATTATAATACAATGTTTATGGTAAGTGCTCAATGAATGCCAAGTAAAAATATCTTGTATTGGTTTACTTCTGTCTTACTTCTAAATAACTTAATACATTTAAATAGACTTTTATAAAGAAAGCATTGTTTTCATTGTTTTGTTCTGGTTTTGTTATACTCTTATCATCTTCCCCATATCACTCTGAGGAGACTCACGCATGTCCAGGGCTCCCCCAGGTTTTTCTGTATCCCATTTCCTTAAGCCTTTACTTTCCATACCAAGGCTAAAAAACAATTATAAAATCCACACTCATGTGACAGCCAATGTGTGACTTCTCCAAGAAAACATAAATCGTATATTCAAACATTGTACCAGGTGCCAGAAATAGCATCAAGCACAAGGAGAAATAGTCCCTACCTTCATGAAGCTTATTACGTACCAGTACAGACAGATAAATCAAAGAATCTCACACAGAGATGTGAAATTGCAACTGTGATAAGTTGTAGTCGCTAAAGAATACTTCTTTTTTCAATTTTTTTTAAATATCAAAATACTCAGGGCATACAAATGTTTTTATTACATGGATACATTTTATAATAATGCGTAAGTTAGGGCTTTTAGTGTGCCCATCACCCGAATAGTGTTCATTATACATGATAGGTAGGTTTTTAACCCTTCCCTCCACCCCTGCTCCCCTTTTCTTGATTTCCAATGACCTTTACATCTCTTCCTACCTGTGTGTAAATGTCAATTAGCTCCCAATTATTAGAGAGTACATCTGGTGTTTATTTTTACATTTCTGAGATACTTCACTATCCTAACTATCCTAGTTCCAACCAAGTTGCTGGAAAAGACATTATTTCATTCCTTTCTATGGCTGAGTAGTACTCCATGGTATAGATATACACCACATTTTCTTAATCCACTCATGAATTGATGGGCACTTTGGTTGGTTTTATATCTCTGCAGTTGTGAATTGTGCTGCTATAAATATTCAAGTGCAGGAGTCTTTTTGATAAAATGACTTCTTTTCCCTTGGGTAGATACCCAGTAGTGGAAGTGGTAAATCAAATGGTAGGTCTACTCTTAGTTCTTTGATGAATCTCCATACTGTTTTCCATAGAGGTTGAACTAAGTTACAGTACCACCAATGATATATAAGCATTACTTCTCTCTGTATCCATGCCAGCATCTATTGTTTTTTGACTTTTTAATAATGGCCATTCTGACAGGGGGAAGGCGGTATCTCATTGTGGTTTTAATCTGCATTTCCCTGACAATTAATCTAAGGAGAGGTGTGTATGTCTAAAATTGTTTAAGTTTGGAGAAAATTCATTGTCAAAGAAGTCAGGGGAAGTTTCTCCAAAGAAGAGACAATTAATTGACCTAAAACCTAAAGAGGAGTGAGCATTAAGTGGGGGAAGGGCTGATGGACAAAGGTTGAGTGTTTCATGAGGAGCAGATATAATCAAAAGCCTTGTGATGGGAAGGAGCATGCCAAGATTGAAAAACTGAAGGGAGACCAGTAGTACCACAACAGAGATAGTAATGACAATGTAGTATGTGATGAGACGGGAGAAATAGGTGGGGTCCTATAGGCAAATTTGCACGGTTTTGCATGTAGCCTAATAGGAATGGGAAGTGATTGGAATGTATTAAATAGAGCAGGGAAAAGTGACATGGTTTGATTGTTTGCTTGTTTTATAATTTATCTGTCACAGACATTAGATAAACTAAAATGAATGCAGGTGAGCAAAAATAGTGGCTACAGCAACAGTCCAGGAAAGGGATGATGACAGCCTGGACTGAAGTGGTAGTGGAGAAGATAGGGAGAATAATACATATTAAAATCTATTTGAGAGGGAAAATTGATGGAACTTGGTGACAGAGAGGGAGAAAAGTCTAGAATAAATCCCAGTTTCTTTATTGTTCTAGGATTAAATGGCTGGTGGTGCATTGACCAATTCAGAGGTTAGGATAGAAGATGAGGAAAAAGATCACAAATTATACTTTATATATGTTGATTTGGAAATGCCTTTAAGACAGCCAAAGAAAGACAATATGCAGGCAGGAAGACATGCATTTTGGTGCTGGGGAAATAAATTCGTGGTGTTGACTAAAATCATAAATTTGGATATGAGATTTTCCAGAGAGATTCAAGCAGAACAAGGGCAAGATGTGAGGAAATCCAATATTTAGTCTCTAGGTAAAGGAGTCTGAAACTACAAAAATCTGAGGTAGAGTATGACTCTTGAAATTGAAGAGAGTCTTCATCAAAAAAGGAATAGTCAATGGTAGTAAAATAAGATGAGTAATATAAAGCTGACCTTTGGTCTTACAGGCACAGATACATTTATCAGTGATCTTTTTTATTTGATGGGAATGGAAGCCAAATTGAGCTGGGTGAAGGAGTGAGTAGGAAGTAAAGGAGTATGACAGATACAAACATTTCTTCTTTAAAGTGTAAAGGGAAATATGAGAAAAGAACCAGAATGAAACGCCCAAAAGAAGTCTTCAAACATATGTGCTAGAGCAGGGATGTGTGGGTGGGTGGTTGGGTATTGTGTGTGTGTGTGTTTGTGTGTGTGTGTATGAAAGTTTACTAAAATGAACATTTTATACTTGATTTCCAAATTAATTGCATCTCATTGTACATAATAAATATATTCTTCAAAACCCAAATTTTGTTAAAATATTTTAGATAAAACAGGGAAATAATTGAGAAATAACCTCTTACTGAATCACCAATTATTTTCAGCACTTTCCACTTACTTCTGTGACTGAGAGCTCTGTATTTCTACTTGTCTAGCTTTCTTTAAATCAGTTACACCCATTCACATTCATGCACACTAGACATTTAGTCTTGATAGTGCCTATAACTTTTAGTACTATCTCACAAATCCTGCTATTATCTCAATTTATTTGCTCTTAAATTTGAGCCCAATTCTATTATTGACTAGTGTCATGCTTTTACATCCCAGAAAAGGACTAATCCAGTAACATTTGCAAAGTTGACAAAAATACTTGGATTCCTTGGGAAAATATCTGTGTTGGAAAACCATACAGACACAATTGAACTTGTCTAATGAAGGTAGTATAACGGTGTTAAGTATTATTCATATCCTTATGCTCAATATTCCCATACACATTTCTTAGTGGTTTTTAATATAGAAACAAAAGGAATCTAATTTCTTACCCTAGCAACAGACATCTAATCATGAACTACAACAGGAAAATATGTTCAAACCTTAATAATAAAAAATAATTCAAAGGAAAAATAATTTCTTACATATAAAATGGTGAAGACAGCTTACAAGACATCTTATTTGTGATTAAAACATAACTCATCAATAGAAAATGATACATGGGTACAAATTAGCTCTTCCTCGTGAAAATCTGAAATCTCCTATAACTTCTACTCATCATCCTCTAGGGTAACAGAAGAATCTGCTTATTTTTCATTTATTTGTTGACTCTTTGAATATTTTAATCCAGTGTTTATGTTGTTGCAACCCAAGCATTATATTTTTCTGCATTAAATAGTCATATCTTTTTAAACAGAACTTCCACTTTTCTTCATCTTTTGATCATTTGTCTTCTGACATGTTCTAGATTGCTAGAATTCCGACTAAAACGTGATATTTGGAACTACATATAGTATTATATCAATTAATAATCATTTCTGTAAATGTTTATTGAGTACTTACTAGGTGCTGTTCTGTGCACTGTGGATAGCAACAGTTAATGACATAGAGAAAAATCCATTTTCTCACAAATCTTACATACCACAGGGTAATATTTAGTTTAATTTTAAAAAAAAGATGTTACCATCTTCAGCTGCTTTTGTGATCATCTCTCAAAATAGCTCAGTAACCATGTAGGTTTTCTTGGGCTTTCTTTTACTATATTTTTGCCCCATTTGCAAGTTTCTCATGCAGAAATGGAATATTAGTGAAAGGAATAAGAAAAGTACTGTGATAGAGGGGATATTATTTGAGGTTACTTTATTGTGTGGTTATAGCTTTCCTTTGGGTATAGGGTAAATATGGGGTCAACAGAGAAGTGTTCCCAATATCCCTATCCCAAGAGCTTGTACAACAGAAAAAATAAGATTATTTGTGTTTTGAAAATCAAACTGAGTAATTAATATATAGTGTATAGAGCAGACAAACTTTATTTTAAAATGATAGAAAGAATGGGACTTGAGATAACAAGCCTGTTTTAAAATTGAACATACTAAGAATCCAAAGAAAAACTTTACTAGAAGGGATACATAAGGAGTGTTATAAAGGGTACTGTCAGTCATAAATGCAAAACAAAGCAAACGAAGAACCGCAGATGTGCCCTAAAGAAATACTCTAGGCAAAAATCATCTTGCAAGGCTGCTACACATTTTTCATACAACTATCTCTACAGGTGTATAATTATGATAAAGATGGATACCTCAAATTCTAGAGTTCCAATGATTCAGATCCCATAGCTAATTCACAATGTTGTTCTAGGTGTTTGCTAAGGTCCAATCTGACATATTGTTTTCCTGATTATTTTAAAATAAATAAATTATTTAGCTCTCTAGGTGTTAATCACTATCTTGAATCCAATCTACTCTGAGAAACTGGAGTTCATCTCTCTGAGCCTTTAAGGCTAAAGAATAGTAAAATCCCATCTTGGTGGTCAGTACTTTTCTCCAAGCAGCAACTCTTTATTGTGAGTTCTTTTTGTTAAAAAAAGGCTCAATTTTTAAAAAAAATCCTCCACTTCCTCCCAGACCAAAGACCATGACTATCCTTACAAATTTTTTGTGTGTATATATATGATTACTCAACAATTGGATTTGTGTCATTTGTTCCTCTTTATTTTCCAAGGAATTCTTTCATTTGCAATTGCCACTGTAAGAGTGAGTAAGTCACTGCTCAACTCAGGATGAAATTTGCTCACAAGTTCTGTTCAGTGCTTGCAGCTCCTCCTCCTTTCCAGGTGGAGTGTCTGAACTTACCTAACTGC
Source organism: Microcebus murinus (assembly GCF_040939455.1). Lineage (NCBI taxonomy): Eukaryota > Metazoa > Chordata > Mammalia > Primates > Cheirogaleidae > Microcebus > Microcebus murinus. Next base: position 55,560,927 of record NC_134116.1, read on the forward strand.
TCTTCACCAGGGCTTGCATGTCTAGCCACATCGGGACCAGCGTCACTGTAGTCGACAGCCACAGATGAACGCGCGCACAGCCACTTTAGCTGACAGCCGTGATATGAAGGCGCCCAGCTGAGCGTCGACTTTAGTCTATAATTTTGAAGCGACTTTTCTAATTTTTCATTTATCAAAATAAAATTGTGAACATTTAAAAATAACCTAATAAAAGCATATATGTATATGTTACCTATTCCGATTTACATTACAAGTAAAGCTGCCTGTAAAGTAAAACAAGCTTTCAGTACTTCAAAGCTTTCCTCATCACACAAGAGCAAAACGGATTCGTCATCAATGCACAGCACAAACTATTGTGTGGACTATGAGTGCCGGGTGTGGGCAAGGTTTCCCAGCTGGTGAGCACTGTACCAAAGTGGTTAAGATTAAAAAGAAAAAGAAAGAGTTAATCAATTATGCTTAAGAGAAGGAAACTTTATTTCAGTTGTCTTAGATATTTTAGCTTCACTATGAGTCAGGAGAAAGAAAGTGACTCATGGAATACAAATGAAAGAAAAGAGGTAAGATGATACAAATATAATAACCAGATTAACACTTAGATAAAACCAAGGCACAAAAAGATTAAACAGTTGGCTCCAGATAAGTCAATTAGCAAAAATATATCTTATTTTCTCAGTAAACTCCACTGATACTCCCTCAAGGGGCTGTGCCTTGTTGGGCTAACAGTATGTCCCAGTGTGCCTGGAAGATTCACAGTGAAAATATGCCACCTTTCACTCTCTAATTTCTATCAGTACACTTTCACTCTCAAAAGTGTCCCATTTGGACTATCACATGTATAGTAATCTTAATCAAACTTTCAATAATTATCTAGTATATATTTTTCTGAGCTTACTCATTTTTGATAGTTTGTAGGGTTTTTTTGTTTACTTTGTTTCATCGTCTGGTTTTCAGTGTGCTGCCTATGCCCTTTTAGAACACATCTAGTTGTTCAGAGTATGATGCTCCACACATCTGATGAGTTCGTTTGGCTTGTCCTTAACTGTTTATCTGCTGTATTCACTAATGGCCCTGGAGAAACCTCTTGTTATTTTGCACTAGTTAAGATTATAGATAACAAATAAACTGTGACAGCATTTGAAGTACTATTGAATGTTAGCTTTCTTTCAGTTAAAAGATTTCTGAAAAACGGGTGATCAACTCTGAATTTTAAAAATAAATATAAATCATTTTCTCTGTTGAGTAATTAATGCATAATTACATAATTACTTTATCACATGGCACTCATCAAATAATTAGATATGGCCTTTAAGCAAGTTTTCTGTGCTCTGAGAGTTTCATATACGTGATTAATTGGTTATGGATTTTTTTTCTTAAAGGGAAGGATTATTTACTAGACTTTTCTTAACATCAAGTAACTGTATAATTAAATATGCATTTTATAACTGTTATCTTTTGGTTACAAAAATGGTTCCAACTCTGTATTGTTTCCTATATATGATACTCTTTGTAATGTGGCTTTTCAGATCTTTCCATCAAGAGGTAGATGAGAAGATGCTGCATGTTCTCATCTCTTGTATCTAGGATGAACTTGTGGCCCATTTTATCTAATAGATTATGGCAGAGATATTTGCTGGATCAGAGTCTTCAAGAGGCCTTTCACACTTTTGCTTAGTTTCTTGGAACTCTGTTCAGCCACCCTGAGGACAAATAGGGGCTAGCCTGCTGAATAATGAAATACGAGGCTAAGCCATCCCAGTCACCTTGGTTGACAGTTCAATGTGAGCCATGAAAGAGGGCATCCTAGAAAAGCCATCCTCCAGCTGATCTGATAGCTAACCAAAAAATTATGAGTAAATCCACCTAGTTCAGATACCAGCTGAGTCTGGCTCAGATTAGTAAAGCTGCCTGGCTGCCTCACAGACTACTAAATAAGTGCTTGTTGATTTAAAACATTACGTTTGGAGGAGGCTGTTACAAAAGATGGCTCACTGATAAGATGTATTTTACATATACTTACTTAATTAGACAGAAAATACTTCAAAATTACATAACCAATGTAAGTTACCATTACTAGCCCAACAACTCAATCTGAATGTCTAAGTAGCACTTGAACTCAAAATGTCCAAAAAACATTTAGCATGTTACCCTAAAACTTTTCCTTTGCTCAAATTGTGTTTGATTATTCTACCCGAGCTACGAAAATTTAGTATTTCTTTATACATTTGCTAATTTCCCCCATGCAATTGTTTACCATAGCCAATGGATTCTCCACATAAATGTTGACCAGGTATGCTCGCAAGTATTAATTCACATACCTGCTGCCATGTTCTGAACTATATCATCTCTCTCCTGAGTAATTTCCTGATCTTGTGCTTCTCCCTTCAGACATCCTACCAGAGTTATTTTCTATATTATATATCCAATTGTATGCCTTCTTTCTTTAAAAAAAGTATGCAAAATTTAAATACATATACCCTTTATACTAACAAGTAAATTATTTTTTCATGCATGGTAAATATACAAAAGCCCCCAACATAATAAAATAATATTCAGTGCAGTACCATTAGCTTTTATTTTCAAAATAGTATATCTGGATAGTAAATTTATGAGCCATTTTAAAAATTCTTTTCACTTTGACATATTAAAAAACAATCACATTAACAAATTGCATGGTATAAGGCAAAACTATTTCTTCTCTTGTGCTTGTTGCACAGAGATTGAAGTTCATATTGAGTCTTTATATTCTCATCCACACCCAAACCATGCATGTCCCCTTTGTTTTTATTCCTTTACTAAAGATGATCTTTCTGCCTCAAACGTCCTTTATCAGTCTAATTTTAAGAAACATTCAGTTCATCTTACAGAAACATCTTAAAGGACCCTGGCTCAGTGAAACCTTACCTGAAAATTCAGCCAGAAAGAATTTCCCATCTATGTTCTCCTACAGAGCTCTATGTTAATATTAATATAGTACTTAACACATTATAATTACTTGAATACAGATCTGTCCTTTGTTTAACTGTGATCTCTTCAAAGGCAAATGATTACATTATTTTCATATTTATATCCTTAAACTCTACTAAAGTACCTGAGAGTAGATATGTGATAATCTATTTGTCTATAACAACATATTTAATATATAGTGTCTAGAACTTTCCCTCATTGATTCTTGATAAATGTCTCTACAGAGGAATTGCAATAGGTAATTCATGAGCAAACTATTGCATTGAGAATTGTTTTCATATTCTAGACTAACAGAAATTTTGATATGGGTGTTGTTATTCCCATTATATAAATAAAGAAACTTGGAGAGGTAAAAGGATTTGACAAAAATCACAAAGGTCCTTTAACTGTACAACTCCATATCTTTTTACTTCACTAGAATTTCTTAGATTTAAGAAAACAAAGCACAACAGAGCATAAATTAAAATTCCCAAAGTATTCAACAAACTTTGGAATTCGTATATATTGAAAGGTTAAAAGTGTGCATCAACATATTAAGGTGCAATTTTCCCAGCATAGGCTTATTAAAGTGCTGTGTTTTCCCACATATAGGTTCATTGTAATTCTAGAGTCTTGTTAGTTTGAAAAAAAACATTTAAAAAAAAGTGATATAAATAACTGTGATAATTATAAGTTATTTCATATTTTTCAAAACATGGAAATGAGTGAAAAACATTTTGAGCTTAAATATAATTCTCATAACACAAAAATAAACTTTGGTTTGAATTTGTCTGGCACAGAAATTTTATGAATGACCTTCTTTACTGCATGGCTGCCATCCTCACTTCCTTGAATTTCCTTTGCTCTCTGGTACCACATGCATGTTTCCTGTCTTGAAGTTTGTCTTTCTTTGTCAATTTAGTTTTCCACTCACATGCATAGGGTAGGGATTTGTCACCTTTGCAGATTCTGCAATGGCAGCACATTCTTTCCAGTCAATGAAGAGAAAATATAAAGATGCTAATGGCATATGCCACCTATAAAAGCAATAATGATATACACAGGAAGTTGACAGTCAGCAAAATATTAAAGACACCTGTTGGTATGGAGAAATGGGAATGATCTTATGGATTCTGGTTTGTTTATTTATTTTGGGGGTCACTGATCTTATTCTAAACTAGAATACTTGCCAGACAGTTCAGTGTATTCTATGGAGTACTATAGCTAGAATGCAAAACAAATTTAAACCAATTATGCAATGCTACCCTGGATAAAATGCAACTCACCAGCTGAAATTACCGCCTAACCTCAGAAAAAGGATCACAAATGGAAAAATTAGGCAATCTGTTTGTCAGGCAGGTCCATTGATAGAGCAAAAATTTGGAGCAGTTGCATGATATGCCTTTAAACCACGAGCAAGTCTGCTGGTAATCTGATACTAGCCAATGTATGCTGCAGGGAATATATTTAGATATTATGATATCTTAAAAGGGAAAGCTCATTTTTGTCTCTGAAAGATTAATCTTAGTTTACTGTTGGGATCCCAGTCACTATATGCTCATTGCCTATTGCCATGCGGATAATCTATTGAAACTGTAATGATTCACCAGGAGCAGTGTTGTCAGTTTCAACACAGTCATGAGTGAATGATTTAAATTTCTACTTAAAATATATCTGATGAAAATATATTGGACTAGTCTTTGACTATTCTTTCTTAACATGAAGTTTATAATGAAATGTTTCCCCTAACATCTTACCTAATTGCATTATCTCCAATTTCATCAGGGAGAGAGAAAAGATTAAGAAAATGGTAGAAGTTTCTCATGATAATTCAGTTTTCTCCGTGTTCAAATCAAAACTGAAAAGTCCATGAAATGCAACTTGAGGTCTGCTTTCCTTAAATTCCAGTAAACTAGACTGTACATGGCATCCTTGCTCCCAATAAAATAATAGAATTCTGGGTGACTGTCTCAGTTATGGTTCTTTGGTTTCAAGAAAAAGTAATGGATTATAAATTGTTCAAATAAGAAAAATGGACCCTGGGTAGTGCTCAGGATCAAAGAAAAGCTGAAAAACAGATCTTAGGTTCAAAATGTTGGAAGACAGAATTTGATTTGTCTAGTGTGAGTTATTTGTTCACCCTGAGTGATATTAGTAGTGCTAGAGTTTAGAATGGTGAGTCAAGACTTGTATCAGAGAAAAGGCGAAAGGGATTTTTAAATAGATTCCACTAGGTAATAAGTGATTTATTCTGTCAATTTTATTTTCCTATGATAATCCTCCCACTTACTTATCTCCTTTATTTCTTACATTTATCTCTCATAATGAGAAAAGAAGTGAACAGTTATTAGCAAAGCCAAAGGTATTGCTACCTGAGACATGAATTTTTTAAAATATATTATTTGGTAATTTAAGAGCAAGAAGAGCCCTGTGATGGCCACAAGGGAGTATTTCATTGGTTCCTAAAGAGGGGTTTGAGTCAAGAAAAGTAAAGTAACTCCAAAGTCATAATATCATAATGGTGATAATATAAGATTCCCTTCTCAGCATGCTGAAGGAGAGAAAAAATATTGGCCATGAAATCAGAAAATCAGATTCAAGTTCCAACATTTAAACCTCATCTTATATAAATTTGAGCAAGTCAGTTAATCTCTCAAAGCTGTCATTTTAATCTGATAATGGGAGTAACAACTGACCTACCCAATAGTACTATGTAAGAAAAAATATTTATGTGAGATAATTTTTCAACAGTAAGAGTTATTAAGTTCAGTCTAAGTCAACATTTTTTAATCTTTTCTCCTTCATTACCTTCATCCTAAATTTTAGAAATTGAAAATAAAAGGCTTCTTGGTAATATTTTCTAAATCACCCAACATCACAATCACAGTCAGATAATTTCTATACTGGAAACTTCAGGAAGGCAGTGATATGTTTATGTCTTCTGATATGTTTATAGCTCTAGCTCCTTGTCCTTCAGAACCTAATAGTCTGTAGGTGCTAAATAAATATTTCTTGATAGAATGAGTGAAGATTTAGTGCTCTAGAAATTCATTCTGATTCTAAAAATTAGAACAAAAAATATATGGATTCAAGAAGTCTCTGCTTTGGGGAAGTACGATGACTTTTTCATAACAATTTTTACTAGGCTCTATTTTGTATATAATACAATTGAGTGTCATGAAGGCTGAAGTTTCAAAATTAAAAAGGGTTCCATAAAACATACAATTGTTTCCTGTTCTTTGGAGTGATGACACCAATTCGATTGTGCACACTCTTTATTTGTTTGTATAAATAAATCACCAAAATGGTATGATAAGCTATGGAAAAGTAAAACAAGTACTTTTATCCCTTTCTGAGAAAAATATAAATGCAACACCCTTCAGGAGGCCCAAACTGAGATGCGAGGTGGTTTGCTTACCATTGTAAATTGGGTATGTATTTAGTCATACTGCACTATGGCAAAGTTTAAAAAATGTTTCTTAAGAATAGAAACATCAGTGCCTATGAAAATGTGTTTTTATTATTATTTTTAATTGGTACATAATTTTATGGGATACGGTGTGGTATTTCCATATGTGTATACAATGTGTAATGATCAAATAAGGATAATTAGCATATCTGTCACTTCCAAGTTTATCATTTCTTTGTCTTGAGAGCATTCAAAATCCTTTCTTCTAGATATTTGAAAATAAAATATACAATAAATTGTTGTTAACTATATTCACCCTAGAGTGCTACAGAGCACTGAAACTTATTCCTCCTATCTAGCTATAATTTTGTATTCATTAACCAACCTCTCCCTATCCAACCCCCACCCCCGACCCTACCCTACTTTGCCTCTAGTTACCATAGTTCTACTCTCTACTTTTATGAGATCATTTTTTTTTTTTAGCTCTCACACAGTAGTGAGATCATGTGATATTTATCTTTCTATGCCTGGCTTATTTCACTTAACATAATGTCCAGGCTCATCCATGTTGCCACAAATGGGAAGATTTCATTCTCTTTTTAATGGATGAATAGCATTCCATTATATATATATATATATATATATATATATATATATATATATATAGCTATTCCATTATATATAATGGAATATATATACCAGAAAATGAGTGTGTGTGTGTGCGTGTGCGCATGTTTTTTTTTTTTTTGCAATCACACAAGAGAAGGTTTATTTTCTAGCTAGCCAGGGTCCAAGCCCCAGAGCACCAACGCAGTGGCCACTCTCTCAGGCAAGGACCCCGACCGGAACAACGGCATGCCTTTTATCCCCATGGTGCACAAGCTGACTACGCATGGATAATGCGTTGACCTTTAAAATGATTGGTTGCCCACTATTGCTTTTTGAAATAATTGGCAGGTTGGTTGCCCTCTATTGCCTGATGGGCCAGTCACCCATGCTTCAATGACCTCATCCCATAATTCCCCATACAGTGGTATAGCAAGCAAGCAATGACCAGAAGCAAAGGTTTGCGATTAGCTCATTGCCCCACCCAAGTAAATTCCTGACAATTGGTAAAACTTCTTCTGTCCTACAATTCCTCTGCCCTACATCCCCCCTTTCTCTAGGTAGCAGACGAGCACTCCTGCTCATCCTCAAGGTCTCTTAGGTGCTCTAGTTCTATAGCACTTGACCGTAGCTGCTGATATTGTTGTTGCAATACTAGTAGCCGGACAGTGTTTATCCGTTCTTTTACAAATGTCACTAGTGGAGGGGAACCCAGTCAGCTTCCTCATAGATACAGGAGCAGAACATTCGGTACTAACGGTACTACTACTGGACACAGGAAAATTGTCCAGTAAGACCAGTTGGGTGCAGGGGGCAACAAGAGCCAAACTATATCGGTGGACTACACGGCGGAGATTGGATTTGGGTTCAAGACAAGTGAGTCACGCCTTTATGGTCATCCCTGAGTGCCCCACGCCACTACTAGGAAGAGACATCCTTACCAAGCTTAAGGCTACAATTCATTTTGAAGAAGAGGGAGTAATAATAACTGATAATAAAGGCAATCTCATCAACAGCCCCCGGGTCACTCAGATCCTGACCCTGACACAGGCAGATGAATATAGACTGTACCAGCCCATACAAAGCAGAGAGGAAGGCATGGAACAATGGCTCTGTAAATTTCCCATGGCGTGGGCTGAGACAGGGGGCACAGGATGGGCAAAGCACCGGCCGCCTCTTTACATTGAGTTAAAGCCCGGAGCCAAATCAGCCCAAGTCAGACAGTACCCCATGTCCCAGGAAGCCAGAGTGGGAATTACCCCACATTACCCCACATTCGGAGACTCCTAGACAGTGGGATTCTCCGGAAATGCCAGTCGGCCTGGAAACCTCCCCCCCCTTGCCAGTAAAGAAACGGGGGGGGGGGAGGTAAGGACTATAGGCCTGTGCAAGACCTCAGGATGACTTGCTGTTAGCTGCACCTAACCCCCGGGGCCTGCCTAGAGGGCACCAAAGACTTATAAAATCAAAGGTGGCCAAAGGTGGCTAACCGAGGCAATGAAGCAGACTGTGTTGGGGATACCTACTCCAGCCTCGAGCCGAGAACTGAGGAAATTCCTGGGGTTGGTGGGTTACTGCCCCCTCTGGATTCCAGGGTTTGCGGAAAAGGCTCGACCTCTGTATGAAGGGTGTAAGGCGGGGCGAGCATGGAAGTGGACTGTGCAAATAGAAGACGCTTTTCAGGCCCTGAGGGCAGCCATGCTGGAAGCCCCAGCCCTAACATTCCCTGATCCTACAAAAGAGTTTCATCTGTTCATAGACGAGAAGAGGGGAATAGCCAAGGGGCTACTCATGCAGGCCCTGGGACCCTGGAAGAGACCAGTGGCGTACTTGTCAAAAAAAAAAAAAACTAGATCTGGTGGCGGCGGGGTGGCCAGCGTGTGCACATGTTTAATCCAAGTATTTCTCACAGATGATCTGACAATCTAGAAGACCAATCTTCTCTTCACTTTGTACTAGAAGGAACGTTGTGAATAGCACTTGGACTAGACCACCATATTTCTTCTCAAACTGTTGACATCTCCTCACATGTTATTCAGACTGTTGACACCATCTAACATGTTACTTAAGATGAAATAATCTAGACTTTGGAAACGTATTGCCATTTGCAGTATTTTGGTTGCTTTTATGGAACGATGTGGTCATAACACACCTTGTGGGCCATGGCATTTTGCCTTCATCCCATCATCTTAAACAGGAAAGGAGACATGCCTTCATTGAAAGAGTGATGAAAAAATTCTGAGCAAGTTGGTTGGAGTTCTTGACTGAGATTATGTTCAATAGCCCTCCTGTCAGTGAGAGGTGAGCTAGCCCTTGCCATGGGTAGTAGAATGGGAGATAAGAATAAACCAACCATAGAGATCATTCTTGGTTCCTGGATAGTAGAAACAATAATATCTCATTTTTGACAATGTTTGAACCTTTGTTCAACAAAGTTTTGTTTATATTTTTCTGTACATGGGAAAACAAAGTGAATGATTGTATCTATAACTAAAGCAAAAATGGTATGTGCAAAGTAGCAGCAAACCTAAGAAGTCCATCACAATATGGAAGTTGGTATCTTGAGAAACCTGACACAGATATCTGGAGTGAGAAGGATAGCTGAGCTAATCAGCAACAACTAGCAATGATTTCTCAAATTGATATCCATTTCCTTGGCACCTCCAAAAGTGGTCAGGGAAAGAAACCATGCCAGTTTAGATTCTTGCTTTAATACTCAAGACATCAGCTGAGAGTCTTATTACCTGGCTGTTACCATATAGCTTGAGCCGTGATGGCTGGATAATATGAGACCATGTGCTTATAATAAATGCTAAACAAAATTTTCCTCTTCCGCTTCCTCTCTTCTCCTCTCTCCAACTCTATATCCATTACCTGCACTCCTTTAAAACCCAATCATAACAGAGCACTTGTGCTATAATTAAAGACACTCATTGTTTATTTCTGCACTCAGGCATACGACTGAATAAAAATGTGTCCAGAGTCTACCAATGGAATGAGTTTAAAGTGTTAAGTATTGGATCTATATATGGAAATTTGTCATGTGTGATTTTCAGGACTGTTTGTGTTCTTCAAATGTCTTCTATCACTTTTTATAACAAGTTGGCCCTGGCCTACATTCATGCTTTTCCCAATTGTTTCCCTATTTTAAAAAATGTTTAAGTTCCAGCTATTATTTTTCTGTACACATTATTTTTCTGAACACTTTTACATTTTTCATTTATCTTGGGTATAAGTTGTTTGGAAAATTTTATGTGGTGAATGAAAAAATATTGATTATTTTATTTTACTATGTTATTGTTTATTTTAAAAAGATTTCTACATTGAAAACAAACTTAGTTAGTCCTTGTAAGTTTTGAGTTTGGTTTGGAAAAATCAGATACTCTCTAAGAAGCCAGATTCAGAAAGATGTTTTCCTTTTTATAATTAATAGAGGCAAAGGATTTTGCAGAGAAATAAGCATCTTCATAGGATGCACTGAAGGTCTTATCTAAACCCCAACAAGGTAAATTATTATGTTTATTGGGACTTTTCAGATGATGAAGTACTTAACCATATCACATATCAATTTCTTTCCAAGGCTTATTCTTATTTCTATATTTTTGTCTTGCACATTATCATAAACTCTTATTTATAATAACTTCAGGACAAAAAATGACATGACTTGCTATCAGGTATATACACAAGGCAGTGATTCTCATTTATTAAAAAAGTTTTAAAAAGATATAAGAAGGAAATATACATGAAAAGACCTTGGTACACAGTTGTGGCCATGCTCTAGAGCATCAAGCCAGTATATGCAGCTCACTTTTCCTCTCTGCTTTTTTTATTTATTTGTTAATTGACTGATAAGGCTTCCTTATCAATCAGTTGATGAATTAATCAATTCATTGATTGAATAATTTATTGATTGAATAATCACTTATTCAAGTACTATGGGAACTACACATAACATAAAGAAAAGCAGATGGCCAGTTGTAAGGCAAGGGTGGGCTCTGTGGAGAAGTGGTAAGTGAATATCCTTGATAAGGTCAGCTGCTGCTTAGCTGCAGGGTATTGTAGAAAGGCAGGCCCAGTATCTCAGATTTCCAAATTTGTCAAAAAAGCAATAAATTCTGGTTTTTAGGTAAAATATCCTAAATTTTAATTATTGACAACTTAACCAGATTTTTGAACATAATATGGCACAATACAACATAATCAGCATCCTGTCTTTGCCTTCTAAGCTGCCAGTTGGCAACTTATGGGTGAAAGAATTTTCAGTTTTTCCGCTAAAAAGCCTTCATTGGAAGTATACTGAGCATAATTTAACATCTCTTTCATGATTCAAAAACATACAAGGACTTTAAAGATATCATTGTGCTAGAGACTGTGAAAAAGCCAGTTAATTAATGACAAAAGCTGGTTGACAAAATACCACTTAACATTTTTTATGAGGATTCTTAACAATTTGCTTGCATAGTTGACACCTAAAGTCATTATGTGCTGTTTGGTACCTAAAGTCATTTTTATTTGCATGATTTCCTTTGGATATTCTTCATGCCATTTGATTTTTACAGGCATGTTAAGTATTTGAAATATACTATGTATCAGTTGAACAAGCCACATATTATTCCATGTTCCATATTTTGCCTTCAGAGAAAGAGCTCCTAACAAAACGGCATTATAACTCCAAGCAACATCTAGTATTATAATCCAGTGACAAGTGTGGAGCCCAGTGCACCTGCTAATAATGGCAGCTTCTACCAGAGGCTTTGCCTACAATCTCTTTGTTAGAAAAAAAATAGCTTTTTGATCTAATTATCATCATTTCCATTGATTATGGTGTTTTTCAAAGAATTACACCAAAACATTGTGTTGCTTATATGATGAGATCAAATAATAACAAAGACACATACACACAAAAGTGTTTGATCTCAATGACAGAGTAAACCTTCCAAATTGTTAGTCACTAGGACACTATATTGGGAAAGGTTTTATGTGGCACAAATATAAAGCTTTAGCATGGAATTTGGATGAAAAAATATTTTCATCCAGTTTTACTTTTTTCATTTTAGTTATTATACTCTTCAACTCCAGAATTTCCATTTTTCTTTTGTATAATTTGTATCTCTTTATTGAGAATCTTTACTTGTTGATTATTTGTTACCACACTACTTTTTAAAAGAGGGTTCTTATTAGTTTTCACATATTAATATTTATGTTTTCTTTGAAGTCCTGTTTGCTAAATTCATCACTTGTGGACACAGAGATAATTTCTGTTGACTGCTCCTCCTAAAGATAGGTCACATATTTATGTTTCTTTGTAGGTTTCATAATTTATGTTGAATACTAGATATATTAGAGAACATATTATAAGGAGTCTCTATTCTCATTTCCACCATATGCTGTGTTGTGGATTTCATTTTTTGTTTGTTCATTTGTTGTTTGTTTAGCAACTTCCTTGGGGAAGAATCTATGAAGTATGTTTATTCCATGGTACATGGCCAACTATGTCTCTGCCCAGTTTTTGTTGTTATTGTTGATATATGTTTTTAAGTCTGATTTCCTTTGGATGCCCTACTTTCTATAGAACTTAGTAGTCAGCCAATGGTTACACAGAAGTTTATTTGAACACTGTAAGGTAATAAGGCTTCTATTCTCTAGTGATGGATCACTGTAAGGGAACACTCAATATTTAGGCTATTTTCACATCTTCCTTAATTTTAAATTTTTTATGGGCCCTTTTATATCCCTTATATACATTCACACAGCCTTACAATCAGCCAAGATTATATGACACATTTAAGCTTTTTCCTATTGACACTATGCAATCTGACTCACAGCCTCAGATTGGATTATATTTTATAATTGCTCCAACCACAATTGACACTTTAGATTAATAGAGCCATAGTTCTTTACCAGTCATTAGTCTTCAAGATGTGAATTTCACGGGGAATACTACTGTGCGTAGGCACTGCCCACCACTTCAACTCAGGAAACCCCTATCAACCAATGCAATGCAGCTGCCAGACATCACAGTCTGCCCCACTCTAGCAGAACCTCTGTGCTCCACATGCCTAGTAATACTAAGGGGATTCATCTGTAGGCAAGAATGACTGACTCCCATTGGCCTTGTTTGACATTCAACAGTTTTTCAAGCATAAATATTTCTCAGAATTTTTCTCTCTAAAAATGTGTTTTTCAATGGGTTTCTGTTCACAAAATAAAACTTAAATGTGGTATATGTATACACACAGTTTTAAGAAACAATGGTGATATAGCACCTCTTATATATTCCTGGATAGAGCTGGAACCCATTCTCCTAAGTGAAGTATCTCAAGAATGGAAAAATAAGCACTACATGTACTCACCAGCAAATTGGTATTAACAGATCAACACCTAAATGGACATATAGGAGTAACATTTATTGAGTGTCGGGAGGATGGGAGGGGGGAGGAGGGCATGGGTATATACAACCAAAACGAGTAAGATGTGCAACGTTTGGGGGATGGACACACTTGAAGCTCTTACTCGAGGAGGGGGCATGGGCAATATATGTAACCTTAACACCTGTACCCCCACAATATGCTAAAATAAAAAAAATAGAAAAAAAAGTAAAGATAAGAGATGATGGTAATTAAAAAAATCAAACTAAATTAGGCATGAGCCTAATTATAGGCTAAATATAATGGAACTAAATATATTTCATGTGGTTAATGTTTACTTATAAAACAAAAGCAAAAAATCTTATAGTGAACACAATCAGAGGAATATTGGGTATAGTTTGATTGTGAGTAGAATCAAAATGATTAGTAACAGGGACTTCTTAGATAAGAAAATATACTTAAGATTTTTAAAATGTCTATTCCTAGTCTATTCTGTATTTCCTCTAAATCACATGGAAAACCCCAAGGATGAATTTTGTAGAGTTCATGTATCCAGAGTTTTAAGTAACTAATTGAAGAATCACTTACTGAATTTATGTTACGTAAGATATGAATAATTCTGGAAAGAAATCAAAGTCATCATATTAATAAATTTTGGAATAATACTGATAAAAGAGAATATGTAAGGAATCTTAAAACTAAGAAAGCTGTATGTCCCTCTCTAAGGCATAGTTTTCAAAATTTATTCTACCGACCTATAATCCTTTTGCATTTAGTACATACTTCTATTTTAACTTCATCCAGTGGTGCTATAATACTAGTTTTATTTCTTTCCTGGTGAGAAAACTCCTTGGAAATAGTGTTTATCCAAATAGTCTATATATTTATACACTTTTATGGGATAATCATTCTTTCCCTGGATATTGCAAGGTGATGTGGAATTGCCTAAACCACAAAAGCATAAGTATAGTTTTTAGTTACTTAAGATCAAATTTTTTTAGCATTTGTTAACATTAAATAGGATAAGAGGAAATTCTAGTTGTAACACAAATCTAAATGATTTTGGAATAAGTATATTGTCACATACTTCACTATGGCTTTGCTCCTCTATCTATTTATTGTTCCACCCAGAGAGGATTTCACAGAGTAGACCTGTAAGTTGTATAGTACTGGATCAAAGCCTGGAGAGAAAGTTTTTAGTTGTGCCTATTTTGTTATATTATCTTAGTTCCACACACAAAAAGTAAAAAAAAAAATGTGCAATCCTGCATGGAATGTTAGAAACTTGTAAATGATGTATGAGATTAAAAAACTACCTTTGTCTAAAAATCAACATACAGAGAGTTCGGCTGTTCTTGAACTGCTCTTTGTAAGACTAAGCCCTGACAGCTATCTCCTTTAAATAATGAACAACCTTAACTTTTTAAAAAGGCAAGCCAAAAGAAAAAAGAAAGATGGGGAGGAACTTTCTAGTTTCTGTAGTGGTTGACTTTTGTTATCTTCCAGAAAAGAACTCTATACCTCTCTCAATGGGAATAACATATATCAGGTATTCTAGTCAATATTTCAACTTAATATTGGATGGAGAGATCATTCGATTTCTATTGTTTTGAATCTATTCAAATGCCAGGAAGTGAATCATCCGTGAAACTCTTTGAGTTCAGTTTCAGACTAAGACAACACTAGACCTTCCCTACATATGGCAGCAACTTTAATATATAAACATTTCCTCTTTGGTCTTTAAAAAAATCACATACACACGTACACATATAAAGACATACATACCACACCCATCTGGAAACTATCCAGCCACTGCTAATATAAGGAGAATGGTTTGCACAGCATTGATGTGGCAGCCAAGGAGAGTGGACTGGGATGTGCATGTGTGAACAATGACAGCTTCACTGTATTGGCCAGTGGGGTGCTAAATGATACCATTGAGTGAGCATGTGTACTATGTGGCCATTGCAGTAAAAATGAATGAGCAAGTAGAACAATGAATATGCATCAAATTATGCATTAAACTTGAACATTCATCCTTGGAAAATAGTCGGATGATTCAGAAGGCTTTCAGGGATGATGCAATGAGTGCAAGGCAACTAAAAGTGTCGCACAAGCACTTCAAGATGGTTGAGAATCTGTTGGAAATTATCCACATTTTGGAAGACCCGCAACAAGCAGAACACCTGAGAATGCTGAATGTGTACAGGTGTTAGGTTAAGAGATGATGGTAGAATTGTGTGAGGTCCCAAGATGCCTATTAAGGGAGACCAAGGTGTCATTGTCCTATGTACAGTGTTTCTTCTATCTTGTATCTTTTTCAATACATGTCTCCATTTTTCATATTACATGGCTGAATACTTTCTACATGGGCCTTGTATATTGAATCTTTACCCTTATTTCCATAATTTGAAAATGTTTATATGCATATATTCTATAAATGTACTGCCTCTTTATGTGTATAATCTAACAAAGCACTAAATAAGTTTGAAATGAATGTGATGTGTAAAGGAAAGAGGGAAATATACATATTGTATCTAGAACTGCCACAATATATACAAATAGTTTCTTATTTGATATCAAGGTTTTCAATCTTCTATGAGATTCACTGGAATGTTGAAGTTAACCTTCTAGACACCGTTTTATAGTATGTACAAGGTTTTAAGCATTGTGGTATTAATTCTAGAGGCAAAGAAGAGGTATCTAATGCACCTTTTCTAACTAATTATCTAGACACATTTTCAGTAATAAAGTACTAATCTATGTGTCATAACACATGGTTCGTCAAGCCATAAGCTGCTGGTTCAAGACAAGAGCAAATGCCAGCCAGGTCCATTTCAGGAAAGGAGATTCTTAGAGTTGTTCACATTCCCCCTTTTGTAAGCCCTAATCTCCTTTCCAAGTAAGCCTTGAAAAAAATCCCTGACAGGTCTCAGAATGTATTACCAGGGTCTTCTAGTGGAGGATTCCCTTTTATTCATTGCCTAGCATGTTGTGGGAAGGCGTTTCTAAGATTCAGTGAATACAGGTAAATTATGCTTGCTATGTAACAACTTGTAACTTGAAATGCATCTTTCTATAGAAACATACTAGATGATGCTTCATAATTCAGGATTAACAAAATTATAATTGAGGTGCAATTTTTTATTAAACAGTTGCTTTCCGTTCTTGAATGTCTAACCATCAATTGTACCATTTTTTAGGGAAATTATATGTCAAAGTACAATCAAGTAATGCACTTACGTGATACAACAAAGTTTGAAAAGGGAGTCCTAGAGTAAAATAATGCTATTATTTTATATTAGCACTTTATATGTTTCAGAATATCATTAAAGATTTATGAAATAATTTGAATTGCAGTTCTAAAAGAAGATTGAAAACCTTGAAAAGAAATAAAGGAAAAAGACAATGAAGAAAATAGAATAGAAAACATAGAATTTTAAGTTAAAGGCACATGATCTCTGGAATCAGAAAGTATTAATAACAGTTGTTAATTCATGCTCTTTCAGTTATTAGTTGGGTGTAGGCATTTTATTTCTCAGTAATTCATCTGTAATGAAGATAATAATACTGATAGCAAAAGATAGCCATAAGATTAAATGAAATAAGGTCAAATTTTAGAGTACTATCAGGCATAGAGTTATTATTTAAGAAATTTTAATTTCCTACTTTTCACTTTTCCTGTGGCTCCCTGAGCATCTTTTAGTTCCAATTATTTGGGGGGCTAGACAGTTTTCTTGTGCAGCAATTTATTTAGAGACTATTATTGCTGAGTTGTACTGTTCCAGTTAGGATTCTTGATCTACTAGAAGGAAGACTGACATCTGTTTTGTCCAGCTAAGCCAGTTGGCTCACCTACAGAAAGTTGACAAGAAAATCATCAGAGACTTTGATTGATGGCCCAATAAACAGACTGTTGATCATAACATATTTCACCCATCTAATATTTTGAGTGACTTGGTAGTTATTTGCAGCTCATACACTTATTGTTTTAGAATGGGCAGTAGTTTAGTTTATGTCACCACCATGAATACTCAAGCAGGTCATTTATCACAACCCTTCAAATCTCTGTAATCTCAATCTCTCCTCATGGTAGTTTTTGTTATTCAGGTAGTTATGTTCTGTAAGGTTCCCGTGAACATGGAATTAACCATTGTCCCCAACTGAAAATGGAGTTAAGCTTGCAATCCTCTAGTCACAATATCTTCATCAACGAGTCAATACATAATATTGTTTTATATGTGTTTCTGTTCAAGACATCTTATTTAATATATATCACTGATTTATTAACATAGAATACATGGCCAATAGCACTATAACTCCTGCTTGAACGAAACTTATCCAACACTTGTGTTTTTCCTGCAAGGTACCTCACAGCCTTCTTGTACTTAGGAACACTGAACAACAGTTCAGCACTATGCTTGGGTGCCATTTTATACAGTGAAATTAATAACACAGAACACACAAATACAAGAAAATATGGTACTAAATAAACACCAATATAATACTCATTTATGATATGGGAGCTGAAACAGGAAGGCAAGAACATCACTTTATTCCACCTTAGTTGGCAAAGTACATGAAGACTCAAATTCTTTGCCTCTTGTGTATGCATGTTCTTCAATGACTGAAAAGGGGGGAGTCAAGTGATGACTTGGGGGTTACAAATAAATTTTAGCAAGAAGGTGAATTCACAAATACAAAATCCATGAATAACACAGATAGATTATAATTATGGATGCTATAATTCTTGAAAAATTGCCTCTATTTTGTCTTTTCTCATGTTATTTAAAATGAAATGTGTTGGCCGGGTGCGGTGGCTCACGCCTGTAATCCTAGCACTTTGGGAGGCCGAGGCGGGCGGATTGCTCAAGGTCAGGAGTTCAAAACCAGCCTGAGCGAGACCTCGTCTCTACCATAAAAATAGAAAGAAATTAATTGGCCAACTGATTTATATAATATAAAAATCAGCCGGGCATGGTGGCGCATGCCTGTAGTCCCAGCTACGCGGGAGGCTGAGGCAGCAGGATCGCTTGAGCCCAGGAGTTTGAGGTTGCTGTGAGCTAGGCTGACACCACGGCACTCACTCTAGCCTAGGCAAGAAAGTGAGACTCTGTCTCAAAAAAAAAAAAAAAAAAATGAAATGTGTTTTAATTCTAAAACTGGTAGCTCATTATATTCAATATATCCAGAATATATCAGATAACTCAGAATCAACCATCTTATGAGAGCTTTGTGTATGGAACTTCAGAAATTCTTGAAACTGATAACAATATTGTTATTGATAATGACTCCATTGGTTTTAGTCACAGGTAAAGGAAAACAATCATCCTTGGTCTTCACAGGTAGCCCCAAAATATATTTGAGAAAAATACTGAATATGTGAAATGTTGACAAAAGGATGACCATAAACAGGTAAAATAGCTTATGAATAGTACATACAAACTGAGAATGTAGACTGTGAATTTGAGGTGGCTTAAATCTATATACCATGTGATTTGTTCCACAGAGCTTAGCAGTACAAGTGTAAGGTGAGAAGTATTCAATGGCTATATTGATCTAAGGGAAAAGGTTATCACAGCTATAATAGAGAACAGAATACAAAGGTACAAAGCAATTGAATATGTGACAGTGGAATAGTTGAGTTGCAACATAGTATCTGTACTACCTAGGAAGTTTCTAGGTGGGGACAAAAGTGAATCAGTTTGGAGAAACTCAACACTTCAGTGAAATCAAAGATATTTGCTTAGAAAATGATTTGAAAGAAATGAAGAAAAATGAAGCTGTGATCAGAGATTATATGTGTTAGAGTTTAAATTCACAGAGTTTTAATAGTTTGAAATGCTGACAAAGCCTAGGACTTCCCAAAGATATGAAGAAGAGGATTTTTAGATTGAGCAACTCCTAGAAAAGAAATTTTCAGTTTGGAGAATTGGATTTTTCACATTTACTCTAATTGAAGTTTTTGGAGTAGAGAATAATGTAGATACTAATGTCTATTACGATAAGAGTTGGGAACTCTGGAGATGAAGTCACAAATAGCAGTAGAAGATGGCTACAGTCTGAGATCCTGAACCTTAGGAGGGAAGTGATTGTAGGAGAGAATAGTAGAATAACCACCTGAAATTGGAAATAGGGAGTAGGAGGATGCCATTGTCATCTCAGAGTCTGCAGCGTAGGAGGATGAGAGAATGCTGTGTTCTCTTTAGGATAGCTGCAGGGAAGATGAGTGTATTGAGTCTGAGTGTCAGAGTTAAATGATGTCAACTATGTTCAGAAAAGATCATGTTCAGAGGCTTAAGATTTAAGGCATAGATATATAATGAAAGATGGACTCTAGGGACTAGGGTAAAAAAAAATGTTTGGACAAGAGTATGGCACTATAAGGAGGAATCAGAGGGCAGAGAGGAAAAGGTTGGGCAAAAAGAAAAAGAAGATAGGTTGGATTTGCATAATTAGTTATGTTTAATCATAACTGCAGTTAAAGGGTTTGATAGTTCAACTAGGTAACACGATTCTCAACAGAAGTATGTGGAAAACTTAAGTAATATGAGACCTGAGAAGTTTAGCAGTTTTCAGTCACAGTTCATCAGTCTGATGTCTCTAATCTTTCTTACTTATGTGGCTGCAGTGGGATCAATTTGTATGAGGGTATCATCAATGAGCTTGGAATAAACAACTGATCCCAGCTGGATCAATGACTTCTTGCCTGAAAGTTTTGGGCTTGTGATCAAGACTGCCAGTTTATTCTTGGTGGATGAAGTCCTAAGATGCCACATTTGGGAGCTGGCAGCAGCCATGTTTCCTATTATGTGGAGAAGGGAGGATTTTACTTTATAATATTTTAAAAGAGAAACAACGGTTTTGTCTCTGGAAGTGAGTTATTCCTATAAAGTTAAGAGAATAAATATGACACACTTTAAGGGCTTATAGTCATCATGTGTCTATTTTATGTTTTAATTATAAGCAATCAATTAATCACTTACTCTAAAAGAAAAGGAAATTAACACCTGCATTCCTGATTTTATTGTGTGCATATGTGTATATGTATGCAATATGTGTGTATACATGCTATTTGTGTACATTTATACTGTGTATATGCCTTGTGTATATGTGGGTTTATACAACAACATCATGCTGCTTATCTATAACTATGCTATTTTTCTATTTATGGCTTTATTGTGCTTTCTCTTATTTCTGGACCTATGGTTTCTTCTTGGCTGTATTCTTCTTCAGTCTCTTTTAATGGTGTGTTTATCATTTCTTCTATTCTCTTTTAAAACCTTTATATAATTAGATCATAACCTAATCTTTGATTTGTAAAATTTAGTTGCTTTTTCTGTGACTTTTCCCAACTTATCAGAAAAAACATCTTTCCTTCTAAGCTATAAATTGAAATGTCTTCTAGCTTTCTGCTTGTCTGTAATCTGAGGGTAAGGAGAAGGGTGGGGTAGAAATTCCTAGCTAAGACTATGTGCAGACTTCCTGTTTTTTCTTTTGAGAACACAGATTCTGATATTAGTTTTGGGATGCTGTTAAGTGTTCTGAAAGATTATTAGCTATATGTAAATATGAGTATACCTTATATCTAAGGAAAATACCTCTGATCTTGGACCATTTACTGCTTAGAGCCCTGAAAGTGGCAAGCTCCAGTACTTCCTCCTGCATCTACTTCTGCAGTACTGAGATATTGAGATACAAACTCCTCAGTGATTGGTAGGGCCTCTTTTAAGTGCATTTCCATTAATTTAGACAGTCTATTTCTCTCCTAGTTGATTGCCTGTGTATGTGTGTTGGGGAAGGAAGTGCATTGGTCAAGATTGTGAGGATTTTTCTATCTACCCTCTTTCCCCAGTACAGCCTCTGGAGATTGGGATGGAGAGTTAGGGTCCATTCTTAGATCATCAAGAAGAAGAAGAAGAAGAAGAAGACTCAAGAAGAAGACTCAAGAGTCTTCTTCTTCTTCTTCTTCTTCTTCTTCTTCTTCTTCTTCTTCTTCTTCTTCTTCTTCTTCTTCTTCTTCTTCTTCCTCCTCCTCCTCCTCCTCCTCCTCCTCCTCCTTCTTCTTCTTCTTCTTCTTCTTCCTCCTCCTCCTCCTCCTCCTCCTCCTCCTTCTTCTTCTTCTTCTTCTTTCTTATCCACCATTTTAAGAAAAAAAACCTACTTCAGTGATAATTTTTTTTTTATGAACTCCACTCTTACATGTTTATATTTTTCAAAATTTGGTAAGAAAACTCAACACTCTCATTTTAAATAAAGAAAAAAATTGAGGCCAAAAGTGTTACCTACTTTACTTAAATTTTCTCAGCAAATAAGGGAGTGCTTTTAATTAATGGAAATCATAGAACTTTTTAGTGATATATTTCCTTGAAACTTTGTAGTGAATACATTTAAGAAAAACACTCAGGCTTATTTTGAATAATATGTAACTTTACTAATAAATGTCATTTGGGAACTTCTTGAGTGGTACTTTCCCACATGCATGTCTGTGATTTTTTTTAGAGAAAGAAATAGAGTTGAATATGAATTTAAATATTAAAAGTCAAAATATAATTCATATCAAATGAAATGTAAAAACTCTAAACTGAATTCTTGCTTTTATACCACCACTAAGCCAATTATGCCCAAACACTGTAGTCTTTACCTAGATTAAGCAACAATCCAAAATAATTATTAATACTTTATCCAGTAATTGCTTAAACTATAGCAGTGTAACAAAAGAAAGACAGGGAGAGATCAAGAGAAAAGAAAGAAAGAAAATAACAAAGAAAGATAATTTTTAGAATTACCAATTAGCTAAATGTGTGAAGTTTTTTTGTTCTTTTTTCTTTCTATAAAACATACTATTTTTTATTATTCTTTTCTCAAATCTTGAATGAGGGTCACTAAATCTAATCACAAGAATAGAGTCTTTAGTGCTTTGTAAAATGGTTTAGGTTCGTATAATATACAGCAAAGAACCATAGATTCTTAGGACATGTTTCTAGATAAATTTTCAGTGGTCAGATTAAGAAATAAAAAACAAACTGTCCCTGGTAGATAGTGGATGTTTTCCTTTATATTGCAATGATATGGAAACATGCCAAAGGTTATGTTTAGTGACATGTAGTGAAAAAATCCATTTAACTTTTAGGAAATATAGTCATGTTTAAGGTCTTAGAGTCTCTTGATCTCTCCTACTTTTTTCCTTTCTCTCTTTTTCTTTGACTTGGTTTTTTGGGTTTGTAGGGGTGGTATTTTTTCTTTATATGGTTTTTACTTTGCTGATACCATAAGACCAGGGCTACTGTGCTCCCCATTTAGCTCCCAACTGAGCCTTTTATTTTTAACCAGTGGGTTGGCTAGTTCCCAATTTCTTTTTGTTTTTGAAAAACAAAATTTCTTTTTCTTTCATTGCCTTGTCTCAGCTGGTCCACTGTCTGGCAGCCTTTAGAAACGACTGCCTCCATTATTATTTTATGTGTACTGGATTCGGCAAATATTGTAACTGCAACTGTTGTCTATTTTGAATTCCTCTACTTCACTGACAAGAAGTTCACTGTTGCATCATGCACAGCTGAAAAATAAGGCTCACATGTCTATTTACTGAGTCATATTATTTGGGGAGAAAACACAAAGTATGACCAGAATGCATTCCAATATTTCTTACATGGCTGTTACTTTATTAAGTGGAGTACTAACACAAATATTTTTCATATAATTTCTATGGATTCTGAATCATATTTCACATCTGACTCTATCCAACAGGACTGAAACACACAGGTGAATACAAATGAGAGAAACTTAAGATATACGAACAGAGTTAGCATACTAAGAAAGTGCTGGAATGGAATCTAGGCAATTAACAAAATGGCAATACTCAGTGAAGTAGCCACAGCTGTGACCAGGGATGATGCGCTTCCCACACTGGTCTGTTCAGTCTCATTTGTGCACAGACTTCACCATAGCTAGTGAGTCACCAGAATTCAATATGAGCAATAATAATATGTCTGCAGTCACTGCTCCCTGTCCCATGCATGAAATCACACTGACTGGAAGACAAGTCATCCACCAAGACTCAACTCGAGAACTTCCTTGGTAAGATCTCTAGTCCTTAGGCAAAAATAGGTGCCCTTAGTTCAGATTCTGCAGCAACTGAGACTGTTAATGTGACACCTATCAATACTACTGTCATTATCTTCACATGGATCAGTCTCATCCATAGGACCTCAGCTTGAGAGTAGGTGGAGAAGGGAGCTATATCAAAACCTCCTACATCTATTTTTAAACCATAAACACCTGCACAACTAAAACAAGAATTTTTTTTTTTTTTCTTTTTGAGTCAGAGTCTCACTCTGTTGCCTGGGCTAGAGTGCCATGGCATCAGCCTAGCTCACAGCAACCTCAAACTCCTGGGCTCAAGAAATCCTCCTGTCTCAGCCTCCCGAGTAGCTGAAACTACAGGCATGTGCCACCATGCCCAGCTAATTTTTTCTATATATTTTCAGTTGGCCAATTAATGTATTTCTATTTTTGGTAGAGACAGGGTCTCGCTCTTGCTCAGGATGGTTTCAAACTCCTGACCTTGAGCGATCCGCCCGCCTCAGCCTCCCAGAGTGCTAGGATTACAGGCGTGAGCCACCGCGCCCAGCCTTATAAAACAAGAGCTTTTTTTCTTGGACTTTCTGAATTTTGCCAGCCAAGAACCCCTACATATGAATTTGTCTCTCAACTGCTCGTTGTGTGTATATTGATTTAACAGTTTATCCTGGTGTCACACTAGCTGAACTGCAGAATTGAAGCCTTGGATTACATGTTATGGTGACAAAAGTGTCTAAGTTTTTCAAGCATTTGAATCTTTTCTCCCATAAAGAGTTTGAGTATAAGCCTGACATTGACTGTACAAGCAAGCATACATTCAGAGCCACAATCCTTTATCTACAATTCTAAAATCTGAACTCTGGAATAAAAAAAGTTAGTTTTGATTGGGTTTGGGTTATTCTTGTTGTTTTCATTGATTTTTTTTTTTTTTAACTCTCATTTGGCAGCACAACCTAACTTCACTGGAACTCATTTGCTGGCAAAATTAAACCAACACTGATATGTAAATAATTATAGTCTTTATTTATTCTGTGCTATTCGAAAAGACCTATTTCAATGTGTTTAATTATAGGATGCTGCACCAGACCCTACTGAAATGCTATGTATTATAAAGTATATTGTCCATGTAACCTTCTAAAATCCAAAAGATTCTAATTTTCCACGTACATCTTGCCCCAATTGTTTTATATAAGGAATTGTGGACCTATAGATGTTAAATCAATATTTTTTGTTGAATTATTTCCATATGCATTCACCTGTTTCATGCACTGATTGATGTTTCCTCCAGTATACAAACACAAGTCTGAAACCCGTGCACTTGGCTCCCTACTCCTCCTTCTTCCTCCATCATTCATTTCCTCTCTTGTCCAATTATTTTGATACCATACAATCATCTGTTTTCCCTTCTTTCTATGGCTCCCATCTATATTCAAAATTGAGCAAAGTATCTTTTACTATACAAATTGACTAGTTGTAATTACATTTCTCCAAAAATCTAAGGTAGAAATGACACACTTTTCATAAGCATCTCATAGATTCTTCACAGTGGCACTGGTAGATTGGCCTAATATTGATGGTTTTATGAAAATTATCACAACATGCCACAAATTTTTGGAAAGGAAATATTCTAAGAATATACAGTATTTAAAGTTGCTTTAAAGACTTTCATCAGTGTCTTATAAAAGTAATTATATAAATTATACATGGAGACCGGTAGCTCAATAATTTACTATCTATGTATTTTTATTAAAACAATTTGTTTCAGTGTATCTTTTAAAAAATCCTTTAAGGATTCAAAATAACAAAAATAAATAGATTAAACAATAATTTCTGCAATTGACATTTATTAATAAAAGTTCTTTTCACACTTAAAAACTTTACAGAGAATTTATGATAAATACATGCACATCTTTACTATTATGCATTACATAAGAAATCATATTTAAATGAAGGACTTTCTAAAATGTTAGTTTATTTATAAGTAGGTACTTAAATAAATACAAGAAAAAAGTGTCTTGATAATTTATTGAATTCCTTTCTATAATTTTGGTATTGTTTAATTCTGGTGGTTTCTTTAGATTTGTTTCATTTTTGAGCATTGACTTGTTTAGAAACAATATTAATTTTTGCCTGTTTAAAATATTTTTATGAAATAATGGCAACATTTTAAATCAACAACAGTTCACCTAGTGAGTGTTGATAATTTGGGTATAACTACGAAAAATGAAAATGAAAACATTTTTAAATGATAGAATGGTCCATATGTTAAGGTTACATATATTGCTCATGCCCCCCTCCATGAATTACAAACCTATAAAAATATGAATTCAATGAATCTGAATGATGAATTCATTAAAGTGATGATTTTTTTTTATCTTTTGACCTTTAGAAGAAGGTTGGGAAGTAAATTCATAAAATATATTCATTCTTTCATATATTCATCTGAAGTACTAATTTGTGTAGAAATTTTTCTAGAAACCCAGGATATGGAATGAATAGTACAGTCCCTCTGTTATTCAAAATCAAATATAGTGAGATTGACATAAATTATTAAATAACATTAAATGTTTTAGATATGAAATGGTAAAGAGATTAAATAGTAATGAGAAGTAGTAGACTTGAAGGTCAAAGAAATGGATAATAAGGGAAAAACATTAGAAAGTAGGTCATTGTCATGTTTTATAAAAGACATGTTGGTAGACTTAGGGGTGTGTATGTGTTGGGTTGGTTGGTGGGGTAGGACAGGGTTGTGGGTGTTTAATATAAAAGCAAATTTTAATAATTGTACTGTGTTCTGTGTTACTATAGCAGAACATCTAACAATGGATAGTTTATAAAGAAAAAGAGATTTATGTACTTCACAGTTCTACAGGCTGTACAAGAAGCATGGTACTGGCATATGCTTGGCTTCTGGTAAGAGCTTTTGTGTTGCATCAATACATAGTGGAAAAGTTTCTGTTCATGTCCTTTGCATAATTTTTGATAGGGTTGTTTGATTTTTTCCTTGCTCATTTTCCTGAGTTTTAAATAGATTCTAGTTATCAGCGCTTTATCGGATGTGTAGCTCATGAAAATTTTCTCTCATTCTGTGGGTTATCTGTTTGCTCTCTTGACAGTTTCTTTGGCTGTGCAGAAGCTTTTTAGTTTAATTATGTCCCATTTATTTATTTTTGTTGCTGCTGTGATTGCCTTTGGGGCCTTCTTCATAAATTCTTTGCCTAGGCCAATGTCTAGTAGAGTATTTCCAATGTTTTCCTCTAGAATTCTAATAGTTTCACACTTAAGGTTCAAGTCTGTTACCCAGCATGAGTTGATTTTTGTGAGAGGTGAAAGGTGTGGGTCCTGTTTCAGCCTTCTACATATGGCTATCCAGTTTTCCCAGCACCATTTATTGAATAAAGTTTCTTTTCCCCAGTGTATGTTTTTGTCTGCTTTGTCAAAGATTAGATGGCTATATGAGGATTATTTTATATCTGGGTTCTCTGTTCTGTTCCACTGGTCAATGTCCCTGTTCTTGTGCCAATCCTAAGCTGTTTTAATTACTATATCCTTGTAGTATAGTTTGAAATCTGGTAAATTGATACCTCCTATTGTGTTTTTATTGCCTAGGATTGCTTTCGCTATTCGGGGTCTTCTCTGGTTTCATACAAAGCGTAAAATTATTTTTCTATATCTGTGAAAAATGATGATGGTATTTTAAAAGGGATTGCTTTGACTCTGTAGGTCACTTTGGGTAGTATAGACATTTTAACAATGTTGATTTTTGCCAGCCCATGAGCATGGTATGCTCTTCCACCTGTTTACATCCTCTGCTATTTACTTCTTCAGTGTTTCATAGTTCTCCCTGTAGAGGTCTTTTATCTCCTTAGTTAAATATATTCCAAGGTACTTTATTTTCTTTGTTGCTTTTTTGAAGGGAATTTAGTCTTTGATTTGGTTCTCACTTTGACTGTTGTTGGCGTATATGAATGCCTCTGATTTCTGTGTATTGATTTTGTATCCTGAGACTTTACCAAATTCATTTATCAATTCAAGGAGTCTCTTGGTTGAATCCTTGGGATTTTCTAGGTATAATATCATGTCATTAGCAAAAAGGGAGAGTTTGGTCTCTTCTGCTCCCATTTGGATGCCCTTAATTCTGCTCTCTTGTCTGATTGCTATAGCAAGGACTTCTAGCACTATGTTGAATAGAAGTGGAGATAGTGGGCAACCTTGCCTTGTTCCAGTTCTAAGTGGGAATGCTTTCACTTTTTCCCCATTCAGTATAATGTTGGTGGTGGATTTGTCATATATGGCTTGTATCATTTTTAGGTAAGCCCCATCTATGCCTATTTTGTTAAGTGTTCTTATCATAAAAAGGTGTTAAATTTTGTCAAATGCTTTTTTTGAGTCTATTGAGAGGATCTTTTCAAAAGAAGACAGAAGAATGGCCAACAAATATATGAAAACATGCTCAACATCTCTAATCATCAGGGAAATACAAATCAAAACCACAATGAGATATCACTTATCTCCAGTGGGAATGGTTTTTATTAACAGGTCCCAAAACAATAAATGTTGGCATGGATGTAGAGAGATAGGAACACTCCTACATTGCTGGTGGGACCTTAAACTAGTTCAACATCTGTGGAAAGCAATATGGAGATACCTTAAAGCGATACAAGTGGATCTACCATTTGATCCAGCAATCCCATTACTGGGCATCTATACAAAAGAACAAAAGTCACTCTATGAAAAAGACACCTGCACTCAAATATTTATAGCAGCACAATTCACAATTGCAAAGATGTGGAAACAACCCAAGTGCCCATCAATGCATGAGTGGATTAATAAAATGTGGTATATGTATACCATGGAGTACTATTCAGCTATATAAAACAACGGTGTTATAGCACCTCTTATCTATTCTTAGATAGAACTGGAACCCATTCTACTAAGTGAAGTATCCAAAGAATGGAAAAATAAGTACAACATGTACTCACCAGCAAATTGGTATTAACTGATCAACACAAAAGTGGACATATAGGAATAACATCTATCAGGTGTTGGGCAGGTGGGAGGGGGAGGGAATGGGTATATACATACATAATGAGTGTGATGTGCACCAACTGGGGATGGACACACTTGAAGCTGTGACTTGAGGGAGGAGGGGGGAAAAGGCAATATATGTAACCTTTACATTTGTACCCCTATAATATGCTGAAAAAAAATAAAAAAGGAAAAAGAAAATACATAGTAGAGAAGATCAAAGGGGAAGCAGGCATGTGAGAAAAGATAGTAAACCCAAGGGGCTTTCCAGCTTCTTTTGGGGACTTATCCTTTCCTCTGAGAACCAATTCAGTCTCTCAAGAGTGATAACTCACTCACTACCATATGAATGGTATCAAGTCATTCATGAGGGATCCATCCCTATGAACTAAACGTCTCCCACCAGGCCCCATCTCCCCATACCACCACATGGAGGATCAGTTTTCAAGATGAGATTTGGTGGAGACAAACAAACCATATTCAAACCATTTGTTTGTCTGTTTTTGCCACACATACTCTGTAGGCCCTAAACATTATTTTTTTTTTTTTAATTACATGTTTGAGTCAGGAGGTGAGTGATGTCTTGCTTTATAACCTCAGCTACTTTTGGTTAAATTGTCATTAAAGAGTCTTTACTAAGATAAGGTGAGGCAGTGGTATAGAGCGTTTTAAGAGCAAGATAGAAAGATGAAAACACACTGCAGAAGACATCAATCTAACATACTTTCTTTGTGGGTTCTCTCCTTTCCTGGTCCTTAGTAACATAAGGCAGCTGGTTTGGCTAACTCCTTCCACTTCATTTCCCAGGTGTCTTATAAGAGATATGGGAAAAGGCAGTGTTTTTCCTCTAGATGTATGAATTAAAAGGGATATTTAATCCTGGGGCTTTTAGTACCATTTTTTCTCTCTTGAAAGGGGGGGATGGTAGGAGAGAGAGAAAGAGAGAGAGAAATAGATGTATTCTTATGATCTTTTTGAACACCTGTCTCCAGACATGTTTGAAAGGAATTCTATTCGGAGACCAGTGGCTCTTAAAGTGTAGTGCCCACTCCTGAGAACTGTTAGAAAAACAAATTATCAGTCCTCATCCTAGACTCATTGAATAAGAAACTCTGGAATGGAGACCAACAACTTTTATTTTAGCAAGCCCTGTGGGGGATATTCTCATGAATTCTGAAGGTTAAACATCACTGCCCAGACTTCAGATATTTTATTTTTGTCTCTTTAAGTGGAAAGATCCTGGATAATACAGTTGCTAGATTAGATAGAATAGGTTGACTAAAGGTAGCTGATCTGTACTGTGGACCCAAAGGGAATTGAAATTATTTCGAGTAGCACCAAAACATATGATTATGTGATTTTTATAGTCTACCTTAAGCTATCCAAATGTGTGACTACAGGTGGTAAATGGTGAGGGTTTTTAGGGAAACCGTCTCAGGAAAGCAAGAACCAAGAAGTAGAACCTTAACTGAAGATTCAGGAAGGAAATGAAGCTATAAGTGAAGTGATCAATAAAGATACAAAGCTGAGCTTAAGGGACAAGGTATCAAAGAATGTGTCTAGGAGAGTAAGGCAGTGAAAGAAGGCAGGAGGCTATGGTAGATATTTTCATATATAAATTCAAGTTAGAGCAGTTCTAAGGGTTAACAGGGTTTGGGTGAGGGCACAGGAACAGATGCCTGAAGCTAATGATAGCGAGGGTTGTCGGTATGGTATTGAGAATACCAAACAATTCTGGATTCTTGGATCAAATAAGTGTACATTCACAGGAATATAGCCATGTGCCAAATTCCATAACAAATAGGGGAAATTGTTAGCAAATAAGGGCAATAAGGTGTTTTAGGGCATCACAGCTAGAAAAAAAAATGAGCCTCAGAAATGAAAGCAATTTTGTGTGAGTGGGAAGTTATGGTCAAGGAGTTACACAGGGAGTTATGAGAACTGTAACAGGGTTTGTAGAACATGCCACATGAGATGTGGGATTATAAACCTCTCTCGCCAGAGAGAACAACAAGAAGCAATACTTCAAAGTAGGGGAGGAAGGGAAGTTTTTCATGAAGGCGCAGAGTTGGAGGCAATATTCTGAAATGCTTACTAAGAAGCGATGCATCCATTGTCTAGATTAAGTGGCGTGATGTTAAAAGATGAGAGAAGAAGCAAAAGTAAGCATGCTCTATTTTGCTTCCATTTTTTTCAAGTAAGGAGAATGATATTCAGAATGGAAGCAAGGAAGATGAAGATCATTTTCCGCTCTGTTAATGTACATTAACATCTACCTTAGACAATCTAAGATCATAGCTGATCTATTTCTGTAAATAATTTGTAGAAACTCTTCCCAGGAGTTTCTTTCTTTTTTTTCTGTGTGTGTGTGTGTGTGTGTGTGTGTGTGTGTGTGTGCGCGCGAGCGCGCGCATGTGTGCGTGTGTGTTATGTGAATAGTGGGCCATATTTACTTGCTGTTCAGACAAATTACCCTTGGAGTTTTGTACATGGTAAATGCAGCGCAGAATTTCTATTAGTTCTCTCCCCATGGCTTACAAGGGCTACAGTCTCATGGCCCTTTGCTGACCTAGCACTTGTGATTGTCTTTATTCTAGAGTGCTAAATTGACCGTAGGCAGGGCCCTCCTAGGCTTTTAAACAGTGCTTATGATGATTGACATCGGAGTGTCACTATTAGTGTTGAGGAATTTGATTTATGATCTATATTCATTCAAGCACTATGTAGGTACCAGAAATCTATAAATTTGTAAATGTGCAAAGCTATTCTCCAGGTTAATAGATAGGGTTGATAGAAATCATTTATCTAGCCCTTTCCCAAGCAAAGAAAATATTCTTAAAAATATCCTGGGTCAAATACACAATAACCTAAGCAAAAAGTAGTATTTCATTTTCATAAATTGATCAGATATTTTATATTCTTGAGAAAATGATAAAAAATAGGAGTTGAGATCATAAAAGTAATATGGCTTTCAATTTCTTTCTTTAAAATGTCATATGTTGAGTGGCGCTTGTTTTTTGTTTTTAATAGTAATAGTCCCATGATTGGGTTTTAGTTCCATAGGCCCAGGCAGAGAGGATACATAAATGAAATAATAAAATGCATTTTATATTGAAAGTTGTATTTAAGAATTATTCTTTTCTGCTACGTATTCATGGCAGTCTACTTGTCATCGAGCCAATGTGTTTTCTTTCCCATTTCGGCAAGCATCACATATGTAAATCTAGTCCCAGCACATTAAAAAGCACATATATTAAGAATGTTAAACATTCTCTATACATCAAAAAATGCTCCTGAGCGGCTCCCTGTAGAGTGTGTCTATCTCCAGCTAATGAGTTTTAATGTATGATTTTCTTGTACCTTACCTTTCTTTACACATCAATCTGTTCATGGCATCTGTCATGCAAACAGTAACAGAAACCGCTGGGGCTGTCAAGAAATTGACACCTTTCTCCTTTACCAGAATCTGAAAAAGATGCCCAGATTTCTCTGAAATTCTCCAGGCAAATTATGTCTTTCTTTTAAAACCAACACCATCTGCCCAGGCAGAAATTTGTGAGCCAATTGTCACATAAAAGATT
This sequence comes from Microcebus murinus, assembly GCF_040939455.1. Taxonomy (NCBI): domain Eukaryota; kingdom Metazoa; phylum Chordata; class Mammalia; order Primates; family Cheirogaleidae; genus Microcebus; species Microcebus murinus. The sequence continues at coordinate 55,592,945 of NC_134116.1, forward strand.
TTAGCTGATTTCTGATGTTCAAGCTTGTTACATTAGGTTATCAAGCTTCCATTTAAATAGATAACATACCTTGCACATTTCAAATTGAAGATGGATATCATAGAATATAATAACATGGGTTAATTTTAGGCAAACTATGAAGGGTAACAAAAGCAGTGTTGGCTTATACTTAAAAATGAAGGTACTCAGTATGTGTTTAAAATAAAAAGATAAGCACTGAGACATCCTTACATATATACATATACATAGAAAAAATATATGGTTTCTGGATTTTTAAAATTTTTTTCATTCGGAATGAAAGTTAAAAGCATAGAAAAGTATATATTATCAATAAGTGCAAATGAGTATTGTTTATTTTCATATTTTTTGATTAAATGCTCATTCAGATACAAATTTAACCAATATAATATAATGAAGTACAATCTCAATAAAACACTCAATTTCATCAAAAAGATTCCATTTATAACCATTTTAATCACATGGCTAATTGTATTTAGCAGACAATTCATTCATAAGAGAATTCATTTTTACCTGAATCAGCTAATTAATTTAATTAAAGTAATAATTTTTCCCTAATTATAAACTTCCTCAAATATTTATCATCTTAGAGAAAAAAATACATAAGCATATGTTTTCCTACGTGTATATGTATATATAGATGTTTATATATCTAGTATGTATACTATACATGATGTAAATTTTTCACTTAAACATCATTAGTACCATTCTGAGTAAATAAATATGCATATGTAGCACAGATTTTAATATTGAAAGGAATTTCATCATATGCATGTATCACATATGTAACCTTCTTTGAGGGACTGTTAAGAAGTTGCAGTGTTTTGCTGATACAAGAGGCAGTCTGATGAACATTCTTAAACGTAAGTTTTTATGAACTTTCACAATTCTGTTCTTCAAAACTTCCCAAGAGTTGTGATTTATCATTAAAAGAGTATAAACATTTTGAAATTTTGGATATATAATGCCATATTCTACAAAAATTATTAATTAATTCATGCACTGTGGCAGTGCATGAATATTCTCATTTCACCATGACTTTGCAATTTCAATTGGTTACCCTCTGATAATTAAAAAATGGTCTCAATGTTTTAATTGTTTCTTTTATAGCTAGTAAGGTTTAACATTCTTTCAAAAGTTCCCAGAACATTCTATGTAGTTTTGTGATTTATGACCTTGAGCATTTTTGGATAACAGTGTTGATTTTTTTCTTATTCATTGGTAATAACTGTATATTCTAATAAAATATAAATCTTTTATATATTCTATAAGTTATGTAGATTTCCCAGATTTCCACTTGCATTTTAATAAGTTTTATGATGATTTATTTTATTTGCAAAATTTATCAATCATGTATGTCAATATTGTCCTTATGGTTGCTATCTTTGCTCTAAAAAATTTCTCCTTGCTCCTTGATTGTACAGATATTTAACTATATAATCTTCTGGAACTTTTATAGTTCATTGAGTTCATTCTGTTCATCAGTATTTTCTAATACTAATATATATCATTTACTAATGAATCTTTCCACTACCAACTTTAAATGCCATATTTATCATATGCCTTGTTTTTATGAGTCACGAGACATGTCTCTGCATTATATCCTCTAGGCTATTTATCTATTCTTGCATCAGCAACACACTCTTTTAATTATTTCATTCAATGGAATGTGTTTTAGGACAAATTCCTTACCCAGTACACTTTCCAACTCTAGTGTTCTTTGTTTTCAGGAATTCTATTATTATTCTCACATGCTGCTTATTACAGGTCAATATTTGAATGATTTTGTTAAGTTCTCAAAAAAAATACATTACTTTTCACCTGAATGTCATGAAAACCTACCCAAAATGTTAGCTGGATATGGACTGCCTACCCTTGCAGTTTACTGTGGCTATAGGATTAAATTAATGCCAAGAAGAGTGAGTGGACCTGGTGGGGGCAACTTCTAAGCTCTTTCCTTAAAATATATTGCCCTAGACCATTCACCTTTGAATTGGTACTTGAGAGAGATACAAACTTCTCTTTTATTTAAGGCAGAGTACGATAGAATATTTTTTTCTACCACCTGAGCCCAAAACCTAACAAACGGAATTGTATTCTGGGATGTGAGACACTGACAAAAAAATCCTAGAATAGAAGGGCTTGTGTTAGAAATTGCTTAAAATGTAGAAAGGACACAGATGTTATTATAGTCCCGAAGTTTGGTCACCTGTTTTATGACAAGGTAAAGCATTTGCAGAATGCTTGCTTGTGATCACCTAGAAATTAGACTCAATACTTATCACAGCTGCAATCATAGGGGAGCTGGTTGAGAAAATGTAGAATGCTAGTTTTTGATGGCTGCTCCTGACTGCTTTTAGTAATATATGGTGAGAAGACATTCAGCCACAAATTGGCCAATTTGTAAGCACATATGGAAAAGAATGCTGTAATTAAGGGAGGCTCTGTGTGCAAGTGACCTGGAATATAAACTGATCAAATGTCCAGACATTTTTGGCATTTGAGGGTTAAAAATTACAACTGCTTCTTTATGGAAACAGCAGGAATTAAGATTACTGCCAAAGGCATGCTGTAAGCAAAGATAAGATTAAGGGTGTTGTCAAACCACATGAATTTATGGTTACAAATGCCTCAGGGAGCCCCATTAGAGGGGAGACAGGGTTGATGACCTAAGCTCAGAAGCCATCCAATATAAGAAGTGATTCAACAAGTTCAGGCACTGTAACCAAAAGAGATCTTTGGGAATGGTTATGTCACATAAAACTAACTGGAAGCAAATTGACCAGAGACTAGTGAATTTTTAAAGGAATTGCATTGCTAAATAAATGACAAGCCTAATCACAAAAACCTATGATTGTTCAAGCTCCATAGTAGTTCTCAGATCGCCAAACTTCCATATTTTTCAGTATTCACTGAAAGAGCGGGCCGTCAGGTGTGATGGTCAAGGGAGAACCTGAAAAGAGTCAGGGAGGGGGTCATAAACGAGTGTGAAAAAGGAAGTTGACTCTAGAGGGAAAAATCAGGGTTGGCAAGACAGGCTTAATAAAGGAACTTACCCTCTCTGAGGTAATTAGAATTCTGCCAAGAAGGGTGCTATATTTGTTATGGACAACTGAGTATTTTCAAACCTTCTCTTTTCCAAACAATAGTTTATTTATGTAAACATTTTTGTTCCTAATATTCCATAAATATTGATGTTTTTGTCTTTGATATTATCATTTCCCCATTCTCTAAAACATCTCTTAGGAATTAATACAAAGAAAAGAGCATTAGCCACAGATTTTGGTCTTTGAACTGGATATAAAAGGTAAGTAGAACCTTGGATTAAGTTCTTGCAGGGGTTGTGTGTGCACATGTATGTGTGTGGGTGTGTGTCTGTGTGTCTGTGTGTCTGTGTGTGGTGTTTTTTATGTGGAGACCAGAATGTATGCATACTTAGGAAGCCAGAGGGACCTAGACAGAGACTAGTAGCTATTTCTCAACTTCCATTTTCTCATTCTTTCTTTGAGTAAGCATGACAATTTTAAAATAATGTCCCCAATTTTTTGACACTCTTCCATTAAAAGGGGCATTCTTTGTCTCCTCTTAAATCTGGTGGCTTTCTCTGCATTGACCAGTAGAATACAATGGAAATGACACTGGGTGACTTTTTAAGGCTTCTTACAGTGCCATTTTAAGGTAATGAAATTGCAGCCTAATTCTCTGGAAAACTTTCTCTAAGGAACCCTGACTTACCATGTAAACAGTCCAATTGCCCAGATTCTGCCATGCTGGGAGAAAGCACCAACTGGTCCATGTGAAGCGACCACGTGGAAAAGCTCAAGAACAGCAAGAGAAATATCTAACCCACCAATAGCTATTCCACCACCCTGCAGCTCTGTTCCTCCTCCAGATACCTTCTAATTACAGCTAGAGAGACATTAAACCAAAACCACCCAGAAGAACTCTTCCTAAATTCCTGATCCACTGAAAGCATGAGAAATAATAATATGATCATTAACTATTTTAAGCCACTAAATATCGAGTTGGTTTGTTACTGGGCATGTTTTTGAATAACTAGAGACTTCATTTCCTAGCCTCCTTTGCAACCAGATGTGCCAATGTAACTAACTTCCTGCCAGTGAGATGTGTGCAAATCCTAGGACATCTTCTTCAAGATTATATGCCCTGGCTTCTCTATTTCCTTCTTCTGGCTTACTTGGAAGTAACAAAATTAGCAGAAAATTTAGAAGCCACATGCTAAAGTTGACAGAACCACCTTCACATCCCTGGGTCTGTCATCTCCTGACTGTTAGATTAAGAATAAACTTTCTTACTCAAGTCACTGAATGCTGATGTTTGTTGGAGAACCTAAGCCTGCACTGAAATAAATGCAATCATGCTCAAATAAATGCAAAGATGTCTTTTTGATATTGAAAAAAGTCATTGATACATATTTTCTCAGAAACACATGTATCAACCTCCATTTATTCAATGTATATTTCCTTTTAACAGGAATATTTTATAGTTGGAATGTTTTATATAGGTTTTATGCATATCTTTGTAGCTTTATCCTAGGGTGCTTTAAATTTTTTGAGCTATTATGAATGACATTTTTTTTGTTTTTTTTTCTTATTTTCTAAGTGGTATAAGAATACAACTGATTTTTAAATTGATGTTTAATTAATCAGCCTTATTATTCAATCTTGATTTTTAATTGTTTCTCCTGCTTTTAACAATATGAAGAGATATTGCTCACTCTTGCTCTCTGATCATAGTAACATCCAAATGTCAGTTCTCCTTTTGATGTTTCACTTAGGATTTTCATATTTGCTTAGATTTATTTACTAATATATTACTTTGAGTTTTTGCAGCTTCATTCATATGATATTTGTCTCTACCACTTTTTTTTATGTTTCTAATCTTATGTTCATTAGGTTTTGTTCAAAGTTAGAGCAATTTGGGCTAGAGAATTCCCTTTTAAAGAAAAATGCCACAATACTTGAATGGCAAGAAAAAAGTCAGATTTTGAAAGGTTTGAATGAGTACATTTATGAAATATTCTGATTTTATGGAGTTTGTATAATTCAGAACAATTTGGAGAGCTTTCTTATATCTTTAGGTATAGAGGATAATTTGGGTTTTCTATATTCTCTTGAATCATTTTAAGTCATACATGTTTTTCTCAAAAAGTCCCATTTCCTTAATTTTTACTCAAGAAAATTTATTAAAAGGGGAAATTATGGTCAATTTTTCAATGGCTTTAGGAAAAAATAGCACAAGTCATTTAGAAAATGACTTATCAAAACTTATGGGGGTAATAGACAAAGATATAGTCAGAAGGAAGTTCATAATTTAAAAAGAAATTAATTGTTAAACATGAAATAATAAGAAAAATATATTTCATTTAAAACTTGAACATGAAAAGGGGGTTAAGTGAATGAAACTGCTAAAAATGAAACTATACTCTAAAATATAAAAGTAAAAATAATAAAATATTCAAAAAAGCTAATATTTTCAGGAGAAATAACAAAATAAAAAGCATCTGGCAATGGTAACTATAAGATTGAGCACATGTAAACCTTCAGCAATGAGAAAAATTACTTGACTGTATATATTCATATATATGTGTATTTCCTACAATAATACACAGATTACTGACATTTCTAGCAAAATTTGGAGCTTACTTATTTTCCACATACCACTACTTCTGATTTTCTCAATATCTATGTGTCCTTCATTCACGATAAATCTTTTATACTATCTCAATTTGTTATCATATGATATTTTACAAACATAGGTGAACTAATCCATTGCACTTTCTAAAATATTTCTAACGGATGGCTAATGTCTTCATCACACAGTTTATAAAACAAATCATAAACCATGAAACTATTCAAGGTGAGAGAGTATGGAGTAATGACAAAGTTCATATGTAAAATGTTTAATCTCATGAGCAATGCTTTTTATTCTACCCTCAAATTTGAATTTTCCATGTTCCCCTGGATATCTTCCATGCTAATGGGTATAAATCATTAAAGTTGCACTTAAGACTTTTTTACATTTTCAATCAATGTTGAGATATGATGTTATGGATGGGGGACTTTTGATGCAGTTCTTAGCATTACCCTGACAGTCTCAAACTATCAGAGATATTTGTTACAAAATTTAAAAATAGTTGTCAGACATATAAGAGATATCAGTGCCATAATAACAGGAAAAAAATTTAACTAAAGAAAACTACTTCTCTTTGTTGTTTTAAAACAATTTTAACAATAATAAAAATTCAGGATCGTGTCAGTCCCTTTAAAGGCTGTTTATTCAGTAAAAGATTGACTAACTAATATGAGACATTTAATTAACATTAATTTTTTCTGCGATCTGCTTCTAAAAGTCAGAACCACATTACCAGAAAACAAACTGAAATGGGGGAATAAGTAAAGGGGAAAACACTCTCCAAAGTATATTCCATGATAAATATAGACCCCTCCTAATCATCTTCCACAACTGTAACCTACTACATGACCTTGCTGGGACTGTTGGGCAATCCCATTCCAACAACTGTCAGAATAATTCTTTTGAGAACTAAATTTGAAGAATGTTTTTAAAAAAAAAGTGGGGGGGGGGAAATAAGGCTGTAAGCAAAACCGAGGACTGTTTTTAATCTTTTTGCACAGTCAAAATCTCTAAATGTGTGCACATTTTAGGGTGGGGGACTGAGGCTATATTTCCATACACATGGCAATTACCTACTTAAGAGTTTGCTCATTTTAGAGCCCAACAGTTTGAATCAAAAGTCTTATACGACAAAGCAGAGGAGCCTTGAATAAATGCACTGTTTGCTTTTGTTGATTTTTTTTTTTTACTTTAAACATATTGATGTTTACTTTAGTCCCCTAGATTTGTTTACATGGGAATGTTTACATATGCAAAAGTATTTCCCTATAGCGTTACCATGGCTTATTAATCTTCAAAGAAACCATACTTTTTATGAACTGTAATAGACAAGTCTAAAATGAAGGCTTTCAAATTTTTTGACTCTAGAGTGTTTTGATTTTTCCCCCACACTGCAATAAATGTGTTTTTTCTGATTTGATACTGCAAATAAAAAAGCAAATTCTGTCAGCATAAGTCACCTAAGAAACAATACCTGTGCTTGTCTTGCTCGTAGTTCTCTAGCACCCTAAATATTCTGAATAATTGAACTGATCGGACCCCTACCAGGTTATCTACGATGACTGCTATGCTGTAAATTCATACTGAAAACTATTATATTCTCCTGAATTGCTGAAGCTCACCAGATAAAATAGTAACTTTTCCACAGATTTTCCTGTCAACTGCAACCTGGAGGTAGGATTTAGGAGGGTTACTGCTTTAGTCCACTGACAGAGAGTGATTTCCTCACTGTCTTCAGAGCACCCTTCCGCAAGCCTAGCATTAAAAAATAGGACGCGCATATTCTAGTAATAAGGCTTTACTGTAACAGATCCAGAAAGGTTGTCTTTAGGCACTTTCATTTTTAAGTCTTGATAAGTTGGCTCAGCAAGGACTCAGAGTAGTTTCTTGTTAAGTAGCCTTCTAGCATGCTGTCGAGCAATTTGGCAGTTACCTTCTTGCAGATTCATTAGTTTATGCTCTAAGTCACTCATTTGCAGATTTAAGTTTGAGTTTCTCAGGGTGAAAAATAGCTTCTACATTATACTTCAGCAACGCCAACATCTGTTTGAACCAATACTTCAAGGGGTCTTGGCAAATGAGTTTCACAGTAGACTCTAAACCGATGCACAATGTAGATGCTTCTATATAAGATCCAATTCTATCACGTACTTAATTTATTGATTACAATGGAGTTTGCTTTTGTTAGAATTTGAAGAACTATGAAGAATGAAGTAAGAGCAGGGCCAAAAGAGGAAAAGAGGAATGGTTATCCCAGTTTGTCTTGTATCCCATGGAAGTCCCTGAATGTGAGACTTTCAACTCTAAAATTGTGAAAGTCCTGGGCAAACCAAAATGAGCTGGTTACCCTAATTCTTAAGTGCCCTCAGAGTCAACCCTATTTCTACAATGTAAAGTCTACTTATATGAAAAAATAACATTTGGCCCTTTAGCAAATAAACCGCCTAAAATGGAATAAAATGATATTTTTCTTCTACCAATTCTGCTAATTTTAACGAACATTGTTATACCCTGCCTGTCTCTTTTTAAGAATTTAAGTAATCTCCAATAGCAATTATAAATAAAATCGTCATTAAGTACGTAAAAGACATTAAGTTGATATTGTTTAAATTCTAACTTGGTTCCCCATGCCAATGCATACCATGCATCTCAATCCAGGTTGACTAAGAAAGTCCTCGTCATCTCTATTTACTCTATCAAGTTTCTAACTCCATGGTAGAGAAAATATGAATTTGTTTGAATGTCACATCATGAAAAACAAAAACAAAACTGGATATTTTATAGACTACCAGTTTTGACAGTGAAAAGTGCAGATTTAACCCTCCCTGTTGCTATTGCCTCAAGGCACACTTGTAGAGAATAAACGAAAATAGTTTCCACAGGTAAAGCTTAGGTAATAAAAAAAGAAAGCAACATCTGCGTCAAAGGAGATTCTAAGAAAGTTAAGTCTGCATTGTTTGACCTGAAAACTACCACAGCTTGTTTGAATTACACGGCCACCTGTCACAACTGTGCTTGAGATTCTCCTAAAACAGTAGGAGTTTGTCACATAAATGGAATGTGCAGGATTTAAATTATTGGAGACCATGAGGCCACCCCACTGAATGTGAAAATTTTCAAAACAGAACTGTCAGGGCTGAGTGTCTGCTAAGGTCATGTATTACTCCCTATTGATATCGGCCCAGAATTCCTACGGCGAGATTAAACATTAAAATGACAATATCGTCATTGCACTTCTAACATAGTTAACTCATACCAACTAATCAGATTAAATTCCTAAATACCCATTTTGCAGATACATACACCATTTGCAAAAGGTACATAAAGATTATGAAGTCCATGTTTAGGGTGAGCGTAGTAGGCGATCAACTAGGTGATGCCATTTTGCCTTAACCATCAACAGAGGCTGAAATTCCACAACGTAGGAAACCATCCCTTGGTTAAAGGCTTGCTTCATCCCATGATCCTCTTTCAAAATTCCTAGAAAAGTGACAAAGTCACTCATACTCTGCTGAAGAAAGTACTGACTTTTTGCCTCTCCATTCTCCTTGCTGCCTTGTCAAATATCTCAGTTTCTCCAGATGAAAAAAACTAATTCCTGGGAGGTAGGGCACGAGCAAGAAGGAGGAACTATATAATCAGATAACTCTATCTGAGGAATCTTTTTGTGAAGCCTCCAGTTGCACTCTGTATCCATACCATGACTGCTTTACAAAGACATACAGCAACTCGCTTACCCAGTCTCAGCTGGAGCACCCTTCCATACCAGCCCTCTCGACAGAGTGTTGCACGTTGAATTTGACTTGTCTTAAGTAACACACACTTCACACTTCCTTTTGGCCCAGGTTTTTATTTCCTAAAATGTTCTTTTCTTTATTTCTTGACCCCCAAATCATTTTTTTCCAAAACCCAACCACAATGTCACCTTTGCTAGTTACTTTTTTCCCAGTGTTTTCTTAGCTCTTTCATTATATCTATTGCATCATATTTTACTGTTAAAAGTAATTTATTTTTAGTTCAGAATGTTGGGAAATTGCAATAAATTGCATGTAATTCTATTAAAAGCATAATCTGTATACATGGATACACTCTGAAGTCTCCTGTAAATTCACCACACAAGGAAAAATCACTATTTATCTTTGGGTACTCTCCCAACATATATACGATTTTTCATATATGATTTTTCTTTTATGCTCCTTGACAGGTAGTGTTCAGGCTATTGTCAACACCCATTTCATCTCCTCTGTGCTTTGAGATACTTCATGGTTTACAGAAGTTAGAGCTAAAAGGAGACTGCAGAATCAAATAATCTACTTCACTTATTTTACAGATGAATAAAGTCATGACAAGAGATATTTATTGTCTCACTCTGGATCATACAGCTTGTGAGTATCCCAGTTAGGTCTTGATTTAGATAAGGCCAGTGTATTCAGTTGCATAGACTGTACAATATGCAGGGGAGCTTGTATATTTACCAAGCTGTGCAGCAAGGCTGAGTCATACGTTATCTGGAGAAAGAGACACAAAAGCACAATCCACTTACTGTGCACATGCAGGGTTTCAAGTACCAGTGGTAGCAGGTGGGGAAGAAAATGAAGAGAGTTGATGTTGTTTCTAATTCAATTGTTAGAACTGAGCACAGTTTAGCCTAGAAACGGACCTGAATCCAGGTGAATTTATTAACCAAGATGATGCCTTTTCAGAGCTCTATCTTAGTTCCCTAATGCAACCTTCTTTCTAATATAATATATTTTAAAAAATACTCCCACTTAGATATTACTTTGTCATTTTGAAAGCATTTGACATAGACATAAAAAAAACATACATATAAAGAAATTCCCCATTCTGTGATTATTCCTATAATCCTAGTCTGAAAACACAATGGAAGCAATATGCAATGGATTGGATTGATTTATGAGTGGAGTGCACACTTGAAAAGCAGACCTCACAGAAGGCCAATGATGAGCTCTTAAAGTTACTGGCCATGACTTTGATCTTTGTATTTCCTCCTGAGTATTCAGCCAATGACCTTACACCTAGTAAGTGCTCTTCATATATTTATTTAATTCCTATCCCAGATAATGAGAAATTCTAGTATTTAAGATAATAACAGTATAATTAACTATACTCTATAATTATGCTTTATAATGAGAAATAATTTTGGTCAGCCAGATTGAAATATAAATAAGGCAAAAATTTATATAAAATAGAAAAAATCATAGCTTGAGGTTCAAGAGAATAGGTCTGCAACTGAGAATTCCTTGTTCACTTCAATACTCTCCTATTCTTCATTTCTAGTGTGAAATGTCTCATTTCCGTAAGTACTAAGTTTTACAGTTGATATCCCTGACATTTCATGTTGACACTTCTTGCTTTATTTTTATTGTGAAGGTATAGCCTCAGTCTTTCAGATGCATGGTTTGCCTTGTGATTATCTTTCAGAAAAATTTAGAGAAATTTTTGTGAAACCATGGATAAGTCAAAAATTCACGTTATTTTCAAATATGAGTTTCATTATGGAACCAAGGCAGTGCAGACAGCTCAACATATCACCAAAGTGTTTGTGAAGGATATGGCTAATGAATGCACAATTGATGGTTTGAGAAGCTCCATTCAAGTTATTTTAATCTTATGAGCCACGTGGGCAACCTGAGACCAAGATGGATAATGATGATCTGAAAGCTATAGTGGAAGCAAATCCATCTCAACCTACCTGTGAATTAGCAACAAGCTTTGATGTTACTATTCCAACAATAGTGGATCATTGGAAACAAATGGGCAAGGTATAGAAGCTGGATAGATGAGTTCCACATGAATTAAATGAGCATCAGAATAGAAACTGTCTCGAAACTTGCCTTTCTTTGCTGTCATAATATAAAGGTGAACCATTTCTACACTGTATCATGATGTGTGATGAAAAATGGATTATTTTTTATAATCACCAGCATTCGGCACAATGGTTGGATAAAGATAAAGTGCCAAAACACAGTCCAAACCTAAATATTCATCAAAAAAAAGCTAATGGTGTCTGTTTAGTGGTCCAGAGCTGGTATTACCCACTTACGGTTTCATAAAACGTGGTCAATCAATTACAGTGGATATCTACTGTAACCGATTGGACAAAATGATGAAATGCTTGCAATTAAGCAGCTGAGATTGGTCAATAGAGACAGGCCAATCCTCTTGCAAGACAATGCTCGGCCACATGTCACACAAACAATGCTGCTCATACTACAGAAGCTGGACTTGGAAACTCTCTGTCATCCACCATATTCAACAGATCTTGTACCAAATGACTACCACTTCTTCCAGGCTTTGGACCACTTCTTGTGAGGAAAAATATTCAGTTCTTAACAAGCTGTGGAAAATGTCTTTCATGATTTCATCACCACTCACTCTCCAGGCTTCTTTGCTGCTGGCATAAACAAGCTACTGTTAAGATGGCAAAACTATGTCGATAGTTTAGGCGCATACTTTGATTAATTGTACTGCTTCTTGTTTGAGATATAATAAACTACATATTTGTTTTGAAATCAGACATATTTAGTGATCTAATACCTCTTGGGGTTGTTTTTAAAGTTATAAGAATATAATGCATAGTAGAGCATATATAAAACACTCAATAAATGTTAGCTATGATTCTTATTGAAGTTTTTTATTAATAACTTAGGATTTAGTTTTTATTTTTCTTATAAAATATAACTATTTAGTGATATCTCAGAGAAAAGTTTAAAGAGATACTTTTAAATAGCCAAAAAGAAATGGTTTCTCCCAAAAGCTTATTCCAAGAGGTTTTCCTATAGCTTTTCATTTACATAGGCACCTAGCTTAATTTTTTACTTTTTGACAGTTGTAAACTAGACATATTAGAGTATACCAAAAAATAAAGGAAATATGTATGTTTTACAAATTAAAACTAGGATGTCTAATTTGAGATAAATGGTTAAAATATAAATAAATCATGAAAATATTTTAATAACTTTCTAAATCGAAACAATTACTCATTTTCCAAAAATAACTATATAGCCTATTGAGACTGAAATACTGTTATCTTCTGTAGAAAGCAAAAACTTTAATAGTTTATGGGAATAAATTTCATTTGAATTTGGGGGAGCTTCAACAAATCATCTCAATTAGCTTAATTACTTCATGAATAGACAGGGGAGTAATATAAGGAATAATGTACAGTAGCAGCACCATTTCTGATGTAATGAGTTTACAAGAGGAGGCTAGCATCCTCTCTGTTACCCAAACCTGTATTTTAGAGAATGGATGATCCAATGTGTGCTGAGCACAGAACTGGATTTCTTGGACTGATCAGCAAGTTAGTTACCCCTTCTTTTTTAAAGAGATATCAATTAAAATGAGAGAGAGACAAATGAGAAGTATTTCATTCATTGGATAAATAAAATTATTGTGTATTTATGATTGGCATATGCTACAGATTTTTAAAAAGGGAGAAAACACTTTATGTGATATTATAGAGTAAGTCTTGCTATGTGAAGAAAGCAAGGAACAAAACAGTACTAGGAAATTCTACCATTTTGTAAAAGAGGGGTAATGAAAATAATAGAAGCATATCTGCTATGTAAACATAACATATCTTCAGAAGATTACATAAAAAGTTGTTGACATTGGTTGTTTGAGAAGATGGGGCTTGAGTGGTCGAAGGTCAAGAGTGACAGGGAGACTTTTCTCACTGAGTATCTTCTGAATTTCGAACTATGTGATACCCATGTTTTTTAAAAATAAATTTAAAGTAAAATTGAAAGATAATTTTATACTGTTTTTTAGAACATAATGTTTTTTTTGTTGTAGCTGCCATCTATTTTCTCTTCTTGGTTGTCTTCTAAATATCTGAGTAAATGTTTTGCAGGATTTCTGTACCATTGTTCTATGCTATAATTGCTCCTTCTAGATGCCACATTTCACACTGAGATGCCACATTTCACACTGAGTCCTCTGGACACTATATATAACTCAAATGTTAAAATTGCATCAACATTTTATATCAGATCCCTGATATTTACTTATACCTTTTACCCTGATGTTTTTTGAATTTCTTTCTTTTCTGAAAAAAAGTGAACCAGGGTCTTCACAAACCTTTAACTATGATTTATTTTCTTTATACTAGCTTGACCCACTTCTGTGTCTTGGAGACGGCTAACTCTACGTCCTTGAGGGTGAGAAAAATATAAATTCCCTAGGTTCTTGGAGTATAAATTATAAAGAAGTGACCAAGATAAGTGTGGTGTGGGAAATTGGCTTCCCTTTTCTTGATGTAAGCTTTCATAAGTCTTCTCTTTGTTTTTTTCTAATCCAAGAATCAAAAACTGAAAGAATTGAGGCAACTTCTTGACTGATGTATTAACTGTTCATTTCATAACATTTTAGGTAATTATTTTAAACATTTTTCACCAAAGTTCTGCTTAGAACAAGAGAGAAAAAATTCATATCCTAGAGCATCTGGGAATATGAGAAAAATTCGTATTGTTTATCATTCCTCATATATATATATATATATATACACACACACACATAGATAGATGTGTATATATGTACATATGTGTGTGTATCTCATATATATATATATATGAGATTTAATGCTATAATTTGTACTCTTAGGGAAATTTGGCAATCTATATCACAAGAATGTTCACTGAGGTTTTCTGATGCATTCCCCTGACCTGTGGCCTACAACACTGTATACTTTCATCACAAGAATTCACATATGTCAGTTTGGAAAGTATGGATTTACATTAGAAAAAAAGTTAGCTACTGGCATACCACCCAACAATTTGCAAAGTCCTCAGACAAAATTTTCTCATCTGATGAAACTGCATGTGAGATCAGTAGAAATAACAGACACAAGTCAAGGACCATTTACTAAGAACCTATCCTGTACTAGTTATTCCCCATTTATTATCAAATCACTTGATAAATTTATCATTTGATAAATCAATATCAGTATTCCTATTTTATAGATGAATAAATTAAGGATATAAAAAGTAAATCACAATTACGATTTTGAGGATGGGGAATTTTATTGGTCCATTTGTCTATCTTGCATAAGAAGTCTACTCCTAGCAGTTAAATGTTGGGAGTTTTTGGCAAAATGCTGTATTACACAATTGCCGCCTGGAGTGGCTCAATTTGACAGATAGTTTTCAGAAAAGGTAAGAAGGTATGGGTTTAATATGTCCCACAAAATGTGTGTAGTATGTTGTGGAGAGTCATGCAATTGTGAAACTGAGCAAACAAGGCCCTATTCTTTTAGCTTGACCTTGAAATGTAAGTGTCATAGTGAATTTATACAGGCCCTCTGCCTGGGGGCAGAAATGAATATGGAGAACTCTTCACTAGGTAGATAATACTTCAGTTCACATTTAAAAAGTGAGAGACAACTTGTCAGTCAGACAAAAAGAAGAGCACATACTGCAAAATGAAGAACATGTCAAAGATATGGAGATATTAGATAATATATTCAGTATTGTTTGTTGAGTGAATTAATGTATTAAATACCACAGTAATTCAGAAATACAAGTGGAAGGGAGGGAGGTTGGTGCGAAACGAAAAGCATATGGGAAATATAGGAAGGAGTTAATTGGTTCAGAACTGTATATGGTTATGCCACTGTATTTGGAATGGAAGCTGATGGTGATGGGAATGATAGTTGGAATTTGAGCAAGGACAGTAAACATTCAGATTTGTCTTTTAGAAAGATTATTCTGAAATCAGCATGGAAAGTGGATTGCAAAGGGGTAAAAATAGAGGCAGAAAGATCAGTTAGCAAGTTGTTAGAGTAATTTAGGCAAGAAGAGTTGATGATGAGGTAAGACAATCACAGCTGTGAGGACAGATGAAGGGTCACTTTGCTACAAAAACAGAGTTGGCAGGGCACAAGTCTTCAAGAACAGAATGAGAATACTTGTCTAGGTAATAGAATATCTCCATCCTTCTTTGACTAGGATAAAACTATACAATTAAACCCTTAACAGAATGTGCATTTCTGGTACTACAAATGAATTGTTATTTTCAAAATAGCATCATATCATTTTAGAAAGCTATTTGAGTTTTTGAAATATATACCTGAAATTTATTTTTTCCTGATTAGAATTATTGGATCTATCAATTCTGATCAATTTTAAACATGATAGGTTATTCTTCATTTGCTCTCTTAAATCTAAAACATTGAGTTTAAAATCATATCCATATCCATTTAAGTCAAAAGTATATTTTTCTAAGTTGAATGTTGAAAAACACAAAGTCAGCTCCTTTTGTTCTGCAAGATAGATTTAAAAAGCAGGTTTTTTTTCCTAAGGTTGAGAGAAAAACAACTTCACAGATTAAATCATGCCTTCATTTAGATTTAAAAGGAAAGTTATGATAATTTGTCTCCATGAAGGCAGAGCACATCTCTGGGACTTTGGCTTTGTTAGCCTGTTTGCTGGACTTTTTATTTCATCTGATCATTTGCTTTCCTTATTCTATTTATCCATGAATGGATAATTATCCCTCTACCCTTTTGTCTCCTTACTGTTGATGTTCTGTTTTTATCAGACTTGTTTTCCCTTGAATGTTTTCTTTGGTCAATCATTATTCAAGAAGGTGATATATTTTTCCATTTAATTACAATTTTATTTATTATGCAAATTTCAAGATTAATAATGGCACAAGCAGATAAAGAAAGTCTCTTTATAATTTTTGTAGTTTTACCACATAATGACAAATTATTTAGACCAAATCACTCAACTCTTTTACAGACGTATTTCAAATCATTAGAAAGAATTGAATTATTATTTTGGTTAAGAAAATGAGCAGGAGCAAGCATTAACACTCAAGAGCTAGCAAGTAGTAAAGTTAAAATTAAAATATTTACAGTGTTTCATCAAGTCCCCTTTATTTTTGTTGTTGCTGTGCTTGGTTGGTTTTAGGGTCTTCCTCATAATATCTTTGCCTAGGCCAATATCTATAAGAGTTTTTCCAATTTCTTCTTCTAGAATTCTTATAGTTTCATGCCTTAGATTTAAATCTGTTATCCATTGTGAATTAATTTTTGTGAGAGGTGAGAAATAAGAATCCTGTTTCAATCTTCTACATGTGGCTATCCAATTTTCTCAGCACCATTTATTGAACAGGGATTCTCTTCCCAAGTGTATATTGTTGCCTGCTTTGTCAAAGATCAGATGGCAATATGTGGATAGTTTTATATCTGGGTTCTCTGTTAAGTCCCACTGGTCTATGTCTCCATTTTTGTGCCAACACCTTGCTGTTTTGGTTACTATGGTCTTGTAGTATAGCTTGAAGTCAGGTAAAGTGATACCTCCTGATATGTCCCTTTCACTTAAGTTTGCTTTGGCTCTTCAGGCTCTTTGCTGGTTCCATATGAAACATAGAATTATTTTCTTATAGATCTGTGAAAAATGACATTGATATTTGATAGGGATTGCATTGAATCCATAAATAACTTGAGTAGTATAGAGATTTTAACAATGTGGATTCTACTGATCCCTGAGTATGATATGATTTTCCATTTGTTTACATCATCTGTGATTTCCTTCCACAGTGATTCATAGTTCTCCTTGTAGAGGTCTTTCACCTCCTTGGTTAAATATATTCCTAAATATTTTATTTTATTTTTTGCTATTGAGAAAGGTATTGAGTCTTTGATTTGATTCTCAGCTTGACTGTTGTTGGTGTATATGAATGCTACTGATTTGTTTATAATGATTTTATAACTTTGCTAAATTTATTTATCAATTCCATTAGTCTCTTAGCAGAATCTTTGGGGTTTTCTACATATAAGATCACATTGTCAGCAAAGAGTAATAGTGTGATCTCCTTTTCCCCATTTGGATGCCCTTGAATTCCTTCTCTTGCCTGATTGCTCTGGCTAGGACTTCCAGCACTGTGTTGAATAAAAGTGGTGATAGTGAGCATCCTTCTCTTTCTCCAGTTCTAAGTGGGGATGCTTTTAACTTTTCCCCATTCAGTATGATGTTGGCTGTGGGATACTTATATGTGACTTTTATAATTTTGAGATATGTATCTTCTATGACATTTTTAAAGAGGTCTTATTATGAAAGAGTGTTGAATTTTCTCGAATGCTTTTTCTGCCCCTATAGAATGATCATATGATCTTTATTTTTGCTTCTGTTTATGTGGTGAATCACATTTATAGATTTATGTATAATGAGCCATCCTCACATCGCTCAGATGAAGCCTACTTTGGCACCGAGGAAACAATGACCAGAACAAATAAAAAACCTACAGAATGGGAGAAATATTTGCAAGCTATACATCCAATACAGGACTAATAACCAGAATCTATGAAGAACTCAAACAAATCAGCAAGAAAAAAATTAAACAACCCCATTAAAAAGTGACAAAAGTCTGGGATTGTCAAAAATGGTGGATTAGGGATGACCTCCTGGCTGTCTGCTCTTAGAGTGGGAGGTGAAGAAGGTGGCCTGAATCACTCAAGTGGGTAGTTCTCCCACTGGATTGGCTTCACGGAATTGCAGGGAAGCTTCAAGGGGCAACAATGCTGGGAAAAGGAGGAAAGTGACTCAGTGGATTTGCTGTGAAGTTCCAAGGATCCGTGTGGTACAGCGGGGATCCGAGTGCAAGCTGGCCACACTCAGAGGCCAGCCAAACAGGACTTTGTGATCCGCCCCACAGGGGGACGACTTCTCCTTAACGGACCTCCGCACCCACACAAGCAGGGAAGTGCCTGAAGATAGCGTGAAGAGTTAACATGGACGGGCAGGCAGTTTGGAGAGGAGGCAGGAGTGGAAAGTAATTTGAAATATCCAGGGCACAGTGCAAGGTTGCCTTAGCTGGGAGATCTACACACAATAGTGGCTTATGTTTCGCTTGTGAAGGGACAGAAAAGAGAGCCAGATTGTTCATTTGACTGAGTTGTCCGGTGGACTCGCATGGCTCAAGCACTGCTGGGGAGGGAGTGGAAGAGGAAGGGAGCACGATCCTCAGCGGATCCTCCCCAGGGGCCTACAGTGGCCCAAGCTCAGCAGCCTGGGTCGCCTGGAAAGTTTTCACCCCTTGGTTGTCCCCAGCTGTCAGTGGTCCCCAGCTACTTGAGCTCTGCCAGTGAAGGGGTACAAGAGGGAGCCAGTGGGATCCTCCTTGGATCCTCCCCAGGGGTATGCAGTGGCCCAAGGTCTGCTGATGACACATGGAAAAGTGATAGTTTTCACCCCTCAGTGGAGCTTCTCAGTGGTCCCCAGTAGCTCAAGCATTGCCGGTGAGGGGGTGGAAGCGGGAAAGAGCTTGCCTCTTGGTGAAGCCTCCTGGAAGATCCCAGTGTCTCAAGTCCCACCAGGGAAGGGACGGAAAAGGGAGAGAGATTGCTCCCCAGGTGGTGTCCCCCAGTGAGGTCAGGCAGTTACCCATCCCACCCAACCGCCTCTGCTTTGCCTAATGAACAGAACCTGCCCTAGCAGTGTGGAAATAGGAAAGAGAGTGATTTTCCAACTCTGACTTGGGACAACTGTACCTCCAGCACATTCTGGGGTTTTGAGATAGGTGCTTCTCTCGAAACTACAGTCTCCACCCTGGGAGGAGTAGTGAAACAAGCCATTATTCAAGATGAAACCACAGACTGGACTGCTATCTCCTATTGCTTAGTATTCTTTGCTGGCCTGTTTTTTGCCAAAGGCCCAGACCCCTCCCCTGAAAGGGTTTAGAAATGGTTTCTCTAGACTGATACCCAAGCCAAGACATGAGCCCATATTCTGGAAATGACCTGGAAGACAGGGTCTTCAGCCAAAAGATCAGCCTCCAGCCCTGGAAACACGCAGTAGTGAGGGAGTCCACTTTTAGGGCTAAGGCCCCCCTTGGTTGCAGAAGGTCCTTGTCTGCGACCAGGCCACTAGTATTCCATATGGAAGGGCCTGACCCTCATATGCAGGAGCAGAGTTGCCAGGCAGTTTGCTCTCTGTTCTGTGTCCCTCAGTGCCCCTGGGAAGGGCCTCTTCAACAGCCCTGAGCTTTTTACTTCATACCATCCAGATAAACTCCATCCTTGGAGAGGTGGAGTAAAAAGAGTTGATGCCCTACTATAGCGAGTTGGTTTGTATCATCTGTTAAAAGCAGAATACAAGGGCTTGTCCTTGGTATCCAGGCAGTTGCCAAATTATAGACTTATGTTCTGAGAAGAAAAATCTCAACGAGAATCCCTAACAATTGCACCAAAAGACACTTTCCACCAGGAGCTGCCACACATATGCAGCGAATGATCTCTGAATAACATTTTAGCAGCTCCCCTCTAAGCACAGATCAAGCAAACTCTGACGTATAATCTCTTAAGCTTGCTGATACCTATTGCTTATCTCACCCCAACTAAATAGGTAACAGGGCCCAAGGATCCCCTGGGAGAGGCACAGTACTCCCCAAAGGCTGAAAGTCCTGTTTACCACATTTAAGGGTTTAGAGCTCATTTCAAGTATTGGAAAAGTTTAATAACTGACTTCCCCTTGCAAACCACAAGCAACAAAAAGAGAGAATAACCTCATAGCTCATCACAGTGCCTCTCTCTTCATATGAGTAGTTGATAGGGGAATCATACTCACAAGAGGGATATAATTCCGAGGAGTCTAAGAAAGGGTTCCAATCTCACTAATCTCTATTAAAAGATGGTGAAGGCCGGGCGCTGTGGCTCACGCCTGTAATCCTAGCTCTTGGGAGGCCGAGGCGGGCGGATTGCTCAAGGTCAGGAGTTCAAAACCAGCCTGAGCAAGAGCGAGACCCCGTCTCTACTATAAATAGAAAGAAATTAATTGGCCAACTGATATATATATAAAAAATTAGCCGGGCATGGTGGCGCATGCCTGTAGTCCCAGCTACGCGGGAGGCTGAGGCAGGAGGATCGCTTGAGCCCAGGAGTTTGAGGTTGCTGTGAGCTAGGCTGACGCCACGGCACTCACTCTAGCCTGGACAACAAAGTGAGACTCTGTCTCAAAAAAAAAAAAAAAAAAAAAAAAAAAAAGATGGTGAAGACAACAGGTCAAATATAACCCAACAGGCTCAAACTCCTCTGAGACAGTACAGCTCCACAGCACATATCCCCAGATTAGCCAAGGATCATGCCTCCGGAATTCCAGATTTTAGCTCACAATCCAGTTCCTGCATCTCCAAAACTCATAAAAGTACACAGATGAGAAAGAATAAATGACAGTTTATAAGAAACATGAAGGAGTAGAGAGAAAAGTCACCTCCAAAGCTAAATATTCATTCTCCATCATCTGATACCAACTTATACCATATGAGTAAACTGACAGAGGAAGATTTCTGAATATGGATTGCTACAAAACTAAATGGAATTGAAGAGAAGATAGAATCACAACATAGAGAAACCACAAGAACACTACAGGAAATGAATGAAAGATTCTCAAAAGAAATTGAGATTATCAACAAAAAACAAACAGAAATTCTGGAAATGAAGGAAACAATCAAGGATCTCCATAATTCAGTGGAAAGCCTAAAGAACAGGATGGACCATGCAAAGGAAAGAATCTCATAACTTGAAGATTATGCCTATGCTCTAAACAAATCAGAGGAAGAAAGGGAACACAGAATCAAGAGACAAGACCAAAGTTTACAGGAAGTGTGGAACTATGTCAAAAAAACCGAGTCTCAGATTGATTGGTATTCTAGAAGGGGTAGAGGAACATTCACAAGGGCTGGAAAACTTATTTCACGAAATACTGAAGGAAAATATGCCGGACCTGGCAGGAAATCTTGATATTCAAATACAAGGAGCATACTGAACTCCTGGGAGGCTCGATGTGAAAAGGCAATCACCTCGCCATGTGGTTTTTAGGCTGATGAAAGTAAACATGAAAGAAACAATTCTCCGTGCAGCAAGACGAAAACAGCAAATGACTTATAAAGGTAAGCTCATGAGACTAACAGCAGACTTCTCATCTGAGACATTACAAGCCAGGAGGGTTTGGGCACCTATCCTTAATCTTCTAAAACATAACAAAGCCCAACCTAGAATTCTTTATCTGGCAAAATTAAGTTTCATCTATGAGGGAGAAATAAAGTCCTCAGACAAGCAATCACTGAAGGAATTTGCAAAGTCCAGACCAGCCTGACAGGAAGTTCTCAGACCCACATTTCTAACCGAACAGGGCATAAGACACTCTTCAAAGTAAAATCGTCAAAGAATGAATGTTTAGATCTCAAACTACATGATTGCTCAAGAAGTAAAACAAAGCAACAAGTCTCCAACCAACAATATGAATGAAATTCTTCCTCCAATTTCAATCCTCTCAATAAATGTAAATGGCTTAAACTGACTCCTGAGGAGACATAGACTGGCAGAGTGGATAAAAACCCACAAGCCTAGTATCTGTTGTCTACAGGAAACACATCTAACTCACAAAGATGCCTACCAGCTGAAGGTCAAGGGATGCAAAACTATCATCTAGTCAAATGGTAGTCAAAAAAAACCTGAGGTAGCTATACTATTTGCAGATAATATAAGCTTTAAAATAGCAAAAGTAAAAAAGGATAAAGATGGCCATTATATAATGGAGAAAGGATAGATCCCACAAGAAAATTTAATAATTCTTAATATCTCTTTACCCAATACAGGAGCATCCAACTACTTAAAGCAAACCTTATCTAATCTAAACACCATGTTACACAACATTGCCATAGTAGCAAGGGACTTAAATACTCCATTGAATGATCTGGATAGATCCTCCAAACAGAAAATAAGCAAAGAAATAATGGACCTGAACAGAGCCCTTGATCAAAAAGGTCTGACAAATCTCTATAGAGCATTCCATACAAATAAATTTGAATTTACATTCTTCTCAGCAGCCCAAGGATACTATTCCAAAATTGATCACATCCTACACTGCAAATCAGACCTCAAAAATTCAAGGAAATAGAAATTATACCTTGTATCTTTTCTGATCATAGCAGTATAAAATTACAATTTAATTCCTATAAAAATATTCATCCCCTCACAAAATCATGAAAACTAAACAATCTATTATTGAAAAATTATTGGGTAAATGAAGAAATTCAGAGAGAAATCAAGAATCTCTTTGAACAAAATGATAACGATGATACTTCTTACCAAAACCTGTGTGATACAGCAAAAGCTTACCTGAGAGGAAAACTAATAGCAATTAACACTCACGTACAAAAAACAGAAAGCTTAGATACTGACAACCTAATGAATAAGCTCAAGGAGTTAGAAAAAAAGAGCAAACATTTTCAAATCCTAGAAGAAGTAAAGAAATAACAAAGATCAAAGCAGAACTGAATGAAATGGAGTACAAGACAACTATACTAAAGATCAACAAAACCAGAAGCTGGTTTTTCGAAAAGATACACAAAATCTATGGCCCTTTTGCGAGATTGACAAGGACTCAAAGGGAAAGAATCTAATAAACTCAATAAGAAATGAAAAAGGAGAAATCACAATAGACACCACAGAAATGCAAAACATTGTATTTGACTATTACAAAAAATTCTATGCCCCAAATATTCAGAACGAAGATGAAATGGACAAATTCTTAGATTCATACAACCTCCCTAAGTTCACCCAGGAGGTAACACAATCCTGAACAGACCAATCTCAAGCTCAGAAATTAGAGTAGTAATTAAAAACTTCCCCAAATGGAAAAGTCCCAGACCAGATGGCTACACTTCAGACTTCTACCAAACATACAAAGGTGAACTCATACCTATACTACAGAAACTATTGCACACCATTGAGAAGGATGGTATCCTTCCTTACTCATTCTACCAAGCCAATATCACCTTGATACATAAGCCAGGAAAGGACACAAGAAAAAAAGAAAATTACAGACCAATATGCCTCATGAATACAGATGCAAAAATCCTAAATAAAATTTTAGTAAATAGAATTCAGCAGCACATCAAAAAAATAATTCACCATGACCTGGTAGGCTTTATTCCAGAGATGCAAGGATGGTTCAACATATGTAAGTCTATAAATGCAATTTACCTCTTAAATAAAATCAGGAACAAAGACCATATGATTCTGTCAATAGATGCAGAAAAAACATTTGTCAAAGTCCAACACACCTTTATGATAAAAACTCTTAATAAAATAGGCACAGACGGCTCATACCTTAAATTTATCACATCCATCTATGACAAACCCACTGCTAATATCATTCTAGATGGGGAAAAATTGAAATCATTCCCTCTTCGATCCAGAACTAGACAAGCATGCTGATTATCTCCTCTCCTATTCAACATAGTGCTTGAAGTCCTAGTGATAGCAATCAGGCAAGAGAGGGGTATTAAGGGCATTCAAGTGGGGGCAGATGAAATCAAACTCTTGCTCTTTGGTGATGATATGATATTATACCTAGAAAACCCCATGGACTCTTCCAAGAGACTCCTAGATTTGATAACTGAATTTGGTAAAGTTTCAGGTTACAAAATCAATATACACAAATCGGAAGCATTCATATATGCCAAGAACCATCAAGTAGAAACTCAAATCAAAAACGCAGTACCATTTACTATGGCCCCAAAGAAAATTAAATATCTAGGAGTATACTTAACAAAAGATACTAAAGATTTATATAAGGAGAACTATGAAACACTAAAAACAGAAATAGCAGATTTAAACAGATGGAAAAATCTACCTTGTTCATGGATTGATAGAATTAATATCGTTAAAATGACAATATTACCTAAACTGATCTACAGAATCAATGTAATCCCCATCATAATACCATTAGCATTCTTTACAAATCTAGAAAAAATAATTCTTCACTTTGTATGGAACCAGAAAAAACCTCGTATAGCCAAAGCAATCTTAAATAAAAAGAACAAACTGGGAGGCATCAGTCTTCCTGACTTCAAGCTGTACTATAAAGCTAACAGTTAACTCAGCCTAGTATTGGCACAAGAACAGAAACATGGATATCTGGAATAGATCTGAGATACCAGATATGAAACCATGAGTATACGGTAATCTAAACTTTGATTAAGCTGACAAAAATATACAATGGGAAAAAGAATCTCTCTTCAATAAAGAGTGCTTGGAAAACTGATTAGCTACATGCAGAAGAGCGAACCAGGATCCCTACCTCTCTCCTCTCACAAAAATTCACTTAAGATAGATAACAGAATTAAACCTAAGGCATGAAACCTTAAGAATCCTGGAAGAAGATATTGGAAAAACCCTATCAGACCTTGGTCTAGGCAAACAATTTTTGAGGAAGACTCCCAAGGCAATCACCGCAGCATCAAAAATAAACAAATGGAATCTGATCAAATTAAAAAGTTTCTGCACAGCTAAGGAAATTATCAGTAGAGCAAATAGACATCCCACAGAATGAGAGACAATATTTGCTCTCTACACCTCTGATAAAGGGCTAATAACAAGAATCTATGTAGAACTCAAAAGAATTAACAAGAAAAAAATCAAACAATCCCATCAAGAAATGGGCAACAGAAATGAACAGAAACTTCTCCAAAGAAGACAGAATAAAGGCCTTCAGACATATAAAAAAATGCTCAACATCTCTAACCATCAGAGAAATGCAAATCAAAACCACAATGAGATACCACCCAACCCCAGTAAGAATGGCCTGTATCAGGAAATCCCAAAACAATTGCTGGCGAGGATGTGGAGAGATAGGAACACTCTTACACTGCCTGTGCGACTGCAAATTAGTGTAACCATTGTGGAAAAGAATTTGGGGATACCTCAAACAGCTAGAAATAGAAATACCATTTGACCCAGTAATAGCATTGTTAGGCACCTACCCAAAAGAGCATAAGATATTTTATTACAAAGACATCTGCACCCGAATGTTTATGGCAGCACAATTCACTATTGCACGGTCATGGTAACAACCCAAGTACCTGTCAATTCATGAATGGATAATTAAAGTGTGGTATATGCTCACAATGGAATATTACTCAATTCTACAAAATGATAGTGGGCTAGAACTGTTTATGCTATCCTGGATTAAGCTTAAGCCAGTTATCCAAAGTGAGGCAACATAAGATACAGAAAATGGGCCCCACATCTACTTGCCATCAAATTAGTAGTGATTGATTAAAGCTATGTTTCTCAAATGGTGGTAGTGTACACCAGGATTCAGGGGGGAGGAAGAGACCTACATCTTTGGGATGTGAGGAGCATTTTGGAGGGGAAGGGCATAACTCTAAACCTTCTTAGGGAAAGGCAAAGATATACAATGTAACCAAAATGTCAAACAAATAAACAAAAAAGAAAAATAACTTCTTATTGGGTGGTGGGCAGGCTGGAGGGGGAAGGAGGAGAAGGGTGTATACTTACATAATCTTTGTGGTGCGTACTACCTGGGGATTCAACACGCTTGAATCTCTGGAACATCAGGGGGAGGGAGAGGTGGCTGGGGCAATATATGTAACCTTAACAATATATGTACCCCAATAATATTATGAAATAAAAGGGGAAAAATTAAAGATTCATCATAAAGAACAGCTAATTCATTCAAAAAAAAACAAACAAAAAAAGTGGCAAAAGTCATGAACCATAGCTTTTCAGAAGAAGATAGAATAAGGGCCAGAAAACATGAAAAAATGCTCAACTTCTCTAATTATCAGATGATGCAAATCAAAACCACAATGAAATACAACCTTACTGCAGTGAAAATGGCTTTTATTAAAAAGCCCCAAAACAATAGCTGCTTACATGGATGCAGCGAGAAAGGAATGCTTATAAACTGTTGGTGGAACTACAAATTAGGACACTTTTGTAGAAAACTGTATGGAGATTCCTTGAAAAACCAAAAGTAAATCTATCATTCTATACAGCAATCCCATGACTGGGTATTTGCCCAAAGGAAAAGAAGTTGTTTTATCAAATAGACATCTGCACTCGAATGTTTATTGCAGCACAATTCACAAATCAGCAAAGATGTCTAATCAACCAAATTCCCATCAATTCATGAGTCGATTAACAAAATGTAGTATATGTATATACCATGTAATACTACTCAGTCATAAAGAAGGATGAATTAATGCTTTTAACTATTTGGTTGAAATTGGATACCATGTGAAGTATCTAAAAAATGGAAAAACAAACACCACATAAACTTGCTATAAAATTGTAACTAACCAATGAGCATGCATGTGCACAGAGGGAAGTAAAGCTCAATGGAAATCAAACAGGGAGGAGGAAAGGGAAGGGGATAGGTGAAAACTTACCTAACGGTACAATGAACATCAATTGGGTGATGGCACCCTTATAACCCTGAGTCAAGCATAGCAAAAACAACCCATGTAACCAAAAACATTTGTAATCCCATAGTATTTTGAAATTTAAAAAATAATAATTTTTAAAAAGCAAATTCAATGTTGACTTCTAGCAACTAAATAAAACATTGTGTTATGGATCTTTTGTCCTAACTTATCATTATCTTGGTTTAGTTAACTTTCATCATTCTTTGTCTTTTACTCTTTTTTTTTTTTAAGATAAGCTCTTGCTCTGTCACCAGAGCTAGAATGGAGTGCTGTCACCATACCTCACTGCAACCTCAAATTCCTGACCTCAGGAAAGCCTCTTGCTGCAGCTGCCTAAGTAGCCAGGACTACAGGTGTGTGTCATTATCTTTGGCTAATTTTTCTATGCTTTTGTAGACACAAGGTCTTGTTATTGTGCAGGCTGGTCTGTAACTCATGGCCACAAGAAATCCTCCTGCTTCAGCCTCCTAACATGCTAGGATTATAGGCATAATTGTTTGAAGAATAAGTAAATATGTTGTGTTAAAATAAGACATTGTGTAGAATTGAATATTTTGACAACTTAAACTGAAAGATTTAGAGTAAAATTGAATTAAATATCCAAATATTAAAATGTCAATTTGCTATGCAGATGTTCTAAATAATAAATTTGGCAGGCATTTTACATATTGGGAAGCAGAATAGGGACGAGAAGGTATAAACATTCTCTTTGCTATAGATTCTAAAAGTTTGATGGTCATGATATTCTGACTTAATATAGTACATGAATAGAAGTATTGATTACTTTAAATCAATACATTGAATGCAATGATCTGATGAATTTAAAAAAATTTACCTTTAATTTATTTTGACTCTTTACTGATCTTATAGTAATAATATTGGTGGGATATTCTGCTAGTTCTGTGAAAAATAAGCAATCACCCCATTACATGGTAATAGGTTGACCAAAGTAAATGTGAAAGAAGCAATTCTCCATTAAGCGAGACGAAAACAACAATTAACCTATAAAAGAAAACCTATCAGACTAACAGGATGCTTCTCATCTGAAACATTACAAGCCAGGAGGGATTGGGTGCCTATCATTAATCTTCTAAAACAGAACAAAGCCCAACCTAGAATTCTTTATCCAGCAAAACTAGGTTTCATCTATGAGGGAGAAAAAAATCCCTTCTCAGAAAAGCAATCACTGAAGGAATTTGCAAAGTCCAGACTAGCCCGACAGGAAGTTCTCAGACCTGCATTTCTAACTAAACAGGGCATTAGACACTCCTCAAAGTAACATTTTCAAATAATTAAAGCTTAGATCTCAAACTACATGATGGCTTAAGGAGTAAGACAAAGCAACAAGTCTCCACCCAACAATATGAATGGAATTCTTCCTCCAATTTCAATCCTCTCAATAAATGTAAATGGCTTAAACTGACCCCTGAGGAAACATAGACTGGCAGAGTGGATAAAAACCCACAAGCCTAGTATCTGTTGTCTACAGGAAACACATCTAACTCACAAAGATGCCTTCCAGCTGAAGATCAAGGGATGCAAAACTATCATCTAGTCAAATGGGAGTCAAAAGAAACCTGGGGTAGCTATACTATTTGCAGATAACTAAGCTTTAAAATAGCAAAAGTAAAAAAGGATAAAGACAGCCATTTTATAAAGGTGAAAGGGAAGATCCAACAAGAAGATTTAACAATTCTTAATATTTATGCACCAAATGCAGGAGCACCCAATTACATAAAGAAAACAGTGTCTAATCTAAACACCATGTTACACAACACTACCATAGAAGCAGGGAACTTCAACACTCCACTGAATGATCTGGATAGATCCTCCAAACAGAAAATAAGCAAAGAAATAATGAACCTGAACAAGGCCCTTGATCAAAAAGGTCTGACAGATCTCTATAGAGCATTCCATCCAAATAAACTTGAATTTACATTATTTTCAGCAGCCCAAGGATCCTACTCCAAAATTGATCACATCCTAGGCCACAAATCAGATCTCAAAATATTCAAGAAAATAGAAATTATACCTTGTATCTTTTCTGATCATAGTGGTATAAAATTACAGTTAAATTCCAATAGAAACACTCAACACCTCACAAAATCATGGAAACTAAACAATCTATTATTGAAAAATTATTGGGTAAACGAAGAAATTCAGAGGGAAATCAAGAGTTACTTTGAACAAAATTATAATGGAAATACTAGTTACCCAAATCTGTGGGATACAGCAAAAGCTTACCTAAGAGGAAAACTAATAGCAATTAATGCTCACATACAAAAAACAGAAAGCTTAGATACTGACAACTTAATGAATAGGCTCAAGGAATTGGAAAAAGAAAAGCAAACAAATTCCAATCCTAGAAGAAGAAAAGAAAAGAAATAACAAAGATCAAAGCAGAACTTAATGAAATGGAGAACAAGAGAGCTATATAGAAGATCAACAAAAATATAAGCTGCTTTTTCGAAAAGATAAACAAAATTAATTGCTCTCTAGCTAGATTGACAGGGGCTCAAAAGGAAAGGACTCTAATAAACTCAATAAGAAATGAAGAAGGAGAAATCACAATAGACACCATGGAAATTCAAAACATTATATTTGACTACTATAAAAAACTATATTTCCAAAAATACACAATGAAGAGGAAATGGACAAATTCCTGGATTCATACAATCTCCCTAAGTTCACCCAGGAGGTAACACAATTCCTGAACAGACCAATCTCAAGCTCAGACATTGGAGCAGTAATTAATAACCTCCCCAAACAGAAAAGTCCCAGACCAGATGGCTACACTACAGACTTCTACCAAACATGCAAAGATGAACTCATACTTATACTACAGAAACTATTGCACACCATTGAGAAGGATGGCATCCTTCCTTACTCATTCTACCAAGTCAACATCACTTTGATACCAAAGCCAGGAAACGACACAACAAAAAAAGAGAGCTACAGACCAAATATCCCTCATGAATATAGATGCAAACATTCTAAATAAAATTTTAGTAAATAGAATTCAGCAGCACATCAAAAAAATAATTCACCATGACCAGGTAGGCTTTATTCCAGGAATGCAAGGCTGGTTCAACATATGCAAGTCTATAAATGCAATTCACCTCATAAATAAAAACAAGAACATAGACCATATGATTCTGTCAATAGATGCAGAAAAAGCATTTGTCAAAGTCCAACACACCTTTATGATAAAAACTCTTAACAAAATAGGCATAGATTTCTTATACCTTAAACTTATCAAATCCATATATGACAAACCCATTGCTAACATCATTCTGAATGAGGAGAAATTGAAATCATTCCATCTTCGAACCAGAGCTAGAGAAGGATGCCCACTATCTCCTCTTCTATTCAACTTAGTGCTCAAAGTCCTAGCAATAGTCCTAGCAATCAGGCTAGAGAGGGCTATTAAGGGCATCCAAGTGGGGGCTGATGAGATCAAACTCTTACTCTTTGCCAATGATATGATAGTATACCTAGAAAACCCCATGGATTCATCCAAGAGATTCCTAGATTTGATAACTAAATTTGGTAAAGTTCCAGGTTACAAAATCAATATACACAAATCGGAAGCATTCATATATGCCACGAACCATCAAGTAGAAACTCAAATCAAAAGTGCACTACCCTTCACTATAGCCCCAAAGAAAAATATCTAGGAGTATATTTAACAAACAATATGAAAGATTTATGCTAAGAAATGATAAAAAAAGAAATTTCAGATGACATAAAGAGATGGAAAAGTCTACTTTGTTCATGGATTGGTAGAATCAATATCATTAAAATGTCAATATTACATAAAGTGATCTTCAGAATTAATGCAATCCCCATCAAAGTACCACAAGCATTCTTTACAGATCTAGAAAGAATAATTCTTCACTTTGTTTGGAACCAGAAAAAACCTCTATACCCAAAGCAATCTTAAGTAAAGAAAAACAAACTGGGAGGCTTCAGTCTTCTTGACTTCAAGTTGTACTATGAAGCAATAATAGTTAAATCAGCCTGCTACTGGCATAAGTACAGAAGTATCGATGTTTGAAATAAAACTGAGATACCAGAGATGAAAGCATCAGCATACGGTAACCTAATCTTTGATAAAGCATACAAAAATATACAATGGGAAAAAGAATCTCTCTTCAATAAATAGTGCTGGGAAAACTGGATAGCTACATGCAGAAGATTGAATCAGGATCCCCACCTCACACCTCTCACAAAAATTCACTCAAGATGGATAACATAGTTAAACCTAAGGCATGAAATCTTAAGAATCCTGGAAGAAGATGTTGGAAAAACCCTATCAGACCTTGGTCTAGGCAAACAATTTTTGAGGAAGACTCCCAAGGCAATCACCACAGCATCAAAATAAACAAATGGGATCTGATCAAATTAAAAAGTTTCTGCACAGCCAAGGAAATCATCAGTAGAGCAAATAGACATCCCACAGAATGGGAGACAATATTTGCTCTCTACACCTCTGATAAAGGGCTAATAACAAGAATCTATGTAGAACTCAAAAGAATTAACAAGAAAAAATCAAACAATCCCATCAAGAAATGGGCAACAGAAATGAACAGAAACTTCTCCAAAGAAGACAGAATAAAGGCCTTCAGACATATAAAAAAATGCTCAACACCTCTAATCATCAGAGAAATGCAAATCAAAACCACAATGAGATACCACCCAACCCCAGTAAGAATGGCCTGTATCAGGAAATCCCCAAACAACAAATGCTGGCGAGGATGTGGAGAGACAGGAACAATCTTACACTGCTAGTGGGACTGCAAATTAGTGCAACCTTTATGGAAAAGAATTTGGGGACACCTCAAACAGTTAGAAATAGAAATACCATTCGACCCAGCAATAGCATTCTTGGGCATCTACCCAAAAGAGCATAAGACATTTTATTATAAAGACATCTGCACCTGAATTTTTATGGTGGCACAATTCACTATAGCAAGGACATGGAAACAACTCAAGTGTCTGTCAATTCATGAATGGATAATAAAATTTGGTATTTGCTCACAATGGAATATTACTCAATTTTAAGAAATGACAGCGATCTAGCACCATTTATGCTATCCTGGATTAAGCTTAAGCCAGTTATCCTAAGTGAGGTGACACAAGATCAGGAAAATGGGCTCCACATCTACTCTCTACCAAATTGGTACTGACTGATTAAAACTATGGTGCTTAAATGGTGGTAGTGCTCACCAGGGATCTGGGGGTCGGGGGAGACCCACATCTTAAGGATATAGGGAGAACTGTGAAGGGGGAGGGCTTACCTCTAAGCCCACTAAGTGAGAGGTAAAGATATAAAATGCAACCAAAATGTCATAACAACAAAAAACATAACAAAACAAACAAGCAAACAAACAAAAAAACGTTTATAGGGTGGTGGGTGGGTGGGAAGGAAGCAGAGGGGAAGGGTGTGTACTTACACAATGAGTATGATGCGCAACACCTGGAGGATGAACACGCTTGAAGCTCTGACAGGGCGGTGGAGGGAGGGATGGCCGGGGCAATATATGTAACCTCAACAATATTTGTACCCCCATAATATGATGAAATAAAAAGGAAAAATAAATTAATAAAGTATATAAGAGGAAAAAAAATAAAGAACACACCAAACCTACTACAATTCTGTATTAACATAGATGGATCTCAAAAACAATGTTTAGTGGGAAAAACATAAAGTACAGAAAGGAGTAGGGTATCATTTATGTATAATTCCACAAAACAGAACAAATAAATCTACGATGTAGTCTTTATTAGTTTACGCTTTCACACATTGCTTAAAAACGTGAAGACATATGGGGAAGGATACATTCCAACTTTGGTGGAGGGAGGGAGGGAGGGTAGGGTGGAGGTGGGGCTTACCTGTATCTACTTTATTTATTCAAAAAGAAAGGAAGAACTGACACAAATAAGTCAAAATATTAACATCCAGACACATGGATATCTATTGTATTACTTTTCCTTCTCAAGGTTTAGATTGTTTCACAAATAAAAAAATAAAATAAAATAAATTTTATATTCCACTCCCAGAATATAACTATTTGTTGCCATCCTAGCAAATTATACACCTTTTTGAAATAAAAAATAAAAATTAATAACAGAGTCAAGTGGAAATGAAAGAAATAGGCAATCGAATGTATATGTGTAGCTTCTCACATTATATGCCTTTATTACATAAATACTCATCCTAGAGGATATTTCAAAACACTGGCTAGTAGAGGATAATGGTTTACCAAAGAACACTTAAGAATACACTGAGGTTTAGTTTTAATTGTTAAAGTTTTTCCTACTGTGAGAGCTATGTATTACTTTCAACTGCATTATTGGATGGTTGATGCAGCATTAATAATAGATCCAGCATTAGCCATAAATCCTAGAGAACAGCCTCACCAGAATTTTGTTGGGTACCCACAGGGAAATCATCTCCCTATGTCCTGGATTCCCAAATTCCTAAATATGCTTTAGGCAGATACATATGTAAACAGCTGCAGGTTTTTCAAAGAAGGATGCTCTGCGGGGCAAAACAAGGTATAAAATATATGATCAAATATCAAAAAATGTGTAGATGCTACCACACCGTAAAAATGAATAATAGTGTCAAAACTCTCAAAAGACAAGTTTGAATGACTCCTCAAGGTCAACCAAAGTCAATATATTGTCCCTTCATAAAATGGGAGGTGATCAGGTTTACCCATCACTGAATAGGCTTAAGACCTGAATATCTGCCTATTTTCCCTCTGTTTTATTTACTTTAATTATGTTTTGCCAGAATTGATTTAAAAGCTAAATTATTTCATATTTGTTTAGTCATATTGAAAGAGCTATCTTTGAGAACTTTACCAATTATAATTCCTCCAAAAATTTCAAAGCCTCAACACAATAAAACATGCAACAGAAAATCTTGCTTGGCACATTTTTCTCTTTCAATGTAAATTGAATGGGCCAAATTTTATGGCCTAATTTGATTTTTCCACGCTCTTATAGACACAGTCACAGTCTCAAAAGGGTTTCTTCACATTGAATTAGTGCAAACCAAAGTGCATTAAATGATAGGCATTACAGAAGTCCTACTTCAGATAAAAACACAGCATTTTCAATAAAAGGATATCTACTTTTCTGCCTAGTATGTTCACAGAGAGACAAATAGTAGGCTTTTGGCATTACACCTCAAGGTCTTAAAGTCAAAAGCTCTATTCTTGTTCAGTGATAGGTTTTAAAATGAAAGAAGAGGGTTTTGGTTTTCAATGACAATTGTCATAGGATATTAAAGGGCTTTGAAAATCCAGAGATAGGTACCCTCACCTGTCTTGTAACATAACACAACTAGCATTAGATCTAATAACTTGCACTTTAGCTCAAGGCCTTGTGACTGCTGTCACAAGGATTTCTGTTGAAATCTTTCAAGCAAAAATGCCTATAACCTGATTAGTACATGGTAGAAGTTTTAAACATCTATGATATTAACATAATAAGCAAAGTTGTGTTTGTGAGACAGACAGCAGAGTGGAGCCTATGTCAGAGATGGGTCAGGTGGACCCAGGATAAATAAGCAAGTGCTTCCACTATTTTTATTTTTATAGGGAATGTTTTATTAGTATGAGATAGGGGATTAATTTTATTTTTTAAACTGATAATTAGGAGTTGTTCAGTATTTCTATTTTTACAAATAATGTAAGAATCTTCAGAGGTTTTATTTACTTCAAAACTATCCTTTCACACCCTCTATTATTTATTACTGATAATGTCATAAAATTATTATGTGTATATGTGTGTTTATATATATATATATATATTAGGCTAAATTTGATTTATTGATTCTTGCTCTAACTAATTCTTTTAAATTTTTTGTTTTGTTTTATTTCTTTGAAAAAGTACTTACTTTAGTGGTTATTTCAGCTAAAATCTATGGCTGGCAATTTTATAAATTATTGTTTGTCCAAGGGCATATTTGTTCTACCTTCACTTTTGAATAGTAGTTGTGGCTAAAGAACTTCAGGCTAAGTTATTTTTCCTTAGCACTTTGAAGATATTCCATATGTACTATTGCATTTGTTATTTCTGATAGCATTTTATTTCTCATCCCTTTATGGTAATTTACCTCCCTTGGATACTTTTTAGCATTTTGTCTTTATCTTGATGCATTAAAGTTTCATCAAGCTGTGGTTAGCGTGTGAGTTTTCTTTTGTTGATCCTGCTTTTGAACTCATGCCTTCCTTATATTCTTAATAGTCTTTCTACTTATTTTGTCACATGTAGCATTTTATCTGTTCTTTCTCCTTATTCCTTTGGAACTCTAAATGATTTGGAACATCTGGAAATATTTTCTCTTCTCTTTACTTTTATTTCACATTTCTATGTCAGCTCCTAGACTGAAAGATGAACTAAAGAGATAGGAAAATCTTCGTCTCCCAACAAAGACATATATAAGTGCTAGATGAAATATTTTAAGATATAGAAGAGGAAGAGAACTCTTCACATTCCAGAAGCAAATAATAAACACACAGACAAACTGATGGGCAGGAGTTATAGCCACACATCTAACAGGACTGACAAGGCCACTTATTTATCCCAGTTCTAAGACTGTAATGCCTGTATTATGTTGCAATTGCAAGAATAGTAGAAAATTAAAGTGGCTACTTACATAACAAAGAAATCAATAAAAGATCATAGGCAATAACTGAAATTTTCATTCCCAATAGTCTAAATATAACATGTATAATAATATAGGGAACTTTTCAAACCTAAGACTGCACAGCATATTCCTGAAATCTGAGAATGTGTTACCTACATGTTGCAAAACTCATGAACTGAGACACAAATTTGAAAACTGGTAATCATTGAATAACAATAAAACTATTCATAAACAAGGTCCTTTAAGCTGAGACCTGCCTGAGACTCCCTGTAGATAATTCCCACAAACAGGAAGCTAAGAGACAAATGACAAATCACTTCAGAAAGCAAAATGCTAAGGAAGACAATGCACAGATTTAACGAGTTATAAAATTTGAAACCTAGTGTACTTGTGAAGGTAAAACCTAAATTCTAACACAAAGATAATCTAAAAATGCAGTGCTATAAATTCCACAGTGAGTGATCCATGCTAGTAAAACAATTCTTTCATCTACCTACTTAGAATCCCAGTTTCTGTTCATCTTGTTACTTAGTGGCTGACACTGGCTCACTGTTACTTGGAGCTTGTGTTTTTGAGAGGCTCTTTCCTATTAGAGCACACTTGAGGGACTGAAATT
The DNA here is from genome assembly GCF_040939455.1 of Microcebus murinus. Taxonomy (NCBI): domain Eukaryota; kingdom Metazoa; phylum Chordata; class Mammalia; order Primates; family Cheirogaleidae; genus Microcebus; species Microcebus murinus. The sequence continues at coordinate 55,629,157 of NC_134116.1, forward strand.
TTGTTTAGATATGAAACAATCAGAGTCTTTGGCCATCTTGGCTTGTTACTTCGTTAACAGTATAATTCCCTAAGAAGGTCATAATTTATGGTTGCATTTGATTAGCTTATCCTTCTTTCCATCATTGAAGTGGTGGCTGTCTCCTGGCTCTGTAAAATAATAAGCTTGTTTGGAAAACAATATCCAGAATCTGATATTCACACTAGGGGTATACCTTTAATTGGCTAAAATGTCTTAAAAGAAGTCCTCTGAGAAAGGTGCTGAATAAGTCTTAGCTCTAAATATTTGGGGAACTGAAACAGTTGGATCTTCCAGCCCTGAGACAGCCCAGAGATCTAGGTTCTGTTTCTTTCAATTTCTGCTTATAACTCCTATGAGTTCTGATTGAGCTTATCTCTGTCATATAATATTTGGTAAGAACACCAAGGTGCAATCAACACATACTAAAATTTCTGGGTTTTTCTGATCATATCCTATTAGAGCTACTACATACAGCCTTTTTCTTTCGTTCTGCCTTTGAAGTTATTGGAGACAACATTGTAATTAATTATTTATGCAGCATAACAAAAATTACCCATTTTCCAACATGCTATATTTCTTGCTTTTCATCTATTACCTTTCCTCTATCTCAATGCCATATATTTCAGATATTTCCTATGCGCCCCCCTTTCAGGTAAAAAGTCCTATTTTGGTATGGTAAATGTAAAGCTATGATAACAACAAGACACAAAATACAGTTGTTTAAATGGAATGAAAGTGTATTTCTCTCTCATGTAACAGGTGAGTACTCCAGTTTGGGGGAGTCTTTCTGTTTTATATGGTCATTCCCTGACTCAGGTTCCTTAAATCTTGTTTTTCCACCATTCACTAAGGTGTTCATACTTATCTGATCTGCCAAAACCGCATCACCACAATGTCTAGATTCTGGACTGTATTGTTTTAAGGACAACACACACACATGTATACACACACACACACACACACACACACACACACACACATATATATATATATATATATATATTACTTTCTATTATATCTCATTGACTGAAACTCAGCTATATGGCTATACCTAACTAAAAGGATAGCTAAAATATATTATCTCTAGCTAGTCATGTTGCAGCTTAAATTCTTGGCTTCATCAATAAAAGCAAAAAGAGGAAAATGGATACCAAGTTAACTATTAGCTATCTCCACCTAATAGCTATAGAAATAGAGTTCTCTTAAAGTAGCTTTAGGAAAAGTATACTTAAAATGTTGAAATAAGTGTATCATAAATAAATAAAAATAATGTTGATCCCCAAGGGAGAAAGAATGCCAGCTCCTCCCAAATATGTTCAATGAGGAAACCCCTGTAGTTTAATGTTTTAAGACTAATTATCCAGTAAGAAAAGTTAGCTGCCAAACTTGTACTGCCACTTATAAAAGTGGTATTAGAACTCAGAAATTGGTTTGTTTAATTTGGCGCATACCAGGAAACTATTTCATGAAGGTAACAAACACCTGTGAAAGAAAAGTTCTAGCCCTAATTCTATCTTCTTCCTCCTCATTCTGCTTTTCTAACTCCTCTTCAAACTCCTACCCCCTCTAACCAAGTGTTTGCCAAACATGATGCTCATTCTGTTCTGTTTTCTCTCTCTTGCCAATTTTAACCACTTTCAGTCTTTCAACTGCCATTTTAATGTAAATGATTGCCAACTATATACCTCTAGTCACAAGTTCATCTTTTAGTTCCTGGTGTGTATTTCAAACTTTCCTTAAAAAAGTTTTACATGTTTATCCCAAATAACATAAAATCATTATGCTGCAAAACACACTAATTCTTTTCCTAAGGAATACATTCCATTGCTCAGTAGCCTGTCTTTGCATTAAGGGCTACACTATTCTGTTAGTCAATCATGAACTCATTTATTTATTCATTTCCAAATGTATATTTAATAGCAACTGTAGAGTTGGCACTGGAGACAAAATGGAGAATGAGACAGTTAATATTCCTATTCAGAAACCTTAATATTTGTGTTTGACAGAACAACATAATTCTATATCCTGTATGTGGGTGCTTGTGTGTCTGTGTGCTGGTGTATGTGTATCCTATGTAGAAATAAACAGTGTGCTGTGATAGAAACCACCAGGGAAAACCAGAGAGCTTGCCAGGGAAGTCTACCCTACAGGGACCATTGACACTAGTATTTAGGGCTAGCCAGAGAAGATCCCAGGAAATGTGTTTTTGGCCTAAGAGATGATAAGCATAAATAAAGGCTCTGACATTAGATAGAGCTTTTTTGTTCTGTTCTAGGGAGAGAAAGAAGGCCAGAATAACTGGAGTACAAGGGAAAAAATGGCATGAAATATCTTGAAAAGATTGGTATGAAAACCTTAAAGGTAGAATTTCGATTCAATTCTAAATGCAAAAGGAAATCTGCCCTGTAGATATAAAATTGTGAGTTATAATCACCTAAAGCTTGATAATAAGTGACATTGCTTTGGGAGAGATTATACAAAGAGAAAAGTTTCTAGGACAAAGATCAAGTCTCCAATATTTAGTGGTCAATATGTAGGATCTCCCAGAAAAAAAAGTTGAGAAAGTGTTCAGTAGAACAGGATGATAATGGGAAGAATAAAGATAAGATTATTTCAAGGAAAAGTCACCAGAATCTGATGTTACTAAAAGAGAGAATAAGGACAAAGCTAAAAATATTGCCTACTGGACTGATAGAATGGAAGATCACTGATGACTTTGCAAAAGTACACTTGGCAGAAAAGAAGAAATATTTCATTTAAAGGATCCCAATGTAATCTTTAGTAACTATTTATATGGAAATCTTTCTAAAAAAATTCCCTTACTATTTTCTTAAATTAGACAATCAGAATAATTTAATCTTTTCCTAAAAGCACAACCATGATTAGGTATATTAACTCTTATATTATTTCATATTGCTGCAATTTGATATTATGGGAGTATCAGGGCTGTTTATACCCACTCTTTCTCTAGATGGGTGTGTGTGTGTGTGCACGTGTGTGTGTGTATGTGTGTGTGTGTGATGGATGTTTGAAATTTATATGCTTTTAAGCTTTTTCATTCCTTTCTCTTAATGTTAAACTTTTAAGATATAGCATGACTTCTTGCTGTCTTTATGGGCATAGGTAAGTAAATATATACTCTTGATTAAAAACAAAAAATAATTGGGTTCAAATTTCAGTTAATACATGTGTGATTTGTTGAAATAAGAACTTAAAGGAAGTTGTCTCATCAGTAAAAATGCCATTTCATCCTTTCACAAAATGGTTGTAGGAAGCAAGTAAGGTCTGTGAAAACATCAATAAAAACTATAAAGCAGTATGTACTTATTCAGCCCAGTATCAGTATATAATACACTAGTATTGGGTTGAACATTACCAATTCTACCAACCTCATCTGTTCTTAAATAATTTACTCTTTGTACTTTCTCTGAGCCAGAAATTTAGATGAATATTTTCATTATGATCAGTCTAAAATAGGAGTAAATGACTTTAGGCCAGAGGAGTTCTTGCTTTGTGTTAACTTCAAAGATTATTTTGACCCACACTCCCCTTCCCTTGATCTTGACAGCATTGTAGGTTGTTAAAGTTATCTATAGGTGACCCCTGCAAGTGAGAGGTTGCTATACTCAGGCTTTGTTAAATATTATGTAACTGGATTCACAAAATATGAGTGGCATTTGTGCCTTTTATTACACTGTTATGTCTTTTCATTTAATTCCCAAGATGATAGTGTAATAAAGAAGAAATAAGCTACATCAGTGACAGCTATTGCTGAAATACTGGTTTTCTAATTCAAAATACCAATCTCATGGGCTCAGGAGCTTTGTAGTACAGTTTGCTGTTCCAGAAAACAATTGTTCAATAATCTAGAAGAACAAAATTGAATTACCCAAATAATTGTCAGGGAAGTACATATAATGGTAGATTTTGTTCCATGTGTTTTTATTTGCATAAAACTTTATGTCAGTGCTCCTGTGAAATGGATATTTTAAGGTGTAGAAAACATATTATGAGCCAGGATTTCAATATGAGTTTCAATTTTAATTAACTGGGGGGAATAAACATCTATTAAATGACCTCCTAAATATGGAAATAACATAGTAGACCAGAGTTAATTAAAGTTTGGAGTGTCACCAAGTCAATGTGCCTTCTTTCTCAGTTTGTATCACTCCTTGTCTTTCCAGTATAGAAATATCTTGTTAGTTTATAATTCAGATCCAAACAATCTAAGGCTTTATTCTCCAAAATCAGTGAAGTCATTCCTTTAACTATAGCAATATCAGGAACAAAGAGACAGTAAACTCCAAAATATGGTAATAGGTTTGAAATTGTTATTATAAGTAATAGTTTTTGGAGGAGAAATGTACACATCACATTTAGAACTTTTCTTTCATGTAGGTAAACATGTCAATATGTTGGCATAACAAGATATACAAATGTAATGTTATATGCCAAAAACCTTTTTAGAGTCCTAAAAATGTTTTGTCCATATTTGTCTTCCCCTAGAGTAAATGAAGTTTAGTGACTCTTGTGGGGTTTACACCACTAATTTTCCTCTCACTTCTAAAAGTTACCAACATGAACACAATCATTACTCTCATTATATGGAGGAAGAAATCAAGTCCTAAAGAAGAATGGCTACTTTTATGAGATCAGAGTGTGGCAGGTAGAAATATTTGGAGGAAATTTTTAATGTAACTCATATTCAGACATAACACTTTAGTTGCTTTAGCATTTGAATGAAATTTCCCATAAGCCCTTTATTTCTTGAAGGGATGGCATGGAACATTCTATAATAGTCTACTCTAGTGAAGCAGATTTGTATTTATTTCCCAGACAGAAGGTGAGACCAATGTCTATCAAGGCTACTTAGGTTGAAAAACAAAAGAAATACTGCAAATAATTCATAATATGTAGAATAACTGAAGAAGAAATAAGCCTAAGAATAAATTCATGTATTTTCTCAAAATTCTAAAATCCTATAAAATGTTGTCAATGGTGGAATTAAAATTGGCTGAATGACTTCTGAGTAAACAATGTAAAATCATGCACATAAATCAATTTTCAGACTTCGATTATTTATTTAAAATAATTTAAAGCCAATACGGTCAAATTTGTAAGATATTTTATAGATTATAATTTAAAACTTTAGATAAATTTATTCTCTAAATCATATTTAATTTTCCAACAGATATCTTAGTTATCTATAATATCACTATTTGCACAAGAGAAAACAGAGACCTTAACCAGACTGTCATTTACTCAAGGGTACAAACTTATTAATAACATAACCAGGGAAAGAATGGTCTGAGTCTTAATCCATCAGTCTTTCTAGTACATCACAAGGACACTTAGTCACAATGATTTTCTCTCTCAGAAATGTTTTTTCATTTAAGATTGAAAACAACCAGGCTAAGACTTTTGGCTTTGGTGGAGTGAAAAGTCTGGCAAATCCTCTCCCCACAAAACAAATATAAAACTCAACCAAATTGTCCAAAACAACCATTGTAAAGCCATGGAAATCGCAAAAAGGCAAACAAGAAGTTGAGTAGTATTAGCACACCCAGAGCTGCTAGAATTTCAGGTAAGAAAGGTGAGATTCTGCATCCTTTTTGTGTGAGCCTGCCCTATCCCTCTATATTCAGCTTAGTTGACCCTGAGAATTGTAAAAGGACTCTATTAAAACCCTACACAAAGAAACTGAACCAAACATGGCTTCTTGCAACTTCAAGCCATGTCAATAGGATGGCTCCATCCCCTACCCCCTTTAAAATGCCTGTATGAGAAAGCTTGAGATTATAAATTGTTTCTCTGCCTCTTTGAAAAGGAAACCTTCTGCTACCCAGAAATGTTTCCTCAAGGACCTTGAAGCCACCCTTCTCAAATGGAAACACCGAGGATGATGGCTCTTGTTCTCTTACCTCCCAGGCCCTGTGGAAAGAAGGATAAAGGCCCTACTTTCGGTGGGTGCTTTGCTCAGATTTGCACAACTACCTCCTGTCCTAACCACAGCAAAACATTGTTTCTCCTCCTGATAAGCACCAATTAACAAACCCAGATGGCCTTGCATTTACCAACTAATTTTCCCTCTAAAAATGCCCTTTGGTCTCTTTAGCTAAACCCAACATTGAAAAAGTCTCTTTTATTTTGTCTTAGGGAAATCAAGCTTAGTTCCACAATGAAGTCTCTCCTACTGCAGTAAAATGTGAATGTAATCTGGCTTTATAGCCTTTAACTATATCCAGCTTTGTTTCTCTTTAACAGCCCAGTAGATTTGTCAAGGTTTGACAAATTCAAAACCAGCAGCTTTGCTTCCAGAGGAAGGTGAATCAACTTGAAACAGAGAACAAAAATCCACACCCAGCAGCATTGTTAGCGAAAGAGGCAAACTTCATAGGAAACACATAGGCGTTCTGCTTGAGGTGAGTGGTAGAAAATCCAGAAGTTTGATAAAGATCTAGTTAATCAGAGATCCATAGAGGAGATAGATAAGTTCTCCACGCACACCTGAATGACCAGGAAACTTCAGGCATGTATTAGGAAGATGTAAAAGAGGACCAGTGCAAACTAAAACCTGAGGCAAATGTGTACATTGCCTGAACTTTAAATGCATTCCTGAATTCACACATTAATCTATAGATGTAGGGTGGAAGTCATACAAGCTTGAAGTTATTACTCTGCCCAATCACTGACCAACTACTAGGCTATGCAGACACAGGAGCAACCCTTAGGCATCCATGATTAAAAATAAAAATGAGACTAACAGAAAAATGCTGAGCAGAAACATCAGTTGCTGTACAACTCAGGAGGACAGAATTTGAAGATTAAATAAAGTCAACTTCAAAAATGTCTTTATAAAGTCAGAATCTAGAACTTCAATTTAGTATCTAAAGATCAATAAAAATCTGAGTGCAAATATCAGAAAAGTATGACTCATTCCCAGAACAATAACAGCAGTAAATAGAAATAGATTCTGAAATGGATCAAATGTAATATACAGTAGACAATAATTTCAAAGCAGCTATAATAAATATAGTCATAGATTAAAAGGAAATAATATTTCAAGCATTTAAAATGATTACAATAACAAAATGAATATGGAATTTTAATAAAGAAATAGAAATTATAAAAAGAAAGCTAATGGAATCTCTAGAATTGAAAACAATAATAAGCAGTGAAAAATATAATAGATTAACTTAACAGAAAATTGAATAGACAGAAGAAAGAATCAGTGAATTTAAAGATATTAATAGATCAATAGAAATTATCCAATTTTAAGAACATAAAGAAAAAAGATTGAAGATATAACAATTATAAATCTATACACATCTAAAATAAAGTACCACATGCATGAGACAAAAAGTGAGCATCTAAAGGAGAAATAGGGAATTAACAATTATATTTGCAGACTTAAATATTACCCAGTCAATAATTGAAAAAATAACAAAATAGTAAATCAGCAAGTCTATCAAAAATGTTATTGATGTAATCAATTGACCTAAGTAATATATATATATATATATATATATTAATAGAACATTCCACATTCTTTACAAGCATACATAGAATATTCTGAAAAATAACACATATATTTTTTTTAAAATAATGATAATGAAAATATATCTCATGGATATGGCTAAAATGTAGCTTCAAAATGGAAACTTAAAGCACTAAGCAACTATGTAGAAAAGAAGAAAGTTCTCAAATCAATAATTAAACCTAAAACAAACAGGAGGGGGAAACCTTGAAATCATAGTAAAAATCAATGGTAAGGAAAACACAAGGAAAGAGAAAAATTTGATGAAATCAAAAGTTGTTCCTTTGAGAAAAAACCAACAAAAATTGATAAAAATTCTAAAAAGACAAAGATTTATAAATCCAATAAAGGAAGACAGGATATCACTACCAATCTTAAAGAAATTAAGAGGACTTCATGGAATATTATGAAGAGTATTGTGCCAACAAATTAGACAGCTTAGATAAAATTTCCTAGAAAGACACAAACTTCCCAAACTAATTAAAGAAGAAATAGACAATCTTAATAAATCTAGAACAAGTAAAGACATATAAGTGGCAATTTTAAAATTTACCAGAAGGAAAATTCCAACCCAAATGACTTTATTAGTGAATTCTATCAAATATTTAAAGACAAATAATACCAACTGGTAAACTTTGGATATTTGTACCCTCTATATATCATATTGAAATTTGATTGCCATTGTTGGAGGTGGAGGCTGGTGGGGGGTGTTTGGGTCATGGGGGTGGATCCCTCATGAATGGCTTGGCGCCGTTCTGTTGAAAAGAGCCTTGCATCTCCTCCTTTCTTTTGCTTCCTTCCTCTCACCATGTGCTGCTGCTCCCCTTCATCTTCTGCTGTGAGCGAAGGCTCCATGAAACCCTCACCAGAAGCAGATGCTGGTGCCATGCTTCTTGTACAGCCTGCAGAACCATGAGCCAAATAAACCTCTTTTCCCTAAAATATCAAGCCTTAAGTATTGCTTTATAGCAGTGCAGAACAGACTAAGCTACCTATCCTAGATAAAATTGTTTGGAAAACATAGGAGTAGGAACACTTCCCAACTCATTCTATGAGACCAGTGTTACCCTGTGTTATAGGCAGAATTCTAAAAATGGTGCCTCTAGCAACATTTTATAGTCTAGTTGTTCAAACAATAATTTAGGGATTTCTATGTAGGGATTTTACAGATATAATTTATGTCCCAAATCAGGAAACCTTTAAATACTCAGAATATTCAGGTCAGTTAGATCTAACCACATGCACACTTTCAAAACAGTTGCAGCTGGTGGCAGAAGAATTCAAAAGGATGATTCCTATTGGCCTTGAGGAAGAAAATAAACAGGTATGTTGTAAACTGCATATGGAAAGAGGCATCCCTACAGGTATTGAGAGTGACCCTCAGCCAACAACCAGCAAGAGAATGGAAGCTCAGCACTATAATAGCAAGGAAATAATTTTTGCCAACAACATGAGAGCTTAGAAAAGCTTTAGATGAGAATCACAGCATCAGCAGACACCTTGATTTTGACTTGGGAGATCTGAACAAAGGAGTTAACTAAATAGCCCCTTGACCCATGAAACTAGGATCATAAATTTGTGTTACATTAAATTGCTAAATGTCTGGTAATTCTTTATGGCCTTAATAGCAAACTAAAACAATGTTATAGCAAAGCCAAAGATATCAAAAGAGAAAAAAATATGAAGACTAATATCCTACATGAACATAGATCCCCAAATCCCTAACTAAATATAATCATATCAAATGTAACACCATATAAAAAGAGTTATACATCATGGCCAAGTAGGTTTTATATCTGGAATACAAAGTTAGTTTAGTAATCTGAACATAAAATTTAAAAAATTTTTCAATAACATAAAAAATAGTGAAATACTTGTGTAAATATAACAAAAGAAATAAAAAGGCTATACACTGAACAATATAAGACATTGTTGAAAGAAAATATAAAGTATCTAAATAAATGGTGCAATGTCCCACGCTCATGAATGAGAATACTCAATATTATTAAAATGGCAATACTTCCCCAAATGATCTATGCATTTAACACCATATGCATTAAAGTCACATTCTCAAGGGAGAAAAAAACAAAATAAAAAATAAAAACTTCACATGCAAATCAAAGTAAATTTGAAGACAGGAAGTGACAGCTTCTCAATATGACAAAGAACTAGCTTAAGAACTTGGGCAATATGAGAAAACAGAATGTTTTGACACTCCCCAAATTATCATACTAGCTCTCTAGCAATGGATCTCAACCAAAAATGAAAATTCTGAAAAGACAGATAAAGAATTAAAGATATGGATAATAAAGAACCACACTGAGATCCAAACAAAATTACAAACCAACAAAAAATAAGAAAAACAATTCAGGAGATGAACAAAAAATTTACTAAAGTGATAGTTTTTTTTTTTTTAACAAAAAACAGATCATCTGGAAAGGAAGGCATTATTAAAGGAATTTCAAAATATAATCAAAAGCTCAAACAACAGAATTGGCCAAGTAGAATAAAGAATATCAAATCTTGAAGACAGGTTATTCAAATTAACCCAGTCAGATGAAAAAAAAAAAAAGAAAGACTTTTAATCTTTTGTTGTGTTTGTTTTGCTCCAATTTGGGGTGCTTTCAGTGAGCAAATGCTCTGTATGAATTCCTTGTTTTTAGATAGCCTTTGTGTGGTGGCTTTCTTAAATGCTGATTGTAGTAGAGATGTATTGGGCATATGAGCAGACTCACTACCTTCTGCCAAATTGGAATTGTGGAGGTCTCAGGAAGCTTATCTCATTATCCAGCTCTGGGGCCTTCTGATAGCAGGTATTACAATGGGTTGTGCAGTTCAACTTCTAGGCAAATAGGTGAAACTTTTGTGTATAATCTGACTGCAGAAGAACAAAAACTTCAAAAAATATGTGATTATATAAAGCATCCAAACCTACAAATAAATCACAGGTATTACTGAGGGACAAGAAGAAAAAGTAAAAAGTGTGGAAAACCTATCTTAGGGAATAATTGAGAAAAACTTCCCTGGTCTTGCAAGAGATTTAGACATTAAGATATAAGAATCAGTGAACACCAGGGAGATGTTTTGCAAGAAGGTCCTCACCAAAGCACATAGTCATTAGACTATCTATAGTCAATTAAAAGAAAACATTTTAAAAGCTACAAAGGCTTCTAATTCCTCATGAAAGAAAGCCCATCAAACAAAGAGCAGACATCTCAGCAGAAACTTTTCAAGCCAGGACAGACTGGGGTCTATTTTCAAAATTCTCAAGAGAAAACACCACCAGCCACAAATTTTGTATCCTGCTAAACTAAGCTTATAAATGAAGGAGAAATAAATTCTTTCCCAGCCATTTCATCAATATCAGAGCAGGTGTACAAGAAATGCTCAAGGGAGTTCTACACATGGAATCAAAAGGTCGACATTTACCATTGTAAAAACACATGAAACCATAAAAATAACAGTACTTATAAAACTATTAGACAATTGAGAATGCAAAGCAAATAACAATTAACATTTTAACAGGAACAGAACTTCACATATCAATATTAACTTTGAATATAAAAGGACTAAATTCCCCACTTAAGAGATATAGATTGGCAGAATGGATGAAAACAGAATCCAAACCCACACTGCCTATAAGAGAGTCGTTTAACTGATAAAGCCTTTTATAGACTAACAGTAAAGACTTGAAAAAAGATATTCCATGCAAATGGAAACCAAAGTGAGCAGGAATAGCTATACTTAAACCTGATAAAATAGATTTTAAATCAAAAAACAGCAAAAAAAGATAAAGACATCCCTTATATAATGATAAAAAGACCAATTCAATAAGAAAATATGGCAATCCTCAATATATATACATCCAACACTGGAGGACTTAGATTCATAAAACAAATAATACCAGACCTTAGAAAAGAGATAGACAATAACACAATAATAGTAGAGTTCAACACCTCACTGACAGTACTAGACAAATCATCATAACAATCAAAAGAAGATGTACAAATCACCAACAAACATATGAAAGAATGCTCAACATCACTAATCATCAGAGAAATGCAAACTAAAACCACAATGATCTATCACTTGAATCAGAATAGCTGTTATTAAAAAGTCAAAAATAAATGGATGCTGACTTGGATTCAGTGCAAAAGAAGCACTTATACACTGCTAGTAGTAATGTAAATTAGTATAACCTCTGTGGAAAACAGTATGAAAATTTCTCAGTGAAATAAAAGTTGATCTACCATTTAATACAGCAATCCCTCTACTGGGCCTCTACTCAAAGGAAAAGAAGTAATTCTATCAAAAAATACCCACATTTGTATGTTTACCACACCACAATTCATAATTGCAAGGATATATAATCAATGGAATCAAACTAAGTGTCCATAAAACAATGAGTAGATTAAAAAGGTTGCGTGTATATATGTATGTATATATTTTAAACACATATATATAATATACACACACATGCGGTGGAATAGTATTCAGCCTTACAAAAGAATGAACTCATGTCTTTTGAAGCAACTTTGATGGAACTCAAGGCCATTATCCTAAGTGAAGTAACTCAGAAACCAAAATCAAACACCACAAATACCACATGATTTAACTTATAAATGAGAGCTAATCTTTGGGTATGTATGGTAATGGTCATACAGAGTCTAATAATAGATATCGGAGACTCAAAAGAAGGGAGTAGGAGGGAAGGGATAAAAAATTACCTTTTGAGTACATTGTACATTATTGGGGTGATAAGTACACTAAAAGCTCAGACTTTCCCACTATACAATATATTCTTTAACAAATCTCCACTTGTACTCTCTAAATTTATTGGAATAAAAAAGTAAATAAAATCAACAAAGAACCCATTATGCAAAGTGAAAAAAGCCAGATATAATATACTATATGTTATATCATTTCATTTTTATAAAATTTCCAAAAAACTAAAAATAACCAAAAAAAAAAAATTAGTGATTGCCTGGGCCTGAGAGTAGGAGCACAGATTACTGTAAGCAGAATATGGTTTAGATAGAAATGTTCTAAAACTGGATTTGATAGACCATTCTCTCTGGTTCTCTCTGATCGTTCTATATTTCATGAATTGATACCATGATCTACCCAGTTCCATAGCCCAGACTTTGAGAGACTTCGTAGAATGCTCTTATACCCTCACTTCTCCACATCCAATGGATCATCCAGTCCCGCTAAATCCGTATCCTTTTTATCTGATAGAAATGTTCTAAAACTAGATTTTAATGATGTTTGCACAACTCTATTAAAATCATTGACCATTTTTATTTAGTAATTAATTTTTTTATTTTACTAAAATCATTGAATTATATTCTTAAAATAGTTGAATTTGATAATTAGTAAATATTTACCTCAATAGAGTTTTTAAAAAGAGTGATTGAAAGCACCCACTAATCCTTCATTTACTATAACTTTGGACACTATTTTTTGAGTTTCTTTTTTGAGAAATTTCAGTCATTTGAAACAATTGACATTTTATGATTTAGTGATATTAGAGGTTTTTCAAAGAACAAAATGAATATTAATTTTTTTTTAAAATAGAATACAGCTCATTTTACTTTGCAATTACCATAATGGCCATTGAACTTTTTTATAGACCTAACATATATAATTTTGAGCATCTTATTTTCCCCAAATCTTGATATATTTTATTATTCTAGAAATTATTTTATCCCTACTCACCAATTATTCCTATGTTTAAAAGTATTAAAATAACAGCAAAATTGAGCACCAGCTTTGCATATGCATCTGTCTAGACCTCATCTCCATTTGTCTCTCATAGTCTTGTCTAACATAACATATCCAGAACTTTACCCAATATCCCCCTCCCACCCATAACATCCATGGACCTTGTTCTCTCTGACCATTCTATATTTCATTAAATGATACCATGATCTACCCAGTTCCATAGCCCAGAACTTGAGAGACTTCTTAGAATGCTCTTATATCTTCACTTCTCCACATCCAATTGATCATCCAGTCCTGCTAAATCCATATCTTAAATAAAAGTATTATCCTACTTCCCCATTGGTCATCTCCTTTCTGAAAGCCACCATCCCCTCTTACAGAAAGAGCCCCATGACTGCTATTTCACCCCAATCTGTTCTCTATGCTGTAATTAGAGTCATTTTTTATAAAAAAAAATATGGACACTACTATTTGTGTCCATAAATCAATCAATAATTTATCAATTATTAATTAATCAATTAATAATTAATCAATTGCATTCCACTACATTTTGAATAAAATTCAAAGTCCTTAAAATGACTTAAGGCCTGAAGCATCTGATTCCCACTAATTTACCTGTGACCACTCTTTCTCTGATTCTCTGTGCTCCTGCCTTTTTAGTTTTTTTGATGCTTCTTCCTACTGTAGGGTTTTTGTATCTGCTGCTTTTTTAGCCTGGAAAGTTCATCCCCACATTGACCTAACTACCTCCTTCTAGTTATCCTTCAGATCTCAGGTGAGACGTCTCTTCCTTGGTGGCATTTTCCCAGAATAATCTCCTATCTCTGCTGTATGATCTAGTACCACTCATCACTACTCTGGAGTGCTTTTTGCAATCATGCTTAAATAACTAATTGAATAACATGTTTAACAACTATCTATCCTGCTAAAATTTAATCTTTAGGAAGCATGAAAAATAACTTCCAAGTTTCCAATCCAGCGCGCTAGCAATTGAGTGGTTCTTTTGGCTGAGATGAGAAGTTGCTGAAAGGTTTCACTTCAAGGTGAACATTAGTTACATGGTATTTTTCCTCAAAAGGCCTAGACAAGTGGTATCTTTCCCTGTGTTCACTCCAGTTTAAGTCCAGGGGCTTGTTACCTATGGACTTCACATAAGTTTCTTATATGTTTGATTATTAATAGAAAAAGGGCATACTCTAAAAATTCCTTATCTCTGTTTACATTTGCTCAATATTTAGGATGATTTTCACTGATAACTAAATTAAAAATAACAAAAAGAGTACCATTTTTATATAGTAAATGCATATTGAACCTGACAGGTTTATTAGACTAGGAATTTTAAAACAGTATATATCAATTATAAGTAAAGATGATTCATTTCTAATCATGAAAAAATATAAATTTGGAGACAGAAACCTTCGCATCATCTTTTATATCTCATCTGTAAAATGTCATATCTGTAAAAGACCTTCCTCATAGGTTTATAGCTATGAATAAATGGGATAACATATTTGAAACACATAGTCTAAAACACTATACAGATGTTAGTCATTGTGTGCATGTCTATGAGAGAGAGAAAAAATAATTATATTTTACATTCCCAGTGGACACTGACTTGAAACACATTTTTGAAGTTTTCAATATCTTTCATGGGAGTTCTATTCACATAAGGGCTGCTTTAGAAATAGATTATTAGATTCAGAGGAAATATTTCATTTTTATAAATCATGTACACGCAGCAACTATAAATGCACTTGACTTTTCCATGTACAACGTGTGAATGTACATATCCCCAATATCATATATTCAGCTATTTTAATTACACAATGCAAACAAAATCTTTACATGACACATTTAAATTACATACACACACACATATATAATCTTTAACTGAATTGAATCAAGGCATTTCTTCCTCTTCAAACCCTTGAAAGCTTATTCCAATTTTTCCTTGTTATATATTAGCAATAAAAGCAGAAGATTTGAAAATTTATCTTATGTATATGGATTTGCTTCAAATAACAAAAAGTGATGTACTTTTTCTTCACAATCCTAGAGTTCATAAGAGTAACCTTTGGCCTACCTATAAACTTCAGATTCCCATTGCCCTGTGGGATATTTAAAATGCCTGGTTAATGATGGAGTAGCACCTGTTAGTATAGATCTTATTATTTCTAACTGTTGATATTGACTTTTGCATCAGATTAGAGAGTATATAAGCAGCTAAACTAATCTCCTACATTATGTGCTCTGAGAGCCAGAAAAATGTGTTCTCCAGTCTACTTTGGGAGGGCATTCCAGTGATGTGGGAAGAAGCATATAGAATTATGCTCTTCTCATAAAATGCCTGAACTACTTCATTTTTATCTAAGCAGTGATGCAAGACCACGGCACTGGTCAATCCCAATGCATACAGAATCACTGCTAGAGAAATCTTTATTTCATATGTCTGTGCCCTGACTCTGATACTTTATTTCAGAGGCATCCAGGCATTTTTGTAAATGTTGATGATAAGCTAAGCTTCAGCTGTTATTTTGGGGAAAGAAGGTGAAGGTTTGGAATAGCCCAGATGAATTTAATGAATATCTAACCTTCTAGCAGGAATATAGGAGCTGACAGCACCAAAATTACAAAATCAGAGAAGCCAGAAACATTAAAGTGGAACTGGATGACATCCTTTAGGACCATGATTTTAAAGGGTGGCATGGAATCTTCTGCATATCAAATTAGTCATCAGGTCAAATTGCAAGTGAATTCACTTCCTGTGTAAAACTTTGGAATTCCCACAGAGAGGACTTGGAAGGCAAACATATCCCTAGGTGAGCAGTCAGAGCACCTGATTCCTGTATAATTACAAGGAATGAGAATTTGATACATGACAGTAATTACCTAGCTGAAGGTGCAATTAGCCATTTGTGACCTCATTCTGAGTGGCAACTAATTAACCCTTAATGTCAAAAATGTCAACCTTCATCAAGACACCAAAGAGAAGTACTACACGATCAGCTAATACTTGTTCCAACCTATTAATGGTTGAATCTGTCATTAGAAATGTGAATATTTCATTTTTACATCAGCATTTATGTTAAGATGTAGAGTATGCTCCTTTTCTTCTGAGGCTGCATTTCACTTCCTTATCTTTGTGTGCATAAAATCCCTTTATATAATTGGAATACGCTTTCATATGCATATATAATAATCATCTCTCAGTGAGATAAAATACAATCAGGGAGGTATATAGAGAGAACTATAACTTGTCACTGTATGTTATTTCTCATGTTTACAGAAGTGGTACAGAATTTGAAAAGATTTGTAACTACACTATCATTATCGTTATCAACGCTCCTCAATTATTGACCTCATTGGAAAATGATTCTGCTACCTTTGTTCTTGTAAATGCTGAAGACATAAGAAACTTATTCTGGAATTATACCAGGAAGTATAAAATCATCATCCTTTTAAACAACCAAATACTAGCCCAGAATTATTATCAGTCTACTCTTTTTCCTTGTTATTTATTACCATAAAAGCAGAAGATTTGAAAATGTATCTCATGTATTTAATATGTGGATTTGCTTTAAATAAGGAAAAGTGCTGTACTTTTTCTTCACAGTCTTAGAGTTCATAAGAGTAACCTCAAAGATAATTTTATAAATAATTAGCATGGAACTGCAGCCATTTGGCCTGAAAGAAATCTAATTATTAATAAAATCAGCATGACAAATGCTGATTAAAGATTGAAAATAAAATATAGTACTGATATTTCATTGTTTTGGATTAATCACTGAAAAAGTATTAAATGTGCTGTTGAAATTTTGTAGGTTATTTGTTCTTCTACTCAGTCTTCAAGATTGTTTCAAGAGTCTAAACTTAATCTCGGTAATTTCATTTTTTTTAACAAGGACCCAGACATTTTTTGAAGCACCTTATACTCTTGTCTTTCTGGAACAGCAGGTGCAAGACAAAGAAAAAGTTCATAACAAGAGTAACACCATATTCTTTATCTTCTATGTATAGCATCTCAGAATTCCGATTGTTTTACCTACAAGTTCAGAAAAGATAACTGTAACTTGTTCAAAACAATTTTGATACTTTTAATTGTTTAAAAGCACTCTAAAAACCCATTTGACTTATAAATAAATGTGAGAGCAAATACATATCACTTCAATTTTCTTTAGTAAATTCTAAAATGATTTCTTTGTACTTAATTTATTTAGAAAGGTATTTATAGTGCTGTTATTTCTCTGAAGCTGCCAGAAGAAAACATGCAAAGATACTATACTATGTTCAGGTCAAAATGAGAAACATCTCTACAGATTCAGTAATCTTTCAACCTAGAAAGAAGATAATACTAATATCTCTTCAAAATCATGACTTCAATTATTTTGGATAAATACTCAAAAGTGAGGGTGCTGGATTATATAATAATTCCATTTTTAATTTTTTAAGGAAGCTCCATAATATTTTCCATACAGACAACATCGTTTTGCATTCCAATCAACAGTGTGCAAATGTTGCAGTTTGTCCACATTCTCACCAACACTTGTTATATATTTTTTTCATAATAGCCATCCTGTCACATGTATGATTATATCTCATGTTTTCATTTGCATTTCCCTGATGATTAATTATATTGAATATTTCTGATACACTGGTTGACCATTTGTATGTCTTCTTTGAAGAAATGTCTATTCAACTCCTTTGACTCTTTAAATTGGGTTATTAGTTTTTGTTTTTATTTTGCTATGGGCTTGTATGAATTCTTTATATATCTTGTATATTTTCACATTATCAGATATATGGTTTACGAATATTTCTCCCATTCCAAGGTTGCCTTTGTACTCTGTTGATTATTTACTTTGCTGTATAGATGGTTTTCAATTTAATTAGTCCCACTTAGTTTTGTTGCCTGTACTTTGGTTTTCCTATCCATTAAATGATTACCAAGGCCAATGTCATAAAGCTTTTCTTTATCTATTTTCCTAGGAGTTTTATAGTGTCAGATCTTGTTTTAAGTATGTAATTTATTTTGAGTTGATTTTTCTGTATAAGATGAAGATCCAATTTCATTGTTTTGCATGTAGTTATCCAATTTTCCCAATATCATTTTTTGAAGAGATTATTCTGTCCCCATTGTGTATTCTTGGCACCCTTATTGAAGATCAGTTGACCATAAATGTGTGGATTTATATCTGGTCTTTCCATTCTGTTCCATTGGTCTATGTCTGTATTTATGCCAGTATAATATTGTTTTAATTATTTTTGCTTAGTAATATATTTTGAAATCAGGGAGTATGTTGCCTCCATCTTTGTTCTTCCTCAAAATTGATATTGCTATTTACGGTCTTTTGTGGTTTTATATGAATTATAATTTTTTTTGTATTTCTGTAAAAAAAATATTCATTCCAGCACTATACACAATAGCCAAGAGATGGAAAGAATCTCTTCTTGTTACAACCTCTTGTTGCAACTGCCCATTGACAGATAAATGGATAAAGAAAATATGGTTCATACATGTAACAGAATAATACTCAGCCTTACAAAAGAAGAAAATTCTTCAGTATGCACAAAATGAATGAAACTTGAGAACATGATGCTGAATTAAATAAGCCAGGCATGGATAGACAAATACTGCATGATTCCACTTACATGGGGAATCTAAAATAGTCAAATTCATGAAATCAAAAAGCAGAATGGTGATTGCCAGGGCCTGGTTGGAGGGGCAAATAGGGAGTTTTTAATCAACAGGCATAAAGTTTCAATGAAGCAAGATGAATAAAGTTCTACAGTTCTGCTATACAATATTATACCTATTGTTAACAATACTATATTATACAATTAAAACTTTGATAAAAGTGCAGATCTCATGTTGAGTATTCTTACCACAATAAAATATTATTTTTTAAAAAAAAAGAAAGTAGGTAAAACTTCCCGCATAGGTAATTAAGCAAGCAGTGAAAACAAAAAGTAAAAACAAATAAACTACTATTTACTGACTAATTAAAAGTAAAACAAAATTCTTGCTTGATAATTAAATACAAAGTCAGGTAATTGCGGGAGATGATTTACTTCCAAGGGCTTATCACATTAGTTCTGATTTTCCATTTGCTCAGATTGGAAGTCAAAAGCTCCAAAACACAAAATGACACATTGAACCAGTTATTCCTACTGGCTCATTTAGTTTTCATGCCTACATTTCCAAAGCCCACACAAAGCAGGTACTGCTAAACTACTTACCCTTTCTGTTCCTTTTGAATGGTGAAAGGTTGTGCTGGGCTTTCTGAATTAGGGCCAAGGCCAACACTCAAGTGAAACACAGTAGCTAATCTCTTATTCCAAATTACAGTTGTTTGCTCAAACCCTTATATTTCCATGTAACAGTGTGTTGGCCAAGAGAGAAATTCACACATCAAACATGTATCCAAGCAATTGATTTTGGCTTTCCGATCGAATTACGCTAAATAAAATCTGTGAAGCCTTTTCAGAGTCACACATTTTATATGTGTGAATATAAGTCATTATTTCATCCACAAGGTTTTCAATGTTAGTGCATTCTATCTGATTGCATTTTATAATTGTTTACTGGGTAAATATTTTAAGAATAAAATATTTTTAAACATCTGGCTCAATATTTCAAAACACTAGCTGTGAAGTTTTATTATAGTTGAAAATATTTTAATTAGAAAGATAAAACTTTATCACTAGCAAGAAATTATAAATTATTTTTAAGGTAACTTCATTAAAGAGCTTAGCAAGCTTAGTGGATACTACAAGAGCTTACAAATGAATGTCTGCATTATTCCAATTTTCTAAATATATATCAACATTTTTTTAAACTTGATTGTTTAGTGATCTCTATTCTCTCTTTTCTCTCCTCACTCTTTTTCAAGGGATTGAACTTTCAAATTCTAAAAATATGATTTACACTGTTATAGAACATATTTTATTAAGCATGCAAGCTGGCTTTCAAGTGTAGGTAGCTGCAAGTATTTCATTTGCAAATAATAATAGCTACATTTTTAAAGTTTCTGAACTTGATAGGAGATATCATTCATATAATTGAAATGCAGAATTTGTCATATTTGGATAATCTAGTTTTTGTCTTGTCACACAAAAATCAAAGTACTAAAAAGTCATTTATATGCAAAAATCATAGAAACGTATGTGGGCACATATACACCCTTTGCTATCTAAGACTTTCTCATCGGTTACAATGTAATTGTTGATATTCAGAAGTGTGAGAATGTTTACTATTAGAAAATATATTAAATTGCCTTCCAGATTGTCAGAAGAAAAGCCTCAAGGAGGATGTTACTTTTGAGGAAAATTTTAAACATTTTCTGGTAAGAACAATATGATTTGCAATTGAAGAATGGAAAAGTTATTCCTAAAGGAAAAAATGCTGTGTGTGTGTGTGTGTGTGTGTATGTATGTGCATGCATGCATGCATGCACACGTTGGCATGAGATAGTCAGAATACAGAAAAGAAAACACAGAGAAATTTAAAAGTTGAATAAGTTTTTCTGGCACAAAAAAATGTATACAGTATGGATTTAAATAGGAAATGGTAGATGTTTATCTGACATTTTTTTTGAAAGTATGAGAGGATCATGTGAAATATTCAGGTCATGAAAGTTCCAAAGTTTATTTTTACTTTGGAATTTTCAAATCTTCCTTGATTTATATATTTAGTATCTGTTTCCTCTGCCACATTATGAGATTTTATTTTTTTATGTAAAGCAACTATGAACTATGATCTTTGTTTTCCACCCAGTAAATAGCAAAGCAATACAACACCAGTATAGTAAGGAATGGTTACAGGATACCCTACAACAACAAAAGTTACCATGTTTTAAAAATTTTTTGGTTTACCTCTTAACTTCTATTTTTTCAAAATCTCAGACTTATAAAAAATTTCTATAAATGTACAAAGAATTCCTATATACTCTCTTTATCAATTTCCTCCAAATATTAGCATCCTGTAAAACCACAGTACAATTATCAAAACCAAGAAATTAAGCTTGATACAATACTACTAATTAATTTGCATAACTATTCAAATGTTTTTCCACTAATGTTTTCTCTCTGGCTCAGGATCCAATGCAGGATTGTACATTGCATTTCATTTCCATGTCTCCTTTAATCTAGAGGAATTCTTGAGCCTTGTTTTGCCTTATGATCTTAATGTATTTTTGAAGAATACTGGCCAGTATTATTTTTTAGAATGTTCCTTAATCTGAGATGGTATACAAAATCCTAAGGAATTCTCCAATAAAATTTAAACAAGTTCAGCAAGGTTGCTGGACACAAGATCAATATGCAAAAATCAATTTCATTTCTATATACTATTAATGAAAGATACAAAACCGGAATTAAGAAAACAAGTGTACTTACGCTAACATCAAAAAGAATAAAATAATTATAAATAAATGTTAAAAAGATGTCTAAGATTTTTACATTGAAAATTAGAAAACATCACCGAAAGAAAGATCAATAAAACCAATAAATGAGAAAGCAATCCCGTGTGCATGGATTGGAAGTCATATTGCTGTTAAAAAGACATCTTAATTTGCTATTGTTGGTGTAAAAAACCTGCTAATTTAGTGACTTAAAATGACACAGGTTTATTTGCCTACATTCTGGAGGCTAGAAAACCAAAATGGGTCTCAATGGGCTAACAACAAGACGTAAGCAGAAAAACATTATTTTCTGGAGACTCCAGGAGATAATTTGTTGTCTTTCCTTTTGCAGCTTCCAGAGGCTGTCTGCAGTCTTTGGCTCACCCCCTGCCTATCTTCAAACCAGCAAAGCCTAGTCAAGCCTTTCTCACAAGCCATTGTTCCGCCATTGACTATACTGACTCCCTCACTACATTTAAGTACACTCATGTTTACAGCGGCCCACCTCAACAATCCAGCTAAATCTCCCTATGTAAGGTCAGCTGATTAGCAACCTTAATTCTCCTTTGCTATGTAGCATAATATAGTAACAGTTTCTAGGCATTAGGGCACAGAAATCTTTTGGGGGCTATTATTCTGCCTACCACAGATGGTAAGATCTCAGTAGGCTTTTGTTTTAATCAACAAGCCGATCCTAAAATTTATATGGAAATACAAGGAACCTAGAATTGCCACAACAATCTTAAAAATGAAAATTTGTAAAACTCACATTTATTTATTTCAAAAGTTACTACTAAGCTAGGGTAATCATAAGTGTATTGGAATAAAGGTAGGCATAGAGAGTTTAGAAATAGGATTGAAAATCCAATTCAAAATAAATACATTAAGTTACAGTCAATTGATTTTCAACAAGGATGCCAAGATAACTTAATGGAAGAGAGAGCAGTTTTTACAACAAATGATGCCAGACCACTGGACAATAAAAAGACACATAACCCAAAATTTAAAAACGGGTAAAGTATTTGAATAGACATTTCCCCCAAGAAAATATATAAACGGCCAATGAGCACATGAAAAGAGGCTCAACATCATGAGCTCTATGTGAAATGCAAATAAAAACCACAAAGGGAAGTCACTTTACACCTTTTAGGAAGGATCTAATAATAAAAAAAATTTAAAATAGCAAATGTTGTCAAGATTATGGAGAAATTGGAACCCGCATGCATGGATGGGAATGTATTAAAAATGAAGCATCCATGTTGGAAAACTAAGTGTTGAATATAGAAATTCCTACATGACTCGGAAATTCTGCTCTTAGACATGTATCCAAGGAAATGAAACATACATCTATGCAAAATCTTGTACACAAATATTCATAGTAGCACCATTCATAATAACCAAAAAGTGAAAATAACCTAAATTCCAACCAATTGATGAATAAATAAATAATCTATTGTATCCTTACAATTAAATATTATTTGACAATAACAAAGGACGAAGCACTGATATAGTTTAGAATATGAAAGAATCTTGAAAAGTTGATTATAAAAAACCATATATTGCATGATACTTTTTACACAAAAAGTCAGAAATAAGCAAATCTATAGAGACAGAAAGTAAATAAGTGGCTGATTAGGATTGGAGGGTGAGGGCTGGGCTGGGCTGGGAAGGGGAATAGTAGGGTTGTATTCTATGATTATACTAAAACCATTGAAAAACATACTATTAGTGGGAAAATTTCATGGAACATGAATTATATTTCAACAGGAGCTACTTAAATAAATGAATAAAATATAAAAAAAAAGTAATAAATTATTAACAAAAGAAAAAAACTCTGCCAACCCTTTTGTAATATTCATATCTTTGGTAAGGGAAGAATCAATTAAGGTTCTTCTGAAATGAAAAATTAAGAGCTATAACTACAAATATTCATTAAATCTTCCAGGTAAATTTACTCAAAAGGTAAAGGAAAGAGAAATAATAGAATATGTTTGATAAGGACTCTGCCAAATACACGCCATCATGCTCCCTCTCAATACATTTCTATAAAAGTTTTCAGGAGAAAAAAATGGGGACATCAGCATGTTACTCAGCTTTTCAAATCTCTGTACTCCTGTTGCAAATCACCTTGTTAAGCAGGTCCCCACATGCCTCACAGCAGAAACCTCCATACCAGCTTGTTTCTTTATTCACTCATTCTCCAACAAAATATGCTCTGCCCTATCCTTGTAATATTCTTCAGAAAGTCTTTTTCAATGCCCACAAACCTTCTCCCCATATCCCTATCTCTCCAATCATTTATGATCATATATAAAATATATTCCCACCAAGTCTTGGAAGTAGTCTCTATGTCACCCAACAATGATTTCTTTAATTGTTGATTTTCCATAAAAATAATTAAATGTAGTTTTAATTATTTAGTGAATTATGTCTAATATCTTTTATATTTATTTAATTTCTAAAATATTTTTGTCTTATATCTGAACATATATTGGAATTTCTTCAAGAACAGTGAACATGCCTTAATATTTTTTGTATCTCATACAAGGGACATACTAATTAGTGCACAAAGATTTGTAAAGTGAATGAATGTCTAGCAGAATGAATGACTACAGTGGTTTAAGTGTGGGAATAATGTCATTTGGAAGCTGATTTATTCATGTGACACTACATTCAAGAGACACTAATTCCTTACAAATCATGAAGAGGAATAACTAGCAGAAATTAGATTGAGACCTAAATATATCCTACATTATCTCCTGTGGCATATCAATGCACCAGAGAATCCGATAACCTTAGACAGAGTGTAACACATAGCATCACTATAAACCATGCAAGGTGAGTTTTCAGGGCCATTACTCATAATTTATTCAGGAAGCTGACCTTTATGATAAATTATATTTGGGAACTGCATTGGTCTTGATGTTCAAATATTTATCTTGTACATGCAACCACCATCTATAGTTTAATGTCACAGAAATTAGTTGTGATGTATTCAACATCTCTCGAATTGTGCTAAGTCATACAAACGTACAGAGCCCCCCCTTCCCCATCATCAAGCATCATGAAGGCAATAATGTGGTTACAGTTTTTAGTCATATGATGCTTTCTTGGTCATAAATAACTCAATGTTTGTAATGAGAAAATGGAAAAAATTAGTACTATGTCAGATGATTTTACTGTTTGTAGACTCAGCAGTCCATAGGAAAATGTAAATGTTCAACAATAAACAAACACATTATAAGGAAGAACTCCAATCTATTTATTCTCTTGTGTCTATTATACATTTAGTAAAATTCAACTTGCAACAATGCAGTTTTAAAAGTAAATTAGAGAATTTGGGAGCCTAAAGCAATTTAATTTTAAGGTATTTCTTTTCTATATTATAGAGTAACAACAGAATAAGAAAATATAAGCTGTCATATGATAATATCTCATCTATATATCTAATCTGTATATAGGAAGATATTATAGGTATATATTATTGACAGATATAAATATTACAGCCACTGATATAGATATTTATCTATATCTATAACTGTCTATATATATTAATATTATATATAAATATACATACATATATACATATATATATATAAATTAGACTTTCAAAAGAATTAAGTACCGATAGTTACCTAAAGTTTTTAGAATAAAAGTTTCTGTCACTAAACTGGGGTAACTAGTATCTTTAAGGAAAGGACAAATTTGGGGGAAATTTTTTTTGTGTGTGTAGTATATTAGATCACTTGAGGCCAGGAGTTCAAGGCTGCAGTGCACTATGATTGTACCTATGAATAGCTACAACACTCCAGCCTGGGCAACATCTCTAAGAAAAACAAACAAAACCCTACAAAAACAAAACAAAGACAACTTTCAATGTAGATGACATTGCATGATGATTAAGACCACACTGTCTCAGATTAATCCTGGCTCTACTGCTGATAGGTATGGGATTGTTTCTTCACCTGCAAAATGTAATAATGACACTACTTACCTATAGAAAAATCTTCTGTTTCACAATATCCATGTTCCTTTTCTCCCTTTTAGGAGCAGAAACCTGAGAGTCTCAGCTGGTCCTATGGACATCCTACAGAGTTGAATCCCCAGCCTCCCTTGTAAACAGGTGTGGTCACATGTCTGAATTCAGGTCAATCGTATATGAAAAGGAATGAATGTTTGTTATCCCTATGCCTCCCCTTAAAGAAAAGTAGCTCACCTCATTTCTCTTTTTCTCCTTATCACTAAGTGGTAAGTGACAATATCTGAAGCACCTCTACTGGAGCCAGAGATGGAAGCTGCCTACTAAGGATGACAGCCACTAGTCCAGGTCCCTGGCTGATGACATAAAGCAAAGCCTATATTCCCAACAACAACTATTGAACAAGAGGCAAATAAACTTCCATCTTCTCTAGGCACTGTAATTTTGTTCTCTTTCTGTTAGCAGCTTAGCCTATGCTTGTGCCATAATTAATATACTACTCCAGAGTAACATGATGAAAACGAAATGACCTAATATGTGGAAAGCATGTAGAAAGGTACGTTACAAATACTAAATTCTATAGAATTGATTGTTATTCTTATTTTAATTTTTTCATGAAATCTTTTAAAAACTAATCAACTAGAAAAATACCACTGTACTGGAAACTCAGAATGATTTATACTATTAAACAGAATCCCAATACTAATTATCAAGCACTTATACTTTACTCATATACCATTGACACAGATTCATTTTATTCCTCGATAGGGAAAATAAGGTTCAATACTTAGAAAAACATAATTACATTTATTTATTCTGTTTTTTTCTAATTAACATGTAAAGTAACAGAAAATTAAAATAGAGAATGACTTGATTAATAGTGTGGTCTTTGATATCAATCTTAGTTTCATGTTCCAGCTCTATAACTTACTGCCTGGACAAATCATTTGAATTTGCTGAATTTCAGATTCTCACCAGTAAAATGATACTAATGATAGTACCTGGTACAGTGGTATTTTACTGCTTCCTCTCACATTTTCAATTCCTTTCCCAAGTGTAGCAGCCACCTGCCAGTATGGATTGGATTAACCCTCTCTCAGTCCCAACAGTGGGACTGGTTTGAGCCAATGTTGGTAATCACTATTCCCTTTTCACAGTGACTAGTACATAATCTAAGCCAATAGGCATATGGCATCCCTTGGCATTTGGTGCACGTTGTATATGTGTGTGTGTACATGTGCTCATGTGTTTAGGGAGGGTAAAATTAGCATGAAGCTTAGTATTGTATGATGGTGTGCAGAGTACCATTGCCTCTTTTTCCCCAAGTGGCTACAGAGGTGAGAGCACTAGCTGTTGCTTGAAGCTATAATACAAAGCCAATGCAAAGTTAAAATCCACACAAAAACAGAGTCTAGGGAACCTTATAACAACAAGGCCAGGGCTTTTATTGACTCAACCAACCTCAGGACTTTTCCGACTTGTAAATCTCCTTTAAAGATTGAACCAGTTTGATCTGAACTTTTTTGTCAGTTTAAATCAGAAGCATCGTAACGGTCTTACATATTTTGGGAATAAATAAAATGTTGGAAATACAGTGATTCACATATTATAAAAACCCAATCACTACAAGATTTTATAATGAAAAGCAAAAGTAGTCACATTTATATACCCTAAGATATTTTTGGAATACTGTTATCTTTGAAAGAATGCTTGCTAAGTATTCATATAGAATGAAACTATTCTTTGCTTCTTTTAAAAATGAGCATATGCACTGTCTAAAATGCAATATATTATGTTAGATCCCTTTTACAACTTCTAGAAGGGATGTCACATACTGCCAAGTATATAGGAGAGGCTCACCTGAATAGTATTTTTCTATTTTATACATCAAGTACCACTGAATCCTAAGTCAAACTAAATCTAATTTTAGTAGGCCCGGTTTTAGCTGTTATTGGCAATTATGTGTATTTCAGGAAACCTCCTGCCTAAACGTGGAAGGCTTGAAAATGGTCAGTTAAGAACTTTGCTTCTGAAATCATTCAAAAAGAATTCAAACTGGGTAAGAAAAGCAGAGAAGAATATTAAATGCATTCCATAAAATGTTAAAAGTGCAAGATGAAGAGTACAGTAGTACTGGGAGAAAGGAAGTTTGGCTTTAATTAAAATGGAGCCTTGGGAGTTAAAATGTAGCCATTACTGAAAAGACAAATCCAGAGGGTGAAATTTCAGGGAGGTATAATCGCAATCTTTGGCTGAACAGCACACCGGGAAAATGCTTGAGAAGACACAGCCTTGTGGCTAACGGTAACCTATCACACACAAAGTACATGTACAGCACATGTACTGGTCTCCTGGCATTACTTAAGTAGTCACTGAGAAAACAAAAATGAAATCACATGTGATGTAGAAACTGTACTGTCATTATCTTTTCTTCTTTGATGAATTGACCAACTCTGTTGAAGTAGCGATGATTACACATAATAAGTGTCACTATTAGGGATACTTCAGGTAGAAGAAATTCAAGTGCAACACATAGAAATGGAAATATTACTTTGCTTAATGAATTAAAAATAATAAATAATTTAAATAAATACTGTGAAAGTCAATCATACACAAATGTAGCACTAGTATAAGTAAATGACACATTACATAGGAATAAAGTGGGGTGCAAGGAAGATAATTTGGAAAAAATGTGGACAAAAAGTGGAATTTCTTTGACTTTCAATTTGAATGTCACTTTCACACAATTAACCACAGCTAAGTTCAGGAAAGTATTTTGAGTATCATGGACTCTGAATTCTGAATTCAGAATTCACTTCTAGGTCTACCATTTTCTGGTTCTGCAATAAAACCTCTCTTAGGTTCAGTGTGTTCATGGTAAAACAGAGAATGCTGTCTCTAAGACTTGCTATGAGGATTAAGTATTAAGAAAATGTGAATAAAATGATTTGAATATACCCTGCCCAGAGTTACAAGTTGCCAATGCACAATAACCTCCTGGGTTTTTCCAACCTCCTTGCATAGAGCTATAATCTTGAAGAATAAACTAATTTCCCAGTTATCTCAGGTACAATTTCACCAATTATTTTGCCACAGTGTGATATAGGTCACCAGATTTTCAGGCCACTATGAATATATTTGTTTCCGCCCACTGCTTGACCATTAAGCCAATGCAATTCATGTTAGTATTTTCACATTTCAAATTTTACAACTGCACCTTACTTTAAGTCGTCAGTATTATTACAATACTTAAGGCTTGCTGACTTCCAACTGACAGTAGACTCCAAAATTTCAGTGTTTTAATACACTAGAATTTTATTCCTTTCTCACATAGTCCTAGTGGGAATTGAGCACAATGAGTGACACTTGCAGTAGGGGAAGACTGATCAGAAAGCAGTCAATTGCTCTGAGATAAATACTCTTTTAAGAAGGGGGATGAGGGGCAGATCATAGGCCATCTGTTTTTGCTAATCGGGTCTACACAACTGGAAAAGTAAACTTTGTCTTATCTTCATGACAGGAAGTAGTTTTATAACTTGGAACAAAGTACCCAGCCATTTTTTATGGAAGGATGGGAGTTAGGTTTCTATCCTCCCACAGAAACTGGGAGATAGGGGATAGCTCTATTTTGATAGTTACATTTCAAAAATACCCCCTACCCCCAGAAAGACATTTCTGGGTTGTAAAATTGGTAAGAAGCTATTAAAAAGATTTACCTCTTTTTAAGGGCAGAGACATAATTAACAATTACAAGTTAAATGCTTTAGGAAAAGGGAGGTCGGGAGTCTAGAGTCAGGAAGGAGCCTGTCTAAGATTTAGTCCAAGCTGAGGGAAATACTAAGGCCTTAGTCAATAGACACCCAGGGAACCAGGTTAACATAAGACTTCTAAGGTCAACTGGGAAGGTCAAAAGAAAAGGCAAACAGCATAATGGAGCTCAGGTTCTGGGAATTTGTTTATCACTTCCATTCTCATGTCATTGAATACTTATATGCATATTTAATGTGGGAGATTTTATTAACTTCTCAAACCTAACTGCAAAAGAAGATAGGAAATGCAGCTGCATGCACAAAAAGGCATAGAATGGGATTTCTATAGCTGACTTTCCCTGCTACCATAAAGAAAAGAACAGTTACAATATAGACATATTTAAAAATCTTCCTTTACATCGAGCAGCAGCCGCCATGCTGAGGGGGTAATGAGAATTTAAGCCAATAACGACAACTGAGTGAGAGTAAATTTAACCCCAATCAATAGGGCATGTCAAGACAGCATGAAACCTTTATAGGCACTAACTTTTAGGAGAAAATTGGAGAAAGGCATACCATATTTAGGACTAAGTATCTTAGTTTTCAGGAAAAGAAATTGTTTAGGTAATGTATATAGAAAAGAACACTATTTTTTAAAATATTAGGTAGTTCTTTCAATTTATCAAAAGTCTTGGAGAATACCCAGTTAGGAACAATTCAATAAAGCAAAACAAAAGCAGTCCTGGGAAGGAAACTCTGCCAGAGTCAGTGGACAGGTTCCTGCTGATTCTGCCCATTCTGGACACAGAAGGCTGCCATTAGAGCTGATGCCACTACCAAATATGTACGTTGGATATAGCTGCTGCCACCTCACCCAAATAAATATCTAGAATTTGCTTCTTTATGTCACTAATAACCAGTTCACAGTCTGGAGTGACTGCACCTAATTGATGGAGAGTAGATTGCAGTTTCACATTTTAGTTGCAAGGGATTCCGGGGAAAATGAATATGTAGCATTTTCAAATTTCATAGAAGAAGATGAACTATGCCTAAATGTGAGGGACAGATGTCCTCGGGGGCTGACTTGTCAAAAAATTAAAAAGAGAGAGAGGATGACAGTATCAGTATCAGCCTATTAGCCTGGTTATATGATCAGCTAAAGATGGAAAGGCAACCTGTGCATACAGGAAATAATTTGTCTTCGGTAAAATTTTTAAAACTATTAGTAGGAATTTACTTTAACTTTAAAAATACAATTATTTTATTTGAAAAGTCAAAATGTTGTTAATAAAAAAGAAAAGAAACAAAGGGCCTCTTTTAGTGAAATCAATAGCCTAGAAAAGACCCAATCATTCTTCAAGAGGAATTACTAATTCATTACAAGGGGACCTGAATAAAAACTCAGAAGAAAATTATAAAATATATCCATATTCATTCCAAATAAAAATATTTGGGCCTTAGTATTTACTTCATTGTTTTAAAGCAATACAGTTTCAACCACCAAAATGATATATGCCAACATTCGTCTCAGATTGTTGGGACGACGACACAGACGGCACTTGGGAAAATCCAACAGGATCCATTTATCTGTAAGATGCAGAAGAAAATCAGTGTAATCAGATCCCCTTGTAATGAATTAGTAATTCCTCTTGAAGAATGATTGGGTCTTTTCTAGGCTATAGATTTCACTAAAAGAGACCCTTCTATTTTTAGTTATTTTTGCATTTTGAGAGCTGATGACCCTGAGACTCAGGTTCATGTTCAGCAAGCACCTACTGGGAATTTATTATATATTTCATATTGAGTCCTTTTGCAAATACTATCAATGTAAACCTTCATAGTAGTCCATTTAGTTAGGCATTGTTGTTTCTACTTTGTAGATGCAAAAATTGAGGTGATGAGATAAAGGACTTCTTTAAGAACATGACTGGAGTATTTGCTGTTATCTCCACTAACTAATCCACTTTCTATAATTCTCTAGATACCTCCAGATACCATTTCATGAATCCAGAATTATGCAGTTTGCAAATGAGTTAACGAGGATTTTCAAATCTCCTGACACTATAAACAGTGCTCTTTCTATTACACTTTGTCAAAATAATGATAAATATCCCAGTGAAAAAGAGAGTTAATTAGGCTGATTGTCTGCAAGAAGCCAAGCATCTGGATGTTTTAAACCAACTGGATGACCAAATGAATATTTTATATTTTCCCCAAAGATGGAAAGTGAGTTTATATCTATTATATATAGAATTGTTACAACAAAGAAAAATATAACCAGAATAAACAGCAGAGTAAAAAGCCATTTTTCTGTTGTTCTAAGGGTGATGAAAAAGATCACGTAACTAGGATCTAATATATAATAATTTTAGACAACATATTTAATATGTAAATACACAAAC
This sequence comes from Microcebus murinus, assembly GCF_040939455.1. Taxonomy (NCBI): domain Eukaryota; kingdom Metazoa; phylum Chordata; class Mammalia; order Primates; family Cheirogaleidae; genus Microcebus; species Microcebus murinus. Next base: position 55,660,968 of record NC_134116.1, read on the forward strand.
GAAAGGCCACATAAATATCTATTAAGCAAAATGAGAACTGGTAAACAATATTACAAACTCCAACTGCTATATCAATTTGTCTACAACATAATTTCTACCAAAAATAAAAGAGGAGCCCCTCCCTAAGGACTCAGACACAAGGACAAAGATGAATAAAGAAGGGAAATAAGCAAACTTCTAAAAGTAAGACTTAGTTCTCTCAAAGATTGTTTTCTCATTTTATTTTAATGACTACTTAATCAAGATGTATTAATTTTCCCCTGAAATCATACAAAAAGCCAAGATTTAAATTAAAACAATTTGAGATCAACTGGAGAATATTTTAAGGGTAGGGAATCTTAATAAGTATGATTGATGAAATGACAAATGCCGTTGCAATTGAGGTAAAGCAGAATATGAGAACAAGTTAAACAAAATGTGCATTTAGGGCCTTTAAATAACAAATCATCTACACGTGCTGACCTGTATAATAGTCAACACTGTTGGGTTTATGAGGCCCACTCACTGTGACTTCAGGAAGCTGTAAGCTTTCTCAAGGGATGCAATAGAGCCCTCAGAACATTCTTAAGATAAAATTAATGTTAATAATTACGGATGTTGGAATAATATAAAATCACAAAACTAATAAACCATTAGTGATAGAATAGAATTTCTATTATTTGGCACAGTACTAAATATATAGCAGTTGTTCATTTAAATTACTTTTAATGAAGAAGTTATTGAAATTCCAAAAACTCTTGAGTACATCTATCCAATATCAGAAATACTATTTTCCATTTCATTTGCTATTTATAGGAAAATTGTATTGACTATTTAAAATTATTTTTTGCTGCAATCTCTTTGCAGTATATTATAATGTCAGAGAAAGTAGTTGCCTTTTCAAGAAAAACACTGACTGAGAGTACCAAGACTCTGGGAAATGAAATGAAAATTCTATTGAACATCACAGTTAGGCAGAGTAACCCAGCAGGAAATACACCATAGAGGTCCTGGGCTCTGACATCAGACTGGTTGAAAATCTTGAATACACTTTAGGTTCATAATTTCTTATCTAACATCCCAAAAGAAAATGGAGAAAAAGACAATGTTTTTTTTCTTTTTCCAAATACATTTGGTGACAAAACCTAATCTGAACTGATGTGAGATTATTTACATTCTTTATGTATCCCATTTACTGTGAATATCTATTTATCAATATATTTAATTAAAGAGTATCCAGACTATACTGTGGGTGTTTCATATAATAAAGGATATAAATTACATCAGCCTTCTAAAAGCTGAACCATTTAGATTTGCTAAATGCATTATTCCAAAAGAGTTTGTAGTAAAGTCCCTGGAAAGAAAATCCTTTTTCTGTGTTCTTGTATTAATGAGCCCGCTGAACTTGGATAACGAATCTACTTCTATTGGATCCAGTTTCTGAACTTTATAATTGAGACAATATGGGATGTAATATTATGGGATGTCAGGGTTGGAGGAGTAAAGGAGATGGTGTTGAAAAGTGCCTGGGACACATCATATATTCATCACATGGTCACTGTCTCTAATAACTGAATGCTAGAAAGTATGGGGGTCAAGAGTGCTGCTTTTTCTTCAAAGATAATTCATTATTATTTCTTTTATTCAGACTAACTCTATTTCTTGAACTTCTGAGTAGTTCTTGAACTACTTCACTTGTAGAAGTGGGCAAAAGCAAAATAAACATTTATACTTTTATTACCATAATTAAATAAGAGGGGCTAGTGTTAACATGTTTTTTAGAGCATCACAGTTGGGAATCTGAACCAAAGCTGTATACACTAGACAGGGGCAGGAGAATAGAGGCAAAGAAGTCTCATTGACTACATTGACTAGTACCCAATGAGAAGGGGTGAAAGGAATATTTTGCCTTAAGCATGAAAATAATTATTATATATCAATTAAGAAAAATAAATAAAATGCATTATCAGTAACAGCATGACTACATTCCTGGACCTCTCACATAAAATGAAGAGGTTTTAAGATGACACTAAACTGTCCTTTTCTTTCTCTCTCTCTCTTTCTTCCTTTCTTTTCTTCATTTTTTCCTTCCATCCATTCCCTTCCATTCTTCCTTCCTTCTGCCTTCCCTTTCCTTCCCTTCTCCTCCCTCACTTCCTTCCATCCTCACTCCTCTGCTCTTATTTCCTTTCTTTCTCTTCTCTTTGTTTTTTGTTTTGTTTTTTTGACATTCACTTGGTCTTGGTCTATGCATTTCTGTTCAGAAGTTATTGTATGTTGAATACTTGCTTCACAAATTATTTTCAATTATGCTATTTGAAAATATGACATAATTAGGAAATAAGAACTATGTTTATTTAGAAATATTGAGGGATCAGAATTAGAAAATAGCTAAGTATTCCATGCAATATCCGAAGAGACTACTGTACTCCTCAGAAATATAACATCAATCATGTATTATGGAAAAATTTCAATATTCAATCACAAAATAACAGGTGAGCTTTAAAGATTTCTGGAAATATAGTCACCAGATTATCTGTTTTCCTATTGATAATATCTCTGGGATTACATATATTGAATGTTATTAGGTACAATTTATAATAGGAAATATTGTTGTCCTCTACCAGAGTCAAAGTGGGATGAGCTGGTGACATGGAAGAGATGAAGTGACACAAAACATTTATATAGAATCACCTCACTCTCCTGCTTTGCTAGGGAAAATGTACTCTGCCTATATTTTTCAATTTAAATAATTCTTAGACCACATTTTCCTTCTATAGTCCCCAGGGATATCTCTTGTGCTAATTCCCAGGCACAGGCTAGACAAAGTACAGATAAAGAAAGAAACAACAAAAATAAGAAGCTTGGTGTGGAACACTGGGGTGACATGAATGTAAGAAGATAGAATTAATGGGAAGCATTGTCTCCAATTACTAAGGACTCTTTTACCAAGCTCGAGTGTACAGATTTTCTCATCTGAAATGGGAAATCAACTAAGAATTTGAAGTAAGACCTTAATGACTACCTGAGTTAGGGCGGTAGTCATGCAAAACAAAAAGGAAAAGATTAATTTGGAAGACATTATTAAAATAGAATCAATAGGAACAAGGGGCTGCCTGCCTGTGGAGAGAAAAGCTAAGGATTATTCTAGATGCTAAGGCCGGGTGCTTAGAAAAATGTTTGTCCTCCTTGAAAATAATGTAGAAATGAAGAGTTGGTTTATTTAAAAATATGTCAAGTTAGGACATTTTACTTGTTGAATTTTAAATTGTTAGAAACTATGGGACTTCATTCATTGGACACTTAAAAAAATCCCTAAGAGTAATGGTTTTCAAATGACAGTTGGTGAATCAGAAATCTCTGGGGATCTCAGGAAAAAAATACAAATACCTGTGCCCTAGTCTCAGAAATTCTAGTCTGGACATTTGGTGGGCATCCTGGAAATCTGTACCAAAAACAAAACAAAATAAATCCCCAGATGATTCTGATATGTAGCCAGTGGCAGGAAACACAACTGGAATTCCTCTGCCTTTGGCTAATTAAACATCTCGAAATTTTAGGGGAATTTTTAATGAATAAAGGTGCTGAATGATGCAAAATAAAAATAACAGCAAAGCTGTAGATGTCAGTAAAATTTCTAGACGAGAGCATAATTTTGAGAGAAAGATAAATAGACTTATCTTGACACACACACAGGTCTAATTTAATTTTAAATTACTTTCTTATTTTTATTTTGGAGGAAAATCTATTTATCTTTTCTCTTCAATTTTTTATAGTCTTAAATACTTATGCTATAAATGAAATTAGACTTTTTATTCAAGATTGTACAAAATAGCTGAAAGTAACTTTTCTTTTTTCTTTTTGTTGCTGTTCCATAAAGGTATTGCTTCTTAAACTGTCATTTTAATAAATGCTATTACTTAACATTTATTAAGTATAAACAATAGGTTAGGTGTCGATAGACCATAGTCCTTTCACAGCAGATAGAGTGCTTTCATTTCTTATTCATGCTCTAATTTAAATGGCTTCATCCTTTCTTTGGTAAGCTAACCAGTCTGCCTGTTTGTGTTTATCCTAATTTTTTTCAGGCCTTGTATTTTATTTATGTTTGTCATGAAAGACTTCATAATGAAAAACTTTACAATTAAAAATGACATAAAAATGGAACAAAACAATGTTTTCATTTATTGGAACATGAGATAAAATAGTAGGGAAAAGAAGGCAATTAGAAAAGGCATTAAAAACAAACTATAATCATTAAATTGCCTGGCATTATTCCAAATGGAAATTCTTTTGATAAGAAAAATCAATGTGATTATTATCCAAGAATGAAGAACAAGGATGAATTCAAGGGAAGAACTAAGTATCAACATGCTGAGAGAGTTATAAAGAGCTTTGTTTAAGATGAAGAATTACTTTTTACGTCCACTGGCTACATCCACTTAGATATCCAAATTTACCAATGTCCTTTGTTCTCAAAATTAATCAAGATCCTATGAGGTTCCATCATCATTGGCTAACATATTTGAGTCTATGGAGCAGAGAGCTTGAAAAGGCTCTCAGATTTCAGGAGAAATTTTGACAGGATCATGACAGAAGCAGTTAAATGCATGAAAGTGGAAAATGACCCATGCTCACCTCAGAGCTATTTCAAGCTTTCCAAGTATACATCCAAAATTACATCTATTGATCTTTATTTTCAGGGATAGAAGACACTGGTATTCAGGAACTCTTTAAAATGTGTGGAGTAACTGTAAACAACATCTAGACAGAATTTCTTTCTGAATAGAGTTCTTAAAATGGACTACGAGGTCCTTTCACCTCTGACAATATGGACAAGCAGATAGACACTGTATTACATGGTTGCCACTGGTCATTAGTTTTCCCAGTCAGGATGACCAAGAGGACTGAGTCCAGTCTGAAGACCAGGTCACAGTCAGGTCTAAATTTAGCATTCACTGTGCCTTTCCTATTAACCTTAGATCTGTAAGTTAACCCACAGCAGGGTGCCCAGCTGAGCATATAAAGCAGAAGACATGGTCATTCCCAGACATGTTAAAGGCTTAGCTTATTATTTTTTGGCTGAAGGAAGGTCAAGAGTATCCCAAATTGAATCAGGAGAACAGAATGGCATGAGTTGCCCAGTTAGACTACAGGACCAGATCTGATACCCTACGGAGAAAAAGGAACAAAAGTTCAAGCTGACAGGACAGTTTTTATAATGAAGTGAAAAAAAAAAAAAAAAAAAAACCAGCAGAGAATGAGTGAGAGGAACATGCTCTCATGCTCTTCCATTCTGTGTGGAGTCATTTGCAATGATCCTTGGGCTGTCTGAGAATGGCTCTTCTCACGGAAGCTGCTTCGGTGGCAGTGTTAAAGGCAAGGGGACTCCTTCCAAAAGCATGAGTTTAGCAGGCTGAGAAAGTGCCAGCAGGGAACAACATAAAGCAGGATTGCATGCTGTCATGTGTAGATCACCCCCGAGTATTTCACAGCCAGCTAGCTTTAGTGGGGAAGAGTGGTAACAAAGGTAGGAGTGTTTCCTTACTACCTAAGGCAGGTGAGGACCAGTACCATTCTGATCACATAATTTCACATATGTAATCTGATAACATAACAATTTTCCATGATAACTTTTAAATAAATTTTGGTGAAAAGCAGTACAGAGTTCTTTTCTGTATATTTGTCATGCAGTTTTCCCTTATGTTGACAAATTACCTGTTACATTTGTCAAAATTAAGAAAATAACATGGCTCATTAATATTACCTAAACTATAGACTTTATCCAGATTTCCTCAGTTTATCACTAACTGTTTTGTTGTTCCAGGTGCCAATCCATAACAGCACATAGTATTTAGCATGATATTTTTTGAAATTACAGAGTAGTTAATTAATTTAATAACATATATTTTGTATCTAAATAATGTGCAAGACAATTTGTCTTTAAGTATATTAGTCTAATAGAAAAAATAAGGAAACAAAAAGGCAATTAAATTATCCTATGAAAAATGCTAAAACAGGCAAGATGAGTTATGGAAACACACACAGAAAGCCAAAATAGTTTGGTGGAGGTGAAATTTACCCTGAGCTCCTCAAAGGGAGGCAAGAGTTAGAAGTTAGTTGATTGAAGGTGGGGAACTGTTCTAGGCAGAGGAAATGTATTTTAGGTGAGCAAGTCTTTTTTAAAAAATTACTAAACTGCATACACCTGTGGTTTTGAAAACCTGCTTTTAACTTTTTTCATAAAATATTTTTATTCTCCTCTAATTAATGAAAAAAACCTTTAAAATGAATCATTAAATATGGCATAGATGTTTCTTGGCAAACTCATAGGCATCGAAAATTTCTAGCCTAATTTATCTTATTCATTCTTAGTGCTGTATGCAAAATTCTGTGGTACTCACTCTCAGATCCCTATTTTAATATATGTTTGTCTATTCTTTTAATGTTACCATTAATATTTTATCACAGCCATTTGAAATTGTAACCGTAAACTCCCAGGAGGTAATAACCCATTATGTATATGTCTCTAAGTGACTGATTTAATTCCATATATGGAAGGATTCTTGAGTAAATACTGACAAGTGATGATTTCTCCCTTGGTAGATTTGGGAAACAGGTGATCACCATACATGTGCATATGTTTAAGTTTATTTTGGGGGATGTGGAGGGGGAAAGAGAGAGAGATACGAAGTTCCTTCCTTTTTTGAAGAAATACTGTGCCAATAATGATAACATGGAAGAAGATAGAATCTGAGTTCTTGAAACTATAATTGAATATTAAATAGAACCATGAAATTTTTAGTTTAATAAGGTAGCAGACTAGCAATACCTTAATTTCTTCTAACTTCTCACTAAAATGCCAAGGATGATACCCATGTAATGTTTATAAAGCTGCAAGCTAAATTATGCCTAGAATGATATTATAGTTGAAAGAAAATGCATACACCACATACACTTCATGTCTCCGAATATTTTGTAGCCTCAAAATGGTTAAAACCCTTACATGTATTCATTGATGATTGCTAAATAAATGCAGACCCTAACATTTCTTATTTCTCTTCCCTTTAAATGATCTCAATTTGTATTATTTGGTATGTACTTTTAACATTGTTTTAAAATAAATTTACAAATATGTTAGTGGTTTCTTTTACTATATTGGATCATAGAGATTTGTGTCATGCTTTTAATAGTTGCATAGTATTTCAGGCCCACAGAATATTTGAGTCAAATATTATAACCCAAAATACTATATCTACCCTGGTTATTATAATTTATTTGAAATCAACAGAAAATTTTTATGATACACAATTCAAAAAATATGCCAATTCTATAAATTCTCAAGAAAATTCCCAAATCTCCAGCCAAAACTAGGCATCTCAATATCAAGAATGCAATAATGTGGAGGCAATATTAATAAGAAAAAAAGTGGATAGTGGGACCAATTAAATGAATTTAATGATGTCATAAAATAATTACAGATAAATAATTAATATTAAAAATATAGAAGTCATGATATATTAGCATTTTATTTTAATAAGATAATTCTTGTATAATATGAAGGTCTTGATTAAATTAACAAAATCCCCAAATTGGCAGGTGTAGGGGCATATAAATTGTGCAAAGTTTATTACACAGGAGGAAGAAAATATGTATTGTTTTAATTTTTGAAACTAATAAATACAGTTTTAATAATTCACTTGAAATATTTGAAGTTAAAAAGAAAGAGGATTAACAAAAAAATAAATAAATCATATATAAAAATAAACCAAAAGTGTGTGTTAATAATGAAGACATAAAACAATGGAAACAGAAAGCTAGTGCAGAAGATAAATGTATAAAAGAAGATGACAATACCAATGTTGAAAAATATGTTTAAATATATGTAAAATATAATGTGAATAAGTTAAACTTTTGTGTTAAAAGTTTGATCACCCTCATTAAAAAAGCCCTCTATTTAATCTATATATTGTCATAAGTGATGATCATTATGCAAAATAATGCAAAAATATAAAATTTGAAGCATGTGCAAACCTACATCAGCCTACCACAAGTTAAAAGGAAAAATGTTAATATCATTACAAAGTAGAATTTAAAAGAAAAGTAAATCTGGAAAACATTTCTTAAACATATAAGTCAAAGTAAAAATGTAATAATCATGAAACTGTACAACCTGAATAATACAACCAAAATATATATTTAAAAACTATTCAAACACAGTGACTATAATTAATAATAACTCATTACATATTTAAAATTTCTTAGAGTGTAAATCTTAAATGTTCTTCCACAAATAAAGATAATTATGTGAGGTAATGGATATGTTAATTAGCTTGTGATAATCATTTCATAACATATACATATATCAAAATGTGATGCTGTATACTGTAAATATATATAATTTTTATTTGTAAAATACACCTCAATAAAGCTGGAAAAAATAATTACATAAAAATTTTAAATGTATGCAATGCCAAAAAATTCATAAAGTGAAAAGACAAATGAAAAACTAGAACGATATTTCTAATATATAAAACAAAATATAAATTCTCTAATAAAAGAGTTCCTGCATATCGATAAGGATATTACTAATTAATTGTTTTAATGATCAAAATATTACCAATATATAAAGAGTTTTATTTTTCATAGCAATAAAAATAAATTAAAATAGCAATGTAATTCATTTATTGTCTGTCAAAGAGACAAAAGTTAAAAAGTGATAAAGGCCCAAGTTCAGAAAAAATATGATGTAACAGACATGTTATTTATCACCAAGGAGTGTTTAAGTCGCTAGAACTTCTCTGAGAGGCAATTTGGCAATGTGTATAAGTAACATTAAAATGTTTGTGATTTTAATGAGTAATTCTGCATCTGAAAATTTACCTTTAAAAATGATTATACCTTTGCTCAAGAATATATGTACACGAATATTCATCAAACAGTTATATATAACATCAGAAAATAAGAAAAAAGTTTAATTAAAAATCAAGGATATTAAAAATATGATATCCATACAATGAAATTTTATATAACCATTAATACATATATGAACAGACATAATTTTTGGCAAGAAAAATCTTTATCATAATTTGTTAGGGAAACAAAAGCACATTATAAACAATTATACATAAACTAATTTTGGTGAATATGTGTCTATGTGTATGAAATAATGGAAAAATCATTTAAAATGTTAGGCTTAACTGAGAGAAACACAATTTAAATGACATATTCAACAATTATTGAATACGTATATTCAATTATATATATATATATGAGCTGTCATATTGTTATATATATATATTCCATAAACTTTATAGAAAATAAATCCATTTTTAAATGCCCTTGAACCATATATGATACCTAAATATTATGAAATTAAATATTTTATGTAGGAAATGTAAAGCGTATATTTTCTGAATGCAACATAATAAAATTATGAATGTATGATGAAATGCTAACTTAACTGAGAGCTTGCTATGTGTATCAGACACTGCTTTAGGTGCATTTTATGAAACAGACAAATATATCTTCATTATAACTTATCATACTAGTGGGGGAAGACAGACAATGATCAAAATAAGAAAAATATGTAATTTGTTAGATGGAGATGAGAACTACAAAGAAAAATAAAACTGGAAAGAGGAGGAGAAAACAATTCTAAATAGAAATTTTCCCTGAGAAGATGACATTTGAGTAAGGACACAGACACGCATGTGCGAGCTCACACACGTGCACACACACACACACACACACAGTGGAATACTACTCAGCCACAAAAAGATGAAATCCAATAATTTGCAGTAACATGTTGAAACTGGAGAGCATTATGTTAAGTGAAATAAGCATGGCACAGACAGACAAATAGTGCATGTTCTCACTCATAAGTGAAAGCTAACATAGTTGATCTCATGGAGGTAGGGGAGTAGAACAATGGTTATCAGAGACTGAAAATGGTGGGGAGGCAGCTAAAGAGACATTGCTTAATGGTAAAAACACAGTTAAATATAGATGGAATAAATTCTAGTGTTCAATAGCATAGACTATAGTTAATAATAATTTCTTGTATATTTCAAAATAGTTAGAAGATTTGAAATGTTCCCAACACAAAGAAATGAAAAATGTTTGACATGATGGATATGCTAAAGACTCTGATTTGATAATCAAACATTGTATGTATGTATGTATTAAAATAACACATGTACCCCATAAATATGTACAATTATGTATCAATAAAATTTTTTATAAAATTTTTCTTTTAAAATTTTCATTAAAAGTCAACACCCACCTCTGTGTGTTTGAAATGCCACCTCTGCCAACATGATTGTGATTTCCATGTGTGACAATAGCCACTCCTACAAATGTACCTTCTCGGGGAACTCTTCCATAAATAAATTCTCAAGTCAGAGCAAGTCATTATAGAAAGAATTCCAGATATTACTCAGCCGTTTCACACAACACTATGCCATTCAAACTGTTTAATATTCTTTTGTTTTCTAGCAATAAAGAAGAGAATCCTGTAGGTATACTTAAGTAGGACTGGACAACTATTTGAGAGGACGCTGACAACCTGACATCCGTATTTACTCCCATTGCTGAATCATGAGTCCTAGATCTATCTGCAAAATCCATGGAGATGCCTTCATTCCACATTGTATTTGATAAAGTAAGGCAACGTTGTGATGTCAAAATATCTGCAGTTCTGGAGTGGGAGTATACCACTATACTCAAAGATGCTTAGGCATGGTTTGGGTTACTAGATGCCACTCATGGTCTATCTTTCCACCCACACTGATTAAAGAAGGACCATGGCACTGCCTTCTAGTAATTGATCACCCTGCTCACATACTCTGCAACCCTAAAAAGTCATTACCCAGGATATCCTTGTGCAGTTATTGGGAGAAAATGTTTAAGACACGCGGGGGAATTCTTCACTAAATAGGGATATTGAGCTAGAAATTCAAGAATCAAAGGGTAGGACTAGATAACCTCTAATGCCCCTTCCAGCCCTCTGATTATGTGATAAGCTATCTGTCCTGTAAAACAATAAAAATTTTACTCTTGGGCATGGTTGAAAATATATCTACATATATCACTGCCATAATTTTACAGAAAATAGCCACTGCACAAGCTGTGACCAACTCAACATGCCGAGGGATTTAACGTGATATATGACCAGACTCATTGGACTAGACTACTTTATTGCATTCCCCATTTTCAGCAGGCTGGTTGTCAAGAGCTGAGAGTGTGTTAAAGCTACTTGAAGCAGAAAGCAGTAGAGAAGCAGAAATATGTGTAAATGCCTTTGTTGAAACTCCTTTCTCCCAATTTTCCTCCTATCTGGTCTCTGACATATGCCTAAGTTCCCCAACATTACAAGCCTTACTTCTTTTACCTTCATTTGAATACTTGTTTTTTAACTTTGTTGTAAAAATTTCCACTTCTACTATGCAAGGATATTCTTTCTCTATTTTAATGCAATTTTTATAGTTACCATTGATATACACATACATGGTTTTAAAAAGGTCAAATGCAATAAATGTATTTTACAATAAAATGCAACTGCTCCCTCTCTTTCCATCCTTAAGCTGATCTATATTAAAAAAGTAACCACTTTCAGTTCCTTTGGCTGTTTCTTCTGGTATCTGCTTTTATGTTTCTACATAACATATTTATTGAGCTTTTTCTAATCGTTTCCATTTTAGCTATCATCTACTGACTTCCCACTATGGAAAATTAGGACTTTGCCATCTTTCCTTTCCTCGTCCTCACATACAAATTTCCTATACCTATCTTGCAAATAGTTGTATCTGTATTTATAATATTAGCATTGTTGTTCACTAAATGCCTTTGTTTTACATTATTTTGCTTGCCTTAGGGGTATTAATGTTCTCGTTATTGGATGTAATTCTTTTCCTTTATTCATCTGCAAACTCTCAAACATAGGTATGAATCTTATCTCAATATATATAAGGTCATTAAATATGAAAAGTCTGATTTCAAATCAAAATCGTAGTTTATTGTATCTCAAACTAGAATCAGTAGCATTAATCAAACTATGCACCTAAACTATCAACACTTAATGGTAGCTTGTTTATGCCAGCAGTGAAGAAGACTGGAGAGTGAGTGGTAATGACATAGCAAAAGGTGTTTTCCACAGATTGTTGAGAATTGAATATTTTTCCTTTCAAGAAGTGGTATAAAACCTGAAAGAGGCAGTAGCCAGTTGGTGCAAGGTCTGGTGAATATAGTGGATGTCAGAGAGTTTCTAAGTCCAGCTTTTTGTAGATTGATCAGGGCTGTTTGTGCAACATGTGATCAAGTGTTGTCCTACAAGAGGATTGGCCTGTCTCTATTGACCAATCTTGGCTGTTTAACTGCAAGAATCCTCAGCATTTCATCCAGCTGGTTTCAGCAGACACCTGCTGTAATTGACTGATCAGGTTTCATGAAGCTGTAGTGGATAATACCAGTGCTGGACCACCAAACAGACATCATTTCATCTTTATCCAACCACAGTGACAACTACTTGTGATTTTCAAAAAGAATACATTTTTCATCACACATAAGAACACAATGTAGAAATGGTTCATCTTTGTGTCATGACAACAAAAGGCAAGCTTTGAGATGATTTCTCATCTGATGATTGTTTAATTTATACAGTACCCATCTTTCCAGCTTCTTTTTTTTTAAGAATATTGCAGAGGTTCAAACATTTTGGTTACATGAATTGCTTTTGTACTGTTTGAGTCAGAGTTATAAGTGTGTCGATAACCCAGACAGTGTGCATTGTACCCATTAGGTGTGAGCTTACTCATCCCCTCCTCGCCTTTCCTACCTGCTTTATTCCCCTTGAATTTTACTACCATATGTGCACATGAGTGTTTATTTATAAGTTTAATTTTAGTAGTGAGTATAAACAGTATTTGTTCTTCCATTCTTGTGATACTTCACTTAAATGGATGGTCTCCAGTTCCATCCAGCTTGTTACAAAAGGTATTAGTTCACCACTTTTTATGGCTGCATAGTACTCCATGGCATATATATACCACATTTTATTGATCCACTCATGTATGGATGGGCACTAGGGTTGTTTCCACATCTTTGCGATTGTGAATTGCGCTGCTATAAACATTTGGGTTCAAGTGTCTTTTTTATAGAATGTCTTTTTTTCCTTTGGGTAGATACCCAGTAGTGGGATTGCTGTATCAACTGGTAGTTCTACTTTTAGTTCTTTAAAGTATCTCCATTTTACTTTCCATAGAGGTTGTACTATTTTGCAGTCCCCACAACAATGTTTAAGTGCTCCTTTCTCACCGCATCTGTGCCAACCTCCATTGTTTCGTTACTTTTTGATAAAAGCTATTCTCACTGGAGGTAGGTGATATCTCACTGTGGGTTTGATTTGCATGCATTTCCCTGATGATTAGAGAGATTGAGCATATTTTCATATGCTTACCAGCCATTAGTCTATCTTCTTTTGAAAAGCTACTGTTCATGTCTTTTGCCCACATTTTAATGGGGTTGTTTGATGTTTTCTTGCTGATTGGCTTGAGTTTTTTTGTAAATTCTGGTTATAAGACCTTTATCAGATGCATAGCATGCAAATATTTTCTCTCATTCTGTAGGTTGTCTGTTTGCTGTATTGATTGTTTCCTTAGCTGTGCAAAAGCTTTATAATTTAATCAGGTTACCTTTATTTATTTTTGGTGTTGCCGTGTTTGCTTTTGGGGTCTTCCTCATAAATTCTTTGCCTAGGCCCATATCTAGAAGAGTTATTCCAACCTCTTCTTCTAGAATTCATATAGTTTCATGCCATAGGTTTAAGTTTGTTATTCACCATCAATTAATTTTTGTGAGTGGTGAAAGGTGCAAATCCTTTTTCAGTCTTCTACATGTGGCTATTCAAGTTTCCCATCATCATTTATTAAATACAAATCTTTCCCCAGTGTATCTTTTGTCTGCTTAGTCAGAGATCAGATGGCGATATGATGATGATTTTATATCTGAGTTCTCTGTTCTTACACATTGGTTTAGGTCTCTATGCTCATTTCCATAACATGTTGTTTTGGTTGCTATAACCTTGTAGTATAGCTTGAAGTCTGGTAAAGTGATGTCTACTGATTAGTTCTTATTGCTTAAATTTGCTTTGGCTATTCAGGGTCTTTTCTGGTTCCACACAAAGTGTAGCATTATTTTTTCTAGATGTGCAAAAACTGTCATTTGTACTTTAATAGGGATTGAATTGAAGCTGTAAAAACTTTGGATAGTATAGACATTTTAAGAATGTTGCTTTTGCTGATCCATGAGCATGATGTTTTTCCATATGTTTACATCCTCTGAAATTTCCCTCCTCAGTGTTTCACAGTTATCCCTGTAGAGTTCTTTCACTTCCTTGGTTCAGTATAGTCTTAGGTATTTTATTTTCTTTTTTGTTATTTTGAAAATTATTGAGTCTTTGATTTGACTCTAAGCTTGACTATTGTTGATGTATATGAATACTATTGACTTGTGTACATTGATTTGTAGCCTGAGACTTTGCTGAATTTATTTATCAATTCCAGGAGTCTCTTGATGATATCTTTGGGTTTTCTAGATATAAGATCATATCATCAGCAAAGAACAATAGTTTGCCCTCTTCTTTCCCCATTTGGATACACTTGATCTCCTTCTCTTGCCTGATTGCTCTGGCTAGGACTTACAGCACTTTGTTGAACAGAAGTGGTGATAGTGGTCTACCTTGTCTGTTTTCAGTTCTAAGTGGGGCTGCTTCCAGTTTTTCAGCATTCAACATGATGTTGGCTATGGGTTTGTCATATATGGCTTTTATAATACTAAGGGATGTTCCATCTATGCCTATTTTCTTAAGAGTTCTGATCATAAAAGGGTACTGAATTTTGTCAAATCCTTTTTCTACATGTATTAAAAGAATCATATGGTGTTTGTTTTTACTTCTATTTATATAGTGAATCACATTTATAGGCTTGTATATGTTGAACCATCCTTGCATTACTGAGATGAAGCCAACTTGATCATGGCGGATTAATTTTTTGATATGCAGCTGAATTTGGTTTGCTAGGATTTTGTTGAGAATTTTTGCCTCTACATTCATAAGATACATTGGTGTGTAGTTCTCTTTTTTTGCTGTGTCCTTTCCTGGCCTTGGTATCAGGGTGATATTGGCTTGGTAGAACAAGTTGTGGAAGATTCCTTCCTTCTCTACATTTTGAAAGAATTTCTGCAGTATAGGTACCAGTTCTTCTTTGTAGATCTGGATAAATTTGGCTATGAAACCATCTGGTCTGGGACTTTTTTTATTGCTGCTTAAATTTTGTTACTTGATATTGGTCTGTTCAGGAGTTCTATATCTTTCTGATTGAGCCTAGGGAGGTTGTATATTTCCAAGAATTTATCCATTTCCTCAACATTTTCAAGTTTATGTGCATAGATATTTTTATAGATTCAGTGATATAATGTTTTGGGGGGGTCCTGTGACTAGGTTTTGTCCCTCAGGGAAGAACTGGAATGCCCCAGGTGGTGGGTGGGTCCCTGAAATTTCCATATGAGTCCTTAATCTCTGTAGTAGCAGAGGCAGGTGAGGGAGTGTGGCTGGGTAGGACTGGGCTGTGTGAGCTTGTCTTCAGGCTTACAAAAGCTGCCAAGGTAGCTCTTTTGGCAGCAGTCAAGGTCTGTTTCAGCTTCTGGGCAAAGCTGGCCCCACCCACTCAGAAAGTCTGCTTATGGAGGCAGATCCATCTGAATTTCACAGACTGGTAGTCTGCAGGGCCTGGTTCCTCTCCCCGCTTCTCTGCTTTACAGTCTCCCCCTGGCATCTGCCAGCAGGCAAGAGTCCAAGCCAGCTCAGCTCCCCCATGATTGTGCTGTGGGCCAGGAGATTCTCTGCCCAGGATTCCATCCTGAGCTGAGAATGCAGTTCTCCCATGGGAAAAGGGGTGCCCCATGAACATGTTGCAGCTAGGACCCACACTTCACTCTCCCCACCCAAGTCAGTTCATGTGAGCTCTTTTGCCTCTGTGGACCAGCAAAGTCAATCCCTGACCATGCCAGGGAGAAGCATGCTTGTCCCAAGCCACCCACAGGGTGCCTGAGCAGGATCATCTTTCCTCTGTCTAGGGGCATGACCTGCTCTGATGGAGCTGCTAGGCTAGCAGCCCTAGAGAAGGCTGGTGAGACAGAGTTCATGGTCTGAGCACCCCTCATCCTCCTGCAGGACCCCAAGAGGAAGGGCCTGAGTCCCACACTTTGTGGAAGTTTCAGTGTGCTGGCTCAATTTTCTCTCTTGGTGGCTAGGGGTTGGGCAGGAGAAAGGGAGGAAAAGCATCTATGTGGAGGAATGCTAGCACCCTGGCCATCTCTATCCCTCTCTCCAGGAGGCAGTCTGCCCAGAATGTCCAGACTCTGGAGTCACACAGATTATCCGGAACACACTGGACCCCTGTGGCTCTTGCAGTCTGAGCTGGAGTTGAGAAATGTTTGTGTGGGAATGAGGAGTTGAAACCTGAGGAGTTGAAGCCACCTAGGATAGGACAAAGGCGTACAGTGTGTAGAGAAGCAATATGGCTCCTGCCATCCCAGATTGAATCTGCAGGGATAGGAAGTGCCCCAGGGGGGCTGGGAGCCTGGTGCCCTATCCACCAGCAGTTCTCAGCTCACTGGTGGCAGCAGCCTCTGGGCTTATGTAGGCAGAAAGTCTCTCTAGCAACTCGGGATCCCACTGACTGTTAGAGATGTAGGGGAAAGAGAAGCAAACCACTCTACCTACCCTTTACACCGGAGACCAAGTCTCTTAGGGGTTGACCTTCACCGATACTCTACCCCTTCTTGTTCTACGTGGCAACTTCCTCCCTTGGAGTCTCCCAAAGGCTCTGCCACCCTTCCTTCAGACCCACATCCTATTTATGTATGTCTGTCTGTTCATTTGTTTTTCTTTCATCTTATACTTCTTCTTCTTACTGAGATGTTCTGTGAGCTGGTGTCTCTGTTCAGACTATCTTCATCTCTGGCCTCTTTATGCAGCTGATTTGTTTCAAATGATCCAATAGCGTTGAGATAGTAATGGTCAAACCTTGCTGCTAATACCTACATAGGTTGAGACAGATTCACTTCCACTACAGTTTTCATCTCATCATTATCCACCTTGGTCTCAGGTCACCCATATGGCTCATTTTCAAGATTAAAATCACCAGAAAACAGAACTTCTCAAATCATTGACATACTGTGCATTCATTAGCCACATCCTTCCCAAACACTTCATTGATA
The DNA here is from genome assembly GCF_040939455.1 of Microcebus murinus. Taxonomy (NCBI): domain Eukaryota; kingdom Metazoa; phylum Chordata; class Mammalia; order Primates; family Cheirogaleidae; genus Microcebus; species Microcebus murinus. The sequence goes on from NC_134116.1 coordinate 55,678,224, forward strand.
GTTCGAGCTGTCTGCGCTACATTGGTGCCACGACAGAACTCATGTTCAAAGATAACACAAATTTTTGACTCATGTTTCAAAAAATGGTTTCAGAAAAATTGCCCTAAAAAATTTGAAAGTTAATCACAAGCCAAAACGTATGTGTGCAAGACTGAGGATGTACCTTCACTATAAAAATAACACAAGAAGTGTCAAAGTGAAATGTTAGATATATTAACTGCTAAACTTATTACTTAAGGAAATTGGACATTTCATACTTAATATTAGAATACATCAAGTGCTTCTGAGATCAATGTTCAAATAATTCTGTTTCCTATCCTCTGCACCCTCACTTAATACATCATTGGTGCTTCTGATTCTTGTGCTTTCTGGTATTTTGTAGAGTGAATCAGTTTGCCTGTGAATCTTCCCTACCTCCTGTCCCACCTCTTACTTACTCACATCAACTGTCTTTGTTTCTAGCTTCTGAAATTTTGTCATTTCTTTTTTCCTTTTCCTTCTCAAGACTTTTAAAAATTCCATTTAAGTAAAAATCTCAAGATTTATTCTTTATTTATTTCTTTTAATTGCATATCTTCTACCCAGTAGAGGGTATGCCTCTATCATTGCCCATTTTCTATGGCAAGACTGATTTGGCACTTTTCAATGACTGCCATTTTCTTACAACAATATTATGTTTATTGTTTCTTGATTTTTCATGAGCATAGGTTATTACAATAAGCAAAAGAAAACAATTTGATCTAGTATCCATAGTATTTAAAGGTCATATTTATTTTAAAAAAGAGGAATGAAATTCAGTGCAAAGACAAGTAAAATAACCGTAGGTAATATTATTGAGTGCTCACTCTATTCCAGGTATTGTTCTAAGCACTTTACCAGTATTAATTAATTAATTAATTCACTTGATCTTCATATCAACATTAAGACCTCCGTGTTTTCACACATTTGTTTTTTGTTGTTTCATTAAAACGGGTATTTACTATCACTCATAATAGAATTCTGAGATATTATTTACATTTTTATGTCTAACTTTCAACAGTCACAATTTTTCTTCCTCTGAGACATTTGAGACCTGATTTTTCCACCTTTTTGTCAATTGTGTCTCCTACCCTGATCCATTAAATATAGCACTTAACACTCTAAACTCATCCAGTCTTTCAAGGATTCAGTAGTTAATTTTGTTTGCTAACTTGTCTCAAGAGATGAAGGATATGTTAAAATATCTGATAAGCCAATAAAATATATGGTTTATGTAAAATATATTAACATTAAGAAAAATGCACAAATTAAGTTTATAGATACTTAGTATCTTAGATGAGAAATAGTACATTATCTATGCCATGTTAATTGTTATTATTCTACTACATGCCAGAGGCAGTAGGGCGAGGTAGTTCAAGTTCTAGCACTATGATTTATTAGCTGTGTAATCCAGAGCAATATATATAGGCTCTCTGTTTCAGATTACTCATCTTTAATATGGTGTTAATAACCCTTATGTCACAGTTTTGTAGTAGAGGAATAAGAAGTTAATCTTAAATGAATAGCATGTGGGATAGTATTTTCCGTAGACATAGAAAGCATTAGTCATTACCCAAACTATTGACAAATCTCATAGTAACTCTGAAAAGAAGGTATTATTTTGCACTTCCTACAAATAAGAAAACTTAGCCTCAAGGAGAGTGCACACCATCCCCTAAATCCATTGTTTCTAGAGTAATGATCTTTGGAGTGCTCCAAAAGTTTCAGATGAATTGAATAAGATGCCATTTGCAAGAGAAAATTGTTTCCTCATAATATTCCAAGTGAAGGAAGACATATGGAAATAACAGGCTTAAAGTTTAGCAGACCCCCAGGCTTTCTGTTTTCAGCAGATATTCTGAAATATACATAACTATAGAGACTAAGAACAATTGATATAGAAATTTTATTATTCAAAACTTATTTTGCAGCACTATTCACAATAGCCAAGATGTAGAAACAATCTAAATATCTATCAACAGATGAGTGGATAAAACAAATGTGGTACAAGGAAATATTATTCAGCCTTAGCAAAGAAAGAAATCCTACCATGTGGTACAACATGGATGAACCTCGAGGACAGTGTGCTAAATGAAATAAGCCAGTCACAGAAAGATAAATACTGCATATGCTCCATTAAATAGCCAAATTCATAAAATCAAAGAATGGAATGGTAGTTGTCAGATGCTGGGGGAGTTAGTAGTTACTAATCAAAAGGCATAACATTTCAGTTAAGACAGATGCCTCCCTCTAGAAATCTACTGTACAACAGTGTATCTATAGTCAACAATACTGCATTGCAGCCTTAAAATATTTTAACAGGGTAGATCTTGTATTAAATGCTCTTACCAAAATAAAATAAAATAGTATTTCTAATATGAATGCTTAAGGATATTTTATGAAATTGAAATACTATTTTTAAGTCATACCAACACATGCTTAAATATACATTATGTCACTAAAAAGTCATGTGTGATCTAGCTTCTCAAATATCTCTTGGACTCACATTTTGCTAGTCATTCTTGCAATGAATATTCCAGCCACCCAGGGCTTCATATGTTATTCTAGCTTCCACAGAGCTTTAACACAAACTGTTCCCTCCAAGTGGAACATCACCTTCATATTCGTTACCTAGCAAATATCTCAAGATATTATAGCTCCTTCAGGTCTGAAATTTCACCCCCGTTATTTAATATTGTGCCTTTCCCTTAAGTACATCCCAAAAAATGTTTGTTGACTAATGGCTAATGGCTCTGTAAAACCAGCCACTTCTAGTGCTTAGCTATTTTCCAAAGATGAAAGATCCATGTTTTAAGAAAATAGGCATGATGAAGTGAGAGCAATTCAGTAAAATTCTCCCTCCTCCACCCTTCAATATATTTTCATACTGTCATAGAGAAAATTTGCTTGTTATAAATCTAGGTTTATGTTTTTCTTTCCATTACTCTCTTGCTATAAAAGCAGGAGAAAAAAAAATCTTCTTATTAAGGAAGTCAAAATGTTCTTCTCCCTGAAATTATTTTGATTCGTTCTTTTAGATTCCTGAAGTAAAGGAAGAGTAAGGAGGAAAAAAAGTCATTTTTACAGAAATATGATTGAGAAGAGCTTTGTACCCCATGAAAGTTCTTCAAAGTCCCAAGTAGCTCTTTCATAATAAAAACCCAACAGGAAAATGACCCCTTTTGCTGTGTGCCTATCTGACTACATAAGAACATATTATTTTACTTACTAATGCTTAAGGGAAAAAGTCATCCTCGCTCAGCTTTCATAGTTAACCAATTGTCACTGTTCTGCAGTCTTGTAAACAAGCATATGAGACAACTGGGATTCATATTAGAGATCATTAGAAAAGAGCTGCGATGGACTTAGTGAAATTTTAAAAGTCAATACTTAATCAAGAGAACAAATGCCAAAAGAGAAATCAGTATTTTCATCTGACAAACAAAATATATCAGTTCTAGAACTATTACTGTAAAACAGCGTTGATTCTATAACTCCCAGCACACTCAGACAAAAATTTACCGCTCAAGTCTAATTTGATTTCCTTATCAGGCAATTAGTATATTATTCAAAATTCACAGCAGGGTCAATCTCCTGTTGATTTGCATAATTAAGTTACCTTCTTTCAGTAAAATGAAGGGAGTTTTGTATTCATTTCTAGGGCAGACATTTTTAGGATGGGTAAGATTTTTTTTTTTTTTTCACACCATAAACCAAAGTACCCATGTCTATATCTTTTTTTTTTTTTTTTTTTTTTTTTTTGCTTTTAATCTTTAATAAAGTTCAAGTTGTCAGATTCTGGCAAGAGATGCCCAATTCTTTCTATTCCCTTTTCTATTCCCTTACTCTCCTGTGCTCTCTCAGAAATATCTGTAAATAAATAGTTATTTCTTAATACATGCTGAAAGCATACTTAGTACTTCCTGAGGAGGTACTTGGCTGCCTGTCACCAAGGGAAAAGAATAAACATTAGTGAAAGCCAAACCTCATAAGGTCCCTAAGGTTGGTTCAGATAAGGAGGCAAAAAGTGTTTTGAAGATTGTATTTAAATCTCTTGAGTCCACAAAGTTTGGACAAAGCCTTCCTCTTTCAGTTGTTTGAACGCTTTTGCAAGTAAAGAACAGTTTCTTGTGAGAATCTGGCACTTCTCATTTGGATTTTAGCCAAACATTGATAATTCAAAAGTATAAATCATTTTTAGAAGATTAAATGTAGTGATTATAGAATAGTTTGTTTCAGTTTGTTCTTGCTTATTATCCAGTATCTATCAATAGCCAAGTAAACAAAATGTAACAAGGCTGACAAGTTGACTGCCTAGTGGGTGAACTAAATGAAAAAGATTATATATTTAATAGAGTACCTGGGAGTCCAGATGTGCACCTCTTGTGGACAATAAGATGAGATGGCCCATTTGCCAAGAATGACTGTTAGTTCTGCTCCTAGGTAGACCATTTTCCTTTTATGTCAATTGTCCAAACTACCTTCAATTCACCTCCAGGAAAGAAAAAAAAAAAAAAAACAAGAAAGGCGATTAACAATGTTCTGTGTTGTTAAAAACTGTTAAAATCTACATCTCTGCCAAGATATAACGGGAAGAAGCCATGCATTTCTAGCACTAAGCACATAATAGGCTTTCAATTAGTTTTTTGGGTAGGAAAGAAAGAAGGAATGGAGGGAGGCCATATGTTCTTGATTTTAAAATTAGTTACTTTGTTTTAGGACTCACAAAGTTCTTATATAAATCATTTGTAGTTATTTGAAATGAAAAATGTTCAATGTTAGTCATTTAGTGGAAAAAAGAGTAACACTATGTTTATTATTTTTTTTAAATTTAATATACTTCCTTTTTTAGGTAACCATTTGGTCCAACTCCAGAAATATTGTTTTAAACATAACACCTACTTTTCCAAAGTCTATATTTTTACTCAGACTCTAATAGCTATCCCTAACATGTCTTGAAACATTGACTGTAAATGATTATGGCTATTGATTTGCTAGTTTGTTTCAGAATCCAAGTGAACCAAATATGATTTTTTAGGGTTGCTAAGAAGACACACAACTTCGGCTTATTTCATTTATTTGCATGCTTCCATTTTTAACTTCCAAGGCAAAAGTTGCTCAATTTGATATAGGCTATCAATGTAAAAAGTAGGAACAGACCAAAAATATTAAGACTAAGACTAAAAATTATCCAAAGTTTGTAGAATATTTAGAAAGATGTACACATGGGAGGGGATGGTAGGGGGAAAAAAGGAGATGACAATCAACCATTATCAGAATAAATACCAAAGAATACTGAATATTGTTAAACATGCTTTATTATTACTCAAAATTGGTCATTTTCATCCTTTAACATTTCCATTACAGGGGACATTTTCCGCAAGATAAAATAAGTACAGAAAGAATTTTTGATGAAAAGTCAAGGCACACACACCTTAAAGGTGCTCTTGGAAGAATGCTCATTTGAACAGGCAGAGAATAAATGATTGACACTCTGAATAAGGGCTTTGAAAGTCAAGGCTTTGACGTGTCATTTGTTAGAAACCCTATTATAATAACTGACAGGCATACCCAGCAGATGCACCATAGAGATGTTGTGCCAATTTCTTTCCTAAAGAACATTAAATATTGTGAATTTTAATATGAAATATTCGGCAGCAGAAACCAGTACTGCTGCTTCTTGTTGACAAGGTAAGGACTAAGCATCATGCACAAAATTCTAAAAGGTATAAAGGTTACAAGTGATGAAAATCATATCAAAGAGTTACAAGAGCTGCACAAAGCCAGATAATTTGAAAAGTGGACAGAATGAAAGATTTAAAAGCACAGGGACTCCTTTTATGTATAAGAACTTCTTTTTGAGGGATAAACCTTGAAATCAGCATTTAAAATTTACATAAGACTGCTAACTAATGCAAAACATTCTTTGACACAAGACCAGGGATGTCTAAAGAATGGACACATATTAAATATTTCCAACTCACTGCTTAAAATCGGGGATATGCTTATTATTCAAACCTAAGAAGGTAGCAGCTGAGAAAAAGTATTTAATCTCTCCCTTACTTGGTGAGGTAAGAAAAATGATCCAGGGAGAAGAGACGAAACTAGACTGAATTTTTGGAAAGGAGAATTGAGCAGCCACATTGATCACTCTTTGTCATCCCTCCTATTTCTAAAACTCACACTCTATACTTATATAATTTGCATACCTTTGAAAGAGAAGGTTTCAGAAACAGTATGTAAAAGATGCTGAGCACTAATCTTTCCAGGGAAGGGAGAAGTGTGGGCACAGGGACATGGGCAGAAGATGATGATGAGTCAGATGAGGACAGTGATTTTCCTGCATGTCCTGGGCACAGCTGTAATGTTAACCCTGTTAGCAAGCACACCTGTTGTCCTCTTCCTTGCACTATCTGCTCTAGCTAGGGTATCTCAAACAGCATTTGGAATTCTATAGGTGCTCGAAAATTATTTGTCAAATGAATAAATGAATGTAGTTTGTGTTCAGAAATGGTACCTACAGCCTTTTACTGCATAATTCAGTGATACCTTTGCTTTATCAATTTTGAAACTGAGCCAAGGTGTGATTGGGTGGGTGCTGGAACACATCAGGATAATGTACCCTGCAGGACCTCTCCATCTGCTATCTCTGTTCCTCTATCTGAAAGGCTCCCCCATCCCACCCTTTGGCTTATACATGGGAACATAAACATTGGGTTTAATATTATTTTCCATTTGCTAATATCAACACATACAAGGAGTATTCATTAGATCAGCCCATTTTTATTTCATAAGACCATAGAAATGTCAAAAGGTAGAAATAACTCTTGCCCATATGAAAGCAGCAATTTAAATTGATCCCATGGATGCTGAGAGGAGGGAGTTTTCTAAGGATGACAGCTAGCCTCTGATCTAATTGCAAAGCCTTTTTAAATGTCTCATTGTGGTTTTCACCTAATGGCTTATTGAAGCCATTATGCTCAGTATAAGAATTCTTAGACATTGGCACCTGGAATGGAAGCCTAGAAGGCATGTCTCCTATTGATTAACAAATGAATGAATTAATTCAAAGAGTCTGTGTTCTTTACCAAAGACGTATGTGTCTCAGGCTCAAGGGTGGGGTGAGAGAATAGACTATGAATGTCTAAAAGCATAAGATTGGTAATAAAATTCAACGTTTTTTCCCCTGCAAAACCTAACCTATAAAGACAAGAACATAACCTCTTTGCTTCCAGAAATGTTAGAGGTGATTTTGAGAACTTTATTAGTAGTCCTTGCACTCCTCCCATCTGCATGTAACTTCCCCATTAGGGAATTACCTTACGATACCCCTAATTAATGCTAATTTATGCCCATTTAGTGACCATAAAAATGTGTCACCAAATTTTAATTGCATGGGGAGGGTAGATAGATGAAAGTACTAAAGAATTAGTGTGTCATTTACTAAAGAGACCTTTAGGAACAATAAAGACCATCTGCCCTGTCAATCTTCATACTCTAGAGACAACACTACACCTTAAAATCCAATGCTAAATAAAATTTTCCACCATAGCAAAGAGGGTAAATGTTGCCCTTCTTCATTATTTGTGTCAAACCAGGATAGGTGGAACTTTTAGAGAGACAGCTTGTTGTAAATGCTGACTGTTCATTTTAAAATTAAGTTTTACTGGTAGCAAAGCATTTTTATAGAACAAAGGTGACATCTATTATCCACTTAGGTCTCAAGAGTATATTTTTCATAGGTTGTTAATTAAATAGTTCAGAAGGCAGTTTTTGAAATGTATCAGGTGAATTCTTTATTTATGTATGCCCCAGATTCCCAATATTCATGTACTTAAATGAGAATTTTATGTCAGTAGGATTTTGCAGACTGCAGCAATGCTATTTCTAGATATAACCTAAACTTTCCTTCATATTTAACACTCTTGCCTTCACTAGCAACTGACTTCAATATATAACAAAGCACACCTGCTCTGCCAGGCTTTAAAGAAATTCAGCAGACAACAAAATGCATCTTTGGTTCCTTAAAGCCTAGTAGAGAGCTAGGCACATGGTGTGGGTTCAATAATTATTTGCTGAATGAGTGAATGAATGAATCAGTTTAATCATTTGTCAACGTGGTCTATATTCTTCTCACTAGCTCCTGACAATGTGACTTTTTTTCCTCCCAGGTTCTACTAAATGGAGGAAGAAAAATCAATGAATGTAATGGAAAAAATGATAACCACACCCAAGACTCTGTTACACATTCCCATTAGGTTACATCAGGTTGATAATGTAATAGCTAAAATCTTTGATACTCCCACCCTCAACCCTTTCCTTTTGGAAGGATTCCAGGTCATTCAGAAGCTCCTCTGGCAATAGTTGTACAAAGGAAAACAGTAAGGTCTCCACCCACGGCCTGTAGGCTACTTTCCCCAGGTAGTACTCTTCCTAAGACACCCTTTCCTGTGCTTCTCAGACCACAACCCCTAGCTACAGAGACTGTACTCAGAATCCTAGGATAGGACAATTAACCTTTCCCAGGTAGTTATCAAACATCTCTTTCCCCATCCTGGATGATCACTATTGGCAAATCCTTCAGATACTTTAGTCTTTACCAGGCATCCTCAAACTATGGCCCGCAGGCCTCTGCAGCCCTCTAAGGACATTTATCCAGCCCGCAGGTGTTTGTGCCACTGCTGCCTGTTCTGCTTAGCAGCCGACTGGACTAGTTCGAGCCCACAGTGCGCATGTCTGGAATGTGCACCACACTCGCACTCTCCAACGGCCCTCCAACGGTCTGAGGAACAATGAACTGTCCCTCTGTTTAAAAAGTTTGAGAACCCTTATCAGAGGTATAGAGAGCAAATATTTTCTCCCACTCTGTGGGTTGTCTATTTGCTCTACTGATTGTTTCCTTGGCTGTGCAGAAACTTTTTAATTTGATCAGATCTCATTTGTTTATTTTGATGCTGCAGTGATTGCCTTGGGGGTCTTCCTCAAAAATTCTTTGCCTAGGCCAATGTCTGATGGAGTTTTCCCAACATTTTCTTCTAGGATTCTTAAAGTTTCATGTCTTAAGTTTAAGTCTGTTATCCATCTTGAGTGAATTTTTGTGAGAGGTGAGAGGTAGGGATCCTGATTCACTCTTCTGCATGTAGCTAACCAATTTTCCCAGCACCATTTATTGAAGAGAGATTCTTTTCCTCAATGTATATTTTTGTCAGCTTTGTCAAAGATTAGGTTACCATATATCAAGAAACCCCAAAACAACAAATGCTGGCGAGGATGCGGAGAGATAGGAACACTCCTACACTGCTAGTGGGACTGCAAATTAGTGCAACCTTTGTGGAAAAGAATTTGGAGATACCTCAAACAGCTAGAAATAGAAATACCATTCGACCCTGCAATAGCATTGTTGAGCATCTACCCAAAAAAGCATAAGACATTCTATTATAAAGACATCTGCACCCGAATGTTTATACCAGCACAATTCACTATTGTAAGGTCATGGAAACAACCCAAGTGCCCGTCAATTCATGAGTGGATAATTAAAGTGTGGTATATGCTCACAATGGAATATTACTCAATCCTAAGAAATGACTGTGAGCTAGCACCATTTATGCTATCCTGGATTAAGCTTAAGCCCGTTATCCAAAGTGAGGCGACACAAGACATGGAAAATGGGCCCCACATCTACTCGCCATCAAATTGGTACTGACTGATTAAAACTATGGTTTTCAAATGGTGGCAATGCTCACCAGGGATGGGGGGGGGCTAATCTTAGGGATGTGGGGAGCACTTCGGAGGGGAAGGGCATTACTCTAACCCTTCTTAGGGAGAGCCAAAGATATACAATGTAACCAAAATGTCAAACAAAACAAAACAAAAACAAAAACTTTTTATCGGGTGGTGGGCAGGTGGGACGGGGAGGAGGTGAGGGGTGTATGCTTTCATAACATGTGTGGTGCACACCACCGGGGGATTGGACACACGGAGGGGTCAGGGGCAATATTTATAACCTTAACAATATTTGTACCTCCATAATATGATGAAATAAAAGGAAAAAAAAAAGTTTGAGAACCCCTGCTCTAGACCATAGGCTCTAACCTTGAGAGGCAGAACTGTCCTTTTGATGAGCAAGAAAGTATAATTTTGAGGAAATGCTTGTTTGCATTGAGGTCTGCTTGTGGTCTCACAGCAGCTGGTCAGGGAAGAGACTTTCATAGATGGTCAACCAGGCATGAAGTCCCAGAGAAAGAGAACAGGGGCCAGTGAGCAAGGGCACTAAATTTTTCTGATGAGGAGATCTGGGAAGAGTATGATGTAACATAAAAGAAAAAAAGATTAAAAGAATATGCATAATATCAGCACCATTTTGTTGAAAATCATCTATGGATTTATATGTATATATTTCCTATCTAAATTCTCTCTCTCTTTATGTATATATAACATAAATTATATAAATGAATATAAATATATATAAACTTATACATAAATTATATAAATAATGACAAATATGTAAATCTATGTCATATCGGCAGATAAGGAAAAGAAAAACATTTCTTTCTGATAGCCTTAATTTTCAGAAAATACAAATACTTGAAATGATACAACTAGATAAAAAGATGCATTTCACTACATAGTTGTTTTGGTTTAAAGACACCAAAACTTTATCAAATTCATCATCTATATGCATTTACATTCCTATGATTCCTTAAACTCTGCTCTAGTTTGGAAAACTTTCTTTAAAATCTTCAAGCAGTGCCTGTATTAACCTATTACTTGGAATGCCATTTTCACTGATAACACCACTAAAACAGGTAATGCTTGTTGTCAAAGACTTAGAGCAACTTCCGCTATTTTTCCAAGTCTCCCGAAAGCCAATGTCTTTTTTCTTGAGCTCTTTGACATCTGGGAATTTATAAAATGTGCTCTCTTTTTCAACCATTACATTCTTCAGACTGGCACCAGAAAGTCAGTACAGGAAAAGAGATTAGAGCTATTTTCTCCTTAATTTATGAAAAGGCTTTTTTTTTTTTTTTTTCTGGAAAGTTGAAGGTGTAAAATGGCACAATTTACCATCAGGATTTTTGAGGCCATTTAGTCCATTGTATTGACTCCCATGTGGTTCCAGGGCTGTAACAAAGATATGACAGAGGCAGAAAATGAAAAGGCCAAAACAAAATGTATCCAAGGTAATCTCAAAAATAGAAAAGGGAAAGAAAACAAAAGAAAGATTTTCTTCCCCCTTTTAACCAAATTCCCTTGAGTAGAGTCTTTAATGCTTCGGAAGGTCTTAGGAAGGAAGAAAGGTTATCTCACTGGCATCAGGAATGCTATCCTGGGGATTTTATTACAGGGAGAGTGAAAAGGAAGCCCACACTCTCCATACCCAGGGTCACCTCTGTCTGTGATGTTCCTGATGACCAGGCTGAAAGACAAACGTATAGCACCTCAAACTATTTTTATTAGTCAAGGACACAAATATAACCTGGGACTTTAAACAATAAACTTTGTTCTTAATTGAGTAAAGGAATATTTAGAGGACATTTCACTGACTGTTTTTTCCCCCTGAAAAATATCTTCTTTCTGTCCATAAAGAAATGTTTATTTGTATTCCATATGCTTACTTTTGTTCTTTTCCTGCACAAGGTCAGACAACATATTGTTTCTCATGAAAATTAAATGGTCCTTCTTCATACATGCAGGGTATAATTAAAATATATCAAGATACATGGCAGCAAACTTTGAGATAGCCAAACACTGACTGCCAAGTAACAGCTCTAACCAACCTGTGAAGAGACAGACAACTAGAATCTCGCAGTTGCTGACATACAGAGATTGTGCCAAGATACATGTGTGAATACATGCAATAACGGAGTGATAGGGAATCTGAGCTGTAGGGCTGAAATATCAAGTTCACTTTCAGTTACTGGGCAGGGACATTCACTCATATTTTGTATGACTCTTAAAGGATTATTTAGGTACTTGATAATCTAAGGATAACACTGATTATCACATAGAGTTATTAAGAATATATTGATGAAAAAAAATCATAAAATGGCCTGATAAGCACTAGAGATATTTTATTTATAGCTGCAAATACTCTGAAGTTTACTTTTTTGCCTTTCTTGGAATTAAAGGAAACACCACTACATGCGTGATGCTGGGGAAATTCTACCTAAGATAAGGAAATATAAGAAAAAGAAAATAATAGGACCCATTCAAATGTGAGAAATAAAATACGGGTATACATACATAAACATAGTCTTTCACTTTGTCCTGTATTTCATTCTTTATGGAGCAAAGATGGATGAAGGAAAATCAGGAGGCAGTTCAATAGGAAACCTTAATTGATTAGAATGCCAACAGCGGAAAGAGACAACTGGAAGAATCAGTTAAAGATTAGAGATATGCTATTGCAAGCAAAACAATCTTAAATGATGCAGCGCAGGCAGATATTAGAAAATAAAATGGGAACAGCAGAGAGGCTGTTTTTAAGGAAAGTTTATATGGCAAGCTATCTGTACTTTCTGATAGATTTGTTTACTGACAAAGTGGTTCTGATTTACCTACCAAATTATGATGCTAGAGCTCTCTCAATCTCTCTCTCTCTCTCTCTCTCTCTCTCTCTCCCATGCTCTCTCTCTCTGTCCCTCTTTCACACACACACACACACACACACACACACACACACACACACACACACACACAAACACATAAGTCAGAATTAATTACCATCTTGTCCTTCAAGCTATTGGGGAATGGGGAATGCTATCTGTAGCAAATAAAATTGAAGATAAAGCAGAAAGGTTATAAAAATGTATTAATACCCCTTTTATAGATCCTTCTCTAAATAAAACTTTTGAAAAGGTTAGAAAGTCCATTTTAAATTACCATAATAATTTCCATTCTTGATCATGCACATGGTGGAAATATGAAATCATCCAAACGGTTAATTTTAATTCTTCCATTAGATTTTAGCATGTACTTTGTGTTTGTGTATGTTCAGAAAATTAAAAAAGAAACTTCAATAACATGAAACACTAGACTTAGAAGGAACATAAAAAGTTTTTACTTGTCAAATTTTTCAGCAATGTAATGTATATAAGAAAACAAAATATCACCTCATATTACTGTCAAATATCAGCCTAAGAAGATTGTTTTTCTTGTTCTATTTTTCTAACTTTTCCTGGGAAATGCATCAATATGTCTACATTTGCAAGAATTTTTCTCTGCTAGGAGTTAAGCAAGTAGGAGTGAAACAGAAAGGTTGGAGAAGCAAATGGTGATTTAGGCAGAATAAACAATATTACTGTGAGTCAAAACATTATGTTTTTATGCCTACTAAGTACCAGCAGTAGAAGAGATCCAATAATAAAAACACTGTCTGGATTCTCAAAAGCCTAAAATCTTAAACAACAAAAGAAGTATGTAAATGAGTATATGGCAATGAAAGTAAAATAAGTTACAAATATGTTTAGATTATAGATCTAGGATGTGTCTTGAAGGATAAAATTGATTTTGTTAGGTAGAAATTTAAAGAAGAGAATTATGAGTACAGGAAAATATGGGTTGTAAAAAGCATGAAAAATTATTAGGGAATCTTTGGAAATCTGCTTGATTAAAATATGGCAATATATAGTAAAAGAGGAAAAAGAAGATAGAAAAATAGATTGGAAATTCTTACAGAAGACTGGATCATACTGAGGAGTCTTAAAGTGAAAATAATTTTTGCTTTTCTCATACTCCTCTGACTGATTCTTTTCAATTTCCTTACTGGGCTGTAGTTTTTCTGATATTCCCCAGAGTTATTTATTTCCTTGACCCAACATTTAAGACATGTTCTATGGTCATGTAGACTAATGTATGTGTACTTATGTATAATGCCAAACCATTACCAATGTCCTGATAATTCTCAAATATGTTTCTTTAGTTTGAATTTCTGAACCCCTCTTCTAAGCTCTGACATCCATGATTCCAAACATGTGATTCATTGCAAATATCCCCCAATATACATCCAAGGGCTTCTTAATTTGACTGCCATTGGATGAGAGTGTTATTTGTAAGTATTATTATTTGTTGTGATCATCAATATATGATTTTTAAATTCTCTGATTTATTATAATAGATTATAATCTTGTCAGGCTTTTGGTCCTTTAGAATCAAGCATGTTTCTGAAATTAGCCTGTACTGTTGTCTTCATGTTTGCAAATTCTTTTTGCTTAAAAATTTTTTGACATAGTTTTCGTTAATTTTTAAATTGACATAATTATGTCAATTTTTTGACATAATTTTTCATTGGGCCTTGATGCCTTTACCTTCACAATGAAACAACAGGGCTGGATGATCTTTAGAATCTCTTCACATCTGATGTTGGTTAATTCTTTGACTCTTCTCTAAGAGACGTAGCATGTTTTGTCTAATGCCAAGGTTGCATAATTATTCTCCCGGCTCACTGTGTCACATTTGCAGTGTTAATAATATTAAATATCAAGGCAGCTTGAATAAATGACACAGTGCTGTGACCTACAGAACATGCACAAAAATGTTTTTGTTATGTGTATTGTTATTTATTCTTCTTTTTAAATATCTGATTTTGGTCCATATTGAGGGAAATATAGGCAAGATATAGAGTAGATATAAAAGAGTAGGGGCAGGAGCATCACTCTGGCCCAATAATAATGTCCACTATGAAAATGTCATAGATGGATAACAATTCTGTTTATTCTTGCATTTTCATCTATTATTGATTGAAGAGCAAATCATTTAATTTTGCTGCCAACTCTTGCCCTATTGAATGATTTATGTTGAAGAAAGAATGGCAGGCTCTTTGTGGATACTTGGTATATTTGCTATATTTTTCTTTATGCACCATTCTTAAGTAGCTGATTTATACCAGTTGAAATGTCATTATTCACTATTGGAGAACAATGCTTCAACTGCTGTATAAGGTTATTGGGGGTTATATCAAGAATCCAACTGAGAAAAAAAACAAGTCAATTCTTTATTTTTAGTCGATATTATGGAAGGCTTTTAGATCCATTTGGAAGCTTATTGTACAGCCAACCTTTGCCATTTTTTCTCCCCTTCTGTTATCCAAAAGAATATATTTCCCATTTGTTGCAGATACATAAATGTTATCCTAACTTTAGGAAAAAAAATCATGTTTCACTTTCTATTTTATAATGACAACTCTTCTAGGTTATGGGATAGAATAGAATGAAAGAAAATGAGAGAGAAGAAGGGAGAGGTGAGAGGGTATTGGAGGTAAGATGATAGTGATGTAAACAAGGCAAATTAAAGTGAGGTAAAAAGATTTAAATGGATTTAAAATAATTATTTAAATGCTATATCAAAAGGGTATGGTAAAAAACAAATTTAAAATAGCATTAGGTTTCTGGTTTAAGTAGCTGGGTGGATGGTGCTGCTGCTCATTCAGACTTAGAATATCGGAGGAGGAGTAAATGGTGGTAGTTTTGATACAGTGTAATGGGTTTGAGTAGTAGTGTAATAGGTTTGTTTGTACTTAGTTTGGGGTACTGATAATAAAATCAAATGAACATAGGCAGCACAGTGTTTGCACCCCGTGTTGGCAGCCACCAAAATGGCCCCAAATGATTCCTGCTTCCTGTTATCCACACAATTTTGTAATCTCCTCCCCCATTTTATTGTCATAGGTCTGCGTGACCAATAGAAAATGGAAGAAATTATATGCCACTTCAGAGGCTAGATGTAAATGATAGTCTCCCTTCTTGCTGTTTTGGATTAGTCACTCCAAAAGAAGCCCAGCCTGTGTTAAGGACACTGAGGCAGCACTGAGGACATGTCCACGTGGCAAGAAACTGAGGCCTTCTATCGACAGCCATGGGAGCCATCATGGAAGCAGATCCTCTAGCCCTGATCAAGTCTTCCAATAACTGAAATCCCCATCAACGGATTGATTGTGATATTTTGAGAGACTTTAAGCCATAACAGCTAGTTAAAGGGCTGCCAGATTCCTGACTTTTGAAACTGCATGAGATTATAAATTTTTGCTGTATTATTAAGCTGTTAAATTTTGGCATAATTTGTTATGCAAAAGATAACTAGTAAAGACTTGGATAAAGACACCTAAACTAGAGATAAAGATGAGAATCTCTGGCCTCAATTTTACTGTTTTGGATGACTTTAGCTTTGACATTGTACATGGGGAGAAGATTAATAGAGGAGAAAATCTTAAATACAGCCATATTTAAGGGCCAGGAATTAGAAAGAGAAGGCCCAGAAGAGACTGAGAAGTGCATGTGGAGAATCAAAAAGAGCAATGTCATATATGCCAAGGGAAAAGAATATTTTGAGAAAGAAGGTGGGGGAAGGTGTTACAGAACTAACAAATGCTGCTAAGAGGTCAAGGCAAAGAAAGACTAATATAGAGATAGTCAGGAGGTCATCTGTATTGAAACAGTTTCAGAAAAGGGTTGAAAATAGAAACAAACAAAAAAGTGAGCTGAAAATAGACATTACATTGTTCTGAGGGCAAATGCCTATTATGATCACCACCACAACTCAATACTAAACTTTGGTACAGCAGCGAGTTTTAATTTTGGAAGTGAACTAAAAGTGATCTCACATCTGCAGTGCACCCTTCGTTCACAGAAGTAACGTAATCACCTAGAGATAATTGTTCCCAATTAGGTCCTCAGATTTCCAACAGTAAAGATGCATCAAATATGAGCTCAAGTGAAAAGATCAGCAAATATGCAAGGATATAAATCACCATGAGTAAGCACCAACCAAAGAAAACTAAGATTCTTGAGAACTTCAAATATTGACGTTTTCAGAAAAGAATGTAAAAATAATTATGTCTAAATACATAAAATTTAAAATATGGAACTACAAAATGATCAAACAGCAAAAGAATTCCAAAGACAAATAGGCAGAATGAAAAAAGAATAAAGCAGAACTCTAAAAATATAATGAATGAAATTTTAAAAACTCAATGAATAGATTAAACACTTGATCAGATATGTGGATATGTGTAATAAAAGAATTAGTGAATTGTTGTAAGCTGCTTCAGTAAAGCATTAAAGATGGAGACCAAAAAGAGGAAAAGAGCTGAAACTAGGGCAGGAAAAAAATAGGAAAAAAAAAAAAAAAAAGGAGAGCTTTAGGAATGATTCAGAGTTTAGCATAGAGAGACAAGACTATAGAAAATATATACCTTTTTTTAATAAAGAAAGGATGAGAGACATGGGGAGTGGAAAGAGACTAATGAAACAGAATGAAAAACACACCAATCTATACATAAAGGAAAACAATATACAACACAGGTGATTTTGCAGACCTCTTGGGACACTTTCATAAATAACACTGGTGTTAGGTCTGGTGGAGGGTAAACAGGTGGCAAGGAAGTGGCTAACGGTGGAGAGTAGGAAGCAAATTGTAGCTAAGAACTGTTCCCTGATTGGAACATACATAGTAAAAAGTTCCTGGTAACCTTTAACTGAGCTCATTACCATCTAATTAGCATGGCATGGCTGGAGCTTTGTGAAGGATTCTGGGAAACCTATTATCTAACCCCAACCTACCAATCAACCTCAAAGGCAGGAAACAGCAACCAATCCTGCCAGCCGATAGGTGGGACAAACTAGTGAGCACATAAAAGACAGTGTGTGGTCAGACTTACTTCTCCAGTTGGGGAGACTGACCTGTTCCTCTCTCTCTGGGATGTATTGTCACTTTGTGTCATTTTGTGTAACTTCCTTCTTCACTTTCACTCCATATAACTTCTTCCTTTTATGTGATAAATTGTTTGTATAAAATCACTCTGTGTTTGTGATCATATCATCATTGGCTTGACTCAGTACTAGCATTTATTGCTGACACTGGGAAGCAGGGGACCAGGGGACATCCAGATGAACTAACACTAGGACAAATTATATCCACATAGGGAAAAATAAAATTATATTGCTACTGCAAACCATACCAGATACAGTCAACAAAATCTTATTGAGCAACTACCATGTGCTAGCCACTGCATTTATTATTGGGCTTTAAGAAATGAAAGGTAGAGCATTTCTTTTCATAAATATCTTATATCCATGCCTTATTTTCTTTCTTGTCTTGTTTTGATTATTGAAGTAGATATTTGAGAGAGGATTATAATCTTCTAGATGATATTTCTTCTTCCGGTGTGGCTTTAATTTCCACAGCTCTTCCAGAATAATATTTCTGTAATGTAAATCTGATTATGTTCTCTTTGCTTTCACAATTTCTACTCTCTTTGCAGTAAAATATGCATGCCACAGAATAACAGGTCAAGAGCTTTCTCATCTCTACCTTCCCAACCTCTCAATATAGTTATATTCATGCATAATATCTTTACTCGTCTACTTTCAGCTTCCTGAACCCAGTGTTCTCATATCCTGTCACCCTTCTATGTATTTGTTTATGCCACTTCCTTGTCCAGAGATGTACCATTGCATCTAACTTTGTCCCTGTGCAGAAGTCATTTCTCAACTTTTTAAAGACTCAGCTTATGTATTGTCTCTTCTGTCAATTTAGCAGAAATGACTTCTCCTTGCTTTCTATTCAGCTCTCTGTTGTAGCATTTAAAACACTGTATTAACAGCTTTTGCTTACTGTTCTATCTTCTTGGTAACCTCATTGAGGATAAGTAATTTTATACATGCCTAAGATTTAGAACAATTTAGAACATTCTTAGATAGAATACAAATTAAAAAAAAATAACCAAAACCAAAAACAAACACAAACTTAACATATTAATTGATTCTATTTGAAATTATTGTAAATAATAGATAGTTTGTATTTGTCAAATAACATTGTATTAGAGAAAATTATAGGAACATGAAGATCCAAAATAGTATTATGAAACACATGATTATAATGAGAACCTTTCAGTTCAGTTTTGTGCGTGTAATTTGCTTTGGCCAATAGGGTGTTAGCAAACAAACCTCAAGCAAGGAGCTAAGATATTCTAGAATGGCAGATGTTGTTTCTCTCATAGAAGAAAGTGGTCTGACTAGGCCACTAATGGTTTTTTACTTGCTTGTTTTTGTCCTTTGAAATTGCAGGTTCATACATAATAATTCCTTGCAGGTAGTAGGATTCTGATTAAAAGGCTCTATTGAACAGTGACTTATCTCTCTACTTGGAATTTGCAAATGCTAATGAACTGACATATTTTTGTATGTGCTTCACAGACATTTACTTCACTTTGCTCCCACCTGATTTCCAAAAAACACACAAAAGTCTAGATTCCACAACTGTCCCAAAGTAGGGCTTATTTACTTAGCCAAAAAAGTTCACCTCTGAACAGTCACATATAAATCCCAAACCAAAGCCATACCCATCAAGATTCTAACCCAGAAGCAGATGATGCCTCTGAGACTAGTACCAGATTTGCTTTTTTTATTTAGCACAGTTCTATAGCCAGGCAGAACTCTCCCTGAAGCCATCGGAATCAGTCTGTAAAAAATTGAAAAAGTTTTGTCTGACTCACAGGTGCACCATAAAGCAAAAGACAGCCCTGAGTGAAAGAAGAAAAAAAAAATTGAGGTCACAGCAAGAAAGGAGTCCACTTAAGTTACTCAAAAATCTCAAATACCATAAAAAGTAAATCAAAGAGCCATAACAGGATTTCTGGAGACATTAGTGCTTTAGCGACCTGGCATCTGAGTTTATTAGAACAGAGTGATAATGAGGCCATGCTTTAGGGTTCTGAGTGCACCTCTTGCTTTGGCTGTGCTCCAGTGCTGTGTACTTCACCCCTTCCCCAAATCAGTAACCATGAAGCATTTGCTGTCAGTTACAATGGGACCTGGGTGAAAGAGTTTTGACGAAGCAGTGCAAATCCATCACTGCCCACTGAAAAACCAGGTCAAGGTACAGGTCCTATTGATGGAGCCCATGAGAGGTTGAGTAAATTCATTTCAGGGGAGAATCACAAAGTTACAGAGCTGAAGATTTATCAATTGTCAGTTTTCCCTCACTGTTCTTTGTTAATATTGTTTTCCTTCATAATTTATAAGCTAAAAGTAGGCAAAGGGTCAGTTACAGTGGTGAGTTACTTGGCCTCTTTAACCCAGCTTGGATAAGGCCTGGGGTCGACTGGGCCACAGAAAGAAAGTGGTTTTTTCTAACATAGAATTCTTGGAAATAATTCTAGCAATGCTGCCATAACTATGTCTAAGGCTACTAACTGAATACAAAGACATCATATGGAAGAAGCACAAGGAAATAGTTTTTAATTTAACTTATAACAAGCGATATTGGGTTTTATTATGGTTATTGAAATTTCACTATAGGCAACTCTGTGTCTGTAATAACTAAGTTTCCTAAGGAAAGGAATCATTCATTTTACATTTGCAAGATTTCGAAAAAGGCTTCTTAGTAAGAAATGATTTATTTTTTATTCCTAATATTTTTAATTTTGTTTTTAGTTAACAAATAATAATAATGTATATATTTATGGGGTACCATGTGATGTTCTATTACATGTTTAAATGTGACATGATTAAATCAGGGTAATTAACAAATCTGTCATCTCACATACTTTCCATTTTTATGGTGAAAACATTTAAAATCTACTCTTTCAGCAATTTTTATATATAAAATGCATTATTATTTATTATAGTCACCATTCTGGGGAATAAATAACTAAAGCTTATTCCTCCTGTCCAACTGAAACTTTCTACGCTTTGACCAATATCTCCCATTTCTCTGTCCATTTTCCTCCCCCAGCCTCTGATAATCATCATTCTAATCTCTACTTCTATAACTTAACTCTTTTAGATTACACTTATAAGTATCTGTCTCTCTGTGCCTGATGTTTCACTCAGCATAATGTTCCCCAGGTTCACCCATATTGTCACAAATGACAGGATTTCACCCCTTTTTGAGGTTGAATAGTATTTCATTGTGTATATATACCACATTTTCTTTATCCATTCATCTGTTGATGAACACTTAGGTTGATTCCTTATTTTAGCTATTGTGAATAGTACTGCAATAAACATGGGAGTGCACATATATCTTTGGCATACTGATTTCAATTCCTTTGGATATATATACTGATGTGGTATTGTTGGATCATATGCTAATTCTATTTTTAGTTTTCTGAGGAATCGCTATGCTATTTTTCCTAATGGCTGTATCAATTTACATTCCTGCCAGCAGTGCACAGTGTTCCCTTTTATCCATGCCCTCATAAACACTTGTTACCATTTGTCTTTTTGATAATAACTATTCTAACATGTGTGAGGTGATATCTCATTTTGGTTTTAATATGTATTTTCTAATAATTAATGATAATGAAAATTCTTCATATATCTGTGGGCCATTTGTATGACTTTTTTAAAAAAGTGTCTATTTAAGTCTCTTGCCCATTTGTTGATTTAGTTATTTGTGCTCTTGCTACTGAGTTGTAGAAAATACTTTATTTTTAGGGATGCTATGAGAAATTTTATTAATAATGAGATATATTCATTCCACATATCAATTAAATATTTAAACACAAATTCTACGTATTTTTTACTTTGCTAATTTTATGCATAATTTTATAAATAATTTATTACCTAGGGCAAAATTTAACTCTTCATTCTAACATTGGGGGCACCACTAAGTGTGAAGTAAAACATAATATAACCAAGGTAATATGACTTGCCAATTTTTAAATATGTTGGTTACTCTTTACAAAATCAACAAGTCTATGATTGAGAATTAGATGAAATAAATAAAGTTACTCTAGGCATGCATTATCCTGTATGGAAGCAAACATTTTTAAAAGGTTATTGAGCAAAAGAGTATTACAAAGTGGTGGGTGGGGAGGTTGGAGGAGGAGAAAGAGAGACAAAATAATATTATAAGAATTTTCATAGCAGTGCAGCTAAAACACCTCAAATTGCTTTCTCAGATAGTCTTCATCCAAAGTGGCACTGACCTGACAATCACTGAAATCTAGAATAAACCCCAAACCAAAAGAATATACACACATATTTGAGTGGCTAACACACATTTTTTAGCATTCAATGAACTAAATGACCCAAGGAAAGTGTGTCATCAAAGATGAAAATGTAACTGACATAAAATATCATTACTGAGTTTCATAATTATGAGTAGTTATAAAATAAAAATACTAAATCATGATTATAAATTAGAAAGTGAAAATGAATTCTAGAATAATATAGAAACAAAAATGCCTAGCCAAGAATGAAGAAAAATTATAATGAACTACAAATATTTCAGATAGTTAAAAATGTTTTGTTTTATTAAAACACTAATGGACATTTTTAGGTCTAATAAACCTGTACCAGGAGAATAAAAGAAAGACAAACCTTAGAAGCACAAATATGGATTTGTCTCATACTTAATCAGCTATCCTAACTTGCTTCATTTTAGTAGGAGCAAACTAATTACAAAAGAATACAAAGGTCAAGAAACATTTTCATCATTAAAAAAAATGACAACCATAATATGCCGAAATAAAAAAAAAAAGAGAAAAAAAAATGACAACTTCTAGGCATCAGTGTGGATAATTTAAATGCTGGTTAGAATATATATATAGCATATGAACCTGAAAAATAAAATTGATTTTTTTAAAAAATCATAAATATAGAAAAGACTTAAAAAGTTTTACTCAATGTAAGATTAAGAAATGATCAAACAGATTGAATAATATAATTGCCTGGATAATTAGACTTCATAAACTGATAACTTACATGAAAATAAGTTAATGAAAATACCCAAACAAAATTAAGAACTCATTTAAAACAATTAGAGAGAGAAAATTAAAGCCAATATAGGGAAAGAATGGCGATTTCTCAGCTAAAAAAAAAATATATATATATACACACATATATGTGTGTATATATATATACACATTTATATATATATATATATAAATTTTTAGTGGTAAAACATATGCAGTATTTATATTACCAAATAAAGAGAATTGGGGATTCCAGAAAGGGTTTTTGAAGTTAGAGACATATAGAAATATAGAATATAGAAATATAGAATAACTATTAGAAGGAGAAATGTATAGCAGTAGAATTACAGTGTCAATTTTTATGTGTATACTTAATGAAAAAATTTTACTCAAAATTTGGGAATATATTTCCATAAGAATATAGGAACAATGCATCAACAATTCCGTGAAAGATTTTAAAAGGTAAAACTTTCTATTTTAAAATGTTTTAGCATCTAGTTAATAGAATAAAATAATAATAATAATAAAACAATTTTCAGGACTGTTCTCTCTCTGATCTATGATACTAAACAATGACTTGGCCAGATTTTAAAATCTTCTTTACATTAATTTTCTCATTTCTATGGAAAAGGGTATAGTATGTTAATCTTCTTCACAGGATTTTTGTGTAGATGAAGTTGGGAGCATCATTTATTCTAGTTGTTCCTAAAGTTTCCAAGGTCATAGTCAGCCCCCCTGTGTTATCTCCCTGCCTCCCTGCCAGGCCTGATGCTAACTCTCAGAAGCTCTGCTTTGCCTTTTCATCCAGAAACATCACGTTGTACGCTGCTCTCACAAAGGGGGCCTCGGGATCTCAGAGAGTGTTATGAACCTAGCCTTACACTGCTCCAGTCTGAACGAGGCCATTACAAGTGGGATTAAGTATTACCCTGGAAGGATGGGAGTTCGAATCATGGCCAGACCCTGTGTGCATTAAGATTCCCTTTAGTAAGTCCGTATAGAAAGATTAAAACCAGATGGGTGCTGCTAAAAACAGGTGCGCAAAAGGAGATGCCCATTCAGTGGTGTTAGGATAAAAATGGATCTGTCTAGGGGTACCATAACAGCATTTTTAGAGTAATATACCAGAGTGTCATAGCACCATTTTTAGAATGACATAGCTACATAATAGCTATGTCATTCTAGCTATGTATAGCTACACATAGCTACATAAATGTAACACAAACTGACTTGTTTGAGTTCGTTATACATGATTTCTCCACAAATCAAGTGAAAGCGACCACATTGCTTTATTCCATACTTTATAATTCTCCTGCTCACTCTGTCCTTTTGGAGAATATTAAAACACAATTCACTCTCCTTTAATTTGTGTAGAGATGAGACTGGGATAGAAGTGCCACGTAGCTGACAGGTCATACTTTAAATTAAGTTTCCCAAATAAGAATTTAATCTAGTTTCAATAAAAGAGTTATTAACCACTTTTAATTAGGAAAAGCTGGGCTGAATCTGGGGTACTTTCCTTCAGCCTCCCAATGCAAGGAGTGATCATTAGTCACTGATGATATCAGAGCTTGTCTTCAAAGGGCCGTGTACAGAGGCCACCAAGTGAATCTCAGGAGAAAGGAGAGGGTTGAAATGAACAGTGCTGGGGATATTCTACAGATCTCAGTTTGACTTATTTGCAAAGGCTTTATCTTGGCATTAACACATGGAGAGTCTCTTTGCAAATTGACTAAAACTTTTGGCATTCACAAAATAAGATCAAAAAAGAACTCACTGCTTTAAAAAAAATGTATTTAGCAGGCTAGAAAGTTTGCAAGCTCTTACTTATATTTTGTTGGACCTGCTTGATATACAATAGCAAGAAATGTTGCTCTTATTAGTCAGATTACAAATCAATGGCAAACAATCATAAATGGGTCATGTGATCACAGGCACTCAACTTTTTCTCACTCCACATGCATTCTTCTTAAAGCCCAGTAAGGGTGACCAATGGAATACAAAAATGAGACAGAACATGTATCAGTGGTGAATTTTTTAAAAAATTTGTATTGTTTTTTAATTTTTTAAATTATTTTGGGTACATATTAGTTATATATAAGTATAGGATTCATGTGATGTTTTGATACAGGTATACAATGTATATTAATCAAATCAAATTAGGACATCCATCACTTCAAGCCTTTATTATTTATTTGTGTTAGGAACACTCCATCTGTACTCTGAAGGATGTCTACCATGAACATTTCCTGCATCTTGAGGCATTTCTACCAGATTAGATACAGATTAGGGACAGATTTTGTTTCACTAAAGAGATTGGAAATTAAGCAGAGGGAAGCTTGATAAAGCTTTGCAGCCACTTCTTCACTTGCAAGGGAGACTGTAGTTCATGAAAGGATGGCAGTATAATGCCAAGACTTCTCTTATTGAGGTGGCATACGATGAACAGAAAAGACACATAGCAAGGGTTATTCTTAAAGTGACAAAATACCTGTTCAGTAGGGTGTCCTTCAAATCTGATGGGTAGCAAAAAGTCTGCATTGTTAGAATTCACTTTGACTGGGGCTACAAGTACATGAAAGTCGCAGTGCCTTTTTAGAATGGGTGATTGCAACACACAGAAGTGGGATAATGGAGTTCTTCCTGGAGCAAAACCAGTCACAATAATAAATGAGAATGCATAGGTTGATTTCCAAATGAGTAAGTAGACAAAATCATCAGACCTATGAAAAGACATAGGTAAAAGGGACCACTTTCGAGAATTAGAAAAATCAAAGGAAATGTCACTCTCTAAAACAGATATACTACAGAATGTTTCAGAAAATATCTAATTTGAATGTTCAAAAATTTTGATCTAAAATCCACAAAGAGTATTTAAAGATGAAAATCATGATTGTGAATTTAACTATATTACAGATGGTGAGAAGCACATGGGAAATTGCAAAACGGAAGTAGTGCACTGAATCACATAAGCAAGAACTCACCCAGAACTCAAAGGAGACATATAGACATATGAAAATGAAACTGGCCAGACACAACAGACCCAGGATTTCTGATATAGTGATAACTGGAATCCTAGAGAGAGGGAAACGTAAGCTAAAACTACAGAGGGGGCGAACACAAAACTTTCCAGAACTGAAGAAACAACCAAATTTAAAAACAAATTAAATGGGTTTACTAAATATCAAAGAAATTGATAAAGAAATCAATATGTATCCAGATAAAATTTTTTAATAGAATTTCAATGATAATAGAAAAACATAAAATTTAAAAGAGGAAAACTTTAAAAATATATCAAAAAGTTTAAAAGGATATGTTTATTTTAAATTTTTCTACATGTATAAAGATACCGTAAAAAAGTCCACGATACGTTTTAGGGGAAAAGAACAATAACATTGTTTTAAAAAAGAAATCTCTAGCAATGAGCTTTTAGATTTGACTCCTAGAATGTAGAGAACAAAAGTAAAAATAGGCCAATGGATTACATCAAAATAAAAAGCTTCTGCACAACAAAGAAAACAAGTAACAGAGTGAAGAGACAATCAATGAATTGGGAGAAAACATTTGCAAGCCATATATCTGGTAAAAGGTTAGTAAATAAAAATATTTAAGTAACTCAGCTTTATAAAAAGAAATTCAATAATCTATTAAAAAATGGACAAGGGACCTGAGCAGACATTTCTCAAAAGAAGATACATAAACAGTCAACAGATTCCTGAAAATATGTTTAACATCATTAATCATTAGGGAAATTTAAATTAAAACCACAATGAGATATCACTCACACCTGTCAGATTGTCATTATCAAAAGATAAAAGATACAAAGTGTTGGTCAAGATGGGAAAAGGGAACCCTTGTACACTGTTGGTGGGAATGTAATCTAGTATAGCTATTCAGGAAAACTGTATGGATGTTCCTCAAAAAACTAAAAATAGAATTGCCATGTGATACAGCAATCGTATTTCTAGGTATTTACCCCAAAGATTTGAAATGAATATGTCAAAGAAATGTCTGTACTCCCATGTTCATTGTAGCAATATTCACTATAGCCAAGTTATAGAATCAACCTAAGTGTCCATTAACAGATGATGGGTAAAGAAAACGTAATATATATACACAATGAAATACTATTCAGCCTTAAAAAGAAGGAAATCCTATTATTTGCAACAACATGGATGAACCTAGAAGAAATTAGTGAAATAAACTAAGCGCAGAGAGACAAATAATATATATTCTCACCCCTACGTGGTATCTAAATCAATGAAACTCAAAGAGTCAGAGGGCAGAATATTGTCACAGAGGCCAGGGGATAGAGGAAATGGGGAGACGATGGTCAAAGGTTACAAAGTCTCAATTAGGCAGGAGAAGCCTTGTTTTTTTCTTTGGATATAAAGCACAGTGTGGTAAATATATAATAAATGACAATGTGTTTTACATTTAAAAATCACTGAAAATAAATTTCAAATATTCTCACCACAAAAAAAATGATAAGTATTTGTCATGATGGACATATTGTTAATTAGTTTGATTTACTGATTTCACATTGTATTCGTAAATCATAACTTCATTTTGTATCCCATAAATATAAACTCTAATTTTTCAGTTTATAATTAAAATATTTTAAATATATAAATTACAAAATAATATGTACTTTACCAGAAAAATTAATTAAAGATTTTAAGAATGGGGAATTATAGATATAAATCCTGATGATTGTCAACAAAAAACCCTTGAAATAAAAGAGTTGTATTTTTAAGAGTATTACTATTTTTATTATAAATTAACTCACATTAAAAAGAAAACCTTGACTTAGGCTATGTAATGTCCAACAATAATAATAAAATTGTATAATAATTTTCTGGGTCTAAGTGTAAATTAAGAGCAGTAAAAACTATAAATTGGAGAGGGAAGTTTGAGAAAAAAATTAAAATAAGTGGATAGTTATTTGAGGGGCATAAATAGATACTTTATTTTATAATTAGAAAAACAAAAATAAATAAAGATAACTTATAGGCTAGGCATAAATGAATAAATAAAAAAAAGAAAGGCCCTAAGGGAGTCACTAGGATGATATTTTAGGTATTTGCTATAATCTCTAATTCCTAGTTAGGATTTTAACTGCAGTAAGAAGATATAGACTATTCCCTACTAGCAGTATTTATTACAGATTTCATACTCCATTTAAAAAGAAGTTGTATGGAACCCTCAGTCATTACTGGTAAAAGTGTAAATTAGTACAACTTCTTAGGAAAGCTGGCAGTGCCCACTAAAACTCAACATATACATATTCTATGACCTGTCAATTCTAGTCTTGGGTGTATACTAAACAGAAGTGAGTGTTTTTGTCCACCAAAGATGTGTTAAAGAATGTGCACAGCAGCTTTATTCTCGTAAGTCAAAACTGGAAGTAACTCAAATATCCACCCACAATAAAATAGATAAAGGATTGTTATACAGGGCCAGGCGCAGAGGCTCACGCCTGTAATCCTAGCACTTTGGGAGAATCGTTCAAGGTCAGGAGTTCAAAACCAGCCTGAGCAAGAGCGAGACTCCGTCTCTACTAAAAATAGAAATTAATTGGCCAACTAAAAATATATAGAAAAAATTAGCTGGGCATGGTGGCACATGCCTGTAGTACCAGCCACTCAAGAGGCTGAGGCAGGAGGATTGCTTGAGCCCAGGAGTTTGAGGTTGCTGTGAGCTAGACTGATGCCATGGCACTCTAGCCCGGGCAACACAATGAGACTCTGCCTCAAAAAAAAAAAAAAAAAAAAAGAATTTTTATGCATTCATACAATAAAATATTACATAGCAATGAAAAAAAAAACAAGCTATAGTTACATGCAACACAATGCTGAGTAAAAGAAGTAAGACTAAAAAGAATATATATGGTATGATTCCATTTATCTGAAGGTTGGCATAAGGAAACTAATCCATGTTTAAAGAAGTCAGAATAACAGAGGAGTATTGACTGGAAGTAGGCACAAAGGATCTTTTTAGGGTACCGGAGATGTTTATGTCTTGATCTGGGTTGTGGCTACACCGTTATCTATTTAAAAATCATCAAGCTATAAACTTAAGGCTTTTGTACTTTACTACATGTGAATTATTACTCAATAAAAATTCCTAAATTACAAAATTAAAAAAATTTCCAAACATTTGAAGGCAAACACTAGGAGGAAAAAAATGGATACTTCCTTTCCAACTCAATAGGATAAAAGGAGAAAAATAATGAAAAATTACAGAAATCATAAAACAAGTTTACAGGACAACCATATCCATTTTCTCAATAACTCTAAATTATTTTTTAAAATCAGGATAAAGACACAGACTCTCACAATGGAGTAAAAATGCAAAATCCAACAGTATGCTCTTGATAAAATGCATACCTAAAATAAAGTGACAAGGATTAATTTGAAAAACAAATTATGTGCATGAATGCTTATCACCAAGTAATTGACAACAGCAAAACTCTCAATACAATTTTAATAATCTGTATAACCTGTTAAATAAATTGAGGCATTTCCATCTGAAAGGATATTATTTTTAGCATACTATTGAGATGTAAAATTGTTAAAAGTGTCATGGTCAGATTGCTGTTAGCCTTACACAAGTGTATACATCTCCATAGTTTTATATGAGTGATGGGAATATGGATCATTTTAATTTTTTATATTCTAAATTTACTGAAATATATTTAGAATATGGCTTATTTTAATAAGAAGAAACAAAATCAGAACAGAGAAGTTGAATACATGAACTTTGCCCATTCCATAAAGTGTGGAAGTTCCAGGCTAAGGTTTCTATGATAAGCTATGTTGCCTCTATTCCGATGAAAGCAGCTTCAAAGAGAACAAATATTAAGGTTTTATTTATAGGTTTGTAAGTTCCAGTCTCATTTCCTCTCTTTTTCATTAATGTTATATTCAGCCACTAAAAGTGAAGGAAATTGAATAAAGGCAAATTTGAAATATGCAGTAGCTCATGCAAAATAGTTTAAGAGGAGCCTTAGAAATTGCTTTGCATAAATATAACACCGAACACTTAATTGTCTCCTGCCTCTTAATGTGCAGCTTGCACTATTAAAGCCAATTGCTTTCTATATACCTTATAAAACAGAAATGTCGCTTTCTCTTCTCAAAGACTAACCAGATAACAACTTTCTAACTCTAAAGTCTTTGTTTATGCCTTTTTAAAAAAGTCCCTCTTCTTAAACCCTAGATAGCACTTACCACATAATAGAAATAATAAGACACAAAACACTAAATTTTAACCAGATTCATACCTACAAAACGCCTGTCTTTATATTATTCATAACACAGAGATGGTAATGAGCAGACATAATGTAGATAAGGCACATACAGTGATATAATTAAAAAGTCTTTTTTTTTTTTTTTGCCTAAGAGAATTCTGGGAATTGACAAGATCATTTTTTGTGAAGGCTCATATTAATATGAAATATTCATCAGATGATATGTTTTTAGGAAAGTTACCATTTATATGACAATCTTTCATGAAATTTAGAACTGTCACAAACATCTATATGAATTGTGAATTTTTCTTTTGTTTTTCTTATTTGACATCATATACAAAAGTAACCATTTTTCTCCCTTCACAGTACATACTTGCACCTGGTTGTCCATGACTCTCTTGTTTTATGTTATTTTCAAGTTTCATTCTATTTTTTCCTCCTTGATAAAAACTGATGTAAATGTATTTGAGCTCTTACTTTAAACATGCATCTTTGTATAAAGTGGTGTTATGATTTTATTCACTTTCATTCTTACTATTTTTATTAAAACACTATATTTCTAATCTCTAAATTGCTATAAATTAATGTTTGTTTACATATGTAGTGTACAATATATATACATATTCATTATATGTAGACATTATATACATACACACACATACATACATATAGTCATGTGCACATACCCAGGAAAGGGGTTGCTAATAAGGAATATACATTCTTCATTTAAATAGATCCTGCTAGATCACTTAGTAGCATGAGAATATGATTTGTGGTTATAAAAATGGCTACTGAGTTTCTTTTTCTCTACATCCTTGAAAATAAATTCTAAGACCCCTCTTTCTAATGTGAATGATTCTGATGGATATAAACGATTGTTTAATTTGCTTTCCTTTGATCATTAGTAAGTTTGAAAATATCTTCATATCTTTGCTAGCATTTGAGCACTCCCTCTGTGAATTGCCTTTTTTACATTGCTTTCCATGCTTTACTGCATTTTTAACTCAACAGAGTTCCTTATATATTCTAGATATTAATCTGTTTTAGACACCGCAAATGTTTTACCACAGTATATCATTTATCTGTAAAGTTAGTGAAGCAAAAATTTTTAATTTGGATGTAGTAAAATGCATCATTTTAAAATCTGTTTTGTATTTTTTGAGTCTGGTTAAAGATGAGTCTTCAACCTTAGCTCATAAAGATATTTTCCAACATTGTCTTCTATTAGCTTTACCATTTCACTTTAATCATTTAAAATACACCTTTTTATACAGTAAAATAAAGATTAAGCTTTCTTTATTCTCCATGTAATGTAATACAGTTTTCCAGACAGCATCTACTAAAGAAGCAAACTTTACTTTGACACATTCTAGTGTCACCATATTTCAGCTTCATATATATATGTATAATTTTTAAATTTTATTTCAAGAAAATATGAGGGTACACACATTTTGGTTGCATTTTATATCATTGCCTCTCCGTAGATGTGGGGAGACAGAAACACTCTTACACTGCTGGTGGGACTGAAAATTAGTGCAACGTTTGTGGAAATTTGGAGATACCTTAAAGAGCTAAAAATGTATATATATATATTTTTTGAGATCCATATTCTGTTATATTGGTCAGTTCATCAGTTAATATGCCAATGTAATACTAATTTTTATTGCAACTAATTTTTATTGCAATGAACTTATATCCTTTTTTAAGATCTAGTAAGATAGATCCTTCTCTCTTTGTTCTTCTTTATAAAATATGACCTAGCTCTTAATGGGACTTTATTAAGTCAAAGTTTAGAATGTTAGGTTCCCCTACAAATCCAGTTGAAATACTTCCATCTGTGTTCATTATGCATCATTTCCTTTATTTTGATTGTCTTTTGAGATCATTAATATATTTAATTTTTTCTTTGAATAGTTTGTAAATTCTTGGTACTTATAGAAAACTTTATTTTTGTGTTTGCTATCATTAATGACACTTTATTTTACCTTAGAACTATGGTACTATTATATTTTCCAGTGAAAGCTATTACTTTTATATTTAATATGCCTGCTGAAATATATTATTCATTCTAATAGTTTTCTGAATCTGTTGAGTTTTCTGTATAGATGATTACATCAGGAAAATGATAGATTTATCCCCTCCAAGCATTACAATTGTGCTTTTGTACCTTATTGTATTGAGCATATTTTCAGTTACATCTCAAACACAAATAATACAGCAAACGTTATTGTCTTATTCCTAATTTAAAATGGGAATAAGCTAAAGTCTCTCAATCATTTTACCTGTAGTATTTAGGTATATAGTCTTTAATAAGCTTCTAGATTATTGTGTTTCTTACCATTCTTGAGTTAATCATGTGCTGTTTCTCATTTAGGTCAGCAGGGTAAAGTAATATAGTGAATACTAATGAATAGAACAATAGCTTTTCTAGTATTAAACCAATCTCATATGTATCATAACTCATAATTGATCAGGGATTATTATTTAATTAGCTAAGTGATTTAATTAGCTAATATTATATTTAGAATTTTTGGCATCTAGGTTCAACAAGTAAAATATACCTATAATTTATTTTCTGATATTGTCTTTGTACAGTCACATATAAAATTTATACTATACTAAAAATATTTGCCAAATGTGCAGTGGTATCCTACTGTGGTTTCAATTTGTGCTCTATGGTAACTAATAATGTTGAACATCTTATGTAATGTTTGCCATTAGGGTTAGGGTTAGGTTTAGGGTTAGGGTTTGCTATTCATTTATGTAATGAAAGCATTCACATGTTTTCTTTGAAGAACTGTCTAAAATTGATATTTTTTAAAAATATCAGATGATTTATATTTTTCTTAATTAACTGTGATTTATGTACCTTCTGAATCTCTCTCTCTCTCTTTTGATATGTGTTTTGTGAAAATATTCTCCCAATCTGTGGCTTGGATTCTCATTTTACTAACTGTGTGCTTTTTAAAGATAAAAAGTATTAATGAAATCTAATTAATCCATTTTGTGTGCTATGTTTGTGTCCAACCTAGAGAAATCTTTTCCCAAAGGTTGTATAATTACACCTCCCACATTTAGGTGTATGATTCACTTTAATTAATGTTTGTACATGTATAAGGTATTAGGCTCCATTTCTCTTCCTATGCATAGCAAATTATTCCAGAACAATTTGTTGGAAGGATTGTTTTTTTACATTTGATTACCTTGGCACCACTTTTCAATATTAGCTGATCATATATGTGTGGGTCTATATCTTGACCATCTATTCTATTTTTTTCTTTTTTTAATTTCATCATATTATGGGGGTATAAATATTGTTAAGGTTACATATATTGCCCTTACCACCTCCCCCATCCCCACCCCCACTGAGTCAGAGCTTCTAAGCATCCATCCTCCAGGTGGTGCGCATCACACTCATTGTGTAAGTATACACCCATCCCCTCCTCCCCTCTCCCACCTGCCCGAAACCCCATAAATGTTTTTTGTTTGTTTGTTTGTTTGACATTTTGGTTACAATTTATATCTGTGCCTCTCCCTAGGAAATGTTAGAGATATGCCCTTCCCCTCCACAATGCTCACCACATCTCTAAGATGTGGGTCTACGCCCCCTCCCAATCCCTAGTGAAAATTACCACCATTTGAGCACCATAGTGTTAATCAGTCAGTACGAATTTGATGGCGAATACATGTGGAGTCCATTTTCCTGATCTCGTGTCACCTCATTTTGGATAATGGGCTTAGGTTAATCCAGGATAGTATAAGCAGTGCTAGCTTGCTGTCGTTTCTTAGAATTGAGTAATATTCCATTGTGAATATATACCAAATTTTAATTATCACTCATGAATTGATGGGCACTTGGGTTCTTTCCATGTCCTTGCAATAGTTAATTGTGCTGCCATAAACATTCGGGGTGCAGATGTCTTTATAATAGAATGTCTCATGCTCTTTTGGGGATGCCTAAAAATGCTATTGCTGGGTCGAATGGTATTTCTATTTTTAGCTGTTTGAGGTATCTCCAAATTCTTTTCCACAAAGGTTGAACTAATTTGCAGTCCCATCAGCAGTATAAGAGTGTTCCTGTCTCTCCACATCCTCGCCAGCATTTGTTGTTTTGGGATTTCTTGACACAGGCCATTCTCACTGGGGTTAGGTGGTATCTCATTGTGGTTTTGATTTGCATTTCTCTAACGATTAGAGATGTTGAGCATTTTTTTATGTGTTTGCAGACCATTATTCTGTCTTCTTTGGAGAAGTTTCTGTTCATTTCCGTTGCCCATATCTTGATAAGGTTGTTTGATATTTTCTTGTTAATTCTTTTGAGTTCTAGATAGATTCTTGTTATTAGACCTTTATCAGAAGTGTAGAGAGCAAATATTTTCTCCCATTCTGTGGGTTGTCTATTTGCTTTAATGAAAGTTTCCTTGGCTGTGCAGAAGCTTTATAATTTGATCAGATCTCATTTGTTTGTTTTTGATGCTGCGGTGATTGTCTTGGGGGTCTTCCTCAAGAATTCTTTGCCTAGGCCAATGTCTGATAGGGTTTTCCCAACATCTTCTTCCAGGATTCTTAAGGTTTCATGCCTTGGGTTTAAATATGTTATCCATCTTGAGTGGATTTTTGTGAGAGGTGAGAGGTAAGGATCCTGACTCAATCTTCTGCATGTAGCTATCCAGTTTTCCCAGCACTATTTATTTATTTATTTATTTTTGAGACAGAGTCTCACTTTGTTGCCCAGGCTAGAGTGAGTGCTGTGGCATCAGCCTAGCTCACAGCAACCTCAAACTGCTGGGCTCAAGCAATCCTACTGACTCAGCCTCCTGAGTAGCTGGGAATATAAGTATGCACCACCATGCCTGGCTAATTTTTTGTATATATTTTTAGTTGGTCAATTAATTTCTCTCTATTTTTGGTAGAGATAGGCTCTCCCTCGGGCTGGTTTCGAACTCCTGACCTTGAGCAATCCACCCCGCCTCCACCTCCCAGAGTGTTAGGATTACAGGCGTTAGCCACTGCACCTGGCCCCATTTATTGAAGAGAGATTCTTTTCCCCATTGTATATTTTATTTTTTTGAACAATATGCCAATTCTTGTGCCAATACCACACTGTGTTGATAACTGTAGGCTTATAGTAAGTCTTGAAATCAGGTAATATGTATTCTCCAATACATTTTCTTCTTATTCATTGTGCTTTGTGTATCATAGGACCTTTGTGTTTATATTTGAAATTTAGAATAAGTTTCTCAGATTTAATTAAAATGCCTTCTAAGGTTTTGCTTGACATTGCATTGACTCTATAAGTTTGGAGAGTCATGACAAACTGTTGATGTTGTTATCAAATACTGTAATTTCTCTTGAAAATTTTTTGTAGTATTCAGCATACTACATACATGAATTTTATAAAACTTATCATTGTGCATTTAATATTTTAATGATATTACAAATGCAATTTTAAATTTTCACTTGTATATTGGTAATATATAAAATTAATTTGGGAATATTTATCTGAATCCTGCAATCTTGCCAACTACAGTTATAAATGCCATTACTTTTTGTTACATTCAATAGCATTTTCTGAAGCGATGATCATGATATTCATAAACAAAGAGATTTTCTATCTGTATTTCCTTTATTTATTTTTCTTTCCTTTTGCACTCACAAGATCTTCCAATAAAATGATAAACAGAAATGTGGAGATTGTATATATTCACCTTGTTCCTGGATTTGGAGGGAGGAAAATTTAGTATTTTGCTAACTGTGATATTAACTGTGAGTTTTCCATAGGTGCTCTTGATTAGCTTGAAGAAATAACTCTAAAAAACAGAGATTTCTTTTTCCTGAGAGAATTTTATTATTAATGGCCCAAGATGGGAGAAGATGAGTGCCACAGCTCAAGGAGAGACATAATTCACTTTTCCTTTTCCTTTTGATTCTATAGGGGCCCTCAACAAATTGGGTGATGCCCACTCACTTTGGTGAAGATGGATCTTCTTTACTTAGTCCATTCATTTAAATGCTAATATCTTCTAGAACCACCCTCAGAGATATACCCAAAATAATATTTTACCACCCATCTAGGCATCCCTTAGCCTAGTCAAGCTGACACATAAAATTAACCTCTACATGGTGTATTATCCATTGGTTTATAGCTAGATTCAATTTGCTAAATTTTCATAAGAATTTTTATGTCTGCATTCATGTGGTAGATTGGACTGTAGTTTTCTTTCCATGCAATATATTTTTCTTATTTTGTAATCAGGGTAATGTTGGCCTCATTAAATGTGTTGGCACACATATCTTTTCTTTCTACTTTCTGAAAGTTTATGTAGAAATGGTATTATTATTTCTTTCTTAAATATGTGGTAGGAATTACCAGTAAAGCCTAATTTTTCTTTGTGGTTTCAATGATTTTAATCCATTTTATAATCATAGTGCTATTTGTGTTATCTATTCATTCTAAAGTGAGCACTAGAAGTTTCTGTCTCTGAAGGAATTGTCCATTTTATCTAAATTGTTAAAATCATTGGCAAGAAGGTTTTCATAATATTAGTATATTTTTAATTTTATATAGTTCTCTATTAATTCTCCCTCTTTTATTTTTGATGTTAGTAATCTTTGCTTTTGTTCTCTCACTCTATTGTTGCTCTTTCTCTTTCTCTCTCATACTTTTCCTGGTCAGTCCAATTAAAGGTTTTTCAATTCTATTGGTCTTTTCAAAGAAATGGATATTTTTATTTTCTTCATTTTTTCTGTTTATTTTCTTATGCTTAATTTGGATTGAATTTGCTTTTCTATTTCTAGTTTGTTTTAAGATGTAAGACTAGAATATTGATTGTAAATATTTATCCTTTTCTTTTATATATGTATTTGATAATATAAATTTCCTTTAAACAAGCTTTAACTGCATCCCATAAATTTTGTTATATTTAGTTTCCATTAGTTCTAAATTGAAAATATTTCATTTATTTATTTATTTAACCCATGAGCCATTTAGACTATGACTTTCTAGATATTTGGGTTGTTCCAGTGTGTCTGTGTGTGTATGTGTGTTTGAGAAAGAGAGAGAAAAAGAGAGATTGGGAGAGATATCTAATTTAAGTCCTTTGTGGTCAAAGAATATATTTGAAATTTAAATAAATGAATTTTGAAAGTTTAAAATTTAAACTTTCTAGACCCATTTATGGCATAGCATAGCACCTATCTTGGTGATAGATACTGTGTATTCCACAGTTGTTCATGTAGCTGAGTACAGTGATTGAGAGTACCATTCAGATATTTTATATGCTTATTAAATTTCTGTTTAATTGGTCTGTCAATTACTCTGTGAGGTATGATAAAATCTCCAAAAGATGAGTTTGGATTTATCTATTTCTCCCATGAGCTCCATCAATTTTTGTTTCATATATTTTGAAGCTCTGTTATGTGGATATGTATTTATAATCTATCATGTCTGTTATTAATATAATCACTGTAGCTATTTTATGCTTAATGCATTCATGGCATGTCCTTTTCCAGCCATCTACTTTGTCTATTTATTTTTATGTTTAAAATGTGTCTTTTGTAGACAACATGTTGATTCTTGCTTTTTTTTTCTTGCTTTAAAAATTTAAATCAGGTTTCAAAATCTCTGCTTTTTAATTGAAATATTTAGATATTATAATTTTTAATTACCTCTGTGATTGTTTTATGTCCACCAATTTTTAATTTATTTTTTATTTATCTCCTTCAACTCCATAATTTTAAATGTATTTAATATTTTCTATTCTTTGTTGAGTCTAGATATTTATTCATTGATGGCATATTTTCCTTCAATTCTATGAACATTCTTAAAAAAACTATTGAACATATTTATAAAAGATACCTTGTAAAATATTTGCTAAATCCAACATTAAAGCCTTTTTGAGTGTCTACTTACTGTATATTTTCCTGAGTATATATTTCTTCTTCTTCTTTTTTTTTTTTTTTTTTTTTTGAGACAGGATCTTGCTCTGTCACTCAGCCTAAAGTGCAGTGGCAAGATCATAGCTTACTGCAACTTCAAACTCTTGGGCTCAAGGGATCCTCCTGCCTCAGCATCCTGAGTAGCTAGGACTGATTGCAAGTGCATGCTACCATGTCTGGCTAATTAAAAAACAAAAAATTGTACAGACTGGATCTCACTATATTACCCTGGCTGGTCTCAAACACCTGGGCTCAAGTGATCATTCTGCCTTGGCCTCCCAAAAGTGGTAGGATTATAGGCATGAACCACCACCATGCCCAGCCATGTCTTATAACTTTTGATTGAATATTGAACATTATAAGTAACACATTATATTAACTCTATATTCTGTTGTATTATTCTGAGGGTCCTTTTTTTTTTAATTCTAGTCACCTGTGATTCAAATTACAAACATTATCTCCTCCACTGTATGCAGCTTTTCTCGATGCTACTTTTGGTAGGTATAGCTATGAGACTTGGCCAGAATCCTAACCCTCAGTTCAGAAAGCCATAATCTTATTCCTTCCAGTGGAATAATATAGTGGAATAAACCAGAGGAAAGTTTAATTGAAAAGCTGCAGCCTTGCCAGCTAAAGTTTCAGAGATCAGAGCTACAGAAGATGCTAGAAACTGAAAGTGAAATTATGGTAGCATGAGAGCTGAAGAAAGAATAAGATCCAAATTTAATGCATAAACTGCCCAAACCCATGGCTGAGAGCTAAAATACCTGTGAGCAGTGGAGCTCCTAAAAGACACATTGACCAAGCAGGGAGGGAACAGAAAACATTTGATTAATGAAAGATAGAGTTATACAGAACCATGTTTGTGAATTTGATGTTTCCTTAAATGATTATATTTCCCCAGTGGTGCATAGCTTGAGTGGGAGAAAGGTGAAGCCTGATAGCTGAAAGTGTCAAAGTAGAGAGTTGGAGCCAGAAGAATAGCTTGAAATTTTAAGAGAATTAGATCAAGAAAGCAGAAAGTCAGGAACCAAACCTCTTGTGTCTATCTAATTTTTTACTCTCTCATCCATCCTAAGGTATTAATATTTC
Organism: Microcebus murinus; assembly: GCF_040939455.1. NCBI lineage: Eukaryota > Metazoa > Chordata > Mammalia > Primates > Cheirogaleidae > Microcebus > Microcebus murinus. The sequence goes on from NC_134116.1 coordinate 55,717,220, forward strand.
ATGTATTTTCTCCATTCTCTTTTTTTCCAAGTTGGATCCACATGCAATTAGGCTTTTAACAAGGCTATCTCAGGTAAAATTCTCTATGAAATAGATTCTTTCAGGGATCTCTTTCAAATTATACTGAATCATGTGGAAAGTACAGAATTCTCTCTTAATGTTCTGGGAAGAGAAGATGTTTGTCCTGTCAGGCAGATGGACTAATAGTCTATCTACTCACATCAAAAAATAAAAACTGGCACAAAAGGTCGATAATATCAGCTAATTGGGTAACCTCGAGAATAGGAAATGTATTTTAAAATAAAACATTGTTTAGATATTTTCTTATCGAGATCACTACTATTTACAAATATCTTCTCAAAGTTGAGAAGACTAAAATGTAATTTGTATTCTAATTTAATCGCAAATTTATTCTAAAGTAAAGAATAGTTCCATTTATTGGGTTTAATTTACTTTACTACTTTTTCCTTTATAGTTTCATATGCGATACTCTATTATGTAGGACTATAATTCCCAATCCACTGGCTGCAGACTGGTCGAGTCTGTGGCCTGTTAGGAATTGGGCTTCACAGCAGGAGGTGAGCAGCTGGCAAGTGAGTGAAGCTTCATCTGTATTTACATCCACTCCCCATCACTGCCATCACCACATAAGCTCTGCCTCCTGACAGATCAGCCAGGGCATTAGATTCTCATAGAAGCACAAACCCTACTGTAAACTGCGCATGCGAGGGATCTAGATTGCATGCTCCTTATGAAGATCTAATGCCTGATGATCTGAGGTGGAGCTGAGGCGGTGATGCTGGCGCTGGGGAGCAGCTGCAAATACAGATTATCATTAGCAAAGAGGTTTGACTGCACAATAAATGTAATGTGCTTGAATCAACCGGAAACCACCTGGCCCCCCATCCATGGAAAAATTGTCTTCCATGAAACAGGTCCCTGGTGCCAAAAAGGATGGGCACCACTGAATAGGACATTGTAAAACAAAGGCGCATTATATAAATGTGAGACGTCATTATCATGTACTTACTATGCAAGACTGTGCAATGCCCAGAGAAGTAAAGGTAAGGGAATTCTCTGTGTAGAGTATTTTTCTGCATGTTTTGATACATTTCTCAAATCACAATTATTTCCATGGTAACAGACTGAGATAGAAAAAAAAAAAAACAGCTACTGTCTTCTAAGATGTAGCAGAAAAATAATTTGTCTCTAAATGCAAAGCTTCTTAGTCAATCACAAATATTGTCAATAATTAGCAATAACAGCAAGGGGAATTCAATTACAAGCAAAGCAAATTGCTTTTTATTTAAATGTTCTTTTTTTAATGCATCCCAGTGTGAAAGTCCCTCTTTAAATTAGTGAAAGCATGTGTAATCTCAATACCTCCATTGGGGGTTATAGGAGAATATGTAGCCTCACTCTTTGGTTGAGTGTTTAGAGGCTTAGGACAAAATTGTACTACTTTGAGTACTTTCGAATGATAGAAATTCATAGTAATTTAGATAATTAAGTCTATTCAAACTTTATTTCAATTTTCTCTGGCTGTAATATTCTCGTATTCTAGCTTAATATATTCATGTTTATGTAAAATTAAATGCAGTCTTAACTATTCTGTAGTCATTTTAAAAATAATCTGGGCCATCTTTATTTTAATTTCTGATGCTCTTCAACCTTGTGGAAAGGTCCAACTAATGTTGTACTAGAAAAAAACAAAGATAACTTATGTCATTTTTGTTCCTGTCAGTTGAGTTTAATTTTTGCAGTACGTTTCATTTTAGGAGAAGTAGTAGATAGTAGAAATGTGAAAAATTTATGAACAGGAACCATGGCATCTGGAGGAAGAACCCTAGATGTTCACCCTTCAATAACCTCATTAAAGAGATGAGAATAAAATAATTCAATTTGGGCATCTTAGGGAAATATACTTTGAGGTCAAAGTTTATCAACTGGTAAGAACTCCTTTGCTTCTTTTCTCTAAAAAGGAGTCATATTCCTAAAAACGACTGTTCTGCCCAATGATTTGTAACTTGGCATAGAAACACAGGATATGCAAATTAGATCACTAGCAGAGCAGAACAATTCAAAGTATGGGAAAACATAAACTATAAGCAACTTTCTCTTCTAGGTCTAAACTCCAGTATTTTCATCCCATCAAATTCAGAGTAACATATTTCCAATTGATTTAATCTGTATAAATATTAAAAATTGACTTGTGGCCACATGCAGGCAGTTTTCAGTGAGGTTAACTGCAAGTTCTTAGGTGATTTTTTAATATATTTATATAAATATATTTACCTTTTGCTTTATTACCTGTTGTGTTACTTCAACAATTATAATTTCTTCAAGACTAGAAACTTTTGCTAAAAATTAACCAGTTGCCTAACTTAGAGTACATTGCATATATCAAAAGATAAATGTGATAGATTAAAGATGGCTAAAACTACTTTGATATTCCTCCTTTTGTGCAGTGGAGCCTAATCCCTCTGCCCTTGAATCTGGGCTTGAGTTTGTGACTTACTTAACTAATGGCACTAGTGATGTTCTCAGACTTGTGAAGCTAAGTCATAAGAAACCTTGCAGCTTCTGCCTACGTCTTTCAAAACACTATCTTTGTGAATATTGAACTTCCAGGTTAGAAGTGGAACTTACTCTGAAATTAAAGCATTAGAAAGGCCATTTATCTTTCCAAATATTTAGTATTAAATTCTAAATTAGAGTTTTTTAAAAAGCCATTTACAAATATATATATTTAAGACTAAAATACCTTTTGCTTTTGACTCATTAGAAGCATAGTTACTTTAGTATGAGCTCTTTGGTTCTTTTTTTTTTATTTCGGCATATTATGGGGGTACAAATGTTTAGGTTACGTGTTATTTTAACTTTCTATAAAAATGTAATGTGAAAAATCACAGACTCTATGGTTTACTTTAGCCAAGGTATAGGGGGAGCTATTGAAGACGTCATATTTTAGGAAAGCATTTTGGCAGCAATGCCACATTTCATAAGTAAAGCTAATTGTTTCAAATCACAAATGAAATGACCAAATAAATGTCCAAAATTGTCTTTTATAGGTTTTCCAATGAAACAAAATTGCTATTTGGTTCTTATTAAAGCCATATAAATGCTATAACAAAAAAAGAAAGAAAGAAAGGCCGTTTACGTTTATACAACCTGTAGTTGACTGTCCCAGCTAAGACCGACCTTCATATTGTTCCTGCCAAAGTGCCAGACAGGTGAGTGAAGCCATATTGGACCCTCCTAAATAGTTCATCCACAAGATGAATACCGTTAATAAACCCTGGTTGGTTCCATGTGGACTAGTAAAATCTTCCAGCTAAGCCCTGACCAAATGCCTGAACCACAAATTCTAGAGATACAATAAAATGGTTAATGTTCCAAGGAGTGGTTGGTTATTCCAAAATACATAAGCCAAGGTAAGAAAAAAAAATTTCAATTTTTTTGGAGTCGGACAAAATATATTTATTTTACTGGCCATCTATAGATCTATTTTTATTTGTTCTTCTCTACTACTAAATATAAAAGCAAATCTATAACTTCCCACCACATTTTTCTCTTTTCAGCACAGTAGTTATCAATGGGCTTCTATATTTTCTTCTTTTGCATTTTAAAAAGTAATATTCAGATAAAGTTAGCAATGCTATATTATTGGAAAAATTGAAAGTGTTTTAAAATCACACAAAGGTCCCCTACTATATATCTTTGAAAGTCTTATAAAATACTATAATTATATACCGTAATATTGTAAATTAATTTAAGAATAGAGAAGTTATGGTAATAAATCTTCTTATAATGGAATAGCAGGCTCAGTTTTTTGAGACCACATATTATTATAAATTATCATGAGTATCAAAAATGTGCTATAATTTATAACTAAAATTAAGGAAGGAAAAGTTTGAAATCATGAAAAAATGATCCATAAAATAAAAGCAAAATGTTTAACTCTAAGCTGGCAGTCCCTGCTTAAAAAAAAGGAAATGCTTTAGGAGTGCTTTAGTTACTAGCTCAGTGTCTACCATAGAATATGTATTTGCTAAATTAATGAATTAAAGGATGAAAGATTTCTAGGCAGAAGGGAAAACATTTTTTAATAAACCATGATAAAAATTTCTGAGAGGCAGAGAGGATGCATAATTGATATCAGGAGAACTGGAAAATAAGAGAATATACACAGAAAATAAACACAAGCAGAAGAAATTCAACATAGTCTATACCTTACCAATAGATAAACAGCTCTTCCCAGAGAAGAGATATAGATACTATCTAAACAAGCACCATCCTATATACCATGTAATAAAAAATAAGATGAATGTAGGCAGGAAAGGGTAAGAAATTCTTTTGAGCTACCGAAAGAATAAAATTGTAAAGGTGCATGTGAATATGTTTCTGAGACAGCCAGGGAGAAGTAGGAAAGACACAGAACTTGAGATCACATAGGTCCACATTCAAATCCCAGTTTCTCTACTTACTACATGCATGACTTTGAGTTATTTAACTTTTCTGAGATTTTATGCTATTATCTCTAAATAAAGACAGTATCTCTTTCATTAATTACCTAGTACCTGCCTGAGACATAATAGGTAGGTATTCAAGAAATGTTGGTTTCTTGCATCTCTGTTAAGTTAAAATAACAACAACAACAAAGACATGTTGATTTTTTTCTCATTCTTTTAAGGGGTGTGGAGACTACGTTTAACCATATATCATGCTAATATAGATGTAAACTGAAATTTTTTATCCTGGAGAAATTAAATTGAAAATTATATCTAACTTTTCACCCCATATTCAATTACCTTTTTCCACTTATTCCTGTGTAAATAAAGACAAATTAAAAACAACAACAGCAAATATTTGATATGCATTTCCATCTTTGAAGTTTAATGGGAGTATGGTTGATGATTCCCTCTCTTTTTTCAATAGAAGATCATGACTTTGGAAAATAATAAAAAATATGCTAAATAATTGTATCTATATATTTATCTAGCAAATGAATCAGATTCTAAGAAAAGGGCCTTTATTAAATAATAGAAGTGAGAAACATGATTTTGAGATAGCAGCATATCGAGGCATAGTGTAAATTAAGACATAGCAGAGATCAACAAACATAATTCAGAAAGATGTTTCATGGAACTATTTCTCTTTGAAAATAATGAAATGTGAATAACATTTATGGCTTTAGGTATATGAAAGCCATTGAGTAGTAACAATCATAGCTAATGTTCATTAACCACTTACAAATATACAGTTGCTCCTCAAAATTATTATTCATTTTTTAAAATTTTCTAATTCTAAAAGCATCACTAGGAAGTAGGAACTATTGTTATATCCATTTTCCAAATGAGCAAAGTAGATCACTCAGAAATTCAATGACTTCTCTAATGCTATACCACTAATGAAAGATTTTAAATACAAATGAACTTGAAAATTTCACATGGGGAAGTAAAAATGTCCTATATGTATTATCTCTTCTGGTTGAAATGGAATATTATACAAAAACGTGCCAGTAGATGATTCAAAAGAATCAGATTACAAGGAACCAGTAGGAAAGACACCTTCTGATCAAGAATAAGCTTCAAGTTTTTCCTGAACTTACTTGATCCTCCAATCCCATTTTAGCAATTATACTTTTAAGTACTGTTGGAATCATACACCAGTTGTGGTTTTCTAGATGCTGGCTGGCGTTATTACTGATGCAATCCACCAGTACTAAAGTTGACTATTGTTAGCTGTCTGTTCAACCACCATGTCCAGGTTTTTCTTTTAAAATTACTCACCTACTATTCTCAGCTGTGTAACAAGTGACAGTGACCAAATTGTTAGTCTAGATTGCTTTATGGGTATATTCATGATACAATTCTCTCTATGAATAAATAGAAGAAAAAAGCTATTTTTATGAAAGTGATTTTCTGTTCTCTAGATGGTATGTTGCACAGATGTAACAGTTTGCAAGTGTAGCAATGGTTGGTGCTACCATAAAGGAGATAACTTGAGAATCTAGATAAAGGATTAACCAAGACAGCTTCAAGGAAGTACAGGAGATGAAGTATGTAAAACTTTGCAGATCTCTGGATCAGATTATACCTAAAATCAGTTTAACCATATTTTTTAGTTATGTGAGTCAGTAAAGTCACTTTTTAATTTAAGCTAGATTCCATAAAATACAATCACATAGAACAGGATTTCTTAATGTCAGCACTATTGACATTGGTCCAAATATATCTTTGTTGTGGGGGTGGGGGGGGTAAGCACTGTCCTGTGCATTCTAGGATATTTAGCAGAATCTCTGGCCTTTACCCACTAGATGCTAGTAGAACAACTCCAGTCACTATAATGAGAAATGTCTTCAGACATTGCCAAGTGTTTCCTGCAGAACAAAATCGTCCCCTGTTGATAATCACTGACATAGAGCACTAATAGATGTTATGGGTGCCTTCTCACCAACCATTCTCTCTAACTCTCCTGATTTTTATGTATGCACCTACACATTCCTTGCTTTGATGCCTAAATTAAGCCACATAATCCTACTCTTTGATCACAGATTTTTTTGGAAGTTGGGAAAGTGATGAAGTGGGTTGATAAATTTGGGGAAAAGTTTACGTTTATATGTAAAGAACCAATATTTTCTTTACCTTTTGAAAATATGTAATTCTATTAGATTTGTACAACTATATAGTCCTGGGAATTATAGGAAACCTTCTTGTGACTGTGTTGAAAAGACAGCGCTTAGAGTAAAGCTGACATGAATGAAAAAGGCAAGACAAACAAACAAGCAAAGAACAAGCTTTTGGCAGTTCTAGCATGCAGTTGAATCAAATCAATTCTAAAGCTTCCCAGTTCCACAAGTGATTATAGGCCCTTTATTCAAAAACTTGTTTAAGTTGTCTGTTACCTACAACCTATGCATCCTATGATTCAAAGGATTTGCTTTGATTCTGGATATATAAAAAGTTCCAGGCAAATGAACAGAGAGGTCAACCACTGATGTCTGACAGAAGTTTCTGGAATGATGGAAATGTTCTATATCTGTATTACCCAAGATGGTTGTCATATCCACATGTGACCGTTGAACACCTGAAAGTTGGCTAGTGTCATTGAGGAACTGAATTTTTATTATTATTTAATTTTAATTAGTTTAAATTTAGCCACATGTGGCCAGCAGCTACTGTATTGTACAACACAGGTCTAGAACAAATTAAAATAAAGCATGACTGTTCAGTCAGATCTTTGGTTAGCAACAAGCTTCAGGCTACAGAGATGGTTAGTGGAGATGGGGCTCTTGGCAAAATTAACAAATAAGAAAATATGAAACATGAAATTGAATTGTGAGATGAATAAAACAGGGAAACAGAACAATTGGGCAACTATCAATATTCCAGGGAGTGCCAAAGCTGGCATGTTGCTCTGAAGGCTGAATAAAGCAGATGTGAAATTTTAATTTTGATGGATCCATAGCACAGTCTACTTAGTGTTATACTTAGCAGCCGAAGCAGTGAGCCTACGGTTGGAAGATCTTGAGACAGGTGCCCACCGAAGTCCAGTCAACTATGGCCAAGACAATAGATTACATAAATATATATTCATGGCAGCATTTGTTAATTATTTCCTCAGCGGGCATTATAGGCATTAATAACAATAAACATTGTTTTCTTTTAATTTGGATTTCTTCTCAGCCTTGTAAGGAACGTGGCATTATCCTTTCTTTACTGGTGAATAAATTGAGGGAGGAAGCTCTTAAGCAAGTGCTCATTGCTACTATTATCAAGATAGCTTTGAGAGATTACAAATAAGTTTCCATGAATCCTTTCCCATACATCCTCAAAACTCCTCTGCTTTCTGTTTTAGCCCCCTTTCTGTCTCCCCAGGAAACAGTTCTAGAAATACTTAGCCCCATTTCAGAATATTATACTTGGCTACTTTATTTAAACGGTGGCTCTCTGTGTCCCTGAGAACGACACAGGCAAGTCCCCTGAGAACGACACAGCTTGGATCTGTGCAGGTACCAGAGAGCCAATAGCTCTGTCTTTTTTCCAGAATGTGAAGTACATGCCTGAAATTAAAATGCCCACTGCCCCTGAAATCCACAAGTAACAGGTCACCTGTGTGTCCTTGGAGTGAAAATTCGGTCTTATACTTGAATTGCAAAGTAGTTAGCAACCATGGAGTAGAGAAATTCCTTAAAACTTTCCACTTATGAAACTTTCCAAGTATGGCTGTTTCAAAGGCTCAGACACCAAAGAAATCAGTGGGTGGGGCCTGCTCTGTGTGTTTTCAGCTATCTGCAAGTGCCTCAGTATCACAGTGTTTTACCTGTGAGTCTGAACAGTCAACCCAGTGGGAAGAAAACTAGATGGGGGGAATTACCAACAGGTGCAGCATGATATAAACTGCAAAACTCATTGCTTTTAGAAAAGAGTTGCAAAACCAAAGAGGTGTTAACAGCCTGCAAGCTTCATATACCAGGCTCTGCAGTACTTTTCCCTGGTACTTTCTGCCCCTGGCAGAACTTACATAAAATCTGAAAAGGCAAAAATCGGCAGTTTTTGAAATACACTGCTAACTGCATGAGTGGCAGCATTTCTGGGCTCATATTAAACACCGCTCCTTCTTTGGAGAAAGAAGAGGAAATAAAACAAATTTAAAATAAAGTTTGCCGCAGACTGAGTTTATCACCTACCATATCTTCTGTGCCTCACTAAATGGGGATCACAATAAACTTTAACAAAATGGCCAAAACAAAGAAATATTAATATTGCTGCATAGAAAAGTATTTTACTTTGCCCAGCATTGTTTGAACATTTGGCAAGATCATAAGCAAATATTTAGGTTAGGGAGACATCTGCCAAGGTAAAGGTCTTTCAGTGAAAAGGGCATTTGAAACTTCTGTCTGGAATATAATGCTTTGCCAAATGAAAGTATCAGAAGGGAGAATAAAACATATCAAAAGATTCATAATTAGTTTTGGGAGGATGAGGGGAAGGACTAAAGGAGAGAAAAATAAGTGTCCATTTGAGCACCCAAATCTAAATAAAAATTTTTTAAATTCGAGCCTTCTTAACATTATTCATTTTACTAAATACAAGTATCTAAAATGAATGAATAATTTAATAGGGAGAGACAAGAGAGGATATGAGCTGCCTAGAGAGGTAAATTCCAAGCTTCAGCTAAGTGTTCTTTCCAGACTATTCTCTTTGGAAGTATTTTCTGCCAAAAGTCTGCTTCCAGGCTCACCTCGGGTGATGCATTAACATTCTGAAAGCTTTTACCTAAACCAATAAATGAAATTCCCTGATTAGCTACAAGCCCTGTAGACTTGGTAACTTTATCCATTAATTAACAAAGGGACAAGTGAAAGGAAGGAGAGGGCAAAGCAGAGAAGTGGAGGGCAAGAAGTCTTGCCATTTGTATTAAGTCCCGGGGTAACAAAAACAAAAAGAAAATGAATGATTTATAGACATTCCTTTCTGGGAAATTTGTTGAAATAGCTAGAATTTGGTTTTAAATAACATAAACCAGTTGATAAGTAATCTGTATGTGTATAGGCTTGCTTGTTTGTAGATGTGTATAGTTTTTCACATGTATGCACTCAGAATGCTAACTGGTAAGTATAAAGATGTTGGATGCATTGTCAATTCTGTTTAAGGAAATGCTGTTATGGTTAGTTTCACTCCACAAATTGTGATTTTGGGACTTTTAGAAGATTACAAATATATTTCCTAATAGCAATCAGTTATTTATGTGCTAAGATGAAGAGCTACCATAATGATTTCCCTTTCCAATCAGAAATTAAAGTGATGGCTGGATTTTAAAGATACAGAGAATATCTAACAATAAAATATTTATTAACTCAACCAGAAATATCAGACACAGGTAATTTTTCCTTTATAAACAACTGATCTATTTGGATAGGAAAATGTCACGTTGAGACACAAAAGCATCTGGAGTGGGGATAGACAGAAGATTGGTTGCAGGAATTCTAGTTGAATTTCAAAGTAACAAATCAGTCCCTGACAAGAGCAGCATTGAAGAGTTTGATAATATAAATATGTAGAGGTTGTGCTCTAGCCTGGAGAAGATGTAGAAACCAACACTATCTAAATCTAATGTGATTTCAATATAAACCATATGCTTGCTTCCTGTATATCTCTATAGAATTACCAAATTTAAAACAGCAAATTCTACACTAACCTTATCATTTTTTCTCTAGAAGGTCGGTTGCAAATGGCATTTCTTAAGAATTGTTAAACTGACTTTCTTAGGGATCAGAAATTAAAATATGATGACTTCTGATTCTAATATAAATCAATGTATTTATCAAAATTTGCATAACCATTAAGAATAATGTCTAGGTGAGTATTCAGTAAACATTGTATCCAAATATAAAAAATACATAAAATTAGTGAACTCTCATTAATGTTTTTTACTAAAATCAAGATATTATATGTGGTAGTAGTATCAAAATAACATTTTTAAAATAGAGACTTTTCAATCAATTAGTTAATGAGCAATATCTAAGAGGGCTTATTTACTCTACAAATTCCTGTTCATTATGCTAAGTGAGTTAGTTAAATATCACAGAATTATGAAAATGTGTCTCTGTATTAAGGGGTTTCCAACTGAAAGATTAAACTGCATGATAAATATTTAATTAATATATGAATCTAACTATAAAGACAAACTTGTTAAAGAAAATAGTAAACCTGAATGGGCTGGGGTAATGAGAGGATATTTTGCAAAAGAAATAGAACATGAGCATGCCTGAAAATTAGGAGTTCCATATCAGTGCTTTTGTTTTTTGATGGTAGGATATCAAAAATTTGGAATAGAAGGAAATAGTTAATTTCTGAGCACTAATCTATAAGATACAAATGTAGACATTACAATGAAGTAGAATGGTTCCTGCTAAACCAAAATGGGTTTGAATTTATTAATGTATATTTAAAAGGAGGATTCCTTTTATTCAGCAGGGGTACAGGTTGCTAAGGAATCCTGGAACAGAGAACATCAGGAAAATTGCAGTTCCTATGCCCTTGCTTTCCAGGGAGAGAAGCCAAGCTGTTCAGAAACCATTAAATACATGATAGAGTCAACCTACCTTTGCCTGATTCCTTCATCTCTAAACAAGCTGGAGTTTCCAGCTCCATATCGCTTCCCTTCCAAGAGAATGAGATGGGTAGTAAACATCAGTATAGCACAGAATTTAAGTGTTGCCTCTGAAGAGAACCATCTATACTCATAATTTGGCTCTACCACTTACTACTTCTATGACTTGCGTAAATTACATGGCCTCTTCGTGATTCAGTTTACATATCTGTAAAATGAGCCTAGTAATGATGGTCACATCATAGAATTTGGGAGAGATTAGGGGATGTAACTCAACTAGAGGGATGCCTGAAATACAGTTAATGCTCAAAAATATAAATTATCGTAATGATAAACAGTTTATACGGGCCCTGTGACAGTTGTTCCCATAAATAAACTTTCTTGAGTAGCTTCAAGCCACATACATGGCAGAGAATGATTGCCATGAAATACTACATTTCTAGTCTATGTGACAGACTTTGTACTGCCAATAAATGAGCATTTTATTGCCATTTTTGTGTCATATATACTTTGTTAATAAGATATCATTTCCTGGAAACTGCTCATTCTTGAGCTTGACTAAAATTCAAACATCCAGGCCATTATATTAGAGACCATATCCTATCAAACTTTCTCTAAATCAACATATTTTGAAGTAAAGTTCTGTGAAATATTAGTTTCATGGCATGCTACTGAAAAACAGAGTTCCTCTGTCCATAAGATTGGGAAATGCTGCATACTACATCCTTCTCTAAGCTTCTGTAGAAATCCCATTTATATTCTTACTCACTGGAATAGGGCTAGCTCTTTATTCATTCCTTTCTGCAAGAATGTTACTTCAAAAACTGGACTTGTTTCAGGGCATGGTGGAGAGTACCTGTGTTCCCAGCTACATCCCAGCTACACTAGAGGTTGAGGTGGAAGAATAGCTTCAGCCTAGCAGTTTGAGACCAGCCTAAGCAACATAGTGAGATTCCCTCTCTTAAATAAATACATGCATAATTAATTAATTAAAAATTAGACATATAATTTAATGGTTTATTTCCTCTTAAGTATAGTCAGTTATAACATATACAATAAACCAACATCGGGGAATAGAAATGTGACCTTTGTTCTTTACGATGTCTTAATCCAGGACTTCATAATTTTTACTATGGACTATTGCTTCCCAAGTACTCTCTCTGTTTCTATTTTAACCTTTCACTTAATTGATGCTTCATACTGCAGTAGATGATGCCTTTATTAAAAAAAATGTAATAGAGTCATCTCTCAGTTTAAAATTGAGATGGTAAACAAATTCCATTTTACATGTTGTTGAGGACTGAATGTGTCCCCTTCCAAATTCATATGTTGAAACCTTATCCCCCAGTGTGGCTGTATTTGGAAATGAGACCTCTAAGGAAGTAATTAAAGTTAAATAAAGTCAGAAAGCCAGGGCACTGATTTTTAGGATTAGTGTCCTTATAAGAAAAGACATTAAAGAACTTAATCTCTCTCCCTGTCCCCTACCTCTACCCTGCACATAAGAACCAAAGAAAGGTGATGTGAAGACACAATCAGAAGGTGGCTGTCTATAAGCCAGAAAGACAGCCCTCACCAGAAATTTAATTGCCTCACATCTTAATATTGGTTGGACCTTGGTCTTCTAGCCTCCAGAACAATGAGAAAATAAATTACTGTTGTTTAAGTCATCCACTCTATGATATTTTGCTATTGCAGCCTAAGCTAATATACATAGCAATTGAGATTGATTTTGTTTGTGGCTTCCCTGTGTATAGTAAGTCTTCACTTAATGTCATCAATTGGTTCTTGGAAATTGTGACTTTAAACAAAACAATATCACGGAACCAATTTTTTTTCTTATCAACATTACAATGAGATGACTGTGAACTAAACACAATGTTATTCAAGGACCTATTTTATGTAATTTTGCTTGAAGTCACAGTTTCCAAGAACCTATCAATTTCATTGAATGTGTTTATTTCCAGTCTTCTTTGTAAAATATTTAGGTATGTTTAATCTACATGTTCTCTCTGTGTATGTGTATATAAGGTAATTCAGCACTTAGACTGAATTTTTAATATATAGACTTTTTAAAACATGTATTGATTTTTATTAATACATAATAATTATACATATTTATGAGGTACACGTGATATTTGGCTGCAAGCATTAGCATGCTTAATCAGTTTTATTTTTATGTATAAAATATTTATATATTTTTCCTTTATAGTCTTTAAGTTTACCAAATTCTAAATGATTAATATAAAAAAATCTGAATTAACCTAAATTAGAGACTTTAGAGTCTCTGGGTATCCAGTCTCCTCTCTTTTCAGTATAGTGATCCCCCAGGTTTTATTTGGACCCATATATATGACATATTTCAGTTTCTGTTGTAGTTTGATTTAACCATGTATCTAAATTTGGGCCAATGGGATGTGAGCAGAAGCATCGGGTGGGAATTTCAGATCATCTGCTTAAAGAAGCTTGTCCCCACCTCCTTATATCCTTCCTAGCACTGGGTGGGAAACTGTAACCACTGGAGCAACTAGAAGTTGACAGAGCTTGCCCGTCATTCTGTAGAGTTCTATTACTCTCTGGACTATGACATGAGAGAGAAATAAATCTCTGACTTAATTGACTCTCTTTTTATTATAGCAACTTAGATACCACTAAACCCAAGAATATAATGACAACAAAATTGGTTTACACTATTTTGTTCTTTAATAAAACAGCATAAAGATATTTACCCATTTCTTCTTCATCATATAAAAGTATTAATAAAAAATTAATCATAAAGTGACTCCTTTTTACTGGAAAATAATATGGGTAAAAATTAAAAGAAATAATAACTAATTTTTTTAAAACTTATTAGGCAAATGCAATATTTTAATATGTATGTATATGACAGGACTTCTAATATTTTGTGGAAAAAATGAAATTAAAAGATTAAAATAAAAAACACAAACTTTATTTCTCAATATTAGCTCCATCAAATTTAAGACACTTTTGTAAGCAATGGTACTAGCCATTTAATCTATCTCTAAATAACCTAGGTTTTGGAAATTAACCATATCAGCACAGCCTTTTTTTTACACTATTAACTAAAGAAAAATGGTTGTTCTTTACAGAATTTTTATGATTAGGAAACCAAAAGAAGTCAGAAAAAGCCAGATCAGGAAAGTAAGGTGGAAGCCTAATGATTTCTCATTGAAATTCTCATAAAACTGCCTTTGTTTGATAACAGGAATGAGCAGGAACATTGTTACCAGGGAGTACAACTCTTTGGTATAGCTTTCCAGGCATTTTTCTATTAAATCTTTAGCTAACTTTCTCAAAACACTCTCTTAATAAGCAGATATATTATTCTTTGGCTCTTCAGAAAGTCAACAAGCAAAATACATTGAGCATCCCCAGAAAACTGTTGCAATGACATTTGCTCTTGGCCAGTCCATTTTTGCTTTGACTGCAACCTCTTGGTAGCTATTGTTTTGAGTGTGCTTTGTCTTCAGGATCATACTGGTAAAGCCATGTTAGATTTCCTATTGCAATTCTTCAAATTATGCTTCAGAATCTTGATCCCATTTATTTAAAATTTCCATTGCAAGTTCTGGTCCTATCTGCAGCTGATCTGGGCACAATGATTTTGGTATCTATCAAGTGGAAAGTGCTGACTTTAATTTTTGCTGACTTTAATTTTTCAGTCAGAATTGTGTAAGGTGAACTAATAGAGATGGTATTGGCAATTATTTGTACTATTAATTGTCAGTCCCCTTGAATAAGGGCCAAATGAGATGTATTTTTCCTTATAAATTAAAGTGGATGATCTGCCATTGCCACCTTCATTTTCAACATCATCTTACTTCTTCTTAAAATGAATTATCCACTTGCAAACTTCTGATTTCCTTGAGGAATTGTCCCCATAAACCTTTTGTAAAGCATTAATGATTTTACCATTCTTCCACCCAAGCTTTATCATAAATTCAATTGTTTCCTTGCATCAGTTGTAGTAGAATTCATGTTGCTCTGATAGGGTTTCTTTTCAAACTGATGTCTTATCCTTCTTAGTGCCTCAAACTAAATCCTGTTCAGACATATTATAACAAGTTAGTATGAGTTCATTTTGGTGCCAAAAATTTTTGAGATTCATACATAGTTTTGTTCATAATATGCATTTTCCATAAACTTTTTAAAGACTGCTCATATTTGCACAAACTTATGTGCATATTTTAATTTTTAATTTTTATGACAAATCTTCAACAGTTAATATAAAAATACCTAGGCAAAATTTTATATGTAGGAAAATATGGTATCATGGATAAATCTATATTTAACTCATGTTAGTTCTCCTCATCAGCACTCAATAGAAAAGTAATAAGTACCTGCATGTGATAAAAATATGGTACTTATTTCATCACAAAAGAGTAACTTTTCAGGAAATGGTGTTAACTCAAAATATATTCTTTGTTATACCTTAGCACAACATAGAAAAATACATATGAAAATGTTCTATAAAAGCATAGCCAATCTATATTTTGTATGATTATATTTGTAAATCTTTATTTTAGATCAATTTGGTACAAGTTATTTTCTCTTGAGTAGGAAAGGGTATGATTAAATTGGTTTTGGTCTAAAAATGTATAGCTTCATTTATTTCCTGAATTCTGTCTATAATGATTTGCATTCTATTGTCCCTGCTGTTAGCTGACACCTACCATAATATAATCATATCCCTCTAGTTTTGTTCTATTTCTTTTCTTACCTCCCCTTAATTACCCCTTTTGTACCTCTAGTCTATAGTCTCTGTGTCTCTAATACATAGAGGTACCAATTTTACAACCCCCAAGGCTTGTCAGGTTAAAGATTAATGAGCAGACTATGCCCAGAGGCTTTGGAAAGGTTAAGCATAATTACAAATGGGTATTTTATGCAATGCCGAAGATGTGCAAGCTCTTTTTTGAAAAAGGGCAAGAAAAAAAGTAATGAAACTTATGGGATTCATGTCAACTGTTGTATTTCAAGAGGAAAAAATGCCTCTTTAAAACAAGAAATTAACATGCTAACTAGACGAGATTGTTAAGTTCTATCCTATGTTTTATTCTCGATTAACATACACACATATTAACATATGATAGAACGTAGGTATTAAGACAATCACAGGCCTGTACTATTATTGACTTCTAATTTGACTTTTTTTCCTTTGTAATAAAAAAGCACATTTTCATATTTAGAGTAAAAAGAAAAGTTATAAATAAATACAGTAGATGAGCATTGCTGCTGGAAAAATTAAATAGCATTCAGAGAAAAAATGTGTAGTTCCCACTTGAAATTTTATAGTTCACCATGAAAAGAGCTCTTTCCATGGAAAAATAACTTAAAGATTCTTTAGAGGTTCAGTTACACAATTAATGTGAAATATAAGATGAACATCTGGCCATCCCAGTACCATGGGGATGGTATTAGGATTATAGTAATTAAAATAAATCCAGTCAGTGTTTTACTAATTATAAAGTGTTACCAGGGTTAAAACATTCGTGTTTAGAAGTCAGAAAACTGTTGACCTAATTGAAGGTGCTTTTCCCCAAAATGTTTTGGAACAAGGGAATATGCTGGGATTAACTTTGCTCAAAAGGAAAAAAAAAATGAGAATATTGATCTTTAAATGTTGAGTTGAGAAGATTTATTTTTGCAAGAAAGATATTAGATATTCACAGTGTTAATTAATTTACTTTAAGAGTATTATTAATGTTTTTACCATGGGAGGCCATCTCCCCTTGTCCACTAGATTCCTTCACTGGTTCTGCTCAATGGCTTTTGAATTGTCATCTCTCACACTTGCATCAACATTTTTCTCTTTGTACTGAATGATTTCCTACAATGTAAGAACACTAAGTTTTTCATATAATTTGAAAGGACAAAAAAAAATTTACTACCATATACTTGATCCCCTTATTCCTCTACATTCAACCCCATTTTACTCTTTTTTTTTTTTTTGAAGCAGAGTATCACACTGTTACCCTGGATAGAGTGCAGTGGTGTCATCATAGTTCACTGCAACCTCAAACTCCTGGGCTCAAGTGATTCTCCTGCCTCACCCAAGTAGCTGGGACTACCGGTGCATGCCACAACACCTGGCCAATTTTTAGATTTTTAGTAGAGACAGCGCCTCACTGTTGCTCAGGCTGGTCTCTAACTCTTGAACTCAAGCCTTGGCCTCCCAGAGTGCTAGGATTACAGGCATTACTTATTTTTTAATAGCAAAACTCCTTTAAATAATTGTCAATTTTCTTTTGTCTCTAATTTCTTACTTCCCAATTTCTTTTTAATTCACTCCGATAACTTTAAATCACTTCTACTAACTGAAGTCAAGGTTGCTAATAATCTTCCTAAATCCAATATTCAATCCCAGTCCTCCTCTTCCACAGCCTATCATCAGCATTTGGCACACAATCCCTTCTTTCTTAATATACTTCTTTCACTTGGCATCGAAGACATACATCCACAAGTAACTGGTTTTCACTTATCTTCCTGGGTGCTCCTTGATAGCTCACATTCTTTCTGAGTTCTTCATACTGTTAAGTAATGTTTGAAGACAGTCTTTGAACATTGTCTCTCCTGTATCAAAACTCTGTCCCTTGGTGAATTAATCCAGTCTCACAGCTTTAAATATTATTTATATTAGGGGTGCTCAAACTTTTTAAACAGGGGGCCAGTTTTCACTGTCCCTCAGACTGTTGGAGGGCCATTGGAGAGTGCGGCGCACTTTCCACACATGCCCACTGTGGGCCTGGGACCAGTCAGCTGCTAAGCAGGACAGACAGCGGCGGCAAAAACACCCGGTGGGCCAAATAAATGTCCTCGGCGGGCCACAGGTGGCTCTCAGGCCGTAGTTTGAGGCCACCTGATTTATATGGTGATGACTTCTATGGCAAGGACTTCCACTATTGCTCAGATATCCAAGTTCTCCCTCACATGACTCTATAGATCTCTTATAGTTAAGTAAGCCCATTGGATTGACCATCGCCAATGGTTGGTGTCTATCTTTCTAAGCCAAAGCATTTAAGAGTTGCTGTGGGGTCATCCAGCTCTCTATGTGACACAGGTTGATGGTTAATTCCTTATACTAAGATGGTAGAGACCTAGGACTAAATCAACTTAGATATCTGAGTCAAGTATTTGGAAGTGAGCTGCTCTCGGGAGAGCTTTAGATCATATAGAAAACCTTGGATGAGCAAGAAACAAAATTGTTATGCTTGAAGTGAGGGATCAGCAAACTTTGTCTATAAAATGACAGATGATTAATATTTTAAATTTACAGGCCATATGGTCTCTATTGTAACTACTCAACTGCCATTATAGTGAGAAAGCAGCCATAGACAAAATGCAAATGAATGAATATGGCTGTGCTCCAATAAAATTTTATTTATTAAAACAGATGTTGGGCTAGATTTGGCCTATGGACCATTGTTTGCCATCCCCTGCTTTAAGCCACTGAGATATTGGGGTTTCTTTATTATGACAGCACATAGCCTAGTCTATACTTATTAAAGCAACTTTCAAATTTATGTTTCTATTCCAGACCTTGAGGCACACGAAAGTCAGAGAAAATTTCAGAGGGTACCTAGGATATGATTTTTTATAACCCATTTTTTTATTGGTCATATCCAGATTTCATGGCAACAATTACTATATGTACTTATCTTATTCAGATGATTCAAATACATGTATTTATTTTATTTTTTATAATGTAATATTAATTCATGAATAGATTAAGTAGTTGCCTAAGCTGAAGGTTAAGTTTTGAATCATAAATTATTAAATAAAAGATATGTTAAAAGTGTGGGAGAGAATATTGTGTGTTTAGAATTTGATCTGTGGAGAAATCTCACAACACTTGAAAACTAACTTGTGCAAGCTGCTTTATCCAAGACTAAAGTGTGAATTGTGAGGATGTGGTCAGGTAGATAAAAAAAATGTCTGTTATCAGCTACACAAAGGATAGATAATCATCAATGACAACTATCTGCCCTCCCAGAGAAAGTTTGGGTTCTGCCTTTATAACTGTAGAGATGGAATTAAAGCTGAACAATGATTATTATTAACTATTTAGAGGTAAATGAACCCTAGAACAATAGAGAGAACAGATTCTTCTTTACTTTTCTGGAAAGTCTGATACCTAAACTGCTTACAAAGGTAAGTCTGCTCCACTTCCTCCCATGATGTAAAACAGGGAGGGTTATTTATACCATGCAGGGTTACCATTACTAACTCAGTTCAGAAACAATGCTGGACACAGAGGCATCCAAGAAGATATAACATTGTATGATAGTGAAGATACAAGTTCCCCTCAGTCATGTTAAGTCAAAACCAGGAGCACTCTAATTTCGAAAGTCTATTCTTATTTAACAAACAAAAATTGTCCATCCATCTCCTACTTCTGAATTTAAAATATATTATTTTAGGTATATATTAATGATTGGTATCTATGTTTTTAAATCATACCTCAGTAATGACCCCTCTATTGTTGACATAGGAAGAGAGTCTAGATTTCAACCTATTTCACAAGATCACTAATTAAGCTAGACATTCAGTAGCACCAGGCATCAAAAGGACAGATTTATACCAGTTAGCTCTATTTTGAATAGCCTGCAAGTGCAACTGTTAAGTGTTCATGACACTATCTTGTAGTTTCAATATTAAATATTGGATTAAGAAATATATTATTTTTAAGGACAAGACTATTAATATTTAGAAACAAAAATTAGAACTTCTACTTTCATGTCCAATTAATAGAGTTTCTTATCATGCACTTATTAAGAAATGATGTGGTGACTATGATTCCTTTAATAATTTGTTTATTTTACTGTTATTCAAATTACATTACAATAAAGCAAAACTAGGCAATAAAATGGATAAAGAGAAATGGTTTGGAAAATTTTTGTCTACCTTATATGTGGATGAGAATGCATTTATCAAGACTTTCTCATTGAGTAGCCTTCACCACTAATTGTAGCTACCAAACTCACAATATTGGAGCAAAATCAGATAAGAGATTAATATTGTAAAGCCTTGCATAGTTCTTTGTCCTTAGATTAAAAATGTCTTATTTTGCAGCTTCTATGACATTTTCTAAAAACATTTCCACTAATTCAATGGTTTTTCAATTTAATAGCATTTAGATATACGACAAGTTGTTGTACATTGCAAAGAGTTACTTTCCCATTCATATAGAATTGACTAATGATAACAATGAATATGACAAAGTCAATATGAGAATAGAAAATAAGTGTGCAAAAACTAAAATAAAATAAGAAAGCCTTAGGTGGTGGGGGTGGGACCTTTGATGCAGCTTGGGTATATACAGTATCTTGGAAGAACACATTCAAGCCATGGAGTAGAAAAACAGCACATGTCAGCATTTAATAGAGATTTACATAAGTTATTTCATGTGGCCTCCCAGAAACTTAAACAATATTATTTTCTTCAATAGTATAATGAGAAACTAAGATTCAGAAGGGTTTAGAAAGTTGTCTCAATTCATTTATATCAATATTTCCCAAATTTCTGAGGGCAGGAGGATCACTTATGGCCATATTATAAACTCAAGGACCATAGTTTTATCCTCTTAAGTTTCCAGTTCAGTGTTTGGTCTGTAGTTTTCATAACCTTTCCACAGTTTACCCAGAATTTGAGAAACACTGACTTGGATAGCAAGTAGTAAAGCCAGGTTCCAAAGACATATTTCTGTGTCCACATACAAACACTCTGAATCCCAACCAAAACCAGCGTTAGAAAGGAAATAAAATTTATATAAAATCAAATTTATAATCTGCTCATTTGAATGTTAATATTGGATGTGACATTAATTAACCTTGAACATTAGACCTATCTTCCTTTCAAATGAAAGAGAACGTTTTCTCTGAGGCCCAGAACTTATTTTAGGGTTCTAGTCTATATAAACACTACCTACACTAATTAATTTGGTTACTATTTTGCTATATATTTAAATTTAAGTACTTCCAAAGTTTTGTTTAGTTGCAATATTGGGGATAAATAAAAAATGTGGCTTATGTTTTGTCCAGGGAAACAGGAACTGCTGTTGATATGATTGCTTGCACCAAGGAGGCTTACGGGAGCTGAAGCTTTGAGGTTTTATGGTTTTATCTATTCCCCCATCGCACATATTGAATTCATTAGCACATAGATTTAGAAGCCTGGCTAATCATCAAAGGTAATGCGTAGCTGCACTCTGGTCAAGTAAATTCTGCTACCAGAGGTTTTTTCTTTTCTCAGTAATTATTTATTAAATTATAATAATATCTTACCTTTTTCAAATGAGAAAGTGATCATGCATTTTTCAAAACATTAAACCACTTTATAACCTTCACAATCGCAAAATTGTTCAAATTTAAGTATATTAGGCTTGGCACATACAGATCAATAAGTAAATAAGAATAAATTTATGTCACATTTGTATACTTTTGGTACCATGCTAAAAGGGGAAATATTTTAAATTCTATTGAATAGTGATAGTTTGTTTTAGTCTTCCTTTAAGCATGTAAGCCAAATGCCTTGTGATTATGAAGTTCAGCCTTATTTTCTAATTCAACAAACATGTATTGATACAACTATTTCCAAATTTCTTTTGTTTGCTTATTTGTTTTATTTTGTTTTCTTTGAGACAGAGTCTCACTCTGTCATACTGGGTAGGATACTGTGGCATCATCATAGGTCACTGTAAACTCAAACCCGTGGGCTCAAGGGATCTTCTTGCCTCAACCTCCTGAGTAGCTGGAACTACAGTTATGCCAGGCTAATTTTTCTATTTTTAGTAGAGAGAAGGTCTCACTTTTGCTCAGGCTGGTCTCGAACCCCTCAGCTCAAGTGATCCTCCGACCTCAGCCTCCCAGAGTTCTAGGATTATTAGAACAGTCAGGCCACTGTACCTGGCCTGCAAATTTCATTATTAGATATTTTGGGTCTTTCAAAGATGAAGAAGAAGTTAACCCTGTCCTCAGAAAGTTTACAATTCACTATTTAGGTCAATTTAGTAGAAAAGCATAGCCAAACAATTAATTGGAAAAAAATTCCAAGAACTGTCTGATAAATATTTCTAACATGGATCTAAGAAAATTAATACATCCCATTTCACCATCATAGCCTGTAGCTGTGACCATTCAAGTACTGGATCAGGAAAGATCAGAGACAGTGAAGGAATAAAAGCAAACCCAGGGGCAAGCATGGAGACCAGGTCTTAAATAACAGGCAGTGAGGTTTAGGGACAGAAGACAGAACAGGGACACAGGAAAATGGCAGACAAGGAATTAGTACACAAGTACAAAAAGTAGAAAGAATAATGTGCATAAAGAAAAACAGATATAATTTCATGTAAGATGATGGGAGAACTTTTCTCTAAAATGTGACACATTTGGGTCATTGTCGTGGTACCTGTAAAAAAAAAATAAAATAAAATAAAATAAAATGTGACACATGAGAGATTAATATTCACAAAAACTGTGCTGACAAATCCCCACGAAAGTCAAACTGAAATTTCTCCCAGTTATTTGAAGAATTGGACATTTGATGAACCAATCATTTGCTGTTGCTTGTTGTGAATTGGTTTATTTTCACAATTTAGTACAGCAACTGGGAAGAGCCTTTTCAGGAGAGCTGGGTTCCATCTCGTCAGTGTGTATCAGATGTGCATGACACAACTCCCATGAGTTTTAATTTTCCGCTACGTAAAATGGTGCCATGCAAAGCAAAGTTTGGGTGTAGAATGGAATGAAAAGAGATTTTAGTTCCAAGATTTGGTGACATGACAACACATAGACTTATGGCATAGGATAGAATAAGAAAACAATGTAGAGATTTACTGTGGTAACGTCATTGTTCACAGGCCATAGAACAGGGAAGCAGAGAAAAAGATTATCATGTGATATCTCATGGAGGAAGCAAGATTTAATCTGGTGTTATGACAGGACACAATAAGTTGGGGAAAACACACAAACAAAAGCATGAGAAGAAACAAAGATATAAAATGTGTGTTAAGGGAGAACTTACAGGGAGTTGGAAGAGAAAAAGCTAGTTGAGATTCAAAGAACAGGCAAGGGATGCTTATCTTATAGTTGGAGACTGTTTGATTTTTCTTTTTTTTTATGGTTTCATTTTTTTTTATTTCAGCATATTATGGGGGTACAGATTTTAAGGTTTTAATAAATGCCCATTTCCCCCCCTCCTCCCACAAGTCTGAGTCTCCATCATGACCATCCCCCAGATGGTGCACATCTCTGGGCAAAGGACTTGAACAGAAACTTTTCTAAAGAAGACAGAAGAATGGCCAACAAACATATGAAAAAATGTTCAACATCTCTAATCATCAGGGAAATGCAAATCAAAACCACAATGAGATATCACTTAACCTCAGTGAGAATGGCCTTTATCAAAAAATCTCCAAACAATAAATGCTGGCGTGGTTGCGGAGAGAGAGGAACACTCCTACACTGCTAGTGGGACTGCAAACTAGTTCAACCTCTGTGGAAAGCAATATGGAGATACCTTAAAGTGATACAAGTGATTCTACCATTTGATCCAGCAATCCCATTGCTGGGCATCTACCCAAATGATCCAATGACACTCTACAAAAAAGACACCTGCACTCGAATGTTTATAGCAGCACAATTCATAATTGCAAGGCTGTGGAAACAGCCCAAGTGTCCATCAATCCAAGAATGGATTAATAAAATGTGGTATATGTATACCATGGAGTACTATTCAGCTCTAAGAAACAATGGTGACATAGCACATCTTATATTTTCCTGGTTAGAGCTGGAACCCATACTACTAAGTGAAGTTTCCCAAGAATGGAAAAACAAGCACCACATATACTCACCAGCAAATTGGTATTAACTGAACAGCACCTAAGTGGTCACATAGGTACTATAGTAATAGGGTATTGGGTAGGTGGGAGGGGGGCGGGGGGCGGGTATATACATACATGAGTGAGATGTGCACCATCTAGGGGATGGTCATGATGGAGACTCAGACTTGTGGGGGGAGGGGGGGGAAATGGGCATTTATTGAAACCTTAAAATCTGTACCCCCATTGATTTTTCTTTTTAAAGTGACTGTCTATGTCTGTGATTTAGAGTGGAACCTGTCATATGTGACCCTACTCTCACCTTGTTTAGTCCAGACCTGAGGTCTCATAGCCAATCAGTCATAACTCTTTCCCACACAGCCTTTCTAAATCCATCTCAACATAGGCAGCTCTTACCAATGCAAGAACATGGGCAGAAAAGTCAAAACATACTTTCTATTCTTACTTTTGAGAAATTAAGCTGGTAGCTCAGATAAAATGGAACCAGAGTTGTATCACTGGCCTGGGAACCTGGGAAATGGAAGGACGTGAAAGATGAGACCCACAACAGAGGCTTTGCCACCTGCAACATGAGATAGGTGAGGAAATGGGAGGCCACCAACAGAACGCTAAGGCATCTTCCTGGAACCCTGAGGGACTGATAGTGCCCATCAGAAAAAAGAGAGAAACAATTAGCATAGGAAGCTGATGTGAGGGGGAATTTGATTAGGGCTTGTTGAATGTAGGTGCAAGCAGGGCATATTCACTAGAACTGGACCTCGTGGCAGGAGAAGGATTTGGGTGGGCTGGAAAAGCAGCAAAGGCATTTTAGATAGACAAATTATAGCCAATATATTATATCTAGAAAAGTGAAGACAGCAAACTTGGAGCACATTCTTCCTAATGGGGAGGAGGAGGACATGGGGTTGCCTAACAAGATGAGGCAATTTATGGTATGTCCCATAGGCTCTCTCTATTCTCCCAGGGCTTAACCATTCTCCCTCCTTATCAACATATTGAGGGTGGCCAGGGAAGTAGGAGTCTTTGTCCAAGCAGCGTGACAAATAAGAGACACAAAAGAGTCAGCATAAATAAAGATAAGAATGCATATATAAGGAAGGCCCATGCATAATTCCAGCCTGCCTAAGTCCCTAGCCTCACTGAAGGGTTAGTTTGTGCCATTTGTATTTGATATGCATAATGCCTGCTAAATTATGCTTCAGTAAAATATTCCATACTGTGCAAATAAAGTGGGCATTGTGTGGGATACAAGGGGATTTTTCTGAGTGGTGATGCTTTGGTCCTGGTTTTGTATTTAATCCGCACAATTTGTAACCTTTGTCCCTCTCCAACACTCTGGGTTCATCACTGTCATTGGAGACAAAGTTGTTATACTCAGTGACTCTGTTACTTTCATCCTCAATTTACAGGAAAGAAAAGAGGGCATCACCATGTCCACATGACACCTCACTGATAAAAAGTGTTCGTGCATTGAAGGTGCAGAAGTAGCCTCCACCCTCACACGAATCAAACCCTCAGTCTTCAATGAGGCCAGGTGTAGATAATTTTGATACATTAAACCCTAGAAAAAGTATATCTGGTGCTACATTTTCTAATTAATTTTAATCTCCATATTTGAGTTTGTTTTCTTATCAGGTCGTGGAATAAATGTTTGGAAAAAATAAGAACTATAATTGATGTGCAATCAACAGCTAAGGTGGATATATGATGAATCTCAAATGTCACTATATTTAACTTATTTTTATCTTATGCCTCTGGGAAATATGGTGAGAAAAAAGAACAATAGAAGCACATGTGCCAAAGATTGGTAGGGTTCTACCTGTGTTTCATACATAAGTGGCCAGGTAATAACAGACATGAAGTGAGCTGGCCTGATACTGATCATCCCTCTGGGAGATGAACTATAACTGGTCTCCTCAGAGTAGAAAAAGAATAAAATGGTTTGAATGCTATTTGCTGAAGCAAGGTCACCATGGCTGAATAGTAATTTAGGATGCATAACAGTCAACAGAGACATTTGGTCCTTGGTTGTCTGTAAATTAAGGTATTAAATTTGTAAGATACTGTTTTTAATTCACAGTTTTAATATAATTGTGTTTACTCAATCAGAGTTGTTCGACATTGTAATTTCTAAGTTCTAATCTGTTTTTTAAAAAGGCAGAGCAAGCATTGATTGTCCTCATTAAAGTTTCAACAGCAGCTATAAAAGCAGCATGATGGAGCTGAACATCAGCTTAAGGAGAAAAAGGAAGGGAAATGATGGAACTAGGATAGGAAAGAAGTTCAGATTTTTACACCTGTTCTAAATCACTGTATTGGTCTGGTTCATGCCTTTATAACAGAATGCCTGGGATGGTAATTTATGAAAAACAGAGATTTATTTCTTACCATTTTAGAAGCTGGGAAGTCCAAAGTCAAGGGTCCTGCATCTGGTAAGGGCCTTCCTGCTATGTTATCCCATGACAAAAGGCAGAAGAACAAGAAAGGATGTGCAGGGGTTAGGGGGAAAGGGTAAAACTCATCCTTTTATCAGTAACACACTCTTGCAGAGCCCTCATTACCTAATGACCTCTTAAAGGTCCCACGTCTAAACACTGTTGCATTGGGGATTAAGTTTCCAACACATGAACTTTTCGGGACACATTCAAACCACAGCAATCACCCTCTTGGGATACCTGCTGGGGGGGAGGGGGTAAAAAAAGGCTCTGAAAAATGAGCACGTGACAAGGTAAAGCATGGCAAAGTTGCTGACAGCTAGAAGGAAATATCCTAAATATTCCAAAGGCAGAACTAGGAAGAGCAAAGGTTACTAGGGATCTGCAAGAGGGAGAGGTACTAGAAAAAATGTTTTGGAAAAGCACCACAAAAGTTTAGAAAACTAGAATAAAAAAACAAGAAGGAAAGAAAAATGCTGGCAGTTGGGAAGAACCTGAGGCTTAGGAAATGAATTTTAATTTGAATGCTTTTCTTTATCTTTCTTTTGAAATATTCTTTTAAAAAATGTGTTTTATTATGACTTGGTGGTTTGATACTGTTCACTTTAAACAAACCTAATCTCCGAATTAGTAAGTAAAATAATAACTGTTGTGGCCTCTTGTGTTACTATGCAATTATACATGTGATTAGTCAATGGTCCAAGATGAATGGAATATTACAGCTCATAATAACTTTAGGGTATCATGGACAGTTAATGACCTTTGGAAAGAAATACTACTCAAGCTTTGAATTCCAGCTGAACTCTGCATGCTGTAAGGGCAGGAGAACTTAGACCAGATGAGTCCCTTTCACAAGCACATGTCATGCTGTGTGGATCCGGCTGTGGAAACAGTTTGCCAATCTTATCTTCAGAAACACATAGTCGGTGTTCAGCCAATAATGAATGTCAAAATAATACTTAGCTTCTCTTTGGGTGATTCAAAGGGCTCTGTCCAGAAAATAGGCATAATAACCTTTCTGGCATGTTTCTCATTAATCGTCCTTCAAACTGAGAGAAGTATTTTCAGAAGATTGTTTGCTTGTGCTGAAAGATCAGGAAGCAGTGAACAGTGTGAAAAGCCTAGAATTGGACATAATCATTATGAGTGATATACTACATCAATGAAAATGAAAGTCCATTCTTGGCACTGTGATCTGTGAAAAGTTTCTGTATATCTATTAATATGTAATACTAGATAATTGTCGTGGCACTTGTGAGCATCCATGTGCAAAATCAAGATTTACATGTAATGAGTTATATGGTTCCCGTGTTTCCCTTTATCCAATCAAATGTTTGGCCTTAAATTGAAACCAAGAAGAAAAGATCTAGAAGCTCGGGATCAGAGAAATGGGGATAGGACACGGGACATTTCTAATATCTATATATGGGAAGAGTACTAATAATAGAAGGGCCACCTATGGAAGGGAGAAGATGGAAATGTGGCTCCCATCCTAGTATTGTCCGTGTATCCTACCTCCCTGCCAGACAAAACAAAAATGCCAGTGAAGACATGATTGCAACAAAATAGCTCATCAAAGAAAGTAGATGGTTCTAGAGAGGAAACACTACTTTGTAGCCCAGAAAATGAGAATGAGTCATGAATGGTAGGTTTGTGTCGCCTCTGAAATTGGGGTGGGACAGAACTCAGGCAATGAGAAAATGACTTAGAAAAGTCTTGACAAAGTATTTTTCCCCGAATTTCCTCTATAGGGATAATTTAAAATAAGCTGTTGGTGATGAAAAGAAGGTATTCCAGAGGAGAATACTTTTCACTGATTCCTCTGGTTTCGTTGTTCCAAGAAAGTGCTTGAAAAGTGTTTTCCTATAGATCTCAATATTCCCATTTGTCCTCTATTAATGGACTTCTTGTTTTATACCAATTTTAATAAGTTTGGGATTTATTATAACTATGCTTTTATTATAATGTTATCCAACATTTTGAGAAAAGACAAGGTATAGATTAACAATAAATTTGAAAATACTTTCCAGTCTTGGTATTCCTTAGATTTTTCAAGCTAGGAAAAATAGAGAATAAAATAGATATACATATATGTTTACTTATTATCTCTATTATATATAATATATACTATATATATATATATATAGTATAAATGTATATATCCTATGGCAGGAAGAGGGTGTATGTATGACTTCTTAAAGACTAGTTTAATGAGTCAATTATTTGTTTAAGGTTAGAGACTTCTTTTACATGAAGCTTACTAGTATGATGCTTCTAGAAGAAACAAAAATTGTAAAGTATTTATTATGATTCAGATTCTCAAAAGGAGTGTAAAAACAATAATGCAAAATTTTTAGAATTGGAGGAAACATAGAGATATTAAGACAAAAGCTGTCTTTGTGTCAGTGAAATAAAGCCCATGTATGCTACATAATTTACTGATTATGTACATTCTTCAGAAGCTTTTCAGATGAAACTGCTTTCTTCCTATAGAAACTATATAGAGGAGAGTGCTTTACTTTACCAAAGTAGACACATCAATTCGGAAGAGAAAAATCTGTGAAAAAATAATAGAATAAGCCTGCAACAACACTGCTAACTCTTAAAAAGCTTTCTATAAGCCAGGCCCTTTTTTTTTTTTTTTTTTTTAAGTATTTCACATGCATTTACTCATTAAATCTCCTAGCTGTCTTATGATGCAGGCTTGAAGAGGTTGTGCTGTTTGCTTTAGTTCATGCAGCTCATTAGTGGCAGAGCCAGGATCAAACTCCAACTACTTGATTCTAGAGTTCACCTTCACCATAAAATACCTATTAAAAAAAAAAAAAAAACTATAGAAATGGAAACAAGGCAAAATGGAGACCAAAAATAGTCTTCCTTTTCTAATGAAGTTCATGAATGGAAAAGCTTGTGAAGGAAACATCATTGAGAAGATTATGAATGAAACAGCAGTTGTACTGCTTGAAGTATCTAATTTATTAATCAATATCCATTGACTACCTTATAATTTTAAGACACAATGCTAACTGACAGGGAAGATACAAGAAATATGACGATTTGTTTGACTTCATCTCTATCCATAAGGATCCTGTAGTGGCTCCCTGATACTTCAGGGGGAAAAAATGACTCCTTAATTTGACATCAAAGGCCATTCGTGATGTAGACTCACTTCCTGACAGTGCTCCTATTCTCTATTCTCAAGCCACTTTGACACAGTCACAGGTGACCTCTGACGTACTGATGAATTTCCATAGGCCTTTACCTCTGGCAGGAACTCTCCTGCTACTTTTGACCTGGCTACAACAAATCTTTCAAAATTCCACTCAAATATATTTTGTGAAGTCTTGTCTGACAAATGCAGGTCTGAGATAGGTATCCTTCCTTTCTGTTTTCACAGCCTCTCACGTTGTCATTATCAGTTTATTTTTCTCCACCACGAAAATCTAAAATTCTTTCAAGTTTTTGAAAGTCTTTTATCTTTTTGTCCATCACTAAAGCTGGCGGTACAAACCACACAAAGATATTTGTATTAATGTATATGTGAAAAACATATTTTAAATAGCTAATACATACAACACATGTAATATATAATTATCAAATTTAAATAAAATAGAAAATGGAAAGGTAAATAAAACAGCAGTATTTGACTCGTTCTTGAAACCCCCTTTCTCACTTCACAAAAGAGTTGAATCATCTTACAAAAATGTTTTTCAATATGAAAGATAAAATATATAGTTAAAAGAGTCCTTACAAAGAAGAAATAATGAACTCTAGCATTGAATAAGTACAGTAAAAATGCACACCCTTATACCATAGAGGAATGGGGATATGACGGTTGTTGATATGGTTCCTCATGACCAAGGCATATTTTGTTACCAGATTCACAGGAACCATAATATGAAGTGAAATCAGTTTTTCAGTAGAAGCAGAGTTACTCTTGATTGGTGAACCAGAGGAAATTGCTTTCTTTGTTTTTTCATAAAGAGGACTCCCTGTGATAAAGACTTCAATGTTTTCCTCTGCTTCCTTACATGGCCTGTAATAACCCATTTCACATAGATCTTTCAAAGAAAGTCTTTTGACATAGATCAATGACCTAGCACTAAAGCATAATTCAGTAAAAGAAAACCTAAGAGAGGTCATAATAATACTGGCCAACACAGTGCATAGACCTTTCACGATCATACTTGATACAAAAGTAATACTCGTGACAGCCAGAAAAACATATGTTGTGTGGCCTTCAGGAAATATTTCATTGCTATTACATCTCAAATGTGTATTTCATAATCTGATAAGAGGAAATTTGAGTTTATATTATTTGGCAAGAACCTAGAAAAGGAAACTTCTTTTCTGATTAAAGCACATTTACCTCCATCATTAATCAATTGAGAATGGTAAGTATAAAATAAGAAGTTTAATGAAGTTTTGGCCCAAATGTATGGCCATCAATTCATCTTAAAGAGGTATACTTGGTGAAGTTTTTAATTTTTTTCCTTAGAAATCAGTCCTGGGTCTACACCAGCAAGGAGACAATTAGAAAATTGACAAAAATTGTTCTAGGACAAAGTACCATCAATGTTACCTCATTCTGAAAATTTTTAAAAATGAGTATTATCAGGAAACAACCATGATTTTAAAGAAAAATTATGTTATGTAGTGTGTGAATAAATTTCACACAAAATTTCTAATGGAAAACTATCTTTCTGATATATCTTCCAAGATGAATGAGTTGCAGACTAAAATTCTATCTATTAGGGAACTATGTTTGAAAAGCAGATCTGAAAAATGAAATGATTTTTATTTTAAAGCATCTGAATTTGTATTCCATTATTTATAAGGACATAGAAAGTCCTCAAAGACTCTCTGTAACACTAAAAACATTGAGGAAAGCATTATGAGTAGCCCAAGTTCAGGCTGCTGACAATAGTAAAGAGTCAGCTGTTAGAAGCAAAGCACATGTATCCTTGGGAATGTGCATAATCTGAGAGAATTTCTGCCCAAATCCCACATGCGTGATAAAGGGCAGTATCAGTACCAGAATGCAAGTGCAGTGAACATTTATGTGTTGCCTTCTCAATGCCTGTTTCCCCCTTCCCCTAAATAACGTGACTCTTCCTTTCCAAAGTACACAACTTGGATAAGCCATAACCCATCAAAGCCAATCACTGCATCCTGGTTCTCTGGCAACAGTGATTGATGCAGGACAGTTGTCCCTCAGTTTACATGCAGTACACATGGAGGACTGGTTCCAGGACCCCCACATATGCCAAAATCAGCAGATGCTCAAGTCTTTGTAGAACCCACACACGGGAAAATCAGTCTTTCTTATACTTGGGTTTCACATCCTGCAAATGTTATCGGGTGTCAAAACCACAAATATGGAGGGCTGATTGCATTTATTGAAAAAAAAATCCACATATAAATGGATCTGTGCAGTTTGAACGGTGTTTTTCCAGAGTTAACCTTATTAAAAACAATGAAGTACAGGGAGGTAATCTTTCCGTATTCTCCAGAAGTACAGCTGGCTCCCATGGTCTCTATCCCTTAGTGTTACTCCAGGTTTACGTTACATTACATAGCAGTAGGGATTTCGCCAATGTAATTAAGGTTACTAATCAGATTAACTTAAAGGTAGGGAAATTATCCAGGTTGACCTAACTTAATCACATAAACCCTTTAAAAGCAAAAAGTTTTCTCAAGCTGGTAGCAGAAAAGCAAATCAGAAAGGCATGAAAATTTGGCATGTTGTTACTGGCTTATAAATGGAGAGGATCACATGGTAAGGAACGTGAATAGAGTCTGAGAGACGAGAACAGCTGACATCTAGCAAGAAAACAGCATCCTCAGTTCTACAACCAAAAGAAAGAGAATTCTTCCAACAACAAAAATTAGTTTGAACAATAAGTTTTCTTCAGAAATTCCAAATGAGAATTCAGTCCAGCTTACATCTTGAATTCAGCCTTGTACAACCCAGAACAAAGCACATAGCAGCTCCTGGCTGGATACCTGACCTATAGAAACTGTGAGAAAATAAATTTGCATTGTTTAATCCTTAGGTCTTTGGCAATTTGTTACACAGAAATATAAAACTAATTAAATTTCAAAAGGTAAATGAGAAAGTCCCAGATGCTTCTAGCAGCCATCTGTTAAACATAAGGGAAGAATCTGCCAAGAATTGCACCAATGCCACAGAAGAAGAAAAAAGAAATAGAATTAGAGAAGGCAGAATTTTGGTGCCTGTGTAACCTGATCAAACCTTCCCTGACAACTGAATACTTTTAGACTTTTTTTTTTGGTACAAAAGAGTCAATATGCTCCATTTGTTGCTTACTGGGTTAGAGTTTGGTTTTCTGTCTCTTGGACCCCAAAATACTCCAATAGATATACCAAATTTCTTGATTCCTAGGTCACAATGACTTTGTCCACAATGACATTGGCTAGAAAATGGTGGCATTTTTCCTTGGGTTTCAGTTTCATAAACCTGTGACTTAATGTGGTAGCTATTAAAAATATGTGAAGAATAGTACAGTAAAGGACTACATAGACAAGATAGAATATAGGGTATTTCAGTAGAGATATACAAACTAAAAGAATACAAATTGAAATTTTAATTTTTGATAAATAAAATACTTGATATGTTAAATATATTGATGGCTCAATAACATATCAGATGAAGCAAACAAAAAATTAGTTCATAAAATGTCAATTGACATCCAAATTGAAGAACAAAGAGAAAAACACTAATCTACTTTATAAACAGTGCACAGTTTTAGAGTGATGCTATCAGATGATCTACCATGTGTATTTTATTATATATGTGTGTGTGTGTGTGTGTGTGTTAGTAGTGCCAGAAGGAGAGGGGAGATAAAATTATACAGAAAAATATTTGAATATATAATGACTGAGAAAATTCCAATTTTAATAAATAACATAAGTCTACCTATTCATGAAGTTTAGCAAATCCCAAGAAGGTTCAAATTTAAAATATATACATATTATAATAAAATTATTAATAACTAAAGAGAAATAGAAGAGTTTTAAATCATTCAAAAATGTACATAAACAATAACAGCTAATTTTCAGTAGAAAAAATGAAAGATATAAAATTATGAGATATCTTTTCAGGGCTAAAAGGAAAAAAGAATTCTCCTTTTTCATTTGTGATTTTACTTTTTGTAGTCATCTCTTTTTTTCTTGTCTATCTAAGGGTTTTTCAATTTTCAAAAAAAATAAAGTTTTGTTGATATATTTTTTCCTATTTTTTTTTATTCTCTGTTTGATTTATTTCTGCTCCAATCTTTATTATTTCCTTCCTTCTGCTAACCTTGGGCTTAGTTTGTTCTTAGTTTGTAATGTTAGATTGTTCATTTAAGATCTTTCCTCTTTTTAAAGGTAGATTTTTATTACTGTAAACTTCCCCCTTGCTACTGCTTTTGTTGCATTCTATAATTTTTTTGTATGTTGTGTTTTTGTTTTCATTTGTCTTCAGATATTTTTAAAGTTCTCTTGATTTCTTCCTGAACCCCACAGTTGTCCAAGAGTGTTTAGTTTCCATGTATTTGTGAATTATCCCATTTCTTGCTGTTATTAATTTCTAGTTTCATTCCATTGTGATCAGAAAAAATTTGTGGTACAATTTCCTTCCTCGTGAATTTTCTAAGACTTGTTTTGTGACTTAAAATGTGATCTATCCTAGAGAATACTCTTCAGAGTATTCTGAATACTCTTCAGAAGAATATGTATTTTCCTGCTCTTGGGTGGAAAGTTCTGTATATCTGTGAAGACCACTTGGTCTATAGGATTGTTTCTTTATTGATTTTCACTGTTTCTTTATTGTTTTCCTGCTTAGATATTCTGTCCATTATTGAAATTCGGATATTGATGCCTCCTACTTGTCTCCTGCTATTATATTGTATTGTATCATTTATAAGTATAGCCACCCTGCTTTTATAATATTTGGCTAGTTACAATTATATAGAATATATTTTTCTATCCTTTCACTTTTAGCTTATATGTTTTTTGAGTCTAAAGAGAAATAAAAAGAAATGATAGAGGAGACATTACAATGGATGTTTCAGAAATAAAAAAGGATCATACAGGACAATTGTGAAAAATTGGGTAATGCAGAATAAATGGATAAATTCCTAGAAACATGCAATCTACCAAGACTGAATCAAGATTCAGTGCAATAACTATCAAAATCCCAGTAGCATTTTAGACACAGAGAATTTAAAAAAAAGACAATCCTGAAATTTGTAAGGCATCACAAAAGTTCTGAATAGCCAAAATAGTCTTGAGCAAAAACAATAAATTATTGCACTTCCTGATTTCAAATTACACTACAAAACTATAGTGGGCCGGATGGAGTGTCTCACATCTGTAACCTGTAATCCTATCATTTTGAGAGGCCAAAGCGGAAGGATCACTTGAGGCCAGGAGTTCAAGACCAGCTTGGGAAACAGAGAGAGAACCAGTGTCTACAAAAAAAAAAAAAAAAAAAAAAATTAAAAATTAGCCAGGCTTGGGGGCATGGGTCTGTGGTTCCAGCTACTCAGGAGGCTGAGATGAGAGGATCACTTAAGCCCAGGAGTTTGAGGCTGCAGTAAGCTATAGTAAGCTATGATCATGCCACTGCACTCTAGCCTGGGTGACAGAGCAAGACTCTAACTCATAAAACAAACAAACAAAAAAACAAAAAACAAACACAAAACTAGGCATGTAGGCTAATGGAACAGAATAAGAAGCTGAGAAATTATCAAACATATTTACCATCAACTAACTTTTGACAAAAGTACCAAGAATACATAATAGGGAAAAGAAAGACTCTTCATGATGTAGGGAAAACTGGATATCTATTTACAAAAGAACAAAATTAGACCTTTGTCTTACCCCATATGCAAAAGTCAGCTCAAAATGGATAAAAGACTTAAATGTAAGATCTGAAAACATTAAACTTCTAGAAAAAAACATGGAGAACACATTTTTGATATTGGCAATAAGTTTGTGGATCTGACACCCAAAACCACAGGCAACAAAAGCAAAAGTAAATAAGTAGGAATACTTGTTAAACTTAAAATCGTCTGCACAGTAAAGAAAAAATCAATAAAATGAAAAGATAACCTATATAATGGCAGAAAATATTTTCAAACCAGGTATCTAATAATTAGCTAGTATTCAAAATATATAATAAATTAATACAAGTTAATAATAACAAAAACTCAGATAACCTGATTGAAATATGAACTGATTTAAAAATGGAAAAAGACTTGAATAGACTTTTTTTTCCTCCAAACAAGACATATAGGTGGCCAATATGTATATGAAGAAGCAGCATCATTAATCATCAGGAAAATGTAAATCAAAACTACAATGAAATATTACCTCATACCTGTTAGGATGGCTATTATCAAAACGACAAAAATATACCAAGTGCTGGCGAATATGTGAAGAAAAGGGAATACTTGCGTACTTTTGATGGGAATATAAATTAGTACAGCCATTATGGGAAAAAGTATGGAATTTTCTCAAAAAATTAAAAGTAGAATTATCAGAAAATGCCAAAATCCTTATTCTGGTTACACATTCAAAGGATATAAGATGAGTATCTTCAGGAGATATTTGTACTCCTGTGTTCACTGTGGCATTGTTCACAATAGGCAAGATACGGAACAGCCAGTGTTTATCAATGGATGAATGAATAAAGAACATGTGTGTGTATACATATATAGTGTCACATATACATAAACATACATACAGTGGAATATTATTGCCTCTTTATAAAGAAGGAAATCTCATCATTCTGACAACATGGATAAACTAGAGGACACTATGAAAGTAAAATAAGTCACACACACACACACACACACACACACACACACAGACACAAACCTGCATGATATCACTTATATGCGGAATCTTAAAAAGTCAAATTACAAGAAACAGATAGTAGAATGGTTATTTTTAGGGGTGGGGTAGGGTGGGAGCAATGGGGAGATGTTGGTCAAGGAGTACAAATTTTCAGTTAAGTAAAATGAATAAGCTCTAACATTTAAAGTACAGCATCAGGCTACAGTTACTAATCCCGTATAGTATATGTAAAATTTACTGAGAGTAAATCTGAAGTGTTCTAAATGCAAAAAAAAAAATAAAGAAAAAAAAGTCTGTCTAACCATGTGAAGAAATGGAAATTGTTAATTAGTTTGAGTTGAACTGATTATTGAATCAGTTCAATGTGTGTGTGTATATATATATATATATGTATAAGAAAATATCATACTGTATGTCTTACATAGATATATTGGAAAATGGTTTGGCATTTTTTAAAAAATTTAAATATGAACATATCATATTTATATATCAGTTTTACTCTCATGCATCTAACTAGGGAAATGAATATATAAGTTCACTCAAAATTTTGCACATACATTTTCATAACAGCATTATTCACAATTACCAAAAAATGGAAATGACTGAAATGTCAATCAACTATTAAATGGATATTTTTTAAAAAGTGATATATCCATAGAACAAATTACTACTGAGTAATATAAAAAATAGTTAAATACTGATATATACTGCTCACGGAAGAGATCCATAAAGCTTTATGCTCAGTGAATAAAGGCAGACATAAAACAACATTTTGCTTTATATGAAATGTGTAAAATAGGCAAACCAATAGACACAGAAACTAGATTAATGGATGCCTGGGACTGGATATGGGTAGAGTAATTAGCTATGAATTGGTA
Source organism: Microcebus murinus (assembly GCF_040939455.1). Classification (NCBI taxonomy): domain Eukaryota; kingdom Metazoa; phylum Chordata; class Mammalia; order Primates; family Cheirogaleidae; genus Microcebus; species Microcebus murinus. The sequence goes on from NC_134116.1 coordinate 55,754,377, forward strand.
TGAGGTATGTTATCAGAATAAAACCAGAATATGGTGATGTTGTACAACTCTGTAAATTAACTAAAATTATTGAATTGTAAAACTTAAATAAATTTAATGATATATGTATGTATATATGTATATATATGCATATATATGTATATGTGTATATATTTAATGATATATATGTTATACCTCAATGAATTTGCTTAAAAAATAAAGGCCAAATAAAGAAATTTTCAGGAAAAAAAAGTTGAAGGAGCTTATAAGTAGAACATCTGTACTTGAAGAAATACTAAGGTAAATTTCAGGCTATATGAAAATTATAGCAGATGAGGGCTCAGATATGCAAAAAGAAATGCAAATACTGGAAACATAAAATAAGGGAGTAAATACAAAATACTCTTTTGAAAAAATAAAGGACGATCAGTTATTTAAAGCAAGCATAACAGCAATATTTTTTGTGGTTCGAAATATGTTCAGAAGTAAAATATATAATTATAATATCACAAAAAGTGGGATAAATGGATAAATGCAATTATACTATTACATAATTCTTACATAATTCAGGAATTAGAAAAATATTATTTCAATATAAACTGATAAAAGTTAAAAATGTACAGCATAAACTATAGTACAACCAATAAATATAACAGAATTTATAACTATTATATCAATAAATATAATAAATTTGAATGCTGGAATAAAACCACTTGATTAATCAAAGGAAATCAGGAAAGAAGGAACAAAGGACTAATGGAAAGGTAGAGTAAATAAAAATAAATTGCATTCTTATCATAAAGGGGTGCTGAATTTTGTAAAATGCTTTTTCTGTATTTATTGAGAGGATCATATAATCTTTGTTTTTGCTTCTATTTATGTGGTGAATTACATTTATAGATTTTTGTATCTTGAACCATCCCTGCATCCCTGGGATGAAGCCCATTTGGTTCCAATGGATTATATTTTTGATAAGCACCTGGATTCAGTTAGCTAAGATTTTGTTGAGAATTTTTGCATCTATATTCATAAGGGATATTGGTGTGTAGTTCTTTTTTGTTGTGTCCTTTCCTGGTTTTAGAATCAGGGTGATGTTGGCTTCATAAAATATGTCGGGGAGGATTCCTTCCTTCTCAATGTTGTGGAATAATTTTTGCAGGATAAGCACCAGTTCTTCTTTGTAGGTCTGGTAAAATTCAGGTGTGGGAAATCATCTGGTTGGGGACTTTTCTTTTTAGGTTTTTTATTGCTGCTTCAATTTCAGTACAGATATTGGTCTGTTCAGGAATTCTATTTCTTCCTGATAGAGCCTAGGAAAGCTGTGTGTTTCTAAGAATATGTCCATTTACTCCACATTTTCAAGTTTATGTGAAAGATGTTTTTATAGTATCCATAGATGATATTTTGTATTTCTGTGGCATCAGTTGTAATTTCTCCTTTTTCATTCTTGAGGGAGCTTTGTAGAGTCCTTTCTTTTCTGATTCTCATTAATCTAACAGGGTGTCAATTTTGTTTATTTTTTCAAAGAACCGACTTTTTGTTTTATTAATCTTCTGTATGGATTTTCTGTTATAAATTTCATTTGGTCCTGCTCTGATCTTTGTTATTTCTTTTCTTCTTCTGGGTTTAGGGTTAGTTTGCTTATCCTTTTCCAGTTCTTTGAGATGATTCATCAGACTGTTGATTTCTGATCTTTTTGTCTTTTGGATATAAGCATTTATGGATATAAATTTTCCTCTCAAGACTGCTTTAGCTGTGTCCCACAGATTTTGATAACTTCTGTCTCCTTTACCATTTAGTTCAGAGAATCTCTTGATTTCCATCTTAATTTCCTCCTTAACCCAATAGTCATTCAGCAGAAGGTTGTTTAGTTTCTATGACCTTTTGTAGAGATAAGAGTTTCTGTTGGAATTGATTTCTAATTTTATTCCACTGTGGTCTGAGAACATGCATGGTATAATTTCTATTTTTAAAAATGTTTTAAGACATGCTTTGTGACCTAGGATATGGTCATTCTTAGAGAATGTCCCACAAGCTGGTGAGAAAAAAAAATGTATATTCAGTGGTTTCAGGGTAGAATGTTCTGTAAATGTCAGTCAGACCCATTTGTTCTAGAATTCTGTTTAAGTTCATTGTTTCTTTTATGTTTGGAGATCTGTCCTGTTCTGTAAGAGTAATGTTGAAGTCCGCAGCCATTACAGTGTTGCTGTTTATCATTTTGTTTTGATCAAGTAGGATTTGCTTTATGAATCTGGGTGTGCCTGAGTTAAGTGCATAAATCTTTAGAATTGTTATGCCTTCTTGTTGAACTGTACTCTTCACCATTATATAGTGACCATCTTAGTCTTTCATTACTTTTGTTATTTTGAAGACTAAGTTACCTGATATCAGAACTGCTATGCCAGCTTTCTTTTGTCTTCCATTTGCATGGAATATTGTTTTCCATCCCTTCACCTCGAGTCTAAATGCATCCTTCTGGTTTAGATGTATTTCCTGAAGATAGCAGATATTTGGCTGTGTATATTTATCCATTTGGCCAGCTTATGTCTCTTTAGTGGGTAGTTAAGGTCATTCATATTTATTGAAAGAATTGATAAATGGGGCAGATTTCTGTTCATCCTGTTGAGTTGAACATTGTTGCTTTCTATTCTCTGTTGAGCCATTGTGGTATCTGGCCTGTGAACCGTTAGTTTTTGGATGACTTTACACTGGTGAGTGTTTATTGTGCTGATCCATGTGTAACACTGTTCTGAATACTTCTTGGAGAGCAGGTCTGGTCTTGATGAATTCCCTCAGTCTTTGCTTGTATTAAAAGGTCTTTATTTCTCTTTTATATAAGAAACTTAGCTGTCAGAATCAACATTGTTAAAATGTCTATGTTACACAAATTTACCGATTCAATGCAATCCCTATTAAAATAACAATATCATGTTTCACAGATATTCATAGAAAAAATAATTCTATGCTTTGTATGGAACCAGAAAAGACTGTGTATAGCAAAAGCAATCATAAGCAAGATGAACAAATTGGGAGGTATAAATTTATCAGAGTTCAAGCTATACTACAAGGCTATAGTAACTAAAACAGCATTGAATTGAGACAAGAACAAAGACATAGACCCATGGAATAGAACCGAGACCCCAGATATAAAAGCATCTTCATATAGTCATCTAATCTTTGACAAAGCAAATAAAAACATACAGTGGGTAAAAGAATCCTTATTCAATAAATGGTGCTGGGAAAATTGGAGTACCACATGTAGAAGACAGCATCTACACCTCTCATAAAAATCATCTCACAGTGGATAACAGACTTAAATCTAAGACATGAAACTATATGAATTATAGAAGAAAATGTTGGGAAAACTTATAGATGTTGGCCTAGGCAAAGAATTTATGAAGAAGACCCCAAAGGCAATCACAGCAACAACAAAAATAAATAAATGGAACCTGATCAAATTAAAAAGCTCCTGCATAGCCAAGGAAACTATCACAAGAGCAAACAGACAACCTACAGAATGGGAGAAAACATTCACATGTTAAACATCTGATAAAGGGCTGATAAGTAGAATCTATACAGAACTCAAGACAATCAGCAAGAAAATATCAAACAACCCCACTAAAAAGTGGACAAAGGATGTGGGCAGAAACTTTTCAAAAGAACACAGACTAATTGCCAAGAAACATATGAAAACATGCTCAACATATCTAATCATCATGGAAATACAAATCAAAACCAAATTGTGATATTACTTAACTCTAGTAAGAATGTTTTTTATTAAAAAGTCCCCAAACAAAAAATGTTGGTGTGGATGCAGAGAGATAGGAATACTCAGATGCTGCTGGTGGAACTGCAAACTAGTACAACCTTTGTGGAAAGTAGTAGGGAGACATGTAAAAGAGCTACAGGTAGAACTACCATTTGATCCAACAATCCCATTACTGGGCATCTCTATCCAAAGGGAAAAGAGACATTGTATAAAAAATACATCTTCCTTCGAACGTTTATAGTAGCACAATTCACAATCGTAAAGATGTGGAAACAGCCCAAGTGCCCATCAATACATAAATGTATTAATAAAATGTGGTATATGTATACCATGGAGTTCTACTCAGCCATAAAAAACAATGGTGATCTAGCACTTCTTGTAATATCCTGGATAGAGCTGGAGCCCATTCTACTAAGTGAAGTATCACACGAATGGATAAACAAGCATAACATATACTCACCATCAAAATTGGTATTAACTGATCAACACTTAAGTGCACATTTACTAGTAACATTCATCAGGTGTTGAGCAGATGGGAGGGTGAAAAGGGATGGATATATACACACCTAATAGGTGCAGTGTGCACCGTCTAGGGGATGGACATGCTTGAAGCTCTAACTTAGGTGGGGCAAAGGCAATATACATAACTTAAACATCTGTATCCCCGTAATATGCTGAAATAAAATAAATACAAATATACAGAGATAGAGAAAAAAATATTGCCTACCAGGTATATGAGCAGGAGAAGAAAATGGAAGATGTAGATCATAAGGTATGAAACACTCTATATGCAGGATGAACAAGTCCTGAGATTTAATGTGAAACATGAGGACTATAGATAATAAAATCATGCTATATTTGAGATTTCTGCAAAATGAGTAGATTTTAGCTGCTCTTGCTATAGAAACAGCAAAAAAGTGTACCTATGTGAGGAATATGTTAATTTGCCTCACTATAGTAATCGTTTTACTATCTATATGTATCCCATAATGTCATGTTGTATACCTTATATACACAATACAATTGATTTAAATATAAAATAAAAGTTATGCTCTAAAAAAAGAAAAACAATAAAAAAGAAAAACAATAAAAAAGACCTTCAAACCATAAATAATCCACCTGTCCATGAATAATAGATCAATAAATAAAAGTGTAAAGTTCATTACTCATTAGTCAAAATGAACAAGCTGTAAATAGTGCAACAATGTGGATAAACTTTAAACCATTATATTGAGTAAAAAAGTCAGATACAAAACCATGCATACTGTATGGTTCTGTGTGCATCAAGTTCAAGAATAGGTAGGATTAAAGTTATTATTACAGCTGTCAGAATAGTAATCATTTCGGGGAAAAGATATTGAAGAGGTAGAGTGATAAAGGAGTTTTCAGAACAGGTATAAACATATAGCAAAATCCATTGTGTCATACATTCAAAATTTGAGCATTTTGCTCTGCAGAAATTATAAATTAATTAAATCTCAATAAAGTACTTTCAATATGAAGGGAAAAATAAAGTAGCAGATATGCCCAATTATTTGTTGAAAACAGGTCAATAAAGCAATTTTCACCAATACAGGGAAGATTACTTGCCTTAATAGTCTTTCTATAACCATATCATTCAATGTAAAGTTCAAATAAGTAAGATGTATGTTGGGGAAAAAAATCAAGACAGGAAAATAAATATTTTTTTAGGAGAATGGTTGTCAAATTATACCCCTGTTTTAGTAAGTAGCCCTCATGATAATCATAATCCTTAAAATTCTACTGGATTCAGTTTTATATAATAAAGTTTACTGTTTAGAAGTCAATAAAAGCTTTTGAGGCCAGATGTGGTGGCTCATGCTTGTAATCCCAGCACTTTGGGATGCCAAGGTGGGAGGATAGCTGATAGCTTTAGGCAAGGAGTTTGAGATCAGCAGCCTGGGTAACAACATAGTGAGAATCCATCTCTTAAAAAAAAGGAAAAAAATTAGCCTGTAGTCCTAACCATTGAAGCAGGAAGATTATCTGAGCCCAAGAGTTCGAGGCTGCGGTGAGCTATGATCACACCATTGCACTCCAGTCCGGGCAACAAAGTGAGATCCTGCCTCTAAGAAACAAAAAATGGCTTTTTAAATAGTGGCACATCACTAGTTTGTTTTATTGTGTCAAAACCATACAATTATAAGTAAAACCTGGAAATTAAGTTTAGCTAAAAGTACAGAAATAAGTTAGTCTTAATCGTAGATGCCAATATGGTAAGCAATAACTAAACTACAAAATGTATTGCCAACAAAGAAAAAGGGAGAGAAGTAATCATCTACATATTTCTGAATTTCAAAAAGAAATTGAAAACATTCATGATTGTCAGAAGCAGCAAAGTTCATCTCAGCACTGACTCAAAAGGAAACTTCTCAAGTGGAATTTTATGTCAGGGTGCTGTGTGATATTACATAAACAATGGTATCAATAATATTCATACAACAAATGTAGTAACCATGCATTTTCTTTAGTGCTGTCTGATAAAAGCTGAAAATATGACATTACCAAACACACCCTCAGGAGCAATCCTACAAAGGCTTAAGATAAATATCATCCAGGAATGTGGGCTTTCTCATCTCAAGGTAAAATTTAAACTATCGAGAGGAATGAAGGCCAGCATGTCAGTTTTGCCTGCATGTAAAAATACTGGCAAAACATTAATAGAAAGGAATCATACTCTATTTTTATGAATGTCACGTTAGGATGGCACTACAGTTCAGAAGAAATTGTAGGTGAGATTTTACTTACACAAAGAGTGTGTTTATATGCAAAGTACCAAGTTCTAGAAATGGACAAAAATTTTAGTATAGCTGCTAAAATAAATAGAGGTATCCAGTGTTCGCGTTTCTTCAGCAAAAATGCACGTTGCCTGTTTCTGTAATCTCAGGTTTCTTGAATTATCTTCAAACCAGAAAGTATTTATCCAAGTTTGGACAATGTACAATTGTAAATTTTCAATTCTTTCAAAGTACAAAATGAATTATCTTAGTCTTTTCATCAGAAAATCTGCCTTACCGTATCAATAACATTAATTTCAGAAATAAGTCAATGATCTCTATTTGACAGAGTAAGAGAAGAAGAGGTATTTCCTGTCATTTTTTATCCACATTATAGTATGATATCTTACAATTGTGCTTATACAATGGAATCTGTGTTTCTGGACCTGTAGGTTGTATGTTATCTCTCCAATAGACTTCCTGTAATTTCAGATGACAGACATTTTCTTACATTCTTCCAAACAAGGCAAAGGATGCTGCTGCACATATTGGCAGAAAATCTTGAAAATCTAGTTATGTCTTCTAGCACAGCTGAGAATGAAACTTGTCAGCTCTGTGACTTTAGGGGTCTGTGTGTATCTGTGCCAGCATGAGAATAAGTTTGTATATTTGGTTTCTCACTCTGGTAGCCACAGTCAGAAATCACTACAGAACGTTAGCTGGTATCTACAGCTTATACACACCTCATCTACTAAATGATGTATTTCTTTGTGAAGAAAATAAGGTTTTATTCTAAATGTGTAATCCTTAACATCTGTCATTGAGGGTTTTCCTGGTTGTACTACAGGGCTCCAGTTGTCTCTCCTATATAGTTTAACTCAGAAGATAAATGAAACTTTGACAAGTACTGCCCTCTCTCAAGGTGGGCACTGTCTGGGGTATGGACATGTGTAGCCCTGACTCGGGCAGGTCAAAGGCAATGTATGTAACTTAAACATTTGTATCCCTGTAATATTCTGAAATTTAAAAAAATAGTACTAACTCAAAAAAAAAAAAAAACAGTTGAGAGAAATATAGACTATCCTATAAAAATATACCAGCATTATTCTCTATCCAAAATAAAGCATGTCTAAGTTTGGTAATCAGTGTATAACTTTACACATGTTCCTTTTTGAAAGAATACTCACAAAATATATGAAATACCATTGAATCCTCTTGCAATATTATTAATAGTTAAGTCACAAAAGGTATCTTTATGCCCCACCCCCCCTCTCCAAAGCACAGTTCTCTTTTCTAATCTCTATGAGAAGACAGTTACAGCACAACAGACATTACATGCAGTGAGCTGCATAAATACAAATACTGACATAATGACCGGCACGATTGCAGAGTTTTAATCTGTTTTATGAAACACCACAGAGAGATCTAGAATGGCAACTAGAAAACTGTCAGGAGATGAGGTGTTGTTGCTAAACTTTCCTTTTAATGGAAAGTCATGTTAAAGTCATGTTAAAGTCACGTTAGACATATCATGAGGAAGAATTGAAATTAGTTCTCTTTAAGAATCCATGAGCACCATGGAAAGATAATAGAAGCATACAAACTGTGAATAAAATTATATAAAACCAATAAAAATGTATTGCGAAAATTTTATCAATGATCATTTCAACCATAAAAACTAAAAGTGCAATGTAAACAAATCATTAGACAATGGTTTGTGGTGGGCAGGAAAGTTAAGAAGTTTATCAGTAAACATTCATAACAATGTACCAAGGATAAAATAAACCACTCAAATTAATCAAGTATATATCTCTTCATAAAATATAATTCCAGTGGCTTGTAATTTTTTTTTAAATAATTATATTATATTACCACATACTTTATGAAGCATCTAATTAAAATATGGTGGTGATGAAATATTTTTATACAGGCAAACAAACTTCTATCTATGGTCATGAATCAGTTGCAAGTATGCCAATTAACTGATGGTAGTTGTCAAAGAAGAAATAAAGACTAATAAACAAAAGCTACGTAAGGACTGTGATAAGAAAAATGTTGAAATCAATATATAAAATGTTGTATATTATTAATAAATGAAAGATATTCCCTAAACATACAATTACTAACTTATTTCACTTTAATAAAGATAATTTATGTTTATGAACTACTCTAAATCTTGAAAAAAATATTTCTATATTCTATTTTATAAATTTGGAAATTGTAGGACAGCAAACATTTGATGTCTCCACAGTTAGAGCTGCATTAGTATTTCTAACAGCTTTTTCAAAGATATTAGACATACAATAAACTTCATATATTAAAGTTTATAATTTGATAAGATTTGACATATGTATACCCTGTGAAACCATCCCTGTTATCAAGTTATGAACATAGCCACTACCCACAAAAGGTTCTTAGTGTCCCTATGTAATTACTTCCTCATGCCACTCCCCAGGTAATCTGATGTGTCACTATAGATTAATTTGCATATTCTAGAAATTTATGCAAATGAAATCATACACCACACACTATTTGTGTGGCTTTATTCTAACTATTTTAAGATTCATTTTGATGTAGCTTGTGTAGATAGGATGTTTATTTTGTTTTGTTTTTTGTGATGTAATATTTCATTGTGTGGATATACCAGAACTTGTTTACTCATTCATCAGTTGTGAACATTTGGATTATTTCCAGGTTTTGATCACTGCAAATAAAGCTACTGTGAATGTGTGTACAAATCTTTCTGTGGACATAGGCTTTCAATTCTCTTGGGTACATACGAAAAGCAGAATATCTAAGTGATATGGAAGGTTATGTTTAATATTTTATGAGGCTTTCAAATTGTTTTCCAAAATGGTTGTACCATTTTACCTTCTTACCAGCAGTATATGAGAGTTCTAATTGTTCTATACCCTCACCAGCAAACATACCACAATTCTCAAGGTTAAAAAGCCTGGCCTTATTTTTTTACTTTCTTTTTTAAAATAAAAAATTGAAATATAATAAAAAGCCTGGCCTTAGTAAGTATTGCCAAGGATATGGAAGACTATGAGCTTTGACAGTTGCATCCATTTCATCTAAGTTGACAATATTTTAGCATAAAATTGTTGAAGATATTCCCTTATTTTCCCTTTTGTATTTGTGGAATCTGTGATACAATCATTTCTCTCATTCCTTATATAGATAATTTGTGACATGTTTCTTTTTTTTCTCCTCTACTTTTCTAATTTTTTCTAGAGTTTACAGTTTAATTGAACTTCTCAAATAACCAGCTTTTGGTTTCATTTATATTTCTCTATTGTTAGTCTATTTCTATTTCAATATCTTTATCTTTATTCTTCTTTATATTTTGACATCAGTATTCTTTCCTATGAAATTTACATTATTTGAGGTTAATACAGTCTCTCCAGTTTTCCTTTGGTTAGTGTGCAAATAGTACAATTTAAAAAAAAACCTATTTTTACCCTGTTTGTGTCTGTATAGAGTATTTTTTGTAGGTAGCTTTTTATTCAATCTGACAACTTCTGACTTTTAATTGGAGTTTTAATTTATAACCTGTTTCTTATTGTTACCTTTGTTCTTTCCTTCTGCCTTCATTTGAACTGAGCATTTTTTATAACTCTATTTTCTCTTCTTTGTTGTTTTATTAGCTATAACTCTGTTTTGTTATTATAGTTGTAGCTTTAATGTTTATAGTTTACATTTTTAACTTACCACAGTCTATCTTCAAATATTAAACCACTCTCTCCAATTTTTTCAAATTACAAAAAAAAAAAGAATTCAAGTTCTTTAGTTCTTTATTCTGTTTTAGTATGCATGCTGTCTTGAAATATTTATTTAAATTGGAGTGATAATATAATAAATCCAGCTGTATTCTGAGTGTTAGACATTCATTCGATAAAAGTAGTATGTGAATTAATACTTCTTTGTTCTTAGAAAATATTTTGGATAATTTCTTAAAGAAATCAGCAGTGATTTCCATATTTATTGTTTGAGGATAAATAATAGTAAGAATTATCTGATTATATTATGGCCCAAAGTAGAAGTTGAGGGGAAGCTGAATAAGGAGACAACATCCCCTAAAAGATAATGATTTGTTTTAACACAGCAAAATAATGATTGATAGTCCTGAAATCCAGTGTGTAATTATGAGAATAGTATATGGTTATGAATGAAGGCTCTGTTGTTTATTCTTCTAATTTTTTTTATCTCATGCTCTTCTTCAAATTTACTTTCAGCTTGAAGCAGTCACCAGCCAAACCTATTGAATGTTTACTAAGTGGCAGGCACAATACTGATCATTTATAAGCTTTACTAACTCAATTAATCCCCACAATCCTATGAGTTAGGAATCATCAAGTCTGCTTTCATAGGAGCATACCAAATTTATGGCTTTATCCCTACAGACTGCAATACCAGGCTATGAAGATATTAGAAAAGACCCAATGATGTACAACCTCATCATACAAAAGTTCCAGGTGCCCTCTAACATATTTTTAAAATCACACTGATACAAGGAAGCAAATAGAATGAGTGAGAGTTTTTTGTTTTTCTTTCCCATATCTGAGAATTTATCCTTATCCAGCCTACTACTGGACATGCTACTGTTTTATGCTTTAAAGGTAAACAGAATTCATTTACCAATATTATTTATAGGTGTTTTCCTTGCTCTAATAAAAGTCAATGAACCAGGAGACTCTTGTAGATATTTTTCTTTTGTCAAAATTTTATATTTTATTCTTTTATGTTATGATTAAATTATTCAGATTATTATAAAAACTAAAATAGTTCAGAAGGCTGAAAAAGAAAAGCAAAAAGGTGAAAGTCCCCTTACTTTATTTGCCACAGTTAACCCCTGCTAACAATTTCTAGTTTCTCTGGAAACTTTCAAAACAGAAGATAGCTAAAGACAAAAACGATCTAGATACATATGTTGGTTTAGATATTACTTTCTAGGGACTATGGGAAACCCTTTATTATGAAAAGATTTAGATAAGAAGGTAATGATTGGCACTTGGCTTGTTTACACATTTTTGCAATCGTATTATCCTGGATAGAGCTGGCACCCATTCTACTAAGTGACGCATCACAAGAATGGAAAACCAAGAACCACGTGTTCTTACCATCAAATTGGTATTAACTGATCAACACTTAAGTGCACATATAGAAATAACATTTCTCCAGTGTTGGGCAGATGGGAAGGAGAAGGAGGGGATGGGTATATACACACCTAATGGATTCATGCACACCATCTAGGAGATAGGCACGCTTGAAGCTCTAACTCAGGTGGGGAAAATGCAATTTATGTAACCTAAACATTTGTACTCTCATAATATGCTGAAATTAAAAAAAAGAAAAAAAAAGAATGCAATGATTGAGTCTTAAATTTCCGTTTCAAGTTTGTGGTGGTAACTGAGAAAAGATGAGAATATATCTGATGTTCTCAAGTCCATCATTTATTTATTTGTTTGTTTGTTTGTTTATTATTATATTTTTTTTTACCACTGAGGATCAGTTACCTACAAGTCATATGGTTTGGGCAAGAGAGATCCCACTCTCAGTTTCTACTCAGGCATAGTCCATTCCTATGTCTATAGTATTTAGCTCAATATGAACATGTGACTCACTTCTGACCAGGAGAATCAGGTCTAGCACTTCTCTTTGACTATATTAGGACAATCATCAGGGTTACTCAGCTACTTAATGTATTCAGGTTTGAGACACTCTGCCTGGTATTGACTTAAAATTATTGTCTACATTTTGCCTTTGGATGCTTGTTCTGAGCTCCACAGCTTTTGGCTCATCATGCTTATGCACCCAAATACCAAACTCCCTGGGCAGTATTTTGCCTGAGAAATGTTAGCAATATTATAACTCAAAGTTAATGTTTTTGGCATGAGCCAAAACTGCACTTCATAATTTTTTCCCAGAATGCCATACTGTGGCATATTTGAAAATTTTTGACACATGGGAAAAACACAAAATGGATGACAGGAATTGATATAATAAGTTTAGAAATAATATGAAGTAAAACTCAAGAGAAATCAAATAGGTGGGAGAGGGGAGGAGGCAGATGGGGGAATGAAATCATACCTAATGGGTACTATGTACGCTATCTGGGAGATGGGCACACTTATGACTTTGTCTAAAGTCATAAGTACAAAAGCAATCCATGTAAACAAAACATTTGTACCCCTATAATATTCTGAAATTAAAAAAAAAGAATGGACTATTCATACAGGCAACAACCTAGACAAATTTTCAGAGAATGGTGTGGGTGAAAAAAGTCAATTCTAAAAGGTTGCTTACTATATGACTTCATTTATAAAACATATTTGAAATCACTAAATTATTGAAATGAGAACAGGTTAGTGGATATCAGGGGTTAAGCAGAGGGTGGGTGGGAGGGAAGTAGATATGGCTATAAAAGGGCACCATGATGGAAATGTCCTGTATCTTGCCTGTACCCCTGTCAATCTCCTGGTAGTGATATTGTAGGATGGCTTTGTATGATGTTATCATGGGGGGAAACTTGGTACAGAGTACACAGGATCTCTGTTTTATTTCTTACCACTGCATGGAAATCTATAATTACCTCAAAATAAAGAATTTATTTAAAATAATAAGTTAAGAAATAATTGTGGATAAAGACCTACATTTTATAATAAACACACACTGAAAATCTAAAGTGAAATTGGAATAAACCATGTAGTCATGGCACAGAAATATATTAAAATTATATTTAAATTTATAGTGTCAGAGTAATATTTATTTTATTTTATAGATGGACAAATTAAAGAACAAAAATTTACTGACCATGCTGACTAGCAACAGAGACAAACCAAACTCAAATATGTTGCTATGTGCATGGCCAAAAACAAGATATCATCATGTCCACATATGTTTCTTCTTTTTAATCATCTAATTTCTGTATTTCACAGGAGAGATTTCTAAATATTGTGAGTCATTTTCAAATTTTAAAACCACAGTTTCCCATCAAGTGACAGAGACATTTGCATTCAAGGGAGCTGATAGCTTTTTTTTTTCCCCACACATGGCCTTATGCCTGAACTTCTATTATTTCTGTTCCAGAAGAATGCAATAAATATGTCTAGAGACAAGGGACAAAGTTAATAAAAGGCTGTCCTTTCCTTTGCCTAAGACCCTGGTTTAAAATGAGCTATTTTCCCTGAACAGAACACCATATATTAATTGGATGGCTTCAGCTTCAGCCACAGACAAAGCAGACCAGATCATAATTATTTGCAATATAATTCTTCTTGATATGATGAGCAGTCACAGAGCATAGATATTAAAAAGTAAATCTCTCCTGTGATAAGAAAAAGATCCTAGAATGCGACCTCTTGGTGGGTCAATTAAAGGACTGCCACTGATATCATTTCTTGCATTGTGTGTATCCCTCCCTAAGATTCATGCATATTTTATAATCACAGAGCTTTTGAAACTGTTTGATTTCTAATTGGCTCATTTAAAAATCAGTTGTTTCAATGAAAGTATTCTTTGTTTATTTTTAATATGTATTCAGGATCCTACTATTATGACTATTAGTAGATATAGGCACCTTATAGACGATAGACAGTATATAGTAGACAGCAGTCTCTGGAAATGTTTTTCCATCTAAATTAAACAAAGTTATGTAAGTTTTTTCTATCTTTTGATGGAGTTTGTAAAATATAAAGCACCTGCCTACATTTTCTTATCATATGAAGATAGTATTCTCAAGTTCTATGCCGAAATTACTACAATTAGGCTGTGAGTCTAAATTAGACATGCTCCAAATCTTTGATCCTAAGGCCGGGCGCGGTGGCTCACGCCTGTAATCCTAGCACTCTGGGAGGCTGAGGCGGGCGGATTGCTTGAGGTCAGGAGTTCGAAGCCAGCATGAGCAAGAGTGAGACCCCCGTCTCTACTATAAATAGAAAGAAATTAATTGGCCAACTAATATATATAGAAAAAATTAGCCAGGCGTGGTGGTGCATGCCTGTAGTCCCAGCTACTCAGGAGGCTGAGGCAGCAGGATTGCTTGAGCCCAGGAGTTTGAGGTTGCTGTGAGCTAGGCTGACACCATGGCACTCACTCTAGCCTGGACAACAAAGCAAAACTGTCTCAAAAAAAGACAAATAAGTCTTTGATCCTAGACAGGGAGGTTCTGAAACCCTGACTTCATACTGATCCAAAGAAAGATTGAAAATGGCTAAGCTTTCATAGTTCCTTAACAACTATGCTTTGGTGGGTAGGGTCATTTTAATCTCCCAAATGACTAGTTCAATAGTCAGGGCATCAGTATAGATAATCATTAATAGATAATCAGGTACTCCAATATAATTCCTCCTCCCATTTCACACTTTATTTCTATTTGAGGAGCATTTGGCAATGTGGAGGGACATTTTAAATTATCACAAATGGAGTTGGGGGAGTGCTAATGGGTAGAAGCCAGAGATGCTGCTAAAAATTCTACAAGGCTGAAAACAATTCCCAACAACAAAGAATTATCTGGCCTTAATTATCCATAGTGGTAAGACTGAGAAACCCTGACATAGATGAACAAAAGTATAGAAGATGTTGTAGACTTAGACTATTTCATAATGCTATACTCTATTATCCAGGCCTAAAATACTATTTATTTAGCTTTCCACTTGTCCAAATTTAAATTGTCCTAATTACAAATATTCATAAACATATTCATTCATTCATTCATTGTCTCATTTAAAAAAGATGCCTTTTAAAAGAGCTTCTATAATCCCAATTCAAATAAATACTGGAATGTTTCATATAGTAAGTATAAACCAGAGCAGACATATAAAGCTGGATTAAAACATAAATGCACAGATAAAGTTTGATAAGAAGATAGTTGTCTGATTATTGCATATTATTTCTTGACTTTATGCCAAGGGCAAAAGGAAAGAAAACATTGAAAGAATTTAAGATGGACAATGAACATAGTAAGATCTGTGTTTAGAAAGATTACTCTTGTTGGAGTGGAAGAGTTTATCTAATGCAATGCACAAAGGCAGAATCCAAACGGGAAGTTGTTGTAATGCTCCAGACAAAGGCATTTGATGTCTTAGAATAGGACAAATGAGTTTATTATAGAAGATATTTAAGCTGTAATATTGGACACAGCTACACTATTAAAAAGCTATGAAATCATGATGATGAGGATCAGTTAAGGAGTAAACGATGAGAAGACATTGGTATCATAGGAAGTAAAACATAGCAGAGGGGTGGATGGGGATGTATGGTGGAAAGATAATATTCTATTTTTGTAGTCCTGGACTCACAAAACTGTGCAATATCTTTGAAAATGTCCTTGGACAGTGGGTTAGGTATGATAAAATAGTCTGGATGGAAATATGTATTAGAAGCAGAGAATCATTCAAGAATTCATCAAGGTGGTAGGAATTTGTTTTGGTCAGAATTCATGGGTACTCAGAAATCACCAAAGAGGAAGGCTTAAGTGTCAGAGAAATTTGTTCAATCAGATTCAATGAACTCCTTATTTTCAAATATGTACAATGAGGTTCCTCAGTCCAGAAAATATAATGAGAAGACCAGTGTTTCAAAGAAAGATTTTTTGTCTGCTTCAAACCCTTCTCAATAAGAGATAGAAGGAAGTCTACAAAGTCTGACTCCCGAAGGTCATGAAAATACAACATAGTTAATATGAAAACTGACATTTGTGTAGTGCTTTACAATTTACAAAGTGCTTTCATGGAAATTATCTTACTTCACACAACCTGAGTTGGGAGAACAGGTATTATCATTGTTTCCATTCTGGTTACTGAAGCAGTAAGAGGTTAAAGTGTATTTCTTAATATCTTACAAAATACAAATGCCATCAATGAGTTTTAAGCCAAGTTTTCTCATTCTAAACTCCCTGCATTTTGCAACACACACACACATAGCCTGAATATGCATAAGTCAAAATTAAGAATAAATGTTTAGAAAATAGTTTTCTCCCTGTAAGGATTCTATATATGCATTAAACATAAATCTGGGCTATTTCAAGCGATTCAGACAATAATTGAAGATATTAATAGCAGATATTAATAGCAGAATACTAAATGTATTTTTGTATAGTTTATCTGACTTAGAAGTTAAATATTCTAAATATTGTAATACGCATATGCAATGTTACTAAAGTAGGTTGTTGCTCTCAATACGAATCAGTCACACATATCCTTCATAATATTTTAGCATGTTTCTGTGATAGATAATTTTACACTTTATTGCCAAATATATATTTCAAGTGACCTTGATGTCAAATTTGAATGGCCAAGGTTTCTTGGAGCAGGAAATTCAGAGGTAAAGGAACTTTAACACGTGCTCTGGTTTCAACGGTGCACTATCTCGAATAAAAATTGATAATGACTCCAGGACTGCAAATGCTTTATCAGTCCCAGAGGCTTTTCGCCTCACACCAGATGCAGGAAGTTGACTGTATTCATTAATATCCTTCAGTGAGGTCACAAGTAGGGAGAGAAGGAGCTCCAGAGGGGATAGCTAGTGAAATAAAAGCAAAGTATATTGAGTTTTGTGCAGTAAAGGAAGGATGCAGGTTTATATAGCTCTTATTGTCTTAAGTATGTAAGAAAATTGAAAGTCAAGTCTACTGAATAGAACACTTTATGTTACTTGAGTCTTCACATTCCTACCAAGGGTAGATAGAACCTGTTCAGAGTAACTAATGCTTTTTACTTCTCTTTCTTTTTATCTACCCCTCTTAAATTATATATAAAAAAAAGGGAAGTAATTTTTCGGGTTTTGTTACAATATTGTTTTGTTTTGTATTGGTGAACATTGGCAATAATGTGGTATTGTTTTATGACATTTTCACAGTCAGTATATTTCTCAGAGTTGAGCTTAACCGATTCAAGTGAATCTGTGTGCCGAAGTGACTCCTGAGGGAAAGTACAAATCCTTTGAAAGGCTGGCTACACAGCTCCTGCAACAAGCACTGAGACCTCCTCAGCCAGCCTAACCCTGCTTACACATTTCAGAACTGAACCCCAATCTCCATCCCTGCACAGCATTCCCCTGGTGATTTGAGCAAGCCTTGTTAACAGTTTCATCTAACAGGCTCAGCAGGTTCAACATTTGATTATCTTTCCCTCAGGTTCCCGGGCAAGTCTTTTTCCTTCGTTATGCACTGACAGGACCACTGTGCTTGGGTTCTGTGTCTGGGTAGCTTCACATACTGAACGTGCAAAAAATGCAGAACTGACAATCTGGCTAAATCTCACATTCAAGGAATTTAATTGTATTATTGAAATTCAGGGCTGTGCCCCTGAGACATTGATCCGGTATTGTCAGTTTCAAATCCTGGGTGCACTAGCTGCATGATGATGTGTTCATGGAATTTGCAATTGAGATAATGAGGAATCAAAGCTTGTGACTGGATTGCTAACTGACAGAAAACAGGGGAACCAATGCGAATCAATACAGACCGGCCCAGCGGAGTCTGCCTGGCAGCGCGCTGTCTTGGCAAAGCTCCTCAGGTTCCAATTTAAGAACAGGCTCAGGACTTCGGAGAGGGGCACAGTTGGATGTGCAGACTGGGGTGACGCTTTTGCTTTCCAAGGCACAGAGAATGTTTGCTCATAAGCTTTTATTGCCAAAGGCAAGACACTCCAGCTTCAGCAGCCAAATAAAACAAAGGAGGATTGGAACAAAACAGTGGAATACAAAATATGGAAGAAAAAAAAAAGGGGAAAAGACTTGTGTGACAAATGATTGCTCGTTGCTCTGCAAGAAGTTGGATGTGATATGCTCTGTTGGGGGATTCTTAAACTATTTAAAAGGAGGTGAAAACCCACACTGTTATCAGGAGTATACATTTTGATCATGAAGTTGGATTTTTCTGAACTTTAGTTTACTTCATAGATAAATAGGAAAAGCAAATTTTCATTGAAGAGTGATAAGTGCAAGTTTAAGGTGTTTCCTAGACTAAAGCAAAATAAACTGCTGTCCTACAGCCTGCCCCTTAATTCTGTAACCTAGTCTCATCTCCCTCTCAGATTACACATATCCTGGGAAGTCTGACGTCTAATAGCAAAAAACAGAGGGAAAGAATTAAATTGTATAGATATTTCAAGCCAAATTTTATATCTCATTCCTGCACATTTACTCTAGTTTTACCCCACAAAAACATAGGGTTGGTGCATATCTCTGTGAAACTGGTTTCTTGTTCTGGCATAATTATGAAAAGCACTCTCTTTTATTCTCAGAACATATTAAATCAGATGAAATTTATATGGTTATGTATGGTCACTCTGAAAACCTAAAAGTCTTATTAATTAAAAAAAAAAGATTTTTTTTTTTTTTTTACCAGAAACCATTTAATGTACCATAGGATACCACTTAAATGCTGTAGGTTGGTGACCAGCTTGGAAAAAACATAAATGTTATTTCCTTAGCTTATTCTGACGTTAAAGAATATATGTCATCTAAATTACTTTGGGTTTAAAAAAATTTTTGTTTAGAAAGATTTTACTGGTACCTACCTAAATTACTCCTTAGATGCCTTATGTGCTTTAGCAGGTACAAGACACACTTTCAAAATACAAGCATATTTATTTAATCACTTCCTGAGAACTGCTGGACTACTCTGTAGCTCTAAGAATAAAATTCCCTTAATTATATCCCCACAACTGTGAAAATGCTGTATGTTATCACTGAACACTAAGAAAGCTAGTCAAATAAAGAGATCATCTTAAATTATCCAGAACTAGCCTTTTAGATAAATAAGTACTAAGGTATATTTATTTCAACTCTTTTTGATAAAAATAAACTCTAAAATACATGGAAACTCCCAGATCTGGTGATCAGGGCATTCATTAATAAAGTTTATAAGTTGTGTACATTATTGGAAAGGAATTGGCACTGATACCAAGAAATACCTTGCCACTCCTATTCTTAAATTGTCATATCAGTTTGACATTGTCACTTCCATGTGTTTGTTTTGCATTGTGTGAAAACTGTGACAAAGACTGATTGGGCCATAATACAAGTGTTATTGTATAAAATTGGCCTTTCAATGAAGGCTAAAGCAGGTTAATATCAATTGCTTCTTGCTCATATAAAATTATTTGCAGGGTTCTAACAAAAATCCTTGGGTTTTTTTTTTAAAAAAAACAATATTCTGTCATTTCAGTATCTTTACATCAGTCTCTTAAAATCATATTTAACTCACTTTCACAATCACTTCTACTAACTTCAATAGAAGAACACCACATTTTATAAAACTTAAGCTCATTGGTAATAGAGATCATTATGACCAATTTCCCTTTAAAACTTACCAAAGTAAAAATTTACCATTTCTTCCTTTCTTTTCTAAAACAAACAAATTCCATTCTTCTGGAGCAGGAAAATTGAGCCATTTTAAAATTTAGTAACTTTGTTGAACATGCTTATTAATCTAATAATTAGACACACAAGAAACTTAATTGTCCCTTGAATTGAGAAGGAAAAAAATACACTAAATTTAATCCAATGTAGGAATTAATTGACTCATTCATTTACTCATAAATAATTGTTCATTGCCTACTGTCTGCTAGACACTTAGGAACACATGAGGGAACATGGGCAGAATAAAACAGAGCTGTTCCTTCTCTAGTTTTCATTAGATTTATCTTCTTTGGAAGGCAAAATATGCAGGCAATGGAAAGGTAAAATGATTCTAATTTCTTTGTTCTACTTCCTACAGCAACTGTCTCTGCCATTCTAAACTCATTAAAACTTTAAGAAATTTTTATTCTTTATATATACTTCTAGAAGTTTCTATTGAATATTATTTTTAAAAATTAGCACAAATGCAATACAACATTTTCAGGCAGTAGCTGATAAAACCAAAAATAAAATAAAACCAACTCCTCATCTATTCCCTTATTTTTCTTTTAAGTCTGGTTTTCTTTAATTCCCTACCAATCATTGTTCAATATTCATTCTACTATGAAAAAATGATTATCCCATTGCACAAATTACCCTCACTCCAAAATGACATGATTAGAAATTTTCAGCTAATCAGTAAGTGGTCTGTAGTTTGATTCCCATTCATCAGTGCTGTAAAAGGGGAAGATGTCATGGAAAGAGGAACACTGTTTTATTAAGCATTCCCTATTAGGAAATGAATACTGAAATTGATTAATAATTGAGAAAAGGATTACAATTCTTTTCTTTCAGCCATATTATAGAGAAGAGATTGCTATAGTTAATGGCAATTATGTGAAATATTCTGGCTAATGAAGCAACTTAAATAAACTTTGCAGTCCCAACTCATATCACAAATAGGGAAAAAAATGCCAATTTGAATGTAATATCACAATTTGCATTTGAGATCATGAGAACACTCATTGCTTGAATTAACTCAGCCTATTAGGTAATAACAATTTCAATAATTCTAAGTGTTATGATTTGTAATAATCCTAATGTTCTCTGCTTGATTTCCTTTAGTTAGACTAGCATAGTTTACAAATATTTTCAAATAGGCTAAAAGTACAACCCAAAATCCCATGCATATACCATGGAGGTAAGGATCAGGACATTAATGCTTCTGAATGTATCATTTTAATTATGTCATCTTATTCATAATTTGTTTCATATGACATTTATTTATGTATAGTAATTAATTCACTGGATTTCTACTATTGAGCATATAGTCTCTTATGCTTTGTACGTGCTATGGAGGTTATGATAGTGGCACATTTAACTCTCCTATGTCCATGTATGTGATTCCTGCATTCTTAGCCATTTAATAATCACTCTGAACTCTGGCCTCTGGTGGTCTTTGGGGGAAGTAGGCCAAGGAACTCATGAGGGGCTTCCCAAAGACCACTGATGGCATCATTTTTTTCACAGACAATATTAGCAATTTTGGATAAAATTCTGAAATGTCAAATAACTGAATGCTCACAAAATCATTATTGGTATACCCATTGTCAATATTTTAGGGTTAGTCTCTTCCCAGTTAACTAAAATAAGCAGTTTAGCAAAAGAGGTTTTTCTCAATACACTCAATCTTGGGATCAATGATCAGAGCTGTGTGGAAATATACCCACAGAAAAAGAACACAAAGAATTCATAAGTCTAAGGAGTGTTGTTTTTTTTTTTTTTTCTCTAAGTGGCACAGTTATGTGTTTTCCAAATTTTCCATAATAAATAAAAATTACTTTTATCATGGCAAGTAGTCTTAGAGGAAATACTTTATTTCAACTGTATTTTAAAATTTTAGCAGTCACTTTTCAAAAGTTTGACACATACTTTAGGAACAACATTTTCTGAGCGAGTAAGTACTGAATTGTTCCAGCAGTCAAGGCCTTGTGCATTTGCTATCCAAACAGATGCTTATTTCAACTACAGAAAGTGAAGCAGAAAGACTAATCCCTAACATTTGCTGTGATTTAAGGTCATTAAAATGGTTTTGGGATGTTGATCAAAGGTGTTTATTAACAGTTTTATACAAAATTTCAGACTTTTTTCTCTCTTAACTCATTAAACTATGAGTTGACATTCTGTGAAAAATTCTCACACATGACTTTTTCCTGAAAGAATCATTGCTAGTTGAAGACAGCCCTCAGATTTCCTGGGCACTTTTCAAGGTATTTTGTTATTTTTCATGGTTGATTTTAGTTCTTGGAATTCAAGATTCCTTCATATCCGGCTTACCCAGGGTTAATCTGATGGAAGAAAAACAGCAGCCTGAGCTGATGGGAGAAAAACAGCAGCCTGAGCTCATTTTGTCATTTTCGTGTCTCTTTAAACAGAGATTTTGCTTTTAACTTGGAGCTATTAAGGTCCAGATAAAACTTTGCATCTATTATTACTAATAGTACTGTTTGCTTATATTAGCAAAATGAAAATTGCTAAAGGTTTATTGCCTATAGGAATCAGAATAAAAAACCACACCAGAATATATTTAATACGGCTATATGGCAAGTTAATGAAAAAGCTGTTACATTATATGTAAGTACAGTTTGACTTATTAGTTATATATGGCATATTGTTGTACATTTTTTATTCAAGAAGATTAGAATATATCTGCAGAAATGTCCAAGAAATTAAAAGTGCATAATACTCAAGCAAATAAAAATAAAGAAAATTAAATATAATTCTAAATGTTTGAAATATTTGAAATTAAATTATTGACTATATAAATTAATAATATTTAAGGGAGCTGATTCTATGGTAGTCTTGAAGAAATATGCAGAAACTATTGTCATCAGTATTCTGCTTTATAATTTATATCTAAAACATGACTTGATTTGATCCACAATCCTTCCTATTTCTTGCATATAGCGTAGTCCAAATAACTACCCTCTCTCACTTGGCCCACTACAGGACTCCTCACTAAGCTCCTTGCTCCCTTACTATATTTAACCTTTCATCTCCATTGGCCCTTCCTTTTAATATATAAAAATGTTAAAGTACCATCTAATAGATCATTTTGACTCTCAGTCTAGCTTTCTCTCTCCCTCCTTCCCTTCCTCCCTCCCTCCCTCCCTCCCTCTCTCTCTCTCTCTCTCTCTCTCTCCTCTCTCTCTCTCTCTCTGTCTTCCCACAGAGCTTTGTACCTTCTATCTGCCCTTCTTCAATTCTTTTCCACTCTTAATTTATAGTACTATTACTTCAACTCTGAATTACTTCAACACTGAATTGAAAACTGATTTTCTGAGGTAATCAAGAATTTCCTAATTGTCAGGTCCAATTTAACTTTTCTGTAATGTTTGGCATTGTTGACCATTTCTATCTTTTGGAAACTCTTTCACCTTTGTCTTTTCTGACCCAGTTTCTCCTTCACTGGCTTTTGCATATCTTCTTATATATCAGGCAGGGTCATGGCAGGAAACAGATAATACACTCAAATTAGATAATTTTCAATACAAGGACTACTTACAAGAGTGAGCAAGGAAGAGGTGTAGGACAGTGTAGTTTCCTTGGTTTAATACCTGAGCAGCATCACTCCTAATCATACAGAGAAAACAGAGGAAGGAATTACCAGAACCCGGTTGAGCCCTACAGGAAAAATAGCCTTCAGTCACGGGACATAGACAAGGCTTTGAGAAGTCATAAAAATCAATGTGGAGGGATATAAAAGCTCTGAATTTACTCTTCTTCTTCCTTTGTTTGATTTATTTTGTTTTTCTTGTTGTTTTTACAAATGTTCTCCTCACCAATCAGGTGAACAACACCTAAAGCTAGAAGGCAAGGGAGTCATTTTATGTGATCCAAACAAGTCACCACCCTGAGCAGAGCAGAGTGCAGCAGAGTAAAGAGTGGATCTGAGGAAGCTAGCAAAGGGCATCCTACCCAGTCTCTATTTTAAGTGGTGGTTTTCTCCAGGGTTTCTCTTGCATTCCCACTCTTTAGATATTCTCTTGACCTGCTACCTCCTTAAATTCTGGATTATATTATTACTTATAATCTGATGATTTCCTAGCCTGTAACCTTATCATAAATAGATTTTATTAGGCCATTTTCATAATCCAGCTATTCAAAGGTGTCTCTTTTTTGAATGTCACATCACAAAATCTGAACTTATTTTCTTCCTGTCAAACTTACTTTTCCCATATTATCTCTATCTTGAGCATAATGACCCACCTAATCACTGAAGTGGAAAACCCAAAATCATCTTTGACTCATATTTACTCTCTAGGTATAGCCAATTAATCATGATGTTATATAGGCTATCTCTAAGTTAATACTCCAGCCTCCTGTGCATTGTCACTATCACAAGCCTAGTAAATGTGACAAAAATTTACATACCAGGAATTATAGAAACTGAAGAGCTTATCTAGTCTGCAGAATAGGGTAAGTCCTTCCAGAGAAAAGCAAGTGTTAGCTAAGTTCTGAAGGATAAATAACAGATATGTAGGCAAATGTGGAGAAAGTGTTAGACTCAAACAGTATGTATAAAGGTTGCTAGGGGAAAGAACAAATTTTATATTTGAGAAACTAAAATAAGACAAGTATAACTGGAATGTAAAGAATAGGAAATAGCAGATTGTCCTAAAATATCCTTCAACTGAGGATAGAGAAGTAGGAAGGCAGAAGGGCTTTGGATGTCTTAATGTAGATTTGGGATTAAATGCAAATGATACTCAAATTAATAGACAAGATAAAGAATTAAGGAAGAGACCTTAACAGCATGATCTCAATTTAAGCCTGAAATGGTCTTACACTCTTAATCTTTAGAGTAGGAGGACATACCATCTACGTGAGAAAATGGGATCTGATCAAAAGTAACTAATAATCTTCTAGGAGCAACACAGTGTTTACTACCCACTTGAATCTCCAAATACAACTCTTCTTTATGCCCTAAACAGCTATGTACCTTCAAGATTTTTAGATTGCACTATGAGTCAGGAATTCCTATTGTAGGGAATATTTTTGAATTTATAATTTGCACCAAAACTCAGAAGGTATTGTATTACAGCTGTACATATCCTCCTTCTAAAATGCAGGATGGAAAAATCATTGCTTCAACAGTTAAAAGTCTTAGATATTATGTTGTCATTGATATCATTTTTTAATTTTATTTTTATGACCTTGGTACAAAAATAGAGACATAGACCAATGGAACTGAAGATAGAACCCAGGTATAAAACCATCTACCTACAGCCAACTGACTGTTGACAATGCAGAAATAATGCACACTAGAGAAAAGAAGCCCTATTCAATAACTTGTGCTGGGAAAACCAGATAACCACATGCAGAAGAATGAAATAGGACCCTTATCTCTCACCACTCACAAAAATTAATTCAATATGGGTAAAAGACTTAAGTTGAAGACATGAAACTAATAGAATCCTAGAAGAAAATGTAGGAAAAACTCTTCTGGACATCAGTCTAGGGAAAAACTTTATTACTAAGATCCCAATGGCTATTACAGCAACAATAAAAATAAAGGGGACCTGATTAAATTAAAACTCTTCTGTGCAGCTAAGGAAATAATCAACACAACAAACAGACAACCTAAAGAATGGAAGAAAATATTCACAATCTACACATCTGATAAAGGGGTAATATTCAGAATCTACAAAGAACTCAAACAAATCAACAACAACAACAACAAAAAAGCCCATTAAAAAGTGGGCAAAAGACATGAACAGATATTTTTCAAAAGAAGATACAAAATGGCCAATAACATATTTAAAAATGCTGACTATCACTAATCAACAGAAAAATACAAATTAAAACCACAATGAGATATCACCTTACTCCTATTAGAATGGCTTTTATTACAAAGTCCAAAAACAATAGATGCTGGTGTGGATGCAGAGAGAAATGAATACTTATACATTGTTGGTGACTGAATTAGCATCAATACAACCTTTATAGAAAACAGTATGGAGATTTCTCAAAGAACTTAAAGTAGACCTACCATTCAATCCAGCAATCCCACTACTGGGTATCTACCCAAAGGAAAAGAAATCATTTTATCAAAAATCCCTGCACTCAAATGTTTATTGCAGCACAATTCACAATTGAAAAGATATGGAATCAACCCAAGTGATCACCACTTCATGAGTAGATTACCAAAATATAGTTTATGTAACTATGGAATGCTACTCCGCTATAAAAATGATGAATTAATGCCTTTTTCAGCAATTTAGGAGGAACTAGAGACTATTATCCTAAGTGAAGTATCTCAAGAATGGAAAAAAAAAAACACTACATGTACTCCCTAATAAACTGAAACTAACTGATGGGCATACAAGTGCACAGAGGGAAGTAAAAGTTATAGGAAATCAAGCAGGGAGAGCAGACAGAATGGGAGGGCAAAAGTCTACCCAACAGGTATACTGAACGCTATTCAGATAATGGGCACATTTTCATCCCTGCCTCAAGCTGTGTACCAAAAACATTTGTACTCCCTTGATAGATAAAACAAATATTGCTAATAACTAAAGCTCCATGTTTTGAATTCTTCTCTTCTAATATGAGTTGAGTGAGGTATGTGCCAAGAGCCTTTCAAGGTTAGAAATTCAGTAAAACTAAAGAAACCACAAACACGAAAATGGATGGAATGATCCCTTTAAGATTACTTCCAATCCTCTAAATTCTGTACTAAACACCGTAAGTGAAAGAAATAATCATGAAAAATCATCATTCCATGTTTCCAAGTAAATCAACATTCATTCACATAGAACAAGAGCATGTAATCCATAATGCTTGATATCAGGTCTAGATATGCTATCTACTATGGTATTTATTTGACTGTTGAATTTCATCTCCTGAAAAGTGTTAGTAATTAAATAGTACATATGTTCCAAGTTAATGCACTGAGGTAATTTATCTGGCTTATAGAAAAATCTACATAAAACATATAAGTATGCATATACACACATACAAACAAAAGAAAAAATACATTAGAGGCTAGATTATAGGTATTTTCCCAGACAAGTGAGAATAGAAATAATGAAAATGATGGGGAAAATGAATAACGGAGAAAGAAGTGCATTGTCCTTTCTCATTTTTACATCCTAAACTATTTTAAATAATAATTTCTGACTTTACTCTTAATTTTCTTTTATCACCTCTTGACTTCAACTTAACACTGTCCAGTGGAGAATTATTCATCTCCTAAAGGATTCTAAGGCTTAATTAATAGAGGATCTAGCCAAAGGAATAAAGCTAGAGATATCAGAAGTAATTACAATTTAATGAAACAAGGATGAACAAATTACCACAAAGCCCAGTAGCCTAGTAAGTGACCTGAAATGAAAATTTGGTCATCAAACTTATAACTTCTCTTTTTACTTACCAATCACTCTAAAATATCATTTTTTACTCTTTCCCATTCCATTCACCTCTCATTTTAGAGAATGTATGAGATGATCATAGCTTTGATTATAAATAAAAATTTAAAAAATATCCCCATGCCTCTCATCCTCAACACAAGTCCACATATCCAAAAGGTAACCATGAGACCTGGTCTGCAGGATAAAAATAAAATTCAACTTTAACAAAGTAATTTACAGTCAAAATTAACGACTTGTTTGCATGGAAATTTACTTTTATTGCAGATATACTATAATATAAACTTTAAAAAAATATTTGTCACATTTTGAGGCCTACATGAAGCTCGTTAATGTCTCAGAAACACAGTTTCTAAGGTGGTCTTCAGCACACAAAATCGCTGCAGCAGATCGTAGCTACAGAAATTCAGCCTCAGAAAATGTTAGCAATAGAGGAAATGTTTACAGTCTCATGCTGTTTTTTTCTGACAAATACGATCTCTTTTTACACGGCAGGAGAGAAAGAATAGAGGACCCACCCCCCAAAAATAAATCTTTGTTGTAAGTCAGTTATTATCAAATGTTAAGAACTGAAAAGGGAACTCCTCCCTCTCCTGGAAAGCAGCAGCAGGTGAAATTAACTGGGAAGGCAATTACTGTCCTAGTCATACTTTCTCTGGGGCTCAAATGAAAGCCTGTTCCAGAGTCCCTCTCAGGCCCCTCTCCCAGGGATACAAAGTCTCTCTGTCACTAGTCAAGGTGTTTAATTGTATTGTGTGCTACAAAGTATTTCAATATAGGGAGGATTGGGGAATGGGTGAGCAAAATCTAGCTGATAGAAGAAAAATAATCGAGTGCACACCATGGCATTCTTTATTACAAAACTGGATATCAGTGAGTAAATGATTTCTTTCAACAAGCACCAGGCCAATTTAAGCTTGCAGCTTCTTATGTCTAACAGTTCATTGCCTCTGTGGATTTATTTGCCTTCACAGATAAGGAAACTGAGGCAATTAACTGAGAGCTTAAATTTTAGCCTAAATTTCTCAACTTCCCAATAATTTATAGTCTAAGAAACTAATTGCAGTTAATATCTCCAAATGAACAAAGTTATTTGGTCATACAGCAATATTTTCTTTTGTAGGTAGCCAGGTTTGGAAATATATTGAAGGTAGTCTTTTCCAATCAAATCCTTGAGGAATTATATTTACTAGATAGATAAGTTATGCTAGATTGGACTGGTTTGATATCAGCAGGGAGGGAAATTAGGTTTAATTGAGTTGGAAAGATGTTCAATAAATACGATAAATGAAATACAAAAACAACAAAATGAAAATACATTTGTCTGTATAGCCATGTATTATACTAGAAAGAAAACTGCTGTGATACTGAGAAAAAAAACTATTAAAGTAATTTATTAATAATCTCTAGCAATAGAAGATTGTTTAAGATTGAATACTAAATTCACTTCAAGAAGACCTGAGACATCAAGAAGAAAGTAACAGATACAGCTTTCAGGATATATGAAAAGGACATGAAATAAAGCAATGAAGGCCAACTCTGAAATACTATATATATATAATATAGGCATATATGCACATATACATGTACAAAGACATAGCTATATATATGTATATAAATGTAACTTAGGTTTAGGAAGGATTTGTAATGAATAAACTATTATATCAATGAAGAACCCTGCACAACTACACATTAAGATGTGTTTTCAAATTTTACACTAAATCATCCTTGCTGTGCAGGCATAAGGCCAGATGGAAGCTTATGGCTGCTATGTCAATACCTACAGAACATTGATGTCTTCTTAGCTAATCCAAATAGAGCCATTCCATCTGCCATAAACACTAGGCCCAAAGGCCACATTTATAGATTGCACTAAAAAAGTTAAAATTATTTTTACAGTGAAGGCATTTTTATAGGTTCTGGGGAAAAGGGAACTTAATATGTGTTCCAAAATACATCTTCTCTTGTAATCATGAATGCATTTTCACATATGCATGCATAGGAAAATAGTAAAATAACTCTAACAGCATATTTTTATGAAGGCCAGCACTACATTAACTATTCTGCCATTATTGTTTCCCTGGGGGTGAGATATAGTTAACTCTCCTTAGCTTCTGCATCTTCAGTCTTCCCACTATGATTGGTTTTATTCTTTTTTCTTCTAACCGTTTCATAGATTCCTTTTCCAAATGGGAGATACAGGGTATGCCTTTGTCAACCTGACAGAAGTTAGTAAAGGAAAAACAATGGAAAAGATAAAAATTTAGCATGCATTTTTGTTTCCTTTCAAAATAGGATTTTCACAGTGCATAAAAATGCTGAGTAAATCTGCACCCAGGTTTTTACAAACTGTTAAAAAGTCAACATTTTGAAGCCACAAGATGACTATTAGCCACGAACTGTCCAAAATCCTACTTTGTTTTAATACCTGTAGCTTTTAGAAGTGAGTAGGCACCATTGTCCTGTGCAATTGTTGCCATCTGAAGTGAAGCCATTTCTAGAGGCACCAGGTACCCAGCAACTGTATGTGAAACAGAGCATGGTGGAAGGAAACCTCTTTCAGATTAGTATATGGAAACGCACAAGTAGGAGTCATAGATCTTTGCTCATATTTTGATAAGCATAATTTTCTAATTTTACAGCAGTTAAAAATATCAGACAAATTCTCTTGTGAAAGGACAGATAAACAAGCATAATTAAAGTGAAGGGAAAAGGAGTAAAGGGGATTTCTGGAGGATCATGTATTATAAAAAGGCACCAGATACTAGACAATATTCTTGTAGGATCATGTAGGACTTCACTGGACGACTAAAGAAAGAATATCAAACTCTACTCTTTCCCTACACCTAAATTTAAGGTGTAAGTCATTGGTTCTTGGTGGGTTTGTTTGTAAGAATCAAATTAAATATCCACTTGAAGTAATTTGAAAGCCTCGAGCACTACATAAAGATAACTTGGATGAAAAACAATTTCAAATGTTATTAGTAGCACATAAATGTAAGTCAGTCATGAGTATCCTCACTGTTCTCAGGATAAAATGATGGCAAGGGGAGGAGAGGCAACTGGCTCACCAAGCAAAACACTGAATCAGTCCTGGAGAGGATTAGTCTGTAAAAAAAAATAACTCCAGACCTGGAAAAAATTCTGTGGCAGACATGCTGATTAACCTTCTAACCTACCCTGTTCTCAAAGAAAGTTTATCACCCAAAACTGTTAAAACAAACAGCCTGGTACTAAGTGACCTCAACCACTGATGAAAGCTGATTGGTGTGGGCCTGTGATCAATCTCTAAAGATCTCAGGCACATCAGGCCTCCCAGAAATGTAGAATTAGGATACAAAAAAGAAAGTCTCTCTATAATGGCATATCCTTAACTGCACAGTCTTGTATTCATAGCCAAAGTCAGAGCCATGGCTAGCCAATGCCATTTACAAGCTGAAGTCCCAGGGAAGC
This sequence comes from Microcebus murinus, assembly GCF_040939455.1. Lineage (NCBI taxonomy): Eukaryota > Metazoa > Chordata > Mammalia > Primates > Cheirogaleidae > Microcebus > Microcebus murinus. The sequence goes on from NC_134116.1 coordinate 55,785,093, forward strand.
AGTAAAAATCTAACTTCACAGAGGTAAGAGAGGGAAAAAGGAGATAATAGAAAAGGAAAGAGCCTGGCCACGTGGCTCCAAGAAAAGGGGAAGACGTAGCCTCAGTTTCTAACTTTCTACTTCACTCTTACTGTAGCTTTGCTGAACTTCATTCTCTGCTTTGGAATTAACTGTTTTCTTATAACAGCATCCTTTGTGGAGGCATTTAAAATGATTTTTGACACAAACATGTCATGTCTATAACAAATGCACATCCTTCTCTAATGCTCTTTGCACACAGTCTACACCACACTACTGTGCTATGAGAGAGAGAGATACTGGAAGCTCCAGGAAGTTCAAATGAGCCACTGCCCACTCTTTTCCAAAGAGAGAGATACTTTTTTTAATTATCAGAGAAATTCAGACATTTGGTCTCCAAACCCTGATTATGAGAGCACTCTATGGGAGACTCATCTATTTCTACTTGGAATTATATAAGCATAATGAATATATGTTTTAAAGGTAAGAGATTTAATTTTCAAGCTAATCAATGATTGATTTGAGTTTCAAAATATTACTGAAGAAAAATCTGTATTAAATTCAAGTTGAAAATGATACTTAGAGGCCTATTTACATATACAGCATAGAACATCTTTTATGCTGCTATCATGGGAACAAGAGAGTCTGAAAAAAAAGCCAGAAGCAATGGCTCCACTATGGATAAAAACAGCCTCACTTCATAGAAGGCCAACTTTAGAGACCAGTTATTAGATTTCCCATAAGCCAATCCATTGAAAACACACATAAATATGAAAGATTTTACACTCTACATTTATTATATAATGTAAGTGCCCAACATTAATTCACTAAAACATTTCTAAAATTAGTTTTTGTTAAAGGGAAATACTCTGCTTAAAAAAAGATTTTTGTTTCCTTAAGATATGATGTTCCTTAACCCTCCCAGCCTCCAATTCTACAACTTGTTCCTCCCCCGGAGGTTGCATAAGAGGTTAATTGGTTGGAGGTAATAGATATTGGTCCATGTTTCTCTTCTGAGAGAAAAGCTGTCAAAATTTGTGAGCACAGAGATTTCCTTTTATTCTCTTTCTCTCCACTTGGTACAAAATGTAATGACATGGACTGGTGCTACTGTTCTGTAGACTCAAATATGTCTGTAGGAGGGCTACGCCAATTAGCATAGTGGGGAAAAGAGATGGTGTGGACAGGATCTTGATAGCTCTCACCTTCATGTCCTTCAACCCGCCTTTATTGGCAATTACTTTGATGTTTGGATAATCCATTTGCTAACTTGTTTTTCTTATTTCTCAATTCTTTCTCCAAATTCACCAAGAAAAAGAGGGCATTTTTTATTTGCCCTATAGACAGTCTAATAGCCTATAGCATAAAGCAAGGTATAATTTTTATGTGATTTTGGAAAGGCAATTTTAGATTACAAAATAAATTCTAAGATATAAATTTGGCAATCCATAGAAAGAAAGAAATTACTGATCACCCATCAAGAGCACTGACTACCCAATCTAACAGGATTCCAAAATTATTTAAAGAAACAACAGAAATTTATGCATAATTATTTGAGATTAAGAAATGGATACTCCATAATATTTGGTGCAGTCAAACACAAAGCCACATTTAAGTACAGAATTATGAATTCAATTAATAATTAAAGGATTATGCTCATAGGGAAGGTATATATAAAGCAGTAAATGGCTTTTTCAGGTGATTAAACATCTAAATGATGCCTCACACCAAAGAAAAAAGAAAGTTTATTGTGACTAAATTCCTTAGCCCGAATAATATTCCTCTAACACAATAAGAACATAATTCAATGAAACTAAAATAGCAAAAGAGCGAGTGATGTTCCTTTTGCTCATGAATCTCTGAATGGCTGGCCTGACTGCTTTCTTCAATTTACCTGGGGTATCACAGCAACAGCAAGGAAGAGGTTAGGTGAAGAATGAAGTGAGGGCAGGTATGAAAATGGAATAATTATGAGAGGCTGGATTAGAAAAGTGAATAATTTTCACTCAAAGTGACTGTATAGAAAGTCAGTGATATAATTAGACATTTTAAAGCCAATTAGAATTTCAGGGTCATTTGTAGAGTGGGAGAATGTTTGGATTTTATAAGCTAATATTGGCTAAACCCTTCTCTTGACATAGTGCTGCAATTATTCTCCCATAAGCCTTCACAGGATGCAAATTGGACAGTATACAAGTAATTACTGATAAATGTGAATATGATGCTTGGTGATGAAATGTTTTCATAGAAACAGAATGAAGTAAATGGAAAAGGTATTCTCATAACTTTGAATAGACATATCTGAAGATAATGTGCATACTACAAAAGATTTGAAAAGGGATGTTTTGGTTATGTGATCATCAAGGGTCATTTATAGTAGATTTTTCAAAGAGCTCCTTTTATTGTGACATGGAAGGAAATTGTATAGAACAAACAATAAATACACATTACAGCTATTCAAGGCAGTACAGATGCTGAATAAATGAGTTCTATTCATGTGAAGACTTTGATTTTTAAAAAATCTATGAAGTTGGAAATGTATAGTTCACTTAATAAAGACCCTTTTATATATAATGAAATTCAACACTGAATTTCTTTCAGTTTCAATGATAGTCTTTTGTTAAAAGTTGTGCTTAATTTTACTATAATTTTCTTGGAAAACACCTACATACTCTCAGAAAAATTAATGGAGATATGTAGATCTTAAATATTGCTATTTGGTCATATTTGGTTCACCATCCTTGCTTTACTATGCTTCCTAATTCTTTGTGCACTCTGTTCTCACAGCCAGTTGAACCTGTAATTTCACAATTTTCGTGTGCCGTGGCTCCGAGGAGCACTGCTATACTCAGGGCAAGGAAAGGGTATTGCATTTGAAACCTTCCTGACATGTTCAAGAATTAAAATGAGTTTTCTACATTGGCCCAAACCCTGTGTACTTTCAAAGAAATACAAATAAAAATCATTGTGCAGATGACCGGACATTTTCTACGTTTTACGGTTTACATCACAAAATAATTAAATTATTTTTTATTTGATATACCTCTTTAGTCATGCATTCTATCAACTTTCAACATATGTCCCAGCTCCAGCCACTCCTCTTTTCAGAGCTTTTCCTGTTACCTTAGTGAGAGAACAATGTTGTCACTTAAAAAAGTTGGAACCTTCGGAAATATCACTGATACATGAAGAGTCTTATCAGGGTAGCCCAGGAGGTAAGAGCTTGGTCTTTCCAATCAGACAAAGCTACAGTTCTTGACTCTACTCCTTTCAAGATGAATGACCTTGGGGAATTTAATCTTTCTTGGCTTGTGAGGATTGTTGTGGGAATTAAATGAGATGTCAATGTCAATAAATACTTAATCAGAATGCATAGCTACACCTCTTAGCTTCCATATCCTCTCCAAAGGGAATGTTAGACTCACTATGAAAGAGTGGCAAATCAATTACTATGACTGTATGCACAATGATCTCTCATTCTCTTGTCAAGTATGTTTTGTTCAATTTGATTCTAATGATGAAATATCAAAGATATGTATTTTATTTTTAATAAAAATGTGAAGAGATCTCAAGGTATAGGTATATAAAATTCACTTTCAAAATGCTAATTTGAATGGGAATGAAAGGGGTTGAGTTACAACCACTACACTGGGAGCTGCCCACAGTCCTAATCTCCTGAGGATGAGTATCTCATAATACATGTAAATATCATTTGTTTGTATATATTGGATTTAAAATATTGAAGGACACCTTTCCAAAGGATTCCTTTTGAGCTTCCAAGTTTTTAAAATTATGGAAAATATGAGAAGCATATTTCAGCAGAGGAAATAATTCAAAGAAAACCCAAAAGTAGGTTTAAGAGCAACTATTTGGAGGTCCAGAATGTCAATTCACTCTATTAATTGCGTTTTACTGTTTTCACATGAATTTGTATTTGGAAGTATTCTTGAACATAGGAGGAAGTTTAAGGGAATTGAACATATCAGGTTATATGGTACACTAGAGAAGCACCATATGTGCATTCAACAAATATTTGTTGGGTACCTTCTATGAGCCAAGCACTGTTGTATTCTGAATGCTATTGTTAAAGCATAAACAAAACAGACAAACCTGTCTCTGCTCTTGGAGCATATATTTGGGTGTGTGTACATGCTCATAGGAAAGAAGAGATGATGTTTCAAAAGGGAAGGGAAAAGACAGATTATTCAACAAATGGTACTAGAAAAACTTAGTAGCAACTTAGAATAAAACAAACTGGAATGGAAACCTCATAACTTACAAATACAAACATCAAACAAATAAACACACACACACACAAATCCAGATGGATCAAAGGTATGAGCAAATATGTTAAAATAGAACCAGGATAACAAATATTCTGGCAGGAAATTATAATTATTTTAGAAAAAGAAAGTCTTCTGTAAGTATGAAAGGGTATGCAGAAGCCATAAAGTTAAAGATTGTTTATTCTACATCAATTTTTAAAAAAATCTCCGCATTGTAATATTCAAAGTCAAAAGATAAAGCAAATATCTAGTTTTCATAATATGTAAAAATCACCTTTAAATCAACAGAAATAAGACCAAGAACATGGAGAAAAATAGAACAATAATAAAAAATAATAGTTCAAGGGCAAGTGTAGCTTATTGATGTATATGTTATCAGAACTGCTAGTGTAGAAACCTATCAATAAAAAATAAAAGACTCAAAATATTTTTTATTCTATATTTTAATTCTGAGTGACTTATGTTGCCTTTACTCTTTGATAAAAATAAGATAATTTATAAAAGGAAATACTGATTATTATTGAGGATTTTGTGCACTGGTAAAATATTTAATTATAAATTATTTATTTGATGTAGTGTTTAGTTAAAATTATAAACAATGTAGCCATTGAACTTAGAATAAATATCTAACTTGGCTTCATTTTTCAAATATTGATTTTTTAAAACAAATTTTATATTCACAAACTATTTGATTAAATAAGTAATAACTATAAGGAAAATCTTCAGTGTTAAAACATATTAATACCCTCTTCAGTTATAAATTATTAACATAGCACATATTTACTTGTCTATACATGAAAACATGAAGAAAATACCAAGATTATAGGAAGCCATTTTCAAGTGATCTCTTGGCTTTTAGTTAGATACAAAAGGAACATTTTACGTGGTTGCATCACATCTCAAATAATTGTGATGGCCAGAATATCTCTATCTTCTAAGACAACAAAATAGCATTACTGATTATTACTGATTAGTATTTCTCATTTCATTTTTCTAATGTGTATTTTATTTATCTAATTATAATAATTAGTATAACCCATGATAATCCCAAAGATTCTCATCATTATTAATTTTATAATGTTTTGTGTCTGTGCAGAGCTTTAAAAATCACAAAGACTACAAAGTTACTTGACCAAAATGTTTATAATTGAGATATATACAATGTAATAAACAATATGTCAAACACCAAGGCAGTTCTTACAGGAAACTTCAAATCACATTTTATGGAGCCATTAAGCAAAATTTGAAGGAAATATGTGTATTGCAATATTTCAAAAGTAAAATCTCAGACTTGTCAAAATCTATAGATGTTTGTCCTACATTTTATTATGTTTCACATAATGCTTTGCATAAGCAACTTTGTAAATAATTAAAGTCTATAAGCCTCAGAGGATATTTGGTATTCTTTCTATTGCACGTGATGAAAGCTCAATTCAAACTATCTTAAGAAAATTTAAAAAGAAAAACAAAAAAATAAGAAAATGAATGTACTTAGCATAATGCTTTCAGAAAGGGTTGGATTCATGAGATAAAACTATGTCATCAGTGCTTATTGTAGCTCTCTCCATATTACAGTTTGACAGATATTTTCCACATCATGGTCCACAGCAGTTCCACATGCTATTTTACCAGCTTTCAGCTTCCAGTCCATGAGTAAGACAGAAGAAAGTGTCTGAGAATAAGTATTGTCACTTGTCTATCGAGTTTAACTCATGATATATTAGGCCTGCCTGACTCATATGCTGACTGTCAAAGCCAAACTGAACATTGACCACCTAGACAGGGGAAGGACTGGTTCCTCATGAATAATATGAGCTACTGCTTTCAAAAGGAAAACAAATGAATGTGGGTGAGACAGGCAAATTTATTCCCTTCATATCTGTATAATTCTCATTACTGTATTGCTTTATGCTTCCTATTCTTTTGTGTCTGTTTTCTTTCTGAAACTCATCTATTCTCTGCTATCCCTACTTAATGTCATCACATTTCTTTCCTAAGTTATTGGGAAAGAAGCTTAATTGCTCCTCCTGACTCCATTCTTGCTTTCTCTTGCCTATTACCTCCTCACTATACCCGGCGCGATCAAGTTAAAGCATAGACCTAACTATGTCACTATCAATAATTCAAACTCAATAGATATCCACCCTTATGTCTGAAATCCTTGACCAATCAATTCTACCCATTGCTTCAATATGCAGTCTCAAAAGATAATCATGACATAAGAACAAAAGACACAAAAATAAGTTATTTGTGAAATTACTTTTTCTCTAAGAGTAAAAATAAATAAAAATCTGATGTGGGGCTGAATGGGGATGAAATTGAATCATTTTTCCTATGATAAAGTTCCAGTACAACTAAGTTGAATATTTGCACAAACATTAATTCCCAGGTATATTAGGGTAAGATACTTCATAGGACTCGAACCAAATTCTCTAAAGTGTAGCCTTGAATATTGATTTTTTTGCTTATAGTGTGCAAGTACCTTAAAATTTTTTGCTGTTATGAGATTAAGCTATTATAAATTTATATATCTGCCACCATATTTTCTATTCATAACAAAAAAATTCTATGCTACAACTGTTTGATAATGTTGGCTTATGAGCTCAAGAACATTTCTCCACAAAATAAAACTATAATATTAATATATTCCATTGGGCAGTTTTGAATTTTCAAAGTGCTTCAAGCATTATAATTATACTTTTCTTTTTGACCTAGAAACACAAAAGCCGCACCTATACTTACTTTGTAATAAGTTCATTTAAAAACTGAACTTAATGAATGCCTCGTGATGTTGGGCAACATTAATTTAGTTTTATTAAAATGGTTCAATGTGTGCCTAATCTGTTAACATACACTAAATAGATCAAAAAATGTAAAACTATGGTCAATGAGATTATGCAGAGCCCATATTATCACATTATAGTTTATCTTAATTTTATTTTACTTAATAAAAGTAAATATAAAATGCATATACCTGGTAAATCCTGAGTTAGAAGTAATAGAATACATAAAATATATGTTAGAGAACTTGTAAAATGAATTCTTTAGTGCTTTTACCTCTTATAGATATCTTTATAATACTCAATAATTGTTTTTCTCATGCTATCTTGATTTTGTTTATATCTTCATTATTTAGCATACAGTTTAGAATAAAAAAATTAAGATCACGAGTTCTGAAATAGCTGGTTTCAAATACTGCCTACCACTAGCGTTATGCTCTGAAAATTACTTAACCTCTTTATGCCTCCATTTATGCATTGGTAGAATAGGGAAAGTAATAGTATGTACTGTATAAGGTTAGTGGCAAGTTTATGCTGCATAATACCAGGAACGTACTTGGATAGCTTTGTGCACACAGATCATACTCTATACATACTAAATACCATTTTATTGATGAAGCTCACCTGATATGGGAAGGGACTTCTCAGACTCCAGATAATAATAACAACCAGAATTAGCAAATAAAGGCAGACGTATAGTTTCCATTTAAGTTGGTACATTGCATTAGCCTCAGAAGTAATATTTAATATAATAATATGAATTGAGAAAAATAACATTTAGTGTCACTGTGGATTACCTATCTAAGAGACAACACATTATTTAAAGTGTTAGGAATTCATAGAACACATTGGATTCACATGCTCCAATATGTATTCTTCCATGTGTTCTAGATATCCTCTTCAGTTCTCAGAACAAAGGTAAAGGGATTGAGTTTAAGAAGGGGGTTAGAGAAATCTTGTTTATGGCAAGAGGCAAAGAGCAAGTATTTGTGTAGCTGTGATAGTAAGTTGATAAAAGGTTCATCTTGTGGCTCAGTTCAGTGGTATATTTCTCAAGACTCAGGTGTTGGCTGTGTCTTCAATGTCATTCTCCTTTCCCAGCAATTACAGTTATTTAACTCTACACAAATAATCTGTTGTTTTCTGAAAATATGATTACTTTGGATCATAGAAGAAACCAATATCTAGAAATGAATAAGACTTTTCTATAGCTCCTAAATGTCTTCTACTCTGATAGAACTTCTGAAATCAAACAGAATTTATTCCTTCTAACTCATTATCAACACAGAAACAAGCACTCAACTCAGCTTGGGAAGAAAGCAATATTACAAAGCTCACTTTTAGGTAGAAATCATCAACAGATATTATTTTAAGCTATGAAGCTCTATGTAGCAGCAAATCATAGATTAGAATAATATTTGAATGTCATTTGAATTCTATATCTATTCGGTGGAATCAATTCTTGATTTTCATTATTCCTCTCTATTTTTAAGTACAGTGTTTTAAAATGTCCACATAATCTTTGAAATACTTTGTTTAGTTTGGGAAGGTACAAATGCTTTTAAAATAAAACACAAATAGCTTGGCAGATTTCACAAGAATATTTACTGCCAAAAGATCTATTTTCAGAAAGTATTAGCTTTGTAATTTCTTTCAGATTAAAATAAAACATAATCATGTAAGGTAGAATTTTTCATCCCTTAAAAATGTGTCTTTGTTTCTTATTAGACTCTCATTTTCTCTTCTACATTCTGTTTTTACTTCAATTTCATCCAGGAGCATTTCCATCCTTTATTAAGCAATCATGACACATCATATAATCCTTCTACATAAGCCTGTTGTGCATACTGTCAATGCAAATTTGTGAGTACAAGTAAGAAGTTAAAATTTTTTAAGAAAGCAACACAACTCTACTCCCCACCCGCTTAACCAGCAGGAAGATGGTGAAATAAGGTTGCTAACTCAGATAAATCAAAGAGAGGTAAAAGTGAAGTCACTTGGATATTCCAAAGGTGTCCTTTCATAAGGTTAAAGATGGGGGAAAGTTTTTATGCCATTTGGTGTGGCACTTGGGAGAAAAGGATTTCAGTGATACATTGAGTATAGGCCAAAACACTACTGACAGACACAAAGTGTGGCACTGTCAGCCCCATGGACCTTGGAATGAATATTGCTAGATAACTGTAAGTTTCAAGCTTACTGAGTCTAGGTTTGCTTATCTTTAAGTTGGAGATAACATCTACCTGTGAATAATTAAATTTTACAAAAATGTCCACAACGATATTTCTGGTCCCACATGCTCTTCTAAAATCTTGCTTCCAATAAGAGGTCAGCTATCTACCCTTCTCTTGGATCTGGACAGGAGTTTCTAATTGGCTTTACACTTGAATCTTGAGGGTGGGTCATAAAGGTGATATGCCTTTCACCTGGCTCTCTCCTTCAGGGATGTGAATCTTTCACTTCCTGGGCCAAGGTATAACAAGTCTAGTTCCCCTGAGGCTATCACGCAAGAGAAACCACGTGGAAAGACCACCTGAAACTACTTGGATCTTCCCAGACAAAGCACCAGATATGAAAATGAAGAAATAAACCTTCAAAACACCAGCTTATTGCAACCTCATGAGAGACTCTAAGCCAGACCACCCAGCCAAGCAGATCTTGAATTTCTGATCCATCAAGACCATGAGAGATACTAAAGAATTATTATTGTGTTAAGACACTAAGTTGTGTGGTGATTTGTTATACAGCAATAGATAATTATAATAATACACTTCCATTTTGTTAATTTGGGAAGATTAGAAAACATGGTCAGAGTAGGATCCCTGTAGCAGAAGTTTTATTAACATAATTACATATGCTATCTTCACTTATAGTATAGACTTCCATTCTCTGTACCCAATAATTTCTAATAATAATGAAAAGTTTTAAAAAGAGAAAAAATGTTATGCAATACATTTTTAAAATTCTCTTCCATGTATAATTTTTGTAAAGAATAAAATATCTGGTGAGGAAAGCCACAGACTGTTAGGGACCGACCTTCCACAGCCCCACCGGACAGAAAAGCAGAGACATCGAGGATGTAATTACACAAGAGGAGGTTTATTTTCTGGCTAGCCAGGGTCCAAGCCCCAGAGCACCAACGCAGTGGTCACTCTTGCAGGCAAGGACCCCGACTGGGGCTGCAGCGTGCCTTTTATCCCTATGGTGCATACGCTATGCAGTGGCTGATCACGCGTGGATCATGCATTGACCTTTAACATGATTGGTTGGCTGGTAGCCCCACTATACAGGGGTCTGAACAATGCAAAGTTGGCGCAATCAAGCAAGCAAGCAACGGTTTCCATGGCAAGCAAGCAACAGTTTCCAGAAGCCGGATGTTAGTTCCGGCTTCACTGGGGTGTGGGCCTTGCAGGTGTGCAATGTCTCGACCCCGGCTTCACTGGGGTGTGGGCCTTGCAGGTATGCAATGTCTCGACCCCTCACAAGACCTTTTTCTGGTGCCCTTTCCTTTTCGTATACCTGGAAAACTGAACTGTATGCATAAATAATACCTCCATGTCTATTTATTTTCTCATTGATTATTCCTCAGATTCTAAATCTACATATCAAGTGTTTTGTTGTTATTGGGATGAGGAATATTACAATTATGGCAATACAACTAAATACATTTAATTAGGATATTCTAAATAATATAAAATTATACATCATAGCATTCTATAAATCAGTAATAATTTTTTGGCATAATGGACCATATATGAGATGCATAAACTACAAGATTATATAGCCAGTGGAATGAAATTATGGTCAGAGAACCTTGACAGAGTGTGCCGACTTGTCCGAGCACTTAGGCCTTTAGAGGAAATGCAAACCTTACTCAGTGGCCATGCCAAACAGAGCTGAAGCCAACTGAAACTGTTCCACATAAAAAAAGAATAAGAGCTTTTGCTCCTGAGATGAGGAAACTGAAACTTTGAAGAAGAGAGAGGGATCACCAAGCAACATGACAGAATGACCCAAGACATAAAAACAAAAATGCAAATGTCTAAACTTCAACATTATGTTGTTTGCATATGTGTTACTATACTATCTTATTCTATCTCAACAAACATCAGTAAAGTCTGTTGTATATTCCAAATGCTATCCAGGTGGTTTCTCAATTTTAGGCACTGAAACTGATATGAACATGATGCCATCTCAAGAACAAAAATGGAAAGAGGAGAACATCCCCCTACTTCTTAAATGCCATTTAGTTGCTTAGCCCCAATGGAATTTTTCCTTATATACTCTTTGGGAACAATGAATTGACCAGTTGAGCAATGATGAAAAATTTGGCATTCTGGATATTTTTATTAGTAGTAATATTATCTTCCCAGCTGCTAACAATAGGGACAGCATGGTGATTAAGACTAAAGTATTTCATAATTCACTTCAACTTAAAATCTCCTTCCAAATTAAGTTTAGAATGGTATTATTCCCCACTCCCACAAACGTGGCTATTACTGATTCAAATTAAGAATTTGCAACCCCAAGATGAGTTGGTACATACTCTCAACAATGGCTGTACATGATATGAATGGGAAAAGTAGCCATACCAATTAAAGTCTGCAGTAAAGTACATTGTTGGGACTATAGTCTATCTCATGGGCATGAAAATCCATGTTTTACTTGCATTATCACAGTTTAATACTGTTGGAAGGACTTTTTAGCTTTACATTTTAAGGATTAGTTGATGGTATACTTGGAACTACAATTTTAAACAGCATGCAGAGCTAAGATGTTTGCTTTGAAATTAGATACACATACAACCAGGTACTAGCTCACCAATTAACTAGTTAGGTGACTTTGATCAAGTTAGTTAACCTTTCTGAGCCTTGCTTTTCTCTTCTGTCAAATGTGGATAATAATATTACCTGATCATGGAGTTGTGATGAGGGCTCAATGGTATAACACATACATACTCACGATCCAAAGTAAGAACTCATTCCTTCCCCACTCCCACTGCTTCACTTGACCAGCCTTTAAAAAATAAAAAATAAAAAGAACTCAATAAATATTCCCTCTTAATCCTATATGTGTTCTTTTAAGTTATTATATAGGTCCTTAGTAATATAATATCAGAGCATGGAGCCAATTTCTCCTAATGACTAATACAGACAACTGTAACTTATTAGGAAAATATTAGGGTGGGCACTCCCTTTCTGTGTTGCCCCACCCTTAATCCTATTCTGAGCAACTGCTACAGGTGGGGAAGGAGGGAATAGTTTATCAATCTGGGAATTCCTCAGCCCAGGCATGATAGGATTTACACCTCCTCGAACCCTTCCTCCAGACTGGGCTAATTAAAGGAAACAATCTGATAAGTCAGAGAGTGAGTGAGTCAGAAAGAGTCGGTCAGTCAGTCAGTTGTTCTGTCTCTCTCCACTTGTGGAGAGCTGCTTGTGTGTAACTGCTTCCTGCCTGAGCTTACTCCATGGCATTAGCCCTGTTGGTGATTTTTCCAAGCAAGGAGTCAGAGGACCAGGATAATAGTCTGGACTTGACACTTTGATGTTTCTGGTCATTCTTCAGCCAAGAGCACACCAAGAACTGAGGGTAGGACGGGTGTGGTGACTCACGCCTGTAACCCTAGCGCTCTGGGAGGCAAGGTGGGAGGATCACTTAAGCTCAGGAGTTCAAGAGCAGCCTGAGCAAGAGCAAGACCCCCATCTCTACTAAAAATAGAAAAAATAGCCAGGTGTGGTGGCACATGCATGTAGTCCCAGATACTGGGGAAGCTGAGGCAGGAGGATCACTTGAGTCCAGGAGTTTGAGGTTGCTGTGAGCTAGGCTGATGTCATGGCACTCTAGTCCAGGCAACAGTGAAATTCTGTCACACACACACAAAAAGAACCTAGAGCAGACTGCAAGCTGACAAAATGACTTTGCCAAATGACTCATATAGTTAATGATAAAATCAGAAGAGAAACCTATAGCCTGGGTTCAATTCCCTCATTATACCATGCTGCCACTATTGGCATAGTGACTAATTTCAAAAGATTAAAATAAAAGAGTAATGTTGCTCAAATATTTCAGTTTAAAACATCACACACTAATACACAGTTATGACACCTTGATATTATTCCCAGGGATACACCTGCATTATCTCACTTGCATTATCTTTTTCCTGCCCTTCTTTGTGATGGCTGTGCTTTCATTCATGCATCCGCAGTATATGTATCTGTGGAACTCTCGCTCACCTGTCATTCCTCCATGATTGGCTCAGTCCACTGGAGTTCAGCTCACTGGAATCCTACATACTAGCTTCAGACAGAATGGCTACACTCTAATAATTTCCTGAAGATGGTTGCACATCACCCTCTAAGATAAAGGAGAAGACACAATGCATCGAAGAGAACCCAGATTCATAATTAAAATGCAATGTTAAAGGTTATTCTGCATCACCGTCTTGTTTAGGTGCAGACACTGCACCTACTTCGTAGAACTTGAGCTAGCATGCTAGATTGAAATGCCACAGGGTGTCCCTAAAGTCACCTTAGATAGGGAAAATGGGAAATTATAGCTACATGTACCTTTATTTACAAAATATTCAAATATTTTTCCGAAAGGAAAATTTAAAAGAAATTTTTGCAATGAATATTTTGTAAATCAAGGTACATGTAGCTACAATTTCCCATTTTCTCTATGTACAGTAACTTTTGGGACACCCTGCAGTTAAGCAATAGGTAGAGAAATAGTTGAAGAAAATATTTGCAAATCTCATTGGGTTTAAAACACACACACACACACACACACACACACACACAACAACAACAACAACAAAAAAAAAACCCACCTTTTTCTCTGATTAGATCATAAGCTTACTTTTTTCAACTACACATTTTGCTTTTCTTGAGCTTGCTTTACAGTGGGTCAGTTCATTTACTGACCTCTGTCTTCTTCACCCTGAATATTTCATCTTAAATGCTGGACTGATTTTCAGAAAGATCCAAAATATAGAGCAGAGTTTAAAAGGCAAAGAGCCAAGGGTCCTTGAGGAATTTTGAGTAGGACAGTCAAGTAACAAGGGCACTGGAAGCTACAATTAAGTAGACCTGAGGAACTGCAAATAGTTGGTGTGAATAGTAGCCTAGGAGCGTTGTCAGTCTTAGAATTGTGGCTCCACAGCACTGAAGATTTTTCCACAGATGATTTTCTACCTCGCAGAGTTATGTGGTACATGTGTCTTATGCCTTCTTATAATGTTCTTTCATTATGATACTATAATGTCCTTGGTGCTCACTACATCTAAAAGGATATAGGTGTTTCTTCTAAACCAAGAGGTGGACTCCTATTATATAACCTCAGTGCTTAAAGTGAATAATTGCATATTTCTTATCTCTAATTTATTCCTTGGTTTTTTCATCAATTTTTTACCATTTATGGTGCAAAGCAAAAAATGGAAATATCTTTATATCTTATTGTACAGAGCTAGTGATATCATATGATTCATTACCAATATCATATCTCACAGATTTCCATTCCAAGAACCTCCCCACACAAGGTTCTACATAAACAGTGAAGTCCATTGCAGGCTACAGTGTCAAAATCCTCAAGAGAATGAACAGGGACAATTATGGTCATAGATAACTTTTTATAATATGTTAGTCTTGTTATATCAAAAAAGGATTTGTACACAATAGTCATGGTCAAATAATTATAAATCTTAAAGAAGGCTTTCCCATTTTAGCAGGTGGTACCAAACTCCACTATGTTTCCATAGCCAAAGAGTGAGAAGTCAATCTTGATTCCCTCTCTTTTATCACCCATCAAATTTTTGAAGTCTTTTCAGTTTAACTTGAGCTAGCATGCTAGATTGAAATACTACAGGGTGTCCCAAAAGTCACCTTACATAGGGAAAATGGGAAATTATAGCTACATGTATCTTGATTTACAAAATATTCCAATATTTTTCCTAAAGGAAAAATTTTTTAAAAATTTTGTAATGAATATTTTGTAAATCAAGGTATATGTAGCTACAATTTCCATTTTCCCTATGTGTGGCAACTTTTGGGACACCTGCAGTTCCAAAACATATTCGGAATCAATCAGTCTCTCTCTCACCATCTGCACTGCTGATGTGAACTAAAATCCATGCTTTTTATCATGGCTTTCTTGCTTTGGGGGATTTGGCCCCTGCCTTGCTCTCTGGCTCTATTTAGTACTTTCCCTGACCATGCTGGGCTTTTTTATCTTCATGGGAAACTTGACATCATTCTTGCCTAGTAGTTCTCATTTCTATATCTCTGCATGGCTGGCTCATCCACTCACATAGGTCTCTTCTCAAAAGTATCTTCTTAAGATACCTACCCCGGCCTGCTTTTTCTAAGACATGCATTGCTAAATGATGGAGATATATTCTGAGAAATGTGTTGTTAGATGATTTTGTCATTCTGAGAAAATAATATAGTGTACTAATACAAATCTAGATGGTGTCACCTACTTACTACCCACCTAAGCTCTATGGTATAGCCTATCACTCCTAGGCTACAAACCACATGCCATTGTATTGAATACTGTAAGCAACTCTAACTCAATGGTATTTGTGTATCTAAACATGGAAAAGATACAGTAAAAATATGGAATTATAATCTTATTGGACCACCATCGTATATGTGGTCCCTCATTGACACAAATGTCATGTGATGCACAACTAGAATTCATCCCAAGTCATTATTTGTCACTGTTTTACTTTTGCCATTACATTCATCACCTGCCCTTATCTTACTTATTTTACTTGGTTATTATCTGCCTCTGACATCTAGAGCATAACCTTCCTGGGAGCAGGGAGTCTGTCTTGTTTGCTTGCTATGGCCAGGGCTTGGGACTGTCCATAGAATAAATATTTTTTGAATGAGTGAAAGGGACATATGAGATGAGATGTAATAAGAAAATTAGGTATTATGTGAAGAAATATGAATAAAAATTCAGGAAAGTACAATGAAATGTTTATTAAGGAAATAAAATTTGATTGCAGGCATTAACAGAAGACAGGGTTAGTTGAACTTGGTTTCTTGATGAGACTTGTGAAATGCAAATATATTTGAGAATACAAACACATTTTTAATAATTAATGATCATTAACATCCTCTAATCAAGGCAGAACTTGCTACTCAAACAAATAATTATCTTTCAGAATTGAAAGGTAAATAGGAAGATAATTCATATCTTTGTTTATTTTTCTCTTCATTGTTTTCAAACAGGAATGAATGCTCCCTAAGTGAGTGACTATGCAAATAGATGCACCTATCTGCAAATAAGCTAAAGGGACTTATAAAATGTCAGGTGACATTTCGAAGCATTCTACCGCATGGGCACTGTTACCCCACATTTCAAAATAACCTAAATTATAGATCTGTCTTTTCTGTTTTCCCTATTCATGGAAGCCATATTCTAACCTGACATTCACAAGTACTGACTCAATGAAGAAAACCTCACATTCGCCTCCCATTTTCATCATGTTGGATATCTTACTTATTTTTAAACAACCTCTAATATTAATACATGCTCTGCATTTGAGCAGAGTTATTAAGCCAAACGTTGGTAGATTGGCAGCCTGTTGCGGAAGACTGTACCTTACAGGGTCAAACAAACGTTGATTCCTAAGTCTGCCACTTACTGGCTGTGTGACTGGGCTATTTCACTTCTGCACACCTTAGTTTATCACCTGTGAAATAGTAACAAATCTCACAACATTTTTGTAAAAATTAAATTAGATGGTGGCTGTAGAGGTGCCTAACACCACGTCTGGCTCACTATCCTTTCCATCCCTCTTTCAGGCTCGGTTCTAACACTTACTAGCAATGGGACCTTGCTAATTCACTCATCAGGGTTTCCTTTCTCCACTTTCAAATGAGAGCATGATAACATTCATGTTCTTAAAAGCATTGATTAGGTCAAGAAGTCTCAGATTCTTATATGTACAAGTGATCAGCCTGATCACTCATATGGGAATGATGTTTGCTTCAGTGTGTTTGATAACCCCTATTACATTAATTTCTCTATTTTCTTTTACTTCATCTCTGCTTTCTTATGTATAAGTGCTAAAATTAAAAATGATTTTCATGAGAAAGCCACCTCTTTCTTGGAGATGTGCCGTGTGCTGAGTTCGTTCGAAGCTCAGCACCGACGGTGGGTTATATGTTGTGGGAAGCAATGGTGGTTATTTTGGTAATGTCCTTAAGGAGACATATAAATTAAATTTTCTAAACATCATATTTTATTTTCTTTGTAAAAGGCAATTTGGGAAACAGAGCACTTCCATACCATAAGAACTCTGGTTTTCCTTAAGGTTTCAGCCCACTTACCTACTCCTAAATGAGGACTTGGGAACCAGTTAGCAAACAATGTTCCCTCCTCATTTAAAAATCCACTATTTTTACTTTCACTTCTGCAATATACTAAAGCCCAGCTTTACTTGATTCTTTTCATATTTTGTCATGTAAGAATAAAACATAGATAAAGAAATGTGCAGTTGAAAATGCATTTGTATTTTAATCGAGAGTTGTGTGCTCAGGAATTATCGCTCATGCAAACAGAGATAGTCATCAATCATAAGTGCTTCTTTGTACCTGCAACAACTTATTACACAGAAAAGAAGTATTTCTGGATTCTGAGAAATTTGCTGTCAGAAATACTGCATGGAACTCCTTTCCTTTTTTAATTTCCTGCTAGCCTCTGAAAGGAGAAATGAAGTAGGAGGGATGCTTTTTTCCTTTGCTGTGACCCGAAAATAGACAGGAATAGGTATTAATCTGTAACACTGCCATTTAAATCAGTATTCTGGAAATATTAGTCATTATTCTTATTCTTTAGTATTAAAAATCACAGTAACATGGGCATTATAGTTTGCTAATATATGTACGTATATAAGTACAGATAGGTTTGTGTATATGTATAATTTCTTTTGTACAAAATCTGTAAAAAATATATATATATGTATATATATATATATATATATATATTTTTTTTTTTTTTTGAGACAGAGTCTCATTCTGTTGCCTGGGCTAGAGTGCTGTGGTGTCAGCCTCACTTACAGCAATCTCAAACCCCTGGGCTTAAGTGATCCTCCTGCCTGAGCCTTCCTAGTAGCTGGGACTACAGGCATGAGCCACCATGTCCAGCTAATTTTTTCTATATATTTTTAGTTGTCCAGATAATTTCTTTCTATATTTTAGTAGAGACAGGGTCTCGTTCATGCTCAGGCTGGTCTCGAACTCCTGTGCTCAAATGATCCGCCCATCTCGGCCTCCTAGAGAGAGAGCTAGGATTACAGATGTGAACCACTGTGTCCATTTTATTATATTTTAATTGTGACTGGGAGGGAGTAAGTCAGTTGGGATGGGAACCCAGGGCTCTGTCTGTATATCCTACATCATTACCATATTTTTAAATCTAATTTATGTTGAAAAAATCAGATTCAGTTGAAATAAGAATTTGAGGGATTTGAATAATATTTTCTTTTTATGTATACATACATACATATGTGTACACACACACGTATATAACATAAGAGAATTTTTTCACATCTAGTAATCAAAATCTTGGTTTGTGTTTTGTAATTTTTAAACAATGTTTTAGTATTCAACATAGACTTACTTTTAACCTCATTTTCCATATTCAAATGGTCAACTTTGAGAAATATGCAACAATTAAAATCCCCAATGAGCATAAACCAGACTAAAATCTCACCTGCAAGTTGCTCTGTAAATGTTCTCAAATCTTTCCATATGCTTTCATTTTTTTAATTTCAAATAATATATAAACTTCACCATAGTGGGAACCATAGCTCCTTCTTTTAATCATTCCTCATAAATATTGAAATAAAAAACCTACAATGAGATCTAAGTAAAACCTAGCTGTTTCAATCTCATTGTGTAGGTTTTCAATCTCACAAACACATTAGTTAATTACCTCTGAGTTCTATTCATACTTTAAAATACTAAGTCAAGAACTAATCAAGAGAGCATTTCAACAGTAGCCTGCTATTAAATAAGAGCAATGCGTACACCTGCATCATCCAGAACATGCCTAGCCTCAACTGATGAGCACCAAGCAATTTTGCATCATCCAGTATTTGCATGGAAGACATCATACAAATGCTAGGTCCTACAGCCTTTAAGATAGTGAATGCCATCTAAGGGTTAAAAGTATAATAGAGTTAGGGAAACAAAGATTCATATTCAAACCTCCCTCTTTAAACTTAAGCAATTTACTTCAACCATTTAATCCTCAGTCTGTTTAGCCCTAGAATGGAAATAATGATACAACCTACCTCAATGAATATGTTTGATAAGGATTATAAATTAATATATGCTTTGCATGCTAATCAACAGGGAAATGAAAATGAAAACCACAATGAGATATTACCTCACACGTATTACAATGGCAATTATCAAAAAGATAAAAGATACGTGTGGAGAAGAGGTGTTGGTGGGAATGTAAATTAGTATATCCATTATGGAAAATATGTTGGAGGTTCTTAAAAACATTAAAAATAGAGCTACCATATGATCCAGAAGGCCAACTTCTGTGGGATGTATACACAAAGGAAATGAAATCAATATATCATAAAGATATCTGCACTTCCATGTTTATGGCAGTATTATTCACAATAACCAAGGTATGAAATCAATCTAAGTGTCTATGGAAAGAAGAATGGATAAAGAAAATGTGATGTACATATATAATGAAATACCATTTAGCCTTAAAAAAATAGAAGAAAATCCTGTTATCTGTAACATGGATGAACCTAGAAGACATTATATAAAATGAAATAAGCCAGGTACAAAAAAACAAATAACTGCAGGATCTCAGTCACATGTGAAATGCAAAAAGTTGAACTCATAGAAGCAGACAGAAGAATGGTGATTGCCTGGGTGGGAAATAGGAAGATTTTGGTTAAAAGGTACAATATTTTAGTTAGAATAAGTAATTTCTAGGGATCTATTGTACAGCATGGTGACTATAGTTAATAATGTATTGCACACTTGAAAATTGTTGAGAGTAAATTGTAAATGTTTCCACCACAGAAGTAAGTATTGAGGTGACAGATATGTTAATTAGGTTGATTTAATCGTTTCACAATGTATGCATATGTACATCAAAACATCACGTTGTACATCATAAATATATAAAATATTTTTGTCATTATACCCTAGTAAAACTGGGGGGAAATTAAAAACAAATAAATTAATATATATGCAACACTTTGACCAGTATCTTCACATGGTTACCCTTCATTTGATAGTATTATACTTAGTAATCATAGCTTAATCATATTGTTTATGCTTCCTTTGATACTCTTCACTTTTTGCCCACTGTTCATTCAACAAATATTTGTTGGGTGCCAACTATGTAAGAAGCGTTGTCCTAGGTGCACAAAAGCATACACCTCTGTTCTCATGTGATTTTATTTTTTTTATTTTTTTTCCTTTTTCAGGAATGCTCTTGCTGTGCATCATGTGATTTTATAATTACTCTATTTGTGTGAATATATTACTCAACTTTTCATTATGCACTCTTTACTATTTTTCTATTGTATTACTATATTAATACCAATAATAACAAAATCATTATTGAGATAATGTCACAAATAAATGTAAAATTTTCACTGAGAAATGATTCAAAGGAGAGTGGATTAATGCTATGAGGACCTCATTGTTTTTCCATATTGAAGAGTAAACCTGATACACAGTTGCTATCCACAGACTCTCAAGGTTAGAAAGAATTGAAAGGATACCCAATTAAACATGTTTATTGTTTGTATGTTATTCATTCTCTTTAATTATTCTTTTTAGTACATTTTCTATCCTTTAGTCTAATTAAAACTCATTCTCTTGGTTTGTCACTTTTTCAACTTACCAGGATGTAAGATAAATAATTATGACCAAAAGTAAGGTTGGGATATAAATGAGAAAACAATATAGTAAAATTGTGTTTATCTAATGCGAGTTCATTCAAAATAAATTCAAATCAAATCAACAGTTATTCCCCAGTCAGATAGATATGGTTTTCTCATTAAAATTGTTCACTTAATACAAAGCATGCATTATGAATTATTTAAGGAAGAAATTAGGTCCCCAGAGTACCTTCCATTATTAAAGAGGTAGAATAATTCCAAGATGCCATGAAACAGCTGTATATCAGCTACAAGTGAAACTGTATCTGTGGACCACTGTGATTACTTGAGGCTACAGAATTTGGTATATAGATAATCATTCATTCACCTATTCTTTTTAAAACAAATTCCAGGGACTATTTTTATAAGTTTACAACAATTTTTATTGAAACACCTTCCTCCTTTTTATAGCATTCAGTGTCTGGTACAGAATTATTTAACTTTAATAATTAACAATAATAAGTAGAAGCAGCTTTTTCTCAACTATAATCTAATTTTTAATGAGAAACATTTTTTATGATCGCTTTGAATTTCTAAAAACTTAAACTTTTCCATTGTGATTGCTGTGTTTATATCACTTGAGAATAAAGATAAATTCACTGCTATAGAAAGGTTCCAGGGATATTTGCAAGAAAAAAATGGAAGATACAGGGTTTCATTTTTAAGAGACAAATTTCCTCTTCTTTGCTATCTTTGAAATGGAGCTACTGCAATCTGATGCTCAGAGGATATCTAATATTTGTTTCCAGATTTAGTATAATTTTAATGTTTAAGAACCTGAGGATTATCAGATTAGGAATGTTATGAAAGTACAAATTATTAGGATTGTTCAAATTGTTGTTAACTGTATCATCTCATTATAAAAGGAAATCTTGTTTTAGTCAGAATCCCTGGGGGTACAGATGATATTTCTCTTTTACAACTATTAAACAAGCAAAGCCGACAGTACAGTAGGAGTGGTTTGAGCTATCAGGGTGTGATTTTAGTGTAAGATTCCCCCTCTGTTCTAGGATGTGTAACTGTTGAGAACAATTATTCCCTGCTGTGGCCCAAGTTGTATCAATATGACAATTCATTTGGGAGATTTGTAAATCGTTAGAAAAGGATTACAGTATTTTATCGCCCGAAGGATAAAATATAATGTGCTATGACACCATGGTGATTTATGACTCCTGAATTTCCTTGGAATAGATAACCCACGTGCAGTTTAACATCCTATACTCTTTAAATTAACCAGCACCACTATCTCTACAGGATCCATTTGCAACACAGAGAGGGGTAGATTTGAGGGTTACATCATGAAAGCTTGCAAAAGCAGAATCTGTTTTATGGTAATAATTCGTATAATGAAAAGTACAATTTTATGGAAAGCCAATTCATGAAAGAGGCATGATAGCATTAACTTTGTCATTATGATGTATTAAAACAGCTATACTTTCAAGAAATGTTTCTGTTAACTCTTGTGCACAATTTCTTAGATGCAACAGGAAACAAAGATATCTAAGATATGACCTCTATTTTAAAAAATATAGACTAAAAATCTTTTTTAATTTCTCTTCCTCTCTCATTTCTGCTCCATCAAACTAGAGTCAAAAACAAGCAAAACTAGCAAACACAGAAAAGTCCCTCTCTGACTTCTTCCCAGACTCTGTCTTAGAACAGAGATAACATTACTGACTTAATAGCTAGTAAACCCCATTTTGTGCCAGACATCCAATAGTAATTCTCTGCACTTTAAATATGTTTCAAAAGCAAAAAAAAAAAAAAAAAAAATTGGAGAGCCAGCTAAAATGCCCCCAGGAAGAACCCTGGTGCTACTCACAGTGTTAATGTCTTTAAGAAGAGATCCCAGAACTGTTTTACTATTTTTGTGTGTGTGCCCAAAGAGAGGCGGCATTTCTCCCTTTCTTCTCTCTCTCTCTCGTTCTGTAAACCCACAATATTGAAACTCTCCACCCTTATGCCTACCAAACTCCTGCTTATCCTCCAAGGTTCATCTCTTTTCCAAATATGAGCCAAAGTTAGCCCCACCCTTTTCCAGCACTTCCCACACGACTCCCCTGTGGTTCTTGACAATCCTGCATCACGTGACATAGATCCATCCCGATCTCCAGAGCAAGAATACACATTGCATGAAGACCCATGCATTTCTAGAGATTAGGATAGTCCTCTGTGTTGATGAGGTGCTTCATGAGTTAAATGATGGGCCATGCTACATGTGTGAGGTGATGAATATCCCAATTACCAGATTTTATCATTACATACTGCAAGCTTGCATCAAAATATCACATGTACCCCATAAATATAGACTATTATGTATCCATAAAAATAAAAATCAAAAAGCAATTTTTTAGGTTTTCCTTAAAGAAAAAACATGATGGGCCATGAATGCTCTTTTTAATTACAGTCGACCCTCTGTATTTGCGGGTTCCACAGCTGTGGAGTCAACCAAGTGGAGATAAAAAATATTTGGGAAAAAAAATTACACAAAGTTCCAAAAAGTAAAACTTGAATTTTTCCTGCCTCAAGTACTGTGTTGAATCTATGGGCATGAAGTGATGTGTAGGCATTGTATTCGGTATTACAAGTAATCTAGAGATGATTTGAAGAATATAGGAGGATGTATGTAGGTTATATGCAAAAACTATGCCATTTTATATAAGGAAATTAAATATCCATGGATTTTGGTACCCATGGGGGTCCTGAAACCTATTCCTCACAGATACTGAGGCAGGGCTATATTTTAAATACTTTTACATAATGACATGATAGACTTGCTTTACATGGTGCCAGAATCAAATCAAAGCACCGTGGGTAGAAGCTCTTTGGAGACTATGTTGGAATAAATGTAAGAATCGCACTCAGCATTTAGAAACTAACAATAACTAGAAAGGAGCCCATCACTGGATGTATTTAAACAGAAAATTAATTTGGTAGGATGTTCTATAGGAAAATCCAATCAGATTAGCTTGTCCTAAAAAGACTTTATTTTTTCATCTTTTTTATATTTTCTACATATGTAGTAAGCATGAAATTATTACTACCTTTTTGCTCTTAAATAAATGAGCAATGAACTTGTTGTAAGTGTGACAGAGAAGGGCATAAGGAGAACATGCACTTTGGTAACATCAGTTTCTACTGTTGATTTTTTTCCTACTTCACACTTTCTTAGTCTCCTTATGGAGACTCAAATAGACCACACTGTGTGGTGTCCTTGGCTCATGTTCTTAGCTTCTTGTGAAATGAAACCTCAGCTTGGATCTAGCTCTGCAGGTTATTAGACTGAGTTCAGGTGCCCTGGTTAAGTTTTGAACTTCAGGCCACCCTCTCCCGTTTATCTTCAGCATTTTCTTCTTTCCTCCTCTTCACCACTTTTTCTGATTTGACAATACAACCACCTACTACTCTCCCTCCTCTCTATTCCCTCCACACCACTCCAATCCCCTGCCTCAAACCACTTCGTACCTGCAGCCCAGGACCCAGCATGCTAGAATCAAATGTTTCCTGGCAGCCAACTCTGTGAAAAAAGCTTCAGCTCAGTTCACCCAGATTGTAGAAGAACAAGAGACTGGGGTATCAATTAGAGAATTGGCTTGATTTTAGAAACCATGAAAGCAGTAGGCACAGAGACATATTCTTCACTGCTTTCCACCATCATAGTTATAATCATCATGTCTATTTTCCCAGTTTTTGGTCAAATAACCATGGCAGGGAGAAGCAAAGGAGTTTGCTTTGATTTTTTTTCTTAATTGTAAAATAAAATTCTTCAACTATAAGAGTTTGCATATACCTGTCAAAAGGTTTCACGCAGACACTCAAAGCTTTGCCATCTGAACTCAATGCAGAACAACCCATGTCGAGGACAGAAATCACTGTACAACAATCCCCTAGATTATGGGTCAGACAGGTGGGACTGTGAGATGACAGCAGTGTAAGTGGCCCCTCGTCACCCCGAGTTTGCAGGGTTACACACAAATGTAATTAAGGGGCTGTACTGGTGTGCCTCCGGTCTCAAGGTTAATTAACCACAGGAAAATGACACCTTCAGGTGTCCTGTATCATAACAGCACTCACAGGAAGAAGCATGGCTTTAAATTGACAGCACTGACATTGCCAGACAGCGTCGTTGAAACCAGCAGAGGTGAAAACAAAGACTGACATAGGTTGCTGCACTGCTGACAAGATGGAAAAAGGACACATCCTTCCTGCCTCCGGTAGAAATAACACTTAAACTGAGAAAAACTCGCCCATGAGCATCACCCATGATTAACTGCTCATGGGAACTTTTGTCCTCTGTCCTGCCCCCTCCACTCAGTCCCACTGAGGACCAGCATTAATGAGCCTTGCACCCTGACCCCAGTCACTGCACACGCCATACTCCCAGGGTCCCCCATCTCCTTCCCACGGAGAGTCAGCAGGCCATGGGGTACACTAAAGCCCCTAAATCTCAGCTGGCCCCTACCATCTTGGAAGTTTATTTTCTTCCCATTTAAGGCCCATTTTTTAAAAATTCTGCATTTTCTTTCTTAACTCTAATTCCCAAGCCATACCCAAATTGGTCTGTTCTGGAATCTTGCATATCTATATACCCTGGGAGAGAGAGATTTTGTGAGAAAGAAATGTGTTTTCTGGCCCTCCACACTGAAGATCCTTTGGTTTCTTACAAAGTGCATCTGCCTGCCTGTGGAACTGGGCCTGTGTTACCTGGTAAGGTGTGTGTGTTGGGGGGTAGGAAGAGTATTTTTATTCTCGGGTGACTGGCACCCAACCAGCCAGCGATGGGACCCCACTCAGGTTTCCCTGAGCACTGAGTGCAGTGCGCTCAGCTCTCTCTCCACCCACATCCCCTCTGCTATCAATTTGTAAACAACTCAGCTCTGCCTGCATAATGTGTGAGCAGGCAATGCCAGCGCCACACTGTGCCCTTCCCTGTTCCCAGCCAAGTGCACCTGCTGCCCAGGCCTCTGGCTGCTGCTGCTGCTACTGCAGTTATTATGCTCTGCTATCGCCTGCCCTGCTGCTCGCTGGGCTTGCGGCACATCTTCAGTGTGGGGAGGAATGTTTATTAGTTTTAATTGGTGGACACGGCTGGACAGTGACATTTGGGGAGTCTTACGTGTCATTCATCCTGCACCAGGTGCCGGCTGCGATGGCAGATGTAGGTGGATCAACTTAGAATACAACCTACAGATTATTGCCTTCCAGAATAACGCAGCTGCTGTGCCTCCCCCCTTCCGATGGGAACACACGCCCTTCCCTTTCTTTTTACACCTTGTGTGCTCTTGTGCTTCCCTAAGTGGTGAGGTTTTATTTGTTTTGGAATGTAATGGTCTGATTAAAAAAAAAATACCCATCTTCTCTCCAAAATCCTTAAACATATGGTCTACAAATAGTCTACAAATGCAAATACCTTTCTCTTTGACCCAAGCATCTCTCTGACTTTACTGTTAATATTCCATATGTTTCAAGAACTTCTATTTCCTGGGTGATTTCCTGGATGTCAACTTAGCAAATCTTTTTTTATATCCAAATATAATGCTTTACTAACAGTTTCTACTCCTACTCAACTCTATAACTAACCTCTCACTGTTAAGAATCCTCGACACTGCATCCTTTTCAATCTGATTTCTGTGTTTAGCTACTCTTTGACTTTATGTTGCTCCATTGCTCCTCCTCCTCCTACAGGTTCAAGCGATAATACCCATGGCAGAGTCAGGTGGAAGCGCCAGTAGTCCTTCCAAACAGCAATGGATTTGTCAGCTGCCAATTGTCTTCCTTCGATTCACTAGTCCTGGACAATGATCCAGAATCACACGCACACAAAGCCAAATATCAGGAAATAGTCACTGTTTTTTCAGGATTCCTTCCTCTACTTTGGCCCATCAGCAAAGTATTGGCTTCCTCAGACCATCGGAAGCCAAGAACTTGGCTTGAAGTTGTCGCTTTATGCTTTAATGATGGTGGTGTGTCTCACATATAGCTTCTGCTTGTTTATACTTTCATATCAGGCTCAGCTGCTGGGGGAATGAGCTGAGAGATTACTTGCTAGCTTCGAAAGCACAGCACCAGCAACTGTAAAACTCTTCTGCCACCTAATGGTGAAGCAAAAGCTACAATCATCGGTAAATGTGTGAATAAATATGCGTATTATAGGGCCTGGGACATCAACTTGTTAAACTTTGGCTTCAGATTAAAAGGAGACAATTAAAACATATACCCCATGTCCTCAAGTGTAGTAATTAAAAGTGACCTAAAAGTAATGTTTCAATAATGCCAGGCCTTTAAACAGTAAAGGACTAAACACAATGCCCTATGCTGATAACTAATTATAGTACTCTGAGTTGTTGATTTATAAAACAAAGTGACCCAAGAAAATAAAATCATTATATTGAATTTCCTCTCCAGATTCTCAGAAGTGTTTTTTTTTTTTTTCTAACCATCTGTTGTTTAGCTATGTACACTGTTCCAAAGTGGAGGGCCAGCTTGGAGTGTGGTTAGTCGTGGAAAGACTATTAGCTTTGAAAACATATAGCTCATGTCATAGCATAGAGCATGCACAGCCGCAGAAGGTGGGATTTGTCCTAAAACATAAAGAGGGAAAATTCAGGATCTCTGTAACTTACACATTCTCACACTATAATTATTGAATCCTGCCTTCACAAGTTTTAAATGATGACATATAATAAATACTGCAAAATAAAGGAATAAATTATTAAAACATTTCCAAATCACTGCTGAATGAGTCTCTGCCACTGTTTTGACACGAGTAAATGTGAGGTCTAATGGATTCACCCTCTACACGATGGGAAGTTGATGCCTCTTGAAATGACAACAGAGTTTGAGGAAGAATGAGTACTCTGAATGATATTAGGAAAATACTCTAGCAGATGGCATGGCTCCTTGTGGCTGCTTAGCATTCAACAGTGGGAGAGATTTAGATAATGCTAAAAGTGTAGAAATTGCAGAATCAAGTATCTTTCTCCCCTCTAAAAAATGTAAAATAAGAAAACAAAACCTATGCATAATTGATAGATGCCCCAGGACAGTCGTAAATTATGCAATCCACATATCCATGAAAAGTTACTTAATGTATTCCTTAGTTACTTCATGACACTGATCAACCCCCTTCCCAACACACACCTAATACTTTATTTCTGCGACAAGTTAGAGAAGCATGTCTGTATCTACCATATGTGCGGCATTCATTTCTAAAGCAAATATACCAATGAGCAGGGAAGCACAAAGGGCATTTGCTAACTAAATGCTTCTTTTATCAACTCAGTGGTCTTCCCTGCTCAGAAAGCATCTCAAACGTGCATAATGGGATTAAAAGCACTTTCAATAAAGTTCATTACCTTAGTGGTCCTTCCTATCTTCTTGTGAAATTAACTGTATCTCCTATATGTACATCTACTTAAAGTAGTAATTGAATGGCAATAACATCTATATCTAAGAGGGTTATGTTTCCCTTGGACCTGCTTCACACATAGAAATCTCTTTATGCTGTTTAGAATAAAAACCTGAAACACTATTTTCCTTCTGTTTTAGGCAAATAATAAAGAAGGTGACAAAAGAAGAAAATCAATGTATTTTAAAAGTCATAATCCTAGAAAATAGTAATGCCATAAATAAATACATTAAAATGAGTGTTCAATGGGGCAAGAAGATAAATTAATTATAGGTATACTTGATTTTTATTAAATAATCTCTAAATTATTTAATTTTTCATCTTATACTCTTTTTTCATCTCCTCTTTTCCCCCATGCACGCACACACACACACACACACACACACACACACACAGAATCTTGCTCTATCTCTTTATTTTGGCAAATCATGTTCTGTTCCATATTTTCATACACTTTCAAGGTAGGTATTGTTATCCCATGTTAGAGAAGGGGCTGTGTCATAAACATAAATGTCCCCTCCTTTAAGGGGCACAGCCTTGACTTTCTTTTCTTTTTTCACCCTTGAATCAGGAGAGACTGACACTCTGTTCAAGCTTCAGCATTAAATTTCAATTTGCCTGATCATAACATATCATTATATTAATTGAAGGGGAGCATGTGACCTGGGGCCTCCCAGTGTAACAGGAAGTATGCAGAGGAGGGTACAGAAAGTAGCAAGGACTCTGGATTCTTAAGACCACACCTCCTAAGACCAGGAGGAGAGAAACTTTTTAACTGTATCTCTTAAAATTGTCCCAGCCATTTTATATCTCTGAAAGAAAGCATCCTTTTTGTTAATTGTAGAAGACGCATGGAATTTGGGTCTGTGATGAGGTTGGATCCTGGGGAATAAACTATCCCAGAGCCCCTGGCTTTAAAATAAAGCCAAGTCAGAATTACTTTGGTTAAATAAATCCTAATTTATTCCTTTGTCCAATGACATACAGTTGAAGAGACTAAAGATGGCTCCAGAATCCATTCTCTTATAATACTGGCTGATTCTAACTAAAACTTTTACTTTTTCTACCACACTACTAAAAAAAATGCTAATTGTATTCTGTTCTTTCCTTGCTCACATGCAGCCACTTAGAGAATCCTACAGCTTTTACTTTCTAAATATCTCTTGCATTGACCTTTTCTAATCTATTCTGTACTCACTCTTTTAGTTCAGGATTTTATAATTTTTCTTTTGAATTATTGTCACAGCCTCATAATTCCTTTATTTCAAATAAATTGTTTACTCTTCCTTGTACATTTCATGTACAATAGGTCCTGCCCATGCTTAAAAATGGACCTTGTAGAATGTTATATTTTGATACATTTAATCAATTCTATAAATATATCTTGAAATGCTGTGCCTTTTGATTCTATCCAGTATACAGCAGTATAAATACAATGATTCTATAGGGAAAACAGTCATAATAATCAAAATGAAACGAAATCTGATTTTTTCTTTCAATCCTGAATATTTAAGAATGACCCTCCCCAAATGTCTTCTGTGTTCAGGTTCAAAGCAAAACTATGTTGTGAAGTAAAGGAGCATTTTTTGCTTGAAAAAATAGCTTCTTTTCTTACCTGTCTCATCTTTACCTTCTATCATTCAGACATACTGAAATAATTATACAACTAAAATTTTGTTTCTTGCATCTGGGCCTTTGCATTTTGGTTGCCTCTGCCTCTAATGTCTTCCTGCATCAATCAACCCCAAACCTAATTGATTTCAGCTGAGTACTTTGTAGTCAAGTATCCAAGCAGCCATCTCTCCCATCCCATTCCAGCTTTGGTTGTGTGTCCCTCTTTCTCCTCCCATATCACGCTGTGCTTACACCTCTCACATAGTGCTGAGCAAATGCCTTGTCATTATTTTCTTTATTTGTAATCCTCCCCCCCCACCACTTGCATACAAGGTGTTTCAGAGTATGGAACATAACTCTACCAGTAGTATCTCATACCATGCCAGTATAGAAAATATTCTCATTAAATGCTTTTTGATAAATAGCCTTTCAACTTCAAAAATAATAATTCTAACAGTCACAAAGCTAGTTAGTGGTGCAAATGAAAGGAACTGAGATCTCTTGATTCCCAGTCCTGTTATCTTTCTATTACAAATACACTCTATACTCTATTTTAGAGTTAGTTTACTCTGGACCCTAGTGGCTAAAACTCAGAACTGTCATTTAAGACAAATAGCTTCTTCTAAGGGCTTTACCAGAGACTTAGAGTTAGAATTGCTCAAGGCAAATCTTTTAACCTTCCTAGCATCCTCTTTCTTATTTACAAAATAAGTGCAATAGTATTGCTCATCTCTTTTTGCTAAGAAATGATTAATGTAAGGGCCAGTGAGAAGCATATCCATTGAAATGATTAAAGGCAAGGCCAGGACTCAAAAACAATACCCTCGTGCTTTTTTATTTTATTTTACTTTTTTGGTTCGCTAATATCCTTCTGTGTTTTTATTGAACACAAGAAATTCAACTACAATACAACTGGGAGTATGTTTCCCCATCTTCAGTATCTGAGAATAATATAAAATTAACAAAAGAACCACAAAGCATCATCTACACATACCTTTCTGTGTGGCAAAGTGGAATTCAACATATTTATATTTCAATATGTTTTTATGTGTCAGGCAATAAGCCCTTGACCTTGTAGAATGTTATATTTTGATGCGTTTAATCAATTCTATAAATATATCCTGAAATGCTGTGCCTTTTGATTCTACCCGGTACACAGCAGTATAAATACAATGATTCTACAGGGAAAATAGTCATAATAATTGAAATGAAATGAAATCTGATTTTTCTTTCAATCCTGAATATTTTAAGAATGATCAGAGTTATTTTACTATACCAATAAAAATAGTATTCTCCACACCAAATTATTTCTTATCTTGCTCAGTTCTCTCCCCAAATGTTAGCTTTTTAGGGAACCCTATCCCCACCACCCTATTTAAAACATCAGTTCTACCCCTACCCCCAGCACATACATCCCCCTATCTTACTTCCCAGCTTTAGCACCATCCTTGCTGCCTCATTCTTGCATCTCAACATTTAGATGATATCCCATTTATTGTATTTGTTTATTGAGTAAATGTCTCTCTTCCCATCAGAATGTAAATCTCATGAAGGCAGAGGCTTTCGTCAGTTTTTCTTCATGCTGCCTTACCATGGGCACGTGGGAGTGCTTGATAAATACATGCTCAAATAATAAGTATCTAACACACAGTGGAGATCACTTCAATCTGGAGATTTTCCCCCAAAAAAGGATCTGTATTGCCTGTGACCTCTGACCTCCTTTGTTTACTTGACTCTGTTGATTATGTTGTAAACATACCACCACAGCTGAAATATGTCTAGCGCTTTCAGCAGTCATTCTCTGAATGGTTTTAGCATCTTCAGTAATTTTCATTAAATGTTTCCCCAGCTCCGCTAGTGATAAGGATTTCAATCATGATGTCCTAATATCATTGCATTATTCAGACGTCTTCTCAAGTATGTCCTTGTGAGCCTACAGTCCCTGATGCCCCATCTCATGCATGGGAATATGTGGTTGATAAAAAGACCAAAAGAAAATTAATTGTTCTGCATTTTATCTCACTGCTTTTTTTTTAAAGTATTTATCCTGTGAAATACAAAACATGATGATACAAATTAAAAGAATAGAATATTCTCATAGCTTACAAAGTGCTCTTCCAACCCCACGCTAATGCTGTACATCACTGGCAGCCTGTGTGCCTCTACACGAATAAAACAGAGAAAAGTCTGTTTCTAAGACAACAGCTTTTTCTTTCATGTCTTTTGCTGTAATAATACTTCCTATTCCTTTGAAGATCACCTAGAATTTTGCAAGGGATAAAACATTGTAAATTAAACAATTTGTTGTCCCTTCAAAGGACCAAAATAAACAAATAGAAATAATTTTATTTTCTTGATTGAACGCATTGCAATACCTTTATAGCAGTTTATATTGAACTATATGACAAAGAGGCCAAATTCAAATATTGTAGAATAAACTACATTTTAATTAAAGAAGTTGGTCATTCATAGAAACATCTACTAATTTTGAAAGACTGCTTTTCCTGATAATATCAGAAAATAATGGATTGTATAAGAATTTCAAGCATTATTTTACACCCATCTTAATACTTTATGAGCTTACGCATCCTGACCATGCCCAAGTTTCTTTATAAAATAGTGAGAAGAATAATACTGATACTTTTGACTGAAATACAAGAATCCATAGATTTAAAAGAGCTATAAATCTTCTATGTAAAAATTATTTCAGGAAAACATACAATAAATTAACATCATGAATAATTCACCACTCTTTCAAAAAAAAATACTCCATGCAGACTTTAGTACTGAGTTATCTTATTCTATATAAATTCTAAAATCTTCATTTTACTAATTATATTTTAATGTCATGAATGTTGTTGAAATATTTTTAAGAATTTTTTTTTACCAGAACATATGACGTGTTGTTAAAAATTGTTTCGAGAATTTTTTTTTTCTGATATAATATCAAAAAAAGGAGAGGATACATATTTAGGTAGAAGGATTTTTTTAAAATAAAAAAATTACCTTTGCATATTTTAAAATTAAGTTTTATACAGCATGTTTCCAATAAATAAACATGCTGTATAAAACATTTTGCACTTAAAAACATACTGAAGAGTATAAAATAATTTAGTAGCTTTTTGTTTTGTTTTTGAAGATACTTGAAAGATCAAGTCAAGAAAATCCACAAGTAGGAATAGAATGTAGTTATGATAAATGTAAGGAATAATTAATGAGTACCTCCCATAAATAAAGGGGGAAAAAGAGATAAGATGATGATAATACAAGCCAGATTATAAATGCCAAAGGGAAGATGCAAACAATGTTCTAAAGACCTTGGAAATGGGAACGAAAGATCCCTTTACGCCAGCCTTTCTCCCCAGTGTGAATTATAACACAAGCAAAGGGCTACTATGAAAGTTAGGGGAAAAAAATAAAAATGATGAAGTCAGAGTACCATACTATTTTCAATTTATTCTATTAAGACCAAGAATATACTAATGAACCAAACATTCACTTTACTCTTGGAAGGTTTTCCAAAACGTGTTTCTCCATTCGTTTCTGTTTTCTTCCTGGGCCTACCAGTGACCCTGCTGAACTCACAGTCCATGCCAACCAACTTGACCTGTCAAGTGGGCCTTTCACACCACCCTTCCTTCCTGCTCCTTCAGCCAGTTTTCAGCACATGTGATTGCACTCGTAGCCAAATCAATTTAAATTATTTTGGGAATAAGATTTCATTAAACACTACATCATATGCCTCACTAAAATCAATACATATTACATCCACTATGTGGCCTTTATTCACTAATGCTGTAGTTCTGTCAAGGCATAGAGACAAATAGGTGCTCTATGATTTATATAGGATATCTATTACTCATGTTTGGCTGCCTTTCGAGAGTTTACAGCTATGTTTTTCTGAAAATTTGTTATTTTATTTTACTAAGGAGAGGATTAGACATATTTGAGTAAAATATTCAGACAGAATCTGCTTGCCTATTATTTTCAAAATTGAATGACACATTTTGTCTATAACGTTTCATATTTTTCAGGTTCTGTGACTTCTGAAAAGTCAATCATTCTTTATTTGATAATGTGTTCAATCCCTCAAACAATTTCTATCCATTATGTTGTCAGTTTTTCACGATTAAAATACATTCTATAATTAAATTACTTTGATTTAAGTTAATAAGCTCTGTATACCCAATTATCTAGTTATTGGAAAATTTTTCTATAGCTGAATGTTAAATGTTCTGGCTAAATTCAAACATCTGCCTACAAAAGACACAAATAAATGTTACTCTCAATATTCTGAATAATTTATAACAATGGCTTCAGCAAACTTACATAACATTATTTAATGTCAATTAAATATTAAATATGTATTTATTAAATAATTAAATATTAAGACTGCCTCACTAAACTGATAGTCCTAAAACCAGCAACTGGTGTTGGGCCATTGGCAACATGGAAGCATAGGGTACATGTGGATGCTGGTCACTCTGGCCATGCCCACCCTGAATTGCCCAGCTGAGAAGAAGATAAGAGAAGATAGTTCAATGCTATCTATTAAAGTGATTAACAACCATAAATTGTAGCTTGATTATTTTCTGGTCTAAAATTGTTAGATAATTTCTACATACCTCTAATTTTCTTGGAAAAGCACAAACTTGAGATGATCAGATCTGCTTATCACATCTCTATGTCAAAATGTCACTAAGATGAAATTAAGGAAAGGCAAATGACATATATATATATATATATGTATATATATATATATATATATATACATATATATATATATACACATATATACACTTAGACTTTTAGAACATTCAAGCAGAAAGAATACCTATGGGATTTTTGCTTTAATTTCCTTATTTTGTAGGTGGGAAGAAGGGTTCTATTGATATTAGATGACTTTCTCAGAGTAGTGCAACCATTCAGAAGCAGGTCTAGAGCATATTAGATCTCCTGTCCGAGACTGTGGTCACAATACCATGCTATTTCCTCATTCTTCAATAAAAGGAAGATAATGTTGTTGTGGAATTTACAGGACTTGAAATCCCTATAAAAAATTGTTACAATATCTAGAGTCCTTTACAGAAATTTTAGAATTCATAGGGGTATTAAGGTATGTAGAGATAAACTATATAGGTTCTTCAAAATTTATTACTATATATATTTAAAATAAGTATTTAGCTCATTGCGTGCAATTTTATAAAGCAAAAGACCTAGAGTAAATCAGCAGAGGCAATTCTCCATCCTTCCATAATCTCATTCCAAAACACGTTTTTTTCTTCCCATCTACATGATGATTGTGACAAACTCTGTATTTCCAGCCCAAGTCTCCTTTCTGTACTCCAAACCTCACTATTTAATGGTTGAGAATAACTTACTGACCATGAGCAACTCACACTCAAAATGGCAAAAGTGGAAGTCATTGTGTTTCTTCTCCATACTCACCTACTCTCTGCCACACACACAAATATACACACACATGGAATCAAGCCAGACTTCTTCTTCTTACTCTCCATTATTAGAGCATAGAACCAACATCTATCCCATCAAGCAACTGTAAGCCTATTTCTGTAACGCTTTCATCCATTAACTTCTCACATGGAATTAATCATCAAATCTTGCCTATTTACCTCCCAAATCCCTCTCACTCCTTAAATATCTCTATCTCAACTCCCACCTTTTCCCCATTCTCCTACTCAAAGATCGGTCTTTTCTTAGGCCCTCACGTTATTCTCCTGGATTAATAGAACAGAAGTTACATTTTGTTATTTTTCTAAAACATAAATTTAAAACCTGCAACTTCTTCTCATAGTCCACATTTTTTACTCTAGCCTACCCAGAAAGTCACAATCTGACTGTGGGTTACCTACAACCCCATCTTTTCTACTCATTCTCCACAACTAAATCTTCACCTGAATTTAACTCTTTGATGTTCTCATAAAGTTATGTATTTTCTTTCATGTTCAGACCTTTACATATTTAATTCCTCTTTGTGGAAGAACTTCCCTTTCTTTAGGACTCACCAACTGACCCCAACTCTTTTAACTGAGCAAAGATACTCTAACAAAGCCAGTAAAAGGAATACCTTCCAAAACTTCCTATTCTTCTAGTAAGATTTCCTAACTGCCAAGGATATATGCGACACTGCTCATAACTGTTACTATACAAATCTAAATACACCTCAATCAGTAATTAGCACACAGCATGATGATTTTCTGTTTTGAAGTTGACTTTTCAATTTCTTTTAAATTTTCTGAGGCCCCAGTTTTCAATTCAGCAAAACAACAGAATTAGATTAAATTACCTTTAACATACATTCTAAATGTAAATATTTGATATTTCTTATAGTTATGATTTTACAAAAGAGGAGGATTTCTTAAGCACTTTTATGTGCCTATTATTTAGCATTCAGTATCTGATTTAATTTGCTATTAGTGGGAGTACTTTATGTTACAGTAACAGAAACTTAATTTAAACCAGCTAAACCAACAAAAAATGATTTTATTACCTCACAA
Source organism: Microcebus murinus (assembly GCF_040939455.1). Taxonomy (NCBI): domain Eukaryota; kingdom Metazoa; phylum Chordata; class Mammalia; order Primates; family Cheirogaleidae; genus Microcebus; species Microcebus murinus. Next base: position 55,821,653 of record NC_134116.1, read on the forward strand.
AACAAAATAAATAAATAAATCTAGAAACAAGATTTAACTCCAGGTACAATTGGATCTAGGACTCAAACAATGTCTTCAGCACTTAATTCTATTTTTCATTTTCATCTCTACTTTCCTTAGAGTTAGTCTGTTACTCAAACAGGTCCTCCTAGAAACAGAGGTCCTGAACAGCTAAGCTTTTCATTATTATTCAGGTGATAGCTCCAGGAGAAATGAAATTTTCCTTCCCAATAATTTTAGCAAAAATCCCAGGATTAGATCATACTGGAATAACTTGGACCAGAGACCCATTTCTGAATAAATACCTGTGACTAAGGAGATTCAAAAGCAGGATTAACCAGGTTTAGGGCACTCAGCCCTAAAGGTGGTAGAGTTAGGACCACTCTTAACTCAACCTGAGATCAGGTAGGGTTTGTTGCCAAAAGAAAATTTTTTACTGGAAGAAGAGAGGTTCATGCTGGCCAGGGAAAATTAGCATATAGTGCACAAGAAATTCCAGCCATGTTTGAGATTGGTGTGATTATCTACACAGATTTTCCACTAGATTAGGGTGTAGTAAATACTACAAGGTTTTGTAAGCCATACACAATCTTTGTTGCATATTTTCCTTTTTTTTCTTTTTCACAACCACTCAAAAATGTGAAAAACCTTTTTAGCTTGAGAGCTGTACAAATATATGATGTGAGCTGGATTTTACTCATGGATCTGTTTGGACAGGGTAAGCAAGTTAAGGACAGAAGTCACATCTTCTTGGTGTTCATATTCCTAGAGCTAGCACATAGGGAATGCTCAGTGAATGTTTGCTTTCTAAATAAATGCAGACTTGGATCATTTTAAATGGAGAATTGAAATGAGAAAATGAATTTCAGACTCACTTCATATATTGCATTTAAATGCCCAGAAGTGGATGTTCTTAGAAATTTGATACAGTTCATCTGACCTCAGTCTCTTGAAGAAAAAAGAGTTGGGGGAGAAGGAGAGGAGACAGGAGGAAGAGAGAGAAAAGTTGTAATGTTAAAGAGTAATTATTCATGAAGTTCATAAAGACTATACAGATACTGCAGTAGAGTTTTCTGTCAGGACTGTAAAAAGGACAAAAACCAAAGGACCTGGGAAAATAATCTCCTGAGGCATCACCCAAAAGAGACAATGATTATCACCACCTTACAGGACAAAGCCAGTGAGATCAACCACAAAGAGGCAGGTGGGAATGCCTACAATTGTATTTTAAGGCACAGACTCAATCTAACCTATAATTCCAAGTTTCTAAAGGCTGAAGCAATCTGTTTGCTATGGGAAAATTCACTAAGGCTTATAGCTGTGGAAACAATTAAGGAAAATGGAGCTTTCATGATGGCTGGAATGAAGGTGTATAGGCAAAGTAATTACTATTTTGTATAGGGGAATTTTCTTTTATTCACCCTATAGTATTTTTTTTTCACTTAACTTAAACATATTTCTCAATCTCATATACATGCATACCTTGTTTTATTGGGCTTCAGATATTGCAATTTTTTTTTTTTAACAAATTGAAGGTCTGTGGTAAACCTGCATTGAGCAAGAGTATCAGTGACATTTTTTGTTTTTTTCTAACAGCATATGCTCACTTTGTGTGTCTATGTTACATTTTGGTAATTCTTATAATATTTCAAATTTTTTCATTGTTATTAGATTCATTATGTTCATCTGTGATCAGTGATCTTTGATGTCATTATTATAATTGTTTTGGGCCACCACAAAATGCACCTATATCAGATGGTAAACTTAATCAAAAATGTTGTCTTTGTTCTGTCTGTTCCACAGACTGGCTATTCCCCTATCTCTCACCCTCTCCTCTAGCCTCCTTACTCCCTGATACATGACAATATTGAAACCATGCCATTTAATAACCTTCCAATGGCTGGTAGGTGTTCAAAAGGAAGGAGGAGTCATATGTCTCTCACTTTAAATCAAAAGCTAGAAATGATTAAGCTTAATGAGGAAGGCAAGTCAAAAACCAAGATAGGCTGAAAGCTAAGCTTTGTGTACCAGTTAGCCAAGTTATGAATGTGAAGGAAAAGTTCTTGAAGGAAATTAAAAATGCTATTCCAGTGAACAAACAAATAAGAAAGCAAAATATTATTATTTTGCTTATTGCTGATATGGAGAAAGTTTGATTGTTCTGGGTACAAGATCAAATCATCCAAAACATTCCTTTAAGCCAAATCCTGATTCAGAGCAAGGCCCTAACTCTGTTCAATTCTGTAAAGGCTGAGTAAAGTGAGGAAGCTGCAAAAGAGAAGTTTGAAGCTAGCAGAGGTTGACTCATGAAGTTATAAGAAAGAAGCCACCTTCAGAACATAAAATATAAGGTGAAGTGGCAAGTGCTGATGTAGAAGTTACAGTACATTATCCAGAAAGTCTAGCTAAAATAATTGATGAAGGCGGTTACATTAAATAATAGATTTTCATTGTACACAAAATAGCCTTCTATTAGAAAAAGATGTCCTCTAGGACTTTCATAGCTGTAGAGGAGAAGTCAATTCCTGGCTTCAAGGCTTCTAAAGACAGGCTGAATCTCTTGTTAGAGGCTATTGTAACTGGTGACTTTAAGTTAAAACCAACGTTCATTTACTATTCTGAAAATCCTAGGGTCCTTAAAAATTATGTTAATCTACTCTGCTTATGCTCTATAAATGGGACAACAAATCTTGGATGAAAGCATGTCTGTTTATAGCATAGTTTACTCAATACTTTAAGCCCACTGTTGAGACATACTGCTAGGAAAAAAGATTACTCTCAAAATATTACATTGGCAATGCACCTAGCCACCCAAGAGCTCTAACGGAGATATACAAGGAGATTAATGCTGTTTTCATGCCTGCTAATGCAACATGCATTCTGCAGCCCATGGATCAAGAAGTAATTTTGAATTTCAGGTCTCATTGTTTAAGAAATATATTTCATATTGCTACTATTGATAATGATTCCTCTGATTGATCTGAGAAAAGTTGAATACGTTCTGGAAAAGTTTACCATTCCATATTAAGAACATTCCTAGTTCATAGGAAAAAAAGGTCAAAATATCAATATTAACAGGCGTTCAGAAGAAGCTAGTTTCAAGCTTCATGGATGACTTTGAGTGTTTCAACACTGCAGTGGAATAAGTAACTGCAGATGTGGTAAAAATAGCAAAAGAACTAGAATTAGAAGTGGAGCCTGAAAATGTGACTGATTTGCTGCAATCTCATGATAAAATTTGAGCAGATGAGGAGTTGCTTCTTATGGATGAGCAAAGAAAGCGGTTTCTTAAGATACACTCTACTCCTGGTGAAGATGATGTGAACATTGTTGAAATAACAACAAAGGATTTAAAACGTTACACTTACTTAGCTGATAAAGCAGTGGCAGAGTTTGACAATGTTAACACTCCAATTTTGAAAGAAGTTCACTGTGGGTAAAATGCTATCAAACAGCCTTGCCTGCTACAAACAAAGCTTTTGTGAAAGGAAGAGTCAATTGATGCAGAAAGCTCCATTGTCATCTCATTTTTTAAAATTTGCCATAGCCACCTCAAGCTTTAGCAACCACCACCCTGATCAGTCAGCAGCCATCAACATCAAGGCAAGACTCTCCACCAGAAATAAAATTATGACTTGTTGAAGGCTCAGATGATCATTAGCATTTTGGCAGTATTTTTTAGTTAAGGTATGCACTTTTTTTAGACATAATGCTATTGTACTTAATAGACCACCATATAGTGTAAACATAACTTTTATATGCACTGTGAAACTACTTCACTGTTTCCCTCCCCTGTGACTTATATTTTCCATATCCCTCATAACTTTCTGCCATGCTATATGATTTACTTAATTCTTTGGTTCATTATTTAACCTTTGTCTACTCACTCTAGAATGTGATCTCCACAGAGTGGAAATTTTTTTCTATTTATTTTTCCACTGACACCTTTATGATGCATTCTTAGGACAGTGCCTGACACATAGTAGGCACTTATTAAAATTAAGGTATATAAGTAATATTCTAGTGGACTGAAAGTAAGCTTGAGTTCAATCCCCTCTTTGTCATAAACATGCCATAGATCTTTAAGAAATCTTATCTAACACCTCTCTTTTAAAATGATTTGAATGTCAGTAAATTGAACAGTTAAGAACAAGCTCACTTGCAGATGCCAACGGTTCATAATTTCAAAGTCTTATAAGTTACTAATTTATGATAGTAAAAGAGAAAAAGGAACTGACATTTATTGGGCACTGATATTCTGCTAGATGTTTTAAATCTATCATTCCACTTTCTGACAATTCCATGAAGTAGTTATTCTCTTCTCCATTTCACAAGTGAAGGACCTATGAGGAGCTTAAGTCATCCTGTAAACAAGAAGAACTGAGATTCTAACACACATCACTGGCCTATTTAGTGAGAAAGCATGTACTACTTTGGTTACTGTTACGGACCTTTATTTCCTGATTAGCATTCTTCCCTTCTCTTGGTAACCTGCAACTCCTCATGTTCCATATGCCCCTAGAAGGAATTGGTATATTTACACAAGACCCCACCACTATCTGGCAGCAATAAGTTTTGGAAATGCACAGCTTACCTAGACTCAGCCAATCATTGCCCTTCATTTGAAATCACATGAAGCAGTCGTATTACAAGCTGTGATGCAACTCTTTGCAGATGGATCTTCAGCCATATATAAGGAATCATTCTGTATAGGATGCAAAGAAGAGTGAAGGAAAAAGGGAGGGAGGGACAGACTTAGAGAAATGGTGATTCTACTTTCAGATGTTCCCAGATAGGACTGCAGACCTGTCCCTCTCCCATTTAGATTTGACTTTTCCCTAGAGTTATAAAACAATAAATTCTCCTTTTTATAAGTTATATTATTTTTCTTATTTGCAAAAACTATATATTTTTAATTTGCACATTCTGTATTTGTTGAGTATAGAATTACAGCCTAACAAAACACCAGTACTGCCTAAGATACTCTGAATTTCAGACCCAATGCCTACAATGTATAATAAAGTACAAGTGTGTATGTCTTTGAAAGTGAAGCTGAATTAACTAGAAACACCTATGAACGAATAAGTGGAGTAAAATATTCTGTCCTTAGGAAATATTTTTAAGAAATAGGAATGAAAATCTGAAATAAACATCTGAAATAAACAGTAGTACAGTGGGTCCATGAACCTGTTTTTTCCACATGCTTCCTGCCAAGGTTTACAATTTATGCAAATAATAAAAATGCATTATCCAGTATAGATGTTAAAAAATATACAGAAAGAGTTCTTGTGACCGAAGATAATATAGAAATTTTTCCTTGCTTACAAAGGACAGGTCCTATTCAGCTCTAGCTATTTTTTACCATCTCTGTACAGTTTCTAAATAAATTCAGAAAATTGAGTTCTTATGTAAAACCTCTGTATTTATAAATATTGGTTTGAGGTTTTAACACCATGAGGCCAAACAGAGCATACATGCAGATGAATTCAGCCCTGGGCCTACATTTTATAACTTAAGCTTTAAACCCTCATCAGTTTTCTGGGACCAGTAATGACTAAGCAGAATAAACACATACAGTATAACAGGCACTTTTGTGGTGACTTCTCACAAAAGCCCTAGAATATCTTATTTTATTTTTTATATGACTGACTTCTTAAATTTCACTTAGAGTAAATTGGATATTTTTACATTGTAGGTCATGTAATTACTCCCACATAATGAGATGTGTAAAATATATGTAGTGTTTTTTTTTTTTTTAATTTTAGTACATAACTGACTTAAACTTCCCTCATAGCAGCAAATTCTGTGAGTTCACAGAAGCAACCACATGTATCAATAAAAATTAAAATACTCCAATCTACTAATACAAGCTTTCTAAGTAATTCATATTTGTGTGTTTTTTTTTAAATTAATGCTGTTATATAGAGTTCCTCTTCTTCCCCAACTCTTTGCTAAGACAGAATCTGAGTATATGGAGAAGGGAGTTGGATAAGGAGCCCTTGACTTTTACCCGATATTCCTGACTAGTCTTTGGTTATCAACAGTGATGCCATTTGCCAGTGTGATTACTGGTACCCTGGGGATATTCAGTTCTGGAGTTTGTGGCTGGTCAAACAGCAATGAGTAGTTCTTTGGGGTTAAATAGTGATCTAAGGGAAATCATCATCTCTTTGCTGCTGAGGTCCACCTTTGGCTCCTTCTGGTTCCATGGACCTCTGAAGTCCAGCAACAACCCCCATGTGGTCCCTGGCCCAGGTGGGCAGCAAAGCAGCTCTTGCCTTCAGGGTCCTGGCATCCAGCTACAGAGACCTCTCAGCCCTAGCATGCTTACCAGTCAGAACGCTTGGCTGCCTTCCATAACTTCCATGTGGATGTCTTTATGAACTTGCAGGCTGAGGTGGATGTTATGGTGCAAAGCTTTACCTCCTGCTCCCCTTTCTCAGAATGAGCTGCCTCTTCTGCCCCGTGGAAGCCACTCTACAGGTTGTACAGGGGCATCTCCTCCCAGTGTTCCAAAAGAAAATGAGATCAAATCCCCTGTCTGTCCAACATATTCCCCTCAACCTCAGTAGATGTCACAAAACCCCCTCAATTCCATCAAGGCTGACACCATGAGAAAGGAGTTTAAAAGCCCCCTTCCTCACTGTACCTCATTTTTGCTCCTCACCAAAGTGAACTGGGACAGGCAGATTTGGGCTGTTTCTGTAATAGTTTCTTCTCTCTGAAAAGTCTATGATTAAAATATCCAGAATTTTGACTATGTTGTAGGAGTAGATGAAGAAATTTAGAAAATATGTTCTTTCTGGGTAAAACCAGTTCCCAAGATTATTGCCTCACTGAGAAGTTGAAAATCATATTTTAGCTGAATATTGGTGTTTTCCTTTTTCTCTTTGCATTCCACACTATAACAGTCCTAACACTCTTGGAGGCAGATGGATACACAAGGCTAAACATAGAGGTCATGTACAAGAAAATAAGAAAAAAGTACTGGAAGAAATGACTCATTACACTTAGATGAATAGTAACCTGGAGCAGGAATCAAGTATATTTAGGTTGGAAGCTCTACTGAACAAAACTGAGAGGTTGGCAAAGATCCTTGTTTGTTTGTGCATTCCAGTTCTCAGTTTTAAACTTGACCAATATTCAAAGACTTAATGAGAGCCAGAGAAAAGAATTCCTTTGACTGTGGTCATTTTGAAGATAGGTCTCTTGCATTATTTTTGCAATATTGCAACCTCTGATTTTTAGTGAGTGGTAACTAGTATATTGCCATTGTTATATGTTGTTTTCTTTTCATAATTGTTTCCCCTCAAAACTGAATCATTTTCTTCCTCCCCTGGATAAATTTCTTTTAATCTAAAATTTCTATTATTCTAATAGCAAAGGTTCTCTCCATGGCAACACAGTGTTATTCTCTCATTCATCAAGTCATTTAAATACATTAAATACATTTATTAAAAATTTAAAGTAAAATTACTAATAAAAGCCATTTTTAATTTTGATATATGGAAGGATTTTTTTTTTGAACTTTGAAAGTTTAGTTTTGATTGATTTTTTAATGACAAAGTCATCTTTTCTCCATGTTAAATTGATTCTTAAATACTCTATTTTTCTCTTAGGTGATGTACCAAAATTAACCTGAACATTTCTTTGATATCTTAATGTAAGTATTATTTCCTAAAGTATATTGGAAATTATGCTCTTCATTCCATAGGAAACATAGTACATTTATGGACATGTATAGTTTAAAACAAAAAGTATTTTCTAAAACTTCTTTTTGAAAGGTAAGTAATCTTATTCATTTAAAAATAAGCATCAAGCCCGAAATCAAACTTTAAATTTAATTATGAGTTTCACGAAGTCTGAGTAACCTTAAAGAATACTTTGGGCCACATTTTTTAAATTGACAAAAAATAGAGACATTCTCACCCACTGAATTATATTTTACGGTATATGAAAAGAATAAAATGAAATTATTCTTTTATATTGTTTTGAAAATGTATTTGTATAAATTCTCAGAGGAAAAATATCTAATGTTGATTTTCAAATACCATTGTTTTTTTAAACAAAAATGTTTAGAAGTCCATGGAAACACTGACTCCTATGTATTATATAGATCTGAACATACACATAGTAGCTTCTTATAGAGGATTATATTAGAGTTCATCAATATCACTTTCCCTTACCACTTGCCCTGGGAAGAATATGCACCCCCATCCTAATGATGTTAGCTTTGGTCAATGGCTTAAGGATGAAACAGAGAGAACACCAATTTTGAGTCTTTAATGGTCATTGCAAATTTATGCTAGGCCCCTTTCCCTCCTCCCACCAGCAATGATAGCAGCATTCCCAAATAACAGCTGCCCCTTCATTCTAGGTTGAGAAATGAGTTGTGTTATGGCACAAACCAGAATCTGACCCACAAGCTAATGTAGACCTACTACAGCCAATCCTCAGTAAATAGGAAATCAACATATATCATTGTAAACCACTGAGGTTTAGAGAATATTGGGTTCAGGTCATCACTGAAACAATAGCTTATAAAGATAGAAATTGATACTTAGATGATGTGTGCTGGCAGGGCAAAAATCTAAATTGTATGTCATGTGGCCTTGAATAGAAGGGGCAGGCAACATAGAAACTAAATTCAGGATAGAAAAATAGTGTCAAATAATGTATGGCAAAATATTTGGCAAAACTGTCACCTGCAGTACCAAGAAGGCAGAAAATGACTCTGTAGCTTTAGGCAAGGAAATTTTGAGATTTAATTTATGAGAATGAGTTTTTTGTTATCAGCCATAGTTGATAAAAAATATGAAAAAAAGATAAGCTCAGAAAGGAATTGCCCTATTTACAGGAGGGGATAAAAGAGAGAGAAAATAGCTCATATGTGTCAAAACAATACAGTGTAATATAATAATAATCATATCCCTGTATTATAATAAGTTACAGAAACTATTGTGTTATTTCTTTTAATTCAAAGAGAACATAAAACAAATTTATACAAAATGCTTAGATAGGAGATAGAAGAAGTTTCACAAAACAATATTAAAAGTTAACACTCACCTAATGTTGAATCAGTGCTATACTAATAGGAATGTTATGCTTATTCTGATCTTCCAACCAAATCAATACCTTTCCATTTATAATTAATCCACTGTACTTCTTAGTAATAATCAATGTTTTCATTGAAGCACTGCCTTTCACATGTTCCATTTTTCTCACTTTATCCATTATAATTGTTCTGATAGTCAAGAGACTGAGTCCTAATTTTTTCCTAATGCATCTGGCCTTTTTTTGAATGCATAATTATTTCTACTTTGATTTTCATCATAATCACCTTTCTCTTACTCTGTAAGCTTACCTGAAATTTCTGTGGACTTTCACTTTGGAGGCATGGTCATAGAGGTAAACACAGACTCATAAAATGTGATACAAAAGTTAAGATGAAAATGATGCTATGCATAAGTGACCACATAATCAATGAGACTAGCCACCAGTGTAACTATGCTGAGCTAACAAACCACTTAAACCATGTGAGTCTGTTTACATATGTGGAGAGAACTAGTTCCCAAATTACTAATTTCATCATTTGATTATAAATTATCCTTATGGAGAGCGTTAGGAGCCCATTTCTAAGTATGGAACATGTAAGTCAGTTCATCCATAAGCCAAGGACTGCCTGTATTAAACTGGAATGTAAATGAATTAAATATCCTACAAAAAAAGGTATAGTTTGGCAGGATTGATAATAAAACACAGGATCCAAATATATGCTGCTTACAAGTATAAAATGGTAAAGGGATAGATTCAACAGGAAAATATAACAATCATAAATACATATGCACTCAACAATGGAGCACCCAGATTCATAAAAGGTATACTATTATATCTAAGAAAAGAGATAGACAATACAATAATTGTGGGTACTTCAACATCCCACTGACAGCACTAGAAAAATCATCAAAATTTTATATCAACAAAGAAACATTGGACTTTAAACCAAATGGACCTAACAGCCATTTACAGAACATTCTAACCAACAACTAGAGAGTACACATTCTTCTCAGAACACAAGGAACAGTTTTCAAGATAGACTCTATGATAGGCCACAAACAAATCTCAATAAATTTAAAAAAGTAAAATCATATCAAGTATCCTTTTGGACATGGAATAAAGTAGAATAAAACTAGAAATTGATTCCAAGAAAAACTCTCAAAACTATAAAAATACATGGAAATTAAGCAACCTGTTCATGAATGATATTTAAGTCTATGACAAAATTAAGACAGATATAAAAATTTTGAAATTAATAAAAATAGAGAAACAATACACTAAAACATATGAGAATTAGAAAAAAACAACCCTAAAATTTATATGGAATCAAAAAAGAGCCCATCTAAGCTAAAGCAATAAATCTGTCTAAGCAAAGTAATAAATCTGGTTTCAAATTATATCATAAGCCTATAGTAACCCAAACAATATGGTATATAAACATAGACACATGCATAGATCATGCATCATTAGTACTATGTACTAATTAATCTGTTGTAATCACTATGATGTAATCACTATGTATGTATAATGTAAATTATATGTCAATTTAAAAAATAAAATACAAAAGTAAAAATAGAAGAAAGGAAATTTTTATTTTCTTTCAATAAAACAACTCAGTAAAAAGGGACTAAGGACACAATACGCAGATTTCTAACAATCATAAGATATCTCAGTCTATTAGATATACTGGGACATGGTAGTGAGTCGTATCAAATATATTTTCTTAAAAATGTTATCGATAGCAGCATTGCCAAGAGTGCTATGAAACTAAACCAAAAAGGTTTCTGACTGTTAAAGAAGCACAACAATTACTGGCCTCCAACTCTGTAAGGACAAGAGGGCAGGCTGAAAAATGTAGCTCAGCTGCCAAAGGAGGGCCCTTTTTTTGGCGCTTCCCTAAGATGTTATGAAGAAGCATCATGGAACAAGGAGGCCCACCTGGAACGTATAGTCAAAGCCATGGAAAATAATGAACTAGGGAGCTACTCTCTGGACCAGAATGGGAGCCTACCCACAATATTCCCTATACCCAAAATAAAGAGCCTCACAATATCTGTCCGGTGGTATTTTAGACTTGCTGTGGATCAGCAATTACTATGTGATTCTCATCATCCCCCTTTTTGAATAGGAGTGATTACTGTGGTCTCATTCCTGGCCCACCATGATGTGTTGGAAATGTCAGGGGAAGATAATGTTTTTTTCAGCTTACAAATGTAGAGACCATTACAAGATGTATTGCTCAGTCACATTTGTTGCTTACAGGAATTAATTGAGGAAAAGTTAATTGATGTAGTATGCATATTGTATATTTTGGTCAGATAAGGTTATTGTACACAATTTAATCACAATACATTCATTCAACACACATATTTGTTGGTGTGATAACAGATGTACTCATCTTCTGGGTGCTGGAGAACAGAGCAGTCAACAAAATAGACAAGGCCCATGAACATAGAACTCATGTATCAAAAAACCCCAGATTATTTAATATAATTATCCTTATCTTTACACCAGTGTATTTCTCCGACACTTGATTCTTGTACACATTACCCCTCTGTGCTAAAAGCCCTGAAGAGATCCCTAAACAGAGAATGTGATTCAGAAGTATTATCTCACTTAAATGTCTATCTGAGGCTTGGAATCTCCAAAGAAATATCCCTGATGGGATTGTCAGGTTTCTGTTAACCCTTTCCTCAAGGCACTGTTACACACTAGGAGGTTCCCATAGAAAAATCACAAAAATCATCCTTCACTCCTCTCTCTCTCCTTCATCCCCAAAATCTTCAATGCAATTCATCATCAAATTCTGTCAATTTCCTCTTTGATTTTTTTTAACTGCCCACTATTTTCATCTCTATAACCATTCCTTTACTTCAGATCCTTAACATCTTTAAATTTACAGCAAGAATGTTCTAATTTCTCTCCTTGTCTTTACCCTCGATGAGCAAAATCCATCCTCCACATAAACATCAACTGACTTATCTAAAAGTAGAGCTGACTCCACTTAACTCACTTCTGATCAAACTCAAGTAAGGTCTTCTATCACCTAGTGGGTAAAGTTCATATTCCTTTATGTGTTAAACAAGATTCTTCATGAAATGATTCTTGCATGGATTTTGAGTCTCATGTTTTCCTTTCATCCTCAAAATGTACACTTATCAATATCAAATTAATGAGAGCCTATATCAATTGTGTCATGACTCTCAAATTAACAGATGTTGCTAGACATATTTATGCACTGAAGCCTAAGTGACCTGACAAAACCAACCTGGCCTCTGGGATATTTCAACAAGAAATATAAACAAGGAGTGATGAATTGAATAAGACATTTCTGTGTTACATTTATTTCTTATTTCATGAATTTCATGACTCACTCTTCCTTGACCAGGAATCATTTTTACTGAATTTACTCTCTCTTTTAAACTAAACAAAGGTGAATTACATACCAAGGCTTAGAAACTATAACCTGCAACATTATTTGTTATTTAAAAATAATAATAATGGTAATGTGAGGGGAGGAATCACATGAGGGAATGATATTCTTTCATTTATTTCTCAAAGTGTTAAGATATAAAAGAAAATATTGATGAAGAAAAGTAAATTAGGCAACTTTCAAATCTCCAAGTCTCAAATAAATTAAGGCTCAGAGGGAGGTAGTTCTATAGCTTATGTAACCATCAGAAGCACATCAAAACTTTTGATTTTATCAAATATCAATTTATTTTACCTGAATTATCTTGATGGGCTTCACCAAGGTAATTTAAACCTCTGGCTTTTGAGATTTGGGGCCAGATACTCCTCTGTTGTGTGTTTATGTCTGTGGATGGGAGGGGACTCTCCTGTACACTGTGGCATGTACAGCAGTTTCCCTAGACTTTATCCAATGGATGCCACTAGCACCCACTACTTTAGTTGCGACAACCAAATATGTCTGCAGACATTGCCAGTTATCCCCTAGAGGAGGGAGAAAAATCCAATCAAAGTTTTAAAAAAGTTTTATATAATTTTCCTCTTCATTTTATTCACCTAGACATATCTCTGTATAGTTAGACACATGACACTTGCTGAAACATTAAGATGACCCTCTCAATAAGATTTTCTTACATATGATCCCTCAGCCTATTTAGAAACAGTGCAAAAGTTTCTGTGAACTAATTTCTCCACTGGATAACATAACAACATGGCCACTTCTGTTGTAACATTGTACAGTTGAAAGCATATTTGATTTTTATTCTAAGGATCTTGTGTTCAAGGTATGGCTTCCAAACAGTCAACCAGAAGAAAGCTCTTAGAAAATCATTTAACTTTCCCAGCCTCACTTTCCTGATATGCAAAATAAAATTATACCTGCCTGGTCAAATTTAATGAGTGACCCTGATAATTAATTAATAGATGTGAAAGTATAGTGAAAAATGGTAAAGCATGCTAAAAAGTAAAGCTGTTTTTAAAAATAATGAAACATCATTATTTTTAAAAACAGCTTTACTTTTCAGCTTGAATCTGAAGACTTAGATACCTAGTTTGGGTGCCATCATCTCCACTCTAATCTAAAACCTCTAAATTAAGGCACTTCTATAAGATGATCAAGAAGAGATATGGTAACAGTTAACTCTTTTTTAAAATCAAATGATGTAGCAAATATTCTCTGAACCAGTTAAATTTTAATTGCTTGTACATGGATGATTCCATAGTGCTTTGCTCAGATAAGTACTTAATAAATACTTGTGGAATTGAATTAACTGAACCAAAAGACATACTTTTTTTCTAATAGATCTAGCAGTGTGGCAGTTACTAGTTCCATCATGCAGATATAAATTAGGATGCCTTTAAATAGCAGCTTCATATGGGATTTACAAAATCAGGTCAGAATAAAGTATTCTATATTGATTTATTAGTTTCTTTATTTCCTTTGTGTTCAGTTTGATACCATGAATATTAATAACAATTTTTATAATTTACCTTGAAGCTGATCATATTAAAACAGCCTTTTATTTACATTACCATGTTTTGTCACTCCATATTTCTAAAATTTCTCCATTCTTCAAAGCCCAAATCAATGTCTATCTTCCCCACAAAGTTTTCTATACAAACTCATAATCACATTGGTCTTCCTTTTGAATTCTATTTTACTACTGACTCAATAAAATCATAAAATGTACTACTTTATAATGTTAATATTAGCTAAACCTTCCTGCATTTTGCATTGTATAAATGTTGTTTGGTTAATTGATGTTTGTTAGTTTTGTCTGTCCCTGGAAAGTATGAGTTCCACAAACATCTTCCTTCCACCTACTTTGCATTCCATGAAGAATTCTGCTTTCAACAAATATTTGCTGAATATCTTCCATATGCAAGTCACTATGCTCAGCGCTTTGGGGGATACAAAGATGTGTCAGCTGTAATCCCTGTCCTCCAGTAAGTTAAATGTGTAATTGATAAGTGGCCTGAAGCCTGTCTTATAATTACATGAGTTCACTCAATTTAGGATACTTTAATATTTTTCATTTAATTTCCACTACCACCTGTTTGTTGTTTTGCTGTTGATTTTTTAAACTGAATATCTAAATGGAAATTTAAATGAATCCCTTGAATATCAGAAAGTCTTTGATGTGTGATGACATTCTTGCTTTTACTTTTTCATTATATTTGTCTTATATTAAAAAAAAAATGCCAGGCAGGAGAAGGGAGAAGAGGATGAGTAAATTCACACCTAACGGGTACAATACACATCTGGGAGATAGGCACACTTATAACTTTGACTCAAATGATACAAAAGTAATTTATGTAACCAAAATGTTTGTACCCCTGTAATATTCTGAAATAAAAAATGCCAGCATACATACTTTAATCAAAATATCTGATCTCACATAGAAGGTTTTTTTTCCCCCTCAAGTTGGTCCTTTAAAAAGTTGTTTATTCAACCCTTAGTCTTCCTTACCTATTATCTTTACATTCACAATCTTACCATTCTGCTTTAGATTTTCCTCTTCCTGTTCCAAGACAAATTGCTTGACTGCTATGGTTCCTTCGAGGTAATTCTAGAAAACAAAGTGGACAACTGCCTGTAAAAAAACACATACTAAATAAATACATTTTTACCTTTTCCAAAGCTTGTTCTTAGGACTCTATAGTTGTCATTACAAATGCTACTCATGCTGGAAACTGATGCCTTCAAAGGCCAGAGATGTATTTGGATAATATAGTCTATGAGTAAGTCTACATACATTTTTTAATCATTCACACTCCCAACTAACAATTCTAAAAAATCAGTGTTATGTTTATATTATTGGGGTTCAATAATCTAACTTTCTGTAGATCATGATTGAAGTTCAAGTTTTCTGAACTACCATATTAAATTCAGCTATTTAAACTATGAGTTGATCATAGCTTAACCTAGGGATATAAATACATGGGCTAAGTCCTTTCTACTTATCATCTGTGTGTATCAGTATTCCAATATACCTAATATATCATGTGAATAAACACTGACTAAAATTATTTGCTAGCTACTTTGCTAAGCACTTAATATGTATTAGCTAACTTATTATCATGTAATACCATGATGTATTAACTATTAATATCTTTAATTTCATATAAGGAAAATGAGGCCTAGAGAAGTTACATAATTTGACTTTGGTTATCCAGATTTAAAAGACAGGGTCCAGGATCTGAATGATTATGACTTACTCCTATATACCTTTTTATGTATAAATTACTGCATCATTCTTTTCTAATATTGTTCTCTTATGTCTCATTAAAAATTGAGATATGGGAAAGTCTTCATTAATAAATTTAAAATATAAAATATTTTAAAATATAGGTTTATTACATACAGATAAACAACTTAGGGTTGAATACTAAAATATGTTGGCTAAAGATTGAACCCATCAAATGGCTTCCTTCATTACAGAATTATTTATCATTTACATTTATTGGTAATTATTTCTTTGTAAATTGGAATTTCAAAGTTTACTGACTGCATTTGAAAATTTTCTTATCACATGCAAGCAAAGAAAGAACTCCAACCAATTTTTTGAATTATATCATTGGATCTGTGGGATATAAAGCATATATGAAATATTATCTATCAGTTGCATGTAAACTATGTGGAACCACCACAAAAACACAGTGTGAAGACATCTAATGAACTGAGTTGGCAAGAGATCAAGACCAATTTTTTTAAGAAGATTAATAATTATATAAAATGCAAGATTTGTTGTATTTATTTCTAGAGCCTAACATCATCCTTAACATAGAGCAAGCACCAAATATTGATTGGTTGGTTTTCAGATGTGAGTTACTGTTAGGTCATTACATATGAAATGTCTAATTTTCAATCAAAAGTGTAGTTTAACATATCTCAGACAAGAAGCAGTACAATTAAAGTATGAGCCTAAAACATCCATACAGTTTTGCCATCTTAATGCTAGCCAATTTATGCCAGCAGTGAAGAATCCTGGAGAGTGAGGGGTGATGAAATTGCCAAAGGTGTTTTCCACAGCTTGTTGAGAATTGAGTATTTTTTTCTTGCAAGAAGTTTTCCAAAGTTTACCAGGCTGGAAGAACTGGTAGTCAGTTGGCACAAGGTCTGGTGAATATGGTGGACGATAGATAAGTTTCCAAGTCCAGCCTCTGTAGTTTGAGCAGCATTGTTTGAGCATTGTCTTGCAAGAGAATTGGCCTGTCTCTATTGACCAATCTCAGCTGCTTAATCACAAGCATCCTCACCATTTCATCTAATTGGTTGCAGCAGATATCCACTGTAATCAATCGACCAGGTTTCATGAAGCTGTAGTGGATAATATTGTACCAGCACAAAACCACCAAACAGACACTATTAGCTTTTTTTTTAATGAATATTCAGTTTTGGACTATGTTTCAGTACTTCACCTTTATTCAACCATTGCTCCAAATGCTTGCAATTGTCAAAAAGAATTCATTTTTCATCACACATAACAATAGGATATAGAAATGGTTCGCCTTTATGTTGTGACAGCAAAGAAAGGAGAGCTGCAAGACAATTTCTCTTTTGGTGCTTGTTTAATTCATGTGGAGCCCATCTATCCAGCTTCTTTGCCTTACCAATTTGTTTCAAATGGTCTAATATTGTTGAAATAGTAACATCAAACCTTACTGCTAATTCACACATAGGTTGAAATGGCTTTGCTTCCACTAGAGCTTTCAGCTCATCATTACCCACCTTGGTCTCAGGTTGCCCATGTGGCTCCTTTTCCAGACTAAAATCACCAGAACAGAACTTCTCAAACCATCGATGTACTGTTCATTCATTAGCCACATCTTTCCCAAATACTTCATTGATATTTCAAGCTGTCTGCATTGCTTCCACAACAGAACTCATATTGGAAAATAACATGACTTTTTGACTTATTCATGATTTCACAAAAAATTGCCCTAAAATTTTTTTTGAAAGATAATCACAAGCCAAAATGTATGTTTGCAAGACTTGGGATATACCTTCACAATAAACATAAAAATAAGAAGTCTCAAAGTGAAATGTCAGAGATACCAATTGTTAAACTTAGTACTTAAGGAAATCAGACACTTCATATTTAATAAACTAAAATATTCTTAGTGGCAGTACTGATGATCATTCTTATTAGATTTCTTCCCCTTCCCTATCTCTGTTTTAGTTTACGTTAATATGATATGTGAGTCAGCTCGATTCTCTAGAAGTCATCACACATGACAAAGCTTTCAGGCACAGTCCTGCGGAATTGTCTGGAAGCAGTTTTCCAGGGATCTTATTAAGCACCAGGCCATAGCTGAGAACAGTGACATTGACATTATTCTAGAGAAAGGGGATTCCAAGAGCTGCCCTGATTCTTCTCATTGCCAAGACCCCAGCTGATCAGATCCTCAGAGCTTTCTAGAATCTTGCAATTACCAAGGCCTAGCTAATCAGTGCAATTTTAGATTCTATGAGATACCATAATTCTCTTCCAACAATGCTTTATTTTGTTTAAGCCTACCAGAATTTGTTTCTTTCACTATTAGCAACAACAAAAATAAGTGCAATACAATCTTTACCATCAAAACTCCTGTTAAAAAAGACATACTTGGTACTTAAAATCCATCCAGAAAACCTCTTACCATCTGTCAAGGGAGTTACCCTTTCACTGTATTCTCCTAAATACTTAGTATAATGATTTTTAATATCATTGACAATTCAGTAGGTAAAAATGGCATCTCATTGTGATTTTCATTTTATTTCTTTGAATGCTAGAGAGATTGAATGTATTTTCACATATTCTTTGGCCATTTACATTTCTTCTTTTGTAAAATGTCAGTTAAAGTTCTTTGCTCATATTTCTTCGTGGTATTCACCTTTTTCATATGATTTGCAGAGGCTATTAGAAATATTAACTCTTTGTTTACCAAGTATAATTTGAATTTTCCAATTTCATATTATGCCTTCTAATGATTCTGGTCCTTTTCTCTCTCTCTCTCTCTTTTTTTTTTTTTTTTTTTTTTGAGACAGGGTCTCACTCTGTCACCTGGGTTAGAGTACCATGGCATCAGCCTAGCTCACAGCAACCTCAAATTCCTGTGCACAAGCAATCCTCCTGCCTCAGCCTCTCGAGTAGCTGGGACTACAGGCATGTGCCACCACGCCCAGCTAATTTTTTCTATATATTTTTAGTTGTCCACCTGATTTCTTTTGTAATTTTAGTAGAGACAGGGTCTCGCTCTTGCCCAGGCTGGTTTCAAACTCCTGAGCTCAAATGATCCTCCTGCCTCTGTCTCCCAGAGTACTGGGATTACAGGCATGAGCCACCACGCCTGGCCTCCGGTCCTTTTCTGACAAATAGAATCTTCATTTATGAAACAATAAAATCTGTCAATTTTGTTTCTATGTGACTTTGTCTTTGATTTTACCTTTGTACTGAATGCCTTTCCTTACCCTAATTATTTTTAATTGTTGTACTTAATTCTTTATTTCTTCTGCAATTCATATTGGCATAAGATAGAACTGTAATTCATCTGATCTACTAGATGATTTTTTTTCAAAAGTCCTCAATAATATGTTTACTAATCATTCTTTCCTTCTTTGATTCGAAGTATCCCTTATAGTAGACACCTGTGATATTGGCTTTTCAGCCTTTTTTCCTTTCTGATAACACCATTACCTTAAGTACATTTGAGTAGGCAAATGTCAATCATGTGTTCAATGGATGGGCATAGCACTGATCCATCCAAGCGATCTGATCATGAATTGGGTGTTCTTTTTCTGAGATTTGGACTCTGGAGGAGGCAGACAACAAACTAAAAACAACTGGAGCCCATTTATTCCAGCTGTTACCCCATGAGAAGCTGTCCTTCACTCCACTGCCTGTACCACTGGAGCCAGCAGATCCCTTTCCCTACCAAAGTTGCTCTTCAGCATTCAGTTTCTTTTTAATCTTCTGGAATACCCATAGGCAGTATTTAAAATAAACTTCTACTTTCCTGCATTTACTCAGATCCAGTTTATACTTGTGAAGCCCAAACTCCTAAAGATTAACATTTGCATATTAATAGAAAAAGACCTAAAAAAGATATGAAATATAGTCTTATGAAAAAATAAAATATTGACACATGGAATTTTGTTGCTGTCTCAATGCAGGAATGCCACCTGATATATTAGCATACTGATACAGTTATGAACTAAGGCTAATGGCAGCCAACATAGCCTTGAGGATGCTGGTTGTGTGGTAGGGATCAGGAATAGAAGTTTCATGAGAAATTCTTATGGTGTAAGAATCCGCAGCAATAGAGCAGATGCTTTTTCCAAGCCTAGCAGAGCACAGGACCACTGAAGCCAGTGCAAGACCTCCTTAAGGAGGTCAGCTCAGCAGCTGTTCACAAAACGGTCTTAGGGTATATTAAAGACGAGCTAAGGCTCACCCTCCTGGGCAGCTATGACATGACTCTGAAGGAAAGGCTTCTCATGTCAGAGCAGATGGAGGTAAATGCGTATGAAAAGAGGTTCCCCCAAATATCTCCAGGTCATATCCAAAAATGCTATAAAACTGATTTAATATCCTAAATAGTGAGCTTGCGTTTTGCCTTTTGATGACTCTGTTTAGACTTATATTTTAACAGTAACTATACTCCAACATCCATCTGTAGAACAAAATCTTATTCTCAATCTACAACTACTCACTAAATTATATTAATAGTTATGTTATGATTTGAACATGATAACTCTTGAAATTTCCCTCCAAACCAGTAGATTCTGAAGCCTTCCCCATCTTGCCAAAAGGCATGATAATTTCTTTGAAACTTCTCTTTGTTTCATTCAAAGAGCCCACTTAGTTCTACTTTCAAAATATATTCAGATTCTAGCCATTCTCATTATGCTACTGCCACTCCCTTTTGCTCAAATCATCATCATCTGAATTAAAGAAATAGACTGAACACTGCTCTTCCTTGCTACTCTCCTTACCTCCCTGAAGTATTGTCTGAATGTGACTGCTAGGCTGATGTTATTCAAAATAGGTCAGACCCTGTTTTGCTGAAAATCCTCCAATGATCTCCCTTCTCACTCAGAATAAAAGAAAATTTTCATATTACCCAGAAGGTTCAATATGATCTGATTCCCCTTGACCTCTTTGACCTTGCCTACCTTCTGTTCCCCCATCCTTCCCTCTGTTCAAACCCTACTACCCCTTACTGCTGCTCAAACAAGCTCAGCATGCTCCTGCACCAGGGTATTTGCACATGTTCTTCCCTCTGCCTGGAATGGTCTTTTCTGAGGTAGGTATCACCTCTTTCAGCACTTCACTCAAAATTTATATTGTCTCTGAAGATTTTCATGGCACCTACTTAACCTCCCTTCAACATTTTACATCCTGTTATCTACTTTATTTTTTTCTCCTTATATCCTTAGTGAATATAAGTACCTCTCACACAATATGTAATACTTGTAATACTCAATCTAGTTTATTTTGTATCTCTTACACACATACTATGTAAGTTCAATAAGGACAGAACTTTTTCCTCACCACTATATTCCTAGCACTTAGAACAGTGCCTGACACATTTTAGATACTTAAAAGATATGTGTTAAATAAAAAATGAATTAGTGGTTCCTCTCCTAGTCAAGAAAGAACTTTTTAGATTCTGTACTGTAGCTTCTATTGAAAGCTTCTAGAGGGCAAAAATCATAGCCAGTAGTTTCCTCGTTGAATAGATTGAAAATATAGAGTGCTCATAAATGTAGTAATAATGTACATCATGAGCAGTATAGAAAATGAAACTGAAAGTATAAAACTTATACAAAAGACATAGTTCATCTACTACTTGAGTTTAATAAAGAGGAAGTACATGATTTGAAAATATCAACAGAAAAAATTAAAATAGCCAAAGAGATGCAGTACCTTTCATCACTAAAAATTTTCCTTCTATCTGGCAATGCTGAAAAGGTTATATCTTTGTTTATATGATCATTACTGCGTGACTAAAGTGAGCACAAAATTGTCCAATTATCCAGGATGTTTACATGAGGGAACAATCCTTGAAGCTATAGAAAACAAATTAGGGTAAAAATCAAGCCATATTATTGTACAAAGTAATAAAAATCTCAAATTCATTAAGGATACACAGCAGAAGAGCTAGGAAATAGAAACAAATTAAGAGGAATTCAGAAAATATATGGGTAAAATTAGTTTATAACTAGTATTTAAGAAAGAAGAGTGTGTAGGATCCATCCTATAAGTTTAGGAGTCCATGTTATAAAGAACAACTACCAAGTAATCCCACTAAATCTTCCTGATGCCCCTGTCAAGAAAGAAAATATCTACACCTTTGGTCTGACTAACTGTAATATTTTTTTATGGTCTTAAGTCTAAATATCTCAGCTCCATCTGGTTCAGCTGCACTTATCTAGACCCTGTTTCAGTTTCTTAAATAATAAAAGTATTTTACTAGGGAAATAAAAATAGCAAATGCTGATCACTGGTTATGCGTTGTGAAAGAACACATTGCTTGCAACTATAGATATATATTGAGTCCTGATGAGTTGGAGTTTATGATTGCTCACAAAACTAATCTTCTCCTCGTACGGCACAGTAGAGCAAATCAATGTAAGGAATGATACACCTCGTAATCAAGCAATGCAAATAAATAAGATAATCAACATAAAATCAATGTGCAAGTAAAAATAAAATATAAAGCAATAATCAGAAGTCTAAATATGACTGGTGACACAATTCATTTAAATTTTTTTTTCCCCTCAAATATGGCATATGTTTAGAATTATCTAGGGAGATTTTTTTAAAGTACAAATTTCTAGGCTCTACCCCCAGAGATTCTAATTCAGATATTGGAGGTAGGATCTTAAAACATCAATAAAGCATTCATATAAACATTTGGAAAATTAGTACTGATGATACAGTGCTGTGTTAATGCTTCTCTTAGTTAAAGTCACCACTGATCACTTAAAACAAAATAAACAAGATAAAAAGAATCATGTTTAATCTCGAGTGCTTGTCAAATACTTTTCAAAAATCATAATGATGATTTTGCTTACCCCACAGAGTGATCTAAGTTTGAAGAAGCTAGCAATATCTGAGATTTATACCTTTGGGGCATAATGTATAACCTAGTTGGGAAGAATCTATCAGACTCTCATAAGTCATTGGACTGCGAGTGTCAACACTTCCCTTTAAGCAGCCATTTATGGTGGTTAAAGAAAACCCAATACAAGCAAGCATCAAATTTAAAACACACACAAAGAAAAGAGGTTAGTATATAAGTTTCCACATTGCTTGTCTGTTAGATGAGACTTTAATAAGCTTTCTTAGAATTGCAAAACTTTGCTTGTTCTTCAGTGTCTGTCTGAGGAAACTTTAGATATATGCATTTGGTACCCATCCTCCCAGAAGCTGTTCCGTCTGACACTGAGTGCCTGCAGAATCTCAATATCCAGGCGCCTACATCTGCATTTCCTAATTTCAAACTTAAATCTCTAATGTTGAACAGGGATGTGACAATAACAGCAGTACCTGCCTGCATAAATTGGCACTTTTTCTGTTACAACTGACAATGCAAAAGTGCATTCTCTGCACTTGGAGCTAGAGGTAGCTTGGGGCTCATTTGGATAGAGAAGCTCAAATGATCTCAATCAGATTCTCTCTTTTTTATTTACTTCATCAATATACATTTAGATATGTAAATAAACATCTCATTTAAGAAACAAAACATGACAAATATAATTGATGATCTGTGTGCATCCTTGATCCTGCCTCCTTTCCTGCTCTTTTTGACCTTCCAAATACTAATCACTAACTTGTTTGGTGTTCATATTTTCATTATGTGTGTATTTAATTCATAAACAAACAAACAGATAGTGATTTTGTATGCCTCAAATACTTTATAAGGTTCTTGGAATATAGATATGCTTCTGCAAATATTTTTTGTGCTCAAGATATTTGTGAGCATTATGTAAGTATGGTTTGCAATTTTGTATTATATTTAAAAATTTCCTTTCTAGCCAAAGATTATAAAGTGATTTTCTTTTTGATAAATAGCATTTAGATTTGGTCTTTTCATATTTTGGTTTCATTATTTTAGAAAGTAATAAAAATACTGAATTCATTAAGGATCCAGAGCAGAAGAGCCAGGAAATAGAAACAAGTTAAGAGAAATTCAGAAAATATATGGGTAAAATTAGTTCATAATTAGTATTTAAAGTTGATTTAAAATTTTATTTTTGTATTTAAAGTTGATTTAATTTTCTTTTTCATATGAATAAAATTTGCTTACCCTGAAAAGAATCATATGATCAGGGAAATGGGATGAACTAAGTGAGTCAGCTTTGGGTGATATAGTCTCCTTCTAGAATTAAAAATAGATTTCCATCCAGAACACAGGAACTGAGAATAGAGAAAATTTGGATTTTACATCTCCACTTTGAAAGTAAGTTGATTAAATTACTAAAAGAGAGCGGCAAGGATTTTTTTTTTAAGGTTTCCTTCTACATTACTCAAACCAACTCAGTTTATGGAAACAAGAATTTTTAAAATATAGAAATTTTCCTCAGGAATAGAAAACACAGATTGCCAGAAGTTTCCTCATGCACATTATTTTAATTCTAAATTTAGAATAACCAAATGGGTAGCAAACAATAGGAGATAATCCCTACTATAAGATTTCATTTAGAAAAGAACACCACATTTCCAAGCAGTTGGCTACCTACTCCCCACTTACACCCTAGTTAAACCTTAAAATTGACAGCCTCATTCCCTCACAGAGCTCCAGGCAACTTCTTTGTAAGGAGCTAGAGCTATTCTGTTAGCAAATTCACATATGTAGCAGAAGAGAATACCCAGCCCAGCTGCCCAGAATCATTAATCCAATTCTATCATTATAAAATATCAATAGAAAGCTTCCGGTCAGCAGACATATGAAAGATAAAAATAGCAACAGGAAAGTAATATTCAATACTAAACAACAAAATAATAACAACAATAGGAACAAACCAAACAAAAAACCTGAACTCTGAAAAATAAAAAAACAACTCATGGAATAAAATGGAAAAAAAAACCCACAAAAAAACTGGCTAGGCATGGTGGCTCATGCTTGCAATCTCAGTGCTTTGGGATTACAGGCCAAGGTTTGAGGATTGCTTGAGGCCAGGAGTTTGAGAAAAGCCTGGGCAATGCAAAGAGACCCTAGTTGCTACAAAAAAAAACCCCTAAAAGTTAGTCAGGCATGGTGGTGCATGCCTGTAATCCTAGCTACTCAGGAAGCTAAAGCAGAGATCACGTGAGCCTAGCAGTTCAAGCCTGCAGTGAGTTATGATTGTGACATAGTGAGACCTTCCTCTCTTAAAAAATAAGCAAACAAAAATACTCACTGGTAGCTTGATAGTCACAGGCCCATAAAGTAAGATGTGACCAAAGAAATGAAATTATTGGAGAGTAAGAAAAAGCTGTTGTAAATTAAAAGAGCAGCAGAAGATGAGAGACAGAGGATTAACCACCAATGAGGCCTAACATCCAATTAATAGATGTTCCAGAGAGAGAATAAAGAAAATAGAAGATTAAAAAAATGATATAATAAAAAAGTAGAAAAATATTTCCCAGCACTAAAGACATGTCTTCAAACTGAAAGGGCTCAAAGAATGTAAAAAGAGTCAGTTCTACACTTGATACTGTACAGTTTCATAAAACAAAAAACAAATAATTTAAACACTTCTATTGTGATAAATATAATATATATATTAAGCAAATGTAAATAATAATGGCATCAAACTTGAAATCAGCAACACTGCATGCTATAAAGGTTCTGAAAATTATTTTTTAAACTATAATTCTATTATCGATACAAGCTATTGATCAAATGTAATTTTAATAGAATATATAAGAATAAATAGTTTACTTCTCATATCTTTGTTTTTGAAGAAGAAGAAGGAGAAAGCTATGGATATAAGAAACTGTGCAATAAAAAAGAATTTCTAAAAGATGTCTACACAGCTGGCCTGGAAAGATGTTGTTCCAAATTAGAACAGGAAGTAGGAAGTCAGTGAGTTATGAACAAAAATATCTCCAAGAGAAGGTACAATGCACTCCACTCAACAGACAGCCATTGCAGAAATCTGTAATTTCTTAATAAAAACAAAAAAATTAAATGAGAAATTAATTTTACTCCATATTACTCAAACTAAAATTAAGGCATAGTTTTGATCAATTGATGTAATATAAGGAAAGAGAATCCATGTGAACTTGATATTGGAAACAGTCTCCTTAGACTTCACAGGGGTTGTGATATTAGATAAGCAAAAGTGGAAATCAAATCATGGCATAACCATTAGCTTTGTAGGGAACTACATAATGATAAGGCAAACAATAAATAATGATTTTTCAATTTTGAGAATCAATTTATAAACAAAAAGAAAACAGAAAATAATCTAAAAGGTGTTCATTTGACAATGTAAAGTTATCACTGATGGCTATTGATCATTGATGAAAAGTTATAGAAACCATCAGGGTACTAATATCCTTATCTACACAATAGGAAGACAAGAGAAATGCCCTAGACTTGCTGTTACAAGAAGTAAAAGTTTATGCACATAATTTTAATAATTAGTAAACCAGTGGAAAATTAAAGAAAATTTCCAAATTTATATTTGGAAAGGAGTGGAGAGATGGGTAGGGGGTTAGTATTGATAAACTAAATCTTCGTCTTTCTTAAAAGAGAATAGATGATCAAATATTGAATATTCCTAACTATGGAAGCAATCGTCAGAAGAACTGAAAACAGTAAAATAATTATTGTTTCACTGTGGAAGGTAGTTTAATGGACTATTGCTTTGTCTCATTTTTTTAATGATTTATATTTTTATAATGTGATTGGACTCATTCTTACTTTTTAAATTTGATTTGAAATTTAAAAAAATACAGAAACCATAGTACAAGATAGTTGGAGAACATAGATAAATAAGTTATTTAGCCTAAGTCCGCACATAACTACTAATATATGTCACGGGACTCTGCCTCATTGATTCAAAAGAGAATAAAGTCATTGAGGCTGTGAAGTGCATTAATGGACTTTCCTTGGTTGACAGAGGGTTTCAGAGAGAAAAATAAATACCTCTGAAGTGGGTAATGAGAGGACTTTATTGTTTAAAAGAAACCCTAAGAGTTATCTCATTATTTTTGTAACTTACTAAATAGTGGTTTTAATGAAATATTAACAAAATATTTTGGCCCCTAACAGCATAAATATAAAAGCAATGTGACATTTTAAAGAACATTTTTTTCATTAAAAATTTAGTGTCTTTAAAAAGATCTAAAATAATGCTATTTAAAATAACCAAGCCCATAACAAAATACCATAGAATAGAAAAAAAAAAAAAAAGAAAGAAAAAAATAACCAAGCCCAATAATGCACTTTATTCTCATAGCAAATATTTTTCTATATTATCAAATTATATTTTAGGGTATTTTGTAAGTATCACTTTCATTTCTTTTTAAAACTTTAAAAGTATTTCAGCATTGCTTTAATAAAAGATAAATGCAAACGTTCTGTTTTCTAATTTTCTTTGATATTCTAAAAAGAAAAATTGTAGCAACATTGGGTTTTAATAAAACAATCACTCTTACAGGACCACTAATAAAACTACTTGGTATTTTTAATGCAACTGTAGGTATCTTTATTTATAATGATATCTCTCTGTGATATCCCCTGTATTTTCATATTCCTTAAATAATGTATTGTCCTTTTAATAAGCTCCATGTGATTCCATATTTTTCTTTCAAAGCTACTGTTACCAATTTTAAATCAACATTGATTTTCTAGAAAACAATGTTTATGATTTCCTGAGTTATACATCAGAATTTTAAAACCTTTATTTCATGAAGGGTAAGGTAAGTATTGAGAGTCTCTGGTCTATATATTCAACGATACTTTTTGTTTATTATAATAAATCTAAAAATAAGAGAAACACTTTGAATTTCTTTACATATGTGGGTTAGAGATGAACTTTTTAAAACAGTGGCCTGATATTCTTATGATGCTCTGAACATTTACTTATAATTTCTGTATTTCCTACTGTATTTTTAAGTTATATAAAAATATATTTATATTGATCTAATTTATATTGATTTAATATTTTAGATCATTTATATTGATCTAATAGGCATACAGATTTCAAGAGTAAGCCTAATTGTTCAAGATATTTTAAGGAAGGGAAATTTATTAATTTTTTTACTGTTTAGAATTATAATTTTAAAATTAATAAATTAATCTAATTTGATTAGAACTAAAACTATTTAATACAATGGAAAATGGACAAAGATACACATTTTAAATTTAGTTCCATATTTGCATTAAAGCAAAAAAGTGTTGTATATAACAGTGGATTCACTATTCTACTAAGAGAAAACCATGAAAGCTATGTGGTATTCATGATTAAAAATTTAAAACTAGGAAGGGGGCTAAACTAGCAGATTAGAAGCAGGCTGCACAACACCATGTTCATGGAGGGGATCAAAAGTGGTGAATAGATTTCTACCTTTGGATTGATCATCTGGGCAGGAGCATTGGGAATTCATAGAGAGGAGGTGGGACTGAAGTGAAGAAGATAGAAGTGGGATGACCTGTTCAACAAGACCAGCAGTGATTAGGAAAGGTGCCCACACATTGGAAAGGGACAAAGAAGAGAATCTCAGGCTCCACACTTTCACTGAGGGTACTGTAACCTAAGCAGCAGGAGGGCCCCTCCACTGCAGCAGGCCTCTGGACTGATACAAACACCTGACTGGAGGTTGTGCAGCTATGTTGCTCTGGAGAGAAGGGATGGCTGGCTTGTGAGCCCTGCGTACTAAATCTAGTGCCATTATAAATCCCAAACCTGAAATGCTACTTTACATTATGCTATATTACATTAATGCTACTTTACATTATAAATCCCAAACCCAAAATGCTACTTCTGCCAGGAGCCATATCTGGGATGGCTGCATCCCCTTTGCCCTGCCAAGCAGGAAGGGAGTGGGGAATCCCAGGGCTCACATGCACCCTGTTGGCAGGGGATGTACACCCCCACCACTACCACTGTCAGGGACCCTGGGCAGAGTAGGAGATTGTAGGCCCAGTGCTCACTACTGTGCCTAGGAAATCCCACTCAACTGCACTTCCCACAGGACCCAGGCTGAGCATGTACCCATAACCCTCAGTGCCCAGTGTCCAGTGCCCACTGCCCAATGTCACAGCAGCTGGACCACTGTGGCTGCCATCACCTGAGAAGCCTCAAGTGAAACAAAAGCCAGCACAGCTGCTGCCTTTGGATTTGGGCAGACTGCATGCCACAGACCTGTGCCGTTTCATGAAGGAGCCCTGGTTACCAGGCCCCACACAATCCCTGTCCTACTTGTGCACCCTGCTGTATCCATGTACCTGGCATCTTAGCCACCCAGGCCTGCACACATGCACACCACACCCAGCAGACCTCCTCTATCCTGCGTGTACATCTCACCTCAAATGCATTCCTGGAAAAAGGGACTGACCCCGTTACAAAAGTCTGGTGACAACCACAGGGCAACAGAGGAGATATAGCAGAGTATTAGTATTAAAGGCTCACAGTGCATCTGCCTCTCTCCTGCCTGGTCGAGCTGCCATAGCAGGACCTAAGCACACCATCCAGTGACCTAACCTTATCTTCACTGAGCAACAGAGGACCCAGCAGAGGAGAACAGGTGTAATATATCTGCTGTCTGTCTTGAGCTGAGAAAAGAGACCCCAGATGAGAATAAACCTGGCATAAAATCTCTGGCAACATGAAAAAACAGGCTGCTTCAAAACCTGCAAGGGATCACAATAGCTCTCCAGCAATGAACTCCAAGTAAAAGGAAATTGTGGATATTGCAGATATAAAAATCAGATTATGGAGGGCAAGTAAGATGAATGGAACTGAGTATTTGCAGAAAACCATCTTAAAGAAACTAAAAATATAATTTAGAACATGAATAAAAAATTCCCTAAAAAGTTATATAACATTAGAAAAGAAATTATAGAACTTAAAGAAATGAAGAGTCACTTAAGAAATTTCAATATACAGCAGAAAGATTTAACAATAGGCTAGACCAAGCAGAACAAAAATAATTTCAGAGCTTAAAGACAAGGATTTTTGAGTAACCCAGTCAGTTAAAAAAATGTAACAATATTTACAGCCTATTTAGCAATAGGCTAGACCAAGCAGAACAAAAAGAATTTCAGAGCTTAATGACAAGGATTTTTGAGTAACCCAGTCAGTTAAAAAAATGTACGTAAAGGAACAAATATGAATGAAGAATCAGTGTGAGAAATATGGGATTATGTAAAATGAATAAATATAAAAATTATATGTATCCCTGAGAGAGAGGAAGAAACAGCAATAAACACGGAAAACCTATATGAGAGAATCATCAAGGAAAATTTCCCTGGTATCTCTAGAGGTTGAAATATCCAGATATAAGATAGTCATTGAACACCTGGAAGATTAATAGCAAACAGGACATGACTAAGACATATAGTCATCTACCTGACCAAAGTCAAAGTTACTTACAAAGGAAAACCTATCACACTAATAGCAGATCTCTCAGAAGAAACCTTTCAAGCCAGAAGGGATTGGGGTCCCACTTTTATTGTTCTTAAACATAATAACTGCCAGCTATGAATTTTGTATTCTGTAAAAATTAAGTTTCATAAATAAAAGAGAAATAAATTTTTTCCCAGATAAGCAAACATTAAGGGAATTAGTCACCACTAGACTTGCCCTGTAAGAAATACTTAAATGTTCTCTATACATGAAATAGAACAATCAATACCTACCATTGTAAAAATACCTGAATGTTAAAGCTTATAACTCTTATAAAAAAGTAACACAAGGGAGGAAACAGCAATGAGATATCATTCAACATGATGAACAGTATCTCGCATATCAATACTAACATTGATCATAATTAGTCTTAATTAATCATTTAAAAGATATAGACAGGCTGAATGAATGAAAAACACAATTCAAGTATATGCTATCACCAAGTTATCCAACTGACTCGCAAGGATTCTGATAATCTCAAAGAAAAGAATGGAAAAACATATTCCATGCAATTGGAAACAAAAAGCAAGCAGGAATAGCTATTTGCATATCAGATAAAATAAATTTTAAGTCAACAATATTAAAACAAAGACAAAGATGATGATTATATAATGATGAAGAGAACAATTCAGCAAGGAGATATAACAATCCTAAATATATATATACACCTAACACAGGATCTTCCAGATTCATAAATCAAATACTGCTAGATCTAAGCAAAGAAATTAACAGCAACATCATAAATGCTGGGGACTTCAACACTGCACTGATAGAACTGGACAGATAGTGGGATTAATTCCAGGGTTGCAAGGATGACTCAGCATAGAAAAATCACTAAATGTCATTCACCATATAAACAGAAGCAAAAACAAAGATCATATGATCATCTCAATAGATGCAGGAAAAACAATCATTAAAATCCAGCTTCTTTTCATGATAAAAATCCTCAACAAACTAGGCATAGAAGGAACATACCTCAAAATAATAAAAGCCATGTTTGAAATACCCACAGCTAACATCATACTGAAAGGGGAACAGCTGAAGTCATTCCCTTTATAAACCATAACAAGACAAGGATGACCACTGTCACCACTTCTATTCAACATAGTATCGGAAGTCCTAGCCAAAGCAATATGACAAGAGAAAGAAATAAAGGTTATCCACATCAGGAAAGAGGAGGTCAAATTATTCCTGTTTGCCAATGATATGATCTTATAACTAGAAAACCTGAAAAACTCCACCAAAAGACTCCTAGAATTGATAAATAAATTCAGCAAAGTTTCAGGTTACAAAATTAATGTATACAAATCAATAGTATTTCTATATACTAACAACAGTCAAGCTGAGAGTCAAATCAAGGGCTCAATATAATTTATAATAACTACAAAGAAAATAAAATACCTAGGAATATAATTAACCAAGGAGGTGAAAGATTTCTACAAGGAGAACTACAAAACAATGATGAAAGAAATCATAGGTTACACAAACAACTTTAAAAATCCCATTCTCATGGATTGGAAAAATCAACATCATTAAAATGTTCATATTGTCCAAAGTGATTTATAGATACAATGAAATTCCAATCAAAATTTTAACATCCATTTTCATGGATCTGTAAAACATAATTCTAAACTTCATATGGAACCAAAAAATGACTGAATAGCCAAAGCAATCGCTAAGTAAAAACAACAAATCTGGAGGCATCACATTATCTGACTTCAAATTATACTACAGGACTTAAATGGAAGATCTGAAACCATAAAAATTCTAGAAGAAAACATAGGAAAAATTCTTCTAGACATTGGCCTAAGCAAAGAATTTATGACTAAGATCCCAAAAGCAAATACAGCAACAACAAAAATAAATAAATGGAACTTAATTAAACTAAAATGTCTCTGTATAGTAAAGGAAATAATCAACAGATTAAATAGACAACATACAGAATGAGGAGTAAATATTCACAAACTCTACATCTGATAAAGGACTAATACCCTGAATCTACAAAGAAATCAAACAATCAGCAAGAAAAAAAAATCAAATAACCCCATCAAAAAGTGTGCAAAAGACAAAGGACATGAACAGACAATTCTCAAAAAAAGATAGACAAATGGCCAACAGACATATGAAAAGAATACACAGCATCACTAATTACTAGGAAAATGCAAATTAAAACCATAATGAGATACTACCTTATCCCTGTCAGATCGCCATTATTAAAAAGTAAAAAAAAAAAAAAAAATAGATGCTGGCACAGTTGCTGTGAAAAGGTAACACTTACACACTGTTAGTGGGAACATAAACTTGTACAACTTCTATGGAAAGCAGTATGGAGATTCCTCAAAGAACTAAAAGTAGAGCTACCATTTGATCCAGCAATCCCAGTACTGGATATCTACCCAAAGGAAAAGAAGTAATTCTATAAAAAAGAAAGACACCTGCACCAGAGTGTTTGTTGCAGCACAATTCACAATTGCAATGATATGGAATCAACCTAAGTTCCCATCAATGGATAAGTAATTTTTTTAAAAATGTGGTATATATAATTTATACCATGGAGCACTACTCAGACATGAAAAGGAATGAAATAATGTCTTTTTCAGCAACTTGGATGAAACTGAAGACCATTATTCTTAGTGAGATATCTCAGGAATGGAAAAACAGATACCACATGTTCTTACTTATAACTGAGAGCTAAATGAAGCATATATATGGTCATAAAGAGCAAGAATGGACATTGGAAACTAAGAAGTGGGGAGGATGGGAGAAGGGTGATGGATAAAATATCTACCTATCAAGAGCAACATACACTATAGTGGTGACTGGTACACTGAAAGCTGTG
This sequence comes from Microcebus murinus, assembly GCF_040939455.1. Classification (NCBI taxonomy): domain Eukaryota; kingdom Metazoa; phylum Chordata; class Mammalia; order Primates; family Cheirogaleidae; genus Microcebus; species Microcebus murinus. The sequence continues at coordinate 55,854,628 of NC_134116.1, forward strand.
ATTCAGCATGATACAATTTATCCACATAACAAAAAGTACTTGTACTCCCTAAATGTTTTTGAAAAAAATTTAAAAATAAAACTGATTTACCCAAAAGTTCCTAGCAAATATTTTGTATTACAACTAGTTTTATGAACTCTGTTTAAAGATATAACACCATTAAAGCCTCCCATAGGTAAACACAATTCCTATAATCTGTGATTTTCCCATGAATAGGATTAGATAGGACCATGTAAACACATTGTACTTAAATTTGAAATTTTGAAAAAAATAGCATTTGTAAAAGAAACAGCTTTATTCACCAACTTTTTTTCCCTTTTATATATACAACCATGTTGAATCTCTCTCTCCTTTTTTTTTTTTTTTTTTTTTTTTTAAGATAGAGTCTCTCTTTGTTGCACTGTCTACAGTGCAGTGGCATCACCATAACTCACTGCAAACTCCAATGTCTGGGATCAAGTGATGCTCCTGCCTCAGCCTCCAGGCAGGTGTCCTCAAACTACGCCCAAGGGCCACATGTGCCCCACTGAGGACATTTATCCCACCAGCCCGCTGAGTGTTTTTGTGGCCACTGCCTGTCCTGCTTAGCAGCCAACTCATCCCGGGCCCACAGTGCGCATGTGTGGAATGTGCGCCGCATTCTCCAACGGTCTTCCAATGGTCTGAGGGACAGTGAACTGGCCCCCTGTTTAAAAAGTTTGAGGACCCCTGCTCCAGAGTATGTAGGACTTCAGGCATGCACCACCATGCCTGGCTAATTTTTTAATTTTTTTGTAGAGATGAGGTCTTGCTGTGTTTCTCAGTCTGGTCTCAAATTCCTAGCCTCAAGCGATCCTCTGGCCTTGGACTCCCAAAGTGTTGGAATTACAGATGTAAGCCAATACCCCTGGACTATATTGCATTGTTTTGCTGTCAATTCCAGTCAGGAGACTAAGCCCTTGCTGGAGTAATGCAGGAGAGCGTAAGATACTCTACTTGACAACTTTTCCCCTACAAACCTTCTAGTGTGACCCTCAGCAATCTTCCCTTGTTTTCTAGCCAAATCCAGAGAACAAGGTGGGAAGTGCTTGGTCCCCAGAGGACTACATAGACCAGAGCCCTTCTTCCCATTGCCTTGTAGCATGGGGAATAAATATGTGTTTGTCATATAAAGCCACCAAAACTTTGGGTTCCTTATGGCAAGTACTTTACCTATATTCTATAAAATTGTACCAAGTCACCAGGTAACATAGTAAAATAAACACCCTCAGATTAAAATTCAAAAACCTAGATTTTAGCCCTGGATCTGCCAGTTTTAACATAAACAGCTGTAGTTAGCGCCAGCAGTGTTACTTCAGACAAGCCCATGTGGGCAACATCATTGCTTAATGATATTACTAACAGAAACCAATGCAATAGTTACTCTTTGTTGAACACCCATTAAGTTGCTTACAAGGCTAAACAGATGTCAAGCTAATTCCACAGGTAGAAACAAACAAACAAATTGGCTCAGAGATTTTCACATGGCATATCAACCAAGCAGCAAAGGCAATGTGAGAAACTACGTCTCTGGGGCTCCTGCTGCCTGCCCATGACTCCCAGAAAGATTCTGCACAGCCACACCACTTCACCATGCCTCAGTTTCCTCATCAGAAAAGGGAGAGAATTATATCAGAACAACTTTAAAGGCTTTTTGACTCCAGGATTTCTCTATGAGAAATAACAAAATTGTCAAGAAAATTAGAGGTGTTGGTTGACGTGCTTGTATCTGTGTCAAGTTATTACAACTCTATTGTAAGATGATGGCCTCATTTACTACCCTTCCTTTTATCTTTCTTCTTTCTCTCCTTTGCTTCTCACAGCCCCATCCTCTGTGACCTACAGCAGTCCACAATGAGACTCATGCCAACTTTAGGGTAGATAGGGAAAGATGGGGGCCTGAGGAAAACAAACTTTTGTATGACATGAACTTTATACCCCCTAAATTTTACATATCACTTGGGAAATAAAGTAGTCAATTAACTGTAATGTTTAATAGAAATACTGTTTTATAAACAGGAGTAGTGATCTCAATACAAAATACTTTAGTGAGGAAGCCATCTAGTTAACCCCGATGAGTAGGAGTTGTATATTTGGAACAGGTGGGCAAAAGGGTGCAGTCAGAGGAAGCAGAATAACTTGGGCAGTCATGAGGATAGAATGCATGAGAAAACTCAGTTAGTTTGGGGCACAGTATGATTTGCTCTATGTAGTCATCTTTTCTACTCCCTGGCCTTAAAAACATAAATATTTGGATCTTAGCCTATTCTTCTTCCATACCTACCATATTGCTACCTATAGTCCAATGATTTCTCCATATGTTTTATTTTACTTAACAAACATATATAGCACACATAACTGTGATAGCCACTTGTCTAAGAATTAAAAAATATTTGGTCATTAATCATTAAACATCATACAATGTTATAAGGTAGGTGTACTCTTTTAAGTGCCCTATTACAAGTGAGGAACTAAAGGCCACAGAGGTTGAATAGCTTGTCCAAGGTCATGCAGCTAGTCAGGGTCAGAACTGGGAAATATCTATTGAGCTCAAACATTATCTCATAAATCTTTAGCAACCATACCCAGATTCTTACAGCATGGCATAAATTTGGGAAATCATCTCAGTAGATGTAATTGCTGAAGAATTGGAGAGGGTTCCATGTCTGATTGTCAATGTGTACAGAGTGCTGTAAAAAAAAAACAAGAATAAGATTCTGAAAGCAACTTTTAGAAACAAAAGCAGCAAGCAGAGTCATGGATAGAATTGGAAATAAAAGCAAGACAGATGTCGGCCTCTACTGAGGGCCTCTACTCTCCTCTATTTTGGGGAAAAGAGAGGCAAAACAGGAACCTGCTCCACAGGTGCACAAGGTGAGTGGCACAAGTGCTAATAAAACACATGCTCTTGGTATTATGATTTGTTTGAGAGAAATACAGAGATGAACAAGTAGGTAATAGCAAAGTGAAGACAACAAATTTAAATTTATAAGGGGAAAAATGTTATAGACAATGCATTAGAAGGTTGAATTCTGAGAAAATTTGGGAATGCCTTTTTGCTTTTTTTTTTTTTCACCCAAAAACTCTCTTAGCTTTTGCCTTCAGCTAATAAAAAAGAAGGATTTGGTCAAATAATTTCTATTAAGATTTATAATCCTAGCAGATCATTGGCTGCATAGGGAGAAAGGAGATAATCTGAGGATGGTGTGTTGTTTAAAGCAAATGTTTATCAGTGAGTGTGCTGGGAAGTAATTCATCTTTGCTGACTTCGACAGTGACCACAGGACCCAACTCTAAGGGAGACATACGAAACTGCTTGAAGAAAGCTAAGTAAAAATCAAATATAGTGAATTTTCTTCTTTATTTTCTAATTTCACCTTTTAAGTAGGCATCCTCATGACTCCTTGAAAGGCTCTGAAGGTTAAAATTACCACCAAATGCTTCTTTCCTATGTCAACCCTTAATTTTGGCCTTTTTTATTCTTTTATGATCCTGCATTCAGACATAGCCATCAAGTGCTTGGGGTGACCAAATGTGAACCTCTGCTATTTGCCATCATTTGATGTAATTTCAGTGTCAACTTGTTCACTTTTAAAATGTCAGCAACACTTGTTCAAACTGAATCAAACAAAAAAACTTTGGTTGTCAGGGCATTCCAAGAGATCACAGAATAAGAGCTTAATACTTACTGGCATGTGTTCCAAAGAACACCAGAGGAAGGAACATTAGCATTGAGATGTTAAAAGCTATATAAAAAAAAAAAAAGATATAATAACCTCTACAACTCCCTACCCCAAATTCAAAGGCATATTAGGATATATGAAGTCCAGTACTACAAACTAATGAAAGCGAGAGTCCTAAATAAAAAGAGATCTCAAAAAGCTACTTAAATTAACTGCCAGCTCCAGTGCATGTTCTTGAGGTGGTACAGTAGATATTCATCTTAGTAGAGTCTTTGGAACACCACTTCTCTGCATATAACTTACATACATATGTAACTTTCTACCCAATGAGTTTTGTTTCCCCAGCTTGAAGCCATTTTTCCAGCCTCTCCTGCAGCTGAGGCACAGGTATATAAGTTCTGTAGTTGGGCTAGTCAGACATGGCAGGTCCTTGAATAACATCGGTTTGTTCAGCATTGTTTTGTTATAATGTTGATGAGAAAAAAAATTGATCCCCAACAGAGGCCACTGTTGGCATGGCTTTCCTCTGGGTACCCAGGTTTACTTCCACACCCCAAAGATGTGCACATGAGGTGCCCCAGTGTGACTGTGAGTGTCTGTGAGTGCACCCTATGATGGGATGGCATCCTGTCCAGAGCTAGTTTCTGTCTTGCACCTGAGCTGCCAGGATATGCTCCAGCCACCTGCAAGCCTGAACTGGAATGAGCAGGTTGGACAATGAATGAATGCATGAATACAATTGATTGTAAAATAATAATTTGCAATAAACAATGCTATTTGGAAGTGCTTAGCAAGCCCACCATATTCGTGGTTATCTTTGAACTGCATGGTGGTAGGAGGTACTTCTTAAAATTTTTGCTTCACAGACATTTATTCCTTGATTTAACCCACCATTATGACCATCATCACTCATTGATTCACCAAAAATTGAGAAAATAATTATCTTACTTGTTTTTATTACTGATCTTTCTTAAATATATGTATAGTTCACATTTAATTTATTTCAATGTCTAAAATATTTTGGGTCTTTATTTGAAAGTTCAGTGATGTTTTATGACCAGAAATATGTCATAAGAACTTAGCTCTTTTTTTTCCCCCACTCTCCCCTGGAACTTAACTCTTGTTTATATCCATTAGCCTATGGTAAAATGGGTATCATTATACGTCATGTAAATTCACAGTTACCAAGAACCTATCAACGATGTTAAGTTAGGACTTACTGTAGAGGCACCTGAGGCTTCTTCTAGTAAGAGAGTGACATGAAGAAGGCAGCACTAGGTGAGGGTAGCAAAGGACAGAAGATGATCCATTCTCAGAGGCAGGAACAACAGATGACTAAGCAGAGTCCCATGCTCAGAGCCCCTGGTGTAAGTCACCTGTGCCTGTGCTGTAGCGTCTCCTCTGCAGTATCCTGGTATAGAATATAGACACATAACTGCTGGCTGCCCAGCTGGACCTTAGCTCCTCATCGTCTTAAAAAACACAGATGTCTCAGTATCCTTTATAAAGTTTCAATTTTCTTAAATAAGATAGGTTTAATTTTTTGCAACTAAGAATGTTTACCTTCCAACAGCAAATTCAAACAGTTAATTATTGAAAGATATATCAGTATACTTAAAGTATACTATCTTCTGGTCCTATCCACTGTGCTGATTTTGCCTAAGACCAATTTTCTTTCTCTCAAACCACTTCTGGAAATGCAAAGGGATTCTTAGCTCTGCTGGCTTCATGAATTTGTGCATTCATTCAGCCGTGATGTAGTGAACATCAGTAATGCTTACTGAACACCTAGAACCCAATGCATAATGATGATAAGCACTCTGTCCTGTATTTCCAGAAACTTCCAGAGCTAATGGTAGAAGTAAACTAAAAAAATTAGTACATGTAATACAATAATATTAGGTAATTTATTTTATGATGAAAGTGAGCACAGGTTGCTAGGGGAGTCTTTAACCTAATACCCTGTGCTAGAATGCTCCAGTTAACCCAGACACAGGAGATGGGGAAGTCAAGGAAAACCAGGTAAAGAAAACTTCAAGTTAAAAAATAAAGTATGAATAGGGCTAGGTAAATGTAAAAGTAGAAGCTTGGCAAGAAGAAGGAACAAAATTGTAATTCCTACAAGAAAGTATCGTATGTCTAAACAATTATAAGGCATATAGCAGGACTCGAGCTATAACTGAAATGAGAATGTGAAAAAAAAGGAAGCTAACAAGTAAGCATGGAACACATAACAACATCCCCTATTGAGGAATTTGTCAGCATGGGAAATCTTTGGAGGACTGAGGTCTTTAAGGCTGGGACATAGATCTCAGTGAACTAGGGTGAAAAGAATGCTGATGCTACAATAACTGCTAAAGGGATTTTTTTCTTGTCTGCTTAAAATAGGTTTATCCTTTATTTTCATAACATGCAAAACAATTGAGGGTATATAGGTATCTCACTGTAGGGTCCTCATGTAAGTGTTTTATTTGATTTTCATAAGCCAGATGTCATATGTGCACATAAGGTACTGAACAGAATAAAAAAAATTAAATAGTTGAGTTCTCCTCACTTCAGACAATATTTACCAGGTTTCTCTCCTGAAACCATCCCTTGGTTTCTTGGCACTAAATGTGCAACAGGACTCAGGACTTAAAAATGAACAGAGTCATATTTATTTGAGTCTTTATGTCACTATTACCAATTAACAAAATCCCTGTTATTTTGACTCAAACTGCAGATCAAACCTTTTAACATATTCCTGACTCTTTTCTCTAAGTATCACCCTCTTCTGCCTAAAAAGAAGTGGTTTCTTCTTAGGCCCCCAGTTTCAAAACAGGCATTATGATATTTTTCACTTATTTTATCTTATTCAACAATATTGACTCTTCCTGTAGAAGAAAGCTCCATTATATCTCTTTACGGCCTGTTAAAGGAGATTGTCCCAGGACCATGTCGACAAAGCTGATTATATTCTCTATTCTTGGGGATTTATTTCTTTATCATTTTCCCCTTTTCAAGACTCCTATAAAATAAGTAAAATATGGAGCAATCCTGAGCCAAAGCTTTAGGAAACTTGCACCTCTCCAATATTCATGCAGTGTACTTTCATTGAACACTGACACTATGTCAGAGAGTGCTAGGTGCTGAAGATACAACATGAACAGATGGGCACAGTCCTCATCCTTAGTGCTTATGGTCTACAAAGGTACATTTTCATAGTCTGGAGTTTCTTCAGGGTTAAGAACTTCATGGAATGAATTGCTTACATGTACGTAGCCAAAGGCATGCTCAATTCAGTATGTGCCAAATACATTTTTTTACATGACAGCTGCTCTGAGCCAGTGAAAGATGCACCATATTCCTAATAGACTCAGAATTTGATTTTCATGCAGCTTAAAGAGAAGCATTAAAATTTTACCCATAGTCTAAATAGGGATACTTATTTATCATTGGCAAATTAGTTGAAAAACATCTTTATTACATAATTTAAAGCTAATCATAATAGCATGGTCTACATCAAGCTTGACACTCAGATTTGTATTAAGGGGATTCTGTATGGCATTGAGTTATAATCTTGAGATCAGCAACAAGTGTGCTAAACAATGAATGGCAAATATAGCCAAGATTCCTTATTCCGTGAGCCTTGGACCTTCCTCTAGACCAGTGATGCTCAATTTATAGTCTCAAGACCAACAGTAACAACATTACCTACAAAATTATTGGAAATGGAAATGATCTAGTTTCATCCAAGACACACTGAATCAGAAACTCTTGAGATGAGGGACCAGAAATCTGTGTTTTAACAAGCCCTCCAGGTGATTCTTGATGTACATGCAAGTTCAAGAATGAAGCTGCAGAAACATCATACCTGATGGCTTTCAAATTCTTCTCCTTAAAGAACATGAGTAAGAACCTCACAAAGGAATACAAATAGTTATATAAAAGGGTACAAGCTCATTAAAAATTAAATAAGTGTGCAATAAACAAAATATGTTGTTCTACATATTATTTATTAAACTAGCAAAGAGTTTTCAAAATCATAATGCCAGTGTTGGTAAGGGTTCAGGGAATTATACAATTGGCGGGAGTATAAATTTGTTCACACTATAGATGGAAATTTGATAATCAAACGCTTTTAAAATATTTAACTTCCCACACAGAAATTCCAACTGTAAGAATGTAGTGTGAATAATAAGATTAAGAGATTCAACTCTGAAGTTAAACAGACTTTGACACAGATACTTATTTCACTTGCAAGCTCTATGATCTCAGGGGGAAGTTTTTAAACTCCAAGCCTCAGTTTCCCCTGTAAAGTGTTGTTAATTACAACAACTACCTCATAAACTTACTGTATAAAATATATGATATAATTCCCATTAGGGTTGCCAGATAAAATGCAGGATATCCAGTTAGGTTTGCATTTCAAATGAACAATGAATAATAGTTCAACATAAGTATGCCTCAAATACTGAGACAAAGTTATAATAAAAAGGGATCCATTATTATCTGAAATTCAAATGTAACTAGGTGTTTTGTATTTTTATTCACTAAATATGGCAACTCCACCTATAATGTACTCAACATAACACTCAGCATTTGCTGGATATTCAATAAATATTAGCTATCCATTTATTGTGTTGTTACTTAAGATGATAAAAAGAAATGTAGTAACAGAAAAATTTGCTGGTTTAAATTGAGATGAGCATTTCTGTGAAACTCAAAAAAGTTTATACTTCTGAAAACTTCATAATATGCAGATGAATATGCTGAAATACAATCTTAAGATGTCTTATATCTAGAAATACTCCTGAGTAATCAAAGACATTCAATATCTTGGGTTTGAATAAACCCAAATTAACTGGAAAACCTGATTTGTTAAAACATTTGAGCATCTCAGTTCTGCTGCACTATAAGAAAATATTTGCTTATACATGTGTCAAAAAACTCCTCTGATAATAGAACAAAATAGAGAGTGGGAGTAGGGCTGCTGACTGTGGAAGAAACAGAAAGAAACCCATGTGCTATCAATTTGTTACTAATAAAATGTAAACATCCTGGAAATTTAAATTGCATTTGATTCAGCAACCAAAAATAAATTCATCTTTTTAAAACTGTAAAGTTATCTCTTTATGCCAATAAAATATAGTGACTGGTAATTATGCCCAAAATTGTATGTGATACAGTTTAAAACATCAAGTATCAAGCAGAACAGTAATAGTTACAAGTTGCCTTTCTTCCCCTCTCTTACTTAAAAACTGATGCTAGATGCAAATACTCAAAGAGAACAAATTGTGACAGGGTCAGTCTTCACTCTCAAAGTGACTGGATCATGACTGGTCATGAGTGATCCAGTCATTTTGTGTGTCTTATTAATAGAGGGAGGTACCTTTCTGATCAATTCTGCTGCTGCTGCTGTGATGATTATTGACCTGAGCTGTGGTTGAATTCACTGGTTATGCGAATACCTAGTGTTGTACAGAAAACGATCAGATCCTTTCTTGTTGGGGTTGTCTGAAACAAAATTGATGGAAGAAGCACTATTGGAATTTAGTGTTGAAAGTGATTAGAATTTGGCAGATAAAAAGAGGAAAAGAAGCATCCCAGGTAGGTGGAGATGCTAAAAGTTTCTTGGGGACCAATAAGTAAAGTGGAACAACATGTTCTTGGGATGCGACTGCAGTTGTTGGGGTGTTAGGTGCATGTTCCAGTTTCTTTTATCCTTTCAGAGAAGCTGAGAGCCAGAGTTTATCTCCCCTTTGCTTCTTCCTACATCAAGGAGAGTATCCGAGATGCTTATATTCTTGATCAGACTGTTTACTTTGCACCTAGTGAGATGGCTGCTGAACATTTGAAAGTTTGTAAGTCATTTGTTGTTCTCTGTGGTCTAGGAAACTCCGGGATCCAGAGCTCCATCAACTCCCACAGGTAGGTGACTTAGAAGCCATTCCCTAAAGTGAATGCTGTAAAAGTTGGGGTGCTCAATGTGTGCAGAAACTACTTTCAGAGATAGCCTGCAGATCTGGATTTGTTTCTGGAGAAACCCAGGGGTAAATGTGTGGGGAGTGCTCACTCTCTTGTTCAGGGAAGTAAAAGTCTACATCCTCCTAGCAAAATCTTTTTTGTCTGAAGTTATCGCTGAAGCAAACCAGGGAAGAAAACACAGGATGACCACTTTCCCTTTCAAGTCTGGAGAGGTCCCCCAGCCTTTCTCTGGTGGGAGATTGTGGGAATTAATCTCAGGAGCAGTCCAGGGGGAAAGATGCAAGAAGTCCCCCCCCCCATTTAGGCTCCAGAAGGTTCACTCTTGATTTGCTATGTGAGCTCTAGATACAGGGTTGTTATAAGCCAGAACTATAGGAGCTGCTGTAAAAGCATGTAGCCAAACCCTTCCCTGGGGGGAAACTGGAAGGTGGGCTACTCCCCAGGGCTATAGCTGCTGTATGTGCTCATAGAGTTCAAAACCCTCCTTTTTGTGTGTGTGCTTCAGGGAAATCCTTCAATAAGGCATTGTGCTCAGGGTGGAGTTGGTGCATCTGTAACTTACCCATTTTGGTGTAGATTTTTTCTCAGATGTGGTATGTAGGAATCTTTCAACTGGATTCTGGCTAGGTCTTGGAGAGAATTATGCTAGGTGCTGGTGTTTACTTGATGTCTGTAGGAGGGGGGATAGGCAGGAGTCTGCTATTCCATCAGAGAAATGTGCTTTTCTAGTTTATGCAGTAGGTGGAGTTGAGCAATATTGTGATAACTCAGAAAATCTTATTCTATCACTAAAATAGCTAATAACCGTCTTTTGGCTACTTCATTTCTTTTTTTCATTCTTGTTTCTGTAATGCATGAATTACATGGAAAATATCCTTTTATGATTGTCAAGAGAACAGTGCTGTCTAGATTTTTAAATCACCAGAAGTATTTTCTTCCCTATCTTCCTGCCTTCTCCCACCCTGATTATCTTTGTCTTTATATAATAAAAAGATATTTATCAACACCAATAATTGAGAGAAAAGCATCTTTTTGTGGTACATCTTTTAGATCTATCTCTCCCTGACAGCTATGCAGAAGTTGTGTATGGGTCAGTGACGTGATTTCTAAGAAAAGCCACTGTTTTTATATTCAAAGGAAAATGTTCTAGTTTCATGCATCTGTAAACAAGGAATAGGTGACTATCTCTGAAGATTTGAGGTGATTTCCATTTTAATCAAATGGCATAAACTATTAATGTTTACCCTTAAATTTATAATAACAGATGAAATAATAATATTGCTATCTAGGAAAAAAGACATGATGCCAGCTACCTCAAAATTGTACTAATAGATAATATAGTGGTTGTTTTGGCTTTTGGTCTGTCATATCTTACATTTTTATTTTAAAATATTTTAAAATAACCTGATATTTTAAAATAACCCTAAGTCATCTGTATTAAAAGAAAAAAACATTATATATTATAGTACCTTTGCTTAGTTGCTAAAAAAATGCCTTTTTATTTCATTTTATATTTTACATATTTTAAAAACATAAGTTGGTAAGTCATAATCCTAAATCAACATGGCGCAGGCACGTATAGATTAATTGAATAGTGGTTTCACCAAACAGAAAGCATAAAAACATATTTTATCTTTCACCTGACTTTAAATAGAGCTGCACTTACATTATCTCAAGTGAAGAAAACCCTTTTGCTATCAAAGAATTCACAAAATACTCAGCTCCTTCATTTCCTTCATCTTATAAATGGAATAAAATGGACCATAAGAAATATTAAAGAAATTATACATGGCACTTAGCACACTGCCTAATATAGAATGGGTATTCAAAAAAGTCAATTATTGTTTTCTTATTCCTGAAGAAGCTTCAGATATAGGTACAATTATAAATAAAAAATTGTAAAACTGCAAACTAAAATGTAATTTTCAATAGAACCATTCATTTTAAGCTATACTCTTTTTCTTTTTTTTTCTTTTTTTTTTTTTTTTTTTTTTTTTTTTTGAGACAGAGTCTCACTTTTTTGTCCAGGCTAGAGTGAGTGCCGTGGCGTCAGCCTAGCTCACAGCAACCTCAAACTCCTAGGCTCGAGCGATCCTTCTGCCTCAGCCTCCCGAGTAGCTGGGACTACAGGCATGAGCCACCATGCCCGGCTAATTTTTTATATATTTATCAGTTGGCCAATTAATTTCTTTCTATTTATAGTAGAGACGGGGTCTCGCTCTTGCTCAGGCTGGTTTTGAACTCCTGACCTTGAGCAATCCGCCCGCCTCGGGCTCCCAAGAGCTAGGATTACAGGCGTGAGCCACCGCGCCCGGCCTAAGCTATACTCTTTTTTTCATCATACATTTATTGAACATGCATAGCACCCAGACAATCTGCTAAGCACAAAGAACTTAAAAAGCTAAGCATAGGCCTTGGCATCATGAGACTTGCATTGGTTTATACTATATTAGGACACAATTCCTAGTATACTTTTGCACACTTGTTACTCTAATGCCTTATATAAAAACTGCTTGGAATCTACAATTATTAGAATGTAGATAGAGTTGGCATAACAGAATATCACATGTATTCTTTTGCTTATTTTTATAAGTCAGATTTTTATCTTGCTCATAAAATGAGGAAATAAAACCTCAATTTATCTCAAAATAAACAGGGTATGAAGGATGCACAAATCACAGTTGAATATCCATTACCTGTTTTAAATTTGTTTAATGGATAAACTCACAAAATTTGAAACCTGTAAACAAAACATTCTTACTTTAGGCACAGCAATTACATAAGCAGAATAATAGCAACAAAATATTATCCTTCTTTTATATAAAAATAAACATATGAAATGTCATGTTAGCCCAGCATCCTATTAATAACCAGCATGGATTGGTGATGAAGCATTCTTTCAGTACTGAGATGAAAAAAAAATGCATGTCACAGAATAATATGAGCACAGTGGAGGATTTGGTAGACTACTAAAATGAATCAATTTGAGCTCTGAAATGAAGAATCACTTTGAAAATGTAAATGAAATAAAAAGAAAGCATGACCAAAAAAAATTATTCCCTTAAGACTGTAAAACAAGGGCATTATGCATTCTACCTAAAGCAATGACTATGTCTCCACCATGAAGGAAATCTTATTTTAACCTGTCTAAACAAGAGAAATTGTTTTCCTATTCATATAAATATTTGTTCTATGTTTGTACAATATGTAATTCAATAGGAAACAGAAGCTTATTATCCATCCTTCTCTTGCATGGAGGTCTGTGCTTCTTCATTCTTTATTCTGATGACTATGGCATTGCCAACATCATCAATAAACACTTATCATTAAGCCAACAAAATTATAGCTGTTAGGGCAAAAATTGTATTGTTACACATGGATTCCTCAACTGAAAGAGTTGAAAATTGTTCAAATCCCATGAATATTTCTAGAACTCTGCAAATAACACTGTCATCTGTTTACAAAAGGATTCATAGCCATTTCTTTTGTGCCAGGTACTGTGCTTGATGTGACAACTAAACATGTTCACAGTCTATTGGTGAAGATAGATGTCCAATAATATGAAATGCTAAAGTCTGTAATGAATTTCTGCCAGACGAGCATCTATCTGATTTCAGAGGATGTAAGAATAGCCTTCTGAATGTACAAGCCTCATAACTGACAAAAAGCAGGATTCCCTAAATAAAAATTCTCTCTGAAAGAAAATAGGAAAAAGAAGAGAAACGTTCTATAAGACTTTGGAGGGAAAACAACAAAGATTATGAAATAGCTAGAGTAATTACTGTGTGAATTTCTTTGGAACTTTGGTTCTAAAACATTCCTTAAAAATATTGATATATTATTTTCTGGAGACAGCTTTTGATATTATCTTTGCAGCTATTGTGAATGGTATTGAGTATTAGATTTGACCCTCAGCTTAACTGTTTATTGGGTTATAGACATGCTGCTGATTTATGTACATTGACTTTGTATCCTGAGACTTTGCTGAATTTATTTATCAATTCCAGGAGATTCTTGGTAGAATCTTTGGAGTATTTTTTTTTTAGACACAAGATCATATCATCAATGAAAAGTGATAGTTTGATCTCCTCTTTCCCAATTTGGATACCCTTTCTTCCTTTCTCTTGCCTATTACTCTGGCTAGAACTTCCAGCACTATGTTGAATAGAAGTGGTGACAATGGGAGTCCTTGTCTTACTCCAGTTCTTAGGTGAGATGCTTTTAACTTTTCCCCATTTTGTATGATATTGGCTATGCATTTGTCATACATGACTTTTATAACTGCGAGATATGTTCCTTCTCTGCCTATTTGTTGAGGGTTTTTATCATGAATAGGTGCTAGATTTCATTGAATGTTTTTTCTACATCTATTGAGATGATCAATATGGTCTTTGTTTTTCCTTGTGTTTATGTGGTAAACCACATTTATTGATTTACATATTGAATCACTCTTGTATCTCTGGGATGAAGCCCACTTGGTCCTGGAGGATTATTATTTTGATATGCTGTTGAATTCAGTTTGCTAGAATTTTATTGAGGATTTTTGCATCTATATTCATAAGGGATATTGGTCTCTAGTTTTTGTTATAGTTGTTGTTGTTATTGTTGTGGTGTCCTTTCCTGGCTTTGGTATCAAATTGATATTGGCTTTGTAAAATGAGTTGGGGAAGATTCCCTCCTTCTCAGTTTTATACAATAATTTCTGTATTATGGGTACCAGGTCTTATTTGTAGGTCTAATAGAATTTGGCTGTGATCCATCTGGTCTAGGACTTATTTGTTGGGAGGTTTTTTATTTCTGTTTCAATCTCATTATTCATTATTGTTCTGTTCAGAAGTTCTCTTTCTTCCTGGGTGAGTCTTGGGGCGCTGTTTGTTACCAGGAACTTACCCATTTCCTCTACATCTCTAGTTTATTTATGTAGAAATTTACATAGTATTCATGAAGAATATTTCTGCAGTATCAATTGTAATGTCACCTTTTTTTTTTATTTCTGATTGAGCTTATTTGTATCCTGTCTCTTCTGTTCTTACTTAATCTAGCAAGAGGTCTGTTGATTTTGTTTCTTTTCAAAAGACCAACTTTTTGTTTTGTAAATCTTTTATATTGTGTTTTTATTCTGCTTTGACCTTAGTCATTTCTTTTCTTCTGCTGGCTTTGGGTTTAGTTTTTTCTACCTTTTCCAATCCTTGAGGTCTGACACTAAGTTGTCAATTTGTGATCTTTCTGTCTTCTTTATGTAGGAATTTAAGACTATGAATTTTTCCATAAGGAATGCTTTTGCTGTGTCCCATAAATTTTGAGAGCTTGTGTCCCTTTGTCATTCAATTCAAAAAATTTTTTGATCTCCACTTTAATTTCATTTTTGACCTAATAATTGTTCAACAGTAGGTTGTTTAATTTCTATGACTTTGTGTAGGTTTAAATGTTTTTATCTAATTGATTTCTAATTTTATTTCTATGTGGTCTGAGAAGGTACATGGTATTTTTATTTTTTTTTTTAATTTGTTGAGACCTGTTTTATGCCCTAAGGTATGATCAATCTTGGAGAATGTTACATATACTGCTGAGAAGAATGTGTATTCTGTAGCTTTGGGGTAGAATGTTGTGTAAATGTCTGTTAGGCCCATTTGATTTAGAGTTTGGTTTAAGTTCATTTTTTATATTTATTTTCTGCTTTGATAATTTGTTGATCTCGGACAATAGGGTGCTGAGGTCCCCAGCAATTACAATGGTGCAATTTATTTCTTTGCTTAGTTTTAGTAGAATTTGTTTTGTGTATCTGGAAGCTCCTATGTTAGACACATATGTATTTAGTATTATGTCTTCTTGTTGAATTACTCCCTTTACCATTATATAATGATCATCTTTGTCTTTAACATTGTTGACTTATAGCCAATTTTATCTGATATGGGAATGGCTGCAAGTGACCTCTTTTTATTTCCATTTGTGTGGTATATATTCTACAACCTTTCATGGCAAGTCTGTGTGCTTCCTTATGGTTTAGATGTGGTTCTTGGAGACAACAGATGCTTAGGTTGTGGTTTTCATCTATTCAGCCAGCCTATGTCTTTTTAGAGGAGCATTCAGTCAGTTAATATTAATTGATACAATTCATATGTGGTATGTTGGTATGTTCATCCTATTGGGTAATCCTTTATTGCTTTAACACTTGTTTTGTAAGTGTTGTAAGGTTTGGTTTTTTTTTTTTTTTTTTTTTTTTTTTTTAGGTGATTTTACACTTGTAGGTATCTGTTGTGCTGATTTGTGTCTAATACTGTTCTGATTATTTTGTGCAGGGCAGATCTGGTCATGGCAAATTCACTCAGCGTTTGCTTGTCTGACAAAGGCTAATTTCTGCAATGATTGTGAAACTTAGTTTTGCAAGCTACAAAATTCTAGGCTGGCAGTTGTTCTACTTAAGTCAATTGAAGATGGGACTCCAATCTCTTCTGGCTTGTAAAGCTTCTGCTGAGAAATCTGCAGTTAGTCTGGTGGGTTTTCCTTTGTAAGCTATGTGATGCTTTTATCTTTCTGCTTGCAGAATTTTCTCTTTAATTTTGACTTTGTTCAGGTTGATTACTCTGTGTCTTGGAGATGACCTAATTGCTATGAATCTTCCCAGTGTTAATGTCCATATTTTATCTGTATATCTGAATTTCTGGGAAGACCAAGAAAGTATTCCTCAATAATTTCCTCAATTAGATTTTCCATGATTTTAGCTTTTTCTTCTTCTCCCTCAGGGATACATATAATTCAAGTGTTAGTTCACTCCACATAGTCCCATACATCTTTCAGTGATTGCTTGGACGTTTTTATATTTTTATCTGCTTCCTTGTATGACTGAGTTAACTTGAAAGCCTTGTCTTCAAGCTCTGAGATTCTTTCTTCTCTTTGGTTTAGCCTGTTAAAGTTGTCTGCTATATTTTGAAATTCCCTAAATGATTTATCTCTGTAAGTTCTATTATATCATTTCTTATGTTGTCTAACTGTCTAGTGACATTTTCATTTTTTTCATTGATTACCTGAAATATTTTTTAGCTTCCTTTTGTTGGTTTTCAACTTTCTCTTCAATTCTATTCATATTATTTGCCACCCATATTCTGAATTCCATTTCTGTCACTTTGACAATTTCCTTGTGGGTGGAGTCCATTACTGTAGTTCTATTGTTTTCCCTTGGAGGTGTCAAACTCTTTCGTTTTTTTCACGTTGCTAGGGTTCTTTTTCTGGTTTGTTCTTATTTGGCTCCTTTTCTCTTGAATCTTGGTTAATAGGATTACAGGGCACCTCCTCTTCTGCTGGAGACTTTCTTGATCCAAGTACATGAGTGATGGCAGCTGAGGGGTCCTGAGTGAAGATTGGACTTTGAGGATGTTTTGCTAGCCCAGCAGTAGTGGTGGGGACTCAGTGTTGGGGTCACGGGGTCCAGCTACAATGGTGGAGTCTCAGGGGTGGAGTTGCAAGCCCAGTGAGTCCCTGGAGCTTCAGGGGCAGAGCCTCTGACTTGGGCATGAGAGATTCAGAGCTGGCTCTGGGAGTTTGGGGGAAAGAGCTACCCAGTGTGGGTACTGATGATGCCCAGTTTCACGGGCATTGGTTTGTCTTAGCAGCGCAGGGTCCACATAGGTGTACCAAAGTTGATGTTCAGCCAAGGTTCTTTCCCCACACTTAGGACCCATTAATGTCACCCCAGGCTTCCCAAGTGGTGCCTATGGCATCTGGAGCTCCCCTTCTGTTCAACTCCCACACT
This sequence comes from Microcebus murinus, assembly GCF_040939455.1. Taxonomy (NCBI): domain Eukaryota; kingdom Metazoa; phylum Chordata; class Mammalia; order Primates; family Cheirogaleidae; genus Microcebus; species Microcebus murinus. The sequence goes on from NC_134116.1 coordinate 55,872,046, forward strand.
GGGAGGAGGCACTCTTGGCCCCCAGTCATAGGGCCAGACATGAGGGAGCATCTGTTCCCTCCCTAGCCCAATGGGTGTGATGGAAAGGCTACTGCTGGAAGGCTGGGTCCCTAGTGGATCTGGCTTCATGCACCAGAGTGATCAGAGTGGTGTCAGTTGCAGAAGCCTGAGACTGGCAGGCACCAAATCACCACTGCAATTGCTCTCTGGTAAAAATGTGTCTGCACAGACTTTGAGCAACTCCCCAATCAGCCCACAGGTATGCAGTGGAAGAGGGAGATCCCTCACAGATTGACCTGCCTAAAACTTTTATTTCTCTCCTAGAAAGACTCTGAGCAACTCCCCAATCATCCCAGAGGTCTGCAGTGGAAGAGGGAGACCCCTCAAAGATTGAGCTGCCTGAAACTTTTGTTTATCTCCTAGAGAGTTGTGTCCTATTGGGTGCTTCTATCCTGCTGTGTTCACCTCTTCCCAGCAGTGTGAATTATATTGGAACCTCAAGCTTAATCTCCAAGATGGTGGGTGGTGCTTGTAAGTAGCAGCTATACCTGGTGTGATTGAGTTGGTAGCTATTGTAATAAGCTGTATAGTTGTTCTCCCTGTCAGTGGTTTATGCTTGTAGGAAAGAGTCAACTACATAGATGTTCTTTTGTGCCTGTAATAAGCTCTAGTACCTCATGAGGAGCACTTAAATGCTCCAGGTTTTAGGATGGGCTTGTACCTCCCAGGTGGTTGCTTGTTCTCCATCATAGCAGAGGTGGATAGAGGAGTGATGCTGGGCGTGGTTAGGTTGAGTGATTCTGGGGGGCTTTGCAAAGCCAAGAAAAGGCTCTAAGGTCATTTTCCCAGGTGCTAGGGAAAGCTTATGGTAGTATGGTAGTAGGGTAATATGGTAGTAGGGTAGTATGGTAGTAGGAAAGCTTATGGTAGTAGGGTCAAGGAAGCCTCTCCAAACTGGGAAGACTGGTCATGAACAAGGGGCTGAAATTCCCTTACTGGTTGTTGGAAGTGAGTTCTGCCCCTATTGTGTTAGCCATGCCTTATAGACTCCAATTGCAAATGGATGCTACAATGTACCATACTTGGTTGTTATGGTTCCACAGGCTATGATCTTTTCCACTGGAGGACCCATCATAGTCTGCCAGTGTGACTTTTCTTGGGGGCATTGGTTCTCCCCCAGATCACCATGTCTTTGAACCCCACAGTATTCTCCCAGTAGTTCCATACATGTTGGCTCCCTTGCTTCCTGACTCCAGCTTCCAAATCTCCCCACTGTGTCCACTAGAAACCTGCTCAAGTCCTGGGGGCACAGGATCTAGCCTGCATGTCTGACCTGCTGATGTGCATCTCTAGGAAATGCCTGCAGGCAGGGAGCTCCCAGATTGGGCGCCCCAGGTCCACTGCAGGTCCTCAAGAGGAAAGACGTGGGTCCCACTCTCTGTGGAAACTTCAGGCTGGAGGATACACCAGTTTGGGAAAGGCAGCCACTGGCTAAATTCTTGACTCATTTGCTCTCCCAGTTGTGGTGGGTAGGGGAGTGGCTGGGGAGGATAAGGGTTGGAATGGAAAAAAACAGTTCTCTGGCCTCTGGGGTCATTCTTTTTGGAGGGGAACATTGCATAGAATGTCCAAGCTCTGAGATCCTGTAAGTTCTTCCCACTATTCTGTGGTTGCTGCAGTGCTTGGGCTTGTGGGCCCACAAATTTATTTTTAATGACCTTTCTTACTATTACTTGCCTTTCTTACTAGTACAATGGGATCAGTAGGCCAGTTTTGAACTTTTGTTTTTACTATTACCTAGGCAATGACAAACCAAGTTGAAACTTTACAGGTTATACAAACTACAGGGTAAATATTGTACACCTGAGTTCCTCCTTGCATCTCACTCTTTGTAAATTACATTATATTAACACTTGGTAATTTTTTTTCTTATAAATGGATAAACCTATAATCTTTTCCTTTGAGGAATTTAGAATGAACTTGTGTATGCTTTTTGAAAATTTATTTTATTTCTATTATTCAAGCATCACACTTAATCCATTTGGAATTTCAAATATGTCTCCAAAGGGTGAAGGGTGAGAACAATTATAATTTATACTTTTCATCTCAGAGTGATGCAGTTTCTACGTATGACACACTTAGAAATCATTGATTAATCATCTCAATGCTTTTAGAAAATGGATATTATCTCTAGAGTTTCATGATTTAAAACTAAATATATATATAGTCAATAAATCTGAATGTTACCTAGTTTGAGGAAGATCCAAATCACTGCCATAGAAAATGTTTTATATGTGAATTTGGTGATATAAAGCAATGAATTTGTTAGTGTGTGGCATTAATTGACATATATCATTTCTTAAATTATTTTAGGACATAGTAAAAATCATACATGTTTTAACATCATCTCAGAAAAAAATTCAATGTCAATTTAAAAATATGATCTTTTAAAGGAGCTCATGGAATTTATTATATATGCTTGCAAACTATGTATTTATAAGATTGTCAGCCTCAAAAAAACAAAACAAAACAAAACCAAAAACCATGAGAACTCTTTTTAAATTTAGCCTATTTAGAATTTGGCATGGAAAAGCTTTTATGTGAGAATTTGTACTAAAAATATCCATGATTTTTCGCTAAGTCCCAAGGAAATATAAATGAATAAAATAAGTAGTTAATCATAATCGTCTTTCTCTCATCTCTCTGTTCACCAGTGTACATGTGTGCTTTCCACTTGAGTTTTGTGCTTACTAAGAATCAGTTGTCTTTGTTCTTGGACCTATTTATGGAAGTTTCACTTGATGTTTTAATTATAATTTAAAAAAATTTAAACTGATGAAAAGAGTATAAAATAGAAGTCTTTTCCTTCATGTTAACTATTATGAATGCTTTAGAAAATCATCAAAAAGGTGAGCTGTGAAAAAATATCCTGTTAAATTAGTTGTGGGTAAAGCAATTATAAGAGACTAAGAATTATAAAGATCTACCCTCAGGTTGCAACATAAGTGTTGGCAAATTCCCACTATGCCATAAAGAGAGTGAAACAAAACTCAGAAACTATTAATGTCTGCTATATTAATGTCTACTAATGTCGGTTTTGCAGGAAAAAAAATAATAGATTTTTTCCCTTTTATTCAAATATGAGTGCACATATAATACATATGCTACAAATTCAACCAATTTAAGATATTTGTGTATAACTTTTAATGATTCTACATTTAACATGATGCTTGTTATTAGTCAACCAAAGACACATCCTGACAGAATTGAATACAAAATTTCTACTCTAGTATCTTGACCCATGAGAAAATCAACCATAGGAGGAGGTAATTTTCTCTAATTTTTAGTGTTTGAAAAACATGGATGTACCTCCCCAAACTAAAACATAATGGTAAGACTCAGTCTTATTATTCATATAATTAAAATGAAGCCTACAAGACCAATAGTCAAATCTCAGTTTTAGGCAAAAGAAAATCTTCAAGTTTATGAATCAAAAATGCCTTTATTTCCATTTTTCTCTCCATTTTTTTTTTTTTTGTGAGTACCTCCTTCATCCCAACTAAATGCTGTTTTAGTCTGTTTTGTGTTGCTATAATAGAATAACTGAGACTGATTTATTTAGGGAAATTAAGTTTATCTGGCTTATTATTCTGGAAGCCAGGAAATCCAAGATTGGGCAGTCCATTTGGTGAGTATCTAGTGCTGCTTCAATTCATGGCAGAAATCACATGCAAAAGAGACAAGTAGGGGAGGTTGGGTATGCTTCCAACAACCTGCTCTCAGAAGAACTAATCCATCCCCTGAATGTAATAACTCATTCACTTCTGAAAGACAGAATTAATCTATTCATGAGTGTGGTGCCACCATGACCAAAACACCTCCCAACACTGTCATATTAGAAATCAATCTTCAACATGAGTTTTGGTGGGGACAAACCACATCCAAACCATAGCAGATGTCAAAAACCATTTTCTCTTCCTCATTTGAATAACTTATTTATATTTAAATTTCTGGGCCATACTTCTAAATATGTCTCCCCATTACTCTAATATATTAGAACACAAGGGAGGGCTTAGCTAGTTATGTTCATGTATTCAAAAAAAAAAAAGTCTGACTATTATAGGAAAAGGGCACTAAACTGTGAGCTCACAATTAGGTTCTATTCTTGCCTCTCTAATCTATGTGAACCCTGAGAAACAACTTTCAGACCTCAGTTATTTCATTTGTAACATTAGGGGATAAAATTAGAACTATGGCAGTTTACAATATGCCAGAAACTACCCTAAATATAGTTCATTTATTGCCTTACACTTAATTTATGTAAGGTATTGTTAGAATAAGAGACTAAAAGACAGGGCTGAGACCAGATTCAGAGACTTGATGATTAGGTGAAGCTGTTAAAGTAAACAACTACTTCCTTTTGGAATAGCTGCTCTTTTTGAACCTGCTCTCTTGAGAATGTACTTTTGCTTTCAATCTTTCAATAAAAGCTGTTTATTTGTCTTACATGGTGCACATAAGACACCACATAAGACAAATACGTTTGTCTTATGTATTTTCTTCCAAAGATCACCAAGAACCTGGAAAAATCTCCAGGCAGAGGCTGTAACTGTGTGAATTATAATACGTATATAATGCAAATATTATTCCCATTTTACTTATAAACAAACTGAGGCTATGTCAGGGAGTGGCAGACATCAGGAGGAAAACTTAGGTCCGCCTAAACATTATATTCAACAGGATAATTTGAAATCCATTAGTTGTTTTAAAAATAAAGAATGTTATTTTTATAAATTAGCCGAGCTTGATGATTGATTCAAACAGTAAATATTTGCCTATTTACCTACTTTGTCAGCTGAGTTTAAGATAAAGCTCAAGCGAAAGCACAGCAGAATAAACCTATGACAGGACAGATAAGAGAGAGAGAGACAGGTTTCTCATTTTGCAGCATTTATAAAGTGAGTTTCAGGTGGATCACTTCTCCTCTGTGAGCGTTCTGATACATTTTTAATATATATGTTTATTTATATTATCCTGAAAGCAACACACAGTTTCTGGATCAGGGACAGACTATTATTACTTACAGCAATAACCACATTGATTCCCCATGGCCCGTTCTTCCCCCTCAAGGCAATGCATAGAGAACAAGATATAGCCTATGCATACCAAAATGTTTTGGGGAGGGGGGCCACAAGAGAGGAACCTCAAAATTACAAGTTTGGGACTTTACATGGCCTGCATCCTGCCCTCTCAGATGCCAACCACCAGAGAGAAGGGGAGAGCAGGACAAAGGGGGTAAGGGGGTGAGGGGGAGAGAGGGAGAGAGGGAGAGAGGGAGAGGCAGAGAGAGAGAAACTTTATCTTTCTAAAGTAAATAAAGTTTCTCTGGGAGGAGAAGGCAAGCATTTGGTTTCAGAGGCATAGATTTTGTTATCCTTTGAGAACAAATGTTTCAACCATAAAATAAATCATCAGCTCTGGCCCAAATGCTCTTAGAATGAAGAACAAATGGATTTAGAGAGGTATTTATATAATTTATATATTATTATCTATATTTATAGCATGTCTTTTTTCTTTGCTCAGAAAATCCTAACCATACAGTAATATGAAAGTAATGATATTGTTTCTCAACAACTTAGTGTCCTCATCTGTAAAATAAGAGTATTGCTATAGAATATCCCCAAATTCCATCCATTTATGATGCTTTTTATAGACGTGATAACTTCATTAAGTGAAAATGTTCAGAAACAATAAGGTGAATTTGAGACATCTAATGACAAAATGGTAAATTGAAGAAAGCATTGGCCTAGGTGTTACTACTTCTCTGATCTAGGGCAAATCACTTAAACTGTATCAGCCTCTATGTTCTCACAGGTTAAATTTCTAGCTTGGACTAAAATGAATCTATTATTTTTGTAAGACAATAAGCTTATTTCTGAGTCACAATATGTGGATATGTGTGCTTTTAAATTATATATATGTATATGTATGTATATAAAAGTCCATTTATATTCTCAAAATTGCACCAATGGCTTTATTGTCCAGATCTATAGTTGCTATGTGAAGTAAAGAAATATTTGAGTCACTCATCTAAAGCATGCCATGAATCTATTTTTCATTAATCATAGTTCAGACCAGGTGCTAGTTGATTTTATTTTCCTAGGAGAGATTGGGAAAGAGAATGGTGTTTTGCACAGTGGCCCTCAAACTTTAGCATGCATCAGAATCACCTGGAGAGCTTGATACTATTGTTGTGACCTTACCAGAGTCTCTTATTCAGTACATCTGGTATTATGGCCAAGAACGTGCCTTTTGAAAAAGTTCACAGGTGATGTTAATGCTGTTGGTCCACAAACCACACTTTAGGAACCACTGGCCTACATTTATATAAAAAATATTTCTAAACCTTTAGTGTCCAGGAATTACTTGGGGAACTTGGAAAAATGTGCATTCTGATTCAGTATATCCAGGATGGTGCTTCCAATCTGCATTTGTAACAGGTTCCCAGGTCACATTTCTTTTCATGGTCCATAGACTATACACGTGGACTACAAATGGTCAACATAGGCATCATCTGGGAGCTACCAGACATGCAAAATTGAAACTCAATTGTAAAAACATGGTAACTATAATAATACTGTATTGTATACTTGAAATTTGCTAAAATAGTACATATTCCCCCCTACACACCTACAAAAGGTCACTATGTGAAGTAATGGATATAATATAATGTGATATAATATATCACTATATAATGGATATAATATAATGGATATAATATAATGGATATAATATAATGTGATATAATCTATCACAATATATACATATATCAATCATATTGAACACTTTAAATACAATTTCATTTTCAATTGTACCTCAGTAAAGCTGAAAAACAACTTTGACATATACAGACATATATTGATTGTCCACTATGTGTCACACATTATTAAGTTGGCAGGACCCCAAAATGAACTAGACCCTGTCTGAAAGCTCACTGAGGTTTAGAGAGGAAATCAGAAAATTAGAAACACATATAAGAAGTACAAAGATAAAGCCATGATAAACACAAATCTATAGAAACACAAATCACAAGCCAATTAGCTTTGATGAGAAGGGAATGATGTCTGGGAGCAGCATAGAGGGCAGGTCTTAAAGAAATGCAGATATGATTTATGTTACCTAAAAGTCTCAGAAAAATTAAACCTAACATGCAATATGAGAACACCAGAATCCATTGAATAAACATGTGCACCAGAGTAGGCAAAATAAATTAATTAATAGATCACCACTTTAAATAGTTAGAGGGAACAAGCAACCATTTTGACTTTAAAAGGACCTGAACTTAGCTAACCAAATAAACAGCTGGTTTAAATTAACAAGCTTCACTGTTCAACTAAATAAATAAGCAAATAAAATGAGCCTCCAGGATTTCAAGCAAGGTAAACAATGCTCCAGAAAATTATTCAGATACCTGAGATTTAAGTTAATGCAAATATGACCCAGGCTAAAGCAAAGAAAACTTACCAGATTTTTACTGGAAGAGAAGGCCAAGCTCAGCAGCCTGGACCAAGTTTAAACCCTCACCAGAGCTCTGATTGGCCAGAAAATCTCTGCCTCCAAATATTCCCAAGCCTGATAGGCAATTTTCAGAGTCAGGGCACTGTAGATAGTTGAATCCTGCTATAATTGGAAGTCTCATGAAGAAATATTTTCCTCTGATGTAGTAGAAATTGTAAACACTCCAAGTGTTCAGCTACCTGCCTTTTTTTGTAGACAATAGAAAATTAAAACAAAACAACAAAACTGTGCTTACATTCTAAATGGAGAAACTTATAAATTAAAATTTAAAACACTTATACAAATAGGCATAATTAAGTCAACACTTACAAAATGGTTTCTGGTAGAATGTTATGCCATTTTCACAGTATCAAAGTAAAGAGAACTAAATAACTGTTGTGTATGAGGAATTTTTGAAAGCAGTTGCTATTTGGAGGCGGAAATGGAGACAGGTTGTGTACCATCCTCCTAATATTATCTGTTAAGAGAATTGATCTTTAACTCGTGGCAAGTGAGAAATGGCTGACACTGAGGCTAGGCACTTCTAAACGCACACTCACATCTCCTTGGTTCTCTGGATTGAATCTCAACACCAGACCTCATTTTAGAAAGTCAGGAAACAACAACTAGAAACAAGAGTTCAAGTTTAAAAGTCTTCTATCTCTTTAGAGGGAGAATTTTGAATCTATGTTCAAGAGCATGATTTCCACAAAGGGGGGAACACATCCACTCGGTGCTAATTAGCTTAACTGGGGGCACAAATGCCCTAGAGCTAGGTTTTTTTATTACAGAAATCATTTGGACTTAGCACTGTCAACTTAAAACCATGCAGTGAATATAATGTTAATGTGCTCCCTCCCTTCCGACCCTTGGTTACGTTCAGTGTTTATTGAATGCTTACTATACTTAAAAAGTTACAAATATATAACCTCTGAGAAAAGCTCCATAATAATATTGGTCAGTTTGCAACGCAGATTACCTGACATATAATGGAATACCACTCAAATCACAATTGGCCGGGCACTATTGATGGCATTTTTAGAGTATGTGCAGTTCGTGCCCTCCCATTCTTGTGTTACATAACACCTTTAATGGCCTGGCTCACTGCTACAGTCTTGGGGCCATCCTCACCTCTTGTTTATTTACTTCATTTTAATGAATGCCAGAACTGAAGGGGATTTTATATGCCTAGGACTGAAAGTACTGTCCCTGCTTAATGGAATAATACAAAATCTGGACGATTCATGGCCCTGACTTTTAGATAGATGAAATGGAGTGGGGAAGATGATTTCGAAATAAGGGTTTTTGTTTGTTTGTTTGTTTAGGGTGAAGCAAAAGCAATTTTTAATGAAATGACATTACATCTTTCTTTTTTGTTTTGCTTTGTTTATAAATACCTGTTTCTGTAGTTAAATATGCACCAGTTAAAGCCCATGTAATCAAATATAGAAAATAAAATGAATGTACACATTTTCTGAGAACTGCTCTTTTTAGATTTTAAAGTGATGTTATCCTCTATTTAAACATATGCTTGTAAGTGCACTGACTCAGAGTATATTGGATGTGTCAGAATGTGGAGTTTTAATAACTAGGAAAAAAATCTCAGATAAACTCGACTCTTAGACATGAACAAAAATGTCATTCTTCTTGCAGCTAGATTTTAATACATCCTGGAGTGCTGGAAATCAATATCAAATCCCAGGGTCCTTCTGCTGAGATATTCAAAATGTTAACTCTAATGGGAGGCATATCAGGAAAAAAACTCAGACATAACCTAGGACTGAGCAGTTCACATAAGAACTAGCAAGAGCTATTGCTCAAAATCTAAACACATCTTGTATCTTTAAATAACAAAACAAAACCTTTTTTCATCATCATGATTTTAACAAACAATGTAACCATTTTTCAGAACTGAAAGCCCAATATGAAGGTGGATAATTTTGGAGAAATTATTTTCTCTTGTTTAGTAATTATCATTAATGAAAGAAAGATTTCTTAAATACTAATAAATCAGGGCTGAATTGACTGACCATGCATCCAAATTGCTGCATTATTCACAGTGGAATTACTCCAAAGATTAGCTGCAAATTGCCCTCTAAATTGAATTTATGGTTTCATTTTTCATAACTACTGTGTTGTGACAGATGAAAGGAATCTGGGAGGAAAATGACAGCAATGGACCCAATTTGTTAGTGCTCTATCTATAAGATAGCCCAAACCATCTTTATAATTTATTTTGGCAAACATAAAAAACTGGGAGGCTGAAATCCAGGATATTGTAGCCCCCAACTCCCTTAGGGTCAGGGAAAGGTCAACAATGTGTTTTTGCCAAGTGGAGTGGAAGCTAATCAAATCAACATCCATGGACAAAGGAAGTTTACATGTATGATGCAATTGTTCTTGTGTTATGTTCTCTGATTTCATCCTCACAACAGCTCCATGGGATAGGTAATGGTAACCCCATTTTACAGAAAGGAAGAGCATGTCTGGGTAATCTTCCCAAGTTTGATCTGCTGAGAGGACTCTATCTTCAAAACCCATGTCCAGGATCTTCTGCCAGGCTACCTCCCAGAAAGGGCTATTGCTTGGATACTATTACCGATTCAGACCTCTTAGTTTTATGTTTAGCAGATCACTTGTAGTTTATTTTGCATTAAAGAAAACACAAATGACTACAATCCAAGTTAGAGAGAGGGCAACAAACCAATTCTACAAATTGGGCACCATGAACATGTTCAAATCTTCTGTACAACTGTTTTCAGACTATTATTGAAAAGCTGAAATAAAATAAGTGCTTCCAGATCAGAGAGACAGTAAAGGCCTCCCTCTTTATGTGAGATAGATAACTGGTTGCAATACAGAGAAGGGAAGACAATTTTGTTAGCCTTTAAATTGGGTTTGTATTGTCCAGGCCTCTCGGGTTAGAAATGATTGAAAACAAATATTGGGCTGGAGTTAGTGACAAATGCATTTGATGCCTTTAGGTTTATAAGACACCAGTATGTGAACATACGCTCTGTTTGTAAGACAAATGATTAGGCAGCCTCCCACAGCTTTCTGTTTCTAAAGGTTTAGAAAGTGTCACCATTTTTCTTCTGTAATGGCCTCAGGTATCCTCTCTTTTACCAAACAAGCTTTCAGGTTAACATACAAATACCCAGGCATTGATGGCATTTCTAAAACACTCAAGAGCAAATTAAGTTATTTTTATTTACAGATAAGTATTTTCACATTTTCACAATATGCATGTTAATAAAGAATTTAAATGATCCTTTCAGATGACAGAAATAAGACCTATACCAGCTAGAGGGAAACTGCAAAGCTCTGTGTCTCTAGATAAATCTCTCAGTATCTTTTAACCTTTTAATAAAGTAATAATTACTTTATTACTGACTTTATAATGTACCTTTTATTAGTATATACAATTTAATTTTTTTGCCTCTGAAGATTATTTTTAACATTTTAATTTCTACTAGTGTACTACATATAGATATTTCTACTCTACCAGTGTGGAGTGCTATCTTTTTTTTTTTCTTTTGTTTGATTATTTTACATGAAACTAGAGTGTTTACATTCAAATTTAAAGTCAAACAGTATTCTTAGTTGATGACAAATATGAAAACAGAAACTTTACTTAGCTGTTCCATGTAAATGGACAATATGATAGTATTATAACTCTGGATGTCTAGATTAACTAAATACTTTTCATTTTGAATTTTGCTATCATATAGAAAAGACAAACCAAGGTCCGTGATGCACAAGGTATTTCAGTGGAGCGAGTTCAAATGTTCTGTTAGATATGCAAGCTCTGGCAAGTTCCTTAATATCTCTGAGCTCTGCTATTTTTCATTAAGAATGGGGCTAGTAATGCCTACTCATAAAAATTGTGTGAAGATAAGAGAACCAACTCTTTAGATCTTATTTATAAGATATGTCCTCAAGCATTTACATCATTCCTGAAAAAAGGGGTTGAACTTCACTACTAGTCAAGGAGAAAATTTCTCCTCTGATGAAAGAGCAAAGCAACGCTAAACCTAAATCAATGACTTGAATTTTGGTTTTAAGGATGTCTTTAAATATATAGTATACAAAAGATATAATAGAAAAAAATCCCAAGGAATATCCACAATATAAATAGTTCTAATCTTGGGACCCAGATTACATAAACTTTCATTTTTTTGGTACATATTTCTGGAATGTTTGAAAGGGAAAGAAAATAGACAGATATTCATCTTCTCTCTCTGTCAAAACATAGGAACAAGTAATAAAACTTTCAAGATTACTTGTAAAGAAATGTTTAAAAAGCTTTTTCTCACTCTGATTCTTAGCACAGAGAGCAGCAACACATGTAAGCCAAATTGACTGAAAGTCCAAAAATTATTCACATATGGTTTTCAAATATTCACCAGAAAGTACAAGTATATGTGCCTTAGTGAATGATATCAACAAAAGGCTTGACCACCTGTTCTGTTAAACTGTATCAATAACTCAAAAGCCAGATGTACAGAATGGAGAATCCTCAACTTCTCCAATGAAGACTTTAATGATTTTGTTGTGCAAATGATATAGGCAGAGCAAATGTTAGCAGGAAAGCCACATTCTAAGAACAAAGAAAATCGACTTTGTCCTGTACTGATCATTGCCTCTTCATCACCAACAACTTAATTGACAAAAGTTATGAGAGGTAACCACAGCAAAGAAACGACAAAGTAAAATACCTTGAAAAAGCAGCTGCTTAGATGCTCAAATTTGTGTACTTCCAATGTCTTTCCTGGCCCTGTTAGAGGAATTTGAAGACAATGCCGATAATCAAGTGAAAAATTGCAGAGAGCACAAAGGGATTTGTAGGGTCAGCCACACAAATTAAGGTGGTATTCATAACTATTCTGTTTCTGACACACCTCTCTGAGCAAGAGAATAGGGAATCTGGGGCTTGGCACTGACTCAAGTTCTGGGAGCTGGAAATGGGTGCACTGAGCTGGGATGTCCCATAGTAGACAGGGGAGGACAACCTAGAAGGCAAAAGACTTTCACTATAGCAGAGAGCGCAATGGGATTCTAAACGTAAAGTCAAGAACAATGTAGAGGTGCAGTGGGGTAGAGCTTAACTGGACCTAAGTTAATTCTCATAACTTCCTTCTGTCCTGTGTTATTACTCTGTATTTCAGTTCTATCTTCTTTGTACACTCCAAAATTTGAAAGTAAGTGACCAATGTTTGTGTAGATTTATCCAATATGTTAAAAATGGCCCACCATTGTTTCTTGCATCTTAACCCTTCCTTCTAAATTCATTTTTCTTCTTATATACATTCTTATATATTTTCTTCTTATATATATATTCTTCTTGTATATATTCTTTGATATATATTATAGTATTTTTTCCAGCTAAAGTCTGTAGGTCATATACTTTTCTTTGTCTGAAAATATATTTATTTGATTCTTTTTAAACAGATATATGTATTATATATAAAATAGACATAATATTTTGTTGAGTACAACAATTTATACACCAGCAGTATAGGAGATTTAAAGATAATTTTCAAACATAGGTAAAATGTGCATATATAGAGCTTGATAAATTTTTGTTTGGTGAACACATCCAGAATAAACCAGGGCAAACCAAGGCAAGAAATAGAACACGCTATCACCTTAGAATCTTTTCTCCTGCCCCATTCCAGTTATTGCTCCACCTGCCCCAAATGATAACTATAAACCTCAATGGCTATTTCTAACACCATAGATTAGTTCTACCTATTTTTGAACTGTATATAATTGGAATAATGTATGTAGTCCTTTTCTTAGGCTTCTTTCAGTAACCACTACAGTTGACACATCAATTCATGTTGTATAGAAGGTTTATTTTGTTTTATTGTTTCTTTTAATTATCATTGTTCTCTCTCTATATATATGTATATATCACTTTTATATTATAACACAATTTATTTCCCATTATACTGGACATATGGGCTTTTTGTGGTCATAGGCTACTATAAACAATGCTCTTATAAACAAACATTCTTTTTTTTTTTTTTTGACCTTTGGGTTACATTGTACATCTTTGCCTTTCCCTACGAAGGGTTAGAGGTATTCCCTCCCCCACACACAATGCTCACCACAACCCTAAGATGTGTATCTCCCCCTCGCCCAAACCCTGGTGAGCACTATCACCATTTGAGCACCGTAGTTTTAATCAGTCAGTACCAATTCGATGACGAGTAGATGTGGAGCCCATTTTCTTGATCTTGTGTCACCTCATTTTGGATAACAGGCTTAAGCTTAATCCAAGATAGCATAAGCGGTGCTAGCTCACTGTATTTCTTAGAATTGAGTAGTATTCCATTGTGAGCATATACCAAATTTTAATTATCCACTCATGAATTAACAGACACTTAGGTTGTTTCCATGATCTTGCAATAATGAATTGTGCTGCCATAAACATTGCATAGTGAATTGTGCTGTCTTTATAGTAGAATGTCTTATGCTCTTTTGGGTACATGCCCAACAATGCTATTGCTGGGTCGAATGGTATTTCTATATCTAGGTGTTTGAGGTATCTCCAAATTCTTTTCCACAGAGGTTGCACTAATTTGCAGTCCCACCAGCAGTGTAGGAGTGTTCCTGTCTCTCCACATCCTCGCCAGCATTTGTTGTTTTGAGATTTCTTGATACAAGCCATTCTCACTGGTGTTAGATGGTATCTCATTGTGGTTTTGATTTGCATTTCTCTGATGATTAGAGATGTTGAGCATTTTTTTATTTGTTTGCAGGCCATTATTATGTCTTCTTTGGAGAAGTTTCTGTTTATTTCTGTTGCCCATTACTTGATGGGATTCTTTGATTTTTTCTTGTTTATTCTTTTAAGTTCTTTTATCGGGTGGTGGGCAGATGGGAGGGGGGAAAAGGGGAAGAATATATACTGACTAAATAGGTGCAATGCGCACCACCTGGGGATAGGACACGCTTGATGTTTTGGTAAGGCAGGGGTGGGGAGAAGAATGGCAGGGGCAATATATGTAACCCTAACAATATTTGTACCCCCATAATATGATAAAATAAAAGAAAAAAAACATTCTTGCTCATGTCTTTGGTGTACATATGTACATTTTTGTGGAGGTAGACTTGTAGAATACTAATAGATTCAGCTTCAGTATAATAAATACTGCCAGTTTTCTAAAGCAGTAGTATCAGTTTATACACTAGCAATATATGTGATTAAAAGATAATTTTCAAAAATGGGTAAAATTATGACTCTCATACAAGTATAAAAATGAACATATGTTAAAGACTTTATTTAACACATTAGAGAAACAGGCAGATGTTATAGTCCATTTGAAAGATAATCCAAAGGAAAAAAAAACATATTTATGTGGAGTTGAAAGTAGCTCACAGATAATAAACAGGTGTAGAATCAGATAACTGAAAAGGATGTGTTGTATGTAGATAACTCATTTTTGTGAAATTATTCAAAGACAAGCTAGAATCAAACAACTTGTAGGAGGATACTTTACATAATGCGTAGTTTTTCATTGAACTACATTATTTTTTTGCAGGGAATTCCAATTGATCTCAAAACTCTCCAATATTTGTGAATCTTTTAAATTTTAACTATTTTTATGGGTGTGCATTGTGGTTTTAATTTAGATTATAGTGATGATTTATGATGGTATACATTTGTATTTGATATTAATAACTGGCCACTTGGTCTTCCACTTTGGTTAGTCTATTGAAGAAATGTGTACTTTTATTCAAGTGCACTGATTATTTTTTACTTCTGCATTTATAGGAATTCTTTACATATGCTAGATACAGGTACTTTGCCAGCACATGTATGCGATTTGCCTTTTCACTTGCTTAATAGTGACTTGCAACGAAGAGAGGAATTACGTGAAATACTCCTTGTTCAACTCTATTCTTGAAATATATAGCTTATATGGTCCTTTTATTAAAAAAAGAATTCAGCCCTTTGAAGATGTCATTCTATTTCTTATGGTTTCTAATTTTACTTTGGGGATGTCTTCTGAAAGTATGTTTGTTATTTCTTTTCAGATCTTATGTCTTGCTTTTAAGATTTATTTTTTTTTTTTTCTATTCTCAGAAGACTTCTAGTTTAACTCTGGAGTTCTACAGTTTCAACAACTTGTGTCAATGTGAATTTGCTTGTATCTAATCTACTTGGAATTCTTTCTATTCCCTGAATCTGAGTAATGAGGACTTTCAGCAATGTTCTTCTAATTTTTATCTTAAAAACTTGCATCTCTCATTCCCTCTATTGTCCCATCACAAACTCATATTAGATGTTTTTTGGACATTTCATTCTCTTCTCAATATGCCTGATCTGTTCTTATTTTCTGTCTCTGCATCTCATCCTGCTATAGTCTGTGTAATTTCTACAATCTGTTTTCCAGTTCACTAATTCACTCTCCAGTTGAGTATAATCATATACTTAACCCATCTTTTATATTTTAAATTCCAATGACAAATGTTTTAGCTGCAAAAGTTTTTTAAGGCCATTTTACTTATCATCCTACATGGTATTTATTTTAGTTCTAATATATTTCCTTTTTACCCCTCCAGTTATATCTTCAGCCTTTCTCCCTCTTTTTTATTTTGGCAAAAAACATATGACATAAAATTTATCATCTTAATCATTTTTAGGTGTACTGTGTTGTGCAAGACATCTCTAGAACTTTTTTATCTTGGAAACCTCAATGTCAATATCCATTAAAAGACTCCTTATTTCCTCTTTCTCCCAGCTTCTGGCAATCACCATTCTACTATTTTTAAGAATTCGACTACTTTAGAGGTCTCTTATAAAAGGAATCACGCAGCATTTTCTTTTTTAACTGGCTTATTTCACTTAGTATAATTTACTCAAGATTCATCCATGTTTTAGCACATGACAGAATTTCCTTTTTTCATAAGGCTGAATAATACACCATTGTATGTATATACTATATTTTCTTTATCCATTTATCTGTTGTTGATAGGGATTTAGATTGCTTCCTACCTTTTGACTAATGTGAATAATGCTGCAGTTAGCATGGGTGTGAAAATATCTCTTTGAGATACTATTTTTAATCCTTTTGGTTTGATACACAGAAGTGAGTTTGCTGGTTCATATAATAATTATATTTTCTGAGTTTTTGAGGGAATCCCATACTGTTTTCCAAAACAGCTGCACCCTTTAACAAATAACTACTGCACTACCAAAATGACCCAGGGATCCAAGTTATCTACATCCTTGCCAACACTAAAAAGTGTCTATTTTTTACATTTAAATATTGACCATTCTAAGAATGAGATTTACCTTATATCTTCATAACTGTAAACTGATGTCCCATTGTGGTTTTAATTTCTATTTCCCCGATGATTAGTGACGTTGAGCATCTTTTTGTATGCTTGTTAGCTCTTAGCATATCCTCTTTGGAAAAATATCTTATTCAAGTACTTTGTCTTTTAATTGGATTTGTTATTGTTATTGTGGCAGTAGTGGTGGTAGAGATAAAACACTCTGTATTCTGGATATTAATTTCATATCGGATAGATGGTTTGCAGATATTTTGTTTCATTACGTAGGTTGCCTTTTCACTGCCTTGATTATTTACATTGCTGCAGAGTTTTTAAATTTGATGTTATCTCACTTATCTATTTTTTGCTTTGTTGACTGTCCTTTTGGTGTCATATCCAAAACTGTTGGCAAATACAATATCATGAAACTTTTCCCTTAAGTTTTCTTCTAGGAATTTTATAGTTTCAGGTCTTACATTCAGGACTTTAATCTATTTTTGAGTTAATTTTTATATATTTTGTGAGATAAGAGTCCAACTTCATTCTTTTGCATGTGAATACCCATGGTTCCTGACACCATTTATTGAACAAACTATGCTTTTTCCATTATGTAGTCTTGGCACTCTTGTCGAAGATCATTTGACCATGTAATTTGGGTTTTTATTCTGAGATTTCTATTCTGTCCTATTGGTCTATATATCTGCCTCATGCTAGGAAGTTTTGATTACTGTAGCTTTGTAATATATTTTGAAACTGGACCATGTGAGACTTCCAGCTTTTCTTCTTTCTCAAGATCATTTTGGCTATTTGGGGTTTTGTGAGATTCCTTATGAATTTTGGGACTCTTTTTCTTTATTCTGCAAAAAATGCCATTGGGATTTTGATAGGAATTACATTGAATTTGTATTAAATAGATTTCTTTGAATAGTATTGACATTTTAACAATAATGTTTTGAAAGGGATCTTTTATTCTGAGTTTTAGGTCTCCAAAGTGGGCTTAAAATATTTAGCAAACCATGCTGTAAATAGATGTGCTGATATCTAGGTTTTATTGCTAGATTTATAGAATACATAGAGTAGATTTAGCATAATTCTTAAGGGCCCTAGGATTTTCAGAATGGTAAATGAGCATTGCCTTTAACTTAAAGTAACAAGATGCCATAGCCCCTAATGAAAGAGTCAGCCTGTTCTTTGAAGCTTTGAAGCCAGGTATTGACTTCTCTTCTGTAGCAATGAAAGTTCTAAATAACATCTTATTTCAGTATAAGACATTTTCATCTACATTAAAAAGCCACCTTCATTAGTTATCTTAACTAGATCTTCTGGATAACTTGCTGCAACTTCTACATCAACACATGCTACATCACATTACACTTTATATTCTGGAAATGTTTTCTTTTTTTAAACTTCATGAGGCAACCTCTGTTAGCTTCAAACTTTTATTCTGCAGCTTGCTCACCTCACTCAACTTTCACAGTACTGAATAGTTAGGGCTGTACTCTGGATTAAGATTTGGTTTAAGGGAAAGTTGTGATTTGATCTTCTATGCAGACCACTAAAACTTTCTCCATATCAGCAATATGACTGATTTGCTTTCTTATCATTCATGTGTTCACTAGTGTAGCACTTTTAATTTCCTTCCAGAATGGGTCCTTTGCATTCAGAACTTTGCCAATTATTTTGTGCAAGAGGCCCAGCTTTCAGCCTACCTTGGCTTTTGACATGCCTTCCTCACTAAAGTTAATCATTTCTGGCTTTTTATTTAAAATGAGAGACTTGAGATTCTTCCTTTCATTTCATTCCACCACTTAGAGGTCATTGTAGGGTTATTAGTTGATCTAATTTCAATATTGTTGTATCTTGGGGAATAGAGAGGCCAGGGAGAGAGAACAAGATGAGGGAACAGCTGGTCAGTGAAACAGAATACACAACATTTATCAATTAAGTTTGCTATCTTATATGAGCACTGTTCATGGTGCCTCAGAACAATTTACAATAGTAACATCCCAAATCACTGATCACACATCACTGTAATAGATATAATAATAATGAAAAAGTTTGAAATATTGTGCAAATTACCAATATCTGACAGACAGACATGAAATGAGCACATGCTATTGGAGAAATGATGCTGAAAGGCCTGCTTGAGGGAGAATTGCCAGAACCTTTCAATTTGTAAAAAACACAGTATCTATGAAGCGCAATAGAGTGAAGTATATGAAACGAGGTATGCTTATATAGAAACACAACTGATTTTTTTATGTTGACTTTATGCTTTGCATCTTTGCTAGACATTTTGTTCTAATAGGTTTCATGTGGCATATTTAAGATTTTCTACATGTAAGATTGTGTCATCTGCAAATTTTACTTCTTCCTTTCTATTTTGGATGCCTTTTATTTATATTTTATTTTATTTTTTGTCTTATTCTTCTAAATAGGACTTCCAGCAATATATTGAATAGATGTGGTGAGAGTGGTGTTGTGATTTTTATTGTTATGGTTTGTTTCTAATTTGATGTTGAGGTCCCTTTTTTAAGACTGATGGGCCATGTTTCTTTATTTCTTTGTGTGTCTTGTTATTTTTGTTGTGGTCCACCCATCGGAAAAACAGCCATCCCTTCCAGTCTTTATAAGGTTGTTTCTTATAATGGAAGACTTTCTTCAATCTGCCTGGCTTGACATTCTGTAGTCCTCTCGAATTTTTAAGAGGGATGCTTCTTTTCCGGGTCTGTAAATGTGATGTCCTAATTTGAGATATTTGCTGGTTTCTTTTTCAGAAGTTTGTAATCTCTTCCTTCCTCTTGTGTCTGTCTGTGATACTGCAGGCTTTCCAGAGCTGCCATAAAGCACCAGGTTCTATTTTGTTTTCTGCAGACCCCATGCATACAAAAGATACTGGTTTAATGAGTACTCTGAATCTGGTGAGGGAGACTCAGGAAGCCCTCCAAAACACCAGAAGATTGAATGCATATTCCACTCCTCTCTTTTCTTCCCAATAAATAAGCCACAAGTTGGGCACTTACTCCCAGTCATGCTGTGCATCCACACCTTTGGTCTCTGTGGTACTACAAATTCTCTGGCACTGCAATTAACCACCGAGATTTCTTTTGTCCTCAGCAGTCTCCAACTCTCCAAGCATGCTAGTTCTCTGTTGTCACTCCAAGACAGGCAAGACAGAAACCAATCTTTAGGCAGCCAACAAGGATTGAGTAGCTGAACTTTGAGCCTATATTTCATTCTTCTCTTTTTCTCCAAAGGGAGAAGATATGAGTTGGGCTTTTCGTCCCAATTGCAGCATACTGTGCCAGTTTGGGGGAGGGGGTGATGTGATTGAAATAAAACAGCTTTTCTTACCTTCAAAGTGGCTGTTCTTGGCTTTGAGCTTGCATGAAGTACAGTGACTACCTTCCTGGTTTTTAGAGTACTCATCAAGGCTTTTTGGACAGTATTTGGTTGTTAATTTAGTGTCTATGTAAGGAAACAAGGTCTAGAGCTTCCTATTCTGCCATCTTGCTGGCATCACTTCCCTGTTTCCATCATTTTTAGCATATTGTTTTAAAAGTCTCAAATTATCTATCATATGAAGTTTTTGGTGGTCTATTACTGCCATTTGTTGTTCCTGCTAGAACTCTTATTTGGAGTATATTTCTTTCTTGTGTACTTTTAATTTGGGATTGTGAACTTACTACCTCTGAATGAGAATACTGTGCAGCCTGCCTTGAGGTCTGGTGCATGCAAGGCGACTGGGCATTGCCTTCAACTAGTCCCCACAGCGAGACAATTTGCTGAAGGTCAATCTCATGATAATTCCCACACATGAGATTCCTAGATTATGCAAGTAGTGAAAATGTAAACCCCCATATGATGTGAAAGACATTTCCATGGTTACTAATTCTGGGGGAAACTTTCTATATTTTATTTATTCAGACATAAGACAGCTGACAAATCTGACAAGTCAGATTTTCTTTTTTTTTTTTTTCTTTTTGGAGAATTGTATTTTTACATTCTAATTTTATCAGGAAAATATTATTCATCTATATTGATTTGTTCACCTATATGTTTTGAAATTTTTCACCCTATCACATATTTCTTAAAATTTTACAGGTGAAAATTATCTGAATCTTAATATGAAAAGTGGTTTTACCAGAGATTTTTTTTTTTTTAGTCTGCCACTTAACTGTTTTGTATCAGACCTGCCACTAATATGAATTTAAGTTGCAAACCCACCTGAGGTCCAGTTTTTAGATCTGAATTATCAGGGGACATTTCTCTCATCTGTGCTCAGCATCAAAGTTCAAGACAGGCACCTTTTCTGCCATGGTGTCCCATAGGGAAGAGATTTGTTGGTAATCATCTGTACCTGTACACTGGTAGAGTAATACCATAGGACAATCTATGCCAATTTCTGCTATGCGAGGCAAATATTTACAAGGCTAAAGCCAACTCCACTGCTCCATTTACCTGGGAGATCTGACTTGACTTAGTTTTTGACCTCTGAGTATAGTTTACATTTTTGCAATCCCATTAACACATTTTTAATATATCTAATGAGAGGAAAGATTAGACTACAAAATCTATCAGGCTACCAGAAAAAGAAGGCAGGTTTTTTTGTTTTCTTTCTAGTACAGAATTTAATTGAGCATGAAGCCCCTCAAAAGATCCAGTTTTAAGCAGGGTGGTCTCATTTCCAACTCTTAATTATGTGGACTTCCTACATTTTCCCATGGCTCTCTGTGCACATTAACACTCCAGCACATGTATTGCCTAAACCAACACTCTACCACCATTCTCTAATAGGGCATCTACAGGGTTTTAGTTTCCTCTTTGTTTTTATTCCTTGAAATTTTTTATTACTCTATTTAAATTTTAGTCTGCATTTAAAAGACTGTGGTATTTTATTCTTATTTTTATAGCATCCCTAACTTTTATATATTTTGCCACATTGTCCCTTAAAATTTTGGCATACCTATTTACTGAAAGTCAATGAATTTAAAAATATAATTATATTTGCAAATTTAAAGATAGTCAGTTATATGGCTTAACTCAACTGGTTTATTATAAATACAGGTTAAATTATGCAGAGTTTATATTTACTCAAATATTGAATAATTAATGTAGTATCTTGCACAGTTTTTATAGTAATTCTTATGGTATTTTTATTTATTTATTTTTCATTGCAATCATATTGTCATGTTTGGGGAAAAGGTGCTGTTTATTTTCAATATCATAAATGTTCTATTTCCACCCTAAGCAGGTGTGTTGCAGCACAATCCTGGCACTAACTACCCAGACTCAGTGTCAGAACCCACAGGTTTAAGAGGCTCAATCCTCTACAAGACTATCATCACCTTACATGCCAGCTACAAGTCTCAGGGGCCACCCACACTTCAACCTGACCAGATATAAATTCAGGGCTTCCTTCTTAGTACAATAATTCATTACAATGTTTCATGGACCTCAAGAAAGCATTATAGTTACGATTATAATTTTATTATAAGGGACACAATTTAGGAATAGCAAAATGAGGAAGAGACACACAGAGTGAAGACTGAGAATCCCAAACACAGAACTTTCATGCCCTCAGAAGGGCGTTTACCAAGTATACTTTACTGAGAATCTATGTCCAGAGTTTTCATTGAGATGTTACTAAGCAAGCATAATTGATTAAATCTGTGGCCACATTATTGAATCCAATCTCCAGATCACCTCTCAATCCTGGAAGTTAGGCAGACCCAAAGTTCTAGTCTTCTAATTATAAACTCGGTCTTTCTGGTGATCAGTGTCTATTTTGAACTTATCTAGAGGCCTATCTTGTGTGACTTATTTGGCATAACAAAGATGCTCCTATCATTCAGGAAACTCCAAGGGTTTTTGAAACTGTTTTAGGAATGGGCAAGAAAGACCAATACATTATTATCCACAATCACATATACCAAAAATATAATAAAATATACTAATCTAGGAAATAGCTCAAAAAATCAATAAGTAATAGAACTAATGAACAGATAATTTCATTGCAAATAAATATTAACACTGGTAATTCTAAATATTATAGGTGCGAATTTATAATCTTATCATCCTTTACATGTGTACAATGCTTAAAATTATTAAACAAAGATATTCTCATATATCACTTTATTTCATTATTATGTCCAATCTGCAAAATAAGGATGCCATTTTTATAGATAAGTTAAAATTTAGGGGCTTGTCTAAATTCATAGCAGTAATATAAAGCAAATCTAGAGTCGAACTCACTCCAAATTAAGTGACCTCCAGCAAAACTCATAGTTTTCCACCTTGCAAATCACAGGTGATTTGTAGCATATGAAATAGAATAAATATTTTATTTATTTGTTTGTTTCAACACTTCCCCACCACTATCAATAGGAATGAATTCCTCTCTGCCATTAAATTTCTTCAGGGTCTTTTGACTACAGCCTATTAATACTGTGGTTCCTTTGACCTCAGAGAGGAGTCTTAATTTGGTTAACAAGCACATGGTCATTTTCTTATTGTAACTTAGAGACCAGCTAAAGAAGCTAACTGTAAAGCAGTGATTATATTCCCTTCTCTTATGGAAGGCTTCTGCTGAATTTGATTTAATGCAATTGCAATGCTGCATAATGAATATTGCATTTTCCATTCCCATAGTGAACCAAAATAACCTATTGTGAGTGTTAGAATGCAATAATCCATACATTATATGTTTTATTGATAGGGTTTTACATTCTGGAATCCATTCAGGCATATCCAACCACAAATACCTTTAACCAAATTTAATTCTGTGCATGAAAGTTATTATATACATCATCACAGCTTTTTACCTAACTGCACAACATTTAATTTCATGACTGTAATGGAACTGTAGACATTAGCTCTATTTCCATATATTGGATTAGAAAAAATGAAATTCTTTTTATAATATGATCTAGGGTGAATTTTTATTCTCTGGCACTTAATTGAAACTAGTATTCAGTTAAGATGATTCTTTCAGATTCTTTCCAAGAGTAGAAGTGATGAATCAATTAAATTTAGGAGGTTATGATTCATCTACCTGCATGTAGACCAGTAGATATTCTATACTGGACAAACAAGAAATGTCTTCCTCATGTATTTTTAGTTATTAATCAATTTTATGTCTAGAATTAAAATAAGCATCTGATTTTTCCTCTAATATATGCAAAGGGTATTTTGACATAGAGAAGCATAGCAAAGTAAGACATATTGTAATAATTAACTGAATTATTTCTGGCATGCCGTGAACAATTACAGGATTAATAACCACCCGACCAAACGGTGTTATGTTGGAATAAATTGACCGACAAGGTTTCTCAGCTAGGAAATGAAGCTCAGATAGATCATCAATAAAAATGACTGTGATGAGCATACTTGTGAGAACTCCAGTGTTTTACATTTACAAAATATAGCTGTGTTTAATGATTAGAAGAAGGTATTTAAAAATTCATTTAGAATATTTTGCCCTTTTTAATTATTGCCTACTGAAAGACATACTGTTTGATGGTCACCAATGTACCATACAATCTACATTTAATTAAATACCTGTGAGTTACAAAAGCCACTGAAAAATAGTCTTTCTTAAATAAAGATAGAGTAAAAGAAAAAAATTCGAGAATTTCAGCTTTTTTTGAATATGAAGTGTGCCACATGCAACCATATTAAGAATGATAGCAGATATAAAATGAAAATAATGCTGAGAATGAATGATGTCATGTGTCATAAATGAGGCAATATGTAATTGCATGTGAGATTATATATCCTGCCTTATGAATACATTTATTAAAATGTTTGACTTAAATAACTAAAAAGTCATGTATAGTACCAATGTTTACATTTTCATTGCATCCAGTTTTTAACTTTAAATCAGAATAAAAGGGAAGAATAAGTGATAGGGAAGAAACATAAGTAAAGAAAGGAAAGTTTCAGATGTTTAAAATATTATGCATTGGAAAATTTTTAGAATATTTTCAAACTGAGCTTATGAGAATATGATAGCTTAAATCATATTCTACTGCAAATGAGTGTAAGTAACTTGTAAACTAATTTGAACTCTCTCTAAATCTTTACTTTCTTGTCATCTTTCAAATACATGTCCTGACCTAACCATTGGTTTACTATATAATAAGAATAGCATAATCTACCTTTAAGTCAGTTTCCTCATTTATAACATAAATGTAATAGTTTCAAAAAAAAACTATTGTGAAAAGTAATTAAATGGACAAAAATATATACAACACTTGAAAACTTAAAAATAAATTCACCATTTTATGAAGTAGATAGTAACCATAACTACAGTACCAACTACAGAAGTTGGCTCAGTGGCCTCTTTCAAACCTTCAGGCTGCATTTAAAAACAGATTTCCCCAAAGTTCCAGTTTCTCCTTTCATCACTCCTCACTCTGTCCATTCCTCCCAGGAGCCCAAGTCATATTTTCAGTTACAACCTGTATGCTCCTCTCTCTCTTTTTCTTCCTTGTTTTCTCTTGAACATATCCTCTGGTATGCCCTGTACATACTTCTAACTCAATGCACTCAAAACCGAAGTTAGCACATTTCTCTCTCAAACTCTTCCTTTTGTGTTCCTTGCCAGTTCACACTAGAATAATATGTCTCCTCATTTGTATCTCCTAAATCTAATTAGCACCCAAATCCTCTTATTGCAACTATCTTATGCCTTGATATCATCTACCTTTCTCTGCTCTGGGTCCCATATCTTCTTTCTTAAGAGGCCTTCATTTCTCTACCTTCATCTTAACCAACCTATACCCACATTACTGTCAATATAGCCTTTCTATTTGTTTTACCAAAAATCTCAATACTTCAATTATTCTCAGTATAAAATGTAAGTTCCTTAACTTGAGATACAAGACCCTCATGAGCTGGATCTTGCCTATCACTCTATCATCAGTTCTCTCCACTTTTGCTCTTGTCCATAGGTTAAAAGTCATGGTGATTTAGAAGTTTCCTGGATGTGTCATGCCCACTCATAGGTTTTTTTTTCCTTTGCTCATACTGTTTTCTCTGTCCAAAAGGCCCTTTTCTTTCATCTTTCCTGCCTACAGCTCTAACTCCTACTGTTATTAAAATCTAAGTTCAGAAGTCAGTTTTCCTAATTCCACTTCTACCTTAGTCTAGGCTAAGTGTCTCTCTTCTGCTGATATGATCTTACCTCTATGACAGCAATTTTAAAAACAGTATTGCAATTACTAATACTACTGGTGCTTCTTTCAAACAGATTGTGAATTCTCATTACAGGCATGTTTCCCCAAAATAAGACTCTGAGATAGTGATGTGCATACAGGGAGATGACTGCAAAGTGTTTTTGTATTCTTAGGTTCAACAAATGTGGAAGAATGAAGGAAGTAGAATTAAACAGAGAGAAGAGTTGAATGTGAATTGATGCAATTAAAAGTCTCAACAAATCTTAAGGGGACCTCTGGAGCTGCGATGGCCTTTCAGAGTTATCCCAAACTGGAACAAGAGAAATAAACCCCACATTAACCAGTTACCAGAGGTGTGCTTCCTCTGGGAAGTGGGCACGACCTTCGGTAGGTGACTTTCTTCAGTTATGAACAAGTCCCAGAGAGAGACTCAGTTACGAGCTGTCTCTATGAGCAACTGTAGAAATAGGTGTTTCAATTTTGGAAGCTAGTATATGGGTCAGGGCGCCATGGAATCTACTACCTCTCCTTAAAAACAAAAACTTTTTCTCATTCACTTTTAAATGCCTTGGACTAGCAGAGCCCCTGAATCATAAGAGGCATTTAAAAAAAAAATGTTTATTGAATGAATGCATAGTATGATTTTTAGTCAAATTTGTCTTTCTGAAAGCAATCTGTGCTGTAGATAACTTATATTCAATCTGAAAATAAGGACCAAAGAAAATACAAAGTGCAGAATAAATAGCTTTTAATCTAGCTTCAGTCCCTTGGCTTCTTAGAAGACTCATAATGATCCTCTGTCTTTAATCTCCCCAACAGAATGAAAAGTTAAAAACACAGCAGACAGGGCTGAAATACAGAAGAAAAGTCTTTGTATTAAAAGTACATTCATATAGTTTTTTATTTGAAGAAAATTTAAAAGGCTGCAGCATTTCTAGTATGTGCTGAATCCCAGCGTTCTGTTCTTATTTACCTTTGGTGAAGAAAGGCAATAAGATGGCGAAGCGTAGGCTCAGATGGTCACATTAGAAGCTTGTATATAGCCAAATGAGATGGACCGAATATGAAATGCCATTGTTAAACACTATAGAGTATGTTTATATATGCTTAAATTTCAGATGAGAAATATATAAAAACAGAACAATGACACAGACCATGTTTAAGCTAACTAATATGATGCAGAGATATATGATGAAACAGACGTGGAATGATGAGGCTGGGAGTGGCTGCTATAATACGTAGATGAAGATCAGTAGCTTGCAAGGAAGTTAGGGTCTAAGAGATTAAGATGTCAATTGAGACACCACCAAAGAAGATAAAAATCACTGAAGATGACGTCAGGTGGTGGGGTAGAGAGAAAATAAACAAGTCAGGTACTGAAGTCATTGAGGCTGGAGAAGTGGATCGTTTGGATGAAAGCAAGTAGGAGACGATAACTGCAGTGATTCAAAAGTCTACAGGGAAGACTTGTAAGTCAATTCTTGAGAAGCAAGGAGTTACAAAAAGAGAAAAGGGGAAAATATTCCTCCTCTCCTAACTACACTCACTAAATGAGAGACAAAGTAAAACTGTGAGTCCTTTAACTTAGAGGAAGACAGAAAAGTCACCTGGAATAATCAGGGAAGGTCCAAGATTCTAATGTCTTAACACTTTGATCTATGTAAGACTCATACAGGGGTACCCTGTTTCTATAATGACTGTTTTGAAGTGTGAATTTGTTCCAATGTCATTGGGGTATTAGGTAACCATTTGAGCATAATGCAAATTTCGCTTTTGCTTACATCCTATTTTATCTGGAGAAACACAGGCAGATTCAGAAAACTGTACTCAGCTGAACTGAGCCACATAGGAATACATAAAATGCACACAAGTGCACACTTGAAACTTCTACTAGCTACCTCAACTCACCACATGTGTTAATGAGCCAAACCCATGCACCTCTGGTATTATAACTTTTCAATCAATTTCAGACAACCCTCCTTGTATTACTTACCAATAACATGAGCTGCAGCCCTCCTGATGCTCACTTCCACAGCCAAACTCCAGGACTTTTTCATAGCAAAAGGCCATTTCTGTTACAGTATTTATGTATTTCTTAGCCATTTGCCATACGTCAAATTGTATTACTGTGTTCATTAGCTTCCTATGTTTTTCTAAATGCAAAACTAATGAAATTTTTATTTGTTGTGTTCCTAACCCCACTTTTCTCATTAGCCCTGTGGTTTTCATTGTGTGATTTTTGTACAGTGCAGTGATCTAAAGGAGCCCATATGTCACATTACAGCAGAATGAGCTGTATTGGTTTAGAAATACAGATTCTCATCATTTCTTCCAAGATTTGGATTCAGTAGGTTTGGGGTGGGATCAGTGTGATGGAGAGCTTTGTTTTTTGTTTGTTTTTGCTTTTTTCCTACCAATTTCCAACTATTTTTCCCATTTTTGGTTGAATATTTCATTATTCAAACTTAGGAGAAATTGAGACACAGATAATTAAGCCAATGGACACAGTTACCTAGCCAATGTTTCTACTCTAGACAGAATTTGGAATGACTCAAGAATGAATCTAGAAAAACACAAATTATGACTAAAAAGTTACTCCCAGAGACAGCAGAAGCAATGATATCAAGAACTTAGTGATGGGAATGACAGAAGTTTAGTAGCCACAATGTCAAAGGTGGAATCCAACCATAGTCATGGCCACAGGCTTGGTTCTGATGCTCAGGCTTCCTTAGTTCCCATCCATTCTTAAATTTTTGCTTTCTGGCCTCTAGGCAAATTTTGAGGGCTCCCAATAGTCGGCCAGAGAGCTGTTTTCTAATTAGGAAAGCTATGCCTGCAAAAGTGAACCCTGATGCTAGTTTATCCTCAGATCTGCTTTATAACAAATGCTGTGATGATTACAACAAAGCTAATCTATGGAACTCAGTTGGAAAAATATTGTTCTCAGATGGATCACAAAGCAGTGATTTTGAAGCAGTTCAATATTATACTATTTAAACTGACCAGCCATTTAAAAATGGTTTTCCTTTATCTGAGACCTGTATTTCCAATCATTAGAGCTTCTAAAATAGTGTTAACTTTGCCACATAAATCTAGACAGAGAGAATTTTTCATGAGTTATTCTTACATTTTTGAAGTTGGAGGGTAGAAAGTAGACACATTTTCTTCCCCACTTTCCTCATCTCTGGTCACTTTCTCTAGATCAAGATACTGGTCTACTTACCAGTTTTCTAAACCATCACAACATATATACTAACAGAAAATGTCCTGGCACCCATGAAAAACCACAGAGAAAAATATCTTCTGGTAAACTTTTTTTCCACAATCATAAAAAAGATAGATTCATCATAATTAGTCATTTCCCTTGGAAAACAGAAGTTTTGGTAGCAATAAAATTTTATATTAGAGTGAATCACAAAGTTTCATACACTTTACTCAGTAACCCATTTTCTACTCCCTCAAAATATTTCTACTTTTTAAAAAATCCAGCTGCTCTGGTAGGTGGAAAGCTATGTGTAGGGAAGCTGGCTATGTTTTATGATTCATTTCAGTTCAGGAAAATGGTTTCATTGCCTCTAAAAAAATACATAGTGCTTATTTCATGTATCCCTAACAATTCATCAGGTTGTGTAGTTATCTCCTAGAAGAGCTCTTTTACTTCGTATGTATAGGTGGTATGTTCTTGTTAGGTAGATAGGATCTCTGGCTCTTCTCAGGGCAAGGGTGCCCTGCTTTGGTGCTGTTTCAAGCAACTGTTCTACCTGGGAAGAAGGATAAGGATGGGCACTCCATTTTTGAGTTGCCCCGTCCTGAATCCTATCCTGAGCAACTGCTACACCTGGGGAAGGAGGGAATGCTCTATCAATCTGGGAGTTCCACAACGCAGGTACAATAGGATTTAGAAAGTGACCTAGAGTAAACTAAGTGTAATTATTATGCCATTAGCTTGAATCTGTGTTGTGGTTTACCCCCCCTACCACGTGGGTTGTCTTAGAGGGAGCTCATATATGCAGATAGAATTTTGAAGACACCTGTTGATCATTTGATAATATCCCACACTTCTGGAGAGCCTTTTTCTAGACTGGGCTAATAAAAGAAAATAATCTGAGAAGTTGGAGAGAGAGAGTGGGTGACCAAGTGAGCCAGTGAGCCAGTGGGTCAGTGGGTCAGTGGGTCAGTCAGTCTGTCTCTCTCCACTCATGGACACAGACCAGTTTTATTCTACAATAAAGAGCTGCTCCTGTGAAACTGCTTCTTGCCTGAGTTTACTCTGTTGCATTGACCCTGCTGGTGATTTTTCCAACAAAGGAGCCAAGGGACCAGGATAATAGTCTGGACTTGACACTTTGGTGTGTTTTGTCATTCTTCAGCCAAGAGCACACAAGGAACCGAAGACAGACTGCCACTCTGACATTCTCATAAAACTGTATATTACTTCATTATTCATATAGTGATTCATAATTACTAAAATCTGTGTGACTGGGTTTCAGTTTCCTCACCTATAAAATGAAGGAGGTTGCAATGGATAACTTCCCCAGCCTATTCTTAGCCTAACAGTCTATTATTTATATACATACTAAAAGCAGTTTGCCGCATGTAATCTACTTCATTCAGAATGATTAATAATTGTTAAAATTGTTCATTAGAGTTAAGAATCATCTTCTGATTATTTTTAAAATATAAATCCCTGATTTCCATTTCCAAGTTGATGTAAATTGGAGTTCAAAGTTTTTATTGTACATCCTGTGCATTATAATCATTAATTTTTTTTCCATTAAGTATCCAACGATAATCCTTTCTCAAAGATCAAGTTACATAGCATATTTAAAGCAGTGGTGAGAAATCAAATCACTAAAACATTACAATGAAACTTCAGTTATCTGACAATGGCACTAAACTGGTTACTTTGTATAACTGAATTTTCGAATTACATGAGGATCAGCACCTACACAGTACATCTCTTAGCAGAAATGTCCCTACATTGAAGTAATACATTTAGAAAACACATAATAATTTACTCTTTTGTGAAAAATTAGCCAAAACTTGGAAATGAAGTAACAAAAAGTGGGAAGCATATCTTTCTAATAACATTCTGGAGTGAAGGCCACTTAAATATTATCTGGGGAAATATACTGAGACTGAATAACTGTTAAATATTGATTAAAGGCTTCAGAATAAGTGCAGTTATATTTTTGCCCAGAAGAGAAGAAAATATTTTCTGCACCATGGAAGAGATAACTCCAAACGTTATGGCTTATTGCATTGTAAGACAGTAACCTGTTTTGAATCTAAGCCAGAAATATTCATAACTTCACTTATTAATTCTCACTTCTCAAATGCTCTTTGAACTTTTTAAAATATCTTACTGATTCTCTCATTAATTAACAAGTTGAATAAAATTTCTGATACATTTATTTTATTTTTGTTTTTGTTTTATTTCAGGATATTACAGAGGTACAAACGTTTTGGTAACATGAACTACTTTTGTACAGTTTGAGTCAGAGTTTTAAGTGTGTCCATCACCCATATAGTGTGCATTGACCCATTAGGTGTGAATTTACCCATCCCCCCAACCTCCTTGATTTCCTTTGAATTTTACTACCATAAGTACACATGAGTATGATCATTTAGTTTCAATTTTATAGTGAGTACATGTAGTGTCTGTTTTTCCATTCTTGTGATACTTCACTTAAAAGGATGGTCTCCAGTTCCATCCAGGTTGTTACAAAAGGTTCACCATTATTTTTTATGGCTGCATAATACTCCATGGTATACGAGGTTGAAGGATCAAGAGCCTATGGAGCTGATGTGAGAGTCCTGGAATCCAAAGGCTGGGAACTCTGGAGTTCTAATGTCCCAGGGAAAAGAAAGAAGGACCCCTGGCTCTAGAAGAGAGGGTGAGAATTTGCCCTTCCTCTGTCTTTTTGTTCCGTCAGAGGCCCCCAGGTGATTGGATGGTGCCTGCCCACATTGAGGGCAGATTTTTCCCCGCACTCAGTGTGCTGACTTACACACCAACCTCCTCTGGAAACGCCCTCATAGACACATGTGGGGCAGCCCAAATATTCTTATTAAAAGCAAATTGCATGAGTTTCTGTTAGTAGAAAAGAGAAAGAGGAGACTCAGCATCTGCTGAAGCAATCAATGATCATAGTGTTTTACCAGATAAGTATCCCTTAATCCAGTCAAGTTGACAACCAAAATCAACCATTACTGACACTCACCAGATATATAAACACTGTAACCAAAATGTCTAAAAAAAAAAAAATCTATTATTGTGAGGTGAACAGGTGGAAGGGGGGAGAAGGAGAAGGGTACGCACTTACATGGTGGGTGCAGGGCACACCACGTGGAGACTGGACATGCTTGAAGCTCTGGCATAGCAGGGTGGGGAGTGGGGGCAGGGGCAAGATATGTAACCCTAACAATATTCGTACCCACAGAATTTGAGATAAAAAAAAATCAATCAATGACAAAAAAAATAGAAATTGACACATCATGATAGCTCTAAAATTTAAGAGAAGTTATTAAAAGGTACTAGTAAATTGCCAAATAACTTTAATTTGGATATTAGTTAGTGAATATAAAACCTATCCAAACCCAATATCTTATGTGTGAAACAGTTTAAGCAATAGCTTAAAATCATTTTTATGTTGTCATTTAGAAACAAACAGAAAAAAAGGATCATAAAAATAAGACAGATATAAATGTAAGAATTAAAACTATAAACATTGAAAAAGAACAACAACAACAAAAAAAAAAGGAAAAAAAAAATCTGACCATGAGTTAGAGTAAGATTTCTTAGATATGGCTTCAAAAGTACAATCCATTAAAACAAATGCATTGAACATCATCAAAATTAAAATCTTTTGTATTTTGAAAGACACTATTAAGAAAATAAAATAAAAACACAGGTTAAAATATTTCTAGAACATATATGCAATAAATGAATGGTATCTGGAATATATAAAAAATTCTTATAGCTCATTAATAAGACTAAAAACTAATAAAAGAGAGGGCAAAAGATTTGAATAAAATTTCACTGAAGTAACAATGAACACATGAAATAATGCTTCAAATCATTAGTCTTCACAAAAAATACACTCTGTTTAAAATGGTAAAATTTAATGATATATAAATTATACTTCAATAAAGCTGTGTAAAAATAAGGCAGATTATTTTTTTCAAGCACTTTTTTTCTATTGAGATATTTTTTAGACTGGCCTACTTTTTTATTTCACCAGTCTTCCCTTCTGCTATGACTAATCCATTTGTTAATCTGTCTACTGATTTCTTAATTTCAGTAAATTTATTTTTCAGATCTAGAATTTCCATTTGATTTGTTTTCACAAATATCAGTTCTCTATGGAAACTCATCATCTTGCCATAAATTTTTGGAAAAATACTAATCACAGTTATTTCAATGCCCTAACCTGATAACTCCAGTGAATTGATTATTGATGGGTCTGTTTCTCAGGTCTGATTTTTTTTCTTTTTTTTTTTTTTTTCTTGATTTGGAACTGTCTTTTGGCACGTCTGCTAATTTGTATGAACCATTGTAGACGCTCAGTGTGACGTTATTATTTTGCAGAGGAAATTTAGTTTTACGAAATGATTAGAGACCAGAAATATCACCTGATCCAATCATGGACTGGACTAATTTGAAGCTGATTTTAAGTTGTACAGGTTTAGTCTACTTTTGGTTTGGTCATATTTGTAGGAGGTTGGGATATTTACCATGGTTCCTCTTCATGAGAAGACTCTGAATGACATTTTTTTTGTTTTTGTCTCTCCAGCACTGTGAGACTACCAAAAGCCAGTGGTCTCTTGTTCTTATTTCCTAGAATCCAGTGCAATTTATGAAACTAAAAATTCTTTGATGAAAGATTACTAGAAGCTAACTTTTCTTTAGCTTTCTTTTTTCCAGTATTTTAATCCCTCCAATCCCTGTCTTAGTCTTAGTCATTCTATTTGGTACTCTCATTTTATCTCTGTACCTCCAGGAGATTGTGAAAAGCTCTAAGCTGTGACATTCTGCCTGGCATTTCAGATTGTGCTGCTTATGAATAGGTTAAGTGACAGAGAGAGCCCAGCTCCTCTCAAGATTTTTCTCTTTATCCCTATAAAGAGATTGGCCTCCTTGAAGTCCTGACTTCAAGGTATTCTGTGCCTGCTCTTGGAGCTGAGTTTTGAAAAATTTTTATCCAGGTTTCAAAGTTCTTAGCTGGACAATTGGTCTGATACAAGTGATTCTTTCATAACCACAAGCAAAAATGAGATTATCACCTAATGTATTGGTGACCAAATACATTGCGCATAGCCCTCATAAAGATATGTCTTCCCAGAACCTCAGAATGTAGACTTTTTGGAATAAGATCATGCTTTCTACCTCCTCTAGTTTGTGCGTAATTCATCATCAAGATGCCTAAAGAATTTTTTGTAGCAACATCTTCTATTGAGAAACAATATGGTACTAAGCCATTTGCACATGCATTTTCTCATTTAAACTTTAGTATAATCTAATAACTCATCTTACAAATAAGGAAATTGAATTTAGGAATAATTAAATATAATTGGAATTTACATCCATGAATTCCTATATAAAACTCATATAACTTCTGCTACATTGGGCTATGCTTGCCCATCATCTTCATGAACATGTTTGATTTGTTTTGTTTTCCTGAAGTTAAATTTTCTAGCTTACATACTGTCTTATAAAAATATGATAAGGAATTATCCAGAAATGCAGACTTTCAGTATTATCCCTTAGGTCAAAGGTAAATATTATGCACAGTGCAATGGGTATGTCTAACAACTGTTCTTGTTTGCGGGCAATGTAGTACATCTAAATGTAACGGAAAGATAAAAATATTATCTTCATTTTATCGAGTTCTTCCTAAAAAATACCCAAAGCCAAATTTGGAGTATTATTTTTTTTCTTTTGCTTTTCTCTAGAATACATTTAAATCCAGGAAAGAAAAAAGATGACTTTTTCTTCTTTGTCTTTTACCTTCTCTTGCACTAGACAAATCTAATTTAGAATGCATTTTCATCTTCTGTCCTGCCAATACTTTTATTTTGAAGCAGCATTTTTATTTTTATTTTGCCTCTAGCCCCTGCAACATGATTTCTAGTTTTCTTCTCTTTTGTTGATTATTTTCCAATACACTGGTCAGCTGTCAAGTATTTGATTCCTGTCTTCTATTTGGTTTGTGGATAAGGGAGATGTGTGTTGGCAACACTTTGGAATATCCTTGGGCTTCTGTTGCAAAGCAAATTTGTAGTACTTGAATATTTCTTTATAGTTCGTGAAGTATAACATTCTTACTTGAGGGAAAAAGGCTTAAGAAGGCTTATCCAAAAGACACACAAGATTTCTCAAACATCAAAGAACTCTTAAAAAGCAATGTGTTGCTGATGAATCAAATACAAGGAATCATAAAGTTTTCTTGAGTCTTATCTGAAATGTATGTATATTTAAGTAGAGCACAAGTGACTAAAAGGACGTATTTTTGGTAGCTTCATATGAAGTACATTACATATATTTACCACATTTAAATCATTTGCATTCTCAAATAAATTCTTGTTATCCATATTACCTCCATTCATTTGTTGTTTCTGATATTTGCAATCTACTTGTGAGCTAGAAAATAACAACTATTAAATTAAGAAGCATAACGTTTGAACTCATGGGTATTTTTAAGAATTATGTAAAAATTATTAAAGATAATGGTTTGGAGAAATCAAATCAGTCATTTAACATGACCACTCTATAAATACTAAAGAACTCCACAGTCTTCCTTTGTACAGCATCTTCTCTAGATAATTTTGCTTTTAAGAACAACTTCTGCAGTGATTGAATTATTTGTTCATTTGGACCAAATTTTCTCTATTGCATTGCAAATCCTTGCCTAGAATAACCAGTTTCCAGCTCTGTTGTCCACATCCATGTATTTTCATACTAATAAAAATGGCTTCAGGTTTTTAGTGAAGTGGAAATTGTCCATTTTCTCAGCTCTTGCCTATCAAAATATAGGGCATGATTGAAAGCTCTTTGGCAAGGCAGAGGAGTAGAGTTGCTTCAACTTACCTTTTCAGTGTTCCACTATCTTATTCTTTTGTGCCACTATTACGAAAGAAGTCAATAAATGCTCCTGTATAGACTTGCCATATAATGATCTTTCTCACTCTAAAAAAATTATTTTTCCTGATGTCAGACATTTATATTTTTATTTGGCTTAACAATTTCTCATAATCTTAAAGATATTCATGTATTGTACTTATATTGATTTTCTATTGGAATGGTGTTCTTTTATTAATTTTGTTAAATTTGGAAAGGAATCTAAGTCATGCCTGAGCAATTTTTCTTTCTTGTGTGTTCTAACTCTTCAATTCCATTTGGTTATCTACAAATGAAAGACTTTCTGCTAGTTTCTTCACTTATTACCTGAATTCTTCAAAAACCAAAGACATTCAAATGGTATAAGTTGTTCCATTTCTACTTCTTTTTATTACTCACATTTTTCTACTGTTTACCTTATATTGTATGCTTATTTTCTAAAATTATCTAACACAGCTATTTCATTAAATCAGGTTTATGAACCTGAGACAGAGAAAAATAAGTACGCTAGCAATACAATTATGTAATGTTCTTAGCAAAACTTCAAATGTTCTGAGAAAAATTTCTACAGAGTTGATGTAAGGAAAAAGCAACTTAGAGAATTGAACATAAATGTTAGGCACATATAATTTTAAAGTAGAATATATATGATAAATTCTTGATGAACTTACTGTTACTACTATTCAAACTCTGGTGTATGTCAAGATAATTCACTCATTCTTGACATTAGCCAGAGCTTGAATTGACATTTGTATAAATATGCTTACTGTGGTAATTTTGATATTATCTATAAATGTCTACTTGGTATTCAGTTTTGTAAAGTACAAGCAAAGAGTCTGTTAATTAACCAGACTTATAAAGTATTACTCACACCCTTTTATTTCTGATAATTGCTGATCATTAGAGGTGCTCAAATTAGTTGCAAAATTAGTAATTTTCTATTTATATGTCCCATATTTAACATTAAGTGAATAAGCTTGAATTTAGCTGAATTTCAGTTTTCAGCAAAGATAATTTTTTGGTTCAGATAAAGTAAAAGAAATGATAATGAAAAAAAGATATAGATATTTTAGAAAAAGCAAGCATGAAATACACTTAAGGTATGTAAAAGCTAGTGTTATGATGAAAACTATTAGTGTATAATCAATCTTGAAGTTGGAAGGGAAATTAATGATCAGTAAATTCAATCTCTTCATTTAACAAGTGAGGAAAATTATGCCCTATGAAGTTTTAATGACTGCTTGTGATCACACCCCAGCTAATGGTTAAACTAGACTAAAACTCACATCTCTAGCTCCTGGCTGCTATTGATGTGGTTTTGTTATTTCCATGAGGGGTTCCAGCCATTAAAGAGAGATGACAAGAAATTTAACTGAACAGAGAATA
Source organism: Microcebus murinus (assembly GCF_040939455.1). Lineage (NCBI taxonomy): Eukaryota > Metazoa > Chordata > Mammalia > Primates > Cheirogaleidae > Microcebus > Microcebus murinus. The sequence goes on from NC_134116.1 coordinate 55,909,576, forward strand.
TATGCCCCTACTTATTCTTACATTATGATTTATTTTGTTAATGACCTTCAGCTAAGTTTCAAAATACCAGTTCTTGGAAAGCTCCTCAAGAATAAAGACCCTTCAATGCTTATCGTGCTATATTGACATGATGATGATTTTATGTGTCAATGTTGTATTCTCATCAGTATATCAAAAATCCTTGGAGATCCCCCCAGTATATTCAGAGAGTAACTACTCAGTGACACTGAACTACATTGAAACTAGATTAAACTAGGGTTTCCACACTGATTCAAACAGAATCAGGCAGTTACATTATCCCTATGTGAAGTAGAATTCCTAGAGATTGACATATTACCCCCATCATCTATGTAAGCTGTTGACACCTCTGAGTTCTAACTTCCTGCTGAATAGATATTAACAACAAGCAATAACTAGTTGCCTTAAAGCCATAAATCTGAAATAGAGGATTTCACAGTGTCTTTCAGCTCTGAGATTCCCTGATAATCTCCCACATAGCAGTGTCATACCAGCTACCAAAGGCAATAGTATATATCACAGAGTATAACAAATGCATCAGGTCTACTTCAAATAATTTTGTATTATTTGCTTTCCTGTGAAAAATCAAAGCTTTAACTTGCAGTCAACTTTCTGATTCATGGTTGAGTTGTTAGAGGTTTTTATTGATGTGTAGTATAGATACACAAAAGTTAACATCAATGTCCTCTTCAGTAGATTTTCTCAAACTGTGCCAAACTGTGTAACTAGTGCCCAGATCAAGAACCGCTATCCAGCAATTCATCTTGAACCCATTCCAGCCCCCAACATCTCCACCCCCAAATCATAACTACTTTCCTAAATTTTAACACCATAGAGTAGCTTTGGTTTTGTGTGTGTGTGCTTTACATAAATGGGTTCCTATATTTCTGGATTCTTTTATTTGACATGTTTGTGAGATGCGTCCACATTGTTGCATACAGATATACCCATTCATTCTCATTCCTCTATAGTATTTCACTGTGTGAATATATAAAACTTATTCATCCTTGCTACTGCTAGTGGATTTTTGGTAATTTCCAGTTTTAGGCTACTATTCATAGTAGTATTGTGTTCATTTTAATATATATTTTCTGGTGAGCATATGTATGCATTTCAATAGCATCCATACTTAGGAGTTAGAATGTTGGGCCAGGAAATGTTTAAGTTCAGCTTTAGTACCTACTGCCAAACAATGTTCCTCCAAACAATATTCATTTCTTCATCCTGGCCAACACTGGTACTTTTTTGACCTTTTCATTTGTGCCTTTGTATAATAATAAGGATGTACTTTTGTATCGTATTGTGAATTTAAACTTACGTTTCCCTGACTAATGAAGGCTTACTTGACAATCTTCTTTTATAGAAAGTATCTTCCGTTGTTCTGCCAATTTTTGCATCACTCATCTGTGTTTCTCTTATTATTAATAATTTATAGAACCCTTTCATATATTCTAGATAGGAGTCCTTTGTCAGGTGGATGTATCACAGATATCTTTCTCATCTCATGCATGCATTGTCTTCCCTCTCTATTAACAATGTCATCTGATGAATAGAAAGTTCTGATTTTAAATATTGTAGTTTATTAATTTATTTCTTTTGTAGTTACTTTATTGTTATTTAAGAAGTCTTCACTATCTCAAATTTAGTAATTTTTTTTCAAATTTAGTAAACTTTTTACTAAAATATTTACTGTTTAACCTTTTATATTTAGATCTTCAGTTCATTTAAAATTGTATGTGTGTGTGTGTATATGTGTGTACATGTGTATATGTATGAGTGATGTGAGGTAGGGGGCAAGATACATTTTTTCCTACATGGATATTCAGTTAACTTAGTACTTTTTATAGAAAAGACCATCCATTTGGCTTGCATTTCCGTGACTCATTTTAGGTTTGAACAGTCCAAAGCAGACTTACTAAACAGTATTCTAGGGAGAGGATTCATGAACTGATTCAATTTTATAATGATAGTTTTCTTAGAAAAAAGTATTTGAAATAATTGAATCTGGATGTCTAGAAATAATTATAAATATTTGTAGTACATTTAATTTACATATAACAATATAAAGTAGTTTATAATATTTCTAGTGTCCAGGCATTTTGATTTCTTTAAGAAAGTTCAATGTATCAATTACCAATATCTTCAGATCATTACTTCTTTCAAAGTAAGTGTACTGTAGAGAGCAGGTAGAACTAATTTTCTCAATATTATCTCCTTTGATAATGATTTCACATTTGTCACCTATGTGCACTATGAAAAATTATATTACACCAAAGAAAATGTTCTTCTCTTTGGAAAACTACAAAGGAAGTAGTGTGGGCCATAGATTTAGACAAGATCAGGCACCTTCAGGATGAGATTGCTATAGACTGGGCCTTAGATTTAGATAGATCTGTTTCCATTTTGAATTTAGAAGGAAAAAACATATACTTTCTAAGTCCTGGTTTTCTACTCTGTAAAATTAAAAACATTTTTAAAAAATGAAAACAATAATAATGCCTACCCCACAACATTATTAAGATAATAAAAGATGTTTATAAAACACTTCCCCAAATATGAGGTTCTGAGGAAATAATCTTTTTGAAAGAGAGAGAATGTGGTGAAATGCAAATTGCTTGAGTTTGGTAGTCAAATTGACTAAATTCAAATGTCAGCTCTGAATTTTCAGTTTAAAATATCTTTGGCTCTTAGCTCATAATTCATATCACTCTGCCTCTTCTAAGATATCTATAAAAATGGAGAAAATGACACAACTTAAAATTCTGAAATAAACTAAAATGGTCAATTTACCAGACTCATTGGAATTTGCTTAAGAAAAGCAATAAGACTTTTACTCATGTTTACCTTATGAAAGAAAGTTAGAAAAATACTTCAGCTTCTCATACTGCCTCTCTGCAGTATAAGACTCATAGATCAAGGGTGGATACTAATCAGAAAACTACCCGTCTGTTTTTCAGCTTCTTGGGTATTGTATTATTTCCTGTGTGTCCCTTCACATAACATCCTATCCTGTATTGTATATCAAATTATATTGTGTTATACAAAGTGGCTAGAATAATAATTTGCCTCCATACCTCTTTATATATCTTTAAAAAAAAATGAGCTCTCAGAACTCAACAGAGCAGAAAGTTGGAAGACCAAGTAGAGATAGATAGGATGATTTGAGCACACTGAATTCTGGGAGGTATAGTATTCTTAAGCAAAATTCTGAAGGAAGACCCTTGCCAGCAATATTAGAGAGTTTTAGTTTTTCATAAATTATACCAATTCTCAGTGCCAGAAAACTAGGCAATCCATTACTTATTTGCCAAGTCAGTCCAGCAAAAACACACTATAAAAATCACTTCTCGATTCCAAAAATTGGAAGAAGAGTTATGAATTCCAGTCTATTTTCCAGATGTAGATCAGAAAAGTCAGCTATTATGCAAACAGATATTGAGTAAGATGAAGGACACTCCAAAATCTCAGTATTGGGTATAAATATATACATCCTTCTTAAAGTAATGATAACTGGAAAAATAGAATTTGTCTTACAGCATAAGGAAAAGAAAACATCGTGGGTACTTAGAAGAGAAAATAAAGCATTTCAAAATCATTATTAAATATAGGCATAGGAAGTCTATAATATTGTTTAGAACTCTCAACACAATGCAATTAAATATGGCCATAAGGAAAAAAGAAGCATAAAATCATAAGAACAGAATTAGATGAGACTAAATACATTTGAGATGGGAAAACTGGATAATATTTAAAGACAATTCTTCAATGAGGAATTAAATTGTTCATTGGAGGCACTTAGAGCAGAAACAGTATTAAAGTTGAAACATAATGCACAGGATATATTGGTGAAGTGTTCTTAGAATCAAGAGGAAAAATGCAAAAGAGTTTCCAATGATTAGAAATATATTGATAGATATATAAAAGTCAGAGAAGGAAGATATGAGATATTAATAGATATTAAATATTTACTTTATTAGATGTTTTAATATAACTATATCAGAAGATTCTCAGATAATATACTCAAAATGAAGACAAAATGCCATGATGTCTGCAACTTACTTACAACTGATTGAGCCTAACATGTACAAGCAACTGTGTGCACATGGACACACACACATCCATCTATAGATTAATCAATCTATCATGTGCCTATGTGTCTATACATATACACACATACACATATAGACAGAGAAGAGGGAGAGAGACAGAAAGCAAATGTGGAACATGTTAACACTATGTATAATACGTGAAAGGCATATAGAAGCTTGTTGTCTTATTCTTTCCACTTTTTAAATAAGATTTATATTTTAAAATTAAAATATAGGAGAGGGGAAAATGAGTTATGTTCTAGCCAAAATTAAAAGAATGTGACTTATATAATTTAATTAAAATTTTGAATTGTAAATAAAAATTTAAGATAACTTCACAGATACATGGGATCAAACAAAAACAGATTATAAAAAATGAAAAATATGGTTGATCTCAGATTCTTCTACTGCAGCACTAAAGGCCAGGAGGTAGTGGAGATGTCTGCAAATGTTTTATAGAAAGTATAGCAACACAGGATGCTTACATAGTTTATAAGTCTTTGGTGAAAGTAAATGAAAAACATCATATATGCTAAATCAATTAAGTATATACATCATTCTTGGGAAAAAAGAGGAATTTAACTGAACAAGACATGACAAGTAAGAGAAGAAATTAGATAGAAAAAAAGGACAGTTATTACCATCTTATAAAACATACAGCTGTCAATAAAATGCAGTACCCTGAAGTAAAAAGAAATATTTATAGCAAAAACATATGTACAAACTGAGATTCTATTAAGAAAGATTGAAAAGCTGGAAAGGAATAGAAAGAGTGCATAAAAAAAGTCAGAAGGTGTCATTTTATTTTTGAATTTAACAATCCATGAACTATCACTGAAGGGCTGTTATATTGTTTATTAGGTTGGGAAAAATTGTTAAAATGTAAAAATGCCTACTTTCCAAATCAATACATAAGATATAGAAACAAAACACAATTCAAGTAGCAGAGGAAAGAATACGTAGAAAATGAATGCATTAAAAAAATGATGGCTTAAGCCAAGATTACAGAATTAGGGCAAAGCATAATGTTGAATGTTCTAGTAGTGAGGAAGGAGAGATGTAATTTGACAGTCCATGCAGAAGGGAGGATACTCAGTTTGCAAAAGAGCAGTGTGTGACTCAGAGCAGAGTAAGTGAAATGAAAAAACATCACTGAATTGGAAGTAGAAACTGACTTTCTAAGATCCAGTACTCTAGGCAAACCGTATTTCTTTGGGTCTTCTTCTTATCTATGGAATTTCTCCATCCTTTTTGAAATATAATTTCATCAAGGCACAGAAGCTCTATCTTTCTTAATATATAGCAACTTAATAAAATATATTCCATTTGGATTTTCATTTATCTCTAGTTCTCAGACCAGATTTCATTCTTCTCATTCACTCCCTGAATATCTCTGCAAAGAACAAGCATCAGCTTCAGAGAGAGGACTCTTTCCTCTCTGGATGGACAGTTCACCAAGTCTGAGAGCAGGGATGCTGGTGAGCATGTTAAAGCAAAGATTCTTCCCAGTTTCCTCAATTTATATGTGTTTTTTTTTTAATGTATCTCAAGTTTTAACAAAGGCAACATGGAAAAAAAAAACAATCTAAATCAGGAAAAAAACATACATACGTGAATTTTTTAGATTGCTTAAAGATAACAATGAGCCTTCTAAATATGTGTGATATGTTCCCTGTTCAAAATCACCCTATGTACATACCAAATCTTAACTCTCTGAATCAAATTTGACTCTTGCCATTTTTGTTTAGAATCTCATATTCCAGATTATTCACAGCTTTACATTACTTTATCAATAATATAAAATTCAATGAGAATACATGTTTACTAAGATAAAAAATTGTTTTATTTTAATTTTAAGTTATTATGTTAAAAGCTTCAGAGATACATTTCATAAATATTTTATAATTGAGTGTCGGGACCCTATATCAAACAGTCTGTACAATAAGTCTGCTTCAAAACTTTAAAAATATTTTTCTACCAAAATAAAGATCTTTAAAGTAGTTTCATATAATTTTTAATATTCTATTAAAGATGAAAATTTTCATCATATTCTAATGTTCTAGAGCCAAAGGTACAAATTTCAAATGAAAGATAAATCAAGTATCTGAAAAATGGTGTGAATATAGTTGAAGACTAAAATTCTAAATATTTAGAATTTTAAAGTTACACATCAATATTCAGCTCTATTTTCTGAGTATGGAAACACCTAATGCTCTAATAATGATATTGTTTTCCCAGAATATATCTCCAGAATTTGAACACAGTCTGATTATATTAAAAGACCAAGTCAATGAATACATTTATATAAATAATTCATATAGAATATAGGAAAACCTCTCCAAAAATGTAGTCTGCTGCCTGCTTGTGCCACTTTCATCCAAGTATAAATTAGCCTTAGAAATATTAATGTAATTGTTTTAATTCAAACTTAAATGTGGAATCTGTAACTGTAACACCTAAAACACCACCATGGTTCCAATTTATTAGCTTGAAATGTAGTATTGGATTCATAGATGAATTTTGCTTGAGGATTTTTATTTCAAAACACTTTGCTAGCATATTATTTTATGTTCAGCATTCATTTTTGCTGCATTTATCTACTCTGCCTATTTTAATTAAATCATCATTACACTCTGATGTTTTTGTTAATTTTGGATGATGGATCCATCATTGTTTGTTTATAAAAACTGGTTGGAAACAAGGCATTCATTATGTAGTGCCTGATAATCTCTTCACTTAATTATCACAGGGCAGTTGCTGTAGTCGTATCTCTGTTATCATCAAGTTTTTATAAATATTATGCTCTCTGTTGACTGATTTTCATTGGCAATGTAGTCTTTATATTTGCAGTCACCAAATTCTTGTCACTTGTGCTATCTTACAAAATGATCTCCTAATATACAGAAAATTACGTTTCCAAGAAAATCTACATCTCAGTCATTTCTTTAATAAATCTTTGATCCAAAGATATGCTATTTGGGCAAATTAACAAATAGGCTGCTATTCCCGAAGTGTCTTGCAGTCACTGCTACAATCAGCTTCCCTAATGAATTGCTTACATTTGTTGCTTTGTTGAAATCTAGTTATTTTGAAAAGCTTCTCAGTATTTTACATCATGGCAAACTCCACTGTGAAAAATAAATTCCTGCATACAGTTCATGAGCACTTGAAAACAGAAGAAATGTTAACTTTGAAAATAGAACTTTGAGTTGACTGTCATTACAGAAAATGTTACTGGAGAGGCAGGTGAAAGAAATAATTGAGCTGTGATTTTCTTAGTTCTATTTTGCTGTTATAACATTGAAATCGATATTGATTGTTTTGAATGATACAGAAGGAAAATAGTCAAAATCTGCAGAGTTTGCATAAGATACAGGAAAGTAATAACCTGCCTTTCCTTTTAACCATATGTATATATCAAAGGTGGGCGTAAAAAACACACCCAGAGATTTCCTAAATAGCCCTCATCACAAGAATTCAGCATCCTTTGCAGCATTAATGATCTGCATTCTGAGCTACCGCCACAGCCCTTGAATGTCCATATTCATATAGCCACTTTATTCAACTAGCATTCATTAAGAATTTGAAAAGTTTCTGACTCAAACCTTATAACATTTTATTTGAAAAGGTATTATCTACAGTCAACCTCTACATTGCCAATAAACATGAATTTATAATTCTAAGTTATTAATTTATGAGTATTGCAACCAGAATCGCCAAAATTATTGTTCAGAATATTTATAGAATATTAATTTGGGCAGGAAGTTGTTCTGAGTATTGTATAAAATAAAAAAAAAATAAAACATAATCACAAATGATTATAAATAATCTAATCACTTACAACACATTAGAATAACCAGAACCTTATGCACAGAGGGGAGCTTTAGAAGCCAGAAAGAAAAAACAACATGACTTCTTTTCGACACTCTAGAAACTGTCAAAATCATGACTCTTATTTCTGGCCTAGGCATTACATAAATGTATTATTTCAAAAACCAGTATGAAATATTCCAAACATCCAAATAAATCCTCACTACTCAATCACACATATGTTAATATTTTGTGACATTTCCTTCAGATCTCAACTTAAAAAATAAATAAAACTTTATAATTTAAGACCCACTTTCTTATCCTTTGCCTCTCAAATTCTTTTCATACATAGTCACTGACCTCTAGTGTGCAAGATTTCAATGCATATTTTTATAATTTGACTGTAAGTACAATTATCCATAAACAACATAAATATTGTGTGTTTTAAATTTCTACTTAAGTAGTAGTACATTCCGTATATTGTTCTGTGACTTGTTTCCACCATGATAATTAGAGATCTAGTTTACTCTTTTACCAGCTATACATTACTCCATTGTATGATTGAACCGTATTTTGTACATTCAACTTGAGAGACAGACAGGTTGTTTTCACTTTTTTGCTGTTAGAAAACAATTACAAACAATTCCAATATCATTCTTGTACATATTTGGAAGACTATATGGAGGAGCCAGAAGTGAAATGGGTGAATTTTAGGGCACATGCATATTCAACTTATTATAACCACTTGATAGAACCAAATTTCTTTAACATTCAAGTTGTCTGGATATGAGTTTCTATTTCTCCATATCATTGCCAAATGAAGCATTATCAGATATTTTTAACTTTTGTCGATTTGTTGGGTATGAAATGATATATATTTTAATTTGCATTATCTTTGAGCTGTGACTAAGCATTTTAGTATGCTTATTGACCTTTATTCTTCCTTTCCTGTGACTTATCTTTTCATATTCATTTTTTATTTTTCTACTAAGTCATTTGTCACTTTTGTATTGATTTGCAGTAATTATTTATGTATTCTTTGCATCAATCTTTTAGCACTTTATATGCAGCACATTTTCTTCCTATCTCTGACATTTTTTACATTGTACATTTTTTACATTTTACATTTTTACATTTTTTACATTTTGCCATATAACTTACCTTGTATCTGTTATATTAAGGATATAATAAAAAAGTGGAAGTGCAATGTATTGTTTCCACTGCCTGCCCATCCAATGGCTTGAGGATTGTCTAGAGTTTTTTTTTCCATATTTGTTGTTGTCACTTTGTGTCACACAGTAAGTTCTCATTTATACACTGGTCTCCCTTTAGGGCTTTTATTCTGTTCTGTTGGTGTATATTACATATGTATTAAAATACTTTTACATATGCCTAGAACAATATAAAAGTGTTTTAATTACTGTCTTTACAATCATGAATTGTCATCCCATTTTATTCATATTTTTCAATATCATCTAGAGACTCATATATATTCTGTGTTCACTGAAGTCAAACTTTATAGTAAACTGTGTTGTGTTTAGTGAAATTCCATTGGATTTATAGATTAAATTGGATATAATGAATGTAAGTAGGTAAACCATCTATGAACATGGTATATCACACAATTTATTAAAGTTTAATTTTATGCCATTAAATGTTTTATAATTTTCTCTGTAAGATTTTGCTAGATGTTTTTCCTCTACAATGAATATTTTATTGCTATCATTTGACCTATTTTAACTATATTTTCTAGTTGTTGTAGCTAGCAAAATTATTGCTTTTGAAATGTTAATTTTGTATTCAGTAAACTTGCTCAGTTTCTTTTTTTAATTGGTTCAGATATTTTGTAGATTCCCTTGGATTTTCTACGTAAGCTATCGTATCATCTACAAATAATGAGAACTTTTTTTTCCCAATCTTTATAGCCATTATTTATATTTTAATATTGTTATGTGGCTTAGGACACTAGTAAAATGCTGAATTGATAATGGTAACAACAGACATTCTTGCTTTATGCCTGATTTTAATAGAAAGACATTTAAGATTTTAAAATAATAGTTAACACAAACATATTTGTATCATTTATTTTGTTCCAGTTCCCCTATATATGTGTGTATATAACAATTTTAATTATAAATAAAAATATGCATATATCTCATCAAAATGACCCATAAAGTAGTTGCTACTATTATCTTCTTTATATAAATGATACAGTGAAAACAGAGAGATAGTCAGTGATTTGCCTAAGGTCACATAGCCAGTTAATCACAGAGACATTATTTGAGCAAAGGCAGTCCAGCTCCATGTCCATGCTTTATACTATATATGATATATTATATAATATGCAGTACATATTGTACATGCAGTGTATATAGGATACAGTGTTTATTTATATTATGCTATACTGTTTTTTGAAGGGTGATGAGAAATTTCTTCTCTATACCACATTTGCTTTATGTATTTATCATAAATTATCTTGATCATTTTGAATAATTTGCCTTCTATTCATGGAGATAATCATATGGGTACTTCCTTTAATATGTTAACATGTTAATTATATCAATACATTTTTCTAATATTCAAATGTCTTTGGAATCTTGTCATTAATCCATCTTGACCAAGATTTGTTTTAATATACATTGCTGCATTTGGTTAACTAATATTTTGACTAGCAGTTTTGAATAAATTAGATTGTAGTTTTTCTTTTTATGTGATTCTTGTTTGGTTTTGGCATTAAGTTTGTACTAGTCTAAAAAATGTATTGGAGAGAAATCTCTCTTTATCTGCTACAGAAGAAATTTTCACAAGATTGAAATCATTCATGTTTTTAATGTTTTGGGAACATACTAACTTGTTTGGGCATAGTGTTTTTACTGTGGTAAGGTTTTTCACTATAGATTCAATGTCTTTGGTAAATAAAAATCTATTCAGGTTTTTAATTTTCACTTGATTCAGTTTTGTTTTGTAATACAGTTTTAAGACATTTAGTTTTTCCAAATGGTAAGGTTATTAGCATAAAGTTGCATAATTTAGTTGCATAAATGTATTTATAGTATTTGGGAGGTGTTATTTGTAGTTAGGTCTTCTTTTTCCTTCATAATATTGCTTCTTTGAATTCCCATATGTTTTTCCTTGACCATCTTATGAGATAATGTGCCACTAGAACAAGCTTTTCAAAGACCCTTTTTATTGCAGCTGTATTCTCTATTTTATTAACTTTAACATGTTGTATCGTCATATCCCTTTACCTACTTTCTATGGATTTATTTGTTTTTTTATAACTACTCATACATTTTCAACTTTCATTTCCTAACATTTAAGACTGAAAATTATCTTCTTAAGTACAGTTCTTATTTCTTTTTATTGATACTTAATAGCTATACTTATTTATGCGGTACACATTATATTTTGATGCATGTATACAATATGTAATAAATAAGAGTAATTAGAATATTTGTCACTTAAAACAATTTTTAACCAAACCTTATAAGTTTTAATATGCAGCATTTTCACTTGCATTTTGTTCTCAATATTTTCTGGGTTTTGTTATAATTTCTTATTTTATACATGAACAGTTTAGTAGTATGCTATTAAATTTACAAACATATAAGATTTTTTTCCTTTGTTTCCATTTAACAATCAATGAACATAGTCTGTATGGCATATGTTCTTGGACAACTATTGTATTCAGATTTTATATATCTTGTCTAGTTTTTCCTCTGTTTAAAATAAAGTCATGTATCAACTGATGTTTCAATCAATAACTGATCACATATACAATGATGGTTACATAAATTATAATGGAGCTCAAAAAAATTCCTATTGCCCAGTGACATTGTAGCCATCATAACATCATAGTGAAATGCATTACTCATGTGTTTGTGGTGATGTTGGTATAAACAAATCTACTAATTGCCAATACATAATACTTTATAATAATAATAAACAACTATACTGCTGGTTTATATGTTTACTATATTATACCTTATACCATGATTTTATAGTATACTACTTTTACTTATAAAAAAAAGTTAACTGTAAAACAGCCTCAGGCAGTTCCTTCAGGTGATATTTCAGAATAAGGTGTTGTTATTTTAGGAGATGACAGTTTCATGCTTGTTATTCCCTGAAGACCTTCCAGTGGGACAAGATGTAAAGAGAGAAGACAGTGGTATGGATGATCCCGACCGTGTGTAGGCCTAGAATCACGTGTGTGTGTGTGTCTAAGTTTTTAACAAAATATTTTAAAAAGTAAAAAAAAAAAAATTTTAAATTTTAAAAATAAATAAAAGCTTATAGAATAAGACTATATAGAAAGTAAATATTTTTGTACAGCTGTACAATGTGTTTGTGTTTTAAACTGTTATTAGAAAAGATTCAAAAAGTTAAAAAAATTAGAAGTTTATAAAGGAAAAAATTTACAATAAGCTAAGGTTAATTTATTATTAAATAGATATTTCTCCCAAAACTTAGTACAGCCTCAGTTTACACTATTTATAAAGTCTATAGGCATGTACAGTAATGTCCTGGGCCTTCACATTCACTCACCATTCACTCAGTGATTCACCCAGAGCAACTCTGCGTCCTACAAACTCCATTCATGGTAAATGCCTTATACAGGTGTATCATTTTTTTATCTTTTATATCATATTTCTACTGTACATTTTCTATGTTTGGATGTATTTAGATAACCAAATACCATTATGTTACAAATGCCCACAATATTCAGTATAGTAACATGCACTACAGGTTTGTAGCCCATGCACAATAGGCTATAGCACAGAGCCTAGGTTTGCAGGAAGCTGTACCATTTAGGTTTGTGTAAGTACAAAGTACACTCTATGATGTTTGCACAATGACGAACTCACCTAATAATGCATTTCTCAGAATATATCCCTGTGATGCATGACTACAGTTATTTCTAACAGCATTGTCTTAAAACTTCCTGCTATGATGATAAATTAATAAATTTCTCCTGCTCAAAACTTACCATTAGAATAACCTCTCTAAAAGCTTACAAAGCTCTGAAGGATTGGGACACCCCTTTTCCCTTTAGCTCTGCCACTCTGCTTCACGGCCCACTGTGTAAGCACTAAGCGTTTGCAGTTTCCAAATCCTAACAAGTTCTGTCTTGCCTCTAGAGTTTTGTTCAATAAGCGGACCCATCCCTGTCATCTGGTTAAAGTTCTCAGTTTATTAACTTCCAAGAAGCCATAAGTCTAAGGAAGAGGGCCCTGTCATACTTACTCACTTGGTCATATTTTGGCACTGTGTTTTAGTTCCCTTTTTTGTGTACTTCCTAAAGTTAAGGGCAATGTCCATCTTGATCACTGTTGTACCCTCAGAATGTAGTGCAAAATCTGATACATAGGGGGTTCTCCATAAACAAACAAAGAAACTTTTATTTTTTGAATGCATTAAATTTCAACCCTGGAATTATAAGATAAATACAGGGACTCATAAATATAATTTCTCATTTTTAATGTAACCACACATTGTTTTATTTATTTATTTATTAAAATTAGGACACAATTATACATATTTATAGGGTACACATGATATTTTGATATCTGTATACCATGCTATCGAACACTAGAACTTATTCCTTTTATCTACCTGTATGTTTGTACCCATTAACTAACCTCTCTTCTTCATTGCTTGACAAAAAAACAAAGAACCTTTTCTTAGCAGTGAAACACTTATTTAAAATGTAGCCTTTTAATTACATACAGCTCCTCTGTCATCTGGCAAGATGATAGCCAACAAATACAGAAAGACATTAGAGAAGAAATATATTCACCACTGATGCTGTACTTACTTCTCTTGGATCCCTTTTACATTTTTCAGATTCTCACCTTTTCTGCTTATTAGAAAGGAAGAAAATAATAATAATTCTAAGACTGAGATTGTGTTTTCTGCATTGTCCTGCAGGATTGAAAACTCTTTCCTGTTGGTAATTTTCTTAAAGCTAATGGTGTCTTTTATGTATATATTTTAAAAAATTGATAAACCCCTTTCTGTATAGTGTTTCATCTCCATAATACCCTGAGCCTCTGAAAAGGTTGGGGCCTTAATCGTATAATATTATAATATAAAATAAAGGACGAGAAATCTCATTCCTGACCTCAGCTGGTCGGCTTATTGAATATCTTCTTTCTTTTAATTCAAGAACTACTCAGATACTGTTTTCCAAGTGTCTTATTTTGACTCACGCTCAGTAATTTACTGCTATAATTTGTAATCACATAGAGTCCCATAGGTTAATTACAGAATCTCCTGTGTAAAAAATGTATTTTCCTTTCATTCGTTTCAGTGATGCAGCCTTTATTTCATTTGGCATTCTCTAGTTTTTCTACTACAGAAATAGTAAGTAGACTGGCTCAGGCTGACCTATCCATAATTTTATAGGCCTCTTTCTTAACCCTTATATAATTCATTTTCAAACTTACAAAACTAGTTCTCCTATCTTTTGTACTACATTGCAGTTTCATTGACCATACATTCTTGCTGTTGATGGGAAAAAAAAATCTAACATTTTGCCTTTACAAAAATCTTCTAAACTTTCGTATAGAAAAGAGTCCCACAAAATTGAGTTTGGTGAGAAATGTGAATACTTTATAATTACCCCACCCAACATATATATATGCATATATAATTATTGCTTTCCTATATAATTATAATTATTTTCTTACTCAATGATTATAAAATATCTCCATTATTAATAGTAAATAAATATATTCTTATAATAGTTGGAAATAAGTGCTTTAATGGCAACTGCTCTAAAATAAAGTATTCTTTATAGGTACTTCTCATATAAAACTAGTTTTCATAACATAAATTGTGGTAATGTGATTAATTTCTTAGGGAGCCTTGTTTGCATAATACAGGCCACTGTTTTTATACTCAATATGGCACTTGGGATCAATATGGAAGTTGAAATCAGGGATTACTATTTCCAAAATAGTAAAACAATAGAGTATAAGTGGAACGCTTTTTTAGAATTGATTTACATTTTATTATAACAATAGGTGATAGTGGATTTTTAATCATTATAGTTTGACAATAGAAAAAGAAAGGCCATTACACTTCCAGTAAAACTAGATGCAAACACTAGATTTTCTTGGAGATATTTAGGTTTTATAGCTTTCCTTTCAGAACTATTAAAAATGAAAACAAACCCCATTATTGTTAAAGTTTTTCCACTGTAAAACAACATTATTGTTGTGAATCTAAATCTAAAGACTAACTGTAAACCCCCTTTAATTTTTCATTGAATAAAAACACAAAGAACTTCTTAGCCTATGGTAGAGGCTGTACATCTGTTGCAGGGCATAGTAATCTGAAATACAGACGGGAATTAGATTGCCTGGGTTTTAAATCCAAGCTTCATTACATGCAAGCTCTGCAGTCCTGGGCAAGTTACTTGACCACACTAAGTCTCATATTTAGCTATGAAATCAGAAGAAATAATAATTCATCTCACAGAGTTGCTGTGAGTATTAAATGAGCTATGTACTTAGTATAGTATCTAGCATATAAGTGCATAACAAATCTTAGTCATCATATCTACTACAAAATTAAGAAATTGCAATTTGGAATATATTAATAGTCTCCCATGTCAAAACTATCTAATCACCACTTAGTTAGCCACAAAATTTTAAATAAAAATTTAACTGTAAATTCACATAAAACTTAAAATAAATACTGTACTATGTTTTAGCTGTTGTTTCTTTAATAAATTTCAATCCTCTTTTTTTCCTAAACTAATTGATAGCTTAAAAGTGTTTACTGAAGCTACTGTGAAATATGACATGAATACAGAGGAAGAAATGCATTGCTATTAAAACTCCAGTTAAGGTGGACACCTTGTTGAGTAGGAATATAGTTTCCTACACCCAAAATATGCTTCTGATATTGAGACATTATGCCACATGTGTACCAGGAAGGTATGAAATATAATAAGGCTTGGTGGGAAGAGCAGGACAAGCTTCTAAAGAAGGGTCAAAAATATCTTGAGAGAACCAGGAAAGGAGACTGGTTTGACTTTTATTGTGGTTAGGAGGTGGTCTCAGTGAGAGTCCTACATACATGATTTGAACCTCTTACCAGGCTCCAAAGGGGGAACACCAGGCTTTCTTATCAACTTGCCCAAATGTACAGAAAAGGGGAAAGGGCAGAAGTGTTTGAAAGCTTCAGCAGTGGAGCATCAAAAATGAACTAAGTCTCTTTAATCCTAGACTCTAATTTTGCAGGAGGAAACATTCTAATGAATAAAATGTTCTCAAGAGGCTATATATATACATACACATGATCATCCTCAAAATAAGACACTAACAGTAATATTTCAGAAGACTGTGTCTTATTCATTTCAATTTCAGTTTTATGAAGTATTCTAAGTGAAGTTAAAAAAAATCTGTATAGGAATAGTTTGTGAATAAAATTGGAGTCAGACAAAACATTAACTATTGAATAATTAAGCCTGAAATAATTCTTTTCCTTTGCCAGTGGTTTGATCTAAGCTATCTGGTTATTCTTAAAACAATATAATATAATAGTTTATGGCATCTATTTTGTATCCAAGAACTGCTAAGGAATAAACTTTATGTGCTTGCCATTCTGTTCTTCATCTGAGCCCATAATTTCCAGAAAAATTAGGGTCTTGATATCAGGGCAGATCTCTTGGAATAATGGGTATTGAATGATGCCAAAGAGAAAGGAACAGAAGAAGTCACCCAGAAACCAATTTTGATTAAAGAATAAGAATTGATAGAAGGGAAGAATAAACTTCTGAAGAGACATGAAGAAGTCTGTCTTGTTTATCATAGAATGCCAACAACAGCATTCAATAAGTAGCGTGGACAAAGAGGGAAGGATGAAGGTTGATCCAACGTAAGCAGCCATGGATCTGAAAGAAGGCTTCATTTCTGTAATACCTCTTGGTTCACATAGATAAGAAGAGTTTGAACAAGATGCTGTCCACATTCTAAGGCTATATATGTATTTTTGTTTTGATTACTCTTAATGTCTTCTTTTGAGGATGATCATATATATACATATATATAATTGCATATATATCATATATATTCTCTTTAATTCTATGTGTGCTATCATATTCGTCTGATGCTTCAGATGGACCTAATGTCTTGGAGCCCATTTCAGGATGTTTGAGCCCAAAAACAATAGCTGCAACTGGACAAACTTCTTCCCTTTGACACAGTACTTATTTTATTTTGTATTCTGAATTGCATTTGAATTTCTGAATTAATTATCTGAAGTCCTGAATAGGTAGGTTAGTGAGTGATTGATGAGGCAGAAATGCCTTGTTTTACCATTAAGCATATATAGCACTGTACAAAAAGAAATAGAAGATTAAGGTATACAACCCAGTATTCATATTAAGAAAAAATAGAGAGTTGAGGAAAAAAAGAAGCTCAGTCAAAATGGGGGGTGGGGGGAGAGAGAGAGAAGAGAGACAATTGCCAAGCCACAATACTTTGGTCCTAAAATTGGTTAAGTAGTGAAGCAAATTAACAGTGACAGGTCAAAATGTCTTACTGAATTTTTCTGAACTCTACTTTGAAGATATTCTAGGAAGAATTGAAGGAGTGTCGTAGTTGAGAAAAGAGGAAGAATTTCACTGACATGAAAATCAAGAGTATTAATTAAAGCAAAACAAACAAGATACCATTTGTAAAAGTAGCTTAAAAAATAGTATCTAGGATACTAGTATCCAGATAGCTACGGATGTAGGGGAAAAGGCAGTTTAGTGTTCTGCTTATATAACAGTTACATGACATTTTTCCATAAATATTCGAAGATTTTAAAATGTATATATACCTTGAATGAGTGATTTTACCTCTAGGAATTTTACTTGAGGAAATCATATTTTGTAGCAAAAATGATTTATATACTAGAAAGATATAGCACTATTTGTAAAAGTAATCAATTGGATACAACATAAATGCTGGACAATAAGTGATTGGTTCAATAAATTATGACATAATTTTTCACAATTATGAAACATAATTTATTGGCATATCCATAAGATGGACTACTGCAGAACCATTAAAAATCACACGAAGGAAAATTTTTGCAGTATATGAAAATACCCTACATATCAAATAATAAAGTGAGTTCTAATATGATATGAATAGAAGTATCTAATTTTTATTTATAAAAAGTACTTTTCATGCATATTTAAAACAGATGACTCTAAAATAAAACTTTAAGCAATTATTTCTAGAATATTAGATTACAAGTTATTTTTCAGTTTTCTTCTTCATGTGTTAGTGGATTTTGCATAATGTTATAATAAATATGTGGGAGTTCTACTAGCACTGAATTTTTTAAAGATGAACATTGTTAAAAATCATAACAGGCCAATACTGAATAATTTCACTTATGAGGTATTAAAAATAATTAAACTTATAAAAGCAGAAAATAGTATGTTGGTTGCTAGGCACTGTGTGGTTGTCAGGCAGGGGGAAATGGAAAATTGCTATTCAATGGATAAAACATTTCAGTTATGCAAGATAGATGAGTTCTAGAGATTGGCTGTACTACATTGCACTTCATTTGCAATACTGTACTGTACATTTAAAAATTTGTTAACGAAATAGATCTCATGTTATCTGTTCTTTATCATAAAAAGAGATGTTAAGTTATTTGGAGGACTTCTGCTTCTAGCAAAGATGAAGTAAGAAGGAAGAGATTTATTAGCCTGCCTAAAACAAATAAAAACACCTAAAAACCAGATACCATAGAAAACAACAGTTCTCAAGATACTGGTCATCAGTTGAGAAAGGACAGTGATTGCTGAGAGAAGAAAAACAAATTAGGTGAGTACTGCAATTGCTCCATATTGCTAACTGAAGAGAGATTCTAGGTACGAAGAGGGGCAACCCAAGTATTAACAGAACACGACAAGCACCGGAGTTGAGGAAATGTAGCTGGGAAGCTATAGCTAAGGCATCTAGAGTTCACAAGTTGAATACTAGAGGGGAGGAAGCTACACAGGACTCCTAAAAGCTTCAGATTTTTTTCCCTTGAAGTATTCAGCTGAGTACTGATCAGGCCATGCATGTAAAGACACTACACAGAGCTGAGAAATAACCACACAAAAGGATTAGAGGAAATAATTATTAGTGATTACACAGGGATGAAAATAGTGCCTGTTCCCATAAGCACAGCAGAAAATCTCATAATTCATGGGGAATTGGGAAAAGTTCTCAGAAATGTTTTGCCACCATGCCAAAGCAGTAACAACATGACCACATTAGCCAGATCTTGAGTTAAAACAGATCTTGAGTTAAAAACCTCATTTTCTATTTTAAAAATCTAGAAAAAGGGATACAAGTGAAATGTAAGCTAAGCAGAAAAAAGATGAAAAATTAGAGCAGAAATCAGTGAAATAAAAAGGAGAAAAATTACAGCAAAAAATCAATGAAACCAAAAGTTGGTTTTCTCAAAAGATCAGTGCAATTGAGAAGAATCTGCTACATTGATCTCTACAAAGAAAGAAAGCACACAAATTACCAATATCAGGAAAAATAGAGGTGATATGACTACTGATTTTATGGTTACTAAAAGGAAAATCAGAACATACATGAACAATTTTATAATAATAAATTTGACATTGTAGACAAACATGACAAAATTATATAAAAGATAGAAACAAAGCTCAATCAAAAAGCAACAGATAATCTAAATAGCTTTATATCTACTGAGGATATTAAATATACAGTTAAAAAACCTCCCACAAAGACAACTACATGATAATATCCCTCATGAACATAAATACAAAATTACTTAAACAAAATTTCAACAAATCAATTTTTGAAACATAAAAGGATACAACATCATAACCAAGTGTAGTTTATTCCAGGAATGCAAAATTAGCTGAGCATTAAAAAATTTCTGTTAATTTTCAACAAAGATGGAAAGGCCACAGAGTGAAGAAAAGATAATATATTTAACAAATAGTGTTGGTAAAATTGAATATACATATTTAAAATACAAACTTCAATTCATATTTTGTCCATATCCCAAAATGAACTTAGACCATAGACTCAAATGTATAACCTAAAGCAAAAAACCTTCAGAATAAGACATGCATAGGATACCTTTATGTAACTCACCTTTGCGAAGTGGGTTAGTCAAAGATTTCTTAGGTAGAAAACCAAAAGCATAATTCATAAAAGAAAAAATTGATAAATTGTACTTCATCAAAATTAAGGACTTCTATTCTTTAATAGACTATATTGGGAGAATGAATAGGCCCTACAATCTGGGAGAAAATATTTGCAAATCACACATCTGATAAAAGACTCGAATATAGAATATATAAATAATTTTCAAGGTTTGATAATAAGAAAACAAGCAACACATATTTTAATGGGCAATAGAATTAAACAAATGTTTTGCCAAAAAAACATATTAATGGCATATAAACACATTAAAAACATGTGCTACCTCATTAGTCATTAGGGAATGCAAATTATAACCTTAATAAGCTGCTACTACATATCTATTAGAATGTCTAAGATTTAAAAAAAATAACTATGCCAAATGTTAGCATATGTTAGTGTAGAAGAATTGGAACTCTCATATATTGTTGGTGGTTATGTTAAATAGTAAATGGTACAACCACATTGGAAAGCCACTTGATACTTTTTTAAAATGTTAGACACACCATTGTATGATCCAGTCATTCCATTCCCAAGTATTTAACAAGAGAAATAAAAGTATATGTTCAAATAAAGACTCATATACAAATGTTCAAAACTACTTTCTTTTCAATAGCTAAAAAACTGGAAATAATCTAAAGGTCCATCAATAGGTGAAAGGATAAACAAATTGTGGTATGTATGTGTATTCCATCCCACGGAATACAACTTAGCAATACAAAAGAAGGAATAATTATACACACAGCAAACATGAATGAATCACAAAATCATCATGCTCACTAGGGGAAAAAAGGACAAAAAAAGCATATATAGTGTATGAATCTATTTATATAAAACTCTAGAAAATGCAAATCAATCTATAGTGACAGTAATCAGACCAGTGGTTGCCAGGAGATGGGATGGGTTTAGAGGTAGGATGAATAGATTACCAAGGGTTAAAAGGAAATTTTTTAGCATGATGAATACATTCATCATCTTGATTGTAGTGATTGTTTTATGGGTGTATATATATTTATGTCAAAACTTTTCAAATTGTATACTTTTCTATATGTTAATTATTAATTGTTAAATATACCTCAATAAATCTCTTTTAAAATGTTAGTGGACACTTATTTCTCTTAAAACAATTGCATTAATCTAACCAGCCCAGAAGCAGCAACTACTGAATGAAAGAGTCCTGACAATGAATACATTTATCAAACACATATTTATTGAGCATTTACTAGTTGCCAGGTATTAATTTGTGAATCCCAATAGGAATAAGTCCTTGCTTGTCAGGTCTCTCACAGTCTACTGGTGCAGGCCAAATGTAGACAACCTGTTGTGATCAGTTCTACACAAGAGGCTGGGGAGACCTGTGAGAGGAGGGTGTACTGAAACCCGCTGGATAAAGGCTTCCATGCGAATGAGATGCCTGAGCTAGTCCTGGGGGATTGGAATGAGTTAGCCAGAGAGATGGGGATGAGCAAAGAGGGTGGTATGAATTAAGTCGTAGAATCATAAACTAGCATGATAAAGTGTAAGAGAGAGACCATGAAGAGAGAGAAAGTTGGAAAGGCAAAAGCAGGCCAGGTAAAAGGAAAACTTTTGTATGCTAGGCTATGAAAAGTACATTTCATCCAGCTGGCTGTAGGAGGCTACTTAGAATGAAGAGAATGAAGTTGCCCAATTCTATAGTAGAAAAATCACTTTGAAAGTAGGGTGTGGACCACTGGGAGGAAAATAAGACTGGATGCAATGTGATCAGGTGGAGAACATTGCTACAGTTTAAGCAAGAAATCTCAACCCATGTGAGAAAATAGAGAAGAGAGTTTGGATCCCATCAACATTTTGAGGGTACATCTATAGATAATCAGACACTATCAGAGAAGGAAATGAAGGATTATTTGCTGTACCCCTTTACCTGATTTGGACAATAAGGTGAACAGTGGTGCCATTTATTTAATTAGGGAATGGAGGACAAATAGCAAATTCAGAGGGAAAGAAAAGGAGATTAGTCTTGGGAATGTTGCTTGGTGTGCCTTTGGGATACCTATATAGAAATATTTCAATAGGTAAGATTCTACATATATCCTAGAGGTCCTAGGACTCAGTGAAGCTCTCCTGTGGCATGTTCATGTTCTTGCAAAAGAAATAGTAGTACACCTTTTATTGAACACTTTTTATTAATGTACTATTAATAATTATTGAGCTAAGCACATTATGCTATGCAATGCTCGCAACAAATTTGCATTAGTATGTTATACTTGCATTACTTATGAGGAAAGTAAGGCTTAGAGAGCTGATGGAACTTGCCCAGAACACTTTGTGGTAAAGTTGGGATCTAACCAAAGTTCTTAACAATTATACAATCTTAGAACACTGTAATGTAAAGCTGTTCCTAGAAAAGTAGAGTGCTTTTGTGTCCCTAACACACCCTATAGATAGCCCCCATAAGCATATGAGTAAAACTAATCTTGAGAAAGCACCGATCTTCAAAAAATATATGGAAACAAAGTGAGTAGTGACCATGAGAAGAATTCATTATCCAAGTATGGGTCATAAGGATGCAATAGATTTTTGTCCAAGTCCTCTAAATTATCTATGTTTTCTACTTTATGTTCTTAAATATGGTTATTTTTCCTGATTCATTTTACATCTATGTCCAACCCTTTTTCCTGCAGTAAATCGTGGACTCATGTAAAGTAATGACTCAGTAATTCAGCACTTTTACATGAGAATTGATCTATGAGCAATAGCCCTAGGTCTGTCTCTGAGGGGCTGTATGATCTTACACAAGTCATTTAATCTCTCTAAGCATCAGTGTTATGATAATTGAATGGGAATGATACATCCAAGTTATGCACTTCAGCAGAATCTACTTAGAATGTATATATTAAAATGCATTAAAAACTATGAAGCACTATAAAATTGTAAGAATGCACCATAAATTTTTATTTGTGTGTTTCTTTCTCTATATAGTCATAGTGACCTTCTATGTATAGTTTTAAAGGACAGAAACAAAATTCAAAATTATCAGGTACAATTTATTCCCTAAATTTTGCTTTTCCTTGAAAAGGCTCTGATAAATTGCCTGTACTTTACAAAACAAAGAAAATGCTATTTTCTTTTATCTACTAAATTGCATAGCTTCGTCTTTCAAAGTATTGCTCAAAATCCAGTTATCAGTCTGTTTTCTAAGTTAACTTCCTTGCATAAAAAATGAATTTGATTCATTGCCCCATAAAGCACAAACACTGGTATATCTCTCTATATACTTTATTACTATTTTTGTAAGAAAATGTAATGCTAAGTTCTGAGCTCTTGAGTTAGAGACCTGGGTCCAAATAATAGCTCCATTTATTAGTAGTATTATTTAGTCAAATGACACTCCTTCTAAGCCTTCATTCCCTTGTCTTTAAAATGGAGTTAATGATAACACTTAACTCATAAGATTCTGAAGATAAGATAAGACATATGGCATGAAACAATTATTATGGTGCCTGTTATAAATAAGAATTCAATAAATATCAGATAATATTACTCATTAATATCATTGGTATGCACTTTACATGTATACAATAAAATGCTGTCAAAACTACATATTTCTATTTATGTTTTTAATCTTGCTTCACTTTTTCTTTCTTATCATAGCTTGTATTCTACAATCCTATATCATCTTTCAATGATAGTATCTTCTTGTTGTTATGTCTATTTTTCTGTTAACAAATATTTCCAACTAAAAAATTATTCTGTAATAAATTCAGACTGTTTTATTAAGTGAAACTCAATAAAAAGTACTGTTGTGCATTAAACTTCCATTAATATAGAGATATCATGTCTGTTTAGCCTTCTCAATAATTCTGAGACACCTGGGAATGATCTCTAGGTCTTTGAATTTTTAATTGATGTCCTTATGCTCCTCTAATTTGCATGACCAGATCATGCTTCCTTATGTTCCTCTAATTTGTTGTAGCAACAACATTTGGTGAATGTTCTAGAAGTTTTAGTAAATTTTATGGAATTGTGCCCATGTAATTATGCAGCTATATTCCCGCAATCATTGTATAATTTGATCTTTTACACCTCATTTTTCCATAGTTTAATGTTTGCTCCAATCATGTGACCTACTTTGCTACCACTTTCTCCCGCAGCTTTGCATGCACATAAAGTATTTGGTCAGCATACTAATAGTGGATGTAGATCTACTCCAACCAAGCTCGCAAGAACTGATCTATAAAACTAGAGTGATAGTTTACTGACTTCCAAAGAAAATATGACTGTCCCATAGGTCAGAATACTGGCGTGAATATGGTCATTACACTCCCTGATTGACGCTGTATGTAGGGAAGAGCAAACCAGATGCCATGAAGAAATTATTTTCGCAGGTACTGAACAAACTTAAAACTACGTGAACAAGACATTATCTCCCCTAGCAGACCTACATAGACAGCAGCCAAAGTTGGCAGTTAAAGTTGGTTCAACAAGAAAGGATCAGAGCAATGAAAGTCGGGGAAATCAAATGATTACAAGGACCAGAGAAAAGGCGTCCTCTGTGGGACCCAAGTTTCTGAATCTGCTGACAAAAGTGTCCTCTCCCACGACAAGTACTTTAATGAGCCCAGCAAAGGAGATCACGATCTCTCGGCTTCTCTCTTTCTCTCTTTTTCCTTAGCTGAGCCTCTTACTCATGTACATATTCTTTCTTTACTTGTATTGAAACATTCAACTCAGGTTATAATTGTGTCCTTATAACAATTTTGAATTTTTCTACACTGATCGGATATGTATTGATTTTATATTTTAACTCCCTCTATATAGTCTTACTTCCTTTATGTAAGGAAAAACCTCATTGGAATTTAAATGAAGATCCCAATTTCAAATATATTGGCATATAAACAATATCTCAAAAAATGAATTGTAAAGGGAATTCACTTTGGTTTGGGAACATTTCTCTAAGTACATTCCAGACCTCTCTTGGCACCTTGACTGATCCTACTCCCAGGGAGGTAGCTTGATTTTTTTGATTGGTGAATTTGGAAAGAATATCTATTTGGGCAAACCCAGTTTAGGGTTTCATCTTTTGGGGAGCAACCCTGTCTCCATGTTTAACCCTTAATGTACAGAATTCTGGGGGGTGGTGTTAGAAAACCCACCTTACTAACAGACTCAGTGGACTGCTCTCAAA
Source organism: Microcebus murinus (assembly GCF_040939455.1). Classification (NCBI taxonomy): domain Eukaryota; kingdom Metazoa; phylum Chordata; class Mammalia; order Primates; family Cheirogaleidae; genus Microcebus; species Microcebus murinus. The sequence continues at coordinate 55,934,844 of NC_134116.1, forward strand.
CCTGGCCTCAGTAAATGTGTTATTTTATCCTTATTTACTTCTCATTTCTCAACTTGCTCATAAACTGGGTGGAGGTTGTTTTTACAATTTCCTAGCCCATCCTTCATGTCCCATGCATGTTAAATTACTAACAACTTCAACCTGGTTTTCAGTTTTGTCCATTTAATTTTCCTCTGGTGGCTTTCAGCTTATACAATAAGAAGTTTTATATGTGACAAATGTAAAAAAAAAATCCTAATACCCAGATACTTATTAAAATAAAGCATGGGCCCATAAAAAAAAAGCATTTATCCTATATTAAAGGTAATAATGATATTTACAAAACTTAAATACAGAGAAGTTGGTTTCTTAGTTATTTTGAACCTTTAAGTATACACAAGCCTCTGAACTTCAGGTGACGTGACATCAACTTTTGGATCAACAATTTATTCTTTAGCTTAGAAAAGATGTTAAATTATTTGTTTAAAAAATGTTTTTTTAAGTCAGTGTACACATTGTTTTAAAATGAAGCAGCCTAAAACTCTCCACTTGCCATTTTATTCACTAATATGCTTCTGAGACCACACAGGTCTAAAACAATGCACTTTCCCTTCCCAAAAAGACTTCCTTAAGCCAGACACTATAATTAGTTCTTTGGGGGCAAGGTAGTGAGGGAAGACTCCTGGGACCATTTTCACTTAGACCACCAGCTTATGAGGGAAAGGTGAGATGTGTTTGGCTCAAAGTCTCAATTACTCCTGCCTCTTCTCTAGATGCCGACATCGGGTCATGCTGCTGGTAACAGAATCTGTTCGGGACCCCCGTGCAACAGTGAAGATAAAGTACAACACAGTTCTCTTCCTTTTAATGAAAAAGCTTTTCCAAACTTGACAAAACAGTACTGTATGACCACTTGATTTTACTCTTTATGAAGTAAATTTATTCCCAATCAATTCCCTCTGTTCACAGGTAGATTTAGCTTTTCATTAAGATTTGTTAGGATAGTGATATTTGGTATTTGCTGAGTCTCTCAGTGAGACACTGAACTTATTGGCTACCTTTTCATCTTCTTTGAAAGCTGTTCAGCTTCAGCAAACAAATTTTAAAAAGTCATTTTTTCACTAGAAAAATGATGTTGACTCCTTGTTAAAATTCTGATTACACAGTATACCCTTTAAATGTAAATTTCAGGAGTAGATACAGTTGCCAAAATGTCTCTTTCTCATTTAAATTGCTTAAAGTACTCTTTTGAAAAAAAGACGAATTCCTCTTCCTCAGATCTCTTTGACATTCAGAGAACTACCATATAACTGGTCAAGTGGTTAAATGAATACTTTGAATGACAACTTCATCAAAAGAACACAATCAGGAAAATAATAACTAATTGCCCCCTTTGGAACATTTTGTAAAATGTGGGAGGGATTTGGAAATTGAGGCATACATGTGAACTTTCCATATGGCAAATGAGGACTGCTGTTTATAATCAGACATATAATAGCCTATTTAACTTCCTAACATTAAATAAACGATTATTCATTCCCAAATACTCAAGTATCCTATCTCAAATATTATTACTTATGATTTTCCCTTAGCATCCAACTACAGAAAATATGGTTACAATTTTTTTCTCTACATTGCTCCTCATGTAGTAATACAACTTTCATGAGGGAAACAGTTTGAACTTGCTATGCATTCTTTCTGTTGACCTAAAGAAGGGAACTGAGACAAAATTAATGTAGAGAGTTTATCTGGGCCACAGTTGAGGACTGCAGCCTGGGATCCACTTCCAAGTTGCCGTGGGGAGTGCTCCATTCTGCCTTTGCTGCAAGCAGGTCTTTAGAGGCAAAAGGAGATAAGGAGTGGACTGATACAAAGTTGTTTGACAGGAATTCCCATTGGTTTACAGAAATATTAATAGCTTTGGTAGGTGATTGGCTACACATTGTTGAACCACACGATATGAGTTATGGTGTTCAGAATATGGCATTTTATGGCCACTTGGCATAGTCTAGAGCCCATATAGCAAGTGGCCTCAATAGGTAATTATTTAGCTCAAGAATGGAGTTATTCATGACTGCTGTTGCATTTCGTCATCTCTCCTGGCCTGATAATTAAAGGGGGCTTGCATTTCGCAGATAAAAGTTTCTTTTCTTTCTCAATTCATCATCTGCTGCTCTGTGTCACTGTACCTAACCCTGGCATCCCTCGAATCAGGTTCATTCAAGGTTTAGGCAGTATGGATAGAAACTGGAATTCCAGAAGTTACAGATCACTGGGCTTCTACTTCTAGGTTTGAAACATGCACAAATTGCCATCAGTTAAAAATCTCTCCATGATCCTGGTTAGTGTAACTTTGGAGAAATAACCAGCCCCAAAATTACCAACCAAAGTGTACAACATTGTTATCACTTTAAACTGACTTTTATAATAGAACAAGATCATGTATAATAGCGGTAAGTCTTGAGAGTAAAAAGAAGTGGACGGGATTTGGGAGGAAATTGGAAAGCATAAACATCAACCAGGGGTGACATCCACAATAGATAAGTTCCTAAAACGCCTTCCCTGCAGGGCAGCACTACCTCTACATCACCTAGGTTGACTGTAAGACAGCTGTTTTGCACTTTGGAGACTACTTCTTTCAGGCTCTTTGAAATCTTTGAGATAGCGTTGTCAGCAGCAGATGAGATGAAGATTTATAGCTGGTGTCAGTAGCATATTGATGTCTTTGGGGTCCATGGTGTCTTATGAGTTTCTACAGTGGTTCCACATAAATTTCAATGTAAGACATAAAAGGATGAAATGGTCATTTGGGATGATGGAGGTAAGGTAGATGGAGAAGGGAGAAAGGAGCAAAGGATGAGGTACCCACAGTAGTCGTTATAGCCTCTCAGTGGTTAGGATCCCACAGTGGCCTAATCTGAAAGAGCGAGTGTTACCAAGTGTAATCTAACACAGCATTTCTCAATAGCAGCATCATATTTACATTTGCACTTGTTAATTCTTTATTGTGGGCTCGCTGTCCTGTGCACTCCAGAATGTTTAGCATTATCCTTGGTCCCTACCAATGGATGCCAACGGCATCTCTCTCTCGAGTGGTGGAAATCAAAGATGTCTCCAGACATTGCCAAATGTTCCTGGGAAGTAAAAATCACCCCAAGTTGAGAACCACAGGATTAAAGAACCACAAAAGATTATCCCACTGAATTTTCTATTATTTTGCCCAGTAACATTTTTACAGTCTATGTAGATAAACCGCTTTTAGGTATTTTTCTATGTTTAAAAGATGTGCTTTACATGGTTACAAAATTTTCTAAGGTGTTAAAAATGTTTTGTTTATCTATTTAGTTTTGGGTTCAAAGAGAAGGATGAGCCAGGGTAACAAAATCTTTGCTCATATGTTCTGATGCCAAAACTTTTTGGACAGCAATTTCAGGCATTTTGGAGGGGTCTTAATTATATTCATAAAGATATAATTTCATATTTATAGTTATAGGAGAGTTTTCAAAGGACTTCTATTTTTCCTCATTTTATTTAAATCTCACAATATCATGTACCCTAAGCATAATCTCTTTTTATAGAAGAGAATCCAAGTAACTTGCCTAAGGGTATGTAAGGTATGTATGTTAGGTATATATGCCTAAGGAACCAGAAATCAATTCGTATATTTTGCTTTAAATCCAGGTATTTTCCAACAGAATACCTGGTGCCTCTACTAATGAAGTTTTAAGCATTGGGGAAAATATTGTTGTCATTAGAATGAGAAAATTCAGAGAAAGAAGGGAGTTAGTATTCTCTGAATTAACAGACCTGGTTGGATAAGTTTGCTAGTTTTTTAAAAGGACATATAAATTTTTATAAAAGAATAATTTTTGTTTTTAAATTTTGTCTTCGAAGATAGATGTAATTACACATGCCATGTCCTTCCTGGTCTCAGAACACATAATTATCAGTTTCTTTTAACTTCTATTCAGAACGAAATTAGATGAGCTCTTTGTCGATATAAAGATATCATTGGCCAACAGGAATCTCATTTACTGGACTCATCTCACCTGGAATAAGTGAGGTTAGGAGTGAAGAAATGTGGAAATAAAGAGAGGGTCACAGACCTACCTATCTGTAAACAATTACAGAAGATTCTAGTTATTATTGAACCCAGTCTATTTCCACTCTACCTTTAGTGTACCCTAAGACAACAAGAAAAATAGATATGAGTCCTGGATTTGCCATTCAGTGCATGATTTTACACAAATCATTTCACCTTGCCTAACCTCCATTTCCTCATCTGTAAAATGAAGATGATAATCGTACCTGCCTCAAACATTTATTATACAGATTAACTGTGACAATGATTAGGATGTAATAAATGTTCAAAAATGTCAACTGTTATTATTAATTGTGCTATGTAAATATTACTTACTTCATTACCAGATCCCGTCACTTATGTCACCATGATAATAATAATTTTTAATAGTCCAATTCTCCTTCTTTCTATTTACTGGCATGATTATGTGTCCTATCTCAGGTTTATGCCAATTAGCACTTTCTTACACAAATGACTCTCCTGAAAGTTCACTACTAGAAGTCTTTACCTTTGAAACTTTTTCACTGTTGTATTTGAACATTCAAATACGTTTTATTGCAAAAAAAAATTACTAACATTAACATCTTTTTTAGCATCATTTTAAATAACCTTTGCCAGTGTTATTGACAACTTTCTAAATAAATAAGCCAATACCAACAACAAAAAAAGTGTCCTGGGTCTTGGATTCTGGATTTTGTAGTCTTTTTACTTAGTCTAGAAGGAAGTGAAGCAAGAAATTTGGCTATCACTAAGTTCACTTAATGAAAACAGTGAAACTGAGCCATTTTAGATAAGGCATCTGGTCTGTTTAAACTGATTAAATTACCTGGATATCTGCTCATTCTCTCTTACTCTGTATGCCAGGTAAGAGCAAACATAGTGGATATATTAGAAAAATAATATATGAGTCATATCATATAATATACATTAGTTATATTATTGCTGAATAAAAAACTTACCTCAAAATTTAACATCTTAAAACAACAAGTATTGATTAGCTTAAAGTTTCTGTTGGTTAGGAGTCTGCACACTGCTTAGCTGGGTCCTCTGATCAGGGTGTCTCACAAGCCTGCAATCCACGTGTTCGCTGGGCTGCAGTCATCTCACAACCTGATGGGGAATAGGATACAGCTTTGGCTTCATTTATGAGGTTATTGACCAGCCTCAGGTCTTTGCTGCACCAACCTCTCCATAGCACAACTCTGAACACAGCAACTGGTTTCTCTCAACGTGAACCAGTGAAAAAAGGCTATTCAAGATGGAAACCACAGCCCTTTTGTAACCTAATCTTGGGAGCGACATCCCATCACTTTTGTCACATTCTTTTCACTGGAAAAGAGACAGATGATCCAGCCTACAGACAGGTAAGGGAATTACCTCAGGTGTTTATAGTCATTGAGGACTATCTAAGAGGCCCCATCACATACATCATAGCAAGTGAGTAGGAAAGAACAACTGAAAATACTGAGTGAGTGAGGTAAATTTGGTTCTGTGCTTTCTGGATTCTTTACTCCTAATGCCTGTCAGATAGCAAGAGAATATGAATTGTTTGTGAGGAAGGAGTTTCCACTTCCTTTTATGATGCCAAGTTTAGAAGTGCAGCATTTTAAGAGGAATCCTTCAAGAAGAACAGCTCTGCACCAGCCAAGGCTAATGAGCGAACACCATGATACTATTTCTAGAAGTGTCACCTTTCTGGTGATCTTTTTCTTTAAAATTCCCCTGGAGGTCTGCATTTATGTCCTTTGAGTAGGGAATGTGCAGGAGCTCGCTGCAGAAAGATGGAGTCCCGCAGGAGGAAACTTTCTGCAAGATATTATTTATTCTCTTCCTCCCTACTTATTCTAAAAGGAAGGGAAATTGAAATAGAGGGAGCTTTTGAACACAGCATGAATGCAGAGCTTGTAACTGTCGTGTTACTTTTAGTTTAAACTTCAGCCTCCCTTATTCTTCTGGTGGACCCTTTGAAACTGCTGCTGCCAGTGCAGACGAGACCACGTTATTTCACAGTGACTACTTTTCAAGCAAACACTGCATCTAAGTTAATTAAAATGCCTACGTTGTTTTCTTTCTCAAGCCTTAACAGCTTCAAGGAAAAAGCAGACAATTCAACTGCCAGGGGGGAAAAAAAAAGAAAAGTCAAACAAATTGACAAAAAAAAAGAGAAATCATGGTCTGAATGCAATCATCACCACAACCTTCAAGCTGTACATTTATTTTATTGGACTTTTGTTTTCAACTTGTTCTTTCTTTACTTGTAGCATGCTGATGACCTACTATCCATTTACCTCTGGGTTTTAATGACCATGTCATTATCAATTATAATTCTTTGGGCTGCCTTCCCTCCCATGAAGCCACTGGGCTAATCCTATGAACTCTGCCAGAGTCCAGAGGGAGGATAAGTGTGCCCTACCAGCTCAGCCACATGTGTAGGCAGAGCAGACAGCCACATGCTGTGATTTAAGCAGAACAACCCATTATTAAAGTGTTTCTTTCTCATATGCAGGATTCCTCCTTGTTTGCTGCTGGTCTCTCACTTCTAAAACACTCTTGAGAAGGAGAGTAACTCATATATGCACGAGTAATTTTATGTGAATTCATTAATCAGGTTGCTTTTCTTTGAGATTGTAATGACAAAAAAAGCAAAAAATCATACACCATTTGTAGGGACTGTACCAGTCCTATCCCTCTCCCTTTACCACTCAGAACAAAGAATAAGAATCCACTGGAAATGATGCCATGCTAATATATATCAACTCCAGGTAGCTCAAATCTGTTTTAGAAACTGTAAAACTGTTCTTACTTGTAAAGATTAGTTTTATGTGTCAACTTGACTAGGCTATAATACCCAGTTGTTTAATCAAACATTGATCTAGGTGTTGCTGTGAAGTATTTGGCAGATGCGGTTAACATCTACCTCATGCAATCAGTTGTAAGACATTAAGAGCAAAAACTGAGTTTTCCTGGAAAAGAAATTCTGCCACAACTCTATAGCATCAATTATATATGTATATATTTGTAAATATATAATTACATATGTATTATAAGTCCAAATATATGAATATATAATTATGTGTATTATATATACAAATATATAATTATATCTATGTATTATATATACACATAGATATAATTGAAAGAATCCTCCTTTTTCATTCTCATTTTTCATTTCTTTATCCAATCTAATCAGCTCTATTTCATAAATATCTCTGAAATGAGAATAAGAGGTAAAATAAAAAGATATGAATGAGTTTGAGTTTATAAGACTTGGTCACCAGTTAGATGTGTTGGATGAGGAAAGAGGAGCAGAGGATGACTCCAAGATTTTGTATTGGATAATTGAAGTTATAGAAATGCCTTCTTATTGAGACGAATACAGAGGAAAAAAATGTTTTTCAGAGAAGATAACTTTCATTTTGAAATTTTTGATTTTGAGCTTATCTGTGAGACTGCCAAGAGAAAATGTACAGTAATTTTTAGACTTTACAGTTTAGTAATCAGAGCAGTCTTGGTTAGGAATAGAGATATAATAGCCCCTAAACTTACGTGCATCCACCCAGGAAATATAAGCGGCAAAAAATTTTGATGAGATGTCAAGAAACATTGTGTCAAGATTATCCCTACTCGGGCCGGGCGCGGTGGCTCACGCCTGTAATCCTAGCACTCTGGGAGGCCGAGGCGGGCGGATTGCTCAAGGTCAGGAGTTCAAAACCAGCCTGAGCGAGACCCCGTCTCTACTATAAAAATAGAAAGAAATTAATTGGCCAACTAATATATATAATATAAAAAAAAAAGATTATCCCTACTCTAGGAACTGTTTGAGAGAGGGAAGCTCAGCTTAGCCTGGTGTTTGGTCTCTGTCTCTGCAAAGGTCGTGCACAGAGGAGATGAGTTGCACGTACTTTTAAGAAAATCCTCACAAGCATTTCTCTTAATGAGGGTCTGGAGAAATAGCTGAGAAGAAACCTTAATGGGAGGTATTCCATCTTGAAAGATTAACATAGAAACAGGTACTAAACCAAACAAACCACAAATATTTAAGCCATAAAATGAAAGGAAAGAAAAAATATATTCTAAATCTGTATTAAAAGTAATACCATGTAGCTGTATAAAACTCTAGTGAGGGTTGTGGAATGAATCTTTAATGGTATCATTTATGCTTGTCCCAATGCACTGTGTTCACAATGAGAACTGCCTACAAATCTTGATGTACCATTTTATTGCACAGAAAACTGGCCACCATCTCACAGAGCAGCAATTGTAAATTAGAAATATATTCTGTTTGGTTTGAGCACAACACATTTGGAAATTTATGAGGTTGCATAAAAGCACACAAAAGCATTTCTGAGACAGTTTAGCCTTGTGGCTCCCTTCTGGTCTTGGGATTCAGAGAAGGGGGCACTGGGGCTGCTGACCATGGTACCGCCTCACCAGGAGTCTGGGAACAAGTCTACCTGCCTGCAGCCTCCCACTCCTTATTATCCGGCTGGGAATCACCCCAACGTTCCCCCAAGGGGCCCTAGAAGAGATTCCCCAATGACTCTAACACCTGAATCCTGACAAACGGTAACTTACACTACATGAGTATGGTGACACTTGTTTCCATGCCTTACGTTATTTGGTTCCATTTTAAGTAAACAAGACCTTATTACAGATATGCTGATATATATAATGGCAACTTCAGAGGCTAGAAACTGCTGAATCAAGTCTTCATGACTAAGTTTACTTGTAAGAAAACATACTGTATTCTCAGTGGTTATTTCTTCAATCCTGCTTTTGTCAAAGTATTAAAGAACTTGGACTTTTGTTTTTTAATTAGTAAAACAGATTTCTCTTTCTCTAGCTCCATTTTGCTAGAAATCCTGCTGCATCTGGTGAGCTTGGTCCTAAATTAAATCTAAGAGTTGGCTTGACTTCCGTTTAGTCTTTTGAATGATCTTTGGATTAATATTGCTTCATATCTAAATCAAATACTAAATTTAACAGTCTGATTTTCAGATTAATTTCCAGATTTATGCTGATTATGTAAACTAAGTTTCCAAGAGGCAGAACATTGGGTGGGTAGGAATGATAATTATATTTTGTTTTTACAAAATTAAATTCCAATTAGAGACGAGAAATACATCTAGATTTAAATAGACTCAAGCTTTTACTTTCCTCTAAAAGAAATGCTTCAAATAAATAATTAGAAAGTTGAGAAGTGTAGAAAAATTATTATCAATGAGGAGAATGCTGGCTAAGTGAAAGCTAGGATTGAAAAAAAGAAAATTTCAGTAGTTTGGAGGATTTTTTTTTCCAAATATAGCTTCTACTAATTTGAGAACTAGTGAGGAAATGATATAGAAAACATAAGTTCACTGATAACTGGAAATATATTAATAACTTCCCACTATATGTAGACAAAACAGGTATTCATTCTAAATGCAAATTTCACAGCAAAAATATGCCTGACCATTTGTCTTTACTGAGACAAAAGAGAACTACTCATCAAATACATCTTAGGAAGAAGTTGCTTGAAGTTATCAAATGGAGCATGTCTGAATATAAGACAAACTACTATATGTAACATTAAAAATTCTTGAAGTTGAGGACTTTCAGAGTATACTATATCAAAATATGCCACCATGGCATTAGAATTATTTTGAGCTGATGGCAGCTGTGAAAAAGCACACAAAGGATAAGCTCTCTGCCCTTCCTCAATCTGCCTAAAAGCAGAACATAAATTCTCCCTGGGAAGGTGTATTCCCATCCCCTTCACATACCAGGAAGGGGCTAACAACATTGTCACTGGTGACAAGATGACACTGAGATGGACTTGCAAAAGAAAACCTTGCTAAGATAACCTTAGCTTCTATTAGTTTCCTCCTAAAATATTTAACTTCCCACAGTTTGCTGCCCCCAAAAGCCTAAAATTATTTTCCTTTGTCTTGTCCTTTCTCTACAAATGTATTGTTCTTTTCTTATGATGCTATGGTAAGCCCAAGTTCTAATCACCCGCTCAAATTACTCATCACTGAATTTATCTGTTTATGCATGTTGCACTTGTTAATAACTTTGTTTCTATCTTGTTAATTTGTCTTTTCCCATTTTAATTTGTCTTAACTGGACAACATAGGAGTGTAGAGGAAAATGATTTTTTCCTCTCCTACAAAACCTTGAGGACTCAAGATTTCTAGTTACCAGAAATCTAGTAAAGATGTTTGAACAAAATTACAGGTGTGTTTTAGATGCCACAGTAAATAATGGCTAATGAAGCAGGTCTTGTTTCTAATGTAGTGTAAATATTCTTGTCCTATTGCATTATACTGATTTCTCTTTTGAAGAATGATCTATACTCAAAGTAGAGAATTATTGACCACCCAATATGTATTCATCATTGTCTATTTTTTCAGAATTACTAGGGTTACTCAGTTTCTTATGCAGTAGTACAAGAAATATTTATTTTTGAGCAAAATCTCTTTTCTAGGGATTGAATAAACAGAAAGAGACAAGGGAAAACAGATAAGAAGAGGTTATGAGACAAAGTTAGCTGAGAGACAAAATTTCACATTATTTAAGTGAATCTATTGTAAAACACCCAAATCCTAAAATTTATATATTTTTCTTTGGATAAAAATTCCAAAATTAATAAACTTTATTTTTTTCTACAAATACAACCTTATTAATATTATTCTAAGATAAATTATGGTAATTTTTGTCTTAATTGCACTTAGTAAAAATGTCTCCCATATATCCAAAATTAATTGTTGAATTAGATTATGTATTTCCCAAAGGCTCCAATTAGCAATAAACAAAATAATTAGAGGTCAATTAATTTTCTGAGAATGTTGAAAATAATCTAATAGAATAAAAAACCTAGGCCAGATGTGGCAGCTTGTGTATGTAATCCCAGCACTTTGGGAGGCTGAAGCAGGAGGACTGCTTGAGGCCAGGAGTTCCAGACCAGTCTGGGAAACACAGAGAGACCCTAATTACATACACAAAAAAATTTTTGTTTCATCTCTTAGTAAATTTATTTAGAATTTTCTCTTTTTTTCCTTTTTATAATTTCAGTCAGATATTATGAGGGTACATATGTTTTTGGCTACATGATCGCTTTTATAATGCTGGAGTCCGAGCCATATGAGTGCCCAGCACCCAGATAGTGTTCCCTATACCTGACAAGTAGGTTTTTGCCTGTGGCCTTCTCCCCCGCCTACCCCTGGCCTGAATTCCACTGAGTTTTACTTCTCTCTGTGTACATGTTTGTTTACTGCTCAGTTTCAATTTAATAGCAAGTAAAAGTGGTGTTTGTTTTTCCATTCTTTAGATATTTCACTTAGCATAATGGTCTCCAGTTCTAGCCAAATCATTGCCAAAGGCATTAATTCATCCTTTTTAATGGCTGAGTAGTATTCCATGGAATACATGTACCATATTTTTTATATTTATATAGTTTCTCTTCAGATCAAATAAATCTTTCACCTTTTACATATACCACATTTTGTTAATCCACTCATAAATTGATAGGCACTTGGGTTGATTCTACATCTTTGCAATTGTGAATGATGCTGTGATAAATATTCGAGTACAGGGGTCTTTTTGATAAAAATGACTTCTTTTCCTTTGGGTAAATACCCGGTAGAGGGAATCCTGGATCAAATGGTAAGTCTACTTTTATTTCTCTGAGGAATGTCCATACTGTTTTCCATAGAGGCCGTACTAATTTGCAGTCCCACCAACAGCGTTTAAGCATTCCTTACTCTCTGCATCCACACCTGCATCTATTGGTTTTGGATTTTTTTTCATTTCAGCATATTATGGGGGTACAAATGTTAAGATTACATATATTGCCCATGCCTCCCTCCCTCCTTGAGTCAGAGCTTCAAGCGTGACCATCCTCCAGACGGTGCACATCTCACTCATTATGTGTGTATATACCCATCTTCTCCTCCCCACTCCAACCTGCTCAACAACACTCGCTAAGTGGACTTTTTAATAAGAGCCATTCTAACTGGGATAAGGTGATATCCCATTGTGGATTTTAATTTGCAATTTGCATTGCCCTGGTGATCAGTGATGCTGAGCATTTTTTCATATAGATATATATGAAAAAATATATATACATACACATATATACATATATGTATATATACATATATAAAAATGCATATATGAATATATATATAGGCCATTTGTCCATCTTCTTTTGAACAACTTCTATCCATGTTTTTGCCCACTTTTTAATAGAGTCATTTGTGATTTTTATTGCTGATTTGCTTGAGTTCTTTGCGTACTCTGGTTATTAGCCTTTCAGATGTATAACTTGCAAATATTTTCTCCAGTTCTGTAGGTTGTCTATTTGCTCTGTTGATTGTTTCCTTAGCTGTGCAGATGCTTTTTAATTTAATAAATCCCAATTATATAATTTTACTGCTGTGATTGCTATGGGGGACATTTCTTATAAATTCTTTGCATAAGTCAATATCTATAAGAGTACATCCTAAATTTTCTTCTAAAATTCTTATGGTTTCATCCCTTACATTTAAATCTTTTATCTATCTTGAATATGTTTTTGTAAGTGGTGAGAGATATGTATCCTATTTCATTCTTGTGCATGTGGCTATACTATTTTCCCCATACCATTTTTGAATAGGGCTTCTTTCCCCAGTGTGCATGTTGTCTGCTTTGTCAAGGATCAGTTAGCTGTATGTGGATGGTTGTCTTCAAGATCTGAGATTCTTTTTTCTGCCTGGTTTAGTCTATTTTTAAAACTTTCCACTGTGTTTTGTATTTTCGTAAATAAATATTTCATTTCCAGAAGTTCTATTTGTTGTTTTTATTTTTAGTATGTGGATCTCTGAGGTGATTTTTTCATTCATTTCTTGAATTGTATTCCTGGGTGTTTTTTGTTTTTTTTTGAGTTGGTTTTTCATTTTCTTTTAGATTTTATAGAGTTTCCCCATAACCCATATTTGAAATTCTTTATCTGACATTTCAATATTTTCATTTTGGTTACTATCCATTGCTAGGGAGCTGGTGTTCCCCTTTGGGAGTGTCTTTTCAGTCTGATTATTCATACTTCTGGAGTTCTTTCGCTGATTCCTTCTTATGTGGATCAGCTCTTGCCTCTTAAGTTGAATTTTCTTTTGTTTAGATGAGGCTTTTTCTTCTCTACCTCACTCGTAAGAGTGTGTATGCAGCATATGGTGAGTAGGAACCTTTGGCTTTGATTGTAGATGCTTTGATGATAGTCTAGGTTCTGGATGGATGCCATGGTTATATATATCCTTAGTGTGGTGGTTTTCTTGGTTGTTAGTTGTTTGTAAGCTGCAGGATTTGTAAGCTATCTGTGTGGGCAGATTCCATGTCACTCTGATGAGAGAAGATGGAGGTCTTTGAAATTCTTGCTGACCACAGTCCAGCCCTGTGGTCATCTTAACAGTGTGAATGGTATTGGCACACCCAATTTAATCTCTGAGACAGTAGGTGGTGCTTGTGGGTAAGAATCAACCTCATACTTTATGATTGAGTCAGTAAATGTTGTAAAGGCTGTGAAAATTGATCTCCCTGCTAGTAGGTGACACTTCCTAGAAGGAACAAGCTTCAGTCTTGTTTTGGGTACCTGTGACCAGCTCTAGCCTCTCAGTAGAAGTACTCAAATGTCCCAGGTAGTGGATGAAGCCCTGGAACTCCCAGGTAAGTCCTTATTCTCCACCACAGCAGAGGTGGTTGGGGGAGTGAGTCTGGGCAGGACTGGTTTCAATGAACCTGACTTCAGGCTCCACAAAAGCTAGTAATGTAGCTGTTTTGGCAGGGATCAAAGGTCTGCTCCCAGGCTTCTGGGGAAAGTTGTCAGATAGGAACTGAAGTGGCCCCATCCAACCACAAAGTCTACTTGTAGAGGAGGGGATGTCTAAGATTCACAATTTGGTTTTAGGAGTGTGTTTTGTTCTTCTCCCAGACTCTCCTACTCCACAGTCTCCCTCCAGCATCTGCCAGTAAGCAGTGCCTCAAACTAGATGAGCTCCCCCATAATGGCACTTTGTGTTGGGATTTTCCCTGTCTAGGATCCCACCCTTGGCTGAGAGTATGGCCTTTCTGTGGGGGGAGGGGTGCTCCAGAAATGCACCATGCCTGGGACTCACATTACCCTCTCCTCTCAGTTCCGGGCATGTGGGCTCCCTCACCTACTGAGATTAGTTCACAAATTTCTCCTCCATGCCCCTGAGCAACACAATTGAGTCCTAGGGGTACAGGATCTGGTCTGCATGCCTGGCCCTGGGTCCCCAAAGATTAGTCCCTGACTGTGCCAGTGGGAAGCATGATGTCCCAAGTTGCCTATGGGTGATCAAGCAGGTTTGATGTCCCTGGGCTTTGGAGTGTGCCCTGCTCTGGTGGTGCAGCCAGGCAAGCAGCACCAGGCAGAGTTGGTGAGCAGAGATCTCCCAGTCCAAGCACCCCTTTGTCCACTGCAGGTCCTTAAGAGGAAAGGAATGAGCCCCACACTCTGTGAAAGCCTCAGTGTGGTGAATGAACCAACAGAGGGGCAGCAGCTACTCCTGAGAGTCCTTGCTCAATTGTCTATCTTGGCACCCACAGGCATGGAAGGGAAAATGGAGGAAAAGAGTCTGAATGGAGGAAAGCTAGCACTCTGGTCATCTCTGATTCTCTCTCTGGAAGGCAACCTACCCAGAATGTCCAAGCTCTGGGGTCATGCAGATACCCAAGGACCCACTGGCTTCTGTGGCTCATGCAGTCTGAGCCATAGTTGAGAAACATTTGTGTGAAAATGAGTGAGATTAATACTGAGGGGCTGAAGCCCCCTGGCAAGGACAAAGGTACATGGTGGGTAGAGAAGCAATATGGCACCTGCCATCTTGGCTCAGGTCTGTGGTGATGGGAACTGATCCCAAGGAGGCTGGCAGCCTGGTGCTTTGTCATGGAGAAGCCTCCCAGTTTACTGGCAGCAGCAGCTTTTGGACTTGTGAGGATAGAAATGTTCTCCAGCAGCTCAGGAGCCTGCTAACTGCCAGAGATGTAAGACAGGGAAAAACAAATGGCTCCACCTACCCTTTTTGCTAGACTCCAAGCCTCTCAGAGGTTGATCTCTGCTGGTATCTTGCTCCTTCTTGTTCTGCTCCACTTCTTCCCATGGAGTCTCTGTTAGGTTTTGGTGCTTTTCCCTCAGAATTACATTGGATTTAAGTTTGTTTGTTTGTTTTCATCTAAAACTTTTCCTTCTTTCTGAGATGATCTAGCAGCTGGTGTTTCTGGTCATACATCTTGTCTACCATCTAACAGAATATTTTTTAAAAATTAGCCCAGTGTGGTGGCATGTGTCTGTAGGCCTAGTTACTAGGGAAGTTGAGGTGGGATGATTTCTTGAGCTCAGGATTTCAAGGCTGCAGTGAGCTGTGATGGCATCACTGCACTCAGCCTGGGTGACAGAACTAGACCGTATCTCTAACATTAATGAATAAATAAATAATCTAAATAAATAAATTACTGTAATAAATATAATACATTTCATATACTTTGTGGTAGACAACTTCTAAAATGGCTCTCATTGATCCATTAATGTCCTTCTGTAACCTTTTCTTCTTAGTATAGACTGGACCTAGTGACTTCCTTCCAGTGGATAAAATATAGCAAAAGTGATAGTATGACACTTCTGAAATTATGTTTTGAACATATTTCTGTCTTGTTTGCTCTCTCTCACTCCCTTGCTGGCTTGCCCTGAGGGAAGCTAGGCTACCATGTCATAAACTGGCTTATGAAGAGACCCGCATGGCAAGGAACTGGCCAATAGTCAGTGAGGATCTGAAACCTATTAATAGTTACTTGAGGGAACTTGGAAGCAGAGATTCCCCCAGTTGAGCCTTGAAAAGACTGCGGCCCAGTCAACACCTTGTGAGAAACCCTAAACCACAGACACTCCATTAAGATGCACCAAGATTCTTGCCCTGCAGAGACTTTGACATAATAAATGTTTGTTGTTTTAAGCCAGTATGTTTTGGGATAATTTGTTATGCAGCAATAGATTAAATAATATATCATCTAAACATTTATTCATTCTGGCCCATCCCTAAGAAGTTTCAGTATCTAGGAAAATTTATGTTTTGTATCCTCAGTGGAAATATTTGTACAAAATATTTGCATACAGGTAACCCTTGAAAGATATCATGGAAGAGAGGGACACAGTCAAGGGGGAACTTGAAGCCTGAATGAAACAAAAACAATAAGAAAGGGGTAAATTTTCTTGTGTTTTTTTTCCCCATAATCATGATGATAGAAGCCTATGAGTGACTCACATAAGGGGGTTCCCAGAGAATTCTCAGTGGTTCTTATTATAATTATTCATGAGTCTTTGGCTAATTTGTTTCTGAATCTATAGGAATTTTCACAAATCATGAGTATTTTATCCATGATTTTAGGAAGGCTCTACTTCTAGCATGTAGAAGTTTACCATTTTATTGTCCTTAGTAGTAATTTTACAAGCTAGGGCTTCCAAATGATTTCTATTCTTGTATTGTATTTTTTAACAAATAATTTTAATAACTGTGAACATAATTTGGCAATGATTTTATTTCTACTTTTTTAACCACTCAGAATCATTTATCTATATAAGTGATATTTTAATATTACATGGGACGTTTTAGAAGAAAAAATGACATCAATGATTTAAATCAACCAGAAAATTAAAACCTCTAGAAAATATAAAGAACTGATGTAATCCAAACAATACCACTGGTGATCCCTAACTGGAATCTCTTGCCTCAAAATTACTTCCCAGATGGCACCAAAGCAAGTTTCCTCATCAGCCTTTCCTCTTCAAGGTTAAAGTGAAATGAAAAGAGAAGCTCTGGCATAGCGGCAGGGGGTGAGGGGCAGGGGCAAGATATATAACCCTAACAATATCTGTACCCCCATAATATGAAGTAATAAAAAAAAAGAAAAGAGAAGAGCAGTCAGATAACTGTAATTACTGGGTTGGCATATCTATTAGTCAATTTTCTCCATAGCCCCAACACCACACAACACATCTGGACCAGCTGTGTTATGGTACCTCCAATAGTTCTATATATTCATAACCCTTTTTCTTCCTCACACAGGTGTTAGACTATAATCTTCCCATTGGAAATAAGGAAATGGAAATGAGTTTTAATTAATATGCCAGTTCTCAATTATTGATAGTTTGTATGTTAAGGAATCAGAAGCTCAGTAGGACGGAAAGTTGAGACCTTACTAACAATGACTGACATTTCCCCAGAAGAAGATAATGGATGTGAGTAACAAATTTTCACCTGCTTGTCATCTCTAATGTATGCTGTCCAGCTCTAAAATTCTGCAGTGATTCGAGCACAGTAAATCCTCCATTCTTGTTTGAATGATATTTGGATGCCAAAAACAAAGAATCACTGTAATGAATTTTTAATGCCTGAAGTTACTTCTACCTTTTCTTGCCCAAATGGATGCCATTTTTCTTAACCTTGGCAAAATGTATCTAATCACCTTAATTCAGATATGGAAAAAGTATATTACACTAAGAGAGGTCTCCATTCACAAATCACTAATAAGAGGTGTAAGTGAGAGGAAAAAAACAACTTGAAATGTAAAATGTAGTAAGACACAATTGTGGAATGAACCAAAGTTTTATTTCAAGATAATAACTCTGTCCATTTTCACCTGGTCAGGTTCTTAATATAAGTTTAGCATGAAAATCCATAGACACAAAATTTAAAAAAGAAAAAGTGAAAAGGACAGTAGCACTTCAAAATTTCTAATACCTAGCTGAGAAAAAAATCATGTCCTAATTAGCTATCTGCTATTATGTGGCAAAGATTCATAGGGTACAATAATGACCCTCACATCCTTTCACTCCTTACACTCTTGTGCCCTACTCACATATTGTCCCAGTAGAGGGACAGAGGTGGTTTAAGGGCTCTTAACACCCAGTCTGCCAGACCTGGAGAAGCAATTATTGATTCCAACGTGTTTTGTATTAACACTTCCAGTCAAAAGAATCTAATAGATTTGAACTAATGGATCCTGCCCCCTCTGCTTCCCTAGAATATCTCAATATACTCCACACTTCCAGACTAATCTTTAAAAGTTGTTTTTTTTTAAGTTCATGTTGAATATAGGAAGAAGTTTAAGAAAAGTTTTTCAGTTAAAGTACAGTCTTCACAAAATTCACAGACTCGCTCTCATTTTAAACTTTAAGTTAATTAAATATCTGCTACTGCAAAGTACAATTTTACTTTCTCCCACTTCTGCAAAGCTTATAAAACTCCCTCTCACTATGGTTTTTTGGCTTATTCATTTACATACTTATTTAACTTTTTTTTTTACTAACGACTTTCTATTGACTCAATCTCAATGTTTCTACAGAGATTTGAAGTAATATGGGTGTTTTATAAGCAAAGCTTTGGCAAACTTCCAGAATGTTCACAACGAAAAATTGATAAGGAGCAAAACCTCTTAATCCTCAGGAATATTTCTGCAGCCCCACCTCCAATCCCAGCGTTCTGAAGCTTTAGAGCTGCCCATCAACATTTTATGACAATCAGTGGAACATAACGTTCTGTGGTGACATTGTGCTTCTGACTCAACACCACAGTGCCTTTTCTCCTCCTGAAAGGAGAGGGGAGACTTTCCTTTTTCCTTTTGAGCATCAGTGTGAGGATAGTGATTAAGATCCAAATCTCCGAAGTCTAAGAAAAAAATATTTTGAAAAGAATAACTCTCAGATGGGAAATTTGAAAATCATGAGTGCTTATATGTGTTCTGAGATGCGTCTCTAAATGGGACAGTCTTTTATGTGGTTAAAAAAGAACACTTAGCATCTCTTGCAAATCCATAAGTTAGAGGGCAGAATGACTCAGGATACAAAAGGATTTCTCATCCTATTTCAAAGAAAAACATCATTAAGTCTCTTCAAATGTTTGTTTATGGATGATTAAGGACTTCATACAATGAGAAACAAAATGCTGAAGTGTCTCCACTCTTGATTAAGTATCAGAAATTATGATAAGCAGATTTTAAAGTTATAATAATTAAACATTTACATATCTATTTTTAATTTTCTTTTTACATTTATTAGACAGTTGCAAACTTAGTTTGTCAAAATGCTGAATCCACCCTCTTTCTTTCCTTGGCTTCGCCCTTCATCACCATGACTACCATTTTCTCTTAGATAGATGATAGATAGATAGATGATATCAATATATATTTATCTCCATATGGCTTTGTTCCATTTCCATGCCACCTACCTAGTCCAAGGTTTATCATCTCCCATTGACCTCTTTCGGCCATAGACTTAGGCCAGACCCCTCTTCCATCTGTTCTCCCTAACACCCTTTCCCACCTCATCTCATACCATGCTCATTACTCCTTTCTTCCTCTCTGTGCTTCAGCTGTGGTCTCCTTCTCTCATTTCCACTGATTTCTTCTGGTTACTCCCACAACACTGAACCTTGTCAACACTCTTTCCGCTGTCAATCCTGGTTTTTCAATTGCTTTTCTTATTTAATGCCAATTTTTTCTTCAGCTCCCCAATCCCCAAAGGTTTTTGATTGTACCCCCACAGGATATCTTTTGTACTCACAGCCTAATAAAAGTGTTTACACACATATACACACGAACACATGTACATATTGTAGATAGGTACAAATATGCTATGCATGTGATGAAAAATATATAAAAATATAAAATTTAAAGGACATCCTAAAGACAAAATTAAAAATACTCTATTTGTTGGTTATACTTATTAATGATTAAGAAGCTCCTTTCTTTGCTAAAAAATGTTAAATATTTTAGGGAGAAAATGTGATTAAATATGCAGTGATTTAAAAGTCTCCTTCTAAATTCTGTTTACTTTGATTTTTGATATTAATGGCTGTTATAGCTGAAAAAAGACACCTCACAAAGGTACAGAGATTTGAGACGCAGTAGAGTTTAGCAATTGGCTCCAAAGCCAGACTGACCATATTGACCTGGTTTGACCACATTCTAACTGCGTGATTTGGGGGAGATTTTCTAACTTTCCTGTCCCTCAATCTCCACATGTGAAAAGTGAGCATGATAATTGAATCACCCACTACAGAGTTCTGATGACTAAATGAGTGAATATGTGTAAGCCATTAAGAACAGAGGCTGGCACAAAGAAGTGCCTTTTAATGCCAGCTATCATTATTGTTGTATTTATATATTCAGAGACATACCTTAGCATTTTGTGTACTTCTGGCCTCAACTTCTCTGCTTTTCTATGATTCATACAATGAATTTATTTTAAGCAGGATGCTAACTCTGTATCCTTGCCCCATAGTCATTCTTATAAATTTCAGCCAAGCTGCCACTCTGAGTTTATCCCTATACAGCTTGCCTATAAAACATTTTTAATTAAAGAAGGCATAAGTCCAGTACAACTTTTTAGTCAAGGGGTTCATAAAAAAGTTTTATATTTTATTACTAAAACTGAATCTTAAAGATATCGTAAGTTCAGGCATGTTGGAAATATCTGTTCCTTCATCCAACTACATGGCAAAGCTCCCACACTATGCATTTGTTGTAATAACTTGTTTCTTCTAATAGTAAACAATATTTTCCCTGTGTCTGTATTTACTGGCAAATTTATGTTCAGTTGTTTCTTGGTATCTGTGGGAGATCATTGCTATGACCTCTATGGATACCAGAATCCATGTATGTGCATGTTTCTTATATAAAATGGCATAGTATTTGCATATAACCTATACGCACCTTCTTGTATACTTTAAATCATCCCTAGATGTACTTGTAATATCTAATACAATGTAAATGCTAGGTAAACAGCTGTTATACTGTATTGTTTTTCTTTGTATTATTTTTTTCAAATAGTTTTGATCCACGGTTGGTTGAATTTGCGGATACTGACCCCAAAGATACAGAGAGCAGATTGTATTTTAGTTTGTATCTTATTGTTTCCATGTCTAGTTTCAGCCATTTTTATACTGTGATAAAATCCAAGTGGCATTTTGAACACTGTTAATCAACAGGAAATCTCAAGAGAGGTTTTTAATCACACGTCCTTATGTTTAGTGAAGACTGAGAGAGTATTGGATTGGGTATAATAAAACGTTAAACATAGTTGAGAACGTTATAGATTTTAGTCCTCTTGTTCTGGGTTCTCAGGGTCCATTAGCTAATTTCTTAAGGCATTCCACGCATGCTATGAGTGGATCATAACTGCTTTACCACATAAGGTGTACTAGGAAGAGTTCAGATTAGGGATGGGAGAAGCAACTCTGCCATTTTCTTGTTCACTCTCCTTGCATTATTAGTGTGTTCTTCCATCTATAATTTCCACATAATTGCTCTTTCCAAGCAACACATTCATTTTTGTGAGGACCAGTTTAGTTGATGATATCATTTTATGGGATAATCTTACATGATATAATCTGGGCAAATAGTATATCATGATCTAACTCAATATGCTAAGAGCAAATAGAAAACTGAACATACCACTGTCAGCCTCTATTTGGAAGTTTTCATTCAGGAGATCTCGAGTTCTTTACATGGGTTAGGTCTCACCTACAGATCAATTTCACTTGCAAATGTGTGTCCACATATTATTAAGTAATTATCAGATGTGATTTTTTTTCCAATTTGTAGATAAAATAAACATACATAAGTTCTAGTACTCTCCTGGTGCTCCCCCAGTGGAATGCTTTATGCATGCTCCAGTGTGTTTCATTTCCATTTTGGAGGCCTTTCCTTTAGCTCTCAATTATCACTTCTTCAGGAGAGTTTTCCAGGGCCATTGGTGACCAAGGAGAAATGATAGTCCTACCTATTGACTCTCTATGGAAATATGTCCTTTCAAGGGTCCACTGTGCTGCTTTTCCACTCTTGATGGATGCAAAGGCAACACGAGGATTGTATAGATTGGTCTTGCAATGTATGTTATTTCATATTTCAGAGGGAAAAAATGAATTGTTTCTAATATGTCATTCTGGCCACTCATGAGCCTAAATACTCCCTGATTTTGAGTTGGCATCAAGATACATTCTTTATTCCTTTATTTTACTTTTTGAATTGGTTTTGGCATTTTTGCAATTATATTTTTTGGCTTCCATCTGAGTCTCTGTTATCTTAAAATCTACAAATTGTCCTCAAATTGAATTGGAAGAGGCCCAGAAAATAGGGTCTAAGAAGAGGTAGATAGTCACACAATGTAAAACCTAAGGATGAAAGCCAAAAAGAATTCAGTAAGGGAAAAAAGGTTACATAAGTAAGTTTCATTTATACATCCCTCTCAGAAGTGATACCTTGTATGTGTGTGTGTATAAATATATACATATGTGTGTGTATGTGTGTGTGTGTGTGTTAATCACTGCAGTCTGGCTATGTGGTGATTAAGGCTGATGGGCATGTTAACTATCTACAAATGTTGTAAGGCATGCCCATTAAGGAGTGAAAAGAATTTGCAAGTAGAATTCAAGGCATGAAGTTAAGAGATAGTAAAATATATTCGTTGTTCTTTGTTTCTGGAAATACTTTTGAGAGTAGAAATTATTAGAATAAAAAATAAAGATTCTCTAAGGAAAACGATAAAGAAATAATAATCATCACCTGTTGCTCTTAATGACAGGACAGAACATTCTTGAGGGTATGTTGTGAAGAATCGTCCTGCGTCCCAAACAAGCCATTCAACTAGTGGAATTACTTGATTTTTCCACATCTGATTTTTCAAATTCAATCAATTTCCAGCCAGCTTTTCTACTTTGCCATCTGTTTCTAAAGCAAAACCTAATGCAAGTCTGTGGAGGATGAGGTTTGTTTTGTTTCTTTTCAATCTAAGATTTAGTGAATCATGTCTGGGCTAAATTCCAGGTTGAATGGATCATCAAAACCAGGCATCTTGCTCATATGTTTTCTTAAGCTCAGAGTGGAGCATGTTGTCTTTCTTGTTGCATTATTCTTGAACCATAGAAATAGATTTACTATGCTAAAAAGCATCCAAATAGCATGTGCCTAGTGATTCCTAAGTAAAGAGGCAGTTAACAGGCATCTCAATACTGTTCATCTCTACTGAGTACCAAATTCTTCGCTGTGTTAACCCTAATGCATTTTGAAACTCTGTTAATTCTGAATCTGATGTTTCTTATGCAAATGAATCTACATACTTCGTGTAGAATAATCTGGCACATGTTGACATGTAAGAATAAACAAACTTTACACATTTAGCATTCTGATTCTGGTATGGGGTGATTATGAGTTCACATTTATCCCACTGGGGTACAAGAATTCATTATTATATCACAATAAATTTCCATACTACAGTAACTATTCTGTCTCTCTGTGCATGAAGAATGCATTTGTCCTTGCAGTTAGGAAGAAAATAAAATGAAAACACTGTGCTAAAGACAAAAAAAAATCTATATTGATGTAACAATCTCTAACAACTGGGGCAAAAAATAATATGAAGCTCAATGGAGAAACAATACATGAGAAGTGGTTGGCACATAAAAAGTATTCAATAAATATTAGTTATTATTTTTCTTAGATTCAAAACAACTCTAAAATTATGATAATTAGTTTTTAAAGGAGCACATGAAGGAATGAAGTGCTGTGCTTTTGCATACTTAAACTATGACTCATTTAGGAAAAATGAAATCCATTTTAAGGGTAACAGTAGCAATCTTGAATTCCCTTACACCTAATATAAAGACATGAGGAAGCAGGCATAAGAAACAGCAGGTATGTACTGAGGTGCAGGAAAAGACCCTTGGATGTCTACTCAAAGTGTTTACTGAATTCCCACTCAAGTGCTACAGTAAGTTGTTTTCTTTTTGTGCTATACTTACTTGAGACTTGAGAGTCCAGAGATAAAAGAAGAAGTCTGCTGCAAGAGGGAAATTCACTCTTGAAACCCTCCTCAGAAAAACCCAAACTCAGCTGATTATCATTAAAGCCTACATTGTCCAGGAAGGGAATTTGTTCCACATTATATTATTTATCTATGATTAAAGAGTTGTTGACTTCTATGAGTTTTAAAATCTTAAATGTAAATTGAATGTCCTTGTGTAAATTTCTTAAGGGTAGGGGGTTATTCTCTCCATCCCCCCACTTTTGTAAAAAAATACAAGTGATATATTACCTTACAGATTTCACTCTTCATAGCTAGTATTTTAAAATATAATTTATAGCTACAATGATAATGTTCAAAATAAGACATACAGAGAAAAGTACTGTTATTTGATATAATCTCAGGCACTTAATTTTTATTTTAACAGCTTTATTGACATACAATTGACATAAATGCACTTATTCAAGGTAAACATTTTGATAAGTTTTAATATGTATATACTCATACAACCATTATTGCAATTAAGATAATTAACATATCCATCATCCCCAGACATTTCTAATGCCCCTTGTAATCTCTTCCTCTGGCTCTTCTTTATTGACTCCTCATTGGTCCACAAGCAACTGATCTTCCTTCTGCCAGTATTAATTAGTTGGCACTGAAAATAATTTTATATACATGAGTTTTATATACATGAATTGATACAGAATGCATTCTTTTCGGTTTCACTTCTTTCATGTCGTGTAATAATACCAAGCTCATCTTGGTTGTATTATGTATCAATAGTTCATTCCTTTTTTATGCCTGAGGAGTATTCCGTTAAATTGATATACCACAATTTAATGATCAATCCACTTATTGATGGATGTTTGGGTTGCTTTTAGTTTTAGCTATTACAAATAAAACTGCTAGAAATGTTTATGTACATATCTTTATATGGACATATGCTGTTATTTCTTTGGGGGAAATACATAGAAGTATAATGGGTGGATCGAATAGTATAATGTATGTTCAACTTTTTAAAACAAAACTCCAAAGTGACTGTACCTTTTACTTTCTTAGCAGAAATGTATAAGAGTTCCAGTTGTTTCACAGCTTTGCCAACACTTTATATCACCAGAGTTTTTTTGTTTTTTAATTTTACCCATTTTAATAGAGATAGTAATATTTCATTATGGTTTTAATTTGCATTTCCCTAATAACTAGTGACATTGAAAATTCTTTAATATTCATTATTTGCCATTCATATCTCTTTCTTGATGAAATGGCCATTCAAATCTTTGCCCATTTTAACTGAATTGTCTCTTTTGTTATTATTAAGTTTTGAGAGTTATTTATATATTTTGCTTATAAGTTTTTTTCAAATAGATTGTTTCCAAATACTTTTTCACAGTGTGTGAAAGTCTTTTCATTCTCTTAACATTGTCCTGTTGAAAAACAAAATTTTTAGTTTTAGTTTTTTTGAGTTTTTGTTGGGGGGTGGTTTACATTTTGAGACTGGGTCTTGCTCTGTCACCCAGGCTAGAGTGCAGTGGTGTCAACATAACTCGCTGCAACCTCAAACTCCTCTGCTCAAGCTATTTTCGTGCCTCAGCCTCCCTGGTAATTGGGACTACAGAAGCACACCACACTGAGCTAATTTTTCTATTTTTTGTAGAAACGGGGCCAAGGCTGTTCTCAAACTCCTGGTCTCAAGTGACCTTTTCACTATGGCCTCCCAAAATACCAAGATTATAGCCAGCATCACTGTACACAGCCCAAAACTTTTAGTTTTGATACAGTCAAATTTATCAGTTTAGAGTATTATTAATATGTTTGGGGAGTGACTAAGAAATCTTAACCCGAGATAACAAAATTGTTTTCTATGTTTTTCCTATAAGTAGTATAGTTTTGAGATTTATATTTAGGTCTATAACCAATTTTGAAGCTTTTTTTTTTTTTGGTATATTGTATGACATATATATTGAGGTTAGTGTTTTGCATATGGATGTCTAATTCTTCTGGCTTCATTTGCTGAAAAGAATATTTTTCTCCAATGAATGGCCTTTGAACTTTTGTCAAAATTAATGACTATATATATGTGGCTATATCTCAAGACTTTCCCTTTTTATTCCCTTGATCTATTTGTCTTTCTTGACAACACCACGAGACTTTATTGATTATTGTAGCTTATATATATAGTAAGTCATGAAATCTTGTAGTGCTACTCCTCCAATATTTTTTCCAGTGCTGTTTTAGTTATTCTAGGTCTTGTGTATTTAAATATGAATTTTAGAATCAGTTAGTAAATTTACATCCAAAATGCCTGTTAAGATATTGGTCGAATTTCATTGCATTTATAGATAAATTTGGGAACAATTAATATCTTAGTATTCAAGATTAATCAAGATGGCAGACGAGAAACACTGCCAGACAGAGTGTCTCTGCAGAAAAGACAGATTCTAGGAGAAATTAGAAGAAACAAGCAAGAAGACGAGCATACATTGGACGAGGGTCGGAAGGAGGGGTACCTGAGACCACAGGAGATTCCATGGGAGGAGGTTGCATAGGAGAACTGGAAGCAGAGACTTCCGGAGACCAGTGGCAAGGGTAGGTGGAGCTCTTAACTTTCCCCTCCCTTGCATCTCGGACTGCTGGTGGGCTACCCAGTGGGTGGAGAGACCTGGGGACAGAAGCCCAGAGACGGCCACCGCCAGCGAGCGGTAAGCCTGTAGTGGACAGGACACCAGGCTCCCAACTTCTGCAGGGCGTCTTCCTGTGCACAGACTTGAGCAGCACAGCAGGCGCCATATTGCCTCATTCTCCCCTCCCCCATCCCTATTCACAGCTACCAAGAGAGACAATATAGCCACAAGCCAGAGGCACCTTCAGGGCATGGGACCTAGACTTTTGGGGCCCTACAGCTGACTGAGGGGAACTCAGACGGTGAACTCCCTACACGCCAGCCCTCTCAGGTGCTGCTGGAATGGTGATCCCAGGAAAACAGAGCAGACCCTGAGGCTGATAGACATAGACCCGTGTTGGGCTCCCCATGGGTGAATTGGGACTGGCACTTCTCTCCCTGGTGGGGATAGGGATTGAACTCTGGGGCCCAGAGGTCAGACCTGAAGACCAGATCCCATGCACCCAGGTCTCGCATTGCCCACGGCAATGCGAGAAGGGATATATGTGAACAGCCTACTGAGGTGTGTGTGCCTTCAGGGGCAAATCAGCATCCTAGAGGGCAACCCTCCTCCCCAATGGAGGCCATGCACCCAGTCTGGGTGGCATTCTTGCACAGGGAACCTCCCGGCCAGCATCACAGCCAGGAGAGGCCTGGTGGCATGAGGTCTGGCCTGCTGGCAGAGGCCCAGGAGTAGCCGAGGAGTTGGGGAGGGTGGAAAGAAGCCAGGCCCGCTCCAGACTGTGGACCTTAGACAGCCCCACCCCATACAAAGACTTTCTGACTGAGCAGGGCCATTCCAGCCCCTCCCTGACAGCTTTTCCTGGAAGCGGAGAACATAACTTTGACCCCTGCTAATGACATTGGTGGTGCCTGAGGGCAGGCTTACTCAACCCAGCTCCGCCTAGACTCACTCCCAGACCAGCCCTCACTCGAGGAGAAAAGGACACACCTGGAAGTCTCAGGGCCCCACCGATCACCTGAAGCACTAGAGTGCCTCTCTAGAGGAAGAAGAACTGGTCACAGGACACAAAAACAACAGCGTAGCCTGTTCCAAGCAAGCACCACCTACTAACAGGGAGGACATTCTGCACACCCTTTTCATGGCACCTACTGACTCATCATACAGGATGTGGTCGAATCTCACCCACAAACACCACTGGCTCAGAGACTAAACAGAGTGTGTCAATACCCAAACAAAAACCTAAAGGAAAGAAGCAACAGCTGATTGAGATGAGAAAAAAATCAGTGAAGGAACTCCAGAAATATGAAGAACCAAACAGAAACCACACTCCAAGGGAGGAGCACCAGCCTCTTAGAAACGGACACCAACCCAAATCAGGCAACCAAAATGACAGAAGAGGAATTTCGAATGTGGATCATAAGAAAATTGAACGTCCTGCAAGAACAACTGGATAACCAACACAAAGAAAACACAAAAAGACTCTAGGACCTGTAACAAAAATTCACTAAAGAAATAGATACAATGAAGAAAAGTTTAACCAAACTCCTGGAAATGAAGAATCACTTCAGGGAACTGCAAAATACAGTGGAAAGCCTCAAGAACAGTGTAGGTCAAACAAAAGTAATAATCTCAGAGATTGAAGATAACACCTTCCAATTAAATAAAGCAGTCACAGAGATAGAGCAGAGAAACAAGAGAAAAAAGCAAAGCCTACAAGAGATGTGGGATTATGCGAAGAAACCTAATGTGAGGGTCATAGGCTTACCAGAAGGGGAAGAAGACAACACTCAAGGGTTGGACAAGCTGTTTGAAGATATAATAGAGGAAAATTTCCCAGGCCTTGCTCAAAATCTCGATATACAAGTTCAAGAAGCTCAGAGGACCCCTGGGAGATTCAATGCAAACAGGAAGATGTCATGACATGCAGTCATCAGACTGATAAAAATATCAACTAAAGAGGCCCTTCTAAGAGCTGTAAGATGAAAGAAGCAAGTAACATACAAAGGAAAGCCAATCCAAATAACACCAGACTTCTCTACTGAGACTTTACAAGCAAGGAGAAACTGGGGTCCCATTCTCACTCTTCTGAAACAGAACAGTGCCCAGCCTAGAATCTTATTCCCTGCAAAACTAAATTTTGTATATGAAGGAGAAATCAAGACATTCTCATATAAACAAAGACTGAGGGAATTCACCAAGACAAGACCAGCCCTTCAAGAAGTACTCAGAACAGTGTTACACACAGATAAGCACAATAAACACTCATGAATGAAAATCTACTCAAAGCTAAAGATCAAAACGCAGATACCACAATGGCTCAAGAGAGAAAACAAAGCAACATAATGTTCAACCCAACATAATGAACAGAAATCTGCCCCACCTATCAGTTATCTCAATAAATGTGAATGGCTTGAACTCCCCACTCGAGAGACATAGGCTGGCCAAATGGATAAAATAACAAAAGCCAAGTATCTGCTGCCTTTAGGAAACACATTTAACCTGCAAAGACGCATATAGACTAAAGGTAAATGGGTAGAGAACGATATTTCAAGAAAACAGAAGCCAAAAGAAATCTGGCTTGGCGGTGCTGATTACAGATAACTTAGTTTTTAAATCAACAAAAGTAATAAAAACAAAGAAGGTCACTATATAATGGTAAAGTCTACAGTTCAACAAGAAGACATAACAATTCTAAATAAATATGCAGCCAACCTTGGTGCACCCAGATTCATAAATTAAACTCGACTTGATCTAAACAAATGGATAAACAACAACACCATAATAGGTGGAGACTTTAATACCCCACTGACAGCATAGGACAGATCCTCCAAACAGAAAATCAACAGAGAAATAATGGACTTAAACAGAACCCTAGAACAAATGGGCCTGGCTGACATTTACAGGGCATTCTACCCCCAAACCACTGAATATACGTTCTTCTCATCAGCTCATGGGTCATTCTCTAAGATTGACCATATCCTAGGACACAAAGCACGTCTCAAACAATTTAAAAAAATAGAAATTATGCCATGTATCTTTTCAGACCACAATGGAATAAATGTAGAAATCAATCCTAACAGGAGTTCTCATTTCTACACAAAGTCATGGATAGTAAACAACTTCCTGCTGAAAGATCACTTCATAAATGAGGAAATCAAGATGGAAATCAAAAGATTCATTGAACTAAATGACAAAGGTGACACAAGTTACCAAAACCTGTGGGACATAGCTAAAGCAGTCCTGACAGGAAAGTTTAATTCCATAAATACCTATATTCTAAAGTCAAAAAGATCACAAATAGATAACCTAAATGAGTCATCTCAAGGAGCTGGAAAAAGAAAAACAGACCAACCCTAAACCCAGCAGAGGAAATGAAGTCATTAAGTCAAATCAGAACTAACCGAAATAGACAACAGGGAAACTATACGGATGATTAATAAAGCAAAAAGTTGGCTCTTTGAAAAAATAAACAAAATTGACACACCATTGGCTAGACTAACGAAAACCAAAAAAGAAAAATCTCTAATAAGCTCCATCAGGAACAATAAAGGAGAAATTACAACTGATGCCACAGAGATACAAGATATAATTTATGAATACTACAAAAACTTCTATGCACACAAACTGGAAAATGTGGAGGAATGGAAAAATTTCTTAGAAACACACAGCCTCCCTAGGCTCAACCAGGAAGAAATAGAATTCCTGAACAGACCAATATCAAGTACTGAAATTGAAACAGCAATAAAAAACCTTCCTCAAAAGAAAAGTCCTGGACCAGATAGTTTCACACCTGAGTTTTACCACACCTACAAAGAAGAACTGGTACCTATCCTGCAGAAATTATTCCACAACATCAAGAAGGATGGAATTCTCCCCAACACATTTTATGAAGTGAACATAACCCTGATACCAAAACCAGGAAAGGATGCAACAAAAAATGAAAACTACAGACCAATATCCCTTATGAATATAGATGCAAAAATTCTCAACACAATCCTAGCCAATAGAATCCAGGTACTTGTCAAGAAAATAATTCATCACAACCAAGTGGGCTTCATCTCAGGGATGCAGGGATGGTTCAACATATGCAAATCTATAAATGTAATTCACCATATAAACAGAAGCAAAAACAAAGCTCATATGATCCTCTCAATAGATGCAGAGAAAGCATTTCACAAAATTCAACACCCTTTATGATAAGAAGACTCAACAAAATAGGCATAGAAGGGACCTACCTAAAAATGATACAAGCCATATATGACAAACCCACAGCCAATATCATACTGAATGGGGAAAAATTGAAAGCATTCCCACTTAGAACTGGAATATGACAAGGTTGCCCACTATCTCCACTTCTGTTCAACATAGTGCTGGAAGTCCTCGCTACAGCAATCAGACAAGAGAGTGGAATTAAGGGCATCCAAATGGGAGCAGAAGTGATCAAACTCTCACTCTCTGCTTATGACATGATATTATACCTAGAAAACCCCAAGGATTCAACCAAGAGACTCCTTGAATTGATAAATGAATTTGGTTAAGTCTCAGGATACAAAATCAATACACAGAAATCAGAAGCAATCATATATGCCAACAACAGTAAAAGTGAGAACCAAATCAAATACTCAATTCCCTTCAAAATAGCAACAAAGAAAATAAAGTATCTTGGAATATATTTAACTAAGGAGGTAAAAGACCTCCACAGGGAGAACTATGAAACACTGAAGAAGGAAATAGCAGGTGATGTAAACAGATGGAAGAATATACTATGCTCATGGGTTGGCAGAATCAACATTGTTAAAATGTCTATACTACCCAAAGTGACATACAGAGTCAATGCAATCCCTATCAAAATACCATCATTATTTTTCACAGATATAGAAAAATAATTTTATGCTTTGTATGGAACCAGAGAAGACCCTGTATAGCAAAATCAATCCTAGGCAATAAATACAAAATAGGAGGTATCAACTTACTAGACTTCAAACAATATTACAAGGCTATAGTCATTAAAATAGCTTTTTACTGGCACAAGAACAAGGACATTGACCAGTGGAACAGAACAGAGAAACCAGATATAAAACCATCCTCATATAGCCAATTAATCTTTGACAAAGCAGACAAAAACATAAACTGGGGAAAAGAATCCTTATTCAACAAATGGTGCTGGGAAAACTGGATAGTCACATGTAGAAGACTTAAACAAGACCCACGCCATTCACCTCTCACAAAAATGAACTCACACTGGGTAACAGACTTGAACCTTAAGTGTGAAACTATTAGAATTCTAGAGGAAAATGTTGGAAACACCCTTCTAGACATTGGCCTAGGCAAAGAATTTATGAAGAAGACCCCAAAGGCAATCACAGGAGCAACAAAAATAAACAAATGCGATCTGATCAAATTAAAAAGCTTCTGCACAGCCAAAGAAACTGTCAAGAGAGCAAACAGACAAATCACAGAATGGGAGCAAATTTTTGCAAGGTGCACATCTGATAAAGGGCTGATAACTAAAATCTATTTAGAACTCAGGAACATCAGCAAGAAAAAAATCAAACAACCCTATCAAAAAATGGGCAAAGAACATGAACAGAAACTTCTCAAAAGAAGACAAAATAATGGCCAACAAACATATGAAAAAATGTACAATATCTCTAATCATCAGAGAAATACAAATCAAAACCACAATGAGATATCACTTAACTCCAGTGAGAGTGGCCTTTATCAAAAAGTCCCCAAACAATAAATGCTGGCGTGTATGCAGAGAGAGAAGAACACTCCTACACTGCCTGTGGGATTGCAAACTACTCCAACCTCTATGGAAAGCAATATGGAGATACCTCAAAGTGATACAAGTAGATCTACCATTTGATCCAGCAATTCCACTACTGGGCATCTACCCAAAAGATCCAAAGTCACTTTATGAAAAAGACACCTGCACTAGAATGTTTATAGCCACACAATTCACAATTGCAAAGCTGTGGAAACAACCCAAGTGCCCATCAATTCATGAGTGGATTAATAAAATGTGGTATGGGGTACTATTCAGCTTTAAGAAACAATGGTGATATAGCACCTCTTGTATATTCCTGGATAGAGCTGGAACCCATTCTACTAAGTGAAGTATCTCAAGAATAGAAAAACCAGCACCACATGTACTCACCAGCAAATTGGTATTAACGGATCAACACCTAAGTGGACATATAGGAATAACATTTATTGAGTGTTGAGCCGGTGGGAGGGGGGAGGAGGGGATCGGTATATACAAACATAATGAGTGAGATGTGCAACATTTGGGGGATGGTCGCACTTGAAGCTCTGACTCGAGTGGGGGGGGCACGGGCAATATAAGTAACCTTAACACTTGTACCCCGATAATACGCTAAAATAAAAATAAATAAAACCCTAAAAAAAAGTATTCAGTTTTCTGACCAATGAATACAATAGATCTCTCCATTTATTTAGTTCTTTAATATTTTTAACGGTATTTTATAGTTTTGTATGTATACATGTTTCTTATTTACAAATATGTCTCTATTTCTTTTTCTTCTGCTATACTACATACTTTTATATGCTATATACATACTTTTTCATTTAAAATTATGTATATAGAAATTTTTGCTTGTATATAGAAATACTGTTGATTTTGGTACATACATTTTGTATCTTGGGAACTTACTAAACTTAGTTGTAATAGAATTTTTGTAGATTCCATTTGATTATGTACATATATGATCATATCAAATGGAAAGAAAGAGAGTTTTACTTTTCCATTCTGAGTGTGTTTTATTTTTCATTCTTACCTTACTACACAGGCTAGAGCTTATAGTATAATGATGAATGGAAGTAGTAAGAGTGAACATCTTTGGGTTTTTTTCCTAATATTAACAAAAATCATTCAGTCATTCATCATTAAGTATTATGTTACTTGTACATTTTTATAGACATCTTATATCAGATTTATCTGTTCCTAATTATTTGAGAGTTATATCACAAATGATATTGAATTTTGATGAATGACACTGGAGCTATTGAGGTGATAATGTTTTCATTTATCTTACTGTTAACATGGTAAATTGTTTCAATTATACTTTTAAATGTTAATCCAACCTTAAATTTAAATTTATAGTCCTGAAATAAATATAAATATATATGTATTTGTGTGTGTACATATATGTTTGTATATTTGCAATGTATATATTTGTATATATATTTGTGTGTGTGTGTATATGTATGACATTTGTGCCAAGATAATTTATTTAGGAAACTATGATTGTTTAAACAAATGAAGATAGAACAACTGAATATTCATATTCTACATGAAAAAAGGAATCCCTGCCTCTTACATAATTTCATACATAAAAATCAATCCAAAATAGTAGTTCTTTTAGATATAAATGGTAAAATAAGCCATCTATCTGAAGAATACATAGGAGGAATTTCACAACTCTGAGATTTTGTAGACATAAAACAAAGAATATGAACTATTTAAAAGCACTTTATAGTTGAGATTTTATCAAAATTAAAAATTTAGCTCTATAAAAGATACTATTAAAGAAATTTGTGGGCATTTCACATGTTAGGAAATATATTCAAAATGTATACCTTTCAAAAGACTTCAAAAGACTTCTATCCAGAACAAACAAAAATATTCACAATGTTATAATAAAAGAAAAAAATAAATTTTTAAAATGGAAAAAATTTGAGCAAACATTTCAGAAAGAAATATATGTGTACAACAAGCACATTAAAAGATGTCCAACATCAAGCCTCAGGAAAATGTAAATTTAAACAAAGCTGAGATTTCACTAGCTCCAAATTGATCTATAGTTTAATACCATCATAATTAAACTAGCAGGATTTTTTATAGAAATCAACAAGTTAATTATATATTTACATATGAATTTTATAAATACAAAAGTTCTAGAATAATCTAAACAATTTTTAAAAAGCAAAGTTTAAAGATTTACAATGCCTGATTTTAGGATTTACTATAAAGCTATAGTAACTAAGTCCGTATGATTGGAACCAAGTCCATATGATAAATACTATATATAGATTAATAGATTAAAATAGCCCAGAAATAGACTCACACATCTAAACTTAGTTGGTTTTCAATAGAAATACAAAGACAATTCAATGTAGAAAAAATATTCTTTTCAACAAAGTGTTCTAGATACACTAGATAGCCACATGAAAAAAAAAATGATTTACCACTTCCAAAAAAATTAACTTAAAATGGATCACAAATCTAAAGGTAAAACATAAAATTATAAAATTTTTAGGGAAAAAATCTTTGTGACCTTGGGCTAGGCAAAGATCATTTAGCTATCATACCCAAAGCATCAGCCATAAATAGAAAATTAGTAAGTTGGACAACATTGTCATTCTAAAAATCTTTTTATGAACATTATTAAGAAAATGAAAGATAAGCACAGACTGAGCACATGTCACACATGTAGACAAAACACCATATCTTTTAATGGACTTGTACTGAGACTATGTATGTATGTTTATGTGTATGTGTATGTGTATATGTATATGTATATGTATGTGTGGGTGTATATGTGTGTAAATGTATATGATAACAAGAAATTGTTCACATCGTAGAAGGTATATATAAAGACTTAAAACTATAATAACACACCAGGATATCACCAGGATAAACTGGTAATGAACCACCTGAATAACTATCATCTAACTTTACTTGCTTTCAGCCATTGCCTAATTTTTTTCTACTCAAAGTTGATCTTCAAAGTAATACCATTGGCATCATCTCAATGCTTGTCAGATATGCAGCATCTTGGGCCCCACCCTAAATCAAATGAATTAAAATCTACATCTAAAAAAATTCCCAGGTGATTCAAAGGTACATTAATGGTTGGCGAAATCCTGAAATGCTTTTCTAACCTGGAGTCTTCCTAGGCTGCTCAGAAATTATTTTGAGATTCCTAGTCTGTTTTATGAAATATAAAGAGCCATGGAATCTTTACTCTTCAACTAGAGAATTGCATCTGTGAAAATTTTTAATTCTAAGAAGAATTTTAATGGCCTTACCTGAATCTTTGCCAGCTTGTTGGTGTTTCCAGGAATGTCTCATCTATCTCTCTTTTCCTTTCCTATGGTAAGAGCAGAAATCTATCAAAATCCTACTTGCCCTTTAGATGCCATTATAACCCCTATGACTGTGTTTTCTCTTAAGCAAAAGGGAATTACTTTGTTACTTGCCTGTCTACCTAAACCTGAGCTCTTTGTCTTTTGAAGCTATAGTTTTGAAATATATCACTTTTCAATGAATAATTATTGCTTACACCTTAAATAGTTTCTTTATTAGGCCAGCAAGTTTTATACACATATTTTGAAACTTCTCTCATGTTTAAAGCCACTCTGCTCTGGTCCTTGAAAATATAATTTGAAAACCATTTAGAGGTACCATGAACATGCTTTAATATAAAATTGCAAAGTGGTGTATTCAACATATAGTACTTTGGTCATCACTTAACAGCACTTTAAATAAAGAAACCATACATCCTAAATTAAATAATGTAAAAGTATTTTTATGGCGAATGTACTATCTGTATGCCATATAACTGGAAAATGAGAAAGTAAAGAATAAAGAAATCCTTGATCTTTTTTCTCTTGCTTTAAAGCCATTTGAAGTTAAAAGCAGAAAGAGTTGAAGAAATAACAAAATAAGAAATCAAACACAGTTAACTCTGGTTAGCATTAGTTATAAGCACAAATGAGACTATCAGTGACTGTTTTCCATGTATCTATGAAAACATGATGTTGTAAGAGCTCAATTTGAATCATTAAGTCAGTTAGTAATTAATTAAATTAAAGAAAGAAAGAAAAATAAAATTATTTATAAAGATTAAATAATTAATCTTTTATCCATACCTAGGCAAGAAATTACCTGGGACTTATATCTGAATTGCTGATACATTACACTTAGACAATATTTTCATTTCAGAGCATCATATAAGGTCCTAACTATTTCTCTATTTCTTGATATGTATTGAAAGTTAAAATATCACCTTGTATATGTTTTTCAAAATGACTCCGAATACATTGACATTATAACTATTGCTTTTATAACATTTCAATTCATTTAGATGCAAAAGTTCCTAGGTATATAGATAGAAGGTTATATGCTTTCAGAGGGATTATCAAATCCAAGGAAAAGACTGGTTAGTTAAACTAGTCACCCCCAATTTTTTTGTCCTATTTTAGTTTAACATTTGACATGGCTCAAATATAACAAGCTCTTGTGCCAAAGCTTACTTTTAAGATGAATATATTTCTCATTTGAAATGGCAATATGACTTAAAGTTTGCTGAAATAATAAAACAAAGTTTCTAAATGAAAAACAATTAAGAAGTAGTGAGAAATGTTTCACAAATAGAAATGTAATAAAGACACATCAATGGCTTACTTCTGGTCTCAGAAATATCATATCCTGACCTTTTCTCTACTTGATTCTCTGAAGTTCTTTCAAAATACATTTTGTATTGATACAATTCATTTCTCTCTTTAACCCATTGGTGTCATTCCAGCTTTTGTACCTACTTATATTCTTGCTTGTCTTTCTTTTCAGATTTCTACAATAGCTGTAAATAAGCAGGGCTTGGAAAACAAGAAAAAGGAGATCAAATTGGTTCAGCAACAAGCTTCTGCTTTCCTTTCTCTGTTGCTTATAGAGGATTTAGCTGGTTTTGTCATTTTCCCCCTGTGCTACAGACCATGAAAACAAAACCTTTAAAGTTCAAATGTACAAACTTGGCTGGAGAAACAAATAGAGAATTGACTAGTCTCAGCAATGCAATGTTAATTGGCATCTCAGAGGTTCAGTTTCCACCAGAAGGGTCACTGACACTGACTCATTCCAGGAAAAAAAAAAAAAAAACTTTCCAGGACATTAATTAAAAGAGAGTGAAAGGGAGAGGAGATGCTAAGTGGTCTGATTTGAAAGTTCAAATCTTTTCAGTATTCGTTCACAGTGAGATGATTCCTTGGGCTTTCATATGTTGGTAGAGGATTTTCCAAGGGTCTCTCACATTTCTACACATCTTGCAAGCCAATGCACTGGCATGATTTGTACTGGACTATCTTTTTCAAGAATAATCATATAGAATACGGCCATGAGAAATTGAGAACTGCCTTTCTCCAGAGCAGAAGATAGATTTGTTACTGTCTAGTTCAATAAAGGTAATGTCTTCCTCTGGGGCAAAGGTTAAGCAGATTTGATTGTGGTTCATTATCAAAATTCAAGGTTTCCTAATTGTGGCGTTCCTCACTTGAGACACAAACACATTGCATGCATGGTATTTATCTACATCTACCTGTGTTGCCCTGTGGCA
Source organism: Microcebus murinus (assembly GCF_040939455.1). Taxonomy (NCBI): domain Eukaryota; kingdom Metazoa; phylum Chordata; class Mammalia; order Primates; family Cheirogaleidae; genus Microcebus; species Microcebus murinus. Next base: position 55,972,716 of record NC_134116.1, read on the forward strand.
CCTGGGCAGCATGGGGAACCAGTGGGAATATGAAGCTTGTGCTTCCTGATGCAACATGACTAGTAAAGCCTTTTGCCCTAGCAGAACAGACTTGAAGTGGTTTATAAAAGTAAGCAAAAAGCCCCAATAGGACAAGTATCTGAGTAGGGTTTGCCACAATTGTTAATGAATTCTGCCCATTTATAAATAGAGAAGAGGGAAAGCAGAGAGGCAACTGGCCACCAGCCTGACATCCTATTGGTATGCAGACATACAGATATACCAGCTGTACATGACTGTCTTAGTTGTAGTACAGGTACCAGTTGTTGATGGTTGGCATCTCTTCTAACTAGTCATACACCCATATTGGCTTTCACTTCCACTACTACTGTTCATTTTATTTTTCTTATTCTGAGTAAGACAGTCAGGGTTAGGTATACAAAATGTCAGGATCTCTTCCAACAGTATTTTTTCTAAACAACCTCTTTCACAGTGTACTGAGAATCAAGGAGATATCAAAAAACTGGCAAAAAGCAACCAACAACAATAACCAGAAGGATTTCTGTTCAAGGGAAGTTAGTACTTATTAGAAACTGAGGTTGAATGCAAAAGACCCAAAATGATTAAAAGCTGCTAAATTATAACAATATTAGAATGAATGGGCAGATATTTTTAAAAACATGAGAATAAAAGATATAAAATAATGAAAAAAGATTTCCTTTCCTTCTTTGTTTCAAATTGATAAATTATTTCTTGTATTCACTGAGTCAAAGAATAAAATTATCTCAAACATAGGAGTAACAACTAAAGGATGCAAGCAAGCTATGTGCTAGGCAAAGATAAATGTTATTCACAGCATTCTTTGAGAAAGTAATTATTAACTCATATTTGCAAATGAAGATTGGTCCCTTACAAAGATTTACTAATCTCAAAGAGCTAACAAGGGGCAGACTGCAAGTTTAAACCGAGGGCTCTCTGATGCCAAAGCCTCATTAGTTCGACCAGTTTCAGTACAAACATCCATAGAGTTGTGAGGATTCAAAGAAACGATATGCAAAGCATTTAGCATAGCATCAGATACATAATAAATAACTAAATGCTATTATTGTTGATAATTTTAACAACTTAGAAAAATGCCAGCTGTGTTTGAATCAGATTTTGCTTTAACAAACGAAGTCCAATTCATTAATCAATAAGTATTTTTTTCAATGCTTATCCCATCCAGACATTGGAGTGTTGTGCCCTGGGTATCCACAAGTGAACGAAATCCTCAGGGAGCTGACTATTCAATTGGAGACTAGCAAGGATATAGGTAAATTAAGGACATATTTTAAGAGAAATTTTGGTGAGCATATTACAATTAGTGTAGAAGGACATGGAAAACACACCAACGTTGTTTAAGGGATCTTAATACCAAGACATTTTCTTCAGTGGTTTCATTTTAGGTAGATACACCTACATGAGAAGAGTTGGTTGGTCATTAGATATGGCAGCTTGTCCCACAGAAATCTCTGCTTGCTGTGGCAGACTTCTGTCTTTAAGACTTATGCAGACTTAACAGCCAGGGGCAGCAACATTCAGAGAAGCCAGTAACATCAGCGCATGTTTAGAGTCCTATTATCTGGAATTACCAAAGTCAGAATTAACTTCCATAGCCGATTTAAGTTCCTCCTTAAGCTAATCTCTAGCAATGAACTGTGATATTTTTCTCCCTGGGTTTGTCAATGCTCAAGAATGAAGGATAAACTCTATTATTATTCCTAAATTGTTATCTGTACATCCAAAATGAACTCAAAAAATATCTCTAAGGAATGAATTCCTTGTACAAACAAATTTGAAGTAAAGTAACTTATGACTTCAAAAACTTCCTGACTCCTTTAGGACTAAGTAAACACGCTGAAAGATATTTATTATGCTCTGAAGGCACATCTCAAACTCCCTTGAGCTTTTCTGCCTGTAATACCTGCATTCAGTTTAGAGCCAACCCAAAGGTAGAACAAATCCCCTAGAGACCAATGAATTTGAAGAGAATGCTAATTATCTTGGGGGAGGAAAGGTTCTAAAGTCACATTTCATCCTCTCTGCTTCCTGACAATCTCTCCTAAAAGAGGGATTTGAAAATGAGAACTACACTATCCTTTGTCCACTGTTTGACCTGGAACTATGGCCAGAATTTGCTAAGGGTTGAAATAGCAAGAAATAGACAAGGGTAAGCAGACTGTTAGGTCCTTTGTTGCCACAAAAGCCACTCTGGGAAACCCCATTCTTTATATCTGAAGTGTACAACTGTAAGTACAGGAAACAAAAACACAGGTAGAGACTGAATCTGAGCCAATGTGGATACACAACACCAGACCGATCTTTCCACAAAGAAACGAGGACCCAATTCTGTAAACAGGGCACAAACACAGGGCTGACATTTCCTTTGCTTTTGAGGATACCTGAAACTTCTAGCGACAAAGAGATAACCAAAGAAGGTAAGCCCACAGATGTTCAACCTGTTAGCAGGAAATTACTTTATAACATCAGAAGTGATTTTCCTATAACTCTAGGATGTCAAATAATGAAGGTTTGTAGAAGTAGCAAAACCTAATACATATATAATGTTACCTAAGCGACTAAAAGCAAATTAAGAGCCTAAAAGCTGTTGTATATATCTGCTTTTTTTTCTCTTAAAAAAGAAAGAAAATTAAGATGCGTTGCATTTGCTGACAGGCAGCAAAAGCCATAAATGTCCTATCATTTGCCCTGATATCTTGGAGCAAAGCTCTTGTGAGCACACAGAAGGCTGAAGGGGACTCAGCATTTAGACAGAGGAGATGAATTGTGCCCAAATCAGTGCGCACCCGTCACTGCCAATGATTTATGTCCCTGAACGTTTAGCTCTTCAAAACAGGTTGAGTAGATGAATATGTGTGTTTACCTTTGAGGTTTACACCACAGGATTCCTGAAGGGAAATGAGACAGTGAAAAGGAAACCTGATTAATTCTGATGTGAGGGGCATTCTATGCAATGGAAATTAAATCTCGGAGCCTTGGGGATTGCTGGTTTCTTTAGCTCGTGAATGAAATTGGAGGTTGCCGAGTCTTTTGTAAGAAGTACAGTCTTCGACTTTTACAGGAAAAAGGTTAAACGTTTTGTTTCTTTTTTCCTCAACAGTTATTCTTTTAATAATCTTAGACTTTTCACAGGAATTTTCTTGAAAAGCTTTCATTTCCTTGATAAGTATGGAAATGTGCTCTTTTAAAAAGTAGAATGTTCTCTGCATGCTTATCTACACAAGAGAAACACACACACCCTTTCAGGGAAGAACAAGGTGAGCTCTCTTTGCATAAAAGGGAACTAGTCTTATAGAGAAAACATTATATGTCCAAGGTGCATATATTATATTAACCTGATAACCTCAATAACCTAGTACAGACAAGATAAATATACATATTGATGTAGTAAAGTATACCAGCCTGACAATTCCAAGTAACCATGCTATTGGAACTAATCTGTCTGTTATTATTTTCTTATTACTGTCATTAGTTGTGATTATAGCAGTAGTGGTAGTATTTGGGCACATGGCGTCTCAGATCCAATAGAAATTATTTCTAATCCTCACAATAATATTCATATATATTATTATTCTCACTTGACAGAAGGGACTGCAGAGTTTAAGCAAAAGTTTAATACCTTTTTAAAGAGTTCAACTTTTTAAAGAATCAAGATTCACAAAGAGAAAACAAAGCCAGGAAGGAGTAGATTTGGAAGAACTGCAGTAAGGCTGTCTCCCAAGATGGTGTAGCAGTTATACATCTGTAGACCTGAAGCCTGTATACTTAAGTGTGCATGCATTGGAATTGTACTTTTTTAAAAACCAAGCTAAACCTTTATTAAAATTATGGGGAAGTACTATATCCCACTGATGCCAAACCTCTATCCACTGGGCAGAGTTTCATCTAAGAGTTGAGGAACAAGCTTCTGTAGTGATAAGGACTAACAGGGAAGGACATTGCCTGGGCCCTGGTGGATGATTCATCCAAGTTGGCATTCACTAAGCATGTCCATTCTCTTTGGTCTTTGACCACTAGACCACAAGGTAAATGCTTTATCCTACTAGTCTGTACAGCCAGGGTCTGCTGGCTCTAATTCTTGTCCATGCACTCTTGGGTGAACATAAAACACTCTTCCTTTTCTCTTCTCATGTTGTAAAGACTCAGTTAGGCTATCTTAAGCCTGCTTCCACTTCTCCCCACACAGACATTGCTTCTAAGTTCCACCGTGAGAATGATCCTATACTCTCAGCTTATCTGGGAGTTCTGCCAACAAGGAATGATTTAAGGAAAACTGGTAGCTTAATGAGTGTGCAGCTGGCCTGACCTCATCCTCTGTGAACCTGATACAGGGTGAATTCCAGATACCATATGATGCTATGATGATTTTCCCTCCACACCTCTATTCAAAAAAATCTCTACTCTGGCTAGAGAATTTGAGCCAGAATTTGGTATAGAATTGGATGAGAGTAAGAATGCCTGTGTCATACTGACTTATTTTAGAAGATGAAGAAAGGGCATAAAGAGGGTTTGAGGCTAATCAACTTTGTAGAATATTGGAGCAAGTGCCAGCTTTGAGGTCAAAATCCTGGCTGGGCATAGTGGCTCACACCTGTAATCCTATCACTCTAGGAGGCCAAGGTGGGAGTATTACTTGAGTTCAGGAGTTTGAGACCAGCCTGAGAGAGAGGGAGACCCCATTTATACTAAAAATAGAAAAATTAGCCAGGCATCATGGCACATGTCTGTAGTTCCAGCTACTTGAAAAGTTGAGGAAAGAGGATCACTTGAGCCTGAGAATTTAAGGTTGCAGTGAGCTATGATGACACCAATGCACTTTACCTGTGGTGACAGATCAATACTCTGTCTCAAACAACAAAAAAAGCAAATCCTATACCAACTACCTTCTAGCTGGTTTGCCTATGAAAAGTTTCCAAACCTCTTGATAGTTCAGTGTACTCATTTGTGAAGAAGCCTCATAATACCTTTATTACATACAAGAGTTTTGTGAGAATTAAATATTAACTAAAGCTAAAGTTTTCATACAGCTTTCATATACAAGGTACTGTTTGAATGGGTTTATGCATAATTACTCATTTCATCCTCACCCCAACCACACTAATAGATGTTATTATTATCCCTACTTAACAGTAATCACAGTGTAGAGATATTAAAGAAACCGTTCAAGGTCAAATGGCTAGCTTGGATTTTTCCCCAGGGAGTTTTGTGCTAGAGTCCATATTTCCAACAATTCCACTATATCACTTCTCCACCAAGACTCTACCACTAACTAGCCATATAACTAATTGTCAAAATGACAATCCTTTTGACTAAAAGTGTCTCCTATTCTGCAGAAGCAAGTCACTCAGTGGCACTGAGACAAGAGATATAAATGGATTCTCTCAAGGAAATCAGAACATAAGGGCACCTTAATGATAATGTGCCCTTCAATACTTTCCATAGGCCGTAACCTCCAAAACAGAAGTAAAAGTAATCTAACATGACCCAGAACCTGATTCATAGTTGTATTTGTTTGTTAAGCCTAAAGATGGTGAGGTTTTCATCAAGAGAGTAATGAAAACAAAATTAAGCCACATCTTTGTAAGTACTCTGGCCAACTACTATATCAAATTTCTCTTCCGTTGCCAACCTGCAGTCACCCTCCGCATCCTGTTCTCTCTCACCATGAACCCACAGAAGGTCTTTCTCAGCATTTTTGCAAATCACACCACTATTCTGTCCATAGAGAAATCAATCCAGGTCTTCAATGAAAGCAATTGAGCAGGCTCCACTCTGAAAGTCCTTTCCAGTGAAGACTTGCCTTTATTTCCTACCCTGAAGATTTACTTCTCTTCCGACTGGGAAGCTCCACCCTCTGAGTAATCAGACTTTTGTGGCAGGTGGAACCAGTAAAGCTGCACAGTGAGAATCTGAATGGTGCTTTTGCTTCTTGCTGTTGTATTGCTATTTTTCAAGCACAGCTCACATTTATTTAAGCTACCTTATAACACTGATGGCTCACAATCTGGCATTCAAAATAAATCAACCAACATAAATCAATGCATATGTATTGAACACCTGTTTTAAGTGTACAGTGAGTCTGACCTTCATTTTTACACAGCACATTACTCCCCATCGTGCTGATGAAGGGTTTGCTTTTCCCTCCTAAGGTTCACTACTCTGTCCTTGCCCTCACTGACCCTCAGTTAGGTGCCTTGACTTCCTGCCCAGATCAACAAGGGCACTTTGAATTTTTATCCAGGTTTTCTGGATCTTGGCCACTCTTCCATATCTTTGTGCATATAGAAAATGTAATTAAATTTTTTTTTCCCTGATTCTGCACCTTGCCTAGTAACCATTCACAATCCTGAGTCCAGAAAGAGAGGGCCCAGGCAATGTTCTCAAACAGTAGGTGTATTAGTTAACTATTGCTGCAAAACAAATGACGTTAGCACATAGTAGCTTACAATAATAAATATTTATTAGTATTATCTAACATAATTTCTATGGGTCAGGAATCTGGGAGTAGCTTAGTTTGGTGGTTCTGGCTCAAGATATTTCATGAAGTTGCAGTCAAGATATCTTCTAGGGCTCCAGTCTTCCAAAAGCTGGACAGGGAGTGAAAGAGCCCACTTCTAAGATGACTAACATGGCTGTGGGCTAGAGGCTTCCGTTTCTTGTCACATGAATTTCTTTCTAGGACTGCTGTGTGTGCTCAAGATACAGCATTTCACTTCCCCTAGAGAAAGTGGTCTAAGGGAGAAAACAAAAAGAAAGCCACAAGGCCTTTTTATGACCTTACCCACACACTGCCATGTCCATTGTCTCCTATTCTGCAGAAGCAAGTCACTAAGTTCAGCCCACATTCAAGGGAGAGGGAATAGGCTCCACCTTTTGGAAGGAAGCAGGTCAAATAATTTGTGAACATATTTCAAAAATCACCTCAGTAGGTATATTAGTCAGTGTTCTCCAGAGAAACAGAACCAACTGCCTATCTATATATATACATACACATACATGCCATACATGCACACACTCATTTCTTATAATATATATAATATAGAATCTAGAAATTGCTCAGAATCTAGAATTACATTTATTAAAAGGAAATGGTTCATGTGATTATGGAGACTGGCAAGTTCATAATCTGCACAACTGAAGTCCCAGCTTAAGTCAGAAGGCTGAGCTGAAATAGAAACAGGAAGAACTGATGTCCCAGCTTAAAAGCCAACAACAGGCCAGAGAATTATCTTACTCAGGGAAGGGCCAGTCTTTTGTTCTATCAGGACATCAATTGACTGAATGAGGTTCACCCAGGTTATGGAGTACATCTGCTTCATTTAAGTTTACTTATTTTAATGTTAATTTCATCTAAAACACTCTTACAAAATCACCCAGTGTAATGTTTGACCAACTATCTGGGCATTCTATGGCCCAGTCAACTTGCCAAATAAATTAAACGACCAGAGTAAGCATCCAAAAAGTTAATCAATAATGACATGTTGGTGTTATTCCTCTAAAATTTCATTAATTTACTGATCTGTTCTCTGGAAAACAATAATAACTCTTGTTTGAATAGAATATTGTAATTTGCTTGCAATATTCTTCTCAAAGAAGAATTTGCATTTTATGCTTTATTACATTTAAATTTCACAACATTCATGATGAGAAAACTAAGGTTCAGAGAGGTTATGTAAATTGTTGAAGGTCTCACAAATAATTGAAAGCGCACAGTCAAATATCAAAGGGACAGTTCTCTGAGTCTCGATCCATGGAATTTTTCATTACACAGCCTTTTCAGCAATTGTATATCCTCCTAATACTTGTGGAGACTAAAATCAGTGTGTTTGCACAATATTTAAAACCATCAAATTTATTTTGTAAATGAAGTCTTATGGGGAATGAAATGTATTCGAAGAAGTGGGAAACTGCTGGGCTGGAAGATGAGTGGAGAGCTGGGGAACAGGGAGCTTTGCCTCTTCTGCCTTCCTCTTCCTCACCTTGCTGGACCTTCAAGCCTCACCAAAAGTCTGTGGATCCTGGTTTGAAATCTACTGGCCTAGATTCTATTTGCCTCCATCTTGAGAATGAGGCTTTGTGGAAGGAAGAGAAAGCCAATTTCTCAAATCAGAAAGGTTTCCTGGGATTTCATTGTCATCTTACTTTCAGCCAGACGGGCATCTTGGTCTAGTGTTCAGCAGGGGCTCCTGGACAAACTCGAGTTCAGATTTGGGAGGCAGAGTATTGCACTGTGCTGCATCTTGGGCTGCCTGCACTCACACCTTTCAATTTGTTCTAAGCTATGTCATTTCTGAAGTTAAATTCCCCTCAGTTTTCTGTGTCATAAAAAGAGAATTACAAAAAAAAAAAAAAGTAGAATGCCAGAGCAAAAAGGTTTTTTGGAAAGGTGCTTGGCAGAGTGAATGGGAACATAATTTAGAATGTCTGACTACATTACTTTTTATAATTAGAACATTTCATGATTAGAAATGGTTGATTATAAAACCTCAGCCAGCCTGTCAGCCAGACACCTTCGAAAGCTTTAAAAGGAATAATTTATAATCTAAAAAAAAAAAAAAAAAGCCTCACCTCCACAATAAAGTAAGATAAAATAACATTCCACATGTCCCAAATGAGAAAAGAACAGTGGTTCCTGAAAAGTCAGGCTAAAATCAATACCCTCAGCTCCTATTGTCTACCGAGGACATGGAGTCACACTCCACACTACCTTTTCCTAACTTCATCCTGCTCAGACTCACTCAATTACATTATGTTCCTTCAAGTCTTCCAAAGTACCAACGCTCTTCGTCACCGGTAGGATCCAGTTTCAATTCCTGATCTAGCATATCAGACTCTTTGAAATCGACCCCAGTTCTGAGCCATTCCACATTTTAATTCAATTCAAATATTTGACAAATATTAGTTGAGAATAGGCTCTATGCTAGCTGAGAGATATAAATTAAAAAAAGACACAATCTTGAGAGGCTCTTACCTGAATAGATTAGACTAACAGGTGCACAAAAGTCTGTTCTATACCCTGAGCATGCAACAATACATACAATACAAGGGAATGAGACTTCCCAGTACAGCAGTCTTGTGCTAGATGTTGAAAAGCCAACTGATTTTGTTACAAATAGAAAGGTTAGCCAAGTGAGGGGCGGGGCAGAAGGAGGAAGGGCGACCTCCAGTCACAGGAAATGGCAAGCGAAGGCTTTGTAGAGAGATTACCAGGGGTTTCCGTCCCCAGCAGCACACTGGAGAGGAGGCTGCTCTGCCCCCTGCTCAGTGACAATCAGGAGCTGCCAGCTCCAGCAGAGGCCTTGGCAGGTCCCTGCACGTTGGCCCCTAGGCTTCAGCCCAAGAGCTGCAGCAACTCCTGATTGTCAATAACCGACCGGCTTTACTCCTTTGCTATTTTGACTCTTCCTGTATGTTTTTAACTACTTTCCTGCGGTGAATTCTCTCTGTTTGAAATGCCTAGAATAACTTGTGTTATCCTTATTGAATATTGACTAATACAAGCTCCTAGCACAGTGTTAGTCTAGAATAATGAAAGATTTTATAGATGAATAAATGAACAGATGAACAGATAAATGACAAATTAATGAGGAGGTACTTATTCTAAAATCAAGGCCTATTGTTGGCAAAGAAGTCATACATTGCAGTGACATCACAGCTTCATTGAGAAATAGAGAATTTCCTAATGTTCTTTAATAAAAAAGGGAATGACCTGAGCTCTATAGTAAACATATTAAGCTACACAGAATATTTTCTGACCCTCCATCATCATTCCCCAACAAATAAGAGGGGAGAAAATTAGTAATCAGTTGAAATTCAGATATAAATTATGAGTTACAAGGTGTACCCTTCCTATTTTCTGTTGAAAAATAAAGGTGCCAATGGAAAGATTTTACACTCTTGTTTATAAACGTCCTTAATCCACATGTTTACTTTAGTTGTATTTTCATACAGCCTTCAGAGGTCAAATCAGAGTTATCTGCAAACAGTTTTCATTTTCAATGAGGCCATAAAGTTTAAAATGTACAGAAAATCATGTATCGACTGTATACAGCAGTTGAGGCTATTAGGGCTAAAGCAAATAGACTATCCTTTTGCTAGGAGACAATTTTGTCAGTAAGCTCTGGCAAGCAAAGATCAGACAGGGGAATTAGAGGGACAGTTTGATTTCTTAGGGAGATCAATGAATATGACAGGTTAATAGACGGCATACAGCTGGTGTCAGATTCAGAAGAAGTGATGACAAGGGACAAAGGAGAGGACAAGATGAGCATTTTTAGAACCAGAGTCCAGTTCTGTGTGGAAAATCAGAATGCCCTGGGGAAGACGGGAGTGAGTGGTTATCTTCCCTGGAATAAGAAGGGCAATCAAAACATCTTAGACATTCAGAGGGCCCCCTAGGAACCCAGACACTTCCTCCTCAAAGCCACAGGGACTTCTCTGAACAGCATTCTGTGCAGTGAAAACATCAGCCATGGTTTCCAGATTAGTTTTCCGAAATGACATCCTCCCCCAGGGAAGGTAGGGAGTAGTTCATACCTAGTAAAGGTCAGAGGCAGGGAGACTTTTTTCCTTGTGGCCATTCCCACCCATGGGATGCAGTGTAGCTGACAAGGAAAAAAATGGCCATGGAAATTAAACACAAATGTGTCAAAATTCAGTCTCTACCATTTATTAAACAGGTAAGTAATTTAGCCTTCTATAAACCCATTTCCTTAGCTGTAAAATGAGAAAAATAATATCTATTAATATCTAATATCTATCAACATCTATTGATCCTTGAAAGCTTTAAGGGAAATGATGATGATGATAATGATGATGGTGATGAAGAAAATGATAAAAGCAAACATTTGTGTAAAATGCACTATCAGACACTGATTGCTTTAGACGTCAAGTTATTTGACATACACAATGTTTATAAAGTGCATGTATAATAACTGGCTCATTGAGAGTGCCTAATAAATGGTAGCTGTCTTGCTGGTGCAGGTTGGTGGTGGCAGTAGTAGTGCTATTATCATTCCTTCCCCTTGAGATCCAACCATAAGGCCAGTAGTGTATGAAACTGAATATGCCCACTCAGGTTCATGCTAAGTCATCAGTAGACTTTCTTATCTGAGAATAGTGTGATCTAAACAGAATTTAGACCACCTACAAGAGAGCAAAGCAGCTTTATTTATAATATTTTGGGAATATTTATTTTCACCCATGTAACTTAAAAAAAAAAAAAGAGTATCACCAGAAGAGTAATTTGGGGCATGGTAAAAATTGAACTATGGGATTAAAATGCTTTAAAAATGTTAGCTCGGCCGGGCGCGGTGGCTCACGCCTGTAATCCTAGCTCTCTGGGAGGCCGAGGCGGGCGGATTGCTCGAGGTCAGGAGTTCGAAACCAGCCTGAGCAAGAGCGAGACCCCGTCTCTACAAAAAAAAGAAAAAAATAAAAATAAAAATGTTAGCCCAAGATTTTTTTGAATGCTTACTGAGGAAGGGCACATTAAAATATAAATGCATAAAGAGATGCTAACTGAGGGGAAAGAACAACTATAAATAAGATGATGCAAATATATTTAAGGGAGATATTTGAAATGATAATTTCATGGTAATTGTGGGTGCTGAATGACGAGAGATAGGATCACACTATATATGGAAATGCTATAAATCCATAGGACATAAAGACAAAAGCAGAAAAGTATCTGTACCTAGAGAATATATACTGTGGTCATTTTATAAATAATTGTTAAAAATTGCATATAAAATATTTACAAAAATAAGGACAGAGTAGTGGAAAGTGCATTGGCATTGGAATCAGGCTCATTACTTGGCAAGTTACCTAACATGTTCCAAGTTTCATGTCCTTTCCTACTAACTGGGTACTTAATACCTGACCTACAGGACTGAATCTGTTAAATAAACTAATGTATATGAAATGCATATTGTGCTAGTTTCCACATAATAGTACTCAATAAATGTTAACTCTTTCTGCAAATTAAAAGATATAAATTCTTCAATATTAACAACTGGATGAAGCGTGTCCAATTTATTGGATTAAAAATAACAACTTATGGATCCTTCCTGGTACCAAATAAGATCAACTTCATAGCTCTTACAGGTATGCAGTACAAGAAATGTTGGAATTATGTTTTCTATGGGTAATTATTGTAATTAGATAAATCATAATAAAAATAGTAAGGATTATAATTAGTTTTCTTCATTAATTCTTTATAGAGTATAGAATATTTTTAAATGGTGATCTTTAATAGGTTTAATAGGAAGATGGGCAGAATATTAAACTAAAGAACTGGACCACAATATTTTGAGAATAATCTTTAGCAATGAATTAACTGCTTAGGAAACAAAGGGAAAAGAAACCGTTAGAAGAGGACATTGTATGTAGGTAATAAAATATGTCACTTTGTCACATGCAGAAGCAAAACTTTGTAATATGCACAAACTATGGAAAATCAACTTCTGTATAAGCAAAATTACAAATGAAAACTGATAAAACTCGTATGGATGTATTGCACTGATATTTTCATTGGATAATGACGTTATGCCTTTATTATTCAAAGACAGTTTCGAGTAATTGCTGAAATTCAACAATCAGGGATTTAGGAAGAGACAGGCACATTGGTTGAAGAAATGTAGTATAAAATGGTGTATTAAGAGAACTTGGTTCAATTTTCAGCTATCACCCAGTTTCATCTGGGGCCGTTCATTTGTGTCTACACTAGGTATTTCAAACAGTGCCAGAGTGAAAGCAGAAAGGCTGTCTGTAGGGTGTCAGGAACGATAGTAGCAGAGGAACTTTTCTGAGATTTCTCTCCAGTTGTTAAGAAGCAGTTTGCTGTACAACAGAAGAACCTACTGTTTGCTTCTTTCTGCTCACAGCACCCTTTATTAGCTGTGCTGCAAGGCTATAGGACATCATCTCACTTGAAACAGGTATGTTTCAAGCCCAAATCTTCCCAACTTCTGTTTTCTGAGTTGCCTGATTTGAAATTGTTCAGAGTGATACAGGTGTCTGCAGCCACCCACTGACTTTATAAGAAAAAAATTTCATTTCACTGAAGAGTTGCTTTTTCTTTTTTAAACAACAAAGTGTTTCCCATTTTTCTAATCTATTTACAATAAATTATTTTATATAGCAAATGCTTTCTCTAGCTCCTTTCCAGGTAGCAATAACTTTATATTAAATGCAATTTTATATTGGTTGCATTTTGAGTAAAGAGAAGAGAGAAGGATTGAATCCACCTTTAGCTATTTATACCTCATAAGTCTAGCTATAGAGTAGAAATTCCCCTACAATTCCCTGCACTTCTTCCCAAATGAGATATTTATTAAGCAGATTAAGCAGTTACTATGTGCTCAGACTGCCAAGCACTAAATGATTGAAACGATTAAAATCCACCCCATTTTCCAAATCTCTATAAACAATAAATGAAAACATGTAGAAGCTGTAAGAAAATAATTAAGTGACAAATATGTTTTTTTCAATCATAAATCAAACAACCAACACATTTATTGATCATATATTATATGAGGCAACATGGTATATTTATTAGCAGGCAACCTAATGCAATTTATCTCTCTCTCACAACTCTCCATACACATATCCTCTCTCTCTCTCCCTCTCTCTCTTTCTCTCTCTCTCACTCTCTCTCTCTCTCTCTCTCTCTCTCTCTCTCTCTCTCTCTCTCTCTCTCTCTCTCTCACACACACACACACACACACACACACATGGAATTTGAAGTCAAAGAGACGGATTTAAATCCAGGCTCTGCTGATGTACTAGCTGCAAACTTGAACAATTTATTTAATCTCTCTTAGCTTTAATTACCTCATTTATAAAATAGGGATAATAGTATCATAAGATATTATATATAAATATGCCAAAGGTAATATATATATATATATATATATATATACATAAGATACTGTGCCAGTCTGTAGCAATGGTTCCTTTCCCTATGTTCAGTGTTCTGTCCTGACAGCAGGATTGGGGTAGGGTATGTGACTACTAAAGAGAATTACAAAGTATAATATTTTATATTTTTACCCTCAAGGAACTTCCATTTCTGTAGAACATAAAAGATAATCATTCATGAAAAGCTAATTCATAATATTTTAGTATATAGAGATTTACAGTGAGATGCCCATAGAATTTAAAGGCAGATTTTATATCTGAAATTAAACTAGTTAACTCTGTACCCCTAATGGATGAAAGGTGCTATCTGTTGAGGACATTCATACCAACAAATATCCACAAATGCAAACTCAAGGAGGCTTGGGAAAATCCGAATCCAATCAAGCACGCAGGGCATAATTGTGGTTGTAGTGAAGCATATGTCCCAGAAGTCCCGAGTCGTAGACATCGATGTTCTGGTCAGTCATCTCAATGGGAATGACAGTTGACCTTAACTTTCTTTGTTCTGATACAGGCACACAGTCTTTTGATCATAACTTAACTTATACAGACTTTTATCCCAGGAAGAGAGTTTACCAACCCACATACACAAACACTTCTTTCTATTTGGAAGTTCTGTTTCTATTTTAAACTTGTTGCTGTAAATTAATAAATACAACAATTTTCCATGAGTTTGATTAACTATAATTATTCTCCGAGAGCCCAGTAATCTCTGGGCATAAAACTAAAACTGAATGAGACTCTGGTCAACCAAGCTGTGAACAGATCCTGGTTCACGTAAAGTGTCATGCTTTTTCCAGTCTCAATGAACGGATGGTTAGTATTGCAGATCAGTGCTAGAAAATTAAAATCCAGAAAAAAACAGAAGAGAAAGAAACACTTTAATGTTTTTGACCACTGAAAGTGTAAAATAGTAGATAAAACCTCAAATGCCATAGCAGTGGTTTTCTATCATGGTTATATGGTAGAACCAGTTGCTATTTTGGTTATTGTACACACACACACACACACACACACACATACACACACAGGAGGTCAGTCCAGAAAGTATCTAACCATGTAATATAAAAAATAGAAACATTTCTTGAAGAAGATACAAGATACAAGAGCATTGTACATAGGACAATGATGCTTCATTCTCCTTCAAAGTAGGCACCTGGGACCTCACACAGTTCTCCCTTCTCCTAGCATCTTTTAACCTACCCACACATGTTCAACATTCTCAGGTGTTCTGCTTGTAGCAGGCCTTCCAGAACATGGATCAATTTCCACAGATTCTTGATCATCTTTGAAGCATTTGTGCCACACTTTTATTTGTGGTGCACTCATTGCAAAACCACCAAAACCACCTGAATCATCAACATAGTTTCTGCAGAGGAGTGTCCGTGCTTAACACAAAATTTTATGCAGATTTGTTGCTCTATCCATTCAGTCATTTTGAATAAGATAGGCACACAGTACACAGGCTCACTCAATGGAGTCTAGCACCCCACTGATTAGTATGGGGAAGTCATTGTTCACCCATGCACATCCCTGTCCCACTCTCCTTGGCTCCTGCCTTACATCAATGTTGGGCAAACCATTCTCATTATATTAACAGTGGCTGGATACTTTCCAGACAGCCCTCGTGTGTGTGTGTACGTGTATGTTCATGTGTGTACACATAGGCATGCACATACACACACATACACACATACCCCAATGACCATATCCTACTGAATGCCTAAGTCCAAACCTATGTGGGTAGGACCCAGCGTTAGAAAGGTCTGGGTTTCCATACTTTTTTAATTATCCAGATGGTTCTCATGTGTAGACAAAGCAGACCAGGTGGGAATCATAGGTAAATGGAGACTATAAACCCAGCTTAAAAGGGTAGCACTTACTCCTCTACAGCTATTTCCATGTGGAATCATTGGCTCACTATTGGTGGATCATTGGAATCTGTGAAGTAATCCAGAAATCTGGGTTTTTAACATGTTTCCCAATTTTTAACTATTGACAACAAAATTAAAGCTTTAAATATCATTCTAGAAATCTCACAAGATCTATCTTCAGGCCACAAGTTTGGACCCACAAGTTTGTGTATAAAATATGGAAGGCTATGTGACAAGCAAAGCCAATACAGAGGTTTAAATAAAGCAAATCCTTTAAACAACAAGGAAAAAGTTAACACATATCGACTCTGTTGTTTGACATCCTACAGATAAAACTACCAGCCAGTATAATGTTTTGCTTTTCTTATTGATATTTTATCTTGATTCATCAAGAGTATAAGTGTCTTGAAGATAGAAACTAGGTTTAGTTTCTTTATGTTAGTTTCACTTCCCCAGCCCTGAACACATCCTTGACCATTTATAAATCCTTGCACGTGTTTTAACATGATGTATGAAATGCTTTAAATATAGACTAACCCAGTCTCCTTTTCTACGTTTATTCAGAAATAAAATATGTAGTAAATTGAGCCAATATCCAGGGAATGTAATTAGTGGTCAAAACCAATCTGTTAATTGTGATGTCTAATCTTTTTCTGTCTGTCTTTCTCTCTCTCCTTCCCTTACCTCCCACTCTCTCAAAAGATGAGATCCACCCACTTTCTGTGTAGAAACTACCTGTAGGGAAACTGAAAGGAGTAACTTTTCTTAAGACTAATAGTGAACAACCATAGAAAGGCTCGAATATCGACCATGAAGGACTTTAATTACACTGATATTGATTGGGATAATGGTAATTTAATTATAGAAAATAGTAAAAGTTCTGTCATCATGCCACATTATTTTCTGTTTCTAAGAGTTTCTCTAGCTAGTCTTCATGAAAAGAGAAAGGTTTTTTGTTGTTGTTGGTTTTTATTTATTTATTTTTCCTGGAACTTCTCCCAAAAATTTAGCCAAGTGTGATAAATCAGATTGAAGCCTGAGAACATCTTGAATCTAGTTATCAACTTATTATTTGATTTGAAATGCTTAAGAGAGTATGCTGCTTAGAAGAGAAACAATGCAAGCATTTTTGATGTGGGGGAAAAAGGCTTTGAAAGAATGCAAAGTTCCTGGAGAATTGTTGATTAGAATTCTATAAGGTATGAGAAATCTACAGCACAGGAGTAAGGAACTGAGCATTTAGGAAACAATAGAAAAGGCTAGCATTGAAATTCAACTGAGACAAGTAGTAATCATAGCACTGAATTTAGAATGAAAGAGTTCAACTTGAAATAAAATATAAAAATGCTCACTAAAAAAACCTTAATGGTGCTCACACCATGCAGTTACAGGCAGTACTTGTAACTGAGGGGCCTTAAAGAAATCCCCTTGTCTATGACACATTTTACCTTAAAATACGTAAACTTTGCCTTTGCAATGAAGTAAACACTTTATCACATTGTAGTATTCAAAAATGTAAATAGGAAGCCTCTGATTAAATATTTGTTTTTGTGAAATTTATTTACTCAAGAGAAATAAATGCAGAAAACTTGGATCTTTAAAAAGAATTTACTTTTATATGAAACTTTTCATAACTATAAGTAACAACCAATAAAATTTTTATAAACTTGGTTAATTTGAGTATTCGTAATTGTTAGATGGAATTGGAATGATTTTCCTATATGAGGACTTGGGTTTACTGGCATTTGTTAGAACTTGACCTCAAGTGAGACATATAAAATGAAAAGTTATAATACAAACCTAGTTACATAGTTGTACATGAAAAAACATGAAGAAGAGCATAAAACATTTTAATATATGAGGACTCACAGCCTTCCTTCCCTCTTTAGTCCTTGCTTCTTTTTAAATCTCATTATATTCTGTTTTTTTTATTTTGTTTTATATTCCCTCTTTTATCCCTTTAATAATTTTAAGCATATGTATTTTATAATATCTTTCTTATTTTCCCCCAAGTTCTTGGTAGGTACCTTCTGGGTCTCCACAGGGGATCATTTCCTCCTATGGTTTGTAATTTTTACCAGGGATTGTTTTAACTCTGGGAGTTCTGTGTAGCCTGGGCTGTATCAGATTCCCTATGGAGTGATGATGTGTTTGCTTCTACAGAAAAACCCATGGGTTTTACCAGGATGGGACTAATTTTTAGAATTGATTTCTTGGCCTAAGGATTTTCACACCATCCAAAAATATAAATTTGGTCACATAATCCGAACATGGTACAACTTGTAGCTTTGATTACTTTTAGGAGATTCATCCCGCCTCCAGAGTTTTAAGCAGAGAACACAGAATTTCACTGAGCAGGCAGCACTTCCAGGGTCCTTTTTATATGAGTCCGATTTCTAGCTCCCCACTTTATACACTCCCAGGGTCCTGTCTCCTGTCCCTTATGTACATATCAAAACCTTAGCTCTTGACCTTCAGCCCGATGACTAGGAGTGGCAGTGCTAGATTCCAGTTTGCTGTGATATCAGCATAGATGTGTACTGCTCTGGCTTTAATCTCTAAGGTGGGCATTTTGGCTTTCCATTTCTTTTTTTTTAAGCTCAGTGTTTACATATTTAACTTTTTAAAAATATTCCATTTTGTTACTGTGTTAAATAAGTCTTCCATGTTGCTAAAATGAGAAGTCTCCTCCCCTACTTTCTAATGATGGGAGAGGACATATTTTCACACACCAAAAAAAAAAAAAAAAAAAAAAAGGAAGAAAAAAGAAAAAAATACTCAAGAAGGAAAAAAAACATTTCTTAAGATTTTTTTTAAGTTGTCATAAATACTGAAAGCTCTCTAAAATTAAAAGAAAATGTGAGTATGAGAATTGTTGAATAGAAAAGACTTACTTAGAAGTAGTATTGGCCATATATCTAACATATTTTCTTTTCACCAGAAAGGTGAATACATTGGTGCTACAAGAATGTACCAGATGTAAATTGTTGGTATAATTTAGTCCAACCCAAGATTTGGGCTAAACTGGACAGCTTCATCAGTGTTACCAAGTAGCTACTCTAAATCTCATAATCCAATGGAGGCCAAATGAACTGGGTAGTGTGGTGGCATCAAATATGATGGGGCAGCGTAGGACTATATGGCCCTAGATTGGGACCCCACCCTTTCCTTTGTAGAAGCTTTTAAGCAATAGCAGCAGCAATCAACTGCCACCAAATATGTTCAAAAAGCATCGCATAGATGCCAGAGCTATATAAAGGCAATGGCAATAAGTCAAAGAGCCAGAAAGGTAAGAGGAAGCCAGGGTCTGACATCTTGGATGAGTGACAAAGCAAGGAGCAGCCAGGCTCCTAGAGTGCATCTAGAAGGCAGCTCTCTCCTGACAGGATAATTGCAATGGTGAACAGCTCCTGCAGTTCTAATCCAGCCCCTGACTTCGCCCCAATGCTTGGGATGGGAATTGCCTTATGCTTGGACATAGACATAACTTACCTCAATAGCATGCATTCTATTGCTTTCACAAGATCACCATTAACCAAAATGTTTGTACCCCCATAATTTCCTAAAATAAAAAAAACTAAATAAAAAAAGTACAGTCACTCAAAATGTACATCAGCAGAAGTTTTGTAGTATACAGGATAGGAAAGCTCTTTTCCTAACATTGACCAAGTGAAAAGGGCTCCTATCCAACCATTTTTTTTAATAAAAATTAACTATCACTTTTAGTAATTGTATATATGTATATGACTCTTGCTATATGTATAAATAAATTAACATGTTTATATCAAAGTTTAAAGCCAGAAGTGACCTTACAGAGGAGTGTACTGTCAAACACCTATGCTTAGAGGAAATTCAGGTCCAAAAGTTAGTATGTCTTGGTCAAATTTGTACTGGTAGCCAGTAGCATTGCAAATATGGCAGAGTAAATATGAGCGTCTTTTTCTGACTCTCAGTGAAGTAGTCTTTCCTGAAGGGCAACATTGTGATATAATTTTAGTCTATTGACAAGGAGAGTTGAGTTAATCATAATCCTCCTAATCCTCAGTTATTTCCATACTGCCATTCTTGTTCCATAGAAAGTTCTAACTAAATTTTTTAGATTTTTTTTTTAGTTTTCTCTTCATCCTTGACTCCCACTTAATTTTCCCTATTCTACAAAGGAATCCATTCAAATGTGACCAATATATGGCCTTGGATATATAAATTTCCTTTGCACATTGCGTGTGTATAAATGTGCATGGATGTGTTTTTAATTTACGTAAGTGATATTTATGTAGTTTTACTTCTTCTTCAGACTACTTCTTATGTAGTCTTTACTTCTTAATATCTACATTTTAAGCATAATATTACATGTACATTCAGCTCATTGTTTCTAACCATTTTATAATAGTCCAAAGTAAATATCTATTATACTTTAGTTATCCATTCCCCTGATTATAGAATATAAGATTTTAGAGCTGTTTATTAGTTTTTTATTATTATTAGTTTTTCTTGATGTTGAAATCCATCCAAACAACCAGTGTAATATAAAGCCAGATTTTATGATCCAATAGACTGTGTTTTTTGTGTTGTTGATGTTGTTTTAAATGATGTATCAAGTAGATGTCTTATGGGCTTTCAGTGTTTATGTTTTTTCTCAATATATCATTTCTTATACTATTAGCTAATAATATCTAACAATTTCAGTGGTTATAGTAATTTGGGATATGTACACATCACAGCCAAGGTGAGTGTAGTGTATATTTTCTATAAGATTATAAATATGTTTTGGAGTAAATTTGTTCGTGGCAATTAGCACTAAAACTATTGGTTCCCAATAGAAAATAGCTTTATAATGTGTATAAAGCATACAAATCATGGCCCATTAAAATTCTAAAAATTTATGTCAATTATTCTCTTTATGACTTATGTCACAAGTAAATAATGAGAAAGTTTTCAAAGTACAATATATGGGAGCAATTCTTCAAAGCAAACACAAATCATTGATCCAATATCCCAAAGACTAAATATTACAAAATGCTACCACAGATACTCAACATTAAAAGAAAAGAGTTTGATACTATTCGTCCATATAGTTGTTAAAATCTGATCATGTATTCTGCCCCAATATGCATAATGCATTTTACTTGTAATTTTAAACTGGAACTTAGAGAAGGAATGATAGGACGTCAGGCATGCACGAGACTGAGATGAATGGAGACTCTGGACAAGCAACACAGCAAGGCAAGCTAAGAATTATGTCATACATATTTAAGAGGCACATTAAAATGCAGCCTGAACCCCAAGCAGTGACTTTCAGGAAAGCTGAGTTCAAAATGAAACACCTTGTTTAATTGATGTACGACTTTAGGTTAGTCTTCCAACCTCTCAAGAATATCCTGTTCCTCTATTAAAAAAGAGAAAGAACATGTCCCACCTCACGTAATATGTTTTGATCATAAAACCTGATGACAGTAAAGCACTTAGAATAAAAATGCACATAAGTATTTTAATATTTATATAGAATGATTCATAACTGAAATCGATGTGCTGACCACCAAGAAGGAAATGTGAATAGTATGGTAACTGGTGCTATAGGCTTTTGAGAATTTTCCCTTTCAGCTAAATTTCTTTTTATTATAGTTGATGTGTTATATCTTGAGAATAATTTAGGATAAAAGAGCATTTAAAAGACCAGAGAAAATTATTTAGCAAGATTATTAGGCTAGTACACAGTGAGTTGTCAATCAAGAAATGTTATTGGGTGCCCTTTGAATGCAGGGTACTACACACACAGTCAAAGGCGTGGGAAAGATCCCACTGAAGTTTAAATAAGGAACGAAGTAATCTAAAGTTTCCTGTTTAATAAAAAGATCTCCATAGCATCTGTTGTCCAAAACACACAAACGAGAACCAGGAAACAAAAATCAAGTTCAAAACTTATCTTGAAAAAGCTGAGGGAAAAATGACAACAATGAAAATGATGTGAGGTAAAAGGTAAAAGGCTTCAAGGACAGATCCAGTATACATTTAAAAGTAATTTCAAAAGAAAGACAAAAAGCAATGAACATGTGAATAACACAAGAAAAAAAATCAGTAAAAGTGAGAATTAAGTTTACAAATATAAAACAGATCTTACCTAGCAGAATTCGAGATAGAAATTCTTAGATCTATCTTGGTAAAACTTTTGAATTATAAAGGTTTTTTAAAAAATCCAATAATCATAAAAGTAGGAAAAACTAAACCAATTCACCTACCAAAAATAAGTAACAGGTCATTGAAATTAGGATAAAAAGAGAGGGAAGACTGTCTGAAAATTTCTCATCTTATACTAGGTAGATAAATGCAATTTTACCATTTACAGTTACATAAACATAGATTCAGAAAAGATTTTTACTTATAGGTAACAATAAATAGAAAAGGAGAGTTCAAGCCTTCCAAACCACTGGAGACAAAAAAAAGTCATCACAAAAAATGAAAAGATAAAAGCAAAAAATGGGAAAATTTATAAGAAAATATCAGAATTGCATAATTTTTGTTTCCTTACAATATTGGAACCTAAAAAAGTAGAAGAGCAGGTATAAATTCAGAAGAAAAGATTATAATTCAAGGATCCTCTATCAAGCCCTTTTAGAATGAAAGAAATTCCTTCAAGGATAGATAAATTCGAAAGGTATGTAATAGGTAGGGAGATAGGTAGCTGGATAGATAGATGGATAGAGAGGTTTTGGATTATTAACATAGACATAGGTTTGTGTAGGGATGTTGTTATAGGGAGAGGTGAGCATGGAAAAAAACAGCATCTTTTAAAAGTGCATCTATATGATTACATGTAATCATTAATGCAAATTATATTTGTGTGCATATGTAATGGACACAATCAAATCAATGATAACTTAAAGTAATACTCATAAATGAGCAAAGTATTTGAAAAGACACTTCACAAAAGAAAATAAATGAGTGTCCAATTAGTGTATGAAAGGTGATCAGTAGCGTAAGGCACCAGAGAAGTGCAAATGAAAACCACAAATGAGATTTTGTTTCACACACTGTAAAAACAGAAATATAGACAATACCAAGTGTTGATGATGGTATATAATAAGTCAATCTTACTCATCGCTGGTGGAATAATCACTTCGGAAAATGATTTGGCAGTTTCTTTTAAAGCTTCACTTATGAGCCAGTAACCATACTTTTAGGTACATATCAAACAAAAATAAAAGTATATTTTCACAAAATGGCTGAAAACAAATCTACACATTTAGCCACACTTGACGAAAGCAAGAAACAGACCAATATCCATTAACTCTTGAGTGGATAAAGAAATGGTTACACAGTCATGCAATGGTGTACTACTCAGAAATAAAAAGAAATCATTACCAATGTAAGCAACAGCATGGAAGAATCTCAAACCATTATATGGAGTGAAAAAATCCAGACACAAAAGGCTGCACACTTAATAATTTCATTCATTTGAAGCTCCAGAACTGGCAAGATTAATCTACAGTGATAGACATTAGAATAACGGTTTCCTCTGGAGCAGTCACTGAAAAGTGGAATGAGGAAACCCTTTGGGGTGACACATATTTTCTATTCAGGTGGTAGATTCAAAAGTGTGTTTATTTGTCTAAACTCATGAAACATTATGCTTACAATCTAAACATTTTCCTGTATATAAATTATACTTCAATAAAATGTGTTTAAGAAAAAGATCATGTATAAGAATATGAATAAGTGAAACTGACATAGGATATAATTACCGGAAGAGAATTTAGAGAACATTTTGAGTTAAGAAAATTGAATCTACAAGAATTGAAATAAGATTAACAGCAGTTTTAGCTATCATTTATTAAGTAACCTTATCTGTACCAAGTGCTATTTAATACCTTTTTCAACATAATCCCTTCTAATCCCAATAATAAGAATAACAGTATTGGTTCTGTACCTTATTCTTTCCTACCAGAATTCTGGTTTTGTATAAGTTCCTAGTCCTTTCCCACAAAGGCAGGTGCCTCCGGGAATCCTGACCTTACCTTCAGCTCCAGTGAATGGCCCAAGGTCTATCTAATTCTCCTTGACAATAATTGATTCAGGAATGGTCAAATAATCTGACCAATGAGATGAAAGGAAAATGTAGTGAGATGTTTCTGAGAAATCATCTTTACTGTACAGCAAGTCTCATTAAATTATCATTTCTCTTCTTCCTTTTGACATTGTCTTGCCTGGATGCCATGCTTAGAACTGCTACACCCATTGTGCCATCTTGAAGCCATCATGGTGCTCTCCTGAAGCTATTGTGTAGCTATTTGCACCTAGAAATATCCTAAACCACACTTAGTTATCAGCACGCACCCTTTACAAATGAAGAAGTTGACACTGAGAGATTTGATAACTTCCCTGAAGTGGCATGGTAAGTGGTAAAATCAGGATACGTCTCTGAATCCACCTCATTCTGAAATTAATGTTCTCTCTAACAATCCTTATTGCCACTGGCCAAGTTTATGCTAGAGCTAACATTAACTCTGTATGTTTATAAAGCTTTATAAATCCCAGTTCAATGTTATTCCATTACATCATGGTGTACAATATTCCTGTTATTACATTTGAATAAGGAAAATGTTAACTTGACACTGCTTTTCCTGTCTTTTCCACACCCTCTATCTCTTATATTGTCTCTTTTCACAATTGGCAAGCCTCAGCATGATTCAGGTTAAATGCCTCCTCTGGAAAACCTTTTTTGACTTCTGCAAAGTTTATTAAGCTTTCCCTCTTTTGTCCTTTTTGCCTCAAACATGCATCTGCCCCTAGGAGCTTCTGTTCTGGTCCTCTCTTACAATGTCATGCCTGGTGTATCACTGATGATTAAAGATCAAGGAGAAGTCCTTGAATGAATTGTTAAATGATGAAGTGAGTGAATGAATGAATGAATGATGGTAGATGCAGCAAGCTATAAATCTAACCCTAATGAAATTCCAAAAGCATAAACTGACTTTGCCTTTATTCTCTGAGTCTCAAAGACATTTTATTCTTCTCTTATTACACTTAAATTCTGCCCTGCATTAAATTAATTGTATACATTTGCTTTCCTTCCACTCTATAACCTTCTTGAATTTGGGATCTTTGTCATCTCTACTAATACCCTCACAGCACTCATCATAGTGCCTTTCATTTAATAAAAATGTGAAATGTATGAATCAGCTTAGAAGGATCTTGTCAATGATGGGAGAAATTTAGAATAGTCGGCATTTTGAGAATGGCCCCTTTGAAATCTGATGGGATTTTATGAACTCTATTCATGAAAGAGCAGGTATCCTGCACTTGTTGATTTGGTATCCCAATAACGGTTTTGGAATTGTTGTAGTATTTAGCACCTGCACTTCAATATGTAATGCTTGTTTCCAAACACCTTTGTATTTTTTCACTAACTGTTTAACAACTGCAAGCCTAACCTTCTCAAAAAGATTTTAAGTATGAAATAAGAAACTGGAGTGCATGATCTCTGGCCCATGCTATCCTTGAGAGTCTATTTCTATGTTTCTGTTCCATTATTAAGACATGTGTTTTCTCTTATCATGCCTATCAAGGTGCTTGGCACGGTAAATACTTGCTGATATCTGGATGAGTGTGTCATCAAACATGAGAGACTGGCCCTGAGACTAGCGGAGCATTGTTAGAAAAGGAAGCAATGTTCATGTTGTTATATCTTGACATTTTTAATATCACAGCAAATTCTTCTCTAGTGATGAAAATTATGAAAAAGAAAAAGGAGAATAACAACGTGCCCCATTTGGCTCAGTGTGAAGCAGGGATAAAAGAATATATGTATTAAGACACAAATCCATGCATAATCTGCCACAGTCATCCAGAAAACAGCAATAATAAAGGTGATCTATAAGATAAATTGGACCAAAGAACATAATTTAGGTAGAATATCTGAAAGTGATAACATGCTTTCCACATCCACATGGTCCAGAAAATGGGTAAATAAGGGGTCAGAAAACTATGTCTCACAAGCCAACTACCTATTTCTTTTAAACAGAGAGTTATTGAAAAATAGATACACCCAGTTGTTTACTTATTGTGTATGGCTGCTTTTGACCTATAATGGCAGAGGTGAGTAGTTGCAACAGGGACCATATGGCCTGCGAGCCTAAATATTTAATATCCAGCTTTTTAAGAAAAGTTTGCACATCCCCAGTCTAAACACCATACAGACAGCAGATTATTATGGAGATGTTCCATCATAGTTAGACAGATTTTAAAAGATGTGCAAGGGTTATGTTTGACATGATTAGGATTAATGGAAAACTTTTTCACTAGCTTTGAGGGACAATTCTAATGGTGTAGAGAGCGTAGGCAAAGTACAGGCATTTATTGAATTACCCAATATGAAAATTTGTCTTTAAAATGCCAAGTGGCCTGTTTTTCTTCATTAGAAAACAGTCTCTGATACATGTACAGTATGGATTCATCACAGCAGCAACATTCTAATTGCAGGCTGTGAAAAGTTCTAATTGAAATAAGATTAATGAAGAGCCATGCCAACCTCCTACAATATCACAATCTGTATGAACACTTAGCTTCTATGAGTCATTTTCTTTCCCAAAATAACTCAGATTAAAGAGTGACTTCCAAACTAATGGCAGCATTTCTGTCCAGATTTCTTTTTATGTCTTGCATCATGTTCCAGGATATAGCACACGGAGCAGGACTCATTTTCTGCCATCAGCTAATGTTGTTAAATGTCAGGCATTTTATAAAGCTAAAGGGCAAAAAAGTTTGGAAGAATTATTCTGCCTAGCAATCAGTCCTCGAGAAGGCTCAGGGAAACTCATTGCTTTATTGACTGGATCAGAAGGAGAAATTTTCTTATCAAGTTATTAAAACATAACCCGATGCCCTTAGAAATTCTATTAATAAATCTCTATGAAGTATGTTCATGTGTGTAGATGTATACATATTTGTCTTTGATTGTACATATGTATGTATTTAGGAATAGTTATTAAATGTAATAGTAACTGTGCCCGTGTACACACCAAATGTGGACTTTGTACAGTCTTGAAATGGGTTGAGTTCAGGTGTTTGCAAGCCAGGGCACAATTTCTTAAATGAGCTATTGACACGTTTCAGTCGCCCAAATAAGAAGTGCGACGTGTAGGGGCCAACGGATTCAGGAGCAGCAGAGTCCTGCCGACTCTGGAAACTGGGATGAGGCTCCGTCACTGGTAAGTTTCCCAGTGCCTTTCAGGGCGGGCGTCCCTCAACCTGTCTCCTCTGTTCTGCTGTTGGACTTGAATGGAAAGATGGGGTTTCTCTTCTTCCATGGCCTTGATTTTCTCTTTAAATATGTTGTGATGGGAGAGAGAACAGTTTGTTAGAAATCGAGGAGGAAACAATAGTTTTAAATGATATCTTAGAAAATAAAAATCAAATTTTCTAGGAAAGGGTGGTAGGAAGTGTTGGCAGTGTCGAATACCCTAAGCTTATAGAGTTCCAGTTCTAAGACAGTTATTAGAACACTCTACTGTAGGTATTTATAGTTAAATTTTAAAACATTGTAGGAGTCTTCCTTGTTTTCAGTACATATCATAGGATTGATGTTTCCCTTAGTTACCTTAAAATGAAAATTCTACAAGGAAAGCACTTATTTTAATGAAATATGTATAGTAAACAAAATATCAGTGACTGACTGCCCTTTTACTCCAGGAGAAAATTTAAAAGAAAATATATATACATGCATATATATATGTATATGTACACACTTATATACACACACATCATTTGGAGCTACTTTTAAAACCTCTGAAGCAAGGTGTCATGAGCCTGAGAAATTGTTTCTTCTGATATCTTGGGTTTTCATGACTAGCTAACAGCATTCAATTACAAACTGGTCATTAATAAGTTATCTGTTTGCTATAAGCTGACAGGTAAACAACTGATATTGGTATCAAAAAGTGCATGGAGGGCTATTTTATAGTATCAAGTGAAACATAGGTTTTCTTAAGGAATAAAAAGCTAACACCATTATATTTATAAACTATACTGCCCCTCCCTTCATATATATTGGAATATAGGATTATAGTGATGAACCACAATACCTCTTTTTTAAAGCACAGTGTAAGTAAAGCTTCTGAGGTCCTCAAACTACGGCCTGCAGGCCACATGTGGCCTGCCAAGGACATTTATCCAGCCTGCTGGGTATTTTTGCCAGCGCTGCCTGTCCTGCTTAGCAGCCGACTTGTCCCGGTCCCACAGTGCGCATGTGTGGAATGTGCGCCACACTCTCCAAGGCCCTCCAACGGTCTGAGGGACGGTGCACTGGCCCCTGTTTTAAAAATTTGAGGACCCCTGTAAGGCCCATTCTGCGTGAATTAAATCTCTACCATAGTTTGGGGATACAAAAACCTAAGGCACTACTAGAAATATGTTTTTTGGCCAAAGACAATCAAGAAAGTTTACCTCTGATTATGTTATGATGTTTAAAACATATACTTATTTATTCATTAAGTTGTATTTATCGAACAAATGTACTTATATATAATATATTTATTAAAACAAAAAAATGAAAATATAAAAATTGTGCATCAAGAAAATGTGAGCTTAAGATACTGAAAGATTATGTGTTTTTTTTGGTTTTTTTTTTGAGACAGAGTCTCGCTTTGTTATCCAGGCTAGAGTGAGTGCCGTGGCGTCAGCCTAGCTCACAGCAACCTCAAACTCCTGGGCTCGAGCGATCCTTCTGCCTCAGCCTCCCGAGTAGCTGGGACTACAGGCATGCGCCACCATGCCCGGCTAATTTTTTATATATATATATATCAGTTGGCCCATTAATTTCTTTCTATTTATAGTAGAGACGGGGTCTCGCTCTTGCTCAGGCTGGTTTTGAACTCCTGACCTTGAGCAATCCGCCCGCCTCTGCCTCCCAAGAGCTAGGATTACAGGCGTGAGCCACCGCGCCCAGCCGATTATGTGTTTTATTTCAACACAGTTTCAAATTCTTACCTCCTTTAAAAAAAAAAAAATCCACGTTATTTGCTTTGCCTGGAATGCCAAAGTTACTCTTCACCTTTGTGGAATCTCTCAAGGTGATTCTGCATCACTTTCGTCAATTTATCAGTTAGAGCTCAAAAACACACAGCACCCCCCCCTTACAAAATAATCAAACACCTTCTAGAATATTTTCCTCTCCAGGAAAAAGAGTTACAGCTGTGAGTTTCAACTTACAAAGAGAATCTTATGCTAAAAATCATTAGGAACCTTAGCAAAAAAAAAAAAAAAGGAGAACTGTTATTAAAAGAACATCCTTTATCCTCATATGAACTTTGTATCATCAATGGCCAGCTAGCTAGAGAAATATGCCTAGAGTTTCCCCAATACTTAAGACCCCTGTGGCATTCTTTTGTGACTATGAATGTTCAAAATTGAGTTTTAGTGAAGAAAAGGAAAATATTAAATTCTGTTATCAATGTCATAGTCAGGTTTTGAAAAGCCTTTTACCTGGAATTATTTTTTAAAAATAGGTTCTAAGTATTAAAGAAGCTCTGAAAGAAATCACAAAGGTCAGGTGATGTCAAAGCCATCTCAAATGCACTCCTATTTTATTCTCAATACTGTATATCTCTGGGCCAGATGGAGGAGAGCAGACCAGGTGACATTCACCCCAAACACCATTTTGAAAAAGTCCACAGTCCTCCAAAGAAGTTTACCTCTTTCGGCATTTAATAGTACCCATGGTTAAGAAAATTATATAATAATCACGTTCTTTCTTATCTTCCGTCTAAGTCTTTGCCACTTTGCAAATTCATTTTCTCTTGTTTTCCTCTTTGGAGACAGAGAACAGCTGGTTGTCATCTTCCAAATGCTGTAACAATCCTTCATATCCTTGAAGATAGTAATTAAGTCATCCTCTCAGCCTTCTCTTTTCGAGAAACTCAAATTTCTTCTTAACACAAATTATCAAAAATTTGCCACAGCCATGGACGTGAAAATTGTTAGTACATAGACTTTCTCTGTAAACCTCCCTTGTTTCTGTAAACACTCCTTCTTCAGAAGCAAAGGAAGAAGGACATCACCTTGTGAATTCGTGTCCCCACTGTCTGGCCCTATCCTTCTTACAACATAGCACCGCCAGTGAACGTGGGTTCTCCATTAGCCTCCCATGAACACTATGCAGTGAACTCAAGTGACTCTTACCTCTCAGTCACCTTTCACTCTCTACCTCCACCCCCTCACATTCTAAAACGAGAAAGTGTCACGAGGAGCAGGTTCCTTGGCAGCCACCGCAAGAGCGCAGCTCCAAACATTAGGCTACTGAACCAAATGCACCATTCTCACCACGGGGTGAGTTTTCTCCATAGGATATCAGTATGGTAATAAGATTTTAAAACAACCAAAGCTTTCTTTTTAGCTCCATGTGTATAAAAATAGCACTCATTGCCCGGAGATATGAAACAAAAATATTCGTTTGTATGAACTTAAGCAAATTATTTAATCTCACATTTTCTTCACCTATAAAATGGGAATGATAAAAACGCATAGAGCTATGTTAAGAAGTGAATGAAATTGTTATGTTACTTACCATACTGCTGACAAAATTCTCTTCTCTGGCACCCAGATGGCATTTTCATCCTTTGGTATACTGTTCCTCATGAAACTACAAGGAATTAATGAATCCATTCTCCTGGGTCATATATTTGCATTTAAAGGGGAGCTTTCTAGAGTTTTAACACAAAGAAGAGACTCTAATAATAAGCATTCCAAGTAGCAAGTCAAACTTGTAAGAACAGTGTTTTGAGGCAGAATTACCCCATGAATAGGGCAAACTAACGCATAGATGTGTGATTTTTACCTTGTGTGCAAGACATAAACATGTTTATTTAGAGACAAATATCCTCACTTTCAGTGACCCTGAGTAGTTTATAACAAGATTTTCTCTGAAATACAAAACCATGTATTTTCATTGTATTATCTCATACTGGTAAAAAGGATAACCCTAATCTTGGAAAGATTTGACATGCCAATTTATCTGCAATATAGATCTGGAATATTAATGCATCAGGCTCTTACTTCATTTTGCTTTGACTAAAGTAAGACAATTACTCTGCTTGAGAATAGAATATTTCAAGTGTGAAAAAGTTGAAAATCTTATTTTTATTTTTCTACAATTAACTGTTCATATTCTCTCTTGTTTCTCTCTCTCTCTCTTTCTCCTGAAAATAAGTTGAATAAATAGAAAAAAGATCTGCCCCCTATGAGGATTTTAATAAGTGATAGTTGAGAAGAGTTTGACCATGAGCAGTTACTGAATGACTTTTAGAGTTTCATGATTCCATGATTTACCTGTTTCTTAGTATCCATAAATAATGACTGATGGTCTGTCCAGTAATTAACTTTACTTAAATCTAAAGACTGCAGAGAACAGGTAGAGGAAAAGTGTCTAATGTAGGAAACAGTCATCATGTCTGTTATAAAAAGAGGGCAAAATTAATTTTCTAAGCAGGCAAGCTAAATGTCTCAGTTACCTACCAGATGAATCACTTCATTATCGAATAAAAGCATTGAATATAAATGTCAACCAATGCAAGTCATCACTTACCTAGAAAGTTTATTCTTTTGTGTTTAGAAGAAAGCTACCTGATTATTTGTATGCGTGTGTGTGTGCGTGCGTGTGTGTGTGTGTGTGTGTGTGTGTGTGTGAATGTCTATGTGTATGTTTGTGGCTGTCTGATATTTAGAAATGTAAGGTATTAGGAGGATGGAACATATTTGAAACTACTCCTGCTCTTCTCTAAGTGGCAATGTTAACCTGACACTTGGCGACTCATTTTATTGCCATTTTGTTAAAAAATCCAGTAGTGTTTAAACAAGTTGTATTTTGTTTGTAAAATATTCTACTGCAAAATGGCCATCGTGGACCATCAACCTAACAGCAAACTCCCACGAGGAAATGAACACTGAAGGGCAAAAAATTCTCCATGTGAATGAGGGAACTAGGAGCATATCCTCTAAGTATTTCAGCAGCATTTTACCACTCTCATTGACAATGCTCATTCTATTTAAAAATGAAATAAAGGATATAATTTGTTATTTGATTAAAGTTTAATCAATGTTCAATACATTTGCAAGGGTTGTGAAATTTTCCTCTAGGAAAATCTGAGTTACTTGCCTCCTCCTTGGCATCCTTAGAACTGTGTGGAGGAGGCAGATGATGGGAACCCAGTTGATGACCAGCCAACATGGCTAGACAGAAAAAGTTTAGAAATTCAGAAGGTCAGATTCTCAGGGCAACAAAGACAAGTGAAGAACAGAGACAGATTTGTTGAAGTAACTTCTGCCCTAATATTCCTCTAAGTAGGAATTAGACCATTTATTTTGTTTGACCACCTATTTTCTAAATATTGTTTTAAATCTCTCTCCCATCCCCTTCATCATTTCTTCTGCCATCAACCCTTCCTCTGTCTGGCTCGTACTATTTACTGATTTGTAAATATGACATGTAATTAAGTTGTGATTTCAAAGATTATAGTTGCAGGATAAAATTATCCACAGGACTTCCAAAGTTATCTTCTATGAGTTTTTTTTTTTTAATTCATTTTATAAATGTCCTCATTCAATCAGTATGTCTTTCTTTCCTAGTCTTCAACTCATTCAGGTTTTTTTTTACTCAATAAGATTTTTTTCCTTTCATTCATATACGACTCCTCAATTCCCACTTTTTATCCTGTCATGTTTTCCCTGCTAAATATAGTCATTGGGCTTTTATTAAAGCACCTGTTTTATATCTCTACCAAATCCTTGAGAATTATACATGTGTATTTCATTCATACTTTCATTCCACAAACTATTCAAATATACCGGAGCCACAGTGGGCAGTAGAGATGCAAGACAGTTATACTTCCTCAGAAAGTTCATGAATAATTTCTATCCATGCACATCAGCCACAGTCCACACAGTGCTATTCCCTACAGCAGAGAGCAGCTCCCTGCCTCTATGAAAAGGATATAATAACATGTTTCCCAACACTCATCCCAAGAAAAAAGGAAGGAGATGGAAGAGAGAAAAGAGTCAGTTACTATATGTCAGGACAGTGGTGGAGCAAAGTGACGGTAGTAGACATAGATTAGTGAAGAGTAGAAATCATGATTATGACAAATCAAGTGTTCATTGATTATTGAAGTAAAATGATTAGCCTTATGTACACATGAAGGGTAAGGGATATAAACAGTGGTGAGTTCTTTCAAATAAATAGTGCATGTGTCAAAGAGCCAAGAGAATGAACTTGAGCAGGACAAATATACAGAATCGGTCAGCAATTGTCTCTGGAAATTGTTGTTATAAAAGCAAGCATATATATGAATTTCCTAAGTAATCAAATGAGAAAGAAGAGAACAAAGAAGAAAGTTCAGTCAAATGAAGGGAAAAGTGGATAAATACAGGAAACTTTCAAAAGCACATATTTTTTATAAAAGGAAGAAAATTAAAAATCCAAAACTATATTACCAATTTAATTATTATATATACACATATACACCTGTGGGTGTTTTCATGTGTATAAATTAAGAAAGGAATAAGAATATAAAAATTTCTTAATCATTGTTCATAATTTGGCTCAGTGTTTCAATAAATTTTGTAGAATTTAGGCTATCAGTGAACTCAGATTCATGACTTGATGGAATAATGGAGTATACCTGCCAATTATGTGATATTGAATTGCTTTTTAATTCCTTTTATATTCAGAAAATCTTGCAAAAAACATATAAATGCATAAGTAAAATAAGTAAATCAGTGCATAATGAATAAATTTATCATGGCCTTGTTTTTATAGTGTTCAGGAAAACATCTCATTGCATGAAGCATATGTCAATTCAGCACAGCCCTTTCAAATCACAGTCCTGAATTTTTCTAAGCAATATTTTTCACAAAGAGTTTTAATTTCTGAAAGGGTTAAATCAACCAAAATATTAAACTTGGAAGGGAATGGTGTACAGTTACAAATATAAAGGGATAATTAAGTATAATATTCTAGAATACTTAGAAGTGTTTACTTCTTGCAGGCAATAGTTTTTTCAGATAAAAGCACAGGGTGAATTAATTGTTGTAAAATAAGTACACAATCAAGCAAATAACATTTTATAATTCTGAAACAAGCATATAATAGAAATCATTTCAAATATGCCTAATTCAAAGGAACTGGCAACTGGAAGTAGATTTGTAAATTAGCAAACTTGATGATCTGGCAGTCAACATCTCCGGTCTCCACTATTTGAATGCACGCTATAGAAAAAGCACACAGGAAATTAAATATATGCACTGTATGAAAAATTAAGCAGGTGGAAGAACAGAGAAGGGGAATGAGTGAACGAGTCTAAGGGGAGCAGGAAAGCAGGGACACTGGAGAAAAAAGAGAGGGAAATGAAAAAATTCTTGAGTACTTGGAAAATGTATTTATCTTCTTTGTTCAACATCTTCTATTGATCACCATCAGTGTTGGCAAGTCGCTCGAAGCTATGATCCTGAATTGATATTTAATTAAAATCCAGTTCTATTTTAATAACATGGTAAACACATCACAATTCTGTATGTAAATAACATCAGCAGATGAAGGATAAAAGAAGAATCAAAACTAAGTGGTAGGAAGTTTACAAAGAAGGCAAGGAGCGAATCATGCAGAGAAAAACAATAATTAAACTCTGTTTCCAATTTATTGTCACTGTGGCTTTTATTAAGATTCTGCTTTAGTCCAAATGTTATTTTCTTTCTGTCTTATTGGTCTTGCGAAGGAGAAAACTGAGCACATGCAAAATTATATCCCTCTTATCTATAATATCACAGCCCAGTTCTCTGATATTATAGATATCAACAACCCAGTTTCAACTCTCCATGGGCTGTAATATTTTGTTGCTCATCACTCTGAACTCCCTCTGAGTAAAATTCCTTTCCCAAATTCTTACCCCTGGTTACACTAAAATACCAAGCCTCACGGCAGGCAGAGCCTTCACACAAGCTCATGCAAGTTATATGTGAGTTATCTAGAGAACCATTTGGCACCTGAGAGAGATTCCATTAGTCAACCTAGCCAACTTCCTTGAAAATCTCTTTAATTTCTAAGAATCCTAACAGACTCTAGTTCATAGATGTGCTACAGGCTACTGGGAGCCATTGCTATGCACATATGTTCATGTTTATATATTTATATGTATGAATTAGAAATATAAAATTAGAAAATGTTTATGAGATTTCTTTGTAATTTGCAAACTTCTTTCTAAATTCAAAATAATTTTATAATTATAGTGGTTAGTGTCATAAATCTTTGTGAATCAACCAATAAATAGGCTAAATTATGATTTCTTATTGGCCTGAAATAGTTACAGCTGTAACAAAATCTTAGGCTTCCCAAGTAGGGAAGCCTTACTAAAGATCGTTACTTTACTTCCTCCCCCAGTCATTGGAAAATGTTCCTCATAAAACAGAATCATTGGAATTTTGACTTTACTTCATCTTCCCATTGATCCATTGTGCATCCGTTCCAGAGTAAGAAAATTGTAAGCAAATGAAAATATCAAATGGATATCCTCCTGCAGATTCGGGGTTGAAAGGAACGGGTGGAAATGCCTCCCAGTCAGGTCACAAAGAAGATGAAATGCAAGTTTCTTGAGAAAGCATAGCTAAATCTGTCTATATCCTCATGCCCCACCTCACCTGAGCCTCACGGCAGGCGGAGCCTTCACACAAGCTCACATGGGTTTGCAGGGAGGAGAGGAGAAGCAGCCATCCCTCCCCTCCTCAGACTACCATTCCTTCCAAGAGCACAGGGTCTAGTGCACTTCCGTGCACCGCTATTCTGTTCCAAAATAAGCAGATCTTCGAAACTTAAGATTGCTGTAGCAGATGATTCTCAGGTTGAAAGGAATCACCTTGATCATTTGCATACATCTCAGAGATGTGTGTAGCAAAGTGTATGCACAGTCAGTAGCAAGAGGAGAAGTTCATTGTGCTTATTCTATTTTTGAATTAGCCAAAAATTCAGAAAAAAAATAGAATATTGAAGAAGCCAAAAGGGAGGATTTTCTTTTCTCCAAGACTAGCAGAAGGAAAGTAAAGCCAAACCTACAGCTCCTCAGCAGTTAGGCACACTCTAATTATTTGAATGGAAAGAAGTGTACCAATGCCAGAAACATAAAACAGACAGAATAAATTCAAAGATTTAAGAAAAGGATGTGATCTGGCTAAATGATTATTTCTGCCTTTCTGCACTTCCAGCCCACTTTAATTCAAGCAGCTCACATCTGGTGTTGTACATGAAGTCAGGAGGAAAACCTCATGGAACCGGTGCTGAGCAGCTCTAGGCTGGGAACTAGGCCCGTGTGCTCACAGAGGTGGAGAAAAGTGCAGAGC
The DNA here is from genome assembly GCF_040939455.1 of Microcebus murinus. NCBI lineage: Eukaryota > Metazoa > Chordata > Mammalia > Primates > Cheirogaleidae > Microcebus > Microcebus murinus. Next base: position 56,008,922 of record NC_134116.1, read on the forward strand.
AGAGGGGTCTGCCAGTCTCCAGTTTGCCGAGCCCAGGATTTGTACCTCGAGTACCTCCATTTCAGTTAGAATAAATAAAGAAGAGATAAAATGGTTCCAAGAAGTAAAAATCATATTGAACCCACTATGTTAAAGAGCAATGAACTCATGACTCTGCTTTGATTTGTAGCAAATTAGAATGTTATTTTCTACTTTCTCTTAGTCTCTTCACTTTTGAATTCAAAGTTATTTCCTTATAAAAAAAATTTTTTTTAGTCATAAAACTTGCAAGGTTTTAATTTACAAAGTTAGAGTTGAGGTATTCCAAAGACCGCTGAAGTGTGTAGGTCAAAACCAAATACAGCCACAGAGAAGCTTGGCCCACTGTGTCACTGTAAAAATGAGCTCTGGTAGCATCATGGGTCTCCTATAATGTTCAAAGCTGTCAGGCTAACAAAATAACTGAAGGAAAATTCTATGTCCCCAATAACATTTAAAAAAAAGTTTGGGTGCATACTTTGAAAAAGTAGATTTTTTGATGCATGATATTCCTTCAGGAACTAACAGGAGAATTTCTACCCTGGAAAATTCCATTTCTAATCTTACTGAGAAGGCTTGCTGCCAGCATCTTGTATTTCTCTGTCCAAGTTTTATTCCTATTTATGAATGAATATTTCAAAGTGATTTATCAGAAGCTCCTTAATTCTGAGTCCAATCTGAGCTGATAAGATAGGCACCATAAATTTGTGAGGCCTCCTGGGGTATTCCCCAGTTTAGCCTGCCTTCTAGTTGAGATCCTTTTGTGAGTTAGCTCTCATTATTTTGTTCAATTCTCAGGGATCAGTCAGAGCTTCAGTTCTTATTGCCTTTATTCCCTTTAGAGGAGTTCTGAGATATGTCAGATTACTCTCTGTTTTCCCAAATTAAAAAAAACAAAAAACCCACACAGAATTTGTACTTTGCTCAGTATGTCAGTGCTGTATACACACCTGGTCAGTTGAGGACATGTTTCCTATTTTGCATGATAATGCATTTGTGTAAACAAGAGGGTCAACTGCTCCCACTTCTTCCAGTCTGGGCTGTATATGGAACTGTTGCCAAAAGCATACAGAAGATACTGTGGTCAAAGGAAGAGTCAAGGGCAAAGCCCTGGCTGCAAGAGGATAAAATGTAGATCAAATGTCAAGCATGGGAAAGAGGGATTAGAAGCAGTTAGACTACATTAGGTATGTCTCTTGGGTATGCAGGAGGAAGGGAACATAACAGTAACTGCAGTGCCTATTGAGAGGTTATGGAGGGATCCAGTAAGCGCAAAGCACAACATACTGAAAAGAAAATTGCATAATGCACTGGTCAGTAAATTCACACAGACAAGTCTGTGAACAAAGGATATGTGTTTTGGTATATGTTCATGAGAAACATGCTACTAGTCAGACACATCTCCTTAAAGATGTCATTGATGGCTAGACAATCTTCAAAAACCAAAATACCAATGTGCATGACTCCTATGAATCACCAATCCAGTCTTACAAGCTGCACCATTATTGCCTACCTTTGCTTTTCACCTAAAGTTTGGGGTCTTTAGGAGTTTTCAATTCTTGGAATCTCAATATTTTTTTTCCTTGAAAATTAATGACACCATGAAAGTACATTCATTTTAGCAAGTGTCTTTCATCCTAGTTACTAATGATGGAAAAACAGCCAGATATCACAGAAACTATGACCATGACTCTAACTGGATTATATCAACATTATTCAACAACATAGAACATACCCTGTGGCTACAAATGTGTGCATCTTTCTTTACAGTTCCATTAGTTTGGACCTGAACTTCAGCCCTTTGAAAATGTCAGTCCTACATAGGTTGTAGAGAGTCAAATTTCTTATTCTTGATTCATTAACATGATTGCAGTCATTGATTTTTTTTGAATTCACATCCAAAGGCATTATGTACCAGCACATATTCAAAAGATAAAGATTGAAATAGAGAAGAGATGGAGATAGAAATTGGAAATAGTTATTATTACAGATAAATGCAACATAAATCTTGTATTATTTCACACATCTGTCATAGTAAAGGACTTTTTAAAAAGATTATGGATATCCCATTAATGAAATATTTTGGTCCTTTTTTAAAGAAAATGTTCCTAAAACCACTTTTAATCTTGTAATCTACACAGTGAATATATATCTTGTAGGCTTAATATTTGCTTGGAGTTACCTTTAGAAAATAGAATTGCTGAAAGGTGATCGTCAAACCTTAATATCAAATAGAAACTCTTACAGCAGACTCAGATTTTCATTCCATTAATGGATATAAAAACTGCAGAATACCATACATGGCTTTGCTCAAGTGTTAATTGCATAGACTAGAAACAGGGAGGGGGGATATCTGAATAGTCTATGAAGGGAAGAAGAGAGCAAAATGTCAAATCAGAAGGAAAAAAAGAATATAAATACATTGAACTGATGAGATAGAAAGCTTAGAAATGAAACTAAAATATACAAGAAGGCAGATCATTTTTTCTGTAACTTTTAACATTTCCTTGTTCTGACATGGCCTACGATGCTATAAAAGCTATCTCACTATATTTAAACTTTTCAAGTACACAGAAGCTTGAGGGTTCCTTGTTTAAAAATGAAAACAAAAGTTAAGCAAAACTCTTATCAAACATTGAAAAGAGATTTCAGTTCAATTTAAAATAGTACAAATTCATCTCTGCTGATTTTTCATTTATGTTGGCAAGGTTAATTTGTACCTCATATTATTTCACTCTTTACTCACTACTTTTGCAAAGAAATAAAAATAAATGCAATCTCACCTTTGAAGAGTGATAATTATGTTTCCACTGCTTGTATGAAAGATCTTAGTAACTCCCTCATGCCTGAGGCTTTTTGAGTTATGGGTCTTTCACCTTCATGACAGAAACATAATAACCATACTTCACAGGTGAGGTGTTCTGTAATTGTGAATGGAAAGATAGAGTTCCAGTTCCTCTTGGCAAAATATCTTCCACTGGAGGTTGGAAGAATCAGCTCTCCATCATTCAAGGTGCTGATTCTTCAGGGAGATATTCTTTTTCCCAGATAGAAGTTTGGGGATTGAGAAACCCAAAAATTATCTGAGCATGGAAAATACACACACACACACACACACACACATATACATACACACATCTATATATACATATGCATACATTATATATTATAATTTATGTAATATAAGTATATATGTGATATATATATGAAAATACAATTCAGTCATGGTGCTATACAAACATTATAAATGGTCTCACAGTAAGCCATACATTATCAATGTAATCCTTTTTGCCCATGATAATTTTCTGAAAAATTGAAAACAGCTATCTTAACATGCTTATAATGTTAAGTACGATTTTATAATTATTTCTTTGTAATTATTTATTAGGGTTATCTGTGTTATTTATTACTATATGCATTTATCAACATAAATGAAATGCAACTGTCACTCATCTTTTTAACCTGTTTCCATCTTTTTCCCCCCATGAATCCACATGCCCAAACTAGGGAGAAAGAACAGATTCATCTTAGTAGTAACATAGAACACTTGGAGGATGAACATTGGCATCAGGTAAAATTAGCATCAGGTCCAAAGAACATTTCTGCCAATTTTTTACCTATTTGTCCATAAATAATTTATTCACATCTCTTTGCTTCAGTGCTGTCATCTTAGAAATTGGGATAAAAATAGAGTTTCTGTAAAGAATAAATGAAATTATTCATATATTGCAATTAATAAACTGTCTGGTACACAGTGGCACAAAATGTGTAATTGCTATATTATATAATTTCATAAGACAGGATGACCCTGTTGTATCCCAAAGGTTTCATGAAAAAAATTAAGATTTTAGTTACATTTAAAAAGTGATAGACAAGCCACTTGTTAGGTCCAAGATGTGAGTAGTGTGGCATGAGAAAAGTCTAAATATTTTTGACATGGAAGACATTTAAAGAGTCAGGTCTACAGACTAAATCATAATAGATATGGGAGGATTTTCATCCTTAAATTTGAGTAAAATTTATTGTGGAAAAAAGTGTTATGCCCATCAAATACTCCATGTGCTCTTCCCTCCTCCATATTTCCCAGCTCCCCTGTATTTAGGTTGGGCCATGTAATTATTTCTGGCCAATAGTTAATAACAATAAATGTGATGTCTTATGTGGAAATAAAAGAGTCATAGAATGGAAACGGCCTTGATTCCTCATTCCTCAATTATGATGAGAGATTTCAACACCATTCTCTCAATAACTGAGAGAACAAATAGACAAAATCAGTTAGAAAATTTAAAAAGTATAAAGAACTTAAAAACACTGTCTCAGCCTAATAACTTGATCTAATATACTTGACCTAATTACTCTACTCAGCAACTACATAGAATAAACACATTCCTTTAGTACATATGAAATATTTACCAAGCTGCAGCACCTTTTGGGCCATAAAAGAAGTCTAAACAACTTGAAAACTGCAAACTACCCATGTTCTTTAATGACAATTAAATTAAATTAGAAATCAATAACAAAGTAGTATATAGCCAATCTCTAAATATATATAAACTAAGTAATACATTTCTAAATAATCAATGGGTAAAAATGAAATTTAAAAGTATTAAGAAAGCAGAAGGAAATAATAAAGACAACATCATAAACCAATGAAACAAAACACAGAAAAACAATTTTAAAAAAGCAAAATCTGGTTGAGGAAATTTATAAAATCCATAAACACTTAAACATACTAATAAGAAATGAAAGATAGAAGACATAAATTACCAACATAAAAAATGAGATAGATAGTAACACTATATAGTCTAAAGATTTTTTAAAAAGCTAATAAAATATGATAGACAAATATGTGCCACTAATTTTAACAATCTATATTAAATGTATAAGAAACTTGAAAGACACAAACTTTTAAGGATAAAATAACACCAATTTTACATAAACTCTTCCAGAAAAGTAAAGGAAGAGAGAACACTCCTCAATTAATTCTATGAAGCCAGAAGATTCTGGTACCAAAATTGGACAAAGACATTGTCTTAATTTATTTTGTATTGCTATATCATAATACCCAAGGTTGGAGAGTTTGTAAAGAAAGGAGGTTAATTTAGCTCATAGTTTTACAGGTTGGGAAGTTTAAGAAGCATGGCGCTGGGATCTGATCAGCTTCAGTTGAGGGCTACATGCTAGGTCAAAACATGGCAGAGAAGGTCAACATGGAAGTGGACATGTGCAAAGAGATTACATAGCAAGAGAGAAAGCAAGGGAGAAAAATCAAGGAAGCAGATTTTTTACAAACTGCTCTTGGAGGAACTAATCCATTTCTATGAGAGAAAGAACTTGCTTATCCCATGGGAAGACATTAATCTACTCACGAGGGATTTGTCATTTAATACATTACAACCAAGTGGATTTTATGTCAAAGATGTAAGATCTGTTAAATATCCTAAGATCAGTCTATGTAATTGACTATATTAACAAACTAAAAATGAAAAAGAGTATGATCATCTCAGTAAATGAAAAAAAAAAAGAATTCAACAAAATCTGATATTCATTTCTGATGAGAAACTCTTAGCCAATTAGAAATGGACAGGAATAGGAAGAATATCCATAAACCTACAGCTCACAATATATTTAGTGGTGAAAGCATAAATAATTTTCCTCTAAGAACATTAATAAGACAAGGATGCTCACTCCCACCACATCTATTCAACATTGTATTGGGGTTCTAATCAGTACCAATGAGTCTAGTAGAAAGAAATTTTAAAAAAAATCCATAACAGAAAGGAAGATGTAAAGTGCTTTTTATTTGAAGAAACTATGACCACTTATGGAAAAGATTATGTGGACTTTATCAAAAAAGTACTAGAAGTAGTAAGTTTAGCAAGACTAAAGGACAAAATCAATATACAAGAGTAAATTGCATCTGTATATTCTAGCAACAAAAAATCAGAAATTGAAGTTATAAAAAAATACTATTGACAGACTTCTATGTTTTCTGGCCAATCCTTGTGCTTCCCCATGTGGTCCTGCATAGTGTGCTGTGTCCTCATCTCTTGAGAACTGGCATAAATTCCTCTGACTTAGGGAAAGTAAGCTTTTCATTTTTTCACGGCCAGTACCTAACAATACCAGGCACTCTGAAGATGGCTAACTGGAAGCGTTTCAAGCACATCTCATCCTCTTAGAAGAATCCAGATAGTGCATAGACAATCACAGATTGAATACATTATTCAAGAGGGAACATGGGAATTCAACAGAAAAGTGATGGTAAACACCAAAAACTAGGAAGGAGAAGGAAAACAGGCAACCTGTTTGGCCAAGACTGTCTGGGAACCAAAAATGACTCTCTAATATGGGACAGGGTGAGTAAGAGTTTTGCAGTCCACTTTCCCACTGGGGAAACACACAGTTCAGGCCACAAGAGAGCATCTTGACGCTTCCAAGCCCTGAATCTAATTTAGGGAGTGGTCAAGAGACTGTAAGAAGGAATTGATCTAGGGAGACAAGTCACCCTGTGACCCTCACCCTTTCTGAAATCTAAACAGCTACATGAAGATGCCTTTTTTAATCCTAGCTTTTAATAAACTGTGCACTGTCCTGGGAACCAGTGTACCAATCCTAGGTATTGGGAAAACTGGGGCTGTTGCTTACAGAACTGAGATGTGAGCTGGAGTGGTCTCCCACAATCAAAACTAAGAAGCAAGCAGTGCTGGGAAGTAGGCACCCCTGGGATAGAGATCAGACTTGAGTGGGATGAAATTTTCCCCTAAGGCTTGGTCTTCCGCTGGGCATGAGCTCTTACCACCCAGGGCTCAGTGTGGGCAAGGGACAAACTACCAAGTCTGAAAAGTCTGCTAGTTTAGCTGTGATAGCCAAGACTGGGGAGCAAACCCTACCAGGACTGGAGCATGAAAGGGACATGTATCCCCTACCCTCCAGCCATGCCTGTGACTTCTGGGGCTGGCCCCAACTTTCCCAGGGCAGGACTTCAGCACAGCAGCAGCCACCTCACACCCAAGCTTTTCACCAGGGTATTGGGGATCACCTTGACCCTGCCTGTCATGGGTGGTGCCTCCACTCACCACTGAGTGCTGGGGCACAAGTCCTCCTGGTCTGATTTTTCTGGGATATATCCCACCTCTGAGACAGAGTGGGGAGCCCAGGATCCTGGGGACTCCACAACCTAATCCACCACTTGGGAAACCTGAGTACTCCTCCCAGGGGACGGAGGTTGGACATAAACACCCTACTACCACCACTTCATCTGGCTCTTACCTGAAAGCACAACCTTCTGGTATGGAGGCTGGCCTGCATAGCCCCTTGCAACCACTGCCAACACAAACTCACAGCACTTTGGAGAGAAGAGCATCTCACCACTGTTACCAGTGGTGCCTACATCATGGCAGCTTCGCAGGGTCTCAAGAGCCCATTCACCCACCAACTACCCCACTACCACAACTAGCATCTGACAAAACTACCCAGAGGCCCAAGAATCAGCCTGCCTGGAACCACCAACACAGATGCCAACATACACTGAACCAGGCCACAATGATAGACATGCTTAGGGAACCACAGATATACCACTCAAACCTAACAATTGGCCCATATGGAATTCCAGTCCCCAGCACAACTTCACCAGAGCTCCCACTAATAACTGCACCCTGACATACCAAGGAAACCACAGATGCCACTAACATTATTTGTAGTCAAAGAAATCATACAAAGACTTCACTACTGCAGGTACCCAGAAGTAAAGCCAAAGGCTCTACCTAACCAATATCACAGACACATCTTTAGGGAAAAGTCCCCCCACCAAAAAAAAAACAAACAAAACAAAAACTAAGTAAATTCAAAAATAAGAAATGACTGTTATACAAGATACACAGAAATCAGTGTAAAGACACAGGAAATGTGAGAAAGCAAGGTAATATGTCAACCCAGAAGGAACACCATAATTCTCCAGCAACAGATTCAGTCCAAAAAGAAATTCTTGAAATCCTAGATAAAAATCCAAAATATCAATTTTTAAAGAAGCAAGAGAAATATGAAAAACAACACAAAGACCTCAGAAAAACAATTCAGGATATGAATTAAAAATTTACCAAGGAGATAGATATTTTAAAAAAATAACAGACATTCTGTAAATGAAGAATTCCTTGAAGGAAATACAAACAAACAAACAAACAAAAAAGTTTCAACAATAAACTAGACCAAGCAGAAGAAAGCATTTCAGAACTAAAAACAGGTCTTTTGAAATAATTCAGTCAGACAAAAATAAAGAAAAAAAGAATTAAAAAGAACAAACAAAGTCTTTGAGAAATCTGGGACAAGGTAAAGCAATAAAATTTATGAATTATCAGTGTCTCTGAGAGCAAAGAGAGATAAAAACATTTAGAAAAGCTATTTAATGAAATAATAGATGAAAACTTCCCAACTCTCACAAGAGACTTAGATATCTAAATACTGGAGGCTCAGCAATTCTGCAAGGAATATAATGCAAAAGGACTTCCCCACAGTACTTTATAATCACAGTGTTTAAAGTCAAAGCAAAAGACAGAATTCTAAAATCAGTATGAGAATAGTGTCTAGTCACCTGTAAAGGAAATCCCATCAGCCTAACAGTTGACTTCTCAGCAGAAACCTTACAGACTAAAAGAGAATGGGATAATATATTCAGAGTGCTGAAAGGAAAAAAAAAAAGCCACTCAAGAATTCTATTTCCAGCAATATTAACTTTGAATAAAGGATAAATTATCTTTCCTAGACACACACGTGCTGAGGGAATTCATCACCTTCAGATCAAACAAAAAATGCTCAAGGCAATCCTAAACATGGAAATGAAAAGATAATGCTTACTATCATGAAAACACATGAAAATATAAAACTCACTGGTAAAGCAATCACACAAAGGAGGAAGAGAAAAAAATATATATAATAAAATGACACCACTATAGAATGCCACCAACTACAATGACAGCCAGTAAGAGAAAAAGAAAGAAATGGAGAACTTATAAAACAACTAGAAAACTACAATATGACAGGAATAAAACCTCACATACAGAGAATAACCTTGAACATATTATTAAAGGACAAATTAAAAAATAAATACATCAGAGATTACAAGAAATACCATTTTCAATGTCATCAAAGAGTACTAAAGTTATAGGGATAACTTTGGCAAAAGCTGTAAAAGTTTGTACACTGAAAACTATAAGACATTTCTTATAAAATTTAAAGCACACTTACATAAGTGGAGAAATAAACCATGTTCGTGAATCAGAAAATTCAATACAGTTAAGAAATCATTTTCCCCCAGTTGATCTTCAGATTCAACACAAGCTCAATCAAAACTGAGCAGCCTTTTCTGTAGTAATTATTGATTCAAAAATACATATGGAATAAGAAGGACCTGAAATAACCAAAACATCTTTGAAAGAGGATAACAAAATTTGTGAAACAGGACAAATTTTCAAAAATAATTCAATTAAGAAAGGATAGTCTTTTCAACAAATGGTGCTTGAACAATTGGATAGCCATATACCAAAAAAATAAAATAAAATAAAAGAGAGAGAGAGAGAGAAGGAGGAAACGAAAGATGAGGACAAGGATGGAGACAAGGATGAGGAGGAGGAGAGAAAGAACTTTTGAGCCACACAAATATTTACTCTTCAAATGGATCATATATCTAATTGTAAAACATAAATCTATAAAATGTAGTATAGAAAAGTATAATAGAATATCTTTGAGAATTCTGGTTAAACAAAGCTTTCTTTGCAATGGCAAAAGCAGAATCCATAAAATTTTTTATAAATAATAAAAGAGATAATTTTATTTCATTAAATTAAAAAATACCTCTCTTTGAAAGGCACTGTTAAGAGAAAGAAAAGATAAATCCCAGACTGAGAGAAAATATTTGCAAGTGGCATATCTAATGAAGGGCTAATATTCTCAAAACTCAATAATAAGAAAAAAATTTAATTAAAAAAAGGAGCAAAAGGTTTGAACAGATACTTCATGAGGAGAATATACAGAGGGCAAATAAATACATGACAATGTTTCTAACACTGGTGAAGTACTAAGCTATACTAGCACCTGAAGTAAAAGAACAAACCAGTAATATTAATAGTCTTTATTTAAAATTTGATATATTATTTGTTATGGGTATTTTGCAGTCATTTTATGTTTCAAAATATCATTATTATTTGTCTTGATTACTAGGGTTTTTTTTTTTTTTTTTTGGCATCCCCTTAAATTTTGTGTCCAAAGTTAGTATCCCACTCACCTCATCATAGTGTTGACTCTGGTTAATATCATTAGTTATTATATAAAAGGAAATTTAAAACCACAAGTAAATATATCCTCACACCTATTATAATATCTAACATTTAAAAAAATCATTTTTTCAGTGTTGGTGAAGGTATGAAATTACTGGAACTCTGATACATTCAGAGGTGAGAATGTAAAATTGTACAACCACTTTGAACATCAGTTTGGCATTTTTAAAAAAAGTTAAACATACCAAATCATTCCACTCTTAAATATTTACCCAAGAGAAACAAAAGCATATTTTCATAAAAGGACTTGACAACAAATGTTAAAAGCTTTATAGGCAATAGTCAAAAACTAGAAACAACTCAAATGTTCATGAAGACGTAAATAGATTAACGAACTGTCTCTACAATGGAATACTACTCAGCAATAAACACAAACTACTGAAACATGCACAAACATGAGTGAGTCTCAAAGTAATCATGCCAGTTGAAAGAAACTAGGAAAAAAAGATTAGTTACTATATGGTTCCATTTACATAAAATTCAAGAAAATGCCAACTAATCCATAGGGACAGAAAGTAAATCAGTGTTTACCTAGGTGGGTGAGGGAGTTGAAGATATAGTGAAAGGTGAAATGACAAAGGGACACAAAGAAACTCTTCATGGGAATAATATAAGCACTATCTTGATGGTAATGATGGTTTTACAAGTCAGCACATCTGCCAAAATTTACGGAATTGAACACTTAAAATCTTTACAATTTATTTTAGGTCACTTAAACCTCAGTAAAACTATTTAAGAAACACAGGTTTGTACAAGAAAGAAGCCATGTCTTACTCTATTGCTTTGTATACATTATTTACAAATGCCAAGAAAAATGGCTAGAAGAATTCAGTGTTTGTCTCAAGGTAATAAAACTGAAGTTCAAGGTAACAGAAGAGAAATTGATGTTTTTCATTACAAGCCTTCTATACATTTTAATTTCAAAACTGTATAGCACACTGGTTTGATACAATTAAAGATAAGTATTGAAGATTTGATTTTCCTGAAAATTCTGAAATTTCCTGACACAAAATTCTGATACACTGCAAAGGTTAAAACCCACATTATTGCGGTAATGTTCACAATAATACTAAGAAATACTAGATAGCAGTGTGAAAAAGAAGTTAAACTCTATTATTTTATTCTAAGGACCACTGATTATTGGTCCTGTTGTTTATCTGGAATTCTCCAGATATTAAAGGAGTGGTAACCACTTTTTCCCCTGAAATAATAGCTCCTGAAATATTAGGAAACCGCCGCTATTCCCCCAAAGAACTTTCAATATGTTGGTAGAATGTCTATGTTTTTATGCCTCGTGGGAGGTCTCCAAATATGAGAACTACTTTCTTCACTTTATTTGATCACACAGTACTCATATATTAAGAATAAAGAAGTAACCTCACTGTGTGGGCAAAGACAGCATGTTATTAAAACTAAATAAGCCTAGTTCACAACAATTGTGGGTGGTGACCTCTAAAAAACCCTGGCTGTCGCCACCATACATCAGAGAGCTGTGTAATCACAGGCTACTCACTTAATTTCTTTGAGCCTTATTTTCTCAAATATTAAATGGAGAAATTGGACTAGTTCTCTAAATCTCTCTTGGCTTCAGATATGTTTACTTCTGTGATATGATAAGTAAATGCCATATTTTATTGAATTTAAAATACCATTGGTTATAAGATGTATCACTATTTACTACAAAGAAAGAAAAACATTGCCAATTACATTTTCCATCCTTTAGGATTTTTATGCTAAATCTATCAAAAGTACATTTTAAAAGATATAGATATAGCTTTTTTCTCCCACATACAGCATTCTTGTCCATACATTAAAAAGGAAAGGGGGAAATTAAATAAATTGTTTAGGGTGTTACTTTGTATGCAGAAGTTGACTCTTCTGAGTTACTTTTTTTTGCTCAGGAAAGAGCATGGTATGCAGCATTATTTTAAAAGAACACTCCACTCTTTTAATTGTTTCTAGGATTTTCTTCCAAGCTTCTTATACTCATTCTTCAAGATATCATATCAGTGCTTTCTTGGAGAGTTTCAGACTAACAACCTCATCTTCCTTTCTGAAACAATCCTTAAATAGTATGTTGACTGACACGTCAAGGGGTTATACTTTTCCACCTCTGTCAATAAATTCAGATATGCATAGGTAATGACAACCATGGCAAAACTGTCTCAGGCATCATTAGCAAGAAGATTCTCATAATTTCAGAAAGTTAAAAATCTGAGGGGAAAAACACATTCATCTTAGAATTGATGAAATATGACAATAGCAATGAAGAATTAGTGAAGTATGTAAATTACTAATCTAGTACTTTATAGCAGCAGTACTAATTAAATTAATGAAGTCTGAGGGCATATACCCATGAACAGTGTCTTTCTCTCTTTCTCATACACACACAAACACACACACACACACATACGCATGTGTGTCTTACATAGATCAGGAATTGGGATATGTGCAAGCAATACTCTAATATTGAAGACACTTTTCTCAAATTAGATAGTTTATTTCATCATGTTATTAATGTTTTTAATTATGCATTAAATCATTCTAGTGTGGTTACGCTCTATGCAAGGAAAAATTTGAAAGGGCACTCAAAATATACATCATGTTAACCATGTAGTCATTTCTGGTGTGCATGCCTCTTACATATACTAAGGTACAAACTTTTAGATACATGATTTCTGTTTTTCTCATCATACTGGCATCATGCATTCTCACAAGAGTGAGCTACCTCTAATGGAAAATTTGTCTCCTGATTTCTGCTTCCCAGCAGTCTCTGTGTTATGCCCGGCCAACTGATTTCATCCTATCTCATTGCTTGAATGGATGTTAGTTCCTCTCAGGAGGTAATAAGGACTGTTTCCTCTAAGAATTAGGAAAGCAAAGCATTGCAGAGTCATTAGCAGTATTATTGGGGGGCAGGCTGTAAATAGGAAATAAATATACATGGGTCCTCATCACTTTTACTGAAAACGAATAGGCAGGGAAAAATACCCAGCTGATCAGTAACAAAATATGTATTTACTTTTGCTTGCTCAAGCTTGGGAATGAGTGCAGAAGCAAGCTAGCTCTGGGACCAATTTCTCTCTGCCCTTTCTGCCCTGCAAATGACATTCTTACCAGACCATTAAGAAAACTGTTATAACTTCTAGTGAGACCACCTGCTAGGTCTCAGTGCTGGGACGATTACATCTATCGGAAATAATGACCCATAACTAGAATAAAACACATTAATAACATCACATTTACCCGGTATAATGCATTCACCATTTTATATTGCAGAGACCAAGTTAATCAGTAAAAGCATTACCAAAAAAACGAAGCAACTAACAGGCACAGAGTAGATAATGAATATAAAAGCAGAATGTTCAGGCTATTTTTTTTTCCTTTAGAACAGAGAAGATGTATAACGGGCAGTAATGGATGGAGCATTAGATTGGGAATGGGTAATCCTGCCTTCTGACTGTGGCTTCATATGCTAAGGAGGAGCTGGAAGTGCTTTCCTCTGGACATAAGAGAAAACATGATGTTGTGAGGTATAATGAAAAGAGAGCCCTGGAGTAGGAGTTTGGAGACCAAGGTCTTATTCCAGCTGTGCTGTTAATGAGCTGTGTGACCCTGGGCAATTCACTTCACCCTTCTGAGTCTCAATTTCTTATCTGCAAAATGAGCAGCTTAGACTAGATGATCTCCAAAATCCCCTCCAATTCTCATATGTTGTGATTCAAAGCAGAATGTCAACCTGACATAGGAATACTCTGAAATGTAATAAAAATGTCGATCAATCCTTGGAGCTCCATGATCCTTAGAACTGCAGGCAGGTAGGATCAGACTGCAATGGTATTTAGGAGACCACTTCGACACAGCAGACCCAGGCCCTGATAAAACATGGGGACTTTAGAGAAATGCCATATCTGGACCAGAGTAGGGCAAGCCTATGTTTCTTAGGTCTTAGGCAAGAGCTTGGGTTGACGGTAGTTTATTTCAGGAATTTCCATATGTGGACTTAACAGGACAAAACTAGACAAAAATAAAGCCAACAGTATACAGCCTAAATAAATACCAACTGTTACAATATACAACACACAAAATTTAACCTAACAATTCAACATTTTTAGAAGTTAAAGAAACATGGGAGTAGGAAATTAATTAAGGATCTTAAAGTCCTCAATCTCTCCCATACTTTTATGCTTTGTTTCTATGACTAAGCACTGTCATCTTAGAAAATCACATTTCCTAACTCACCACAACAGCATTTCCACTGAGACCTAAGGTAACCAGAAACAATCATGAGAAAATGTATATGATGAAACCAAAACATCTAAAGGTTCCAAGACCAATGCCTAGTGGATGTGTTATCTTCCTCATCCTAGTTTACAGACAGATACTCCATTTTGATGACAACTGTCAATATTTTGGAGGAAAAAAGCCACAGTAGCCTTTTCATTTTAGTCAAGATGCAAAGTGTTGAGTTGATTTTAGGGAAAGGATGGAAGCGTGTACAGTACATGCTAGCATTTTACATGCAGAGCTGCACTGACACCTACATACCAAACCCTCTGGGATATTAAAAACGCTAATCGTGCTACATAATGCTCTCCATTTCAGCCTCACATTATTACTTGAATCGAATTTTAAATTAGTCTGCTTTAAGAACGAATTACCAAAAGTTTAATTTTCCTATTCCAACAAATCCCAATGTAAACACCAGCCACCTGAAGCCAAGCGAGTTGCATGTTTTTGTCTAATTGTAAGTGAAATAAAATACTAAAATCAACTAGTTTTCCCTCAAAACAAATGTGTGACCCATTTATACTAGTAATCTTTGGTCAAGCCATATTTTAACCAACCATAATCAGAAATAAGTCCTTAAGTCAAGCACCTTCCTTGTTATCCCCAAATAAAATACATAACATAAAAGAAAGGCTGATCATCTTTTCATATTGAAGGCAAAAGTGATTTAAAAAAGATGTAAAAATTAATGATATCTGGCTGACATTATTTATATGGACAATGGCTCTATCAATAAAAAGATGCCCTAACAAATGTGTTTCATGACAGAAATATATTAACCACTGTTCATCATCTGGAACCTTCATAAATCAATAAGAGATAATATTTATCTTGGTGGGGTGGCTTTTTTTTTATATTTCCAATAGAATTCATTTAATTCTGGTTGCCATAGTTATGACAGAGTTCTAGAATGAATTCATTTCATCATAATTGCTACATGTTAGTATATAAACAGCTGAACTCTACCTTCAACCAGCAGCACTCATTTGTGAATAAAGAAAATCTCTTATCATAAAATAATTGAACTAGAATTCAAAATATACCATTGAGCCCTTGCCCTCTTCAGAGAGGTGGCAAATATTACTCAAACTTTTTTTAGCATAGTTATCTCTGAAAGGCACATCAATAGTACAAGATTAACTTAGAGGAAGAATAAAAATGTTTAAAGTGAATTAGAGATTTACAGAATTTAAAATAATTTATTCTTGGCATTTACCATAAAGCATAAAGAAAATTTTGATCTTCTAATTGTAACCCTTGGTCTATCTTTGTACCAGATACTTGTCATTTCACATAAATATTACATTTGAAATGTATTCTTTCCCAGCCAATTCAGTGCCAATTGTTTCAATATAAGTTGATCCATTGAAAAATTACATTAGCCAGAGAAATTGCTATAAAGCCTATTATCTTTGTAGCATTAATTTCAAAGTCTACAGGTAAAGGAAAGCAAAGAAAAAATATATTTCTTCTAGTTACTTTTTTAAGGTAACAAACATCCAGAAATCTTAAAATCAAAAGGAAATAATGAATCCTACCGCTTAAGAAAAAGAGTATTTAGAAATCACAAGGAATAGTATTTGTGCCCTAAGAAAAGCTGACACCAAAATTTCATAGACAAACAATTCTATGCCAGTGGCAATTAAAGTAACAGTTAAGTCAAATATATAGCCCTTTAATCTTTGAAAATTTGCAAATACCTTCTCTTTGCCACTAAATCTTTTCAGATGTATTTTTTTCCACTTGTAAAATTCTACAGTGTTGCCTATGAAATCCAAAAGAACATGTCATGAGAATATGGAAGGACAAGAAACTTAAAATAAAATTGTCTTTTTCCATATGGCAGCTTAAAAAATAATCTTAAGCATGTTATTTGGAGAGATCCACAATTTTTAAATAACTGCAGATACCTCAAGTTATTCTAGAAATGAAAACAGAAGCACTTTGCTTATTCACCTTATGCTTTTCCTATTTACTTAGAAGTCGCCATTCAATACATTCCACTTGAAACTCTTTATTTTATATTTGTAGTATTTACTAATTTGAGGGGAGAATCATTTTTTATATATGTTAGATTTGAATCATGATCATTTGTATCAAATTCTACTAAAATGTATGGTTTTGAGCATGAACAAGACAATGTATTGATAACTCAAGAGATATAGAGATAAATAAGACAATTTTTGTCCAAGGGAACACATACTGGAAGAACTTAGTAGAAAGAATAGGGAGAGATATTAAAATAACTAATACTATATACACTCATGAGTTGCTCAATGACAGGAATATGTTCTGAGAAATATGTTATTAGGCGATTTCATTGTGTGAACATAAAAGAGTACACTTACACACACTTAGATGTTATAGCCACCTACACACACCTGTATATGGCATTTGTATGTGTATATGTGTGTGTGTGTTTGTGTGTGTGTGTGTGTGTGTGTGTGTAGTATAGCCTATTGCTCCTAGGCTACAAACCTGTACAGCATGCTACTATGCCGAATAATGTAGGCGATTGTAACACAATAGTAAGTATTCGCCTACTGAAACACAACTAAACACAGCAAAAAAACAGTGTAAATATGGCATTATGATCTTATGGGACCACCGTTGTATAAACAATCTGTCATTGACTGAAACATCATTATGCAGCATGTGATTGTGGTTCCATAATGTGAGCTGTTATATGGGTGTGATAAAGGAAGAAAAAGCAGAGTGCTATGATAGTCAATGCAGCCAAGAGATACACACTTCAAAGGATCAGGAAAGGCTTCAAGAAATAGCTGGTACTTCTAATAGCAGAGTGTTCTGTTAAAGGTAAAGACAACAGGCTAAGATTCGTGAGGGATTTTCTGAAAGGAAGGAAGATATTAGCAAATATAAAACTGATGTCCAGGACAGAATATGTAAAAGTTCTTTCCAGAATCTTGACAAAACTTTAGTAGATGTTGATATAAGCAAATGACGATTATTAGAAACACATATTGTCATTTTAAAAGGCCACACAACAGTTGTGAAAAATTTAAGCCCATTTTGTGCAATGAGGGTATAGCCTATTTCCATTTGGTAGAAGCCTTAAGAAAGAAAGAGCAGCAGCTGGAGGGATGAAGAACAGGCTTTGGAGGCAGCTTTCTTCCTGCTTCTGTGTGAATACTTGCTCCAGATGAAACTAGAAAGTTCCTTAAAATCATTGTGCTTGTTTTTTGATATAAAGGAGAAATATTAATAGTGCTTACCTCCTAAATTGTCATGAGTATTAAATGAAAATATGTACAAAACACTTAGACTAATATCTGGCAAATAGTAAACACTCAGTGTGTATTAGCTCTTATTTTTATTACACAGAAGAGGGCTGAAAATACTTCCATTCAGATATAGATTTTCTTTGAAAACTTTATTTTCTTTCCTATAAGTAATCTCATCCTGCTCTGAAATATCTAAGAATCTCAGTAATGGGAAAGAAATAAAGTAAACTAAACTGGCCAATTAAAGATGACATCCAATTTAAAAGTCTCCTTTGAGTTTCTTTTTTCTCATTGCAGTGGTTCTAGAATATAGCTGCACTTTTTAATCCTATGAAGAGCTCTAAAAAATAGGAATGCCAGGATCCCACCTCCAGAGATTCTAAGTTAATGGGTCTTGGCCTTTAGAGTTTTAAAAGCTTCCCAGGTAATTCCAATGAGAGACCAGGACTGACAAACACTGATCTAATGGGTAAGTCATCTGCCAACTTGAATTTCAAAATCCCCATATCAGCTGATTTATTTTTTCTTGCCAGGTTTTCCCCTTCCTCCCCTCTTTGTTCATCATGTTGGTACAGTGGAAATGGTGACTCCTCATAGTGATGGGTCTTTGACTTGAATCTTGACTAGTCTTTCCTATCATGGGTTTGGTCTACTTTTATCCTGGGAAGCCTGCACTGATGCCTATTAATACATAGACCCAGTATGGGTATGAACCCTGCCTGCCCTGCCCTCCTACCAGCCCAGGTAGCACTTACTGTGAGGTTCTGGTTGTGAGGTTCTGGGCTTTGTAGGCTCCTCATCCTGACACTTAGGCTCTCTGTTGTTCACTGGTCCTCTTGACACCTCCCAAACCTCCTCTACTCTCAGAGCCAGACATGTGAAACTCCCAGGTCTCTTGCAAACCCTATTCAGATCTCGGTAGTTTGGATCCTATTACAGATGAATCTATCTAGATGTTCCTTTTCCTCTGTTCTTGCTCTTCTACTGTTCCTAGGCCATGATGGATGCTAAGGAGAATATGGTCCAGGACTCTGGCTATATTTCCATTACTTTATGGCTGAGACCTATGGGTAGGGATTCTAGTTACATACAAGAGACCCAGGATGCACCTCACCCTTCCTCAGTGCACCTCTTCCTTTCCTATTCTTCTTCTCTTTTCTGTTATCCTCTCCCTACCCCCTTCTCATTTCTATTATCTTTGCGTAGGTCATACCTGCCACCCTGTCTATACTACAGCTTAAGGAAAACTCTGTGATACAAGTTTCCTGGGGTTGGCTCTGGACTTGGGAAGAGCAAATTTTTGGAATTCAGAAAAATCTTTTTCTTTTAGTGAATCCAGGCATATTTTCTCGCCACAGACTCAAAACATTTCATTTTTAGTCAAAACTTGAATAGTAAACTAATTCTCTTTGTGTTCCAGCCCTAACATTATTGCCTCGATCCTTCCTGAGGCGATGGATATATCTGGCTGAATCAGGGGACAGCCCCACACAAGGAAGTATAAATAAGAAAAGTAAATTAATATATTTCAAACTACATTTTTCTATATTATTTGTAATTGAAAATAAATCTAACATGAATCTTCCACTTTTCTTGAAGCACTTAGATTCTAACTCAGTAAACAGAATATACCTATTTTCAACCCATACGGCACTAATGTTTTCCCTCTCTCTCTCTCAATCTAAATCCATTTTGTTCTTGTTTTATTCTCTAGATGCTTTATGTAAATAAGTCACAACATACTAATACATTCTAAACATTTAAGAGTAAGATACCTGTCTTAACTGACCATTTTAGTCAGCCTGGGCTGACATAACAAAATACCATAAATTAGGTGGCTTAAATAGAAATTTATTTACTCACAGTTATGAAGACCAGAAGTTCATAATCAAGGTGCAGTTAATTTTGTCTCTGGTGAGGACTGTCTCCTAGTGTTGTACATAATCACTTTCTCACTGTGTCCTCACATAAACTCTGGTCTTCCATGATGATGATGATGATGATGAGAGAGTGTATTCTGGTGTTTCTTCTTATAGGGCTCTAATCTCATCATGATGGCCCATACTCATGACTTCTTAAAGACTTCATCTCTGGGCTTCATCAGATGAGCTCAGGGGGAACATAAACATTCAGACCATAACCTTCTACTCTGGCTCCCTAAAGTGTATTAATATGCCCTTCCATTCAAAGTACACTTATTCCATCTCAATAGCCCCAGAAGTCTTAACTCATTCCAGCGTCAACTCTAAAGTCTAAGGTCAAAGTCTCATCTAAATAAAGTATGTGTAAGACTTGAGGTAAAACTTATCCTGAGGCAAAATTTCTCTCCAGCTGCAAATCTGTGAAACCGGACAAGCTATGTTTCTCCAAAATACAATGGCAAGACAGGCATTGTATAAGCCTGTCCCATTCTAAAAGGGAGAAATAAGATAGAAGGAAGGGGTGATAGGTCCATGCAAGTACAGAACTCAGCAAGGCAAATTTTATTAAATCCAAAAGACTTAATAAAAATCTTAAGAAGAATCTTCTTCAGTTCAACTTTCTGCCCTCCAGACCAACTAGAATGGCAGAATCATCCTCATTTCTCTGCTGGGCAGTGGTTCCCATTTGAAATCTAAGTGGAGACAGCCTTGCCCCCTGCACCTGTGCATCCTGGGAAGCTTATGGTGACAGCTCTAATAATCTCTGAATCGCCTTTTAAGCCCTTTTTCTTTTTCTTTGAAGAATAATGCATGTTCACATGTGAATAGCTCTATGGTCTGGTCCTATACATCCACATCTAGAAGGCATCTTTTACTCCATCCCACATTCTCTTTCCATTTTTGTTCAAATTGGCAGTGTTTTGCTGGTATAATTTCCCCACATATACAGGCTCCAGCCCCACTTAGCACCATGACAGCCCCTGCATTTCCAGGCTTCCAGCCTGCCCCAGGTTTCAGACCAATTCAAAGAACAACCTTAATTTTTTTCACACCCCTGTGCTAAGTCAGCTATGATATCCTCAGGCACCAGACTGGCACCAATGGACACAGGCTTCAGTCGAGGCCCATCACAGTAGATCCCAGTGCCAGGCCAATTCCCATGGACTAAATCTCCAGGTATATCCCTGCAGAACCAGGACAAGTGCCCACGTTTATGGGCTACAGACACAGGCCTATCCCAGCACCAGGCCAGCCCCCTTGAACTCAAGCTCCAGGCTAATTCCAGTGAGCACAGATGCCAGACCCATCCCAGTACCTGTTTAGCTCCTAAGAAGCCAAGCTCAAGGCCCACGTCATCACTACAGATCAGATCCTATGAACCCAAGCTTCAGGCTGGCCTCCATGGACACAGGTTCTAGGCTCACCCAATGGAGTCATTTAACAAGTCCAATCCAGTGCAACCAGGCTCTAGGCCCATCCACCTGCTGACCCAGACACCAAGACTACCTGCTTAAGGATTCCAGCACCAGGCCCATCTATGGACCACCCCAAACAGGCTGTCTTGAATCTCTGGACAGGCTGACTATGAAGGGCTTTCCCAGACAAAGGCAATCTGCAAATACTATAATAAGACCCTACTTCTTTAAATGTATACACATCAATATAAGGCAACAAGAAACATTTAAAACCAAGAAAGAGAAAAGGAGAGAACTCAAATGAAATCAGAATAAAAGAGCACACATTAGAACTGGTACCACAGAAATATGAAAGATCACAAAAGACTGCTATGAATAATTATATGCCAACAAATTAGATACCACTCCCTGATTTTGAAATATGCCATGAAGCTATAGTAATCAAAACATCATGAAACTGTCATTGAAAAGACATATTAGAACAATGAAACAGAATAGAGAGCCTCGAAATAAACCTACACATTTATAGTCAAGTGATTTTTGACAAATGTGCCAAAAACACACAATGGAGAAAGGACAGTCTAGTCTAAAAATGGGTTGGGACAAATGGATATTCACATGCAGAAGAATGACATTAGACCCTTCCTCACATCATATACAAAAACTAAGTCAAAATGGATTAAAGACTTAAATGTAATATCTGAAACTATAAAACTACTTAAAGAAAACATAAGGGAAATGTTCTATGGCAATGGTCTGGGCAATGATTTTTTTGGATAGGATCTCCAAAAGTACAGGGAAGATATGTTAAATGAAATAATCCACGCACAGAAAGACAAATAGCATGCGATCTCACTAATATGTGGAATCTAAAACAGTTGATCTCATAGAAATAGAGAATAAAATAGTAGTATCAGGGGCCTGAGAGTTGGGAGGCAGTGGTGGTTGGAGAGATGTTTGTCAAAGGATACAAAGAATAGACAGGTAGAATAAACTCAAGAGATTCATTGTACAACATGGTGGCTATGCATTCTTGAAGAGTGCTAAGAGTGAATGTAAAGTGCTTTCATCACAAAAATGGTAACTGTATGAGTTAAAGCATATGTTAATTAGCCAGATTAAGTCATTCCACAAGGTACATATACTTCAAAATATCATATGGTCCATGTATGTATTAGTAAATACATGCAATTTTATCTGTCAATATTAAAAAAAACTTAAATTCTTTTTAGAATGACAAAAATATTTCAATTTACAAAAAACTGGAACATTAACAAAAGACTAAAGAAGAAACAAAAATAAACATCCAGTAATTACCAGTGTTATCATTTTGGAATATTTCCCTTCAAAAGTACAGAATAAATTATAATTAAATACATAGTTGTCCTTTTTCCCACTATAGAATACATAGTGAGGATTTATTTATGCTATTAAATTCTCTTCAAAAATATTTATTTCCTTGTAATATAGTTTGAAGTCTGGTAATGTGATGCCTCCAGATTTGTTCTTTTTGTTTAAGATTGCTTTGCTATTTGGGCTCTTTTCTGGTTCCAAACAAAGCATACAATTATTTTTTTATTTTTTTTCTAGATTTGTGAAGTATGACATTGGTAATTTGATGGGGACTGCATTGAATTTGTAAATCGCATTGGGTAGTACAGACATTTTAACAATGTTGATTATACCTATCCATGAGCATGATAATGTTTTTCCATTTGTATCCTCTGTAATTTCTTTCCTCAGAGTTTTGTAGCCCTTCAAACAATACTACAAGGCTATAGTAACCAAAGCAGCATGATTGGTACAAAAATAGAGACACAGACCAATGAAACAGAACAGAGAACCCAGATATAAAACCATCTACCTCCAATCAACTAATGTTCAACAAAGCAGACAACATACACTGGGGAAATAATTTCTATTCAATTAATGGTGCTGGGGAAATTGATTAGCCACATGCAGAAGAATGACACAGGAACCCTACCTCTCACCACTCACAAAAATTAATTCAAGATGGATAAAAGACTTGAATCTAAGGCATGAAACCATAAGAATTCTAGAGGAAAATATGGGAAAAACTCTTCTAGATATTGGACTAGGCAAAGAGTTTATGACTAAAACTTCAATGGCAATCATGGCAACAAAATAAATAAATAAATGGGATTTGATTAAACTAAAATACTTCTGCACAGCTAAGGAAACAATCAACAGAGCAAATAGACAACCTACAGAATGAAAGAAAATATTTGCAAACTATTCATCTGATAAAGGGCTAATATCCAGAATTTATAAAGAACTCAAGCATTAAAAAGTGGGCAAAAGACACAAACAGAAGCTTCTCAAAAGAAGATAGACTAATGGCCAATAAACATGAAAAAATGTTCAACATCACTAATCATCAAGGAAATTCAAATTAAAAACACAATGAGATATCATCTTACCCTAGTCTGAATGGCTTTTACTTTTTAAAAAATCCAAAAACAATAGATGCTGGCATGGATGCAGACAGAAAGGAATGGTTATACAATGTTGGTGGTACTGGAAATTAATACAACCTCTATGGAAAACAGTATGAATATTCCTCAAAGAACTATAAGTAGACCTACCATTTAACCCTGCAATATCACCATTGGGTGTCTACCAAAAGCAAAAAAGAAGACTTTTCATCAGAAAGACACCTGCACTCAAATGTTTATTGAAGCACAATTCACAATTGCAAAGATGTGGAATCAACCCAAATACCCATCAATTCATGAGTGAATTAATATAATGTAGTATATGTATAGCATGGAGTACTACTCAGCCATAAAAAGGATGAATTATCTTTTGCAATAATCTGAATGGAAGTGGAGACCATTCCCCTAAGTGAAGTATCTCAAGAATGGAAAAACAAATACCACATATACTTACTATTAAATTAGAACTAACCAATTAGTACATATGTGCACAGATAGAAGTAAAACTAATTGGAAATTGAGCAGAAGGGAACGGGGAGGAGGAAAGGGGAAAAAACCTACATAATGGGTACAATGAACACTATCTGGGTGATGGGCCCACCTATAGCCAGGTCTTAAGCATTACAAAAGAGATCCATGTAACCTAAAACATTTGTACCCCCTTAATATTTTGTAATCTAAAAAAAAGTCTTTGCTTATCCACACACAAAAATCTTTATTTCAACTAATTTTACTCTTATAAATAAAACTATGATGAAAATAACAGCAACAATTGTGAAGACAAAATAATATTATTAACTTTGTAATTGTCATGCACAAGGCTCTTTAATGAGCATTACATAATTCTCACAGAAACTTTGTCAATCAGTATTAGTTAGCATCATTTGCATTTAAAGATGAGGAAACTGGGAGTTAGAATGATTAAAATAATTTGGACTTTAACCCAATAAATATAAAGAAATGGATTCTGCATTAAAATTTAGTTGTGACATACTAATTAACTTTTACATAATTATATTACCATAAGAAAACATTCTCCAGAAGTGCAGTCAATTTGAACTCCTTCATGCTTTTGATGCTCACTGCTAAATGGTTTTCCAGAGAGGAAAATTTGTCTTTTCTCTTCTTTTGTCCATTTCTCAAATAAGATCTTTTACTGTCGATTTTAAGTTTCGAATATGTTAAGGTTTATGATCTTTTGTCTGTCATACACAGTCCAAATATTTTTTCCAGTTTGCCAAATTTGCTTTACATTTGGAATTACAGAATATCTTAGAGTTTGCTATGCTATTTTTAATTTTATGTTTTTTTTCTGCTGTTTCTTCAGTGACTTTATGCTTACAATAATCCTTTCCCATCATAAGAGTGAATAAATATTTGATCGTTTGATTTCTTTTTATTCTATGCTTCTTTAGGTAAATTCATTATGGTGTGTAGTGTTTGCTTTTCACTGAGGTGGAATGACTAGAATCCTGGCCCTGGTCTTTATTCACTGAGCGACCCTGTGCAGGCCAGCTTCTATTTCTGCGACATAGTTTCCCCATTCTTAAGTGGGGATGCTACCTACCCTTAAAGGTGTTGCAATATGTGGATTCTGCATCCATGAATTCAACCAAGGGATGGTAAAAAATATTTGAAAACAAAAGGGATGGTTGCATCTGTACTGAACATGTACAGACTACTGTCCTGTCACTATTCCCCAAACACTAAAGTATAATAACTATTTACATAGCACTTTCATTGCATTACGTATTATATGTAATCTAAAGATGATTCAGTGTATACAGGAGGATGTGCGTAGGTTACATGTAAATACCATGTCATTTTATATAAGGGACTTGAGCATCTGTGGATTTTGGTATTCACAGGGAGGTCCTGGAACCAATCCCTCATGGATACTGACAGATGACTGCATATTTAAAGCACAGGATACATAGTAAACATTTAATCAATTAATTAAGATAATGAATATTTAATTCACTTGAAATTAACTTTTGGTGTAACGTAGAACTTAAATAAATTAATTTTTTCCTAAAATATTTGATCAGTTTCATCAATATTAAACATTTAAAAATCTTTTCTTCTGTAGTGTATGATGCTACATTTTATAGCTACTAAATCTCTATGTTTGAGTCTGCTCTGGAAAGAGGGGCCCCTGTTCTAAAGTGATTTGTGCTCTGACTCACTCTAATCTCAGTTATGCCACTCTTTGAATGAGAACTTGAGCTTCTCTGCCCAGTACTTCAGATAGAATAGCCTGGCAAACCGATCCATAGAAGTGTGAGTGGAGTCAAGGGCTAGCTGTAGACTCTGTCCACTGGTACCACAGTAGGACCACTTGAACCCAGATGGCAGGACAACCTGAACCAGCAGACGTACCAAGTGGCCCATATGTCAGACTGCAAAGTAAGCAGTTCCACCTATCCTGCCTACAACACTGGCAAAGAAATTTCTTACAACTCTTCACCCTTGATGTTCCAATGCAACTCCAAAGTAACAAAGATAAGGCAGTAGGTTTAAGAAAGTCTATTATTCTCTCCAACAGAGTGCTGCTTTTCCTACCAATTCTATTTTCGTCTTATCCTAAAGATATCTTGAGTAAGTTTCCCCAAATGCAAGTGAGCCTACCTGAGATGGTCCTATTAATTAGTCAAAATCTTTCTCCATGAAAACCTAACTTGTAGATTTTTTAAAAATATTCTCCTCCATCTATTTAATTTAGCCTTCCTCCAACAAAAAGGAAAAGAAAGAGGGATAAAAAAAGACATCCACTAAATAATATGAATAACCATGTATAGATTTTTCATATATGCTTTCAAATCTAAAAGAAAACAAATTTGAAGCCAATTTACACTGACATAACACTCTATCTTCAGACTAAGACCGTAGTCAATGAAACCTTCACAATTTGAACTGTGGATTGTAGCTGAATTAGGTTAGGTAATGTTTAACATTCTCGGCTTCAATTTCTATTCACCGGTGATTACCATAAAATTTTTCTTCTCTCCCAGAATTCTGCTGCTAGATTTTGTGCTCTGGCCTCTGACTTAGCCTGCCACTATGAAGTTTGTCTTGGTTCATTAGTTCCTATGTAGGTTTCTGACTAGCCTCCAAGTCACAAAGAGGATTTGTGGCTATGTAAGGCTCACGCAGGGACCTACTCTGTGAGGGTCCCTAGCTGTGCAGCAGTCACCTTTGGCTCTGGACTTCCCGTATCCACAGGCATAGCTGACTTCGGTTTCCTCTTGGGTGTCAAAGCCAGTCATTGCACAAGACCCACGACTTTAAGGCTGAGCAAGAAATGGAACTCCTCAGGAATGGAGGAAATCCTTTAAGCCTTTTTACCTTATTTTCCAGCTCTCCTTTTTGGGGTAGTGAGAGCTACAGCAAACAAAAACTCTTTATCTGTCTTCCCAGTAGCGTTTCTTGACTAATACTAAAGCTGGATCAAATATTTCAGTTCTGGTACCAATTCTATTTCTGAATTTGTTGTTTGTGGCTATGCTTTCCCACAAGTCAAGACAGACCTGTCTATCCTACCGGCACACTTCAGTTCCTTTGTTCATTCTCAAATCCCACCTGCCAACAGAGCCAAGGATTTTATTAAAAAGTTGCCTGTTTATTTATTTCCTTCTCTAACTTATTCAAAAGAAAACAACCTGAATATTTAAAACAGATATGAAAGAAAAAATTATATAACAAGGTAATAGGAATATCATCAGCATCATCACCATGACCTCTAACAATTACTTAATTTTACAATGTGCTGAGCGTTAACATAACTGTTTTACACATATAATTTCATTTAATCCTCACAAAGACCTAGTAAGGGAAGTAATAGTATTGTTCTCATGTTACAGATAAGGAATCTGCAATACAGAGAGAATAAGTAACTTGTGCAAGGGCACAGAACAGCAAAGTCATATAAAGGCAGCAACTAAGCTGGCTTCAGACACCCTGCTCTGAACCCCGACAACATGCTACCTTCCTACAATGTCAATTCCCAATGGCTTCCACAAGCCACTTCCACAAGCCATTCCCAACAGTTTCCACAATCACTGTTATTTAGTGTAACCAAACACCTTGTCTTCTGAGTTTGTAATTCATTCCTGAGTATACCATGATGGATTTACATCTAAAGAGATAGTTACTGAGAAATTAAGCAGGGATGACTATACAAGCAGGCAAGTACAAAAATGGAATATCCATAACAAAAGAGCAATTTTGACATATGCTTACGAATATGTAAACTATATCAAAAATTTCTAAGTGACAGTAAGGAAAGACTTGTCCCCATTTTATGGAAGAGGGAACTGAAGCACAGGGAAGGGAAATGTCTTGACCATCACCACATAGGTAGTGACTCAACTATGTGCTTATAGAGCATATATTCTATTCCACTTTAAGATACTCTCCTTTAAATAAAGATTTATTTAAATCATATTTAATTGCAACTTCTGGTAAGTTGTATAATACCCATAACATACTCCAATAGGTGACTCTTACACCTAATCCAGGGGGAAATTCTTTTCATCTGTCAGGATCCTGTGGTTCTGGGAAAGCAGACCGACCATGTCCATGCCTGCCTTCATCACATTCAGATGATCCCCCTGTGACACTCACATACGGGAAGTGGCCTAGGGTGGAGGTCAGAAGGACTGACAGAGGGACCTTGTATTACACAGAGACAGCCATGGATACTGCACAGTCCAGCTCTTAAGGTTTTCTGTTATTCCACAAATAGCTAAAATTTTCTTCAATCTCTTTAGTCAGCTCATTCAGAGACAGAACACCCAAACTGACTGCATAGTGAGTCAGTTTACCCAAAAACTTTTGCAAAGAGCAAAGTTTCATGGTTCCCACTCTTTAAAGTCACTGTGATGTGAAGTACTTAAAAAAAAACAATTAGGCTTGATGCAGTGTATCATGCCTATAATCCTAGCACTCTGGGAGGCTAAGGCGGGAGGATCACTTGAGGTCAGGAGTTCAAGACCAGCCTGAGCAAGAGAGAGACACCCACCCATCTAAGAAAGAAAAAAAGAAAGAAAGAAAGAAAGAAAGAAAGAAAGAAAGAAAGAAAGAAAGAAAGAAAGAAAGAAAGAAAGAAAGAAAGAAAAATTAGCCAGGCATGGTGTCACTCACCTGTAGTCCAAGCCATTTGGGAGGCTGAGGCAGGAGGATGGCTTGAGCTCAGGAGTCTGAGGTTGCAGTGAGCTGTGATGACACCACTGCACTCTAGCTGGGGCAATGGACCAAGCTTCTGTCTCAAAAACAAACAAACAAACCAAAAATCGGCCAGGCATGGTGGCTCACGCCTGTAATCCTAGCACTCTGGGAGACCGAGGTGGGCAGATTGCTCAAGGTCAGGAATTCAAAACCAGCCTGAGTAAGAGCGAGACACTGTCTCTACTATAAATATAAAGAAATTAATTGGCCAACTAATATATACAGAAAAAATTAGCTGGGCATGGAGGTGCATGCTCGTAGTCCCAGCTACTTGGGATGCTGAGGCAGAAGGATCATTTGAGGCCAGGGATTTGAGGTTGCTGTGAGCTAGGCTGACGCCATAGCACTCACTCTAGTGTGGTCAACAAAGTGAGACTCTGTCTCAAAAAAAAAGAAACCAAAAATCAACTGGATTTAAATCCAAATTAAGTCATTCGTTATCAGAGTGAACATGGGAAAAAATCAAACTCCCTTCAGGTATTAGTTAATTTACTTAAAAATAATAAAATATCATTAAATGTTTTGGATTAGGAAGGGCAATAAAAACCACTGTATCTGCCACTGTATCTATCTATTGAGTTTAGAACCAATTAAGAAATAAGACAGAGGAAAAGATCTAATCCCTATCAAAGTGCCCAATTGATTGATGAAACTGTTTGAATATCATGACTTCAGATCTAAAGTTAGTGGGCTCCTTAAATATCTCCAAAATTGGACACGATTATTCCTCCACACATGGACAGAGTAGCCACTGGGATTTAGCCCAAATGGAGGGCCACACCTGTGTCCTGAAGACCTGTGAGCTCTGATATGAGCAGACCCAGAAAGCACTGAGCTCAGCATGCACAGCTTCTTCAGATTTATCAGTAAGATAAGTCAATCATTCTCCCCAAGAGAGGAGTCGGTGAGAAGGAAAGAGAATTTGAAAGTGTTCACTTACTATTTTCTTCTGTAGAGTAGACATTCCCTCCTGTTTATAAATTCACAAATAACAAGGAAAGAGTGTTCCTCCTACCACTTAACACCAGGGACAATGTTTTCAGCTGAGAGCTCTTTTATGCATACCCAATTGCATGTTGAATATTTCAATTTGGAGATAACACAAGTCCCTAAAATTTAAAAGCCTGAAACTGAATTAGTAATCTGATTTTATTTCTTAATTCATTCCTTCTCCAATGTGCCCCATCTCAATAAAAGGTACCACCACCCATTCAGGGACCCAAACCAGAAATCTAGGAGGTAGCCTTAATGCTCCTCTATCTGACTTTGTTTACAAACTAAGCATAAAATGCTATTTAATTCTATCTCCTAAATCTTTCACATGCCTCCCAATTCTTTCCATTCCCACCATCACCACCCTCTTCCAGGACAACATCTCCTCCTGAATTCTTTTCTTACTTCCTAATTATTTTTCTTTTTCTACTCTCGCCTTCTACTTCATCATTTACTTGAACTAACTCTCCTAACAATTCCCCTTTTTTTTCCTAAATATGTAAATTGAATTTTATTTATTTATTGCCATCTGCTAGGATTTCTTCAGGTTTCAGCTTTGAGGAAAGCCTTCTTGATCTTCTCTAGAGTTAGGTTAGGGCATCCCAATATTTACTTTTATAGCACTTCCTCTGATGACATTACTCACCACACTTTATTTTAATTGATGTTAATATCTGTCTTTTCCACTAGATACTAATTTTCATCAGAGAAAAGACCAGGGTCAAATTGTCCACAGTTGTATACACAACTCCTAGCACCATAGTTGGAGCATAGTAGAGGCATAATGATATTAAATGAATGAATGATCTCTAAATTATCATATTAATATTTGGTATTATTGAAAATCTCTAATATGAACTATGAATGAGTTTGCCAAAAAGCTATGAATAATTAGTTCGCATTAATGATAGTCTAAGAATCTATCAGGTGATTCTCTTGCAGAAAACAACTATGAAACCTTACAAAAAGCAATTACATAAAGGCACTGAAGGTTGAACAAAAGCAGACAGATTCTGGTGCAAGTACATACCTAAAGGATGGAAAGGGGGTGATTTATAAACAAGTTCCCATCATTATGGCTTTTAGCCTAGGGAAGTATAGTTGGTACAGTGGGATGCTAATAGCAAAATATATAGTCTTTCTTGCCTGGGTAACCAGACAACTGAAGCAAGGTGAAACATGGTTGTTGAAAACAGTGGTAAAATCTCAGAAAGAAGAAGGAAGAAGGTGATTTCTCATTTTTGTCTACTCACATCTCTGATTGAATATGCAGAGAATAAGTTCAAAGCATAATTTCAATTACAGGGGAAATTCTGAACTGAAACCAGGATGCAGAGTTTACACTTTGCATCCAGATTTTTTAAATTCCTGCTCAGAAGAAGAAGAGGAAGAGGAAAAGGAAGAGGAGGAGGAAGAGGAGGAGAGGAGGAAGAATAAACAACACTAGTTGGAAAATATAACAGAATCTAAAATATCCACAGTTTTACATTCATAATTTCTAGATATAATCCAAAACTATCTGATATTTGAAGAGCCAAAGATATGGAAAATATTCTCAAGAGAAAAGAAAATTAACCTTGTTAATCTATAAATGAACAAGATGTGGGAACTACCAAATTATAAGTTTACTATTAACAATACTATTGCATTCCATTTATGTACTATAATCAACTAATGTAATTAACTATAACTGTTCTAATAAAACAAAATAAATTAAGCTTGCAATAAATTTTTGAGAACATATAAAGTCCCACCAAAGAAATAGAACATATAAAGAATAACCAAATAGAAAATTTATTTTTGTCAAAAATACAAGAAATTAAATTTAAAAATTACTGGATGGACTTAACAGCCAAATGAATACTATAGGAAAAGAGTAAATGAACTTAAGTATACAGCAATAGAAATTGCTTTGGGGACTTCTCATCAAAACCATGGAGGCCAAAAGAGATAAACACATGTTTAAAGAGCTGAAACAAACAAACAACTAAATTTTGTCAACCAAGAAATTTCTAACCAGTGAAAATATTTGTTAAGAATGACAATAGAATAAATACGTTTTTGGACAGAACAAATGGAGAGAATGTGTTGTCAACGTAACTGCACTAAAATAAATCCTGAAGGATGTTCTTCAGGCTAAAGGTGTATAATACAAGATGAAAAATAAGATGGTGATCTAGCACCTCTTGTATTATCCTGGATAAAGCTGGAACCCATTCTACTAAGTGAAGTATCACAAGAATGGAAAAAAACCACCACATGTGCTCACCATCAAATTGGTATTAACTAATCTACACTTAAGTACACATACAGTAGTAATATTCATTGAGTGTCGACTAGGTGAGTGGGGGAAGGGGATGGGTATATTCATACCTAATGGGTGCGGTGTGCACTGTCTGGGGAATGGACACGCTTGAAGCTCTGACTTGAGTGGGGCAAAGGCAATATCCATAAGCTAAACATTTGTACCCCCATAATATGCTGAAATTTAAAAAAATTTAAAAAAAAGAAATCAAAGTACAAAAGAAAGAAAATTTAACTGTATTGCAATAGCATTTAAAATATTTAGGAATAAAATTTGACAAAAGATGTGTAAGAACTGATCATTGAAACCTACAATGTGTTGCAAATGAAAATTAAAGAAGACCTAAATAAATGAGAGATATACCATGCTAATGGTTCAGAAGACTAATATGGCAATGTTCTACGAATTGCACGTATAGATTCAATGTTATCCCTATAATACACTAAAGGGGATTTGTTGAAGAAATTCATAAGTTATTTTAAATTTTGTATGAAAAGGGAAAATAGCCCAGAATGTCCAAAAACAATCATGAACTCAAGAATAAGGTTAGAGTACTTACATTACCTGCTTTCATGGCTTAAAACAAAACTATAGTAATCATAGCAGTGTGGCATTGGCTTAATTTGAGAATCCAAAACTAAACTCACCCATTATGGTCAATTGATTGTCAACAAAGGTATCAAGGTAATTCAATGAAAAAAAAGATCATTTTTTTTCAACAAATGGCCTGGAAGCAACTGGATAACTGTAAGAAGAAAGAAATAATAAGCCTCAACCCTTACCTCACAACATACACAAAAAAATAACTCCAAAAAGATAACTGACCTCAACCTAAGAATGAAAAACTGTTAAATTTTTAAAATAAGTCTTAAGAGAAAACCCAGGTGACTTTGGGTTAGGCAAAGATTTCTTACACAGGACACACAAAAAATAAATTATTAAAACAGTAATAAATTATAGTTCATAAAAATTAAAAACTTTTACTCTTTGAAACTTTAAATGACAAATGGAAAACTGGAACTCCATTTTAGGTATGTTAGACAATAAATCCCAAGCCTTTTCCACCATTCCCTGTGGTCTCTGGTACTCATTGTGGATAACGTGGTCTGGTTAGAAACAAACAGTGTAAATCAGCATATATATGTTTAAAAAAGCCTAAGAAGAGTCTTAGCACAGTAGATCAAAGGTCAATGATAGTAGCTAACATGAGTATTGAAGTACTAAGCAGAAAGTTACCAAAAAGTAGATAATCTTTTTCCTCAGCATGTTCTGTAGGTAGTCAGTAAAACCCATGACCTAATAAAGTGAGGAATGCACCCAGAATGGAAATAGCACTGACTAGGGACTTGGGCTCTGGTCTTAACTCCTCACAGGCTAGTAATACAACCTAACATTTCTGCACCTTAAATTCCCTCCACCTAAAATACAAAGGTTAACTTAGAAGGACAATCCCTCAAGCCCCCTTAGGATTTATAGCATTAGCAGAAAAAGAGTCTCCAGTCCTTTAGCCAACAACTTTTGCTGCCAAGTTCTCACTGTGTGTAGCTCCTCAGGTGGAGTGAGGAGTGGTTAGAACAGAGTCCGAGCCCCAGCTCTGAGGTCAGGGCCATCATGATGGTGCTCTCCCTTGGCAGCCGAGCTCATGGACCCTGCTGGGGCACCGTCTGTCACAGCTCTATGAAGCCAGAGGAAAAGAAGTGGGAAATGTTGACTAGCTGTAGTGGGTCATTTTTCACCAGCTGCAGATGGCTCTGTGAGGGAAATAAATAAATAAATAAGGGGCCTCAGTGACTGGCAAATTACACCCAACCGCGTCGCCAGAGATGAATGGACTCTCTGTCCAAACCCAGGAGCTTAGCCTGCAGATTCAGTTTGGGGAGAGTCCAGCCTCCTCGATGCTTTCTGACAATCTCCATCCAAACTCCCCACAGGCCTGTGGTGTCTAGTTCTGCACAATCTCACAGCCCCTGGGTACTCAATTCATGGTGATTAATGGTGCAATGCAGTGATTCAGATTCCTTGACCCATTCTAGACGTCCCTATAAAATAGCAGTGTGTGCCTGGCCCACAGTAGGTGCTTAATAGATACTTATCAAAATATATTGCATTGAAAAGTCCTTCACTTCCATCACTGAAAAATACAGACGGAGCTCGTTCTTTTTCCTCTATATAGTATTTTCTGAAAATAAGATTCTCTCTTTAAGCATAAAATGCTAAACCTGATTCAATTTGATTGTTTCTGTTGTTCCAAGTCCCCTTCCATTGTCCCAAATTCCTATTTTAATTTTGAGCTATTTCAAATTGACCTTTTGTACTTCCAACATGGCTGGAGTAATGAGAAGTTCTAGAATTAATAAGAATAGAGTTAGGCCTTGGCACAAGCATTAAATGGTGAAGTTTGTCTGGGGCATCCAAAATATTTCCTCTCTGCTTCAGCCACAAATACCATTGACTGTTCTCTCTTACCTCTCTGCAAAAACTTGCTTTCAGGAAAGGCTCTCACATCCCTTGTCTAAATCACAGCATTTAAGCTTGTCGATGTAATTGGATTCTGAGGACATTTACATCCTAAGACATAACTCTAATCGTTTCATGAAAACCTTAGCCACCTCTGCAAGCAATTCAGTTGGGGGCATTTGGGGAGAGGGATTGTTTGTTATATCATAGAGGCTATGTTACCTAAAAGTAAAATTGGTCTTGACTTTTTTATGTACTCTCCCTTCACTACTTTTCCTGATCTTTAGCTATCCACACGCCTAATTTACTGTGTTGCTGCTTTTGCTGCTAAAATATGAAGTGGATGGCTAATGACTTAAAAGAGCTACTGCCAAGGAGTGATTAACAGTCTGGGAAAAGGCAAGCAGACGGCATCAGGAAGTACACCTGTGTACTCAAAGGGTTAATGCATTGCCAAAGGTTTCCTCCCCTTCGGAGTTTATCCCTCACTTTGAAGTAAAAAAAAAAAAAAAAATATCTAGGTGTGCCCAAAGAGGAATGCCAAAAGAAAAGAGGCTGCTTTTAGGAGATATTGAACTCCAGACTTTAAATGATTTAAATGCAATCCCCATGTGCAGCTGCTAAACCAAAGCACCTCACCCCAGGGAAGAGATGAGAAATTTTGAGGGCGATTGAACACTGAGAATTCTCATCGTGGATTAGCAAAAAGTGACTTAGCACATGTGTTTCAGTAATTATGAATCGTCAGAGTGCTCACTGGCTCTGAAACCCACAGTCACCGGTGTGACAACTCTGGTGCTGGTATAAGAGGCAATCAGATGAGCAGGAATGAATACCTTCTGACTCTGCAATCTGCTAATGCTCCAGACAACTTTTCTTCTGGGAATGGATGTCTGGGCTGTGCATTCACACCAAGATTATTCATTGCTTTTAAAGATTAGGTGTGCAGAGCTAATCAGGGGAAGAAGAGGGAAGTGGAATGCTTATTAAGTAGCTACCAGGTATGCAGCACCTACTAGGGGCCTGGAATTTTACATACACTCCATACAAAAAGAAAAGAAAAATAAATTTTCTTTTAATGTATGTGCAAAATCCTATATGCATTACAGAAAAGTATAGAAACAGCAAATTCTTCTATAACTCTGCACAGGTCATAAAAGAGAATGTTTCCAGGACCTCAGAAGGCCTCTGCAGACCTGTGTCTTAGAACCACCTACCTAAAGTTTAGCACCCCTTATGGCAATCCTTTTCTTATTTTGCCTTATAGATTTTCCAAGTAAGCACGCATTGCTAAATGCTATACTTGTGCTTGTTTTTGAACTATAAATAGAATCATGCAACATGGATTCTCCTGTATTTGGCTTCTTTCATTCAACATAAAGTTACATTTATGATGTTCATGTTTTTGTCTATGATTGTAGTTTGTTTATTTTATTGCTATCATATTATAAGACTTTATGATGTTTATGGGCTTTAGATTAGAACTACTATGAATAATCTGCTATGAATATTCTCATATGTGTCTTTTGAGGCAGATTAATTTCTGTTAGATATATACCTAGTGGTAGAATTAAAGGGCCTACGTGGTCAAGATCATGTATAAAAGTAAGCTCATTGTGTTATCAATACATATAGACATTTATGAAAACAACATACAACTAGTTTGGGATCAAGAATCATTTAATCAACAATTATCTTGAATCTATTTTATTCAATGCACTGTGCCAGACTTACAAGTGGGAAACACACAAAAGGTGATTAAATTAGACAGAAAATCTGCCATTCATTCATTTCATTTTTCACTGAGTGCCAACAATGTGCTACATACTCTGCTAGGAGCCTGCATTGTTCTCCGTAGAGTAGAACTTTCTGTTAGAAAATAAGAATCACAAAATCACAGCAGATTATAACTGAATATAGATAATATAGTTGAAGCCATTTATTAAATAAATGAAAAGGAGAACCACAGAGAAGTAAAAGAAATTATTCAATGTCTAAAGAGAGCTGTAGAATCCAGGTCTCTTGATTCTCAGATACAGAGAATTCTTTATTGAGGGTAAAGAGTAGAGTCAGGGAAAGGGAAGTTGTGTGCTCATATTATTTAAATCCAGCTGCTTCTGAGATCCTATTTTCTCTTTCTTCTCCCTTTCAAAGCTACCCAGAGGCAAAATTAGGAAGTAGGCAACTGACCAAGGTGCAAAGTTTGTTTCTTTTTTCAGTCTCCAAAGACTTTGCCCCTTACATGTTCTACATCTTCCTTCCCCAGATACATATTCTAGCAACCCTGAGGTGCCTAAGAAACTCAATCCAATTCTTCTAAAATATCCATTGATTTCGTTAACTCTCCAAGAAGCCCTACCTTCTCAGCCTCACCCACCATGTTGCCACAGCAGCTACGGCATGAAAGAACCCCAGCTGTAAGAGAGCAATGCACCAGATCACATGCGATATTTCTGGCAAATGAGATTTACATGGTCACTTTAGCCTCATTAAAGCTAGTTCAGTTTGTCCCTTTCCATACCTTTTTAAAAACCCTTTACACAGTTACAATTCAGTGATTTCAGAAGATTCATTTTGACCTATTTTTCTTCTAAAAAAAAATAGGACACTGCTATTTTCTTCCAAGATATCATTAGTACTTTTGGGTTTCTTCTCATGAAGAATTGGAGAGTTCAGTGTGCAACAGTGGAAAGAATATGGGACTTGGGGGCAAAATATATGAGGCCATTCTGGGGACCCAGGCAACTCACCACCTCTGTCTCAGGGTTGTTTTTATTTATAACTCATTTGAAAAGTGTTTAATAGTAAGTGCTTTAAAATGTTACCTCAGTTTTTTGTTGTTTGGGTTTTTTGTTTTGTTTTGTTTTGTTTTTTGTGTGCTTAGATTGAATGTTGCAAAAAAGTATGCTAATTCAACTTTCTTGAGAATAAAATGACTTCGAGGTCTGGTCAAGTTCTGTATGATTCTGCAGAAATAGTGTTGTGCCTAGTTCCAATGGCAGCAGTAGTCCCCGGCCTGAACGCACCAATGTATGAAAAAAAGCATAACCATCTCTGGGAAGACCAAGCCAAGTTCCAGGTCATTTAATGATAAAGCATCGCCACTTTCTCAATCTACATCTTAGGACAATTATGTTTCTCTTATGTTTATGCCTTCCTCTACCTTCCCAACATGCTTTGATTTTTTAAATATGGGGGCCTCAAAAAGTTACTAGGCAGTCCTTTTTCATTTGTGTCAGAGTGTGATGACCCACTGCCTGCAGTTTCATAAATTGTACCCCAGGTAGCAGGCAATCAAAGACAAAAAAAAAAAATATGACATGTTTAGATAAGCTTTTTAGCTCTGGGCTAAAAATCAATGCTGGAAAGCACAGAAACATGGCTCATCTTGCTGTGAAAAAAACTCAATCAGGGCTCAACCTACAGTAGAGTTGAATTAGTAGAATACTTATCTTTCAAAGTGTTCAATTGGGAGTGCTCAAATTTTGATGCATTTTAGTTGGGTACTAATTAGCGACTCTCTGACTGCTAAATGGACTGTCACCTTGCCTTTTGACAATTCACTGAAAATTAGTCCCTCAATGTTATTTGAACACAGGGGAAATGGGTTGGGAGGGCTAGAGTTAAAGATGGGATTTCATTTGGTGCATTTATGTGAGAACTTTTAGTGTGCTGATGATATTTAAGGACTTCAGTAAATGCAAAAGAGGGGAAAAGGTTGGGAATGACAGACAGTGAGTTCTGCTCAGCAGGCCTTGACTCGATAGTCAAAGTATAAATGGATCTAGTTCTTTTTAAATGTTAATAAGCTTTTACACTGGAAGGGATTTCATATGTAGTTGCTATAATATCAGGTTTTGGCCTATTCTGTGGTTGCTGAGGAAGACTGGATACTTGAATTACTGCCAATATTAGGTGAGAACAAATCCCAAAGAGGTGTTTAAATGTTAACACACACACAAAAATACTTACATTTTGAAAGTAAATATAAAATATCAGTATTTACTTCATTCACATGTGTTTCTTAATTAGTATTATTTTGATATAGAATTGAATTTTGCTCTAACATGACAAGAGTTATTTTAGTGATAGAACATGCATCATGGGTAAGCATGAGCATGAACCTAGGTACATAGGAACTCTGCTTTCTAGTATTTAGAGAAAGGGTTTCCCTAAGTATGTATTTGTGCTTTTCCAGGGTTTGGGTCTCAAATCTTCATATTCTTCTCTAATGTTTTAGGTGGCAAAGGTCAAAGAAACAAGGTGACATGAGATGAAGAAGAGGAATGGCATTAATTTGAATTTAACAAAAATTAAATATTGTTCTTGGCTTCTAGAAAAACTGTCAAACCTATCTTAGGCAGAGTTTAATGCCGGCATTTTTACAACATAAGATTAACCCATTACGTCCTTATTGTATGGCTGCAAAGATCTAGATGCCAAGGTCACTTATGCCAAAAATGGTTCCCATCTAGTCATCTGGGAAAAAGAAAAGAAATAGCCATTGGATAAAACCAATTGCATGAGGACGACCCCCCTGGCTCAGGAAAACAGAGTGGTCAAAGTCTATCCATGTTGGGCAGCAGCATTGATCATTTCCCATGAGACCTCCTTAGGAGGACAATCCTCAGTCTAAGACTGAGAGACCTATAATTTTAGTAGAGAAAACAACTCCTGACACAGACAACTTAATTGTCAAGAGATAGAAGACAGATTCCCTGTGTGGAGGAAAAATAGAAAGGGCAGAAAGAGTAAATTATAGGATTATGACAAATTTATAAATTCAGTGAAATACAAATGATAGTATGCTTTGAAATCAAAATAGCAGACTATTGTCTTTTAAAAAATATATGTTACCACAGTTTAAATGAAACATTGAAAAAGAAGGGTCACCAGAAGGCACATGTCCTGCCTAATACCCCATAATATGCCGAAATAAAAAAAAGGGGGGGAATATGCATAGCTGCAACAATGAAAGCAATTAAAAACAATGCAGAATGGAAATGAGAATATACAGAAAAATGTGGATAATCATATCTATGTATATTTTCATTTCATATTCCAGAAATTGTAAAAAGAAAGAAAATTAGACTGAGCTTGTTCACAGCTCAACCTAGACCAAGTTATAACATCATATGTTCTGCACGTCTCATATTATATAAAGCCAAATATACCTGGAACTTCTAAAATTGGACTATTATTCTCTGGATGATTATTTAGTTGCTCTTTTGGAGCCAATGGACTCATCCACACTTCATGGAAGGAAGTAGATATTTCCACTCTCCATTAACTGAAGAAGTGAGTACGTACTACATATCCTAGGATAGGTAATGAAGACTAAGAAGCAAGTTAGCCTGAAGCTGGGGGGGTAGTTACCTTTCTCTAGACCTCGGGCAGGTAGGCATGAATCTCTGCTGGTTTTAGGATTATGAAGACAAACATGGAAATATTCCAGAAGGTAGGCCCAGAAGTAGTACTATATCAGTAAACACTCTCCCATAAAAGAAATGTGGTAACTGAGATTTGAAGCTGAGATCTCTGAGAAAGGTCCCATCTAATATCAATCATATATGTTTTCCACGTAATGCTTCTTTTCTGTTTTCATCAATTAAAAATAGACTCAGTAGAAGTTATAGCCCAATTACAGGACAGGGGATGACACACAGAACACACACATAAGATGCAGACAGACAGAATTGGCTGTAGTCCCAGAAGAATAAAGGACACAGAGACAAGAGACGGTTTCAGACTGCAGCACAGTAATGTGCCTGTCGTTTTATTTATATACAGTTTAATTGGGCAAGCGTCCTGCAGCTATTTTCTCATGCCAGCTACTTTCCCAGCTACTTTTTGGTAGGTGACTTCCCACAGCCAACAACACCTGCTTTTCCAGTCAAAGCAAAAAAGCGTGGCCTTCTACAAGACAAGACCTTCTTTGATGTCTGTCACTGCTTTCAGATAAGAAACAATCTTGGCTCAAGTGTGAGACCACAAGTCCTTGGCCATCTTGTAGCACCTAGCACTGTGTGCAGGATACTAGACAACCTTGGCTCGCATGCGAGACCACAGGTCCTTGGCCATTTGCCTGGAGAAACAGTTCCTTCAGCAGGTCAACAAGCCACGTCCTGCTAATTGTGGGAACAAGCAATGGGCTCCCATTCTGCTGACTTTGGGTCTCAGCCAATCTGACCCAGGGATGGCTCTGTTCAGCTCACTTCATTATAGCATGAGAATATTTACAAAAATATACAAAATACTATTTTCTATACCTAGAAGAAAAGATTCAGAATGTTCCCAAGACAAAGAAATGATAAATGTTTGAAGTGATGGATACTCCAATTACCCTGATTTGATCATTATATATCACATAGACATATCAAAAAACACATATACTCTATAAATATGCACAACTATTATATATCAATAAAAAAGAAAGAAAAAATAGCATTTTCTGTAAAAGTAAAAGCTGGAAAGTATCCAAATATTCATCACCATGAAAAGTGAGAAATAAATTGTGGAATATTCATGAATGGAAAAAGTGAGCAATATATTGTTAAAGGACACATGTATGGGGTGAAACTGTAAAGAAAAGCAAAGGATAAACGCAGAATTTAACCTAGTAGAAATGATGAACCCTCAGTAGAAAGAAAAGGAATGTGATAATGACCGGCATAGAGTGGTTATTAGTATCATTCCTTCTCTTAAACTGGGCACTTTGTTATCTTTTATACTAGGGAGGAGCTAGCTATAGCCTATTTTTCAAATCTGGGCAGTAGGATGCCCATGAGCTAAGAATGGTTTTTTTCTTACATTTTTAAAGCTTTTTAAAGAATGAAGAGGGGAGCAGAGGGGAGGAGAAAGAAATCATGCAACAGAGGTGTATGTGCCCTACAAAGTCTAACATATTCTTTATCTGGATCATTTCAGAAAGCCATTTGACAACACCCAATTTATAATGTGCTTATACTTTGTCTTATATTTTTGAAAATATTTTATAATATACCTTTTTAAATTTATAGCCTGGTCTCTACTGTGCTGGAGGAAATTAAAGAAAGGGCCGGTTGCCTTTGTCACAGTGATCTGAGATTATTTACTCAGAGCAGTCACATAAAATAATGGGGTACCTTTTTCTTCCTTTACCAGCTCCACACAGTGGCTGCTGAGAAAGATGACCTACATTCCAAAGGCCTGGAACAAAGGCTACATACCAGGTGGAAGACAATAATCATTGGAAATAAAAGTTGGCCCCAGGATAATTGATTTCCTTCTCTTCCCTGAGGAGGAAGTTGAAAGTGGATAGAAAAGGAAAGGGAGAGGGTCAGGGTTTGCAGAGAATAAAACCAAAACAACTGCTTGTCTTGATGCTCCTCTGTCTCCAAGGTCCCTTTAGGTCTTCTTCAAAGTTTGGTGGTTCCCAAGGACGGAAAAGACCATCCTTTTGTTTCTCATTTGCTTCTCTCAAGATGAGGGAGACACCTCCCAACCCTTGCTCCCATCTCAAGACAAACATTCATACAATCCTGTACCAGAGGAATGGTATAGATCTCTGAGATTACAAGGAATAAATTAGCCCCCATTGCCATCCCTATCCAAAGATTGTATGACCTAGTAGGAAGATTCCAGTAGCAAAAATAAGAGTCGGTATGCTTGCTGGGAGTGAGGGGCTGGGTGGGGAGAAGCTCGGTCTTTTTAGGAACACCAGTATGTGCAGGAAAGTGTCCAGACATTAAGGACACTTACTGGGCCACCCCTTAGAGTTAACAGTAGGAGATAATTTGGCCCAGCCAGAGGGCAGCAGGAAAGCCCTTTGTTCTTGAAAAATGAATGCTAATGAGTGGGAGATGAGCAAAAAATGAACAAATTACCACATCTAAACCTCTGCCCATGCATATTCTGTGTATTTAGTTTCTGATTCACACCATGCAAGTGGTTATCTGCTTAATGATAAGAAGTAACCTGATAATAGCTAACTAGTAATAACAAACTACCCTTTTGCCCTTTTGGAAGAACTAGGTAAACGTTACTTATGGGTATGTCAGGTTTGGCAATCTCATTCTGTGTTCTTGGTTTTTGTTGTGTTTTAGACAAAGAATGACCAGACACACCAAAGCAAAGCAGGCATGAAGTAAACTTTGTTGAGGGAGAGTAAGATAGGATTACAGAGCAAGAACAAGACATAGGTTTACAGAGGGATATACATATGCCACAGATGATTACCTGACTCCTTGTCCTAGCAAAAGAGACCTTGGTTATATCTTGTTTTATAGTGTCTGGATAGGAAACTCCCTATGGTTCAGATGTCATCATGGAACCACTTTGATGGGCACATGGAAGTTATATGACCTGAGTTTTACTGCACATGTGCATCTCTCATGAGCCTCTCTGAAAGCCCATTTGGGGAAGTGAACCACAATGTAGAATTAAGCTTATGACATGATAATTAGCCTTAACTTGTCCTAAGTCACCTTCCAGACTATTGTACCTATGCAGCTTGGCCTGTGGGCTACACAGTCCTCTGCATTCTTTTGTAGTTGGAGTGCTAAGTTCTGATTGGTAGATGGGTAGAGCATTCCCTCCTCCACCAGGTATGGCTGTCTCTTAGGAAAGGATTAAGGTGGGGTGACACCAAGATGGGGGCCTGGGGCCCACCCTTGTCTGTCTTCCCAGGTGGGGCAATTGCTCAAGGCAGGGCCAAGGCAAGGCACCCACTTTTGTCCTTAGGAGACCAGGAATCCCTCACTATCCACCTTATAAGTAAGGAATTGCTATTATTCTCTCTGCTTCTCAACAAGCCATCCTGCTCTTCACAAATTAGTTGTATCTGGAGTGACCACAGAATCTATTTAGAACCTTTTGAGAGTAAAGAATGTATTATTAATGATTTTTCCAAAACCAGGTATAAACAGGTCTGTCCAGGGCAACTATGTACGTGTGGTTACCCTAGTAATACCTGAGCCCTTTCCACTTTAACCTGGAAAATATTCTTAACAATAAAATCCGTCATGAGGGAGTGCCTACAATGCCAGGTGCTTTACCTATGTTATGTCATTTAATTCTCACCACTAGGCTATAAAGTGGGTCTTATTGTCACAGTTTTACAGAAGAGGAATCTGAAACTCAGAAAGGTGAAGTAACTTGCCTAAGGTCACACAGTCAACAAGAGAAGCTTTCATCAAGCCTTTAATGTATGTTAAGTTTTTTGATAGGTATTTTCACATTTGATGTGTTGTGTTAATTCATAACCTTTGAGAAAGGGACATGGATATCTCTTTACAGATGAGGAAATAGCATTTCAGGAGAGTTATTGTGTTATTCAAATTAACCAATACATGAAGTAAAAAGTCCAGGTTGAACCCCAGGCTCTCTGAATCTACTGTATGGAATCTAATGCATGGAGTTCTCAGCTTCTCAGGCAAGGGCTGATAGAGAATGTTCTGATTCCTTAATTGCTGAAGCCCAGTTTGGTAAAAAACAAAGTGACAGGACAGCTAATCACGAAGTTCAC
Source organism: Microcebus murinus (assembly GCF_040939455.1). Classification (NCBI taxonomy): domain Eukaryota; kingdom Metazoa; phylum Chordata; class Mammalia; order Primates; family Cheirogaleidae; genus Microcebus; species Microcebus murinus. The sequence goes on from NC_134116.1 coordinate 56,053,085, forward strand.
CTCTTTCATTACTTTTATTACAGGAGCTCTGCACTTGTCATTAGATATATTTCTAAAAGACTCCTAGAAAAAATCTGAATTTTTAGCTGCTGAATTATTAGCAGCCACAAGTAAGGCATAAACTTGTAGCTCTCAGCACCAGAACAAATCTCACTAAGATGCTACCAAAATGAGAGAGGATTTGTGTTTATGTGCCATGCTCCCAGATGGCCTCCTGCGAGGCACACAGCAAACAGAATGCACTCATCCTTACTGACACGCATCCAAGCCTTTCAAATGATTTACACGGAACCAGAGCAACTACACACCTCATTGCTTCAGCATTGGTCATGTGACTGCAAATCCTCCTGGAACCTCAAGTAGATGAACAGTGCTCATTTAAGCTATCTAAATTTGTGGATTGCCAAAAGGAATTGGAGTTGGTCAGTGAGTGAGCAAAAATTAGCATAATAGTGCTTCAGCCTTCCTTCCTAGGTGACCTGAGGGGAAATTTAATAGAGTAGGCTCTTTTAACAAGTCTCATTGCTGTATTAGGGTCAAGTTAAGCATACTATCAAAGCCTGATGCAATAGGTGAGGCAGTCCTAAAGGAAGAATGAGAAAAGACCTAGTGGTGAGTCATTTTATGAGAGGAAATAGAGATTCCCAGGACAGTCTTGAAGGTATAGATCTCTCTCTAAGAATCAGTTCATCCTTCAGCTTATCAAATCACCTTCCTGAACACGAGATGTGAGAAGAAGGACCATGGCTTTGCTTTCAGGCACAGTTGGGTTCGAAGCCTAATTCTGGCAGTGACTTGAGCTAGTTTATCTTGTCCCCAAGACTCAGTTGCTTTCTCTGTGAAATATGATCCTAATACTGACATCCAAAGGTTGGGGTAAAAATTACTCTGAGAAGCCAACATGGAGCCATATAGCAGAGGCTAAAAAGTGGAAGTTACTTTTCCTCACATTACTCTCCATGTTTGACTTTCTGTGAGTCACTTAGTTTCTCAACATTTCAGTTTTCTCATTTGCAAAATGTGGATAATAAAAGCTATCGTGAGCATTAAATAAGAAAATACATGTGAAGTACCTATCACAGTTCCAGGTACAAGTTAAGCACTTGGTAAATATTAGTTCATATCCTTCAAGTGCTGTTTTTCAAGGCAGACTTTATTTCACTTCAGCTGTTCTAGTTGATTTTATATTATCTTTGCCCAAAGTTTACACAGAAGCAGAGGAGTTAAAGTAGTGCTGCTATTCCTGAACGGCAAAAGAACTGAAGGGCGCCTGCCTGGTTTTAGCCATGATACCATTTGAACCAATCTAGAATGTGTGGCCCTTGCATTAACCCAGAGCCACCCAACCTACTTCCACCACTCAACAGCAGGCTGGTGTCCCGCACATTACGGAGGCTCATTATCCTAGCGACACTAATTTGTCATGATGGGCCTTGCCGGCAGCTTTCTAGTCACTCACTTCATGCTTCTTGCTGTAAATTATATTTGACTTTCAATTTAAAATCCAGGATACTCTAAAGTAAAACCACAGTGTATCACGGTGACAAAGCAGCAGCACATGCAGTTTTGACAGGACGGATTTATTTTTTTGTTTGTCATAAAGAATCTCCCTCTGCACATATCCATGCCCAAACCCCAGCCGCACAATCCCCACATACATATCAGAAAACGAGAGAAGGTTCACTCATCCATACTATCTGGAATTCAAAGGGAGCTCAAGGCACTAGAAGTTTCTTTTAGAAGCAGAGGATTACTGTCCTATTGAAAGTCATGGAGTCTTAGTTAGGCTTGGTTCAGTGAGCATGAAATGAATGAAGTTAAAAAATGGAGAGGAAAGCCATATCTCAGCAATAAAGTTTTCATCTTATTTAATCAAACACATATTTGCATATTGCTTTGGCAAAGACATCATGTTCTCCAGTTGACGAACTAAAAGCAAAATCTGCCAAAACAAATTGTTTTGGTTCTCCCTCTTGAATAAGAAACATTAACTCCGATTTTGCAGCATGAACCTTTGGTGGCTATTAGAGGTATTTTCAAATCTGTTTGGGTATCATTTTTGTTACCGAACTTCAAAAACACAATAGGGGATTCTGAGTATTTAGAGGAGGGATGCTAAACCTCAATAGCATTATCAATCACACAGAAGTTTGAAAAGGTTGGTCAACTCTGAGTGTTCAATCCAAAAGCATTTACATTTGGTCCTAGCTGCAAACGTGTACTTACATTTGAATGATGATGTTGGACCTGTATCATATAAATTACTTGATGTTTTTAGCATCTTGGAGTTGGAAACCTTAAAATCAGCCACAAGCTAGGGAATTATTTAAACCTAACTCTTTCAAGCATTCTTCATAATACTCTTTCACATGCATTGTTGTCGTACTGATTCATACATAATCACCTCCCTAATGCCTTTCAGTTGGAAAGCAAACTGACTGTTGAACAAGCCAAACTAAATTCGGATGCTGAAAACTTTAAAAGTGCCAAAAATATAAAACTCTAAGATAATTCAACTTACAATTGGAGATATGTAAATTATATATTAAAATATACAGTCTATCAGCTACAGTCTGTAAAAGGGTTTGAGTGGTACAGAACAAATGGCATTTATAAATATTTGACACCTATCCCCATGCCATAAATTTAAAGAGTAGGCAAAACACTGTTTGCCCCCAGTGACATTGGAACTGAGGGAAAGAGTTGTGTGACTCATCCTCAAAGGAGCTGGGCAGGGACTCCTCTAGCTGTTATCTTTTTCCATCTCTCTATTTGCCACTGATTCCAATGGTTTCTCTTTTCCTCACACCATCTGGCATAATCTAGCCATGACTATTTTTATGGCTTGGGAAGAAGAAACACTGTCTCAACACACAAGAAGTTTCCAACTTTAAACCTTGAGAGCCAACCCCAGAAGAGGAAAGTGCAGATAAAGACAAAAATTCCAGAGACCAACCAGATGTGAGCAGCACTAGTTAATGCCCCCCTCAAACTTCCCTGTGATTGGGCTAGGTCCTGCTTCCTGCACTTTGATCAGAAAGCAGGACTATGTTCAGCCAGATCATCATCTTATACACTCATCTGAAGACTCCACAGTTTCATTCACAACTGCAATAAATGGCAGATTATGTCTCTTATCAATGAAACCATTATTCCTGGAATAATTTTTTCAACCCTATATTTTTCTCAAGGCCCTCCTTTGGCCCAAGATCCAGGATAAGGTAATATTAATAGTATCTATTGAGTATTCACACTGGCTACTTTCCCAAATGCTTTGAATATTTTAACTCAAAATAACCATATTATTATCATTTCCATTTTACTCCTGGAAAAAAAAGAGGCATAATGAGGTAGAAGAATTTAATTTGAATCTCAGAAGACTGACACCTGCTAAGTTAAGCTCAGAATCTTAACTGCTACCCTCACTGTTCTTTGGTACATAGTGCCTCATCAGAGTGTTTGCCCAGCCTAGCATTGGTAGTAAGGTCACATATTTGATTCTTAACTGTTGATCTTTTTTGATTCCTACTTCCCTTGATGAAAATGTATATTGAATTCTAGTTATGAAATAGGCACCGAGTCGATACTTCAAGGTATATGAAGCCAACAAAGAATCCTCCTCCAGATACTATCCTCATCTACTTCTTTAATCAGCTGATCCAGGGATCCTGACTTGTGCTGGCTCAGAGGGCAGGAAGTTTTGATTGAGTAAAGTCAAGAATATTGTCCCATTCTTAAAGGCAGAGATTCTCTTATGGAAGAGATACAGAGAGAGTGTGTGGTAATAGGAGTTTAAGAGGCCCAAAGATGTGGCCTAGAAGTCAGGAAGACACTAGAAGTACTAGGAATAATAATCACTACAGCACCCACTTGTGAAGATCTGATATATGCTTGCAGTATACCAGCGATTGAATAATGATGGTAATGATAAGGACAATAATAATAACAAATACTTACATGGTTTTTGTTATGTGTGGACATTGTAGGAAGTTCTTTATATATATTAACAAACTGGATCTTCATAATAATCCTATGAAGTATATACTATTAACACTCACATTCTTTAGAGAAAGAAAAGAGAATCTTAGTGAGGTTGAGTAATTTACTACATTTTGGCTGAAAGTTGAGTTCTGCAATATCCCCACATGATGAAGCCCCCAATTTGTAACACAAAACGTAGCTCGATACTGAGAACCCAAAGGATTTAAGTGACATCGCCACAGAACCACCAGATAGGATGGGCATAAACAAGGAAAGAAAGCAAATAACAATAAAACTTCTACTCAGCAGTAGCTAAAAAAGATATTTCAAAGAACAAGAATAAACTAACTTTATGCAAAGCAGCCAGATTACTCACAAAATGGGAGAATCCGTGTCTTGGGAAGTGAAGAAAATTTATAAATACTTGTAAAATATATATTTTAAGAACCTGAAAGAGTTAATGACAAACATAACATCCTTAAAAGAAAAAGAGGTTAGGAAGCAAAAGAAACAGATATGAATAAAAGATTAGTAAATATGAAAAATTTGTCAATTAGAAATTCATAAAATGAAAAAATATAGGCATTGAAAAAATGTGCCAAAAATGCAGCACAAAATTATAATAAACTCACAAATATGGGGAAAACCCTGTTGTACAACAATTAAAGCAAACCACAAAATATTTTTTGACCCAGCAATCCTATTCCTAGGAATTTGTCCTAAAGGTAAACCAAAATAAAAGACCAAAATAATATCTGCCTAGGCTTATTTGTAGTGGAACTGTTATCATACCAATATATTAGGGACAATCTCAATGTCCACTGATAGGAAATCAATTCATAAACTTAAGTTTTATCCACAAAATGGAATACTATATATCTATTAAAATACCTATTGACCTATTGAGAAAGATTTCTATGAACTGGTATGGAGGAATTTATAGGATATGTTGTTACATGAGAAAACCACAAAAGAGTATAAAGATTATTCTGTGTTTTTTGTTAGAAAGACTGGAAAATATGTATACACGCATTTATTTTTGTAAAAAGAAATATAGGATAGGTTAAAACAGAAAAAACAATTACAACAAAATGGTTACCTAGAGGGGGTAAGTAGGACTAAGAGAATAAGTTAGGAAAGGGAATAGATTTCTCAGAATACATAGTGAAGAAGAAAAACAAATATAGAAGGCAATCAATGAAAAGTAAATAAATTAGTGTGAAAATGTTGGTAAATCTGTTAAGTAACAACTGTTTATTTAAAAAGCAATTATTGTTATTCTGTTGGTTTAAAATATCAGAAATAGAATTCTGTGATGAGAAAACTTTAGAAATGCTAAATTTGTCTTATTTTTGTAGCCACAAAAGGATGTTAAGTACCTTTAGCCATTGTATGAAAATTATATTAAATTTAGAAATGTGACAGTAATCACTAAGACAATAAAAGTATTTATAGGTTCCAAGCCAACAAGGAAAGAAAATGAAAATATCAAGAAAAATGTTGTCAATAAAAAAGAAGAAAGAAACAAAATACAGCTAAGGGAAAGAAAACCAATATAAAATAGCTAAAAATACATCAGAAATTTTAAACTGTAAGTAGATTAAAATCAGGTTTACAATGTTAGCCAAATAAATAAAAAGTTGAAAATAAAGAGAATAGTTAAAAGAATATATCATTATTAATATCTGATAAAATAGAATTTAAGGAGATATATGTATAATAGAGTTGAAACCCTTTTTTAATCTGCCCTGATCTTCACTTTCTTTTCTCAACAGAAACAAAAATGAACAAATGGTAGTTTCTTAAACATTTAGTTGCAATGTGGAATAGGAAACCATATTGGTGTATTTCTTATATGGTTAAGTTAAAATCCATTGTTCTTTCTTGAAATTTTAATAGACCTTTTACCAATGCATAACTTTGTAATATCAAGTGTTAATAATCTTAAAAATCTTAAAATAATTCATTATACAACATCAAAAAAGCACTGCCATTAATATCACTACCATCTCATCAGAAAGTTTAAGTATTGAGAAAACTCACACCACTGTATATACACCTTTTCCAAAATTCTCATTTTTATTTGCATGATGGTTTGAATATTTGCCCCTTCCAAACCTCATGTGGAAATTTGATCCCTAATGTTGGAGATGGGGCATAATGGGAGGTATTTTGATCATGTGAGAGAATCCCTTATAAATAGATTGATGCCATACCTTGTGGGTACATAAGTTCTCACTCTAGCTTCCAAGAGAGCTGGTTGTTAAAAAGAGCCTGGAACCTCCCCATTCTTTCTCTCATGCTTCCTTTCCTACCATGTGATCTCTGCACATGCCAGCTCCCCTTCACTTTCTGCCATGAATGGGAGCAGCCTGAGGCCCTCACCAGATGCAGATGACCAATCTAGAACTTTCCAGCCATTAGCATTGTGAGGCAAATAAACTTTATTTTTTTATAAATTACCCAGCCTCAACTATTCCTTTATAGCAATGTGAAATGGACTAAACTGCTTAATAGCTCTTCTTTGCCATTGGTAGCAAAGGCGGTCATTCTTTTTCTTGAAGAAACGGGTATCCTTCACTCATTTTTTATGAGATATCAGACAAATACAAGTCTGAATAACCATAACTTGTTTGCCAGTAGTTTAAGTTTCAAGTAAAATATTGTTTCATGAACAGCATGACTAGTTCAGCTCACAACTCCAACAAACTGCACAAGTGCTTTTTCTTGAGACAACCACTATACCTCAGCATGCCATTAAACATGCCATTTTGTCACACGGAATATTTAACAGACATACTCAAGGGTCAAGATTTAATCTATTTGATATTTTTACTGCTTATTCTTTCTCTCACAAACACACTATTGGTTTCTGTTAAATGAGTCAAATTTAGTTTTCAAATTACAATCCTTAAATGCATTTCAATCTTAGCTATAAAGTATCACAGTTGTTCTCTTTGCTTTGGCCATGTTGACCCTCCTGCACCACCTATGTTCTTCCATGGTGAAGCCCAACCTCCTCATTCATGGACACTCTATCATGGGTCCCCAGTTCATCTTTCCATAACTACTTGTCCCCGTACCCTGTTGTAGTGTTTTTCAAATATCATTACTTGAGTTTGGATTCAGAGTAGACAATTTTCTTCCAAAAATGATAGTCCCATGTTCTGTCCATTGGACTTAGAAATATTCATACATAAATAAAAATGGCTGCCAATGCCAGGTCCCCCATCCTCAGAGAGTCGATTCCCTAACACACTTGCTTTTGGAAACTACTGTGAAAGAAGCCATGGAGGTTTTATTAAATCTGTAATTTCAGAATTTAAAGAAAGGGAGTAAATATTTTGAACATCCATTATTTGAGCACTTAAGTGTTTGTTTAGTTTACCAATACAAAATTGAATATTAAAAAATAAACACCTTAAAAAATAAATTTTTCTACAATATTCTAGGAAGGGCTGCCTTGAATATACCCTGAATTCCTCTGCCCAAAATAATACACACACACATACACATGATTTCCACTAGATCGCGTGGTTTGAAATTCCACCAATCAGAGAGACTCACATGAGTTAAGAATCTAAATATGCAAATATATCTGGGTTGATAGAAGGTCTCACTGCTGTATGTGGAGGGTTGGGAGGGAAAGGCGTGAGAGATAATAATTTTGGAATGTGAAAAGAGAGAAGTGAACAACATAGAATGAAAGAAATAGGAAGTTAGGTAAACTAGGTGAAAAAATAAAAGGAGAAGGTATCAAAACATTTTATCTACTCAAAAATCTTGCCTTAAATTAAGAACAGATGCTGGGAAAATGGGGGAAATAAATATCTCTCTCCCTCTCCCCCTTCTTCTCTCCTGCTCTCTTTCTCCCCTCCTGCCTCCTGAATTGCATGGCTCTTGATAGCAGGTGACAGAATTTAGAGCTCTCTATCCGTCCTTCAGTAATGCAAGGATGAGAGATGCTTTGGGTGCCAAACATAGGACCAAATGAACCTATACCAGTATTTGTTATAAGAGAGCTATTGTTATAAGAGAGTTTAAGTCTATACTTAGAGAAAATATTCTTAAAGTATATTATTGACAAAGGATTGATGTCCAGAAAGGTGTTATTACTAAACAACTGATTTACACACATTGATTTTGTACATAACTCCTATGTTGGTTGAACTTTCACTCTTTCAGATTACTTTGATGTTTTTCCCTGTTAATTTTTCTTTTTTTTTTTTTTTCTTTGAGGAACCAATGTGTGCTGGGTGCCTTTGGTGAGTAAGGGCTATACCTGGGTCAGTAAAATACATCCCTGCCCTCAGAAAGTCCTCACAGTGTAGCAGAGGAATTCATTGCTGAGGCAAAAGTGACAAGATGAAAGAGAGGGGAAAATGTAAAGCATGTTAAAGAACAAGAATTCAGTTAGAAGTGCTTTCTGTCAAATCATTCATCCAGTTTTTCTCATTATTTTCTACTACCATTCTGATTTTATTAAGAAATTCCTCAAGAAATTTCTAAGTTGATCAGATACAAAAGGAATTTTTCAACAATATCACACCCCCCCCCGGTTTGCAGAGTCAGCTGACTTGTTCATAGTTATGTATTTGCAGGTTTTAACCTATTCACTGCACCAATGAGCCAGGCACAGCTATCAAAATGTCATTGTTCTGCCCACAATCCCAACTCTCCTCAGAGATGACACTGTTGGCAGTTTTTAAATGGTTGATGTTGCATAATAGGCACCATGCAAAAATGCTCAGTCCCCAGTGCAGCCTGCTCACCATACTCTAGAGGTTACATCTTGTGAAGTTCATGCCAGAATGTTCTGCTTCCACTGAGTGCTTAAATGCTCTTAGCAGGAAGAGAGGATAGGATTTGTTCCCCATCGAGACTCTGGAAATAAGTAGTTTGCAAAAAGTGAAACCTCTCAGTCAGCGATCTGTGCTACGGAATGAGCCCTTGACCCATAGGAATTTGTTAAATTTACTTTGAAACTCTTCATTTTTAAAAACTTTTTCTTGTGGTTGTAGAGAGTTGTTTCATTTGATGCATCACTAGCCTTCTTCCCTGCTTTTTTTTTTTTTCAGGGACTGTGTGCTGTACTTTGTCTTCCAAATAAAAATCATCGTGGCTATTGCTTTTGCTGAGAAGCTACCCAGCAGGGACCAAAGCACGTGCTCCTTCTGATAAATCTGATCAAGCCCATCTTCCATCAGCTTCTCAATTCTGAGCTCAGCCCCTCAATTAAAGGAAAAAGCAATCTTCTGCAGGGCTGAGTCTAACTCGACTTTTTCCCTTGGGTAGTTTCATTTCCGGACTTCCCAGATCTGGCTCCCTTCCTGGCTGCTTCCTCCCCAGCCCATTGGAACAATAACTGACATTTATATACCAGAATTTACAAAGGGCTTCTACACACTATAGGAGGCAAAATAGACTAATTGCTTGCTGAGAGCCAGGCACTGGGCAAGACACTTGAAAATCATTACTACATCTAATCTTCAAAACTCTCTGTTGGGTTTTATTATTCCCATTTTACATACGAAGAAAATGAAATGTGCTTCTCCTCAATGGAATTTTGCCTCATGATTTTTACATAAGCTACCGCAAAATGTGTCATTCCATCATTCCACTATCTGTTTCTTAAGGAGACTTATGATGGTCAAAGCTAATTAGATATTTAGGATTCTATCTCTATCTTTTACAATCGTCTTGTTCATAATTAATTCAGCAACATTTTTTAAACATTTAGCCACATGGACTTTATTAAGTCCTTTCAAAACATTTAACTTAGTTTGTGGAAACAATAGTCTTTCTTTTTGAGCTTGTATTTCAATGGCTTCTATAGTGATAAATTAGAACATGAAAGTGCTGTAGCAAATGCAAGTGGCATAAATAGGCTTGGGAAGAGCCCAACTGACATCTCATGAGACAAAATTTCAGCTAGTGGGTGCAGGAGTGTGGGGACTTACTAGAGAGTAACTTTTTAACTTCAAGCCTCAGGATGAGCATTTCGGAAAGTGGAAGTTAGCAGTTTTATTGCTAATGGATGTATATGGCATGATAATGCTCTTTCCCCATGTGTATGGTTATATTATTATGAACAAAGCAACTTAAATAGGCAGGGTATCTACCTTTTAAACATTTACAGATTCACCTGGGTTTGGAGTTTAGCTTCATGCATCCAGGGTACCTTGGGGATGTAATAGATGTAGACTGGCCAGGATGTTAGGGTGTGGCCCCTGGACAAGGGTGTGTTTTTAAATGTTAGGCATAGACTGACCAAGAGTTAAGTCTGGATTGAGGCAGGATCCAAGGTTATTTCCTAGTAGATGAAGTGCAAAACATGAGTGTTTTGTGACATGAGAGCTTTGGGACTGAAATGCATTCATTCATTCATCCATTTGTTTGTCAATATTTACTGAGCACTTCCTGTGTTTTACATGAGGAGGATTCAGTGGTAAACAAAAACAGATATGGTCCCTCTCAGTTGTAGAGTTTGCAGGTTTTAATGAAACTCTTACAGAAACAAAAATTAAATTGTAACCACAAGTGCTATGGAGGAGATACTTGGTGTTTCAATTTTATATAGTCAGGAAGGTCTAGGGAGGCATTCCTGGGGAAATGACACTCAAGGTAAGAAGAAGGTGTAGGAATCGGCTAAGTGTAATGGAAAAGAAGCGCATTCAAGAAGAGGAAATGACATGTAAAAGGACCCTGTTATGGGAGCATTACCAAAGCAATTTCAAGGCAATAGAGTTATCAATAAAGATAATAACGTGTCTTCAGTCAGAAGGGATAACCTCAGAAGTAATACGGGGCATGGTAACAGGCAAGTTGAAAGGGGAAACTTCCAGATTTTCCTTTGGTGATGTCCAGAGCAGCTGAACAAAGCGGTAGAACTAAGGAAGGACATATAAGAAAAACTAAACTCAGGAGATCAAACTCCCACAGCACAGAGGTGGAGGTGGGAGGTGTGCAGGGACTGTGAGTGCCCGGTAGGTCCGTGGAAAGATCACTAGGCTGCACATCAGGGAACCTGGGTCATAGCCCTGACTCTGATAAATAGCAGCGATGTGACATTTGGGAAGTCACTACTCTCTCCGGGTCAATAGATTGTGATCACTGTCCTGGGTCTGACTTGTGACTCTGCCCCTTATTAGTATATATAACCTCAGGCAAATCACACAACTAAACTGAACCTCAGTTTTTCTCTTTGTGCAAATAGAGATAAAAAAACCCTTCCTCATAGAATTGTAAGGATCGAGTGAGATAATATATGTAAAGTGCTGGGTTGTAGCAGATGCTGCTGGTGCTCCACCCATATGCCTCATAGCTGCCAGTGTTCCCCGACAGATTTCCAATTGCCAGTAACTGCATTTTGTGCCTCAGGACATTTTTTCCAAAATCTTGAAAAGTCACTTTACCCATGCAAAATTAACACCTCCTGCCTTCCACAGCAGCCATTAGGCAATGACTCAGGAATTGCACATAAATGTTCCAGCTTCTTCACCCTTTGAATAAATTACTTCTGAGGTTTGGGTTTTACTTCTTTTCCCAGATTTTCCCATAGGGTTAAGCTCTACCCACCCAAATGGAATAAATCACTTGCATTTGAATCTTTATCTCAGAATCTGCTCCCTGGAGAACCCAAACTAAGACATTGTATAACATCTTTCATATAGTAAATGCTTAATAAATATTTGACAAGTTAATGATTTATGGTAAAATATTATATCTACTAAATAAATTTAGTTTTCTATAAGAACTCTAAAGATTGGTCCAGTTTCTAGAAGAGCTCTAAAGTTTGTTCCAGCACAAAACTTGGAATGAAAAAGATTCATTATTTTTCCCTGGTACAGATAAGAGGGTAGCTATTTGGGTAAAGTAAAAGGTAACTATATTCAAAGCCAAAGTCATCTGGACTATTAAGAAAGCCAAGCATAGACCTGAGGATAGCAGCAGATGCCATTCATAAATTATTTGAAAGAGCTTAAAGAAGCTGAAAAAAGCAAAATGATGATGCTTCTTCTAGGAGACAGCCCTGACTCCTGCTAGTACTCCAGACCTGGTGGCAACTGGTCCTTCCTTCTGTCTTCCAATATTTCAGGATTTTCAACCATATAAAAGTGTAATATATTATAATAAGTTTGCTTGATTGAATTCAGGTGTACTCATGGCAGTGTAGATCTAGGCAAGGCCTGTCTAATAAGTAAGGGGAAAGCTGTAGTGTTATGAGGATTTTTCAAGCTTCCAAGAAGCTTCTGGTCACAACCAGTTACCTTGACAATGTCAATTGTCCCTTTGGGGATAGGCATAAAGGTTGGTCATGGTAGCAAAGTCCAGCCCCATGAGAACATTATACAAAATGAGAGTGATCATTTCTGCTCTCAGCCACGTGATTTATTTCACTCTAGTATCCTCATCATGGAGCTCGAGCTAAGTATTATAATTATAGTATTTTCACTGTCAATTATTATTGCCTTACTAATAAAAATCTCTTAGGAAAACTGTGGTCAAGCTTTCACCTGGAGAACACTGACTTATCCAGTGGAATATGTTTCCCGGGTATTTCTGTGCACATTCGAGCCAAGAGAAGAAAAGCAATTTTCAGAATTTAACGTGATCTTCAAACATGATCATTTTTATCATCACGTAACAGGAAATAGAGTGCAAAGAAACATGCTATCAATGCCACAGGTATGCAATCACCAAAATTCAGGCTATGGGAAACTCTACTAGACAAACTACCAAGTTTCTTATGAAAAATAAAGAAGAAAGAGATAAAATGTGTGTGTGTGTGTGTGTGTGTGTGTGTGTGTGTGTGTGTGTGTGTGTAGAGGGGAATATAGATTTTAAAGAATATTTTAAGGAGACATTTTTGTTATGATAAGAGGCACCATTCACCATTGGTGAATAAGTGTATCTTGTAATAAGTGTATCTTGCTCTTGCTCTGTAAACCTATCTTGCCCTTCCTCAATAAACTTCATTTCACACTTACCAAAAAAAGAGAATATTTAAGGAGACATAAAAAAATAATATTTTTCACTTATTAATATGTGATAGATATGAGATAGGATATTTTATGTGTATTATTTTATTTATCCTCATAACTATTCTCTGATATTAGCTGTGGCTGCATAAAAAATTTAAAAATTTTTAAAACTTAGTGTCTTAACACAATAGCCATTTATTATTTCTTATGAGTCTAGGGCCATGCTGTTCTGGACCAATTGATCCTCAGCTGGTCTCACTCATATGCCTGGGGTCTTCGGCTGGGACAACTGGGCTGACCTGAGTCAGCTCCATATGGTCTTTCTTTCTCCAGGAAGCTTGCCCAGGTTTGATCTCAGAGTATAGGCAGGATTACAAGAGAATGGAAGCATAGGCTTGGAACTGGCCCATCTTTTCTTCTACCACAACGTGTGGCTAAAGCAAGACGCAAGGTTAGCACTAACTCAGAAAGTAGAGGAAAAAGATCCCAACTCTCAATGGAAAGAGCTGCAAACACACATTGCAAAGAACATGGATACTGGAAAGAATGAAGCATTGTGGCCATTTTTCCATTCGCCCACAACAGATGGAAAATTGGTGTGATAGGCTCACTGATACTGTAAAGAGAAACAAAGCATAACATCCTTGGAAATCACAAAGTTTGCAGGACTTTTCATTCAGTAAGGGCAGGGACAGGGCTAGAATTCTGCAGAATTTGATCTTCAGGCAACTCTTTCTAACTACCTAGATCTCCCCACTCTTCCTCTGAGAAGCCCCTACTTAATCCCTGGAGTCCTTTACACATCCCTATAGCACTCTTGAATTCTTCAGCCATAGTGCCCATCATATTGTATCTTATTTCTTTGTTTAAGTCCCTGACTTCACTCAGATGGTAGCTTTCTGAGGCCAGGAACCGCCTTCTCTCTTCATCATTTTGCTGTGTGCACATCAACTGACAGAGTCTGGCAAAGGATCACCACACAATAAATATTGTATTGTTTGCTGAATGAATGAAAATGCAGAAATATATGAATAAAAATAATAACAAAAGCCATTGTGTGACAGAGTACACAGACACATGGTGATTCTCATTATTATTCAGATGAAGAAATAGAAATTCCCTGTAATAGAAAAATCCCAGCAGTAAAATACTGGTTAGCACACAGCCAACTCCATCCTTGTTCTTTTTTCCCTTGGGTAACTCTCCAGTAGCAAGAGAACCATAGCATTTAAACACCATAAAAAAAAGCAGTCAGTTATTTGTCTGTGGGCTCTTGTACAATTGAAAGCTAAAAGTCTATCAGAGGGTTCTAAACAAGGGTGCATTTCTTGATTGGATTTCTGTCTACCACAGAGCTTGGAAATAAATTGTCCCCAATTTTTGGTGAGGTAGACAGATCTGCTGAACCATTTTCTTTTCAGCCACGTTTCCAATCACGAACTAATTATTTTCTCCAATTCTTATCTAATAAAACTTTATTTGGATGAAAATTGAATAATCTTGGTTATGTGGAACTACATCTGAAAAATATTGGGTAGTTAGAGCATATATTAAAAGATATCAGGGTTGCATTGTTGGATACAACTAGCCTTCGCAATTAATTTCAACTTAAAATTTATCAAAATTGAAGATAATGTTAAAAAGAGAATAACAAAATTAATGCAATACGGTTACTTTTTTGGGGGAACCATTTTTATTATAGTATTTTAAGTTTGAGCAAAAAATGCATCGTTACATGTGATTTTGCTAAAAGAAGCCTCAAAAAAAACAGACTTACTGATTGTAAGCTTTTTGAAATAAAACGCAATGTAAGCTTTACGATGTTTAGAACTTCTGCAAATTTATCAAGTAATTTAACTCTGAGAAACTAAAGACTCTATAGAAATAAGTTTGAATAAATACACCCAACATTTAACCCAGCAATGTAGCCTACAGAAATTTATTATATATATATATCCTTTTATATGTTCACAAAAATGCATATTCAAGAATATTTATTGTAGTATTTTATAATAAAATATTAGAAACAATCTAAACATTCAAAAAAAGCTGGTGAAATAAATCCAGTATATATAAATAATGGAATGTTATGCAGCAATTAAAATCAACAAGGCAACACATACATCTATATACCAATATGGAACTTTCTCCAAGACATATTAAGTGTAAAAAAAGAAAAAAGACAAAGCAAGGTGATGAACAATGTGTTTGCATACTAAAATTTTTATTAAGTATTTTAATATTTGTATTCTCAGGAAGGATACACCAGATGCAAATATGGGTGATTGTGTCTTTGGTGAGAAACAAAAGTCTGTGGAACAATAGTGAGAGAAAGTTACTCTTCACTTTATTTATGTCTTTTGAATTATTTACTTTATATTTGCATTAGTTAGTCGAGAGCAAAATAATAATGCTGAGAGCAACAGATAAACCAAAACTTATGTTTGTAGAGCAGAATATTAATGCAAAGGCTTAATTACAAACAATATTTCAAATAGAGACAAACCGGGGTTGAAAAGAATGAATGCTGGTTCAACATGTGTATGCAAACTACAAAGACAAACGTAAGTGTATTTAAGGTATCCAGTAAAGGCTCAAGACTAAGTTTCAGTGAAAAATTACACTTGCTCTTAGGTCAATTGCATGTTTTACATCCTACCCTTAAAAAAAAAGCTTCCATCCTACAAAGAGAAAAGGACACGCATGCGCCACATGTGCGTGCACACGCACACGTACACACACACACTACTAGGCCATGCTAAAGCAGAGAAGTGTCACGTTTAACAAAATGGAAACATTTCTAGTCTATTTTAGAAAAATACGATATCCTAGATTCTTAAATGGGAATGGCGTGGGTTGGAGAACAGAGACTTAAGAAATAAGCACTGTGTTACACAGAATAACTTACTTTGGAATGGAAATACTAGTTTACGCTTCCAAATAAATGACATGGTTAAACAGGAAAACCTGAAAGAACTTGAAAGAACTGGAATCCCTCTTGTAACCATGACAGACTCGATTGTGTCCGGTCAACTCTTCTGCTGAGATTAACTATAAAAGCTGAGTGAAATACAAGGCAAAAACAGAGTGTGAGCACATCATTAAACATGACAAAAGGTGCTGGGATCCCAAAGAGAAGATCAGTGCACTGAGCTAAGCCCAAATTCTCAGCCACTTTCTCTCCGAAAGGCGCAACCTGATGTCTCAGTGGTGAATGGTGCTTCGAAGCAGAATGCATGGCTCAGAGTTTTGGTCTTTCCTTGGGATCAGAAGGAAAAAATTGAAGTTTGGAGCCCCTAAAACAACTAGGAATGAAGGAACCAAGACTTTAGAGAAGAGATAACCTGAGGGAGTGAGGACATTGATTTTTTTTCCCTCAGGCCATTTGCAAATTCTTAATCTATGATTGTGAGAGGCTAGTAACCCAAGCAGACAGGAGCAGCTAGTAGGCTGAAAAGTTAAGGTAGAGTTTTTCAGGAGTCTCATGGTGATGAGGAAATTAAAAAATGGAGATCAGAGCCCACGGTGGAAAAGAAGACTTGGCATCCATCCTAGTTTTTCATTTAAGAACAGTGAAGGCTAGGCCTGGGAAAAGGGTGAACAGGGGTTAGACAAGTGCCCACAAAGGCCAAAATCTTGCCTCAAATTACACAATCTCTGATTGGAATAAGATAACCTACCCTTACTCTAATAACCCTTTATTTTTGTTAGAAATTAAATATACTCTCTGAAGAAAAATGGCATCTAGAGCTTCTAAAATTTCTATTTATGCAGTCCAGATTTGATTTTTTTAAAAATATCGGGAATGGCAAGAGGCAAGACTAAATGGTTAAAATTTTTTTTAAATGCAGATAAAAGGATATAGAAAATCTATATAATCCTATAGCTATTAAAGAAATTGAATGGACAATGTTACATCTTCTCACCAAAAAAAAAAAAAAAAAAAAAGTGTCATCTCTGATATCTCCAATTAGCATCCTCACATCTGGCCAGTTACAGAGCACTGATGAAATCATGCTTAGCATCTTTGACTGTGTTGCAAAACCAGTTCCACAGAGAATTTCCAAGCAAATGCCTATTTGTTGGAGTTATCTGTGTTTCTCCTCTACCTTTCTCAGGCAACCTGTCATTTCATGGCCATCTCTGTGGACATTTTCTATGAATTCTTATACTTGAACAAATGGCCATATGATTGTTTTTGTTGGTACAGTGTTGAGTGTATTCATGCACCTTAGAACTGCTATAATTTAAGAGACAGACAATATCAAGTATTGACAAGGGTGATATGAATCTGGAACAACCAGAATTCTGGTGGAAGTGAGTGGAAATTCATACAGACTTTTTGGAAAATGTTGCATGGAATTGCCTAAAGCTGGACTCACCAACCTACTCTGATCCAGCATTTTCCCTCTTTGGTATATACCCAAGTGATGTCTGCCAAAAGACATATACAAGGATGTTCAGAAAAGAATCACTTTTTGAAAAAAAAAAAACAAACTACAAACTAGAAACAAACTGAGTATTTATTAACAGTAAAATAAAGTGTAGTGCCTTCATATAATGGAATCAATATAAAAAATAGAGAAAAAACTAGTGGTACACATAACATAGACATGTTTGTTTTTAAAAGCCAGGAAATGAAAGTGGATATGTTGTATGATTCCATTCATATAAAGTTGAAAAAATAATTTCAAGCTTATCTAAAGTTGCAATGAGTCAGGCAAACTGGAAAGGTAAAGCACACAGTCACCACAAGACTTCACTCTCTTCAGACACCAGCCACAATTTGGGGGTCCCCAGGATCACCCACACTTCAGACCAGCTGACTGCAAGTCCATGGGTCTCTACAACTACAGTCTGATTCTATAATTTGTTAGAAGGACTTGCAGAATTCAGGAAATAGCTCTCCTTATGATTATACCTTTATTAAGTGAAACGATACAAATTAGAACCAGCCACAGAAGAGGTTCATAGAGAGGAAGGTTTCCAAATGATAAGGTTCCTCATCCACAGGGATGCTTTGCTCTTCTGGAATGAACTTGTCACCTTGCACGTGGAGAATAGCCAACCAGAGAAGCTCACTGGAGCCTTTAGTGTCCAGAGTTTTGTTGGGGCTTGATCACATACTGCCTGCATGGTGGACCTTTAGGCTATCCTGTAGGTTTGGGCCAATACCTTTAATCTCCAGTTTTTCCAGAGATCAGAATTGATCTGTCCCAAAGTCCCATCATAAATCACATTGTTAGACTTTCTGGTGGCCAAAGTCTCCAGGCAAGCAAAGACCCTGCTATCAGACAGGACACTTCCAGAGGCCTAGAGATCACCTAGCAATCGAGGGTAAAGTCCAGACCTCTCTTTAAGTGAGATTAATTCTTCACTATACACTCCAGATGGCAGTGAGAATAACAGTCACCTTTGAGGGCATGTAATACCCAGGGAGGAGCAGGATCTGATTTCCAGGGGGCTGGTAATGTTCTATTTCTTGACCTGGTGGTAGCCACACAGTTCTGTTTACTTTTCAACATTTATTGAGCTGTACGTTTATGATTTGTACGCTTTTCTGTATGTGTGTTATACTTCAATAAAAATATATACTTAGGGAAAAAGTTTTAAAACCAAATACTACTGAGCCCAAGCAGATATTTAATAGCATGAAACAGGCAGTGCTATACAATCCATGGCTTCTACCCAGTGGGGAAGCACTTCTCAGGTTGAACTCAACACAGAAGCTGCACTGTTCCTGCCAAAGAAACAGCTATAGTGAAATCCTTCCTGCTGCTAAGGTGCTGAAAGACCATTTCCACCCAAAATGGCATAGGTCACGAATGGTGTGTGGCCCAGAAAATATCAATGAAGGATGCAGAGTCAGTGTGAGGAGGGGAGAGAAGAGCAGAGATTGGAAAGGAGGGGCGGGGAGAGGAGAAAGAAGACCAAGAGCAAACATTTCTTTAGCTGAATGTTCACTCATATCTTCTAGTTTCCCAGAGCAGTCTCAGAGATAAGGATTTGTGTGTGAGTGATTTATAAAACAAAGGTCCCTTAATGAGGAAGTGAGGGACTAGGGAATAGGACGGTGAGATCTATTGTACAGCATGTTGACTATAGTTAATAATAATGTATTATGTACTTGAAAATTACTAAGAGATTAGATCTCAAATGTTCTCACCACCAAATAATAATAATGATAATAAGTTTGTGTGGTGATGGGTATGTTAATTAGCTTTATTTAATCATTTCACAATGTATACATGAATCAAAACATCACATCATACACCATAAATGTATACACTTTTTATTTGTCAAATAACTTAATAAAGCTGAGAGGAAAAATGGGAAAAAAATTGCCCCTGACCTTATGGTGCCTGGAAAATTCTTAGGCCTGCCAAGGTGGACTATATGCAACATGATCATTCATTTAAAAGATAGTAAGTGAGGAAGACAGTATGCTAGAATCTAGTAATACAAAAGTAAACATACATAGAACTTGCCCTTGAGGAACCCATGTTCTAAAGAAGGAAGTCAAATTATAACTTATAAGACAATATAATAAGTGTTATAATAAAAATATATTTTAATAAACACATTCTGTAGAGAAGTAGTACATTAGAGCAGAATTTTGCACAGCAACTTTAGCAAGTGCTTTTTTCATTCAATGCTTTTGTTGAATGTCTTTTATGTGACTGCATTGTTCTGTGCCCTGTAGACATATGATCATATTTGAAATAGGTAAAAAGCCATGTTATTTACGAATAAAGAAACTGAAATTTTGGCAAAGGCAATATTCAAACCATTTCTTAATGGTTAATTTGTAGGCTTCATAAACCTGAGCCAGCAGAAACTATTCAAAAACAATGTTTCATTTTTTTCAGTTCTAACTAAAATATATTATATCACAAAGGTCAGCAAACTACTGCCTACAGGCCAAATCCAGGCCAATGCCTGTTTTTATGAATAAAGTTTTATTAAAACACAATCAATCACGCACATACATTTACGTATTGTCTATGGCTGTTTTCCTGCTACCAGGGCAGAGGTGAGATGTGACAGAGACCAACCACATGACTTTAAAAGCCTGAAGTATTGACTGTCTATTCCTATAAGAAAATGTTTGCTGACCACTGTTATACCACATCAGGCATACATTATGAAAATTTAGAATAGATTCTCAGAATTTACTTGTGACTTTAAAAGAATTTTATGCCTCTGCCCTCTTAGGAGTTGGGTATTAGTGTCATTTCCTATCTAATGTGCTAAATTTCCAGGGAGAGGTGCTGCCTATTGACATTCTTTTCACTCACTACTTTTAACACAGAAATTTGAAATTAGGTCTTAAAATAAATGGTTTGTGATGACTCATTCTTCAGCCTTTCTATTAGCAGTAAATCTTCAACAGATTATTGAATATTTTTGGTCACTCCAAAGGCAATGATAAAATTAGATAACCTATCCAGAAAATGGATAAGATTGCTAATTTAATATTTAAGAGTAATGTATGGGGTTGCAAAAAAGAAGAAGATAGTTTTGGTGTGGTCCCATATTCTAGCTGGGTATAAATTTATGAAGGATAGAAATAGAAGCAATATCATATCATGGCCTTCTTCAAAAGAATCCATGAGAAAAATGAGAGTAAGTTAAATATATTAATACTCAAAAATTTAAGAGGTTGGGAAATTTGTAAATATTTTCCAAACATGCAAATAAATTTAAAAGTATTGTTTACTGTTATATAAAGCACATAGAGAAAGGACTTAAAAATTAAGGTGACTATGTTCTCTAAGTAGGAAAAAATAATAATATGTTTATAGCAATTAATGACCAGACAATAAAGCTTTAATCTTATTTATATAATTATAAACTCATTCAAAAATTCCAGAATCAATTTATATCTTAAAAAAGAAATACTCATTTTTCACCACAGTGATACTTATTATTTACATATTTGAAGGACTTTATGGTTCATATGGCATGTCAATTACATCATATCTGGTTATGTAGTCTCTCTCAAATTTTATGATTTATGTCCAAGTAGATGTGTCCATAACCTTATTGTAGTTCAGCAACATGTCTGTCCCTATTGAGAACTGGGGACTTCCTGCTGTCAGTAAAGAGAACATATAAGCTTCAGGAATGTTAAGTTAAAGGCTCCACTTAGGTTTTTTCCTTTAGAAAAATACCAAAACTCTTTGATATTGTGCATTCTCAAATCTAGCTACTTGGACTATATAAGTCAATTGCCCATAATTTAAAAATTTATAAAATTTCCAATTTAGTTGAGGTTAATTTGGAATTTCTGAGTCCCAAGGTAAGATCATGGTTTCATCTCTCCATGAATATGCTTCCTGAGTTTCCTCAACATTCCTTCTTTACTCAGATACAGAATTTTATATTAAGAAACCAAACTTCTACCCAAGTGCTCATCAATACATGCGTGGATTAATAAAATGTGGTATATGTATACCATGGAGATCTACTCAGCCACAAAAAACAATGGTGATCTAGCACCTCTTGTAGTATCCTGGATTGAACTGGAGCCCATTCTACTAAGCGAAGTATCACAAGAATGGAAAAACAAGCACCACGTGTACTCACCATCAAATTGATATTAATTGATTAATACTTATGTACACATATAGTAGTAACATCATCGGGTGTTGGGTAGGTGGGAAAGAGGAGGAGGAGATTGGTATACTCACACCTAATGGGTGCTGTGGACACCATCTGGAAGATGGACACGACTGAAGCCCTGACTCGGGTGGGGCAAAGGCAATATATGTAACCTAAATATTTGTACCTCCATAATATGCTGAAATTAAAAAAAAAAAAAGAAACCAAACTTTTCCATTAAGTTTTTCTTTATTTAATTTTGTTTTGAGCCTACTAAATAGCCTTCAGCATGGAGCAAATAGACTTCTGCTATAGTGAAGTCCAACCAAGAGTCTTGGAAAGTAGTGTCCTGAGGGTTTAGTAATGAAAGCAAATCCTTGAAAGCCTCAGCCCCATTCATTAGCATAAATCCAAACCCCCTGCAACTAACTGCAAGGCCAACTCTAAGCTGAGGCCCTTTCCAGTCAATATCTAAATAAGAAGGAGGTTTGTACCTACAGAATTTGAATTATTACAGCAGGGAGCTGAGTTCAAGCCATAAATAAAACAAATAGCATGCTCCCCATAAAGTTGATCCTAGGTAGGAAATCAATTTTTCTCTCTGCAGAAAACAACCAGTCTTCCACCACCCAGAAGGTTTGTTTGGAACAGTGCCAGTCACCTAATGGGTGCTCTATAAATACATCTAGGATTATTCCAGTTAAATCCTTTACAGTCTTTTCAGGACAAGTCAATGTATCAGCATGATCTTCGACATTGTTCTCTTGGGGTCTTTCTTGTTTCTATAGTGCACAGGGATTGTAACCTTAATTACTCTGAACTTTGGCTTAGTGCTTTCTTCAGACCTGGCAGTTCATCCTGAAAATCTCAATAAAACAGGTTTTGCTCAAGAGATCTTTTATAACTGGGCAGAAAGACCCATTTGACCAAAACAATTAGGTGCTGTCTTTATTGTAGGTCAGTGACCCAAAGTAAATAGATTTTCATTGCTTTCCCTGTATAGTCTTATGAGTTTCTGATTGTAAAATGTGGATATAAATTTAAAGTTCTAGAAAAAAATTTTTCTAAGTAGACCTTTCAATGGGCCTGCCATAATCACTCTGTATAGAGATTCCAATTTATATATTAAGAAGTATCCATACCCCTCCAAAAAGAAAATAATGAAATTATTTATCATTCTAGCATATTTTGTTCCCTTTTTGCAACTGAAATGAGATAACTCAAATACCTAAAATTTTTTACAGTAGTAACACAAAAATGTTCTCCTTATTTCCATAAATGGGATTTTTTAATCCCTGTATTCTTGTCTGTCATTCACAACTTTTTTAAACTCTTCTTTCCACCCCTAACATCGCAAGCCTTGTAGAATGGTGCCATTGTTATAGGTAAAAATTGTAAATATTTCAAGGCCATGGGCCACATTTTATAAACAGTGCTTTATGCATCCTTATTCTCATTCTTATTCTATATCTTTGTCTCTTGTGTGCTGTTGCTCACTCACTCTCTTTCAACTTGTTTTGTTTATATTATAAAAGCTTTCACTAATTATCCCATTTTCTACCTGGAATAACTTCATGATTCATTGGTATTACCTCTTAAAGACAAGAAAAGTGAAATTAATAGTAACACGGCAATTCACTTATTCATTTAGCCAGGGTCCTCAAACTTTTTAAACAGGGGGCCAGTTCACTGTCCCTCAGACTGTTGGAGGGACGGACTATAATTTAAAAAAAACTATGAACAAATTCCTATGCACACTGCACATATCTTATTTTGAAGTAAAAAACAAATGGGCAAAAACACCTGCATGTGGCCCGTGGGCCGTAGTTTGAGGGCGCCTGCATTTAGCAAACATTGAAATGGGACAAGAGTCTAGTCTTTCTTCTGTTTCAAACCTTTCACTGTCTTCCGGTTGCTTGTAGAACAAGGTCCAATATCCCTGAGTTGGATGGTAAGGCCTCCATAGATTAGACCCTGACTCAGTTTCCCACTTGTCACACACTAAACTCCCTACTTCTGCCCCTTCAGCCACACTGCACAGCTCAGTCTCTCAGAGGTCCAAGTCTTCTTGCATCCAGGGCACTTTGCATATGTAGTTCTCTTCCTGGCTATCTCTTAATAAATGATTTTCATCCTTTATTTTACTTCCTCTGAGAAGCCTTCTCTGATTCCCTCAGGTAACCAAGGTTTTTCTCATATGCATGCTCATAGAATCTAGCATTTCTCCTCATACATTAATCAGAATTGTTATCTAACAATTACTTACTTAATGACAAGTTCTCTGAAGGCAGGCACTGTTCAGAATGTTTTACACATAATTGATAATCAATAATTGTATCTGAATATGTGTAAATTAATGTACCTCAATGAATGAAATACATGAAAAAGCAGGATCTACCCGCTAAAACAATAATCTTCCTATAATATGCTTTAATAACTTAAAACATCATTAAAGCTTAATGACTTTTTTTAAATCGAATTTCTTAGTTTTGTTTGTACATATTATTTTTCATTGTAATAGTCATAGATAGAATCACACCAGCATATGTATTCACCTATTTCCAATTACTTTTCTCTTAACAACTACTTTATGTTTTCCATTTGTAAGTATTCTCAGAAATTACCTAAGAAAATATAATAATAAATTATATTTTGTACACATTGCACATATAAATACGTGAAATAACATATAAAATTATTATCCAATTTTGCATATGAGCAAATGAAAATTTAGACTTCCCCAAGGAAAAACAAGCATGGTATCTAAACAGTTTTGACTCCAAAGCCTATGCTCTTAATCACTAAGATGCATCATCTTACCAAAATATTATCTCAACATTCCTTTATCCATTATTAAACCACTTCAATATACCATATGAGAAGAAGTATAAGTATACTCTTAAAAAGTTTAATAAGTATGCTCTTGGGATTGCTTACAATGCTATGTGTACCTCATCATTAAAGTATGATAGGCTAGACTATTTTACCAGTCTCTGCTAAAGACTCATGGCAATTTCCTCAATGAATATTGTGCTATAATTATATATTATTATAATTATTGATATTATAATTAATGGATAAATGTCTTTGTTCTTTAATTCAATCCAGATTTCACTTATTGAGTACAAATGGTCCCCAAATCACAATTTTGGGAATTTATAATGTATTGCAAAAGAGGTACGCATTCAGTAAAAACCATATTTCAAATTTTTAATTTGAGCTTTTCCCAGGCATTATGTGGTATGATACTCTCTCTTAATGCTGAGCCAAATTATCTAACACAAAGCCTATTTTAGAGAAAAAAAAATTCAAGAATATCTCATGTATTTTATTGAACACTGTACTGAAAGTGTTCTGAACACATTTAAGGTAGGCTAGGCTAAGCCATAATGTTCGGTAGGTTAGGTCACTAAATGCATTTCTACTTACAATATTTTCAACTTATGAAGGGTTTATAGAGAGGTAACACCATCATATGTCAATGAGCATCTGTATTTAGTATATATCATGATGTCAAAGAGCTTATGTAGCATTAGGGTTCAAATCATACACATATAAAACAAACAATAATATAAAACAATAAGTAGTTAAATATATAAATAAGTAATAAATAGTCTACTTCGGATAGGAAAAACATTAGTAGAGCAAGAGGTATGTGTTCTAATTCTCCCTCAATTCATAACGTATGGATAGTTATCATCTGAATCCTTCATCTGGCTCTTATATTAATAATTCTTCATATAATCATCTTGTATGCATGTTTTTTGTATTCTTGAATTAGACTTTACTTCCTTGAAGACAGGACCAAATTATCAAGGTTTTTGAAGACCATAAAGAAAACAATTCAGCTTGACCCCAACAGCAAAGTAAAACTTCTAAATGCTTTTGGGCAGAGGAAATTTTTCACGACATTAATGTTTCAGTAAGATTTAATTGAGGGTAGTGAAAGAATAGACAAGGGCAGGAAAGACTAGATTCAGGAAAATCAGTTTGGAAGCTTCAGTAGTAGCTCAAAAACATGTAGTAGTGGAGGTAGAAAGAGAAATGGAGGGAAGAGACGTTCACAGGTAGAACTAAAAATGATTTAGTGAATTTTTGTGAGATGGATCTGAACACAACTTGGGAGTCAAAACTAAGTTCAAGGTTCCAACTCTGGGAGATGCAGACAACGGCTTAGCCAGTTTCAGTGAAGAAAATTAGGGAGGGACGTCAACTTGGGATGTCAGAAAGATAATGAGTTGTGGTTGAGATGAGAGAAATACTAATAGCAGCAAAACTAAGTAGGAATAGTTGAAACATAAACCTGAATTTTGAGGAAAAATGATTAGAGATATATTGATAAATTTAGTAGTAAGCCACATAAAGCTGATCAGCAAAGCCATGGACCAGATGAATAAATTATCATTCAGCATAAATACAATACATATTTTCTTTTATGTAGCTATCTCTAACATTTTTAATAATTTGAGTATATTTTATTATATATAAAATATTTATAAAATTTTCAAATCTTATTATATTCCCATATATTTTTGCAAGTTTGTTTTTAAAAATGAACTCAGAGCCTTAAAATACTGAATTCTTGGAATTATTAAGGCTTCTTCCTTTTTGGAAATTATTTACAGTGTATTTTTTGAGTCTTATGCTATATTCTAGAAATCCTAAATGCTGCACTGTGCCAGTTGGAACTGTGTTTCATTCTGTCTTGTGTTTTCCCTAAACATTGCTAATATGATTAATGAACCAGACTAGAAAATTGGAGTGTTGTTTTTTTTTTTTCCTCCCACCTCCTATGGATGTAAATGCAAAAGGCACTTTAAAAAACATTCTCTATTCCCTTCCTTCCACCCTAGGGAGGAAATGTACATTTCTGTTTCTAAGTTACACATTCTCTCTGGCATCAGACTTATTCCCAAAGGATTTTCAACTCAAAAAATCACTGTGTTTTCTGTGCAAATCACATAACCAATCTAAATTTTAATAGCTTCAATATTGTGCCTTTTACCACATCTACTGCAATATAAAAGTTCAAGGGTGGCCTTTAGAGATTTCCACTTCTTCTAGAACTCACCTCTCTCTCATTGTGGAAAATGGTGAATCTTTTTCAGGCACATCCCAATGATTCTTCATGACTCTCTCTGTCTTTCATGATAGCTTCTGAGGCTGTTCACATTGTTTCTATCTTTGCAAAAGTCATTTATCAAGCACTGGCTACTTAGCTGTTATCAAATGCAACCAAGAATTTTAATGAGATACTCTTTTAATATTAAAATAAAGAAATATTATAAAAATAGTAATTAAAAGGGATTATAAAGACAGACAAAAATATGAGCCTAGGGTACACACATGCTCCATGTTATATTTAAAAGATAAACTCGGGAGAAGATATATCATTGTGCATTCAAGATGTGCTCTGTCCTTGGGAGAAAAGTTCTGTTTTCTTATAAAAAGATCTGATGTGAGAGACTTTTGGAAAAGCAGAAATGAAGGATGCAGCAAATTATTTGTAATTGAGTAAAAGCCAAATGATATTCTGAGACTGTCTTTAGAGGACCCAAACAATCTGCCCAGACATAATGGTGGTATTTGGCAACTGCCTTGCCCAAAGGAGAATGACTACCGTGGTCTTGCTGAATATGAATAAAAACACAGAGGAAACTCCTGAGAGTGTTTGTGCATATGTCTTGTGCCCTAAACTAGATCCAAGAAAATTATACACAGCTCTGTGCATGCACTGTGGCAAGAGTGTTGGCCAGGGATGGGATTATCACTTGGGAATGAACAGATTTCATCAATTGATTCACATTATCCATTATTTAAAGAGAATTGCTGATAAATCAGACAATTAACCTAAGGATTACTGATCAATAGGTTTATAAATCCAAAGTGAAACAATTAAGTCTAAAATCTGGATACCCACAAACAATATCAAAGAATGTGGAAAGTCAACTTGATAATTTGAAGGTTTTTTGTTAAACCAAGATCAAAACAAGTTGGGTAGTAATTCAGGATATATAATTTCCATTATATTTGAGGTTTCAAACAATTTGCTCTTCTAGTTATTTAAATATTTTTTCTATTACATAATGTCTTCCTCACTTTTGAATAATTTAAGGGTCATTTATGATATGGTGGTCTCACCTTCCAATTCTCATTATATATAGTATATGTCATTAAGACAACTGACTTTTGCTTGCAATTGTCATTAAGTCACTTTCCTTCATTTCTCATGATACATTATCACTCCTAGTTTGTAGATGATGTGGAACTAGGTATATTTTAGGTTACTTTCTTTCTGGTTACATAGATAAGAAAATCTTTAGCTCATCAGGAAACTATTTCTAGTCTATATTTTGCAACAGATAATTTCTGATTCTCTGCTAAGAACTTACTCACTCAACTTACCTTGCAAGATGAGGCAGCAGTCCTTATTAGGCTGTCCATGTGTAATTACTTTTTTATTTTAATTTTCTCTAATAATTTTAGGTTCTATCCATTCATTACAAATGTTAGAATAAATTTCATTTACAGATTGGTTTCCTAGTGTATTAATGATCCAATTCAAAGGTAGAAAACCACTGGAGACCACCTGAGGCTGCCAATCAATCAGTGCACATTCATTGATTGCTTATAAATATGTACAAAGGTAGAGAAGATACTGTCTTTGCCCTCAGAGAATTTACAAAATAGTATATAAGAGAAATACATGAAAAGCTAATATATAAGTCGCTGTTTTAGAGGAAATGTCAAAGAAGCACAAAATACCGTAGACGACTTGAGGAATCAGGAAAGCTACTCTGAAGACATGGACTTTGAAGAATGAGCATGATTTTGACTGGCAGAATTGGGCAAAAGCACATTCCAGATATAATTACTTTTTCTTCTGGCTTCATGCAGAAAATAATTATGTGGGTTTTTTGCTAATCAAAGTCAAGTTCTCAAATGACTTACAAACATTTTTATATATTTTTATTCATTCTACTTACTTGATTGATTACAACTGCTAGTGGAATTTGCATATTCATCACTTATTGCCGTGAAAGTGTGTTGACCCAACTGACAATATTATGATTTTCAATGACAAAAAGTTTCAATTGTTTTATTCTAAATCAGTGCTTATCTACAAATTGTCAATTTCTGAATATAAGACAGTACACACAATGCTGCCTTGGAGCTAATGAAATAATTGTGTGTATAGTCACCAAAAGTTCTATCGAGAAAACAAAAAGCAAAACCTTTTATGTAAGGTTGATTGTTGTGGAGCTGCTTTGTATATTGTAGGCAAATTCATCCATTCTTTTTTCTTTTATAAAGTCCTTTCCCACTTCCTAGGGATGAATATACATTAATACTTAGTTTATAAGATTGGGCTTTAGAAGACGTGCTCTAGAGCTAGGCTTTCCCAGTTCAAATTCCCAGATTTGTAACCCTAAGCAAGTTACTTAACCTCTCAGTTGTTCTATCAATAAAATGGAAATAGTAAGAGTAGCAACATCACAGTGTCATGTGCATTAAATGAGTTAATATGTGAAGCATTGTCATAACAGCACACCTGGGAAATCATAAGTCATCAATAAATGACAGTGAACTTAGCACACAGTAAGCATCATACAAATGTTTGCTCTTATAATTATTATTGCTGTAAATGTTAGATGCACTTTTAAAAAAGACAATGCCAACTGACAATAACCCAAATTGACATGGCAGAAGGGTTAAGTGGATGACAGAATACAAAGTATTTATTATCAGCTTGTCAGGTGAAGACATTTCCAAGAGAATAAAACTTTAAATGTGGCTGATTCTGTAAGTCGGAAATTTACAAGTGGTCTATGGCTCATTAATGAAGCACTAAATTGGACAATCAGTGTTAATGGGAACTGCGCAGTAAAAGCACTACACATCAAGTTGAGTCTCTGGACTAAATGTGTAATGACAGACTTCAGCAATTTAGTTCCAAGCACTCTTTGTGTCATCCTTCAGAATAGATAGATGGATAGACAGATAATCTGTATTTTCAGAGGACATTTTAGTTGTCATTTATTAATTGTATCTTACCTCCTTCAAAGAAAGAAGTACATTGGAAAAAACACAGTTAAAATAGATGGGAAAAATATTAAATTATAGCACAAAGACAGAATAAAATTTATCAAAGAATTAAAATAATACAGTTATTGTGATTGAATATAAAATTGAGTTGAAAACTTCCTGGCCATCAAGGATAAGAACAAGTACTTAATGTTATTGTTTACTCTCTTAGCAAGAAATATTTCATAATCTATTTCTCTTATATACCTGACATGCTTTCTCTGTTAAATAGGTAGGAAACACTCTGTAAAGGTTCCACATTCATTCCCTCACTGCTTTCAAGTTTTGTTTTCCCTTTATTTAATATGAGGAACTGGCCATTTGTTGCAGAAGTTTCTTTATCGTGTCTCCTAGGAAACCCAGCTAATCCTCAAGCAAATAAGCCTATTTGTATGATGGCCTTAACTCCCAGACTCCCCTAGAGAGAGATGAAGAGTAGCAGTCTGCCCACTCTCCTTCCTTGAGGAGCTAACCTTTCACTTGTGTGATTAGGCATCTGAAATACATCTCACTTTCCTTTCATAGCGAATATCTCTGGACAGATGATTGACATGACACCTCACAGTTTAGCATCATGGAGCAGTTAAATCCGACTCCATTACCTGTCGAATTTAGTTTCTTAATCCCAAACACAATGTGCACACAACTTGGCCATATCCAGCTTTTATTTAAAGCTCATGTCACGGTGCTTTATGTAGAGTCAAGCAGTATTAAACGGTGTGGAGTGAAGCAAATGGAAAGATTAATTTTGCAATGTGACACTAAAAGGAACACTTTAAAACAGGGATTAGGGGCTGGGTCTGTTCAGGGAAAATACTGAAACATATCCATTATAAGCCCCAATACCTCAATCTATTGCCATAAGAAAACCTAGCTTTGTAAGCATAGATTCTATATTCCTAGGCAAAAACACACCTAAATTGGAATAAAAAGTTCAACATTTCTAGGTAGAAGTAGTCAGGCACCTTTCTAATTTATTTCCCTTCTCCCCTTTTAATCAAAAGTTGTGAGAGTGTTATATGAAAGGAGAGAAGACTAGCACTCCCTTGACAAGGATGGAAGAGATCCCAGGCCTGACAACAACACATACACAGTTGAGTCATTGCCACCTACTTTGTGGCACCTAACCATTGTTTAAATTTAAAGAAACAAAAAAAATTGTTATAGGAAAACTAAAACCTAAATTTCTACGGAAAAAAAAAAAGAAATATCTACGAATATAGCTTTTAGAAAATCCAAGCTCAGGGAGCCTTGCAATAAGTCACTAACTTCAAAACTAATCATTACAACCATTTTGGACAATGTAAGTATTTCATGGCATTTCTATGAATAAAAATACAAGAGAACTAGAATAATAATTTAGATTTTGTTTAGGTTCATATGTTTTCTCTGAAGTTAATTTTTTGAAGATAACTCAAAGGGAGATATTGATATTAAACATAAAGAAATCTGTAAGGATCATTTGAAGACCCATTTAGTTTGTCTTGAAGAGCAGCTGAAGGAGGATATTGATATAAAACACATAAAAAGTATGCAAAGGGTTATTACATAGGGAATGTTTAAAAGATTCAGAGAAGACAGGGAATGGCATGAGTGACTCCAATAAGAATCAAGGGCAAATTTTGTGACAGTTAATGCTGATAGATCTTGGGATTTGTTACCAAGGGAGGCAGAGGAATCTCATATTTTCAGAAATAATTTAAAAACATGGAAGATGCTCATCTCACTGAAAAACAAAAGTTATTGAGTTTCTACTCCAATGAGAGCATTGTACAAGAGAGTCTTGGGAGGATTCAAAAGAAATGGAAGGTGTTCTCTAATTTTTGAAGAACTTTGAGTGGGAGGATGGAAAACGTAACTAAAAAAATGTTGAACCAAAGTTATGTTGAGGAACTATTTAAGTTCAATACTAGACAGTCATGGCAGTCAACACTTCTTGATTAGCCAATATAAAAAGACACACTGATTGATAGAAAAGAGAGATGGCCTTCCAGGCAAAGGAAAGCTTGTGGGAAGTGGAGGGAAGGACTTAATGACCGTAAAAGTACTGAATTCCACAAAAACTATATTGGTATATACTGTTTCCTCCTCTGAAGAAAGAGAATAGTAATGATTTCTTTCATGGTGGTAAAGGTACAAAAAGGGATATATATATATATATAAACACTGTTCAAAATATTGTCCAATCAAGAATTCAATAAATAGAAACCGTTACTAATAACTATCATCATCATCATCTTCATCACCTACTTCTATTATCACACTATTGTCCCTATCACCAGTAAGAGAGTTGAACTTAACAGGTATCAGTTTCTGGTATTCCACTTCTACTGTGTTTTCCATTAAAGCTGTTTCTTCTAACCAGCTCACATCCCTGGTTAACATGCCTAAAGCTCTGCGTGTGATTTCTGCAGTGTTGAGCAGCACTTGATAAACTCAAAATAAAAGAGTCTCTCATTTCATTCTAGGTTTAACGTGAGTCGCCCTTGTCTGAACAAAAAGAAACCTCAAACCCAAACTCCTGACCAAACAAATCAACCAGATGAAGACATGTTAGTGTTTGAGATTAATTTTTACCTGGCATTTCCTCAAAGAAAAACATACACTTACACGAAAGATGTTTTTCGGGTTTTTTAGATTTATATTTCTCATTTTCATGTAGGTGGTGAATGATTTTATTAGTTGTATTCACTGAACCCTATAATTTGGCAACTTTGGCAGATTTATCCTTGTGAATTCTATCTTCAATCAGAAGCAAAAAGTTCATTGCTATGTTCAAAATGGTCCTTAATGAATGTGCTAATTGGGAGCACATTGACACATTTCATTTGCTTCTGTGTTTATTTCTAAAGAAAACTAGTAAATTTGCTTTCTTGTGTATGTTTAACATTGAGTAAATTTCTACTGTAAGAAAATCATTTTCAAGTTCCTCACCTCAGCTACAGAGGCTTGAAAGATAAGAAAAATTCACTATCAAGATATTTTTAAAATTGATTTTATTCAAAGGAAAATTGTTTAATAGAAATGACTGAGTACACTACAAGTGTCTTCTATCTTGTTACAAAGAGGAATTATTCATAACATTAACCAATGAGAATCTACCAAGCCCCTGAAACTTGGCAAAATCCCACTCAGTTTCAAAACACCTGATAAAAATTCACAGGTTTAGTGCACTTATATTTACTTAAACCGAAGGATGCTTCCCAAGGTAAAGAAAACAAAAATATTTTCTAGCGGAATCATTCTTTTAAAAGGGCCCCAGTTCTCAACTCCAGTTCACAGTTACAGACGTTGTTTTTGGGTCCAAAACTGACAAAATGCTTTCCAATGTTGAAAGAAATCTTGTTTCATTCCTTGGTCCACAGGTATCCTCTTATTTTGGACCCTTATGGTATGGACTTGAATGGTCAATGAGAAACAGGATACTCCTCTTGAAGTAGAATTAGAGATTCTGTCTCATTCGTCCTTTAGGACCCATTAATTATGCTATTCAATAACAATTTGGAGTTTTGCTAATTCAGCTAAATAAAAATGAGAAAAGCAAACCAAACTCTATTAGTCTGGGTTCTCCAGAGAAACAGAGCCAATAAGAGACAGACAGATAGACAGATGATAGATAGATAGAGATCGATAGATAGATAAAAAGGGGGATTCAATAGAGGAATTGGCTCACAAGATTATAGGCTGAGAAGTCCCATGACAGGCTGTCTACAAGCTGGAGAAGCAGGGAAGCCAGCAATGTGTCTCAGTCCAAGCCCAAAGGTCTGGGAACCAGGGGAGCCAATGGTGGAACTGTCAGTCTGAGGCCAAAGGTCTGAGCACCTGGGTGGCTGCTGGTGCAATTCCAGAGTTCAAAGGCCAGAGGACCTGAAGTTCTGATGTTCAAGGTCAGGAGAATGAGTATCCCAGCTCCGAGAGGGAGTGAATGAATTTACCCTTCCTGTGCCTTTTTATTCTATCTGGGCCCTCAGTGAATTGAGTGGGGCCCACCCACATTAGGTAAGAGTAGAGAATCTTTCTTACTCAGTCCACTGATTCAAATGCCAAAAACACCCTCAAAGATATACCCAGAAATAATGCTTTACCAGCCATCTTAGTCCAGTAAAGTGAACACCTAAAATGAACCATCACACAAATAAAATAAAATAAGCAAAACATTGACAGCCCTGAATTTTAAAGGAAAGCTTTGGTATAGAATAGAGAACATGTATCTCTTGTTAAAAGACATGAGTTTGAAACTCAGTCTGTTTCCAGCCATCAAAATCACAGACAAATCTTTCAACCTGTCTGGACATCAGTTTTTTAATTCATAAAACTGCAGAAAATAATAATCTACTTCAGAGTGTGATTTTAAGAATAATGAGATAATATATAAAACACCTTTGCA
Source organism: Microcebus murinus (assembly GCF_040939455.1). Taxonomy (NCBI): domain Eukaryota; kingdom Metazoa; phylum Chordata; class Mammalia; order Primates; family Cheirogaleidae; genus Microcebus; species Microcebus murinus. The sequence continues at coordinate 56,087,126 of NC_134116.1, forward strand.
AACTGTAACAAGCAAGGAATGAATATTAGCATTGCTGTAATTAGTAATAATAACATTACCAAAACTTTTATTCTCTTTATCACTTCCTGGACATCAGGAAGCCCATCTTATTTGGGTGGCCCATTATGGAAAATATTTGAAGAATATAAACATTAGACATCCAAAAGTCTCACTCTAGCACTTGTAAGGACTTCAGAATACTTTTTTATTCCTACCTTTCCTTTTCTGTCTATCTAAATATTACCAGTTCCTCAAGCTCTAACTCATGTTTTATTCTCTCCTTAAAGCAACCTCTAAAGGGCCAATAATTAAAAAATGGTATACTAGATGGTCCTTCTTATGACATATTCTAAGAAATCAGGTCAGATTTTACCAAGATTATTAAACATCATCCTTACTATTTGGTATCTATCTTAAAATGCAACACCCCTAACACTTAAGAGCATCTAATACACGCACACACATGCATTTCTTGTTGTTTTTCTGTTTGTACCCCAAAATGGGTGTACTGCACTTCAGTTCAATTCTGGCACCAATTACCTGGAGTTAGTGTAGACCCCACGTGTTAAGGGCTCAGTCCTCCGTAAGAGTATCCTTATTTCAGATGACAGCCACCCTTTAGGGATCCCTAGCCCACCTTCCCTTCTAACTTACTAGCCATAAATTCAGGAGTTCTCATAATCCCCTCAGCTTTAATAATTCACTAGAACATCTCAGGAAAGTGTTATGCTTAATATTACAGTTTTATTATAAAGCATATAGGAGAGATTTGAAAAGAGCTTCCATGCCCTCTCCCCATGGAATCAGGGCACATCACCCTCTCCACACATCAGTGTGCTCACCAACCTCCACCTCAGTGGGCAGAGTTTTTACTGGAGCTTCTTTTTGTAGGCAAGATTGATTATATGATTGGCCACGTGATTAAACTGGATCTCTACTCCTCCTCCTTCCCCCTTATTCCTAGAGGTTGGGCTGGTCCAAAGTTCCAACTCTCTAATCACATGCTGGGCATTTCTGGTCACCAGTCTTCCATTCCAAAGCTATCTAGAGGCCCACCATTAGTCCTCTCATTAGCATAACAAAGACACCCCTATCACTCCGGAAATTCTAAGAGTTTTTGATGTTCTGTGCTAGGATCTGGAAGAAAAAGAGCAAATATATTCTCTATTATGCTGTAATATTTTACACACATGTTTATTATTTGTCCCTCACATGAAAATATAAGTTTCATGAGACCAGAGACTTTGTATATCTCATTTACCTTTATATCCTAGCACACAAAAGAGTTCTAAGCATATGGTGCATGCTCAATATTTATTAACTGAATTAATGAATAAATGTATGGATGAATTATCAACTGAATGGATATATGAATGAATCAATTCTATGTTATAACTCTTTTTATTTGAATTTTACCAGATTTAGTAGTCTTCTAGCCTCTCTTATTAAAACACAACATCTATGATGATGATCACTTATAAACCCTGAGCAAATAACACCTGCATTTGAGTAGACTCACGAGTGGTAAAAAAAACAATTCAATTCAACATGTATATATTGAGTACCTGCTATGCTCCAGGCACTGTTTTAGGTCCCATGGGTTTAACAATTGGCCCAGTTGATTTTAACTTCGGCAAGTTTGAAACTCACTGTGATCTTTACCATCCACTGATGATATCGCTGTCTCATGCAGTACTTGCAGCTTAATCATCCCCAATACCACTTTTATTATATCTTTTCTAGATCAAATACTTGGGATTATATCCGTGGGCTAGTGGACCAAGTTCAAGATCTACAACATGCCGACCAAATTAATCACTCCCATTTGTATTCTCCCCTAGGATGAACACTCTGTTTTTCACAGAAATCAAAATATATCGTATTCATTCCTATTAGTAAGCCCTTGCTCCTTCATTGCACCTTCCAGGAATGCTATTCTCCACCTTCTCTGTTAATCTATATCTGATTCATCTATCTGCTGTGATTCAACAGAAGGCCCCTTTATGGTGGCTTCCTCCTCCTTTCTATCTATAAAACTCTTTAGTCTATTTGTATCTTTAGCACTCATTTGGCACTTATCCTACTAATTATATAGTTTTTATGAATGTGCTATAAAAGATTAGTACTAATATATTTCAAACCTAAGTCAAATGTTAACAGATTCTTTTAAATTACATTCTCCATATCTGGGAAAGAGCTCTGGAATTTTGGACTCTTATTTTGTATTTTCCTGAACTCTTCTTTTAAGCATTTAGATACCTGGAATTTATTGTCTGAATCTAACTTTTTACTATCCTGCAAAACTAACTAAATAAAAAACAAAATAACCTTAGACACAACCCACTTATAACCATTATTATAGATTTTCTGCTAATTCTTTCCCCTAGAATTTAATTTAACAAGGTAAACTCTATTTTTTCTAATCCTCAGTACCTCAAAATAGATATAGGAGCCTCCTTATGGTTTGCAGTTTCAAGGTATATAAAAACTAGATGTAAGTTTCTTTGGGGCTATTCCAAAATAAGTGGAGTTATGGTGTAACTGTGTATTTGCCATTCACAATAGAAACTTATGTGGGCAGCTTTCATTATAGCTGGGTAAATTTAGATAAATGAAATGTGTCAACTTAGTAATTACTAAATGTTATATGTGAAGCAATTAAAGCATGAATGCTTTTAGACTCTGTTGTAGCTACAGGCTGTTTTTTATGAATTGTGATTCAAAATAATAAAAGCTAGCTCTAAAGAGAGTCAAAGGAAGAACAAAGGTGAAAATACTGTAGGAATCATTCTACTTTCAGGAAGGGTAGATTTTACCTTTTGATAATCAAACATGTAACAATAAAGTGACTTTTTAAAACATCCTCTTCCTCTGTGCATAAAAAAAATGAACAAGGCCTAATACTTTTAATGTTCCTAAGGGTGTAACTGAGGCAGAGATATTGTACTCTTTTATAAATTAAACCATTTTTCAGCAACTGAGGTAAGATAAGAACCCAGGATTCATATATTACATATTAAAACATATCCTCCTGACACTCCTAATATCAGGCCATTTCTCAAAACTGGCTAAGTTTTGAGAATTCTCTTATAATGACCAAAATAATACAAAGTCTGAATTCCCTTACAATGAACAAAATATAGCATACATAAACTTCTTGGCAATAAGGCTATTTCAAACAATAGTAATTTACAGGTGGTGTCCTAAAGCGAGTTGATCAATACTCTTTTCCCTGTAAATATGTTGCAATAAGATCAAGCCATGCATTCATTTTGTTAAGCTCTGTGAATTCTCATCAGTTCTGGGAACTACCAATTTTACCTATATTGATATTTGGCTCCAACTTAAAATGAAAAATCAATATTTTAGAGAAAGAAGTATGCCTTGCTCTTTAAATATTCCCTTAATAGATAAGTCACAAAGAACCCATTCTCTATTTCTCTTTCCCTCTCCGTCTCCTTCACCCTCTCACAATCTTCTCCCCCTCCTGTCCTATCTATAACATAGTGATAACTAACATCTGTTTAGCTACTATTTTAAAATCATTCACTGAATGCTATTTGGTTCCTAATGACCTGTCAATTATGCTCACCATTTGATTGTTCCTTGTCAATGGTATCTCCACTGGGTAATATAGCTCCAGGATTAAGACTATATAGGACATGGCAGCAGAAACTATACATTTGCTCCCAATCCCTAATTTTAAATTGGGTTCAAGGCAACCCAGAATAAAGCAACGTTTCTCAGCCTATATTCTACGTGGAATGTAAACAGAAGTCCAAAGTCAAAACTCCAGGATATTCTTAAAGAGACATACCCTTTTCAAATCATTTGTTCTTCACACACTCTGAAATGAGAACATGGCGGCTAGACCTTAAGGAGCCATCATGGTTCGCAGATGAGAAGACAAGTATTGCTGATAATGAAGCCAGAAGATAGAAACTGAATCTCTGACAGACGGGGGGGGGGGGGGGGGGGCGGGGGGGGTACCAGCCTCTGGCCGCTTTCCATTTCTGTGAAAGAAAAATCAACTACTAATTAATTACCATTATTATTTGAGGGGTTTCAGTATTTGTGGGTTTCAGTCACATGCCGCCAAACTTATCCTAATGAATATAAATGGGAAAATGCAGTGGCTATCTTTTTTTGTCTGGATATGGGATTTCAAAAATCAAAATGTTAGGTGATCTTAAGAAAAGACTACATATTCCATTGCATTTATCATTTGAATAAAGTTATCTTTTCTAGTCACCTCTAATACTGAGCTCTAGTACCTTAAAATGTGTTTCTAAAATAAAAGCAAAAAGTCTACTTTTTTTAAGAAAAGGAAATCTGTAGGATGCTGACATCATTAAACCTCTATGCTCACACTTTTCAGGACCACACTGAAGCATCCTGGGTGTATTCAGCATTCTTAACAACATGCAATTCTTTAAGCCTATTCAGTCATGAATACCTATTACAATTCTAAGCTTAATCCAAATATCTACCACCTCAATGTCTTCAAGCACTCCAGTCATCCTGGGTCACCTTTTCCTTTAATGTGCAAATAAAACAGCTCCAGTACTATGCAACTCAGCAGTAGCAGAAAGTCCAGGGAGTCCTTGGAGTGCTTATAGTCTTACTGATCTAAAGCTCTCTAGTCTCTTGCTCCCACTCTCTGATTCTCATTCTCATTTTGGCTTTTGAGGCACCCCCTGTTCCTTTCTTTTTTGCCTTACTCCACATGGGAGACCAAACCTATTTTATCTTTTAAGAACACGCAAGGCTGTTATATGTGTATTTCAAGCCAAATTTCTGGTCATATACATACACCATAGCAATTTCTCATTGCCCATCTTTTGCATTCTAGGACCCTCTTTCTGCAGATATCTTCCCCGTTTTCTTCTCTGTTCCTCATCTTCTTGGCCCTGAGAAAACATCATCTCCATCTCTCAAAAGATTGTCCCCTAATTCCCATTACTTTGCTTGCAAATCAATGTCGTCTTCTTTGATATAATCCTTCATTGCAGTCCAGACTAGGAAGTAAACGAGGGAGGCCTGCAGACTCTCTCCTTTCACTATCAAAAGGATTGTTAAGGTAAAGGAAAAACAGGTATGTGAAAGAGAGCTGATATCTTCAGTTATGAATAGGGATCAAAAGATTAAAAGTATTAGCTTTTCTAAACTCTGGACCAGGTTAAGGTTTAAATATCTAGGGAGGTCTTTCTCCTAAATATGAAAAATATCTGTTGATGAAAAGAGCAGCTGTAGAACATCTATTCTCCTGTCCTTCAGATCACCTTCTCCAACACTGTGAATTTTTTGTCTGCACTATTACATAAGCCCATTCCCCTCTACATATAACATCACCAAGGTCTTCTGGGTGACTTCTAGGGCATTGCTCTTTCCATTAAATGACATTGCTTTTTAAACCACTTTATTGAAGTTTCTTTTCTAAATCCATTTGATCTCCTGTGCAAAAGGCACAGGCATTAATGACCACCTTTGAACAATATGTCTCTTGAATGAATTAATGAGAAGGTGGTCTCATTCCTTTGAGTAAGGACATGACCAGATGGCATTTGCTTTTCATAAATGAAGAGACTCTCTAATCATAACTACCACTCCACAATCGTTATACAGAACTAAAACTCTTTTTTAGACAAAAAACAATCCCAAGAATAAACTCCTATACAAGATATAGTCCCAGAACTTGGAGAATCACTTCAGGGTTTTTTTTTCCCCCAATAATCATCTATTGGACATCTTTTATATGCTAGTAATCACACTGGTCACTAGAGCTATTTAAAGATAAGTAAAATTTCATTTGAAACTCTGGAGGACACGGGAAAGTGGAAGAGAGATATGATAATGACTAATGTGAGTGCAAAAAGTGGCCCTTATCCCAGTCATTGAGGTAGAACCCCTAAAGTTCTATGAGGGAGGTAATATGTGGCATGAATCTTCAAAGACAAAAGGAAACAAAAGTTAGCTAGAAAAGTAAGAGCTCAAAGGATATTTTATGCAAAGTAAACAATGAGCAAAGATTTAGAGGATTAAAACTCATGTGCAAAGAGTTTAGAACTGCTATAGCATTCGCTGCAAAGTGACAAACGAAAGAAAGTAACCTATGCTTTACTCATAAGTAAATAAAGTAAAGCATAGTAACCTATACTTTACTTTATTTACTTATTTGAGTCTTTTCTGTCTTCCCCATTAGCCCCACGAAAGTGGGATTTTTGTGTCTTTCTCTTTGCACCTAGAACAAGGCTGGGCAAATGGTAGGTACTCAACAAATATTTGTTGAATGATTGAATGACTCTAAATGTAGCCATGGGGGAAAGTGGTATAGCATAGGAATGAAGAACATGAGCTCTGTCCAAAGAAAACCTGTGAACATGTATGATAGAAAACATCTATAAAAATATACATAACAACACTGTCCACAAATAACAAAGCTCTGGATACAACCCAATGCCCATCAACTAAAAAATAGATCAATAAAACGAAGTACATTCACAAAATGGTTCATTATATAGTAATCAGAGTATAATGGTATAGATCAATCTTAGCAACATGTCCCAAAAGATGATATGCATAATGATAACTTTTTGAAGTGAAAAGCATCTAAAATAAAAATATATACATTTTAGGAATACATAAGATAGCAATAAGACTATACAAAAAGAAAAGAAAATTCAGAATAATAGTTATGAATAATAGAAGTAGGGGAAAAGAAATAAATGGAAGGACCATATTTTGAAGTTTAAATTATTGTCAAGGTCTTAACTTATGTTTGGGTGGCATTTCAGGACATTTATTACATTATTAAAAATAATAAATTGTCCATGCATGGCAATATTAAGAAACACTAAAATAAACACTGAACCAATTTTGTTCAAATACAGCCAAGAAAGAAAAAGGAGGGGAAAAATATATTCATGAGTACTTACTTTCTTCCAGTAGTCGTGGGTGGGGGATCAAAGGGTATTCTTTACTCTGGAATTAAGTCATGTAGATTCAAATTCCAAACATACAGCTTCTAGCTGTGTGATCTTCCACAAATTCATTTAAGGGTTTATGCCTCAGTTTCCTCAACTGTAAATGGGAGTAAAAACAGTACCTTCATTTTAAGGCTGTTTGGGGATTAAATTAAGTATGTGTATATGCATGTGCCTGGCACACAGTGCTAAGTAAATGTGGTGGTAAATCCCCAGGATAAATAAATATTAGCTGTCAGTCATATAGGACTAGCAAATGGAAGACCTGCTATATTATACTAAACAGTTTCTGCTTTTACCTGCAAAGGTTTTGAGAACTCCAGACAGAAGTTTAAGTCAAGAAATAACATAATTAGATTTTTATTTTCAACAAGTTCCTCTAACTGCAATATTATGCAGGAGGTATAATACTTTTAGCAGGGAGGTCAATTGGTGTATTATTACAATAGTTATGAAGAGAGATTATGAAAGTATAAACTAAGGTAATGATAATAGAGAAGGAAAAATGGGGACAGAAATGATGAAACAGTAAGAAAATAGAATCTTGGTGTACAGTTGTATGTAGAATGAGAAGCTTAAAATGACTCCTAAGATTTAGCATCATGGGATGAGTAAATGTGAGCACTGTTCCCATGATTGAAAACATAGAAAGAGTGTAAGTTTCTTAGTGTTGGCACTATTGACATGTTGGTGTGAATAAGCCTTGTCAGTAAAGAAAGAACATATTTATAGGGAAACATAAAGAGTTCAGTATTAAATATGTTGAATATATGTAAGCTTTAAGATGCCTATGGGGCATAAGCTAATGCTGTCTAATAAAGGATTAGATAATAAGAGTATGCAATTCAGAAGGAAAGTCAGAATTTCCAGTGTAGATTTGGACTTTCAATTTATATACCACAGGAGATAATGCTTTCATGTAGATGGAGCATGTGGAATAAACAGGATATATGTCTGGAGAATAAACCAACTCAGGATGAGCAGAAGATACTCCAGGGTGATGGTTAACTTTAGGTGTCAACTTAACTGAATTAAGGGATATCCAGAGAATTGGTAAAGCATTACTCCTAGGTTTGCATTAATATATGAGGGTCTTTGCAGAGGAGATTGATATATGAGTCATTGGACTGACCAGGGCAGATCTGCCCTTCATGTGGGCAGACACTCTCTAATCAGCTGGGAGCTGGATGGAACAAAGAGGGCAGAGGAAAGGCGATTTCCTCTCTCTCTCTCTCCCAGAAATGGGACACTTTTCTTTCCCTATGCTTGGACATCAGAACTCCAGGCTTTTTGGCATTTGGGCTCCAGGACTTACATCAGCACCTTCCTCCCACCTGGATTCTCTAGTCTTCAGCCTCCTACTTAGAATTACACCATCAGCTTCCCTGGCTCCGAGGACATTTGACTGGGACTGAGCATCCTAGAGTCTCCAGCTTGCAGATAGCCTGTTGTGGAACTTCACAGCCTCTATAATCAGGTGAGCCAAATCCCTTGTTAGATCCTCTCTTCTGTATCTATATCTGTTTATTCTATTGGTTCTATTTCTCTGGGAAGCGTTGACTAATACAACCAGTAAATAGATTTTTTTCTTGTCTTATTACATTCTCTAGGACCTCTACTAGAGTGTTATATAGAAGTGATAGCCAGCATTAGTGTGTTGTTCCCAAATAAAATGAGAATGCTTCTAAATTTTTCACCCTTTAGAATGTTGCTTCTGGTAAATTTTGGCAGATACCAAGGAAGAGATTGTTAAAGAGGTTATTTCTAAGAAGATTAAAGATATATTGGACCAAGGACACAGGCAGAGAGATAAGCTTAAACAAAGGAGCATACAAAAAAGGATGTGCCTCTTTCTCCAAGAATGGAGAAAAGGAGGTAAGGATGGGTTTTGGCTGTTTTCTAATAATTACTTCCCTTTCTTTTATATAAAATACGAAGTGTTTAACTTACTTAGGCTAACTCTCATAACAATTCTGCCAGTAAAATCACACCAATATCTTGACCTGTAAATTTACAGGTTTAGAGGATAGAGATGACTATAAGCCTAATAGCCTCAAGGTTGTTTTTTTTTTTTTTTTTTCTAAGTAATAGGCCACCTGGATGCAGATATCTTTTAATGAACTCAAGGTGTCCCCCATGGGGTTAGAAACCTGAAGCTTTGTTTACATGGTAGACCTGAACAGGGCTGATTCTATTTAGAGAAAATGATCCTTAGATGTGGCTTTTTTCCATGTTTAAGTTAAATTCTGCTATTGCTTCAAACTTCAAAAACATTCACAAATTCCCTTTAGATTGAAATCAAATAATCTGTTGTCTCAGGGGAAAAGGAAGATGGGGAAAATGCAAGATCCAGAATGGTCTGTATCAGGGGTTGACAAACCGTGGCCTGGGGGCCAAACCCTGGTTTCTCTAGAGTCCGTGGGCACCACATGAGCCAGTTAGCAATTGCAGAGCAAACAGGGCACCCACCCCATGTCCCACACTCCACGCTTAGCACCTGCCTCTGCAGCTGACAGCTGAGCCTTGTCGCTGCCCAGGGCCAGCACTCATTGTCGCCTGAATGCCGCTAGGACCTTCGCTGTAAGCATTGAGTTACCATTCAGTAGACTCTCAGTGCAGGAGTCACCTCACCACAAACCCCCAGCACCTCTAGCCACTTGTTCTTCTTCCAGAGAATATCTCCAGCAAACCACAACTGGGAGTGAAGTTCACCCACCACCAGGGACTATCCATTCCAAGCAAAAACAATAAGAAGCAGCAGATTTCTCTCTTGTGATGTAAGTAAGCTCAGTTTTGCCTCTCGGTTCCACAAAGTCTAAAACATTTACTATTTGACACAGAGAAAAGTGTGCTGATCTCTGGTATAGACTATTACTTAGAAATTAAATAAGAATAAGAACCAAGGATAAAAAATTACTCCAAAGAAAATTGCACCCATTTGCCTAGCCATGGAAAATGTATCTTTTTTTTCTAGGTGAACTAAATTACTAAATGTAAATAATAAGGCTTTGTCACAGTTAAGGTCAGTCAGGGTTTCTCATCCAAGTCACAATTAACATTTTAGGCTTGATAAGTCCTGTGCATTGAAGGCTATTTAGAGACATCCCTGGCCTCTACTGACTAGTGCAGGTAGCAGGTAGCAAACTCCCTACTGCCCCAAACACAGTCGTGACAATAAAAAATGTCTGCAGGTGTGGCCAAGTGTACCCTAGGGAGTGAGGCAGAATCACTCTCAGTTGAAGAGTACTGGAGTAATTGAAAAGTAATGAATGCCCTTAGATTTGCCCCTCCTATTCTATCAGTATTCTAACTTTGTAAAAATGACTTCATCACATCTGGGAAATTGTTTAAGCATGATTCTTTAATCACAGGGAAGTCTGTACCAGAATCCTCCCCTAGTGATGAGTGTAGACAGGGCAGGCGGATCAGTGAGGAAAGAAAGGGTGCAGGGACAGAGGTGAAGAGGGTGGAAGATGAAGGCAGAGAGAGGGACAGCAATCTAGCCCATGAGGATGCCACGCCCACCCGCCACATGCACTGGAAACATGGAAACCAAGAAAGGAAACAGAGGCAGGACTGAGGAACTGTTAGCTAGTGCCCTAAGGGAGACCCAGGGTTGGCCAAAGACAAAAAGGCCATAAGCATGGATTAAAGCAGGAACACAGAGCCAGGAATATGACAGCAAACCCAGGACATCACATAAATAGGGAAAACATACAAGACAGTTGCTTTGAAAGACTTCGTTGCCTGTGGCTTTTATTTGTCAGCTGTCATGGCATTTGAACTGCCTGGCAAGGTTGAAAGAGCTGGAGAAAACAAGGGATAATACTGACCAGACCTCATTGGTGCATATGTTAGGAAATGGAAGTTGAATCATTCATTCAGATATCACTGCCTAAGAGGGAAGACATGGGGATGCTCCCGTGGTTAAATGAAGGCAACTTTTGTTTGCTAAAGCTTCAAGCTTTCTGGCACTCAACAACAGGAAAGGTGGCTTATGTTGCTAAAAAGCCCATACCATGCTAAGATGGAACACAGATAGGAAAGGGCTCTGACCCAAGAGGAGCTGGAATGAGAAAATCTACGAGCAGTAAGGTCTTCCTGTAACTTTGCCCCCTCCCTGCTCCAGCCCACTGAACATCTTTGTTTAGTCTCCTTCTTTACCAGTTGCAAATGTGCCCTGGTATTCAAGGGCTGCTCCCCCACAGCGCGTTGCCAGACAACCCTCTGCCAGTTCTGGTCATTCTTTCCCAACAGCAGCACTCTTAGCGCTCAGCAAACGATGTACAGCATGACACATGTCCCTGACTGTAAGTTTTTTGTTTTTTTTTTCTGTGTATCTTCAGTACTTTTTGTTCTGTCCCTCTTATTTTTATTAGAGTGCCTTGGTCCCACATAATTCCCTTCTGTGACTGGGATAGCTGTCTGCGTCTCTGCAGGGACTCGGTAAACGCTGCCCCCCTGCCTGACCACTCAGACAAGGACTCCCATCCCCGGCATATTAATGACCGGACTTCTTTTGAGATGACATAGTTGTTGTGTTATATCTATGCTGGAGATTCTTTGATCTCCGCTGGTCTCTGCCTCATTATCTCTTTTTCTAAAGGCTTTATCAGTCATACGCACAAGAATTCTAGCCATGTCTTTCCCCGAGGAATAAGAATATGGGCGAGAATAGCAAAATGAGATTCAACTTAGGAAAGTGCACAGAATTTTTCCTAAGAGATTCTGAGAATAAGGGGAAAAAAAAATTCAATGAATTGGAGAGGAGTAAATTTAAAAGAAAGCGAGAGGGAGACAAATAAGAGAACAATAGCACCGCTTTTAATGGTTTGCCCTTGAACACTCTGGATCAATTTGTGCTTGTCTTAATGAGAGACCATAGTCTCCTTGTCTCCATGAGAGCAGGGGCTATTGTGTGTGTCCATGAAGGCAGGGGCTATTGTGTGTGTCCACGAGGGCAAGGGCTATTGTGTGTGTGTGTGTGTGTGTGTGTGTGTGTGTCAGGAGGGAGGTAAGGATAGTACCTCTATATGTACATATAAAAAACAGCAATAATCATTCTCACTATTAGCCTTTTAACATTCTCCCTAGTATAACAGTCTTGAGAGGTGCCCCAGGATAAATTTTTTAATCAAGTAGTTTTGGAAACACCTTTTCCTATAGATGCACCCCACACATTCACGTTGTTTAACATTGTTTTACACCACACGTCCTGACTTTGTTCAACTCAGAAACCCTTCCATCATGTCACTCCTATTTGTAGTGCATCGCCAGGCTGGGAACATGGCTTTGCATTGCAGGATGAGGCTAGAGAAGGAACTAGAGCAGCAGCCGGAGACTGCTGTCCAAAATGTATCTCCCCTCACTTACTATAATCTTACCAGGGGGCAAGAGAGCACCAGATGGGACAACCTCTCTCCCCTCAAAGCAGAAAGCTTTCATTAGCAGACACAGCTAGGAACAGAGAGCATAAAACACACTCACTTGCCCCCCTGTGACTTTCCAGATAGCATTCCAGAGGATTCCAGAAGGCAGCCTGAGGCCAGAAGCAGGGCCGTGTCCAGTCCTGACCGAGACAGAAGCCTGTTGGGATCTGGATAGGACTTCACAACCGAAAGGCTGCGTCAAATCAAAAGAGAATCTTAAAAGAGAAAGTAAAGGAGAGGGACACTGGGTTGCTGTCCTTTCTGTTAAAAACAAAGACTGCAACAAACCAGCATGACCTCCTGGGCCAGGCAACTCACTGGGCTTCCTTTTGGCTCTTTTCATTCTGTTTGGAACCCTATGAGTGACAGTTGCAGGATGAAAAAAGAAAAAGACAAGTCGTGACACCTGTTCTTTTTCTTCCTTCTGTAATATAAGCTTCAAATCCTGCAGAAAGGCCAGAAGTTATACTATGACTCTCTGTACTGTCTGCTGTTAATGAGGCCTCCAGTGACATTTCCCCGCTAGACAGTGAAACAGGTAACGATATTGGTTCTAAGAAAGGAGAGGTGGGTCACACCTGGGGCACCCATGATTATTTCCAGCAGCCGACCCCTACCTTGGGGGAACCCTGGCCTTGGCAGGTATACTAATCACGGCAGAGCGGCTAGGATAAAAGACCCTGGATTATTGGGGTGAAGGCCATTCCAGCCTACAGAGCTTTGTGCAGATGCTTCTCTCAGGGATTCTGCAAGTGAGCTGGCTGTGCAGTGAGAGGTGCTGGTTCTTGGAAACCTTTGCAGCCCTTTGCAAGCCACTAGCAGTGAAGAAGGTGCCTCTACGTCTTGTCCCAGTCATCTGTTGAGACTCAGTCATGCCAGAGGTGGGCTATGTTGGCTTCATCTTGAATCTAATGCACATGCAAAGCAAAACAACCTGTTACCAAGACTGATTCGTTTGCTTCGCCAAAGCCGTTACCAGCTAAAAGCCTCTGAGAAGATCACACTCTGAAAATGCTTTCTAAGATGGCGGTGCCGATGGCTGCTCCCTGAGCATGCTGATGTGTTTGGGTAGAGAATGTGAACCTTTTATTCCTCTCACCATCCCACTCTCTGCAGATACCACCTCTACAGTCTAATGCACACAGCTCTGCCTCGGCACAAGCATTGCCCATTTGTGTTACCCACGAACTGCTTCTTTTGCATGCAGTCCATTTCACACTCTCCCCTTTTTCCCCCTTTACTATGTCATTATATTCAGAGCAATTGCTACTTCCCTGACTATGATTGATCCCCACTTATTTCATCCTGCATGCAAAGTATTTGATTTCAAGTGTGGTTCATTCTGCTCGGTGAACTCATTATAGAGTCAAGCTGAACATCTCACAGATGTGAAGCACCTTGTCTTTGAGGTTCAGCAATCTAATTTGGAATCTCATTATAGATCTTCTACTGGTGGTGGGCACAGGGACAACTACCTGGCCGGCGTTTTCCTGCCCATCTCCTATCCCATAAAGAAACTGTCATTTCAATATAGGCACGCAAGAATATTCCTCATTTTGGAAAATAGCTTTATTTATCTCTCCACAAATGCCTCTTGGCACTGATGAGAGAGTAATACTTTGTAGGCTATTTTATTAAGCATCTCAGGAGGTCAGGTGCTGAAAAAGACAGCTCCCAGCTGCTTACCGCCCATCTATTTAAGAGGCTTCTCTATGGATCTTATTTTACATTTTCTAAAGTTCGCAGGGTAGTTGTCATTTTGCTAAGAATCTATTAATATATACCAAGAATCTTTGCTTGATGCTGTAATGTAGTCTAACTCAGGGAGGACTGATTTCTGGTGTCTCTATGGTGAATGAAAGGAGAATGGGGTTGAAATGGAAAGTTAGCTTTATTTGCAGAGAGATGCATTGATTCTGAAAGATTGATGCATTCATTTTTTCCCACTCATTTGGTGCTTTCAAAACCAATGAGCATCCAAGGCTCAGTTTTGGCTGCTAATGAAGTTTTTGTTTCTCCACTTTCTATTTTAAAACTTTGGTAAGAGCGAATACTTGCTTTTCCAATTGCAATTGTTTCCATTCCCCTACAGAACAGGCTGAGCTTATAAGAGAACTGGAACCTCTTTCCTTTGCTATAGAAAAATAAATAGATTTCTTTAATCACATGGAAAGAAAAGTGAGTTAATAGTGTTTACATATATTAATGAATAGGATTCATATAGCTACGCCCAGAAACATAGCTATGCATAAAAATCTATATTTTTATCTTGCATTTAAATTCAGCAAGGAATACAGACTTTCCGACATCATACCCCACCTCCTGACTTCGTTTGATCTAGAAAGGGCGTCTATAAACCACAGCCTGAAGGCCAAGTCCATCTGACTGCCTGTTTTTGTAAATAAAGCTGTTTGAAATACCTACTTGTTTATAAACATTGCTGCCTTCCAGCTGCAAAGGCAAAGTTAAGTAGTTGAGACAGAGACCACATAGTCTTCAAACCTAAAGTATTTACTATCTGACCCCTTACAGGAAAAGTTTGATGATCTTTTATTTAGGAAAAGAGATCTTTTGGTTCTATCCCATTTAAATCATGTTTAACAAAGCATGTTAAACAAGCAAGTTATTTTGAAAATAACTTTCAGTGGGATAACTGAGATGAGGACTACAATGAGCATAGAATAAGATTCTGACCCTGCAGAACTTTGAAAAAGGTTTTATGCGTCTTAAACCTCTGCTGTTTCTACCCAAGCAAAGTCTTTGAATGGAATGGTCAAATAATAACAAAAAATCTCAGGTAATTTATTCATGTTTTGAATTTTTTTTTTAACTTGGAAAGCTCCCTCTCCACTGACTTTTGATTTCCACTTATGGATTGAGAAATTAATTAATATTTCATTTTATTTTTATTGAATTACATTTGGGCCAGATGCATTACTCACAAAAGGTGGAATTAGGAATAAATGATAGTAAAGTTTTATAGCATATTCACCCATAAAATTGTCTCATTGCTTATATTTCTCCCCAGTTGGTCCTCCCCTCTGGTAGTTTCCCTCTGGTTGTTATGACCCTTCAGACAGTCTGGCAGCTTCAGTGCTGGTATACGGTAAGGGCTGGCTCACATCACATATCACTAAGTATTTGGGAGGAAGCCAGCCATCCCTGGCTATTGCCCCGTATCTTACTGTCGGACCTGGAGTTACATATAGTCATTCAAAAGGGTACAGTGAGGCAATGAGATTGGACATATGGATGGACAGAGATAGATAGATGATAGATATATGCATAGACAGGGAGATAGAGACAGAGATAGACAGAAGAGACAGACATACAGACAGAAAAAAGCACAGAGCTAGGATGTGACCAGATTAAATGACCCAGATTCAAGTTTTGCCCCTATACTTGCCTCAGCCAAGTCAGGGACTTCCCTGGAAACTCGGTCTCCTGCTGATATGTAATAACAATAGTGTGTCATAAGAACCTTACAGAATATTTTTAAGAGGCAACATGATGAAAATATCTGAAAGTACTTTTAAGTTATAAGTTGGTAAGTATAAAGTTATTAACATTGTGATAGGACTAAAAAACTACTTTTCATAAGAAAGTTCACAGCCTCTCTCATGGCCCAGAAAAGAGAATTCTAACATTGCTCAAGCCAATCCTCTCCCTCCTCCCTGCTTTCACACAGAGGGAAGTTTGAGCAGCTAGAGCGAGGACAGGTCCACGGGCACTGTGAAGGAATGGAGTGGGTGGAGGTGTACACAGGTAGGGGAAAAGACACCGGGATGAGAAATTGACGCAAGTCTTGGAGCTGCAGAGAAGAATCCTCCAGAGCCACTTCAAGGGTGAGATGGAAACAGAGAGGAGATACATAAGGGTTTTCATAAGTGCGGCTCAGGTGATATATTTGATTACCCTTCACAGGCTGAGAAATGCAGGCTAAAGATTGGTTATTTCAAAATTCTTTGTTGATGGAATTTATTTCTTTTAACCAGAAAACAGCAATGGGGACAGAACTGCCAGTGTGTGCATGCATTGTCATCATTAATTGGTCCAGGCTTATTTATACAGTATTAGTCTTATACAGTATTAGTCTTAGCAGGCCTGAATTTATGCAAATGTGTGATTTTAGGTGCCTGTTAGGCATATACTAAAAACTGCCTCATTTAAAAAGCTTTTCTCCAAAATCTGTTAGAAATGCTTATCATTTGTATTTGTCAGACAATGGCAGGGCACCATTTTCAGGGAGTCATAGTTAGAATATTAATTCAGAGACCTTAAAGTTGAGCGTGTACAAGGTGTGATGCATGTATAGCTTGAAAGAAAACACATATACTCCACCCCTTGTTTCTTAACACAAACTGAAGAGAATATAACACACACTCCCTTGTCCACTGTTGGTATGTGCAAGACTGAACCAGAAAGCTCATAAAGGATAAAAGACATTTTTAAAATGGAAATTTTTTACAAAGACATCAAGAAATCTGCTAGTCAGTCTTTAGGGAAGACTCCATGATTGAGTTAAGATGATGATAAACTTGCCCTGAAAAATTAAAAAAAAAAAATTAAAGTTCAATGGAGTAATAAAAACCATAGTTTTGAACATATTATGTAAAACAAAATATGTTTTACATGTTTTATTATTTCATTAATCACACTCAGTAACACTCGCATGATCATTACTGTATAGAAATAAGGTTGAGGTTTAGCAACCTGCCTATGATTACACATCTTATCAGTGATAGGACTAAGATTTGCACCTGGATGTTTTGGTCCTAAAGCCCTGGTTCTGCCAAGCTGTCTTCCACTCCTGGCCTACTGGCAATGTCAAGCCAGCAGGCCTCCAGGTGAGAAAGTGAATTATCACATTTTAAGACTGGTTGAAGGCCCCACTGCACCGATTTTATAAATGAGGCTCTGAGAAATTAAGTGACTTTTCCAGGGACACATAATTAATTAGTGAATGGTCTAGAATCCTAATTTCCTGAATTGCATTTATATTTATTTTTCAAACTGCAGGTCATATAAAAGAAGCAAATAGTGCTGGGAGCCTCACCCTAAGGAGCATTGGAAAAGGCTTACTAGCTTCCCCTAATGCTTCTGATTCTTAATTTTTTTATATTAGTATCTCCTAGTCATCTTGCCATTTTTTGCTATTTTCTATATCAAACAAATGTGCCTGAAATTATGACTTTTGTATATTATTCTTTTCATGGCTGCTAGAGGAGAATCCAAGTACATTAGTTTCTTAGGGCTGCCATAAAATTTGCACTCTGGGAGGCCAAGGTGGGCAGATTGTTTGAGCTCAGGAGTTCTAGACCAGCCTGATCAAGAGTGAGACCCCCATCTCTATTAAAAACAAATAGAAAGAAATTAGCTGGACAACTAAATATATAGAAAAAATCAGCCAGGCATGGTGGCGCATGCCTGTAGTCCCAGGTACTCGGAAGGCTGAGGCAGGAGGATTGCTTGAGCCCAGGAGTTTGAGGTTGCTGTGAGCTAGGCTGACGCCACTGCACTCTAGCCCGGGCAACAGAGTGAGACTCTGTCTCAAAAAAAAAAAAAAAAATTACCGCAAACTTTGTGGCTTAGAAAAAACAGAAATTTGTTTTCTCACAGTTCTGAAGCCTAGAGTACAAAATCAAAATCAAGGAGTTGGCACTGTCGGTTCCTTCTGGAGAGTCTGCTGGAGAATCTATTCCATGCTTTTCTCCTAACTTCTGGTGGCTGTCAGCAATTCTTGGTGTTCCTTGGCTTGTAGCTGTTTAACACCAATCTTTGTCTTCATCATTATTTGGCTCTGTGTCTCTGTGTTTTCTCCTTTTTTGCCTCTTGTAAGGATACTGCACATTGGATTCAGGACCATCCTAAGCCCAGGATGATCTCATTCTGAGATCCTTAACTTAATTCCATTTGCAAAGATTGTTTCTAAATCAGGTCATATCCATAGGTACTGGGTTAGGACTAGGGACACAATTCAACCCATTATAGTTGCAAAGGCATTGTGAACCATAAGGGCATTAACTAAGTCCATAAGAGTGACAGGCTCTGTACACTGTGTTCCAATACTAATCAAAAGGGGAGTTTTCATCCTTGCCTCTCAGAATCATGGACGTGTGTGCTACCAGCTGGGTTCCCCAAGGATTTAATCATTCAGACCTGGCCATGGTAGGATAGGTAGAGGTTCTTGGAAATATAGATTGTGATCTGAGCCCCAATAGTTTTCCACCATCATGGCCTTGAGTAAGTTGTTAAATGTCTTTAAGGTTTAGTTTCTTCTTCTATAAGATGGGAAAACAATAGTTACATCTGCAAACAATCTGATGACTACATATAAAAGTACTTTGTAGATTACACAATAGCAACTTTTATTATTAGCTAGTTCAAAGTCCAAATAAAAAATTCGGTTTCCTCTTCTGTTTTGAGCACCTTTTCCTTCTTTTGCTCTTTAAGAATAAGCATGATTCCCACAGTATTTTATGAAGACTTTTTTTGTGTTTCAAACTTGGCACAATCTAAAATGGCTTTCTGTATTTTATATTTACATTGAAATGATTACATGCAGGTGTGTATAGGAAAGCAGAGGTGACATTAACAGCAGTTAATTTAGGAAATCAAATATTTCATAAGTAGGAGACATATCTAAATATTTCGCTACATTCATGACTCACAATATGGCTTATCCTAATAGCAGATAAACAAGAAAAAAAAGAGAGGGAAAAGTTAAATGTCTTTGGCAAATACCATGTAAACGTGTCCTTCTGAAAACATTTTCATGATCATTTAAAAGGAAATGAATAATATAATTCAAAAATATAAATAGATGATCATATTGGACTGCAATGAGAGCAGATGTTTTAAGTTATGTAAAATCTTACCCCATCTGGTAAACAGTAAAAATGTCTCAACAGCAACCCACAGATGAAATGTTGCCAATAAAGCATGGATAGTGGGGATTGAGTAGAAGTCAGTTTTTCTGGATCACTTCATAAAATGCTTAAAGGCTATTAATATGCATCTAATCATTTCACCCCCTACAGTGATTGTCATCCCAAAAATTATTCTCCAAAATTCTAGAAATTTCAGCAGACAAATTTTGTGATAAATTTCACCATAGATCACATTTGTTAAACAGCTCATTTTCTCCCAGAGGACCTTGAACCTAGAAATCTGTCCTGGAGTGGTTATATGTTTAAGTTAATTAAAACATTTACTCCATCTCCAATCTAATCAGGATGAGTACCAATAAGATAGAATAAAATTAGAGACGAGCCAGACTCCCACTGCTGCAGATTCCATTCTGTCTGTGAAGAGTAGGTGGATCTATCAGGAACATTTGGTTTATGTCAGTTTGCCTTATAGCTGGGTTTCATTGTGTGAACTATTTCCAGCCTTTTCAGCTACAAATAGGTGGCTACCAATATAAATGTGCTGCATTATTTCAAGTTGAATTATTACCAGAAAACTTTTCTAAGAGCAATGGAGTAGAATATCTTCAAGCATAAGGTCTGTTCTTTAGAGTCTCCTCCATTTGGGTCTAAAAGGTATTATTCCCGTCACATCTCTTGTCCCCATTTTTAAACTGTTCTAGGGAAACCCAGGTACCATTTCATTGATTCATTCTAACTGGAAGAAAGGCCAGCAAAGCTTCCCCACACTACAAAGAGATCTGTAAAAAGTTAAATTAATTATTCCTAGGTATGTGCAGACTTCTGCTTAGAACAATGAAAGAATTTCTTGCATTTATGAGGAGTAACCCTGAAGGAAGAGATAAATAAAGTAAATGGAGGATATTTTAATTGCAAGGACAAGTTATTGTGCTAATTGTAATAAATGTGTTCTGTGCATTCAATTAAATGGGTATCGTATGCACACAACCAGATACCACCCCACGCCCCAGTGTTCTATTTATACTAGAAGATTATTTAGCCAAACTTTTCCCATAAATTAGTAGAAATGAAAGAATTAAAACTAACTGGCCAAGACAATGAACATGAAAAATTTTAATTAAGTATTCTTTTATTTTTAATGGTTTCCTAGTTGTATTCATTGAGTCCTTGAAGGCTGTGCAAATGCTTCACGTGAAGAAACAAAGACCATTAATATGCAATTCAAGAAGAGTAAATAAGCCCTCTTTGTATGAAAAGATAGTTTAATTCAACAAATATCTACATTATCTTTGAAAAATATCAATCATACAATATTACATTGCTGCTTAAAGCAATCCAATGGCTTCCCACTGCATTTAAAATTGAGTCCAAACTCCTTGCCTTGAGTGATCTGGCACCTGTCTAGCTGCCCATCTCTACCTCATTCCTCTCTTCCCATTACCACAAAATCACTCTAACTTGTACAGTGACATCCTTGCATAAGCCAAGCTTTTTCCTGTCGCAGGATTTTACTGATCCTACTCTCCAGCATGCTTCATTTGGCCACTCCATTTCCCTTTCTCATCCCCCAGGCTACAACTACAAAGATACCAGCTCCTACACCCTGTCTAATGACATATCCCCCATCCCAGGGATTCTCTTATCCCATCACCCTGTTTGTTTGCTTTATGGAATATATCATAATTTATAATTATTTTATTTGTCTGCTTCCTGTTTATTGTTTTTCTTCTATCACCAGAATATAAACTCCATGAGAACCAAAAACTGTGTACACCTTCTTCTTTTCTTTGTTTCCTTGGCTCCCATTAAAATGAGCTCAGTAAATGTCCTTTGGGTGTGCTGGTTTCTGAAAGAGAGACATAGTGATGAAAAGGATTCATTGTTCTCAAGGAACTTACAGTGTGAAAGGGAGGGGCGATAGAAGCACAACTAGAACGCAGAGAGGGATGTGAGAATGTTAAAACTAGGGAATGGAAGCAAAATGCTCTGGGAACAGAATATAGGCAGTAATGATCTGAATAGGGTTGTGAAAAAGATGAAATGAGGAAAAGGTGAAATTTGAATTGGATCATTAAATGATCACATTCGGGACAGAGGCACAGAAAGATATAAATACAAGAGAGCCTGCAGAACGACGGGCGGTTTGTGACTTTGTGAGGGCTGCGACATTGGGGGTATGTGATGGAAGAGAGGGGGGAGCAACGCCAGGAGGGTGGGGTGGGGGCTGAGGGCAGGGAACAGGAATGCTTTGCTGAGATGTTCAGATCAACCTTTGAGGGCGCTCAGGGAATTGTCACCTCTGCAGAGAGGATGCCGTGCGACCTGTATGGAAGTGCACACTCTAAGAGAGCCAGAGCAAAGGGAAGCCCACAGAAGGCCTCGCTGCACAGTGTGCTCCGCTGCCTTGATGAAACCCTTTTCCCGTCCCTTAATCTCTGCTTGCCTCAGCATCTCAGCCTCTTGATTGAATAAGCCCTACAGGGATAATGCGTCTATCCACTGTGTCTCAAAAACGAAATCTAACATTTCGCCCTCTTTAAGTACATTTCATTACAAGTAGTTACCTTTCCTACCCCCCCCCACTCCCTACTCTCAAAGGCTCTGGTGAATGATAAAGGAAGAGAAATAAGGGCTTAGATATTTGAGGTTTATGCTCCTAAGTAATGTTTTTAAACCTGTGTCTAGTTTTATCAAGAGAAGAAATCGGGCAATTTTTCACAGGGTGAAGATAACGGCTTATGCCGGTGGCAGTTAAAGTGTCTTCCGTGCCCCTCTCGCTTTAATGTCGACGACAGCAGCGCTAAACCTCGGCCTGACAAAGGGTGACACAGTCAGCGACTGTTTTACCAAGATAAGAATAAAGGTGAAAATAAGTCTTTATGCTCTCGGCACCTATGTTCTACTCTGTGATAGCAAGAAGCCCATCTATGAGCTTTTTTGAAAGTGGGTTTCTAGTGGATGTAACAGAAGGAGATTTTTAAGTCATCAGAAATAACACCAAAAATCCCCTTGAGTAAGACTTGTATTCTTCTGGATTCCTTTTGAAATCTGCTAATCATTTAAATCTTAATGCTACAGGATTCAACATTTTTAATGTGGAGAGTTTGGGTTCCCCTGTATCTTCCTACTACCCATAATGACAGCATTTCTGTGATACTATTTCTAAACATAAACATCGTTAGTGAAGTTCACCATTACTTTGTTATGAAGACTTTCATAACTTGATCAAGCTGTAATGCTAGGGCTGGCCTTTAATGCAATTATCTAAATTGTGTTACTCTGAACCTACCTGCCTTTAACCGCACACACACACACACACACACACACACACAAGTAAAATACATAAAAAACTTCTGCATCATTTATATGAGGCTTTTGTAGCTGCACATCTTATAACATTTATGTATTAAAATAGGATGACTGATCTAGAAGCCTGGGTTGGGGCTTGAGGATAGAGCAATCTCCTTAAGGAAATTCTTGTGATGCCCTGGTTCAAGGACTTGCTTATCTTTGAACTCCTAGAGTCTCTAAACTTCAGGTTGGGGGAACATGGGTCACATGGATGAAGATTTTCCATTTTCATGTGGTCTTTCACACTCGACAATAAGATTATATCTCCTCTATGTGTCCACAGTGACTACATAGCAAATAGTAGACAAATGTTAGAATGGATGGTATAAGAAGACGAAAACGTTGGAATCTGTGAACTTTGAACAGTATAGGCTTTGTCAAGACTCCAAGTTATATCAATATGCCAGGTGTATTTAGAAATGTAGAAAAAATACTCATGCTCTCTACAACGCTAGTCAGATCTTCTCTCGCAGTACTTAAAAACTTTCAATGGCTTAGCATTGCATTCAAAATTATTTTAAAGTATTTTCTGATTCATGCTGGTCCTATTCCTACCTCTGCATGTCTTTCTTTGACAAGTGCATGAAAGGTCAGCTGGAATTCAAATCTCATCAATTTACCACTAATAGCAGGAAGGCACACTTTAGATTTTAAACAACGAACGTCTTTCCGTGGCTAAAAAGTCCCTTCCTGATCTGACTTTCTGTCCATCACGTGTGGTTCTTTCCTCTGCCCCATGCATTCTGAATACTCAAGTACATCTTCAGTTCTTAGCATAAATGCAGGTCTTGCCCACTATCAGGTTTGCTGCACCCTTTGTTTGGAAGGCTTTCACCTTCTCCACGCCACTACTTTCATAACTAAATCTTTTTATCTTAGGTCCCAACAAAAAAGTCACTTCTTTCTTGAGATCTTTTCTAATTACCTAAATTAGGTCAAATATTATGTTGTTTGATTATTTGCTTGTTTTATAATCTCCACCTCTTATTGGCTCCCTCGAAGGGCTTTAAGTATAACTGTCTAATCCATTTATTTCTGCACATCCTTACTGTTACGTGTGTGTGTTTCCCATCTGTCACATTAAAATGTCTGCCCCATGAAGACAGTGCCCCCTTTCTGTCTTGTTCACCAGCATTTCCCTAGCAACCAGCAGAGGGCCTGGAAAATGTCTGTTGATTTTAAAATGGAAGAGTAGGTGCCAGGCAACTGGAACTCTACCATTTCCTCCTAACACGCCATCTCTGCGGGAACATTTTTAAGTAAAATTATTTTAAAGTATCTTCTGACCCACATTGTTCAGACTATTCTTGGAGCAATGAGTCATTAACATCTCTAGCGTAAGGGTAGAGTGACTGGCTACTTGGGCCGGTTGGACCCATTTAAGTACAATACATCTGTAGGTACAATTTCAGGTCATTTTGGTGAGTATAAAATTGCATACTTAAAGGGAGCACTCCCTTTTGGAAATGTGGCTCATTAGTAACAACGGGGAGTAATGGAGTGTGATCACAGCCTCAGTGCTTTCCTCTGAGGCAATGGCGCCTTGGGGCCACAGTCTAATAACTAATCCCCACTTGCTAGCACCAGGGCTCACCTCCACTTTAGGAACTGGCAAACTCTGCCTGAGGGCAACAGCCATATGTCTTGCTCCTGGCCTGCCTCGTTTCACAGAATTATAGACCTTTCCTTCAGTTTCGGAAGCACATTGTCTCTTATTTAGCTAATAAAGAACAATCTAAATATCCATCACGCATACCAGATGCATGCTCTCAGCTGTCACAGAAAATACACGTTTGTTATTAACAGATCTCCCCCGATTTTACACATTCAGGTTTCAGTTTTGTATAAGTTGATACACTTGGTTAGGGCTCATTTTAACTTCTTGACAGTTGCTTTGCTTGTTTAAAATTCTCAGAGCACATACGGTATGGAGATGAAATGCGCAAAGTCCCTAAGAAATTTAACTGGAAAGGCGACGGCTTTGTCTGTCAGTTTATATCAGAAATCTCGGTTCATATTCCTACCTCTGCATGTCTGGCTTTGAGAAGTGCACGAAAGGTCAGCCGGAATTCAAGTCTCATCAAGTTACCCTTACCAGTAAAGAAGGCACACGTTAGATTTCGAACAACTAACAAGTGTTTTGTCACTTCTCGAGTTGCTTGCGAGGCAGGTCATGTTGTTTGACAGTGTAATAGCCACGTAAAGGCACTTCAGTTGTCCAATTGAAACTTTACCGAACTCATGGGTTTTTGAGTATACTCAGTACTCTCAGAAAGTTTGGCATTGCTAAAAACTGAAATAAAGTGTTAGTATAAGCACAGCCTTGAAAGGGCAGGTTTCACAACAATATTAGCAGCATCAAGTAAATACCTGGAGGAAGTACAGAGATTGAGCACTCTAGTTAGCAGGAAAGATGTGCGCATAAAAAGTTAAAAGACAATATGTGGTAAGAGCACAAAAGTAAGTGAAAGTATATCCCTTCCATTATTTAAACTTCACTGTGGTATTCCATTGCATCTGGAAAAAAAATCTAAGCTCATTAGCAGGGTCTGTACAACTCCCCGTGATTGTGCAGCACCATTTCTCCATCCTCTTGCTCTCTCACTCTCTTTCCTCATCCACTCCTTGCCAAGCTTGTGTTTTGTTTGTTTTGTTTTGTTTTGTTGCCACAGAGGCTTTGCACTAACTGTTCTCTCTGACCAAAGGTTTATTACCTTAAATTGAAGAAAAGATCTCAGCTCACCACCTTCACCCCGTTTCCTTTCCTTCACAGTGTTTACTATAATCTGAAATTATCCTGTTTACTTGTGTATTGTCTCTCCACTCCAGAATGGAAGCTTCATGAGAGCTGGGGTTTTGTGTATCTTATTTTCTCCTATATCTGCAGAACCTCCATCTGCCACACTGTGTGTTTAACAGATGTGTGTTGAATGCATAAATTAATAATAAATATTATTAATAAAATGTGAATACTAGTAGAAAATACCTTCAGACTTTTATGTATTAAACAGTAGCATTTAACAGTGCTGTGAGGAAAGCATAAAATAAGTGGAATAATACAAGAGCTAGAGCAGTTGAGGAAAGAAGGCAATCCCATGGGACAAATCCACCAGAAAAGCACCCCTAGGTAGATGGGCTGTAAAGAAAGGGTGAATCTGGGGACAGAAGGCTTGATGACAGGATTTTCTGGAAACCGATATGAAGGCAGAAGCAATGCATACAGCATGTTGGAGGTCATATAAATCAACCACAAGTTATAGGAGAGGGTTCAAGTCAGAAAATAATGGGAAATGAGATCAGAGCCCCTGAAGGAGACGGCTTTGAATACTAGGTTCAGAAAGTGAGAGTATTCTCGAGGATTATAAGCATAGATAATAAAATTACAGACAAGCCAGAAAATGGTCACCACAATTATCATGAAGTGTTGTCTGTGGGTGAGGATAAGTGTTGCCGCCTTCTGACGTCAGAGGGAAACACGATCACAGCAGGCTGCGTGGGAAGCTTCTAGAGCACTGTCAACCTCCTATTTACTGATCTGGCTGGTGCTTGTACAAGTATCTGCTTTACAAGTATTCTTTAGAGTGTATATTACTATAGAATGTAGAGTGTATATGAGTATATATACTCATATGTATTTAAAATGATTTTTTGTGTGCATACTATCTTTTGGAAGAAAACATCATTTTTTGAAAGGCAGTAAAACGTGGAGGTTGGGAGGGTGGGCACTGGTGTCAGACTGCTGTGCCTGAACATCGGCTTTGCCATTTAAAAATTGTGTGCTTATTTCTTTGTCCCCGTGAGCCTCAGTTCTCTCCTTGGAAAAAATGGGGATAACATACTACCCACTTCATGGATTGTCATGAGAATTAAATAAAATAACCCAGGCAAACGATTTAGTAGAGTGCCTGGCAGATGGTAAACGCTCATTCTTGGTATGTATTCATATAAATTTTATGGAATTTTTTATCCAAATTGCATATTTGAATCCCGTGTTCACTAGGTTGTCTGTCCACAAACCCAAAGAAGTGCCATATTACTGCTGAATGCACTGATACACCTAAGGAGAGTCAGTTGACAAGACTCCATCCTAGTACCTACCTACTTCATGGGGGCTACCCCATGTCCCCACGAAAGATCACAGAAACTCCAGAAACTCAAGGTTTGAAGATTCGTGAGGATGCTAGGTTTCTAAGATGCAATACCTTCCTAAAATGGGTTATTGCTAAACTACTGCTCTGAACCCCAAACTAAATCTGAGACCTTGTGGGATTAATATACCAGTTATATTATTATTAAGAATTTGTTTTCATATGTATGCCATCTAAAATCATATCACAATGTACACACATACCAATATTGCTGCTTTCAGCAATAAGGATTGTTTCAAATTTCATGTGTATATAGCACTTATTAAGTTCCAAACCTGTTTTGGGGATTTTATAAATATGAATTTGCTTAATTGTCATAATTACCCTTTGAGGTATTGAAGGTTTTAATGTAGGGGAGTAATAAGTGTCCAGTTAAAAAACATGTCAACATATCAGAATCACCTAGAACACTAAATTGAATAGTTTTCTAGGACTGCTGGACCAAAGTACCACAAACTGGGTGTCTTAACACAGCACAAATGCATTGTCACACAATTCTGGAGGATGGAAGTCAAAGACCAAGTTGTTGACAGGGCTGGTTCCTTCTGCCGGTTATGAGGAGGAATTCATTCCATGCCTCTCCCATAGTTGCTCGTGATCACTGGCAATTTGGGGCATTCCCTGGCTTGTAGAAGCATCACCATGATCTCTGCCTTCACAGAGCATTTGCCCTGTGTGCATGTCTGTGTCCAGATTTTCCCCTTTCTATAAATACACCAGCCATATTCCAGCAGGTGGGAACCTGCAGCCTCAAGGCCACATGTGATCCTCCAGATCCCCAAGTGTGGCCACTCAGCAGAATCCAAACTTCACCGAACAAATCCCTTTATTAAAAGGATTTGTTGTATAAAATTTGGATTCAGCCAAAAGGCCACACTCAAGGATCCAGAAGGCCACATGTGGCCCCAAGACCATAGGTTTTCCACCTCTCTGAATGACCCTATTTCTAAATAAGTTCACATTATAAGCTATTGGAGGTTAGGACGTCATCATATGAATTTGGGGAGACACAATTCAACCTATAACATCTTATAAGTGGTTAAAAACAAAGAATCCTATTTAGTCACACCCTCCAGGGATGTGCCTGTGTTGTAATAAACTTCGTGGGTAATTATGGCCCAATCATTCTGTGACCAGTCCATGCTGGGGAGTTAAATTTGGAAACAATCAACATAGCCAAGGGGAAAATTTAATTCATCACAGGGTTTATGGGAAGTTGGGATGCTCTGACTATAATCACTCAGGCATGAGGAGCCTAAGATTTTCAGTGAAAATCTTAGCAATGTGAAGGGAGTATGACTGTAAAGAATGCATGAACTAGACTTAATGAACATTTGAGTGGAAGGAACAGGTAAGGAAGGAGTCAAGTATGGCTTTGGGATTCAAGACTTAGTAGCTGCAAGACTGATGAAAATGTTGAATAATTCCAGAAAGAGATAATGATCTTCCCCTTTTCACAATTGAAATGAACATGTATGAAGTGCTCAGTGAGGGAAAGCACTGCCCTAGATGCCAGAAATTACAAAGTTAAGTTGAGTCATGCCTCACTCCAAGGAGTTGACAGTCTATTCTGAGGGGAGGCAGATAAACCATTACAATACAATTTGGTAAGGGCTGTAATTAAGAGGGAGCTCCCATTTAGGGGAGGAATTCAGAAAAAGATGGTGGATTCCTTTAGAGTAATTCAGCAGTGACTTCAGGCTCAGGTATTCAGGAGGTTTAGAGTTGGGAGAAATCCCATGTGTTGACATCTTGTCCTACAGAATAAAAGTGAATTGAAGGTGAGAACAGCTTCAGTCCTGGTACAACAGGACCCAGATGCAGGGCTGCAGATTTTATCCCTTCTTATTATACAGGAAAGTACACAAGTCATGGAAAATATTGAAGGCCAAGTGGTCTTCTTCCATCTGATGATGTTCCCCTTTTACATGTAAATGATTTTGGTTTTGTATTTGTTGTTCCCAGTTTTTTCTCTTTGATATCTAAGATATTTAATATGGGCTAGAAACTCACTGAGGTTTTATAAAGAAACAAATATCATAGATGTCAAAGAAATTCATAGAACTTCCGAAATTATCTGCCAAGTCATTGCCATCCCTAGTCCTCCGGGACGGTGTGTTTGATGTAGAAAAAGGTTGTATTAAAATCAAAAGTCAGTAACCTATTAATACTCAACTGAGCCTTTTCTGGGATTATTTTTGATCGTTGCAGGTCTGTCTACGTGTTTTCAAAAGGAAACCGTATGTGCTTATCTCCTAGAGTTTCCCAATTTATTTTAAAAAAGGATACAGATCTGAGCAAAAATTAGGAAGCTGCAGAGAGCAGAAGGAGAAGCATCTTTACACATTGGTTCTCTTGTTTCTGGCTCCTTCTGAGTAAAACCGATGCTGGTCTCTGTGGGCACAGCCCTGCCAAGGTTGGGGAGGATTGAGTCTTGCCATTCCACAGTCTTGTTTACTTAGGCTTCCTTCCAGAACTTACAGTAATTATTTATACCTTTCCGATTATATTAGTTTCCTATTGCTGTAGTTACAAAAAATAAAAAAAATAATAATAATAAAATAAAAAATAGAACTACTGTAAAAAAATAAATAAATAAATTTCCACAAACTATGGCTTATAGCAACACAAATTTATTGTCTTACAGTCCTGTAGGTTAGAAACCTGACATGGGTCACAGTGGGTAAAAGTGTGTTTGTTAAGGTGTTGTCAGGGCTGCATTCCCTTTTGGAGCCTTGAGAGGAGGATTAGTTGGTTTCCTTGCTTTTCCACCATCTAGAGGCTGCCCCCATCCCTTGGTTCATGGCCTATGCCTCCATCCTCAAAGCTTATCGCTCAAATCTCTGCTTCCATAGTCACATCTTTTCTGATTCAGTTCCTCATGTTTGCTTCTTATAAGAAAACCTGTGATTACATTGATCTTACCCAGAGTTATAACCCAGAATAATCTTTCCATCTAAAGATATATAATCTTTCCATCTCAGAATAATCTTTCCATCTCCTCTTACCAGGTAAGACAAAATATTCATAGGCTCTTGGGAGTAAGACATGGTAATCTTTGGAGGACAAGGGAAAATTATTCACTTATCACACTAAGGAACTGTTTACAAGTTTTTGGTTCTCTTGATTTTCAACCAAACTCTACTCACTACTCTAGGAAAAGCACATCTTCATCTGGTAGAGAGAGCCTATTAGTTATGCCTGAGAAAGAAATTGGACCCAGTTTGCACAGGCTTTGGAAAGCTCGACTCCCAGCAACCACCAAATGGGTGTTTCAGCTACGATATCCAATTTTTTTTTTAAAGGAAGAAAGCAGCCATGATTAATCACATACTGAAATTAAGCATGTCGTTGCACCATTAACTTCAATGTAAATTTCTTGTATCTCCAGCAGAGTCTAGCATATTGTCTTGTACATAGTAGGTATAGAGTAATTTTAATTAATATTAATTGAAAGAACTAGCTTGTTATGAAAATAAGGGTAATTGTGTCTACCAACATTTTTGCATGGCAGTATCAAAATTAAATTTTTTAAAAGGGTTTTAGTCAGATTGCAGGTTCATAAAAACACTCATTTTCAGTTATTACCGGAAAACTGGGAGTTTCAACTTGGTCCTCCAAACTTTTTAAAAGACAAATTAAAGCAAAAACAAACAAAAGCATGTATTTATAACAAGTTGCCACTCGTTAGAGTATTTGTTACAAGCATATTTTCCTAAACACTTAACTTGAATGCTTCATAATGACCACTGAAGGTAAAATATTTTAAAGCAAATTGATCCACTTTCCTGACACAGGAAAGTGTAGTCTATGGAGTTAGATGTACTAACTCGATGCTACCCAAATAACATGTTTTATCTTTTGCTTGCGATCTCCTCTCATTCTTCCCTAAAATAAATGTGGCCACTGAACCTTGTTCAGTTTGTTTCATTTTTCATGAAAATCAAGTTCCATTCATATCTCCATGTCCTATGAGCTAGTTGTAAATCTGAATATAGGTAGGAGAAAAGTCATTTCCTCACTCCTATGCTTTAAAATTTTCACCCCACAAATCAACGATAATAATGAAAATAATCATAATAATAAAAAGGCCTAAAGTTTCTCCAACCCCTCCATCTGATGCCGGATGAGAAAGCAGTAGCCATTCTTACCACCACCAAACATTTCTGGGTCTAACAACCTCTTAGTTCTATAATCTCAAGGTAAAAAAAAAACCTTTTTCTTATGCACCTTTTAAAATTAATAGTTTATAATACATTCTCTTTCTGGGAGTGGGAGAATGAACTACTAAAACGAATGCTTATTTGTTCCCTCTGCTGAAAATGTCTAATGTTAGAAGAAGAAACTTTGGTTTCCACAGAAAATATTGGCTTCCCCATTAGCCATCTGCTAGATGGTGGGAATGTTCTGTGTGGCTTTCTCAGCTGGAACATTTGGAAAATGAATATATTGTTGCAAAAACTCACATTGTTGGCCATAATGTTTGTGATAATGTTGTTGACTTACCAGCTGTCCTGGAAATTCCTGGGGTGGAAGTATTTCCAGTCATTCCAAACGCCTCTGTCATGTTGTGGAATGGTGTTTGGTATATGTGACTCTAGCTGCTTCTCATCGTTTACTGTGGAAATTTCCATTCAGCCTATCATTCTGTAGGCTAAAACAAGACGGAAATAGATTCCATTGAACGTGTTATCCCAAACCGTACGCTGATACCCAGTACATAAAAGATCTATTATTTGCCATTTTTTTCAAAATAATTCCTTCCCCAACCCCAACAGCACACATCTATGCATATGTAAGATTAAATAGCATGACCTTCATTGTACTTGTCTCCAGCTGGTACAGAAGCAACAAAGTCTAACAGCTGAATGCTTTGCTCGCTCATTACGCCTAAGGAGTTTGTTTGAAATGTGAATAACCTCTGTTTTCAGTCTGGGCCTTCTCTTTTGAAATTAGATTAATGGAGTGATGAAAAAGTGAAAAAGTCTTCCACACTTTCGCATGCAAATAGAGTAGACGTTGTCTCTTGCAAATGGAATTATCTCTTACCCGCCTGATTCTCTACCTGCTTCCATTTAAAGCAACAGAACTCTCTGAGCAGAATGAGCACTTGTTCTAAATGGAAATCCATTTTAATATTCCATAGAATTCTGCACTTGCCGAACTGCACCTCGTGATTAATTCTGATCTTTTACTTCTGTCAAAAAGAGATAGTATGAGGGCTTGTATCCTCGAAGATATTTAAAGGGCAGCAATTTATCTTTGAGGTCCCTATTCTACCACACAACTCCTGTTCATTCCCTCCTTAAAGTTTACATAGCGTCACAACACAGGTGTGGCCTCTCCAGTCCTATGTCACTCAGTTTTACCAGCATCCTCTGACCTGTCCATCCTCTGGCCTGGCATTCTGCCACCAACCTATACAATCATTACTGAGATAACCTCTCCCATTGGCCCCTTTTGGTCTAGGGGTTCTTGCTGTTGCTTCAATATATGAGACATGATGGCATGTATTCTTAGATGGGCCCCCAACCATCCTCTCGCTAGGCTTTTCCATTGTGGAAGTCTCCATATAGAAAGTGGGTTTGGTCACCTATTCCCTGAGGTCTCACCCACCCTTCTTAGGTTGCACTGCCTCCCTATCACTCCTGCTGTGACCAAAACCCAGGATCCTGTCTCTGGGGCCCCCTGAGGTCTCTGTTTTCACTTCCCTTTTATTCCTCTTCACTCCCTTTATTCCATTTCATTCCTTGGAGAATTTGCTAATCTCAGGGGCATGGGCTCTATCAGAACAATCTCCTTAAACAAACACGGTTTGAAGACCTAAACTTGTGTATGTTTTTTTCCCTTCATCCTTTCCCTGAGATGAAAATTACAAAACCAACTGTCTGCTTGAATGCAGGAATGAGGTGGGAAAGCAAACATAAGAAGAAGACATTTAAAATCATGTTAATATCTCAAAAATATCATTAAATCCCAACCAGGTTCATTGCCCACTGCGCAAGGGGAAGCCAATACATTGAGACAGCAGTGGTTACAGCAGATAAAGAGTTTAATTTCACAGACGTTACGTAAGGAGATAGGAGGGAGTTCTCAAATCCATCTCCCTGAGAATTTGGGAGAAAGGTAAAGATAGTATGGTGGGCAAAGGTCTAGGCAGTTAGGTCTGCCGATTGGCTAGGTTCAGCCCAGAACCATAGGGGTGTAGAATTGTCTTCTTGTGATGAGACAGTGTCTGGTTGGGAGTTCCAAGACCAGTTGAGTCAGTTCCTTTTCATGGCTACTGGTCTGGGTGGATCATCCAATCCACCAGAATGCAGGGCCCGGAAGAAAACTGGCGTTAGGTTTCACAAGGGTGATGTTATCTATGGGAGCAATGAAGAAAGCTAAGAATGTTATGACCATCAGCTACAGCTACATGACTCCTGAAAGCAACTAGGGGACAATGGCTGGAAATTATATATATATATATATATATATATATATATATATATATATATATATGCCCATACTATAGAGTTCAGTCCCCTACCATAGTTCCCACCTTGTGAAACTTCATTAGTTTTATAAAGGGCAGTTTCAATATTATGCCACCACCTGACTGTAATCAGAACAAATAAACAAATAGAAGAGAAGGCTGAAATGGAGGAAAGAGGACTGATAACCATAACAATAATTTTATGATATTCAAAGAACTGTGCTCCAACCACCTTTCATAGAGGCTGGTATCTACAAAGCACACTTCCAGATTGATGGGCTTCACCATGCCCTGTCCACGTAAACCCAGTCTTGGTACTTATAACTTTGAATTTGTTAAAAATCACCAAGCCTTAGTCAGTCTATGATTGAATGAATGCATAAATATAAACTGGTGGCCAGAAAAATGTTGACCACCCTCTCTTTGTCCTTCAACAGCCTATGTTGTTCTGATGGAAATTTTCTTACTAGTAAGTGTTCTCTACTTTGGGAATATCTACATAAAAAAGAAAAATCATGGAAATGTAGGGCCAAAGAACCTCAAAAATTATCTAAGCCAGTGATGTTTTCATGTTGACTATACATATCTGTCACCTGGGGAGATTTCACAGATGTACATATGTCCCACCCAACCTGGACTGATTGGATCAGAATCTCTACAGGTGAGCACCTATGGTTGGTATGTTTTAAAGCTCCCCAGAGATTCTAACACACACTGGAAGTTAAGAATCATTCCCACCCACCTCTCCCACATATATAGGTAGGTTGTGATTTCTTGAAAGTACATCATCATAAGTAAAAGCAACAGCTTGAAATTACTTCTCCTAATCCTTTGTTGTAGAGTGCATTCTTCTCACCATACCCCACCAAATATCCACACTTAAACAAAATGTTTTAGAGTGTGCAAAAAAAAGATTCTGCCCCAGTTTATTTCAATGTTCAAGAGAACCCATTCGAATAGTATCAAATTTTATTCACATGGCTTTCCCGCTTCCAAAGCTCTAACTTTTGTTCTTATTCCTCCAAAGAATGACTCCACAGCCCGCCAACCCCACTCCATCCTCATGTTTGATAAATGTTAACCAACACATTTATGAGATGGCATTCCATTCCAGAATGACATTTAAAAGCTCTGAAGTTTAATCGCCGTGGATAACCATTGATCATTGCCGGGAGGCCCCTGGGACGGTGGACTTTGAGGTGTGCCATCCATCTCATGGCGGCACTGTGGCTGGCCGCCTTCCGCGTGTCATCTCCGGTTGTCGAGGCTGATGGAGATCGGCTGCTGCACTTTGAAAGTGCCTCCTGTTCTCTCACCTGCTCTGCATGACTACTGAACTGAGCCGTGTTGTGACAGTCTGCCTGCTCTTCCCTGTTCAGATTAATGAATACAGCTTTAGCTGTTAATGCAAAGCCAGTCAAGCTGATATCCAACAATTAGAGACCAATTTTCAAATTCAGCTTGAATGTATGAGTGGAGGGGTGCAGGAGAGGGATACAATTTGGTGTGACTCTTTCTATCTAGGGCAAACTTGAAGAAGAAAGAGGAAGGGATCCTGAAGGTAGCACCTGAAATGCTCATCGAGTCTGGCTACAATAAAATGTTTCAAGCCTCCACATCTTTGCAAGTTACAACAACGTGACCCTGGGGGTTTGAGCTTCCTGCCCTGCGGCTAGACTGCAATCCATCAAAAATAACAAGCCCACGACAGGCCCCTGTGCACTTCTACCTTTCAGGAGGGTCAGCAGCTAAGCCTGCATTTGAAAAGACTTCAGAGTCAGAAACAGGACTCTCCTACTTCGACTCTTTTCCCTCCACAATAAGAAATGAAATGTTTACTTATATAGAGAATGATGTAAGCGATCTCATATGCTCCTCTTCAGGATCATCCAGGGCCATGGAAACTTAGTACTTAATTCTCAACCCTGGATAGACCTCCAGGATAAAAAACCAAGAGCTACAGATGCCCTGTCTTGCACGGAAAAGCTGTATATGGACCCCAGATGTCAAGTACTGTCCAAATGCACTCTTAATAGAATTTGTATTTACAGAAAAGAGAAAACAAACCTGACCAGAGCATTCCTGCCCCTGGTTAATGATAGTAGAGGTGCTTCAGAGGAGTGAATGTCCATCCATGGTATGCAACACCTTTGCCCGGGATGAGAAATCTCTCCTTAGTCATTTTGACTGGTCTTATTCTTAAAGAATGTGGCCGTGGTTCGAGCACAATACACAACAGCTGGTAGTAATTTGGGCAGGGTTGATGACTCCAGTTACTTTCCATACTCAATTTCTTTTTTGTTCTGCCTTAACTATTTAGCAATTACCTTTAGTGTCAGGCTAGCGCAGCTATGCAATGAAATTATCATCCTCACTTGGATAGTGTCCCCAGGGGACCATGTGGAGATGGTAGTGGTCATTTCCAGTTTGAATATCTCCACTCAGGAGGTGAAACTGAAGCAAAGAGAGGCAGCAAAGGCAATAACCATTTGTCTGGATCTCTGTTTTGCTCAAATGCTTGCAGTCTGTGTTTGGTACTTTTAAAGGGTGTCTATTATCTTGTCTGTAACATAGTAATTAAAAATACAGAATTGATGCTAGGAATAAACGAGATAAATGTAAAGCACTTAGTACAATGTAGAGTACAGGGGCAGAATTTAATAAATGATAGAGTGGAAAATATATCAATAATTGTTCCTATCTTCCTGGAAGTTTGTATCTAAATGGGGACTTATAAAAATAAATTAATGGAATAAATAAATGGTTATAGATTAAGAGCTAGCAATGATAGAAGTTGGAAGTAAAAGCTACTTTAATAGAGAATAATTGGGAATGAGGGGCTGTTTTGAATAGAATGGTCAGGGGAAGCCACTCTGGGGAGATGACATTTAAGCCGAGACCGGGAAGAAGGAGCCAGAAAGCTGAGTGAGTGGCACTCCATGCACAGCGAACAGAAATCACAAAGTCCATCAGGTAAGAAACAGATGAGAGTGGCAGGCATGTGGGCATACAGGGGTAAGAAGGGGATGAGGTGAAGACAGTTTTGATGGTATTCCAAGTTCTGCTACTCAAAGTGACATCCAGGCATTACCTGGGAGGTTGTTGAAAATGTGAAAGCTCAGATCCCAACCCAGACTGCCAAGTCTGAATCTGCATTTTAACAAGACCCCTGGGTGATCTTTGCATTTTTGAGAGTAATAAATACTGGTTTAGGAAGCCACTGAAATGGTTGTAGATTCAGACAGCACAGTAGCATGATCTGCATTGTATTTTTTAAAGGATCATTCCAGATGTTATGGTAAGCATGGATTAGGGCACTGTTTTTAATTGCTATTTTATTATTACTTTTGAAGTCTCCTGCCTCATTTACTGCTCCTTCCAAGACTGGGTCCTGCTGCAGTCTGGCCATCTTCCACCTGAAGTCCAGCTTGGTGGCCCCAGCCCTACTTTTCTGCTTATGCATTGCTCAGTGCCACTGCCCACCTGCCTTGTTGCTTTCAAGTGTCATCTGTTCCTGTATTCCCCAGATCTGAGCTCTGCTGAGACTCATGGACCCCTCTGAGGCTGGAGACAAAGCCCTTGCCTTTGATGGTGTGCCCCACAGCTGCAACTGGTTCTTCCAGACCCAGGCTCTGCCTCAGAGGCGGTTTGGTGCCACATCCATCTGTTCCCACTGCCTGTCCCTTCCAGATGCCCCAGGAACTCAGGGACCAAGTAAAACGTGAGCATTCCAAGTGACTGTAATTAGATTCCAAAGATGAAAAAGGAGTTTCTACATAAATGCCAGCCATCTTTATTAATATTAAAAAATAAAACTTTTTAATCGATTGTTGGGGGGAGCTGTTAATGAGCTAACTACTTTTAATCTAATATTTGACAGTAATTGCAACAGAATTATATTTAACAAGGCAAGAACCTCTATGGGTTTTTAGCAGGCAAATGAGGTAACAGCACAGTTCCTGTTAAGGAATTGAAATATAATCAAAGGAGCCTTCACGCCCATTGCTGTGTCTGAGTGACAAGACTGCCAACAGTAACCCCCAAAGACAGGTGATACTGGTTGTCTGGATTGAGAAACAAAATATAAGATTTCCCTTTGCTTATCCTAGAACAGTCTTAATGCAGGGCCTGATGGAGCTCCTAGATTGTTGAGGATGGTTGGAAATCTTGTTCAGTTAAAGCTGTCAAGGAGGCTGGGAGCCAAGGGAATAAAAGGCACTGCTTGATGAGTGCCTAGGCTGCTCTATTAGAATAGAGCGAACAGGTAACTGTTGCAGTGATACTACAGGTAGATGTAATCCCTCTCCATTATGTGGCAATAGTAAAGAATGCTTTTCACTCATTCTGTGTTGTGCTCTGGAGAGAAAAAGCAGTTCCTATTGTTGCAAAACATCCTCTCTGAACGGCATCATACAACTTAGGTCTTATATTAGCAGGGTTCAATTAGACCCCCAAAATGAGGGCAGCATGTACGAAGTGTCTATCCAAGGGATGGTGGGAGCATTGTAAGGGTTTAATCAGGTCACGTTGCATTTCATCCTTAGGCTGCGATGGGAGATCAGAGTTAGGCAGCTGGGAGTACTGCAGAGGCATGGCTCCAAAATTGTCTTCATTATGCACTTGCTTGAAACCCTCTGAAGAAGCTCACCTTTCTCACCTCAAATGGCTATGTCATCACCTTTATTTCAACTCTAACTCTGGCTTTAATGGATTTCCTGAGCTTCCAGCTTTGAAACCATATAGAAAGAACAACCTCAACCAAGTATCATTGCTGTTACTCAGATCAAATGTCATCAGTCCTCAGGGACAGCTTTAATTTCAGAATGATGTTCGAATTTGGGCAGTTTAAAGCCAAGCAAATAGATTCTATATATTTCCAATGGTCTCTAAAAGAGACTTCAGAAGAAGACTCCTATTTTTTCTCAGTTTAACACTATATAGGCTATAAAATAAACAAAAGCAGTCAAATTGCCACTTTTACACAAATTTGAGGAGGAAAGAATGTGAGAAGAAAGAAAAACAGCTAATGAAATGTTCCCATTGCTATATAAGGAAAAAGAAACTTGGGACACAAAGTTCATATTTGACAGGTAATATGACAATAAAAGGGGGAAAAACATGAATTAAAATGCAATGAAAAGTTCATACTCTCCGTGCACAGAGAAATAAGTGAATGTCCTTAAAGTGATCAGTCTTCTAGCTGGAATAAGGGATTCAAATGATTGATGGATACACAATGCTTTTTATTTTAGATATATGTTGAACCAAGGTGAGGAGGTTAATTTGTGTCATTTTTTAAAAAGAATATAAATGCACTTATAACATGCTGTGCTTTGAATATAGTAGGAAGTTAAAAGTGTTTTTAAGAAGAATTCAAAATAAGAGATAGATTGATGACACAGAACTATGGACTCTAGATATTTAATCTGAGAAAAAATGCTCTCAATGTTGGCATTCTCTTAAGAGTTAAACCTGAAAATGGTGTCAGGCTGAGGACCATTATGGGTAGGGCCAGTAACAGGCCATCACAGTCATAAACCACAAGAGAATTCCTCAAGTTCTCATCAGTGAAACCTAGTAGACCTGCTACCAATCATGCAAAGCAAGATACATGGTTTAAAAAAAAATGTTGGAACAGAATCAGATTCTATGAAAAAATTTAATTGTCCAAATTGACTGCTCAAGAAAATCACATGGGAAGTTTCTGAGAAAAGCAACTATGAGATCCACTCTACACACACTGAATCACAATTACAGGTTAGCCCCGAAGGCTTCCTGTGGTTCAGAGCCTCTGCTTCTGAATCAGCATGTTTCTTGAGCAATGGTTGAGTATGAGGCCCCCATTTTAAAGCCAAAAAATTTGGAGGGCCAGTATGTTTATAGCTGTAGTGCCTGCTACAGCTGCTAGGTGGGAAACTTAGCAAGCACATCTGGGTTGTTCTTGTCTGGAGCTCAGTTATTGGGAGTCGTTGATGTAGAACATGAACTTGATGAAGGTAGAAACGACCTTCTCCACCATTGTTTTGCAGATCCTTACAAAGTACCTGATGCCTGAGGGGTGATCACAAAACATTGAACTAGTTAGGGAGTTGGAAGGTCTCCAACTATCTGCTACTCTTTCTCTTTCCCTCTCTCTTTCAGGTAAAATTGAAGATTTAGGAATGCCATATCCAGTGGTAATACAAAGGGGATCAGAATGGAAAGTCCTTTAAGTACTCAAATTTTATAATGTCTCAGAGCATCTGGCCCCAGAAACTTTGCTGACATTAGCCTTTGAGGCCTGTGTGATTACTCACTTTTGTATCTTCCCTTGTGCTTATGAAAATGACAGGCTCATAGGAGGTATACAATAAATAGCATTCATTGAACTAATCAATGCATCCTCTTTTACAGTCATTGAGATAATTTAGATTAATTAGTCATAAGGACACATTTTAGAGTGGGCCTCTTCTAATTTTTCTGAACCAAATGGACACTGAAAAGAACCTATGAGCTATATCTAAGCTATATGAATGTCACATTAATTCACTCCATTCATAGATCAAGAGAAAGCTATTTTAAGTTTCTTAAATGGCTTGACTTTTTAGATATTTTTATCAGTCCTTTATTAAATCAATAGAAATGAAGGCATATAAAAGCTCAAGGAGTTTCTTCATGATATCTAACATCAGCTACTCATTTTTATGGATTTTCCAGCCATGCAGAGAGGTAGAAGCCTATCTTGGGATTTCTGTTGGGCTTCACCTAACAGGCACCTCTTTGTCCATGTTACAGAGCTCGGACCAGCGGGATGTGAGCCAAAGTGTTGTGGCCAACTTCTGCATCATCATCTTAAAAATGAAGCTCCCTGTCCTTGCCTCCCTCCTTTCTCCCTTTCCAATGGAGGCAACTGGGCTTGGCAGTGACCTGGCTTCAACTAAACAGACATGGACAACACCCTAGAGGAGGATGGAGCCACAGGATTTAAGGGTCCTAAATGACTGTCTTGAGCAGAGCTTTTTCTATAATCCTGAACTGCTCATCTCTGGGCTATGTGAGAAAAATAATCTTCTGCCTTGATTGAGTCCCTGTATTTGTGGTGATTTTTTCTCAGTAGTGCATGCCTAAATATTAATATTATAATTCCTATTCCAAGGTTTTATGATTCCATATATATCTGATAGAGCAAACATCTAATCCTTCATCTACAAGCCATATACTGGTTGCCAGTTGTTATTTTTTTTTTTTTTCCAAAAGAGGGTTGTATGGGTTAAAACAAGTCTTCTACTGTGGTATCCCACACAGCTGACAACCACCAATAAGAAAATGTCCTCAGGACAATTGTGCCAAATACAGTGATGAAAAAGGGTGAGACTAGGAAGCTAAAAATATTATGATACACAGTATTTTTTGACCTGGGTATATCATCTGAAGGTGCATTTTGTTTGGTGTACTGTAAAGACATTCTCAATGACAAGAAAAAAAATATTTGTGAGTCTATTTCTGGGCATGTGCATAGAGTTAATTAGCAAACTTCCAACTTACTGTGCACGCAAATTTCAAAGTTCAAGAAGTGGCAATTTGCCCACATAAACCTTATGCAGCTTTTATTGTTTTGTCAGATCTGCTTACTTAAATGCATAAATTAAGTACTATGTGTTGCACCTACTTAAAAATATGGTAAGATTCCTTGGAAGAAGTGAAAATTAAACTGTCAGAAAGAAGGCCAGGCACGGTAGCTCATGCCTGTAATCCCAACACTTTGGGAAGCCAAAGAGGGAGGATCACTGGAGGCCAGGATCAGTGGGGAACATAGTGAGACCCCATCTCGAACAACAACAACAACACAACAACAAATTAGCCTAGCGCGGTGGCACACGCCTGCAGTCCTAGCTACTCAGGAGGCTGAGGCAGGAGGATCA
This sequence comes from Microcebus murinus, assembly GCF_040939455.1. Lineage (NCBI taxonomy): Eukaryota > Metazoa > Chordata > Mammalia > Primates > Cheirogaleidae > Microcebus > Microcebus murinus. The sequence continues at coordinate 56,128,306 of NC_134116.1, forward strand.
TTTGAGCCCAGGAATTTGAGGTTACAGAGAGCTATGATGATGCCACCACACTCAAACCCAGGCAACAGAGTGAGATTCTGTCTGCAAAAAGCAAACAAAAATGTCAGAAAGTAAAAAACTTTGCCATTGTACCCTCAAAGGGTGTTGTGGGATGCAATTCAACGTTGGAGATGTGCTGGCCACCAGGCCTAATGTGGCAACAAAGTCTGTCGCTTCTTCTGGCCCCATCACACCCCAACATAAACACACACAGACACACGCACACACAATTTACTTTTTTTTGATGGGGGGACAGAGTCTCACTCTGTTGCCCTGGCCTGGAGTGCTGTGACATCAGCCTAGCTCACAACAACCTCAAACTCCTGATGCAATCCTTCTGCCTCAGCCTCCCAAGTAGCTAGGATTGCAGGCATGCACCACCATGCCCGGCTAATTTTTTCTATATATTTTTAGTTGTCTGGCTAATTTCTTTCTATTTTTTAGTAGAGACGGGGATCTCGCTCTTCCTCAGGCTGGTCTCCAACTCCTAACCTCTAGCAGTCTTCCCACCTAGGCTTCCCAGAGTGCTAGGATTCCAGGCGAGAGCCACTGCGCCCAACCCACATTTGCTCTTGATAATGTCACACAGGCTAGCAGACACAAATTTCTTTGCTTTATGCTGGAATTATTTTAATGCAATGTGGCTATCGTGTTGCAAGCTGGTCAGAACTCCAATCAACAAGTGTATACAGTCGGCTCTCTGTATCCACAGGTTTCTGCATCAGTAGATGCAACCACCTGCATATTTAAACCCCCGGATACAGAAGGCCAACTATACTACCCCATTTTATATAAGGCACTTGGACACCCTTGGAGTTTGGGATCCACTGGGGTCCTGGAATCAATCACCCATGGATAAGGAGGGCCAAATATATATGTGTATGAAATGACAAATGAATTATTACTCAATGTAATTTGGGGTAGACATAATTTTTTAAACAATGGGCCTAATAGAATGAAAAATAATAAAATTCTGTGTTGCTTAAAAATTAGTAAAAACCTATTATCTACTCTGGAGATTTTAAAATTTTATCCCTAGGCCATTTAAACAATTCCTTCATAATATTGTCAAATTATCAAATAGAATAATAATCATGAAAAATTCTGCTTGTCTTCCACCATTCCTACTTAATTTTGCAATTAAAGTACATGACAGCATTTTATTATCAATCACCAAAGGGAAAAGATATCCCTCCTATTTCCCTCCCAATCATTTGCTACTAAGAAAAATAATCAAAATGGAACTTATGTCAGTTTTGTCCTCCTGACATTTTCCTATGGAAAAAAACAAACATAACCTTTATGACTTCCCATTCCATCCTCCCTTGTTTTCTGTTTTAATTTTAAAAATTCAAAGTACATTTTGGACTGACTAATTCCCACCCCATCCACATTTCCAGAGGCAATTTAAAAGAACATGAAAGAAAGGAGGTGGCATCATAGTCTATTGTCACTGTGGTTGTCCGCGCCAAGCCCAGGCATCGGAAAGATACCCGCATCTCTGGGTCTCACATCGAGTGTTTACTTTTTATCATTTCAAAGTGTTTCTTTCTGATAGCACTCCTGTCAAATTTATGAATAAGTCTGGAAATTTTCAAGATAAGCTGAAATAGGTCTTATTTGTTGGCTTCTGACTCAAATTCCCTCTCCCTCTTCAGGGAGGAAGCTTCTGATTTTAGAATCCAACTGCTGTTTCCTTGCCCCAACTCTAGCTGTAAATCACACTTGGTTTCACAGATTTGATAAAGCCTGTGAGCTTATAATGTCCCTGCCAGAACTAGCCAAGAGTTACTTCCCGGGGAAATGAAGCCAGTCGGCAGCCCTTCCAGTCACATAAATATGACCCTATTAGGTGGAAGTCAGTGGGCCTGTCTGACGGTGGGGATTTGCCCAAACAACTCGACAAAGTATTATAGCATGATCAAAGTGATAAAAGAAATTTCCCAAAATGACAAGGGACAGGGGAGAAACAACAGAGAGTTCTGTTTTGATTTTGTCATCTGCCCTTCAACTCTGCTTGGATGCCACAGCAAGAAGGACGTCCTACCAATATATGACCTGTTTCTGTACAAAAACACAAGCTGATCCGCTAATACAGAGCATCTCCCATACCTCAGATCTTGCATCACATCACAAGCTGCTGTTTTAAAAAGCTTATGCACAGACACTTGTATTAGTTTTTGGCAGTGGTGGGAGAAGGGCCGGGAGTTATAAAAATGCAGATATCAAGCGCACACAATTCCTGTCTTTCCAGTTTTAAAATACATTCCGTGCCCTTTGATGGTGATAGTCAAGACCAATGGTAATGGCAGAGAAGAATTATGCTGTCACATTGACATATATTTTATCTGTGAATAAAAAGGGTATATATAATACAGCTGATAATGCTTTATTATCACAAGAACCTCCCTGCTCTGTTGGCTCTTATTTGATTCTATCAAAGACCATCTGTTAACATGGAAATATATTGTTTGACTATTCATTCATTACGTAATTCACTCAGTAAATACTGAGCATCTACTACACACACTCGTGCATTTGTCTCTGATGTTACTGACACGAAGAATGTGCATGCTGCAAGGTTTGGAGGAGGATAGGGAGAGACTAGACAAGGCATTCAAAATCTAAAAGACAAAAGGGAAGTTTGGGGTTTTTTGCCCCCAGTGTAGATGCATGTTATTCCAGTTTACTTCCAAACAAGAGTGTTTGTATTTCACTATATGCATGAGTTAGAGTTTAGGAGTCTCCAATAATAAAGTCTGAGAATAAAATGTTAGTGGTAGACAAACTAGACTGAATACATGATAATGATAGCATTGTTTTCATTATTTAATATTGTCTTTAACAAAGCAAATTAAAAAAAAAACAGAGAAATGTGAAAAATTAGACAGGAAACATAAAGATCAAATAGTCCAACATTATAATTTTATAGATGTGCAAACTGAGAACCACAGGGCTGAGTTTCCTAATGTTGCACAAATAATTATTATAGAGTACAGAAATTATTGATTAAATATTAAATTTAAATAATTGATTAAATTTAAAATATTGTTTAAAGGGGTTGAGATTGCATTGAATATGAGTCATGCCTGTGCCATGGGGCTTTCTGTTCAGGTGCTTAAGGAAAAGTAAGTATGTGACAAAGACAGATTTTTTTCTTCAAGGCCCTGAAAGAATTTTCCTGACAGAGAGAACTTGCTTTCAAGTTTCTCTCTCAACATGGTCTTGACAAATTAATGGATGAAACTAAAATTAAAATATCTCAAATTAGACACTAAATTCTGTGAATTGTTTTCACTGTGTAGTCAGAATGAAAATCAAAATTGGGGGCCTGCAGTTCCCAGAGCTTTTCAGGTCTTTACAAAGGGGGAGCTTGCTGTCTCTTCATCTTGTTCTCAGAAACAAAATTTGCCGGATAAGCATTGTCAGCCTTGGACAGACAACAGTGGGCTGCGTGTCATCACGTGTGGGGCCCCTACAAAGAGTTCAATCATCTGGCCACTGTAAAAAGACACTGTAAAAAAAAATTACGCAGCCAATAGTGGACTGAAGACCACTCATCTCATCCTCAGTAAGCTGATGAGTACAACTGTGTCACTTGACAACCAGCTTTGTGCCGAGTTGCTTGACACAGAAAAGGCCATTCTGAAGCTGTCACTTAAGGCGCATCTGCTCTGGCAGAACCTCATACAAGGCATCCCCTTCATAAAAAGACCCCTCTGGTGGATAATATAAACCTGCTGCAAATAAAAATAACCGTGTCCATAGAGAGAATAAATATAAATAGTGATATAATGCATTCCTAGTTTCTTCCAATACCCCATGCCAAGTGAAAAAACATAAAGTAGGGAACAAAATACATAGTGAAGGACATTCATGGAGATAATTTAATATAGTCCCATGAGAATCACACCAAGAGAAGTGCTCTGAGGAAGCTCCTGTGAAGACTCCCATTTTCCAGGAGCAGTATTTGAAGTTGGTCAGCTTGTCCCAACATGCCTCCTTTTATTTCCATTCTGAATCTTCTTCCAAATATTTACTCTTGTGGCTTTACTCTTGTGAAGAATATAGTGACACTTCTCCAACTACTTTCCATTGACTAACTCAGAGATGTAGAAAAAAATATTCTTTTAGTCAGCATACAAAATCAAGTAATAGAACCCATCAAGTAGTGAGATTTGCTCTAATATCTCATATTCAGAGACATTTGAGAACATGTAATAAAATTCTGAAGTCAGTTTAAGCTACCATTTTCAGATCTTATAAATTTAAGTTTATAGTATTCTTAGAGATTACAGAAATATTTCACTTGATTAATCATTATTTCTACTTTTTGTAGCACTCCAGTTTCCAAATCATTTCAAATTTATCACCTCATTTGATGTTCACAACATCATGAACTATCAATTTTAAAGAGGAAGAGAATGAGGCTCAGAAAATGTAAGTGGTTTCCTGAAAGTCACACAGCTGAGAAACAAGAGAGATGTTTGAGCCCATGTTTTGCTCACCAGCATTCAAAAGCCATCCCTACATGGGGGGAAATGACCTATTGTGTGTCCCTTGGTAGAAGGCCCCAATTCTCCAACTTTATGTAGCAGAGGGGAGTGAGAAGACATTTTATATGTACATAAATAGCAATGCCCTTTGCAGAACTTATTAGAATTCCAATCAATCATTGTCTCACATTATTGACATCTTCCTCCTGCACTACCTCTCTCTGGTCAAAGCATGGCCATCATTCTTTAAGTAAATGTCTATAGTCATAGATGTCAAGGAAGCAGAAGAAGGTTGATCTTCCTCTCCCAAGTCTCTGAAAATTAGGGTACAGCCCTGTGATACAGAATTAGCCAATCAAAATCTCTTCTTCTGGTCCCTAAAACTTGAGGGAGGAATGAAAGGCATGGGAGCATTACCTAGTCCTCAGAGGAGTGGTGGAGCAAGCAGTGCCCAGCACAGTAGAGATGAGTGTTTAGCAGGAATAGCTCCATGCACAGAGATCTAACCACTCACCTTCTTGATAACCCAGGTTCTGCCTGTTCCCCAGGCCCTGTTCTTGAGAATTCCTGTTCATTCAGTGAGCTACCCAATAGCCCTCCTAGAAATTCCTTTTCTGCTAAGTTAGCCTGGGTCAGTTTTTCTCACTTGCAATCAAGAAGCTTACATGGCACACTTAATTTTCCAACTTTAATATCAGTCGTTTTTCCAATACCTCAGCAACTTAGAATAATTAAATTTGATAGGTCCTAAATATCTAATGTACCTTTTCCCAAAAATTAAAAAAAATCAGTGTCATATATTCAGAATGTTAATATGGCGTATACATACATTAATTTTGTGTTCTTTGGCATCATATAATATGGAGTAAATCTAAGGTTTGGCTATAAGAACAAGTTATTATTTTTCTACTAAAATTGTGCAAGACCATTCCAGCATACAGTAACTGATTCTTTCCCAGAAATACTATATTGCCCTTAATGTATGTAGCATATTGGACAAGCAATCACCTATTGTCTTAAAACAATTCTTAGGTTAGTGTTATATCTTAAATATATCCTTAAATTTGACTCTTAAATTTTTCATTTACTATCATCCAATTTTTCTAATTAGAATTATGGTGAACTAGAAGACAGGGGCTGGATACTAAATTTCTTTGTATTTCCTACCAAATACACTATAGAGATCAAGTGCCTGTGCCTATAAAAGGTATCTACTTTTTAAAAATTGTATGCAAAAATGTTTCTTCTAATTTTAGACTAGCCAGTTATGCTACATTTATATCTTGCAACTCCCCTTTTTAATTTTGAAATCTACTTGTACAATGACTTACACATAGTAGATGACTAATGACTATTTGAAAATCCATGGTTGATCGGTTCAGAAAACAATCCTTGACATCTATGACTGCCCAATATTATTTAAGCAGTATTTGACCTGAAATTACCAGAGAGGAGTGCAGGAAGAGGGTGGCAATAATTATAGGTTGCATGTGGAATGCTTAAAATAGAAATTTGTGAAATATAAATAAATACACACATGTGTAGTATATGTATACATTATTTGAAATACTCAATAATGTCATGTTCTGCATGAAGCTATCTTACTCCTTGTCTCCTTGCCCCTGCCTAAAAAAATGGACCATGGAGATGTTAGTAATTGTCATTTTTGGCATAGTTCAATCTTTTCTAGTCATAACTGTATCTAACAAAACAAAACAAAAAGACTTTGGTAAATGCACACAGTAAAAATGGGGAGAACTGCTAGTAGCAAATTGGTTAATGGTGCATGCATATTTTTAAAACACTTCTTTCAACTGCCAGTAGCCTTGTCTAATCAGGGCACCTCTATTCTGAAGGAGCAAATATCATAGTCAAGATGAAATGTAAATGCAACATTATAATATATGGCATGTAGAATGAAGATATGGCAAAGGTTGACATTGATGATGATTAAACCGTTTGGGATTTGGTCTTAGAGACATGAGGATGGAATCCATAATCACCAGCCCTCCTCTCATCTTTATACAGTACCTGCTAATATATACCAGCTTTGTAATTACCTACTAAAAGATAGGTGGGGAGTTCATTAACCACGCTAATTGCAAGAACAATTTATGCTAAATCATCAGCAGGAATGTTAAAAACACTCCTTGAAAGCCAAAACAATGTAAAACCGACCTTAGTGGATGCAGAACATCTGTTCTCTGGGGCAGGATAAAAAGGAAATCACAAGAAGTAGATGAGACCAGAAAAATATTTTCTTTGTCATTCCCAGCTGAATGACAGCTGCAAGTCTGTGATATGAAGAAAACGGTGTGACTTAGAGATGATGACCTCACAGATAAAGGGGATCATTGGCAGCTGCTGGCTCCTCAAGGCATCACCACTTGTCACCCAGTAGCCCCATTTGTTATTGCTTGAAGGGATTCCATCTCCTACTTCCTCCTCTCTGAAATGTGAGTCAGACAGAGAAGAGCAATATTCCAAAAGTATTTTGAGATGAGTTTTAAATGTCATGTCCATTTTTACATAACTCTACCAGATGTTCAGAAGTCAAAGAACAAAAGGATGATAGCTGACTAAAAACTTGATGGTGCATGATAGAGAAGTTTAATTGTGAAATTAACAAAAAATTATTGCAAAATATATTTTAAGACATCATTTAGTAAGTACATCTAAGCTTTAGGAGCTAAATTTTACTGAAAGGTTTCTTTGAACCTTAGAGTTTTAGGACTATTATTATTTCATGATTATGAAATAATTCCTTGTGATTAGGCAGTGTCAACTAAGGATTTTTTTTGTTACAAAAGCCATCCATATCTAAATGCGTATAATTACCTTTTTCCCTGCAGGAATAGAATTTTTAAAGGGGGAGCTGATTCAGATTATGTTTTAAGATCTCTTTAAAATGGAAATGTTTCTTTGGAAATTTTCCACACATTTGGCATCAGAAGTCTCCTCTGTTCAAGCTGCACTAATTAGAGGCATGCACATGAGGTTGCCATGTAAGGTGAAGGGAAAGAAACATTAATGACCCAGGCTGTGATATCATTTGTGAGAACTTCTTTCCACTGATCTGACACCAATTGAAGTTCAGCTTTCAATTCTGTCTTTGAAGCCCAGATCAAGCAGTGTCATGGACACATGTCTTTTGTGTTACACAGTCATGTTTTCTCCTAAATTGTTATGGACTACCTGTGAAAAAAGACATCCACCCCAACACTGGCAATGGACACCCTTTTAAACTAATTTTTCATTTGACATAAAGTCTACTGCAGCAACTGCTGTGGCTTTTTAATAGCTTGGGACATGGCCACATCATAAGGAGAAAATATTGCCTTGGAAATGACAAACAATGACTACAAAATTCATTTCTACCAAACTCTCCTTTCTTTCTCCAATTTACAGGCTGCTTGTGGAACTGACCTCTATAGGTGAGTTCAAGATGGTAACCTCTGCTGAGCAACCTGTGTGATTTCAATGAGAGCAGGTAATTAGGAAATTTCCTTGGGGCATTAATCTACTGCTATTCATTCTGCTGTAGAAAAAAATAATTGGTCAGTCTTGGAAAAACAAAACTGTTAGTCACTGCCAAGGCTCTGCCTTCTTAGTCTGCACCACTGCTCTGTATTTCAATATCCACCTGATGCCTGGGCCCCTTCTCCTCCTGTCGCTGCTTATTTCAGTAAATGACGTTTGATGTAGAGCAGATGTTCCCAAACCCCTCAGATGGGAGCTACTTAAAAATACCATTGCTTAGACACTAACCTTTTTTAAAAGATGTCTCCAGGGATTCTAATGTCTGAACAAAATTTAAGGACCACTGTAACCTTGCTATTCAAAGTTTGGCTCCTAGACCAACAATACTGACATCTCCTGATACCTTGTTAGAAATGCAAAATCTCTGGCACCTGCCAGACTTACTGAATCTGAATCTTCTTTTAGTAACAAGTACTGCTCTAGAGCAAAGACTCTTACTAAACTTAGTTACATGCAAGACTTCAAAGAAACCTGTGATTGGACTATTATATGTTTGTTTGCTTGCACTTTTTTTTCTGGGGAAGTATCCAATAGTTTTCATAATATTCTTCAATGACTCTGTGAGCCAAATAAGCTGAAAAACCAGTACTAGAGGCTAGACGAGGTCTCATAAACTTAAATCCTTGTACGAGACAGCCAAATGAAATTAACGAGTGGAGTGGAAGAGCCATTGCCAAATAAATATGTAGAACTATTCTGCACAAAACCAGTATTCTTTCTCATGTTAAAAAACATATTGCCCTCTCTCTCTCCATCTTTAATTTTACCTCTTTAGATAGAAACATGGGTTCAAAACAATAACTGTCTACTATAAGGGGGAAAAAATCACCTGTGTGATGGCACATGACAAATGACACAGCCCTGGGAGCACTAGGACAAGTAGGTGGGGCTGTGTCTCAGCTCCAGCCAACTGCTGATGTGGAGGAATGAACACAGGACCAGTGTTGTCAGGTCTTCTCACTTTTAAGGACAGCCCAAAACTCCAGATTTTTATGTAAAATCAAATCTTTAAATGTTGCATCAGTATTTTTCAATACTAAGGCTAAGCAGGTTAAACAACGCTCCATCTAAGCATATCTAGACAGTTAACATGCACTGGTACAGAACTATCCCTCCTCTCTTACTTCCAAGGAAACATTCTGGCTAGAATCAAAGTTCTATTAAAAAGATCACGCAACCCCATCTTCTCGTGTTAAGAATGAGAAGCCAGAAAGTTGAGGTGTCATGGGCAAAGGTCATAGTGAATTAATCTTGGTTAATGTCAGCGTAGCAGTGAGAGTTTGGTCAGCAGAGACAAAAGTAAGTTACGCTTTTCAAGCAAGAAGAGATTTAACACTGGGAAGTGAGTGATGAAAGGGGTGAAAGAGTGAGGATCTGGGAGATGTGCGTGTAGTTCTCGGGCTCGTTGCTAACCTTCAGCGTCAGGAAATGGCAGAACTTTGAGTAACGACTGGCAAGGAGAACAGCTGCCTGCAGCGATAAGCTAAGCAACTCATAGGGACATGTCGAGGCATTTGCTGACTCCTACCTGCCAGCCCTCTCGAGGAAAAGAGGATGTTTTCTGCCTTCTCCCACTTTTTGAAATCTTGTACTAGTGCTTCTTAATGGCAAAATCTAACCTAGAATCCTATCAGCAAGGGATTCTGAAAAAACGTAGCTTGCAGCCTCTCATCCCCTGCAATACAGAGCACAGCACAGAAGAGGAGCAGGGGTAATGCTGCGTTAGCAACTGATGGCCAGGCATTGCTAACTGATCTAATATTTAGTCTGTGGTGATGCCTAATTTGATCTAATGTGTTATAAACTCATCGTCACATAGGTCTTCTTGAGATAACAGCTTTGGCTCATGTTCATGGGAAGACTAACATCTATTGTCAAGAGCAAACTTTATTCTACTGGGAGAATGGTCCAGGAAGCAAAGGAAAACTGTAATCCATTGGAAGTTCACTCAAAGAGTAAATAAGACCAGGTGGCCCAATAAGAAATAGGTGGTGGCAATAATACATTTATCTATCTTAAAAATCTGAGAATGCATAACTGTTCCCCCCTTAGTAATTTTTTTAGTAAGCTGCACTTTATCAACAGTGTGCTTTTTATGCTAATAAAACATTGATAGATAAGCACATATATGCATATTAATGCCAAGGAGATATGAGTAAGTGCAGATACAAAATCAAGCTCAAAACAGTCAAAACAAAGAAGCAGAATTTGAATTTATTGATGGGTTGTCTTTTTCTTTGTAACTTATGTCTCTTCCAGAAGTAGAGCACACTTTCCCTTATTGCATTCCTAACAGAAATGAAAAAATAGTACCAGGAGATCATAGATGATAAATAGATTGATTAATTTAATGAATATATTACTAACTCACCTAAAAGATATTTAACTTGATTGTATTGAAAGGCACCAAAAGTAACAGGAAGAGGGGAAAGGTAAAAAAATACATATTCCTTTAGGTCAACATACTGATTTGAGATGTCTGAATACTTAGTCAAAAGTTCTTTTCTCAATTCTGTTGCTGATTCACTTTGTATCTCTGAACTTCATTTCCCCATAGGGTAAATGAGGACTCACCCCAGCTTAGTTATGGAATTATGATTAAACATGGATGGGTAATGAAGATATAATAGGAATTAACACATCCATAACATTATCAATGGGCATAAGTCACTAGTATAAAAAAAAACAAAAAACAGAAATCAATGTTCTAAAGAAAGTTGCATTTTGTCTCATGACAAATAAGAGCTTTGCTGAGTTACACACACTTGGGAGAAGGTAACACAATAACTGCTTCTGAAAGACAATGAAGCACATAAATTGTTTCTCAGTTTTCTTGTTGATTCAACCCTTTTCAGTAATCAGGGTTCAGAGAGTGAGTGAAGACAAAGGGTATTTTGACCTGGTGTCAAGCAGACATAATATAGTTGGGCCACTGGATAATAATAGCTGACATTCTCTGCAGCTTTGCACCCTTCCAGGCCTTGTTCAACATGTATCCACACGTGCAATAATTAAATTAACCCTCATAGAAACCTTGGGAAGAGGAGTCTATTATGAATCTCCCTTTTTCAGGTGAGGAAACTGAGGCACCAAAAGGTTAAATAAACTGCCCAAGTCATAGAGCAAGACAGTGACAGAACCACATTTTGAAGCGAGTCTGACTGTATTCTTAACCATTCAGCCATTCTGTCATTGAATATTTTTTTCAATAGAGTTGCACCAGCTTGGCCATTAGTGTAATTTTCCCCAAGGTTTTGGTGAATGTGAGTCTTAATTCTTAATGTTATTGTCGATTGAACCTTTTTAAATGTTTGAATAGCCATTTTAATGAGAATTTTGGAGAAACTACTAGCCAGAAGCCATTTTAAGCAGGAAATTTGCATTTAAACATCATGCTTTATATTCCATGCCAAACCTCTGGCATATTCTGCTTTCTTTCAGGGAGCTCGACCCACCCGTGCAGCCACAAGTATCTCACAAGAATAATAGCTACAGACTTGCTCAGACTTTTTTTTCTGGCAAACATGTAAAAAATTTGTCCTAGGGATTTAGTAGGCCCCCACTCTTCAGATGCAGCTGTCCCTTTGTGTTCAGAAACAAATAATTAGTTATCATACAAATCCCAACAGAAGAACATAATAAACAATTTGGGAGCATAAGTTCCATTGTCAGTATGGAGAACAAAAGAATGCCCAGAAAGAAATAAAATAATGCATGAGATTGGAAACACCATCGGAAATGGTAGAAACATCAATTCTAGCTACTCGGATCAACTTATACACAAGCACTCTCAAAATGGAAAGATAAGGATTCTTTGCTATTTTTTAGTCTCTTTCTAAGCTGAAGTCATCCTGATTTTCAGACTGTGTTATCAACATGACAATGCTTTAAATCAACATCCTTCATCAAAGAAATTTGGCTAACTACTAGCTCATTCAAAATTAATTTTTAAAATAGCAAGAATATATGTATACATATTAACATTAGGATATTTGGCATGCATTTTAAAAGCAGTACATTCATTCACATATACTCATACAATTCTGAGCATGTCTACTTCCCAAAGTTCAACAGGATGTTGCTTTCAACCACTCCTTTCAAGCATTGCACATGTTTTCTCAAAGCTTTAGCTGAGATATTTCAACCATCTCTAGTCACTCATAGAAAACTGTTTCTTTGGTCTACAAAGTGGGAATCTTTTAAATCAGAGTAAATCAAAAGATAAGAGGAAGAACTTTTACTCAGGTGCCATGTATTTTTCAGAAAACTTTTAACAGAGCCAAGAGTTGCCTTCATGACCCCTTGCGTCAGCACCAAATTCACATTCAGACGAAAAAAAGGAAGTGATTTGTGTTTGGAAGACTCTCCACTTCTGACTAAGTAAAAGCCACTTCAATCTTTTCACTTGCTTTCAAATCCTTCTGTTAAAAATCGTTAGAGAAGGCTAGGAGATAGCATATATAAAACCACCATTTCCAGTTGAAAGAACCCTACTTTTAAGGACATTTTTCTCTCCAAACTTCCAAAATCAGTAATCCAAAGAGCAGAGAAATTGGTCTTGAGTAAAAAAGATTGGATTTAAATTATAAAGTTCAAAATTTACCAAGCCCTGTGGATACCAGACCTGGTAATACTGACAGCAAGCAGAAAAACAGTTATATAAAGATGATTTTGGTAATATTGCTACTGAAGAATTCACTGTTTTCATTTTTCACAAGTTGAAGTAAAAGATCATTTTTATTTAAAAAAATATGTATAGAATTGTTCAAACTAGTATAAATGAATAAGTAACAAAATAACTTTAAAAACATAATTTCAAAAAAGTTTTTCTAAGAGAGATATATTTTAAAGAAAACATCTTATAAGCATTTATTAAAGAGTCTCAAAAGAAACAAAGAATAGACACTTTTTAAAATGTGAGAGTACCTTAGTATCTTGATTTTGATTGCTATTTTGGAAATATTTTAAGTTGAGTTTGATATATACTTTCAACTCTACATACCAGTGCAATCTATATGACTCTTTAATTAAAAATATACATATACGCACATACATGTATCCTATGTGTATGTCACATATATATGTGTATATATAATTTTTCTTAAATTGATTACATAAAAGTAAAACAGAAAATAAGGCTTGAACCATCTAATATCCCTAACATCACAACTGTGAAACACAGAGAAAAAAAGGAAGCTTGTTATCTACTTAATTTGTAAGCTACATTAGCAACCCAATTGGATATTTCAATTAAAAAATTTAAAAGCCCCCAAAATTTATTTGTATCAAAATTATGTAGACTATCTAGAACGGTTAAATAACAAAATGACTGACACTTTAGTTCCAAAATGGGAGCATAGAGGCAAGCTGGCTTCATTCCTCACCCAGAAAACCAAAAACAAGTAGAAAGCATTCAGATCACCAGCACCAAATCAAAACTCAAGTATAAGGATGAGACAGTTCCTGGGATCACAAAGAAGTGGAAAAACTCAGAGTACATGGTAGGAAAATTAGACTTCCACATTTGCAACACCCCTGCCCCTCCAATCTCCTTGGCACCAAGTATGTGAAAAATCTCGCCTTAGCTCAAGCTGGAAAAAGTGAAATTGAGATGATCAACCAGCCTTCCTACCTTCTTAGATTCCCTGGTAGGAGACCTATGGCTGCCTTAACCCGTCATGACTGTCTGAAGGGAAAAATATCCCAAAGGACAGGCAGAGACAACTTAGGAGATGAGATGCTTTCCCCAGACCCAGAAACTCTGCTGTATAAATTGGCCAAAGGAGATGCTAAATCAGTGTGGCTGTTCTGCAGTACCACACAGTAGGAGGTACTTTCCTTAAGTATGTTGGGCAAAACCCCTAGCCAGCCTTCTCAAACTGCCAGGATAATCCCTTTGGGATCTCTCCGATTTGAGTCAGGCAGTGCAATGACCATTTGCTAGAGCCCATGTGAACCTTGGCTTCAGGTACCACTTAGAGGAAAGAAGGAGGCAGCAATGAAGTTTGCTAAGCAAATATATTTTAAAACAAAACAAAACAATCCAGAGAAAACTAGAATAAGGAATCCTTCAATGCAAAGACATAGATAGACATATACCCACAAGAAACAATACCAAATAGGGAACTATGACCTCCCCAAAAGAACAAAGCAAAACTTTTGTGACTGACCCTAACAAGATGGAGATTTGTGAGCTCTCTGACCAAGAATTCAAACAGAAGCTTTAAGGAAATTCAGTGATCTTCAAGATAACACAGAAAATCAATTCAGAAATTTATCAGAGAATTTTAACAAAAATATAGAAATAATAAAATAATATCAGACAGAAATTTTAGAACTGAGAAACATATTTGCTGAACTAAAGACCTTTTTAGAAGCTCTCAAAAGCAAAATGAACCAAGCAGAGGAAGGAATCAGTGAGCTCAAAGACTGGCTATTTGAAAATGTGTGATCAGAAGAAAAAAAAAGAAAAAAGAATGAAAAGAAACAAAGACCACCTCCATATAGAAACTTACCTCAAAAGATCAAATCTAATAATTATTGGTGTTCAAAAGGGAGCCAAATAAGAGCAGCAATAGAAAGCTTATTCAAAGAAATAATAACAGAAAACTTTCCAAAACTTGAGAAATGTATAAATATCCAGGTACAAGAAGGCCTTGGAATATTTATCAGAGTCAAGCAAAATAAGACTATGCCAAGGCATATAATAATCAAACTCTCAAATGTCAAGGATAAAGGGAGGGTCCTCAAACCATCAAGAGATAAGAAGCAAACAACATATAAAGAGGCTCCAATTTATCTGGCAAAAGATTTTTCAATTAAAACCATGCAGGCTAAAAGGGAATTAGGACAACATTTTCAAAGTGCAATTCAAAGAAAAAAACTGCAATTTAAGAATATTATGTCCAGCAAAATCATTCAAATATGAAGGAGAAATAAAGTATTTCCCAGATGAACAAAAGCTGAGGGAATTCACCACTATCAGATCTACTTTGCAAGAAATGCTGAAAGGATTTCTGTGATTTGAAAGTAAACAATAATGTGCTAAAGAAAAATTTTCAAGGTATAAAAGCCACCAGTAAAATTAAGTACATGGACAAACCCAGAATACTCTATTACTGTGTTTGTGGTGTGCAATCCATTGATAATTCTAGTGTGAAGCCCAAAAGCTAAAGCTATCAAAACAATAATAGCTACAGAAACCTGTTAAGAGATAGGTAATGTAAAAAATGTGTAAATTGAGACAACTAAAAGTCAAAATGTGGAGTGAATAGAGTTAAACTGTATGTTATCTTTGCCATTTTTTGTTTCTATTCTTCTATTGGTGATCTAAGATAAGTTGTCATCTATTTAAATAAATGGTTACAACTATAAGATGTTTTTGTAAGCCTCATGGTAGTTACAGCATTAAACCTATAATAGATTCACTAAAAATAAAAATTAACAGATTAAAGCATACTACTAGAGATATTCACTTAACCACAAAGGGAGAAAATAACAAAGGAAAAAAGGAAGAGAAATCTCAGAACAACCAGGAAAGAAGCAACAAAGCAACAGAAGTAATTCCTTACTTATCAATAATAACTCTGAATGCAAATGGCCTCAATTCTCCAAGTAAATGGCATAGAGTGGCTGAATGGATAAAGGAATAAGACCCAACTATATGCTGCCTTCAAGAAATATGCTTCCTCTATAAAGACACACATAGAATGAAAATAAAGGGGTGGTTTCTGTGCAGCTGGAAACCAGAAAAGAGCAGGAATATCTATACCTATATGAGATAAAACACACTACAAATCAAAGAGTGTATAAAAAGACAAAGAGAGTTACTATATAATGATAAAGGGGTCAATTCAGCAAAAGGATATAACAGTTATAAATATCTATGCATCCAACACCAGCTCTCCCAAGTATAGAAATCCAACATGAATAGATCTAAAGGGAGAGAGACTGCAGCATAATAATAGCAAGGGAACTTAGCACTGCACTCTGAATAATGGAAAAATCTTTCAGACAGAAAATCAACAAAGAAACAGTAGAATTAAACTACACACTACACCTAATAGACTTAACTGACATTCACAGAGCATTTCACCCACCTGTTACAGAATACACATTCTTTTCATTAACACATGGAACATTTTCCAGAATAGACCATACATTAGGCCATGAAACAACTCTCTACAAATAGAAAAAAATATAAATCATATCAAGCATCTTTTCTGACCACAATGGAATAAACCTAGAAATCAATAACAAAAGGAATGTCAGAAAATATACCAATACATGGAAATTAAACAGCATGTAACTAAATGACCAATGAGTCATTGAAGAAATTAATAAGGAAATATAAAAATTTCTTGAAACCAATGAAAATGGAAATACAACATACCAAAATCTATGAGCTATGACAAAAATAGTACTAAAAGGGGAGTTTATAGTGTTAAACACCTATATGAAAAAACTAGAAAGGCTTCAAATAAACAATGTGACAATGCACTTCAAGGAACCAAAAAAGTAAGAACAAATCAAACCCAAAATTAGTAAAAGGAAAGAAATAATAAATATCAGGCATAAATAAGTGAAATTGAGCCTTAAAAAAATATAGAAAATCTACAAAATGAAAATTTGGTTTTCTGAAAAGATAAAATCAACAAACATTTAGCTAGATGAAGAAAAAAGAGAAAATACCCAAATAAATAAAGCAGAAATTAAAAAGAATAAATAACAACTGTGACCTCAGAAATCCAAAGAATCATTAGAAATTATTATAAACAACTATACACCAATAAATTAGAAAACCTAGAAGAAATGTATAAATCCCTGGACATGTACATTCCACCAAGATTTGAAACATGAAGAAACAGAAAATCTCAACAAACTAAATATGAATAATGAGATTGAATTAGTAAGATAAAGTTTCCCAGCAAAGAAAAACCCAGGTCACTGCTGAATTCTACCAAACATTTAAAGAAGAACTAATAACAATCCCACTCAAACTCTTCCAAACTTGTTCTACAAGACCAGTATTACCCTGATATCAAAATCATACAAGGACACAGAGAAAAAGAAAACTATAGGTCAATATCACTGATGAACATAGATGCAAAAATCTTCCACGAAATGCTAGTAAACAAAATTCAACAGCACATTAAAAAGATCATTCACCATGATCAAGTGAGCTTCATTCCAAGGGATGCAAGGATGTTTCAACATACATAAATCAATAAATATGACACATCACATTAACAGAATTAAGAACAAAAATCATATGAATATTTTAATAAAGGCCAAAAAGCATTTGATAAAATTCAACATCCCTTTATGATAAAATGTGTATAGAAGGAATATACTTAAAAATAATAAAGGTCATATATGACAAACCCACAGCTAACATCATGCTGAACAGGGAAAAATTAAAGACCTTTCCACTAAAAACTGAAATAAGACAAGGATGCCCACCTTCAATGCTATTATTCAATGTAATACTGGAAGCCTTGGCTAGAGCAATTAGGCAAGATAAATAAATAAAGGACACAGAAATTTGAAAGGAAGAAGTCAAATTAGCCTTGTTTGCAACCCACATAATCTTATACCTAGAAAACCCTAAGATCTGCTAAAAAACTTTTAGAACTGGTAAGCAAATTCAATAAAGTTTCAGGATACAAAATTAACATACAAAAATCAGTAGCATTTATATATACCAATAATGAACAATCTGAAAAAGGAATCAAAAAGTAATGTATGTACAATAGCTACAAAAAATATAAAATACCTCGAAATCAATCTAACTAAAGAAGTAAAAGATCTATACAAGGAAAACTATAAAACTCTGATGAAAGAAATAGAAGAGGACACACATAAAAATGTAAATATATTCCATGCTCATGGATTAGAAGGATTAATATTGTTGAAATGACAATACTATCCAAAGCAATTCACATATTCAATGCAATCACCATCAAAATACCAATGACATTCTTCACAGAAATAAAAAATAAAATCCTAAAATTTATATGGAATCACGAAAGACCCTGAATAGTCAAAGCAATCCTGAGCAAAAAGAACAAAGCTGGAGAAATCACACTATCTGACTTCAAAATATACTACAAAGCTATAGTAACCCAAACAGCATAGCACTAGGATAATAACAGACACATAGACCAATGGAACAGACTAGAGAACTTTTATATAAATCCACACATTCACAACCAACTCATCTTTGACAAAGGCACCAAGACCAAACAATTGGGAAAGGACAGTCTTTTCAATGCTAGGAAAACTGGATAACTATATGCAAACGAATGAAACTAGACCCCTATCTCTCACCATACCAAAAGAAATAAAATCAAAATGGACTGAACACTTAAATCTAAGACATATCTATGAAACTACCAAAAGAAATTACTAGAGAAATTCTTATGACATTGGGCTAGGCAAAGATTTTTTATGTAAGACCTCAAAAACACAGGCAACCAAAGCAAAAATAGACAATTGAAATTACATCAAGCTAAAAAGCTTCCACACAGCAAAGGAAATAATCAACAAAGTGAAGAGACAACACAAAAAATGGGAGAAAATATTTTCAAACTATTCATCTGACAAGTGATTAATAACCAGAATATATTAGAAGCTCAAACAATTCAATAGCAAAAGAACAAATAATCTGATTTAAAAATGAGCAAAAGAACTGAATAGACATCTCTCAAAAGAAGACATACAAATGGTCAATAAGTATATGAAAAAATTCTTGACATCACTAATCATCAGAGAAATGCAAATCAAAACTACAATCCAAAAACAAAAACCACATACACACACACACAAACATCATGATATCATCTCACTCCAGTAAAAGTGACTTGTATCAAAAAGGGAGGCAGTGATGAATGCTGGCAAGGATGTAGAGAAAGGAGAACCTTCACACACTATTGGTAGGAATGTAAATTAGTATAGCCAATATGGAGAACAGTATGAAGGTTCCTCACAAAACTAAAAGTAGAGCTACCATGTGATCCAACAATTCCACTACTGGGTATAAAAGAAAGGAAATCAATATATCAAAGAGATATCTGCACTCCAATGTTTATTGAAGCACTATTTACAATAGCCAAAATATGGAACCAACCTAAGTGCTTATCAACAGATGAATGGATAAACAAAATGTGGTGATAGAGTATTAGCCAGAAAAGAGAATGAAATATTGCTGTTTCCAGCAACATTGATGGAATTGGAGGCCATTATGTTAAGTGGAATAAGCCAAGCACAGAAAGACAAGTATCACATATTCTCACTCACATATGGGAGCAAACAAAGTGGATCTCATTAAGATAAAGAGTAGATTGGTGGTTACCAGATGATGGGGAGGGAAGAGGGGAAGGGAGATGCAAGGCAAAAAAGAGAATATATTACTACTGAGCTGTACACTTAAAAACGGCAAAGATGGTAAATTACATATATGACCTCAATAATTTTTTTTAAA
Organism: Microcebus murinus; assembly: GCF_040939455.1. Classification (NCBI taxonomy): domain Eukaryota; kingdom Metazoa; phylum Chordata; class Mammalia; order Primates; family Cheirogaleidae; genus Microcebus; species Microcebus murinus. Next base: position 56,147,863 of record NC_134116.1, read on the forward strand.
TAACAAAATGACTAAACCACATCCCCACATTTTATTTGCAAGATGCAGTAGGGGAGAGGAATTAATTGGGGAAAAACTCAGTTTGACACATGACAAATTTAAAACTCTACTTTTATGCATGCACAAGCATAAAAATGTAGGCATTAGATTCTTCAGGAGAAACCAGAGCCAGCTCTAGAACCATGAAGTGACTCCTCAATCAATCCATGGTCCAAAGCCATGCTAACAATATAATTGTACCTTACATTACTAATTTTTAGGGGAAAGAAAAATTTTTACTTCATTTTTCTGCATAAGTGACTCAAGTCTCCCTTCTGGTTTGCCTTTGTAGGCTCTAAATACATCATGTGGAAAGGGGAAGCCTTAAAATAAAGATGCATGAGATTATTATTTTTGATAGTGGCTGAACTTGCTGTCAGTGGGCTTTATTCTTCTGAAGAGTTAGAAAATGTTTACTTTTCTTTGTTTTTATGTTTCTACTCTAAGAGATAGGAAAAATAGCTTACTGATCAACTGTTAACAAATGTCCATCGCAGGATAAACATACCAAGTAGAATGATTAAAATCCTATTCTCTATTGCCTCTGATTCCTTTGTTTGGATCTACTGTTTTTCTTCCTGAAAGCAGTCTTTTTTTTTTCTTTTCAGAGATTTCTGTATTTTTGTGGGAATATTTGCATATTTGGCTTTTTTATTAATGTCTTGAATGCACGCATATTACAAAGCATCCATTTATTTCCAAACTGTAGCCACTTAATCAACACACAATCCCAAGCCTGGTTGCCCCTTAACATTATTTGAATGATTTGTAGTGCTCCCAATCAATACAAAATTAATTCCACAACAAAAGTTTTCAAAAATAACGAAAGAAATGTCTTCTTTCCCATTGCCTCAGCCTCAAAGCAGATGACACTGTTGACTTGTGAAAAGACTCCCCAGCTGCCCAGGAGAGCTGAAAGAAACTTCCCTTATATCCCATTATCTGGAAATACCTTTTTCTCACTGCTGATTTCTAGGAGAGAGAAAGATAGCTTTTTGTAAGCTATCTGCCCCTTTTACTCTTCTTACCACCTGAGGAGATGGAGAGGCCTGATTGTTTCATCTAGGGAAAAGAACAGGTTTGTTCAGCTTGGTTCTAACAAATATTCTTCCTCTGTGGAGCTTCAGACTTGGAGCTTTTCCACAGCTCCTCCGGAGACTCCACCCTGCAGAGCAAGGAGGCCCGCCTGGGCTGGTGCACAGGGCCACTAGGTGGAGGAGTCTGCCCAATTCCATTAGCTAATTCATTTGACTAGCCAACCTAAAGCCACATCCTCCAGCCTCTACCAGTAATAAAGTGATATTTTAGCCTGTACTTGTCATTCTTGGATTTACATCTCTGCTTGTTCAGGATGAGATGAAGATTTTACTTTTGAAGAACCCCTTCAAAGCATCCTTCCCCAGCATCGCCTACAACCAGCTGTTGCTTCTCCCTCTGGGACTGCCCACAGCACTTCTCCATCTCTCCTGGGTGTCTTCTGCATCTTATCACAAACGCCATCTCACAGCGGTTTAAGTCTGCTTTCCCCCGCTTGCTACATGCAAATTTAGGCATGTGTCGGTTTCCCTCAATTTGTTTCCTTCTCTGTAAAATGAGGAATATAATATTTTATTCAGTGTTATTATATAGATTAATTAATCTACATAAAATGCTTAGTATCTGGCCCAATATATAGTAAACATGAAATAATTATTATTATTGTTAAGAACTGAATTGTGTCCCCACGCCAAATGTATATGTTGACACCCTGACCCCCCAATGTGACTGTATTTGGAAGTAGGACCTTAAAAAAAGGTTATTAAGGTTAAATGAGGTCACAAGTGCAGAGCACTCATCCAATGGAACTGGTGTCATTATAGGAAAAGAAAGACATACCAGGAAAGTGCTCACACAGAGAAAAGGTGATGTGAGGACACAGCAAGAAGGTGACTGGCTGTAAGCCAAGGAGAGAGGCCTCAGGAGAAATCAAACCTGTTGATATTTGATCTTGGACTTCCAGCCTCCAGAACTGTAAGAAATAAGTTTCTGTTGTGTAATCCACCCAGTCTGTGTTATTTTGACATGACAGCCCTAGCAGACTAATATAATCATTATTGCCATTGGCATTATTATAACTCTGCATTTACTATTAAAATAATTAAGCAACATGCAGTTAAACTAATTCTTTCATTTAAAGCAAATCATCCGTCATCACTTTTGCAAACAAGGTCAATATCTCAAATTTTGTGAAGATGGTCAGTCTCAGCAGAGGAACATGACAATAATTTCAGGACCCTTAAGCAGTCAATATAATTTTGCTATACTTACTTTTACCCTTTCTACTCTTTCTTCCATTTATGTAGTCATGCTAACTCTGTTAATGAACACACCACGAAGCAAAGATGGTTTTAGGTGCCAATATCCAATTCTTCCTTTCATTCATAGTAATACAATCATTTTTTTTTTTTAGTTAGACACATGGCCACCTGCAATGAAGTTTGTATTTCTCAAAATGTTGTATAGCAGGATGTGGCCAAGGGTTTCTTTGTCCTTCCTAAGTTCTACCACCTGGGTTAGGCATATAATTAGCAGAAATTTGGCAGCTATTCTGGATTTCGAAGATGAACCCAACCTAAAGATAGCAAGATTGTGAGCTGGGAAGAATTGGGGCATCTGAGGATGGTGACAATGCCAACATCAGTTCTGGGCTGTCTACCTCCTGACTTCTTTTATGTGAAAAAGGAGCTCTCTCCTCTTCTAAAGCACCATTATTTTTTGAGATTACTGTGTGTAGAAGATACTTTTGATGCCCTACCTCATAATCTCTGCACTCATCTCTGAGTTCACCTACACTCTTGGTAGACAGGAATCTGTTTCTCTCTGCTTCTCTGCCTAAAGCATTTTTCTAGTTCTAAGAAAATTTCCTCAGCAGACCTCAGGTATAACTCAGTCCTGTAGGGCAGTTAGCATCCTTGGGGGCAACTGTCAACTAATGAGGAATAGTCCCTGCCCTTCCAGGGGACAAGTTTCAGATTATTCCTCCAGTTTTCTTACAGGGTCTTCAGTGGACTTGAACTCCCAGTTGCCCAAAGAGGTAATTCACTCTTTAAAAGTATACTTCATTAGCTTTTCCCCTTTCCCTGCCTCACCTTCTTCATCACCTCACCTGTGCTTCCCAGAATCACAAAGTCCTGGTCTCAGGGTCTACTCTGGGAGAAACTCAGTGAAGGCACTGTGATTTTCAGTCTAACCAAATAAATTCTAACCATACATCTCAGCCAAGAATGCCTCAGATATGGCGGTACAAATCCAAGACCCAACTTGGCTAAATGTAAAACTCTCAGCTAAGAAACAATTAGAAATGGATTTAAGGATTTGGTTATTAGAGACTTAATCTAAGAGCCAGACGGGTGACCTCGTGTATATGGGACACTAACATCATCCTTGATTAAGCTTGATCTTAGTTCCTGAACAGTTCTTGACAATATACAACCAAGAAAGAATTGAACAATGTCTAAATGACCTTCTGTCTCCTCTTCTGTTGGAACCATCATATCTTCTCAAATGAGAATTCAATTCATTTTCACCTGGACATCATGGGCAAGTACAGCATTTTTATTTGCCTCTCAAGCAGAAAAGGGACTATAAATCTCAGTAAGACTTAAAGGAATATTCTATACAATGGCAATATTCAGATGGAAATTGGGGATGTTGATCTAGATTTTCCAAATAAATTAAACATTAATTCAAAGATTCTATAGTGAAGCATTGCAATGCATTTGAATAATCAAACTCTCATTCTCAATCATAAATTTTCTTTAACATTAGGACTCACTTTTTTATGTCCTTGCTGATAGTTTTGACATAGGCAAAAAGTTTTCAAAGAAAAATGCTGTTATGAATCTAGTGATTCATTGGAATATCATTGTAAGAATTAGTTCTTTCAAAACTGGGTCTTTCAAGGGAATATATGTTTTTCAAAATAATTGTCCTTGGATCACTAAACCTGGGTATGTAACATCCTCCCTGCCACAAGGCTGGAAAGATTTTAATGTTGTGGAAGGAACTGGTGACAGTGGTAAAGTTAATAGGGTCCTACTTAAGAAATAACTGGACATTTCTCTTGTTTTATGAGGCAATAATTTTACTCCCTAGTGAATAAAGACTGGAAAAAAATTGGATCCTTGCCAAAGACATAACCTACACTATATCAAATGGTGCCATTACATTTCTTTTAACTGCCTCCTGGAGGTCATATGTCTCCTTATAGGGAAAGCTTTTCGGATAACTTTTTCTGAAAAATCACATTAAACAAATACCATCCTAACAATGCAAAGATATGGCGCTCAGTCTTCCATAGCTGACTTATATAGCTGACTTTTCAGCCTTCAAAATTCATTGCCCTCATTATTACCATACTGTATCATTGCCCTATGTAAATAAGCCAAGAAACATTTAAGTCATTTTTACCATTATTTGTAAACACCAATACAAGAAATCTTAGGGGTAGCTCAGGATTCTAGGCCTGAAAAGGGGAAAGCCTCCATTAACAAGAGGGGGATTATTGAGTATTTATTCTGTGTTGCTCAAAATGATTAAGCATTAAAAAGAAATATTTCAAAAAGCAGTGAATCAAGTGTATTAGCAAATATATTGCCTCTCCAAATGCAAATCCTAAGTGCATCCTTGAAAATCAGCTATTACGTGTGTTTCTGCTTATCTGACTTAAGACAGTTAAATATATATATCCATAATACCACGTAAAATATATATTCATAATACATGAACAGGCCTTACAAAAGTATGCAGTAAAGTGACATGATCTCCTAAGGCCAGTAGCAAAGTCAGTTCCCTAGAAGAGCAGTTGTTTGTGCTCTCCATTAACAAACTGTACCTTGGAGAGCTCCCTAAGTCACTGATTTAAGTTTTCTGATTTACGTTGTTGACCGTGACAAAAGAAAGATGCACTAAGTTTCTGAAATAGAAATAGAAAATTCCATCTCTAAAGGAAGCCTACCTTATATGTAGGTATCACATCATGCTCACAATAAAGAAATCAACTCATTTGAACCAGGCTATATCTAAGATTAAAGTAACTGCGAACAATCTTCAATAAGTATTAATTTTGCCCACAAGGATATTCTACGGGTAATTGTGAATTTCTAATTATAGTGCTGTGCTTTAAATTTGCTGATTGACATGAATTTAAAATCTTATCACAGTTTTAACTCATTTGCCCTATTAAATAGGTTGGGGGTTGATATTATTATCCTCCTACATGTCTAAATACTTAGCACAGCTGAAAGGTTAAGCAACTTCACCACCAACACATAATGAACTCTTTTTTCATTCAAGACATTCTCTTTCCACTCCTGGAGATTGTTCTTTCAATGCCTGTTCTCAATCTGGACTCAAAGACGACCCTGGTCTAGGTCTATACTGCTGTATAGAAGAAGGGCATTTCTTGGGACTCATCTAGGACACCCCCAGAGAATTACAACAGGCTGCACCTTACTCTGCCCATGACACCCCACACCATTTTGTACAAGGGAAGTTCTTAACATTTTGCACTGAAGAAGTCCATCCTTTCTCTGTTTCCCCTCCAAATCACCACACTCCTTATCACCGCAAAGTCATGGAGATTTGGCAGAACTAGGCCAAACGAGGAAGGCAGTGGCATCATCTTTGGGGTGCTCTCACCTCTCCTACTGCTGTCTTCACTTCCCAAATCAGCACAAAACGTCCTTTTCTTTCTCTTATTCAAAACTCTACTGTATCCTGTTCCTAAAGCTTCTTGCTGTCTATGTTTCTTATTAATAAATGGTTTCAGTGAGCTCATGAAACTGAGATCACAAAATTGTGGTGGTAAAGGATCTCTGGGAAAGAAGGAGTGATGGCCAACTTTGTGTGTCAGCTTGGCTGAGCTATGGTGTCAGTTGTTTGCTCCAACGTTTGTCTAGATGCTGCCGTGAAGGTACTTTGTAGATGTGATTGACACTGACTAACAGTTGACTTTAGGTAAAGGAGATTACCTTTTATAAGGTGGAGTTGCCTCATCTAATCAGTCAAAGGCCTTGAGAGCAAAAACTGAAGTTTCCTGGAGTAACAGGAATTCTGCCTCAAGACTGACACAGGAATCCTACCCGAGTTTCCAGTCTGAGGCCTGCCCTACAGATTTCAGACTCAAGTTTGCAGCCTTAACTCTTATCTGAGTCTCTAGGCTGCTGGCCTGCCCTACAGTTTTGAAACACAACCCCCATAGTCACTTAAGCCAATTCCTAACTTCTTAAAATAAATCTCTTGCATGTGCATGTACATGTATAAAATCCCCTCGTTCCTGTTTCTCTACAGAGCTTTGATTGATACCGAAGGCAACTAACTTCTTGGATACACATCCACTATGTGTAAGGAACTGTGCTAAGCAAGTTACACATATTAACTCATGTATGGAGGTAAGATGTTTGTAATAAACTATGCAAAAGAATTGAAAACATATTTGTCACTCTCAAGGGACTCCTCTAAATATCCCTGAATCATGTCCTATCCCTCCTCACTAAAGGCTGCATAATGTAGTGACCAAACATAAATACTACTTCTGCCCTAGGGAAGAACTTCAAACACAGCAGCAAGCAAATGAATGAACACAGGCCCACAAGAGTTTGAGGCCTACTATAAAAATGAAAAAGAAAACTCCCTGATAGTCTTCTATAAAACACAATATTCAAGAATGAAACATAGAAAGTAAACACTGTGTACTGCTAAATATTTAAAAAGATAAAAAACTGCTACACAGTTTCCATTTTAAGATATGTAATTTCACACTTTATAGAGGGGAAAAATAGGAATAATGTAAAATGCTATATAAAAAAGGATGCACTTCACAATTTATGTATTCTCTGAGGTTGATTCCCATAATTTCCAAGAAAATAAAGAATCCCAGTGCCTAGTTAGAGAGGAAACTAAACAGGTGGAGTGGTTTGCATGCCATTATATATTTGCCTGAAGCATAAACCACATTTTACTTTATTCCTTGGAGAACAGAGCCTGGCTAAAAGATACAGATGAAAGATTTGAAAGTCAACAGCATAATTGGAGTATGCTTTGGTGGATTTTTCCCAAAGACATAGAGATATATTTTACCTTCTGATCAAGCTAGTATAGACTGTTGGACCCCAGGTAGTGACCTCTTTGTAGATTTCTTCCTGAATAAACATCTAGCAGCAAACACAATAAAATCAACAACCTCAACAAAATAATGACAATACCAATAATAATAAAAACACTCACCATTTATTGAGGGATTGTTTTGTGGATTCGATTTTATCTTTTTAGAAAATTCTGCAAATCAATAAAATATAAACTCCAATTAAAAAGTGGGAAAAGACATTTAAAATGCATAAAAATATGATTTACTATAAAATTAGAAAAATAAAATTCAACTTTGCTAATTAATAATGCAAATTAAAACAAGATTCCTTGTTAATGAAAATATCCAGTATAGGTGATGGTGAGGAAAACAGGTGCTCCCATGCACCTGTTTGGAGTATTAGGAACTGCTAAGACCCCTTTGAAAGGCAATTTGGCAACTGGGATTAAAGCTTTTATAATGTGCATACTTTTTGATCCAGAAACCCCTTTTCTTAAAACTGATCTTCAGGAACTATAAATGTGTATGCAAAGACTTATTTTTATAAGGATATTTATCATTATTTATAGAAGTAAAAACATGAACATGACTTAAATGTACTAAATACATATTTGATTAAATTATTCTGGCACATCTATATGGTGGAATATTGTGCAGGCCAAAACGATGTGCTTTAGGAAAATATTTAGCAATAAAGAAAAATATTAAAATATTTTTAAGTAAAAATACAAATGTAAAAAGATATGATTTTAATGAATGTGGCTTTGCATGGCACACTTAATTTACCCTGGGCCTCCATTTCATTATCTTTGAAATAAGAAAGCTAGGCTGAATGATGGCTGAAATCTCTTTCCTATTGCAAATTCTAAGGTTCAAATGTTTTGGTTTTGACCTGGAAAGATTCCCTTTACATTTCAGAGATAGCAAATAGTATTTGGCACACTCAGCCCTGGATCAGATCAATGATTACTCTATCAATAGATGCGACTAATTCTAATTGTGGAAGTTTCACTTGAAATGAGAGCCAATTTGAACAGGTGAGAATAGGAAGCACCATCATGTGAGCTATACCATAAAGGCAAATGTAGGTTTTTCTTCAAAATAGTTGGTGCCATCTCACAAATGGTGCTGACACTCCCATTTAAGCTTAGCTGTGAGTCAATCACACCACCATGCAAATAACTTGAAAGAATTTGTATCAGTGAGGGTTCTTCAGAAACACAGAACCAGAATAAGATGGATCAATAGATTGATCAATAGATAGGTAGACAGAAATTGGCTTATGTGATTGTGGGGGCTGGCAAGTCCAAAATCCGTTGGGCAAACCAGCAGGCTGGAAAGTCAATAGCATGAGTCGATGTTGCTTTCTGAAGGCAGATTATATTCCTCTTCCAGGAAATCTGTCTTTTCTCTTAAGGACTTTCAACGGATTGAATGAGGCCTGCCCACATTATCTACAGTAACCTCCCCTACTTAAAGTCAACCGATTGTAAACACCTATAAAATATCTTCATAGTAACACCTAGATTGGAGTTTGATTAAATAATTAGGTGCTGTAGCCTAGCCAAGTTGACATAGAAGAGTGTTTGCCTCCTGACCCCAGGATACAATGAGTCCCTCTAAAGAAAACTAAAAATATTGCTTCCAATTGCAAATAAAGAAGACAAAGGACAGGAAAAGAGCAGAAAGAGAAGCAATTTTGAAAAAATAGGTAGATCTTGAGGAAGGCAAATTTATTGATTAATGATGCAATGGGACCTACAAGACTATGGGTTTGGGGGCAGGAGAAACAAGGTTATGACTTGGATAATGAATCACCAGGAAGGCAGTGTGCATGTACCAAGAGAATGGAGACGATGTCATGTGAGAAGATAGAAACTGGAGGGGGAAAGAAAGATAAACAGCCTACTGGATTTTGTTCGATGGTTAGAATAATAACTATCCATCCCTGAGAACCATATCCTGCTGCCTTGGCCTGTTCACTGTGGGTTTCCGATGCCTGCCCTGGGCTAACGAAGTACACGATTACTTCCCTGCACAGGAAGAGTCAAAGTTTCTTTCTAAATAAACTTACCAGGTTAATAAGAAAGAGAATTGCCTTCCATAATCACCATTTAGGCTTTAGGTACAACAGATAAATAGTCATTTGATTTTGAATCCTAGGGATTGATTAAAAATATGTTTTCTGCCACAGTTTCAAAATTAAGTGATTTAGTATACCCTTGGCCAATCAGCAAAATGCATTCCCTTTATCTATATCCAATAATCTTCCAGCAGAACAATTCTTGCATTTATCTAGTTAACCAGCCTTTGGGAACCATTTATTGAATGCCTACTATTTCATTAGACAGTGAAAAAACTTAAAATCTCAGAATCAATCTGGACTTTTCTCTCCTGTCTATTGTATGCCACATATAATATGACATCCCATTCACTACCAAAGAGTTTGATTATTGATTATCATGTTTTTCTGTTTTTATAATAAACTCCTAAACCTCTCCCTTCTAAATAATTTCTCCTTTCTGTACTAGGAAACTCTTCAGAAAGCATAATTTGTACATTTTAATGCCCTACTCAAAAACTTTCCACAGTCCTTTGCGTTTTATAGAATAAATTATATTCAAAGCATCCCCTATCTAGACCTACCTTTCATTTTGCCATTTAATGCGAACTTTATTTTGAATAAATTCTGATATTTTGCTCCTAGATGCCTTTGCTCAAGCTGTTTCCTACTAGAATGGCTACCCAACCTTAGCCCAGATATCTATATCCCATGTACAAGTAGTCATTGTTGTGTAGCTACACTACACATAAAAGCAACATTATTGGCTCTGTACTAGAAAATCTGGAAGTACAAAACAGCTTCAGGCCTTAGATCTGGACCTAAGTTCTCAAGCTATTTCATTTCCTTATGTGAGCTCTACTTTCAGGCAGTTTCCCCATACATGGCGACTGATTAGTAAAATTACTACGTGAGGGAATAGAAGAGGGAGATTAGAGTTGACATCTAAGCAGATAAACATGGGTAAGTGGTCCCTCTACTTCTATTTGTAGCCACTTTGCAGGGCCCAGAGTGTGCGTTCCACTCTGCCTCTATTACCGATAATCAACCTTATGCAAAGAGCTCTGCCCCGACTGCGGCACAGCACGCCCAGGCATTGGCTCTGGCCTTTCCTCACTGCTCTAAATCCATATGCCCGAGTGTATGAACCAATGCATTTATTTTAGGCAGTTGTAATTTGAGAAGGATGTACATAGTTAAAAATGCAGGATAGAACGAGACTAATGGTCTGAATTCTTGGAAACATGGCTTACTGAGACAATCACTGTCACTTCTTTCTATAGTTTTTCTAATTCAACTGATGAGAAATTATCCAGCTTTCAAAAATCTCATGCTGTAGTTTGGCGACCTTGCCACTAGGTGAAAGACATTTGTAAGGATCATGATCACACCGTGAAAACCATAAGACATAAGTCTGCAGTGTATTTTGCTGGCTGCTTGAACTTTGTTTGAAGTTAGCTCTTAATGTCTTGGGTGGGTGGGTAGGGGGAATATATGTATATATTTACCTTAACTAATCACTAAACCACCAATAAATAAAAAATTAAAGTCAGAGAACCCTAGATTTTGTGATTTCCTGGCTCTTCCGTTCCTGCCCTTGAATTCTTGCACTGGAGCCTGAGGTCTGCTCAGTGGTTTATCCTCACTATCTCTTCCAGCCCAGCACCCGTGCTCCTCAGTTGCTTATCTCTCCATTGCTGGATTATGTCTCCCCGGCCATATATAGCCTGTGTTACCTGCCTGGTCAGTGCAAGATAATCAAAGGAGAAGGATTTATTTTGCCTTTTTCATGAAGTCATAAAATTTTCATTTGGCAGGTCTCTTAAAGTTCTCCTAATCCAACTATTTATTTTATGGTTGATAAAATTAGGCCTGGAGAGGTCAGAGAATTCATCTATCAACATTCAGCTAGCTAGCGGCAGGGCAGGGACGGGGACAATCCATCTTGGAAAACAAAGTTACACACAGCTCAAGCTAAAAGTGCTAAATAGCTGACAGGAGGGAAACTGCAAAGAGTGAAGAGGAAAGTGACATCATATTGATTAAAGTAAACCATCGCCAGTGCCTCCATGGTTGTCATTCAGCTGCTTGTCCTGATCCATTCCTCTCCTTCCAAACTCCTGATGGGACTCTGCTTCTTGTGTTCCCTGTGGTTGAGTGAGACCACAAAACTGGTTCTCTGGATTGAGCTGGGGGTGGAAGTGATATGCAGCCCATAACCTGGGCCAATGACTGAGCACTAAGGGCCGTGATACTTGTTCTTCCTATTGAGTTCCCAGAGTTGGAAGTGACATGTAGTTCCTAAAACTGAGTCCCTGAGAAGGACTATGAAGATGTGGAGTGAAAGTTTCAGTTGAGCCATTTTGGACATGCAGGGTAAAAAAATAGAAATACATCTTGGTTATTTTAAGTATTGATATTTGGGAATATCCGTTAATTGCCTTACAACTGAGCTTACACTGATGGATACAGTCATGCATCACATAACAAAGTTCCAGTCAACAATGGACCACATAGACAGTGGTGGTTCCATAGGATTATAATGGAGCTGGAAAGCTCCTATCACCTGGTGACATTGTGGCCACTATGGGTCTCATGTCACAACGCATTACTCACAAGTGTGTGGTAATTCAGACATAAACATACCCACTGTGCTGCTAGTCATATAAAATAATAGCACATACAATTATGTACATAACACTTGATAATGATAACAAATGACTATGTTACTGGTTTATGTATTTACTATACTATACTTTTAGTCTTATTTGAGTGTACTCCTCCTACTCATTTTTTTTTAAGTTAAATGTAAAATAGACTCAGACAAGTCCTTAGGAGGCTTTTAAGAAAGCATTGTTAACATAGGAGATGACAGCTCCATGCATGTCATTGCCTCTGAAGACCTTCCAGTGGGGCAAGATGTAGAGATGGAAGACAGGAATATTGATCATCTTGACCCTATATAGACCAAGGATAACATATGTGTGTGTGTGTGTGTGTGTGTGTTAGTTTTAACAAAAAGTTTTAAAAGTAAAATAATAATAATAATTTTTAAAATAGAAAAAAGTTTATAGAATAAGGACATAAAATATTTTTGTACAGCTATACAATTTGTTTATGTTAAGTGTTAATGCAAAAGAATCAAAAATTTTTTTAAAAGTTTATAAAATAAAAATTATAGTAAGCTAAGATTAATTTATTTTTGAAGAAAAAATACTTTTTTATAAATTAAATGTAGCCTAAGTGTACAGTGTTTATAAATTCTATAGCCATGTAATGTCCGAGGCCTTCACATTCAACTACCTCTTACGACTCACCCAGAGAGACTTCCAGTCCTACAAGCTATATTCATGTTAAGTGCCCTATACAGGTGTATCATTTATTTTATATCATATTTACTCTACCTTTTCTATGTCTAGATACAAAAATGCTTACCATTGTATAACAAGTGCCTACAGTATTCAGTACAGCCACATGCTATACAGGTGTGTAGCCCAGGAGCAATAGGCTATACCACAGAGCCTCTGTGTGGAATAGACTATACCACACAGGTTTGTGTAATTACGCTATGAAGTTTGCACAATGATGAAATCACCCAATAATACATTTCTCAGAACATATCTCTGTTGTTAAGTGATGTATAGCTGTACAATTATCACACTGCTACAGAGTTATTTTGTTCCATTTCTTATCTGGCATCTGCAAAGAAAGAAAGTAAGAACAATAAGAGTAGAGAATTTGAGTCGGTGCAGCATTCTGTATCTGAATTATAGTTCCATCATTTACTGTGTGGCCTTAAGAAAGTTACTTAACCCCTCTGGGCCCCAGTTTTCTGATAATATCATTTGAAAGGGTCATTATGGAGATTAAATGATCTAAGACATTGTAAGTATGCCATATTACTATATTACCCCGAAGCTTTTGAGGCACTCAATTAATTACTGTTTTTTACTATTACCATTAGAAATTGGTTCTTCAGATTTCCAAACCATTGCTCTCTCCATGACATAACCTTATCTCACACTCCCTATCTTACAGCTCCTATTTCTTTTCTAAATGTATAACAAACAGGAAAAAAATATTATCATACCTCCAAAACTGTTAATCTGACACTACAACCCTATTCTTATCTTAGACAAATCTTTTGTTGGTCAATAAACTTAACTTTTCAATTTTGTTTTTCCTCAGATACATAAATTTGAGAGTTGGAACTATATGTAATTCCAGTTGCATATAAAAATTATTTAGATATGCAAATATTAAATGTTATTACTAATGGCTTAAAGTAGGTTAGTAGGGTTACCAAGATTTCCTTAGAAAACTTTTTTTTAAATGAACGGGCTTGCTTAATATATAGAATACAATTTGGGCAGAATTTTTATCAGAAGTTTAATTTAATTTAAACAGAAATAAGCTCATTAATAGATATCGAAGGAGGTAGATTTTCTCAACTGAAAAAGAAAGATCAACAAAAAATTTCTAGTTAATAAATGTTGCCACCCCGGAAGGAAGAATGAGTTCAAGTGGTGAACTTAATAAAATCAAAATCATGGATTTGACCCCATGAGATGCTGAGTATAAATTGCCTTGCAAGCAATTACCAAAACTGTTTCAGCCCACTCACTTCTTTGGGCCACAGAATTTGCATTGACTGGTTTTGCTGTCATCGATATGGCACAGTGTTAATATGAAGTATGGCACCTTCATACAATAGGAGCATGACACCTTCTTACAATAACTATGGAGTCACTCCCATGGAAAGACTGTGTTGGGTGTTCTGATTTCAAGCCTGTCCCTTGGTAAGTCTACTCTGAATGATTGAGGTGCTGGACTCCATGTTTATTTTTCATGGACAATTTAGGTATTTCCAAACTAAAATGTATTAGATTGGTTTCTCCCCACCCCTGTTAAATTTTTGTTCATTCAACGGTAAGAGTAATGTTTAACATTATTTAAAGCAGACTGTGAGTTGGAAACACTAAGTGACCAATTAATAAAATGTCACATGAAACATTTTCTTCACCAGAGGAGAATTTTCCTAAAATAAAACAATTTCTCCCTGTTCCTCCCGAGGATACAGATAGAAAAAGTGAGGCAGTATGAACAGATGAAACATTTAATTTATTCATTTATTCAAGGTTGTCAGGAAGTACAATATGTCTGTAAAACCTAAGGAGATCTCATACCCTCAGGAAGAGTTTAACTCTTCCATACATACACAAATTCTTCCCCTCATGATTTAACTTCCATCTGACACATAAACCCATGCAGATTTCTCCCCAGATCTACCACCGATCTCTCCCTACCACTGCGGAGAGGGAGAAATAACTATTCACTTCATTTACATAACATCTTTAGATAATGCCACCCAGAAGATGGAACCATATAGAGATCAACTCAGATCTCAGCCTGACTTGGCTGTACTTCACATGTCTGCTTTTGGCACTTTTCCTTCTGCTACTACAAGAATACAAATATTCTATAGTCTTTTTCTTCTCCTTATTGTGTACATTTCTTCACAAGTGCCAATTGACTGGCACACCCTTTCCCTAAAGTTTACTTACTTAACTCAGTTAATTTCCATCAATTCTACTGGACAATTTCTGTTCATCCAACACAAGAGCTTTGCTCATTTCCTCCTTATTCATTTGACACTTGCAAACACAGCAGTAATGTAGCATCCCACGCATAAAATATTGTTCTGTAAATATTGACATGTGTTCTAGGGGGAGAGAGGGAGCATTTGGTTTTTGAAAAGTTTGGGAAATGTTGGGTCTTTTAAATGTCTTTATTACAGGTTTTTTCAGAGACTTTGAACCGTAATGTGCATTGTAAAACCCATAAAGGGGGCTATAGAATACAACCCCACATTCTCCATGACCGTGGTTCCTTTTCCTAACTTAGTTAGCGTCTCAAAATCACTGTGTATGGAAAACAAGAGTGCAAAGTTCAACAGCAGTTAATTCAGGATTACTAAGTAATACTCCTTAAAATAGCAACATGAATGACCTCTATGGTAGTCTTTTTGCTACAATTATTTTGCTACAAATATTTTACTTATTTTACTTACACTATTTCCTAAACCAATAGAGATTTGTTATGACCTTGAAAATTATTTAAAATACCATTAAATAAAAATTAAATAAAAACAGAGACATGAGAGTGAAAAAATATGGATGGAAAGTGCTAAGATAAAGCCAGAGCAAAAACAAAGGATATAAAAATATAGAATCCAATCCTACTCCAAAGCTAATGGGGGTCAAAATTGCCTCTGAGCTTACTGACAGTAAAATCAAAAAGGGGAAACAATTAGTTATGAGATTTATAATGTCCACAAGATCAAAACATAGCAGATACTTTGGAGAAGCATACCATTTCTTGGCCCTATGGGCAGGAAAAATTTCTCTTCTTAGAGGACACAATATGTGATTTAGCATAGTGTGTCTCAAACCCAGCTATTAATACATATTAGAAATCACCTGGGGAGGGGTATAAAAATAGATCTTCCCAGTCACAACCACAAAGCTGCTGAAGTAATATTTTAATATGTTGCTTAGGTGATTCTTCAACCAACCTGGAAGATCAGAAGTCAGGACTCCTATTTTGATAGACGATATCTTTAAAAATGTCCGTGTTAAAGGTAAGCAATTTCCTTAGCCCAAGATTTCATCTTCACTAGGAAGCATATACTTGGAGAATTACTTGGAAATGTTCTTTTAATGTATTTTCTGTTGTCCCACTGTTCAACAGCAGAAGAATTTCCTATAAATAAAAATTGTATTGGAGCCCTATTTCACTGAAAGTCTGTGATTCTATTACCCAATTGAAGTATTCAATAAAGTCAGTGAATATTTGTTTGGAAAACATTCAGCTATGATACAGCACAACTTAAACACAAAAACTTTCATTTATAAGCAAACTCTCTTCTCTCTAACTCAAAACCATCAACATTAATTGGCGACAGAATTTTCCACTTCTGAAAGCTATATAAACAAGCACAGATGTCAAACAAGAAACAAATTGATAGGATACACAAAATTATCTCAGTTGCCTTACAAGGTGACACTGAATACATTAAACAAAAGTTGGAAAGAAAATTTAATTTACAAATCTTACAAGAATATCAGTTTCATATTATAACAGTTCTTATACTATGAATATTCCCTCAAGGAGAGAACACCAATGAAGAGTAATCTCTAGAAATTTTCACACTGCAGTACAAAATAATAAACAGATCAGAAATTATCTAATCAATGTTGGAAGAAATGTCAAAATAAATGTACAAATTTGCATTCCTTCCAGGGCTGCTTACAATTGCTTAGTTTTGAAAGAGGAGAAATTGAGAGGTTTTTTTAAGGATGTGCCCAACAGACAGAAGTAAGATAAGGATGGCCTCAAAGTGTGGCAAGAGGTCAATCAGCTTGGAGTCAAGGGCTCATCTTCACAAATCGCTGCTATTGGTTGAAAATGCTAAGAACCAAAAAAAAAAAAGAAAAAGAAAAAAAAGAAAAAGAAAATGCTAAGAACCACAGGAATATCATTTTTCTTGGTTATCTCAAGTCTAAAAAGAGCAAAGAAAGAAAACCAAGCAATGGTGAAAAGGGGCAGAAAAATGAAACATGGCTCAATAAAAGGAAGAACTCTATAACAATTAGAAGCAAGATTGAGTTTCCTGACACTAGACAACTTCAGAAAGGAGTCCATGGACCATCTAACTGCCATATTATTGTGCAGTGGTTTTCATACTCTAGTGTGTATCCAAATCACCAAGAAGGCTTGATTAAACAGTTTTCTAGGCCATATCTCTAGAATTTATGATTCTATGAGTCTGGAGTGAGGCCCTGGAATTCACATTTCTAGTAAATTACCAGATAATGCTAACTCTTGGTCTTGGACCACACTTTGAGAACTTCAGTCGTAGAGTATGAGTGATAACTTCACATGTCTACAGGATCAAACAAGGTTATTAAGCTGAAACTGATTGCTGCACAGGGGTATGCAAGTTAAGTGTTCTGGTTTCTCAACTTAAGTCGGAATTCTGAAAGCTATAAAACAAACACAGATGTCAAACAAGAAACATTTTACTTGAAATTGCTTGAAGTTTAAGTATTGGCAACTTATTTTTTTAAAAAAATGTTTAAACACTGAGTGCGCTAAACAAAACACATTCATAGGCCTGATTAAGCCTGTGTACCTAAAATTTGCAATCTCTGTTGTAAAGGAATTCCTGCATCAGGTATGGAATTTCATTTTTAACAACATATAGATTTAGAGATGCTCTAAAACTAAAGGTCAAGTTCAAAGACCCAGTAAGTATAAAATAGTAAGTATAAAAGTGTCAAGTAGTAAAAAATATAATAATATCTTATTTTTTTTAAGTTTACTAAGTACTTGTATATATTATCTCATTCCATCCTTCAACATGTAAAAGGGGTAAGGATGTTACTATTATCTTCATTTTCCAGGTTAGGAGCCTGAAATCAGAGAGGTCCAGAGTTTTAAAACTCTATTTTGAAAAAACAGTACTATTTTTCTATAATAATAGCTTTCTGCCTTTAAGGGTATTCACAGCCATGTCTAGAATATCTACTTATAACATTTGGGAAAACAACTGATTTAGAAGTCTTAATAAATGTACAGTTGGGTTGGGTTCCAGGTTGACCCAACAGCAGGTGAACTGGGCAGCCACCAAAGTAACCACCATCAATAACAAGTATTAACTGAGTAGAACTAAAGTCAGAGCACTGTGCTTACTAAAATAAAATCTCCTAGAGAAAGTGAAATGAAAAATAAGAATGATCAGGCTTCAATCCTGAGGATTCTGATTCCAGAGATCCAGCAGTCAATGGGAAAAAATGATCTTTTCCATTGTCACTGTCATTTATGCTTAAGAACGCCCAAAGAGGCTGAATTTTGATAAGACTTTTTTTTACCCCACTCTTTTCTAGTTGATCAAAAATTGTGACCGTAAACAGGAAAACAAATTCATTACAGGAATCTTCAAGGAAAAAAATTTCTAAATTGTTCCAGTGGATGAAAATCTATTTTGTTTTTCAAGATAACCAGAGAAAAAGATGATTCAATTATTCTGATAAGACATTCTATATCCAATAATGTTCAGTCCAGGAACTTATTCATTCTTTTCTGGCTAAAGCCTTCAGTCTAGAGCATTTGCAGTCTACATGTTCTTAATTCATCACCAGTGTACACTGTCCTCTGCCTACATACTTTATGTAATAGATCACACACCACAGCCCAAGGTCTATGTGATTGGTGAAGTTTCTTAAGTATGATTTCAAAAAAAATAGAAAAAGAAGGAATGATCATATTTTTTCAAAAGATACATCAGGATACAAATAACAATCTACCAAGAGTTTAAAATTAAAATCATCCTAGAATCACATGGTCATTTGGTTATTTGATATAAATGTGAGCATCTACATGCATGAATCTACTGACAAAACATAGCAATCCAGCTTCCATTGTGTCCACTCCGAGACTTTAATGGGTAATTGTCTTCCTGTTCCCAGTGAGAGAAATAGGAACAGCCTGTGCTTTAGAATCACATGTACCGAGTCAAGTGACTTAAAGCATATCACTTAACATGCCTGGGTCTCAGATTTCTTCTTTGGCAGAAGAAAAAAATAAATAAAAGCAGAAACAATTATACTTATTCATTGATAGTTTTGTAAGGATTACATGAAAGAAATGACATACATGAATGTGTACAGCAGGCCTGCAGGAATTTCTCTGTTTATTTTTATTTCCTTCCTGTCTTTTCTCCTACCATCCCTGCCTTCACCATGTGCCTCTAAGTCTGGTTAGTGTAAGTCAGGGTTTCTCAGCTTCCTCAGCACTGTTGACATCCGGACCAAATAATGCTTTGAGGTGGGGGCTGTCGTGGGCATTGGGGGATATTTAGAAGCATCTCCATTTTCTACCCACTAAATGCTGATAACACCACACACAAACACACACACACACACGCACAGTCATGGCAACAATAAATGTCTCCAAACACTGCTAAATATCCCTTGGGAGGGAATGGAGAGGACTCGGTTCCAGATGAGAACCTCTGGGGTAAATACAGGGACAGCTGTAAGAAATAGATTTAACTTTCGCTTGCATTTCTGACCACTCATCTGAGAGGAAAGAAATGTGAGGAGCTTTAAATCTATCTATCTTTAAGTCTCAGTGTTAGAGGGTGTACAGTGGAATTGTCAAAGTAATGGATGACCCCTTTCACAAAGGTGGTATATATTTGAGAAAGACAAAGACAGAAACAAAAAAGCAAACCTCATTTCTGAAATGCTTCCATCTTTAGGCAGAAACTTTTAGATTATAACACCATTGAAAAGGAAATTCTCATTCTCTCTCTCCTTCTCTCCCTCCCTCCCTGGCCGCCCCAAACATGACGTTTAGTTTGGGCCTCAATAAAGTAGTGTAATAAAAACGATACTAAAATGTATAGCTTTATCGAGGGCATTTCTGAGGTATTAGTATTGAGAAGAGAGTATCTCGAATAAATAGATTGTTGTTTTAAACTGATTTCATGATACTATTACGTTTTCAACCTCATAGTCTGGAGAGGAACATTTCAAAGATAAACTATCTTGATATTTTCATTTCAAAGACAGGTAATAAGTGGAATACAACAATTTCCAGGGGACTGCAGACAGGCATAATCTACTTTATGCAACCAGTCACCGTTCTGAGGCTTCTCGAAGAGGTTTACTTTATAGTCAGTCTGAAGAGCTGCAGGATTTGTGGTGACACGCTGCCTACACAGTAAAGATGGATCACTTGATTAATAAATTCAGAGAGAACGGGACGAGAGGGGAGGACAAGGTGAAGTGCAGAACGAAAATGAAAAGATAAAATAGGTAAGGAAAAACACAGGCGGGTGAGAAGGGAAGCAAAAAAGCAGTTAGGATGCTCTCTTTTCGTGTACTGAATATTTGGATGCACTCTATGTCTGAGAAAATGTGATTGCAAGAATATGAAATATTTTCTTCTACCTAGGATAGATTCCTCCTCCCTCTCATATCTTATTTTATAGGTGACAAATGTCCTCAAAGATATACAGCACTGATCTATTCTGACTACCAGTTATGAGACACATGTCTTTTCAGAGCCGGTGACAAGGAAGTGTCCCTGTGCCTAGGGAGCCCAGAGGAACAGGAAGGGAGAGGAGTGTTCCTATCTCTCCTGTATGAATAAGAAAATTGAAGATTAAACAGAGCACTGCTTGTGCTCTGGAACTTGTGGTTAATTTAATCAGGCACTCTTGTGGTTCAGGGTCTTAATGAGAAAAAA
Source organism: Microcebus murinus (assembly GCF_040939455.1). Taxonomy (NCBI): domain Eukaryota; kingdom Metazoa; phylum Chordata; class Mammalia; order Primates; family Cheirogaleidae; genus Microcebus; species Microcebus murinus. Next base: position 56,168,406 of record NC_134116.1, read on the forward strand.
AGAAACTTCCCTTGATAGCTGAACTTTTTTTTTTTTAAGTTAGAGAATTGCAGGCTTGAAAACTGCAGAGGAAATTACCCCTCACAGGAGAAGAAAATGCTGTGTGAAAAAGTAGCAGCAGCACTTCAAGAATAGTTAAGAGCGTCATAGCGTTTGTGAGGACCGTGCAGCATCTTACAGTGCCGGGACGTATGCGTGCAATGCTCTGGCCTAAAAGACTGCAGGACTCACCCTTGTGAAACCTTCTATCTGGGTGGCCGGGGAGGACAGGAGTCTCTTCCTGCCACTGGCCTTAGAGATAGAAAAGGTATCTGTACACCCCATCAAGCCAGTGCAGCTCAGTGTTCCAGAAAATGAGCAGTAAATGAGCAAATGTGTTGATTCCCAGGCCCTGAGGTGTGTGGCTGGAATATAAAGATTAGGGACGGGAGCTGGGAAAGCACACTCCTGCAGCACTGGGGGCTGCCTCTGCCTGGGCAATTGCTTCCCCCTGTGGTGCCTTTCAGGGTTTTCCTCTCCCTCTGCCTTCCCTCCCGGCTTGGCCCTCTGCCCTGCCAATCAAGCCCTCACCAACATCTGACCCATCACCTCCTGTCAGGAATATGAGAAATAGTATTGGAGTTAAAGAATCATCTGAGGTTTAAAGAGCAAATGCCTCAGTCGTAATCATGCCTCAGGACCCTGCAGAAAAAAAACCAGATCTCTCCTGACCATTTTCCCACTCAGGACTCTCGCTGCCCCCTACCCTCCAGTCAGGTCTTACAGAGTCCTGCATGAAAAAATATCACTAGCAACCATGTTTGTCCATGTCAAACCTTCACCGCAACAAAAAAGACAATTGATTAGATATTCGAAACCAATAAGGCATCCTAAAGTTAGGTGTTCTGAGCCGGTGTCCTGTGCTTAGCTTTGGATGGGTCTGTTTCTTTGGTAAGCAATGAAATGCAGATTCATACAGCCCTGATGCTCCTAGGACAAGCCCAGGTGGGTAGAACTGCCTCGATTTGCTGTCAGCTGAAACAGAGGCCACACCAAACATGGATCATCCTTACATCATCAGCTAAATCAGAGACTATACTTAAAATATCCAGTATGTCTTCTTCAACTATGGATCACACCACAGAACTGTTCTTTTGAAAATGATGCTTTCTCAGATTTTCTCTGAGAAATTTACCATTTACTTTCACTTGGGCATAAGTTGTCCAGATATAGGAGAGTAGAGCAGTAGAAGTGCTAAAGTGGAGTACCAAAAGTGTTCGCCAGCAGAAGCCCTTGAATAACCATTTGAGGGGGGTTGTGGGAGGCAAGTGCCTAAGAACTGCCCCATAAAATCATAGAACTGTAGCTCTTCAGTCTCTCAAAGGCCTTAACAGCAATCTGTTCTATCCCTGATCCCTTTAATTATAAAATACAAAAAAATAACAGATTTACAGTGGTTAGGATCAAGATCACCCAAGTTATGTTTTATTTTCTCATCAGCAAAAATTTTGAAAGACCTGACATTTTGCCCTACTTGAAAGCTAACAATCTAGCATATCACACTATCATGAATCTGATAGAAGACAGAAGACTCATACATAGGACATGAGCAAAGGGCTTTATTACTCCTAGCAATAATAATAGCCAGAATAGCAGCATCTACTTGTGCCAGTTTCCCAAGCCCCAGTTTCTGAAAGGATATTGGAGAGGACAATGTATGATCTGCACACATTGGGTTGAGTTATAGTATAGGAATCCTCAGTTTAGGGAATCTAATTCTTTTATAACAGACACTAAGCATGACTGCTCTTTGCTCCAGAAAGATATTCATGATCTTCAGGAAACTAGAATCAAGATAGTCCAGAACAAAGGTTGTCAGCACCTCTGCTTGCAGGTTGTACAGAATCATCAGATACTCATAGAGAACTGACTTCCAACAATACCTACCCTCTTTTGTACATTGTCTTCACTTCTGAAAAATTTTTCTATGAATATACCAATCAGTCAGTCACTCTGATAAATCTTACCAACTGAGACTGGGACCAAATCCTTCAATTTGCCTCATACAACATTTAATTAAAGCTACTCTCAACAGGACTTAGGCAGCAGGATGAGGCCAATCTGTAGTATTGACGTTGGCCATGACTTCCCACCTCCAGGTCCTAGACCCAACCAGCTGAACACATCCCATAAACCAATATGGTCTACCTTAAGAAACAAAGTTGTTTTTATTTTTTTCTTATGTTTTGGTATGACTTTCCATTTGGTCTGAGTTATCATTAATCCAGATATAGCACAAAGTATTTGTGATTACACAAATTCCACCTTGGGCCAAAAGGAGGAAATCTAGGGCAATTTGATTATCCAAAATAATCCAGGCCAGTGTATGGAAGCTGATCTGAAAGTAAGGGGCCAAAGACATCCCCTACTACTATAGATCCCTTCCCATAGTAAGGATCTCTGCCCAGAGTGTGTATAAATAATGACTCAGTTATCCCTCCAGGAAGAGTATGAGCAGTTTTTGCCAACTTCAACCTGGAGCTTTTAGGAGGGTGAATATGTCTCCTCCACACTCTCTTTCCACTCTCTGCAGCTGCATGCAGACCATGAAGAGCCCAGGGAAGATAGAGGCACAGTTGGAAGAAGACTAAGTCCCCGAGTCACCTCACTGAGAAGAACTGCCCTGTATTACTCATGGATTTCTAGAGAAACAACCAATATATGAGAAAGAGACAGAGAGAGAGAGAGAGAAATGTATTGTAAAGTATTGGCCTATGTGATTATGAGAAGAAGGTTGAGAAGGACCCTGATCTGCCACCTGCAAGCTGTAGACCCAAGAAAGCCAGTGGTGTCCTTTGAAGGCCTGAGATCTGGAGAGCCAATGATATAGATTCCAGCCCTAATTGGAAGGCCTGAGAAACAGGTGCACTGAGTTCAGGAGAAGACTGGTGTCCCAGCTCCAACAGTTAGGCAGAGAGCCACCAAATTCTCCCTTCTTCCATATTTTGTTCTATTCAAGCCTCAATGGGTTGGATGAGGGTCAATTACACTGGGGAGGACCATCTCTTTCACTCAGTTCACCAAACCAAACCCTGAACCATTCCCAAAAACCCTCACAGATGCACCCAGAAATAATGTTTAACCAATTCTTAACCAGGTATCTGGAAATCATGTGATCCAGTCAAGTTGACACATATGATTAACTGTAACACACCCACTGACATGAGCACCTGCTCTGTGTTGTTTTGTGAGCAAGAAATGAACTGCTCTGTGCCATCACAGATTTGCTGACTTTCAGCAGGAAAGCCTACGCTAAATCATGATGCAGCAATTCTGCATTTAATGTGTTCCCCCAAAGAAGCATACATACGTGCAAAAGAAGCCTCAGTGATAGCAAACAAATAGAAAGAGCTTCAATAAACCATGATTGATTCAGACAATAAAATACTATACAACAGTTGAAGTGAGAATCCTAGATTTGCATACATCAATATGGTTTAAGTCTCAAAAACATAACACTGATTACAAAATGCAAGGTGTACTACACTCTGATGTCATTTACGTATAAGCATAAAACACATAAATAACAATATGTTTTGTTTCTTGACAACTACATAGCAAGTAAAAATTTAAGTATTCATGGAAATGAGACAGAGCAATGAACTTCAGAACAGCAACTACTTTTGGAGACAGGGAAAAAGTGGTGCAAGTGATAATGATTCTATTTCTTTAAAAGAAGAAAGAGATCTGAAGCAAAAGAAATATTATGGCAAAATATTAATATCTATTAAATTTAGGTACAGGGTTCATCATCTTGATTACATTATTTTCTATGCTTTTCTGCATGTTTTAAATGTTTTATAATTAAAAATAATCTTTATAGCAATATAGGGATATTTCTCTATTCCCAGAGGTCTGTCACTATGAACTCCTACAGTTTATCTAATCCACTTGAATGTGAAAATCTTTGGGGAGAAAGAGGCATAATTTGACTAAAAGCAGGATGTTATAGAATTCTTGTTCTCTAGGGAAATAACACACCGTAGCTGCTTCAGATGCATGGTCAAGAGGGAGTCATCCAATTTTACTCATCTTCAGCAAATGCAGAAAATCAAATGCAGAAGTTAACACTCTGGGGCCATGTTGTGAAGCCATGGCATTCCCTGGAGATCTTCAGGTACATGAAATAATTAATGGACTATGCTCAGCCATAACTAATATTCTCATCTCTAAAAAAACTTATGGGAAATTGTCTTCATTGAATAACTAATCAGAGTATAACTCAATATAAATTAAAAATATTTCTTACATTTTTAACCATCTAAGACCACTGTTCAAATGGTAGTTTAAATGAAATTGTTTATGGCTGATCAGACATGGGAATGAAGTGGTAGACATCATGTCAGCACTGCCCAAGACCCATCATCTCTTTCTTGGGGAATTCCCTGCTCAATCAAGTCCACAGAAAGTTCCCCCTCTTCTGACTTCTTAAATTCCATATGACATCTAGTCTTAGTTTCTACTTAAGTGATTAGCCAACATTTATCAAACATTTTCTAATTGATCACATATGCCTTGTTTCAAATATTTTTGTGTCCTCCTTCACACCTAGTACAAAGCTTACACAGATTAGATGTGAAAAAAAAATTGTTGATTAACTGATAGCTGTAGTACAGAGTCCAAGTTTAATTTTAAGATTAAATTATGTGACCTTTGGATTGAACCTTATACTCCCTCCTCGCCTCACCTTCTAATCCAATCATGCCAAGCCATATAGTCAATATTTTCTGATAATTCAATCAAATAAATCAATAAATAAATCCAAATGTCTTACGCAGTCCCAAGTAAGAAAACATAGTTTTTCTAGTTCAGATGATGAGGTAAGAGGTGGAAATTGATCATTGTTGCAATTAATCTTCTTTTCATTTTTCCTCCATTACTTCTACAATGCAAATAGATTGACCGTTTGCTAACTATGCTTCAGACAATCATTCCTGAGCTGTGTACTTAATATGGCAGGGAGAGCAAATTAAAAGCTAACAGGATGTGTTCCATCCTTTACCTGAGGGAAAAAAAAAGATGTAGTCAAAGGCCAACCCTTGATAACAAGCTTAGGCTTCACAAGAAAGGTATATATCATCTCAAAAATTATTGTCACCATAATCTATAGCAGGTAAGAGTTTCTCAGGCAGTTGAGATGTATTAACTCTGACACATCTATTATTATCCAATGACAAAATAACTTATAAAAGGAACTGAAGAACTAACACATCTGGACTAATGAACACAGCAGCTACAGAGGACATCCAAACAAGGCCAAAGGCAGAATCTCACTCCATGGTCTCACGCCCACAAATCAACTTTTTCCCACGTTAATTAAGAACATGGATAATGTGGACAACCGATTTGACTATGGCAATGATTATAATTCTGAATTTTAACCAAGAATTTTTACTTTCTTCCTCTCTCTCTACAAATCACAAGCCGAAATCACCAAATGTGTTGATTTTAGGATGGACAAAGTTACTCTCATCTTTACTAGTTATCAATAGTTTTCTTTTACCTAAACATAATGTTTATGCTCTTTAGCAAGACACTAAATGTTCTTCATGTTCAGATCCTGATTCATATTTAAAGACATGTATACTACTATACCCCTCCATTTAGCTTGTAATTTTGACATGCCAATCTATTTGCCAACCTAGGAATAAAACACATTCTTTTACTTTGTGTCTTTGCTTACACAGTACCTTCAGCCTGGAAGGCTTTTCCATATCCTCTACTCCCACTCAAATAAGACACAATTCAGATATTGCTTCTTCTATGAAGCCTTCTCTGATTCCTGCAGGCAAATTAAATATTCTGTAGAGCCACAACAAATTTCTTGCACATTGATTCACCTCAATTAACAATTAAATTTTGTGTAATTGAAGGCTATTTGGATGTCTTTTATCCTTCCTATATTATATACCCCCTATGGTTAGGATCCATGTCCCAGAGTCATAGCGTTTAACACACTGCTTTGGGCTCAAAGAGCTGATGAATATTTGTTGTATGATTAAATGAACAAATAAAAGTGTAGAGTTGTTTACTTTGCATTTTAACTTGTGATTTTATAACACAAAGAGAGTCCAATAAGCTGTAAAAATCATTACAACCAAAGGGAATAGGAAGATGAGTAACCTACAGAGTTCATTTTAAACAAGTAAGAATAGAACAGAGGCATGAGGTGTTAATCACTAGAAATTTCCCTCTTAAGGCATGAGAACCAAACTTCAGTGTCAAATTCATGCTATAGTGCAATATAAGGGGAAGAACACTCATTCAGGGGCCATTAGACATGAATTCATATTCTTTCTCTACCACTTGACTCATCTGGATCCATTTCCTCATCTTCGCAATAGAAGCAGAAATCTTTACCTGTCAGTGCTATTATAAAGACCAGATGAGATAATGTGTGTGGAGGAAAGAGGGGAGGTTGGGGAAAGGATACTGCTATGAGATTACTAACCCATGTGTTTTCCCTGTATTGTTGTAAACTCGGATCAACAAGATGTCTGTTCCTCAAGAAGAGCATGACAGCAGAAGAGTAAACAGGAGTCAATCCTTGGGTTTTGAGTTTCAGAAGCCTAACTTCAGCAAAGAATGGAAAGAAATCATGAGTATCTATCATCAATTTGGAAAAATGTGTGATGAGTAGAAGCGAACTTTCCTTTTACCCACCCAAGGCTTCAATTTATAATTAGAATAAAAGTTCCAGTCTGGGCAATGGAGAAGGAACACAAATCCATCAGATGCTGCAGTGGGAGGAAGTAGAGCCTTCCACAAGGACCCACCCCCTCTGAGCTCTGGGAAGAATGGAGATAATCACTGGATAGGTTTATGGGATTTGAGACCAAAGGAGGTCTGTATTTCATTTCCGAGGAGGCAGTAAGACCCCTGGAAAGAAATGATTCTGACATGTCTGGAGCAGAAAGAGCCTTAAAGAGTCTCACTACATATCTGTGGCTCAACATGGCCAAGAAGAGGTAGAATCATTAGATGAACCTACAATGACATGAGAGAAGATGAAGCCTCCCACAGCCTCCCAGAGGTCCTCTAAACCCAGGCGAGAAATGCATCACATTTTCTATAAATCCCAGAGTGGCAGAGAAGATGCAAAGAGAGGCATAACCAAAGGGGCCTCCAGAATGGGAACAAGAAACAATGTAGCAAGATTTCATGAGTGAGTGACAATTACCTGGCAGGAATGAGGTTGATGACAGTGACCAGCCCATTCAACATCTTGGCACTTTCCCTCACCCAGAGAACAGATAAAATCCCAGGGAAGAAAGAGAGCAAGGCAATTCACTGAGATTAAGTGTCTGACATCCAAGCGGATGGAATTTCATAATAGAAGTTACATTAAGTTTCAGAAAAAAATTAAAGAAGTTATTACTACTTACTCCCCTGAGTTTTCAGACCTGGATTTTACTTATGCAACATGTTCAGCCTAGAGTTTGCATGGAGTGCTCAACAGTTGCCAGTTTCTTCCTCTCCTCCCTTACCTACTAGATCAACACAATCAGGATTTTGAATGGATATTTAATATACTAGACAGGGGCTGACAACATTTTTCTATAAAGGCAAATAGTAAATATTTTGCGTTTTGCATGCCATAGGCTCTATTGAGTTTACTGTCTTCTGCCCTTGTATAACAACATGAAAGCAGCCATAGTCAACACATAAACAAATGAGTGCAGTTGTGTTCTAATAACAATTTATTTACAAAAGCAGACAATGGCCTGGATTTGGCCTGCAGGCTGTAGTTCTCTGACCCCTGGACTAGAGACAGACAAAGTGGTTTAAAGAGGCTATTAAAATAATTATGAGACAATGTAGGCCTGAGCTGAGGTGGCAGCTGTAGAATGGAAAAGCATACACAAAGAAAAGAAGAGAAGGCAAGCAGCTAGAGAAAGTGGGCTGGGTGATCAATGCACACATGATTTCTACACTGGTAGACTGAAAGAATGAGGTATTACTGGTAAAAAAAAAAATGGAGCAGTTAAAAAAGTTTTGAAACCCAAAAGAGAAGAGAATATAAATGCCTCCCTTATCACAAAGAGTCTTAATGCCCCTATGCATATCTAGAATTCAAAGACAGAAAGAACATAAGAAAAATGACCATTCTTGCAGGTCGTTCAGGCGCTAACACTTTGGCAGTCAGAACAATGTAATATAATATTTCACAAGTGCTGTCTTGACTAAGTGTTAAAGTCATGGCTAAAAATTCTCAATTCTTCTTGCAGGCAATTTGCTAAGCCCCAAACCCAACCACTTTCCTTATCAGTCTTCCACTCTCTAGGACCACTAGGCACATACCCCCACCTTCTCAGGGCCTGGTACCAAACGACTTAGGGATGTCATTTATGCCCTAGATCCTATGGAATTATGTAAATTAATCAATCCCCAGGAAGTTCCTGAAACCTAGCCATCACCACTCTACCTGCCACCCATAAGCCACCTCCTACATTTCCAACTTGCTGTTACCCTGTCCCCAGGTACAATCCCCAGTGTGACCCTAAGTGGCAGCCTTCTCTCCTTTGGAGCTGTAAGTAACAAAGAATTCTGCCTTCCATCTATCCAAGTATCAGCAAAAGAATCTTTAAGTCTTGCAAAGCAAACCGTTGCCTTAAAATATTGGTGTCAGTGGTGGTGGGAGGAGAAAGCTTTTTGGAATCTGATTTTCCTCCAATTCTTATTTCAGACAAGCAGATCAGTCAAACTGAACACTGCATGCACAACACAGTACTTGCCCAAACATTTCCAAACAGTTTTCCAAAGCAAACATTTGGAGAGAAAATTGAGGAAAGGAATCTGCCTTTAGATTATCGCAGTACATCTGTTTTTTAAAAGTCATTGCCACCGTGTTCCTATCAGGAGGTTATTGTGCTTCTCCTAAAATGTAATCAGCAAATCACGCCAAACTCGTTAACAGACTCCTCGGTGGAAACTGGAAGAAGCTTTTGTAGTGGGTGCTTCCACCCATGACTGTCATATGTAAATCACTGATGAGGACCATGATGTCACCTGGAAGTGAATTTGAGCCTCGTCACTGCAGGATGCCCATTCACAAGCATTTGTGATTGGCTTTCAGTAAAACTTGCTTCTTGCCATCTGTTCTGAATTTATCACCCTTAGTTTACATTACCTAAAACTGTAAACTAGATTGACATTAAGCTTGCAATTTAAGATTTTACTTCTATCAATATATTCCCTTGTAACCATCAGTTTAGGCTTTATGTGGCTTATCCCTGTTTTCCATCACCAGCCTCCTTAGATAACTCTGCCTCTCACTTCTCCTGTTTCATAAGTATTTCTTGAATTTTTCACACTCTGTCCTGTCCTGCCAATGTGCTGCTGTCTTCTGTTTATCTTGCCCTTTGCTCGCTTCCTTTTATGACCCCTTTCTTTACTGCTGCCTTCTTGACATTTTCTTCATTTTATACTTAATATCTCCAAGAAGATTCTCATTGCTTGACCTCTTTATTAAAATAACTCTCCAAATACCAATATCTGGGGACTCCTCAAGTCTTTCTTCTCTAAAAATGAAAGATTTTATCTCAAGAACTAACAGAAAGAGTATGAACTATAGACTCTTGGCCCTATTGTTTATCACATTAATGTCTTGCCAAATCACTTAAACTCTCTGCCATGGTCTGAATGTTGGTGCCCCCTCAAAATTCATACGTTGGAATTTAATTCCCAAAGCAACAGTATTAAGAGGTGGAACCTTTAGGAAGTGATGAGGTCATGAGGGCTGAACCCTCACGAATAGGACTAGTGCTCTTACAAAAGACGTTGAAGGGAAAGTTCTCCCCTCCTGCCATGTGAGAGCTCAGTGAGAATGTGCAATCTTTGAAACAGAGAACAGTCCCTCATCAGATACCAAATCTCCTGGTCCCTTGATTTGGGACTTCCCAGCCTGCAGAAATGTTTTAAATAAATTTCTCTTGTTTAATAATTACCCAGTCCAAGGTATTTTTATAGCAGCAGGAAGGACTAAGACACTCTCTAAGCCTTAGTTTCCTCATATATAAAATGGAGTGAAGGAAAGTTACCCACCACACAGGATTAATGAGAGGAGTAAATGATATATAAAGCATGTAACATAATGCCAGATCATAATAGTGCCCAATACATGTTATTCATTGTTTTGATTAATAGATAAAATAGATTCCCATTGAGTCTAAATTATTGGCTTATTTACCATCTACAGATAGACTTCTCGATATTGTTTTTAAAAGTATTATTTTATCACTCTACTGTATTATTTTATAGTCATCTATATGCTTTTCATATATGTTGAAATAATTTTAATTATAAGGCCAGAGGTAGGAAAGGAAGCCAGATCTTTAATGTGAAGAGACAAACCACTGGTTGGACCAGGAACTGGGATCTTTATTTTAACAACCACCAATCGAAAGCTAATTCTGATAAATTATATTGCATTTTGACACTTCTAGGGGAACTTTGATGTGAGCTCAGAAGCTTCCAGTTCTGCTATATATGGAAGGTGTTAATTTATACTTAGTTTGAGGAAGAGAAAACAGCACACCATCTTTGAGATTATTTGTACAATTGTGTATAGTACCTTGAAATAAATAGTATTGAATTTGGACTAGTTTGTTCATTTTGCCTTTTCCCCATAGTCTGACTTCAAGTACTGCCCTAAAGTCAATTGCAAAAAAAAAAAAAAAAAAGAAAACAAGTTACCTGATTTGAAATATGAGCAAAATATTTGAATAGACATTTCCCCAAAGAAGACATACAAATAGCCAACAATGATACAAAAAGATGCTCAACATCACTAATCATCAGGGAAAAGCAAATCAAAACCACAATGAAATATGACCTCCAACCTGTTAGAATGGCCCTTATCCAAAACAACCACAGAAAATAACCAGTATTGGTGAGAATGTGGAGAAATTAAAACTCTTGTGCAGTGTTAGTGGGAATGAAAAATGGTGCAATTGCTATGGAAAACAGTATGGAGATTCCTCAAAAAATTAAAAATAGAACTACCATGTGATCCAACAATCCCACGTCTCGTTATTTAAGCCAAAAGTATTGAAAACAGGATCTTAAAGAGATATACGTACCCACATGTTCATGACAGCCAAGATACGGAAACAGTCTAAATGTCCATCAACAAATGAATAAATAAAGAAAATATGGTATATACATACAATGGAATATTACTCAGCCTTAAAAAAGAAGGAAATCCTGTCATACGCTAAAACATGGATGAACTTGAGAGCATTATGTTAAGTGAAATAAGCCAGTTACAGAAGGACAAATACTGCTTGATTATACTTACATAAAGTAGTCAAGTTCATAGAAGCAGAAAGTAAAATGGTGGTTGCCAAGGACTAAGGGGAAGAGGGAATGGGGAGTTGTCATTCAATGACTATATTAATAAAATTTCAGTTATGCAAGATGAAAAATTTCTAGAGATCAGCTATACAACAATGTGCATATAGTTAACAATTTGTACTGTACACTTAAAAAATTAAGAGTATAGATATCATGTTAGGTGTTTTCACCACAAAACAAATGAAATAGATAGGATTTCTGTCTCATGTATCAGTATTGCTGTTTTTGTGCAACATTTAACCATAAAGTCTCAGCGGCATAAAACAAATAAACATTTACTTTTTGCTTACACATCTGCAGATTGGCTGGGCTTCTGCTGACCTGGGCAAGGCTTTGCTGCAAGCTGTGATTTCAGTTCAGTTTGGTTCTATACATCATTCAGTTTTCTGTGATCCAAGAAACATTCTTCTCACGTTAATGGCAGAAGCACAGGAAGATAAGCCCAATTGCTCATGACATATCTTCTAACGTCCCATTGGCCTCAGCAAGTCATATCATCAAGCTCAAAGACTTGGGTGGGAAATAAACTCCTCTAAGAAATGTCAGTGAAGGGATGGGGAGAAGTATAGTGAAATTTTATTGGACAATAAGTTTTATACCACAGTCATCTTTGCAATATTCCTGCCAAACATAGATCTGCCTTGATTCTAATCAAGAGTAAATAATCAGACAAATCCAAAATAAACAACATTCTACAAGTTCACTGGCCTGGATTTCTTTGACATAGAAAACAAACAAAAAAAGATGACGGGAAATTTTCTAAATCAAAAAAGACTAAATGCAGAATCTGAAACTTGATTGGATCCTGGAATTTAAAAAATAAAGCTATAAATGGCATTTTTAGGACAACTAGGGAAATTTCAAAATTGATTATAATTAAATAATGGCATGTGATTCTTATTAAACTATTGGATGTGATAATGAGATGGTGGTTAAAGCTAAACATTTTTCTTTATTCTTTGGCGATCAGTGCTAAATATTTATGAGTGAAATATCATCATGTCTGTGATTTATTTTCAAGTCATTCATCAAAAAATATACATATTTATATATAGATTGAGAAAGTAAACAAAGATATGTTTAAAATTTATTGATGTTGACAAAAGATATATGGATAGTCATTTCTCCCTAGTAGTTTCCTGATTCTCTTTTAATGTTAAAAGAAAAACAAAGAAATTATTGAATTAATTACCTAGAGAATTCAGGGAAATTTTAAATCACATTGAGAAAAACCTAGGGGTTTTCAACTGAATTAAGCAGATTAGGGGCTATAAGGACTATATTTTTCAGAAGATTGTCTAGTGGGACATTCCTGTCTAACTGACATTGGTTATAAGGTGCTCCACAAACCTAAACACAATGAGGCTTGACACAGAGCTTGGCCAATGAGAGCACATATTTTAATTTGGTGGAATAGTTAATAATGATAGAGATAACTAAAGATTAGAGAAATATTTGCAGTGAGAATGAAAATAACTTCCAGGCCAAAGAAGGCAGACCTGCCAGAGCCAGCCACCTCCTGGCAATTCCAAAGAGTCCATTTATATGGTTGGACCTCCATCCCAAACCACACTTTCTGCAAATAAGACCTGCTCTGGTTTCCATGAGTTCCATCTCTTAACAAATGCATCCTTCAGCTAACTCAGAGTCCTTGACCAAGTCCCCAAGAACCACAGCTCGTGTTTCTTGTAAATAAGTTTGATAAGGCTCATTAAGAATGTGATCCTTTTCAAGCATCAAATTTTCACTTTGCTTCCGGTCCCAGAATTATTCCTCCTGTGGCCCTGGGTCCCTGTGCAGGGAGGAGCAGGTGCAAAACAAGAGAGAACAAGAGCAAATTCGAACTTGGCTGTTATTACACATATCCCTTGAGTGACTGTTTTCTAATCTACATACAATAAATTCAGTAAGCGTTTTCTGTTCCACACTCTCTTTTGGGAACTGCAGTTCGTCCTGATGAAGAGTCTGCTCATTAATAGGTAGGAGAGTTTAAAGATTTTGTATTGTTTAATTCCCATTTTTCTAAAATACAGAGACAGCCAGTTTTCTAAGTAGGGCCAGTAACTGGTAAAGAATAAATTTTACCCCAAGGAGTCACCATATTTTTTATTTATTTAAGCTCTCATAGCAATGTTGCTTTAAAGTCATTCTTTAGCACTTACTTGATGTAATTTTTGGTTTCAAAACACATTTGGATTGTATAATCAACCTCAGAAATATCCATGTGGTCAGAGATGGTTTTATCTATAAGGTGAAGTTGGAAGACTTCTGAATTTTTCATTTCTTTATCCTTTTATTCCCTTATTCATCCATTTCGTCACTGCACATCTCTTCTGTCCCAAACTTTTATTAGTTTCACATTGCCACTGATAGTGATTGTAAAAACATAGCTTTCAAAAGCAAATCAGGATTTCTCTCTCAAATGGGACCAGAATCAACAAAATCCCCATTTCCTCCCTCGACACACACAAACATCCTCCAAGGGCTTCCTTGATTAGAAGGCCAGCCAAACCTTGCTGTAAGAGTCTCTTGGGACAAGCAGGATTTTCAGACTAATGCCAACTTGACCCTAAACTGTAGGACTTCAGAACCTTCACTGCTGCTTGCGGTCCAGGAAAATAGGACTGGCAATTTCACCTGATACAGTAAGTACTTAACTTGGCAATATTTCACTGCTACTAGAAAAACCTAATGTCCCCTGTAGAGGAGCCAACTGTCATTACACATCTGAGAAAAGCATTTTGTGTCTGTTTGCTTTGGGGACAAAATAAGCCTTACTTCTCAAGACTAGGAGCAGACACACCAAATCTTGGTGGATTTACAAAGGGCCTTGAAATACAAATAGCCTGGCCTCTACTATGCGACCCTCAATGGCCCCCCAGTGCTCCATCAAGAAGGAAACTATAGCCAGAGGGACCCTGAGCAACAAAATTGTGTATAAAATAACCTGAAGAAAATTGTCTTTGGGTTCAATTGTTCTTAAGTTATAGAGGAGAAAAGCCAAGGGGCTTCAGTGCACAAAATTGTTGGATGGCAGAGTTAAGATTAGAATTTACAGCTCACATTCCTAGTCCATCATCCCTCACTCCCTACTACACCTACTTTTTTCAGACTTCATCCTCCATTTTAGATATATATGTGGTAAAATCCAAAAGGAAACCTAGCAGGAATCAATGTGTAAGAGTTTAACATTCTGACCTCATTAGTTTCTTTCCAATCCTTTATAATTATTTTCTTAAAATCATGAACTCTTCCTCAAACATTTATAAATAAAAGGCTTGATTTGGACTCTTCTGATTTCTATAATAAACCTCTGTTGTCATCCACCTTGAAATCAAAGGTTGCCAAATTCTTCAGACCAAATATTGACGTTTTGCCCCTCCTTATTTAATACTATCAACAGGGTTAGTAACACAAAAAAGTATTTTCCATGGCTTTTCAATTTCAAGAGTATCTGAAATGTCACATGATTGAACTGACTTGTTGTTATGACATTATTGCTAATTCTTCTTAAAAAACATATCGAAAGAGAAAGAACTTTATATAAATATGTGTGTGTGAAAAATATATATAGATACTATAGATACATATGAATGCATATACATGCTATATAAGAACATATTTTATTAGATCTGTGGGCAAAAATGTGCATAATAGAGGCAAAGAGGATATTACAGCATTATTGCTATCTTAATTTTTAGCCCTTAGGATACCACAAAAAAAAATATGATTCAAATAATGAGTTTTAAATTCTGCTAATGGCTCTATAGTACCACATATCTTTAAAAGACCTGTGTATTTAAAAACTGTTCTTAATATGTCAAACATATAATATTTCATAAAATGGTGGCATATACTCAGCTCACCAAGAAAATATTATTTGAGATCCTGAGTTTCCTGATTAAAAACTGTAGGTGGTTAAAGTCATAGCTGCTTTAAGACTCCTAAAAAGTAACTACATATGAAAGAGGAGAAAGGGATATTCCAAAACAAAAGAAGCCCTCTGAAAACTAACCCCCTAAAAAAATATGAAAAGCATTCCAGTCTTGTGCACAGACAATGGAATGCTGATTTGGAAAATATAAGTGTAAGAATGGACAATGACAGATTAAAACTCATTAAAATTAAATCAGCTCATTGTGCATCCTTAGCTAAAGGAAAATGACTCTTTTGTAAAAACATGCATGCTCTTTTTTTCCCCTTTTATATGCAATAATCCAGCAAGACATGTCTCAGGTATTTTAGTGTCTATTCCTATGCCTACAATGCTGTGTTCTACAGGGAAAAAAAATGCCAAGGCATCCAGCCATCCAGGACATATGAGAAACTTTGTAGAAGAAACTTTATTTGACCATCAGCCACTGGGCTGAAACAAAAAGCAGACAATACTGTCATCATGGTCTCTGCGGGGGTTTTATGCGGAATTCTAATTAACCAACCCTCATTTTCTTTTCAGATATCGAAAAGAAAAAAACAATCTGACTACAGCTCCTAAGGAATTTGGAAGGAAAATATGAATTTATATGTGGCATACATTAGAGGGGGCTCCCTGCAGATTCTTCCGGAGACTATTTGAGCATCTGTTTAAAATATTTCTTTAAGTCTTGAAATTGAAATGCCACTTATCAGAAATTGAACCCCCTAGAAAATGTCGACTTACAAAACAGAAAACTGTATAGAGTTTCTGTGTCTTGGGGTTGAAGAATAAAGTTTAAATGATACATTTCTGAAGCACAAATCCCCTTTGGAAGTCTCTGTTTGATGGCCACCCTGTCTCAGACTATAATGCTCCAGGAAGGACATGATGGGGTTGGTTTGTTCATTGCTCTATCCCAAAGGTTAGCACAGTGGTTAGAACAAAGATGGTAGTCAGTAAATATTTGTGAAGTTTTTTCTAGTAACATCTTTCTAGACACTGGAAGAAGCAGAAGAAATGAACAAGATACACACACCTCCATGGGGGAATAGGAGACTTTTACCAGAGGGGCAGAAAGAGAATGCAGAGAAGTAAATCCTCATCTCTCTGTTCCTGCAGGTTGGAATTTTCTCTCCACCTTTTGCAAGAAAAATTCACGATCATAAGAGTAGTAACAATGGCATAAGAAATATGTTTTCCAGATTTTCTTTGATCTTTAATAAAGCATCACATTTGCATTATTTAATCGAGAAGTCGATAATCTGCTGGGAAATAATGTGAATTATTTATGTATTTTTGGAAAATTATTAAGCAATCAATGCAATGTTGGGCATCAGACTTCAATATCTGTTGTTGAATCATTTGTCAATACTCATGCTTTAAAACCTATAAAGTGTAGTTAAAAAATTGAAAACAGTACAGACACACACACATATGATGAGAATCATGCAATGTAAAATCCAACATAGCCTATAAGATGTTTTGGTTTTAGGCACCTGTTCATCAGGAAAACATCTGTGACATGTTTGGCAACCAACACAGGTGAAACACAGAAGCCCTGTAGACTTCTAGACAGGCTGGTGTCTGTTCCTGTCTGTGTGTTGTTCTGAGCCAGCATCTTGATGTTAACATGCTTTCCCTGACTTTGGTAATTATTCCACTAGGCTGCATAAAGCCTGTTTTCACGGGGGACACAATTACCATAGGTAATTGCGTGTAGGCAAATATCTGCCCTTCCATTGGGTAGTCACAGCATCACCCACATTCTAAAGCCTCAAACCCCCTTTTCAGGGATACACTTGACATGTCATCGTTGAAGTAATTAGCATGCTTAGGGTTTTTTAAAAATGTATAAAAGCATCAAATTTTCACCAGAGACTTTTTGTGCTTGTCAAAATCTCTACCATAACAATGTGTGAATTACAATAGAAGGTAATTGGAACACAATGTTCCATAGGAACATCTTGAAATATGGAGCTCTCTCTGTACAGCGTTAGCTAGGGAGACAGGTGCAAATATTTCCAAGCTCACTCTGCCATTTTCGTAAGTTTCTGTTCACACTGTAACTAAAGAATTTCAAGTGCCTGAGCCTGAACTAGTCACAATGGAATGGTGGTACAAACACATTAGAAGCGAGGAGTGTTCTGTGTAATTCGGACAAAGCAATTCAAAGCACAATACAGAATTTAGAGGTGTTCAGTGCTCACTTATGTGCACGGATAGCAGTAATAGCAATATCAATTTTATTTATTTATTTGCATCTTGATCCAAAAGCTGTAAATGTACCTTATAAAACACAAATAATGCGATAGGTTTTTTTTTAAAAGCAACTTCAGAACTCCAGGAAAAAAGAAACAAATAAAATTAAGTCAGAGGTGAAATTAATATATGAAATTCATGCTACAAAATCCAAACTTGGCACTAAACTTTGCAGTAACACAAAAAGAGAAACATAACCAAATTCAAGGTACCATTTTTCAGGAGAAGCATAACAATTCTTAGTAAACAGACTGATAATTCCCAAATTAATTCTATCTGATTTAGAAAAGTACCTTGTGATTTATATTCTCAACTGAATTTTCTTTCCTAAATAGTTTTGATTTTTAGTTATAATGAAAATGGCTTTATTTATGAACATACATCTTTGAAACTAAAGTTATTCAAATTTTGAATTACCCAATGTGTGTTACAAAATCAACCTTTTTTGATTATGACCAATAACATTTTAAAAATAGAAATTACAAAATACATTACAAATAGGATCATTATTATTTCATGAAATTTTTGCCTTAATTTTATATACAAAGTCAGCTCTCTGTATCCACAGGTTCCATACCCTTGGGTTCAACCAACTGCAAATTGAAAATATTTGAAAAAAAACTATAAAATATCCAAAAATAAACATCCTTGAAAAATAGGAAAAAAAAAAAAAAACTATAAAATATAATAGTACACTAAAAAATACAAATTAAATATAATACATCATGGGAACAAGTATACAATTAGATAGAAGAAATAAGACCGAGTTTGATAGATCAATAGTTAGACTATACTTAGATCAATAGTTAGACTATAGTTACCATTAATCTATTGTACATTTCAAAATAGCTAGAAGAGAATAGTCCACATGTCCCTAGCATAAATAAAAGATAAATATTTAAGGTGATGGATATCCAAAATGTCCTGTTTTGATCTTTACACATTATATGACTGTATCAAATTATCACATGTACCCCCAAAATATGTACATCTATTATGTATCAATAAAAAGTTAAAAATACAGTACAACAACTATTTACATATCATCTACATTTTATTAGGTGTCATAATTAATCTAGAGATGATTTAAAGTAAGATATGTGCAGGTTATGTGCAAATACTACACCATTTAATACAAGGAACTTCAGCATCACGGATTTGGGTATCTACAGTGGTAGGGGGGATATAAGACTGAAACTTAAAATATATTTCTTATTATGTATGGGTTCTGAGCAAAAAATATTTGAAAGCTACTGAGCTAGTCTGAAGAAGTCTCTACTTTCTTTCATTGGACAACTACAGAAAAGCAGACACGAAAAATCCACAGAGCAGAGATGAGAGAGAGGGCTGTGCTTTGTGCCTTGCTCAGTGAGAGTGAGGGAGGCAGCTGTAGGTAGACCAGGCAGGTTCTCTGGAGGATTCTGAGCAAGGCTTTTTAGCAAGTCCCAAAAGACAATTATCTTCAACTGCTGTCTTGCTATTACTTTCGATGATGAATTTTAATTAGTAGTATTAAGAAGAGAAGATAATAGATATTAAAATTATCTTTAAATCACAATTCAAATGATAATACTGACACCTGCTTCAGGGCCCAGCTCAAGGTAACCTGGATGTGTGCGAATTCTCCATCCCCCACTCGTCCAGGCTCGATTGATCGATGGCTCCCCCAGCACATCCTCCAGGCCTCGGCTCCTGACAACATCCTCACATGCACATCCATCTCCCTCGCTGGACCGAGGCCCTTCAAAGATACTGTGCCTTTCCAGCAGTAACCACACTTCTCGGCATTTTGTAGACACTCGAAGCATATTTCTGGAGAGAATGAATGCATGAATGAGTAACTGGAGATTCACATGACTCCTGTGTTTCTCTGACACAATCAAAATGTGTTCTCACAATGATGAACGCCTGACATTCTAAAATTCTATAAGGCTTTAAGAATTAAGAGAGAAAGGGTGCTCTAATGTTAATTTCATCCATTCTGATTTTTTAAATTAGTCATTAACACTTATCAAGGATGGCAGATCCATTTCCACTCATGTGCTGACACTTAGGGACTGGCAGCAGCTCCCTGGAGTACCACGTGAAAAAGGATTCCAAGGCTGGCTCTGGGCTGAGTCAGCAGAAGTGAACACCAGAACTGTTGCATGGTGCACACAGGGAGGTGACAGTAGCCCCAGAGCCACATATGTATCATCTCCAAATGCAAGCACATCCCAAGGGCCATTCAGACTATGTCACTAGGCTACCTAAAGAGAAGCCATGTTGCTTCCAGTACGCTTTCAGCTTGTTCTGTCTTAAAAGTTTAGAATTAACCTGCTGCTTGCTTACACCGCTGCTAGGCACAAGATTAGAAGACAACCTCGAGGGATAACAGATCAAGAGTCCAGAACAGGCCAACCCCAAATTGATGATGACAAGATCCACCAAATGACCTATTGTTTACGGACAACCATCAAACAAGTCATGATGACTTGCACAGAGCTTGATTTCTGCCACAAGCCCCTTTTACCCCTTCCCTTTATAATTTGCTCAGTACGCAGAGAAAGATGAGATGGTCTTTGGACAATAGCCTGCCATCTCTTTAGGCTGCTGCCACTTGAATAAACCACCTTTCCTTCACCAACACTCACCTCTCATCTTTGGTTCTTGGGTGGCAGGCAGCCGAACCTACATTTGGGAACACAAATACCTAATCAGAGGACCAGAATATCCTCCACAGTGAGTACTGAAAATTGCTTTTGGTGCAAGTAGCACTTCCACTTGCTCTAGCTCCTCCTGGAAAACAGCCAACTGTAAAGAGTTGGGAATGAGCAAGATAACAGTCATGGTTGTTTCCTTCACTCCAGTTTCCCTGTTGACACCAACAGATAACATGACCCTTAGTTCCCAAGTGGGAGTGATGTCAATGGAATTATCCTACACAATCTCTTCTCCCTGGGATGAGGCAGAGAAGGAGGAAGAGCAGCCACATGAAGGCTGTAGTTCCTATAACAGGTTTTTTAACAGCAATTTAAAATGAAGTGAGCTACTTAACAGCAATTTTTTAAAATGAAGTGAGCAGCCGCAGTAATTACAGTCAACTTGTCAAAACTTTTCAGTGTTTGTTATTTTTTGATAGGTGGCCATTCCTCTATTTCCTCCAGGATCTGCAGGGTTGAAATAGGGTAAGCAGCAGTCTTAAATGCTACACGAGATATACATTTCAAAGAGGGTCTTTTGTTTTGCTGCTTCATTTCTTAGATCCGTGTTTATATCCAAGATCTCTGTGAAGTAGAAAGCAATGCACTCTAGAGGAAATTGTTTACAAACCAAAGAGAGAATCCGAAATTACAGGTCAGAGCCATTTGCTTGCAGGGATAATGAAAATTCATGGTTAGATTTCAGAGCACTACTTGATCATTAAAGCATTGTTGGTAGTGCCTTACCTGAGAAATTAGGTAATGGACTCTTAATCCCACTCATACCTCCAGGTAGTTCTGAAGAAAGGTAAGTCCACCAGCAATATTCAAGAGTCCTGTTGTCCTCCAGTTGCAGGAGACACTTGCTGATGGAAAGTAGCCATCAGTGGACACTGCTTCCTTCCACCAAAGCACTGAGCAAAGCTAGGGATAGCATTATTTCAACACAGATGTGCTCAGTTGGAGGAAACATGCTGAAGCCCACGGAATGAGATACCCCCTGCTTTGGACAGAGAGGGACTTTGTTCAGAATGTTTAATGAAATCTAAGGAAAAAACTGCAGAGCCCATTCAGGGATACACTCAGTCCTACCTACTCCACCTCCATGACCTCAGACTACGGGGCATGTGTAGAAGGCAACACTCAGGCATTGAATCGCAGCTGAGAGAGGGTAGGCTAACTGGTTCTGGGGAAAGATATCATGGATAAATAAGAGATCTGAGTTGAGTCACTCAGGCTAAAAATGAGCAGGATAGAAAGGAACAGCATGAGAACTATGCAAACATGCTCTAATCAAAAGGAAAGAAAGAGGGAGAGAAAGAGAAGAGACTGCAGCATGCAAAGAGAAAGTTAAGAACGCAGATTGGCAGTATGGAAGGAAAACATAGTACTAAAAAGAGAAGCAGTTAAAATATGTATTATTAAAAAATTAATAAGAACACAATGTCTGTAAACCAAATGCCCAAATTAAAGTGACACATAGCAACAACAAAATGCAATGAAAGGGAACATAATAAATAAATTAGAAACAGGAAAAAAGAAAATGCACATAATTAACAACCAAATGAATCACCAAACGCAAGTGTTCTCAAATTTTTCTGTAAAGGCCTGATAGTAAATATTTGTACTTTGGAGGCTACAGAGTCTCTGTTGCAGCTATTCATCTCTGCTGATGTGGTCAGAAAGCAATCACAGGCAACACATAAGCAAACTAGCATGGCTGCATTCCAATAAAATGTTAGACACAAAAATGTGCAACAGGCTGGATTTGGCACCTGGGCTGTAGTTTACCAACCGCTGGTATAGAGAACTGAATATATATAAAGTAGGAAAAATATTCAGAGATAAAACTCAGGAAAATTTCATGAGACTACATAAAGAACTGAATCTCCCGGTTAAAAATAGAATGCCAGACACCAGAAAACATTGTATACATCACTGGTATGATGCAGAGACAGGAGAGGGTAGTAAAGATGGCCACACTGTAGAGTCACAAAACTTGGATCTAAATCCTGGCCCTGCCACTTATAATCAAGGTCCTTCAATTCTATGTCCATCACTTTACTTTTCAAATAAATAAGAATAATATTACGTGGCTTGAGGCATTAAATGTATTAATATTCATGAAGTATTTAGGATAGGGCCTAGACATAGTAATTGGCTGTGATTATGATTATTGCAAAACACATTCAAGTTAAATTAACAAACTTCAAAAATGAAGGAAGAAATACATCCAGGCATCTAGACAGAAAAAGTTACCCATGCTGGGGAAAATCAGGTTAACCAGATGCTTTTCCACAATAATATTTCATTCCAGAAGTGAAGAGAGCAATGTCTATAACATACTAAAGGGCAGCAGGTGTAACCGAGAATAGTACACCCAGTCAAGTGTTGCAAGTATAAAGGCTGGCGTTGTCCAATATGAAAGAATTCTGAGAAGGAAGGACTTATAATCCCCTTACTAAAAAAAAAATAAATTAATAAAAAATGTTAATACTACACAACAATAAAGTCCAACCAACCAACCAAGTGATAAATTAAAAAGTAAACCCAGTAATGGAAAAGTTATGGTAAAAGGACTAGCACTGAGCAATGCTTCTATTTAAATAGAGAACTCATAATGATCAACAGAGGGAATTATGTTTGCAGAACAAAACGTAATGGTAAGATGCTGACCAAAAAAAAAATAATTTGAAACAAAAATCAGGAAGAACAGGGAGGAAAGGAAAACTGGAAAGAAATAGAACTGTCCTTATCACCTCATCTTGCCTAGCAGGTTGCCTATAAATATCATTTAGAGTTGAAATATATAATTAAAAATGTTTACACCAATCTTGTAAAAGTCTTTATGCTCTTAATGAAATGATATAAAAATTATTATTTCTTATTGGTGAAGAAATATTGGTAATCTCTTAAATTTCACTATAGTTTCTTTTTCTTCTAAAATTTAAATGTTTAAATAAAATTTAATTAAAATAAAAAACAGTATTTTTATGCAGAGTATTATGGCAACACTTCAACATTATTTTTCACTTATTCATTCAACCATTTATCCATTCACTCTGTGGATGTCCAGAAAAAGGGTGAACATAGAATTATATTCACCAAATTATTTTTAGGTGGTAGAATTCAGGGTGATTTCTTACTTTTTTCTTTATAGTTTACTCAGTTGTGAGTTGTTTTTGTTTTTGAGATAGGGTCTCACTCTGTTGCTCAGGCTAGAGTGCGGTGGCACCATCATAGCTCACTGCAAACTCAAACTCCTGGGCTCAAGCGATTCTCCTGCCTCCTCCCCGGTAGCTGGGACTATAAGCATGAGCCACCACGCCTGGCTAATTTAAAAAATTTTGTAGAGATGAGGGTCTTTCTATGTTGCTCAGGTTGGTCTCG
Source organism: Microcebus murinus (assembly GCF_040939455.1). NCBI lineage: Eukaryota > Metazoa > Chordata > Mammalia > Primates > Cheirogaleidae > Microcebus > Microcebus murinus. Next base: position 56,192,046 of record NC_134116.1, read on the forward strand.
AACTCCTGGCCTCAAGCAAGCTGCCCATCTCAGCCTCCCAAAGTGCTAGGATTACAGGCGTGAGCCACCAAACCCAGCATCAATTGTGTTTTTTGACAAGCCATATATGGGATTTCTAGCTGCCCACCCAAATCCTTCCTTCCTGCATACATTCATGGCTAAATCATGTCTATCAACGTCTCTTGTAGCTATTATACATGTGATCACGTGACTAAGTTGTCTTCAACAGAATATGAGCAGAAATAATGTTCAAATTTGACCAGGCATGATCTTTGACTTATTTCTTTCTGCTCCCTGCCTGGTGACCAGACTCAACGTACAAAGCATGCATTGTATAATAGATGGCAGATGTGTCAGACCAAATGTCTGCAGGAGTCTCAACACCCACATATGCTCACTTCGGTTGTGTTACGTAGCAAAGGTCATGTTCTTTATGCCACGTTATGGTGAGTCTCTCTATAAAGCATCTTATTCTTTGAATATAATGAATATAAGCATGCATAATTTTATTAGAAAAAAAAATAGTAAGCCAATAGCCTAAAATTAGGAGCAAAATGGTCTAAACAATAAACAAAATCCAAGAGAAACTTTCCGGCCTGTAAGTCACAGATTCTGTTTAGTCTGCCAGGTGTAAGAATGAATGTGCTGCTATAAACATTCGAGTGCAGGTGTCTTTTTTGTAGAGTGTCATTGGATCTTTTGGGTAGATGCCTAGTAATGGGATTGCTGGATCAAATAGTAGATCCACTTGTATCGCTTTAAGGTATCGCCATATTGCTTTCCACAGAGGCTGAACTAGTTTGCAGCCCCACCAGCAGTGTAGGAGTGTTCCTCTCTCTCCGCAGCCACGCCAGCATCTATTGTTTTGGGATATCAGGTGGGAGGGGGGAGGGGAGCGGGTATATACATACATAATGAGTGAGATGTGCACCATCTGGGGGATGGTCATGCTTGAAGCTCAGACTTATGGGGAGAGGGGGGAGCAAGGGCTTTATTTGAAACCTTAAAATGTGTACCCCCATAATACGCTGAAATTTAAAAAAATTGTAAAAACAATAAAAAAGAATGAATGTGGTGGTCACCATCACAACTGATGTCATAGAGAATGGCTTTCACAGGCCAGGAAGTCTGTTAATAATGGTATTAATGGCCTCACAAGTCTTCTGAATTGAATTCATGTTTGAGACTTGTTTTATGCATTTATATTTTAGAGAAAGTCTGGCTTATAATGTTTCAGATTATTCAACACAGTGTGTTTTCTCCGAATTCAGAAGGAGATTGGTCTCTAATATCATTATACTTACTATCCAACCAGACATTGGTTCCAAGGATGTCAGTTGGATCTAGCCCAAACTGTCTTTTCTAGACACTCTTTCATAGCATTTTAAAAATTAATCTGGTCACAGAATCTTTTTCACATAAATTAATCTAGCTCCTTTGTCCAGAACACAGTCAGCGAAATATCATCAATACACAACTCGTTATGTTTTTGACATGTAATGACAGATTATGACTCTAAAGCAGTGTATAGGCTATTGAAAGCCAGTGAAATTATTTGGATCATTTGGATACTAATCCTGGAGGCTAAATATTTATAGAAAAAATTATCTGAAAACTAGAAGGGGACTCCAGAGACCATTTGGTCCAGGCTCTTCTGAGTAAAGTATCAGATATTTTTCTAAACTTTTTAATTATGCTGCAAGATGACAGGTTTCCAGATTTTATTTATCACCACCGAGATAAATGGTTTTCAAATAATCACTGAGGAGAGGAACGTGGGAGGTTAAAATAAAAACTCTCATTTAGTTCCTTTCACACATCTGCCCCTGGAAAATCTTTTCTGAACTCCAATTTTTTTAAATTTATAAAAGAACAAATTGGAATATGAAAGGATGAGAATCCTAAATGTCTGGCTCACTTCCTCTCAAGAAATAAAAATCTTTCAGCAACGTGTTTATACATTAGAAGCCAGACACAAACACTAATTTTTCAGTCCAGAGATATCCAATTTCCAGTATAATGAATTTAAATCTCTGCAAACCAGAGTGTTTTTAGAAATCATGCCAGTCAAAGATGTCTAAAACAATGTTGCTTGATTCTTTTCCTAAGTTAGCTTTATCCCAATTAGCTATTATTTCTAGTGAGTACTCAGCCCCCTCAAAGATAACCATTCCACTCTTTTTATTCTTGACTATCTTATTAATTTTGACATTTTTCCTTTTATACATTAAGGTAGCAATAGCAGCACTATCAAATTCATCAAGTAGAGAAAGATACTTCCAACTTGAAATCTAATTAATTTTTCATGTTCATTATCTTTTAAGAGTGTTTCTTGCAAAAGGACATTATCAGCTCCTCTTTTCATGATAATTGATGCAGTTCTTCTCCCACTCTTTTATTTTTTCTAATAGGCGAGGAAAGACCTTTAATACTTATACTTACAATTCTTGCCAATGACTTTTTAAAGGATAAGTATCAAATATGTCATTCAAGATACATAATGTGTTACAAAAATTAGATCCATTAGAATAAGAAACTCATTAAGGGGTAAGTTTAAAGAGTTTACAGAAGTACACCATTACTTTATGAAGCGCTGAATTGTTAATATGAAACATGCTAATGTGCATTACCTTTTTTTAAGAAATCATATAAATAAACTATTTAACTGAAAATATAATAAATTATACACTAAGTATTTTTAAACACTGGCTCCCAATTACATATAATAAACTCCCTAAAAGAAAATGAATGTTGGGATAAAGGAGTAAGTAGTAAGTGTATATGTGTGTTTGTCTGTCTGTGTTTTAGGAACAAAAAGGGAAATATTCTGAATAGTCAAAGCTACTTCATCTACACAAAGAAGTAGCTGTGCATTGAAAAGAAATGAATAATGGACTAATACTTTATATAAAATTTTAACAATGTTTAATGAGGACATTAAAAAAGTCAAAGTTAATGAAAGTTTGTTTTTCATTTGGCATTGGAAAACAATTCCCTACAATATGCTTACATACTAAATCTGCTAAAGGAATGACTGAGACAGTGAGAAGAGTCCTTACATCCATTCTTACCTGGTCTACACTGAGGGGCCAGAAAACTACTGGCCACTAATAACTATGGGACAGTCATCAACTGTCAAATGAAAATGAAAAGAGACATTTTAATATCCAGAGAGAAGAGAGAAAAAGGGATAAGACAGCTAAAGGAAATGGAATCCTCACTACTAGGCAAGCAGATCCCTTAAAACTTCACCTGGGTTGGGGGGAAAAGAATGTGTGAGGGAAGGGGCAACTTCTTTTCAAGCATAAACTTATGACACAGCATTTTCCTCTTTAGAGATACAGATATGTTGAGTTTCAGAGAAACTATTAGTCCAGATGAATCCAGGTTGCCTAGTAAGTCAAAAATGAAGAGAAAGGCTAAATCAAAGCTACTAATAAGACTCATTAAAACATATGCTAGAGCGTTGTTCACCGTCGTGTTCATTTTTTAACTATCTGTGCTGTTGTAGATGCTAATCCTTTCCTTCCTCCTGTAAAATATGTTGCCTTGAATTGTCTTCTCAATAATAGAAGCACACTCTCACTTAGAATCAACAGAACATATTAGCAAAGTGAAACCATAGCTTTTGCCTAATAAGGAGCATTTTTCTCTGTAAAAATCTAGCTAGTTCATTAACTAGGATCGAAACCATATACTCAGCTTCATTAGGCACATGTCTATTCAACTGAACTATCCAGCCCAAAAAGACATTGAAATGCACAGAGTATGAACAGAACGATTCTGAGGATTCGTATTAAACATATACCTTTGCTTATCTACCTAGTCATAGATTTAAAAATATTAAAGAGAATATTAAACAGAACAAGAAAACAGCTAACAATAAGAAAATGGAAACATGGCAAAAGGAAATTAGAGAATTTAAAATTTTTACCTGAATGAATCCATGTCTGACCACTGGAAGAAAACAAGGTTTGGTGGTTTTTTTGGAAAAATTTACATGACAAAACCCCTGCTGGATAATTCACATTACCATGCCTAAGAATTCACACCAAAAATAAAACAAGCTTTCAGTAAGCAGAACTACTTTTTAAAGTTGACTTAGAATATAATCTTAACACTTTCTGAAATTATAGGGGTTTTTATGCACTTGTCCTATCTCAAGCTATTTATACCTCAATTCATTTTCTCTATCATGAAAAAAATGTAAGCAAAATTCAGAGAGAGAGGCTAAAAGGTGAGCTGTTTTATAGAGATGAATAAACTAACATTCCCCTGGTCATGACTTCCTGTGCTATACAATTTGAGAAGAAAATCAAATGAATCTCATCTTCCACCAATGAGTCTTCAATTGTATTCTGAATAAACCCAATCATGACATCATTATCTTTTCCATTTAGGTTTCAATTAGACATGCAGGGTTTAAATGATCACCTTTCCTCAGGAATAGGCATGCTCTCCCGCTGTAAGAAATACTATTTCCTGTCAATGTTTTGTTGATACCTTCTTCGGGGGAGCTCATTTCTGTGCCCTACAAAAGTGGTTCTGCCTGCATGATCATTATCATCATTAAGCATTTATGAAGCACTTTAGACTTATTTACTAGAACTCATGATATCCCTATAAGATAGGTTAGTAGAATGGTCTTCTTATAAATGAGAAATAGAGGTTAAGTAACTTAGCCAAGGTTACATAGATAATTTGGATAAAAGACTCAAAGTCCCTGACTTCCCGTTTAGTACTTAAATGAAAACTCTTAAGTGGCATGAAAAGTTATCTGCTTCAAAACTTTACACCTCAACTATTAGTAGACATAAGCAACAAGAGAGATGATAGTGTGTTTTTTTGCTCCATCAGCTGAAGAATGATGAGGTTCATAAATTTGGAAAGGAGAGCTTTATTTCTCATAAAGGGTTGCAGCCTGCAGGTGGCCATCTCACAGGATGGGAAGCATGGCCTCCATCAGAAGCCAAGAGCAAACACTAGCGGGAAACAGTAAAAAGAACAGGAATTTATACTGAGCAGCGTGGCTGAATATACACATTTAATAAGCTAAAGAAGCAGTCATGGATATTTATGAAAGGAGAAACATGCACATGTGCAAGTGAGTTTCATGCCTTTTCATGGGACCTATGTTCAAAAATTGCCATGATCTGAGGGTGGAGTTTTCAGCTCTCTGACATCAAAAAGTGAAGCAGAGGACACAAAAACTCTCACTGCACATCCTCTGTAGACTGGTCAGAAGCACTCCATGGCCAGTGGTCTCCTATCAGGAAGGAATGCTGGTCAGCTGTGCCAAAAACCACAGAAATGGAGGAGCAGCATGAGCTGCTTGGTTGAAATCAGCAATGAAGCAAGTCCTTCCAAAGGGCCGACTTCTGTTTAACCCTTAGGGAAGAAAACCTAATGGCGGTTGGCTAGGGAGGAGGTATAATGAGGCGTGTCAACCTCTGTTCCACCATGGCCAGTAACTCAGTTTTAAGGTTTCTTTGGGGTGTCTTCGGCCAAGAAGGAGTGTGTTCAGTCAGTCGGGAGGCTGAGGATTTTATTTTTATTTCTCAGCTCTAACCTCCGTGGCTGATGGCATTGTTTTGGTGGATCTGTGATGTCAAGGCCAGTGTCTCTGCTGTTCTCTTGGTATTTCCTTCTTGGTCTCAAGATGATAGCTCTAGCTCCAGGCAATAGGTCTGCATTTGAGACAAAGGGGGGAGAAAGTGTGTTACTAGCCTTAGAGATCCCCATCAGGAAAGCAAAAACTTTCCCAGAAAATTCCCAGTACAATTCTACTTATAGGATTCTGCCAAAGGAGGTTGATAACACTAACATTTAACTTTCTCCTGTCTGTAATACAGGGCAACAACAATAACAAAAAGATTAAGAAAGACAATTGTGCCAGCCAAGCAATGATAACTGCCAAGGTTATTTGCAGAATATTCTGTTGAATATTCATTTGCTAAGAATTCTTTGGTTGCATTATAGGATAGCACTTGTTAACAGATCAGTGGGAGCCAGCCCTTAAAAAAATATATTTTAATTGGGTTAAAAACTTACAAGTAGAGAAAATTTTATCCACTCATTTAATTTGGTGGGAGGAAAGAAATTATATAAAGATAGCCATAAATTCATTTTGGTGGATTAAATCCATGGTCCAGTTTATTGTATTCTAAAGAACTATAGTTTGAAAATTACCATTTTAGTACAAGTGGCACACATTTTTCAGTGTTCATGCCTTTCCTTTCTTTGTATCCATCCCTAACAGATATATCTTCTTCATTCTCCTCCTCACTGTTTATCCATATCCTATCACTTTTAAAGGTTCAGCTCAACTCCTACCACTTCTATGAATGATCTCCATCCATTTAACTCACGGCTATTTGGCATACTACACAACTTTATCTTGTAGGGACATTCACCACTTGCTAAGCCACTATGCTTTTAATCATTCTACAGTGAAAGGAAAAAAGATGAAGGAAGAAAGGATAGAGGGAAGGGAAGAAGAGAGGGAGGGAAGTAGGGAAGGAAGGAAAAAGGAAGGAAAACAGAGAGCTGGGTGGTAGTGAGGAAGAGAAAAGGCAAGAAAGCAGGCAGGCAGCAGGCACAGGTAGCTTTACCATAAGATTAATGGAACTTAAGCTTCAAGGTCCTTAATCACATAGGTTTGTCCAGGCCTTGAGAGGGGTCTCTAGCAATATGTTGTGATTTTGTGAATTTTTCAAGAGATATATTAGCTACAATTAGTTAAGTCATCTGTCTCTTTTCACTCTGACTCCCCCTCTGTTATACTTGCCCTTGTATTTAGGGGTACTGGAGTGGCCATGGGTAATTTTGGATAAGTTGGGTAATTTTGGGTAAGTTGAGTTTAGGATGTATTTGGTTTGGATTCAGCAGCATAGATCTATGCAGTGTGCAGTCACTTGCAAGTATAATTACTATATTAAATCATCCTAGGATAGGAATGGCTTCTAGGAAAATTCCTTCTGCCCTTTGTGCCAATTCCACTAGCCTCATTACAGGAAGGTACCATATACTTTTACAAGAGATAACATCACCATAGGAACATGGCCTATGGTGCCTGTCTCCAAAAGAATATTGGTAGTGGATGAGAAACAAAGATTGAAACACATGGAGCCACAAGCTAGTCTGTAGAAAATTCTTCCAAGCATCAGATATGTAAAATTGTAAATGAGGAATTTGTCAATGTCTAGTCAAAACGGAAGTTTTATCCTCTTAGGAATATTCTAGCTGTTACTGACTGTGCCATTATAAAGAACCTTATATTTTTCTAATGAGAATTGTATCAAATAGAATTTATTGATAGCCTTGTATTTATAAGGCAGAAACCTGTAACAGGGCTATAAACAGTAAATATGTCTGTGAGTGAATCCAGATGTTTTGTGCATTCTAATATGTCCTAGCATGATGCTACCAATAACTAGAAGGGTAGCAAAAAAAAAAAAAACTTTTTTTAAAATGTTAACATAAAGATAAAAATTTCCATCAGTTGTGCTAGAGGAAAGAAAATTTTTTATATATATATATAGAAAGAGAACTACAAAATCTTTGGCCTACAAAAAGTCAATTAAAGACCATGTAACCAAAAATGTAGAAAAAATGTTACAGAGATGTGCCAAGGGATAAATTAATAAAGAGATACAATGTCATTTTTCTAAAGTATATGATGATTGTGATGTCATCAGCTTTTAAAAATTATAACTTGTTATTTTCCTTTTTGTTTTTAATAGATATTAATTTTATATTTACGACTTTATATTCTTTTCCTTAAAGAGGCCCTGAATATTGTCCAAGCTTCAGGATTCATCATAACATGGCTCTGCTCCTGAAGGAAGGAAGATAACAGTATCTAATCAGCATCTAAACATTTCATTAAGCCATAAACTACACAATGTGCATACTCCTAGGAAAGACTACAGGTATGAGCAATGAAGATGTTCATCAGAGTAAGCACCTTTTCACCCAGGTGATAACTATGGAAGTTCTATTTGAAGCCTTTGTTAGAATTTAGGGTTGTCCAGATCGTTTTTGAGGAAGCTGGGGAGGAAAGAGTTGGAACAGAGCATTTATCAGCTTAACTTTTAGAGATACTCAATATTTGTCTGTCTACAACTTTTAGTACAGAACAAGAACACCAATATTAGTAATGACTATATGCAGAACAAGCAACAAAATTGTTAAACCAGCTAGTGAAGAGTAGTCTCTGCAGCAGAGATGATGGTAGCAGATGGGAAGGCACTGAGCAAGACAAAGTCACACCAATGACTAGTATAGAGAACAAGGTATAAGGATCAGGAACAAAAATACAAATGACAAAAAGAAGAGGGCAAGCAAGGGCTCAGAAAAGTTATGGAGGAATCAGAGCCCAACACTGATGTAGCACAGTTCAGGTTAGCTTTGCTCCTATTCACATTTCTCCCCTTTGAAGGTCTGTGGACCTAAACAAAATTAAGGCAATGTCACAGGGCCAATAAATAGCCCAGCTGGGCTGAGTACATTGTCACTCTGGCTGGCTTAAGATATAACTAGAAAAGAAGTGAGAAAGAAAAAAGACTAAATAAGAGAAAATGGGGAAGACACTGGGGATATAGAACAGAGAGAGAAGAAAAGAATGAGACAAAAGAAAGCCATGCCATTGTGGCGGAGGGAAGAGGCCCCCATGTAGACCTGGGCATGTTCCAGCCCCACAGGCTGTCTGCTCTCGGAGTCTGTTCCATACCATTGTGCCCCTGTCTCTGCTCTTACCAGCAGACAGTTGCTGAGTGGACAGGAGGGTTCATGAAGAAGGGCCCCTGGCTGAATGAGAACCTAAGGGCAACCAGTGATTTTCTAGTAGAAGGCAGGGCAAAAAGAACCAAGATAATCTTGGAATGAGATGCCAGCTGCATTTCACTAGATATGCCCCAATGTTAAGAAGAAAAGTAAATGCTTGTGCTGAGTGTGTGTCATAGACCAGATACCAGGCTAAGCACTTTACAGACATTTAGTGTGCATGACACTACTTTGAAGCAGGCATAAATATTATTTTCATTTTACAAGTTGAGAAAATCAGGCTTAGAAAAGTTAAGAAATATGCCCAAGGTCACAGAGATAGTAATTGGTGGAATTTTAGGGTAGTCTTTCTGAATACAGAGTTGAGATTCTTAAAACTGTATCATAGTACATACCATGAAAAAATAAATACTCAACTCTAACTGAAATTAGAAGCAAATAACTTCTCTTTGTGGTTTTGCTCACTTAAAGCTGCAGATAGGATGTCATTTCAACTCTTTTCATTTTTCTGCCTTTTACATTCACCCACGTACATCTGTGTCTGCAGAGAAGGCATTTTACTGCCTCACTTCCTCAAGGAGAAAACATTATAACAATCTATTTTGAATCCTTCTTCTTTCATGTTACTTGTTAGATAGAAGCATCTAGATCTCGGTACCAGTCTCTGGAGGTAGTGCTCCAGCCCACAGCTAGATCGGGTTGTCGGCCATGTTTTGCATCCCACCCTCCCAGGGTAATGCGCTTGGGTCCAGGGACATCGGCATTCCCTTGAAGTCTGCATTATCAAGTCACTCTTTACAGACAGCTTCTCAGCATGCATACTGGAAATAACTGTGCTGTCGTTTAAATCTCAGTATCTTGCCAGTTGGTGCATTTATACACTTATAAAGAATAGCTAAGGCACTAATTTCCATTAGGAACTAATGGTGCACAAAATTTCTTGTCTTAGCTCGAAAATGTGTTTGAGTTACAAGCCACCAGATTTCTCTTTACCCTTCCACAACTTAAATATCAAAAGGTGAATTATATTGTCTTTACCACACAATATGTAGATTGTTGTATTCATAAGCAGAAAACGTTCTCAAATTTTAACTTTAAAAGAAAGTAAGGCAAATTATAAACCCTTGAAGCACAGAGTTCTTCTCTAAGTTTCTGGTGAGTTCTGACCTATATGTCATGGACATTTAAAATATATTTAACATAGTACTGAACACTGTGTGTATCTCCTGACATATGACTTACAAACAGCAATCCTAGGCTCCAGTGTTATTTCAAACGTTAACACTGTGTGAGCTCATGTTAAGAGTGTGATGTTTAGAGGTTCCAGGTCTGGGAGCAATGCAGGGACTGTGTGTCCTGCTGAAGAGCTGTGGTCTCTGGGCTGCTTGAATCTGTGCAAAAAAGTGACTGGAAAAATTCAGGGTCCTTGGATTTGGAATCATATGCATCAGATGTTGGCCTTGAGCTCGAGTAAGCCATTTAACTTCTGCGAAGTTCAGGTGATCATAATGTCTGCTTCCCTTGTTACTTGAGCACTAAACACACTGCGTATAAACACAGGCATGGATCATCCTATAGGGCATCTCCTCTTGAATATACTCGGGGCACTTCAAACTCAGCACATCCCAAAAGTGAACTTATCAACTTCCTTTCCTCCACCACCACCCCTGCCACATTCCAGTTACTCAAATCAAAATCACAGGAACCATTGCTGACTCTCCTCTTCTCCCTTAGCTGTCATATTTAATCATACCTGTAAATGATGCTGGCAAAACTGTCTCTATAACATGTCTAGTCTCTGTTCCCTTTTCCCTTTGTTTGGGTCTTCATCCTTTCTTAACTGAGTCATAGAAAGAATGCCTGGTCTTCCTAACTTCTGAATTTTCCTCCTCAAATCCATCCTCCCCATCACTGGTAGAATGTTATTTCTAGATTGAAAATCCAATCCTGTCACTCCCCCATCTAATATTGGACCATGTGCAGTTCCTTGCAGGAGTCCCCACCCACTTCTCTTCTTCCACTAGGCCGGTGCTACTCCAAATCTACATCTGGTGCAGTCCACAGTAGCAGGCCCCTTCCCACACAGACAAATCAGAGTCACAGGCATGGGGCTCAAGAATCTGTATTTTAACATGCTATCTTTGTCATTCTGATGCACACTGAAGTTTGAGAAGCCACCTAGATGATTCCTACTTATTATCCGAAATCCAAATTAGGCACCACCTCCTCCAGAAAGCCCTCTGTGAGGCTCACAGCATGAGTAAGATAGCAAGATGTCCTTTTATGAAATCCCATAGCATCCTATGCAGAGTGCTCATCATTCAATGGCAATTGTGCATTCAGTTGCTCATTTTCTTTTATGGTTTAGGAGTTTCTGCAGGGCAGAGTGTATATCTCAGTTGCCTTTGATTCCCCAGAATCTAGCATCTCATGTTTTTAATAACAGTAGATAACATTGTATAGTGCTTATTATATGACTTTCCCTTTCCTAGGTCTTTACATACATTAATTGATTTAATCTTTGCAATAACCCTAAAAGATAGGTACTATTATTGTTAACTTCATTTCACAGATGAGAAAACTGAAATAAAGAAAGATTGAATAAAGTATTTTAAATAACCTGGTAAATAAGTGTCAGAACTTGGATTCAAAGCCAGGCAGGGCTGGCTCCAGAGTGCATGTTCTCAACCACTATAAGGCACTGCCTTTGCAGAACCACAAATGAAATTGTCTGGCTTGTGATTGCTCAGTGAATGCAGCAACCATTCTCATTATCATCATTACTGTCAGGCTCCTCCAAACCAAATTTCTTGCCTAAGCCTCTACAATTAGCTCTACTCACTCCTGCCTCCTTTTTTTGGCTCAAACACTCTCCCTTCGGTTCTCCTACCAACATGGAGTGGGGTTTCACATGAGGCCAATGGCTGCCTGGGAAAAATTATAACATCAGCTCCATCTCTTGGCCCCTTTATCTTACTCTTTAAAAGATCAGGAACCCCATATAGCCCAGGATATGACCTTTCTAATCACACCTCAGTCCAAAACTCCACTGATAGAGTTATTACTTTAGAATGTCCCTTTAGTGACAGTGTAAGAAAATGATGAGATAACTTTCAACTCCATTTAAAGCCATCAAAGGCAATCAGCCACAGGGTACTGACAGCCTTGTCACTCCATCCTAGCACACAGATATTATACAATGTAATGGGATAACAGGAATATTTTGACATCCTTACCAGTGTATTTTCCCTCCTTGGTAATTGTTTTGGATTAAATTGTACCATCCCCCAAAAAAAAAAAAATTGTATGTTTAAGTCCTGCCCCTAGTTATTTCAGAATGTGACCAATTTGGAGATAGGGTTTTTACACAGCGTAATCAAGTTAAAATGAGGTCATAGAGTGGGTCCTAATCTGACTAGTGCTTTTATAGGAAGAGGAAATTTAGACACAAACAGGTAGAGATTAAAGATAATATAAAGACATGGGGAGAAGATGGCCTTCTACAAACCACAGAGAGAGGTCTGGAAGAGATTCTTCCTCACGGTCCTCAGAAGGAACCGACCCTGCCAACATCTTGATACCAGATTTCTGGCCTTGTGGTTTATGGTATTTTGTTATAGCAGCCTTAGCAAATTACAGTCATCCAGCGCTATCCTTGGGGCATTGGTTCCAGGACCCCCTAAGGACCCCAAAAATCCACAGAAGCTCAAGTACCTTATATTAAAATGGTGTAATATTTTCATATAGCCTATGCACATCCTCCTATTTTTAAATCCTCACTAGATTACCATAATACCTAATACAATGTAAATGATATGTAAAAAGCTGTTATATTATGTTGTTTGGGGACTAATGACAAGAAAAAGAGTGTGCATATTCAGTATGCACACCATATTCAGATGCAACCATCCATTTTTTTTTCATATATTTTCAGTCCACAGTTGGTTGAATCCACAGATGTGGAACCCATGGATACAGAGGGCCAACTGTGCAGTAATACAGACTTTTTTTCTCTGTAACTCTTTCTTCATCCCTACAGCCAAGGAAGGGATGAATGAGGACCCGCAGAGAGGAGAAGGAAAATGGGATAAAAGGGAGCTCTTGTCAGCTGAAAAGGAGTAGAGAGCCCATCAAGAGTTGTGGGAAAGAGTGAAGTTGGGGGAGAGAGGGAGGGAGAAGACAGAAAAGAGAGGCAAAGAAAAATAAGAAAGGAGAGAAGAATCAGCACTGCCTTGAATTTCTACCATCCCTAACTGCAAAGTTGAGCTTCTGAGAAGGGATACAATAGAAATACCCCTTACTGGTGTTGCTCCTCACTTCTCTGAAAATGTGAAAGACCCTTGGGGAAGTTCTGAGTAGGTCCAGATGCCAGAACACTGTGGTCCCCAAGGGGATGGCGGTAGAAGTGGAAATGGCTGGGGGGGACCATCTAGGTGGACTGATGGAGACAGTTCCCTGATTCTCCCCCACCCGGGAATGCAGAAGCTCCATGGGCTCCAGTGGGGAATATGGGAGTACTGAGGGGAGTTGTGGACTAGAAGAGGCCTTGGCGCACACAAAGGGTAGAGTCGGGCGCACAATGACCAGAAGTGACGGTGCCTCTGACTCAAGCAGTGGCTGCCAAGACCACACCTAGAGCACAAAGCAGGACCAACCACACCTGCTTGCTTGCTCAGTGATCAGATGGGATGAGATATCTCAGAGAATGCAGGCAAAATTCCAGAGGGCGGTAAGTAAAACCATGGTCCCCTCCTCCCAGGTGGATACTTAAGCATCTGCTTGCACTCATATGGCATCTTGCAAAAAAAGGAGGCAGGAGAGGCTGTTTCTGATGGGACAAACAGATAAAAGTTGGAACTTTGGATGGATTAAGTGTTTGCCACAACATAAATCCTGTTTTATACCAAAAGATTAAGAGATATAGGTACCTGGTAAGTGGAAATTTTTGCAGCCATCATCAGGAAGGGGGCTCCCAAATAAGACAAGTTTGTTTATAAGATAGCTACTATTTTTACCTTTCATGTCTGAATCGTACTGAGTACATTTCTAACCCAATCCCATTAGATGTGAGCCAGAATGACAAGGCAAAAGTTCTCACTACACAGGGTGATATGCTTCATCCTCCAACCTGCCCTTCTGGTACATAGGGCTGCTTTTCAGAGTGCTGAATCCTTCTTAAGAGCTTTCAAAAATAGGCTGGAAAGAGAAATATTTTGTTGGGACAGGTAAGGGGAGATAAGTCATACATGGGATAATCTCCACTTTCAGAATCAATGAAGCTTGTGGTTTACAACACTGTGGCTTAGCTCTCTGTGCAGCGAGACTGCATCTCCTAATCTATATTCAGGTAATGATTTTGAGTATTATGTAGCTTGAAAACTTGAAGTGAATTTTCTGGGTGGTTAATAAGCTATCTGTACAAGTATTAATGAACAGTGACCTTGCACTGAAACAAATGCTCCCTAAGTGTTTGTCTCTTCATTACTTCTCTAATATCATAGCATTTTGCCTCCTTACTTTCCTGCCTATTTACTGTGAGCCAGTGTTTCTACCTTACAAAATCAGACATGCTTATTGGGTACACTGGATGTGTACCCACATATCCTTCAGAAGTCATACCTAAAGGATGTGACCAAGCCTCTGAGATGTTTTCTTTAACTTTCCTCATTGTCCAGTATGTACTCATGTAGTCTGAAACTTTTATATAGGTATGGATATTTTAAATAGGTCTGATTATTTTATTGAGAAGTCAATATGCCATGCATTGTCCTAAATGCCAATAAAATGGAAGGTGACGGAGAATATATAGTCCCTATTCTTAAGAATTATTTACAGAAAATTCAGAATAGTCTACCTTTATAAGAGATTGACATTTAATAAAAAAAAAAAATTTAGAATGTGATAGACAGTAGTCCCCCCTTATCCACAGGGGATAAATTCCAAGACCTTCTGTGGATGCCTGAAACCACAGATAGTACTAAACTTTATATAGACTGTGTTTTTTACTTTGTAAATGTACGTAAGATAAAATTTAATTTACAAACCAGACATAGGAAGAGATTAAAAATAACTAATAATAAAATAGAACAATTATATTAATATCCTGTAATAAAAGTTATCACACACTCTGGCTGTAACTTTTCCAGTTTGAGGGGTGACAGCAAAACTAGCACCAATTTCTTTTTCTTTCTTTACCAATTCATGGACAGGAGTTTCATTCTTACAATCTTAGCAACTTGGCATACAGTTTTTTGTTTTCTTATTAAGTCAAGAATTTTCACCTTTTCACTTAAAGGAAGCACTTTAAGGCATATCTGAACTGCCAGCATCACTACTCTTCTGCTTCTGGCTGTTACTGAGTAAGGGTCACACAGTGACACTGTGACCAACCAGTCTGATAACTGAGGGAGCCACTAAGTGAGTAATGGGTGGATAGTGTAGACAGTGTGGATACTCTGGAGAAAGGGATGATTCACATCCCAGGCAAGACAGAACTGGATGGTGCAAGATTTCATCATGCTGCTCATAAAACTTATGAATTGTTTATTTCTGGAATTTTTCATTTAATATTTTTCAGACCTCTGAAAACCACAGATAACTGAAACTAGGGAAAGCTAAGCCAAGGATAAGGGGTTACTATTGTAAATGTGTGCGTGTGTGCGTGTATCAGCATAGATTTCTAACAATTGATCCACACAGCAGTCCTATTCATTAGGTAGTAGTATTAACTCCATTTTACAGATTAGGCAAATTGCCACAAGTCATGTTGCAGCTGAAGTGTGGTGAATCTACTATTCAAATCCAGGACTACCTAACCCATATCAAAAGGAACACTCTTATCCCATAAACATTTCTATTTTTGAAAATATTGCACAAGAAATCAATAATATAGAGTACTACAGACACTAAACCAGCTAATAATCAAAATTTCCTGAGAAGCTTTTTGAAAACATACTTACCTATATTCCTGGTTCTTAATCCTAACACTACTAACAGAGTATGCCTGGATTAACTTAGAAATCTGGATGTCTATAAAGCTGCCAACTCCATTGTAATGACCAGTCAGCTTCAAAAGTTATTGCTGTAAGAACTACAGAAGCACAGTCTACACAGACCAAGATGAGAAATTTCTGGAAACTATCCAAATTATTTAGCATCTTTTAAATCATTAGTTCAAACAAAAACAGAAAAGAACAGCCAGGAATCCTAAAATATCTTGATTAGTTAAATTTGTTAGGGGGGGAAAAGTCATCTAGACAATTCTTCATGTGATAACTAGATGTCGCTGAAAACACTTTGGCTCCTGGGGCTGAAAATAGTTATCCTCTTGTCCCTCAAACAGTAAAGAGCATAGGCTTGCCAGATGGGGTTTATCTCTAAATTGGTTTCTCTTGAGATTTTCCTGCTGAGTTTGGGTAGCCATAGACTGAGATTAACTTTCAGCCAGTCAATAAAGGCAAGACCTTGCCTTGCGTTACAGTTGCACAGATACCGGTGCTGTCTGCACAAGTCTTTGGGGAGAACAGGAACAGCCTTCTGCACGCTTTTGCCTCCCTCCTGACACCCCAGGTTATGCCCTCCATACAGCGGGTACTGAAAAGTAGTTGTGAATTTAGAGTCCCCTCCTCTCTTGCTTCTCTTAGAATTCATTCTCCTGAATCCGCAACTTCTCCCATCAAAGAGTTAAACCTTATGAAACAGAATAATTGATTATCTCAGATTAAGACAACACGAGTCTTCCTTAATCTTAGCGCCCCAAGTCTCCGGTTGATTAAATGTGTCCAGTTGCCACCCACATAGTATTGCCCCTTAACCCCGGAATAACATGCTGTTTGTTCAAATCATTTCAGAAGTGGGAGGCAGTATGCAGGTGCTTAATTATATATGTAGAAAAGATATCAAAAGTTCCTCAGTGTTGTCTATCATGTGCACAAAAGTAAAAAACAAAATGAGCTTGTTGTCATAGACACTGCCACCAAGAACAGATTTCTCTTAGTCTGTCCCCTAAAGACAAGATAAAAACAAAAAGGTATAAAGGTATTTTAAGTCTCTAGCTAAACTTAACTTGAACACTATTGTTTCTCCGCTCAAACACCTCATTAACTAAAGCACCGTAAACCTCAAATGTCAACTTTGAAAACTGTTATACAAGCACCAGTCATCATTGTTTTAACTTTACCTCTGCCTGTCAAACTCAGAAACTCTCTCACTCACTCACTCAGATTTTCTCTCCGCTTCATTTGTAATTTCTTGGCTAAGGTAGATGAGTAACTATGATGAACTAAACTCCCCAGTGTCAGAAGGAGACTAGAAAGAAAGCTATTGTGCACACACAAATCACTTTTATGCAGTGTAACTTGTCACGGTAAAAGGCCTCTCTTCCCTGCCCCCTCCACTCACTTACGGAGACTTTCAGTTCTGCCCTGTCTCCTTTTCCCAGTAAGATTGCAGAGGTCAGGGAGGGAGAATGCGGAGTCTATCATAACAGAAAGCCAGTGTGCTGAGGCTGGATAGCTCAGGATATAGATAATGGGTTGTGAAACCACTGCTTCCAAGTCACCGGGTCTATTCAGCCCACTAGAGGAGTTTACACACCTGCATTTGATGTGAAGCCAGGAATTGAAGTAATTTTTTCTGGATAACATAGTTGCCCTTTGCAGAAAAAAAAAATCTTATATTAGAAAAAAGTATCATATATGATTTAAGTAGACTGCTATCCCAATTTTATATTTCACATAGCAAGAATTTTTATATTGAAGGTGTTACCTTTGGGTGATTCTATGTTAATTGCTCTTGCTCAGACATAAATATATCAATGGACTCGATCTCCTCCCCAAGCTTTATGTGAGATGGTAGAAAATAGGCCACAGATTAGGCAGCTATAATTCCATTGGAAAAGAGAAGAGCTATAATTATCTTTTGTCCTAGTGGTATTTTAAGATTCACATCCAAGTTTATTCATTCAACAAACATTTATGGAGTACCTAGTGTGGCCAAGAGATGTGCTGGGTCCTGGGGCTACAGCAGGGATTAATGTAGAGCAAACAGGTTCCTTGTCCTTCTGGGGCATGTGATCTAGCAGTGGAGAAAGGCAATTCTATAAATAATAACACTCAAGAGCAGTGAGTGTTGTGACGGGGATGTTTAGGGAGCTATAGTCACGAAAGGTCAGAAGAGCCAACCATGGGCTGAGATGAGTGACGTCTCCTGGAAGAAGTCACATCTAAGCCAGGATCTGAATTGGAGTTCTGTGGACACAGAGAGAAGCACCTGTGAAGGCTGAGAGGTGAAGGAGAGCTGGGTGAATCCGAGCACCCAGAGAAACCCAGCCTGGCTAGACAGGGAGAGTGAGGGAAGAATTGAGCAATGAGAGGCTGGTGAGGTCGGCACAGTCAGCTGGTGGAGGTAGCATCACCCACAGGGATGGCAGTCCTGTTGGGGGCAGTCCCTTCATCATTTCTGGTTGAAATTCTCCATCATTTCCCATCCCAAGTGCTCCACATCCTTTCCTCATTCCCTAATGCCCTTCTTATTTTCAGAGGAGAGTCTCACTCTTCCCTTACTGAAGTGATGGAGGAAAACCAGGGTGCCACCAGCAGAAAAGGGGTGAACAGGTAAACAAGGTGTCCACTACAGAGTAGGAGCAGAGTGCTGCTTGCCCGTGCCTCTGATCCCATTGCCACCAATTTCCCTCTCTCCCTCTCTTCATTCTTTGTTCTGTCATCTAATATATAGCCACTCTGTGCACACTACATACCAGACACACAGATGGAGCATCAACTACAACAAAGCCCTTACTGTCACGGAGCTTATGTTCCAATGGTGTAGTGACACGCAAAATACAAATATATAATATTCATAGGTGCTAGGAGAAAAGTAAAGCAGCATGATGGGCTAAGAATGACAGCAGGAGGAAGAGGGAGTGCTATCCTATGTAGGATGGACGTACAGTCAATAGAAGCCTCTGAGATGAGGGAATATTTGAGCAGATATCTGAATAAAGTGAGAGAGGCAGTGCACTGCTCAGACTCTGGAGGAAGGGAGATCTAGGCAGTGGGAAGAGCAAGTACGAGGATCTTGAGGTGAGAATGTGCTCGGTGAATTTCTGGGATGGCAGGGGGCCATTGTGGCTGGATTGGAGTGAGAGGAAGTGGGAGGGAGTGATGTCAAGAGAGCTCCTCAGCCTCAGCCTGCTCCTCCATGGCCACCTCTGCCACGGCTGCAGCTTCTCTATCTGAGCAGATACCTGGGACCCTGATCTCTCTCCAAAGGCATAGCCCCTATTTCCAACTACCTCCACATAACAATCCCAGTAGCATCTCAAAGTTAACATGTCAAAATTAAAATCAGCCTCTTTGACTCAGACCTATTTCTCCTCCCAGCATCCTCATATTTGCTGGCAATTATACAATCTCTCTGTTGGTCAGACATGGACACCTTGAACCATTGGCAGCTTCCCTCTCTCCTTCACCCACCAAGACCCATTCAAATGGTTTTCATTTTTATTCTCTTTCTGCAATGCCTCTCACATCTGCTCCTGAGTCCATTCTAGGAAGACCCTCATCATGTCTGATTATAGACAACTGCAACCATTGCTACCTCTTCTCTCAACTTCTACCATACTCCCTTCCATGCTGGACATTACACAGCTGGCAGGCCAATCTTCATTCAGAACACACAACCCTCATCACTGCTGGTAACCTCAACATATTCTAATGCCTTCCCGATAAAATTTAAACTCTCAACTTGGGCTTCATTATTATTCAAGGTCTTTGATAGGAAGATCCCACAGCTAAGCCAAATCACTTGTCATTCTGGGCTTCTCTACCTTGCCTTGGCTTACTATTTTCTTCCGTTAGAATGTATAATCTCAACGCCACTAGTTATGAAATCTTTTCAACTCTCTAAGGTTCAGTTCAAATACCTCCTTTCATGTGAGCCTGTCTTTTTACACCAACTGAAGTGATTTTTCCTTAATCATTTCTCAAAACCATTTATCCCATTCCACCTTGTTTAACAATGTGGTCTTTTATCTCTCTAAACCCTCTTCTTAATTTCCTTTCTCAAAACACTTCCTCCCCTCTCTTTCCCCTTCTCAGTAACTCAGTAACGTTTACTCCGTTTCTTGAGAGGAAAACTGACATACTATTCTTTTTCCTTCCCTTCCACCTCTCATCGTTACCTTAGTCCAGCAAATGTTGTCGGTTCCTGATCTGATAGCCTCTGCCTATTCACCCCTCCTATTCACCCCTCCCTAAATAGCACAAAGATGGCAAACACACAACATACATGACAGATAAGGTTGACAGCAGTTTATTAGTCGTGTACATGCACTGCCAAGGGGAGTAGGACATTACATGCTACGTAGGGCCATCTGGGGTGGGGGGTGCATTTAGGAAGAGAGAGAACAAGAAAAAGCTGCGAGGCAGTCTTTGTAGTAACAAGAATGTGGGGTGACCCCTGGTTCCAGTAGAAGAATGTGATTGGATTATTTGAATAATTTTGCAGACGGACAGAGAAGTGAAATCTATTAGGTCAAGGGCTGAGTGGAGTGCAGCTCCAACCAGCGTGGGAACTAGCTGGGGAGCAAATACAGCGAGAGCAAGGAACTCCTGGTTAGGCCTCTGGGACCCTGGAAAGGTTGTCAAGGAAGCACTTAATGTTGCAGTTTAATTTCAGTCCTCATGCCACAGTCAACCCTTTGATACTTTGACATCAAATTAAACCTTGTGATGACTGAGATTTTAGGGAGTGAAAGTGCACCCCACACCTTGGAAGGCTCATAAGCACTTAATCAATGGCAGGGGGGCAGTCATCCAAAACATGAACTTTAGCAATATCTCCCTTTATGGCCAATGAAGGCAATTGAAGGGCTGGGGGACAGGAGGGGAGGAAATGCAGGTCCCCCAGGATGTGAATTTAGATTATTCAACCCCTATGGGGCTAGGGATACCCAGTCAGGTTCCCATTTACCACTCGATAATTTAAATAAGAGTTCTTTAAAGAGCTCATTAAGCCTCTCAATTAAACCAGCTGCCTGGGTCTATAGAGAATGTGGAAGTTCCCTTGAATGCCTTCTCCAAGAGCCCAGTGCTGTATATTCTGAGAAGTAAAATGAGTGCTTGGTCACTAGCAGTGATGTCTGGAACTACTCCACAGGGGGTGAGGTGCTGGTGAAGCCTTGTATTGTGGCGTTAGTGTATGCAGAGACATCTCTTAGGTTGATTTGTATTTTAGTATCTGTGAGGCAAGAGATTCTCAAAGTTCTTTAGCAACAAAAGGGGAATCTCTTAGGCATTAGCCCAAAAGCTTGTAAAAATGTGCAGATGGGTAGGGGATGGTCATGATGGAGACTCAGACTTTTGGGAGGAGGGGGGAAATGGGCATTTATTGAAACCTTAAAATCTGTACCCCCATAATATGCCGAAATAAAAAAAATAAAATAAAATAAAATATTCAGAAAAAAAAAATGTGCAGATGGGGCCATTTGTTGGCCAGAACATCCAGTGCTAAGACGACTTCCAGAAGTTTGGCCAATTGTGCCGATTGGATCCCATCCTGGTTAAGAGATGGAAAGCAACAACAGTCCACTGGGCTCCATCACCTAGAATGACGGTGCTTCCATCTGTAAAGTCTACAAACCCCATTTGTAAAATAACTATATCCATCCCAAGGGGGTCCACAGGTAGCCAAAGGGTCTGGGAAAGTGGTGTCTCTCTCTAATACCAAAGCATACTGCAAGAAAGTGAAGACAGGGAGGCTATGCATTCCTGCAGGTAGAATATACCAGATGGCACAGATTGGGCTTCATCCCGTATGTATCGCAGAGACCTTGGTAACCATGCTGAGCTTAGGGGGTGCTACTTTCATGACCTAAGGCTTAATGAGCACCTGGGTAAAGAAGATCACAGGCTCAGGATCTGTCAGAGCCTCTGTTTCCAGGAGAGCCAAGTAAGTGGCCAGCAATTGCCACTCTGATGGTGTATAATGCAGGTCGGAAATAGGGCAGTTTCTTGCATCAGAAGCCCATGGATAATTTATGGCCATCATAAGCAATCCAGAGACTCCAGGGGGCATGAAAGAAGGTTACTAAAGACTCTACAATGAAGGACTCTTTAGAGGCACTAATGGAAATTCCTGATGATTTCAATTCGGACAGATTCTAGAACCTTTTGTCAGAGGGGCCCCATTCAAGGTGGGCTGATTTGCAAGAAACAATTTAAATACATCAAGGAAAGTTTTTGAATGTGGGCTCTGTTGCCTTCAGAGCCCCAAAATTCCTAAAAAATATTGGACTTGTATTAACATTTGGGTGCTGAAAAGGTCAATGGCTGTTTCTTGATAGTGTCAGGGATGCAATAGCTCTTGATTTACCAAATAATCTTCAAACAGAAACCAAGGTGGCAGGGTTTTATGCTATGTGGGAGGCAATTGCCCATTCCTTTTTTTGTATGCTATTTTATATTTTTATGTCCTTAATTAATGTCAAATCATCTCAAAGGAGGATGTCATCAATATAAAGTTATAGTGGTGCTCCTGGGAAAGGTAGATCTTCAGTGAAGATCTTCCCTGCAAATACTGTGTGTAATGAATGGCAAGGCTGTGGGCATACTCCATTGGTGGCCTGCTGAAGGTGTGCTGGGGCCCTTCAGAGATGCAGGGAAACTGCATCTGAGAGGCTGTTGAAATGGGCATTGAACAGAACATTAATATTATATTGGCCGGGCGCAGCGGCTCACGCCTGTAATCCTAGCACTTTGGGAGGCCGAGGCGGGCGGATTGCTCAAGGTCAGGAGTTCGAAACCAGCCTGAGCAAGACCCTGTCTCTACCAAAAATAGAAAGAAATTAATTGACCAACTAAAAATATATAGAGAAAAAATTAGCCGGGCATGGTGGCGCATGCCTGTAGTCCCAGCTACTTGGGAGGCTGAGGCAGGAGGATCGCTTGAGCCCAGGAGATTGAGGTTGCTGTGAGCGAGGCTGATGCCACGGCACTCACTCTAGCCTGGACAACAAAGTGAGACTCTGTCTCAAAAAAAAAAAAATATTATATACAGTAGCAAATAATTAAATGATTACTGATGTGACAGTTATTTCAATAATATTGGGTATTGAATATGGAGACTTTAGTAGTTGGAACTACACAGCCTTAATATTGCAGTGATCCACCGTGAAGTGCCATTATTCTTTCTAGACTTAACAGTGGGCAAAATTGAGCTGTCAAATGGCGAAGCAGTAGAGGTAATCACCCCTTTACTAATTAGGTCTTATAATGGTTGATCCTTGCAGTTCGTATTTACATTGAGCCATATTAACTACTTTAACTAGGAGCTTTATGGGATGCCATTTTATCAAGCCAATTTTTAGGTGCCAAAGACTTCATTTAATTTTAATTTTTATTATCCAGTAAGTAGGTGCATCCATGCTCACTATAAGATATTTTAGGGTAATGGGTTTTATGACCATGGGAATTTAGGCAAAGCAATAGTTTTGATGGTTAAGGTGAGGCATACTTATTTGTTCTTGATTTTATATTCAGTAACTCTCCAAGATTATACAGGTGCATTGTGGAAATTTAGTGGCATCCCCAGATATGACTGTCATTTGAGCCCAGTATTGATGAAGTCCATGACAGTTCACCAAATAGTGAATTTCAGCATATGTTAAAAGTCAATTCAAAACTTATTTTGTAAAGACCCAAAAGCCAATCAGCACTTCTTTATCTTTGTGCTGTCTAAGTTATTTTTAGCAAGTTTTGAATTTCATATTGGGTCAAACTGTGTACCTATATTTTAATTTAATAATATACATAAATTTAAATGTATATATACACACATATATATTGAAATTTTTTCCCATCCTGCATCCAGGTTTCTCTCTCTCTCTCTCTCTCTCTCTCTCTCTCTGTTTGTTTGTCACTGGATATATTTCACTGTGAGAGGGTCCTCTCTACTCTGCTTATATTTATAAAAATCTTCCTCCAGAGAACCTCAATATTGTCAGGATTAGGGGCCTCCCTGATGGAACAGATGTATGGTCCAAGGGCCCTGGGTTTAAGTCAGTTTTCAATTAACCCCTTTGCTGTGCCACAGGGTTGCTGTGAGTGTTTTGTTGTTCTAGGTTTTTTGTCAATGCTGAGAATCAGGCGTCTGCTGCGACGGAGCCGTGGGCAGCTGCGCGGTGCAGGCCCCGGGAGAAGAGCGCTGGCCTGCAGCCCGGCGCTGGGGAATAGAAACTGACCTCTGCCACAGCCCTGACTCTTACTGCAGGGCGGACGCCCCACCGCCCTTTTTTTTTTTCTTTTCCTCTCTATACACATTTCCTCAGCGTGTTTTTTGGCTTCCAGCTGCACAAAGTCGTGGCTTTCAGTGTCTGTCCCCATCCGATCACTCATAATGCAGACATTCTGGCCCTATCCGGAGCCAGTTAGCAAAGAGCTGAGAACTAAAGCTACGGGAGGCCTTTGGCTGTGGATGGCCCCTGCTGTCTGTGACATCCACCGTTCTGATCGCCTCTTATTCAACCCATGGCTGAAGGAGGGATCCGTCGTCTTAAATAGTATGAAATGGACAAACACAAGCCTCCCGGCCATGGAGATGAAATTGGCAGCAGTTTATTAGTTGTATATCCTCACAGCCCAGGGTAGAAAAACAACACACACTATGTAGAGCCACACAAGGGTGGCTCTCTGGAACAGAGTGAACAAGCAGGGGCCATGGGGGACAGTCTTTGTAGTAATAAGAGAGTGCAGTGACCCCTGTTTCCCATAGGAGAATGGCTGGCAGGGAAGTGAAACCTGTTGGCAGAGTGTAGCTGGTCCCGCTGATGCAGAGACTAGCTGGGAGGGGAGTATACCCAGCAACAGCAGGGGAACATGTACTTAGGCCTCTGGAGCCCTGTAAAGCTCAAAGATGTCAAGGCAGCAATTGCAACTTTAATTTCAAGCCTTACCGCCCAAACTCCAACTTCTAAATCCATCCTGGCCCTCATCTATTTCTCATCCCCTCCATCTCTACCATTGGAGTATCAGCTCTCTCTCACTTCCCTCACCTGTTCCACCCCCAAGAGCCTCCCTTTCACTCTTCACTCCCAACACCAACCACCACGGCCCATACTGTACTACATCTACAATAAACTCCTGCATTTCCTCCGCAAAATGCATCAATATATTCCCATCACACTTAAAATAAAGACCCTGATCCGTGGCCATGAGGACCCTGTAAGATCTGGGCTCCACTTTCTTTCCTTTCCAACTTCATTTCTTAACAACTCCTCCTATTGTTCACTCCGCTCCAGCTACAATGGTCTTTCTTTCCTTCCAATATGTAAAGCTTATTCTACTCTAAGGGACTTCACACCATAATATTTGCAAAGCTAATGCTTCTCATGATTCAGGCATCAGCCTGAGTGTCACCAGACCTCCCCTGACCATTCTCACCATGCTTTATCTTCTTCATGAAATGTATCCCTAATTGATGTTTTACACATTTTTTAAATTTGTGTAGTTTGTAATCCCTCTTAGAATATATCTTACAAGGTGGCAGGGGTCCTCTTCAGTCTAATTTTTCATTATTTCCTCAGCATTTAGAATGGTGCCTAATATATAATAGGTGCCTAATGAATGTTTGTTAATTGAAATAACAAATGAATAAATGATGAATGCAAAAAACGAACAAATGGAATTATCTGTGCCATACTTAGCACAGAGTAGAGAAATAGTTTCTATCCTCATTAGTAGTATTATTAGCAGTATAAGCTGACCTTTTGCTAATGATGAGCATGTACTAGGGTCACATTCTGATTAAATTTACTTGTTATTATGACATAACCCCCCAAGGAATGGCGTGCTTCTTAATGTCAGGGATCCCATCTTTATTCTTATGTCTCTCTAGAAGCCACCATAAGCAAACAATAGGTGATTAATAATTAAGAAGAGCACTTACTATGTGCCAGATCTCAGTCTAAGGACTTTACATGCATTAACTCGCTCTGCACCACAAGCTTGTGAGATGGGCATTATTTATATTCTTATTTTATAGATGAAGAAACTGAGGCACAGAGAGAGCAAGATATCTTCCCAAGGTCAGCTCAGTTAATAGATTTATCAGCAAAGGTCTACCAAAGAAACAAAATAAAATGAGAGAGATAGAGAGACAGAGGGATAGAGACAGAGACAGAGAGAAAGAAAGGTATGTGATTGAGAATTCTGGATGGGCAAGTCTGAAATCTGCAGGGCAGACTAGCAGCAGGGGCTGAGTCCACAGGAGAAATTTCTTCTTCCTCAGGGAAACCTCAGTCTTCCTCTTGAGCTCTTTCAACTGATTAGATGAGGCCCACCTGGAACATCCAGGATAATCTCCTTTATTTAAAAGTCAACTGACTTTAGATGTTAACCACATCTATAAAACTCCTTTACAATACTTAGTTCAGTGTTTAATTGAATAACTTGGCCTAGATAAGTTGACACATAAAACTAACAACCATCACAATAGGTAATCTAACCAGGATTCTAGCCTTCTGACTCTGTGCCCAAATAAGCATTGTGAAACCCTGTGTTGCAACTAGTATTTGTTGCATAGACACAACAGGAGAGTGACTCCACTATGACAGTGGATGACTATTGTACTTCCTGAAATAACCATGCTCTCCCTTTCACCTGTCCCCAGCCTCGTTGAATACCTCAATTTGTACCTTGTTTCCAGGATTCTTTGAGCAGAGCCATTTTAAATACATTTGAAAAGAGATTTGATGTGTGAAGCTTACTTGTCTCCTAGCCAGAGGTCTCTCTATATGTTGGGGATTTATAGTGGAAAACTCACAAATGGAATTTCAGCACGTCTGAATTTAAATGTCCTGGTTGCCTGACAATAGGATTGGCAGCCTAACAACTTCTAAGCTGACACCATCCTGCTTTCCTGGGGAGAGTCACTAAAAGCAATTTACACATTACAGAGGGTTGAGAGTGTCTTTTCTTTATCTGCAGTAGAGAGCACAGTAACCAATACCACTGTAGAGATTCAGAAAGTTTCCTCCATATCTTCCTTAGACTGACTTGAAAGTTGAATTTTGAACATCTGTCTTATTTTTATTAATATCACTCCTCTCCTCTACTTGCTTAAAGGCTGCCATCGTAACACCTCCCATCTATGCCCTTTCCTGCATATTGGCAGGAAGTCATGACACATGGGAAGAACTAATTAAACTGTTAAGGACATGAGATTTTTTCCTTTGCTCATCTATTTGCTAGTCCTACTTCATGTCCTTTTGACCCAATCACTGTTGGTGGGCTTTGCACATTGAGCCTTTGAATAAGGAGGCCTGAAACCTAAAGTATATCTGAGAATTAATACCTGCAAATGAAGATATCATATAGTCATGATTTGAGGCTGTTGTTAATTGTTTCCAGTTCTCTCAGATACTATAGAAAGCTACTTAGCTTTGTTACTTAGTTTTCTTTAACAAAAAGAGAATAATTGAATTCAATAAATATTTACTCATTATTTACTTCACACACAAAAAAAAACTCTGAAAGATAAAATGTTAAGTAGAGCACAGACCCTTGAAAAGTTGTTTTAAATATAGTAGGGGGGGAAAGTGCACATATCTAGGGTAGGTGCCATAAGAGAAGCTAAAGCTATGGACATTCATGAAGGAAGTAGCATTTGGGACTCTTTCAGGTGGTCAATATTCAGCTAAGCACTGAGGATCCAGTGAGTGGTTAACAAAAAAAAAGAAATTAATAATATCCCTCTCTACATGGGGGAAGCCAAACAATTAAAAAAATGATAAGTAAATAAGAATTTCAGCAAAACCAGACAGACTAATGGACATAGAATGACTGGGGGAGGGGATTATTTTACACGTGGTAATTGAGAAAGTCCTCTTTGCAGAGGTGACATTTGAGCCTAGTTCTGAATTTTAAAACACAGAAATTCTGAGCTAAGTAGATTTCAGACAGATGAAACAGCAAATGTAAAATTTCTGAGGATTATATGCTTCACTTGTTCAAGGAACAGAAAGAAAGCCGATGAAACAGGACTATAATGAGCCAAGAAAGAGGAGGAGGAGGTGAGATTGAAGAGACCAGCTCATCTAGCCATGGGAAGCCACCGTGGGATTTTCAGTAGCGGTGAAATGATCTGGTTTCTACTTTTTTTTTTGGGGGGGGGTAGAGACTAGAGTGCAGTGGCCCAGTCACAGCTCACTGCAAACTTGAACTCCTGGGCTCAAGCAATCCTCCTGGCTCAGCCTCCCAAATAGCTGGGACTACAGGCACACACCACCACCCTAGCTAATTTTTCTTATTTTTTGTAGAGACAGGGTCTTGCTATGTTATCCAGGCTAGTCTTGATCTCCCAGGCTCAAGTGATCCTCCTTCCTGAGTCTCCCAAAATGCTGGGATTGTTTACAGGTGTGAGCCACCAAGTCCATCCTGATTTATACTTTTAAAAGATCACATTGGCTACTGAATAGAGGAGTCTTCATGTGGGTCATATGCAGAAATCAGGAGACCAGTTAGAGGCTGGCTGCTTTGGCCATCCAGGTAGGTGGTGGATTGGATGAAACTGGGCACTGGGGATATGGTGAGAAGTTCTTAGAATGGGGGTAATACATTTGGTAACAGAATCAATGACTCACTGATAAATGGTGCAAGAAGGAAAAACAAGGAATCAAAGATACCCCCTATGTTTTTGCCCCAACTTGGTAGATGGTGATACCATTCACTGAATTGGGAAATATCCCAAGATATACTGACTCAGTAGAACTAGAAGCACATTTCAGACACGGAAAGGAGGGTGGACAAAGGTTTGGCATCAAGAAAGCGAGCAAAGCTCTCAGGAAACAGTTGAACATTTGGCTGGAAAGCAAAGTACTTGTCAGAAAGCTAGAGGGCACAAGGCTGAAAAGGTCAAGGTTATATAGTGAGGCCTGAAATAGTGAAGGCTATGAATGCCATGGTCAGGGTAGAGGGAGTAGGTATTAGATCACAGACCCACAAATAATTAAAAAGATAAGAAAAATTGGAAAATCCACAGCACAGACTTATTATTGCCTTAATAAAGCCAGAAACAAGGGACCCAGGCTAGCAAAAACCACACAGGCCAAGTACAGAAAGTGCCCAAAGTGTTGTCAGTCTTTGGGCGGTGACTTTTAGGTACCCACTTCCTTTGAATGCTGTTCTTCATAGCAGCTGGCTGGGGGCCTACTTATTTATGATTGGCAAAGGTGAGTCCCTTCCTGACAAAGATGGCCATCAAGAATAAGCTATTTGCAACTCTCTATAACTTTACAAAACGAATCTAAAATATTTCAGCTTAAAGAGAACTTAGGATTTGTCTAATTCCTTCCCCAAAAAGTGCACTATTGAAATGTTTTCCCCTAAGCCTAAACCAGGGCAATGATTTTTCAGGACAGAAAGAGAAACCACACCCTTTCCTCACCAGGAGGCCATATCAAAATAACCTGAGAGCCCTCAAACCATGCAGCATCTACCTTCCAGAAACGCTGACTGTCCCAGCCCCCCCACCCCCGCTAGTGATACGTGGCTCCCTACCCTTAGAAGCGTCCACATAGAGAAATAGAAAGCTGAGAACCTCTGAGTTAGGGGTTCCTACAGGCATTTGCTTTTTGTCCATTTAAGTCGCTGATATGCAATTTTTTATCAGGTGGCAGAGTCGAAGGAAAAGAAAGAGGATCAGACAGCTTTTTGAAACCAAATTATTGCCTCTCTGACAGATACCGCTGTGCTGCTTACAAGTATTTTTCCTATTAAGTTTTAGTGAGTGCAAGGGCTACAGTAAATAACCTTTCATCTGCAGAAGCTTTTCAAGGAACAAATAAGGAGCAATGCAAAGTAATCCTGGGAGAAGTTTAAAGAGAGATTGTATCACCCGAATTGCAAGTAATAGAATAGAGAGAAAAGTAGAACTCTATGTACAATTGCTTTTGGGGGTCTCCTTCTTTCTGATGTATAATTTATATGCAAATTTTGTTATTGTAAAAATAATTAAGCCTACTTGGATTGAAAACATATATATATATATATATATATGAGATTACATTTGAGGCAATGGAAAAAAAATCTGAAATTAAGTAACAATACCTTGAGACATTTGGGAAGGTTTTAATACTGAACAGTTAATGGTAAACTCAGTTTTTACTCTTATTTTGAGAGTGTCTTTTTTCCCCTCTGGGCTAGATGAGAGAGAGATCATTTCTTTGGTATACAATGGTAGACTTGTGAGGTGATATTTTTATTTTTTTTAAGGCTCAACTAAACTTTTTTATGCAGTAATAACCACATTTCCAGGAGAAGTTAGTAAACTTCATAATATTACACACGAAAAAGAAACAAGAAGACCAGGAGAATATTGGAGTTTGCACTGGTTTGAAACAAGCTGTGCATAGCTAATCAATCAGAACCCTGGATTACAACCAAACCATAATAGAAGAATATAAATGAAGCCAGGGCATGCGAATGATTCTTTTACTAGAGGGAAAAAAAACTTGAATTATCAAGTAGTTTTCTGAAAATTGAAAAATAGAAAACACTCAATTATTGACAGCACACGTCCTCGATTGAGCAAATCTGCGTGTCAGTCAACCAGAATATACAATAGAATAATTTAGGTCGTTCTCTCTCAATCTACAAACATAATCATTTTCACATGGAAACTTGGCAATGTCACACTTCATTTCTCAGCAGACTTAAGAACAGTGTGCAATCTTGAGGTGTTTTGGATCACCTTTACAAAATGAATCCCAGTACATTTCCACTCTCCTTATAGATTGTTATCACGTACAATTAAATCTAAACTGCACTTGTCAAAACAAAATAACAAATTTCACTCTCTAGTGCAGTAGCCCTATATTTCTTTTTAATCATCTTTTGTCACTTGCTTACAAAGTTTACAAGTTGGACCATTTGCAATGCAATCTCAACACTTACTAGTGAGGTAGTCATAGTTAGAGCCATAATTTTAACTTTAAAACTTTATACTAACAAATAATTAGTACCTAACAGCTTTGAAAAGTGTTGAATGAAGCAGTAATAATTTACCAGAAATAAAAATTCAGAAAAGTGACAATTCTTTCTTTTTTCTTTTGTCTTTTTATTTTGGAGACTTTTATTATGATAAAAAAAAAAACAAAAAAAACCCACCTACTTTGGAATTTAAGATCTTTGGAAAAAGAAAACAGATTCCCATATGCATCAACAGACTAAATGATTTTGTTCTTTTCTAATGCATCAGTCCGGATGGGCTAGGTTATCAAATCTTAGTGGCTCAACACAACACGGTTTACTCTTCATGCATGCTAATGCCTGATATAAGGTAGCAGCAGGGGCTTTGCCCAGTGTATTCAATCAGGGACCCAAGAAAACAGAGGCACCATCTCAATATATGCTTCTAAAGTGGAAAAATGGAAGTCACATATACCACTTCTGTTAAATGTTCACAAATCATTGACAAAAGCAAGTCACAGGGCAAAGCCTATCTTCAAAAGGAGGGCAAAGAAGTATAATCCTACCATGTTCCTGGAAGCCTACCTATTTCCATTATTGAGGCAATGGTTTCATAAAATGTTCAGTATTCCATATAGAGAAAACTCAAAATCATCAATAACAAAGTAAATAAATGAACCACAGAAGAAAATCTTATGTTTGAAGAAGAATTATAAATATCCATTTGTCCCTTTGAATCTCCTACTTACACAATGAACAATGAATAACTACAAAAGTAAGTGACGGAGGTGGATTCTCACTCTGCCAGTGCTGGTCAGGAGATGCTGGCACCTGGAAATCTGGTCTGGGAGCCCAGAAATGAGATATGTCACTGACCATTGTCCTACTAAAGTGAACTTGGCCACACTGTTCATAGGCAGGAAGCTTTGTCTCTGGGCCACCTGACACAGCCATTCTGATACAATCATTTCATCCAGGGAGGCATAGACAGCTATTTTGATACAACCACAACCACTTTGAAACAGTCTTATCAAAACCACAATGGCAAAATGTAATAATACTTTTTGTTGTTGATAATATATGTAAGACACATTCTTAACTTTTCTAAGCTTTACCTCACCCCCTATCAGTACACTAGCAAATCATATCACAGTAAAAACATTTTTTGTGTATTATTTTTATTATGTAATAACTTATACAATCTTATCATTGACCTTCACCCTATTCCTGAATCTCTTTCTATCCTTTAATGTCAACTTGGTATGTTTGTTGCCACTGTTAAACATTCTCTACTGTCCCCATTGCATCCCAGGGTCTTCCCCTTCCTCATCCTTCTTCCCTGGCGTTGCTTAGCTTCAACATTTACAGTCATTGAAAATGATTCATAAACAGTCTTTTTTTTTTTTTTTTGAGACAGAGTCTCGCTTTGTTGCCCAGGCTAGAGTGAGTGCCATGGCGTCAGCCTAGCTCACAGCAACCTCAAACTCCTGTGCTCAAGTGATCCCTCTGCCTCAGCCTCCCGAGTAGCTGGGACTACAGGCATGCGCCACCATGCCCGGCTAATTCTTTGTATATATATTTTAGTTGGCCAATTAATTTCTTTCTATTTATAGTAGAGACGGGGTCTCGCTCTTGCTCAGGCTGGTCTTAACCTCCTGAGCTCAAGCAATCCTCCCACCTTGGCCTCCCAGAATGCCAGGATTACAGGTGTGAGCCACCATGCCCAGCCGATAAACAGTCTTATCATCTGTAAATCCATGTTTCGTACCCACAAGAGATTTCATAAAATATTAACAATAAGCGGTGCCCATTAAGAGTTAGACCAAAGATGGATAGAATAATTTCACCATTCATTCACAGAAAATTGAGAGCTACTCTTCTCAGGTATTTAAGAAGAGTTTTGTTTTTGTGTTCTCTCTCTACAGTCAAGATTTTTCTATCACTTCTAACATGTTACAATGGCCATCTGGTCTCTCCCTCTTTGGTAATGTGTGTGTCCTTTGTCTCTTCACATTAGACTCTGAAGGTTCCATCCACAGGTTTCCAAATCAGAATGTACCTTTCTAAATTTTGTTTGTGCAGTTGATAGATGCTTTCGGCTAGGAGATCATTTGTTATCATTATTCATTGACTTATTAAATGACTTAAGATGACATGAAAATAATGAAGCTGGACAGTGTCCTTGATCCTTGATATATGTGTGTCTGGTGACAATGTATATAATGAGATAAGAGATGGACAATACATAGATGGTAGAATATTCCAGCCAATTTTAAGTTGGATGCAATCCTTCAATTTTATTTTCTTCTAAGACTTTAAATGTACATTTTAGTTGATAATAAAAATTTAGTATTTTTATTCTTTAAAAAGGACATAAGAAGGTGTTATGTATGGGATGATGCCCAGAGGTAAGTATCAGAGCTATAAATGTCAAAACTTTACCTACTAATAAACAATATAGTTAAAAATGAGGGGAAAAATAGCAATGGGACAAAGGTCAGGAATGGAATGTGTACTGCCTTTGTGCACATTATTTATTAAGTATATAACTGAATTTAGTGGATATGATCTTTCTTGTATATTAAAATCTCTCAAATTCAAAATTTCTGCTTCAGAATGTCAAAATGTGTTTAATATTTCCTGTCTAAGGCTATATGTCTGTGTAACAATTCTTCTATTTATTTCAAATGATCTATGAACTAACCTTAATGTGTAATGCACTATGCTTAAGTGGTTTGGAATGGATTAGAAAAAGACACAGATCCCATCCTACAGTATCTCCTCAACAGAAGAGAAAGGGAAGGGAAATACCATTGAGGGCAGAGAGTCAGTAGGGTAGAATGGTAGTTCTTGGACTTCAGAGAGGGGAAAGCTAAATTAACAGATCTAGACCAATGATGTAGAAGCTCACAGTCTCAAAAAGAAATTTTATGTCCATTCTTACATATGACTGTTCTTTGGAAGAGGGACTTGGGTTTATCATTCAAAAAAAAAAAAAAGTTAATGCTGAGTGTACCAGGCGAGTGTACCTATGAATTCCTCCAAGTTTATTTTCTGAGCACACAAAATTTGATCTTCAAAATATCAAATTTGTGCAGAAGACATCCTGTGCTGAGAAGCATGCACACAGAGCAGTGCCAACTAGTCTGGCCAAAGAAAGAACAGCTGCCAGAGATGGCAGGCAGGGATGGGTTGGAGACTGCTCAGCCTCCAGGGCTAGTTGACTTAAAACACGGTCAGCAAGAATAAAAGCCTCATGTTTATCCTGTGCCTTCAGCATCTACATCTGTTTCCTAAGTTCTCAGTGAGCAGTCCGCAGGACCAAGATCCTGCTTCTTCAAAGGAAATATAAACAGTAAGCATTCCAAATAATTGCTTCATTGTACCTGCCAATCAGAGGTTACCTACTTTGTAGGACAGACTGCTTTCTCAGTGCATGGGCCTGAACAGGCTGTTCTACACTGCTAGGTGGATACTTGAAAATTAAAGCTTCAATTGCATTGCCAGATGTGCTAC
Source organism: Microcebus murinus (assembly GCF_040939455.1). Lineage (NCBI taxonomy): Eukaryota > Metazoa > Chordata > Mammalia > Primates > Cheirogaleidae > Microcebus > Microcebus murinus. The sequence goes on from NC_134116.1 coordinate 56,226,311, forward strand.
TGTTTGCTATCATTCTCTTGTTTGTCATTTTCTGAAATATACTAATATATATAGTTAGTATATGTTATCAATATATAAGTAAAGGGTGAATTCTGGGGAAAAGGAGTATCAAGAGATCCTATACAAGGTTTCTGTCCACAGACAAAAATGAACTCTATAATTAAGATTGCATGGTCATTCCCATTAAGGACTCAGCATAACATTTGTGTTGAAGCCCACCATTTGTATCATGGAAATGCCTCCTTGGAAAAGTATGGAAATAAAGTTGTTCTGACATTTTAACTCTAGGCAAAATTGTAAAGTAGATTCATGTTTTATCTCCAACCATCCTTTTCTTCTCTGGACCCTTTCTCTATTAGGTTCTAATTTTTTTTTGCATTCCCATTCTAGCTAAATAATTAGTGCCCATTTCTCCAAGCTACTGGGTAAAGTCACATTCAGCAAGCTTATTTTGAATGTCTGCTCTGTCCTAAGCAATGGCAATACAAAGGCTTGCTGCTTTCAAGTTGCTTATAGTTTAGTGAGGGCGAGAGAAATGTAAACAACACCTACTGTCTACAATTACAACCCATAATAATCAGTCTTCCAATAGAAAGAAGCCCAGATTGCAACGGGAAGTATATGGGGCCTCAGTCACCTGGACTGTGTGGAAAGTCTTCTGAAATTGGTCATGACTGGGCTGAGTCTTGAAAGAAAAATAGATGATCTCAAAGCAAAAGTGCGACATGTTTATTCTAAGCGGAGGCAATAGCATTTGCAAAGTCACAGAGATGAAAAAGGGCATGACCATCAATAGCGTAGCCCCTCCCCAGGTAAGGGGCTCACCCAAAGCTGTGCGTAGCCAGTTGGAGCTCAGGTACGTGATTCTGGCCTGGGATTCTGGGCTCTACACACTACAGACAGGCAACATGCTGAGGCCCAACCTCAGTTGCTCTAATGTCCCAGGGTTTGGGCTTTATTTTTTTATTCTGGAGAATCTCCAATATCTGCATACCCCGCTGATTAAATTAAAATTAACCCCACTATTTGCAGTCATGTCAATTCTTTGAACAAGCAGCATATCAGAAATAGAAAAATGGAATAATGATTTTTAATAATCAGTAAACATGTCTGAGTACCATGGCAGGCACTGTTCATATATCTTACATGTATTCACTCTTTTAGTCCTCACAACCCTAAGAGGTGGGTGTGCTATGATCCCCATTCTGTGAAGCACAAAGGGATGGCGTTGGTAGGACTGACTTGCCTTCTGAGTCCCACACCAGCATCCCACACTGCAGTCGTTTCTCTGCCTGGAGCTGAGGTTTCCAGGACCGTGAGCTTTGATGCTACTCATGGCCTGACTATAGAATCCCAACTCTGAACATCCTGATGGCCACAGAGGGAGGAAATATGGACATTAATGAACACTTACTTTTTTATTCCTACTTTTCAGGAAGTAAATCACATACTCCTCACAATGTCCCTAGAGAGATGTGTAGTATTATTCCATTTTAGAGATGGCAAAACTGATTCTGGTGCACACTGAATTTGAGAACTGGGAGCTGTGAGGGTGGGAAGATAGAGTTTTCTAGTGAAGGAACAAAGAATGTGCAAAGGCATTGAGGCAGGGAGATACATGATCCACGCATTCAGGAAACAGAAAGAAACCCTCTTGGGACTGGAGTCCAGAGAGGCAAGAAGAGCTGGCCGGCTCTGCGGGGCCCGGGCTTCAGTAAGTGAGAGATGCCGAGTTTATTCCACAAGCAGTGGAAGGCCACTGCCAGTTTCTAAGCAGGAGAGGAATAAAATCGAGTTTGCATTGTGCAAAGATCACTCCAGCTGCAGTGTGGAGAATGGATTAAAGGGAGGAAGGGTGGATATGAAGAGATTAGTCAAGAGGCTACTGCACTTAGGGAGGTGAGAGGTGACGGTCGCCGGGACCCAGCTGGTGGCCGTGAAGAGGAAAGAAATGAGCACATTCAAGAGCTCCTCAGGAGGAGGAAGCTTCAGTACACTCTCCACTCAGCAGCCTGGTTTGGAAGGTAAACCAGATTACAGCAGTCCTCAACTTAAATCCCTTCAAAGGCTTCCCAGCACCCTTGGGAGGAAATCTAGAATCCTTCCCAGCAAGACTGGGCTCCCCGGCCTGGCCGTGCTCTCTGCACGCCAGTCCCAGGCTCTCGCTTGGTTCCCACCTTAGGGTTTTTCACACGCTAGTTCCCCTGCCTAAAGCACTCTTCTGGCAATTTCCACATGGAGAGCTCTTCCGCATTTTTTTAAGCCTTAGCATAAATGTCTGCTCCTCAGCAGACTTCCTGGAACACCCCATCAAAGCAGGTGCCGCACTATTACCTACCTCAGCTCCTCATCTGTCATTTTCCCAGACCTCAGAGCAACGTGTCATTATTTGCCTGTTTTTCATTTACTACCTTTTGTTTGCCACGAGGAATGTAAGATCCCCAAGAGCAGGAAACCTGTCTGCCTTGTTCAGCTAGCACAGTGCCTGCCCTGGCACGGGGTGAGTTCTCAATAAATTCACAAATAAATACATAGGGACAGCTTGGCAATCTGCATGCTTCAGGCAGACAGAGTAGGCTGGGTGGTGGTGGCCTCCTCCGAGGACCAGGTTTGGTGGGAAATAATCAGATTTTAGATTCAGAAGCTACTTAACAGCCCTATCTTTATCTTTTCTTTCTTCCTTCATTACATCCCTGAGAATTTTTTAAGAAGGTAACAAGACAGTACAAGACAATGCATATAGTTCGCAAATTATCTTTTTACTGTGTTGTTTGTTATACCCATATTTTGTTCCAATTTCTTAAAAATTGTCAACACAATGAAAAACCAACATGTTTATTTAAATGACAAAAATAGCAAAAGGTCAAATTGAGCTACACTTTGATTATTGAGGAGATTTTCAGATTATTAAGGGACAGACCCACTTCTATATATGGCTTTAATTAGTATTAGTTCCTTTCACATTCTGGAGCATTTTTTATTTGCAATCCCACTTCCAGTGATTAATCTTTATCATTCTCCATAGAAGCCAAGGTTTAGAAAATGGTATAATCCCTATATTCTAACTCAAGAAATTGAAGCAGAGAGAGATTCCCTTTGCCAAGAAAGAGAGTGATTTTATAGTTCAGTGGGTTTCAAATTCAGAGTATATCCCAGGCTTTCAACACTCTACTAATGAACTGTGTACATTTTCATTTCTGTTTGCTTACATGAGTATTCACCAAGCCACCAGCACCATATAAGATCAGTATCCAAGCTACAAAGGCTTTTCAAATCACTAACACCAGACATAGTTCAGGCTTTAAGTACCAGGAAGCAACTGGGAACAGCTGCTTTTGAATCAGACATAAATCTAAGCAATGCTGCAATATAGCAAAAAGGAGAAAAAAGACCTTGTCTCATTAAATAGCTAACGGGAGAGTGTATCTGATAATAAAATCTTGGCAGAACATAAAATACCTGTTTACTGCCAAATTCTAGTCACACAACATTAAGGTTACCTATTTAAGCACAGAGCACTGGCTTCTCATCGTATATAATTCTATCGGGGAGCTTCCCTCGTGAAACGCTGCCTGTACAGTGGAGAGAAACACTATTGCCAAGATAACCAGGACCCATCCTCACAGGGATTTATAGATAAAAATTAATCCTTCAAATTGTGTCCAAAAGCAAATCAGTGACTAATGGAGACTATCAGAGCAAAGGCATAACCAACCTCTTGGAGCCTGTAGCCGCCAAAGCCTTTGAATAATTTTCCAGAGTGGCTCCTTAGCAGAGCGTATAGATAGACTCCCATCTGGGCGTTCGCGACAGGAGCTATACAGGCATGGTCTGTTTATTTTTCCTTTCTTCTCTGTCGTGGCCCTTCTCCAATTATTGTATTTGAGTGTCTGGAGTGTATTATAGGGTGACCAACTCATGTCCAGTAAGATGGTCATTTCTTTTTTTTTTTTTCTCTCTCTTTTTTTTTTTTTTACTTTTACACAGCCAAAAGGTAATTTCAAGAAAAAATCCTGGGGAAAAATATTCCATGGGATATTTTTAATCAAGTAGCACAATGTTTCCCATATAAATGTTGCATAGGGACTGCCATGAAAACAACCCATTAAGTAAAATATTCCAAAATCGAATCTAATAAAGCTGGATAGAAAAATCCATTCTTCTACTTTGGAATAGAATGCATAATAAAACTAGGGGATGCCTGCCTGGCATTAAACTCTGCAAGTCTAGTGTGATCCACAGCACTCAAAGAAAAGCAGAGAGGAAGAAATGGGAAAATAAAAGGGTGATGGCATTCTATCGCAGCCACAATAATAGATCTACCTTCAAATAAAAGAAAAGGAAAATCAATTCAGTTAGAAAGATGTCAGGATGGAGCAATTATTCATGGCTAATTACTTTTTAAAAGATGATGACAATGGGTTAGTTTTCTCTGATATTGATGAAGGGAAACCTTTGGGGAAATCATTTGCAAAGGTTAGCAAGGATATGAATTATTCTCTGGTATGTTGGAAGGCAAAGAAGAGGGAAGAATAAGTAAAATACTAGTACAGTTTAGTGAAGGTCATCAAGACAACTAAGCTGATACTATAAATTACCATTTTCTAAAATCCAAACCTGTCATCAATATGTCTCACAGTGAATTATTTCCCAGAAAAAAATGATTTGTTATGAAATGTTCAGTAACTCACCAGACAAATGGCTTTAAATAATTGTATTCAGTAGTACATTGTGAAAGGCAAGATTAGATGTAGTGGTTCTACCTATAAATTAAGAATCCTTTTGAATAGATTACTGTAGTGTTATGTTAATGTATGTTCTTGGCTTTGGCATTAGAATAGTTTGGTGGTGGTTAGTGACACTTGCTTACAGAATTCACCCACAAAAACAAAAATACTTTGGTGGTTTTCACAGGCAGTCTTTGAATATAGGTTAATTATAGATTATAGCCTAGAGCTGTGATCAAAGACCATGCATATTTGTAAGAAATGAACAGACTGTGGCATGGTGGGTCCATTCATTTTCATCATCAAAAACGCCCGTACATAACAGGAGGAGCTGCATATCAAAGAAAACCCTTCCCCTGGGCATGGTGAAGCAAGGGCTGTCTACCATCCACCAGGATTTTCAGCAATTCCTAAATAAACTCTCTATCCAAAATATATATACAGTTGGCCTTCCATATCCAGGAGTTTCACATCTATGGATTCAACAGCCACAGACTGAAAGTATTTAGGGAAAAAGAAATGGATAATTGCATCTGTACTCAACACACCCAGACTTATTTTTCTTGTCATTATTCTTTAAACAATACAGTATAACAACTATTTATGTAGCCTCTACATTGTATTAGGTGTTATAAGTAATCTAGAGATGATTTAAAGTATACAGGAGGATATGCATAGGTTATATACAAATACAATGCCATTTTATATAAGGGATTTGATCATGTGTGGATTTGGGTGTTTTCAGGGGGTCCTGGAACCAATCCCCCATAGATACTGAGGGACGACTGTATATAAAAGGATCTGTATACACAAGTGTGTTATCTGTGAACTTATATATAAGACCATGTGTTCTTCCCCACACGAAGGTATTCCCACAGAGAACCATCAATAATAGCTAGTGTGTAGACACACTCTGAGTAGGAAATGTGTGTTTATTTGCTCTTGTCAAAAACATGGTGAACAAAATAAAGACCATTGGCTAGTACCATTTTAGTCACCCAGTCTTTTATACAGAAAGTTGAACCAAGTACTGAGACAACAGGATTAATTCCCACTTGCACAGGAATTTATTTGTCCTGACTTGCTGAAATCACAGCTGAAAATCCTAGTTTGAATAACATATAAATGCTTTCTTCAGGTGTTTTAAAACTGTCTCCCCTCTCTTCTGTTATTCCCCACGTCTCCAGATTGGCCCGTTCACTGCCCTTCCCGGCCAGCCAAAATACTCTGCAACTTTCTGCTGAAGCAGTTTTAAAATTGTGCCAATCCTTCTGCCTGCAGTGTTTGCTCTCTCCTTATTTCTCCTTATTATCTCTTATAGACCTATACATACCTCGACCTCATAGTTACCATAGCTCATCTGTACCTCATGTATCAAGGACAACACAGGAAGCCTTCTCTGACTGCAACAGCCCACAGCGAGCTCACCATTCCCTGGCAGTCAGTACTGTCAGACTTGACATCCTCTTACTACCACATGTGATTATTTGTCTGTCATAATTACGTCAGTTATAAGCTGCTTGAACACAGGCCAGCCTGTAACACATCCTTGTGTCCTTAAAAATAATAGCATCATATCTTCTTTATAGCAGGTGATCAAACAATACATTTTGATTCATGAATGGATTGATTTTAAATGGCCTTAAATGTTGCTCCAGATTTTATGTGGGCAAATTAGCCTACAAGCAGATGGCATGCATATAAGCAACTGGATGAATTTCTATTAACCATCACATATATGCCAGAATTCTACACCATGATGTCACTGGATAATAGAATTAATTTTAATTAAGTCAACGGTGTGAAAAACAACACCTAGAAAATAATTTCGTTATCTTAGTGAAAATGTGTCCTTATTGGTATCATTGTTTTGTGTTTGGAAAGTCAGTGATCAAGGAAATGGTGACTGCAAGTTAATTTTCTCTTCTTGTTCTTGTTTAAGAATTTTCATTCATTGCTTTTCAGGAAAGCTATTAAGAAAGAGGAAAAGTTGAAGACAGAGCTGAATAAAGAAGTCTTTCAATGGAAGATAATGGCAGTTAAACAATTCTTATCTTCTTTTTTAAAAGACGCCTAGACATTGGAAGAAAAAAATGGAGAAGCAGATGGAGGTAGTGTCATCATCTGTGGACACTCCCAAACCTGAATATAGAGTACAGTATAATGAAACAACTAAGTTATAATGAAACAACTAAGTCCACTTGCTAAGTCTCAGCAAACATTTTTTAAAACATCCATTAGCCTCTTGTTTTGTGACTGCTCTGCCAGAGTGTTGCTTCATAGCAGGACATTTTACTTTACAATGAGAAAAAAAAATACCCTCCTTTTACCATCTTTACAGAATCAAGGCATTAATGGGATTAAATTGTCATGGTCCAGAGGGATTCCAAAAACTGACATTCTATCCTCAACTCTGAGAGAATTCACCATGTCTATTTGTTAATGCATATTATAAACACTTTCAACATCTTTTGTGAAAATTTCATTATAACCAGCTAAAGGCATTGGTTCTTCAAACCTTTGGAAGTGTTAAGAAGAACCTGGGCAGCCTCTCTTCTGAATAAATGAATGATTACTCCAATTGTTCTTCCTAAAGAATGTTTTATGATTATGAATGCATTGTATCATGTGCATTTTAACTCAACTCAATATCTTTTATGGGCATCTAGAGTGCTCTTAAAAACACAATAAAATTTGAACTAAAATTCCACGAAAACTCAGATAAGAGAAAATTACCTATCTCTGAAACCTCTTTGGAGAGTGTTTTAGAGAATTTGAAAAAAGACATTGATGGATTCCTACAGAAGAAAGTTTAAGAAGTAATAATATCTGAGCTGGATGGCAAAAAAAAAAAAAAGATGCTGAAGTGTTCTTAGTGTATTCTGCTGATGCTTTAAGTTCTACACGATAGTAATTGGAATGGGATTTCATTACGAGAAGTTTTTACCCAGTCACACCAACTGCATCCTTGTAAGAGTGATGGAGACTAAGTGTACCTGTTATGACCATTACCATCAAGTCTCCGGGGAAACAACTCAGGAAGTTATCAAAGCTGTAAAAACAGAGGGGAAAAGCATAATGTACTGCCAACAAACTCCACACTCTAAAATACTTGAAGCTTTAAAATAAAATAAATAAATGAATGAATAACTCATAAAATGCTGCTTAAACAATCTTGAGGAGGGGGGAAGCCTTTATTTCTCTTCTTATTTCAAAAATTATTTTAGCACCAAACATAGCTCATTTCCCTTGAAGAATATTATTCACATTCCTTACTTCCTCAAATAATATGGAGACTCAGTGATATTGTCAAGCAGAGTGCAGTGTAAAGTTTAGGTAAAGTTGACATTAGCCATGAACACAGATCATTCTTTCTATCTTTAGTTCTTTAAATAGAATAATTATTTGTGCCTCTTTCATGTTTCTATTTTAGCGTCCAGAAACATGTGGCTAAATCATACGTGGGCAAGGTATTTTATAGAAATCTGTTATATATGATGGCAAGATTCCCGTAGCCTACAATTCTCCATATGCCTACAATGCATGTTTCCCTTCGTGTCCAGGCCTGTATTTGAAAATTCATGGGCTCTCCTTGCAGTATAATGAGTAGGTTAAGGGCAAATGGGTAAAAAGTGGTTTTACCTGGTGGATTTTTTTTTAGCCCTTTTAATCTTCAGTCTAATGCAATCTAAGAGAGATAGTCTCCTTTACAGTCTCTGTTTTGTTGAGGAAAGAGGGAGCTCCCTAAATCTATACTAGTACAGACAGTAGTCAAGAGGATGCACAGGGAAGCACAGCAACCTGGAGCCTACCTTCCCCAGCGCTGGCCTTTCTGGACACCTGCTGTGGTGCTGTCAGGACTTAATGCAGTTGGTCAAGTTTAAGCAATTCTAAATCTAGTTGAAACTGACCAACAGTAGATCAACTGTATCTGGTTTCTACTTCCTAACATGATCTAGATGAGGTAAGAAAACCAAGCTTAACTATCACTACCAGAGCCCCAAGACCATGGAAAGAACCAAGGCAAGGGGTAATTTTCAAAACTCCAAGTGACAGGTGGTTCTGAGCATTTATTACACAGTATATGCAGTAGGGTCTTGACCTCTGAGCAGCCCCATCCAGGTGGCCAAAGCTCGGATCTTCTTGAGGGATAGGGAAGGCAGAGGCCCTCTTTCCTCCTAGCAGATAAGGAGAGAACCCTGCCTGGGAAGAGAGAGAAGGAGGACAAGAACAGATCTCCACATTGCTGGAATTCTTGGAGCCCAGATCTAGCTCCTTCTCCATTTTTAGAATGTTCTTCCTCTTTAAATATTCATGTTCCTGGATTCTACCCTCAGTGCATTCTCTTCTCACTCCACTAACTCTCCTCAGAAGAAGTTGGAGTCACTTGGCTCCAACAACCAAAAAGGATTCAGGTTTTTTGAGAGCAGAAATATATATAATTATGAAAAAGAACACAAAATCACAAATACAAAATTAGATATGAAGGTGAAAGTTTATTAAGAAAGAAGAAACACGACACATTGGCGGGTAGGTCATGGCTGGTCCTAGATCCTGCCCACTAAGCCAGTCCACTATCACAGGATGTAGATCTCGGATGCTGCTGCCAACAAATCCCAGACTCCCACCCTCACTCCCCCTCTGTCAATTTCCATTTTCACATAATTGTGCTTTAGAAAATTACCTCTTTCACAAATAATGTGCTTGGTTAGTTGAGAGATTTCACTGATGCTTATGGGTCTTTTGTGCAATATTTCATTAAGCTTTTGCATATTCAGTTTGATAACTAGAAGAGGAAATGAACACAGTTATGTCTGGTATTACAATTAAAAAATAAAAAATAAAAATCCTTTGGACAAATCTTTAGTTTCTTTTTTTCCAAGGGTTCTATTTTGTTTTACATACATTTCTTAATCACAACCACATATAAAAAAATGAATTTTATTTTAATAGCCCCACCGCTGCTCTGTAAAATGCACATAGATTTGCAAGATAGACAAAATATAGACTACAAATTACCCTCAGTAGTTAAAATTCAATTGCATTGATGAAATTATGGGAAAGGGTTCATTTTCTGGTGCTGTCTTTGGGTTTTTTGAAATGCTGGTTGCTGGCTTACTCACTAATTTGGTAATTTGCAATAGGTTTCCTAGTCATTAGTGCAAATTAGCAAGGTTTAGCTATAATGTGAATATTAATATCTTCATTTAGAACCATTCCACGTGCCTTCTCCTGGTTTCTAAGGACAAGTTGTTTTTTTAAACCTTGGAGAAAGGCTATATGAAATACATGAATATGATGTTTATGAAAAGGCATTTGATAACCAATGCATTATTTTTCATCTTCTATGAATAAAATGTCAGTGACTTTGGTAATATTGTATTTCAAAAGCCCCAAAGAGTGACAGACAGCGCCATGCCCATATTGTGCTATATTAAAGGAATATTGGTGCTTGGCTAGAAAGGATTTTCTAGCCCAGTCTGAGCAATAACCACTTGATCACACATCCTGCCTGAGTCTAAGCTCCTGATAGCAGAGTTTGTGCCTCTCATTTACTGGCTCCGAGCCTTCCACTCAGCATTCTGTACAGTCACCGGGGCTGTGTGCCTTCGGCTACATGACCCCTGGGGCACACTGGAGAAATGTTGCCTTCTGTCCATGACCCTTTTAAGACCCTTTAATGTCTTCCAAAGTTGTCACCATGGCACTGACTTGCTTTCATAATTCTCCCTGACAACCACTCCTCCTCAATGCTTGTTTTCACTGTAGTGCTATAATTTAAGTGCATGCCAGACACCTCCACTGTCAGTGTCTTTTCTCCTAATAGAAGCGACATTGGAATTTTTCGTGCGAATACACCAAAGCTACCAACTTACTAGTTTCTTAAGGGTGACTTTCTCAGCCCTGGTACCTAGTCTGCTGTTTTGCCTGCCTTGGGCCTCAGAGAATTCCAAAACGTCCTCCCCACTTCTTTCTTAAATGTGGCATTATTTAAATTTAACACTTCTCATCAATCAGCTTGGAGGCAAGAATGATCACATAAAACAGTATCCTCATGAAAAAGAAAGATAAATTTACCAGCTGAGACCTCTAAGCAAGACAGTAAGATGGATGGGGGCATGAAAAATCAGAGTTCCTTATTTTTCTGGATTATATCACCTCCCACTTATGATTCTAATATTCCTGAAAGAATCTTAAGCTTTGAACTTGAATCCATGCTCTGACACATCTCAGAGATTCAGTTCCCTTATTTGTTAGATGTGGGTGGTAACATGACCTCACAAGGTTGTAGTAACACTAAAAAGCAACATATGTAAAATACCCAGCACAGAGCCTGGAGCACAGTTGGGCTAAATAGATAGTGATGCTGCCATCATAATTGAAAGCATGATTGAAAAGGCATGTGCTGGAATATCCACTCACGTCCTTGCTGGGGTCTTTGGGTTGACTGGCAGTGAAATAGTCATTGACAAGGTTCAGGATCCTGATCGAGATTCTGATCACAAAGGATGCATGCAAAGAAACAGAGGAATAAGCCAGCTCTGGGTTCTTTCAGAAATTCCAAGACTCAACAAACAAAACAATTGTCCGTAATGAAGTCAAAGGGCCAGTCTTGAGAAACATTAGGGCCAAGATTTCAGAGTCCGGATAGAGAAGAAGTGAGAACAAGAACAGGTGGGATGCAGGTGGCAGGTGAACCTCAAACCTCAAACACAGGTGCCTATTTCCAGCTCACTCCTCCAAGCCAGTGGACATGTGGTGCTTGTGTAGGCAGGGCAGGCTTCAAGCGTCTGAAATGGGACAGAGAGCATAGAATATGAGATAAGAATGCTTTCAGCCAGCTTAAGCTATTTTTAAAATGCTGCATAAATACTATTCTAATACTACCACCTTTGGAATATACCTGTCTTCAGAGCCTATCCACCTGAAAGACCACATTTTCTGAGCAGCAGGTCTGTTTCCTGGAAATCAGGCACCTGCCACCCAAAGTCGCACTCCCTGCTGTGCAGAGCAGCGGTCAGATCCAACAGCTGTGTACACTTGAACTGCATGGCAAAGTGACCCTGGGAGGGCAGAGAGCTCTGTAAAGTGTCCCTCAGAATCACACTACTGTGCCCTGTCCAGCTGCAGTCAATCTGGGAGCAGCTTTGACCGGGCACTTGTCCGATCAAGAGCTCGTCCTCAGGGCTGTGAGCAGTTATGACAACCTGAAAACTTGGGGTCCTCCTAAAAAGAACGTGCAACTCTTTTTATCGTTCTTTTTTAGGAGAGAACAGATGTTATCTTTCCTACACAAATGTGTATGGGCCACCCCCTCGCATGGTTAAAAACCCTTCGCCCCACCCAGTCTCTTGCTTTTACACTACATAACTTCCCTACAGCCACCAGCCCAGTGCCTCTGCAAATTTTTAATACTTAGCGTGTAACAAGCCTCCTCTTTAGACTCCTCATACCTGTTCTTGGAATTCATTGAACTCTTTTCCCCTCAAGTTATCACATGCATTCTGCTGGTCAATGTGCACCCACTTCAAAACTTCATTTCCAGTGTAGTGTTTAAGGGTTTCGTCTGGACACGAAAAAAAAAAAAAAAAAAGGTAAGAAGAGAGAGAATGTGAGCCTCATGGAAAGGGAAAATCAGAACAGATTGCAATGAAGCTAAACTGTCTATTCATTTGAATCAAATGCTATAAATTTCTAAGCATAATGTTTGACAGTAAACTGTCATCAAAGCAACAGACTCATTATAAAAATGCTAAGGGTATATAAATCTCATTGACTGCTTATCATTAACTGCACAGGGTGCTGATAGGAAATGCCTGGTTATAATTTATATTTCACTAATAAGGTCCATTTTAGAGCATAGCTGTCAAATCTATTACTCACCTTTCCCCAGTTTTATAGTTGCTCTGGACAGCACTGAAATTGAATGTTAAAAGTGTGGTTTCAAGCATTATCTTTTCCTCTAATATCTCATCCCTGCATATTGAAGCATGCCTCACCTTTAATCAGAACTCAACAGCCAGATTGTTTTTTAGAAAGTAAACCAAAAAAAGAGAGAGAGAGACAGATAAACATTATTTTTTAAAAGCAAGATGCAAACAGTCCCATTTGCTCACTTTCAAAATCTAAAAGGCAAAATGCAATTAAAATATTAGTAATCCCAATTATTCCATTCTTCAACATATTATTGACATTAATGATTTGGGGGAAAGGGTTTGGGGGGATTTGGGGCTCCAATGAAGAAACCTGCCAATAAGTTACTAATGTGTGGCTCGCACAAGACTAGGCCCTTCCACTTAAGTTGCTCCATTTATCTTTAGGTCAAGATAGTTCCTTTAGGTTAAAAGAACTCCACCCAGTTTAATCAAGCATTATGCCATATATTCATAACCTCCTAACAAACAAGAAGAAAAGTTGTGGGTCCTATAGATGATGTCTAGGGCTGGGAATGTGTCTAAGGAAAATACTAATACAAAAACCAAAACCAAACAACACAATGTTTCACCACCAGTGCACTTTAGGGTCCATACTCTCCATATGCAAAACATTGAAACATCTCAGTAAACTTTGAAGAAAATGTTTTCATATTTTTGGTATATGATAAATGGAGTGGTATGTTGTATCTCCAATATACCAGTTCTTGCTCACTGGAGGCTTCCAGAGCCTCAAGGAATAGAAAGAAGAAGCTTCCAGAATGTGTCAAGCTGATGTGTTAGGCAAGGGTATAAATCGAAGGTCATGGTGAGAGTTGAGCTTTGCCAAAATCTCAAACCACCGAAGAATAGGTTCAGAGTAACCGAATCACAGAACTACTGGGTCAAGGCCAGCCGAGGAGTCCCAGTGTGACAGGTCTAAGACAAAGCCCACTGGGAAATGAGTTGTTGTCCCCAGACAGTTGCTTTTGACTCTGAAGTGCTTCCTCTTTGATGGTCATACCCCTGTGCATTTTAATGCAGCAGTACTTATGAACTATGAGCTATCCCTGACACAAAAGACTGTGCACTTTAGAAATGAAGTAAGTCACTGAATTGTAGCACCTTCCCCAGAAGCACCATTCTCGGAGTCAGTGGCCTTGGAACTTCCGGTGTTTCTAAAAACTAACGACAATGTTTAGAAGACAAGTGGGAACTATGTTACACAGAATTCTGCCTCAGGGCGTCTGGGTTCCCAATCTTTCAACACAGTCATTCAGATCAAAATCAACATTGTAGATTACAGAGAAATTAGTTGTTAGTGTCATCAATGCTTAAAGTTAGTACCCGACCACCACCTCCTCTGAACTGTGCTGCAACGCTCCAGAAACTTCTCCTTGGGCAATAGCTCCTTAACCAGAGATCTTCGACCTTCCACCACATGCCCATCTTATTATTTTCTCGAGTAGTTTGAGGGTTCCCCATTTCCCCTTAAGATCTGGTTCCTTTTCTACTCTGTGCAACCACCCAGCGCTCAGCTTGTCACACCTTGTTCTGCGCTGTAAATCCTCATCCGCCCTGTCCCTTTTAGTCTTCTCTTCAGTCTTTTAGTAAGAAGAAAAGATCACTAGTGCATTTAGTCAACCTGAATGAAATTCTGCCTCAAGCGTCACTAGATAGTTAACCTCAGGGGAAGTCGTTTAACCTCTCTGAGCATTTTTCCTCATTATGAAAATGAACATGTAAATCTGACCCCGTCTGCCCTTTCTCAACTGCGTTCAACAGCTCACAACTGCCAAAACAGTAATCTCAGCTCTTTTCCACTTATATTCGACGTATTCCCAAGGGCACACCTAGCCTTTATAGTCACTCAGGGGAGGTTACAGCTAGGCTATTGGAGATGTGTAATTGCTACCCTCCAACTGCCATTTGTCACAACATCTCCCTTGATAAAAATCTCTTATAGAGCAGCAGTCCCCAACCTTTTTGGCACCAGGGACCAATTTTAATGGAAGACAGTTTTTCCACAGACTAGGGAGGGGAAGATGGTTTGGGGATGATTCAGGCTCATTACTTTTTTTTTTGTGCACTTTATTTCTATTATTATTCCATTGTAATATATAATGAAATAATTATACAACTCACCATAGGTTGGAGATCCCCGTTATAGAGCATAAAAGTTAAGTTCTTTTGCTCGACACCCGAGGTTCTTCATACTCTGGTTAAGCTTCCATGCCTGTGTGTAGTCCCCCCAGCCCAGAGCATCTTCCCAGCAAGACCCCTGACACACACACACACACACACATACACATAGACACACACATACACACTTTAACATCCAGCTGTCCTGAACAACCACATTCTCTTTTGTCTCCAGACCTTGGTACATTTTTCTTCTCCTGAAGTGCTTTCTTTTTCTTTTCTTTTCTTTTGTTTTTCTTCTCTTTTTTTTTCTTCTTCTTTCTTTTCTTTTTGTTTAAACTTCTAATCATCCTTGAAGCCTCAATTCAAATTCTATTCCCATCAAGAAAACTTCCCTGACAACCTCCAGGAAAACTGTGATTCTTCTACACCTATGCTCTCCCTATAATTTGAATACTCGTTGATAGCAGTCATCATTGGTAAGTGTTTATTTGCAAGTTTGGCAGCCCCCTCAACCTTAAACTCCTCAAGGCACTGTGTCTCCTGATCTTCGGGGCTCTAGATGTGCACGTTACCCAGCACACTGTAGCTGCTCAGTTTAAATATTAGGATAAATAAATCTTACCAATATCTTCTACAAAACCTCACTGGAAATTTCAAAAAGAAACAACTATTGTTCAATTATGTAGCTACATAAATACAGTGCTGATCTCGTACATTCTTCTGGCACTGTGTCTACAATGACAGCTGAATACTGTTTGCTCAAATAATCCCATGCCAAATGTAACTTTATCTAGGAACGTATCAAAATTGACCACATATGTGAAGTCACATAACACTTACAGATTTATGGAGGATCAAACTGTGCAACCATCTAATTCACATTCACTGGAGCCACTGGCTCCACTGAGCAGGGGAAGGAGGTAAAAGGATGAAGGTAGCAATTCAGTGGCCCTGGGGATCCATGCGCATTACACAAGGAGAAACTACGCTGTTTAACGTCTGGCTACATTCCTAATTTTAGCCAGATATTTCACTAAGGTGAGAAAGCACATGCCATAAATCCATCTCCATAGGTGGAAAAAATTCAATGAATATATATTATGGATGGAGGAGTGATGAGATGAGTTCCTTAAGGGAAGCAAATATATACATATATATGTTACACACACACACACACACACACACACACACACACACACACACGCACACACACAAACTATACATCTACTTGCTTCTAGATAGTCTAATCTGGCCAGCAATATAGTCAGAATCAAACCCGGATGTGACAAGCACGGCGATAGTAGAATTAAGACAATCCCCCTCCTAATTTGAGCTCAACTCCATATTATCATAAACCAGTGATAGTGTGCAATTCAACTACAAATGCTGAGATAACAATAGCCCCACAAAGCACTCCTGAATCTCCAGACATGCTAAGCAAAGAAAAGCAATTTTTATTTTTGCTGATAAATGGTTTAATCAAACCTAACAGATGAGGCAATATATTTTGAGAACATTTTGTTGTTCAGATCATGGGGTCAGTAATTTTCTTTGGTGCAAACACATTACGGTATAACCGAGTGTATGTGGTGGGGTGGGGGAGGTGAGCTGGTGAGGAGGGATCACATAGATTTTTTGCAATAGGTAGTGTATTATGTTCTATCTAGAGAATCTTTTATAATTCTTCTATTTCAAAAATGCTATAAGAGGGAAAAAGCATCAGAATTGATATTTTTCCTGTGATTTTGCAGAAAGAGAATAAAATAGCAATGAAACATTGTGCTTCTCAAAAAGAACACAAAAAATAAAAACATTAAAGTAATAAAGGAGTAGATGTTGAATTTTGCTACAGCTTTCAAAATTCAATTCATACTATATATGGTAGGAAGCCAACTTTGGCAAATGTCACTAAGCATAACGATCAGATAGTCAGATTACTATCATGTAATTTGTACAATTCAATTCTGTAAAAGAGATGGTCCCAGGCTATATGCTGGGAAGACTACTTTTCATGACCAGCTAGCCCTGTGACACAGCCAAGACCTCAGACATTTGCAGGTGTGTACCATCTACTTACAGATTTGCTTCATGTTTTTCACAGGCCCTTTTTATGTGCTTAAGAGAAGACACTTCTAGAACCATACTGATAATAATTTTTAATGGAAAAAATTCAGCCTGTGTTCATATAGCATTGCTACCAGATAATGAGCAGCCCTCCCATTTGTAGAGCACTAGTGACTTCCAAATTATTCTTACACACACTATCCTTTTGAACCTCCAATGACTCTGGGATGCATATAGGAAAGCATTATCTCGTTTTACAGATGAATACACTGAGGCTCAGAGACAGGAAACAACTGGCCCAACATGAACCAGCTTTAGGGATTCTCGAGATTTCTCAAGGTCTTCTAAGTACCAGCCTAGGATTCCTGCGATCCTCACAGCTAGCTGCAAGGAGAGGAAGCTTGGCAGATGCCCTATGGTGGATTTGTTTCGGCTCCACCAGTTACCTCACAGGACTACTGTGAGGATACCACTAGGTCCTCTACCTTCTCATCTTATGATAAGCTGGTATGGTCCCAGAGAGTCTCAGCTCACACTACGGTTTGTAAGTTTCTCATCCAGCTGCATCCCCTGACTGTGCTGCAGGTTCTGTGACTAAGTGGGGCAGAAGTACTAAGAAGACAACCTCCAAGGCATGAGACTTCTCAAGTAAACAACTGTCCCAGTTTGCCCAGTTAGCTTAGGACTGAGGGATTTCCCAAGATGCAAGACTTTCAGGGCTAAAACCAGGACGGAGGGCTTTCCTGGGAGGTAGGATGTTAAGGACAGTCCCAGGTCCACCAGGACAGTTGCTCACCCTAGTTTTCAAATTTTTAGTATAGTGTCTTCAGAAACAAGGACTTAACATACCAAAGATGTTCAGAATGCTCTGTTCTTCTGTTTCTAATTTGCCCGTCAATGAAAATTTCACAAAGGTTCATATGAAGTGAAAGACCACTTATGAAAGACCCAGTTTGGGGAAAATTAGGAATTGAACTTACCATTTATTGAGCCTTTTTCTTATTTTCAGTCATTTATTTATCTTAACTGTTAAGTGGTTTGCACTTCATGATAATCTAAGTATTAGAATACACATTGTTAACCAAACAAGACTTAGAACGTGCATTGAACAACTAGAAAGATAGACAAGCAATGAAGCATCTACACTTCAGTGTGAAAAAAGACAAAAGGATGCTATGGGAGAACAAAGAGTTGACATATAACTCACATGTGTTTAGGGAGGTAGAAAAAAAGTGGATGTTCAAGAAAGGAATTTTGAATGAAGAGATTTTTGTTAATAACTGATGGAACTTAGTTGAGTATATAGAGTGGAAGGGATGGGGCTTGGGATGGACTGGAACAGGGTATCCTACCAAAGAACACAAGACACAAAGGCTGGGATGCAAGACAGGGAATGATGCACTCAGGGTCCCAAGGCATAGAAATTAATAGATGAATCTAGACAGTTGAACCTGATGGACTCTGTACCCCACACTAACAAGTTAAGACTTTATCCTATGTGCAACTGGGAACCACTTACGGGTCTTGAGTAAGCAAAGGTATAATCAGATGCACTTTGAAAAGACACTCTGACTTCAACATGGAGAACAGACTGGGAGAGGAAGGAGCAAGATGGAATCTAGCAAGACTGGAGCAGTTGCTGTAACTAAGCGAGGGACAGTGGTGTCTTGTACTAAGGTAGTGGCAGTGAGGATGGAGAAAAATGGACAGATTTTAAAGATATGAAGCTGGGAGAATAAATATGACATAAGGATGGATTGAATATAGTTTGTAAGGTAAAGGAAGGAATCTAGGATGGATATATACACACACACACATACATATACACACATATAAAAAATATCTGTGTATAATATATATGTATATTCATGGTAAATTTACATGTCTCATTCTCAAAGTAGTTGTGTACCATACACACAAATTTTAAATTTTGCCTGAGTCAAATAGCAAATAGCACAGTTTGGGATTCTATAGCCATCCCCAGCTCTTACCTCTTAAAAATATCCAGGCAGTATGTGGATGTATGTTTTGTACAGTTAGCACAGCCAAATAATGTATCCCATTCCTGCATCCCCCAACGAACATTTATCATCAACTTCTTAGTGTTGGTGGTTGGTCTAGACACCAGAGGACAAAAAGATGAATGAAACAGAGTTCTTGCCCTCAAAGGGTCCACAGCATAGAGGGGGAGACAGGCAATAAAAAGAAAATTACAATACAATGTGATCAGGGCTAGGATACAATGGGGTCAGGTAGGAGTATGTAAGGAGAGCAGCTTGCCCAGTCTGTCTCGGGATGCTGGTGCATGAGGAGTTCTGGAAGAGATTCTCTATAGGCTGTGTATTTCCCTCTCATCCCACCTCTCTCTCCCAGTGAGTTCTTTCCAGAAAAAGTCTGTTTCTTATTTAACACAGAACCTTGCACAGTAGATGCTCAGTAAGACAGATGGATGAATGGAGGGATGGATGGAATGAGTGAAAGAAATAAGTAGATATTGAGCTGACCTTAAAGGATTGAGGAAGAATGGCCATCAATTCATGGAAATTAATGGGTAAAAAGTGCTTTATGGTGAAAAGGGATTTATTGAGAAAGTACTGGATTAAATGGGCCACTGGTTCAATTTTGTTTTGTGGAGTTTGACCCTTATCAGTTGGTTCTCATTGCTTAGTATTTATTGAGCCAGATTTTCTCTGTACTTAAGCTACTCCCTGGGAGAAGGTTAGACACTTCTGGAAACTGCATTAACTCTTTCAAGCCACTAGGGTGCTATTCAGTGAATTACTTCTCAGTAATTAAAGACGCTGCAACACAAAAACACAATGTGCTGGGATATGGAGAGCTAATCTCTCTGCTTGCCTTCCCCAGCTGCCTATTTCTGATTACCGAAAAGATAGGGTGCAAATATGTGGGGATTACATGATGACAGCCATTCCTGACTTCATCTAAGAACCTACAGTACTCTCTTCCTAAAGCCCATGAATTTTTCACATTAGAGAACAAAGATTAGCAGGATCAAGTGACTAAAGCACTTAATGGCTTTAATCCTTATTCCTGCACATATTCACTCTGTGGTTTTGTACTTATCTCCTTCAAATTCTTTACCTTATTTGCCCCTTTCTGTACATCTGCAGGATGATAAGAGCAGTTGTGGGCTCTGGACACCAATATCTCTAATCTTTTTTCTTCTAATATAAAAAAAATAGAGTTGGATTTGAATGACTATCTTTTCTGGTGCCCATACACATGCCTGAAGTCAATTTATTATACAGAAACTGTCTTCCCCCTCCTCCTGATGCCCCTTTAAAGCCAGTGATATTCACCTTCCATTTTCAAACATCTTGCACTGCTAGTTTGCATCTTTAATTACCCAGGGCACTGGTCTTGTTTTATATGACTTACAACAAGCAGTTTTGTCGTTAGTTCATTTAAGCAAAATCATCCCTGGTTTGAGCCAAGACATATTCAATACACAATTACCTGATGGGTCAGGGCTCTGCCGTTTTGTCATTTTTACTGGCATTTTCTCCATTATTGCTAAGTACTGAGCAGTATAAGCTGTCAGAGCCACATGGCTGGCCTGAAACTTAATTTTCCTAAATTGCCCAATTCTTCAGAAACACCTTACCCCCCAAGCACAGTCCCCTTGACAAGGGGCAAATAGGGTTAAACTTCAAACTGAGTCATATAGAGCTTGCCAAGAGCAATGGTGGGAAGGAAGCAATTAAGCAGAATTTGGGTTTGCAGGGTGAATTAGACTTTTAGAGACAATGCAGAATTCTGTGTCAAAGTGGCTGTTGAAAAGCCTTAGCATAGCAAGAAGTTTTAGATAATACAGTGCTGCAGTAGGAGGAAGCAGGAAGCATAAGGAAAAGAAGTGCTTACTGAATACTCATGTGAAAGTCAGTGTGCTAGACATTTTTATACACACTATTGCATCCATTCTGATAATGACCTTTAAGATAGATATTTTTATTCCCATTCTACAGATGGGAAAACAGAGGTAGAATGTTCAGTGGACTGATCAAGGATAATACAGCTAGCAGATGGGACAGTTTCATTCAAAACTAGCTCTTCTGAGTCCACACACAATGTTCTTTGCACTAAACCACCCCAGCATGGGACCAGTAATCTAGTATTACAGTCTCCCTGATGAAAAGTCTTGAGAAGTAGCAAAGGAATACAAAACACCCAGAATTAACCTTTCCTTACCTTCACCCCATGGTCCTCAGTGCCACTCATCTGCTTTCTGCTTGCCTCCAGGTGATCTGAGAGAAGCATCTCCTTGGTCCATTTCTAGCCTGCGTAACACCCTAACTCTTTGCACTTACTTCCCATGAAGAGAAGCCCTTTGAAGTCCAAGAAGTTACCCAGTCCTTGTTACCTGGAGAATTTGAGAAAATGTACAGCAGTTTAGCCTCTTGCTTTGCATTAGCCTCAAAAACAAACTGCCTGTTCCAGCTTTCAGTGAAAAGCAGAACAAGATTTCCATTTCCTAAATCAGTGTGTCTTAGCGAGCAGATGCACACCTCAGAGCACATTAAAATACAAATGTTAACTATCTGGAGATAACCTGACAATTTTCTAACCCTTCTCTCTTTCTCTCTCTCTCTCTCTCTCTCTCTCTCTCTCTCTCTCTCTCTCTCTCTCTCTCTCTCTCTCTCACACACACACACACACACACACACACACACTCACTATAAAAGATTGAGAGTTTGAGAATTTGTTTTAGCAACATCTATTATTCTGACATCATTAGGCATTTCTGTCTTCAGTCGAGTGAGGATGGAAACTTAGACTATGGATTGATAGCCATTGGTGAGCTACTTGAAGGTAAAAACTGTGGCAAGCCTAGAGATTGGCCTGTCCTGACCAAGTATGCTCAATAGCCTCATTTCTACTTGGTGACACCTCTTACCTGGATTCTTGGTAAAGCACAATTCAGTACATTCAGTTCTGGACCATGGAAGTGACCAAGAGTTTCATGACAGCATTTTGGTTCCACTGCTCATTCTTTCCCTCCTTGCCACACCCTTCCACAACCTGAAAAGTTTACATATACATGAGCTTTGGGTCAACCCACATTGCCAAACTGTGTAGTGAAGAACTAACTTTATCTAGAGGTCTGGCCTTTGTCTTGCCTCCTTGGGTTAACCTCGAAACCCTTGGAACTGCCCAAGTGATGTGTGTCTTTGTCATTCATGATGGTCCTTCAGGCTACATATGATCATCTATGCTAACAAAGTGACTCTTGATGGGCACCTGATGGTTTATGCCGAAGAGACGATGCAGCATGGAGCCAGCCACACAGATAGGCTTAGGGTGAAGGCAGACCATGCCAGGAAGACCAACCATGCAATTAGAAAGTTGGTTCTTTGGGCTTCATGAAATCAACCTGACCCATGGGGAGGAAAGAAGGGTTGAAGACTGAGCTCAACCACATGGGCAATAAATAACTCAATCAATTATGCCTATCACATGAAGCCCCAGTAAAAACTGTGAACACTAAAGCGAGGCAATACTCTGTGTATTGCCACACATTGATGCCAGAGTGGTGACATGCTCCTGAGAACATGGAAATTTCGTGTTGGGACTTCCCTGGTTCCAGATTCTAGCCCATGTGTCTCCTCCTCTGGCTGGTTCTGATGGTATCCTCTTGCTATAACGAAACTGCAGTCAGACATACATCACTTTCCTGAATTCCGTGAGATGCTCCAGCAAATTATCAAACCTGAGAGTAGACCTGGGGACCCCCACACTAATGGCTGGGGTCAGAAATCTTAGGCAGGCTTGGCAGGATAGAGGACTATGTCCTTAACCTCAAGTCTTGCTGACTGTAGGTACAAACCTACTTTCTGAAAACAGTTGCTCAAATCTAGCTCCTAGGTATTGCTTCTACTGGCCCTGAAACACAACTCATAGCTTCCTCACTTTCTCAAACTCCTGGCCTCAAGCAATCCTCCTGCCTCAGCCTCCAAAAATGCTGGGATTCTTCCTCACTCTATAACTCGGTGTCATTCTAACAATCCATTTAGTGTCCAGAGATGTGTCTGCCCCAGACTCACCCTAAAAGTTATAGGTAAAAACCTTTCCTTTATGCTCAGTACCCCCTCTGTCAAAAGAAAATCGTTTAAGTGATTCAAATAGAGATTAACTAATGCATTCAGCCAATGTACATCAGCAAGCACCTGAACAGCCATGCAAATCTGTGAATATAAAAGAAACAGGATTCGAGTTGTATAGGGTGAGGAGATAAGCAGGGTATGTGTCCTTGTGGTCTGGCTCAGGTAGCAGCTTCTATCTTAAACTGCTCTGAAACTTGAAATGGGAGTGTCATTTAGCCATTGGTGCGATCCCATGCCCTGCACGGTCTAACCACTGTTCTCAAGGGATGATCTTGCAAGCCTTGCAGTCTATTGGTTAGTTAGGGTTTAGGGGTAGGGAAGGGAGCATAAAGGAGAAAGGAGAAAAATGGAAAGCAGGCACGAATCAAAGGCAAGGGAAACTGGAGCCTCTCTCATATCTGTTTTAGTCTTATTAAACTTCCTGCACACAGGCCCCCAACGTCTAGGCATTTAGAAGTTTGGGTCTCCCCCGCCCACAGTATATTAATACTTTATAACTCCCGCCTCTTCCAGGCAGGCACATACTCACTGGTATTACTGTGCAGGGCCAGAACGTCACACCGTGAGACCACCAAAGCCACACTCCCTGTAGATCTCTGCAGAACATAAAGAGATGCATGGTTTGCCTTCTGGGATCTCTGATGTGCTACGCAGCGTCTTGTTGGCATTTTACTCCGGGGCCTTAGAAATGAGTCTTGTCGGCTGCCAGGCTCTCTGAGCCTGGTGATTCTGCATTTTTGTACTTTCTGGAAAAATAGTCCTATTGCGATGCCAACAATAATACTCACTCACTCACTCTCTGCAACACTGCTCCTCCTCTGGTCCCCGGTCCTCTGAAGGCAGCTTCTTCCTGCCTCTTCCTCTCCCTCGACAATCAGGGGAGGGATGTTTACTGAGCTGTTAGAAGCTTGGAGCACTGAGGACCCTTGATATCCCTAAATGCTTGTGCAACTTGCTTTCCGCTGTTTATTTTGTGGGAAACAGTCAATTCTCTACATGAGGTGTCAGATTAGTCTTCCATAAAAGAAAATGGGAGAACTGGGAAACTTTTTAAAAATCTTTGTAAAACAAGAGAGAAAAAAACATAAAAGAAAGGCTTGCTATTTTAAAATGCCACGTGAAATCTCTAATGCCTCTACTGCCCCTTTCCAAGTCTGATGGAAGAGAAAAGTCTCTGCAGTGGAAGTGACAAGACCCAGCGTCCCGGCGCAGCCCTCCCCTCACCAGCTGTGCGACCTCCAACCGGTCACGTGACCTCGCCAGGCCTCTGCCTCTTCATCTCTGACATGTACAGTTGACCTCTGAGGTCCAGGTCCCTTTCAGCTCCAAGTTTTCATGATAAAGAACAAGAAGAAGAACACATGCTCCCTCAGGGAGGAGAAGTGAGGACAGGAAGTCAGACATGAGAGAGTGAGCAATGGAGAGGTGGCCCTTCATGTGTGGCCGGTGCCAGGAAAGGATCAGATCCCCCCTCCCTTTTCTTCATAAGGGACTGCCTTGCCTGCGCTGACCCTGAACACCTGGGCTCTGAGAAATGTATTAAATGTCTGAGAACTGCTATTATCCTAAGTGATGAAATGAGCCACTGAGACTGGAGTGGAGGTTAAATTGAAACCAACCTGCCTGGGTATGCTGTCCTTGATTGTGTGCTGTTAAACAACAGCCTGAGTAGGCACGCCAGGCCCAGAGAAGGAAGAGATTATATTTCTTCTTAACAATGAAAAAAACCATTATAAACCTAGAGAGGTCATTTTAACGGGAAGGAAGGTAATTTGAGATGATTATATTAATATTAAAATTAATTAGCCTTCTTCATTTACATTTTAAAGTGTAGTCATCAGATATTAAATAGACGTGAAATATGTAATTTGCCATGCCAGTTGCAAATATCACTCAGGCATTGAAAAACCAAAAATGAGGTTTGGAAGTTCTCTTTGGGGCATCCTGGTTGTAGTTAAGGTCTGTCATAAGTTTCATGGCTAATAAAGCCCTTCTAGACTGAATCTGTATTTTTGTGCTTTCTGAAAAGCAACAAGAATATAAGATCTTCAAAATAATAAAGAATAAAGCAAAATAAAATCAATTCATACCTTATGCCAAAGATGTTGCAAGCTCTAAAGCTCGAAAGGATCATTGGGCTCCACCCAACTTCCACCTTTGCAGATGGGAAATCAGCAGTAGGAGGAACGTACCCTGTGCAAGCATGCATCTCTTTCTTCTTAAGGTTTGCAGCAAAGTTTTGCCTTGCTTTCCTAAAAAAATAAATTCTATTTCCTAATTCATTTGTACTTGAGCATCATACAGATTCAGTTCTAAGCCCTGCATTCATATTAGCAAATATTCTGTATTTGAAATTTTGTCAGATTTTACTAGGTTTTAGTCTTCAGCACCAAGGTGGGGGGGGGGGTGGCAGTTAATTAGCAAACAAAACCATCCGCCATGTGCCAGACACTATGCTAGATGCCGGGAGGGAAACAAAAGTGGTAGAGATTCCTGCTCTATTCAAGTAGACACAAATGCAAACAAATAACAGAGCAATATTGAAAGGGCAACAGGAGTGCAGAGATGAAAAAGAGCAAGTCTGAGTCAAGGAATTGGAAAAGGCTTTTTCTACAAAACTCTGTCCTTTCATGTATACAGAACACTCCAGATATTCAATCCCTAGCCACTCCCGATGCAGAGCTGTGGAAAGTCCTCTTAAAAGAGTTGTTGCCTATCTCTGCTGCACTAAGCCCTTGTGACCTCTTAGAATGAGTAAGCTGAAATTAGGAAATGCTCCCATCCTGAGAAGTGATCCACAGGAAAAAGCTCACAAAGGCACATGATGCATTATAGAAGGCTGAGTATGACGCGTTAGGTACCTACCAATCTTTTTGCCAATTAATATCTCACACAAAAGCAAAAACACACCAACAACCTCCATTTTGAAAACACACTTCTCCCTACCTCCTAATGGTACAGCTTGCTGGGCATCAAAGGTTCTGACTGCCTCCCTTGGCTATCCTGCCAATAATAGAGGCACAGCAGACCTAACAGGAAGAAAACAAAGGGTGAGAATAAAACACGATGTTTCTGTCAGCCAGACAGCACAGCTATCCCCAGAATCCGCACGACTGCTGGGAGGTAGTGGAGAACTTTAAAAATCAGGTTGACACTTGCTATTTAGGATCGCAATAAGGAAGTCCATTATACTAGTTGTTAACATTCTGAATAATACTTAAAAACAGTAATCTATATATAATTTATCTTCTAATATAGCACTATTATTTCTGGAAAGCTTGCAGCAAGACTAAAATGGCCTTATTCCAAACCACCAAAATCAATTCTTTTGTACAAATTTGATATAGGCAGGCTTTGAAAAAGCTCACTGACCTGTGAAGCCTGGCATTTGCACCATAAAATTTAGACGTTATTTGATGAAGTTATTGAACACTGTACTTACCTCATCTAAGATTTGAAAGCAATCGTACATACTTTCACTTTTTCTCTTTAGGAGGAAGTTTTGAATAAGTGGCAAATCAAATTGCTTATGCTTTGGATTTGGGTAAAGACATAGACAGTCTAGACTGCACTTAATGAAAACTATAAGTTAATTTTGAGTGTTGATGCTGGAGGTTCATTGCCAAGTCGAAATGATGGGAATTATTTTTAAAAGGCTTTAGAAGTGGAGGGGAAAAAAGACATAATGCAATATCCGAATATGAGTCTATTTTCTTCACTAAATTGCTAATTAAAAGTTTATTTTCATATACTCTAATCTTAAAATTCAAGGGAAATGAATGATACACAAAATTTGTCTGCTGTTTTAAATGGGGATAATTTCAAAATATTATGTGGGTACAAACATTTTGATTACATATAATGCCTTTGCCTCATCCAAGCCAGGGCTAGAAGCTTGCCCCTCCCCCATACAGTGTGCTCTGCATCCATTAGTTGTGCATTTACCCACCCCGAACCTCCCCCTCTGACTGGCACCCAATGAGTATTACTACCATGTGAGCTCCTTAATGTTGATCAGTTAGTACTAATTCGATGTTGAGTACATGAGGTACTTGTTTTTCCATTCTTGTGTTACCTCACTTCGAAGGATGGGCTCAAGCTCTATCCAGAATAATATAATATGTGCTAGATCACCATTGCTTTTTTGCAGCCTTCTTAATAATAACCTCTACAATGATCCACACCCAAGTGGCTCTCCTGTTTGTTCGCGGCTAAATTACAGCCAATCACAGACATCAACTTTTAACAGTAAAACAAAAGCAGTCCAAAAACAGGTTGGTCCACTTCATTCATAAAACATTCTTGTATATGTCTTTGAGTATTCTTGTATATGTCTTTGGTAGAAATATGCACTCATTTCTCTTGGGTATGCCTAAGAACGAGATTGCTGGGTCATGGATCCATATGTTTAGCTTTGATAGATACTGACAAATAGTTTTCCTTAATGGTTGTACCAATTCACACCCACCTGGGGTGTATGAGAGTTTGATTTGATCCTCACCCTTGTCAACACTTGGTACCTGGTCTTTTTTATTTTAACCATTCTGGGCATATAGTAATGACTCACTGATTTTGATTTGTATTTTCCTCATGAGCAGGGAGGTCCAGCACCTTTTGGGTGTTTGTGGGCTTTTGGATGTCTTCTTTGGTGAAGCACCTGTTCAATATTTCCACTCATTTCAAAAATTGAATGTTTTTTTGTCTTTTACTTACTGATTTGTTCTTTATAAACTCTGGATGTGAATTCTTGTCCAATATGTGTATTATAAACATCTGTTTCAGGCCTAGAAAAAAAAGAGCAAGCTTGGTTGTAGTGATTCAGCAGTGTTTCACAAGACCATAAAAGTGCTGGTATTAAATAGACTGAGCCATGGGCAAACTGTCATTCGCAACTCCAATCGCACCACAGGCTCACATCACTGATGAGGGTTTACAGCATCTAACTCAGCCAACTTTGTAGAAGATGACCTATGATCACAAGCCCAAAAGGGCCCAAACATTCACTGGAATGTGGCAAAAGAATTAAACTTTTCAGGGTTATCCTGATATTCCTTGTTTAGTGGGCATGGTTTTCTTTAAGTGCAATCCATTTCTTTAGAAATTTGACCAAACTGATGAAGCAGACACTTGATAATTTGGATAAGTCCTAAGGTTTCAACTTAATAGGCAACTGCAGAAATTTAATTGCACCCAATAAAAGCCATATCATTTCTGAAATCGTGACTTTGTTTCTGCAAATCTTTACATTGAGTGACATATTCTTTTAAGTATGGGTTGTTTGCTAATAGAATCCTCATTCTTCACTGTTCAATTCACAGATGTACTTTGGGGCTGGATACACGTATATCTCATAGGAGGTAAGCATGTGGTAAAAGACAACAGTAAGATGATCTTTGTGAGTATAGAAATAAGGTTGCCCTCTGAGATCTACACTCTAAAATCAGCACAGAGAGGGAATAATTCTTTATTAACCCCATTTAGCTCATAAGTATGCAGAGTCACCATAAAGAAGCAGAATATCTCTCAGGACAGCAACTCTGGCCCATAAACTCCTGGAAGCTGTTAGCCAGCTGCATCCATGAACCTGACAATGCATCATGTGGTCATAGCCTAGTGCTATAAAGCATAAAGGCAGAGGAAACTCCTTCCAAAGCCACGATTACCAGGCAGCTGCTGATAATTTGGCTTCCTATGTAGCTAGCCCAGGATGTGAGATAAGCTGATCAAGCTAATTTGAGTGTATAGTCCACTTGACATTGCACTTATCAATATAAATCATAATAGCTAACTATTATTTGCTGCTTACTCCACACCAGACAACATTCTAAGCACTTTACATCTATTATCTCATGTAGTCCTCACAACAGGGCAGAGAGCTAAGTCACAAAGCCAAGGTCATGGTAGAGCAGTCAGGATCTGAACCTAAACAACCTGTGTCTAGAATGAGTACTCTTCATTACTCATGCTCTCAACATTCTGATTTTAATCATCAGGGATGTTGAGAGCTTTGATATCACTAATTGGCATCCGAACACGTGACCATTTGCGAAGCAACTAATTAGATCATGTTATCAACACTGAAGGGCTATAGCTAAACCCAGGACTATAGGGAGTTCCCCAAGGAAATGTCGCCTTGTTGGGTGAGGTGCCACCCCATGGCTCCCAAGAAGCATCTCTGCACATTGTCATCCCTATGCACCTTTATTTTTAAACTCAACACTTGAAGAAATTAACCATATTCTTGTTTTCTTTGCTGCAGTTTCAATTTGTGTTCATACCATTTTGTCACCTGAGTAAAAAGTGCAGTCTCCTATATCACTGGGCATCCAAGAAGTTGGGTTTCTTGTGTGCATGGCATTCAGAAAGCCAGTGGCCTGGCCTCCTGCTTGTATAAACCACATCTCTAGACTCTGCTTGAGGTTTTCCAAATATCACCCAGGTTGTGGACACTTAAAGACACAGTCATGAACATGATGGGAATTTACAACATGATCAGTGGCTCGAACAAATCATGCATGGAAACTGGATTTAGTGTCCTTCTATTTCTGAAGCGAATATACAGTCAAAATCTTCCTCCCCACTCACTTTTATTTCTGATTCCTTAACTGAAGTGAAATTAGATCAACTCTCCCAAACCCCTTAAAGGTATGTGAGTAGATACTACTATTATACGTTTTATGTCCTAGTTAGATAGTTAAAACATACATTTCTAAATATGGCATCATGTTAGACATGTGATATTTACCCACTGACTCAATTTTGAGTAGGTTAATAAGATCATATATTACTATATTTTTTAAAATATAAAGGAATTTACAAACATTGCTCATCATAATACAACATTTCCCAAAATGTATTCTGTAGAACATTCATAGAATATTAATAGAGATACCACAATAAAAAAAAAAATATTTCTGAGGCCTAAGAGTTAAATGGGTGTCTTTACTGTGTGACTTCTCAGAGCCTTTAATTTATAACATAGCAAATATAGCGAATCTCTACAGTATATATCAGTGTTTATCTGTGATGAAGGATCAGTTTTGGGATTTTTTTTTCCAGTTCACAGAGGAGCATTATTTTAGCAAAATATAATAAATGTGATTTACTAGAAACTGAAGTAAAAACAATAAAGACATACAAAATGCAACCCCTATTTTTTTATTATTGAATTTAACAGATATAAAATTATTATGTCAAATCTCTATTCAAGTCTCTAAATGCTTATTCTCAGTTTTTGTATGTTTCACATCACAGACAGGAAACAGCTTATGGAATGGCATCAGTTCACAGACCACATATTTTTCCAAATCTTTGATTTCCAAATAAGGTAATAATTCTAGTGTTCAAGAAAATACATGTTAGAAAGTGCTGCTTTATTTCCAAAGTCTGTTTTATTGCTTTTCCAAGTTTAATTGCCATAAATGGGAAATTGAATTAATTGTTAAAGAATCTCAGCTACTCCAGCTACTGAAGAGGCTAAAGGAGGCTGAAGCAGGAGGCTCACTTGAGGCCAGGATTTCAACACCAGACCCAGCAACATAGTGAGATCCTGTCTCTAAAAAAAGAAAAAAAAATATATATATATATATATATGTACATATATATATATATATTAAATAAGGTTGAATTCTGCTTCTTTTAATACTAAGTGGTGAACATGGTCACAGTGAAGAGCATATGGAATTAACTGTTGGGCTTGGCATGTGCAGATGCAGAAGACAGGGTGAAGGCAGGTTAGGAAGGAATGGTTAAGATAGCTACCTGGTCATTGTTCTCCACTGATATCTGCAAAGTCCAAGCAAAGGAAAAGCTAGTGAGGAGAAGAGGGAAAAAAATGTGCAGTGCCTGCTTATATTAGGGTTTATTTAAATAAATTTCCATGGTAAGGGGATAGATCCTCCCAACCTAGACATAATGGCATTCTGTGCAAATCCACAGGGGTCATGTAAATTTCAACCAACCTGATTGCAGTTTCTCCTGTAATCATTTTGAATCAATCAATCACATTTTTAGCTGACTACTTTGTACCTAGTAATGTGTCAGATTCTATGTCTTTTCAGATTCTGAGCCTGTTTTATAATATAAAAGTCAAACCAAAGGTTACTTGAGAGCTCTTGGTGTTTTGCCTAAGGTTTTGTTTCTCATCAGAAATGTTAAATTATAAAACTATAAAACACAGTTTTAAATAATGTGCCCTTATCTAGGAAAAAAAATTAATTGTGAAATTCAACTCAAAGTTGGAGCCAGTGGAAGAGTTTTATTATAAATAAATAAATTCTATTGATTTTGCACTTTGGCACTGTTGTTGAAACCCAAACCAAATTACCTGAATATAGTTTCAGGTGTTAAAAATGAACCCTTCTTATAGCAAAATGCTTTCACCAGAACTCAAAAGTACAGAAAGTATGTCTCATGGTAGTCTTTCACTTTTCACAATAGTTTTAAAGAAAAATGAAAACTTGTGCTATCCATATATATAAAAAGCACTTGAGTAATGATAATTAGAACAATTGCAATGTGTATCATACTAGATAAAATGGATTATTCGGCTTTAGAATCCTTTTAAAAAGAGAAAACATTATTGCAAACTAAATAAATGACTCTGAGACAGGGATAGCTCTGCCAATATTTGAGGTCAGAATTATCATTCATTATCCTTTTACCAAAGGCTGCCTCAGTAGGCTAGAAACTCAGAGCCAATAATAGAGGCAAAAAAAAAAAAAGGAGAGAGAGAGAGAGAGAAGAAAAAGATACTATGATTGAGACTATCTCCACTTACCCAGGGAACTCATAAGTAAAATGTTGTTGGTTTCAGCTGACCTTTTCTCTCCTGTACTCTTCCTACTTTTACTAATGTCCCATTTTAACACCTGAAAAGGTCATTGACTTACTGCGATCAGATACGTGAAAACTGATAATGATGATGGAAATTTTGCCCTTCCCACAGAGTCAAACAGGGCCACACAGTTTGCTTGCCATTATGACGTAAGCAGGGTAAGCCCGGTAGAAAGGTATCACAAGTGGTATCACTTGGGCAATAGCATGGTAGGCACTTTGGCCTCCGAATTTCCCTCCCACTGAATGTCGTATTACCTGAAAATCTCAGCTTTAGAATTACTATTTGAACTAGCATACAAGGTACTCATAGTGTCACTATCCTTCGTTAATTCCTTAAGGGGGATGATATTTTTAGATACATGAGCCTGACACAAAGCAGGGTGCTAAGGCAAGGGATACAGAGGTGTGGGGATGGAAAGGAGGGAGGCGAGAAGTCTTGCATCCATTGAGCACTGTTGTGAGAGGAGCAAGAGAGTACCGAGAGGTGAGAAAGGACAGAAGGAAAGAACCCCCTGGAGGCTCCAAGGACATCATGAGAGAACATGCAAACTAAGGACAAAATGCATCGTGTGCAGTTTTGCCTGGAGATCATGCGTGCCTAACCCATGCCAGTATAGACCAGATGCCCAGTAAGCAGTCCTCCCTCCCTCTTCTCTTCTCCTGGGAAAGGCCCTGGTCTGGCAGGTGGGGGGTAGGGGGGGTTGCTTTACATCACAATAAATCTGAGCTGGACTTCCCTGTTTTATAGTTTGAGATTGGCATATACTTTATAAATTTTACCCTCGAAGTCTCCAAATTGGAAGGAAGGCGGAGATATTTTAGATACTGCAATATATTTTAGACGTTTTCTTATTTCATCTGTTTGTTCACATTTGCAAATGGCATGTGTTGACAGTGCTACTTTGAGCTTGTTTAATATGTTGCTTATGTGGGCATTACCTCCTTTTGTCCTCCCAACATAGTGCAAAAGTAAGAAAAGGCAGATGGCATAATTTCCATTCAAGATGTGAGGAAACCTAGGTATAGAAGGAGAAGAAAGATCAGGGCATAGAACTGGACTACGAACCTCTGGCCTCTGTCATCCCGCCCAACATTCTACTGCGCCGAAATTTCAAGCGTTAAACAAAATGTGCAATGCTTTGAGGTCATTTATGTGGCATTGGGGCAGGACCTGAAGTTGTGAAGCTCTGTGGAGGGCAGGGACTGGTTCTTATCCCTGCCCTACCACAGGACTCGTCAATAAACCTCACGTGTCTTAGGCACTCAGTATTTATTTGTTAAATCTTTGAGTATGCAGAAGGACAGGTATTGAGAAAAAGTTGGGAAAGAACATGAAAACCATGGAACTTAGCGAGACATTTTTTAAACTTTCATAAGATCTGGGCTTCTTAGCACCGCTATATTGTATACCAGGCATCTTTGGTGCCTTGTGTCAAATTTCCTCCCACCACAGATTTTAGGGGCAGTATCAGTGGACAGTTGTGTGCAAGTGTAGACTCACACCACACTGGCTGCATGTGCTGAGCATCTTTCTGTTTTCTGTCCCAAGAACTTTTCTGATGCTGCCAAGCCCCTTCTGTCTACAAACACATACAACCCAGAAGTATAGGGGCGTTCATGCTGCCAGCAGACACCCTCAGCCCAAGGGGGGTGGGGGCCTGGGGATAAATGCTCCAACCTCTCTTCCTCCAGGAGACAATTGGGGAGGAATTCTGCTTCCTACCAAAGAGGTGAGGCAGAATTTGGCCCCTGTTCCCTATAGCAAGGGCTTAGAAACCACACCCTACTTGGGATTTTCTTTTCTCCTCTCACTCTCCCCTCTCCTTCACTCTGGTGTCCTGGAATCAATTCCCAAATATTCATCTTCACTGAGTCTTTGACTCAACCTCCACTTTCATGAGAACCTAAGACCATCTTTAATAGAGTGTGTTGGTTAGGACTGAAAGTTTGGCAAGAAATATGTGTAAGGAAATAGAGCATTAGAACTGGTGTGGTTAGTGTGTTGCTAAGGGAAGCATAATAGGCCATAATCAAGCCTGATCTTTAGCTGGTAAGAACTGCCATGGTGCTCAGCTGTTCATACACTCTGCTATGTCCATACCACCTGGTGCACAGCTGCTGCCCTGAACCCCCATAAAGCTTCTCCACATCAACCTGGCCCTCTCAGCCTCCCTGGACCCCTAAGAGTGCCTCACGACCCAGCAACTAAAGGAACGATGCCAGGAGCTCCCAAAACCTCACTCCAGTGCCATGACTATTATAAGATCTTATTGATCACACCCATGGTACACTAATTATTAAATACTTTTAATATCATCTTTGGCTACAGCAATTCATAGGAAATACACCTAATTTTAGGGGTGAAGGAAGTGGTTATCAGGGAAGATATTCCTAAAGAAATGATACTGAAGTTGGATAAATGTATATTGAGGAAAGCCTAAAGATGAAAGAAATTATAGGAAGCAAACAAAAATTTAACACGGCTGGCCAGCAATATAAACAGAGGCCAGATCATAAAAGTCTCGTAGGCCACGTTAAGAGTTAAAGCTTTTCCCGAAGTTACTGAAGGGAGAAGGGCTCCAATCACAAAGATCACGGTGGTTTCTGCCACATCTAACTCAGGAATGTAAAGTTCTTGTTCAGGGCTGGATGAGTCCCTGAATAAGTTTCTTTCCAATGGCTTTCCATCAATAATAGCAACAAATTTTTATTGTCTATTTGTTTCCAGGATGTCAGGGACTATTCTAATTAATTTATTTATATTAAATCATTTAAGCCTCACAACAAACATGTAAATTAGGCCCGATTATTATCCCCACTTAATAGGTGAGGAAGTTGAGTCAGAGAGAAGTTAAGTAACTTGCCCAAGGTTACACTGCTAGCATGTGGCAGAGCTGGCTCCTTAATTCCCATGTTTCACACATTAGAGAGACTAATTTCAAATTAAGGCCATGCAATTCAGAAGCAACTCCATATAGTGTTTTTCTCCACTATACCCAGCTGGAGCTGGGTTTCAGTACTGCATATCTATCCAGATTAATAATGAGTGAACAGAAGCCCAAGGGTCAATTATAGGAGTTTGAGTCTAAAAACACACCGTGTTGGGTCAGCAAATCCCAATCCAGTGATGAGCTCCACCACATCATAAATATATAATGTACAGAAAATAGAAGAAAACTTGATAGCCAGTCAATGATTGACATTATAAAGAACATAGTTGGGATTTGGAGAGTAAAGTGTAGAAGAAAAGAGTGAAATATTTATAGTTCTCAACTTCTCATTTACCAGTGAACTCAAGTGTGAGTGATTCAGACATCCTTAGCGGGCACCACAACTGCGGAAGATACAAAACAATAAGAATCCTGCTTCCCAAATGTGAGCAAAGTACTTCCCATTCTCTAGGAGCCTACAATTTCTAACAGGAAAGCAAGACAATAGACAGATAACCACAATACGAGGCAGGATGCAATAAATGTTCTGAGATTGTCCATATGAAGTCCAGGAACTCTCACAGGGCAGAATCAGGGCAGGCAAGATGTAGAACATAGACTCTGAGGTGAGTCTTACCAGTAGATGTGGGAAAGATAGGAACATTCCAAAGAGAGAAAAGTAGAAGCCAAAATGAGGAGGTAGGAAATATCATTTTGTAATTTGGGAAATAGCAAATAATTCCAGTTGATTTATAGAGAGGAGTAAAGAACAATTTATTCATTCATTCATTCAATAATATTTCTATCTAGTGTCTCTTACATCTCAAACATTGTGTTAGGCAGTGTGGATGGATATATCAGTTAATATGGATGAAAATGTCTCTGCCCTGATAGGGTTTATTTTCAGTGGGAGTGGCAAACAATAAAGAAAAAAGCCCCAAATAAATGAAGTGATTAAGCTGAAGTAAGTAGGCTGAAGATGGGAAAGGTCCCTTGGGTGTTCAGTTTGGAGAATCTACGATGCCAGACAAAGGCTTCCTTCTACAAGCACCAGGGAATCACGGAGGGTTTGTGGTCATAAGTATGAGATGGGAATGACAATGAAGGCGGATTTTTGAGACACTTGATCCCAGGATGGAAGGCAGGAGAAATGACTGTGGCAAAGCCTAGTCAGGAGGCTGCTGCACGGGTCCAGAAAGGAGAACTAAGAGAGTAGATGAGAAAATTTAGAAGTGTAGATGAGGAAAGATGCAAAGGAAATAAGGACTTTGGTGGAAGGACAGGGAGAAGTCCACAGTCAGCACCTGCTCAACCACGGAGAATGATGGTGCTGCTTGCAACCAGTGGAACCAGGAAGAGGTGGCTTAGAAGTTAAAACAAATTTTAAATTCTGATATAATATCTATTTGGAAATGTCTAATAGTCCATCCAGATCAATATCGGAATACTTCTGCTGTGCTAGGTATGGTTGTAGGTGCCTCCAAGAGGTAGATGAAAAAGCCTGCAATTTGGGTAACAAATCTGAGCTGAAAAGAGAGCTGTGGGGAATTATTAATATAGACAAGATAGTTGAAGCTATGAGAAAAGATGATCACACTGAGACACATCTGATACTATATATGTCATTGGGTTCTCTTTTTATTTTTAGATAGAATTTTTTCCTTCTAGAATAGATACAAAGGTTAAGGGTAGGCAGATGTCAGTTGCCTTCAGAAACTTCTTCCATCTGGGCCACCCTTGGCTCTTCACAGGAATCCCCAAAGCAGTCGCTCAGGGAGGCTTCAGCTAGCACCGAGCTTGCGCGCTCCTCCCTCTCTCCTATTCCTGCCTCCTGCACGCACTGCTAGAAGCCCAGAGGGAAAAAAGTAAGAGAATCAAGTATCAGTTCTATGGCCAGAGTATGAAAGCAGCTTTATTTATAATCTTTAAAGCTATCATATTCTACTTTGCTTCTTGATATTTGTAAATATTAATTGAATAATTTACCCTATCATAGAAAAACAATACATTAGAATTGGGGGGGAATTTTATTCTCAGCTACTCCTGCGATTCCTCGGTCAATTGAGGCCATGGAGAACAGCCCAGACATCAGTGCCCACATGAGTTCACTCCCCTAATCATGGAAACATGACTGATGTAGGAGCAGAAGTAGCCTCAGTGGTCTGGCTTGAAAAAATATTCCCATATTATGAGTTTTTATTTCAATGTGATGCCTAGGATTTGCTTCAGAGTAATTCAGTGAGCAGACTAAAGTGAAGAAAGATAAAGCAGAAACAAGATTGCTCATGAGATATTTGTTGGCACTGGGTAATGACCATTGAGGTTCATCATACTATTCTCTTTTGTGTATGCTCAAATTTTCCATAACAAAAGCGTGCATTTTTCTTGTAAATATATTCCTAGAAGTAAACCTGGGCTTTGACCCTGCTCCACTCTTTAGGAAGCAGGAAAAAAAAAAAAAAAAAAAAAGCTGTAGAAAAGCTAGTGCTCCCAAGAGCTGCATCTTGAGATGCTCATAAATTGTATCTACCTCAACAGGAGACTTCTGAGAATAAACTAGGCTCACTCCTTTACCTCCACATTCTCAAAAAGAATCACAATAACATAGCACAAATGTTGCACAAAAGGGAAGTAAATCCAAGACTGCACTGGGAGCAGGAGGTCAGTCTTCGTTAGTTAGGAGACATTGCTGAATCTCTGAGAGACAGAAATCTAGAATCATACTGAAGTTTAACCTACACAGAGGAAGGCTCAGTGAAAGTAGGAGCCTCTCTTCCCCACTGAGCCTGGGGGAGGCCTTGACTCTGCATCAGCTGTACGGAGAAGAAGTGGACTATCCTGCAGAGTAATTAAAAGTCTGTACAGCACACCCGTCTCCCTGTGACCCTGTGCAGAGTCTAATAGTCGTGGCATTGGCCTCCAGGGGAAACAGGAGATGAGCTCTCAGAAGCAGCCCAAAAGCCATATGGGAAGATCTGGGGCTGACATACCCGGCCCACAAACACTGAACTTGCAGGAACTTCAAGCCCCTTTGCAGAAGCACACCCACACAAGGCCAGAGGAAGCCTGTGCTCGCAACCTCATACTGCAAATGGCAATATTAATAATCAAGGGACTCCATTCATTGCAGAAAAGAACAAAGCTAAACCAGCTGGAAAAATTATCCCACAGGATACACAGATAATTTAAAAGATAACTTGTAAACTCAGGAAAACTTGAAAAGATAACCCCATCATAAATTAAGAAAGGGTGCTATAAAAAATAAAAATCAAGGGGGACTCAAAGTGAAAACTTTGATTAGCAGAATGAAAAATACAGTCGAAGACATAGAAGATAAAAGAGAAGCCAAAAAAAAAAATGAAAGTGA
Organism: Microcebus murinus; assembly: GCF_040939455.1. Classification (NCBI taxonomy): domain Eukaryota; kingdom Metazoa; phylum Chordata; class Mammalia; order Primates; family Cheirogaleidae; genus Microcebus; species Microcebus murinus. The sequence continues at coordinate 56,264,417 of NC_134116.1, forward strand.
GGTAATCTCCCAAAACACAGAGCAAAATTACAAAAATATGAGAACTTCACTCCAAGATGTCCAATATTCATCTAATCAAAGAAGAAACCAGAAAAAAATAGAAGCTAGAAAATAATCTTTAGAAAATAAAAAATAGAAGAAAACTTCCAAATGCTAAAATAAAAAGTCCAATTTGAAACAACCCACTGAACTTAAAAGGGAAAAACAAAAATTCCACACTTAAATACAATCTCATGAAGTTGAAATGTTATAGCTCTATAACTATCTCATGTAAAAGCAATGGTCTAGCTGATATAAGTTAGGAAAAGAAAAACACAAGTTTCATCTTACATAATAAGGAGTCAAGAGATATTGTTTTCATTTGCTATAGACTAGATAAGAAATAGACTATTAAGCCAACATTTGAAATCATAAAGGTAGCCAGTAGAAGATCTAAAAATAATAAATAAGTAAAAAATCTGTAGGAGTGTAAGGAAAGAAAGCATGGAAGTAAGTATGCTATATACCTCATCTTTCATGAGAGGGGCAATAGATGTGAGTCCAAAATCACTAAGTTAAGGAATTGAGGTATAAAAGCATAGTATTCAAAGTTAGACAGATAACCACCTGATGAACTAGATATAGCCAAAGAATTATTAATAGAAACAGAAACAGTTGGCATCTGGGCCTCCATTCTCCCCAAAGACTTGTTCAACTTCTTCAAAGAGCTCATCCCCTCCTTTTGTTCGGGTACCAACACCTCTAGGGTTAGTGTCTTTGCCTAGAGTTGTGGGGGAACTGCTGGAAGTGGTCACCTCTGGGGAATAGACCTGAGGGGTGGGGAAGATAGGGAAGGGATGGGAAAGCACAAGAAGCTTTAATTTTACAACCAGATTTTGTGTGCCTGAAATATAATACATATTTTTAATTTAAATTGAAAAACTCTAACCACTGCCTCAAAAAAATCTGAGCTTATGAACCTTTTCATGTGGGCAAACGTACAACCGACATAGGCCGTGCCAAGCACCTTCAAAAGGATGTGTGAGCAGATAGCCGTGATTCAAGAAAATGCCATGCCCAGGACAGCAATGACTATAACCAATGACTGCAACCATTGTGGTAGGAGAGAATTTCTCACCCCAGAGACTAATATTGCCAAGGGTTGTGGGCCAGTATCATAAGTAGTTCAGTTGGATATTTGCTAGTGCTTTTTGGACGTTTGTTTCATGAATAGATTTTTCATATATTAAATGCATAAAAATAAATTACGCTTAGAAAATAAAATGTGTACATTTAGCTAATAGCGAACATCATCATAAAACATATAAATGTATAAAAATGCAGTGACAGCCTAGCAGAGAAAAATATACATATACAAACAGAAACAGATTAATCCATTAAAATACACTGACCTCCTATTACTGAGAAGAAAAAATACATGCATATGCAAACAAACTAATGAAATTATGTACCATATGCAGGAGACAACAATTAGCAGCTTATAAAATCCGAATGCTGAATTACTAAAACACATATGAAATAAGATTGCTAACCTTGAACAACAAATGCTTTAGAGGCACAATCTAAAATGTTAGTGGGAAGAGGAAAACAATAGTAATATTAATGTCAACATATTTGATTTTCCAACACTGGAGCTATTGATTATTTCCTCCGGCACATTGGTTGGAAACAACCATTTGTCTGATATAATTTTATTTCAGTTATTATTCCCAACAACTACTTTTTCATATAGCAAGTGCAAAATAAACCAGATTTGAAAAGTTTGGGATGGTTTTTTCTAGCGGATTGTAGTAGACAGAAACCTCAAAATAGAAACACATAAAGAAAGGTCAATTTGGTCAAGCAAGACCACTGGTTTCAGAAAACCATACTTCAAATTTGGGTCAGTATTTATTTAAGCACCTCTAAGTCCATCTCAAATTGGCAACCCAAAACCAGCTCAAATTGGCAACCCAAGACCACAAAAACAGCTCCGGGCAACCATAAAAGGGTTTTTGCACAGTGAGAGTTACGACAAGCCCCTGAGAGGGCATTCTGTTTGTCGGGGTGCACTAAAATTCACTGGAGTCTGAGCAATCTTTTGAAAGATAAACGCCTTATTTGAGATAGGGAGGCTGACTGATAGAGGCTGATAGAGATGACAGGTCTGGACGAGCCATCATTCTGGTGTCAGGACAGCATCAAAGCCTCACTAATCCCAACTGCTTTGAACTACCTGGCTTCTGCCTCTCTCCCTCCCTCAGCAGAGTAGAGTTTCTAGCAGCCTATAGCCTGCCCTATAAATGAACAAGATCAGTCTTCTCAGTGGATATCCTGCACTTTCAACGAGTTGTGGAGCACAACTTACCATTTGCATATTCTCGAGAACGTGTTATTTTAGAGCTTCCTGAAGGTTAATATTCTTTCACCTATTAAAAAGAATGCTGGTCTCAGTAATGCGGGCTTGCAGCCAGGCAGCCCACACTGCAATTTGCTGCCGATTTTAATAATAGAATCACGCCATAATGAAACCTTTTTAACGTATGGTAATTTAATTGCGGAAACCCTGTCTGTTTCAACAAAAGCCTTCCATAAGTAGCTTTAAAGATTAAGTTATGGGAGGCGACTCTCACGCCATCTCCCAGCGGATGTGTATTACATTGCATTACATCCTGCCATTCTACACTGGCACAAAGGCAGGCTCGGATCTCCTTAACTCAGCTCTGAAATTAAAACTTAGGTTTATAAACCTATGAATCATTCTGCACAGGGAGTTAGCTTTCAACCAACGTCAGGACTTAATAATCTAACCGTGGTGAGAATCACAGAAGGGGGAATAGGAGAGATCTTCAAACAGATATAACGATAGGTAGGGTAATTACGTAATCACAATAGCCAGATGTATTAAGCTTCAAATGTGTGTCATGAACTGTGCTGAGTGTTTGACTGTAACCCTCAAAACAGCTCAGGAGTAGGAGGTCTTTATTGTCCCACTTTTACAGAAGGTTTGTCATGGGTACCTGTGTAAGTTTTCTAGGGCTGTCATGGCAAAGTGCCACGAACTGGGTACCTTAAATGAAAGAAATTAATTGTCTCACAGTTCTGGAAGCCAGAAGTCTGAGATCAAAGTGCTGGCAGGGCTGGTTCCTTCTGAGGGCTGTGAGGAAGAATCCGTTCCATGCTCCTCCCCTGGCGTCTGGTGGTTCTCTGGCAATCTTCAGTGTTCCTTGGATCATGACAGCATCACCTGGATCTCTGCCTTTATCTTCACGTGGCATTCTCCCTGCACGTGTATGGGTCCAGATTTCCACTTTTGATAAATATATCAGTCATATTCAACTAAAGTCCACCCTAATGACTTCATCTTAGCTAATTACATCTGCACCAACCCTATTTCCAAGTAAGGCCAGATTCATAGGTACTGGGAGTTGGGAATTCAACGTATTAATTTTTAGGGGATACAATTCAACCCTTAGGCAAGCCATCTTCCAGACAGTGGGGTGACCATTTTCAGTTGCCTTCTTTTCCTTAATGGGCTTTCCCTAGGACTTGCCCTTGCTTGGATTTTGGGACTCACTCAAGAGGTACACTGCTTCATACCTGTGCTTTAGACCTGCCAATGTCAGGCAGAGGGACTCCTCGTGGCTCTGAGTGACCCAGGCTTCTTCACCAGGAGACTGTGGTTTTCTAGAAGTATCCGCAAGATATCTATCCCCTTCGAAACTCTGAAAGAGGAAGACAGCTGGTCAAAAATTCTGAGAGTCCCAGTTGCAGCAAATATCAACTTCCTCATGCATGATGCATCGTTTTGGGGTGTGATCTGGCATTCTAGATCATTCTCAGGAGGTTCAGTTATGAAGAGAGTGTGTCCCGGGGGCTCCTCGTGATGACAACATGCCCTGAGAGTTCCTCAACATTGGCATAAACTACAGAGTGTAACACACAAGGGAAACCACGGATAAGAGACTGAGGATCAGCGAGCAAATGTGTTAGAAAATAATATGTGGAGAAGGAAGGAGCCTATAAGGAATGGGAAACATACTGCATCTATTGCCTTTCCTCCATAAGGTGATCACTGAACAATTGTGTCCTCCCTGAAAATAGTGAAGCCTCACTTTTCCTTCATTTGTGGAGAGAAATGGAATCGGGCTTCTGTGCGTGTGGATGTTTGGATAGGCGCCTTCCAGGGAGAGCAGCCTCTGGAGTAGACTTTGCAGTTTATTACCATCATCGCTGAGTCTCAACACAGAAATATTAAAATCAAACAACAAGCTTTACAGCCTCCCTTCTGGATTGACAGATGCCACTGGATGTTTTAAGAAAGCAGAAGGCTATAATCTTGCTATTATCCATAAAACGTCGGTGGGAGGGCTTCACAACAAAACAGTATCTGTACAGGGTTGCCCAATGCTACCTTTGCAGATCAGCAGGACTTGCTAAGGAAGACGTTTTAAGGAGATAGCCTCATTTCCCCATAATTGTTGGTCACTATTCCGCTAAAGGTGCCATGGCATGGCGTGCGTCTTTCCTGCCTCCCCCAAAAGGAAAATTATCGGCATTTAATAATAGCAGGTGAGATTGATTTAAATGGTAAGATTGATTCTTCTGGGCTTAGCATACCTAAATGATTTGCCCAATATTATCCAAAACACTGTGATCCTTGGAAAGGCTCAGAGTCATTTATCCCCAGGCCACTGCAGGAAACATTAGCCTCTGCACTCCATCACCCTTGTCAGGACTCGGCGTGCCTGCCTTCTGTCCCGTGACATGCCTCCCTATTGCACTCCCTGAGTCCAGGTCCGTTAGCTATTCCTTAAGAATGAGTTGTTTAAATGGTGGTTACCTTATGATTATAATTCGGCAGGGCACTGTTACCTTATTAATTAGGTGAGCACTGTGTAATTTATTAGTGCAGGAGCACTGGGTGTTTTCTTTACTTATAATCGCTCCAAGCACACCCAGGGAATCTGAAATTGAAGGGGCTGGGGAAGTACTAGCCCTGCCTGAGGGGAGAGAATGTAATAATTCATCCTTGCTTATTCAAACCAATCCTCCAGGTAGAACAGATGCTGCCACAGCATCCAACCCTACCCGACTGGCCACCCTCCTTCCCCTGCTTCCTCCCCAACAGACTACAGGAACTCAAGGAAACTCCACTGTTAAAGAAGCAATTGCCTTTGTTAGCTCTAATTGACTTTTGAGTAGCCCTGAGAGGCTGAGGTAAAACGAGGTTCCTTGCACCCTTCACAATTTATCTCACTCAGGAAAAGAGGCTAAGTGGATTCAGACCCTGAAAATCAAGCAAGTCTTACATAAACTTTGACCTGTTCTATTGAAGAGGAGACTGCTGATAGCAAAAACTCCGTCTGAAGGACTTGAGTTGGAGAGGTGGTGCTTGCCTTCCCTCTCTCGCCATAGGCTTGTGGTCAGAGAGGAAGTAAGACAACTGGCAGGAAAGCAGGCCTAAAGGGCTTATGGGACAGCAAAGAGAGGTAGGTATGGGAGGATGCCTGGAGAAATCGTGGGTGGCTTAAGGCCACTTTACATAGAGACTTTTTTAAACTTGACTCAATTCAAACTTATTTCCCACGCTGCCAACTTCGCCAATATTTCTGGTTTCTGAACTTGCTGACATGGGAGAATATCTGCTTTTAACTGTAGGAAATGAATTCAGGCCACACAAATAATCTGTTCAACCTAAAACATTTTCCTGGCTTCCATATGTATAGCTATTCTCTAGAATAGCTGATAAAAATTTGCTTTTGTGGCTCTAAACATGAGGACCAGTCTTATATGTATAATTTAAAAAAAAAAATAGTCCCTTAACATTTTTGAGTACTTACATGGGCTAAACCTTGTACTAAGTGCTTTTGTTTATAGCCACCTAAAAGATTTATATAGGATAGAAGTTAAATGGTTGTGTTTTAGGATCTGGCAGACCAGACCAAGTTCAAATCCCATACCTGCATCCTACTATCTATGTCAACTTGAGCAAATAAAATTCGCAGCATAATGATTTCTACTTCCTGGAATTTCGGAACAATTAAATGAATTAGAAAAGCAGATATTGTAGAGTTTGACTCATAGTAACAAGTCCTTAAATAATATCTGTGGTATTAAGGATAGCCCCTGTGTCAGAAGCTAAGGGGTAGTGGACAGAGTATAGGAGGGACTGAAGATACAGATACGAGACTTCTGTGCTCAGGAAGCTGAGCTTATCTGTAAACCTAGTAGCTTCTCTGTCCAACCCTCATCTCCCCAACACAAACCTGGAAATGTACATGAGCCCCAGGGATACAAATGAAACAATAAATCAACCCTATGGGGGCCTGGGAGAAGGTCCAGCTCCTGTAAATCTTTCCCAGCCCATTTCTGAAGTTCATCTAAGAGGAGCCACTTACCAGTGCGATCTCAGGAGCATTGTGGTGGCCTCTGTCTCCCTGATCATGACCACATGGCTCCCAGATTACAACAATGACATTTGCTGGTGTTTCCAGTGTTGGCCTTATACTAATTGCTCTCCCAACACTCACTGCATCAAAGTGAGTCACTGCCACGCCCATCCCATCAGCCCCATGCCTTGGAACTGCATCATCCTCTGCTACAAAGCTCTAGGGCAAAGGTGAGCTGGATTCTTTGTTCTTCCAGCCTCCATAGGCAGACTCACTTCTGGTCACTGCCTCTTTCCCTAGAAGTCTGGCATGCATTTCTGAGGATCCAGGACTGGAGGCAATCCAACAGATACTCCCTGGTTATACTCAAAATTATCCACTCATCATCCACAGACCATCTCACCCTCCTGATTTTCTCTCCACTTTATGAAAATCCCTCTTTCCTCCTACCTACTTCCTTGTAGGTAGTATTCTACAAGGCTAGATAGTGGCACTTGTTTCCCTGAATGCTTGGAAATCACAGCACTGAGAAGCAAGATATCCACCTTATGATGTTCTTCCTACTAGATCCCAAAAAAGACCTTGGCTGCTCTACCCACCCACCCTCTACACCTGTCTTCATTCATTTGTCTCCTTTTGTTGCTTGATTGTTATTGCTGTTGTTGTCACTGTTCTTTGTTTTCCTGAGTTCCTATTAAAGGATATTTTCAAATGTCTTAATTTAATATCAAAAGAATTCAAGTTAGGGGGATCAACGTGGTCCCTGAGGCCAGGGTCTGAATGAAGGTAGCTATTCCTGCTCCAAATTCTGTAGCAGCAAATTACCGGGAGAAGGGGAAGAACCAGAAATCAGGGAGCATCAGAACAATAGAGAGTGTGGATCTCCTCCCACCGGGGTCTCCTTCCCAATCTCGTCTTGATGTATTTGTCAGAAACAATTTGGAAGAATTATCCAAAGGGAGTACCCCATTTCAAATTATGTATGGTATTTTCTAGCGTTTGCCAGAGACTTTGCTCTCCAAAGCCATTACAGAATTCATGTAGTTTGAGCTTCTTTGATAGTTTCTAAATTAATAATAGCTCACAAGATGCTGTGACTTTTTAAATCTTTTAGCCATTGCTTAATTGTGTCACTGTCTCATACCTCCAGAGCAGCTCTGCGCGCTGATGCATTGATGCACTCTCGGTGATAGAGTTACAGACTACTGAGAGGGATCGGAGATTAAGAAGCAAGAGGAAAACAATGAGATTTCAGATGAGATTGGAAATTAGATGGAAAGCTAGGGAGAGAAAGTTGATGAAAGGAAGCCAGGGACCAATGAAGGGGGTCTGACAAGAAGGAGATTGGTGGGGGAAGATAGAAGGGATGTCTTAGCAGCTGCAGGGGCAAGAAGTAGAAAAAGCAAGAATTCTTCTGGCGCATCTCTTAAACTGTCTTCCAGCTTTATGATTTTTGAAGCAAGTTAATATGCAAAGTCTCATGTCCTGTCCTTTATTCAACACCTTTTCATTGAATACCTGCCAGGTGCCAGTCAGTTGTCAGTGCCAGGAATACTGCAGCAACTGAAATAGACAAAATGTTATCCTCATGGTGCTTAAACTCTAGAGGAAAGGCAGAAAACAATAAAGGAATATTAAAGATCAGTAATGACAAGCAGGATGATAAAAAGCAAAGCAGGGTAAGAGGTTACAATATGATAAACAGTGATAATTTAAATAAGATGGTCAAGGAAGTCCTCTTGGGGAGAGAATTGACATCAAAGCAGAGACCCGGAAGAAGACATGGGGGGAAGAGCCATCCAGGCAGAAGGAGCAGCAAGGGCAAAGGTCCTGAGGCTGAAACTCTATTGCACAGGGGAGTCACACCACTTCCGTGGTGTGGCACTGTCATGAGAATCTGGCAAGAAGGAGAGGTTCAGACTTGAGAACAGAGATAGCCACAGGCAGGTGGTATAGGGTTTAGCTGTGGGAAAGACTTTGGATTTCAGGCATAGCCGATGTTGAAAAGACCCCAGTGAGAAAGGCAAACCCTATTTTACAGTTAAAGAAACAGAAGTTCAAGTTAAATTAAGGGCTCCCTTACTCCAAGTTGGGACTTAGTAGACAGGACAAAAAGAAGAGGTGATGGCTGAGCATGCCACCAAACGAACTTGAACAGAAATGTAAGTTTCAGGAACATGCTGTAATCTGGGAGGGAAAAACAGGAACATCTTTGTCTTCCCCATTGCCATCATTATGAAATTCCACCATAAGTAACTTATTTATGTAAATGTTGCAAGTTTTTCCATAAACACAGTATCTGATATCAGTTATCAACAAATAGAGAAAGGCCCTGCTAAACTGGGGGCCTAATAGTAAAATGTCAAGAAGGGGGAGGACAGTGCTGAAAATAAAAAGGACAAGACGTAAGCATCTGCTAACAGAATACTCAGAGCATTTCTCTTGTAGGTAACAGGGTTACTTACGCAGTAATTACCAAGTTGGTTCTTATCTACTCCCCCTTCATAAAAGAGAGATCTTCTCTATAGTAATGACATACTACTTTTAATAACAATAGCTAATACACGTACGATGCCAACTATGTGCCGGTGTTCTGAGTATTTGTGTTACCAACTCATTTAATTCTCTTAAGGACCCAATGACTTATCTCCATTTTACAGATGAGTAAACTGAGGCATGGGGACGTTACTAGCAAGATGATTTGTCATGCAACTAGTACACAGTAGAGTCAGGCTTCAAAGCCAGCCAGTATGTGGTTCCACAACTCACACTGTTAACCACCATAGCATACTTCTGTATACTTACTAAATTATATTGATTTATAAGTAAATAAATGTGTTTTTTCCTTTGGAAACAAAACATTGTATTAATGCAATTTGACTAACAGATGATATAAACCAGGGGTTGGCATGCTTTCTCTGTAAAGGGTCACATAACAAACATTTTAAGTTCTGAGGGCCATGCCACCTCTGTTGCAGCTGCTCTGCTCTGCCAGAGTAGCATGAAAATACCCATGGACAGGATGTAAATGAAAAAGCATGGCTGAGTGCCAAGAAAACTTTATTTACAAAACAGTCCGGGGCCAATGTGGCCCACAAGTCTTATTTTGCTGACTTTTTGACACAGTTTCAAAAGGATACACGTTTCCCAACCATGTTGCAGTCATGGTTGTGTTGTTCCAAAATTACAAAGTTTGGAAATGAAGTGTCAGAGATATCTGTGAATTGAAAGTTTCAGATTATACCAGAACGTCCTACATCTTTTCATTGGAACTTCCATTCAGAATCCTAGAGAAATCTCATCAGATAGTTTGGTAGGAGAGCATAAGCATGCTGAATCCCAATGTGTTAGAGAAAAGATATATTTTTTTAAAAATTATATATCCCTTAACAACACTGCAAAATGTTATAGTCTGTCGATATCCTAAATGGGCTTTCCTAAATTAACATACAATCCTCTGAAAGTAATGCTGACCTCTAAAGTCCTCGCCTCACAGTTGCTCACCGCTCTACCCATGTGGCCAGGCCAAACCATGCTCTCTTAGCCTCCTTCAGGATCGTCTCCTGATGTAAAAGAAAATTTTCACTGGTTGTCTGCAATAGAAGGCACCAAGACCACTGCAAGAGGAGTCAAGGCCATTATTGTATAATATTTAATATATATAATACAATAGGGGAAAGAGATTGAACTCAACTCCACCGAAACAAAATGTGGGAGGATTTTTCAGAACAAGGGTGAGCTAATGGAAAGGTTAGGGAAGACATTAGCGGGAGGGTGGTCTCTGTGATTAGGTACCTGTGTTTCCTGAATGCTGACCAAAGTTAGGCTCCTACCCTCCCATAGAAACTGGAAAATAGAAAAATAGAATCATCTTTCTTGATGATTACATTTCAAAGGGATGGCTTCCAGGTGCTTGAGAAAGACATTCCTAGGTCATGGAAGATTTACAACTTAAAGGGGCAGAGAAAGAATTTATAATTGCAAATTTCCTAATGTAAAGGGACAGCAGGGACTTAGAGTCAGGAAGAAACCTATCTAAAGTTTAGTCAAGCTGAGGGGAACTTTAAGGCAGTCTTAGTCACTTGATACCTAGGAAATTGTAGGGAAGCTTCAGAACCTTCCAGTAAGTTTCTACCCTAAAAACAGACACACTCAGGAGTCCTTTCTCTCTGCCCACACCACTTCATTTAAAATTGTACTTTACTATCTCTGTCTTTCACATCTGAGTTCCCCTACTTTACTTCTACATTTTTAGACAAAATTTTTATTTTACAGAAATTTTTGATTTACAGAAAAATTATAAAGATAATATAGAAATTTCCCAGAAACACTCCCTCCCTGCACAGTTCCCCCTATTAACATCTTGTATTAGTATGTATATTTGTTCAACTAATGAACCAATATAAATTATTGGTTATTATTATTATGCTGTTATTATTATTTCAGCTTTCTTTAGTTTTTAACTAAAATCCTTTTTCTATTTCAGGATCTCATCTGTCCTAGTCAGGTCGGGCTGCCATAAAAGAAATGCCATTCACTGGGTGTCTTAAACAACGGCAATTTGTTTTTCAGTTATGGAGGCTGGGATATCCAAAATCAAGGTGTCAGCAGATCTGGTGTCTGCTTTCTGGTTTGCAGGTGGCTGCCTAGTCATTGTATCCTCACATGACAAAGAGAAAGAGAGATCATCCCTCTCATGTATCTTCTTATAAGGGCACTAACCCCAAACACCAGGGCTTCACCCTCATGACGTGATTACCTCCCCAAAACCCACCTTCTAATACTTATCACATTGAGGGTTGGGACTTCAGCATATGAATTTGGACAGGGAAACAATCATTAAGTTCATAATACCATCAAGATAGCACATTAACTTTTTTTTATCATATTTCCTTGTGTTTTTCTTATGGTTTTCAAAATTTATGAAATTAAAAAAAAAAAAGCCAACAGGATGAGAAACTTCAATATATGCTCTGGAAAATTCTATTTTCTAGTTCCCAGACTGGCTGGACCTAGGGTTGGTGTGGTGAATATTGAGAGAATGAGATTATAGATATTTTGTTTGTTTTGTTTTGTTTTTTGAGATAGAATCTCGCTCTGTTGCCTGGGCTAGAGTGCTGTGGTGTCAGCCTAGTTCCCAGCAGCCTCAAATTCCTGGGCTCAAGCAATCTTCCTGCCTCAGCCTCCCAAGTAGCTGGGACTGCAGGTGCCCACCACCATGCCCAGCTAATGTTTCTATTTTTGGTAGAGATAGGGTCTCACTCTTGCTCAGGCTGGTCTCAAATTCCTGACTTCAAGTGATCCTCCTGCCTCGGCCTCTCAGAGTGCTAGGGTTACAAGCATGAGCTACTGCACCCAGCCTTGATTATAGTTTTTAAAAGCAAAATTGCTAGGATTAAAGATTAAAGAAGAAAAGAGAAGATATTAAACATTAATTCAATGTTTCATATTTCAAAAGTAGGGGGGAGAAGTTATGTTATCTTAAGAAATACAAAGTAAACAATAATTAAATTCTGTGAAACAATAGTATGTATGTATTTAGAACTCAAGTATGAGGTGTAGGGAAAATTAACATGGCATGCCCATAATAAAACTTTCTCTGTCTCTCCAGTGACGGGGCTATAAACCCTTGTATGAGCTGCAATATTCTATATAATTTAACTTTTCCATCCCAACTTTGGATTGATTGTCCTGGTCTAAAACTCTCTAAAAATTGCCACATCGAACAATCGGCTGAAGGAATCACTCTCTATAATGGTGAAAATTGAAGAGATCTTCACCAACATGTCAGATACTCACGTTTTAACTCTGTAAGTGACGTTACTGAACATTGGATGTTCAGCATTGTCATCAAGAGTTCCTATCAAAAGCAAAAGACAAAAAACACCTATGTCACTTTTGTCTCTTTCACATGAAGCTGCAATACTGTTAACATGTTCTGAACTGATGCTAAAATAGTATGCATTTCTCAATGTCAGTCTATCCTTATAGGGGAAAAAATCTATATAAAAGAAAAATGAGCTTTTTTTTTCTTTCTTTATGAGGCACTGTCCCACCATCCGTGAAACAGAATATAATTCTCTGGTCAGAATCCTTGGGAGATAAGCTGTCTATTAGAGTTACAAGTCACAAGGAAAAATAACTGCCTTTATACTAAAGGAAATCCAAATTTAGGGAACATTAGAACCTCAGGGGTTAATGAATTGAGCCAAAGGACCAGTGGTATGATTTAGCTGGGGGTGGTCAACCGTATGCAGATAATACTGAATTGCTTCTTTCCTGGGATAGAGTCAAGTATTTGCTACAATTTTAAAACAGGATGCTATATCTAAAAATGCATTAGCCCAGAGCCACAGCCTGGTAAATTTTTACCGTGTGCTTTGTCTGTATTTCTTTTCCCATCATTGCTGATTACCTAGACACATATGTTTGTGGATAGGAGCATTCTCATCTGTAATTATCTTGCTCCTTCTGCTTAATTCAGTTGGATGCATCAATTCAAGTTGTGTGACATCACAATTTCACCAAAATGAAAGGAAATGTCATATCTCAAGCTGTGGGCTGTAACATCGCTGAATGAATCAGACAGCAGGGGAAGGCTCAATTTTAAAAAGGAGTTTTTATTTACAGCAAAAAATCCTGAGTAATAGAACAGGAAAAGAAAAGCAAGGAAAGGTACAGGCCATTCTAAAAGGAGTTTGGATTGGGCACAAAGTCCAACCATTGTTGTTTACTTGAATACTCTGGAAATTCATAGTTTTGCCAGGAGCCATCTAATATCTCCAGTTTGAGAATTACGGATTACTAAAATCATAGAATCAGAACAGATCGTAGAGGCCATACAATCTGACTCTTTGATTTTGTGCTTGAGGAAGTGGAAACCTAGAGAGATTAAGTAACTGGCCTAAAGACCCACAATGAATAGAGCCAGACCAGAGTCCAGGGCTCATACTGACCCATGACCAGTAGCATTTGTGCAAACTTCTGCTTTACCTGGATGTGCTAGCTTCCTGAGCCAGAATTTAGAACCTCTCTGTGCCAGAGATTCTGGGATACATGAAAGCATAACATAAGGGCTAATAAAATTCATATTAAATAAAGAGCAAATTGTTATTGTTTATTTTTTTAAGGTAAAGATGTTTTTACATGTGCTTTTTCTACATGTTCTGTAATAAATGTCAGCAGTTACGAATTTGAATTTCTGTATGATAGCCCTTCATACAAAATGCTATCATGTCTGAGAGTTTTTGGTCATTTTGTCAAAAGAATAGTTTGCCTAATTCAACCCACATATTCCAGAATTACAACCCTGCCCACTATTGGTCTGGGTTTTGATCAACATTTTCTAACGTCCAAGCCAGTGGCTTCCAATGATTGTAATGGTGTTCTCTGCAAAATATGGAGGCTTTAAAGTACAAAGAGGAGGTTCTCATGGTAGTTCCTGAATGCTTACTATTTTTCTTAGAAGAACTGAAGAGACTAAAAATTGGATAATACATACTATATACTCTGACAATTTCCTTATCTAGATGAAAAAGATTCTCTTGGGCAAACTTAACGTTGTTTTCCTGGTGCCTGCAAGTGTCGACATCACTGATTTGAAGACAAAAACCACAAATTAATCTCAAGTCCTTTTCTTCTTTTACTTTTGCACTGAATTAGTAGCCAAATACTGCCTTGTCCCAAAGTGAAGCGTCCCTCCCAGGTAGCTCTTTCTGCAGCCTCTTTCACTGATACTGTAAAATAGGCAATCTTTGAAGTGGAACATTCAGGATCCCAAAAGGCCACCATGATCTCAAACATGCAGATACCACAGCTGTACAGATGCAGACACTCCAAGGGACCAAAAGCATCCATCTACAGCTTAAGTGACTTGTCCAAGGGTTTGGCCATCACAGTACTTCCAGTTTGAGTTGTATGTCATGATCCCCCCCCCCCAACTCTTCACTTCACTGCTATTTCCCAAGTTGTCTCCTTCACATATAGTTTGGAGAAGTCCCAAGATCAAGGCTTTTAACCTAGATTCCAAATCTTTTGTCCAGGTTAATGCTCATCCCTTCTTTTCCTTCTCAATTCTAGCTTGGTCTGTTCAGTCTATCCTTCTCCAAACTAGCCAATAATTCATTTTTCATCCTTTAACCTGTCAGTCTGCCTTCTATTTGCATAGTTAGCAAAACTTTGCATATACTCTTATACCTCATTAATCTGTTTAATATTTTAACTCCTTGTGTGTATGCCCTACACATGTAATTCATGTTCACTGGCAGTTTGACATTGTAACCTGTCAGAGCAGAAGTTCTCAAACACTCGATCACAAAAGTTATAAGGAAAATAGAGAAAACATAAGGGCAATGTTGACAGTTTTTCATAAAGCTAAACATACCCAAAGAACTAACCTTTCTTGTGAGATTATATGCTTCCTACATTTTCTGAATTTTCAAAATTTTACAATTCCTGAATTTTCTTTTATAAAAGGATGATGGTGACAGTGAACAAAATAAAGGATATGTGAACCATGCGTCCCCCTCCCCTAAAATTTAAAAATAATGTCTGTCTGTGAAGTCTGAAAGTTTGGGAACTATTATCTTGAAAGACATAGAATAAAATCTATAATTCTCTTTCAGCTATTCTCAGAACACTACTACTATAAAAATTCAGAATAAAAATAGATAATTTAAGAAAGCATTGGTAGTCATTATTGCTGCTCAACAAATGCTGGCTATTCTCTCCCTGAGCACATGATAGGGTTGTATTTTTGTTCCTTTTAATATTCCCTATGCCATGTGGCTTTCTTTGGCTAATAGAATGTTAGTGGAAGAGATCTGTATTCCTTCTGAGTGTAACCTCTAAGAGCCATAGCATAAGTTTGACACTTCTTTCCCTCTTGCATAGGGACTGGGTAGAGGGTGGCCCACGGTGTGGATGACAGAGACTAGTGCCCCAGCCAATCTCTATAGTGACAGCAATAAATAAACTTTGTTGGTTTTAAGCTACTTAGATCCCGACAGGTACAAACGCCCTTTGAATGAGTTAGGAAAAGCATATCAATGCAAGGTATTATTATTCTTTTCCTTAAAATTGAAGGTGAGAAAAGAGACCCAAAAGAAAATTAGAAGGAAGTAAACGGTTCATCTCAAGCGAGAGCCTTCATTTCACATACGTTCACAAGTGGGTGATCTGACTGACTATTGGCAGATCAATTAATACTACAACAGGAGTGGACACTGTGGGGGGACAGGATGAAATGACACCATACATATCAGGACTGCTCGATCTGTTCAAACGAGATGTTATCTGAACCTCCTTCTTTCTATGGTTCTAAGAAAACTAAAACAGAAGAAAAATAGCTTTACTCGCTTGAATGGCTGAGACTTAAATGACATGCAACCCTGAATTGTTGGCACACAGATTGGCGTTGCCCTGGGTTTCCATGTAAACAGACAAATCCTGAATCCATCCCCTCATCTGCTGGCCATGGTGCCAAAATATATTCTTCTACCCTGACAGAATGAAAACATTTTCACACTGTGAAAGGACCCTTTATACTCCAAGCTCAAGGCAGAGCTAGAAACAGTAACTGTGGGGCAGAAAAGGACAAAGAAGACCACAGAAAAACCACTTCAGCCCTTGTCTGCTGCAGGTGCCACATTGCCCATGCTTGTGTGGTCACATATCATGCCTCCAGCCCACATTTTATGATGGCATTTTGCAATGTAAAGGATGCTTATCACCTACAGCCAGGCAGCTTCAAAGACATCTTTAACCAAATTACTACCCAAGGTATCCCCTAAAAGGTAAGCTTATAAATGCAGAAGGCCACTGGCCAGGACCACTGCATTTGTTCTGCTCTGACATTTCAGATGCCAGTGCTTTTTAAGTATTCGTGAATAAATAACGCTAATTTTGTTACAACTTTAACGCTAATTTCGCTGAAACATTAACAATGGCTTCCTCATTATGAACTGCTCAAAATTCCTCATGTAGTTTTCACCAGAGTGAGCTTAGCACAATTATGAGATGAGTGGATTGCCAAAGCCCAACACCACGGAGTTAATGAAATTGTCATCCCTGTGAGCAGTGAGTGGCAGCTCCATCTTGTACTCCATGGTTAGCATGTGAAGCGCAAAAGAAAAAGGAGGCTGTTTGTATTTTAAATGCTGAGCAAAGGCACGTCCAGCCTGAGCAGGTGCATCAATCCAGACTCCCAGAGAGACAAATGGAAATTTGGGCAAGGATAAATCATCACAAGAAAGCACGGCCTAGCAATGTGAGTGTCCTGGGAGGCCCAGATTCCAGGCACACTTGTTACTAATCAGCCTTGTGACCTTGAGAAAGTCATATACTTTTTCTGGGTCTGATTCCTTATCAGGAAAATAAGGAGATTGGACTAGATGACCCCTAAGGCCCTTTCCCTTCCTAACATGTTCTGTGATTCTCTATGAAATATTCATTGAGTAAGGCTACATGGGGAAGCATTCAAAGGGCTACTGCTCTGGATGAACTGAGAGCTGCACCCTAATGGAGATGGCACATTCACATCAACAGTCTTCCTTTCCCAAGCCCTGTGAAGGCTAGGGTTTGGGAGGGCATATAGAGTTCGAATCAGGAGCTAAAGTAAAAATCCAAAGCCATTTGGCTTGGCTCAGTCTCTTGGCTTTGGGACTTATTCTTGGTATAAGAAAATTGCCCACAATTTTCTCAATTGCTTTTAGGATTAGGACCACCCAGCATTGCATCTCTGATCCCAAGATGATCTAGAACATTAGCATAATCCTTGATAGTTCAAGCTGCAATTTCCTTCCACCTCCTTGTTGCCAGCTTTATCTGCATCTCCTGGTCTTCCTACTTCTTTTGGCCTCGAGTTATAAATTCTCCCTTGGAGTATGACTCCTTCGTGTAGGTCCCAGAGCCATAGCTCTTTCTGGTAGCCAACAAAGATTTCTCTCTAGTATCAGCAAGGCTGTGCACTAGATCTCAGGAGCTGGCCTGAAATGTACCAAGAAAACCATCGTGTAAGCTGTGCTATTATTTCCCATAATTAGCCCTAACCCTAACTATGCCTTACAGTAGAATTTACGTCCTTAGTTCTCCCCTATATTAACCGTTCACCCAGGGTTCACTCTTGACTTTTCCAGAGAGCCATCTCCAAAGATTTGAGGGCAGCTCTTCTCTCCCATCTTTGATATAAGACTCTTCAACCTCAAATCCAGATCCTGTCTTTAGATCTCATGCAATTCTAATTTCTGATTCTAATTTCTGATGGCCTGAGGTAATATCTCATAGTTTCTGAGTTTGGTGAGCCAATTACACATTGCCAAAGCATTCAGTTAAAAATGCAAAACAAACAGAAAACTAACAATGAAATTTAGGCAATACAAAAAGCCAGGTGTGTGGCATAGATTATCAACATCATTATCATTTCGGCAAATAAGAAATAACTTGAAAGCTAAAGTAGTCTGTGTTATCTTCCCAGCTAGATCATTGAAGGGGAGGTTAAGAAATGTATTTATTTGTGATTTTAGAATGTTCCCGGAATTGGGCTAGCTTTTATCTCATTTAATTTTTACAGTAATCCCATGAGACAGGCATCATTGTCATAATTTTATAGATGAATAAATAAAGGTTGAGAAATGTAAATATCTTGCTCTAAATCACTCAGTTGGTAAGTAGCAGAGTGAGTCTCTAAACAGCAGGTCTTTCTCGCTAATGAAAATGTTAAATCCATGCTACTACTGTCTTTTACAGTCTGAGTCATGGATTACCTGAACCAGATTCACCTGGTTTACCTCTTAAAATGTACATTCAAGGGCTTCTTCCCAGAACTGCAGAATCAGAATCTCCAGGCATGGTTCCTGTTTGACAATCTCTGCAGGAGACTCATATACACTAAAGTTTATGTACCAGCTTTCTATAGCATGCTGGCACCCTCTAAAGTCAAAGGCTGTGTCTCATAAATCTTCCATATCCCTGGCAACATCAAGCACAAAATTGGGCACCTGGTAGGTGCCTAATTAAACCCATGTAGAAACAAATTTGTTCAGATGCAACCTTTTTCTTCAACTGAGCAACAGTGTCTGTGCAGAGGTTAAGGTGACAAGAGCACAAACACAGTGCTACAAAGACAACCGCAAAATGAGATTCCTGGAAGGGACGTCCCAGGGCTTTCTCACTTTGATTCCCTCCACCCCTCATACCCTGGTCTTTGGGGAGGGGGTTGCTTCCTGATCCCCAGTGTGGGCCAAAGTAGCTCTTCTTAGCTCCCCTGCACTCCTGAAGCTCGCTCAAACTTCCAAAAATAACTTTACCAAATATTACACAGAAGTACAAACAAAATATTTACAGAAAATACAAACAAAATGAAAACAAATCCATATCTAAGGTTCATATCTATGATTTTGTTGACCTTGAGATTTCACAAACACAGTGACAGTGATGAGCTTACTGAGCCCAAAACCCTTTCTGGAAAGTAACTGCATCTCTGCCTGAAAGGGCTGCTTGGTGAAACCTCAAGGGAGACTTCTTTCCTCCCTGTTGTTTGTATCTATAAAAATTTAAGGTTAACTATTTGTTTTCTAAAATAAATACTCCTTTTTGCAGAAAAGAGAAAGGTAGCAATGTAGCTTAACACTGGCCTCCTATTCAAGCAAGAAAACAGAGAAATGTAGGATCTGCTAAGGGAGGAATGCAAAAGCCAGTCTTTGTCCCATCTCCTGGAACTGAAGTAACCACAAGATGGAAAGCACTGATTTTCTCTAGTGAGTAGTTTTTAAATTTACATGTCAGCATGGCCATAGTAATATATTCAATGAAAATTCAGCCTGATTATTTATTGATTTTACATTTTCCTGCCCTGCTACTGTCCCAGTAATTTTATAACCATTTTCAAAATACCTCTCAGGCTTCCTGGGAAAAGGCTGATACAAACCAAGAATTCCCAAACAAGAGCTGAAGTATAAAGCTAATTATTTCAGGCATGCCTCTGCTACTACAGGAGGTCTTCATGGGTTCAAGAGAAGTCTTAGGTCGGCCACAGAGGCCAGATTTCAATTTGGGTAATTAGACTTTGCCCTACCCTTGAGAGTTCCCCTGACATAGTTTCCTTGCTTTCCTTCCTGAGTCTCTACATATCCGTGTTTTAATATTCTTAGTTATTCCACACTCTACTACCCTTCTTCAAGTAGATGGCGCTGGCCGCATATATTCCTGGGTATTTCTCATCGGCAGGATCAGAAACAACTGCCTCAAATCCTTTAGGACTGGTGCTAATGTTGTCTGCCCCTAAAAACCTTCCCAGCCCACTCTCCAGCAGAATTAATCATCGTTTTTTTTCTGTATCATTTCACATCTCTCTCTCTCTCTTATGAACACACGTATTTCATTCAGTCCCATATTATAGTTAGTTGTGTGTGTGTCTGTCTTTCTTCTCCACTGGAATGTAAACTCTTCAAGATCCCAAACACATCTTACTTCTCTCAACAGCCCACATGGCCCCTAAGTAGGGGAATCAGGGAAAAGCTAGCATTTATTAAAGCTTTTAATGTAGGAAGCAATGCAAATAACATAATCTCACTAAATCCTGAAAACAACAATTGATTCTAATTTTACAGATGAAAGGGGGGGAAATGTTCACTAAATAAGATGCAGTATCCTTTTTTTTTTTTTTTTTGAGACAGGGTCATGTTTTGTCATCCTTGGTAGAGTGCAGTGGTGTCATCCCAGCTCACTGCAACCTCAAACTCCTGGGCTCAAGCGATCCTCTGCCTCAACCTCTCAAGCAGCTGGGACTATAGGTGTGTACCACAACACCCAGCTAATTTTTCAATTTTTAGTAGAGACAGGTTCTCGCTTGGGCTCAGGCTGGTCTCCAACTCCTCAGCACAAATAATCCTCCTGCCTCCACCTCCCAGAGTGCTAGAAGTACAGGCGTGAGCCACCACGCCCAGCCAAGATTCATTATCCTACTCAAGTCTACAGTGCTACTAAATGCTACAGCAAGGCTAGTTTTCCAGAACTTTTGGACCCTGTGGCTCATTTCACAGCCCAGCCCAGCACTGCTTCCTTAATATTACCCAGGGTCTGACCTACCATGAACACTCAAGGTTGATGAAGAAGAACACAAGAGGTCCTATATAATCCCTTTCTGCACCTGTCTGTCCATTGGTCTCAAAAAGACTAATAGAACAAGTAAGTGAATTTAGGAAGGTCATCGGATAAAAGGCCAAAGTACAAAAATCAATTATATTTTATGTGGTTTCTATGTAGTAGCAATAAACAACAAACAACTGGAAAGAGAAATGAACAAAACAAAACTTTTTTCATTAACACTAAAGAACATAAAGAATTTGCTAATTTTATGAATAAATGTGCAGAACTTCTACAATTATAATATTGCTGAGAAATTAAAGACTACCAAATAAATGATGACTAAATCCACTAGCCACTTGTGGGGCTTGAGAATCTTTCTTTGTAGGCTTCCCCCTGTGGCTAATGAGGCTTTGACAGAATCCTATCTATCTCCATTCCTAAACAGTGGTGTAACCCTCCTCTCACTCCTCTCTCCCTACTGCCACATGACTGGCTCTGATCCAGGTAGCTGACCAATTTCCCCCACTTCTGGATCATGTGTATTGATCCTCCCCCCCTTTTTAAGGCCTTCCAAAGGAAAAGTCACACTCTAAGTTAGAAGAAACAATAGGGAGTTCATTATGTGTAAAATAATGGATATGCTAATAAAAGGAATGGTGAACATATTTGCCAGGTCATGATTATGAATGAGCCTCCCAAACACATCTTCTACCACTGTTTCACACCTCCAAAGTACAGCCAAAGGTACGATTCAGGGAGGGGCCAAGATTCTACTGATCAAGAGCTCCATTCTCAGGACTGGTAACTCTGGAGATGGGCTATGCTCCAACGAAGCTTTCCATCCCTACCAGATCAGTAAACGTTAGCTTAAACGGCTGCTCTCCCTCCTTTTTGGCCATATAGCAAGTGAGAAGTTGAAGAACTGACTACAGGCCATATTAAAACACATAAAATGAATGATTTTTTTGCCACTTACCTTGTCCACGTCTACAACAAGAACAAAGCAATATATACCAAAAAGGCAGGAGCGAGTAGGAGTCATCTCACTGTTGGCAAGACTCTTCCCTAAAGCCATGAAACCATTTAGTTGAGGCGAAGGCAATCTGAAGTTTTTATTTCAAGTTATACAAAGACCAGAGACATTAAAATTCCTTCTTTCTTTCTTTCTTTCTTTCTTTCTTTCTTTCTTTCTTTTTTTTTTTTTTTTTGAGACAGAGTCTCACTTTGTTGCCCAGGCTAGAGTGAGTGCTGTGGCATCAGCCTAGCTCACAGCAACCTCAAACTCCTGGGCTCAAGCAATCCTGCTGCCTCAGCCGCCTGAGTAGCTGGGACTACAGGCATGCGCCACCATGCCCGGCTAATTTTTTCTATATATATTAGTTGGCCAATTAATTTCTTTCTATTTATAGTAGAGACAGGGTCTTGCTCTTGCTCAGGCTGGTTTCTAGCTCCTGACTTCGAGCAATCCGCCCACCTCGGCCTCCCAGAGTGCTAGGATTACACACATGAGCCACCGCGCCCAGCCTAAAATCCCTTATTTCTTTTTAATCCAGATCACCTATTATCTGAATTTTATAGATGATATTGAATATAATCTATATTGATGTTAACAATATTATCAAATATTATCTCTGGAATCTTTTCCCTACCAACTATGAAATCTATTCCCTCACTGCAGGTGTCCTCAAACTATGGCCTGCAGGTCACATGCGGGCTGCATAGCACATTTATCCGGCCCTCTGGGTGTTTTTGCAGCTGCTACCTGTCCTGCTTAGCAGCCGACTCATCCCGGGCCCACAGTGCGCACTTTCCAACGGTCTGAGGGACAGTGAACTGGCCCCCCTGTTAAAAAAAGTTTGAGAACCCCTGCCTTAGTGAGTAAAAAGTCAAAGGATCTCTATATCTAAGTTAACTGCAGGAAGGGAGATTCTCTTAACCTGTACACAATACAAGTGTTTATATTTCCATCTGGTATTGTATGGAAGAGCTCTTCCTTGGTGGCCAGAATAAATGTCTAACAATTTCAACCCACATTTAGGAGAAAAAAATTGTGATTAAACAAATGAACAGAATTATTCCGTTCTATGAAGCACTCACGTCAGAGATTACAGGAGTCCTGGACTTGGGTCTTCATATGTCTCTCTTCAGATGCTACTTGTTTTGGAAAAAAAATTTTTTTTTGCCACCTAAGTTTCAGTGTTTCCATTTCTGGAAACATAGCTAATAGAAGGTGTTGGATCTATATTCATTTGGAGGTATTAAACCAATGACTCAAACCCAGTGGTTCTCAAATTTCTTTCCATGAGTTCTCTCTTTATTGTTTCTGTGAGGTATGAGATCTTGAAGTCCTTCATTGGGTACCATAAGCCATGGAAGAGGAATGTGTTAGAAGAGTGGAGGGAGGAGTTAGAGAGCTATCCCCTGTTGACTGAAACAAGTATGCAAGAGACGGTCAGAGCAACAAGAAACGAGATTACAGGTCGGAAGGCAGAAGGATGGGTCACAGGAAGGAGAACCAGTACCTTCCTCATCTGGAATAGCCTACTCCCTTCTGTCTTTGGTGTCAATGGCTGGATAGAATTTCCTGGGTAAAGGAACTTAGTAACTAACTCCCGAGGAGAAAGAATGTCTTTGTTCCATGCTAAACATTCATAAAGTAGGAAAGAGCTTCACTTGATAAATTATAGCTGTATCCAACAAAGCAAATTGAACAGACTTAACCTGCCCTTATAAGGAAAGCCTGACATTGATGATTAGCATATTAATAATGGCACAAAGGCTTAGTTATAAAAATATGGCACAGACCATTATTATCTGGACAAAGTGAGAACTATGTTTCAACTATAATTTGCATATGGTTATGTGTTTATTTCATAACAACTCTCAGATGAGTCATCTAATTTTTACAAAACTCAGTTCATTTATAAAGGGAATAAATTTACATCACATGAAACCTACAAGTCAATGCATCAAATGGCAGCCAATAAAGGCTTTCAAGAGCTCAATTTTCTATAATTTGTAATGATTTTTAGAGTCTTCATACTCTTACCCTCTTTAACCACACTGCAGAACAACACAAGATAAATCTTCCAATTTCAGGTTATTTCACCATTTTCTATATGTCACTCTCCTGCTTAAAAACCTAGCCTCATGCAGTCTAAATTCCTCCACCTGACTTTTGATTGACTGATTGGTAGGCAATTGTACAGAGTAAGATTTACAATTCACAGAATCACAAATATCCAGGCATTTTTCACAGTGGAGAAGGCAGGAAAGGTTATGAAATGTATATTTGGGCAGTCAGAGAAGGGACTACCTTTCCCCAGTTAGTCAAGGAAACTTCATAGAGACTTTCAGGATTTGAGGATGTGCTTGAAAGGTGGGGAGTTACAGGTGCCCCAGGCATACGGTTCTGTTTGGGACAAAATTCTGATGCAGTCAAGAGATATTAGAAAGCCATCATGAAAAAGAGGAATTGATCTATCCCGTGTGCTCTAGATAGGAATGCACAAACTTTAACGTGCTCACAGATCACTAGGGATCTTGTTGAAATGTAGGTGCTGATTCGGTAGGCCTGGAATTGGGCCAAGTTTTAACATTTCAAACTAGCTGCAGGTGATACCTGTGATATTGGTCCCATAGACCATGGCTTAGTAGCAAACTCTGGACAATAAGGAATAGTTTGGGGTTTGTTTGCTTGTTTGTCTTAACAATTAGAGCTGTCAAAAGATGGGGGGAGGGAAATCTGTCAAAAGAGATAGCAAGATTTTCAGAATGTGCTAAATATGGCATGTAGACAGGATAAGATCTCTATCCCAGCTCTACTATTTTGTAACTCAGTCTCTTTATTTAAATGACCTCTTTAGACTCAATTTCTTCATCTTTAAAATGGGGATAATAAAATTCAATTTGTAGAGAGGGTGATAAACATTGAGTTAAGTGGCCTAAAGCCTCTCTCACAGACTCTGCACAAAATAGATTATTCAATATAGGGAAATCTCCTTTCCTGACCTCAACTACCTCTTTCATTCCTGGAGATGTTCAAGCAGAGTTTCAATCAGCATCTGTGAAGGAAGTTATGAAGAGCATGCTGACCTCAGGGTGAGAGCACTGATGCCCCTCTGAGACTACAACACTGCACACTGAACCGTGGAACTTGAAGCCAGCCATTTCCAAGAGATAAGCCCCAGATACATCAGTATCATTCATGTCTGTTATTGTTGTGAACACATCTATTATGCTCTTATGATAGATCAACAGTCTAGAATCAGGAGCTAATGACAACTAATAACTGAATAAACAGCTCGATAATGAAGTGCATGTGTGCATAAAGATGTTTCCATCAATACTCTTTAGACAGGGCATTTTATTTTAATACCTTCCATTTATACAGACTTTTAAGTCTTTTGAGAGCTTTAAGTTCTGTCATCTCATTTAAGCCTAAAAGAACCGCAGGAGTGAGGCTTATAATCCCCATTTACAAACAGAGAACTGTTTTATGATTTGCTCAAGGTACCCTCAACTCTAAGACCCAGGACCAACCCAATGTCCTGCCTCCGTGCTCTGCTGCCTCTTTGAACAAGTGTCAACTCGGTTGAATCTAGCAAATATTAATAGCTTCCTGAACAAGCCCTGCAAAAGAAAAATAAAAGGCTTATGTATTTTAGAACAAATAGGAATACCTGCTTGCATCTATTCCAATTCCTTTACATTATAGGTCAGGCCACTGATGTTCAGAAAATAGCAGAGACTTACCTAAGGTCACCAGTTAGTTCTTGCCTAAAAAGAGAAAGTACACTGTAAACATTCCATTAATCCCCAGTAGCGGATTTTAGTATTTGACCCTCCAGGACATCCAGGGTTATCATCTTTGTTCCAGATTCTTTCTGACCTGCTACCATGAGCAATTAATCTAAGGCTGTAGCATACATATTTTAACAAACATGTAAAACCTTAGGATTATGGTCAGGGGAGAGAGCAATCCTCCAGTTATCTTTGCTCTCTTTATGTCAAATATTCGTATGTGATTGTGTGTTAACATTTAAGGGTAAGATACATGGCTAATGTGCTAAAACCAACAAGGGCTGGTGTTGAAAAGTTTCAAATGTGAACTGGTGGGAAGAGTCATACCCTCATCTTCCCAGTGATGAATTAGCCATTCTCCCTTCCACTTCTTTAATCAAAGCTGAACAGAATGAATTGCAAATAGAAAGGGAAAAAAGAAAACATTAAATATGAAAGGCCAACTTGGTAGCCTATATTTTTAGTTTAAGTGACAGTTTTAAAATTACAAAGGTAAAAACCCTTTGCTAAATCGGGTTTTAAATGTGCCACTTGTCAAACCAGTACATTTTTACGATTTTTAAAACTACTGTTTTATCATGAAAAGTAAAAATACAAAGCGGTGGTGTTATTCTTCATTTCCACCACCACCTCATGCCACTTCTGTTTGCATGTGGGGTTGGTTTTCGATGCGGAAACTGGACTGTTTTCAGCAAAACTTCTGGAAAGACATATTTTCATTCACGTTGCAATACTGTTGGATCATTTTCCACCCCCAGAGCTGTTATCATTGCACAGGAAGAAAGAAAATGATCCCTACAGCAATCACAGAATTTCGTAGCTGAAAGAGACCCCAGACATCATCAGGAACAGCACCCTCCTTTCACAGATGAGAAGAGAGGCCAGAAAGGTGAACAGACCTGCCTGTGTCGCTCAGCCCATCAGCGGCAAAGCCTGGCTAGATTCCAGTTCTCTACATGCCTGATGAGTGGTTTTGCACTGTGACAGGATGCCCTACCTGACACCACCCCGACACATGGCCAGTGTTTCCTGCTCTTGCCCCTCTTATTGCTTCTCTTCTACCACCCAGAGTTAGTAGCTCGACTTACAGAATGACCCTAACCTGAAGACTTGCAGAATCTTTGCAGGGATAACCAAGACAAAAACACTTTTCCTGCAAGGTTAAGATAAGGACCAAATGATTGTTTCAATATAAAAGGGATGTGGTGTCTGGGAATGACAGGACAGGAAGTAATATTATCTGAAAGAGAGAAGAGGAAGCTATAGAGGGCACAATGGAACCTCTCCTATAGAGACAACTCTGCCTTTTCTCTCTGATTATCTTCAAAAACAACTTTGTAAATTTCCCCTAAGAAAAGAGGAGAAGAAACTCTGATTTCAGAGGCACTTTCTTTACAGCTGTGGAATCTGTGCCTCTGAATATAAATAGCTCTGGCTGGTAGGAAGTGGGCTGTGACTGTCATCTCGCAGGGAAAATAGCATCCGGCAGGATCTTCTGACCAGGTTCGGCCTCACATCTATGACCCTGTCATCAAACCCCCATCTCTCTGTGGTTCTCCTTGCTTACTTCTAAAACGGAAGCCCTAGTAACACATTTGTAGAGAGTTTTGTTTAATCCCATCCACAGAACCCGATATAGTTGCCTGTTTCCACCTTGTCCTCTAATGACAGCAATGCCGAGAATCAGACCAGCCTTGCTCTGGGCATGAGGAGACACCAACAGATGAACACCAAGCACTGGCTGAATATAAAATGCCACATAATGAAACTGCAGCCCTCAGTCCAAAATTGAAATTTTTATTTTGCTAAAAATGGGCTATCGCCATGTGCTTCGTTATTAATGAAAGAAAAAGCATGTATTCACATTTGCTAATTATTTGACTCACTTATGGCAAAAAAAAAAGAGCTTTAAACCCTATAATTTGGTCACCAATTAGTCTTTGATTTACCCTGATGTACTCAGAGGTTTTTTTTTTTTTTTTAACATTAAAAAAGGCTTGCAGCTGAAAATTTACATTTAAAAAGTAATTAATGCTGATTCGATGAAGAAATCCTCAGTTTCCTACAGAATCATATTGACCTTCAAGCCCTTTATGAGACCAGCAAAAAATTAATCATCAGTAAGAGGTGCTTCATTGGTTCTCAGCTGGCCAAAGTACACACGGTACCTTACTCCAGGTAAAATATCAGACACCTTCGCTTTTCACATGTATGGGTGTTGTTACTCAGAAGAGAGAATTTGACTAACAGTTACCTGTCAAGTTTTATTCCTTCTTGTTCCAACTGAGTGCCTCCTAGGCATAGACTAGTTCTGCAGCAGAGAAACTCCAAGACCAAGATCACTGATACAAGCAGAACCACTCAACTCCTGTGTCAGCTGAAATCCCTCCTTCCCCTACCTCCTTTTTCTCCTTCCAGGTCTCCTGAGACCTCAAATATCTATTCATTTCCCTGGTGTGAACTTGCCATTGCCTTCCTTATTTTTTTCCTGCACTCTCCAAAACAAGAGCCCCTCTTTAGGGTGGTAGAGTGTGGTGGGACCCCAGGCAGCTGCTATCCATACAGGGATGGTCTAGCTTGCAATTACCATTCTACTGTTATAAGAGCTGCGAGTGTTAGAAAATTAACCTCTGCAAGGTTTTCTGAGTCAGATAAAGGAGGATAGTTGGCAGACTTTTTACTATTGGACCAGGAAGAAGTTCTATCTTCTCTTTGAATGGGTTCCTTCTGGCTTTTGTGTTGGCATAAACTTGAGCAAAATACAATTGACTGAACGTTTCCCTTAAAAGGAAAGTAGATGGGAACATAGTATGTATTGGTGTTTCCAGCAAGTGAAATCAGTACCAGGGATTCTCAAGCTTTCATTCTATCACTGTACCATTCAGATGTAAACACTCTTCTATCCCTCACAGTCCTTACAACAACGATCCCAGCTGGGAGTGAGGGTCAGGGAGAGGGCTGGGACTCAACAGCACACACAATATATCCAAACATAATTGCCAGACCTATGACAGAGAGTTCCCATGGAGTTTTTGATCAACAGTAAAAGACCAAAAAGAATAAAATCATTCGATCATTGTTTCTCACACCCCCATTCACTACAGGTTTAGCAAATGCTCCATGATAAGGATTTTTGAGGTATGCATGTATACATGTATATACTATTTCCATTTGTTAGGCAGCAATCTGTGCCAGACATTTTGTGTACATTACCTCTCATCTTCCCAGCAAGGACAATCTAATTATGCCCATTTCATTGATGAGAAATCTGACATTCATAGAAATTACTTGGCCAATGTCATTAGCTAGTGAGTGGCAAAGCTCAAATTCAAACCAGTGCTGTCAAACTCTAGACACTACACTGTACAGACACTTGAAAGTAGGATTTATTCAGAGTTAACAATGTTTTCATCTGGAATTGGAACATGTGGCCAGTAACCTTTGTGTAAATTCTTTACATTTAAAGATCTGAACATCTAAACCGTGACACATTATCTAGAGACAATGGAGATGTAAAAGATTCAGACGTTGCTTTGGCATTTTCATTCAGTAGCTGTTTGCTGGGTGCCTTAATGGATGTCCAGGCCCTGGCCAGTGGAAGGGACAGGCTTTATGGGACATGGAAGGACTGTTCCCAATGACAGGGCAGCAGTCCTCCTCTCTGCCCATGTTTTTCTTTCCCAACTCACAGAAGCTTGAGTTTCTGGAAAAGTCCCCCTCCTGGCCCAGACTCCTTGCTGCTGTGCCTGTACTGGCCAGGCTGGGAGGCACAGCAGAGACCACCACTCTGTTGGCTCTTAGTGGCTTCCAATCAAAGTATGGACTCCAGACCTAAGATCTGAAGAGTCTTTACAATTGCTGCATTCTTGCACTGCCCTCCCAACAAATTTCTTTCAGATCTACCAGTCTCAGGATGTTGGATGGCCACAGTGAGCCCTGGGGGTCTTCACAATGACACTTTGCAGTCCTATGAGCCCCGCGCACATTGGCCCCATCAGTGAGAGAGATCTTCCCCATGAATTTCCTATCAGGTCTAGTCCACACCAGCTTCCCAACACCTACTCAGGGGCCCTCCCTGCTCCTCCATCCCTTTTCCCCAGAAGCTGGAGCCTTTTTTCCTTGTGCTCAAGGTAGCTAGAGCCTTGCCACATGTGAGCAGACCTTCTACCCCTCACTGTCTCCCACTCAGTTTATACATGTCTAGCCCCTGTGCCTCAGGGCTCTGCCTCCATGACTGGACCAATCCAGACCCACCAATTGTCACATTATAACAGACACTGTCTTTGGACAGCCCAGCAGCTCTCTTTAGATGGCCCTGGCTGATGCCCCCGTCCCCCTCTGAATGAATGTCCCTCTCCTAGGGCCAGCTCACCCCCACCTCTCAGGTCCTGAATTGCTGCCCAAGCTGCCCCAGACACTTGGCTTCAGAGCATGTCTGCTATATGTCCAGGTCCCATCTAGACAAGCTTTGGTGCCCCTACCCCACTCAGGCACCCTTCCACCTTGCTGCCACTATAATAGAGAATGGAAATGGTTGTTTCTTTCTCTTTAAAAAGCCTGTCACACATCAAATAGCCCATTATTAATTAGAGCTATCCAAAATGACTGGGTCAGTTTCACCTGTCACTCTGGTTGAATACTGGATGGGAATCTAATCCAAGTATTTAGGGACATATTTTGAAATATCCAAGTAATGGCCAATTTCTTAATGGTTTAACTTCAGTGATTGCCACTATGTAAACCCAGCAAGAGGGCCAGCAAAGAACATGCAGGTGTCCATCAAGGTCCAGCAGGGGTATCCTCGGGCCACAGGACCCTGTGCCCAGGCTGGCAGTGCAGACAGAACTGGAGAGTAACCCCCGAGCCTCCTTCAGGTCCCACAGAGAGGAGCAGAACCATTAGCAGCCCAGCTTTTGACTTTAAAGGAAACATGAACTATGAAAACGACACTGCTTCTCTAGACATTCCACCGTCTGCTAGAATAAAAACCAGCACAGCACCTCGCACCACCAAAAGTAGATTTTTAGACTTCTGCAAGCCTCAAAGACAGGGCCCTGATTGCTTGGGCTGGCTTGCAGATATGTGGTGGCACTTGATACTAATAGCCTCCTTCCCAAGACTGAGGCTGCCTCCTGCACAGCCAACCTAATGAGTGATGCCAGCAGTTCTGCTAACTATGTCACTTTGTTAATTGCACGATCTAAATTAATCAGATATTCTGAAATTTCTCTTGTTTTTCCAAAGGCTCTTTACAGAGCAGACTTAAAAGAATCAGGGTCTCCCTTAATGAGAGCAATAACAATATTCTGTTTTTATGTACGGCCCTACTGCCTACTAATTCAAAAGCTTACTGTGTCCACAAAAGTAAAAGGAGTACAGGACCAAGCAATTGCCTGTAAATATAATCACTATAGAGATTTAACCTGGTTCAACTGGGCCTAAGGAATATTTTTCCACAAATAGCAATTTAAAATCTGAATTATATCCATAATGACCTTGGCCCTCATTGCTTTCCTTGTTTCATTATGTCTCAGCACCCCAGAATAATAATGCCAAAGAACCATAATGCTTCTTTTTAAAAGTCCCTTTGCTACTTCTGTGCCAGCCAAAATCATATCTCCTGGAAAATCTCTTCTCCCATAAGGCTATCAGAAGAAAAAGTCAGGGATAGTTTCCCAGATTTAAGCAAAGCCTGGGATTGGATTTAAGAAGAAGCAAAACAGGTGATCCTTCACTCAGTATGATGTGAAAGAGGCCAAACAAGAGCCTCCAACCAAAAAAAAAAAAAATCACTTCCCTTCATTTAATTTGATCCTGAAATTATATAATTACTGCTTTTATATTGGGAAGGTGTTTTAATCTCCTAGGCATAGAACATAAGAAAAGAAGCAAAGGGTGGGAGTCAACAGACTTTGATTCCAGTCTCACCTCTGTCATGTCCCAGCTGTGTGACATTGGCAAGTGGCTTCACCATGCTGAGCCTTCATTGTCATCTGCAAATTGCAATAGTACTAGCTTCATGTTAATGCTGTCACAAGCGAGTAATGAAATTGCATTTATAAAGCCCTTAGCTAAGTTCAGGGAATATAATAAGCAACCTATAAATGTTAGCTTTTTTGTGTCTGATTGTAAAGGCATCAATACCATTATTACAAATACTACATATTAATATTACAAATAAGAGTAAGAAGATAATCCTTGACTCAAATCCTTGACTCCTCACCTTAACTCAAAGGTGAGGAGATGAAGAATATGAAACATAGGGTTTCATGGATGTAAACTTATCTCCAAACTCGTGAAGTTGTAGACATTAAATATGTACAGCTTTTTACATGCCAACCATCCCTCAATAAACTGTTTTAAAACACACACAGAAGACGACAACCGGTGATGTCTTACAGGCCTCGCACCATGGACAGCTCCCTAGCAGTTTGGTCAGCAGAGGACTTAGGTCCAAAGAACAAAGTGTACTATATGCAAAAATCTCCCACTCCTTAAGGTTTTTGCCTAAGGCCTAAATGTTCAGTACCATTTCAAAAGCAGGAATGAGTGATTTCTATCCCAGTTCCCTTTCACTATCTACTTTGATCTTCCTGTGGCCTAGTCCAACAAAACAATAAGACTATCAACAGAGGCCCTGGTGGACAGAGAATTGGTGACAAAAGGCAGTGGGAGAAGCAGTAACCAAAGGGTCAGGGACCTGGTGCAGCAGAGGGAAGCACCACAGCTCCCAAGGAGCTTGGGGGGACACAGCATAGAGCTCTAGGTGCAAAGTCAAAAACACAACCCATCCCCCATCAGGCTATGGATCAAGATGCCTGTCTTGGCTGCTGACCTTCTCTCACCAACATGCTCTCATTATCAACAACTTAGAGAAAAGAAATCCAGAGTCAAAAATTAGCATAATGTGGGTGAAAAAAATCCAGACTAATTCATTTCATTAAGTACTCTGTTCTATTACTTATGTGATATTTTTAATGTGGCATTTATTATTAGTTGTACACCAGGATTGAATGGTGAAGATACAGGAAAATGTCACACACAGAGACATAGCAGAAAAGGCAATTGCAAAGAAGTATTTAAATACTCTGGTAAAGGGGCCACAAGGTACCTGAGTGCATAAAGAAGGGATAGTGGAAAAGTCAAGGAAGATGTCCCTGTAAAAGCAACGTATCAGCCAGTACCTAAATGATAGGCAAGTGATAGCAGGAGATGAAGGATGAGTGTACCAACAGACAGAACATCTATGCAAATGGCCAATAAAAGTTCTTCTTGTCAGAACTGAGAGAATCATTCAAACACAGAGAAATAAGTCTGAAAAAATAATAAAGACAACAGGATGTAGGGACTTATAAAACAGAAACATAGCATTGCCTTCTGAGCCTACAGAAAACAAACCAGAATGCAACTCCCATATATCAATCAGATGTGTCTAGGTTTTGCAGTGGTAACAAATAATCCCTAAATCTCAGTAGCTTGGCACAACAGAAGTTTCTCACTTCTACCAGAACTACATACACAACATGAGTTGGAGGTGGGGGCTTTACCCATCAGGATCATTTCAGGGACTCAGGCTGACAAAAGTTCCATCTCCAAAAATCCTTCAGAGTGACCTAGGCAGGGAGAACAGAATATAGCCATGCAGCCCAGATTCTCAAAGCTTTTCCCCGAACGTGGCACATAACTGCTTCTGGCCATGTTTCTTTAGCCAAAGCAAATCATATGCCCACCCCTAACTTCAAGAGGGCAGCAAAAGGCATCCCTTCTATGGACAGAAAGGAGAAAGGACCAGAAATATGTGGCAAACTGCACTGACATGAATGTCCCCTTCCTCTTTCCTTGTGGTTAATTATTAATAGAAACTTATGTTGATAAGTAAGCAAACATGTTTATATGTATGTCTAAAAGTAAGTAATGATTACTCCCTTACATCAGGTATAGCAAATAGTTCTTTTCCAAATGCCTTCACAAATTTACCTGAACCACAAGGTGTCCCCATTGAGGTAGGGCAAGTATTATATGCCTATTCGATTAACAAGGAAAATGAAGAGAAAAGAGATGTCCCTGCCAGTCTCATTCAGAGGTGGAATAGAACCAGACTCCTTGCCCCCTATCTGTTGATTTATCCATTTTAATTCTATCACACCACTACTAGAAAAGGAGCAAATAGAACTGAATATAGCCAATTTCTGCAGAAACCTGAGATACCTGTTTTTCCTGGGTTCCCAGCAATGACAAAGGTAACTAGGACAGGCATCCTGTTCTCCTAGTCTATACTCAGCAAACATTAAGTCCCTGGCTCTAAACCATACTAATGAGATGAAGTTCTACAGTGCCACTGGGAAAGTTCTGAATCCTCCGGGATTGAAAGCAGTTAGAAAAGTTGATTCTTTGTAGGTTCACAATTCTGAAAGTAATTCACTGGAGTTTTCCTGTCTGCTTATAATTGCAAAGTTTGAAATGGAAGCATTTGCAAGGATAACTAAACCACACCAATATGATTCCCTGAAGTAGCACTTTACTAGTGAATGCCATGGGCTAACTAAGCTAGCTGATTGGAGGATTGAAATGTTTTTCAGCCAATTCAAGGAAACTCAAAGAACATCAATTTCAATGGATTGGTCTGTATGATGGAGCTTATAGGATTATTAGAACCCATGCAGATAATGGACTTCATGCTTCACAAGTTAGTAACTACCAAGGCACTTTCTGAGTCCTTTTTAACTTCTTCAATCATTGAACCTCTTTGTGGGGAAACAGGTCTACACACCGTAAAGGAAGAGTATATAATAACTGAATATAGAACACTATGTAATGTAAAAATGCCACTTTTTTTCAAGCTACCAAAGTTTGTCCTCATCATTCTAATAATTATTATTCCAAACTATTAAAAGCCCAGCTGCAATAATGTCCAACTTTAAAAAAAGAAATGGGTAACACAAAATGTTATGTGGTGAGTACATAAACTCTCAAATATGTAAGTGGGCATTTGAAATGTTAGAAAATGGAATAAATAAATGGCTTTCTCAGAAATAAATTAGGTTGTGGCAAATGCCATAATCTTCCCACACACACAGACTTTTGCCTCTTGCAAAGATTTCAGATGATAAATCCAAATAAAATCCAGCAATTCTTATTAAATGAAACTGAAATCAGAAGCTTAGCCTAGACTCAAACACTGACTGAGGTCTCCATATACCAACTGGCCCTGAACGCAGGGTGTGACTTAAATTTAAAAAAAAAAAGAAGAAGAAGAAGGAAAAATGTACTGAGCCAGTGGCCTGCACTCTGAAATCTCATGGGTGACTTGGAGCAGTCTTCATTTCCTGCTTTCTTCTGAGGGTGATTTAGCCTTAGCTATTTCTAAAGGCTTGGGAACAGAGATAAAGATTCTCTCGCTTCCTGCCCATTTCTCCATCAGTTCTGAGCTATATATCTGGGGTCCAAGACATATGTGTCCTCATCCTGGATATTGAATTCTGTGTTCACCTTATATATCACTCACTTGCTGCATTTCATCACCATTTTTTTTTTCTTTCTTTCTTTTTTTTCCCCCTCCCTCCATTTGAGAGAGGCTGCCAGGCCATTTCAAGGCATGAAGATGAAAATGAATCTAAGTTGAGTACAGAGGCTACCCTCTTTGGAATATTTAAATGAGATAAACGATGCCAGTCTGAGCACTAGTTCCCTGACATATTGGAGCACCAAGAGCCATGTAGAGCTGTCACTCAGAAAAATGACTTCCAAGCCACGACCCTGCTGTCCTGCAGTTCTGCCACCTCCCACCTCCACCCACAGTAGCACATGAAAGTGCATTTCTTGCAGGAGGTGAGAAGACAAGCCCATCCATACTGCTTAGGCCAAATCAACTAAGAAAAGGTATTCCCTTAGAATACGCGCACACACAATAACCCAAGGTTTGAGGCAAGGGACTGAAACCTCGGCAGTGTCTTCGACAGAATGGATGTGGATTTGTATTCGTGGCAAATGCCCCCAATAGCCAACAAAGCTGCCAAGGGTACATGATCCCTCTAAATTGCACTATTGTATTCAAGCTGTCATTTTTCATTTTTAAAACCAGGATCCCTTCAGGTAATCGGTAACCTTGAAAAGAACTGAACGCTAAAGCACGGGTCTATTGAAGGTCCTCTGAGAGACTGGAAAACTTGGTGAAAAAATACAAACATCCGTGCCCACGCAGCACCCTCCGCCTCCTCTGGTGTTCCTCGTGCTCTTCTTCTATCTTCGCCTTGAATGTCTCACAAAGTTTAGACAGGTTTAGGTTATCACTCAAACGCTATGACTCAAACTCGGGAAAATTGTTCCTGTAATGGAGTTCTCAATTTATTGGTCAATTTCACCTTGATTTTGTGTCACTGTTAGCTTTGCTAGCCCTTCAGCTTGTATTACATGCTCCAAAAATATGAAACATTTTCAAATATTTTAAATATCACAGATAATTTTATTCAGCTCATAATCTCCTTCTAGAAAGATAAATAAAAATAATTTAAAAAAAAAAATAAAGGAGACATTGTTCTCCGCACTTGTCTTTTCATACACAGCTAAAATCTGCCACCTTCTGGATTTTCCGCAAAGGCTATGACAGTCACTAGCCTGCTTTTCTTTAGCTCCTGCTCAGATATTCTTTAGCTACGTAGTGACACTGCCATCTAGTGGGCATTTCCTAGACTATTAATTCAGCAGAAATGTATGAAAGAACATGGTTTTTTAAAGGAGGAAGCAAATATTTAGAGCAATTTACTCAAATTACAATGACCAAAAGAAAACAGACCATCTACAGTGTATTGAGAGTTGAATCTGAAATTCATAATTTATAAAAATAAATTTGCAACACGAAGAGGATATTTGTGCTCTAATTAATACAGCCTCATATGAAAGATGGGTTTTTACTTCAAATGGCAATAAACAATGCCCACATTAGAACCACACTAACTTCAGTCTCCACCTAAAAGAACAGGGAGAAATGGTGCTGTTTCTCAGTGTCTTTATCTCCTATTTCTGAGAAATAGAGTAAGTCATATTTGTTGTCTAAACTCAGCACTAATCTTGCAATGAAAATAAGATCAATAGTTAAAAAAAAAAAAAAAAAAATTGTAGGCTCTGCACTTGAGGCCCCTCCAGGAATTTCTTGCATGGGGACAGCACTGGAGACCTGGCGTCCCAGGCATTCTGCAGTCTCGTCACCAGGGATCCGGCGCTGTGAGAGCAGAATGCAAGATCAGATGGGGCCCTACTTGTGATGTTTCAAGGTTGTAATTTCACTGCTTTCTCCTCTCGTATGTTTGAAATCTCCCCCGAGTCCTGCTTTGGTAAGATGAAGGGGTTGGTGGGGGAGCATTTTTCCTCCCCCACGTCAAAAACAGTCAGTGCAGCTGTGCGCTCTGGTTTGGTGGGTTGTCAGGAATTTGATAAACTATCTCAGCTGCTGTAAATCTACTTTGCGCTTGAAACACAGTAAAGTATATACTGTATATTCGCAATCTGGCACCAAATTTAGTTTCGCAAAATCAAAATCAGTTTACAATTTTTACCGATGGGGAGAAATGAGAAGCGCGCCATCATCCTCATCCTTCTTAGTGTCTTCTTTCCCACGGCTTCCAGCCCTGCCTCATCTTCACACACCCTCCGGCCCGGGACAATTACCGGAAGCCATGAGGCTTCCTGTGGTCATGTGATGCTGATGTGGGATCACTGATTGGCTCCCCTCTGCAGATGTACAGGTAGCCTCGGGTCAGAGGTCAACCCCATAAAGGTCACCACAGAGAAGCCTTTTCCTTGGGGCCATCTCATCTCTCCTCTTTTGACTTTCTGTTTGTTGTTTGTTTTGGGCGGAGCGGAGCTGAACACAGAAAATAAGTCGGTCTGATCGCCCCCAAAAAAGAAATGCTGCATCTAACGCCAGCCTCTAACCTCACAGTATTTTAAAATTTCAAAACACAAGCAGCAGAGGCTTGGTCTGGCCCAACTCCCAAGCCGTTTGGGAAATAGAGCACAAGGTTTCGGTAATGCTTCCGGCCAGGGTATTATTAGCAAGGCCATCTCCAGGCAGGTATTGATCACAGAGGAGCTGTTACCAGGTATTAATCCCTCTCTATCCTTTCTCCCCCCCACACACACACACACAGGTGACCCACCCATATAGCTGTCCCCAGGTCAGACTCGAAGGGGTAAAAGCACTAGCAGCTTGGGGTGGCTGGATGAGGAAAGGGGCACTGTATTCAGACTAGCAGCCTCAAGGCTTTGGTGACATTTTGGCTGCATATGGATAAGGCTTAAGGTTTTAGTTTCTGCTTGCTGGTGCCCTCCCTGAAGTGGCTCTCGCCTTCTCATCTCTGGAGCCATAAGTGGTGTCCTCACAAAGCTCCATAGCTCACCACTGTCCCCCTCCAAAAGGGAAAAATAAAGCAGAGATCAGGAAGATTATTTCTGTTGGCTAAATCTCGGATGCTGTTCTAACTATCAGCTAATCGGATAAATTAGCTATTGTTAACAGGTATTAGAGACCCAGGCTGGAGTCACGTACAGGTTCTATGGACAAGATATCACAGCAGCAGCTACCCACAGTGGGCTATGCTGGTGGCCAGAAGAGGAGATGGGGGCTTAGAAGGTGCTGTTCCTGGAGAGCAAGCCTGCTGGCGAAGATCATCCACTTCTAAGTGTTACATAAATACGTCCCGATCATTCTTCTCTGTCAAACTCTGCGCCAAACAACAAGGATTCAAAACATTTTCTGGATCCAAGGAGCTCTCAGGCTAGAAGGAGAAACAACACTTATATAACTAACTGCAGAACAACACAGGAAGTAGAAAGAACAGAGAAGTGTGTGAGTGAAAGGAGTAATTGTTTTTTCTAGGAAGGGTCAGAGAAAACCTCACAGAGCAGGTGATATCAGTAGGGCCTTAAATAACAAAAAAACAGGGAGGAAGGGAAATGATGACCATGTAGGAACAAAGGTGGGAAGTCCAGGGCACCCACGCAGGCCCAGGGAGTGGAGGCAGCAGAGTGCCGAGGTCACCATGGTGGTGTGGGGGCTGCAGGGGCCACGTGGTCCATCCCCGCTGGAAACTAAATGTCTGACCAAGAAGTGGACAATAGGGTGCAAGAGGGTGCTGGCATAATTTTTCAAGCCAGGAAGTACTTTAGAAATTGCCTTTGGCAGTAGGGATGAGACAAGAAAGAGGCTAGGGACAGGAAGACCAGGTAACGCCGGTGATCTGGGTGAAAGACAATGAGACCTTAACTATGGACAGAGAACAAGACATAGTGTGTAAGAGAGAGATCTGGGAGAGAAGTCTGAAGCATCACTGAAAGAATCTCATTGGAGATGAAGGCTACAGACAAAATGACTAACTCGGATAAAACGAGAGGATGGGGCAACCACACATGAAGAGGGAGAAGGCACAGTTTGAGGTTCCAGTCATAATAAATTTGGGCTCAGATATGCTGCATTTATGGGGCTTTTGTAATGTGTCGTGGGCAACTGGAATCACAGGTCTGAAGATCAGGTGAGGGGATAGTCGCACAGGTCTGGCCCTGTAGAAACGTAAGCTCCATAACTGTTTAGTTCAGGAGCACATCCCAAGCCTAGAACAGTGCTTGGCACATGTTAGGGGCTCAATAAATATTTGCTAAACAAATGAGTGCGTCTGATGCTCAGCAGCCTATGGGAGGCAGCAGAGTGCAGTGGGGGTGGGGAGATCACTCAGAGACGGCAGAGCAAGGATATGGTGGCTTCACAGGGGCATCATAGGAATACAGATGACATTTTCGATCAGTTTGCTGTGAAGAGGAGCGAAGAAGGACTGTACCTTGAGGTTTCTTTAAGACAGGCACAGTTGTACAGTGCATCCATCTACATCCGAACAGACAACAGAATTCTATTCAGATAGTTCCAATAAAGAGACTTAATGAAAGAACAGTTTATAGAGGTCCAGACACAGTTAAGAGGACCATAAAGAGTGGCATAGTACTGAAGCTGTGACAGCATCAGGGACGGATGACAGTGGGAAACCATTATTGTTCCCGGGTCTGGAATGGGAGGAAATAGTGTTACCAGAGTCCAGTGTGAGCTAAAGCCTTGGAACAAGGGCGATCAGGTGGGAGCTGCAGCTGTAGAAGGGCAAAGCCACTGCCAGACCATCGTGCCAAAGCAAGGAGTCAGTGGGGAAGAAAAATCCTGACGTATCCCTTCTCCTGCCTTCTGATCTCTTGCCAAAGCCTCCATAGATAGCAACTAACTGGAAACCAAAGGGCAAGGGCGTAAGTTGATGTAGGGCCCGGGGCCAGTCCCCTGAGGGACAGAGCAGGACAGGGAAGGGAGGAAAGGGTAGGTAGGGCAGGAGGAGAACTACCAACACATAGATAGAAGAAAAATAACCAGGAAAGCTGGAAAGCTTGCAGGTGCAAGAATGAGTGGACACAATTGCTGGAGTGAAGGGACCTAACCATAATATGGCAAAATACAGGCTTATAAAGACAAGAAGTTCAGGACAAGATAGATTTGGACAACACCAAGCCCATGACCACCCTGAATGCCCCTTCTCTAGGTGCCAGAAGTAAGTGCTACATTGAGATCGCCCTTCCTGTCTTCCAGGATGACACTGATGCTGTGAGTTTCAGGACTTGGCTCAGCTGGCTCATCCCGGGGCCACCTCCAGGTATATCCGTGGGAGCTCTCCTTCCTCCTGGTACTACCAACACCTGCTACCTCTCTGGAGCCAACAGATGCTGAATCTTTCTAGTGAGACAAGCAGAGACCTCCAGAAGTGTCGCTACCAACACAGGTCTTAAAGCTGAGTTTTTACTAGCACATCCAGCCCAAACAGCTGTCTGCGAAGTGCAGCCTGCCAGATACGAAAATAGCTTTCGTTGCTTTGGATCCCTTCACAAGAACACTAGAAAGTCACTGGGGCTGGGTGCAGTGGCTCATGCCTGTAATCTTAGCAGTCTGGGAGGCCGAGGCGTGCAGATTGCTCGAGGTCAGGAGTTAGAAACCAGCCTGAGCAAGAGCAAGACCCCGTCTCTACTATAAATAGAAAGAAATTAATTGGCCAACTAATATATATAGAAAAAAAAATTAGCCGGGTATGGTGGCACATGCCTGTAGTCCCAGCTACTTGGGAGGCTGAGGCAGCAGGATTGCTTGAGCCCAGGAGTTTGAGGTTGCTGTGAGCCAGGCTGACGCTACGGCACTCACTTTAGCCTGGGCAACAAAGCGAGACTCTGTCTCAAAACAACAACAACAACAAAAGAAAGTCACTGAATTTTAGGTAGGGAAGAACTGATGCTTAGGATGATTAAGAAACTTTAAGGGCATGACTCCAGAGCCCAACCTTGGAACCCCTTCTTTCAGACAAAAGATATTCACTGAGCATTTATTATGTGCCAAGTATAGTTCTAGACACTAGGAATTGAGAAATAAACAAGGCAGACAGATTCCCCACCCTCCTGGAGCTCACATTCTAGGTGGAGTGGACAAGAACACAAGCAAGTATAAATAGATAACGATCACCTCCAATAGAGGTAAGGCCATCTTCCCAGAGCCTTGTTGTACAGCTTTTGGACACTCTCCAATGCCGAGCTTCAAAAACCCATGATCACAACACAAAACCTTGCTGGTTAAGAAGGCAACACACCCACACAGCAGGTCTGTCTGCTGTGTTTGTGCTGCATCTTCCCACCAAGCACTTGAAATGTGTTAAATAATCATTGCCATTCCACTGCAAGTGCATTTCTCTTTTATTTTAATCCTATTATAGAATTTTTTGATGGCAACCTGCTGTTAGAGTACATCTAACTATGTTAAAGCTCCCCAGGCCCTGAGCATGAAAGAACCTCTTCAGAACACACGCTAGGACAGGTCTACCTTGTTAGCATGGAAATGAAAATAAAAAGCACTGCTTTGGGGCAAGGAGGAGGATGGGTATTCTAATATCAATGCCTAGGAGGTGATCTCTCCTTGTTCTCCCCTTCGTGCTCCAGGTGCTAGTGGCTTGATGGTGGCAAGGATTCTTTTCTGTATTCTATCCGGTGCCCGGTGCTTGGTGTTTAAGCCATGATGACTAGTAATATAACTTGCAACTCTTTAGCTAAAGGTCATCTCTGCTGCTCTTCTGCTCCAGTTGCTTTTTGGTACAAGGGAATCAGTCGTCAGTGTAACCTACAGGCTCACTCCTGAACTTTGGCAATGTTTCATTAACAAAGTGGAAATAGATGTCATTTCAACATGCAGGCGAACCTCCCCCTCCACCTGCAATTATGCAAATGGAGAGCAGCCCTGGCGTGGCACAAATCATTGCTTCCTAGAGGATATTGAGTTCATATTCCTTAAACAAAGTGACACTTGGGGGTTGCCACAAGAAGTTGCATTCTAATGCACTCTATTTCACTATTATATTAGTCTATAATTTCTATTTCACTGGAGAAAATAACAACACACAGGTAATACTTTATTGGCAGTAAAAATTAGAAAACACCCAAAGCACCTTGGCTTTCAGGGCCTCCATCGCTGTGATCAAGGGAACATATAATGATGCTGCAGATAAAATTAACAACTAAAGTCCACTTGGATAAGAGACATGCTTGCTCTTGTTTGTGGCGGTGACGGTCATTAACCACTCCTCACGTGTTCTGAGGTTCCTCGCTGATACATGATTTATCCCCTTGGAGAACACTATATAAAGCCATACTGAGTGAATCCTTCAACTCAGGGGTGATATATAAAATATTAGACATGAGCCAATCGTGATGAACACTGGCTGCACCAATGCATCTGTCAGGAGCAGGAGCCCTGCCTCAACCCACAGGAGGTTATTCTGCAAATGGGAGCGCCTACTCATTTAATAACAAGCTCTTCCTAAGTGCATCTTTGGGAATCAGGGGCCCTGAGCTAACTGTCAGTGATTCACAGAATAAAAACATATGCCTCCCACCCTCAAAGAGCTTAGAATCTAGTAAAGAATATAAAACACTCATAAAATATAATTTATACTGGCATAATTGTCCTAAGAGGGGTATGTACAAGGAGTCCTGGGTGCTGAGAGGAGGGAAATTATCCCTGGCTGGAGAAAAGAGTTGTATGCACCTTCATGGAAGAGGCTGTATATCAAATGGGGTTTGAAGGGTAGATGGGATTCAGACATGAACAGCTAAGGAAAAGAGCTTTACAAGGGGAAGGAAAAACTGAAGTGACGAACTCAAACATGAGAAATGATGGGGCAGATTCAGAGAACGATTCCGCATGTCTCTATCACAGGCCTCGTGAACCCTGGTAATAAGAGACACAACCGGGAAGGTAGATTGGGGTCACATCATAATAAGCCATGAACGCCAGAGTCAGGAACTGGGACTTGATTCTGTAGGACTTGGAGCACAGTCAAAAATTATTTCAGCAGGAGAGTAGCATGATCAGAGCTTCATCATCAATCAACTCAACATTATTTTAACCTTAACGGGTAATGGTGGCGGCAGGCTGACCCCAGAATGCCATGCTCAGCTGCAGAAGGTTGAACGCTGGGTTACACGTGCCTCTCGCACCTGAGCCTGGTGAAATAACTGCTTGTTCAGGCTGTCAGTCACCAACTTGCTCGGAGCACCCTCTGTGCAGGGACAAAGATGAACGCTTCTCTTACTTAGTGCTTAGCAGCAGGGTTTTGCTCTGCCCCACAGCTGTCATCCAAGACCAGGACAAAGAAAAGGCTTAAGATGATCGAGGGAGACATCTGTGGACCCGCCCATTTTTACTGTATATTTCTGTAAGCTTGGCTGACGATGCCGGTCAATGTTGATTTTTCTGCATGAAATAGAAAAGCAGAACTCTGTTGATTTTATGTTTTATGGCTGATCGATGGGGGTCAGAGCGAGGCCTTTGAGAGATGCTGAGTGGGAGGAATGGAGATGCTTTTGATGGCCTCGTTTGTGTTGTGTCTTCTTCTGGGAAAGAGGGAGGTCAAGGTGAGTCCTTCTTGCAGACTCACGTGGCTCAGGCAACGTCACCCCTGGGCTGCAGAGGCAATGGTGGGGGCGTTTCCAGCCAGGCCGAGCAAGGAGAGGTGACATTTAAGGGCTTTTGAAGAAACACTGCACTTTTGGCAAAGGGACCCCAAGCTGCACCTGCGTTTCTGCAGGCTCTTCACTTGCTTTTTATATCCTCGAAAGCTGTGTCTAGAATTGCTGAAAGGTGGAAAATCTGCACACCCCTTAGGCGTTAGAAAAGACAACAAGGACGAGGAAGAATCTGGTGAAAGCTCAAGAGACCAGGCTCTGCGGTAACCAGCTCTGCATAATTCTAGCCCTGGCCATGGTGCCTCTGGCCACACCTCTTGATCTTTATCTCTGCAATATTACCACAAATAATAGTGACCAATTATTAAACACCTTCCATACTAAATTCTCTGATTATGTATCATCACATTTAATCCTTGCAATAGCCTCTAAGGAAGTGATCATTGTCCTTATTTTACAAAAGAAATTGGAGTTTGACAGGTTAAGTAGCTGGCCCAAT
Source organism: Microcebus murinus (assembly GCF_040939455.1). Taxonomy (NCBI): domain Eukaryota; kingdom Metazoa; phylum Chordata; class Mammalia; order Primates; family Cheirogaleidae; genus Microcebus; species Microcebus murinus. The sequence goes on from NC_134116.1 coordinate 56,308,199, forward strand.
GTCACACAAAAATAAGCAACAGAAAAGATTTGAGCTTAAAATCTCATGCTCTTAATAATTTGCCATGCTGTCTCCTCTACCTCACTTTGCTTGCTCGTGTAATGGGGACAACCATTGTTAAGAATCAAAACCAAACTTCACAATAGGGGTAGACAGACCATATACACCATGAAGGGCTGGACAAATATTAAGACATCAGTGCTCTGAAGTCCACTCTGCCTCTGTTTTACTAAGAACATGCATGATTTAGATATGGATGTGCTTTCAAAAGCCAAAAATATGATGCTAAGTGAAGTGTTACCATTGTAAAGATTTTTTTTTCCTATAATATATAGCACACATCAGGGGCTACCCTGGGATCCGTGGGAGGCATCTGAGTGGGGAAAGAGGTTAAATGGGCCTCTTGAACAAAAGCAAGAGGAAAGAGACACGTACAGAGACACGTCTGCTCAATTTGACACTGCAGGAGGAGACGTGGTCCCTGACACAGCGTCGCTCTTCTCTCTTCCGCCAATTTAAGCTTTTTTTCCATTGTTCTGTTCCCACGCGGTTTGCATGTAAAAGCAGCACAGTGTGGACATCATTAAAAGTATTGTGACTGGAGGCTGAAATGAGACACTGATCGTCCTATTAAGCAACAGATTTCATAAACAAATGCAGTTCATTCTGCCTGCAGCCTGACATCGCTGTCTGAGGAGCACTGCTGAAAATAATTTATCTACTAGCATTCTGCTTAAAGTTTCAGATTCCAGAGAGCCCCACTAAGTAAAAAAAATAAAAAGACAAGCAAATGGTTTGCTGAAGCCACCCAGTGCTTAGCAAGCACCCCCCACCCGCATCACCCTCCACGCTCGGCCCCAGAAAGCCTCGGAGTGTCCCTGCCGCTGTTAAACCGCCGTGGCTACAAAGCCACCGGTGCAGCCAACCAGAGCTGCGGCCTCCCGAGAAATGACAGATTTAAAGGAAGAAATACTGCGCACTTGCTGGAGGCGAGTTATTTTAATATAATGCCGAGATGACAGCTCTCCACATTTAATCATCAGACTCCTGATTTTTTTGCTACGACATTAGAATTTCTCACAATTTGGGAAAATGTTTCTTTTCCATCCATGCCTGACAGTTGCATGTTTGCAAGAAGTGTCTGTAAACCTCTCCAATTATTTTTAATAAAATGTAAATGATTGCCTACATAAGCCTTCTCTTTTCCAACAGCCCCCGCCTGCGGCGAAGGGTGGCAAGTGGCTGTGCTTTCGGGCCAGGCCTCTAAGGCTTTGTTGTTCTCCTCGTGGTATTAACCTGCCACTTGGCAGGCTGGCCTCTCTCTTTGTCACCTGCATTATGACCATTTCTTTTTTAATAGTGTCTGTGATCAACAGCAGTCAGAGAGGCTGCATTTGGCTGTCTCTGCCTAAGTGGGCTAAAGCAGCGTGGCTGGTGCCCCGTCACAAGCCCAGCTCCATCCCAAGGTCTGGCAGCCATTACAATGGACATTTGCATCATTCGCTAGTTTCCTAATTCATGCAAGGTCCCTTAAGTTAAGTGAGTGCTGTTCTCACACCCGTTCCTTTTTTAACAGATGAGGAACTGGAATGGAGACATGTTATATCTTCATGAAAGACACACGGCACGATGGGACCACTGCCAGGACCCAGGCCCAGCGTGCAAGCTACTCCATTCATTTCTTCTTTCGGGAAACTTATCAGTAAGCATCGACTGTCTTGAGGCCCTAAGGAGGCAAAAATAAATAAAACATGGCTCCTTCTCTAGAGGCGTGAACAAGGTAATGGATAGACAAGTAAATACATAATTTCAGCACTACGCAAAAGGCAAAGCAAGCAGGCGAGCGCAAAGTGCCGAGGAAACATTTCCACGGCTGCGTCTGCCTGTGGGTTGGAGAGGGACTCAGAGAGGACAACTGCGGAGGCTTAGGTTGGAAAAGGAGGAAGGCCTCTGCCTGCAGACGGATGCAGCCTTGCAGACAAGGCAGGAGACATGAAAAAGTGGGGTGTGTTTCCAGACCAGGCAGTTTTAGAGTCCAGGCCCCTGGATGGAAAAAGTAAGCAGAAAGCAAGACTAGGGTCACAAGGTGGATGGCTTTAGTGGCCTTCTAACTATTGAGGGTCTAATACCTGCCCCAACACAGGCTGGAATACTTTTTTGTATGTCAGAAACCCTTCTCTCTCTGCCCCTGAGAAAGGGCAACTCAAAATATCTGGCCGGTGGGCAACACCAGCCCGTTGAGTGAGGTTCCCACATTGCCCCTGTGATAAACTTACCAGGGTGCCCTCCAAAGGACAAAGCAGGCCCTGAGACTGAAGACTTCACTTCTGGCACCTGACTAAATAGAAGAGAACTTTGCTTTTCTGCAAGGAATGTAGAGAAACTCAGTCTATTCCTGAACTGTTGAATAATTTCTCACTTGCCCGTTAGTGCTCAGCTCACCTTCATTCCCAGTCTTCTCTACTGGGCTTTGCCAAGCTGCTCCTTATTACCTGCAGCGTGGGTCTCTCAGAGGCAATGAGACCATTATTAGTACCCCTTCCCTGTCACCTGAAAGAGAAGTGTTAATATGCATCCCCGGAAGCCTGACGCACAGCAGCCACGGAACCGGTGCTGGAGTGCCCTGAGAACCACCACCTCCCTCTGATCTCATTGTCACCTATTTCTGAAGTGCAGAGCTGGGACTTGAGAAGTGGCGCTCTTGATAATAGCAGGAGGCGTCTTGCAGATCTGGGTTAGCTTCCTGATTGTACTCTGGGTAAATAATTAGCGCTTCTCTCCAGCGGCCTGTGCTCCAAATCTCCACTCACCAGGGACAACAAGCAGGGGGACGTTCGAGTCCTGCCAAGGATGTCCCTGGGGATGAGTAGCATTCCCTGTTCTCTCACCTGCTGTGTTTGCCACTGGGCCCCTCGCCCGGCACCATGACAGCGCTGATGGGATAGCTCACGTCAGCAGCGCCCACCGATCGCACGTGCGGGCTGCTGCTCTGTAAAGAGGTTGTCCGGCCCAGGCACTCGCCTGCTCCCCAGCAACGTACAAGATCCACTTCTGCAGCCACTAGCACTTGCGCTGTCTTTGCACCTCTCTCCCTTCCCTTTGGATGTGCTAAATTGAGATACAAATGAAGCTGAAAAGAACCCAAATTCTTTGACGGGGAATACACTTCGAAGGAGAAGGAAAGAAAATCTCTCGGGGTGACTATATTTACTCCACCGCAGCTCAGTCTAACCACCGCCGTACACCTCACCACAGGTTCCAAATGAAAATTTGTGAGGGCTATTGAACACACTGCGAGTTTTCAGAGCAGATCCGTGGAAAGTTCCTTAGCACAGCTGCCTGAGTAATTGTGACACATTAGAGAAGTGTGTGGTGTTCCGCAGCCCCCGGCCTCGCACTACCCTGGCCACTCGCCTGGGTGGTGGGCTAGCTGGGGGTTAGGATTCTGCACCACAGCCCATTAACACCAGCAGGGAAACGGCTGCCTGACAACCACATCCCGAGCTGGGCTTTGCAACTTAATCCTGTTTGGTTTAATGGATTTGTCTTCAGAATCAGAGGGGCGCGAACACAAAGGGGATGGAAACAGTGCTGCGGTGATGCGTAGAGCTGGCCCGGTGTGCCTATGGAGTGGGCCGTCTTCCTCTCCTATACCCACACATCCAGAGTGCTGAACTGCAGAGTGTGGACATCCTCCAGGGTCCTTCTCAGCCTGGAAGCAGCTAGAGTGTTTCCCGCCTCCCACCTCTGCTACATCCCATCCCCAGGACCACCCCCTTCCCCTCCCACATCGGGATCCAATTCAGCAAAGCTCCTAGGCATAAAAGAGATTGAAGGCATTTTAACCTATGCATTTTTTTCTTCAGCTCTTCATTTGACTACACATGTATAAATGTCCTTGTGCTTCCTAATTTACTCAGTGAAGGCCATGGCATGGAATAACAATAATTGTACAAAGTTAGCATCAATCCCAAGCTAACTATGTGCCAGGAACACACTAAGTGCACAACTTGTCATTGCTCTGTCATTCTTCATAATTACCTGGTGAACTAGCTATGGTTATTATGCTCATTTTACAGACTAGCAAACTGAGGCAGGAAGAGGAAATCATTAAGTAGACATTATTGACTGTAGGACTATATGCATTACTTTAAAAATATAATAATAATGATGGTAGTTACCAGAGTTGGAGAACTGGAAATTTCCTTCTGGAGCAGAGGAAAGATATCAAATTTTGGAATGAAACAGACCTGGGTTAAAATCCCAACCCCACTACATACCAGCTGTGAAATTTTACATCATTTTCTTAATGCATCTGGACTTCAAAATAATTGCACCTAAGGTTAGTTTTTGTAAGAATTGAAGATGAAAAAAAAATATGATGGATTTAGCGCAAAGTAGGCCCTTGACATAAGTATTTGCCACCTTTCTCTGCCCACTCACCTTAGTTCCACATCTCATGAACCACAATATTATCTGTTGAATTGCTTGTGGCAACCCCATGTCACCTTATACTTACTTTATATCTCATTACTAAGATGTATAAATGAAGTGGTGGTATGCCTACCCTCATCCCTACCCAGAAAAGGCATAAGGTAAGGTTGTGAATCACCAAAACACCTACAGTGATTATCTGTGCACAAAAAAGTACTTACAGAAGAAAGTCTTAATTAAGCAGAGCCCAATAGTTAGCTAGAATTTCTCTTCTCTCAATCTAAAGAATTATAAAACAAGAACCATGAAACAGTCTTAAAATAGAATGAGCTAACCTATAAGGTAATGAGCTCCCTTCCAATGGATATATTCAAGCAAAGGCTGGACAACCAGCTGTGAGAGAGGTTATAAAGGGGATTAATGTATGGGCGAAAGATTCAATAAAATCAGAGATTTTTCACATTGTTTTGAGCAGCAGAACATAAAAGAAATAATAGCAGAGCTACTTCAGGGTGAAGAGAGGTGGGAAGCTCTGATCCCTCCACGAAGGCACTAAGGAATCCTTGTAAAGTCTTAGGACTCCACAAAACACTGTATAAACAACTGACCTAGCTGATCTCTAAGATTCTGTAATTCTGTTACTCTAATTCCATCAGGAATTAAGCCAATAAGAAAAACCAACACTTGAGTGATATGTTGCAGTGTGCAAAGTCTTCCCGTGTGTGCACATTATCTTGCAGAGCATGTTACTATGTGAGTTCAGACTGATGCACACTGTGTGGTTTACGGTTCCATACACTTGGTAGCCCAAATAAGGTGAGCATGAAATGATTAAACTACAACAACGGAGAAGGATTCTGGGGGTTTGAAGGAAGGCGCTGAAGATGGGACAAAATAAATATTAGCATCCTCTGCCTTCTGCACAGAAGCAGGGTTGTTTCCAAGTGCTACCCTTTGAGACAAAGCAAATAATGGCTTTTACATTCTCTACCAGTTCTGGGGCCCAAATGAGGAAAACAGCCCAGGAAAAAAAATATAAGAATGTAGAAGCCATTTTTTGGCAATAAACATCTGCACCTAGAATTTTGCAGTATGTACTCTTTGGAAGAGTGATGACCTAAAGTCTAGTATTATAAACAAATCTGTGCAATAACAAATCTTAATGGCAATGTGGCAAGAGTTATAGCAATGTGCTTCATGGAAACTCGCATTTGAAGTGGACATTTTGTGCAACTACCAACAGATAGACTGAGATTTGTTTGTGATTTGTAAATTAGCTCTTAGTAGTTATATAGGGAACTTCTCTTTCCTGTAAACATAGGCCTAGTTTTGTGAACTGTATTAATCAAAGTTCTTAATTGAAAATTGAAACTACATTATCCAGTAAATTTAAAGAAAAATAAATTTAATGTAGAACATTCTGAAATATACTACAGGTAAACAGATGATTCTAGAATGAGGTTTCAAAATGATTCTCAAAAATCAGAACCCAGAACTGGGCCATCAAGGGAACTTCTGCCACAGTAACTCAGTCCTGAACCTCTGCTTTGATCTGTGACAGCAAAATAGATTGGTTCCAAATGAAAGCTTCACATGTGTGCATCAAATTAGTGGAACCTCAGCATGGACAGAGCACCAGCTGTGAGCAGGGGCCTGGGAGATGTGATTGTTAGAGTTCCATCCTCTTCAGGACAAGAAGGCAGTTCTAGAAGGGAGTTAGAACAGGTGTAGAAGAAGTCAATCCATACAGTCCTCCACTGAACCAAGACAAAAAATAAAACAAAGAGTATTTGAACAAGACCAAAAAAATTACAATTCTCATAGCCATATTGAGATGAGAGTTCCACTTGTCAATTACTGAAAAGGAACTGGAATGAACACGATCGCTTGTATCCAGTTTGCTGTATTTTATGTGTTTGCTCAAATCTTGATCATACATGAAATAATGTACTCTAGAATGTAGGTTTATTCATTCTCATCTGGTCCTTTTGCTGTCGTTGTAAGATCCTGAACTGAAAGAGTCCCCAGATGGAGGCAGCTTGATGAGTTTGAGAAGATGAGGGTATTAGAGTCAGAAAGACCAACTTCTGAGTCCTGGCTTCAGAACTTGAATAACCTAGGGAAAGTTTGTTATTAAATCTCTTGACATTTCTATTTCCCCTCTATAAAAATGAAAATGTTGCTACCCACCTGTCAAAGTCACTGTGATTACTGAGTGAGATCTTGTGAATAGTTTTTAAAACAGCCTGGCACAGAGCAGGTTCCTCATGAATGTTTGGTTGTTTTCCTCCATCCTTGCTTTTATCATTTAACCAAAGAATTCCAAACTAAAAGTTGTACAAAAATTCTGTCCCCAAGTAAAGCAACATGGTAAATAGTACCCCTTAGGAAATCATACCTGAATTAAGCGTCTTCCTGGCTGAATGTGTTCCTAACAGAAAAACAACTATTTATGTCCACAGTGAACACCTTAAGACAGTTTGAGATCTTTAGGCAGCAAAAAGCTTTCAAGTAACCTTTTTCTGATACTTACTAAAATGGCAAAGTGGCCCTGTAAAAATTTAGTAAGAGTTCCAACAAGAGCATGGGAGCAAGCAGTAGGGCAGAGTAGAAGTACAAAGGGTTTAGTTGGGGAATTGCACCTGTGCAAGACAACAGGGAAACAAAAGCAGGTTAGGGCAGGAAAAGCTTTCAGTCCATGATGTAGATGTGGGCCTTCTTCAGTGAAAGGGGACAGGAAGGCAACTTGGGTAGTGAGAGCCTCAGACCATGGTGCAATCACTCCTAACAAAGTCTCCACCAACCCCTCTGACAAAGCCTTGGTCCACAGAAATTCCAGAACAAGAATTTCCTGTTAGAGGGACATTTCCTGTTAGAGGTGCCCTGCCTTAGGTGGAATTAAACCCTGGTACGTCCCCTTGGTTCAGGGCTGCCCAGGAAGAGTTGGCCTCACGTTACAAGCTGAAGGGAACCCTGATGACACCAACGATGAAAGTTGCTCTGCTAACTGCAGTTAATAGGGCAAGTTCTTTCCTAAAGAGCAATCTAAGTGGCCCATCTCCCTGACTGCCACAGTTTAAGAGCAATTGAAAATGAATTATTCAAATAGCATCCTATTCAAACATTATCATATAAAAACTGAAAGATTTATTATAATTAGAAGTTGTTGATTTCTTCATCCAATAAATATTGTAATGAGTATTTACTCTGTGCCAGGCTCTAGTCTGGGAACCAGGGTTATGACAAGGATTAAGAATGATAAGGTCCCTGCTGTCATGAAGATTATGTTTTTGTGAAGAAGAAGCAGAAAAACAAACAAACAGTGCTATGTGAAATTATAATAAGGTGATGTGATAAGTAGTGACTGTGTGAATACTTTCAGTTAGATAACTTTAAATTCAATGGTGAATGAGGCCTTCCTGAAAAGGTGATATTGGAATAAGGAATGGATGCCAACCATGCAAAATTCTTGGGAAGCTTATTCTAAGCAGAGCTAACAGCTGATGCAAATTCCTAAGGTGAGAATAAGCATAGACAGAAGAATCTAAAGCTTCTTGGATCCAAGTGGGCAGAGGAATTTAAATTAAAACCAAGAATAACATCTAGATGGGCTTCGGTACTGGGAAGATGATGGCTCCATTATTGAAATGGGAAAAACTAACAGGTTCAATGGAGGGGAATCAAGAATTCTATTTTGGAAATATAATAGGTCAGATATGTATTAGACACTCAAAAGCATAAATGATACAAGATGTGGGAAGAGTAAGGAAGGAAGATGGGCAAGAAGTGGAAATTAACTTTGCCCTGGTTTCTTTTTTTTTCTTCCCTTTCTTCCTTCCTTCCTCCCTCCCTCCCTCTCTTTTAACCATGTTTATAGTAAAAGGCTTGGGGTGGAGCATAAAACTCTAGAACCATACACCAAGTGGCTCTAGAATATACTCTGCACTGCAAGCCAGAGCTATTCCTATAGATACAGACGCTACCAGGAGATGGTCTGTGTGCTTAGTTGAAGGCTTAAAGTCTACTGAGTCTTCCTAAAGCTATTCCAGTTCTTCAGAATGCAGTTTCATGGGAGGAAAATGTCAACTCCATGGCTGCTAAACCTGTGGCATCCACCTATTGGGACAGCCACTAATCCTATGAGTCCATGAGGCAAAGTTGGTTATCAGGTTCAAATACCAGCTGTATCTTTTTCCTTCATGAAAAAGTGGAGTGAAGCCAGCTCAGAAGGCTCATCAGCCACATCCCTTCCCATTGCTCCTGCATGTAATCAAGTAGTGTGCTTTAGGACTATCGCCTAACCCTTGAAATTATGATGAAGAAGTGTGCAGGTGTCCATAAACAGGTAACCCTGAACTCATCACTTAGAACATGGAAATCTGCCTATGAATTGACTGGGGGATATGTTTTTGTCACTAAGAAAAAATTATATGCTATTTTTGGAGATAAGGTATCCGGAGTTTGCAGCATTCCCCACCTCCCCCTTCTTTTATGCCCATTTTCATGATGTGAGTGCATATGCATGAGGAGCCCATAATGGAAGCCACTGATGAATGGAGATTGGTGCTTCTAAAGTGTATCATCTCCAAGAAGCTCTGAATTCAATTTTCCCCAATACATGGGGAAAGCCTTTGAGGATTGAAAGAAAAGATGCATGTGTGCAGATATAAAGGATGGGTAGAAATAAAAATACTGTGTTTATTCCACTCTAACAGAATAGTTTGACCAGCTTGTTGACATACATAAACCCCACTAGCATGAAAGACATCTAACTCTGTGGTTATCTGTGGTCGATTTGAAGTTATTCATAAAACCACATCAGTCCAACCGATGGCCAGACTTCTCCTTTCAACAGCAATATTCCAGGTTTCTTTTCAGTCCTTTTCTAAGATCTGAGTTTCTTAAACTCCTATCTGCTCAAGTTACCCATGACAGAGGATTATTAATTCTGACCCCTTTACAATTTGGAACTTCAATGAAGTCTTCTCATTTGTTACCTCTTTAACCCAGCACAGATTTGACACCTCTCAGATTAATTTTAGTGATGAATCTGATTTCAAAGAACATTCATCCAAAGTTGAACCCATGCACCTGCTAATGTATTTCAGTACTTTTACTAATAGCTTTAGAGAGGTTTTTAATTTATATTTCACTGTATATTAAGATATCCTCCTTCAGTTAGCCTGCCTCTCTGTAAGAACATTTTTCATATTTCAGATTAGGACACCAAACACTAGAACTAAATGGATGAGATCATTTTAAATATTATGCAGATACCCACGCAGGTCAGGTATTTTAATATTTTCTCATCTCTAATTTATTTCTGTACTTGTTGAATGTGGCTTCTCATGTGTCCTTTTAAGTACCTTCTTAATTTTAATGACAGTTTTGAAAATTATTTGAGTATGTTCTGTGTGTAGAAGTTTTAATATAATGGAAAAAGGCCATGGGGGTAATGAAGTAGAAACTATTCTAGTTTGAAGTTTCTAGCACAATAAGAACACATAATACTGCTATCAGTATGTTCACTGACCTTGGGCAAATCACTTAACCTGTATGTAAAATGGGTCAGTTGATGCCCATCTCATCATCAGCCACCCAGCTCTCCCAAGACAAACCTCACAGTTACCGTCTACCCTGTGTTCTCCCGCATCTAATCTGTCTCTAACTTCTCTTGTCTCCATTGTTTGCTCAGCTTCTGCCCCCATCACTTCATCCCCACAAGTCCCTTTTCTAGCTCAAGCCTCTATCATCCTTCATCCTGATGGCTGCTACAGATTCCTAGTTGGTCTTCCTGCCAACTATCTTCTAAAATCCACAGTTTCCTCTAAGATGCAGAACTGATCATACAATTCACCTTCCAACAAACAAAGCCACCCTTGGCAGCCCCTTCCCTACAAGAGTCAGTTAAGTACAATAATTGTTTCTTGAATATCTCTCAAATGCCAGGAACTCCTCAGTTAGACAATGAGACACCTTCAAAAGCTACTGGCTGGACCAGAGTAGGGAATCAGATGCACAGGACGCGGGGCAAACACACCATGACCAAGTATTCATTTTCATTTAATTATATGCATTCAGGAATTTTTTTAAGCTGGCAAAAGTAAGAGAAAGATAATGGTGAATTAATAAGGGCGCCTGAGTAACAGTGGAAGGGATCAAGTCAGAAAAGGAAATGGAACGACAAATATGTCCCCTTTAGGCCTAGAGGATGACTTTAAGCCCTATTGAGGGAAGAGTGTAGGACAAGCTGAAGAGTATTCAAGAGAGTCTGTAAGATTCTTGTCTAGAGAATATAACCTCATGGAGATAGTCTCTTTCTCTCCCCCCCCATGCCCCCATCCCCTTCTCTCCTGACACACACACACACACACACACACACACACACACACACACACTGACACAACAGAATAGAGGACAGTCTAATCTATCCCCACTGCCCCATTCCCAGTCATAGATTATAGAACATATCTGGCACCTTGAGAGTTGAAGGTGACCACCATCCAGGGTACCCTGGGCTAGGCAGAAAATGTTCTGGTGTCGGCCACAGTCAGCAGTGACAAGCTCAAGAAACCTCAATGCACCAGGGCAGAAGAATGGGAGCAATTGATTCTGATTCCAGGTAAAACAGATGCCTGGTGAGGGGGAGTTCCCAGATGTACCTGGGGCACACTTTGAGCATGGGGTACCCTGAAGGATTAGATAGCAGAACAGCCACCAGCATCAGCACATCGAATGCTAGCATGACCCCATTACACTCACCAGCAGGTAAGACCTGGGACCTTCCCATGGCAGACTCATCTCCCTCTGCACTCCATCACCAGCCCTTGTGGATAACTTGTGTCCCTTGTACATGGAGCCCTGTGCTTGCATGCTTCTTGGGTCTTTTCCTAGAGCAGCTTTCCCTTCCCTGCCTGAATGGTAATCTTCTCCTCATGCTACAAGGCTTACCTCCTTTGTCAGCTCCTCTGTTACCCTTCTCTCCATCCCTGTTATCACCCCTCCCAAATTCTCTTCAGGCAGAATCAATCACTCTGCCTGCTGTGCCCCTAGCATTTGGTACACACATTGCACTTTCCAGTTATATTCCTAGTCCCGCTTATGGGGCTATTCTCCCAGTAAGCTGAAAAGGCAGAGACCAGGCTAACTTAGATTTATGGAAACTGAGCAGCTCAGGGCCTGGCCACATGCCACCTCCAGCTCTCCCTGCTCTCTTCCTGACCCCACAGGCCTGGGGTAAGCACCTCTCCTGTTGCCTTTCATGCTTTCTGTAGGTTTATTTCTATGAGAACACTTAGTACACTTGCCTATCTCCTCCACAAAACTGTTAGGTCCCCAGTGCCCAGACACTGGTTGTCACATGACAGGCACTCAGTGGCTATGGAATGAATGAACTCGTGGAACAACTAACTGATAGAACAAATTAACAAAAAGTGTAGAAAAAAAGAGTATTTGCCATTTTTCTTCTTGGCAAGAGTTCCTGTAAGCATTCATAAGTGACTAGTAAAATTCTAATGAGAAAAAGATGATTTGTTGAAAATAAATCTCTCTCATTCTTTTTTAAACCAAAATCAAATGCCAGCTATATGGTTTTGTCTGTGTGATTTTAGGAAAGTTACTTTTCCTTCTGAGGCTCACCTTCTTTATCTGTGAAGCGAGAAGTTTCAACCATTAGCTAGAATTTATTGAGTAATCACTCTGTAAAAAGAACTGTGTTAACCACTTTACTTGCATTGTCTCATTCAATCCTCAGTAACCCCATGGAGTAGACAGTGAATTCCATACCCCAGAATTGAAGTGATCTATTCATGGTCACACAGCTAATAAAGACCTAGAGACTGAGCGTAGGTATACCTGATCCCAAAATCTGAATGCTCAAACTCTCCCCCTACCTCCTTTAAGATGTCTTCCGTTTCCAAAATTCATGAATGTTAAGAAATATCTATGGCTCTGAACATCATGCACCAGACTGGTTGTCTCTTTCCTCACTCCTCAGCTGTATAAGTTTGTGAAGACAAGGTACCACATTGCATTACATTTGTAAAGTACTATGCATGCAGTATTTTGTAACACTAGTGTCACATATGTAATGTCAAAGATTCTAATCTTATCTTTTGAACAGTGCACTTTAGAACTGCCTGCACACATCCAAAATGGCTAAATAACAAGGGAATAGGTGGAAGCAACCCAAGTATCCATCAATAGATGAATTGATAAACTAAAGGTGGTATTAATCATAATGGAACATTATTCAGCCTTTAAAAGGAAAGGAATTCGGACCCATGTGACAGTGTGGATGAATCTTGAGAGCATTGTGCTAAGTGAAATAAGCTAGTAAATAAATAAAGACAAATACTGTATGATTCCACTTATATGAGGTACTTGGAGAAGTCAAATTCATCCAGACGGAAAGTGAGGGAAGGGGAATGGGAAGGTGTTGTTTAACGAATACAGAGATTCAACTTTTCAAGACAAAAAGAGCTCAGGAGATTGGTTGCACAACAACGTGAATGTACTTAACTCTATGAACTGTGTACTTAAAAATAGTTAAGAGAATAATTGCGCATTTTCCCATGATTAAAACGAAACTGAGTACATCAATTACTAAAATGCTTGGGGGGATGTGGGTTGCATGGAGTGGAACAAAAGCCACCTCTGAAATTCCAATCATTGTCGTGTAGCAGAGAGCTGAGCTGTCACTTGGCAGAGCTGTGAAGGCCTGGACAAGGGACAGTTGCGTTCGGATGGGCAGGGACAGGTGCTCTTCTGATCCTGTGCAGTGTGAGTCTGGACAGGTGCAGGAGCAACAGGAAGGCCAGAAAGAAGAGGGACATTGTTTTCCTAAGTATTTTGTTAAATTAAGAATTAATCAGCCATTTTGGCACCATGTACACATGATCCGAAAAAATTAATTGGTTCAAGAACTAGGTTTTCTTTCTACTTTTCTACTTTTCTCAGTAACTGATGAGATGTCTGATCCTGAGTAAGCCACTTAACCTCTCTGCATCTTTATTTCTCCCAGGAAAATAGGAGGGGGCAAGAGATAATAGGAGATGATGGCATCTAATTTTTCTCCCAATCATATTAATAAAATCTTGATCCTATGCCGAATTACAAGATTTCTACTCCCCTCCCACCATCTAACCAGCCCCACCAACACACATAATGTAATTTAACTTAGCTTTCCTTTTTTCAGTGTTTTAAATTTTCCTCAAGCAACTTATCTCATTAAATAGAAAATATTTTTCTACATTGTGGGTGTGTATTTTTTTTTTTTTGCCTAAGACACAATCTCTTTTTTAATACAACCACACACTTTGTTTCAATTTAAATGATAAAGGAAAACACCAAATTATCTCCTTCCTCCTATTCCCCTTGCTCAAAAGTCACCAACTATTTCATTACCCTGGAGACTTTCTTCAAGAAAAACAAGGAAAGTGATAAGGTGAAATGTTTTCTTTTTAGATTCTTTTTCAACTTGAAAGGAAATAAATTGGACTAAGACAGCCTTTCACTTCTGGAAGCTTCTGTTTTAAACATCTTGCAACAGAAAAAAACAATAAAAGTCTTCAGACAAAGAATGGAAGTCAACTATTTTATAGTAATAATGATCTAGTAGGCAACAGACTATAAGAGTAGGAGAATTGAGTTTTAACTTCTTAGTTTCTTACTTTTCCTCTGTTAAAAAAAAAATGGCCATAACCAGAGTTGGTACCCAGCTGTTACGCATGGGTACAGCTGTATCTGTTGTGCATGGCTGGCTCCCTTTCTGATTGATCAAGCAGCCTTTCTGATTGGTTAGGCACTGTTCTGATTGATCAGGTGGCTGTTCTGATTGATTGGAACCCATGCTATACAGTTGTCAAATATTTTATTATCGCCCCTGCCTATAACTCAACAACAGAAAAACTGTCGTTTCTGACTTGGTTAGTTGGCTTAAGTAACAGAATGATACACGATGAGTCACAGAAATGAAGAGAAGAAGAAAAAGGAAGAGAGGGCTCAGGGCAATTGCTGCTAGCTATTTTAAACCTCTCACATACAGATTACATGAGATTTTGCAATTAACATGCTTTGTAAGCTACTACACCTAGAACTCTATTCCTTAGACAAATAAAATGAATTAAACAATACCTTGTTCTCATTCTGTTTACACTGCAATTTATTATATTTGAACTAGTAGACCTGGTTATCAACAAACCTAAACAGTAGAATGCTAGGGATAGCATAAACCTCTCTTCTGTAAGTAAATTAAGTGTCCCTGATTTTTAAGTATCATTTTCCAGGACTTGATTGAAATTTTTAGGGTCTTGGAAGAATAATTTATTACCTGGAAAACCATGTTTATTCACCTCCCATGGATAAATAGTTTGCATTTAGGAAGTAGTGTGGGTTGTTCATCAAATGATCTGACTAATGTTCCCCTCACTTTGCTTGAAAGAGTTCTCATAATTATGCAAATATCAACTCTGACATGTTGGTTAACCTGTAAGAAAGAGTCTTCTATAACTGCTAAACTTCTATTGACTTCCCTAACTCACAAATCTGAAAATTTATCATTATTTCGTAATGTATATATGACTTTTAAAAGATTACCAAAGGACAGTATAGTGAATGAATAGATGAGAAAGGCCATGTATGAGGTTAATACGCCCCCAAGAAAAAAATAGATCTAATAAAATCCCATATTTTTGTTATAAATAAAACAGAAGTGAAAAGAGGGGAACATAATCAACTACATAGTTCATTTTGTCTATTTGATAAAATTACACTGGCTGATTAGAAGAAGCACCATCCTTGGTACTGAAGCTAGAAAGAAATTCTTCTTTGGATCCTTTTTAAAAAATTGCATTGTGCAAGGCAGGCAGATTGTTCAAGGTCAGAAGTTCGAAACTAGCCTGAACAAGAGCGAGACCCCGTCTCTACTATAAATAGAAAGAAATTAATTGGCCAACTAATATATATAGAAAAAATTAGCCGGGCATGGTGGTGCATGCCTGTAGTCCCAGCTACTCGGGAGGCTGAGGCAGGAGGACTGCTTAAGCCCAGGAGTTTGAGGTTACTGTGAGCTAGGCTGATGCCAGGGCACTCACTCTAGCCTAGGCAACAAAGCCAGATTCTATCTCAAAAAAAAAAAAAAAAAAATTGCATTGTGCACCTGAACAACATTCTCAAAATAAAAACTTGGGTTGCTTGAACTATGAGGGGCTGTTGCTTGAATTATGTAACTTGCATTAGACCAATCTTCCTACTAAGAGCAATTTTTAAAAAATGGATAAAATGCAAAAAAAACTAGATCAACCACATTAAGATTCTGAACAAAAAAGAACTATAGGGAAGTGAGTTGCAATTTTCTACTATGATCCCCCTGAAATCTTTGCTGATTTCTAAATTTCTCATAATAAGAAGCTAAGCATACAGCAACATTTAAATCAGGGCTGAATATAGACAAGGCTTGCCAAGTGCAGTTCCTCTGGTGCAGCCCCTTGAGTACAGCTCCTCTCAGTCTGAAGACCTGTGGCCTAAAGCCACAAATTATCTGCCCCACACAGTAGTCCTAGGATATTATAATGAAAAAAGACACTGCCATTCCAAGGGGGGTGGGGCACAGGTAAAAGTGGAGAGATATCGGGACATGCATCACATGGCAGTCACTGATCCAAAGCAATTCTGAAATCTAGTTGGGCAAATATTGCCAGTTCCTTGGTTAGGGCTTGGTTCTGGGAGTTGTTTTCCATGGATTTTATTTCCACCCTCTGGAATGTTGTCTCCTCCCTTTCGGTTATTCATTCCAAACTTCCTTTACCATAACAAATGGTCCAGTTACTTGCAGCTAAGTAACTGTCTCAGCCTGATTCTTGCCTATATAATATCAGGGACCTGGAGGCCTCTATTCATTTTGAACTGATTCTGTCCCTTTTTTGTCCAAGCTTATGGTGCTTCTGTCAATACAATTCTACTAAAGATTTTATGGGTTTCCTACGAATAGTAGTGGGACTCACTCCAACAGACAAAAGCTTCAATCAGAAATCTCTTTGATATAGGCCCCAGTTCTCCTTGTGCTAAAAGTGAGGGTTGCCGAGAAATAACACCCTCAAGATTCCTAGAAAACTTTTTGTCTAGTTCAAGGGGTCTGTAAGGCACACCCTTAAATCTTTCTGAAATCTTAACAATTTGTCTTACAGTTGCACCCTTGAAATAATCTTTATTCTGACATTAGATGTCGTATTGACAGCCTTTGCAGTATGAAGTGGCTGGGAATAAGATACCATGTTTTTTATACTTAGTAAACCCTGATTCCTTTATATCTTCTCTAATTTCTGCTTTAACTTAGAAAACCTTCTCCTTAGCACCTCTCTCTCCCCCTCTCTGTCCCTTCCTCCCCCCCTCTCTCTCTCTTTCCCCCCTCCCTCCCCAGTATAATACATTATTATACATGGCTAAAAATAACCAGTTATCCTTTTGACATTCTATCTGGCAATCTCCTTACACAGTTTCACTATTCCATGAGGTACATTTTCTATTATTCATCTTATCTCAGACAACAGTTATCCTAAATTCTTTGACACTATATACCATGGGTTTTCTTACCTCCAGCCTCTAATAGTAACCTCTTCACTGTCCTTCAAGTTTGCATCATCAATTCCCTGAGGATCTTCCAGCCTCCTCCTTCCCCCGATCCAAAAGCTGAAGCCACATGTATTAAGGTGTAGTTATTATACAACCACATCCTACTTCTAGACATTATTTTCTGTTCTGTTTATCTATTACTGTGTAATAACTATACAATAACTTAGTGTCTTAAAACAATTTATTAGTACCTCTCATAGTTCCATGGATTAACCAACTTCAGCTACACAGTTCTTACTTGGGTCTGTGATGCAGGTACAGTCAACAGTTTACAAGGTTGTGGTCATCTGAAAGCTTGACTAGGCTAGACTTCCAAAATGGCTCAATCTTACATCAAGCACCTCAGATTCATTATCTCTCTCTGTCTCTCTCCCTCCTTCCCTCCTTCCCTCCCTCCCTCTCTCTCTCTCTCTCCCTTTTCCTTCTCTCCCTTTCTTTCTTTCTCCCCAATGTAAACATATCTTCTAGGATCTTCCAGGGCTGCTCTGGAAGAAGATCGTCTTATAGCACAGTAGTCTCAGAGTAGTTCCATTTCTTAACAGTTAATTTCCAAAGGAATCATCCCAAGAATGAGTGTTCTAAGAGGTCTTGCCAGCAAGAAGACTTCTTATGCTTGGATGTAAGAAGCCAGGCTGTGCCAAAGCTGACATACTCTATTAGACAAAAGTGAGTCACAGGCCTATCCTAGGTTAGAGAGGCACAACATAAGGGCATAAATACTATGAGGTATAACTCATTAGAGGGACATCTTTGGAGACTATCCAACATAGTAAAAACATTGAAAAATAAACACAGAGGAAACCCTGGAAAGCAGTCAAAAAAATATGAAACATTACCTTTAAAAAGCAACAATAAAAGTGACACTGACTTTTCAAAAATAAAGTAATTTCTTCCAAAATATAATAGAATAGCATATCAAGGTGCTGAAAGAAAATAACTGCCAACCTAGAAATCTATATCTAATAAAAATAGCTTACAAAGAAATCTAAAAAGATATTTTGCAATAGCATCAAAGAACATCAAATCCTAGAATTCAATCTAAAGAAATATATTAAAGACCTCTACACTGATGAGAGATATTTTTAAAATCCTGCAAATTTAATACAATCAAAATCAAAATTCAAGCCAATACTTTTACAAAATTCTCCAATTATGAAAATAAAGAGTCAAAAATAAATGGGATAATTCAGAAAAAGAACAAAGCTGGAGTCTTTTATATATCTTATATCAAGACCTATTATAGAGTCAGCGTGGTAATGATGCCAGAATAGACACACTGACCCATGGAACAGAACAGAGACCTCAGAAACAGAACCCACATACAAAGTCACTTGATAAATAATAATGACAAAACTGCCACTCAATAGGGAAAAGTTTATCCTTTTAATAACTAGTGCTGAGTCTGTTAGATACCTATATGGGGAAATAATGTAACTTGAGCTCTGTTATGGATTGAATTGTGTTCTCCCAAATTTCATATGTTGAAGTCCTAACCCCCAATGTGACCATATTTGGAAAGATGATCTTTAAGGAGATAATTAAGGTTAAATGAGCTCATAAGGATAGAGCCCTAATCTAATAGGACTGATTTCCTTATAAGAAAGAAGTTGACATTAGAAGTTCTGCGCACAGAGAGGAAAGGCTCTATGAGAACACAGTAAGAAGGTAGCCATCGGCACGCCAAGGAGAGAGGAGAAAGCAACACTACCAGCCTCTAAAACTGTGAAAACATAAATTCCTGTGTGTAAGCCACCCAGTCTGTGTTGTTTCATTATGGCAGCCATAGCAAACTAATAGAGACTTTTGCACTGCGAAGTACCGTGCTGCTAAAACAAACACCTAAAAGTGTAGAAGTGGTTTTGGAACTGGGTAGCAGGTAGAGGCTGGAAGAGTTTTGAGACACATTGGTGGGAATATGGACCTTAAAGGTGACTCTAGAGAGGTCTCAAAGTAAATAAAGAATTTGCTGCTGGACTGTAGAGAAAATCCAGTTGTTATAAAAGGCAAAAAATTTGGCTGAATTGTTTTCTAGTGTTTTGTAGAAGGTATAACTTTGAGAGAAATAAAAGTGGATGGTTAGTTGAAGAGATTTTTAAGCTAAGTGTTGAGGTATTGTCAGAATCCCAAGTTTCAGCACCAAAGATGTCAGGGTGGGAGTCTGCCCTCAGTTCTTGGTGTGCTCTTGGCTGATGAATGACCAGACACACCAAAGCAACAAGTCCAGACTATAATCCCAGTCCTCTGGCTCCTTTCTTGGAAAAATCACCAGCAAGGCCAATACAACGTAGTAACCTCAGGCAGAGAGTGGTTTCACGAGAGCAGCTTTTTATTGTAGAATAAAATGTCTGTCTCTGCAAGCAGAGAGAGACAGACCAAGTCACTCACTCACTGACCCACTCACTTTGTTACTACTGACTTCTCGGATCATTTCCTTTTATTAGCCAGTCTGGATGCAGGCTCTTAGGAGGTGGAGGATATTGTCAAATGATCAACAGGTGTCCTCAAATTCCATCTTCGTATATGAGCTCCCTCTAAGAAAGCCCACCTGGGCTGGGGGAAGGTGGGGGGAGCTTGAACCTCAATGCAAGTTCAAGCTAATGGCATATCAATTACCCCTAGGTACTCTAGGTCACTTTCTAAATCCTATTATTCCTGACCTAAGGAATTCCCAGATTAATAAGGCATTCCCTCCTTCCCCAGGTGTAGCAGTTGCTCAGGATAGGATTAAGGGCGGGGCAACACCAAAATGCAGTGCCTGCCCTTATTCTTCTTCCCAGGTGGAGCAATTGCTCCAAACAACACCAAAGCAGGGAACCTTTTCCCCAGAAGAGATGGAGATCCTAACTATCTACCTAACAGTATAGCCTCGTTTCTCCTGACTGCTTAATATTGAATAGTAAAATGTGAGAGGAAAAAGATATACTGAAAGAACTGTTAGATAATAAGGAACCAGAACTTGAAGATTTGGAAAATTGTCAGCCTATCTATGTTACAAAACGGTATAATGCATGCTCTGAGGAAAACACCAAGGGTGTGGCTAAATAGAGAGATTATCCATGAATCCAAGTATCCATTCTAGCAGAAACCAGGAATAGAGATGGATTGTATCAGAAGCAACACTGCCAGCTTGGACTAAAAGGGACAAAGATGGGACAAGATGCAGGAAGGCTGCTAGACTTCTGAGATTCCATAGAATGGGAAAATAAAGCTATTTGTTTGGGAACATGCATCATCCTTCAAAAAAGAGGATGGTTAACCCTGAAGGCAATTCAGAGATTGGCAGGGATGCCACTCCCACCACAGGCCCCAGGAGCAAAGCTGTCTCCTCTTTGGTGTCAAGGGACAGGTTGCCACGACCCTGCTCCTCAAGGGCAAGGCTGCCACCCAGAGCCACCCAGTTGGATGGCTGCCTGGGGTCATGGAGGTGGCACTGCCACCCCAGTGCACCCAGAAGGCAGAGCTTCAAACCGAAGAGGATTGTTCTCTCTGGACCTAATGGAATTTGTATTCTGGATTTTGGACTTGTTTGGAACCCATCACCCCTTTCTTCTTTCTGATTTCTCCCTTTTGGAATGGGCATGTCTATTCCATGCCAGTCCCACCATAGTATTTGAGAAGCACAGAATTTGCCTGATCTCCTAGGTTCATAGCTAGATAGGAATTTTATCTCTGGATGAATTATACATCAAGTCTCACTCATAACTGATTTAGATGCTATTATGATAAGACCTAGACTTGTAGTTTATGGAATGAGTTAACTTTTTTTTTTTTTTTTTTTTTTGAGACAGAGTCTCACTTTGTTGTCCAGGCTAGAGTGAGTGTCATGGTGTCAGTCTAGCTCACAGCAACCTCAAACTCCTGGGCTCAAGCGATCCTACTGCCTGAGCCTCCCAAGGAGCTGGGACTACAGGCATGCGCCACCATGCCCGGCTAATTTTTTCTATATATATTAGTTGGCCAATTAATTCTTTCTATTTATACTAGAGACAGGGTCTCGCTCTTGCTCAGGCTGGTTTCAAACTCCTGACCTTGAACAATCCCCACACCTCGGCCTCCCAGAGTGCTAGGATTACAGGTGTGAGCCACTGCACCTGGCAGAATGAATTAACTTTTTAGGGACTGTTGGGATGGGTCAATGTATTTTGGATGTGAGAATAACATGAATTTTGTACTAAAATACTCATAGCAGCACTATATGTAATCAACCAAAATTGGCTAGTACCCAAAAACCCAGCAATAGTAAGGTGGACAAATAAATATTTGTATATTCATACAATACAATACTACATCAATTTACTATAGCTGCATGTAACAATATCTGTGAATCTCACAAACATAACAATAAAAGAAGTTAGTCATAAAGGAGCATGTAACCTAGATTCCATATATACAAAATGCAAAAACAGGCAAATGTAATTTATGGCGTTAGGAGGGAGGAGAGTGGACACTTTGGAGGGAATAGGACTGGGATGAGCATGAGAGCTCCTAGAATGCTGGGATGTTCTCTTCTTTGAGCTGGGAGCTGGTTACATGATGCTGGTGTGCAGCTTGTGAAGATTCATTGAGCTATAAACTTATTATGTGTGCACTTTTCTGTATGGATAGTCTAGTTTGATAAAGTTTTGTTTTTAAATGCAAAAGAAAGAAAGATGTTTTCAGGAAAATTAAATACAGGTAAGTCATAGCCAGCAGGTCCAGAGTAAAAGAATTATTAATATGACTTCTTTAAACAGAAGAAAATGATCCCAGTTGGTAGCATGGAAATGAGAAAAGTATTAAAAGCAATGGAAGATAAACAGGTGGGTCAAACTAAATAAATATTGACTGTATAAAGCAATAAGAATATTATGAAGTATAATGTATACATGGATTTAAAATACATTACAACCAGTGGAACAGAACAGAGAGCCCAGATATAAAACCATCCTCATATGGCCAACTAATCTTCGACAAAGCAGACAAAAACATACACTGGGGAAAAGAATCCTTATTCAATATATGGTTCTGGGAAAACTGGATAGCCACATGTAGAAGACTAAAACAAGACCCACACCTTTCACCTCTCACAAAAATCAACTCACGCTGGGTAACAGACTTGAACCTTAGTTGTGAAACTATTAGAATTCTAGAAGAAAATGTTGGAAATACCCTTCTAGACATTGGCCTAGGCAAAGAATTTATGAAGAAGACCCCAAAGGCAATCACAACAGCAACAAAAATAAACAAATGGGACCTGATCAAATTAAAATCTTCTGCACAGCCAAAGAAACTGTCAAGAGAGCAAATAGACAACCCACAGAATGGGAGAAAATTTTTGCAAGCTACTCATCTGATAAAGGGCTGATAACTAGAATCTATTTAGAACTCAGGAACATCGGCAAGAAAAAATCGAACAACCCTATCAAAAAATGGGCAAAGGACAGAATAATGGCCAACAAACATATGAAAAAACGTTCAACATCTCTAATCATCAGGGAACTGCAAATCAAAACCACAATGAGATATCACTTAACTTCAGTGAGAATGGCCTTTATCAAAAAGTCCTCAAGCAATAAATGCTGGCGTGGATGAGGAGAGAGAGGAACACTCCTATACTGCTGGTGGGACTGCAAACTAGTTCAACCTCTGTGGAAAGCAATATGGAGATACCTCAAAGCATACAAGTAGATCTACCATTTGATCCAGCAATTCCACTACTGGGCATCTACCCAAAAGATCAAAAGTCACTTTATGAAAAAGATACCTGCACTCGAAGGTTTATAGCAGCACAATTGACAATCGCAAAGCTGTGGAAACAACCCAAGTGCCCATCAATTCATGAGTGGATCAATAAAATGTGGTATATGTATACCACGGAGTACTACTCAGCTTTAAGAAACAATGGTGATATAGCACCTCTTGTATATTCCTGTATAGAGCTGGAACCCATTCTACTAAGTGAAGTATCTCAAGAATGGAAAAACCAGCACAACATGTACTCACCAGCAAATTGGTATTAATGGATCAACATCTAAGTGGACATATAGGAGTAACATTTATCGGGTGTCAGGAGAGTGGGAGGGGGAGGAGGGGATAGGTATATACAACCACAACGAGTAAGATGTGCAACATTTGGGGGATGGACACACTTGAAGCTCTTACTTGAGGGGGGAGGGGAGTATGGGCAATATATCTAACCTTAACACTTGTACCCCCATAATACACTAAAACAATAAATAAATAAATAAATAAATAAATAAATAAATACAATACAATACATTACAATAGCACAAAAGATAAGAAAGGGGTCAATGCCAAAGGTTTTCATTCTTACGTTTTCCAGGCAGCAACAAAAAGTTCTAATTCATAGTAGATGCTCTTAAGTCTAGAATGCATGCTGTAATCTCTAGGCTAACCACTAAAAGAATAATAAAATAATCTATAACCAAAGGCAAATCAAAGAGAAAAATGGAATAGTAATACATAAACAACTTGATTGTTCAAAGGAAGATATGAAAGAACAAAGAATAAAGAAAACAAATAGTAAATTAGTAAATGTAAATATATAAAATAATAATTATATAAATATAAATGAACTAAATATTCTCAAATTGAAATTTTCAGAATAGGTTTTTTTTTTTTGTTTTTTTTTTTTTTTTTTTGAGACAGAGTCTCACTTTGTTGCCCAGGCTAGAGTGAGCGCCGTGGCGTCAGCCTGGCTCACAGCAACCTCAATCTCCTGGGCTCAGCGATCCTACTGCCTCAGCCTCCCGAGTAGCTGGGACTACAGGCATGCACCACCATGCCCGGCTAATTTTTTTTTGTATATATATTTTTAGTTGGTCAATTAATTTCTTTCTATTTTTGGTAGAGACGGGATCTCGCTCAGGCTGGTTTCGAACTCCTGACCTTGAGCAATCCCAAAGTGCTAGGATTACAGGCGTGAGCCACCGCGCCCGGCCTAGCCACCGCGCCCGGCCTCAGAATAGGTTTTTAAAAAGAAAAAATCTATGGCTGCTTATAAGAAACGTACCTCTAATATATGGACACACAAATATTGAAAGTAAAAAAATAAAAATAGATATGCCATGAAAACAACAAACAAAAGAAAGCTAGTGTGCTATACTCATATCATACAAAGTAGATTTAAAGAAACAAGCTTTACTAGAGCACAACAGTGTGAACATATTAATACTCAAAACTACTGAGCCGGCCGGGCGCTGTGGCTCACGACTGTAATCCTAGCTCTTGGGAGGCCGAGGCGGGCGGATTGCTCAAGGTCAGGAGTTCAAAACCAGCCTGAGCAAGAGCGAGACCCCGTCTCTACTATAAATAGAAAGAAATTAATTGGCCAACTGATATATATATAAAAAAATTAGCCGGGCATGGTGGTGCATGCCTGTAGTCCCAGCTACCCGGGAGGCTGAGGCAGAAGGATCACTGGAGCCCAGGAGTTTGAGGTTGCTGTGAGCTAGGCTGACGCCAGGGCACTCACTCTAGCCTGGGCAACAAAGCAAGACGCTGTCTCAAAAAAAAAAAAAAAAAAAAAAAGAAATAAAAAAAAAAACTACTGAGCCATGCACTTAAAAATGGTTAACATAGTAAGTTTTAGTTGATGTGTTTTTTACAATTAAATTTTTTAACCTTTTAAACAAAGAAACATTACTAGAGATTTATAGGGATTTTATAGTAATAAAAGGATCAATCTACCAGAAAAATAAAACAATTCTGAATTTGCATTTACATAGCATAGCCTCAAAATATATAAAGCAAAAACTGAAAGAACAGGAGAAATAGACAAAAACATCCTTATAATAAATAAGATTGTGGGTTTCATAATTCTCCCTCTTGTACTGTTCCAGACACATTGGCCCTCTGGCACAAACCCAAAGCCTCATTCAGTAAAAGCAAGCCTTTGGGAGGGCAGAGCAATTAATTTCAGGTATATAAATCAATAATGGCTTGGCTTGATCTACAGATACTTTTTAGAGTATCTAGAAGAACACACAGGCTGCATATCCATCAGATAATCCCCTGAAAGATGTATAAATATTAAAATGTATCACATGCAGCCTGCCATGGATATTATTGATATATAAGGTTTTTCATTTGTTTGATTGTTGTTTTCTGACACCTAACTGTTAAAAACACAACTGGCTGCGATTCAAGATAAAAACCTTACTCACTGGGGGTTGTATTGTGTTTAGTAATATATGTGTGAAAAACTGTACTTGGTGGCTCTCAACCTACATTTAACTGTGTTTAGTGACATGTGTGAAGCACTTTGTTTAATGGTGCATGATACATTTGCTACTGTGTTTATTGATATATATTTGAAACACAACCAGATCCAAAGAGTGTGACTATTGGGTTTACCAAAAAGACAGGAAATTACAGTAAAAAAAAAATGTTTGTGATTTCAAATCAAACATATATGGATTAAAATCATAGATTGACAATTTTATAGCTTGTATCCTTACATAAGTCACTTAAATTCCGTGAGTCAGTTTCTTCATCTTAAAAGAGGATGACAATGTCTACTTTACAAAAGTCTGCAAGGATTGGAGATAAAAAGAGCAGAAAGTCCCAGTTCTGTGCCTGGCACTGACATTCACAGCCCAAAGTCACCTCTCCTTGTGGAAGGTCTTCAGGATTTCAAGCCAAGTCATCCCATCTAAATTCAAGCACATCTGATCAATTCCTAACACAAACTCTACAGGTTTTCAGAACAAGATTTTCTGCAAGGGGATGAAAATATGCCTAAGTTTTTGCAACATAAGCCATGGGACTTAAAAGACGTTGATGCTCAAAGAGCAGTTGGTATGATATCATGTGGATTCTCCTTCATCCTTTGCTATAGAAGTGGTAAAGCTTGACTCTTCTTTCACCCAGAATTAGTAAAGAGAGAAGCATGGTCATATTGAGTTTAAAATAAAATACAGATATAAAAATGTGCTAAATCTATTTAAATAAAATTTTCACTTACTTAACACTTTCTCTGCTTAATCATCTCATTATTTAACAAGTATTTTCTGAAAGTCTACTGGTGCCAAACCAGATAATCACTAAGGCTCTTATCTTAGTTCAGGCTTGCTATAATAAATAACATAAACTGAGTCACTTAAAAGCAACAGAAATGTATTTCTCACAATTCTGGAGGCTGGAAGTCCAAGGTCAGGGTGCTGGCATGGTCAGGTTGTGGTTAGGACACTTTTCTTTTCTGGATTGCAGACTATCTATATTGGCTTCTCGTATCCTCACATAGTGGAGAGAGGGTGAGAGAGTTTTCTTGGGCACTTTTTATAAGGGCATGAAAGCCATTCATTAGGACTTCACTCTCATGACCTAATTACCTCTCAAAGGTCCCATCTCTTGATAGCCATATTGGGAGTCAAAATTTCAACATAAGAATTTTTGTGGGACACAAACATTCAGTTCCCAACAGCCCATAAAGGGAGAAGGCAAAAGTTGATCTTCTTTCACTTTGGGTTGGCTGCATAAAGATCAGACTTTTAATACCCTCCAACTCTATCCGATCTTAAGTATAAAGAGAAAAAGGAGACAGAAGTATGAATGAAATAAAATCACAGAGAAGGATCAAGATGGCGGACGAGAAACACCGCCAGAAAGAGTGTCTCTGCAGAAAAGACAGATTCTAGCAGAAATTAGAAAAAAGAAGCAAGAAGGCGAGTATACAGCAGACGAGGGCCGGAAGGAGGGTTACCTGAGACCCTGGGAGACTCCACGGGAGGAGGCTACGGAGGAGAACTGGAAGCTGAGACCACCGGAGCAGCCTGGAGACCAGCGGGAAGGGTAGGTAGATAAATCACCTTTCCCCTCCCCTGCATTTGGGACTGCTGGTGGGCTCCCCAGCGGGTGGAGACCTGCGGATACCAGCCCAGAGACGGCCGTCACCAGCTAGCGGTGAGCCTGTAGTGGACGTGGCACCAGACTCCCAGATCCCTCGGGCACCTCCGTGTGCACAGACCCGAGCTGTGCGGCAGGCGCCATATTGCCTCCTCCTCCCCTCCGCCGACCCTACCCATGGCTGCGCAGAGAGACAATACAGCCACCAGCCAGAGGCACCTCCAGGGAAGGGGACCTTCCCTTTTGGGACCCTACAGCTGACTAAGGTGAACTCAGACTGTGAGCTCCCTACCCGCCAGCCCTCCCAGGTGCTGCTGGCATGGTGTTCCCAGGAAAACAGTGCCAACTCAGTGGCTGAGAGACACAGACACAGATTGGGCTCCCTGTGGATGAATTGGGAACAGAACTCCTCTCCCTGGTGGGGATACAGTTTGAATTCTTGGACCCAGAGGTCGGACCTGCAGACCAGATCCTGTGCACCGAGGTCTAGCATTGCTGGGGCACAGAAGGGATATTTGTGAACAGCCTGCTGAGGTGTGTGTGCCTCCAGGGGCAGATCAGTGTCCTAGAGGGCAACCCTTCCCCCAAAGGGAGGCCGTGCGCCCAGCCCAGGTGGCATTCCTGTGCAGGGAACCTCCCCGCCGGCATCACAGTCCTGGGAAGCCTGGTGGCAGAGGCCCAGGAGTAGCTGTGGAGTTGGGGAGGGTGGAAAGAAGTGAGGCCTGCTCCAGACGGGTTTCAGACAGCCCCACCCCCACAAGCAGACTTTCTGGCTGAGCGGGACCATTCCAGCCCCGCCCTGACAGCTTTTCCTGGAAGCAGAGTACAGAACTTTGATCCCTGCTAACAACATTGGTGGTGCCTGAGGGCAGGCTTACCCAACCCAGCTCCGCCCAGAACAAGAGCTGATAACAGGACACAAAATCAACAGCATAGCCTGTTCCTCCAAGCAAGCGCCACCTACTGACAGGGACGGCATCTTGCACAGCCTTTCCACGGCACCCACTGACTCAATATACAGGGAGTGGTCCAATTTCACCCACAGACACCACCTAACACCTCAGAAACTAAACAAGGTGTGTGAATACCCAAACAATAACCTGAGGAAAGAAACAACAACTGATCGACATGGGAAGAAATCAGTGAAAGAACTCAGGAAATATGAAGAACCAAACGGAAAACACACCCCCAAAGAGGAGCACCAGCCCCCTAGAAATGGACACCAACCAAAATCAGGCAACCAATATGACAGAAGAGGAATTTCGTATGTGGATCATAAGAACACTCACCGAGCTGCAACAACAACTCAATAACCAACACAAAGAAACCACAAAAAGCCTCCAGGACCTGGAAAAAGAAATAGACACAATGAAGAAAAGTTTAACCGAACTCCTGGAAATGAAGAATCAATTCAGGGAACTACAAAATACAGTGGAAAGTCTCAAGAACAGGGTAGATCAAACAGAAGAAAGAATCTCAGAGACTGAAGATAACACCCTCCAACTAAATAAAACCATCACAGAGATAGAGCAGAGAAACAAGAGAAAAGAGCAAAGCCTACAAGAGCTGTGGGATTATGTGAAGAAACCTAATGTGAGGGTCATAGGGTTACCAGAAGGGGAAGAGGACAACACCCAAGGGTTGGACAAGCTATTTGAAGATATAATAGAGGAAAATTTCCCAGGCCTTGCTCAAAATCTCGATATACAAGTTCAAGAAGCTCAGAGGACCCCTGGGAGATTTAATGCAAACAGGAAGACGTCACAACATGCAGTCATCAGACTGACCAAAATATCAACTAAAGAGGCCCTTCTAAGAGCTGTAAGACAAAAGAAGCAAGTGACATACAAGGGAAAGCCAATTCAAATAACACCAGACTTCTCTAATGAGACTTTACAAGCAAGGAGAGACTGGGGCCCCATTCTCACTCTTCTGAAACAAAACAATGCCCACCCTAAAATCTTATTCCCTGCAAAACTAAGCTTCATATATGAAGGAGAAATAAAGACATTCTCAGACAAGCAAAGTCTCAGAGAATTCACCAAGACAAGACCAGCCCTACAAGAAGTACTCAAAACAGTGTTACGCACAGAACACCATAATAAAAACTCACGAATATAAAAACAACCAAAACCCAAAGATTAAAGGCCAGATAATACAATGGCTCAAGAGAGAAATCAAAGCAACAACACCCAACAGAATGAACAGTAATCTACCTTACCTATCAGTTCTCTCAATAAATGTGAATGGCTTAAACTCTCCACTCAAGAGACATAGGCTGGCTGAATGGATAAGAAAATACAGGCCAAGTATATGCTGTCTTCAGGAAACACATCTAACCTGCAAGGATGCATATAGACTAAAAGTAAAAGGGTGGAGATCAGTATTCCAGGCAAGTGGAAGCCAAAAGAAGGCTGGCATGGCAGGTCTAATTTCAGATGATTTAGTTTTTAAACCAACAAAAGTAGTGAAAGACAAAGAGGGTCATTATATAATGGTGAAGGACACACTTCAACAAGAAGAGATAACAATTTTAAATATATATGCACCCAACTTAGGTGCACCCAGTTTCATAAAGCAAACCTTACTGGATCTAAGCAAATGGATTAATAGCAACTCCATAATCACCGGAGATTTCAACACCCCACTGACGGCACAAGACAGATCCTCCAAACAGAAAATTAATAAAGAAATAATGGACTTAAACAAAACCTTGGAACAACTGGGTCTGACTGACATCTACAGGACATTCTACCCACAATCCACTGAATATACATTCTTCTCATCAGCTCACGGGACATTCTCTAAGATTGACCATATCCTAGGACACAAAGCAAATCTCAAGAAATTTAAAAAAATAGAAATCATACCATGTACCTTCTCAGATCACAGTGGAACAAAAGTAGAAATCAACCCTAACAGAAACACACATTTCTACACAAAAACGTGGAAATTAAACAACCTCCTACTAAATGATTACTTCATAAATGAAGAAATCAAGATGGAAATAAAAAAATTCTATACTCCTACACTGCTGGTGGGACTGCAAATTAGTTCAACTTCTATGGAAAGCAATATGGAGATACCTTAAAGTGATACAAGTGAATCTACCATTTGATCCAGCAATCCCATTGCTGGGCATCTACCCAAAAGATCCAATGACACTCTACAAAAAAGATGCCTGCACTCGAATGTTTATAGCAGCACAATTCATAATTGCAAGGCTGTGGAAACAGCCCAAGTGCCCATCAATCCAAGAATGGATTAATAAAATGTGGTATATGTATACCATGGAGTACTATTCAGCTCTAAGAAACAATGGTGATATAGCACATCTTATATTTTCCTGGTTAGAGCTGGAACCCGTACTATTAAGTGAAGTTTCCTAAGAATGGAAAAACAAGCACCACATATACTCACCAGCAAATTGGTATTAATTGAACAGCACCTAAGTGGTCACATAGGTACTACAGTAATAGGGTATTAGGCAGGGGGGAGGGGGGCGGGTATATATATATATATATATATATATATATATATATATATATAATGAGTGAGATGTGCACCATCTGGGGGATGGTCATGCTGGAGACTCAGACTTGTGGGGGGAGGGAGGGAAATGGGCATTTATTGAAACCTTGAAATCTGTACCCCCATAATATGCTGAAATAAAAAAATAAAATAAAATAAAATTCTAATGATAAAAAAAAGAAAAAAAAGAAAGAAAATCACAGTATATATCTTCTCTTTTCCAAACCACCCCAGCCTATGCCCATGCAAAACTAAGGGTGGGCGTTCATCTCAAACCTCACAGACAACCATCTCAGCCATCCAGGACACTGATGAATCTATCATTTTTCCATGCTGCCTTGGACTCAGGCATTTGATGAGGAGCTCACAAAGCAAAGAGCAGATGGCTGTAGAAAAGATGCCTTCTGACAGACAGCTGGGCCCCCATCTGTCCCCAAGCTCAGCTGTCCCCTTCCCCTCCAGGCAGAGCAGACATTTAGTAAAAAGAAAAACTCTATAAAGGGGATTCACAAGTCCAGTAAGATGTAGACAACCTTTAGAGTTGATGGAACATGCATTTTATGACTTTTTTCTCATAAAGTAATTGGAGTAAGTAAAATTACTAACTTCAATCTGTGAAACTTTTTTAAAAATTGGATCCCTTCTTTGGTTTACTTTAGATAGCATGACTTTCAGCTAAAGCAGCTACTTTGTGTAAAATCTCATGGCATAAAGCTGGATTCTTTCATTTTTCTATATACTTATGGTTAAATGGAGCCTATAAATTTGACCCTTGTAGTCAATAACCTTGAAGCTTTTTTAAAACACAAACTTGGACATCTAGCTCAATCATTCTCCAAGTTGTATCTCAGTCTTTCTGAGGAAATATGGACAATCAATTGCATAGCACTGTAAATATGTGTGGGATTCCAGGGGGAAAAAATAGTAGTCTTATGAGAGCAAGTTCATATTAGTGGCAGAAAGATAGTATTGACATCTATCTACTCCCTCGCCCAGTTTACTCCAGGTCTCTAGAAAAATACTAGTAGGTGCTGAAGCTCCAAACTTTGTACTGGTTGCTTGATTCATTTCACCAGTTTTCTGAAATGCTTGATTGGCCAAACCACAAAAGAAATTAAATTTGTATGTTCGACTTTTCTTATTCTCCTCTCTTAGTTTCAGCACTAGAAAAACACCAATAAGTAGGAAAAAAAATTAATATTCAGAAGGCAAAAAGAGAGAGAGAAAGAGAAATGGGGAAAGAAGGAAAATATTCAGGTCATCCATAAAGCTGACATGAGTCCCAGAATTAATTAACAAAAATTTATACATACATTGAGCTAGGTGAAGACTGGGGCACTGAGATATAGCTCTATAAACAAGGGCACAGTATCACTGGAGGTGTTGTAGAGCTGTTCAGGTATATCATCTGCTGTCTTTATATTAGTTATTGTGCACCAAGCATTTTCAAAACAGATTTTCATAGTTTCTTAGTTTAGAGAAGGGTTTTTATTTTTTCCTTTAGGGAGCATTGCAAAAATAAGTCAGATGACATTACCATAACCAGAGAGAGGAGGGCAAAAGAAAGTTAAATACCTTAGGCACTTGATGCTTTGAAAAGTGGTTTTCTTTTACTTTAGAAAGCTATCGGTTTGTGGATTGCAGAAGAGGAGAATAGGTTCCAAACTGGTTAAAGTCACCTCAGAGAATCATTGAATTATAAGAATAACCCCTGACCAGGCCACTAACTGTTTTCTAGTGTTTTATGTAAAACTCAAAATTGAATTTGCCAACAGACATGGAAAATTAAATTCCCTTGAGAAAGTTGCAAGAGCCTACATTTTGCTACAGGAGAAAAAGAACATTAATGGAAGTTGCACAATATCTGTCTTTTTTAATCAAAATCTCAACAGGGCCCTGAACAGTAGCATGCCTCAAAGGAAGCAACACCGAGAGAGGGGAAAACAGCTCCTCTTTGTGCAAGACCTGTCATGTCTATGAGGAGCATGCATGATGGATGAGGGACGCTCAACCAGGGAACCGATCACAGCTTCGAGTGGTTGAATGTGCATTTAGACTGTTCGTTTGCTCCTGGTGATTTGAGCAAAGAAACTACCAAAATGGGTTTTTTAAGTACTTTGATTTCTCGTCCTGTAGACCTAATGAAGAACTAACAAGCTGGAGGAAAGGCAGTAAGGCAAGGTGGAACATCCACTGAACCCGGAAGATATGGCCTGGCATTGAAGCTGCACGACACACTGGTTCTACTACTTGGATAAATAATTTACCCTCAATTTCCTTCTGCATAGAAGAAAGATAATAATGATACCTGCTTCACAGGATTGTTGTATCACTATACCCATGAAGAGCTATCTGATGTTAGTTATTAGTCCATCATCATGCCTAATGTAGACAATTAATTAAGAGAGATCATTCCATACTCTGGCTTGTCCAAGGAGGGACCAGTGGGCTGTTCCCTAAGAGACGTCAGGGACTTGCATTGTTATTTTTGTCAATTGGCCATAATGCAGGGTCCAGCCTTCAGACATGCAGACTCAGAACCCTAATTGTTCAGCAGCATGAAAGAGACCCTTCTCTGAATAGCAGAAACACCTCCACCCAACCTCATGATACTGATGTATAAAACTGCAATCATAATTTAATAAATTTACAGTAAAAATTCCGATTCATATAGGAACAGAATGCGTGTTTCTACTTGTACAGCCCATTCTCTCCCTGAAGATAGACCAAGTCATAAGTAGAAGGAGGACAGTTGCTGGGGAAATGGGCTCAAATGAGCAAGAGATTGGCACATTTCAGGTGCCTGTCTCTCTAAAGGCCCTTGGGTATATTCTGGTCTCAGGGATGGCTCCTGAGATCAGAGCTTAGATTATTGTCTAAGTGGCTGCCCCTTCTCCAGTTTAGAGGTGGTATACCAGTGAGAATGGGGCAGTAAGTGCAAGCAGGAAGGTGGCAGGAGATGGAGCCAGAAAACAAGCAGGGACCAGAGCACACGCCTTTTATAACGATGTCTACCAAAATAGCTAGAAAGGTCTGGGAATGCCTTCTGTGCCTTTCTAGGTTTTCCTGGCTTCAGGTTGGAAGGAAATACCTTTCAGGTTGAATCCTTTCTGAAAGACTCTTGTTATTTAGAAATGCATCATTGTCAATCATCTCCCCAGCTATAGTGGCCTGAGCTAGAAGCTGATCGTTCACCAGTCAATTACTTCCTGGCTCTTGGAGGGTGTTACAACCATACTCTGATGAAAACTATTTGGGGTGCAGAGCAGGTGGCCTATAGGCTTGATTAAAGGGCACGTTAACATGTGTCAAAGGAGGGAAAGGTGGACTATCAAGTTTTATGAGATTATTGTATGATTCTTGTACTAAAGAATCAGTATGTATTACTGGATTCTGATCTTTCCATATAAATACCTTCATATGTCTCTCAAGATCACGACTGGCTTGAAACATAGCTATAAATGGAATGACCAACTGATCTAATTTTACAAGAACTACTATAAAAACATGTTTCTACTAAAGAGTTTTTTGTTTTTATCAAAGTCTTATATCAAAACTATTGTCATCCACAGGAATTTGAACCATTTTTGCTTGCCTAATTGAAAAGTTAATTTAAAAAATAATAATAGTCAACTAAAAATATGTTAAAATATCAAATTGCACCAAACAGAAAGAAATAAAGAGAAAATTTAGGAATATTTGGTATAATAAATTACATTAATTTAAACAAGAGAAGGGAAAATGAATATGTTTCTGATATTAATGATAATAAATATTTATTAAGTGATTACTATGTGCAAAGCATTGCTCTAAGCATCTTATATATACTATTTCATTTAGCCATCACAAAATTGCAATGAAGTAGGTACTATTATCCCCATTTTACATGTGAAGAAATGAAAAACAAAGAGACTATGATATTTCTTTTGAGAAAGAAGACATTATTTCATTGTTATATCAGATTCCTTTTCTATAAATAGTAGTGTTTAGATATAGTGCAACATTAAATATTCTGTATTGTGCCAGGGCAAACAGCACTGCTGTTGTCAACTATTATACAAATCCTGTACAACAATGGCAGCATGGATTGTTCACTAAGAAAACCAGGCACACTGTGGAAACCTGTTCTGTAACACGCAGGTCAAGCCATTCCCCTAAAACATAATACTGCATTGTCAAGAGTTCCAGAAAGCTTGAGAGAATTCAGTTAACCTGTAAAGTCAGTTTTAGCCCCATCTTTCAACAGCACATTACAAAAGGGCTACTCTGTACATCTAACAATAAGAATCAATAGGCATTAAATTAAGATGAGTACGAGTCTGAAAGAGGGTGATAGAGCCGTCAGCTAGCTGAGGTTTTACCTTCCACTGCAGCTAAATATTTCATCTTCCTCAGGTAAGTGAAAGGACTAGACCACACCTAGTTAAGCTGCATAGTGATTGTGCTGTACCACCTTTAAATAATGACAGACATACTGCCTCACCAGTACTAAACTACGGAAATCAATAGCTGACATTTACTCGATGAAATACAAATTGAGATTAGCTCGCTTCCGTTTTTATTCAGCAAATTCAAGTCTAGAATCAATTCCTATGCATGTGTAGACTATGGAAATTGGTTTTAAATTGATTTGTTTCTTCCTTAGCTAATTACAGTATACAAGTAAATGAATAATCAATTACTAACTCCACTCTTACTGTATACATTTCAACAGGCAAAACAAGTCTGTCAAAAACAGGAATTATTACGGTCTTTTCAATGAGAAGCTACTAAGTTGTGAACTAAAATAAAATCTTAAACACCCCTCACCCCCAGCCAAATGAATAGATTCCCTCTTGGCCAAAGCAAGCCCCGCCCCGACCAAAAAAAAAAATGAGCTGCTGGCCACGAGGTCAAACATGCTAGTTATGCCCTGTCCTCTTTGGAGTTATTTTTTGTGACAAGAAAATACAAAATTATTAACAAGCTTAAGGCCATGTAAGACAAAGGTTAAACCACACCTTCAGGTCATCAATTTACCTAACAGATCTCTTGAATCTCAGTATATGTCCAGTGGCTTGTCCCTATTTAACAAACTTCCTTATCTTAACTTAAAACATTCCATGCCTTTAGACAAAGCTTCATTTCTTTAACCAATTACAAACCGAAGAATCTTAAATCTATCTATAACCTGTAAGCCCCCACTTGGAGATGTCCTACCTTTTCAGGCCAGACCAATGTACACCTTCCATGTATTGATTTATGACTTAACATGTAATTCCTGTCTCCCTAAAAGGCATAAAACCAAACTTTATAAAACCCAACCATGGTAAGACCGCTTGCTCAAGGCTTCTTGGGTACAGCTCTCTGGGCCATGGTCGCACATGTTCAGCTCAGAATAAACCTCTTCCAAAAGTATTTTACAGCATTTGGGTTCTTTTACATTGACAAAGTGTTTCACGTACCTTGGAATACATCAGCTACTTAATGATAATGTAAAAACTCTCTTATTTGTTGAACAAATATAAAACTTCCCCTGCTGTTATTAGTTCAGCTTACAGAAAGTTTTCAATCAAATCAAGAGCTTGTTTAGGAAAAGAGATCTTAGAGAACTCAGAGAGAGCTCTCAGTCTTATTAGCTATTATTGATGTGGAGTAGGTAGTAGGTTCTGCACAATGAATAACAGTAGAGTCAGAAAAGTCAAGGTTCAAATCCTAGATGCATTGCCCTTTGACCAATCAATTTTAATCCTGAGTATACGGCCAAAAAGGAGTGTTTATGGCCACCAAAAAAAATGTGTAAATTAATCCATTATTCACCAAAGTCAAAAACTGAAAATTGCCCTAATGTTCATCAATTATAGAATGGATAAACAAATTATGGCAAATTCATATAATGAAGTACTACACGGCAGTGAGAAAGCATAAGCTACTGGTATACAAAGCACAGACAAAGCTCATAGACACAATTTTGAGGCAAGCACTAGCACATAAACTTACGATTCAATTTACATGAAGTTCAAGTACAGGAAAAAGTAATAGATGGTGCATGAGGTTTGAATAGCAGTTACCTTTTTAAAATTTCTTAATTAAAATTGTATATATCTAAGCTGTACAACTTGACAGTTTAATATACATGTACATAGTGAACTGATCGCTATATTCAAGTTAAATGTCACCTAGTCATCTTTTTGGGTGTGGTGGGAATACTTAAGAGCTACTCTTAGCAAGTTTCAAGTATACAACATAGTATAATTAACTATAGTTAGTATGCTGTACATTATATCTCTAGAACTTATTCAACCTATGTAAGTGAAACTTCCTACCCTTTGACCAACATCTCCCAATTCCCCCTAACACCATCCTGGTAAGCACCATTCTACTCTCTGTTTCTATGAATTTGATTTTTTTAGGTTACACATGTAAGTGAGATCAGGAAGTATTTTTATGTGTGAGACTCATTTCACTTAGCATAACATCTTCTAGTTTCATCCATGTTGCCACAAATGGTTAAGATTTCCTTCACTTTTAAGGCTAAATAACATGTAAATATTTATGCCATAATTTCTTTATCCATTCATCCATCAACAGACACTTAGGCTGATTCCATACCTTGGCTATTATGAATAATGCTGCAATGAACGTGG
This sequence comes from Microcebus murinus, assembly GCF_040939455.1. NCBI lineage: Eukaryota > Metazoa > Chordata > Mammalia > Primates > Cheirogaleidae > Microcebus > Microcebus murinus. The sequence continues at coordinate 56,345,266 of NC_134116.1, forward strand.
GGGTGCAGATATCTCTTTAAGATACTGATTTCATCACCTTTGGATTCATTCCCCAGAAGTGAAGTTGCAGGATCATATGGCAAATTTTTAAGGAACCACCATGCTATTTTCCATAATGACTAAACCATTTATATTCTGAATAAGAGCTACTTTTGCAAGAAGTATTTTCTTTCTTCTTTTTTGGGGGGGAGGGGATTTTTTTTTATTTTAGCATAGTATGAGGGTACAAATGTTTAGGTTACATATATTGCCCTTGCCTCTCACCGAGTCAGAGCTTCAAGTGTGTCCATCACCCAGACGGTGCGCATCTCACTCATTATGTAAGAGGTATTTTCTGGGAAGGTACATGGGGCAACCTTTTAGGAAGCTGGAAATATCTTAAACCTTGATCTGGATGGGAGTGACATGAGTGGATACATACAAAATTTCATCTGACTATAAACCTAAAATTCATGTACTTGAATGTTATACCATATTTTTAAAAATTCTAACTTTGTTCACTGTGTGACCTAAGACAAGTGACCTTCTCTAAAAAACCTCTTTCTCCTCATCTATAAAATGAGAATCATAATATAATCTCTTAGGATGGTTATAAGAGGTAAATACAAAAATTCATGTAAAGCATTTAGCATGGAACCTTGCATATAGCGAATGTTTGGTAAATATTGCCTATTATTATTAATATCACTGAAAATCCTGGCATAGACAAGAGTCAGGAATCATAATTAAGGTAAACCTTACATGTAAACCTGGTTTTAAAAGAAGCAAATATACTTAATTCTATGTTTAAAAATTTGAGAGAAAGTTTTAGATTCTTGGCTTCTAAAAAATGTTTCCCACAGAAAATTCATTTGCATAATAAATTACTCTAATAAATTTTGAAGGTTATTAGATGTAACCCAAAAGGTAAGTGTCTATTTTACTTTTAAGATACATCTCAGATAAAGCAAGATATGTGCCGCCATCTCTCTGGGGCCTAGACCACCTGATCTTGAAAGGTGACCCTTGTGATGACACACAGACTCTCTGAAGATACCACAGGACCCAGAGACCAATTTCTGCAGCAGTAATTTTCTATGGGAGGCCACTGGCCAGAGGAGTTAAAAGTACCTACTAGCTTCTTATCCGAGCATGGCTAAAGGAATAAATTACTGGTTTCGAGAACTGCTAAATTATTGTTTGGAAGAGTTTGGAAGTAAGAGTGTGTAGGTTTTATCATGACTGTTGCTACAGAATCTCTGAAGCTGTAGGACTGAATGTGAGCATTATAAATTTAAGGTGCTAAGTAGCATAGCAGAGGAGCCTTTAGAAATTTTCCAGCTTACAGAAAACTTTACACTATTGGAAATTCTTGTCTTTAGAAATTTTTCAAAGATTTTATAATAAATAATATTATGTGTTCAATCCACTTTGAAATACATGAACCAATAAAAGTCTAACTCATGAACCAGGGAAGTGTAGAAAACAGACAAGAGCACACAGTCCCCCAGGTATGTGCCCAGGATGGTAGGCCATTGGCTACCCTCACTCTCCCGCCCATGAAGGTGGTCAGGCCATTGGCTACCCTCACTCCCCAGCCCATGAAGGTGGTCCTCAGGCCTGTCCTTTCTTCTAGATCAGTGCTATTCAATAGAACTTCCTGTGATGCTGGAAATGTCTTATAGCTGCTCTGTTCAATTCTGGAGCCACTAGGCATGCATGGCTATTGAGCAATCAAATGTGTGGCTACTGTGACCAAGGAACTGAAGTTTTCATTGTATTGAATTGTAATTCATATAAACTTAAACAGCCACATGTGGCTAGTCGTTATCGTACTAGACAGCACAGTCCTTACCTATCAGATCTTAATGACCCCAGGCTCTTCCAGCTGGAGACACTCATGTCCTGCACTTGCAGACTCAATTCTTCCCACAGTCTGAGTCAATCTTGCAGAAAACAAGACACAATCAGATGCTTCCATCTCATCCCCCAGCCTTGCTGCCTCCAGATCTGTTAGACCCAGATGAGGTTCAGCCGCTCACATAGCCTGCAAGTCACTGCAATTTGGGACCAATCCCTCCTTTTGCCCCTGCTCTTTTGCTTCAGTTTCCTCCTGGCCTCCTGTTCACAACTAGGAGATAAGTCCTGCTAGGAACTCTAATCCAGTCTGCTGAGGCTATCAGACCCTCTGAATAGCTCTTGCCACCCCTCTTCCTGCAGCCCCAGCCTCGGATTGAGCTGCTGCTGTGAATGAGCTAAGAGCCCAGAAACGCAACATCACTAGTCACTGCATTTGACTTTCACTCATTGCCAAAATTTGCCAGTTATACCCACTAAACACTCGGCAACCCTTTCAGATGCCAGGCTAGAGAGGCGATTTGGGTACTCCCCCCACCCCAAAGCTGCCTGCAACAGTTTCCTCTTCCTCCCCACTGGGCCTCACGATTAAGGTTGCCATGCAGGTTCCTAACCCAGCCTAAAATTATTCTGAATTATATTCCCAGTAGACTTACATACACATTCAAATGGAGATAAACAGCTGGACTGAGTATTTTATTTATATTCATAAATGATGCTAGAAGATACTAGAAGATATATGTTCATTCATTATATTCATGGCAATAAAGACCACTCTTAAGGCTCTCTAGGAAAATATCTTGGATTTTGCAAAATCATCATGTGCTCTGTCATTGACTGTTGACATGATTTAAGGCAATGTATATCAAAACTAGGAGCCTCATGCATGTAACTTGGCTTGAAAACACTTCATAAACACGTAAATGTACGTGTGTATTCCCAACACATAACTGTCTATGTGACTGCAACATTACAAAACAAAGTGGCTATTTCTGAAGTATGGGAAGGTGATCCATCCACCGAAGGCTGATTTAATTCATCATTCTGTCCGAGAAGGGGGGAGGTGGCGCTGCAGGCCTGCAGTTCCAAACTCTGTCATATATGCTTGGCAGCCCTTCTCTTTGGGAGGCACAGACTTGAAAATAACATCATTTGAGTTCTGAGTGTTCTGGCTGGAAATTTGTATTTCTCAGCTGGAGACTGTGAGAGTAAAGGATACTTGAAGAAAGTTCAATCCTGCAGCTATTTTCACCATGTGATGAAGGATTCTTGCTGGCTTGAGACTCCTGGTTGAATTTTTCAGGATCTTTAAGTGTTTTTTCCACTGAATAATCTGAAACAACTTGGAAATAAAACAGAATAGTTACAAATTCAAAAGAAAAGAAAAATCACAATTGTATGTGGCAATATACTCAAAAATGCAAATATAATCAGTTGTTCAGGGACTAGTTGTTTAGCTGTTTGCTTCTTTTTTCTTCCCCTGGATTTTCTGCCAATGACTTGCATCTCCACCTGCTGGTGCACTAAGGAAATGAAGTGGAAATAAAATTCAAGCAAGTCAATGAGATTATTTGCTGGAATCTTGGATACAGTTTGGTTGGAGGAATAGGTAAAGTTACACTCTAAAATGAAGTTTCTGAGGATTAGCAGTGTATTTATCAATCCATTCAGTCTCTGTGTTAGCTATTAAGAGTGAGATGCAAAAATAATAAAAAATGCCTTTATTAGACTTATCTCCTAGCAATCAGTACCTCATTCAATTCTCTTGCCACCATCCAAGTGTCATTCTTTCAATAATCTCACTAAAATTTTTACAACAAAATGCAGCATTATACAAGGTATACATGTAACAAAAACATTTGTACCCCCTTAATATTTTGAAATTAAAAACAAAATGCAGCAGTGAGTTGGAGTACAAACCAAAACTTAAATCAGAACGTCTCATTCAAACTCAAAGGTAGAAACAGTCTTGGGAATGTAAATCAGTCCTAAATCTTTAAAAGACCAATAGAAGAAATATTTAAATACCTGAAAATATGCTACAGCAGACCACTAAAAGCATGGACTCTGGAACCAGACTTCCCAGGTTGGAGACCAAACTCTGCCCCTCATAGCTCTGTGACCTTGACCAAATTACTCCCATAGCTCTGTGCCTCAATTTCCCCATATATGGAATGCAGTTAAATGATAGTACCTACCTAATAGCATTATTGTATTAAGTCAGCTAATATTTACAGAGAACCTAGAAAAGTTCCTGGCACATAGAAAGTGCTGTGTAAATGTTTATTAAATAAATAAAAGGTAACTCTTGAATACAGGTAAGAGGAAATGTTACAGTTGTTATTACTAAGAAACTATAGCTTCTCAGATTGAATGCATGGCCTTGATCACATTATTGTTCATCACAGCAGCACCTTGAGCTATCATGAAATCAGAAGGCCTAATATTAGGAAGAGGAAACTGAGTTAAGAATAAACTGATAATTTCCTAAACAGATAATAAATAGTAGGAGTTAGTTCCAGCAATTTGATTTTTTTGAAAAGGCTAATTTAACACTAAACGATCTGGAAACACAAATTTGCTATAAAATCTTCAAGTTTTAAGATGATACTAAAATTTTCCAAAACATAAAGGAGTACAATGGAACTTCTAAAAAACATTAACACAATTTTACCCTAATCTAAAATGTCATATGATCATAAGAAATAGTCATACAAGTTGCAATGTATGTGCTGATTAGATCACATCTTTCCTTCCTTCATTCAGTAAATTCACTGGGTATGTTTTGTTTTGGTTTTTTGTTTTAGTATATATTTGATGCTGGTATTTCAATATGGAACAGGGAACCAGTCACAAACAAATAAATATGTAAAATAATGCCAGGGAGTGGTAAATACTAGGAAGGAAAATGAAGCAAAGTAAAGAGAATGGAGAGTGACAAGGAGGAGAGGCAATATGAGGAAAACTTTTTAGAGCAGACAGACATTTGAGCAAAGGCCTAAAGAAGGCAGGAAGGAAACAATGCAGATATTAACAGAAAATGCTCACCAGGCAAGGAAATAGCAAGATCCTGAGGTCTGAGCTGGAGACACGCTTGGGCTCTTCAAAAAACAACAAGAAGCTGGGCGCAGTGGCTCACGCCTGTAATCCTAGCACTCTGGGAGGCCGAGGCGGGCGGATTGCTCGAGGTCAGGAGTTCGAAACCAGCCTGAGCAAGAGTGAGACCCCATCTCTACTATAAATAGAAAGAAATTAATTGGCCAACTAATATATATAGAAAAAATGAGCCGGGCATGGTGGCGCATGCCTGTAGTCCCAGCTACTTGGGAGGCTGAGGCAGTAGGATTGCTTGAGCCAGGAGTTTGAGGTTGCTGTGAGCTAGGCTGACGCCACGGCACTCACTCTAGCCTGGGCAACAAAGCGAGACTCTGTCTCAAAAAAAAAAAAAAACAAGAAGGCCAATAAGATGATCCAAATTATTAAGAGAAAAAGGCAACAAAACAGGGGGTAGAAGGAGCCAGGGGCCAGAGAGTGTAGGACTTCAGGGGTCATATGTGGCTGATTTACATACAAGGCCCCTAAAATTCTTTGAAAATTTTAGATGTAGGGTCTTTGTCACCTCCCTATGAATCTGGCTGGGCTCAGACTACTCAGACCAGTGGGATATGATGGAAATGACTGTCATTTCAGAAGCCAGGTCATAAAAGAGGATGTGACATCTGTCTTGCTGCATGGATCATTCATGTTTGCAGCCTGAGCTGCCACGTGACTTTCCTAAGGCTGCCATGCTGTGAGAAAGCCAAGCTACATGTGAACGGAACATGTAGGACCCCTGCTCCCCCAAGTCAGCTATCCTAGACTTTGAGTCATCCCAGCCCACATGCCAGACATGCAACTAAATAAGCCTTGAGATGATTCCAGCCCTCAGCCACCAAATAGTCCCAACTAAGGGACACTTAGCCCCGACACTTTGGAGCAGAAACAAGCCACCCACACTGTACCTTGCCCAAACTGACCCACACAATCCATGAGCATAATAATAAAATGGTCCTTTTAAGCCACTACATTTTGTTCTGGTTTATTACATAACAATAACTTGTTACATAACAGTAACTGAGACGCTATGATAAGGATTTGAGATTTCATTTAAGGAAAGTATTTAGAGAATCGAGTAATGTGATCCAATTTATGAAGTAAGAGGATCAGTCCAGTAGAGGCCAGATTGAGGCTATTGCAGTTGTCCACCCATGGCATAGTAGTACCTGGGGTAGAGGAGAAGCAATGAAGGTGGTGAGAATTGATGGAGAAAATATTTTGAAAGCAAATCTGACAGTATTTGCTGATGGGTTGGAAGTTGCATCTAGAAAGAAACAGATCAAGAATAACACCAAGGATTTTAGCCACAGCAATTACGCAATTAATTGCATAGAGCTGTCATTTTGACTGAGATACAAACATTGGAGGAAGAACAGGTTTGGAGAATAGAAATCAAGAGTTCAGTTTCGAACATACAGCATGTCCATTAGACAATCAAATGGAGATGTTGAGTAGGCAACTGGTTATATGAGTTTGGAGCTCAGGAGCAAGGCTGGTGCTATATTATTGTGTTCAACTCCGTGTTCCTCATTTGAGGAAAGGTGATGACCACTACAGAATGTTCTTCTGAATATAGAAGGTCACCAAGATGCAGATGCTTCTGGAAGCCTCTCATTAAAGAAAAAAAAATGAAGGAACTAAATATGGATTGATCAAAAATACCCACTATGTGTGTGGTGCGCACCACCTGGGGATTGGGCATGCTTGAATCTCTGGCACATGGCGGGCGGGGGGGGGGAGTGGCAGAAGTAATATATGTAACCCTAACAATATTTGTACCCCCATAATATGATGAAAGAAAAAAAAAAGAGCTTTATGGCAAAATATCAGCCTAATTGGAAGCTGATATTTAAAAATATTTTTTTAAAAAATACCCATTATGGTGAAGAAGCACTTGAGTGAGTACAACGTACCATTAGGACTCATCTTTGATTAAGTTATCTTTTTGAGGAACTAAAACTCTAGTGTCTACTTGCATGGAGACTAACACTGAACACTTCATCCAGGGGTGGGGAACCTGTGGCCTTCTTATTTTAAGATTGTTCTTTTTTAAGCACCACAGGAGACAGAAAAGCTTCATCTTTCTCTACTGTACCTATTTTAATAAAAGGATTTGTTCTGTAAAATTTGTAAAATTCAGTCAAAAGGCTGCACTCAAGGATCCAGAAGTCCACGTGTGGCCCCAAGGCTGCAAGATCCCCAATACTCCTTTCCCCACAGCAGCTCTCACTCCAGAACCAGACACAGTTATAGAGAATTTGGCCTAAAACAAAGCCCCCAAATGACACAGCAGATGGATTGGACCGCATGAAGTTGTGTTGGTGCAGCTTTCTCTAAACAAAGCAAAGCCAAACAAAACCACACACTCACATGTTCCAAGCAAATGGAATCCTGGCTTGTCTAAAATTCATCACCTATTATGAGAAATAAATGCCTGTTGTTTAAGCCTCCATGTCTATGATATCTTGTTATAGCAGCCTGAAATGACTGACACACTCCCCTCTATGAATTTGTACGTAGTTGAGGTCTTTTGTTTCATTTCTGGTTGTTTTTTTTTTTTTACTAAGTCGCACATATAAGTATTATGATGGCCTTGAGAGGAAAAGCTTCGATTGAAGCCCTCCGCACTGATATCCCAACTGCTGTCATTCAATTCACTGTCTCTTTTTCCACTGTCCTTCACACTCAATTCATTTGGATTTGAATGTGTACTGGAAGTGAAAAGGAAAAGAATTACTTCGGTATCCATAAAAATGTGTAAAATGTCAAACGCATTGCTTAGAGATAACGATAAAGATTCTGAAATTGCCTTAAACTTGCAGTAGATTTATTCTTTCCACAAGGGGACAAGAAATGAAAAGGAACTGAGATTGAACCCTATTTTTAAAAACCAGTGAGAGCAGCAGTTAATAATAAATAATATTTCACTCTTAGATATCAAACCTGACAGAGCAGGGACCACGTGCCTCACCTGGAGTGCTCCAGGAAGGCAGCACTGACCCTGGGGGAGGACCTTATCCAAACTAGACCCAAAGGAAGTTACCGTGGGCAAAACAGAGCAGAAACAGACATGGGCCTACGTGAACCAACCCGTGACTGTCAGGCCTCCTTCTGCCCTCATCTGCGGAGACTCTTCCCCATTCAAATAAAAATCAAACAAGCCCCCTAAAATCAGCCATTTAAAGTCCCAAACCCATGGCATCCCGCTGGTCTCCCCGCGAGAGGAGCACAAAGACACTCCACTGTCCCTAGACTTGGAATTCTCCACAGCCTCGCCCTCCCGGACTTCTGCGGACACGGAAAGCGGCCGTGTCTGCACGAAGAACCCGGAGTGGAAGGCCCCGGAGTGAGCCCCTAACGTCCTGAGGGTCGGCCCAGCTTGGTCTCCCCTTGCCTGAACTCTGCTTGGGCACTGCTCACAAAGCTTCCTCCTCCATGTCCCAACCCCGCCTTGGCAGGAGCAAGTCACAGTGACAATGGCCACCGGCAGAAGAACGCGGCCGCTGGCCAAAACACCGACCCAGACTACCGAGGGTTCTGGCTGTCGCCCTGCTCCGCGCGCTGAGCGCCACCCCGCGGGTCACCCTCGCCCCTCGCTCCTGCGGCGGCGGCGGCGGCACTAGCACCACTGCTCCGCCAGAGGGCGCCGGGTCCGCGGGCACTAGAAGCAACGTGGCAGTGCACGACTAGGTGCGCGGGCCTCTGTCCCGCGCCGCTATGACCGTCGTCGGCTGGCCGGCGGGCTGCGCGGACAGGCGGCGCTGCAGAGATAGCTCATCCGAAGCTGGATGCAGCGCTAGCGCCCCGGGGCCGCCGCCGTTGCGGAGCAGGATGTGAGCCATGTCAGCGTTGGAGCCTTTGTCCGCGTCTTTTGCCCGCAGTTTGGTAACCAGGTAGCCCAAGGGCGCATCCCGGGGCAGAGGCAGCTGGACTAAGCCACAGAATAATAGTGGGGCCACCAGGCGGGGCGCGAGGTCGTTCTGATCCTCCAGGCCCTGAAGAGGCGGAGACCCCCGGTCGAGAGCCTCCACTTCCAGCTGCATCTCCGCCAGCTCCTCGCCGTCAACGCACCGTCGAGCGCGAAGCCCCCCAGTGGCTGGGTCCACCGAGTCGTAGGTGGACACAGAGTTCCCGGAGCGCCCCACCCCGGCCTCTAGGAGCCGGTAGGTGACCTGGCCGTTGCGGCCCAGGTCCGGGTCCCGGGCAGCCACCTTGGCCAGGTAGGCGCTGGGCGGGTTGTTCTCGCGCACCGACACTGAAGTCATAGACTGGCTTCGTGAAGAGCGGCGCGTTGTCGTTCTCGTCGCCCACGCGCACCGTGTAGGGCTTCACCGTGCGCAGTGGGGGCGCGCCGCGGTCCTCGGCCACCAGGGTCAGGTTGTACTCAGCAATGCGCTCGCGGTCCAGCGACGCCGCGGTCACCACCAGGTAGCTGCCCGCGTAGGCCGGCTGCAGCCGGAAGTGCTCGTGCCCATAGAGGGCGCAACGCACCTGCCCGTTGGCGCCCGAGTCCCTGTCCGAGGTGCTGACCAGAGCCACCAGGCTCTCGCGCGCCGCCCCCTCAGGCACCAGAGAGGTGGCATCAGCCTCTGGCGTCCCGGGTCCCGCCCAGGACGTCGCGTCCGCTCCCCTGAGCGCGGCAGCAGCTGCAGCAGCCGCGAAGGGTGAGGCGGCTGCCACACCGGGGGCGGCCAGCGGCGTGATGGCGATGTCGGGCGCGTTGTCATTAACGTCGCGAATGCGCACGATGACCTTGCAGGTGGCGGCCCGGGGGCCGGGGCCGCGGTCCTGCGCCCGCACGTCCAGCTCGTAGGTGTCCTGGCGCTCGTAGTCCACGGGCCCGGCCAGGGTGAGGCGGCCCGAGCGCAGGTTGAGCCGAAAGAGGCGGCGCGCCTCGGGCGGTGTGCGGGCGCCAAAAGCGAACACCACGTCGCCGTTGGGACCCTCGTCGGGGTCGGCTGCGTCCAGGTCGAGAAGCAGCGAGCCCACGGGCGCGTCCTCCGCCAGCTCCACCTCGGCCACGGCGCCCTGCGGGAAGACCGGGCTGTGGTCATTGGCGTCCAGCACGCGCACTCCGAGGGCGGCCGTGGCGGAGCGTGGCGGGCGGCCGCCGTCCTGGGCCACCAGCTCCAGGCTGTAGGCGGCCTGGCTCTCGCGGTCCAGCTCTTGCAGCAGCACCAGATCCGCGCACTGGGCTCCGTCCGCGCGCGTCTGCAGCTCCACGCGGAAGGGGCTGTGTGGCCGGCCAGGCGCACGCTCTGCAGCCCGTTGGCGCCCACGTCCTCGTCCACCGGCACCTCCAGGGGGATGCGCGTGCCCACGGCCGCACCCTCGGACACCTCCACCGGGATCTGGGCCCTCGGGAAGCGCGGCGCGTGGTCGTTGACGTCCCTCACCTCCACCTCCACGTGCACCAGCCGGAACTGCTCCTGAGAGAAGCTGACCATGTCGAAGGCCAGCACGCACTGCGGGGCCTGGCCGCACAGCCGCTCGCGGTCCAGGCCTGCGTCCCCGACGGTCAGCTGCCCATCACCTTCCTGGAGCGACGGAGCAGAGAGCTGTTGAACTGCTTCATCAGGCGAAACTGGCTTGGCACCTCGCGCTGGGAATTAAACTGGACGTGGTCAGACAAAACACCGATGATGGTGCCAGGGGCTTCTTCCATATAGGTGAGAAAATTGACAGTATCCGTGCAAAATCCTGACACTAGCAGCAGCCACAGAATCAGCAAGGACTCCAGTCCAACCCTGCGAAATAAGAGCCTCTAGCGAGACATATTTGTTCCTCAAAGTGAAAAGCCAATCGCAAGCTCTGTGCTAAAACTTCCAGCCCTCTCAAGCCCTCCCAAGTGCACAGTCAGTAGATACTTGCCCTCGTAAAGCATCTCATTACTAAATCCTCTCTGCTGTATAATCGCTTTTCTCTGCCTCAGGCCTAAGCCTGCCTCTTCAGAACCCTACCAGGAGGCTACATACAGAAAAGTATTCAAATAAGCATACATTTGGGCCAATCCGCAGAGTCTCGCGGCCTCTGGATTACTTTGTTCCCCTAAAAGGACTCATGAAAGGGCCTGGAAAGCTAAACGGTGGCCAGGACAGTGGAGGGGGTCATTAAGATCCCTTTAGAAGTTTGCACTGTAAAAATACATCCTGCTCATTTATCCATTGTACTGGCCTGTCACTATGACAAGAGCAGGGCATCCATCCATACCCTCTTGAACACTCTTATATATTCCTCAGACAGAGGCCCAATTGCTCTTTTCTCTTAGCATGTTGAGATAAACACATACATGCTCAGTGCAATGCACCTTTTGCCACCCACAGTTACCTGCCTACATTGGATTGTCATTTCCTGTGTTGACAGATTTTTGAGAAACAGCTTCTGGAGAGTCAGGCAATGTCTAATCAGGGAAGAACTGTTTTCCAAAGTAATTATTTCTGAATAGTTTTTCTATCACAAAGAAACCATTAATGATGAAATTTCAGCCCCCTCATCTCCTTTTATGTCAGCAATTACTTATCTGTGAGGAAATCAATGTCAGACAGAGAGGTCTGACACCCACAAACCACTACGAGGGATAGTTAAGGGTAAGAAGAAGATTTAGGGAAATATATTGCAGCCAGTCTTGTTAGAAAATTGCTATAGACCAATTATTTTTTAAAAGCCCTTGGCAGAAGAAAACCATGGGTGGTCTGATGGGGTGAAGGCTAAAGAAACATTAAACCATTTGTCTAAAGCACTATAAATGGTCCTGTGTTAAGTTGTCTTTATGTGTGAAGTGTTCAAAATGCTAAACAGTCACCCGTATTAATGATGACATTGTTCCTCCTGCCACAGAGTATCATCAGTGCATAATGCTCTTTAACTAGTCATCTCGAATCAGTGAGCAGGCTGAGTTATTAATATGCCCAGGCTATTCTTGGCTCCTCTGTGATCTGTACTGCTATTGATTCCTGCAGGAACATGTCAGTAAATGACTATTTTCTCCTTTCACTCTTCAGAGGGAATTGGCATGTATTTTAGCACCAGAACCTATGAATCCAGTTCTGAAACTGAGCATCGTTGATGAGATAATTAATTTTCAGGGGTTTTAATTTGGTGGAACATTTGGCAATGACTCTAATTATAAGTACCAATAACCAGTATTGGAGAAGTATAGTGGGAAGCACGAGTCGATTTGGGTAGGGTACTCTGAGATCCTAAAGAGAGAAAGTACTTCATTTCTCTAGGTTTTAATTTTAATTTTGCCTGATGAGGTATCCAGCTGAGGAAGGGAACAGCTCTACTTCAGCATAGTAAAACCAGATTTCTTTTAAGCCAGTATCCTCAATGGCATCAATAGACAGGTTTTTTGGGATTTTTTATTTACTTTTTTCTTCTTAGAACTGAATATCCCATGGAAGCTCCTGTTTATTTAGCCTCTGAGTCTCAGGGAGGAAAAGAGAATCCGGCTTTTCCACCCAGCATCTTAATTTCTTTATATTCCTTAACTGACTGAAACTGCTTCAGCTGAATCCTTTAAAAGGCAAGTACCATGCTTCCACATACATTAGCCAGGAGAGGGACCCATTTAACCACAATCCAAGCATCCTTTCTTCCTCTTCTCCCTTACAATCCCTGCCAGGCCTGGCTTCTGCTCATCTTCAGCATTATTGTTGCTATTCACGATCAGAAAAACCATTCAGCATATTGAAAAGGAAGAATAGCCCATGACTCCATCTACAGAACATCAAAAGATCCAGATAAAATATTTTACAAAGGCAGGCAATCAAACATATTACCTCCACAATGCTAAAGCATCTGGATGCTTACATTTGGAAACATGCAGCTATGATGTTTAAATGCTTGATTGCATTTCCCCCGACTTTTCCTCCAGCTGTTTGGCATCAAGTAGACCATCCACAATAAGGAGCATGCTATATTGTTAGCGATTCATTATTAGCACTATCGCTGCTTCATAATCAACAAATACCTTATTAAAACACTGCTTTATGAATGAAGGACAGCTGGAGTTTCAGGAAAGAGACATTTTCTGAGACAAAAATCAGTTCTGTGCCAGTAGGGTGACAAGCTGAATAATATAGAAACTGTATGATCTGTCCCCCTGGGATATGTCATCAGGAAGCTGTGTTTACAGCCCTGAGCTGCTGGTGCATGCATGTCCCATTCTGTTGGCTCTGTTAGATAAAAATCTGTCTCGATATTAAAAGCACTGTGGAAGAAATTTGCTTTATGTTGCGTGTTTTCCCATTTGCCAGTATATTGCCAAACTCTAATCCCCACCACCAAAAAAATGTATTCTGATCTCTGTTGGAATCAAATGTAAAGCAAAACAAACAAAAAGGTCAAAACGGATACCACACCACAGGAAGACCAAAATGTGAATAAAGCAGCAATTTGTTCCTCTTGCTCAGTTAGGTTTTAAAATGGGAGGGTTTTGGTGAACTCACCACAGAGTTTACATTTGTTCCTAAAACAAATGCACCAGACATGCTAGTGTTCCCCAAAATGTCAAGAAATCTGATCTATAAAATACAATTTACATTCCAGTCTTTTAAATAAAAAATTTGCTATTTTGCTGAACATATAACACCCATGTAGCCCTTTATACACTACAGCACACTATGTGTAAACTAAAGTAACTTTCACCAAAAATGTGGGAAAAAATTAGCCCCCTAATTCAGAATAGTGGCCATGCCTTTGCATATTTCCCTTTCCTAGTACATAAAACTGATACATATGTTTGGGGAAAAGGTTAAGCCATACAAAATTTTCTAATTTGCAAATTTGGCTGGATTATTGTGTCCATGTATCAGAGTTAGCATCTACACTTACAGGACCTTGAACTAATATTTCTCTAGGCTAGAAAGACTTTTAGTGCAATTTGAGCAAATCACTCTGTATACTATATTGAGACCCATTTTTATTTCTCAACTGCACAAACATTCTGGAGATGAATGAGCAGAATATTACCAAGCACAATGTTGTTGTCTTCAAGAAGCAAGTTCCAGAAATTAAAGTTTTTACGGCTGTTTGAAAGAAAACAAATCAACCTAATAGCTTTTTTAAAATTTTCTTTTTAAACATCATACCTTGAAAAAAACCCAACTCAATCTTTAGAAGTATGAGTCCCCAAAACAGAGAGAAATTGTTTTAAATTATCTCATAAGAAGTATCATTATCTCACATTTCTGGTATACCATTGCATAATCAATTTGTTATTAGTTCTTGACTGTGCAGTCATTTATTTTAAAAGTTATCAGCAAAATTCTGGTCTTTTTTGTGAAATCATTTCAGGGAAAATAGCCCTGAAGTCAGCCAAAACACCATCTACAAGAGTAGCATAGAAACAAATGATATTTTATCAACTGAAGTGGTTTAACCCAGAGAAAATCACAGAAAACCACTACAGAATACCAATACTAAACATAAGTTCACCTTAACATAAAATAAAGGTTTAAATGATGTAATCTTCACTTAGAAAAAGGTTTCCCAAAAACATCATTATGTTAATAAAGATAGTATCAAAACTATGTAATCTTCAAATACTATATAAAATTAGTTCTTAAACTGCTGATGTTTTTAATATCTCTGCATGAAGGAAATTAAATCAATGAGTAACGAAAAACATTTTACCATTTTGATCCGGAAATGCTTCTAATCCCAAGTGAGCCAGGGAAATTGACTTTGGTACTTGACCTTCAGTTATTTGTTCAAGAATCATACTTGTGTCCCTCCCACCCTGAAGAGAGGAGGCTTTCCCCTTCACCAGAGAATATAGCAAAGCAAAGGAAGAATATTTAATAAAAGAATAAAGACTAAAAAGCAGTATTTCTCCTGTGCCTTATTTGTCCTCACCTCTTTTCTTCTTAGCTGAGCCTCTTTCTATCCCCACTCTGCACAAAAGCTCACGACCACCAGTAATTAGAGCACTCTCAGGCCCTTTAGCAACAGATATTTAATCATGTATTGGTGAAACAATAAAGCAACAGCCTTGTTAGAAGAAAATACTTAAACATTAAAAAAAAAAAATACACCAGAGCTTAGAGAAGGTCCCAAGTGCCAAATGACACAGAGAAAACCATATCAAGTACAAACGAGAAGTGATCTCAGAGTTTATAGATAAGATTACAGTCAACCAGGAATGAAGAGAACCTTGGAGTGATGTGCCCAAGATAGGGGAAAGGCAGGCACAGATCCTGCAGGGACTGAGTAAACCAGTTGGTTGGAGTGGACAGTTCAGGGAGGACAATATGCAGAACAAGTTTGGGTGAGTGGCACCGTTGAGGAAGACCTTGCTGCTAAAGCTAAAAAATTTCAACGCTTTTAAGGCAGCAGTTAGAAACCACTGAGGTTTGTGAAGCAAAGGATTGTGAATGTGTGTTTTATTATGATAAATAATATAGATGATTGCCTTCCCTAAACATTGATAAAATCCTTAAAAAGGATTGTGTTTTATTCGAAGCTTTAAACCAGCATCCAGCACAATGACTGGCTTATAATAAATACTTATCAAATGAATGATCAAGGCAGTATTGTATGGCATACAACTTCTGCCTACATCAAAACCAACCTGGTAGCAGAATGAATTAAAGAAAGACCAAAAGCAAGAAGGTCAAAGTACCCCTGCAATCTAGGTGCCAGATGTTGAAGGCCTAGACAATGAGGAGGAAGTAGTATAGGGTGAAAATCTGAGGATCATTGCAAAGGAAGAATTGGTAGGACTTCATGACAGGTAAGCTCTAGGAGACGTAGAAAATGAAACAAATAAATGACCCTAAAGCTATTGGAAGTCTTAAAAGAATGATCATACTTTCTCAGTGTTCCCAAATCCTGAAACATACAGTATTTCCAAATAGAATTTCCAAAAGTTCCTGCTACTCACTAGCTGGACCAAAGACAGAAGACTTCATCCCTCCAAACCTCCATGTCTTCAAGGAAGAATACCTATCTTGAGGGCATTGAGGGATTGCTTTGACACTCAAGTAAGACAATGTGGGAAGAGTAAAAAGCCCAGTGCTTTGCATTTTGGGGGATCTCAAAAGACAATCCTGTACTTTGTTCTAGGCATTTGCACATTGCATTGTGATTTATTTATTTAAAAGTATATTTCTTAGCCCATTCTGAGTCCTTCAAGGGTGTGGATGGTGTCTTTATCAAATTTGGATCCTAGTGCCTGGTATAGTGCCTTCCACATGAAAGGGACTTGTTAGTATTTGTGGAATACTGGTGAGGCCCCCACCACCCCATACCGTTTATAGGAAATACTTGCCATATAATGTCATCTGAATTCAAAACCAGAAAACTGACTAAAGGATCATAGGCTTAGTATATGGAACTTGTATATTAAATGGGACTTCTACAATAAAGGAAACTTATTGAATAATATTAGAGACCTGATCCCAGCCACATGTAACAAAACTGGTTTATTGGGTCAATTTGAACACTGACCTATCAGAACATGTAGGACATTTGTTGTTTTTATCTGCTCAGCATCCAGTTTTCTTTTGAGACATCTCTTCACCAAATCAATCCATGTAAGTACGGTATGCACCCTTGCTGCTAGGATGGCCACATGACCTAGGCTCAGTCAAACTGGGGTATCCCATCCCACCAGCTACAGCAATTGATCCAGGTAGGTGCATGTGTCCCATTCAAGGCCACTCAGAGCCGCCTGGCATTACTTCCAAGATTATTGCTGCAATTACTAAGAAAGAGAGCCTTTTTCCTCTGAAGTTGCTTAGTACAGAAGGTATAATCTGGAATGTGAAATCACCAGGTTGGGAATACTTGCCTGAGACTACAGTCAATGTTTTGCAAAAAAAAAAAAAAAAAAAAAAAAAAAAGATGAGTCAATGGCACTAAGCACTTAGATCCAACCATTTCTGATCTCCTAATGAACTTTTAATTTAAGTGAAACATTGAGTTCCCTTATTATGTTGAAGCCAATTAGTGGTTGGATTTTTGTCTCTGGCCCCCTAAACAACCATAACAAATTCCAAAACTGGGAAAAGAATTATAAGTAACAGACCTGAACATGAGTAATTAGCTGAGGAGATCCAGGGCATAGGTTCATGGGGACTTATGAACACTAAGTTGAGAGGTTGACCTTCATTCTTGTTATATATTTGCACAGCAGCTAGTAAACCATTGTTCATATTTTGGGACTCAGATCATGTGTCTATTAAAGCTGGAGACTAGGCAGTCAGTGATAAGAAGAGCTCAGTTACCTTTATAAGAAAAAGATAATCTCCAAATTGGCCATAGTTCCTCTGGAAGTAGAAAGAGGAGAAAATATAATGTCACTAAAATAGTCCCTTTCTGATTGAGGCCAACAATCCAAGAGAGTTGAGAGTTGGCAATCTTGGCAAGTTTTAAAGATAGAAAAAGCAAAATTTTCTTCACCAAACTAAAATTAGTGCAAGAAAATAAAGGCAAAAAATAATCAAAGAGATAAGAGTGAGCCCTCACAGATCCGTCCCTCCCAAACACCCCTGAAGTCTGGCATATCTAACTTAAGAAAAATGACAATCAACCCACAGCAAAAAGCCATTTCAGACTGGGATACAATTTACAGGCAAAAGGAGTATATTAGCTGTTACTCCCACCCCAAGAAATCATCCTGAATGGCCCTGAAGAGATCCAAGTAGAGGTCATTTAAGCTGAGGGCCAAGATCATGAACAAATCATCTGGGGCTGGTGCTCAGAGATGGAAATCGCTAGGCTGGGCATAAACTCACTCTGTCCAGTTTTGATTGTGGAGTCGATCAAATGCAAATAAACCCTAAATTTTACCTAGCAAACAAGGGACGATGACGATGAATCGCCAATAAAAAGTAGTCAGTTACCTTGGTAAAACCCTTGAAAAATCATCCCAATAGCCACAGCTCAGATGTGGTCACAAAAGACAAAGGCTAAGAAAGACCACTCTTGAGAGCAGAATCTGGGGAGGCCACCTTAGCTGATCTAGGAACACACACACAGAATAAGGAGTCCTTTCATCTTCTGGCCAACAGGATATGCTTATGTGCCATGGACAATGGCCACTGTGTGTGGTTTTCCCTTTTTAATTTTTGCAGAGTTTTTTAATTGCAGTTAGCTATCAGTAGAGGTGTTGGGGAAGGTTAAATGCATCACAGGCAGGCGTATATCACATAGGCAGTCAGATTATGAGCAGTTATACCCAAAAGCACATCTTCCCAAGATCTGACTCATAGGACCCAGAAATTATACCAATTTTTGAGCTTCCTTAAGGAAACTGATTAAGCTACCAACTGATGGGAACAAAGAGTGTCCTAGTTAGCAAGGTGCAGGGTAGAGCAGCAGGAATTTTAATTATTTACCTTTCCCCTTTTCTCTCTAATTCATCCTTTCTGATAAATGTAACCATCCTCGATATGAAACATGCTGTGTCTGGCTGTACTTTTATCCCTTCCTTATCATTGTCTCTCAACCAATCATCGGATGTCTTTGTTGACTCATCTTGTGTCTGTAACATTGCTGTCAGCCTGCAGATGAAGATTCCATTCAGTTGACTCACCTACCCTTCCAAAATCCTCTTCCCCTCTCCTTTTAATCCAAGGCAGACAAGGGTCCCCCCCCCATGCCTGAGAGTGTACCTCTTATCTGTTTCTCTTATTCCTGGCTGCCTTATTCAGGACAGCTGACAGCTCTACAGAATAGCTTCTGTCTCTCTCAGATCCCTCATCAAAGGAAGCTGGGGGAAGGGATTTGGAGGCCCTTCTTAGACTGAGAGCGCAAAGGAGGGAGAGCCTGACCCAGGCAAGATACAGTGGGACAATATAGTTCATCTGTTTGTTCCATCTCCTTGTGAAGGACAAGACTGCGTGGGCTTTTAAATCTCCTAGATCAATTTAACCATCAAACCCTTAGCAGTGAATGGATAATAGATATAGAATTTTCAAGTGTTCCTGTTTGCCTTTAGGATTCACTTCATTCTCATTTAATAACCTCGATAAACTTAATATCTATTGCTAATAAATTTGTTTGGCAATGTGAAGACCAAAGAAAATATGTGGAGTTATATCTTACCCACAGGTTAAATTCTACATTTATCACAAAGCCAAATACATTATAAATTATAAAGGGCTAGTAAATAAAAATTATTATTACATCATTCCCTAGTCAAAAACTTTTAGTTATGCCCATTACCTCTAGAATAAGATATAGGTGGCCAGGTGTAGTGGCTCACACCCGTAATCCTAGCACTTTAGGAGGCTGAGATGGGAGGATCACTTGAGGCTGGGAGTTCAGGAATAAGATATATACTCCTTAAACCTTCCATGAGAGTTTTAGCCCTATCTTTTTTTCCACTATTCAGCATCTTCCATTCCATAGTTTGTGCTACAGCTCAGTCAGATATGATACTTCCCCAAACTGCTTTACTCATTCCCACTGCTGTACCTTTTTGCATATGCTGTTCCCAGTGCCTACAGTGCTGTTCCCTCTGCATATGCTGTTGAAATGTTATACATTCTTTAAGGTGCCTGCACATCACATGAAGATCTTGTTAAAGTGCAATTTCTAATTCAGAAGATCTAGGGTAGGGCCCAAGATTCTGCAGCTCATCTCTATAGCTGCTCTCTGAGGAGGTAGGTTTTAGCGCTCGTTCAAAGCTCGGCTTTTTGGGGGCAGCATTCTCTCACTGCCTCAGCAGTGAAGTATCTCTCCTACCTCATTCATTAGACTTACTCCATTTAGCCATTCTGCTCTACCCTGGAGCTAGGCTTCACAGTAAGATTATGATGTGGCACAATTATTCTTGTAAGCATAGTTGTATGCTTAAATGTCATAGTAAGGGTACATAATACTTTCAGAAATCACAACAGTGTCATGCTCAAAGCGATTGTTGTTCAATGGATGCAGATGATTAAAACTAGACCAGTTAAGCCATCATTGCTGTAGAGGGTCTCCCTTAAAGGGACATGTTTGAAATAGACCCAGATCAGGTGTCACAGCAACCACCTGCACACTGGATAGAGCAGTGGTGAAGAGTTTGGGCAGATGTCTTGGGTGTGAATCCTGGCACCACCATGCCCTAAGGATGTGGCTTTGCACAGCTCACCTAAATTCTCATAAGTCTCAGTTTCATTCTCTTTTATCAAAGAGCAGTGATAATACCATTCTGTAGGACTATTGTAAGGTTTAAGTCAGGGAGCAGATGTAAATGAGATGGTGTTTATACAGTATTTAGCACTGGGCTTGTTGCATAGTAAGTGCTCTATAATAAACATGAATTTTATGATTACCTGGAGTGACAGTTCTTTAAGGTTGCCGTGAAAATTCTAGCACATCCAACAATTGAAGATTCCTTTAATCATTTCAGGGCTGTGATTCAACACTCCCACTATGACTCTATTGCTCTCTTTAAAGCTGAACAGTGATCACAAACACAGTCTGTAAGGGTTAATAACCACCAGTTATTCTCTCCTTCCTGTATGTTACAGCTAAGAATATGCCAATTCCAACTCTAGAAACTGACATAAAAGATTACTAAAATGTAGTCAGGTTACCACAGCAACCGCTAGATGTCATCTTTAGAATGTCCCTCTGCTTCACATCCTATTTGTGTGGGAGCTATAAAGTATATATATGTTCACCCATCTACTAAATAATTGGCTCTCATACAGTTTTAAAGAGAAATCATAACCATTTATGTATCAACATAAAAATATATGCAACTGCAGAGTATATTATAAAATATATACAAAAGACAAGACTTCCTCAATATTTAATTTCTTTTTTCTTTTATCTGTTAGTATAGGATTTTTCTTTAAAATTAATGAGTCACAATTCAACTTGCTTTATTTGGGGAAAAAAATTCTTTTATTTTTACAGCTTTTCTCTCCTTAAAAGCAATATAATGCATGCCCAATGTGAAAGCCACAGAAAACCTCACATTAAAAAAAGAAAATTCCTTGTAATTTCATTATTCAAACATAACAGCTTTCAACATATATACACATACATGGGGCTGAGGGAGATGGGGGCTACATATATGTATGTAGAGATACATATGTGCCTATACCAATATATGCATATATAGATACATGCTTATATAGATACAAATATACTCATACATGTGTATATATAAGAAAAATATTTATAAATGTTTTCTGCATCCTGCTTTTAAATATGGCCTATTCTTTACTTTTAGCCTTATAGTAAATTTTTTCATGTTACTAACTAGTCTTGAATTATGTCATTTTAATAGTTGCTTGGGAGGACTATACCTTATGCATATACCATAATTTAACTATTCCTTTGCTGTTGAATACTCTATGTCTTTGGATTAGATTTGGCTATTTGGGAAAGAACAATTAAGATACAGTTGCTCAAACTAGACTGAAGTTTATTTTTGCTCATGCAAAATAAGTCTCAAGGTCCGTATGGTGATTCCCACAGTTCCAGGACCCCTCTTTGTGTCTCGCTGTTTCCACATCCTCGGAATGTTGCCTCATGTTCCAAAATGTATGCTTCAGATCCATCCTTCACATTCACAATCCAGTAAGCTAACAGTGGGAAGGTCAAAGAAAAAGTCCCTTCAAGGCAAGTTCTTAGATGTCACACACAACGTGAGGCATGAAAGGTGTTCCTAGGTAGCCATGTGCCCATCTACAAAGGATTCTTATTGCTAAGGAAGAAGAGACAGGATAATAGGAGAAAAATGCAACAGTCTCTGACATAGACATTTAACTTGTTTCCAATTTTTTGTTTTGTTAATGATGTGATGAACATCCTTGTGCACACATCTATACATACATCTCTAATAATTTCCTTGAGATAAATTCCCAGAGGGGGAATTGCTCAGCTCAAGGTTATGCCAAATTTTCAGAGTTTTCACACATATTGCCAAATTGCTCTCCAGAAATATTGTACCAATTTCTACTCTCATCAGCAATACAGGTTGGGGAGAGAAAATGCTGTTATAAGATTTAATTTAACTTGACTCTTCAAAGATTCCATCCCTCCTGCAAGGAAGATAAAGATCCCCACATCTTCAGAAAGCTGGCAATTGAGAAGACTTTAGAAAAAACTCAGTGCCAACCGAAAAAGCCTTTTTCTATCTAATAACATCAAAGGAGGTGCAGTTTAAGGCCTAGCAATGGAAAGAACATGGTTAGCTTTGGTTATTGAAAATATCTTAAAGTGAATGCATGAGAAAAGAAACAGCATAGCATACTGGAAAGAACATTGGATATAGTGCTAAGTATCTGGATTTGAATCCCAGTTTCCAGTTTACTCTAGGCAAGCTATTTAACCCTCTGAGGCTTGTTTTCTTTAATATAAAAATGAGGCAGTTGGCACCCCCTGTTTCTCCTACTTTTGTGAAGTTTAAACTTGTTAATGGAAAAGGTTTAATCATAGTTGTTGAAATTCGCATTCTCCTTAAATTTTATGATATTGCTATTCAATATTTTATATTCTCCATAACTGGTTAGAGATGAGAAATAAATTCCTCTTCTTCAGTAAAGAGAACCATTCAATCAAGCATTCCTCAAGGCTTTATTTTTGTTGCTGTTGTTTGGGTTTTTTATTAATAACAGATGTTAGTTTTTTTAATCAACTTTTACATACAATAAAATGCATTCATTTTAAGTGTATAGCTCAATGAGTTTTGACAAATGTATACACCCATGAAATTGCCACTTCAATTAAGGGAAGATAGAGTATTTCCATCATCCCAGGAAGTTCCCAACAAGTGCCACTTTGTAGTCAATCCCACTCCAGGCAACTCCTGATTTTATTATTATACTTTAGTTTTACCTGTTTTCAAATTTCATACAAGTGGAATCATACAATGTGTACTTCTTAGTGTCTGTCTTCTTTCACTCCAATATGTATTTGAAATGCATCCATATTGTTCTATGTACTTAATTTTTGTTTGCTTGTTTGTTGTTTGTTTTATCCCTGAGTAGTATTCCATTGTATGAATATACTAGCTTATGTTTATCATTCACCTGTGTAGACCTTTGAGTTGATTACAATTTTGGGCTCTTATGAATAAAGTAGCTGGGAACATTAGTGTATAAGTCTTGTTGTGGACATGTTTTATATCTTGAGGAAGGTGAGTAAATATCTACAAGTGCAATTGCTGAAGTATATAGTGATTGTATGTATGCTTAATTTTATAACCATTAAACTATTCTTGATCATGATGTGCCACTTTACATTCTACCAGCAATGTATGAAACTTCCAGTTGTTCCACATCGTCACCTGCATTTGATATCTATAGTCTTTTTAATTTTTGACACCCAGGTATGTGTGAAGCAATATCTCACTGTGGTTTTAATTTTTATTTCCCTGATGAATAACAATATTGAGCATCTTTTCATGTCCTTATTGGCCATTTGTATGTTTTTTGCTGCAGTGTTCATTCAAGTCTTTTTCCTATTTTAATGGATTTTTTGTCTTCTTATTAATTTCCTATTAATATTAAGGTACAAAAGTTCTTTGTGTATTTTCTGCTGTGAAGTGTCAAGCCTTTTTTCCATTTTTAATGAGTTGTTTGTATTCTTATTGTTGAGTTGTCAGAGTTGTTGTATATTCTGCTTACAACTTCTTTGTCAGATGTATCCACCATGAAACCATGAATTGAATAGCTTTTCTACTCTATGATCACCTTTTGTTTTTTTTTTACTGGTGTATTTGGAAGAATATTTTTATTTTTATGAAGTTCAAATTATAATCTTTTAAGTTGATCATTAGTGCATAGAGTAGCAATCAAGATTTTTTTCATATGGATATCCAATTGTTCCAGTACCACTTGTTGAGAAAATTATCACTTTTTTGTTGAGTTATCTTGTTGCTTTTGTCAAAATGGATTTATCACATATATTGTGAATCTATTTCTGAATTTTCTATTTTGTGCCATTGATTATATGCCTACCCTACTAACAATTCCATATTGATTACTGTTTTATTTATAGTAAGTAATGAAACCAGACAGTATACGTCCTTTAGCTTTGTTTCTCTTTTTCAAAGTTATTTTGATTATTCTAGGTTTTTTGCATTTCTGTGTAAATGTTAGAATCAGCTTCTCAATTTCTACAAAAAATGACTCCTAGGATTTCAGTTAGGATTGCATAGAATCTGTATTTCAAATTGGAGAAAATGAACATCTTAACAATACTGAGACTGCCAATCCATAAACATGGTGTATTTCTTTATTTAGAATTTTTAAAATTTCTCTCAAGATTGCTTATTATTTTCAGTACAAAATACTTTTATGGTTTTTGTTATATTTATTTAAGTGTATTTTATGTTTTTTGATACTATACTAATTTTTTTGTTTTATTGTATATTGTTTGTTACTAACATATGAAAATACAAGTTTTATAAAATTTGAATATTTCCTGTGACATTACTAAATTTATTCATTAATTATAGTTGTTTATTTCACTGTATTTTATAGACTTCTTAGGCTTTACTGTATACATAATCATGTCATTTGTGAAAAGAGACAGTCTTACTTTTTCCTTCTCAAACTTCATCCCTTTTATTCTTTTTCTTACTTTGTTTCACTGGCTAGCAACTCCATAAAAGTGGTGAGAACAGACATCCTTTCCATATTCTTAATCTTAGAGAAAAGCATTTGATGTTTCACCATTAGCTACAATATTTGCTACAGATACATTGAATATCTCTTTATTGATTTTTGAAAGGTCCCTTTTATTCCTAATATGTTAAGAGATTTTATCATATGTGGGTGTTGAGTTTTGTCAAATTTTTTCTGTATCCATTGAGATTATCATATAACTATTCTCCTTTATTTTGTTAGGGTGATAAATTACATACATTAGTTTTCAAATGTTAAACCAGTCTTATATTCCTAGGACTAATCCTACTTGGTCATGATGTATTAATTACCTTTTTTGTAAATATTGCTGGGTTTAGTATGCTGAATTTTTCATTTTCTTGCATCTATGTTAATCAGGGATATTAGCTTACAATTTTTTCTTCTTGCGATGTTCATGACAGGCTAGTTTAATTACTGACTAGTAAATTTGAACTTGATAGCCTAGGTTTGTGGCTGTGGAAAGCCCTATTATTTCTCACTCCCAACTTAGTGAGACTCAACTTCCAAACCCTGTCTCCCTTGCAGACCTTTTCAAAGCTTAGTTTTTAGACTTTATCAGGGTGAATCTAAAGTAGGCCTTACTGCAAGATTTGATCCTTTCTTCTAAGGGTGACTTTTCTGGTACCTCGGATGAATGCCTATGAGGTTAATAAGAACTCTCTCCTCAGGCTGGGTCAAAATGCCAGCATCATCCAGCAATGCTCAATCTCCGGTATCTGTTCTAACTCTCAGCTCCATAGTAGTAATCCTTGTGTGATCTTGCACCACATTTATGCATCCCAGTCTTCAGTCAGTAATTCATGGGAACGCCTATAAATACTTCTCTCCTCCTGTCACCACTCAGCACACCTCTCTCCTCCACGCCCTGAGAAGCAGCTTCCAACAGCTTGAGTAGACCCGAAATCGTCCTAGCTTCCTCAGCTCAGCTGGACCACCACATTCTGTGTGGACCCCAGCTTCCTGTGCTACTGTTGGAAAGTTGGGCAGAGAACTAGCTGAATGTTGGGGGAGTCTCTCTCTTCTCTGGGAGACTGTGCTACTTGTCATTCAAACCTGGAAACAGTTGCCTCATGTATTTGTCCAGTTTTAAAGTCATTTATGACAAAAAGCTGAAGTCCTCAGGGCTTTGTTTTATGTGAACTCTTTGACATGTGGCTGCCAGAGGAAAAATATCAGAAGCTTTACAACAAAGATAAAATGGTTTTTTTTTTTTTAATTGTCTCAACATAGTGTTGAAAGCAAGAAGGTTGCAGGTTGTATATGGATATTTGGAAACTATCAGTGTTTTTCAGTCATTTTTAAATCTTATCTTCTTATCTCTTTCCCAAGAACTCTTTTTATTTTCATAATACTCCATAAAATGTCTTGCTATGCCCAAGTACCAAATCAACAAGAAAAGGCCAGGTCAACTGTTTCTTGTCATGTTCTGAAAGGCAAGTGCAAGTAGGAAAATCCACCTGCAGAGCTTCACCGACAGTGGTTAGGACAAATTACCTGTGTTTTTCGTGAAACTAAGTGTGCCTGACCAGAAAGATGGGTAGGAAGGATCTCCTTGGCTCATCTGGGAAGCAAGGGATCTGTTTACAGAGACTGAAAAAAAATCCTTGACCCCAACTTCTATTAGGAAAATGGTGGATGTCTTTCCTCCCATCAATTTCCCCTCAAGACCTTCCCTCCCCCCACCAACTTGGAGATCCTTTTCTTATTGTATCCAGTATCTATTGTGGCATATCAAGCCAATCCAATACTTAGCAGCTTGAATAACCACCATCTTATTTACTCTGATTTTGTGAATCAGCAATTTAAGCTGAGCTTAGCTGGGTGGTACCTTTTCTGGTCTCACTTGGATATGTTGCCATACTCATTTGTCATCTCAAATGGTGTTTGTTAGTCTAAGCCTCAGTCACAAGTCTGATGGATGGTGCTGGCTATCAACTGAACCATGTGTCACCAACAGGCCAGAAGGCTTCTTCTTACAGTGGTTGTATTTCAAAAGTAGAAAGAGATAGGGAAAGCCCTAATAGCAAGCATCTGTTAAGCCTCTACTTGTGTCACATTACCAAATGTCCCATTACCAAATGTCCCATTACCAAAACAAGTCAAATAGCTAAGCCCAGAGTGCATGAGGGAAAGGATAATCCACACTAATAGAAGGTGTGGATACCAGGAGGTATGATTTACTGGTGCTATTACTGTAATAATTTACCACATTTATTGACATATCCCATCATATAACTAAGCCCTTGTGCATTTGTGTCATCTTTCTATAGCAATTTTTCAACATCATAATGTGCTTTCAGAGGGTACAACAACATGTAAAACCAGGAAGATGAACTGGTGACTTCTAAGATCTTTCTGCTTTGACAATTTGGGTCCAGGACCCCATTCCTGTAAATGTAGTTATATTTACCTAGCATCCACAGATACTTGCTGTTTATTGTAAGCCTCCATTTGATTGGTAAGTACCTATGCTGTAGGGTTGGTAAATATTTATAATATCAACCTTGCCTGTTGGTTACCTGCAACACACAAATCCAAGTCTCATAAATTCCCTAGACATAACTCACAGACTCGTGGACTCCCCAACATTTACTCAAGCCCTTCAGGTTACACATGAAGAAACAGGCCCAGAAAGATCAAGTGACTTGCTTTTAATTATTTCATAGGACAAAGAGACAGAGAACTAAGCTTGGAATCCAGGTTTTTCAATGGTTAGGCGAATATGCTCTTAGTAAAGCATCTCAACTGATTTTCATGTAATTCAGTCCTCCCTTTATGGACTTGAGTCTCTTAAATGGCTGCCTTACTTTATATATGTAAGATCTGCATTCTAGTCCTAGATCTTAAATGTAAACTTTCCAAACTGATAAATAGATGACAGAAGATATTTATAATTTCCTTCCTCTTACTCTTCACAGTGTTTGGTAGGACTCATTTCATCACTGCAATCCCACCTCATGGTTTAAAGATAAGTGAAAATGAGGAAGGAGAGTTATTCTATGGATAGATGTAAAAACCTGTTTCTCAATCCTCTCCATCCATTACTTCAGCAGGAGCCTCCCTGAGCCCTGACTCCACCAAACTCCTTGACCCTCCATTATTGCTTTAACATGGCAGCCATGCTCACAAATGTTTTTATTCTGATTTAGTTACCTATTAATATGTGCCCCAGAACCACTTCAGTTTAGCACTTTAAGACCTGGGATGTGTTTTCCCCAAAGCAATCACTTAAAGTAGGTTTTGCACTGTCCTCTGAAAAGAAGAATCACATTGTGCTCTAAAATAGGTTAAAAGGTAGGACTCTGAAAATTGAAATCTTTTGCCTCTCACAAAATCCAAGTGAGTCTTTTGAACAAACAAAGAATACATACCATCCCCCCCCCAAAGGCTTTCTTATTCTCATGTCAAAATCCAGGGACCATTTGGGTTTACTCAGACCTCTAGTTACTGTCAACCTTTCTATCTTTCCATTTTTTAAGTTGTTTACTATAAGCTGCATAAAGTTTTTCATGTGTTCTAGCTTAACCGCAAATTTTAAAGTTATATAGGCATGAGAACTCTATACAACTACAAATCACCAACAAGTCTGTACAAGAAGACATTGAAAATCCAAATTCATCTTCCCCAAATGAGGGGTAGGCTAACAGGAGGAAATATAAACAGAGCATGGAGAGAGATACATAAGAAAGGTACTAACACACCAATTCAAACTCTTGTCAGGCATCTCTTTAGAGCTCCTGTCAGCAGGAAGCCAATTACTTGAGAAAGAATGAAGTTTGTTTTATGAGCACAATATTACAAATGCAGCCCCTTCATCCTGGCATCAAGGAAGAATTTTGCATTTCCAGTAGAAGCCAGCAGTGTTTTGCAGCCGATGAGGGATGAGGTGGTAGTTTGCCTTGAAAGTTAAAGCTATGGTGGGGCCATGAGAGGAATAAACGAGCTCCTTAACTCCCTAAATTTAGCTTTCGTGATTAATCTATGACACTTAATTTGTGTTAACCTGCAATGGAAGGCTATGGCCCTCAGAGCACGGTAACTAATGTCATAGCATAACTCTTGACCTCATGGGCTTCTTAAGGTCTCTACTACGACAAGCCTTTAATGCTGTTGGCATTGGAAGCTTATGATCTTCATTAGAGGGATAGACAGAGAAGCATAGAGCATCACCCTCCATTTCATTACTTACTGACATTATTATTATTTAATAATGTAATATTTTCTACAAAGAAACAGCCTTTTAAAAGTTTGCAATAAAAAAGAATGTTTTCATTAAAAGACTATCTTTGCCCTTATTCTGAAAACAAAAACATCTAGTTTGTCTCATTTTGTTTATCTATCCCTTCCCTTCATATTCAATGAAACAGATAGCAAAATTCCTAATTACTTTGCACAGTATGCTTGGTTAAATACTGGTGTGAAGTATATCACTGTACTCCTAGACACCTGCCAAATATTATCCAAAGAAAAGTAACATTTTACATGAATGAGGAAAGGAAAGAACTCAGGCTATTTTCAGATCTTTTGGGTGATAGAAATATCACTTTTACACCTGAGCACTGTGGTCAATGTTTCTAATATTATTATCATTATTGTGTTAGAAAGTTACTCTAAGTTGGCCATTTGACCTACAAGATTAATATACCAAACTACAAAACAAACACTTAGAAAGGCCTGCCATGGCATTTCTATGTCACAGATATAAAATTCCTTGAAACTTTAAAAAAGAATAAAAAAGAAAAAATCTACTCAATTTCTGTAAATTAGCTACTTGACTCCTACAGTTACCATTTTAGCACAATATTTGTTCACTTTATAAAGCCTAAATAAGTTCTAATTTCCATTGTGATTGCTTCTTTGACCCATGGTTTATTTAGAAGTATATTGCTTAATTTTTAAACATTTGGGGATTTTCTAGTTATCTTTTTGTGATTAATTTTTAGCTTAATTCCACTGTGGTCAGAGAACATACCCTGTATGAATTTAATATTTGGAAATTTTTTGTGACTTGTTTTAGGTTCTCCTGCAGTTGTTGGCTAAGTGTTCTGTGTATGTAAATTGGGTCTAGTGTGTTAGATATGTTGTTCAATTCTTCTATATCCTTAGTAATTGTTTTTGATAATTTTTAATTAGTCACTAAGAGAAGTATATAAGAATTACCTAAAACTATTTTAGATTTGTCTTTTTCTCTCTTTTGGCCTATCAGTTTTTACTTTATAAATTTTGAGCCTTGTTATTGTATTCATGCAATATTATCAGTGTTATTTCCTGGCAAATTAACCATTTTATTATTGTGAAATATCTCTCTAGTATTAATAATTCTTCTTGCCTTAATAACTATTTGGTCTATTATTAGTTTAGCAAAACAGCTTTCTTTTGATTAATGTTAACAAGAAATATCTCTGTCATCCTTTTGCTGTCAACCTTTCTGCCTTTTCAGTTTTTAAATTAATATAAGCAGCATAAAGCTTTTAAAATCCAGTTTGACAATATTTGTCTTTTAATTGAAGTATTTAGTCTTTTCATTTAATGCACTCACTGACATACATGCATCTAAATCTATCATCTTGCTATACATTTTCTCTTTTCCCTACATGTTCCATGTGCCCTTTTCTCTCATTTTGCCTTATTTTGTTTAATTTACTATTTTGTATTGCTCCATTTCCCTTTTTATCATTTTCTTTGTTATGCTCTTAGTATTGTTTTAGGGGCTACCCTAGAATAAAGCATCCATTCTTGACTTTTACCATGACATAATGCAAGGAACTTAGGATAATTTAATTCCATTTATCTATTCTCTAGCCTTTTCTATTTTTGTCATGTGTCTATCCCATAGATATTTAAACCCTACAAAATATCATTATCATCATCATCATCATCATCATCATATACTTCATATACTTTCACTATTTATCTAGATTTAGCCATATATTTATCCTTTGTGTTGCTTTTCATTTTCTCCATGCTTCTGCCTGGAATCAGTGGTCTGAAGAACTTGCTCTAGTATTTACTATAGAGAAGTCAGCTGTATAATAAAATTATTTTGCCTTCTGCTTGTCTAAAATTACATCATTTGCTTTACTTCTTAGAGGATATTTTTCTAGGTTAACAGGGGTTTTTTTTCAAATTTTTGAATAAATAATTTCATTGCTAACTAGCTTCCATTGTTTCTTTGATAAATAATATGACAGTTTTATTTTGGTTTCTGTCTACCTTTAAGGTTCTTTCTTTTACTTTGGTTTGTAGCAATTTTACTATGATATGTATTTTTTATATTTATCCTAGTAGAGATTTGTAGTGCTTCTTGACTTCTGGTATATTTCATCACATTTGGAGAACCTTTAGTCATGATTCCTTCAAATAGGGCTTTTCCAGCAGAAATTTCACTGAGGGGTTCTAAATGCACATATGTTTGGCATATTCACTACATCCTATATTTATTTTATGCTGAGATTTTCTTCTGACTTATCTTCCAGCTTACTTATTCTCTCTTTAGCAGTTTTTTTTTATCTGCTGTTAAAACTATTGAGCTATTAATGTCAGTTATTGTTATTTTTCGCTTCTAGAATTTCCATTTGATTCTTTTCAAAAGTTATTACCTGCTTAAATTTCCCATCTTGCCTTTTATTTTCATCATGTTTATCAAGTTTTTGTCAGATAATTTCAATATCTGTATCTTCTCCACGTCTGTTTTTATCATGTTTTTTCTCCTAGTTGTCAGAAACATAGGCATTTTTCCTAGCATTGCCTGGCAATTTTGTGTTAAATGCCAGATACCATATATGAAAATTTAAAGAAGTTAATTGGAGACTCTGGATAATCTCAGCTTCTTAAAGAAAGCATTTATTTTTGCTTCTGACAAGGAAGGAAAAGATCATTTTAATCTGATCAGAGAATAAGCTGACTTAAATCTGAGCTCAACTTTGTAGGGCTGGTCTATTTCCAGTCTAACCTTGCTCCTAGGGTGTAGCCCATCCAAAGTCCTTATTAAAACCCTCAAGGTAAAAAGGAGATCTGGAAGAACACTAATGGCATTGAGTACAATAGTTAACCTGATGATCTCAGTAACACAGCTACTATAGTCTAAATGTGTACCCCAACACTTGTATGTTAAAATTTAATACCAATGTAATAGTATTAAGAGGTGGACCCTTTAGAAGGTGATTAAGTCATGAAAGCTCTAGCCTCATGAATGGATTGGTGCTCTTAAAAGAAGACATTTGAAGGAGCTGTTCCTCCCTTTTTGCCATTTCACCATGTGAGGACACAGCACTCAAGGCAACATTCTGGAAGCAGACAGCAAGCCCTCATCAGACACCAAACCTCCCAATGCCTTGGTTTTGGACCTCCCAGCTTCCAGAAATATGAAATATAAATTTTTGTTCCTTATAAATGACCTAATCTCAGGTATTTTTGTTATAGCAGCACAAATAAACTAAGACAATGGCTTTTTAATTTTTCAGTTTTTATCTAGGTCTTCTTTAATCCCTTGATTGCCCCATTGCAAACTTCTTCTTCTAGCCTCTCAACAATGGGGGGGGTTACCATCAAATTGGTATTAACTAATCAACACTTAAGTGCATATATAGTAGTAACATTCATCGGGTGTCGGGCACATAGGAGAGGGGAGGAGGGGATGGATATATATACACCTAACGGGTACAGTGCACACCATCTGGGGGATGGACTCACTTGAAGCTCTGATTCAGGTGGGGCAAGGGCAATATACATAACCTAAACATTTGTACCCCTGTAATATGCTGAAATAAAAAAAAAAGTTAAAAACAGGGGACTGGGGACTGAGGAAAGAATGAGGGGGAAATATCCCACCCCAAAATGCACACCCACCAGGCACCTCCAACACCATTCTCAGACTTCCCACCTCGCTCCCCTAGCCAAGTGGTATACACCCCATTCAGCCCCTTTATTGAGGCTACCTTGCACTGATGATCAGATCTTGTAAGCAGAGGCCTTTCAAGATACCTCTACACTTTCTACTTACCACAGTGTCCAGTTAGCCCACGAGAAAGCTTGTACCTCTTTGTCTTCAAAATCTAGATGTACAGGACATTCCCACTGTAGCCTCCCATTGATCCACCTTCAGGAGAATCTCCACACAGCCTCTTGCTTTAGGATTTTCCAAGCCAGTGCCAGGGCCCAGACTCTGGCTCCAGACTCCAGAAGACACAGTTTGGCCTCTCCCTAAACTCTCTCTGCATGGAGCTCTGCTCCCACAGTGGCACAGGAATAGATGGGTTTCTCCACCTGTCAGCAAGGGTGAGATGTCAGGCTCCCCTTCTGACAAACACCGTACCTTCTTTTAAGTCCCTCTTCCACTGCATAGAGTAGGGAGAAGCATTCCCTCGCCCTTAACCCATCAGGAGGGGAAAGGATACAAAATTCTGCTTCATTTGGGTGCAAAGTACAGAAAATCTAACTATAATACAATGGCTTAAGACAAGGTTTGTTTGATGAAGGACTGAGGGGCATATTCTAACTCCTTTTTAATTAGTCCCTATTTTAAAAGTGTTTCTGTCTTAAACATAATGGGCAAAGTATTGCTATACTTGTCCTTTATGCTTCCAAAAGAACTCAGGAATTTTCTACTTCTATCTAACACAAATTGCCATAAGATACTATGAATTATTAATTACTTGATTCTAAAACATTATTTTTTAAAACCTAAATGTTTAACTTAATAGAATTTTTTTCTCTGGAGAGGAAGATTTTCAAGTTTAGAAAGGACACATAGAATATAGGCTATTACTACACAGTTGGCAGCCCCTTCCTACTGAGTGACATAGAATGAGCATTAAGGACTGACTTTTAAAATAATTTTATGTTAGCAGCCTATATTGGACAAAGCTTTCTTCTCTCTACACTTTCACGGGCCATAAAATCAGAATATTTCCAGCCACTATCACTATATCTGAACTTCAGGAAGCCATGTACAAAGTGTATTCATGGAAGACTCTTAGCTTTTTCTTTAATTTAATTGATTTCCAAGCGTTTACAGAGTGTTTGACTCTGGGCTCTGTGCTGAGTTACAAAGCCAAAGACATGGTGACTTCTCTCAAGGAGTTTACAGACTAATGAGGGAACAGAAAAATAATAGATCATTAATACATGGCTGAGCAATGGTGGAAAAATCACAGGGTACTGGGGGAGCCCAAAAGAGAGTGACCACCCTGTCTTGGGTGGTGAAGAAGGGCGTTCTCAAGCAAGCATTATTTGAGTCATCTTAAAAGATGAGTAAGAATCAGCCACATCATTCTTGTTTTTCTATCCTTGATATCTGTGTAGATGTTGGTGATGCCAATAAAGATGGAAAATGTGTGAGCGAGATTTAGAATGAAAGATCATGACTTTAATCTTAGAACTAGTGGGTTTGTGCCACTGGCCCAAAGAAGCAAAGATGCTGGTAAACACTTGGATATGTAAAAATAAAATTCAGATGAGATTTAGGCTAGAAATACAGGTTTTAAAGTTATCAACATATCATAAGTATTCAAATATTAAGAATGAATAAAATCAGGAAGGGAAAACATATGATAGTTTTACATTGTTTGGTTCATGAATCTGAGAATCTGATGAAAAGAATGCACTCTATTTCAAGAAAAATGTACACATAACTTTTTGCATATAGCTTACAATGAGTACATAGATTCCCTGGAACTCGTCCATGTACTCCAGTTTAAGAAAACACAATATGTAATAGGAATGGAAATGAACTGATTGAAACTTCTGAGCCACAATCAAAAGTATTGATGGTCAAGAAAGCGTAATAAAGCTATCCAGACAAAGGGGGCTTGAAAAAGGTGGTTCTCCTAAACTAAATACTTTGCTTTTTTTATAACTGTTTAACTAAATAGTACCTGTCTTTGGAATCAGTACAGTCTATAAAACACATTGCCACAAAAATCCAAAACCAGAGGCAATTTTGAAATATACATGAGAAATGGAGATATGTGATATGAATATATGCATAGATCTATTCATATCATGGTTCCAGAGAATAGATTGAGCTAGAAGTAATGAGTTCCAGTTCGTAAGGATTTTGACAGCTCAAGGGGTATTGGCTCTTCTAAAATTTTCCTTTTTTCTAGGTTGTGCAAGCACTGTGCCTATGCTTCTACTATAAAATTAGTTTCATTCCTTTTTATTTACAAGTCAACATTTCCTCTTCAAAATTTTAGGCTCCTTCAGACAAGGATGGATTCTTGTGTATCTTTGCCCATAATACCACTCCCCCTCCCTCTGCCCCACACACCTAATACAAAGTCTCACATACATATTTGATAAATATTTGTAGAAATAACCTGAATTGTCTTTCTAGTCACAGAATCTTCTTATAGTGAAGCAGAAACCCAACGTGTGGAAGATAACAGACACCAGAGGTTCCAAATGTTTCTTTCCAGGTGATGCCTGTCATTTCTGCAATAACTGACCGGAAGAAGCACTCAGAGTAAATAATATTAATCACTCCATGGTCTTCACACCACACTTCCCATGCTTATTTTATACTTCATGCTATGGAATTAAAGAAAACAGAGAGAAAAAACATGAAAGTTCCCAGAACGAAAAGAATAGAAAGAATTCTATTCTCACATCACATAAAAAAATGATCTAGACAAAAGGAGACTATCTTTTATGCTATGTGAAGGACAAAACAGGTGTCAGTACAAGAATAGATAGTCTCAGGGGTCATAAATGGAATCCTTAGCTCTACATAAATCAACACAAATCAAGAACACATGAGCAGGAATTAAACCACAGAGTAGCCTTGTTTGCTGTGTAACATGGTAACTAAGACTGGTGCTAACGGACATCTTCAAACACTTCATCAAGCCATTTTCTGACCTTTGCAGATTTACAGTCCTGCCTAGTATGAAACCGAGCAGAATGTCGTTGATGTTTTCAAAAGAATATTTGCTGTAGCCCTTTGTTGATGCCTTCATTACCCAACTCCAATAAATCTTCACTTGCTGTTTACAAGGAGCACTTTGGCTGCATTCCTATACACAAAAGCCACGTTTATGGCAATATCGGACAAGGTGCTTGTTTGGTTTTGTATTGTTCTGTTTTTTGTTTTGGTCAGATTTTATCAGTTTGTCCATCTTGAGCTATCTAAAGGGCCCTTAAGCCCCAGTGACTCACAATTCAAAAACATGAAATAAAAGAAATCAGATGGAGACCAATTTCAAACTAGACTTGACTTACAGTGAGCCACTTGAAGTAATACGCAGCCTAATCTCTGGCCAGAACTCTGGGCTGCCCAAATTACTGCTCTTTACTGCAGGAAGAAAGGGTCTGTTGGTTTTTTTTTTCTGGGATTATTGCACAGATACTAAGGTAGCTCTGGAAAATATAAAGTGTTGTGTTTTCCTCCAATCCTCCTCTCAAAAAAACATTCTAAACCAAGAAATCAGGTGGTCCTAGACAAAGAAGGCAGCCTAATACACAGGGGGCAGAAGAGAGTCGCTCTTTGGTACGCTGGGTGTCTTGTATTGTCATAATGAGTCATGTGCTTGATTCAGAAGATTTTGGAAGAAACTTAGGCACAAGAGAGGAGGGAAAAGGGCAAGCCTAGAATAGTGAGTGGGAAAGGAGGCAAAATAATGAATAGTTCTCAAGTTGTGACTACTTAGCTCTGAAAGATAGAAATTTGACGCGGGTTTATTTTTATAAATCCAGGCCTTAACCAGGAATGTTGTCTCACTCCCGTCACTATACTCTGTCACATGACAAATTCATAGCCATCATTCAAGCCTCAGTTCATGTATCATTTCTTCTGTAAAGCTTCCATACTACCATGAAAAGAACTCCTTTCTCCCTCCTTCATGTTTCTATCTCATGTTTTATAGAGAATGCCTTCCCCACCACTCTATCAGCACCTTAAGGACCTTGGATTGTAGTCATCATTTTCTTCCCAGAGCTTGTCAATTGCGGTGACACAAAATTTTGCTTAATAAATATCTGTTGAATGAGTCTAAGTAGCTAACAAGAAAAAACAAGCCCTAGATACTTAACACATCAACTGCCACAGTAGGAAAAAGAAAGTTTTATTCCTTGAGGCCACAGTGTTTTATTATGAAAATAGAATAAAAACTGAAAACAAAATGATCCTTTCTAATTTAATGACAAATTTATTATTTTTTTATTGTTTTCTATGTGTGAGTTATATGCAACTTGAAAAATAGTTTTCGCCACTCCCAAAGTGAAGAGACGTGTATGAGTTACATATGCTCCCAGGCTGAAAACTAACGTCTGTTAAATACAACTCACATGGCAGTTAATGTGTTAAATTAGGTACAAAACTAATGGAACTCTACTCACCATGTCATGAAGACCCAGTCTGAAATTAGGGGAGCACCCCATAACATAGCATTTATGAAGACAGCCTTGTATGTTACAACCCCTAAGCTGGAATGAAGACAATTCAGCGAGGAATTTTATAAGAGAAAGAAATGAAAAATAATTACCTCTCCTTTCTGGTTCATTTTCCAGAAGGCTTTTAGCAATGGGCACATATTTTCATCAAAAAAGTATGAAAATATTTATCCTAAAATATCCCCATGTGCTATATAATGATATTCTGGGCAGAAATGTTCTACACCCACATCGGTTTTACAGATCACATGGGTAAGGAAATGAGAAATCTTCTCCCACTCAGAAATTGCTTAGTCCCGTTTATGAGCAGATACTTAATGCTATATACTTAAAAGGACCGATTTAAAATGAGCACTGCATGGACTGCTGCACAGATTACCATGGACACTGTCCAAATGTTGCCTCATAGTATGATAGGAGCCTAAAGCTTATTGAAAAAGGTCTATTCCTTTTCAATAAACCCCTTTTCAAAAGTACATTTAGGTATATACCGGGTTACTAGAATTACTCAACGGCTATATAATTTGAATAACTTTCTCCAGAAGAGTCTCTCAATTCTATGCAGGGCATACATGATGATCTATATTATGGGCATCCTGAAGACACACACTCACATGCCTTCACACATATGCACATCCACACCCATGTGTGTATGTACGGGTAAACATACTTCTCTAACTCCATGTATGGGTAAACATGTATGTGAACGTGTCACATACATGTTTACCCATACATGGAGTTAGAGAAGTATGTTTACCCGTACAGAACGTGACACGTTCACATACATGTTTACCCATACATGGAGTTAGAGAAGTATGTTTACCCGTACATACACACACACACATATTTTCTCTCTCTGTCTCACACACACACACACACACACTTACACACTTTATCCAGAGTGAGTGAATAGGTGGATTGTTTGCCATGACAGGCCACGGTCCTCTCCTTTAGAGAAACAAAGGGGAAAGCACGCCCAAGAAAATTCAGCCTTTCCCAGGTGTTTCCACAGCTCAGATACACTTTTATTTAATAACAGCATCCTTTTCCTCCAGGTGCTTGACTTCATTGTGAAAGCTTCCTTCATTTAGAGAAAAGATTGAATCATGCACCTACTTTCCATACAAATTATCTTTGTTCCTTTCAATAGTGACACAGGAGAGAAATGACTCCACTTGCACCTATGAACAAAGGGGGAAGAACTGAGCAATTGTCCAATGACACTAATCAGAGCAGCAGAAAATATGTATTATTCATAGCCTACCTTTTCCTTAGTTGAAATGTTTTGACCAGAAAATCAGATAATTATTTCTGATTTACACCTCATTTGTCTTATATAAGCATCATTTCACTTATACTAAAGATAAGAGAGTTAACTCAAAGGCTTTTGTCTAATCATTTGTGCTAAATAAATGAAGTTCTAGAGTAGATTCCCAACAAAAGTTTGAATAAATATGTGCACAATTGTGTTACATAGAGGTTCTACAGGGTTTACTGAATAGTTTTTAGCCAAATGGAGATTGAGAGAGAATGAATAGAGAAATACTTACGGGATTCAAACAAAGAATAAGATGAGATTGATTTGTAAAAGTGACAGTATACACTATGTATCTGTTATGTGAGCATATATGTGTATACATAGATTAAAGGACAAATCTGTATACTATCTATACATACTGTATACTACCTATACAGTTACCACACCCCAATCATGCTTGCTGCATTTTTAGTAATTGTAGCATCTGCAAAGCTACAATAAAATCAAAAAGAAACAAAAAGGCAACAAATGGGTCTTTAAAAACTAGGCCAAAGGAGAGCCTTTTTAGTTTGAACCAAACCACAGTGTTCAATTTGCCTCTGCCCCAGACAAAATAGTATCCATTTGGAATGCTACATGAAGATGTTTTGCTTTTGTGGAGATAATTGGCTCTAAATAGTCATAGTAATTAACAGCATCAGGTAGCTCAGGCAACATTTGGTTGCCCATTGCCTATTTGTTTGTGAGCAAATGGGAGGGTGTAAGGGTGATGGGAACAGATGGGGAAGAGATGCAAATACTTCATTGGCACCTTCCATGGATGCCTCATGCTGTCTTTCTCCCTGTGGCACCATCATTAGTGCCTCCGGCTTCAGAGCCAGGTCTGAAGAGCCCCGTGGGCAAATGCAGACACCAGCAGCTGTGCTGGCTGCCCTGCCCTGTATCCTGCTCCTTGCCCTCTACTCATCTGGCATAAAGAGGGAATTTCTGTGCTAATACCTTCAATCTCTGCACGCTTTGGTGTCACAGTGGAGGATTTTTGTTTTGTCTTTTTTTCATGTCTCATTATTTATTTAAGGACAATAAAGCTGGTTAATGATAATCCCTAAATACTGAGCTTTATGCATAACATGCATTCAATTTACCATTGGGCTCAATGTCACCACAGCAGGTATAACTGTGTCCCCCAAAAGATAATTCAATTCCTAATCTGTGGATATTGTCTTTTTTTCTTTTCTTTTTTTTTCTTTTTTTTTTCTTTTTTTTTTTTTTTGCCACAGTAACAACCCAGTAGGGCTGTAGTTAGAGGTTAATTGGGCATAAAGACAAAATGTGAAAAGCCCCAGCTGTTCCTCTCAGGGAGGATTCCAGACAGTTATTATACCTGATCACTATCTTTCAACAATGACTCCCTAGTCTGGTGGCAGTA
Source organism: Microcebus murinus (assembly GCF_040939455.1). Taxonomy (NCBI): domain Eukaryota; kingdom Metazoa; phylum Chordata; class Mammalia; order Primates; family Cheirogaleidae; genus Microcebus; species Microcebus murinus. The sequence continues at coordinate 56,384,876 of NC_134116.1, forward strand.
CCAGGAACCAAGGTATAGCCAAAGTCATGGGGAAGGAAGGCTAAGACGAGATGACTGTAAAACAAAAGGGGGGGGGGGGGTGAATGCAAAAGGACAAGTACAGAAAATAAAATAACTACAAAGAGCCATAATAGAAATCTCTGGATAAACATAGAGTAGCTGGTGCTTATTGAACAATTACTATCTGCCAGGCACTATAGCAAGTAATTTATAGAACACGACTCTGTGAGCTTGGTATCAGTATTACCCTCATTTTACATATGAGAAAACATGGGCTTAAAATTTTTTTAAAACTGGTTGGATGCCACTTATCTGGTAAGTACCAGACTGTGATTCAGACCCAGGAAGTCCTTCCCAAAGGCTCTCCTGGGAGTGGCACAGACTGGAGGTCTGCTCTGGACCAGCTTCTGGGTAGCAGAATAATCTCCAGCAGATCACTGAATTTCAGTGTCTACCTCTATAGACAGAGCTGCCATTCCAAGTATGGTTGACAACCTCCTGCATTGGAATCACCTGACAAACATATTAAAAATACAGATTTCCAAGTCACTTCTTAAATCTAATAAACTATAATCTCCATTGCAAGGTGCCCAAAACTGCATTATTAATTCCCATGAGGATTTTTAAGTTCAATAAAGTTTAAGGAATGCTCAACCTGCTGATCTCTAATGTAGCTTCTAAACTGAAAATTATATGCACTGATAGTTCATAGGCACCCAAAGAAACCATTGCATGATTCATATTCAAATTTTGTGTATATAAAAGAACACTCAAAATAGTTTTATTCAGTATAAAGTTTTTTACTCACAAGTGACTTTGATGAATCTCCTTTATTTCCAAAATTCAAGCCCATCTTTTTAGAGTAAAGACTGATTTCTAAAGGCTGGGCCTGGTGGCTCCCACCTGTAATCCCAGCACTCTGGGAGGCCCAGGCAAGAAGATAGCTTGAGGCCAGGAATTGAAGACCAGCCTGAGTTAAGAGTGAGATTCCATCTCTACAAAAAGACAAAAATTAGCCTGGTGTGGTGGCCTGTGTGCCTGTAGTCCCAGCTATCTAGGAGGCTGAGGCAGGAGGATTGCTTGAGCCCAGAAGTTTGAGGTTGCTGAGAGCTGTGATGACGCCACTGTACTCTAGCCAGGGCAACCGAGGAAGACTCTGTCTCAAACAAGATTGATTTCTAAACATTGAGGAAATGAAAAGCTTCAGGTTTAAGACTATTCTAAAAATGCTCTCAGCCATGGCAGCATTTTTAGGATCAGACCTCTACTGGGACAATGTTAAAGAAATCAAAACTCTTCTGAATGTATGAAAACGTAACAAATAAATAAAGCTTGATTACCCTGATTACACTTCCCAAACAGTAAACTATATTAGGTTAAACCATTTGAAATCGCTTTTTACTTGCAAAAACAGCAGTTTCCTATAGTTCAACCTAATGTGTGTGTATATGTTTGTGCGTGTGTACCTGTACGGACTGTGACTACAGCAGTTAAATATCAACTTGCTTGGTCCTCATTATGCAATGCTGCCCTCTTAATGCATTCCACAGATCTTAAGTGAGGATATCGATGACAAAATTTCCCACTCAACTTCCCAGCCTGTGTCTCAAATCCTTAAATCTTAATAAAAAGATAAATATTCCCAACCACAGTAGGCCAATAAACAATCAAACTAAAAATCTAATAATGTTATCTTTTGCCATCCATTCCCAAACATAATTTACCATACAATGTGTGTCTCCAACCCATAATAGCCACAGCATTTTCCGCAGTTCCTCTGCATATGTGAGTTTTACTGTGTCTTTTGAAAGGCAGCTTCATTGCCTAATGGATTTTGTCAGTAGCATATTTTCCCCACTATTTAGGCCATTTTCTTCTAACTAAGCATTCAATTGTCACTAAAAACATATCAATAGGAGAAAGATATCTGAAAGTTAAAAATTAGGTGAAATGATAGGTTTCCCTGGATTGAATGCTTGGAAGAGAAATATAAGCAAGTCAGCTGACTCTGCCATGTGAAATATTTGTGCCTTTTTTTCCCTCTGTGTCTTCCTCCTTGGTGCCCAAGTCTGGGTGCCAGAGGGATTATTTGGTAGCAGTGAGCTCCAACGAAAGCCTCTAGTAGCTCTCATTCAGCGGTAAAATTGTTGTCTTCCTCTGATCCTCAGATTATGGAGATGAGGAGATGAATGTACAGCACTAAGATTCCCTACTGAGATAGCTTTTCACTCTTTTCAGTATGAAAAAGATCAAAAGGAAACCAGCTAATTAGCATACCAAAGGAGACAAAAACCCCTAGAGCTTTATCGTTGTTGCAATCCAATAATAAACACCCGAGTACAAAAAAGATTATTTGATAATGACACACAGAATTGAAAGCCTTTGAAATAGCAGCTTCTAGAAAAAAATATTTTTGGAAGGGAAAATATCCATAATTATACAGAATAATGCTTACACATGGGGGAGCGGCTCTTCATTCCTGTGAGAGCTACTTGCAGAACGACTTTGCCTAAGAACAGTGGTGTGGATCGCCTTTATCTGCAAAACTCAAAAGCCTACAAAAGGCTTCAAATCCCTTCCCCAGTAAACATTTTGCTCTTTCATATTCCCCAAAATTAAACACAGAATTTTCGTCTTAAAAATAAGCGTCCCCTTTTCCCAGACCAGCACCCAGTCAAAGGCTTGAGCTCACAACCCAAAGAAATCTGCAACTCTTTGGCATTCATTATCCTCTCTACAGCCTTTTCTGGTTTAGAAACTCTGGTACTGTCTGCAAACACAGACTTTTTTCAAGGGAAGAGAACAAAGCAACTGTTTAATTACAAACAAGTTACTCTGGGACACATGCTTAAGAATCTACCAGGCCTATAATACAGAGAGACAGACTTGAAAGAAAATCAGACCCTTACTCTTTGGGTTGATATTAATATTGTGGCACTTTTTTTCAGACATTGAGGGAATGATAATGACCGACCATCAGAATGGATTTTTCAATAGCCACAGTGATAAGAGAAACCCCATCTATTACTTGGCAGTGCATCAGCCACCTGAGACCCCCACCCCTCAGGGAAGACCCACATCAGCATAATACTAACCTATTACCTGGCCCAGCACCTAATCTAGTACCTGGTACATCAGCATAACACTAAATCTATCACCTGGTGCATCAACTACCCTATTACCTGGTGCATCAACATAATACTATCCTATCATCTTTCTGACAGGCATTAATCACCTGATATCCCACCCCTTGGACCACCCCAACTTAATAAAAGTGGGAAAAATCAGGTAGATGGGGCTCAGAATTTGGTGGCAAGACCCTTCTGAGAGTGCTGGCAAATAAAATTTGACTCTCAGACTCTCTGTGTGCCACTCAGTTTGTCCTTGGGACCATCTGCTGTAACGCTTGCTGTAACAACAGTGGGTTTGAGTAATTGTGAACTCACCTGCCTCTTCCTCCAAGGCATGCAGAGACCACATGAGTCAACATGGGGCCATAGGTCAACATTGGGCAGCGAATCCACCCTGTGAAGCTGACTCTCATCCAAATCAACACCAGGACCTCCACTGGACAGGAAATGGAGCTCTGAACCAGGTGCGGCAGGGTATGGAGGGTAGTAGGGGAATAGGTGTTAATTAGAAAATTTCTGCATGGAAGAACAGGGGTTGCCCCTGAGCCATTTAAAAATGCCTACTGGCCACAGGGAAAGTATTATTTTGCCTGGAGATCACCCAAGTTATTATAATGGACTTGACAAGAGACCCCTGGCTCTAAGTCATTTGCATTAAAAAACCCAGAGGCCCAGGTTATTAATAATATTTTATCTTATTTCTAATCAAATGAATTATAATTAAAGAGTCAAACAGTAATGAATCTCTTTACAAATCTGAGCTTAAATGAATAATTCATCTCCTATTTTACAGATATTTTTTTTAAACATTAAATGGATGAGAAGTATGACATTCACTGCCCATAAGGTGGCCCACCTTTCTCTCTGGGACCTCCACCTCCTTTCAGATTGGATAAAATCATTTAGGGATCTTGGGATCTTGTTAGTTTCATATGGAATTCTTTTTTTGTTGTTCTTCTTCTTTATAAATTGTCCTTTTGCAATGAAACAAGCCCCAAATCTGAATTTTACTTAGAAAATGTGTCTACAGGAGTAAAATAAATGCCATTTACCTACCACTCCAAAGTATTAATTAGACTTCGCTGTTTGCCAGCTAAGTATCAGAGGAGCCCATGGTGATTAGCTGCACTAATTGGAATTTCAAGTGGTGCTGATAACCACACAAAGATAATAGGATTATACCTTTCCTCCCTGAAAAAAAAGAAGCAGCTTTGTCATAACTGTTTAGATTATGGTTTTAAGCTGTTTCACACCTAACTACCCTCAAAGAAAGGGAATATTTTAGATTCTATTTTTATTACTATTAAAAAGAAAAAAAAGAAAATTCTTCCAAGTAGCAGCAAAAATACAAAGGCATGCCCCTCTGTCTGGGTTTTAACTTGCTCCTAAAAAATCACAGAAAAGCAACTTTACTTGACCACCAACAGGAATTCAAGTTGAGTCAGAAAGTCAGCTAGACTTAACCCCTCCCTGCAGGAACACATTTTTGTTTTGGTTTGCAGAAACTCTCTCAGAAATTTATGAACACCTTCATCCCCCAAATGGCCAGAAGTGCAAATATAATTCATCTTTGTGGAGGCTAGGCAGATGGCATTATCTGCATTTTATACATCAAGAAACTATTGTTTGCAGAAGTTAGTGAGTCTTTCCTACTATTCTGTCTACCTGAGAACATTCCACATTTATATAAATGTGTCTATTTCCAAGCCTGACAGGTCCCACAGGTGGCAGGAGGCAGGGCAGGGCTGTAGCAGCTTTTGTCTGCTCTGAGAGTCTGGCTCAGAACCATCTGCCCCAGCCGAAATGCCTTCCTTGGGTTCTGATGCCTCTATTTCATCTTCACAGCTAAAAATCCTAATGCAGGTGAAGAGCTGAAAACCCTGCCAGGGGGCCACACTCACTGTCTTGTCACCCTTTCTGATTTCCAGGGCAGCCATCGGAGATGATGACATAAACAACCATAAAAGAAAATTGTACCATGGTAAAAAAAAAAAAAAAAAGGGGGGGTGAGATCAGAAATAGTCCTCCTTGAAGCTCTTACTGGAGAGGGGTGGGGAGCATGGGCAATATATGTAACCTTAACACTTGTACCCCCATAATACAAACTAAAATAAAAATAAAAGAAAATAAAGAAAACAGGCACTATGAAAAAAAAAAAAGAAATCTTCCTCCTCAATTGTTAAATATACAGAGGATATAACATAGATTTTACTTGAAGTAAATATGAAAAGCAAATGCTGGCCACAAAGTTACTTATACTTACAGTCCGAGTTCTGACAGCCATGAAATATAGAATTTACTAGCTAAGTAGGTTCCTTCAGCTCCTTGAGGGGTGATACAGTGTTTTACTAAGTAAAGGTGTAAAGTGAGAACAACATTGCAAAACACCTGGCCTGAAAAAAATACTGGATAAATTTAATTGCACAGCCACTAGTTATACCCACACTTGAAAGCATGCCTTCTCCAACACATGGGCTGGTCATATGGAGAATGACAGGAGGAGGGTCAGAAGCCACATCAAGTTGCCTTGGCAACTTGAGGAAGCCTGAAAGGCCAACTCACCCCAACATATCCCCATCATATGTCCAGTCATAATTTTAGACATTCTTCGGGTTGAGATATTACATCTCCAGAAAAATCTCTATCTAAATGTTGTTATTTCATCAAAGAAAGCAATGATTGCCCAATAATCACATTACTGAAAATGAGTTTGGGGAAACTTAGTCAAAAGCAAGGCCCTGGAGGAATCAAAGAAGAAGGTAGAGAGATGTATGTATTAGAAAGAAAAGCAGGAAAGTAAAGAAAAGCAGGAAAACTGTGAATAGACCCTGAGGCTCCTTCTGGGGGAAATCAAGCAGAGGGTAAAGGTTTCCCAGGAAAAACGTAAGGACAGTGGACTTTAGGAACAGGATTTCCAAAAGTAGAGTGAAGTTTGCCAACAGGTGAAGTGAGGTGAACCAAAGACAAGTTTTGTTTATTTTGAAATTTTCCCTTAGGTAATCAAACAGCCAAAATAGATTTTCTGGTTAATTAAATATTTATGATAAGTGATGGATAAGTTTCTCATTAGATTAAGCGTCATGCCAGAAAATAATTTGTTTTGTTTATTTCTGTACCCTAAAGCCAAATACTATATATATGGATCTTAGGAAGTGCTCATTAAATGTTATGAGAAAGAGTGAAAGAGAAAGGAAGGAAGGTGTTGATTGAAATATTTCTTAAAAAAAACTAAATCTCAGCTTGACTGTTATTGGTGTATAGAAATGCTACTGATTTGTGTGCATTGATTTGTAACCTGAGACTTTGCTGAATTTATTTATCAATTCCAGGAGGCTTTTGGTGGAGTCTTTGGGGTGTTCTATATATAAGATCATACTGTCAGTGAAGAGCAATAATTTGACTTTGCCTTTCCCAATTAGGGTACCCTTTATTTCTTTCTCTTGCCTGATTGCTCTGGCTAGGACTTCAACACTATGTTGAATAGAAGTGGTGACAGTGGACTCCCTTGTCTTGTTCCAGTTCTTAGGGGGAAGGCTTTCAACTTTTCCTCATTCCATATGATGTTGATGTGAGTTTGTCATATATGGCTTTTATAATTTTAAGATATATTCCTTCTATGCCTAGTTTATTGAGAGTTTTTAGCATGAGAGGGTGCTGGATTTTGTCGAATGTTTTCACTGCATATATTGAGATGATCATATGGTCTTTGTTTTTGCTTCCATTTATGTGGTGAATCACATTTATTGATTTATGTACGTTGAACCATTGTTGCATCCCTGGGATGAAGCCCACTTGGTCATGGTGGATTATATTTATGATGTGCTGTTGAAATCAGTTTTGCCATTATTATGTTGAGGATTTTTGCATCTATATTTATAAGGGATATTAGTCTATAGTTTTCTATTTTTGTTGTGTTCTTTTCTGGCTTTGGTATCAAGGTGATACTGGCTTCATATAATGAGTTGGAGAGGATTCCCTCCTTCTTGATGTTAGGGAATAATTTCTGAAGTGTGGGTACTAGTTCCTCTTTGTAGGTCTGGTATAATTCAGCTGTGAATCCATGTGGTCCAGGGCTTATTTTTTGTTGTTGGATGATTTTTTTATTACCATTTTGATCTTGCTATTGGTTATTGGTATGTTCAAGTGTTCTATTTCTTCCTGAACATATACCTAGGAATATACTTAACCAAGGAAGTGAAAGATCTCTATGAAGAGAACTATAGGACACTGATGAAAGAAATTGCAGGTGACACAAACAAATGGAAAAACATATCATGCTCATGGATCAGTAGAATCAACACTGTTAAAATATCCATACTGCCCACAGTGATTTACCAATTCAATGCAATCCCCATAAAAATACCAATGCCATATTTCACAAATTCAAAAAAAATAACTTTATGCTTGGTTTGGAACAAGAAAAGAGCCTGAATAGCCAAAGAAATCTTAATCAAAAGGAACAAAGCTGGAGGTATCACATTATCAGACTTCAAACTATACTACAAGGCTATAGTAACCAAAACAGCATTGGATTAGCACAAAAATGGAAACAGATGAAATGGAACAGAACAGAGAACCCAGATATAAAACCATCTAAATACAACCAACTGATCTTTGACAAAGCAGACAACAATATATACTGGGGTAATGAAGCCCTATTCAATAAATGGTGATGGGAAAATTGGTTAGCCACATACAGAAGAATGAAATAGGATCCATATCTCTCACAACTCACAAAAATTAATTCAAGATAGACAAAGACTTAAATGTGAGGTATAAAACCATAAGACTTCTAGAAGAAAATGCAAGGAAAACACTTCTATATATCAGCCTAGGCAAAGAATTTATGGCTAAGACCCCAAAGACAATTACAGCAACAGCAAAAATAAATAAATGAGACTTGATTGAATTAAAAAGCTTCTAAACAGCTAGGGTAGTATTAACAGAGCAAATAGACAGCCTACAAAATTGGAGATAATACTCACAAACTATACATCCAACAAATGGCTAATATCCAGAATCTACAAAGAACTCAAACAAATCAGCAAGAAAAAAAAAATCAAACAACCCCATTAAAATGTGGGCAAAAGACGTAAACCGAAGCTTTTCAAAAGAAGATAGACAAATGGTCAATTAATATGTGAAAAAAATGCTCAACATCACTAATCATCAGGGAAATGAAAATTAAAACCACAATGAGATATCGCCTTACCTCTGTTAGAATGGCCTTTATTAAAAAGTCCAAAAACAATAGATGCTGGCATGGATGCAGAAAGAAAGGAATGCATATACACTGTTGGTGGGACTGCAAATTAGTACAACCTCCATGGAAAACAGTATGGAGATTCCTCAAAGAACTAAAATTAGACTTACCATTTGATCCAGCAATCCCACTACTGAGTATCTACCCAAAGGAAAATAAGTCATTTTGTCAAAAAGACACCTGCACTGCAGGTGCACAATTGCAGCACAATTCACAATTGCAAAAATGTGGAATCAATCCAAGTGCCCATCAATTCATGAGTGGATTAGCAAAATATGGCATATGTTTATCATGGAGTACTACTCAGCCATAAAAAAGGACAAGTTAATGCCTTTTGTAACAATTTCAGTGGAACTGGAGACCACTATCCTAAGTGAGGTATCTAAAGAGTGGAAAAACAAATGCCACATGTACTTGCTATTCAACTGGAACTAACCAATGAGCACACATATACACAGAGGGAAGTAAAACTCAGTGAAAATCAAGCAGGGAGAGGGGGAGGAAGGGAAAGAAAAAACCTATCTAACAAGTACAATGAACACTATTTCAGTGATGGGAACCCTTATAGCTGTGACTTAAGCATTACAAAGCAATCCATGTAACCAAAAATATTTGTATCCCCTTAATATTTTGAAATAAAAGAAAATTTTTAAAAAATCTACAGATGCTCAAGTCCCTTATACAAAATGATGTAATATTTGCATATAATCTGTGCCATCTTCCCATTTGCTTTAAATCATCTCTAGATTGTTTATAATACCTAATACAATATAAACATTTTTAAAAATCCTGAATCTTTGGCAATTGAGAAATTTTAATAACTGCAACTATAGCTATGTAGTGAAAAATGATGATCCAGAAGATATAGGGAACCAAATTAAATGTGTACTTATTGCCCTAAGGATATTACTTTTAAAAAATTTTTGTTTTAGTTTTTATATTAGTGGAAAATGGAAGGGCAATGCAAAAACAGCTATTGGAAACTGGAGAAAAGGGGACCTCAGGTAGGTACTGGCAGAAGAGTTAGAAAACCAGTCCCTGAGGCAAATTGGAAGTTAGCAATTGATACCTGAAAGTGGAGTACTGCTACAACAAAAATCTAAAAAATATGGAATTTTGAATTGTGTAAAGGCAGAGACCTGATAAGCCTTAAGAAGATAGTGGTAGTTAGAAGAGCAGAGACGAAATTGCTTCCAGAAGCTTGAGAAAGGAAAACCCAAGTTATATGTGGGAAGATTAGTTAGCAAAACTGTCACTTGCAGTAACATGGAAAATAGAAAAGATGCCTAATTAACTTAGGGATCCAACTTTGGAGCTGTCCATGCAGAATGTTGAAAGTAGCACTTGGCATCTTTGAGTTGCCTGAGGTAAGTTACGGGAAGAGTAAGATGAGCTAAAGAGTTAGCTATTCAGTTTTTGAGCAGAATTTGAAGAAAATGCAAAGGACTTTGGGGTTTAAAAATAAAATAAATTCTCATCTCCAGTGCTCCTTTGGAAAATATCCTCAAAGTAAGAAATCGTCGCATGGGAAACAACAAATCCAGGGCACTACCATTACAATGGAGCCTCAAAGTCAAGATAAATCAAGGATGTTGTTTTTAAGATCTCAGAAAGATTTAGGGCCCTGTCTCATAAATGCTCTTGCATAGACAAAAGGACCTCAGGGCTTGCCTCATAGTCTTTCTCAGCTAGGAAAAAAAACAGGGCTTCTAAAAATATTAAGGGCATTGTTCCACAGCACTCTGATTTGCAGACAAAATTAGAAAGAGGTCCGTCTTGAAGAGCTTTGTGGCTATGACTTTTGTCTAATAAAGTGAACCTAACAAGCTTTATAAGACACCCACAACGTTTTCAAGAGAATCAGGCATTGCCAGATTGGACTACAAGAGAAAAAGGCATATCAAACTGAACAGAAGTCACTGTGCTCTCAACCTCCTATGAGCAGGATGAAGGCTGAAAAAGTCACTCAGTTGCAATTATGAACCATGGACAATCACTCCCAGATATCAGAACTAGGCCCTACCCCAGGACTGGTAATATGTACCCAGCTAGACTTTAAGTTTGCTAAAACTGGTGACTGCTATATTTCTCTCATTTCCTCCTTTTTGAATGGGAACTTCTATTGCAGTTTTTCTATACTTGTTTCACCATTATATGTTGGTGACTATGGCTAGGAGGGGTAAATATAACTTATCTCTTTAATTCATAGGTATTCAGATCAAAAGCAGCCACACCTAAGGACTCTCATCCTCACCTGAACCTGATTTAGATGATGAGATTCTAGACTTCAAGCTACAATGGAATGAGACTTTGGGGGGTCTCAGCAAGAACAGGGTGTATTTGTTGCCTCTTAAGGAGGAATGAGAATGACTAGAGGCCAGAGGGTTGATAATGATAAACAGATAGTCTGGGTGCTCTCAATGAATTATGCCTCCCACCATGCCCTGTGCAATTCTCTCCCAGACTGACTCTGGGCTTCACCATGTGACTACCTTTGGTCTATGGAACATTAGCAATTGTGATGCAAGCAAAGAATTGGTGGATACCTGGGCTCATCCTTTCAAAATACTCCATCTTGAAACCCAGTTGTCATACTGTGAAGAAGCCCAAGCTAGACATCTGTAGAGGGCACTTGGAGGTAGAGTCAATAGCCTCAACAATTATAGTCATCCAACTGAGTCAATGATCATGTGAACAAAAAAGACATTTTGGATATTTCAACCCAACAGACATGGAACACAGATGAGTTTTTCCCACCAAGCCTTGCCCAAATCACAGAATCATGAGCAAATATATGATGCTATTGTTTTAAACCAAGTTTGGGGTTGGTTTATTATACAGCAATAGATTACTAAAATGGACTAGGTGTGTATTCATTTTTTAATTTACTTTTTCTTTTTGGAAATATTCTGTGAGTTAAGTTTCTCATGGCGTGGACTTTAATATCTAAAAAATGTAATGGAGGGCTCTAAATTCTAGTCATTTGGAGATTCTGCTTAATGGGGTTCCAGTTAATATATAAGAATGACTATATTGCATTTTGAGTTGTGTGAGGAAGCAAAATTAAGCACTAGCTTTCTAATAGAAGACTAAGATTCTTAGAACATACTGGCACTGAGATCTTGGGGAAGTTATTCACCATAATATTATCCTATTGTATTTTCTTTGTGGCATTTATCACTGTATGCAAACATCTCCTTTGTTTGGTCAGTCCTTTATTATCCTTGCCCCACACAGAAATTTCACCTCTAGTGTGCCTTTCATTGTTAGATCCCAGCATCTAGAACACTGCCTGGCACATAGTAAAAGCTCAACACATACTGTACAAAACACAATGCTAATATAAGATACACTTTTTAGGAGAAAAAAAGGTGCCTGAGATAACATTCTAAATGTTTGGCAGCACTTCTAGTCTTCCCCTCCTTCCTGACACCTGGAAGACACTGTTACTTAGCTCCCCTACAGTTGAGTAGGGTTATGTGCCTAGTTCTGGACAAAAGGCTGGGAGCAGGGTGACTTGAGTCACTTTTCAGTTGAAGAATTTAAGATCTAGTGCAGGCTTCTCCATGATCTCCTCCCCTGCCCTGGGAAACCCTGATGTTTAATGCTGAGACGGAGCTGCCTGGGATGCTTTGTTCCCACATGGAAGATGATCACCTCACTGAACTGCCTGTACCTGTAGAAGATTTTGCCTCAGCAAGAAATAAACTTTATTTCATTAAGTCATTGAGAGTTTGGAGTTGTTTGATCCTATGGTACAACCTAACTTATCCTGACTGACATAGCTCTTACCAATGAGTTTACATGCTTTTTGAACTCTATAACTATAAAATCTGAATATTCATTCATAGATTCAATGATAATTTAGTACAAGGTACTATGCTAGGTCAAATAATAGAAGCAAAAATAGATTAGATACTGCTTTCAAGGTGTTTATAGTTGGATAAGAGAAATAAATTATATACATAATGTAGTATAGTACAAGGTAGAAAATTATGAATGTCATAAGACAGATACAAGTAAAGTGCTTCTGAAATTTACCTGAGATGCATATGATAAAAATTTCTTAGCTCAGACCCTTATGGGTATGACAATTTATGAAGGTGAGAAGAATGACTTCCTACTCATAAGTGCCATAGAGCAAAAGTCCAAGCTGTTAGGCTTTCTTTTTCCCTACATTCTCATGTCTCTTTGCAGATGTAAGCCAGGCTTGTCATGGGTTGAATTGTGTTCCCCCAAAATTTATGTGTTGAAGCTCTAACCCCCAGTACCTTGGAATGTAACCTAATTCAAAGATAGGATTTTACAAAGGTAATCATGTTAAAATAAGATTATGAAAGTGGGCCTTAGTCCATTATCACTGGTGTCCTAATAAAAGGGGAAATTTGGAGACAGTCATGCATGTACACAGAGGGAAGGAACACCAAGTGAGCATCAAGACAGATATAAAGGTGATGTGTCTACAAGCCAAGGAAGGCCAAGTATTGCCAGCAAACCACCAGAAGCTAGGAGAGAAGTAGGAAACAGATTCTCCTTCCCAGCTCTCAGAAGGAATCAAACCTGCCAACACCTTGATCTTGGACTTTTAGTCTCCAGAACTGTGATAAATTTCTGTTGTGTGAGCCCCTCAGTTTGTGGTACTTTGTCACAGAAGCCTTAGCAAACCAATACGCACCATAGATGTCCGCGCCTGAAATATGAATAAACGCCTGTGACTATTTAGCCAACTCTGTGTTCCAGCTACTCACTATCTAGTTCTCTTTCCTCCTCTTTACTGGCAACAAACTAGATTTAGCAACAAACAAATAACAAGTGAGAAAAAAGTGGCACGTAACCAAAAATTTCTGGCTATCATTGCCTGTGGTGGAAGAAAGGAAGAAGAAAATAACGGAGGGGGGAGAGGGGAGGGTCCTGAGTTGATTTTCCAAAACATCTGATTAGGCTCCTGGAAAAGAAACAGATGGATAGGTAGGCGTTCGTGCGTGCACACATGCATCTGTTGTCGCTGTTCCTTGGTTTGCCTTCTTTCCTTCTCCAGTGAATGTCTTTTAAACATAATCGTAATTTTTTCCCCAAGAAATCCAGTATAACAGAAATTCCAAATTTTAATATGCTCTAAAACCTTTCGATGTTTGCCTTTGAAATTTTCTCAAGTTTATGTGGGTGTGAATAACATTGAGATTATTTGCCTCATGGGTTTCTAACTCATTGACTCTCTGAGCCTTACACGCACCAACACAGAGCACTCCCTTTGGGCATATTTCCCACTTTTGGTCTCTCATGCTCTTTTCTATGTATAAGATGTGACATGAAGTAATAACGCTAGCTCTTAATATTTTTTTGGATAAGTGTTTCTGAAAGCAATTCCAAATGAAGAGAACCAAAGTATTTAAGGTAGTGTCAGATCTCTGGTAGACTCTACAGTTTCCTCTTGTGACCACTTTAAAATGCAGATCTTTTTAGTTACCTAAATTCTGATTTCTCTTTAAATCTCCCAGCTAAGATTCTAAACATACATTTTGTTTCTCCTAAAGGCAAGCCAGCCATTGCCAATGTACTTATAGAGTGACAAAATGTGCATTCCTTGCTAGACACCTTTCAGAATAGATAAATGACACATTTTCCTGCCCTTTAGGGAGGATAAAAAGAATAATGAAAAAAGTGGTTTTTTTCCTAAATGCATATATTAACATTTGACTTCATAAAAAATGCTTATCTAAAGAACAATAATTTCCCTTGAAGTTAAAAAGTTTTATGATAGATCTAACAGCAAAGGGAAAAGGAAAAAGGTCGTGGGGCTAATAATAATAATTAGCACTTATGTTGGCACTTTCTATCTTCAAAGCATTTTGTGAAAGATTAACTGGTTATTCTTCTCAACATTTTGTCAAGTTTATAAAGCTTTAGACTTTCTGATGTTCCCTCGAGTACAATTCCATATAATATGTGAACATTCCTTTGATTTTTGCATACAAACACTGCTGAGGTTCTCATTAGCTCTGGTGGTGTCTCATACCCAGTAAGCTCACAAAATTTGGTGCGTAGAAGGGATGGTACTTCCTGGCTCCAAAGATTCACTCAAAATTGAGGAGTCTGACTAGAGAATGAATTATCACTTCAAGTACCCAACCATATTTTATCAAAATGGGCTGTTTTTTATATTTTTCTTCATAAATCATGAGCCCTTCAAGGACAGGAACTGACTGTTTTTCATGTTGGTTACAAGAATCATCTAGGCTTGTGCTGGCTCAGAGCAATGCTTAATAAGCATTTGTTGAACAATAAAAATTAAGTGTTTATTGATAAGTCATTATTAAATTGTGAAGAATAAATAACATGTGGTGTCTCTCCTGCCCTCAGGAAATTAGTACAAAAAAGGAAGCAGGACTTATATACAGGAAACAACTAAACACAAAATACAACTAAGTGCCGTAATGTGTGGTTGAATGAATGAATGCTAGGGGATAATTATATTTGTTGTGATTTGATTTGATTTTGTTTTTGCTGTGTTTTGATGCTTTCTTAGTCCATTAACCCTACTTTCTTTCTTTGGGGTTCTATATATCTATCCAGCTTTTGACCTAAATAAAATGTTATAGTATGTTAAATATTATATTTACTAATCTGCTAAATAAAGAAACTTCATCCATTTGGGAAATACATATATATATAAGAAAAGTTTCTTTCTGTACAAAACAACAAAAGTACACACAGAAACACACAAATACAAATACAGGCATACAACATACACTGAACTTTAATGGTGACCCTTAGTATAAATGATAGCTTCAGATATTTTGAAGAAAAAGTAGAACAGCTCCAAGTTTTACTTGAAATTTCATAGTATTTTTTTGTGAATCTTGTCAGCATATTCTGCAGGTACCATAAACTGACACGTCCAAAACAATTCATTATGTTCCCCCTGAAACCCAAATCTGTTCTTTTTCCCAGCTATGAAGGCCACCAAATGTAGGCTACATTCCTGACTCCGCCTTGTCAAACGTCTCTGTCTCATCAGCCACAGAGTCCTATTTAGCCTCCTTTGTCAGTATCCCTCCGATGCATCTCCTTTCTATACCCACGGTTTCAGCCACACTTCAGCACCATGGTCAGCGGATCACGCGGTCTCACCCTACTTTACCCGCAGCTCCCCTCACTCCACCCTCCAGATTCTCCTCTTTCCAAGACAACTTTTATGTCCTCATCTATGCAAGTTACCAGTTTGTTGCCTCTAAGCCCCAAATATACCCTTCTGTGCCCTGCATCGTGATACTGGAGCTGGACATAATAATTTCTTTTGTGAGCGGGCACAATGTTAGGCCTTGTCAGTAGAGGGCGCTAGAGGGACACTGCACGAGGAAGGGGCTTCTCTTCCTGATTCCAGCGCTCTTCTGACAAAGCGCAGATCAGCTTCCTTTCCAACAGGCAACTCCCCTGCCAGTAGCACGCTGAAGACCCAGTGATACAAACCCTCTGAAGAATCTCACCATCACCGTAGCAGGTGGCCTCCTGCTCGGTAGCCCAGCCTGCATCACCTCAGTGAACGTCTCTGCCATCCACTAGACCACATTGGATGAATCATAGCCTTGACACTGGGGAGGGACTTCTTCCAAGTTTGTTCCTTCTTCCAATGCTCTCTTTCAGCCCTATGAGTAGTTACTGCCCCCTACATGTCATTCCTGTGTACTTGAGAATTCCCTTTATACTTCTTAGTAGGGAATACCCTTTAATGAGTTTATAATTTTAATACAGTATTAAATTTTCCTTGTTCAAATTATGAACAAGGAATTGTGTCATGTGTCACTTAATGACAGGGATACATTCTAAGAAGTGCCTAGTTAGGGGACATCATCATTATGCAAACATAATAGAGTGTACTTACACAAACCTAGATAAGATAGTCTACTACTACATTCATAGCATACAAACCTAAGTACAAACCTGTACAGCATGTTACTGTACTGAACATTGTAGGCAATTGCAGCACAATGGCAAGTGTTTGTGTACCTAAACATAGAAAAAGTACAGTAAAAATGTGGTATTATGATCTTATGGGATCACCATACTATATGCAGTCTGCAGTTGACCAAAAGGCCTTTACACAGCACATAACTATAGTATTGTGGTTTCTGTCTCCTGACTGAACCCTGACTGGTTCAATACTTTTGTTCTTTCTAATATAAATTGAATCATATCAGCTCCTGCTAAAAATATGCAATGACATATCCTATATGACATCCAATCTAAAACATCTCTAGATCCAAAAAAAAAAGAAAGAAAGAAAGAAAACTCTACTTAGGAACCATAATCACTTAATTTTACTAACTCCATGAATCAGATGACTCAAGTAAGGATTAAACTGCTGCTTGTGTTTAGGAGACGTGTTTGGGAGAAGTGACATCTGGCCACGTGATGCCAAGGGTGACTCAGACATGCCCTACCCTCTCTTCTTTATGAAGCTCATCTCCAACTAGAGCCACCAGAAAACAACACAGAAACACCCATTTCACTGCTCACAAAGTTTCATAGTACACAGGGGTGAAACAAAGCCAGCCATAACAGTACTGAGTTTTTTCCATCATTCCAACTCAGTCCAAAGGCCTTCAACACGGTCCCTGAAATGAGAGATGAAGTCCACTCAAAGAATTCAGGGCATGTTTAAGATAAACTTTCCTCTTTGCTTAAGTCATCTCGGAAATGGTTGGCTTGACCTATTTCACTTTAAAAGACCTGCAATCGCGTGGCAATGAATGTCGTTCCAGGCTGCTGTATCTTGTTCCCTTCCCCACAGACATCACCAGAAGCCCAATTCATCACATTCTTAACAGCACTCTTCAGATTTATCTGTCAGGGCAAAGGATCCAGATTAAAAATGAAACAACCATTTCACTTGCTTGACAAGGGGAGACCCAGTCTGCCAAATTTCCATCCCTATCACTGGAGAACAGGACTTTAGGAAATAAATAATAAATGCTTTCTGACCTAGGGCCACCTAGCCTGGAATGCTTAGGGGCATCTTATCTTAGTGCAACAATTATTCCAGTTAATAGGTTAAGGGATATATATAAGATTACCGGTAATCCTTTCACACTGTTGTTCGGTGCTTATTTGAGATGCAGGGCACACATATTTAAGGATTAGCTCCCTCTCTCTGCACTCATACCCTTAGAGTGATACCACTTCCTGCTATCTTCTCTTGTGGAATAGAAATGAAGAATAGTTACACTAGGGGAGTTATTACAATCAGGCTCTTTTATATCTTTAAGGCAATTACAGGCAAAGACAAGAGTGCCTAATGCACAGCATTTCCAGAATTTGTAATTTCGGCATCTTATCTTGCCAAGCCATGATAACATCCAGATGTTGCCCTATTGAAAGGTGTTAAATAGAATAAACCTCAAGCCAAGAGTACTTCCATGTTATATTTTGGGGACTTCCAAAATGTAAAGTATATTTTTTTCTTTAAAATATCAGAACTTCAATAGTTTAGGAAATAATGTTCTAATCTGCATGAGGTCTTAACATTTAATAATAATAATAGCAGCAGTAATATTTTATTTCTTCATTTAACTAGCACTTACATAGTGTTGACGGTGCTTTTCAAATGTTAACTCATTTAATTCCCTCTGTGCTCTCTTCCTGGAACAACAACCTGCACCACAAATTTCTCCAGATTAATTGTTATTTAATTCCTGTTGGACAGTGTAAAATGCCACTTCTTCCAGGGCTGTTTGCATGTAATCAAAAGGGAAATGACACCCATTGGAGACTTGCCTTTGCTAGGAGCTAAGATGGGGGCAGTCTTCATAAATCCACAAGAAGAAGGTACTATGCCCATTGACAGAGTTTATCTAAGAATTAGGGAGGAAAAAAAATGAAAACCTAAAGTCAACACATCCCAGCTATATTCTGGGCACAAGTTACCTAGGAGAAATATGGAGGTAACAGGGTTTTTTCTGGAATAGACCACCCATGCTATAAAAGGACCTACTCTATTCATTTAGCAAGTCCTTACCAAATGCATGACATGTCTTTGTGACATTATATCCCTGCAGGCACATGCAGGAACAGAAACAGCAGCTGCATTCAGTGCTCTTATGGTCTCACAAGCATGGGCCTGCAGCGTGCTGGGTGCTGGCAGAAATACTGGCACAGTGTGCTCATGGGGCACAGAGGAAAGACACATAATGCAGCATCTGGACATCGGGGAAGGCTTCCCAAGGTCTAAGGAGAGACCTGAAAAATGACAACAAGTTACATAGCCAGGCCCACTGCGCTAGCCCTGCCAATCAGTCCCCCAAACCCTGAGTTTTTGCTGCCCTTGCCCTTGAGACTGTCCTGTCTTTTGAGCTGAGTGTCTGGGAGTGGAGGAATGACTTTAACAGTCCAGTGTAAGATGTATCTCCTTAGATCTGTCCTGTTCTAGCACTTTTTTAATGATGAGGCAAGCATTCTCACTAGTTTCTTATCCCAATAAGGCTCTTTATAACATTTCCCAGCTCCTTCTAGGAGTGAGCATATAAACTATCTGGCTGTCGTTAGCAAGGAGATGCAAATGACACTAACAAACCCATTCTCCTGTATACCCAGATGAAGGCAGGGCTAGCTGTGTGTCCTATGGACAAGAAGAAAAGAGAGATGCTTATCTTAGATCTACCCACAATCTTCTCCTAACTAGCCAAACCCCCAGCTCAGAAAACTAGAGCCAGTCTGAACATCAACTCGTCCTAGGGGAATTGCATCTTTCTCCAGGGATACATCACAAGGTCAAGGGGCCTAGGCTTCTGCATTCCATGGACAAGAGATAAGAATGGGGTGAGGTCCCTCTGGGTCACTGTTGAGAAGTAAAATGAAGAGGTTGTACATAGAGGAGTATCCTTAGAATTCCAAAATAAGGCTACCCCTCTACCAGGCAAGATGACAACAGTGAGAGACATGGAGAAGCCTGCAGGGTCAGGAACCATGAGGAGCTTATGTGTAGGGAGACTCAGAGAGAAGGAGGAAAAGAGAGACCTGGAAGAAACTTCAGGGAGCCAAAGCACAAGCAACTACAGAGAATTTATACATGATCTCTACAACCAGGAGAGGAACATGCTCTGAAGGCTTAGAGGAAGCCAAAAGGTAGCCAATACCTTCATTTCATAGCTGGCAGAAGAAGGAAAACAAAATCACTTACTAAGTTGTTCCTAAAGATTACCCTCTGTAGAGATGCTTCAGAAGAGAAAACTCAGGCCAGAAACATACTGCCTGGTTTGCTCATGTTCGTGTGTTATGGCTGCCACCTCTCACTCCCCAAACTACTACTTTTCTAAGCTTCTCAGACCCACTAAGACCCACATTTTATATGGGCCTCACAGCAGCCCTACACCCAACCTGTCTGGAATGAGGGCAAGGAGAAAAGCATTCCCCTCCTACCAAAAACAAGAGTTTTTGTGAGCACACATTATTTGAGGACATAGAGATGAGAAAAACATGTCCCCTCCCTTCCTGGAAGAGTTCATAGTCCAAAGTAAAAGAAAAAATGATCAAAACAATTGAAAAATAATTCAGGCCCTGATTCACTCATTCATTCATTCATGCATTCCACAAACATCCCCTGGTCACAGTTTGGAAGTAGAATTATATGCAAAGTGGTACATGAGTACAAAGATGCTACCACTCTACCAAACAGAACCCAACTAGGAAGAAACCAAACAATCCAAGCTAAGAAAGGATTCCAATGGGTGCTTGGTCACCCTGCTGCTTAAGCCCTTATGTCAAAGTGAAGGTCAGAGTTGGGATGTTTGTAGTTGTCAGGGAAGACAAGAGACATTTGTTCATCACCTTCTTCATAACATCCCTGTGAGGCCCATGAAGACTATAAGCTCTTTGAGGGCAAGAGCCTTGTCCTACTCTCCCTAGGATCCCAGCCCTTCATCAGTACCTCGTACATAACAGTTAATAAATATGTTTCCAACAACCTGAAATTTTCCAATTCTTGTTTGTTTTTATAACTTTACAGATAGCATCAAGGACTGAAAAACCATAAAAAGTAAAGGAATAAATTCTTATGGACTACTAAATTCCCTAATAGCTTGACTTTAAAAGTATTTTTAACTCTTTTTCTCTATTCTTGGTAGAAGGACAAGGCTAATGCCTGGGTTGAGTTCTCATTTTATAAATTATTCTTTAAAAAAAAACCAATTTTTTGTGGGATATGTATACCATGGAGTACTACTCAGCCACAGAAAACAATGGTGATCTAACACCTCTTGTATTATCCTGGATAGAGCTGGAGCCCATTCTACTAAGTGAAGTATCACAAGAATGGAAAAACAAGCACCACATGTACTCACCAGCGAATTGGTATTAACTGATCAGCACTTATGTGCACAAATAGTAATAATGTTCATCGGGTGTCGGGAAGGTAGGAGGGAGGAGAAGGGGATGGGTATATTCACACCTAATGGGTGTGGTTCACACCGTGTGGGGGGTGGACATGCTTGAAGCTCTGATTCGGGTGGGGCAAAGGCAATATATGTAACCTAAACGTTTGTACCCCCATAGTATGCTGAAATTAAAAATAAATAAATAATAAAAAAAATCAATTGTTTCAACTGTCTTAAAAAGTCTGTAAAACAAGGTCTGTGAGGTTGCAGAGGGGGAAAGAATCAGAAATCAGGAAGCAGCAGTTGGACCACAAGTGTTTGTTCTACATTCATTCTAAACATACATCAGGAGCTCTGAAAAGGAACATCAAGCTTGCCAAATCAATAAAGTTTCTACCATTTTTCATCTCTGGATTTTCAGAATGATTTGGTAATTCTGTTTCTCAAGCCTGCACGTCTTGAGCAAACGAGTATGATTATTGGTGTCTTAGCCCAGTAGGCTCTGCGTCAGAAAGCTCCTGGTCCCCTATGAGAAGTTAGCTTTCTTCCAAAATGGTGTTTCAGGGAACATATTCCTTCGATGCCTGATACAGATTAGAGAATGTCCAAATCATGTCTCCGTGCAACCTCAGGCCCTTCTTGCTCTCTGGCTGGGTCAGTTTATGGGGCTTACTGTGGGCTACACCACAACAGCGTGGACAAAGGACAACACCGAGAGAGGTGACTTTTAAGCATCCCGCTGATGCTGCTGCAACCTTCGAGGCAACATTTCATCAGAAAAGACATCAGCACTTGAGGCCCAACGGAGTTTTCCAACAACCACGACCGGAAAGTATTTGAATGTGCTGCCCTAGTAACACCGGCTGACCCCGGAGAGCTGCCTTGACTCATCAATAGCAGTTCCTGAGTCCCGCCAGTTAATGCAAGACACTCTCTAGAGACATGCTCCATCACTTCTTATTTGGCTCCAAGGATCTTGATTGCAACCCAGACACTCGGAATTTAAGAGGAGTGGAGGAAGGAGGAGGGAGAGAGAGGTAGCAGAGAAGGAGGCCAGGATGAGGTGGTGGTGAGGAAGAGAAGTGGATGGACTGACTGGGAAGGATGGACAGACACGCAGAATGATATAAGGAGACATGACAACAAGGCAAAGACAAAATATAGAGAGGGAGAGGAGAAGCTCGGTGAAAACATCATTTTTCAAAGCAGAGCTCATTATTGTCTTTGCAGACATGTTAGTTATAGGTTTCTAATGCCACTGGTGTGGCTTGCCTCGCATTCTAAGGGCTGACAATGGTTATTTCCTGAAGGACCCGCTGAGTGGAATCGAGGCGTGGGTTAGGCTGGCAGAGGAGCTGAAAGGAGAAGGGAACTGCTTTTCAATTTGGAGAATGATTTCCAGGAAGGAAGGCTGTTATCCAGGGAGAAAGATGTACGGCCCCTCCTCACGAAGGCAGCACACATTTAGAGCTGACTGCAAAGAAGAATTGTCTGATAAAATGTTTGAGAGAAATAATTTGAGGGTAATGGAGAGAAAATAAAGGCTTATATCCATATTATCATGCCTGTGCTCGCTAATTAAATCCTTTTTTTCTATTTCCCTCATTCTTGTTTGTGCCTCTATTTTTTGCAATAAAGAAAAAAAAGCATAAAGGCTCACCATGTTTTCAGCAAAAAAGAAGAAAAAAAAAGATGAGTAATTTCTATATTATATTATTACATCAGGAAAATTTAAATTTAGCATTATCAATCTTTTTTGTTCACCGAATATGCTGTCAATTTGAAGAACAACTGTTTAGTTCTTTTTAGTTTATCAAGTGTGAGTTTAATTAATCACAATGGAGTCCTATTCAAACTATTTTCCAACCCAAGAGGCAATTGTTTCCTATAGCTGGATGTTTCCTTCTAACTAAAGACGGCACTAAACTAGAGAAAACATTAAAACCCTGATGCGCATCATAATGAACTCCATGCAAAGTAGTTATATTAATGTAATGGAGTTGAGATCTTAATTGCACTCGTGTTTATATTTGCAACCGCCTTTTTTAAAGCCTTTTTATTTTACTAAATGATTTGAACGACGAGGTAGGAGAGGTTACATGGCCTGCTAAATAGAGATGGGTTTCATCACACTAAAGGGGGAAAAAATGAATCTGGGAGGGAAGACTACCTAATTTAATTTTGTAAAGTAGGCTTTATTCTCAGTTGATAATGGCTAAAATTGCTCTGTGAAAGCAATCTTTCCGGAGCCAGAAAATGTTCCCTGGACGCTTAAAAAGAAGCATGTCCAAGAGCCCTTTTTGTTCCTCCCTATGACAACCATTAGCTGCCACTGAAAAACCTCCAGCTTGAGTGCTGAATTCTGTACAAAGCAATTTAGGCAGATGCAGCCTCTGGCCTCTGATTTGGAAGAGCTGGTATATGTTAAGATAATTTCCAGCCAAACTGAAGATGGGAGAGATTGCACAGTAGGAAGTAGAAGGGAAATCCCCCATAAAGCCTCCTATAAAATAGACATTCAATTAAGAACTATTGCCTGATGAATGAATGAGGGAATGAATGAATGGATAAATGAATCTATCAGGGCATTGAGTCCAAGGATGGGGTCTCTCCCTTCTCCACTCTTTTTCTTTCCCCACCCAGCAGACATAGACCAAGAGAAAATATACTCATTTCCTAATTAAAACTCATTAATGCACACACTAGACACATATGACACTCCCTTCCCAAAGCTCATCCAAGAGTCATCCTATCCTGCAGAAAAAGGGGTGGTGGCGCTCACTAACTAGGTCACACGGTGTGGTGCTCATAAGAAACTTCCCTCAGTTCTCAGGGCTTAGAGTTCCTGTTCTTTCCCAGAAGAAGGAGTTGTTTTGTTATATGGATACTAATAATTGTATAAGTTGATCTTGTACCTTCATTCAGGCTGCCGGGGAGCTCAGAAAATAATCTGCAGCCATCTCTGTAGTGCCCGTGATCCTCAAGGCAGGCCAGGGAGGCACTAACCCTGCCCTCACTTGATCCTCTCTATAAATTAGAGATTTAAGGCCAAGCACAGTGGCCCATGCCTATAATAATCCTAGCACTATGGAAGCCTAAGGCAGGGGGATTGCTTGATTGAGATCAGGAGTTCGAGACCATCCTGATCAAGAGTGAGACCCTGTCTCTATAAAAACGATAATAAATAAATAAATGAATTAGAGATTTATACCAGGTAGTGGGAAGCCAGCAGTATTTTCCAAACAAAACAGCCATGTGAGGTGAACTGTAGTTTTTAAAAAGAAGTCTATTTGGATTGGAATGAAGAAGGAAGGGAAAGGAACACTGGTTAAAGGGGCTGGAGTTCAGTGTGAAATGTTGAGGACAAGGATCAGAAGAACACAGATATAAGAATGTTCCTGAGCTGGAATGGCAGGGCTCCTTAACTGACTGGACACAGAACCAGGGACAATGGTGCATCACTTGAGAGAGGAAGGATGTACCTGAGGCTAGGAACCAAAATCAAGACTACAAGAGGAGGAAGAAAGCAGGGATGAAGGACAGCTAAGTGTGAGGTGCCTGCAGCACATTCAGGTAGACAGCAAATAACATACATCTAGAGCCTGGGCGAGGCATCAAGCCTAGGGAATTAGATTTGACATTTTGCAGCCTATAAATAGTGCCTCAAAAGTGATAAAGATCAGATCACTCAGGATATAAGCATGTACAATACAGACAGAAGGAATCTGGAGCCCTGAAATTGGGGATTATTTTTCATTTTATTAACATCAATCTTCTTTTCTGGCAGTTTTAAATACAGGCTAGGTTTTCACCTTCCCGTGGTAGTCTAGGGTAGCCATTCGTTCAGGCAGAATTATCAACTAGGTTATCTTTCACATGAGTTGAAGTACCTCTCCCAGGGAGGTCACTAAGGCCATTACAAGAGTGGTCAGCTATCCAGACTCCTTAAGTTTTTTTGAAAAGCACCATACAATAACATTAGCAAGAAGGCACCTCTCGGCCGGGCGCGGTGGCTCACGCCTGTAATCCTAGCTCTCTGGGAGGCCGAGGCGGGCGGATTGCTCGAGGTCAGGAGTTCAAAACCAGCCTGAGCAAGAACGAGACCCCGTCTCTACTATAAATAGAAAGAAATTAATTGGCCAACTAATATATACAAAAAATTAGCCGGGCATGGTGGCGCATGCCTGTAGTCCCAGCTACTTGGGAGGCTGAGGCAGGAGGATCCCTTGAGCCCAGGAGTTTGAGGTTGCTGTGAGCTAGCCTGACGCCATGGCACTCACTCTAGCCTGGGCAACAAAGCGAGACTCTGTCTCAAAAAAATAAAATAAAAAGAAGGCACCTCTCAGTGCTTGGGAAAGAGCACAAACTATCCCCAGGGAACCAATGTTGTGTTTGAAAGAGGCAACAGAGGTAGGAGACTGGGCTGTGTTCCAGCATGAAGTGGTGTCTTAAGGCTATTTAAAATACATCAGAAGCTATGAGCGTTGCTTAAAAAAAAACAGAGATGTGTCAAGAAGTTGTAAGGAACTATGTTGATGTCCAGAATGCATAAACATAAAGGAATGGAAACTACCCACTGGTCTTAGGTGCAGATGAATGATATCAGGGGTTAGGATGCTGCAGTGTTTAAAGAATTAAAAGCACAAAGAGAGTGAGACAGAAAGGAGAAGGGCAAGAAAGAAAAACATCCTTGAAAGGAAACAGAACAGAAGAGCAGGGGCAAAGGCAGCCCATGGGAGCCAAAAGTGCTGGTCTGAGAGTAAAGGCAGGGGCTGGAGCCACTGAAACAGCCAAAAGACAAAGACAGAGCAACCAGAGAGAAGCGATCAAAGACAGACAGGATCCCTTAAGGTCAGTAGAAATGTAACCACTGGGAAGAAAACAAAGGTTGTTGCTGAATCGATACAGTTTTGACATGATGCAACAGACTAGAAGAGGCCCTGAGCTCAAATACAACCAGTACCTCACAACATGACTTTATTTGGAAGGAAGATCTTTGTTAGATTTAACCAATTTACGATAAGGTCATTAGGAAGGGACCAAATCCAATACGACTAGTACCCTCCTACAAGGGGGAAATTGGGACACAGACACACGTCGAAGATGATGTACAGGTGCAAGGAGAACATCATGTGAAGACAGAGGCAGAGATTGGGTTTGTGCTGCCACAAGACAGGAACAGTAAGGATGGACAGCCACCACCAGAAGCAGGAAGAGGCAACGAAGGATTCTCCCCTGAAAACTTCAGAAGGAGCACGGCCCTTGTCAACACCTTGAGTTTTGAAGTTCGAGCCTCCAAAACTCTGAGATAATAAATTTCTGTTATTTTAAGCCACTTAGGTTTTGGGGGCACTTTGTTATGGCAGCCCTGGGACACAAATGTAACAGAAGGAGATGGAGAAGGAGGTGGGAATGCACAGAGCGTGCCGAAACTTGTCACCAACGGTTTCAACAACAGGACGAGACCTTGTAATCCTATGCGCTGGCACCGCTCCGGATTCTCTTGATTGCAGTTAATAATGTGCTACAAACTGAGGTCCGTGGGAGGAGAGTGGGCAAGGTAGGAGGCACAAGAAGACAAAACAGCATGGAGAGTCCAAGGCAGGGCGGGGGCTGGGGGCACAGAGGGCAATGTTCTATGAGAAAGTGACACATTCCCTTTGTCCAACTGATAGAGAAGCACCAACACAGGTCAATGAGGAACAAGACAATTATGGAATATGGTACCATAAGCATTCTCTCTTTCAAAAAAAAAAATCATAGCATTCTCATTATTCTGGCAGAAAACTCAAAATAGCAACATTTATGTCACATTGACTTACCACGTTGCTAATAAGGCAGACAGAGAATTAGAAAATCAGGCAACGTGGAGAAATAAACATTTAAAACAGAGAGAGATTTGAAACCCAATAAGGAAGAAGTTAAATCTTTACGTTACTTGAGAAGTTTCTCCATCAGAAGGGAAGGGGGAGGGGAACCTCATTTATTGAGTGTT
This sequence comes from Microcebus murinus, assembly GCF_040939455.1. NCBI lineage: Eukaryota > Metazoa > Chordata > Mammalia > Primates > Cheirogaleidae > Microcebus > Microcebus murinus. The sequence continues at coordinate 56,411,633 of NC_134116.1, forward strand.
ACTTGGTGCCAGACCCTTGCTCATTCTGGAACACAGGTCTTCTCTTAGTCTCCTCGGTGGCTCTGGTTTGCAAGTGAGGAAACAGAGACTCAGAAAGGTGAAGAAATGTGCCTAAGCTGGTGCGACGCAGGGCGGGGCGCCTGGGTTTAAACTTCGGTATGGCTGGCTCCACAGACTTGCTCTCTGCCCCCCTCCACGTGGACCTGGGAGGATGCAAATACAATACGTTTCTCAGGAACCTAAAGAGTCAGCAACAGAAATGGACTGAGATATGTTAAAAGGAGACCATGAGAGGTCACCCAAGCAGCCTGTCTCAGTGGGACGCTGGAGCCTAGCTTGGGCACTGGCTCAGTTCCCGGCCTCTCCTGGAGAAGTCAAATGGTTGTGCTCCCCACCCTTCCTCCCTCTCTCCCCGTGCCCCTCCCTCCCTCCTCTCTCTCTCCCTCTCTCTCTCTCTCCCTTCCCCTTCCCCCTCTCTCTCTCCCTCTCTCTCTCTCCCTTCCCCTTGCCTCTCTCTCTCCCTCCCTCCCTCCCTCTCTCTCTCTCTCTCTCCCTCTCTCTCTCCCTTCCCCTTCCCTCTCTCTCTCTCTCTCTCTCTCCCTCCTCTCTCCCTCTCTCTCTCTCCCCCTTCTCTCTCTCTCTCTCTCTCTCTCTCTCTCTCTCTCTCTCTCTCTCTCTCTCCCTCTCTCCCTCTCTCTCTCTGTCTCTCTCTCTGAGGCATCGCCAGCTCCCCCTGGAAGAGGACCTGGCTCCACTCCCTGGAGCCTCCAGCCCCGCCCCCGCCAGGTGTACGCTCCCCACATCCTGAAGTAGCTCATTACAATCAGGGCCTGAATAGTAAAACAGAAATTAAATTGACACTTTGAAGCATTAATCTCAGCACAAATTAATATTCATCAACATCTGCTATTTGTTCAGGTGAATGTGCAGCTTAAACAACAAAAAAAAGAAAATAGCAGTCTTTCTACCCGGAGACAGCGAGACAGCGAGGAGAAGCGCAGGCCCCCTGCGTGGGGGAAGGGCCCGGCTCGCCAAGGAGGTGGCAGCCGTGACAGACCTCCCGGGGGACCAAGCAGATTTTTCAATAAGTCACTTTTACGTGGCCACTGTTTTCTTTGTGCCTCTCAAGACATTGCCGTTCTTCTCAGGAGGGAGGGAATAGGAAGTCGAGTGATGTTTATTCCGTCTCAGTGCTTGGCAACTGGCGCTACCCTGTTGTCTGCCATTTGATCATCATCATCTGGGCAGGAGAAATTTCTTCACTGGAAAATTACTAGCTAAATTCGACATGTGAGTGGAGAGAAGTTTGCAGGGGGACAAGATGGAACCACACGGGTAGTTCCGCATGGACGGAGAGTGGAGCAATTACACCGTAAAACCCTGAACAGTTACAGCCAAAGGGGGTGTTTGATGCTGTAATACCGAAAGTATCGAGTCAATAACATCTTTGGAGCAAGGGAGTATTTTTCAGATGGTAACCAAGCTAACCGTTGTTCTCTTCCTGCCAAAAAGCCAGGAAAACTTCTGAAAGCCCTCCCACGACTACAGGCCAGGGCAGATCTGAGAGATATTTAGAATCATAATCTGTTCCCTGGATAAAACGGTGACTTCAAAGGGCACTTTGGAGAATGCATTTCTTTACATTTCAACATTTCTCCTCTCTCTGTCCCAGATAGTTGAAACGAAGTCACTAAAATTATAGGAATATAGTTAATGAAGAAAATAAACAAATCAAAAGACTGAGTTCTGCATACTTTGGGGGGAAAAAGCCTCATAATGACTGATGAGGCATGCATAAATCTGGTAACCAGCCTATTCCTGTGTTGGATAATGAAGAAGGGATTTTAATTTTGCAGAAGTTCACATACCATAAATGAGTGGAGAGTATACTAATTAAGAGGAAGGACTACAAAGTTAGACTTTGGAGCTGTCTTACTTGCCACCTGTGTAATATTGGGCAACTCACTTAACTTCTCTGTGCCTCAATTTTCCTTACATGTAGAATGTGAGTGCTGTGATGATTAAATGAGTTGATACATATAAAGCACTTAGACCAGTATTTGCCACCTTATAAGTATTATATAATTGTCAGCTATTGATATAAACTTAGCAATGAAAATATTGTATTACAAAGTCTCTGGTCATCTGCAGCCATACCACCCTGAACGTGCCTGATCTTGTCTGATCTTGGAAGCTAAGCAGGGTTGGGCCTGGTTAGCACTTGGATGGGAGAAAGTCTCTGGTCATTCTGTTAACAAAGATTGATATTGCTGACAGTATAGAATGAATGAGCCAAAACCAAAATTGGTCAATATATTAAATCCATTCTAGTTATGGGAGGGAAGGGAGGAAAGAGATGGACCAATAAATTAATGAATATACAAATTAGAATAATATTAAATAGTGATAACAGCAATGCAGAGAATGGGTCTCTCTTAATGTGTAAAGACCTAGTTTATGCTGAGTGGTCAGGAAGGCCCCTGAGAAGCTGACATTAAAGTGGAGATCTGTATGAGAAGAACTAACCATTTCCACATAGACCAAGAGGAAAGTGATCAAAAGAGTGGAATACCTGATGCAAAGCCCCTAGGAAGGAACATACTTGGCAAATTCAAGAACAGAAAGAAAAACAGAATAGCTGGAGTGAAATGAGTAAAAGAAAGTATAGTAAAATAAGAGGTGAGAGAGGTAGGCAGGGGCTAGACATGTTGGGCTCTGTGAAACAATCAGAAATTAGATTTCATGCTAAAGTGCAACAAAAGCCATTGGAAGTTTTTAAGGAGGGGTTCAGTATGGTATGATCTATGATTTTAAAAGATCACTCTGGGGCCATGCAGTAGGGGCTAGCTTCTGACCTGGCAGCCCAGTGATCCTACCTCCTGGAGCTCACACACTTATATAAACCCTTCCCCTTGAGAGTGGGCCAGACCTAGTGACCTGCTTCTAACTAACAGAACATGGCAATAGTGATGGAATGGCACTTCCATGATTAGGTTAGAAAAGGCTGCGACCTGCCTTCTTGCCCTCTCCCTCACCCTAAGGAAGCCAGCTGCCCTGTTGTAGGCTGCTCCATGGAGGGTTCCGCATGATAAGGAACCACTGGTGGCCTCCAGCCAACATTCTATGAGGAACTGGTCTAACAGTCCGCAAGGAACCAAATCCTGCCAACAATCACATGTGTGACGTAAGAGGCAGATCCTTCTCAGTCCAGCCTTGACATCCATTGCCAGAGAACCTAGCTAAGCTGTACCCAGATTCCTAACCCACAGAAACTGTGAGATAATCAATATTATTGTTTTAAGTCACAAATTTTGGGGGTAAAGTGTTACATTGTAATAAATAACTCATATAGGCTACTGTGTAGGAGATGGATTAAGAGGACAAGAGTGGAAGAAGAAAAACTGGTTGAGTAGGTATGATGAGAAGAGACATTACGGTAACTTGGATTAGGACACAGGTAGATGGGATGGAGAGAGGGGGACAGATCCTAGTTATACTTTGATGCTGTTGGGGGTAAAAGGTGAAAATAAGACTAACAGAGTTTTTACTTGAAAAACTGGGTATATACAGAGACAGGGGAATGGCAAGAAACATCTTTGAGGGTCAAGGGTTAATGTCAAGCTTTCTGTTTTAGTCATATTGAGTTTCAGATAATGCTTACTACATATCCATGTGAAAAGATCAAAGAGACACTTGGATAATTGGATTTAAGTCTGAAGTTCTGAGAAGAGATCAGGGCTAGAAAGTGGATTTGGAACTCGTGAGCATTTATAGGTGATACTTAAAGTCATGGTACAGGATGAGGCCCCTTGAGGAATGTATCAGTTACATTGCTATATAACAAGCCACCCCAAAACTTGGTGGCATACAGCAATCATTTTATTACGCTCACAGTTTCTGCAGGTCAAGAATTTATCAGAGCATAGCAGGGAGGGCTTGTGTCTGCTCCACCATGCCCGGTGCCCAGCTAGGCTGTCTGCTGCAGTCCTACACAGATGGCTTCTCTGAGGACTTGGGCTTCCTCACAGTGCAACCTCCTAGTGCTGGCAGCTCAAGATTCCAAAGACCAATGTCCCAAGAGAACAAGGTGGAAGCTTCATGGTCTTTTGTCACGTGGCCTCTGGAGTTAAAAATGCTCTCTTCTGCTGCATTCCAATGATTACAAATGAATCACTATATTCAACCCAAATTCAAGGGGAAGAGACATGTAACAGACCCCACCTCTGCATGGGAGGAGTGTCAAAGAATTTGCAGACATGCTTTAAAACCATCACATAGATTTAATACATATAGAAAGAGAAGAGAAGGGAATTCTAAGGAGAGCCCTGGGGCACACCGTTTCTACGTTGAGCAGAGGAAGAATAATTAGCAGTAGAGCCAGAAACAAAAGTCAGGAAGGTTGAAGAAAACCCCTGAGTGAGTATGAGGTCATGGAAGCCAAGAAAAGGGTCTATTTCTAGAAAGTAGGAGTTGCCATTGTGCTAAATGCTTCTAAAAACGTCAAATATGATAGGGACAAGGAAGATTGGGGTTTGGTGACTGAAAGGTGCTGGTGACCTTGCCAGGTGCAATCTCCAGGGAGCAGCTGGGATAGAAGCACCTTTAGATTGGGCTGAAAAGAGACTGTGAAGAAAGGAAAGAGGCATTGACCGTGGCTGCAGCTGTGCGTGCACTTTAAACAGATCTCTTGCAAGACCCTAGTAAATTATAAGATCACAGAATTTTTTATTTAGAAGGTCATCTGGCACATACACTTGGACATTTCTGGAGCTCATTACCTTTTACAGCATCTCATTTGGTCATTGTTAGAAAAGTTATTCCTTCCAAAGAACTCATTTCTGACACCCATTTGTCTTTGTCAGCCTGAGCCAGCGCATAACCCGGGGAGTCACGTGCCACTTCAGGCTCTTTCCACAGACAAGCACTCCTGGTGCCTCCAGACATCTAGGCACTTCCTGCCTGCTTGTCACTGCTCTCTTCAGAATGTGTTCAAGTGTGTTCCTGTCACTTCCACAGTGTGGCATTCAAAACCAAACTCAACACCCTAGGCGCAGTCAGGAGATGCCACACTCTGGTCCAACCATTATCCACCCCTAAGGCTGTTTTAGGTTTTTGTCACACTGCTGTCTTATATAGTAGCAACCAAAGCCACTAGCTATCATCCATGTTGAGCCTTAATCATCATTATTGTGATTGATAAATGTTCAAATATATATATATATATATATATATATATATATATATATATATATATATATATATATATTGAGGCAAGGTCTTGCTCTGTCTCTCAGGCTAGAGAGCAGTGGCATCATCATAGCTCACTGCAACCTCACACTCCTAGGCTCAAAAGATCCTCCTGCCTCAGTCTCCCGAGTAGATAGGACTACAGGTGTGCACCACCAGGCTGAGCTAATTTTTCTATTTTTTGTAGAGACGGAGTCTCACTCTGGCTCAGGCTGGCTTAAACTCCTGGCCTCAAGTGATCCTCTTGCCTTATCCTCCCAAAGTACTAGGATTACAGGTGTGACCCAATGCACCTGGCCTAAATGTTCAATAATATTTGATGCAATAACCTCAACCAAGTGTTCTTCCAAAGTAAAGCTAGATGCCGCCAAGCCCAGGTACGCTGAAAAGGAAGGAGGAAAGAAGTCTTCAATCCCACCCCATGTACCTTGTTGCTGTGGCATTTTCCTTTGCACTAAGATGAAACACAGAGGAACAGGAACAGCTCCTGAGGACACTGGTGACCCAGGCCAGTCTCTGGCACACCAGGAACCTCTGAAGGACTGAGATAGCGGTTGTGCCCATGTAGAACCAGGAAATTTCTGGACCAGTGCCACAATTTACCAGCCCAAATACCCTCTAGGGCTTTTTCCTCTCTCCTTCCTAGATACATTAAATTTATGAGAAATCAAATCAAAGTTATCATTCTCAATCCACGCACAATACCTTTGAACTAACTTTTTAAAACTTTGTCTTCCTCCTCTTTTTCCTATGAAACTGTTTGAAAGTATTTCTAAGTCACATAAATGAATATTTGTATCTACAGACTTTTTTTTTTTCCTTTAAGAAAAGGTTTGGAAAGCTTGCATCACTCTATAAAGACAAAAATCCTGGAGAGTGCGGTAAGAAAACATTGGACCCATTCTAACAACTCTGTCAGTGTAGCATGGCTATGTGCACACAAACACCTGCAGGCAGGTGAGGAGAAGGCCTGCTGTGCTAGTCTGTGTCAAAAACCACTGCCTTTTGTTCTCTACTGGTCCCTGCCAGCCTGGAGCGTCCGGGCAAAGCAGGTGACTAACGTGTTTTTGAACAAGTTGGATCGAGAGAGTCTCATTACCCCCATCATGACTTCTCCACATTCTCTCCCTTCCCTTGAGAATTTGAAAGACTCTATTTGGATAAGAAGAAATAAAACATAAAAGTTTACCTATGAAATATTCATTTTCAGAGTCTTTGTTCCAGCTGCTTGGATTCAGGGTCTAATAGACCAATAGAGGATTAGAGGACGTGCTTTAGAGCCTTCTCCAAGTCTATCAAACTCTCTTCACATTCAGAAGGCTAGAGGGGTGCAGACTGTACCCAGAATAAATTGTGCATTTTTATGTCGTTAGTATCTTGGTACATTGCATATAAGAATAACAATGATTATGAGCTCTCCATGATGCATGATATAGAGGAAGGAGGTCAAACCATATTCTTTGAAGTCAGACAGTCAGGAAAGTTATTCCAGACGCTTTCATACGCTTGATTTGAGTCTTTAGGCAAGTTTCACAAAACCTTTGAGCCTCAGTTTCCTTAACCTTAAAATAAAAATAAAAATGCCTCCTTCTAGGTATATTCCTGAGGTTTTAAGAGAAGTAACTTCACAGAACATTTTTAAATATATATCATTCATAATACCATTTCACTTTTTGGCATCAGAACATATTTATTAGTGATTAAAAATGACAGATAACTTTTTAAAATGCCATAAATGCAGTACATAGCAGATGGATTCTGTATAAAAACTGAATAATTTAATTACAGCACAAGTTCAAGAAGTTCCCCCATAGCTTAAAGTATAAGAGATAAATATGATGAAGTAGTCAATGGTTGTGAAACACAAGGGAAATGATCCAGGAGATCTGGTATTTATGTGTAACAAGAATTCCAGAAAGAGAGATCAGAGTATTCAAAAGATCAATAATCAAAGAAATAAAAGAAAGTCATTCCTGAGCTAAAAAGAATATGAGTCTTCAGTTTGAAAGGGTTTAACAAGTATCACATAATGAATAAATTGATACACACATCAAGACATATCTTGTATCCTCTTTTTATTTCAAGTATTAGGGGGGGAAATCCCATAAGCATGCAGGTTTTTTTTTAACTTCACAGAACTTTGTATGTCCATAAATGGACATAAATTGTCCATAAATTTTAGTTTCTTTGCATTTCTTTCCTTTTAATCCATCCTGCTCAAGGATAATATCTAATCTACCAAGCACCTTGCTTTGATCATGTATGTCATTCTCCTCATTGCAACCTGAGGTCACTTCTCACTATACAAAGGATAAAACCCAAACCCTATCATAACCCACCTCACCTTAACTTACCTTTCAAACCCTATCGTTCCCAAATACCAAAAAAGAAGCCTCAGCTCCCAGTAGCAGCATGATTTGCAGTGCCCACCTTCTCTCCTCTCTTGTCCATCCCTGTGCTCTCATTTGCTTATGGCCTTGCCTCCTCCGGGGGACTCCATTTTCACCTGTGCCATTTTCACCAGTTAAAAGTCTGAAAATCCATTAAGAATCAGCTCAAATACTTTGTCCCAAAGATCCCAAGATGGGGTCACTCTTTCCTTCCAAAAACATGCTTTAGGACTAATTGTACTTTTCATAAACCACTTGGCAGATGCTATCTCTTATTGTTGTTTATATACATATCAGAGGCACATGTCAAAAGATACAATTTATCTGCTGATGTGTTCATTTATATTTCCTCCACTAGACTGTGAACTTTTTAGGAGCAGAGACTACATCTCATTGTCTTATGTCTCTAGCATGTGACACAGTGCCAGATACCTACTGGGTACTCCATAAATAATCACCCAAAAGGTTTCTACAGTAAGTTATCACTCTATATCCAAAAGGTTTATCCAACAACTCTTTAAGAAGTGGTTGCACACTCAAATCCTGCAGGTGCCAAGGTATACAATGTTAGTGGCTGACATTGAGCTATGTAAAAGAGAATTAGGGAGTGTGGGGACTATGGCATTTTGAAGAACGGCATCCTACCTCTAGATGAATAATCTGGTAGGAATGTGGACCCAGTATCATTAGGTCATTTGATATTTTAAGAGGAGCCAGAAACCCATATTTTTGTAGGTAAAATCTCCTGATTCTTAACCATTAGCAAGTAAGACAATCATGTGTTGAAATATTTCGCAAGTCCATCATACAGGCGAACCCAAATACAAGTATAAGATGCATGTTTGCAACCATGAGACCTATGGATGTGGCAGGCCACAAGATGAGCAAGAGCTAGCCTGTTAGAGGCCCAGACTGACTTTGCAGAGTGACAAGTGGAGCCAGAGAAACCATGTTGAGTAGGACTTCTCATTCCACCTAAGAGAGACCAACAGATGGAAAGCTGGAGAAAGAAGGGAGGGAAGGCAGTAACAGTCAGATTTCAACATGATGAGTGTGTGACATGTGGGAATTTTGAGTGAGTAACAGCTGCTCCTAGAACTGAGCTGAATGGGGGTCATCCCACACCACCCAGGCAGTATAACCAACTAACTGATGACTGCTCCAACTCAGTCGCCAAACTTCCCTAGTATTCCTATCAGTAGGTAGCCTGATACATACTATTATCAGGTAGATATTAATGATTAATATTTAACAAGATAAATATTAATCAGAAATTTTAAAAGCTGAGGTCTAGATACTTCAGAAAAAAAAAAACAAAACAACCAAGAATGCAAATGGAAAACACACATCACTAGAGAAATTATGCTAAGATACAGCCAAGAAAGTCTCCAAAGACTCCCAAGTCCAAAGAAGAAAAACAAAGAATCACAGCCATTCTTTGGGGGGACATTCTACTCACTAAAGAAATCCAATCATGATGATACAGATCAAATGAAAATCTCAAAAATAGAGAAGCCAGGGGAAAAGGGCTGGTTGTAAACACTGAATTCATTTACATGTAAAATAAGACAAAACAACTATAGTAATACACTGTAATGGTTATAAACAGAACATAGATGTTATATAGAGGTTAATGGTATAAAATTAGTAATTGTTTCCCTATTTTTCTTAAAATTTAGTCAATAAACACTGCCTACATTTGATACATGAAGTTTAAAAACATGACACCAATCTTTTAATATTCATTTACATCTTATTTTCTAGACTATAGAAAATATGTTGGGAATTAATATTTCTTATATTTGAAATACACTAATTTGCTTCATTGCACTATTTTAGGGTTTGTAAGTTAAGTTAAAGTATAATTAATATTTTTTCTTTTAAATAGTGTTACATAATATTCTCAATTCAGTTTTTCTGTATTTATTTCCTCTGTTTGTGTTGATGCAAATGGAGAGATATGTAGAATGATACTGCCAGTAGTTAAGGATGATTATTTCTACAGAGTGGGATCTGGAGTGGCTTTTGTTCTTTCTTCTTTGTACCTATCTTTGCTGCCTAATTTCTTTATAATTAGCTATATTGTTTTTATAAGCTCAATAGAATTATTATTCTTTTTGGAATTAGGTACAATATTTGAGAGAAGCTTAATATTTGGCATCTCTAATTTTTAAAAAGTAATACGTGCCACTTCTTGTCTCTGCTATTTACTTAAACACCTTCTACCTACTGATTTGCAAGCTCGGTGATGCTAGAGGGTAAACATTAAGCTATTTTAAACCTATAAGGAACCCTCAGAAATGTCATCTACCTTCTCAAACTCCTTACAGCTCTGCGGGGGGAGGCACTTAATCTAGTCTCAGGAAGGTTATGCGAGCCAGAGACCCTGTTTTAGTTTTTATCTTCTAGAGAAAGGGCTTTTACATAATGTTAAAGCATTAATACTCTTCCCACACTAAACAACATTATTCATAATGAAAATAATTGTGGCTAAGTGGGAAGTTAAACTGCTATGCATATATAGCTTTTCTGTATGTTTGAAAAGTCTTGAGACCCCCTAATATCTCAAAAAAAGATGTCAAAAAAGAATATGGCAATTATTTTCTATCCAGTTTTTACCTACTCCAGAGCTTTTTTTAACTAATCTGACCTTCTACATCAGTCTCAAAATAACTATATGCGTGTGACCCATAGTTATTCTTAGTGCATAGAACTCATGTGCCCCAGCAACGGATGCCATGGCCCACAGATAGAAACCATTTGAAAGGCAAGGTAGGGAGAAGTCAGACAAGCTGGAAATAAGCCAGGTACCTCCTGAGCAAGGACATGTCTAAAAGTAGAAGGCAAAAGCCAAAGTCTATGAAATCAAGACTAGATGAACACATGGACAGAAAGGGTCTGGAAACTGGAACTATGTAACCACAGAAAGGCAAGTTAGAATAGATGAACTGGTCAATAAGAGATGGGAGCAAGAAACTAAATCTAGCAGAGCTAACAGTGAACAAGCACAAGAACAGGTCACTGACATCCAGAAATGGGTTGAAATCAGAGGAACCACAGCAGAAACAAGAGGATCAAGGATATGGAGACACATGGGCCCAGTTGCAGTTCTACAGAAGACCTTACTGAAGACTTCATGGGTCTTCAGCTGGTTCAGTCCAAGCATCACCTCCTTGGTAAATGTTCTACAATTCATCAGACCAATTTAGGAGCCCCTATAGCATGACTATAGTGCCCTGGGTACAACTTTACCAAAGCACTTGTTCAATATACCCTGAAGTTGATTTACATACCTGTCTCCACCAAGACATTGCAAGTCCACTAAGAGGAGATATCATATCTTTTCTTTTCTTTTTTTTTGAGAGATAGAATCATTCTCTGTTGCCTGGGAAAAGTTGTTCAGTAGGTAGCCAACAGTGATGCCTACAATTGCACACAATGCCATTCATGGTCTGTCTCTTGCCTTCAGCCTCCTCTCTTACTATTCCTTCTATCTCAAACCCTGTGTTCCAATCTGTGTTCAGTGGTCCCTATAAATACCACAAAGTTTCTACTCAACCAGACTGTTGCTTATCCCTGTGCTTTTACTCTATGTTCTTACCTCTGCCTGAAGTGCTCTTCCCTCCCGTCCAGTGGGCAAACGCCTACTCATTCTCCAACTCTCCACTGAAGCGTTGCTTTTCTGTAATGCCTTTCTCAACTTCAATAATTAACTACTCCATTAATGTCCACCCCCACACCTTGTCTGCCACTTCTACTGCAGCATCCCACATACTGAAAAGTGCTCCTATGTTTGCACCTTCATCTCTCCCATTAGACTAAGAGCCCCGAGTGAGCAGGACTGTGCCTTATTCATCTCTGTATCCCCGGCCTCTGGTGCAATGTCATGTATTTATAGAAACTTCATGTAGGCCTGATAAATTGGGTAAAATTGAAAGAGCTCAACTGAATGTGGCTGTGTGTAATATTTCCAGCAGTTTCTCTCATGTAACTCTGTCTGCTGTGAGTGAATTTTTGAAGGAGCAATCACTGGACCAATTCAACAAGGACCATGCTCGGAGTTGCTTCTGTAGTTGGTGATGGGGAAGGGACTCTCAGTTGTCCAGAGCCCAGAGGCCAGGGAGTGCAAGATCCTCTCTTGGAGAGCTGCCATGTCCCTACTAAGGGGAACAATCATTCTGGCTTTAGCACTAAACATCCTGCATCCCTGGAAACCCCTCAGTTGTGGACAAACCAGGACAAATGTCACTGAACCCCCAATGTCCTGCTGTGCTTTATCTCCTCTCTACCACATTAACAGAATCTTTCTCAAGAAGGGGAGGATCATTCCCCACCATGGACTTAATCTCTAGGGAAAGGAGAAAGGTTACCTGTTATCATCCTTCTCGAGGAAAGAGATGAAGATTTTTCACCTGGGGTTAAAGGTTTAGAAACTGTGGGTAGAAGTGAGCAAATTATAGAGACCCTAAATGGTTGTCCAGGGAAGAGAGTTACACCACATTAGTTGTTTCTAAGGCAACAACCTCCCAGATTTATGCCAGAGCTTTGGAACCATTTCCCCCTAGAGCGTATGATTATATGCTCATTTATCTCCAGAGAAGCCCTTAAAACCTCTTCTTTTTCTGAAAACCTGTTTGGCTAAAAAACACAGTTTTTAAGATGGAGGGTTACTCTGAACATCCCCAAATCCCCAGAGAAATGCTTGCGGAGATTACTATGCCATCCTAACATGTGGCTATGATTCTATGTGGCTTTAGTTCAGCAGAATTTCATCACGGCTGCATGATCTTTCGCTTTGGAAGGAAATTCTAAGGAAATATCCAAATGGTTATTTACATGTTGAGTTATCCTCACAGCATTTCTTAATAGGCGGTCAGTGAGTCTGCACCACAAAATGGCATTGTGCAATTAGATTTGCTGATGATGATGAACCAAAACAAAAAGTGAATTCCCCGGGGGACAGACCAGCCCTTGTATGCACTGATGCTCCCAGTCACTTGTGATGGACAGTGCCCGATAATGTCCCCTGCATGAGGATTTATAGCTTAATGTGAGCTCAGCTCCACCCTTCCCTTGTTTATGATTTCCTCTCTGCCTGGTACATGCTAAGATAGCCACTTCTCCACGCTGGTCTCAGCATAGCCTCGTGCAACAGTGTACTAACCCAAAACGTACTCTGCACCCCGTTGTTGTTTACATCCTGTTCTGTGGACTGTGTTGGGATTCTGAGACTGGAAGAGGACCATATTCCCCTTTTTGTTAGAACCCTCAGATTGTAAACATTTGAACACTAAAAGACTATGTCTTATCTTTCTTTGAGCCAGACTGCTTTGGTTCAAATCCCAGCTCTGTCACTTACAACTTGTGTGACCTTGGCAAGTTGCTTAACCTCAAACTGCCTTTGTTTCTCCAAAAAAACAAAATGGAGATTATAATAGCATTGTTCTGAGGATTAAGTGAATAATAACTGTAAGGTGCTTAGGACAGGGTGTGATACATTATAAATATTAATATTATATTAATATTATACTATTATATATGTCAGTAGTTAGCATAATCTTTAGATTGATAGCTAACACTAAAGAAAAAAAGAAAGTAAAAAGGTTTACTGAACTGAACTCAAATGTCCATTCACAAGCAAGGCATGGGTAAGGCCAAATCACCAAGTGCTTACCTTTACCTACTGTCATTCTTGATTGGTTTTTGCTTCTTTGTTGGCTAGTTGGAGATGTGTCCCCTTCTCTTTGGCTGGGTACCTGGCCACAGTTTCACAAAGGCTTAGAGGAAAGAGGATAAGTTCCTCTAAGTGAAAGTTCTGCCCTCTGCATAAGTTGCAATCTCAGAGAGACCGTTGAACGTGAGCACTTGAGGGCCGGGTGCGGTGGCCCATGCCTGTAATCCTAGCACTTTGGGAGGCCAAGGCGGGCGGATTGCTCAAGGTCAGGAGTTTGAAACCAGCCTGAGAAAGAGCAAGACCCTGTCTCTACTATAAACAGAAAGAAATTAATTGGTCAACTAAAAATATACAGAAAATATTAGCCGGGCATGGTGGCGCATGCCTGTAGTCCCAGCTACTCAGGAGGCTGAGGCAGAAGGATTGCTTGAGCCCAGGAGTTTGAGGTTGCTGTGAGCTAGGCTGACGCCACAGCACTCACTCTAGCCTGGGCAAAGAATGAGACTCTATCTCAATAAAAAAGAATATGAGCACTTTGAAAGTTCAGAGGAACCAGGTTGGGGAGCTCAGGAAAGGCCACATGACAGAGTTGTGTCCTTACCAGAAGCTTAAAGAGATTTCAGTGGAGGTGGAGAAGGAGCACATTTATAAATGAGAAAGCAGCATGAGATGGTGGAAAAATCATAAAGTATGTTCAAGAAATATTGAGCAGTCCACATCGGTGTGGGCCACAGAAGAAACCAGAGCTCTGCTTTATCCTGTCACCCTAGCCTTATCCATTTAAGCCCCAAGAATAGCACGATGGCTGGGATTAACCCAGAGGTTGTGTCCAGAAAGCATTCGTTTTTCTTTTCCGCTTTCTACCAGGATCCAACTAAGTAGCTTTTAAAAACCAGAGGGAGTTGTTAATCAGTTTGAATTTGGGATGGAAAACAGAGACCCTTCAAATGGCATCACCACATCCCTGTTCTTCCACAGAGCACATAGTAGGTATATGAGTAACCATTCCTCTCCCAGTGTGTTGCCCGGAAGAGAATCTGCAGATGGAAAAACCAGTACATTACCAATAAAAACCAGCCACTGCAGCTGAGGGATAGTACAGTCTACACACAAAATGGTATGAAGACCAGGCTCGCAGACCCTATGGCCAGTAGCCCAGGAGGGGGTCTTAAAAGAGCAAAATTATCATCAGTGAGGTCATTCACAAGGCAACTATCCTGCTAGACTGTCATTTAAGATTCTCTACATAAGAAGTTCCTTTTTTTCTTTCCCACAGAGATAGAGTCTCCCTGTCTATCAACCAGGCTGGAGTACAGTGGCACTATAACAGCTCACTACAACCTCCAACTGCTGGCCTCAAGCCAATTCTCCTCCTGCCTTGGCCTCCCAAAGCACTGGGATTACAGGTGTGAACCACTGTGACAGGCCCCAGAAATCCCCTTTGAATAGTGATTCTGAACCCTCTATCCTTTGTGTCTGAAGCTGTTGTCCCTTGTCCCATCAATCATTCAATCATGTGATCCCACCATGATGATGACATTAACATGTTCACAGACACACTTCTAATATATTGTTCCACATGGCCTCTAACTTAGGCAAAAGATCTTATGGTCTGTAAAAAACAGCTCATCCAAAGTCATCTTTGACTCCAAAAGAGAAATGATCCAGTTTCTTCAAAAACCTGAATGGCATTAAAGTAGGGAGAAGGAAAAGAAGAATTGTTATAATTAAAGAGTTTTATGAGAACTAACAATCAAGTGCAATACGTAGGCTTTGATTGGATTCTGATTTGAACAAACAGACAGATTTTTTAGATAATCAGGAAGATTTGAACATGGAATAGATATTAGATGATATTAAGGAATTACTACTAATTTTGTTAGGTATGAATGGTACTGTGATTATGTTCATTTTTTTATGTCCTTATCTTTTAGAGATACCTACTGAAGCATTTAGAGAATTTCTTCTCTGTGATTTGCCTAAGAATACTGTAGTAACAAGTGAGTCAAGGAAGGCAAGTGATAGGGCAAAAGTTGAAACAAGATTGGCAAAATGTTGAAATCTGCTGAAGTCACGTGGCAGCGTTCATGGGTTCATTACTCTATTCTCTTTAATCTAGTGCATGCTTAAACATTCCATAATGAGAATTTTTTTAAATCTTTCCAGGCCCTATCATACTGACCAACTCAGGGTCCTCAAACTTTTTAAACAGGGGGCCAGTTCACTGTCCCTCAGACCGTCGGAGGGCTGGACTATAGTTTAAAAAAAACTATGAACAAATTCCTATGCATACTGCACCTATCTTATATTGAAGTAAAAAAACAAACGGGTGTTGATCCATTAATTCCAATTTGCTGGTGAGTACATGGGTATATACAAACATAATGAGTGAGATGTGCAACTTTTGGGGGATGGTCACACTTCAAGCTCTGACTCGAGGGGGCAGGGGGAGCATGGGCAATATACGTAACCTTAACATTTGTACCCCCATAATATATTGAAATAAAAAATAAATAAATAAAATAAAAACCTAAAAAAAAAAAAATGGGCAAAAAAAAAACCCGCATGTGGCCCATGGGCCGTAGTTTGAGGACGCCTGATAGTGCATTCCATTACACCAGGTACTGGGACAAAGAAATAGCTCCACGTACTGGATGCACCAAGCAAAGGAGAAGAAGAAACGGCCACTGACTGTCCAAACTTCACCCGTTGACCCCCTACTGAACCCAAACAGGTGCACCCTCTCAGACCCAGAAGCTCCTGAATGTGAAAGGCATGGGCAATTGATACGCTACCCTATATGATCGCTATTAGTCCATGACTTAACAGTTACTAGGCAGACACCTCCATCTGCTTGTCCCAGGGAAGGTCTCCAGAGCCCAGTCTGAACAACGGAAAGTGTGTCTCAAAGAGGCACTAGTCCTTGATGGGGGCTGAACCTTTTTATGCCACTCCCCTGCTCTTGCCCACCAAAATAGGGCCTCATCCTCACAAGCCCCTCTCCTCAAAAATTGTTAATAGAAGAAGCAGGGTCATTGTTCTCTTAGTTTTTAGAGCCCTCTGTCAGAGAGGTGAGATGGTGATTATTATTGGCTCAATGTTCTATCTTGCTTAAACAGACAGAGTTGGAGGTAGTGAAACCTGAGAATCAAAACATTCTAATGCCAGATTGTTCTAGCCTGTCTGAAACATCCCCAGTCTTTACAACATTATCAGCACCCAAAGCTAAACATATTTAGCATGCTTTTCCTTAAAGCGGATGATTATACCCAGATCAAAATCTCACTCTTTTCTGCATCTGTCTAGGGAAATTATTTTATATATATATATATATATATATATATATATATATATATATATATGTATGTTATTGACATATGTGATTTTAGTAATATTAAAAAGAACAAAAAAACAAAGCAAAAAACTAATATGGTAGAGGTAGAGAAAGAAAAAAATTTGTAATAGCTGCCACTTACTGAAAATTTACTAGGTGCCAAGCACTTTACACACATTATCCTCACAAATACCTTTCAATCCAGGTAACATTATCTTCATTTTTGCAGAGGAAGAACTCGAGATATGTCACCCAGATGCTAAATAGCAGGGTCAGAATTCTGCCTGCTGTTGGATCTAATTCCAAAGCCTAGACTTTTAACTATTACTCATCAGAATGGATGGGGGTGTAGACCCAAGAAGATTCTAAAATTGTATGTGCCATAGGAGGAACTATTTTTGTGAAAATAGTCCCATTGGATTAAAAGAGAAAAATAGATATATTCCACTTGTAATTGATGAATCTCACTAGTAGAAGTAGGCTACAGACTCTTCCTTTTGCTTCTTTACATTTTTTAAATTTTCCATGAGCATTTCCTTTCCATGAGCATTTCCATGAGCATTTTCCTTTTACAATAAGGAAAAAAAGAAGCTATATTTAATTTTTTAAATACGGAGGAGGCGTGGAATCCTAAACTCTCTGCCTATGTCTCCAATAATTACCTGTCTTCTATGAAAATGTAAAGCCCTTGGCTGACTTGGCAATAGAGTATTTACTCAAAGACAGCAAGGCCCAGAGGGCCAGGGATGACACCAGAAGAGCTGTCAGTCCAAGACTTAGGGCAAAAGAGCAACATCCCATAAGCAGAAAAACGATCAGCCTCAGATCTCCTCGGCTGTTATTTCTCTCCTGTGATTTCTCATCCTGTGAATTATTCCAGTGCTTGTATATTTATTTTTAAAACACGTATCAGCAGAGTTATTCTCTAACTCTCTATCAGCTGAAGTATTAACAACTTCCAGCTGAGAAAATATCTTTTCACTTTGTGTAAGCCTAATCATTATTTTTCTGCCTCCTACAGGAGTTTCAGTATCATACAAAGGATCGCAATACAAAAGGCCATGTGGATGATTTTTTATAAAGTTGCTTGCAGACTTACAGTGTATAATTTGGGTGTAAATTTACTTAAAGATGTCAGAAGTTTGGGTTTTCTTTCTAGAAAGAAAAACTTTGCCCCCTTGTTCTTTGTAAGCCTAAATATAAATTACCCAAACTAAGAAGCAGAAAAGAATTTAAAAAAGGCTTCTTTTAGAATTTTCGTCTTATTTCTTGAAGTGTCTCTTTTAAAAATGAAATTATAGAGTTGGGAAACTTTTAATTGTCTAAAATGTAAAACTCTGTCTCACCCCCTGTACAGAAAAGTACTGTCTCTCAGATGTAAAAGATCTTCTAAACAGAAACATTCAGAGCAACCAAATCCTCCCCTAGGCTAGGATTCCAAGAAGAAATGGATTCAACTCCATATTGTGTTTTCTTATGTCAGTTGCAAGTACCATTTACAAGTCTGTACTAGCCAACTTACTGGGCTCTGGCTTCTTGTTAATGAAACAAGTCAGGAATGCATTCCCTTTACAAACCAATTTCCTTTACTCCAGACACAAAAATCGTCCAAGTTCGGGCAACCCAGACAACTGTCTTACAAATGCCTGCTTTTTGCCTTTAGGTGATTAAAAGAGAATGGCTCCTATGTGCCCTTTGTGACACCAACAGTTAGTTAGTAGGTAGGTCCTCCCTTAATCTGTCTTTCTCTACCATAGGGGCACTCCTTTAAGTCCTCCTTAAGCACCCACCAATCTTTTAATCTTTTGCTCTCCTCTACTACATTTTGCTTTTTTTTTTTTCTTGAGACAGGGTCTTGCTCTGTCACCCAGGCTGTAGTGCAATGGTGTCATCATAGCTCACTGCAACCTCAGATTCCTGGGTCCAAGAGATTCTCCCATCTCAGCCTTCTGAGTAGCTGGGGCTACAGGTGTGCACCACCATGCCTGGCTAGTATTTGAAAATTTTTTTGTAGATACCAGGGTCTTTCTATGTTGCTCAGACTGGTCTCAAACCCCTGTCCTTAAGCAATCCTCCTGTCTCGGCTTCCCAAAGTGCTAGGATCACAGGCATGAGCCACTGCACCCAGCCCATTTTACTAATTTTTTTTTAATTAAAAATGGTTCTCAGAGGCAAGATGGCAGATGAGAATCACCTCCAGCAAGTGTGTCTCTGCAAGAAGGAAAGATTTTAGATGAAAGTGAAAAAAACAAACAAGCAGACAAACATAGATCATATGAGGGTCAAAATGAAGGGTACCTGAACAGACAGGAGACTCCACAGGAAGAGGTTGTGGAGAAGAACTGGAAGGAGAAAGACATCAGCAGGGTCTAAACCCGGAGAGGTTTGGAGACCAGCCACAAGGGTAGGTGGAGCAGTTAAATTTCCCCTCTCTTGCATCTCAGACTGCTGGTGGGCTCCTGAGCTTCTGGAGAGATTTCCCAACATCAGCCCAGTGACAGCTGCTGCCAGTGATTGGTGAGCCTCTTTAGTACAGGGCACCAAGCTCCCAGTTTCCTCAGGACATGTCCTGCTCCACAGATCCGAGTTGACCGGTAGGCACCATATTGTTTCATTCTCCCTTCCCCCTCCCCTACCTCCAGCTGCCGAGAGAGATAATTTAGCATCCACAGGGAAGGGGACCTTTTCTTTTGGGGCCCTGCAGCAGACTGAGGAGTACTAGGACTGTAAGCTCCCTACCCGCAATCCCTCTCTGGTGCCACTTGCCTGGTGACTCCAGCAGGGTGGGGCAAACCACGAGACAGAGAGACGTGGAGCTTGGGCACCCCATGGGTGACTTGAGACCAGCATTATGCTACCTGGAATGGTTAGAGATTGATCTCCAGGCCCTGGGGACAGGCCTGCAGGCCAGACCCTCTACACCCAAGTCTCCATAGCATTGCCCGGGGGCATGGAAGGGATATTTGTGATTCAGTCTACTGAGGAGTGTGTGCCTTCAGGGGCATATCAGAGTGGGTTCTAGCTTCAGCTTGCTTGAGAGGCAACTCTCCTCCCATGGGAGGACTGTGCTCCCAGCTCATGCCGTGATCCTGGGCAGGGAACCACCAGGCTAGCAACACAGTCAGGGGAGTTCCCCTGGCTTGAGGTCCTGCTTGCTGGCAGAGGCCCAGGAAAACCTGCAGAATAGGGGAGGGTGGAAAGGAGCAAGGCCTGCTCTGACTGCCAGACTGCAGGTGTCAGACAACCCCATCTGAACATGCAGACTTTTTGGCTGAGTGGGGCCATTTCAGCCCCTCCCTGGCAGCTTTGCCCAGAAGCAGAAAACAGACCTTTAACCCCTGCTAACAGTATTTGTGGTGCTTGCGGGCAGACTCATCCAACCCAGCCCCACTCAGCCTCACTCCCCCACCTTCCCCCACTGAGGAGGAGAATAAGGACACATCTGGAAGTCTCAGGGTGCTTCCACCACCACCTGAAGCACATGAGTGCCTCTCTGGAGGAATGAGAGCTGGTTACAGGACCCAAAAACAACACTGTAGCTTGCTCCTTCTGCCAAGCATCATCTACTCACAGGGAGGTCAATTTGCATGCCCTATTAGTGCATTTACTGAGTCACCACACAGGGCGTGGTCGAATCTCACCAGCAAGCACCACCTAAACTGGGCATGTCATTATCTAAAGCAGGTGTCCTCAAACTATGGCCCGCGGGCCACATGCAGGAGTTTTTGCCAGTTATTTTTTTACTTCAAAATAAGTTATGTGCAGTGTGCATAGGAATTTGTTCATAGTTTTTTTTTAAATTATAGTCTGGCCCTCCAACGGTCTGAGGGACAGTGAACTGGCCCCCTGTTTAAAAAATTTGAGGACCCCTGATCTAAAGGAAAATTGAAAAGTAATAAGCAACAGCTGCTCCACATGGGAAGGAATCCGTGAAAGAACCCTGCAGTATGAAGAATCAAACTGAAATGACACCCCCAAAGGGGAATATCAGCTCTCTAGCAATGGATATCAACCAAATTCAGAACACTAAAATGACAGAAGAAGAATTTCGAACATGGATTGTAAGAAAACTCAATTATATGCAAGAGAAAGTGGATACCCAACACAAAGAAACCAGGACTTGGAATAAAAGTTCACTAAAGAAATTAAAATATTAAAGAAAAATCAAATAGAACTTATGGAAATGAAGAATTTATTCAAGGAATTACCAAACACAGTGGAAAGCCTCAAGAATAGGATAGATCAAACAGAAGAAAGAATCTCAGAGATTGAAGATAGCACCTTTCAATTAAATAAGTCAGTTGCAGAGATAGAGCAGAGAAATAAGTGAAAAGATCGAAGCCTACAAGAAATGTGAGATTATATGAAGAGGCCTAACATGAGAATTATAGACATCTCTGAGGGTGAAAAAAAAAAAAACAATATGCAAGTGTTGGATAACTATTTGAGTATATAATGAAGGACAATTTTCCTGGCCTTGCTAGAAATCTAGATATTCAGGTACAAGAAGCTCCAAGGACTCCGGGGAGATTCATTGCAGATAGGAAGACACCACAATACATAGTCATCAGACTGGCCAAAATAAACACAAAAGAAGTGCTCCTATGAGCTGTAAGGTGAAAGAAGCACGTAACCTACAAAGGAAAACCCATCAGACTAACTGCAGACTTCTCAACTGAGACCTTACAAGCCAGAAGAGACTGGGACCCCATTCTCAGTCTTCTCAAACAGAATAATGCCCAGCCTAGAATCTTGTATCCTGCAAAACTAAGTTTCTTATATGAAGGAGAAATAAAGACCTTTTCAGACAAACAAAGACTGAAGAAATTCATAAAGCAAGATCTGCCCTCTAGAAAATACTCAGAACAGTGTTACACATGGATCAGCACCATAAACAGTGTAAAATCATCCAAAAGTTGAAGGTCAAAGTCCAGATACCACAATGGCTCAAGAGAGAAAACAAAGCAACAAATTCTAACTCAATAGGATGAACAGAAATCTGCCCACTTATCAATTATTTCAATAAATGTTAATGGCTTGAACTGCCCACTAAAGATATGTAGGCTGGCCAAATGGATAAATACGCAAGCCAAGTATCCAGTGTCTTTAGGAAACATATCTAACCTGCAAGGATGCATTCAGACTCAAGGTGAAGGAATGGAAAACAATATTCCATGCAAATGAAAGCCAAAAGGAAGCTGGAATAGCAATTCTTATTTCAGATAACTTATTCTTCAAGTCAACAAAAGTAATGAAAGACAAAGATGGTCACTATATAATGGTGAAGGGTACAATTCAACAAGAAGACATAACACCTACCTCAGGTGCACCCAGATTCATAGAGCAAATCCTACTTGATCTAAACAAAATGATAAACAGCAGCACCATAATAGCTAGAGACTTCAACACTCCTCTGACAGAACAGGACAGATCCTCCAAACGGAAAATATATGAAGAAACAATGGACTTAAACAGAACTCTAGAACAAACGGGCCTGATTGACATTTACAGAGCATTCTATCCAAAAAACACTGAATATACATACGTTTTTCTTTAAACTCATGGGATATTCTCTAAAATTGACCATATGCTAGGCCACAAAGCATGTCTCAAGAAATTTTGAAAATAGAAATTATACCATGCATCTTCTCAGACCACAGTGGAATAAAATTAGAAATCAACTCCTACAGAAACTTTTACCTCTACGCAAGGTCATGGAACCTAAACAACCTTCCACTGAATGATTATTAGGTTAAGGAGGAAATTAAGATGGCAATCAAAAGACTCTCTGAACTAAATAGTAAATGAGACTGAAGTTATCAAAATCTGTGGGACACAGCTACAGCAGTCCTGAGAGGAAAATTTATATCCATAAAATGCCTACATCCAAAAGACAGAAAGATCACAAATCAACAATCTAATGAATCATCTCAAAGAACTGGAAACGGATGAGCAAACCAACCCCAAACCCAGAAGAAAATAAATAACAAAGATCACAGCAGAACTAAATGAAATTGATAACAAAAAAAACTATATGAAAGATTGATAAAATAGAAAGTTGGTTCTTTAAAAAGAAAAACCAAAATTGACACTCCTCTTGCTAGATTAACATGAAGCAGAAAAGAAAGAACTCTAATAAGCTCAATCAGGAATGAAAAAGGAGCCCCACCCCATGGCAGCAATGATCCATTCAAATGGTTGCCCTATCAAGTTTTGATGGTAGTTGCTGTGAAAAAAAAGAAAGAAAGAAAATGAAAAAGGAGAAATTATAACTAATATCATGGATATACAAAATATTATCTATGAATACTATAAAAAACCTCTATGCATATTTTCCTAATTTCCATATTTTCCTAACTCCATATTTTCCTAAACTGGAAAATATGGAGGAAATGTACAAAATCTTAGAAACACACAGCCTCCCTAGGCTCAAACAGGAAGAAATAGAATTCCTGAACACACCAATATCAAATAACAAAATTGAAGCAACAATAAAAATCCTTCCTAAGAGAAAAGTTCCAGCACAGATGGTTTCACATCAAATTTTGCCAGACCTACAAAGAAGAACTGGTGTCTATCCTGTAGAAATTATTTCACAACATTGAGAAGGCAGGAATCCTCCCTAACACGATTTGTGAAGCCAACATCACCCTGATATCAAAACAAGGAAAGGATACAACAAAAAAAAAGAAAACTACAGACCAATATCCCTTATGAATACAGATGCAAAAGTTCTCAACAAAATCCTAGCAAACCAAATTCAGGTGCTTATGAAAGAAATAATCCATCAGGACCAAGTGGGTTTAATCCCAGAGATGCAGGGATGGTTTAACATATGCAAATCTATAAATGTAATTCAACACATAAATAGAAGTAAAAATTAGACCATATGATCCTCTCAATAGATGCAGAAAAAGCATTCTACAAAATTCAGCACCCTTTTATGATAAGCATGTTTAACATAATAGGCATAGAGAGTATTTACCTAAAAATCATAAAAGCCATATATGGTAAACTCAGAGCCAACTTCATACTGAATGGAGAAAAATTTAAAGCATTCCTGCTTAGAACTGGAACCAGACAAAGTCGCCCTCTATCACCACCTTTATTCAACATAGTGGTATAAGTCCTAGCCAGAGCTATCAGATAAGAGAAGGAAACGAAGGGCATCCAAATGGGGGCAGAGGAGGTCAAACTATTGTTCTTTGCTGACAATATGCTCTTATATCTAGAATACTCCAAAGATTCTGCCACGAGACTACTGGAATTGATAAACAAATTCAGTAAAGTCTCAGGTTACAAAATGAATGTACAGAAATCAGTAGCATTCCTATATGTCAACAACAGTCAAACTAAGAATCAAATCAAAGACTCAATACCCTTCACAATAGCAACAAAGAAAATAAAATACCTAGGAATATGTTTACCTAAGGAGGTAAAAGACCTCTACAAGGAGAACTATGAAACACTGAGGAAGGAAATAGTAGAGAACATAAACAGGTGGAAAGCCATACCATGCACATGGGTCTGCAGAATCAACATTGTTAAAATGTCTATACTATCCAAAGTGATCTATACAGACTTATGTAATCCCTATTAAAATACTAACATCATTTTTCACAGATCTAAAAAAAATAATTCTATACTTCATATGGAACCAGAGAAGATACCAATAGCAAAAGCAGTGTTAAGCAAAAAGAACAAATTGGTAGGCATCAATTTGCCAGACTTAAAGCTATACTATAAGGCTAGAGTAACTAAAACAATGTGGTACTGGCATAGGAACAGATCCATAGACCAATGGAACAGAACTGAAAACCCAGATATAAAACCATCCTCAAATAGCCATATAATCTTTGACAAAGCAGAGAAAAACATACACTGGGGAAAAGCATCTTTATTCAATAAATGGTGCTGGGGACATTGGATAGCCACATGTAGAAGACTAAAATTGGATCCTCACCTCTCAGAAAAATCAACTCATGGTGGATAAACAGACTTAAACCTAAGGCATTAAAGTATAAGAATTATAGAAGAAAATGTTGGAGAAACTCTTATAGACATTGGCCTAGGGAAAGAATTTATGAAGAAGACCCCAAAGGCAATCACAGCATCAACAAAAATAAATAAATGGGACCTGATCAAATTAAAAAGCTTCTGCACAGCCAAGGAAACTATCACAACAGCAAACAGACAACCTACAGAATGGGAGAAAATATTCACCTGCTAAACATCTGATAAAGGGCTGATAACTAGAATCTATATAGAACTCAGGAAAATCAGCAAGGAAAAATCAAACAACCCTATCAAAAAGTGGGCAAAGGAAATGAACAGAAGCTTTCTAAAAGAAGACAGATTAATAGCCAACAAACATATGAAAAAATGCTCAACATCTCTAATAATCAGGGAAATGCAAGTCAAAACTACAATGAGCTGTCACTTAATTCTAGTGAGAATGGCTTTTAGCAAAAAGTTCCAAAACAATAAATGTTTACATGGATGCAGAGAGATAGGAACTCTCATACACTGCTGGTAGGACTGCAAACTAGTACAACCTCTATGGAAAGTAATATGGGGATACCTCAAAGAGCTCCAAGTAAAATTACCATTTTATCCGGCAATCCCATTACTGGGCATCTACCCAAAAGAACAAAAGACATTTGCACTAGAATGTTTATAGCAGCACAATTCACAATTGCAAATATGTAGAAACAACCCAAGTGCCCATCAATGCATGAGTGGATTAATAAAATATGGTATATGTCTACCATAGAGTAATACTCAGCCACAAAAAACAAAGGTAATCTAGCACCTCTTGTATTATCCTGGATAGAGCTGGAACCCATTCTACTAAGTGAAGTATCACAAGAATGGAAAAACAAGCACCACATGTACTCATCATCAAATTGGTATTAACTGATCAACACAATGTGCACATATAGTAGTAACATTCATCGAGTGTCACGCAGGTGGGATGGGGGAGGAGGATATGGGTACATTCACACCCAATAGGTGTGGTGTGCACCATCTGGGGGATGGACACGCTTGAAGGGGTGAGGCAAAGGTAGTATCTGTAACCTAAACATTTTACCCCTGTAATATGCTGAAATTTAAAAAAAAAAAATGGTTCTCATAAAGTAACATGAAACCTAGCCTTATTTCAGTGTAAATGACTGACAGCCCACAGGGTATTTCACTGCCCAAAACCGCCACTACCTACAATTCACTGTCTCCAAGGATACAGTGAATGTATCCTTGAATACTGAATTCCATACAGCATACTATGGAACACTCAGAAAAGCCATATTCTATAAAGGAATGATGTCTTGAACTGCAGAATTTTATGAATCAGTCAGCCTGAAAGAAGGACTATATGGGTCCGAGAGGGATTTTATACTTCTGACCACAGCAAATAAGTGACTATCTAAAGTCAGTACCAGCATATTCCTATAAGAAGGAGCAGAAATTGTTTATATCTATGGTATGAATTCAATTTCCTCTCCTGCAAAATAGTAATAATAATAATGTGGGTCTCATAAGCTTGCCATGAGAATTAAGTGAAATAATGAATGGGAAGCCCCTGGCACATAGTAAATAATCAATACATGTTAGCTTGTTAGCTCTCTTCTTTGCCTTCCCTTCATTTATTCACCCATTCAATTAATATTCAATGAACCAGCTTCTTCCCAGATTTGAATCACTTCCCAGTGGTGATGTGAGTTAGTGCTCCGGGACATGCCTAGTCTCCTCCAGGCTAGTAGGATACAATTTAGTACCCTTTAGCATAATGCACTAATTGGTCCCTTAGTGACCTGAAAGAGTTAATGCATTATTGTAGGATTTAATCTACCACTTCCTGACAAAATGAGTTTTAGCATTTTTTATACATAAATTCCCTAGAATTATAGTACACAAATTCTCTCTCTCTCTCTCTCTCTCTCACACACACACACACACACACACACAGGGACACACTGCAACTCCCCAGATCAGTAAGAGAGGTTAAAGGACAGAATTAAAATTGTCCATTTAGAGTTTACTGAGTACTTTTTTCTGATCACAAAAGCAGCACATTGCAAGAAATCTGAAAAATACATAAATCCATATAAGACGCAAATTTTTCATAATCTTATAATCCCCCCAAAATGGTTCTGAGGAAACACTGTAAGCATTTTATTTTCTCCCAAACTTTTATGCTATTATATAACACATATTTTATAATTCATATACTGTCACAAAGACTTTAGGTATTGTGTTGTTTTATAATTAAAATTCTATCATTAACATTGTTCAAAGTCACTGAAAGTGACTAAAATACTTCAATAGCACTTCATATTCCATCATATAGACATTCCATCATTTATTTAGCTGTGAGTCTATATGGGGCAGTGGTCCCCAGCCTTTCTGGCACCAGGGACCAGTTTCATAGAAGACAGTTTTTCCATGGATGGGGGATGGGGATGGGGGTGGGGGTGGGGGTGGGAGTGGGAGGCAGAGATGAGGAGGTGATGTGAGCCTTGGGTAAGGGAGCAGGTGTACATACAGATGAAGCTTCACTTGGTCACTGGCTGCTCACCTCCTGCTGTGCTGCCAGGTTCCTAAGTTTCATGGAAGGCTCGTGGGGGGTGGGGGGTTTGTGGAGGTGGTGGGAGGCAGAGCTCTGTGGCCAGGTTAGTAACAGGCCACAGACTGAACCAGTCCATGGCCTGGGGGTTGGGGACCACAGTATTGGGGTACATGTGGATAATTTTCTTTTTGTTTCTATTATAAGTAATATTAAGACATACCATTTCATAAATATATTTTTAAATGCATTTCTGTTATTGCCTTAGACTCAATTCCTATCAGTGAAATTATCAGATAAAAAAGTACATATATGTTGAAGGCTCTTGGTGAAGATCGTCAAATTGCATTGCATAAACCAGTGGTGTTAGATAATCCTCTTTTCCCCACACACTGGCCAGCTCTCAGTATTTACACTAAACAATCTGTGTTAATCTGATGGGTAAAACAATAGATAATATATATATATATACATATATATATATTACATTTTATCTCTTTTCATTTGCATCAGAATGATTGCTAATGAGATTGACCATGCATTCCTATTTATTATCCATTTGTTCTATCTGTGCTGGGAATTGTAGGTTTATGTTTTTGCCTATTTTTATTAAGCATATAGAGGTTTTATTATCAGTTATATAAACTCATTATATATTAACATTTTCCTACTGTTTTATTATACTATTATATAATTTTTATATATATTATATAATATATATATTTAATTTTTTATTTTTAATTTCTGAAATATGTACTCCAGAGAAAAGAGCCATAGACCTGAAGCAAAGTGAAGGTATTTTTCTTGTTAATAAATATGTCCCATCGAAATATTAATATCAATAATGCATAACCCCCTCATTTGCTTTTAAAATTTTATGATGTTTTTGACACAGAGTTTTTAGTTTTAAATATTAAAATCAATCTTTTCCTTTGCAATTTAGTCTACTGTCTGTATGCTTAGATCGTCCTTTCCCATTTAGGATCAGGTAAATGTTTATCAAAAGTTTCTTCTGGTTTCTTAAAATTGTTTCATTTTTCATGTTTCACTTTTTAATTCATTTACTTTGTTGTATAGCAAGAATATAAATAGATCTCTTTTAAACATATTTTTCAATACCATTCATGAAATCCTTTTTAATATTAATTTCCAATTAAAATCCATGCATGTACTATATATTGCAATTCTATTCATTTGCCTATATATTGGTTCATTTTGCATTTTGAAGTCTAATAGTTCTGCTCATTCCCCTACTCACCCTAAAGAAACCTTACTTTTCAAAAATTTTTGTATCTATTGTAGACTACTCATTCCTTCAGAATAAATTCTAGAATTATTTTGTCAAGTTCTCAAAAACTCCATTGCATACAAATTCCTGATCTATTTGCTTTCTCAATATTCTTTTCTTTTTTCTTCCTGTTAGTAGAGCCCCTGTTTTGTTCAAGAGAAGAATGGCCATAGCCTCAGGCTCCACTATAATTAGACTGAACAAGTAAACCCATTTTGGTTGGTCAATGAGGTAGTAGTGGTTTAAAAATATGTCCACAAATTCTTTGGTACTTCTCCCTTCAAAATGTGGAAGTGATTGCCTTAGTCTATTTTGTGCTACTATAGTAAAATACCTGGGAGCCAGGCATGGTGGCTCACGCCTGTAATCCTAACACTCTGAGAGGCCAAGGCAGGAAGATCACTTGAGGTCAGGAGTTCAAGACCAGCCTAAACAACAAGACCACATCTCTACTAAAAAATAGAAAAGAAAAAAGAAAATTAGACGAGCAACTAAAAATAGGAAAAAAATTAGCCAGGCAGGGTGGCGTGCACCTGTAGAGCCCAAGAGTTTGAGGTTGCTGTGATCTAGGCTGATGCAAAGACACTCTAGCCTGAGCAACAAAACAAGACTGTTTCAGAAAAAAAAAAAAAAAATACCTGGGACTGGGTAATTCATAAAGAACAGAAATTTGTTTCTCACAGTTGTGGAGGCTGCAAGTCCACAATGAAGGCACCAGCATTTGATGATGGGTGAATGCCTTCTTGCTGCAACCTCACATGGCAGAAAGCAGAAGAGCAAATGAACCAGCTAACTGAACACTGTGAAGTTTCTAAGGATCTTAATCCCATTCAGGAGGAGGAAGCCTTCATTGCCTAATCACCTTTCAGCCTTTGCCCTACCTCTTAACACTATCACATTGGCAACACCTGAATTTTGGAGGGGCTACATTCAAACCACAATGTTAGTCTTATGAAGCAAGTTCATAAAATAATGTGATTTCTGCCTTGCTGCCTCTCAGGTCCCTCCCTTGCTCTGAGGGAAGCTAGCTGCCATGTAAGAACACAACCTGGAGACTATGGAAAGGTCATCCTGGCAGTGAACCACCTGAGAAGCGGATTCCCCAGCCTCAGTCATACCTTCAGATGATTGCAGCCCTTGCCAACATCCTCACTGCAATTTCAAGACAGACCCTGCACCAGACCCATGTAGCTAAGCCTTGGTGGAATTCCTGATCCATAGAAGTTGGAAAATAATAATTTTTTTGGTTTTTGTTTTAATCTTTTTTATTCCCTGCAGTATTGCTGTTGCTATTGTTGTTGTCTTACCACTGATTTTGAGGGTTATTTGTTCCACAGAATAATTAATACAGAAATGTAAGCAGAAGTCGCCTGAGGCTCTTTACTTTTCCTTATAAACAGGAAATTTATAGCTGAAATCACCCTCCTCTTTTTCTTCTTTTACTTCTTGAATGCAGATGTGATGCCAGTAGTATAGCAGCCATCTTGCAACCATGAAGCAACAGCATGAGCGTGAAAGCTGGTGCATTAAGGATGATGGAGCAGAATAATGAAGGCCAGATGCCTAATGGCATTGCAGAACAGCTGAAACAATACCAGCAACTAGCTGGTAAATATGTCTTAAACCCAGCAAATATGTCTCTCTCATTATGTGAGAAAAATAAACACAATGTTTGAGCTACTCTCAGCCAATTAGTTATTGCTGCCAAATGCATTCCTAACTGATATTTGGTGTCAGATATCGCCACATGGTCAGCACAGAGCTAGGCATTTTGTGAATATGCTCAATGTGATTTTAAAGTAATGAATGACAACTTTTAACAGCTCTTAAACAATAAGAAACACATGTAGGGCCGGGCGCTGTGGCTCACGCCTGTAATCCTAGCTCTTGGGAGGCCGAGGCGGGTGGATTGCTCAAGGTCAGGAGTTCAAAACCAGCCTGAGCAAGAGCGAGACCCCGTCTCTACTATAAATAGAAAGAAATTAATTGACCAACTGATATATATATAAAAAAAATTAGCCGGGCATGGTGGCACATGCCTATAGTCCCAGCTACTTGGGAGGCTGAGGCAGAAGGATCACTCGAGCCCAGGAGTTTGAGGTTGCTGTGAGCTAGGCTGACGCCAGGGCACTCACTCTAGCCTGGGCAACAAAGCGAGACTCTGTCTCAAAAAAAAAAAAAAAAAAAGAAAAAGAAACACATGTAGACTTCCTCCCAAAACTTAAAGTTTGTAGAAATAATGAAAAGCGAATTAATAAATGACAGCAGAATTTAGATTACCTCAGGGAAAAATGCTTCAGAATATTTAGCATATGAACAGACTCCCTGTTGCAGCACATTTTTTGTGCTGATGTAGATTACCCAGTGATCAAATAGCCTGCAATCGGGTATTGATCACAATTCTTCAAAATGCCCATGAAACATGAATAGAGTGAAAAAATGTTTTATTTTTATTTAAATTCTAACATCCCACATTGTAAAGCAACTCTGCACATCTTTTAGAGAATAATTTAGACCAGCTATCCTCAAAACACTGTGCATACATAAATTCTCTGTCACCACTATTCCCAGTGAGGTCATCCACATATTTGGCTCTCTCAGGACATCATTTAAGCTTCTAACACAAAAATTCATGTTTTTAAAAAATGTTTAACTTAACTATTATGTTTTACAATGTATAGTCTTAAAATGGTACCTTCATACAGCTACCAGAAGAACTAAAATGTAAAAGGCACAACATCAAGTAATGGTAAGAGTGTACAGCCAGATTCTTAAACCAGAATGTTAATTGCTATCATCATCACATTGGAAAACTATTTAGTATTTACTAACACAGAACATATGCATACTCTTTGGCCCATCAATTTTACTCCTAAGTGTACAACCAACAGTAATGGTGCATATGTTCGATAAAAGATACGTACAAGAATGTACATAGCAATATCATTCATAATAGGCAAAAACTATAAACATTCCAAATATTCATCCACAGTACAAAGGATAAATGAACTGTGCATGTTCACCCAATGAAATATTGGAGCAATGAGAATGAATGAACTATTGCTACAGCAACAACGCTAATGATGCTTACAACCATGATGTTGAAGGAAAGAAGCCAAACCAAAAGAATACATGTTGTACAATTCCATTTATTTAAAGGAGCTTTTAAAAACAAACTGATCTGTGATAGAAATCAAAATCGTGGTTATCCTTGTCAGATAGTAATTGTAAAGTAGCATGGGTTGAGCAGGTGGTGCTAGCGTTCTTGTAATATTCTATTTCTTCACCTGGGAATGCTCAATTTGTAGTTTGTAAAAATTCATCAAGGCACATTTTTCCATAGATGATGTGTTATACTCAAAAATGATGCCATTTTTTTATGGTTTCATTTTTAAGTAAAGTATAACATATATATGGAAACCATAAGAAAATAGCATCATTTTTAAGTAAAGCATAACATGTCATCTATGGAAAAATGTGCCCTGATGAATTTTTACAAACTACAAAAGCAAAGATGTAGAAACAATCCAAGTGCCCATCAATACATGAGTAGATTAACAAAATGTGGTGTACATATATACCATGGAGTACTACTCAGCCATAAAAAAAGTGATAAACTACCTCTTGTATTATCCTGGATGGAGCTGGAGCCCATTCTTCTAAGTGAAGTATCACAAGAATGGAAAAACAAACACCACAAGTACTCACCATTAAACTGGTACTAATTGATCAACACTAATGTGTACCTATGGGAAATAACATACATAGGGTACCAGGTAGGTGGGAGGGGGGAGGAAGGGATGGGTAAATCCACATCTAACTACGGATGTGGTGCACTGTCTGGGGTATGGGCACGCTTGTCGGCCAGTGCAAAGGCAATTCATGTAACCAAAGCATTTGCAGCCCCATAATACTATGAAATAAAAAAAAAAAAATCTAAAAAAAATGATGCCATTTTTTCCCATTTCTTCCTGCAGTATAATTTTTTAAATGTATTATATTTAAGTGGTTATATGAAGCAGGTAAAATTTGTGACTCACAGAAAATTTTACTTCAACAAACCAAAGGCAGAAAAAACTGATAACCACTGTTCTAAATCAAATCAAACAAAACAAAACAAAACAATGGTTGTGCCAACTGGTCCAGAAAAGACGAAAGGCTGAGGCAGTATGTTTCTGCGTGGAGGACATATAAATAATATCAGCAGTTTCACTTTTTCTTGCCCATCTTGGGCTAAATCGAGCCTCAAAGGAAGAGGAATAATAGAAGAAGTAGAAGAATTCACCCCATGCCTGACCTTCCTACTTTTGATTTAATGTAAAGTTGAGAAAAGGGCTAATATAGCAGGCTGGCAGGTTGCCAAATCTGGGTTTTCTGTCTACTTTAATTTAAATCCAGTTGGCTTGGGTGGCCCTGGTCCCCAATATTAGCACCCACTGGTTGCCCACTAAAAGTGTAGGTAACCCCAAGAGCATCAAGGCCAACAGTTGCTTTTGATGCCTGTCCAAATTCACCACCACACCCAAACTCTGACTCCCAGGTGAAAAAATTTGAGCCTCTGTTCATTTCTCCTCTGCCACATTAGCTGTGGGCATATTTTCTCTAAGAGAGTATGAAGAATGCATGTTAAAGATGATTTCTCTAGCCCTTAGGGTGATTTTTTTTCTTTTGGGAGGATTTTTCTGGAGGTCAGATGTCCAAGATGGTGAAGTTCTATTTTTAAGATTTATCCTGAAAACAAGATGCCTCCCCAAGGCCCAGGAGTTCTGCCTCAGGCTTGATCATTATTTTTTCCTATAAAAATTTGCCTACAATTTGGCCAGAAAAAAAAATATGATGGAACTTAAATATTTTTGCAATTTAAAAAAACCCAAGCCTAGAGAAATTCACATAGATTATATGGTGGGAAAATGGTATATGTTTATAACACTTTTCACAATTTATACATGGCAAAGCTGTTTATCTGCAAGAGGGAAAATGACATGCACCTTTACTTCTTCAGGTGCCCTGAATTTCAAGGTTTAAAATAGTTCTTTGTAGCACCTCCCTGGGATTTTAACAGATGCTTCAGGCTATTGGTAAACTTAAAGAGACTTAACAAGAAACTGCAATGCACCATTTTCTTTTAATCTGTGTGCATAGTTGTTTAGTTATGGCTGGCTTTAAACCATCCAAAAGCTGGAAGCATTTTAAATCCTATTTGTTTCTTGAGTGGACTATTCATTAATGAGCTTATCTGCTTGGTTTCTTCTGAAGTTAAATCTTATTTCTACATCTACTTTTTCTAATGACTTACATTTTTGCTTTCATTTCTTGGGCAAAATTTGATTTGTTGGCTTGTTAGTTTTACACTGCCCAGAGTTTAGAGTTTGTTTTAAAAACATATTTTAAATGTTCCCAAGCTCAAGATACCCTTAACTTGCCTCTTTCATGAGGTACATGCTCCAAGTGTAGAGTTATTTTTCTTCAAGATACTGTTAAGGGCTAATAGCATGTACCCAACGCTACTCCAACTATCCTCACCACTGTATGCTCCTGCCCACAAAAAATAAACTTGTTCTTCTTATTGTCATAAAAGGCTCAAAAAGACTTTTAAAGTACTTTCATTAGATTGTCGGGTCATAGCCCTCTGTTCTCGGTTCTTAGTGTGCTCTTGGCCAAAGAATGTCCAGACACACTGAAAGCAAGGCAAGCACAAAACAAAGTTTATTGAGGAAGGACAAGACAGGTTTACAGAGCAAGAGCAAGAAACCTTCACCATAGATGACAACACCCACCCCCCACCCCACGCCCCTGCTTGTAACAAAAGGGCTCTGGTTATGGTCTCAGGTCCTGTTTTACAGTGTCAGAATTGGGCCCTCCTTGTGTTTCAGATACAACCACTGAACCACTCTGATGGACAATTAATGGCAAGATAATTAGCATTAGGTTAGTCTAGGTCACTTTGCAGATCCTATTGTACCTGGGCTGCTGAGCCCTGAAGGCTGGGGAATTCCCTGCATTCTTTAGCAGATAAGCAGGGGCTCCTCCTTCCCTCACAGGTGGCAGATTTTCAGGGCAGGATTAAGGTGGGGCAGCACCAACACACCTGCCCTTGTCAGGTAGGGCAATTGCTAGAGGCAGCACCATGGCGAGACACCTGCTTTTGTCCCTAGGAGAATTAGAGGTCCCTTGCTATCTACCTAAGACCATTTCTCTCCAAGAATTCTGCTAGTATGCCTTTTCTTTAGAGAGACTCACAAGCACCTATGGATTTGCAGGGCAAAACCCACCCTCAGCTCACAGTTTCATGTCTGCTTCCATATGAAGAAAGCCATCTTCACACATCTCCAGGGAGTTCTCTTCCAAACCTTACAGCCCAAGTCATCTCTGCCCGCAACCTGGGCTCTCCTTCTCAGTTCTGCTTTCTGATGACTCCCCTGAGCCACTTCTCGGAAATAATTCCACCTGCCCTTATATCCAGGGTGCAGTGGGGGGAGGTGGCAGTTATAGATTCATTCACAGGAGCATAACCCCGCGTTCCTTTATTTAGTTATC
Source organism: Microcebus murinus (assembly GCF_040939455.1). Lineage (NCBI taxonomy): Eukaryota > Metazoa > Chordata > Mammalia > Primates > Cheirogaleidae > Microcebus > Microcebus murinus. Next base: position 56,446,667 of record NC_134116.1, read on the forward strand.
CTCCTGATTGGTTTCAGAAAAGGTTGGAGGTGACTGCACAACCTCCCCCCAACCCCCGCCAAGAGCAATATAATTAATATTTTTCAGTCACATTGATTTGAAGAAGGGGAGGGATAATTAGACCCCCCAAATCCTTCTGTCCTTGTAATGACCTACCTCCAAAGTGAAGTTATTCAGCCGTTGAAGAGAAGCTTTTTGTTTGGGGATTTTCAAGCATGCTTGTCAGGTACATGCCCATCACTGGTAACATCTTCAGAATATACTTGTCGTCTCCCTGACATCAGTAAATCCATTCATTCCCAGCTGTAATTTATCTCTTGATAAATCATGCTATCAAGTTGAAGTGTGAAAGCAATACCCTTAGGACATAAAATACCACTGAATCCGCTGTTTGGTTAATTTATTACTATTATTAGGGAACTGACAGGATTACTTTAAAAATCGAGTGCCCAGAGGCCCCAGATTTTTATCAGGTCTTGGATACTGGAACAGTGTTCAATCACGCCTGGCTGACCCAGCCACTTCCCCCAGCCTCCTTCTGCCACCGGTCCCTTTGGAGAATTCTTGTCGGAAGGAGGGAGTAGTTGAAGCTGGGCACTAGCTCCTCTGCAACATTCAGACAGATAGGTAGGTCTGACAATCAAGAAAATAAAGCCTTGGGGCTTTTTCTCAGGGAAGTGGTTTGCTTTCTTTAGAGGACTGTCTGTCTCTCTATTCAGTCAGTGACAGCCTGGCATTATGGATATTTCAGCATCACACTAAAGACTGACACAGTGCAGGGACAGGAGCTCCAAGCCAGGAGGCAGCAGACGTGACTTGAAATCCTAACCTTAGCATTTAACTAGCTGTGTGACCTTGGACAAGTAATTTAAGGCTTCCGAACCTTGGTTTCTATAGCTACACAATGGTGTTGAAACAGGGTCGTTAAGAGAATTAATTAAGACATGTGGAAATGCTCAGCTGATCATAGCTGGCCAAGAATGTTTGCTTGTTGCTTCCTCTTAAAAATACATTTGTAAAGTCAGAATTTATAGGGACATATCAATTTGGGGACATATCAATTTAGGGACATATTAATTTGTCAACCACTTGGGTGTATCCATTTCTTGGTCATACTCAGATTTATTTTAATTTGGGATTCAACTCACCACTGGTCATTAAGATGGATGGTAAATAAAGACACCTTGGTAAAATTTTTCACAACTTAGAACCTAATGAGATGTAGATTAAATCCCGTTACAACAAATGCCACGATCAGCCTCAACTTTACAAAAAAAAAAAAAAAAGAAAGAAAGAGAAAAGAGATGGCATCAGAAAGAGAGTAAGCTGCAGCCAACCGAATAGTATTTCAAACAATGTTTGAATTACTCTGTTGTAAGAGGAAACACCCAGTATAAACTACCAGGGAGCTCGTCTGGGCACATGTTGGTGGCAAATCAGGAACCTATCTGTAAGTCCCTGCTGTCGCTCTTCCTACTCATTCCAGCCACTCCAGCCTTCTTGAGAAGCCACTGCCAGTCTCTCAGCTGAGGGTGCTTGTCCCTGATCTCAACTAACTTCCCTTTGCCACTTCATGCAGATCTAACGTCACATCTCTAGAGTGGCCTTTTCTAAACGCCTCTCTAAAGTACTTTCCACACCCAATGTCCATACATCACTTGGCCCCTTACCCTGCTTTTTCTTCGTAGCGCTTAGAGCTACCTGACATATTATTTTTTTGTCTCCCATTAGAATGCAGCCTCATGAGCACAGCTGGTATTTGTCTATCTTATGCACCACCACTGCTAAGAATGCCTGAAATGATTCCTAGCAGACAGAGGGAGTGAGTGGAAGGAAGGCAGGTGTCCTCCACCATCACATGGGGACAAAGTGTCTTTCTTCAGCCTGTAGGAGTTCATTTCCTGAAATCTTTAGTTTCAGAACAGAAGTAAGGCAAAGTCAAGTGGGCACCACCTACCCAGCCTCGTTCAGACTCTCATAATCCCTTACTGGTCTTCTGAGTAGCCTCCTAACTGGTATCTCTTCCTCAAGTCTATGCTCTATTTTTTTAATCCATTCCTTTATTTGCAGGCACCCCCACATTCCTCTTTTCTTGTTTATTTTGGGATTATTCTTCCTTTTGTTTGCTTTGTTTTTTTATCGAGGTATAATTGACATACAATAAACTGTACTTAATACAATTTGAAGAGTTTTGACATACGCACACACCCATGAAAATATGACTCCAATCAAGATGAGGAATTTATATCACCCCTGAAAGTTTCCTCATGCCCCTTTGTAGTATCTCTCTTCCTGCACCTGCCCCAGATTAGTTTGTATCTTCTAAAATCTTATATAAATGGAATCATTTATGTACCGTATATCCACTATACTCTCTTCCTTTTTGGGCTTAGAGTCTTTCACTCAGTGTAAATATTTTGACATTTATCTATGTCGTGATTATCAATAATTCTTTCCATCTTATTGATAAGAGGTGTTTTATTGAATGGATATACCTCAATTTATTTACCTATTGACCTGTCGATGGACATTTGGATTGTTTCTAGTTTCTGGCGATTATGAGTAAAGCTGCTATTAACATTCATGTACAAATCATTATATAGGTGCTTTCATTCTCTTGAACAAATAGCTAGGAGAGGAATACTTGATCATGTGGTAGGTATGTGGCTAAGGATCTAATTATTTTTCAGTATGGTCGTTCCATTTTATATTCCTATTGGCTGTTCATGATTATTCCAAGTGTTCCACATCCTCACCACCACTTGGTATTTTGATAGCAACATCCATATAAATGAAAGACAGGTCTGATCATGCTACTCTTTCACTTAAAATTATCCAGGATTTCCCACCCTCTGCAGAATAAAGCTCACCTTCCTTAGGGATGTTTCCCAGCTCCTGCCTCCCAGCACAAACACGGCTTCCAACACGATCCCCTTCCCCATTCCCAGCCCCAGAACTTTTCCACTCAGATCACAAAGCTGCTTTGATCCTCCCCAACCAAACAGTATCCTTTCCCAGCTCCGTGTCTTTGCACAAACATTTCTGCATTCCCTTACTCCTGTGAGCTAAACTGTGTCCACACCCCCAAATTTTATTTGGTGAAGTCCTAACCCCCAGTACCTCAGAAAGTGATTATATGTAGAGACAGGGTCTGCACAGAGATAAGTGAAAGAGAGGTCATTAGGGTGGGCCCTAATCTGATGTGACTGGTAACCTTGTAAGAAGAAGAAATTTGGACACCAATGAGTACAGAGGGAGACACAGGAAGACAACGGACATCTACAAGCCAAGGAGAAAAGCCTGGAAAAGATGCTTCCCTCAGGGCCCTCAGAAGGAACCAGCCCTGCTGACACCTGGATCTCAGACTTCCAGACTCCAGAACTGTGAGAAAATAAATGTTTGTTGTTTTAGCCACCCGGTCTGGAGTACTTTGTTACGGCAGCCCAAGAAAATCATATACTCAGCTCTTTACTGACCTGCTCAGTTGTTGCTTTCTCTATTAATTCTCTCCCCATCTCTCTTGCCCAGGTTTAATTGCTTTCTTTTATCCTTCTCATGATACTTCATTCATACCTTTATTGGGAATTTGATCTCACTGTAGTAATTATTTGTTCAAGGGTCTATCTTCTCCACTAGGCTAGATTTTTTTGAAGATTTTTTTAATCTTTGCATCTCAAGCTATCTAGATGAGTTTTCTGACACAGGCATAGACTGCTATTCATTTTTGTCGCATGCATTCTCTGGAACTAGGGCTGCTCATCCAGATTTCTTTCCCCCATAGCTTCCCATTGTCCTTTTGAAAAGAAAGAATTTTATTAATTCCCCCTTATGGGAATTTATCTCAAGGAGGTCTTCAGACAAGTATATAAAAAATGGATGTACAAGAAAGTTCATCATAGCATTGATTATAATATCAAAAAATTGCAATCAGCATAATTGTTGTTCAATAGAGATTAATTAAATAAATTGTGGCATGGCCCACAGGAGAACATTGTACAGTCAATAAAAAATGATGATGTAGATCTATATGTATCTATTGACAGAGAAAAAAACCCCTATTATTGAATTAAAAAATAAGATAAGGAACTGTAATATAGTGTACGGACAGTTATTTATACAAAATGATTTCTGGGTATAGCTATAGGTATACATGCATGTAGAAACATGTAGAAGGATGTTTGCCAAAATGTTACAACAATTAACTATAAGATTTCAGATGAGTTTTCTTTTTTCTCTATACATTCAAGAATTGTTTAAATTTTTAAGAGCAGGCAGGCATTAATTTATAACCATAATAAAATAGAAAATTTATTTCATTTGGAAGAAAATACAATAAAAAAAAGAGGAGAATAACTGGGCTCCACAGTTCTGCTAGATCAGCCCCTTCATCCGAGTGCAAAAAAAGGCAATTCTTCTCACCCTGTTAATTAGGCCTCCAGAAATCAGGTCAGCCCTGGCCCAGGCCACACAGATGGGTATCTGCTCGACACCATTAGGAGCTACTGGGCTGCTGCTACCCTTTCTGGTCTCATCCCAAAATAAATCCCGCAGCCCAGCTTTAAAAGCCTAAGTTTCTCACTATTCGGTATTCCTCTTAGATATTTCAATTAGGCAGCTATTAAAATGCATGAGCAAAAGCAAAAAAAAAAAAAGCTATTATATTATTTAGTTAGGGACATGGTAACTCCAATTAATTCACCATCAAAAGGCTAGACTGTTAAACTTTGGCGTGGGAAAGGAAAAAAGGGAAAATGAGCAGGAATTGGTGATAGGCTGGGGGAAACCCAGCATGAACAGACTCACTCAGGCCTTGGGGAAAGTAGAGAAAGGTCAATGGATTAGTCAGGGTTTCCTAGAGAAACAGAGTCAATAGAATGTATATAGACTTATGCATGAGGAAGAGATTAATGAAAGAAATTAGCTCACACGATTGTGGAGGCCGGGAAGTCCCACTATCTGCCATCTGCCCACTGGAGAACCAGGAAGGCTGGTGGTGTAATTTACTCCAAGTCCAAAGGCCTGAGAACCAAGAGTGCCAATGTCCAGGGGCAAGAGAAGGTGAATGTCCCAGCTCAAGAAGAGCATGAGAATTTGCCCTTCCTCTGCCCTTCTTGTCTATTTAGGTCCTCAATCGATTGATTGGATGACACCTGCCCACACTGGGGAGAGCCATTTCCTTTACTCAGTCTACTGATTCAATGCTAATCTCTTCCAGAGACACCCTCACAGACACACCCAGAAATATGTTTTACTAGCTATCTGGGCATCCCTCAGCTCAGTCAAGTTAAGGCATAAAATTAACCATTACAAGCAACAAACCAAAGGATTGGCTGGGGAGAAAAATCTCAGGTATTTTGTAAATGTGCCAAGGCAGACCTACTGCTCCTTTAGTGGAGCACAAATGACTGGAACATGCCTCTCACCTCAAGCAGAGAGATTAAAAGGGGGGGGGGGGAGAGAGAGAGGATGCTTGATTCTCCATCAGTGCACACTTTACTTCTTTTGGGCCACACCTGCACATGCAGATGGTAATTATCAGTTGCACTTACTCATGTGACAAAACAACATTGTGAAGTGTTACCCAGGGTTTTTCATTCCCCATATTTATTGCTAATCTCCGGGTGGCAGACTATACTTTCCAAAGACAGCCACACCCATACATATCCCACTTCACATGGACACAGTTGGACATAGACAAGCCTCCACATTGAGAGGTGGGGTCAACATTTGCTCTCCTTAAACACACTGGTGGACATTGGTAACTGCCTCAGCTGATGAAAGGATCCTGTGTGATTTGTGGAGTTTGTCATAAAAGGGAATATGGTTTCAACCTGGCTTCTCTCTCTCTCGCTCCCTCTCTCTCTCTCTCTCCCTAGAGAATCTTGCCCTTGGAACTCGGGCACCATGTGGTAAGAAAGCCCACAGCACATCGGTGGAGTGGCCATGAGAGAATCTTCCAGCTGACTGCTCCAGCCAGGCCCCCAGCCAACAGCAACCTCTAGACACCACATTTGCAAGCTTTAAGATGATCCCGGTCCCTCATCTTTGATGATTTCCAGCTGAGGCCCCAGACATGGTGGAGCAGAGATAACTTGTCTTCACCGTGCCTTGTCTGAAGGCCTGACCCACAGAAACTATGAGGCGTGATAAATTAATATTATCACTTTGAGCAATAACTAACACATCACCCTACCCCATATCACTGCCCTTGGGTTAGATTGTTAAAAGAAAAATGGGTCAACTATGTTTTCAGTTTCAAAGCAGTTTTTTCCAGAATCATCGCTATGACAGTGGCTTAAAGGAATTGGAGTCTAAAAATCCTCGCATTTGATTATCAAAAGACAAAAGCTTGAAGAACTTACAGCTGTAATATTTATAACTGGAAAAACAAACTTGGGAAAAGGCAAGATACAAGACTGAGTTTTCCATTGTAAAGAGAGATTAAAAAAAAATACCTTTTTTTTGTTTGTTTGTTCTTCCTGCACAGAAGAGAGAGTGTCTGAGGAATGGACACTGAGGGGCTGGAACCACCGACAAGGGACACCATGGCAGGAACCCAGGCAGCATAGACCCAGGTGGGGACCAGCAGATGCCAGTGGGAATCACTGCTGAGGCTCAGGGATGGGAAACTCAGACATCTCAGCAGATACTGCCAGCATTGGCGGGTGATGACCTAGGACCAGATGGGCCTCCTCAATAATCCATAAATTCTAGGGACAACTTAATACCAACCCTGGGGAAGAAGAAAAGAGTGAAAAAACTGGTATGAACAGGATTCACGTGGAATTGATCATGTTAAATGACCTGCCATCAGTAGGAGGATGCTTGAAATACTGTTTAAATTTACTTGTTAAAACTTACTTATTTCAATTTACTTATTAAGCAACATTATTTATATATCTGAGTTAGGGCTTAAGGAATTGGTATCTTTTTCACCATTCTGATTTTCAGCTTCCCTGGTAAAGTGTAACCCCCAAGAGGGGAGGCCCAGAGCTGGTACTCAATGCATATGTACTGAGTGAGTACATGAATGAATGAATGAGGAATTCTAAATAATTCTGGAAATAAATCAGAGGCCATGAGTCATCTCAACCTTGTCTCCAGTAAGTCACTTTTAGCAGTTCCCTAACCCTCTTGGGGGCCAAGAGTCCTTATCTAGCTAATTATACCTCCAACTTTAATATCCCACTGGACCTACTAAACTACTAAAGAACACGGATCAAGACCCAATCATTTTTACAGCCCCAGAATCTAGCATAGTGCCTGGTAAACAGCAGGCACTCAATAAATATTTGTTGAAGGAATGAAATGAATCTTACACTATGTTTCAAGTCCTCACAAGGACAATGTATAATTTGGTTACCCCTTGAAGTACATAAATGTTAAATGAAAACTAAAGATAAATAACAAACCGAGAATATCATAATGTCATTTTCATGGTGCAGCAGCATTCCCTAAGTGCCCAGCATTTCAGGAGTAATGGTTTCATTGCCCAGGAGTCTGGCGCAGTAATTCGTTCTGACTTGTCTCCCTGCTTTTCTGACTGACAGCCTCTCTGAGCCGTCTTTTGGTGGGCAGCTGTTGCCCCTGGTGCATTTTTTATCAAAAGTACATACGTCCTGTCATCTTTTATAATCCTCAGAACTTGAAGATTGCCCTTTACTTAAGTTTTCTGAGCTGAAATTAGGTTTGAATAATAATCAGGATTGTGGATCTTCTTAAGCAAAGGAACTTTATGAGAAAATGCTATCTTATGATTCTTCCAGGCATAGAGTTTCAGAGTTGAAAGATTTCTCCGTCCTAGGATTTTATCTTATTAATATTCTCCTTTGCAATTCAAGTACCAAGAACTGGAAAAATCTCTGATTGTCCTGAAGCAATGGTATTAAAGGCTCCTCATAACACAGAGAGCCAGAATTGTGCCATAATTTAGTGAAATTGAACATTGCTCTGTGACTGCTAATTTTCCATCAAAACGATTCCATTTCCAACCAAGGAAAGAAAAGGTAAAATCTTGATAGAAAAAAAAAAATGCCCATCTTCTGATTATTATAAAGACTCTCAAATGACTTGGGGTAAATATGCTATTTTGCCATTGTCCTAATTTTTACCACAAGTTTCTGTTTAAAATCTTTGTGACCAGAATGTTGTAATTGGCAGTTTCTCTTTTAATCTTCCACTTGGTAAACCCAGCTATAATTGTATAGTGGTGATGCATTCTGTTCTGGGAGACTGCTGTATCAGCGTATTCATTTTTAACCTTTATTTTCAATTATTTGCAGTTTGGGATTTAGTCTCCAAAGTTAATTTGAGAGAGTTCTTCTCTTATAATAAAGGAAGCTAATTTACCCATTCTGTAGTTGCCAAACTCATTTAAAGATAAGAAGACATGCATGTTGTCCCTGAGTTTGGAAATACACTTTTTAAACTTTCCTAATATATTAATCATAACGCAAGGTATCTATTATTTTTTCATAGTCTATTAATTTTAATGTGCCCTTACAATGAGATCTGGACAATTAGACTACAGAGCTTCTGGATAACGTGGTTTTTTGTTTGTCTGCATTCCATAGTCATATAGAATAATTGCATATCTTTTATAAAGAAAGCACCCACTACCTCCATGAAAGAAAATGTATAGTTGTTTGCTTCTCCATGTTGACAATGACAGGTGCTACAACATAAAGTCATGACTAGTGTGCAAGTCTGACCCATAAGATTGTCATATTGGGATGAACTGGAACACCATCCATGAGATGCGATTTGAGTGTCACCATATGTCTTCCCCTCTGCACAATATGAAGTCCATATACTATTCATTCGCTTGGTTTAATGAGATCTCTTTTAAAATGAAAACATATTAACAGACAATCATAATATATTGTCACATCATGACATGTGAACACATAGGGATTCATTTAAAAACTTAGTTAATAACTATTAAAGGCTTGGGCTTTCAACAATGAAACATGAGATAATCATCAAAATATAAATAAAGAATCGTACTTTTTAGCAACTCTCCCCAATAGTATTTTATATATGTCACTGTTAGCATTTATTTAACATTTGTTTACTTTTAGGAAATTACTTTTGCCTGGATTCCCTAGAGATCAGAGTCTGAGGCAAAGATTAGAGGCCAAAGCTTTAGGGGAAGTGCAATCCCAGGGTAGCAGCTGTGGAGGGAAAAGGAACACGAGGAAGAGAGGGAGGGTAGGCTTAGCAAAGTGCTACATTACTGGACTGGCTACATCTTTCTAGAAAACTCAGACAGTTGTTCAATCACATAACCTCCCTTCTGAACAGCCGTGAGAAACCACTGCACAGAGGATGCTGGCAGATGAGCTTTCTTCCAGCACCCTCTAATTCCTGTTTATCATTGGTCAGAGGTCACCTCACCAAGGGTCAGGTCCCCTGCCCACTTCTGAGTTATATTAACAATATCCAGTCCCTCCTGGAAGCTGCTGGAGAAGCCAGATTCATAGAGCCAGCAATGTGATGCTTCCTCTGAGCGTCAGAGTGGTAGGGATGTTATAGCTCCCCCACGCCCACCATGAGTTCAGTCTAATCAGATCTGAGCCAAGATGCCCTAAGACCCTGGCTTCAGCAGATGATACGGACCCCATGCTGTAGCCCAGGTGGTGGTGATAGGATTCAGGCTCTGGCGGTGGTGGCCAGGGTTTCCAGTGAGCAACCATCCAAGGCCTGGCAGGCAGATGGGGCTGAGCAAACCCAGAAAGGCACATAAAATGGTCAGGTACCAAAATTGTTTCTGCATCCATTTCTCCCAAATAGACTATGTGCTCCTGGGTGGCAAGGATCCAATCCTATCATTCATCTTTGTATGCCCAGAAGCCAAGGGTAAAGCACAGCACACCCAGACCGAACTAAGCCTTGTTAAGATACATTTGCATAAATGCTTACCTGGTCTGACCATTCAGTGCACTGGAATGTTGACGATAGAGTTATCAAATGGGTTCATCCATCTCAAATGTTTATCTATGGCCCTTTGGGAAACGGATTATTTTATCTGAGTCATTATTTTTAAAAAACAGCAAAAAACAAATAATAATAATAAAGATTTTATAAAACACTCCCAGTATACTATAGTATAATAGTTAAGAAGAGAGGCTTTGGAATCTAACAGACCTAGTGATGTATTGTGTAACCTCAGACAAGTTATCTTGCCAGATTTTGATTTTCTTTTCTGAAAAATGGGGATGATAATATCTGTGTCATTGCACTATTGGGAATGCATTGGATTGGGCTATATCAACTTGATCAGGCTGAGAGACCTATGTTTCCCAGCACCTGTTTCCCATATGATTCAAGTTTAGAATTGGCCAAAAAAGGAACTTGCGTAAAATTTGGGAGGTGGAGGTGAAGCAGAAGGGAAGGGAAGGGCAGAGGCCTTCTCTGCAGTCAGATAACGGTGATGGAACAAGACGGAAGAATCCAGCAGATCCCAGCTGGTCCTGCCTTTCCTGTGCTCTGTGTCTAGCTAACTCTGCTGATTGCCAGCAGCCACCAGCCCACAACCAGACGCTGGGCTGCACCCCACACAGGCAGTAGCTGTACAGAGACAACAGCCTCCCACGGGGCTCTCCAAGGACTTCCCCTTTACTGTCTCTGGCAGCTGGACGCACTTGTCTTTTCAGATTTCTCTGCAAGCTCTGACCCTCCAACTTCCTCTTCCAGACTTTCACTTCCCCAGCTCCTTCCGTAGTTATGTAATAAACCTGCTCCCAGGGAAAGCCTGGTTGGTAGCCTTTGCTTATTTCTATGGTGTAAATACTTCTGGTTTTTGAGTTGCCATCATGAAATTCGGGAGCCCATGTGAGCCAGCCCTAGTGCACCACTTAATAACCCCCTTAACCCAGGCCATTCACAGTTGCTCTGATTCCCTGGCTGAACTCCCACTCATGTAGGCATATTAGGAGATGGCCTGTCTCATGACCAATACCGTGACTGGCACACAGTACATGCTCAGTAAATTAAAGTTTATCATGCCACAGAAACCAATCCTAATGTTATGTTTGCATTTGAATCTGCTAAAGGCATGTGTTTACTTTGCAATCCCCAAAGGCAAAAAAACCCACAGGTCCAGAAATAGAAAGATTTTCCCACTAATGCAAGAACAATTTATATAGATTAATACAAGGTTGTTGCTTTCCTTACAAATTAAGTAAACAAATACCATTTCCTACAAAACAAATATGGTTTAAGCAAATAATAGAATCTTTTGTACTTGTGGCAGTGGAAGGTTACAGTCTATGAATATTAAATAGCAACCTTCTAGTTAACGTTAAATAACTTTCTCAGAAAAAAAAAATTATAGTTACTGAGTCTGTCCAGAAGCTTCTAGCTCTTTTCCAATAAACTTAATAACAGACAAAGCTTGTGTAAATTTAAATTTAAATACCGCCCTTCCCCTCCTGTCTGTTTTCTTAAATGTACTGTATCTGGTTCCAGTTCCTGTGCTCTCAGAATGTAAATATCCTTATCAGTGAAACACTTTCAAAATTCAAAGCGCTTGACATATAGGATTCCTTTTCCTCCTGGGCTTATCAAATAGCATTATGACTTATAGTTGCTTATAATTTTAGACAAGGGTTTTAGGTTTATAATTTTTGTTTCCCCAGCTGAATATGACTAAGGCAATGCTTACTTCGGAATTGACTGCCTATAGATTATTAAACGGGTGATTTAGGCATAAAAACTCCTCATTCCTTTTCACCTCAGAATTGGTAAAACTTTTAGCCAGATGTTGCTAAGAGAAATGTCTCTTCACAGATACTGCGCACAGTCTCTTTTATTTCCTCTCCCTGAATCTACGTTATTTGCTGATCCTCTTCCCTGCTTTACAAAATTCTACATCTGACACCACTGTGCTCTGCAAAGGATGCTTCTTTATATCACAGCTTTCACTCAAATGGCAGACGCTAACTTGCAGCTTCTCAGTCAACAATTGTTCACAATTTATCTTTTAAGTCATCAAGCTTATTTCTGAGGAGATTTGGCTTCCTCTAAAGTGCACTCTCTCTACAAATGTGGCTGCCATGAATAGTCACTCAGAAGTGACTTTTCTTTGTTCTAATCTCTCTATCTCTTTGAACTGCACTGTGGCAATCAGAAGGATTTTATAAATCCTGGCTCAGGTGGGAGGTGGCAGCAGAAGGAAAAAACATCTGGGTTAACTGTAACCTGAACAAAACCTCGCTATTGTACAGATTTCGCTACATCTATGTTATGTCTGATATAAACCTATCAACAATGAAGAAGGGGAAATCATTCCAGGCAAAAGAAATAGCATCTGCAGAAGCCTGGTGCTGAAAGCAAAAATATTGCAGTTCAGTATCAGGAAATGAGCCAAAGATAGAACTATAGTGGCAGATCGCACAATGCCACCAAACACGGTGTCATTCTCTGCCCCTGACCTTAGGTTGGTGGAATCTCATTGTCATCCTTAGACTGGAAAAATTTAAACAAGAGGAATGAAGCAAGGCTCAGTGGTTGAGTGAAGCTGAGGAATGAGGTGGGGTTAATAATTCTTTCCTAACACTTTGCAAAACAATGACATCAAAATGGCTGCCTTTCACTGTACTGTTTACGAAGTCATACATATCACACTACCCTGACGCTTTGGACTTTACCTGGCAGGAAATAGGAGTCCACTGGGTGGCTTTTAGCATGGAAGTGATATGAGTAGATTTGAATTTGAGTACAAGACCAGAGTCGAGTATCCACTGAGGGCTATTGTCAAAACCCACAGCTAAAGTGGCAGAGAGTTGAACTGAGGCAGTGACTGAGGCATGGACAGAAGGAAAGACCTTCACAAGAAACAAGATGTTCCCTGTAAGGTTTGGTGGCTGCTTGGGAGGATTCAAGAGTGTCTCCTCGGGGTCGGACTTAGGAAATGGGGGGATTTCCACTTCCAAGTGAGGTAATGTGGGGAGGAGGAAGAGCTCAGCCTTTGACATACTGAGTTTGAGATGCATGTGGGTTAATCTCCTAGACTTACCACAAGGCAGTGGGATGATCAGGCCAATGCCATTGTTTCCTGGGTCTCTCCCTTCCTCTCTGCCCATGCCTCCAGAGGACCCCAGGAGGTCTCCCATATTTCTGCCCATCTCTCAGAGTGCCATCTCCATCTCCTCCACCCTGTTCTATACTCCCAGTTCCCCCTCTTCTCAAGGGATCTTATTGGCATGGATGCTCACCACCCATGCACAAATGACTCCCAGATCTCTATCTTCAGTTCTAATTTCTCTCCTGAGTATCTGGACTTCTGTCTACCTGCTTACAAAGCACCTTCCATCATCTGTCTCTCAGGCACCTCAGCTCCACACAAGCAAAATGCAATGTGTCATCTCCCAACCTGCACTGTCTCACCTGTTTCTCTTTTTGTATCCTCTCCTTTCATCGTGATGAACAGACTGAGACTCCTCAGCCAGAAACCTGGATTGTCACCCTTGCCACTACCTTTCCTCATGCCCAACATTTAACTGGATGCCAAACCTTGTCAATTCTAATTCCTGTTCCTCTGTCTACTTCATCTCTCCTCTTCTCCTTCCTCCCCAGCCTTAGTGTAGTCACCTTTGTCTCCTGTGTTCGTCCATCCACCTCCTTCCGGCATCTTCTGCTTCTCTTTTGGCCGTTTCGCAAACTATCTTCTACTAGGTGGCCAGAAGACTTTCTAAACTGCAACTCCGATCTTGCTGAAGTCTATAACCCCAAGAGGATAAAACCATAAACTTCTAGGCAAGGCGCTGAGGTCTTTAATGTTCAGATTTCACCCTCTTTTCATCTTCACTTCATAACACGCCCCACTTTGCTACTTCTCCTTCATGCCTTGGTGTTCTGCCCTCCACCTTGACCCTGTCCACCCAGGGCTTATTCTGCATGATTCATAAGGACGTCGTCCCTGACGTCTCCTGGTAGAGCTTGGTGCTTCCTTATTTACCCTCTTGCAACACCTCTATCTATTCTTGCACTCCTCTCATTGGAAGACTTGTTTATTTTGTTCCCTCCTAGGCCATAATCCCTTCCAGGGTAAGGACCATGCTCTTCTAGCCAACATTTGGGATGGTGTTTGGAACACAATAGTCCTTCAATAAATGTCCATTGAATCAGTAAATGAACAGGTATAGGGAAAACAATGAGAGATTCACTCTTATCCTCCTCTTGGAACCTGCCTGTGATCTCTCATTCTCTCTTCTTATGAAATAGCATTTACTCTCACTCAGAGCTTCCTGACAGCCAATGCATAAAGAGAAACAATAAAGGATATGATGTTCCTGGTTTGACAAAAGCAAAACTTACATTTTTCGATCAAGACAAACGTTTTCCTAATGACAAGTTTTAAAAGGAATTCATTGCATGAGTTCTTTCACAAGGAACATTGAACAACATAATGGGAAGTATCTTTAAGCAGTTTTTACATAAGCTACAGAAATATTCTTCACTTCACTGTTTCTAGAATTAATGGTTTTTTTCCAAAAAAGATAAAGACCTAACACTAAAACATGATTCATGAGAGAGTATTCACTGGGAAAGGCTAAGCTAATAAGCGCCACATTTAGAGCTTCCTGGAGATCATGAATACAACTTAGCATGTGTAGAAGGGAGACTGTGCACCTATCAATGCTGTTTTTCAAATATCAATTGTCTCAGCCAGGCTTTGACAGGAGCTAAATGACAGCCCAAAATTGGATTCTCTGATGACAGCCTAGAAAACTCCCACTCATTCAAAGGTAGCTATTTGTAGCATGTAAACTCTTGCCAGACTGAGAGGAGAAATTTGGCCCAGTGAATAAAAATATAGAAAATAAATGCTCAGAAATTGCAGGAGGAGGAGAGGATCTGGATTGATTATCCAACTATACCATTTGGTGTTATTGCACTGCATAGAGGCATTCAAAGCAAAAAGTTACCAGTATGGGGGCTGATCACCAGCCCAAAGGCACACCAAGACGTAAGAAAAGTCACCTTTCTGTGTCTTTGTGGCAAACAACACTATTCGCTTTCTCCCCAGCCTCCACCTACAATGGCAGATAGGAGTTCATCAGGAAATGAACCTCTAGAAATGAGATTTGGGAAGTCAATTGCCAAAGGAAGAATAAGATAATCTAAATAGCTATCAATCCTTCAGAATGTTTAACACCATAGAAGATTTCATTTTAGTCATTGCCCAGCTTGTGAGTGGGAAGCAGAACGGCAGATAACAGTGCAGGTCAGACAGGCATTAGGCCGAGCGGGGCGGCTACAGACTTCGTCTGCTCCAGTTCTATCTCTGTCCTAACAAAAAGAAATCTGAGCGTGGCAACATCAAAATTCAGGTACAAGAATAAGCCTTCAAGGAATTATCAGAACTTTCCAAGATGACTTCTTCCCCAGAAAGTCTTCCCTAGAAAGACTTTCGCAATGATGAAAGAAGGAAGCAAAAATATATATATATTGTGGCAATAATTATTTCCACATCCAAATTTGCTAACTATTGGGATCCCCTGATATAAAGAAAATGAAAAAGCTCTAAATTCCAAAATAAAGCTGTTACAAAAATATTAGCTGAGCAGTTTTCTAGAGCAAAGCAAGTGGATGTTGCTTCAGTATATTGATTGATATATAATCCAAACATATTGACTTATGTGTAATTAACAAAAGGGTTTAATTAATCTGCTGATTGAAAATGTCATCAATCTTATTCAAGTGAATTTTAATTCAAAGATAATATCATTATGAGTATTATGCACAAGTAATTTCATTTAATTAATCATAAAACTTGTTCTCACGTATGCCTGTAGCCTCAATAAATCATAAAATAGCTGGCAAATTTTCTTTCTAGGAGAAAATTAAAGATATCAATTTGAAGTACTTTATTTTATATTATTGCTTGATGTGTTCTGAAATGAAAATTGAATGTTTCAAAAGATAACTTTTTTCCTTTCCTCTCTGCTTACATAGTCATATAGGATTGCAATTCTTTTGTGAGAATTCCTAAAATTCATTTTAAAGGAAGGGTTGTGTTTTCTCAGGCTTGAAGAATATCTGAGTTTGTTTTTCTGAACACTTGGCAGAAAAACACGGACCAACTACTGGATAATCATTCAAATGACAAGTCTGAATTAGGTTGAATTACTGAAATGAAACTATTTCAGTAATTATCATTCTTCTCTCATCCTATATTGCAAACTAAAATGAAGGAAACACACTTTGGGTCCAGAAAGCAGATTCCCCAAAGCCAATTAATGTTCCCAAGCTAGTAGGATACTAATTAGCAATTATTTCTGCCCAGTGACGCCCAGGCACCCTCGGTTGCTAAATTTTTCCCTTGTCTAGGTGAGCATTTTATTTCCTAAACCACCAGAGTACACTCATTGAATAACGATAGCTCTTTCCAGGGTATTTTACAGAATCTGTGTCTTTACTATACCAAATGTCCTCCTTCCTCATCTCTGAGAAAGATGAATTGTGTGCAGATATAAAAAAGTTGAAACAGATACAGGCTTAAGATAGAGTTTTTTTAATAAATGGCACTAAGTTACAATTGAACAGTCTGGGAAGGGTGAAAAGTAGTAAGAAGGAGAGATGGATGGAAAGGCGAGACTGTGTTTAGATGTAGGAAGAAAAGAGCAGAGAGGATGGAGCAGAATTACTCTTTTTTCTTGCCTCCCTCTTTCCCACCAGTGTGATTCAATTTGCAGTTCAGCCAGGGAGACCCAATTAAACCAAAACTCACTTTCCAGGAACCCCAACGCCACTCCTTGATCCTGTTGTCTTTAGTAATCAAAATGCCAAGAGAGCATAGGTGGTCTGAAGAAAGGCAAATCCAACTGGGAGGATGTTCTAGTGCATTCTCAGGATGCTCGGATTGTTACTGTAATGCTCAATTCCTCTAAGCAGTTCTCCTAAAATAAATAAATAAATCCAACAATTATTTTTCCCTCTCCAAATTTTAAAATATAAAGTGGTATAAAAATATCCCTTTCATTCGTAAGCCACAAAGCCCCTTAAATCCATACACGAAAGTTCTAGGAGATTCACTGGTAAACCGTGGTTCTCATGGCCAACCATTTTTCTAGTGACGATTACATGATTTTTTACCTGTACTGAATTACATTTAACAAGCACCCTTTATATCCAAGGTAGTATGCTATGAGTTATAGGGAAGTCTGAAATAAAATAGGTCCCAGCCTTCAAAATTTTTAGCATTTGAAATAATGAGAATGGAGAATAAAGTAAGACAAGTAGACACATTAACAAATGACCCTAACAGAGACAAAATAATGCAGTGGCCACAAGAAAGATACAAATAAAATGAGATAAGGTATCAAGGAGGGAGAGATGATACCTTGTTTCTTTGGAGAGATTAATTCGTTCATTCAAAAATCATGTCATATCGGCCTGGGCAAAGAGTTTATGAAGAAGTCCCCAAAGGCAGTCACAGCAGCAACAAAAATAAATAAATGGGACATGATCAAACTACAAAGCTTCTGCACAGCCAAAGAAATAGTCATGAAAGTAAACAGACAACCTACAGAATGGGAGAAAATTTTTGCATCCTATGCATCCGATAAGGGACTGATAACTAGAATATACTTAGAACTCACGAAAATTAGGAAGAAAAAATCAAATAACCCCATTAAAAAGTGGGCAAAGGACTTGAACAGAAATTTTTCTAAAGAAGACAGAAGAATGGCCAACAAACATATGAAGAAATGCTCAACATCTCTAATCATCAGGGAAATGCAAATCAAAACCACAATGAGATATCACTTAACCCCAGTGAGAATGGCCTTTATCAAAAAATCTCCAAACAATAAATGCTGGCATGGTTGCGGAGAGAGAGGAACACTCCTACACTGCTGGTGGGACTGCAAACTAGTTCAACCTCTGTGGAAAGCAATATGGAGGTACCTTAAAGCGATACAAGTGAATCTACCATTTGATCCAGCAATCCCATTGCTGGGCATCTACCCAAATGATCCAGTGACACTCTACAAAAAAGACACCTGCACTCGAATGTTTATAGCAGCACAATTCATAATTGCAAGGCTGTGGAAACAGCCCAAGTGCCCATCAATCCAAGAATGGATTAATAAAATGTGGTATATGTATACCATGGAGTACTATTCAGCTCTAAGAAACAATGGTGATATAGCACATCTTATATTTTCCTGGTTAGAGCTGGAACCCATACTACTAAGTGAAGTATCCCAAGAATGGAAAAACAAGCACCACATACACTCACCAGCAAACTGGTATTAACTGAGTAGCACCTAAGTGGACACATAGGTGCTACAGTAATAGGGTATTGGGGAGGTGGGAGGGGGGAGGGGGGCGGGTATATACATACATAATGAGTGAGATGTGCACCATCTGGGGGATGGTCATGATGGAGACTCAGACTTTTGGGGGGAGGGGGGGGAAATGGGCATTTATTGAAACCTTAAAATCTGTACCCCCATAATATGCCAAAATCAAAAAAAAAAATTAAAAAAAAAAAATCATGTCATGTACTCTGCCCGTGTGCTAGATCCTGTGCCACAGCTGGTATACGGTGGTGAACAAAAGAAGCAAAAGGGAAAAATAATAAAGTAGTAGCTTGAATGGATAGAATTTTTTCCTTTCAGTGACTTATTACATATCTTTTTCCATATACTCACTAATACGTGAAAGTGTCAGACTTTAATATTTTTGATAAACAGAAAGGAAAAACATTTTGTTCCCTGTTTTAATTGTCATTTTTCTAGTGAAATGGAGAATTCTTCTCATTTCTTATATTTATTGTTCATTCATATCTCCCCTGTGATTTGCCTTCTATATCCTTTGAAACTTTTTTTCTATTTTCTATTTGTCTTTTTATTACTCATTTGTAGGGAATTTTTATTTATTCTGGATACTGATTCTTGATCATGTACACAGAAAATATCTTCTCCTAGTCCGTAGCTTGTTTTTAAACCGTGTTTATGGAGTATTTTGCCTTGGTGGAGTCAAATTTCTATACCATTTCCTTAATGGTGTGTGCTTTTTGATCTGTTTAAAGAATTGCTTCCTTATTCCAGGTTCACATTTTTTTCTATATTTTTTTCAACATGCTTTTTCCTGGTAGTTTTAGAGTTTTAGTTTTCACATTTTTGTCTGGAATTTGTTTGTGTATGGTGTGAAGTAATAATCTATTTTCCATTTGTTTCCCTTGCGGAAGGTAATTTGTCTCAACACAATGTACTTTATAGGATATCTTTTCACCCCACTGATTTTGATGTCACTTCAGTAACAAACCAAATTCTATGCCTAAGCCAGTTTCAGGGGTCTCCATGCTGTTCTACTGAATTGCTTATAAATTCCTCTGCCAACCACATGTTGTTTTCAATATAATGGCTTGGTGGTAACTATCTGGCAAAGGGGCTACCCCCTTATTGTTCTTCTTTTTCAAAATTGTCTTGAGTTATCATGATTTTTTTATCCATATGAATTTTAAAAATAATTTTCAAGGTACCAAAATCATTCTATTGAGATTTTGATTGGACTCAGCATTACATTGCATTTATAAATAAACACTGAGGATAATTTACATCTTTACTGTCTAGTCTTTCCATCCATGAATATTTATTTTTACTCTCATTTATTCAGGTCTTCATTTTTGTCCATCAGTAATATTTTATATTTTTCTCCATTAAGACTTTGCATATTTTCATTATATTTTTGTCTCTGGTATGTTTTAGTTCTTATTAATTTTGTAAATGGGATTTTGTTCTATATTATTTTTATTATTATAATTTGTAAATTTCTCCATTAACTCCCAGTTTTGCTTTACTTCAGGGCTATATAGTTAGGTTCATGATCTTTGTTGATTGTTCCTTGCATCTGCATGAAATTTTTCTCTGTGTATTCTCTAATTTCATTCATCTTAAATTCTACTTTTTTGACACTTAGATTGTTATGCTAGCTTTCTTTTTGGTTAATAATTGTCTGGTATATCTTTTTCCTTCATTTAATTTTAATCTTTTCACATCCTTTTATTTTAGAGACATTTCTTCTAAATCACACATTCACACATTAGTAAGTTTCTGGAGGTTTTTTGTTTGCTTATTTGTTTTATTTAACTTCTAAAACCCTGCCTTTTAATAAGTGAGTTTAATCTTTTTGTTTTTGTTTTGATTTCAAAATTAACTAATGTAACAGAATGTTTCAGCTTGGGTAGTAAACTATCTCAACTGATACTACCTTTAACAATAGAAAATACATTATTTTTCATAACCAGAAGTCCAGAGGTAGGGCAGGTCCCAGGTGCAATATGATCAATGACTTAGCGATGTCATCAAGGACCTGGGAGTTCCCACTTTTCTACTTTGCCACCCTCCGCTTCATCCAAGGCTAGTTACCCTCATGGCTGCAAGGAGGCTGCTAGAATCCAGAGGAGCTGCATGCTTCTAGCAGGAGGGAGAAAAAAGCATTCCCCTAACCAGGCAAGATAAATTATTCCCTTCAGTTGGATTAGGCCAATTTAGGACACATGCATCTCCCTCATCCTCATCACATGGCAAGACAAAGCCATTGTTGGGCCCAGAATCATCATGTGAGACATAAAATAGAACCAATGTTAATATATAGAGTCAACTTCTTTGTTCACAGAGGCATAAAGATGTAAAGGACATTAGAAACCAATGGAAACCAAGAAGGGGGGAAGGGTGAGAGGGGTAGGGGTGAAATCTTACCTATTGAGTACAATGAACACTATTCTGATGATAGGCACACTAAAAACCCTGACTTAAGCATTATACAAGATATCCACATAACAAAACATTTGTACCCCCTTAATGTTTATATAATATCACATTATCTACAAATGGGGATAGTTTGACCTCCTCTTTCCTGACTTGAAAGCTCTTTATTTTCTTTCTCTTGCTGGATTGCTCTGGCTAGGATTTCTAATACTATGTCGAATCTAAATGATGACAGTGGGCACCCTTGCCTTGTTCCAGTTCTTAGGGGTAATGCTCTCAACTTTTCTGCATTCAGTATGATGTTGCCTATAGGTTTGTCATATTTGACTTTTAAAATTTTGAAGTATGCTCCTTCTAGGCCCATTTTGTTGTCGGTTTTTATCACAAAAGCATGTTGGATTTTATCAAATGCTTTTTCTGCATCTATTGAGATGATCATATGGTCTTTAGTTTTGCTTCTGTTTATGTGGTGAATCATGTTTATTGATTTGCATATGTTAACCCATCTTTGCATCCTTGGGATGACACTCACTTGATCATGGTGGATTATCTTTTTGATGTGCTGTTGAATTTGGTTTGCTAGTATTTTGTTGAGGATTTTTGCAACTGTATTCCTAAAGGATATTGATCTGCAGTTTTCCTTTTTTGTTGTGTTCTTTTCTGGCTTTGGTATCAAGGTGATACTGGCTTCACAGAATGAGTTAGAGAGGATTCCCTCCTTCTCAGTGTTATGAAATACTTTCTGTAAGATAGGTACTAGTTCTTATTTGTACATCTGATAGTATTCGGCTGTGAATCCATCTGCTCCAGGGCTTTTCTTTTGCTAGAAGTTTATTATTATTATTACTACTTCAATATTATTGCTAGTTATTAATCTGTTCAGGATTTCTATTTCTTCTTGATTTGGGATTGGGAGGTTATGTTTCCAGGAATTTATCCATTCCTCTACATTTTCTAGTTTGTGTGCATAGAGGTTTACATAATACTCACAGATATTTTGTATTTATGTGGTATCAGTTGTAATGTCTCCTTTTTCATTTTGGATTGAGCTTATTTGAGTCCTTTCTCTTCTATTTCCAGTTAATCTGCTCAGTAGTCTACCAATTTTGTTTACCTTTTCAAAGAACCAACCTACTGTTTCATTGATCCTTTGTTTTTGTTTTGTTTGGTTTTGGTTTTGGTTTCCATTTCATTTATTTTTACTCTGATCTTTGTTATTTCTTTTCTTCTGCTGGCTTTGGGTTTGGTTTGTTCGTCTTCTTTTAGGTCCTTGAGATGTGACATTAGGTTGTTATTTTGTGATAGTTCTGTCTCTTTGATGAAGGCATTTAAAGCTATGAACTTACCCCTTAGGAATGCATTTACTGTATCCCATAGATTTTCAAAGCTATTCCCAAAGATATTCAAAGTCTATTTTGTCATTAATTTCAAAGAATCTTTTGATTTCCATTTTAATTTCATCATTGACTCAAGGATTGTTCAGCAGAAGTTTGCTTGATTTCCATGACTTTGTATAGATTTGAGTGTTTCTCTTAGAATTGATCGTTTTATTCCACTGTGGTTTGAGAAGATGTATCTGTCTTGAGCTGAGAGAAGAAATTTCAATTAAGAAGAAACCAGGATAAAAACTCTGGCAACATAAAAAAAGAAGCTGTTTTTCCAAACAGTGTCAAACAGTGTCACTTCCAAATAATCACAATAGATCTCCAGCAATGGACCCCAACCTAAAGGAAATTGTTGAAATGTCTGAGATGAAATTCAGAATATGGATGGCAAATAAGATGAATGAGATTGAAGAAAAAGTTGAATGCCAACACAAAAAAGCCAAAAAAAAACATGTTTCAGAAGATGAATGAAAAACTTGATAAAGAGATAGACAACATAAAAAAAGATATAATAGAACTTAAAGAGATGAAATAGTCACTTAGGGAATCTTAAAATATAGCAGAAAGCTTCAAGGCTAGACCAAGCAGAATAAATAATTTAAGAGCTTGAAGACAAGAGTTAACTCAGTCATTCAATGATGTAGGAAAAAAGAATAAAAAATGAATAATCACTCAAAGAAGTATAAGACTATGCAAAGGATACCAATGTAAGAATTATAGGTATCCATGAGAGAAAAGAAGAAAAAGCAAAAGCATGGAAAACCTATTCAAGGGAATTATTGAGGAAAACTTCCCTGGTAACACCAGAGGTTCAGATATCCAGATACAAGATGGTCATTGACCACCAGGAAGATGCACAGCAAATAAGACATATTCATGACACATAATCGACAATCTGGCCAAACTCAAATTGAAGGAAAAAATTCCGTAAGTTGTAAGATGAAAGCAACAGCTAACCTACAAAGGAAAACCGATCAGGCTAACAGCATACTTCTCAGTGGAGACATTAAAGCCAGAAGGGATCGGGGTCCCATTTTTAGTCTTCTTAAACCGAACAATTGCCAGCCAGGAATTTTGTGTTCTGAAAAAATAAGTTTCATAAATGATGGAGAAATAAAGACTTTTCTAGACAAACAATGCCAAGGGAATTTGTCACTACTAGACATGCCCTACAGGAAATACTCAACTGCATTATACATGGACCTGCACATTAGATACCCACCAGTGTAAAAACACCTGAAAGTTAAAGCTCACAGCTCTAATTAAACAATAGCATAAAAGGGAAAACAAAACAACAAGGTATAATCCAATATGATGAACAGAACAATATCTCATATCAATGTAACACTGAACCTGAACTGTCTGAATGCCCTACTTAAAAGAAACAGACCAGATTAATGGGTGAAAAAACACATCCCGAGTGCATGCTATCTCCAAGAAACACATCTAACTCACAAGGATTCACACAGACTCAAGGTAAAGTAATGGAAAAAATATATTCTATGTAAGTGGAAACCAAAAGCAAGCAAGTGTATATGTTATCACATCAGATAAAATAGTCTTTAAAGCAACAATGGTTAAAAAAAAAAAAAAGAAAAGAAAAGATGAAGATGATCATTATATAATGGTAAAGAGAGCAATTCAATAAGAATACTTAACAATTATAAATATATATGTACTTAACACAGGGGTTCCCAGATTCATAAAGCAAATTCTACTAGATCTAAGCAAAGAAATAGTAACATCGTAATTGTCAGGGACTTTTAACACCCCACTGACAGAACTGGGTTCCCTTTTTGTTTCTAGCATTGTAAAACCCCCTTTCTGATTTTAGATGTGACTTTTTAATTTTTAAAATGTTTTACCTAGCATTGTATAAATTTATATTGGGAAACATATTTTAGTGTGTTCCATCCACTCTCTTGTCCAGGAAATTTCTTGGTACTTAATGTTACCAAAGCTGGAAACCTGGGAATCATATAGGATTCCTCTTTGTCCCTCAGTCAATCAGGTACAAATTCTTATTTATTCTATTCCTAAAGATCTCTCAACTTTACACCCTCTTCTCTCAGTCATCTTTACTACTATCAAAGCCAGTTCCTTAGTTTAGGCTACCACCCCTCCTTACCTGAAAGCTTTCTTTCTTACTAGAAAGAAAGAAAGCTCAACTGTTCTCCTTGATCCCTTCCAATCCAACATGTACAATGACATTGAATTGATATATCAATTGAAAATTGAAACATTTTCTTTCTGATTATAAGAGATTATTCAATAAATAGTGTTGAACCATTGGTTAGCCTTTCAGAAAAAAAAAGAAAAATTTAGATCTCAATATCATACTATGTGCAAAAACACTCTTTTATAATCCAGAATATATAAAAGCAACAACTTAATATATGATTTTGAAATTATTCTAGTCTGGGAAAGTCCTAAACAAGAGGCAACACCTACAAATCATAAAAAATTTTCAGATTGACTTTATATAAATTTTAAATTTCTTTATAATAAAAGTCAAAATGAAGTTAAAAGAAAAGCATCAAATTGAAAGAATCTTTAAATGTTAATTACTAAAATGACAAAGGATTAATATCTGAATTATTAATATATTCAAAGCTTCTACAAATTAATAAGATAAAGATGAAAATCTCAATTTAAAAAATGGAGAAAGGATAAAACTGGCAATTTATAAATACAAACAGACAATAGTTATATGAAAAGATCCTAAGCCTCATTCATAATAAGGAAAATGGATATTTTCAAAATTTAAGTCCAACAAATTCAAAGAAATTTAAAATATTGACAATTTCATTCTTTGAAAAACATACTAAAAGAGTGAATCACTGAGGCTATTTTAGAAGTTATTTTTATGTATTTTTTAAGATTTTAAATGCTATATTCTTTGATCCAACAATTCTATTTCTAGAAATCATAAAGAAATATTTGCACATATGCACAAAATGTATAGACAAAATATCCTTGAAGTACTGCTTATAATAAAAATTTTCTCTAAAGGAGTGGTTAAAATAAATTACATCTATTCTATAGACTACTATAAAACCATTATAAAGAATAAGATAGACTCATATGTGGAAAGACTTCCAAAACATCATGAATGTGAAAAATATGTCACTAAACAAAGGCATAGCATAATTATGTTTATGTATTTTAACTAACAAATTTGAGTTGTACATGTGTGTATGAATTTGTGCATATGTGTATATGTAAGTATATATATGTATGTGTCAATGCATACATACATACAGATGCATAGGAGGAAGATAAATGAGGGACTAAAAAATAAATCAAACCTGTTGGGAGGGAATGTTAAGCTGACGAGGAGAGTGGTGGTAAAACCAGAATTTTCTCTGTATATGTCTGAATTTTTTAATCATTTAAATAAAAATGTATTTATTCAACATTTATATAACATTTTCAAAACCAGAAGTCAGCAGAGAATTTTGCACATATCAAAAAGGACAACAAAGAAAATTAAAGTCATGTACAATCCTATAGTGGCCGTTCATGAATGAGAATCTGACCACTATATACAGTCATCAATGGGACTGTATATAGTGGTCAGGGAATGGGAATACTGGATGGGATTCCCATCCAGTATTCCCATTCCCTCCTGGATAAACGCAAATGCCTTAGCATATAGTTTTTATATGCCTGTCTCCCTCCTAGCATCACACCCTATTCTCCCCCAACTAGTAACCTTGCATCTGACCAGAACCTGAAATATCATAAATACACCTGCTATTCCTTCTGCCTGAAATATACTCTCCTACCTTTGTCTGTAGGAGACAACTCTTGTTCACCTTTTATTCCCCTTTCTGTTTCAATGTGAAAGTACTTTCATTAATTCTTTTGTCTCATAGAGTTACTTTATCTCCCCAGGTGGCCCATCAACAGTTGAGAGAAGGGATTCCTCAGTGCCTGCCTCTTCTCACCTACCTGCCCCAGTGACTAGCACAAGAATTGGCTCACAGTAGGCCACACACTAGATGACGATGACTAGAGAAACACAAGAATACGAGGATTGCTGAGCGGCTGCAGCAGTGGAAACTCAGCTTGAAAAGCACTATGTTGCTCTGCCATGGAATTTGGCTCAGTTTCATGACCTTCTCAAGAACCAACTGACACCTGGAGAGCAAAAGAGCAGAAAGGGGGTAAGAGCAGCAGGGAAAGTTGCCTAGGGGTGGAGTGAAGATAAGGGGCTGGCATCACTCTGGAGTGGCGCTGAGCACATGGTTAAGTGGCTGTTGTGGCTGGTGAGAGAACCAGAGACCAAGTGGAAGCCCTGGAGCTGAGGTTGAAGGGACAGAGGTGATACAAGTTAGGAGGTAAAATTAAAGGCAAAATATTCCATAACATCTGCCCAAAGTAGTTTTCCAAGTTAAGCAAATAGGTATTTATACAGGGGAGAAAAGTCTTCCAATAGCCAAATGTTTGAGAAACACTTGATTAAATAAAGGTAGAGAGAATTCTTAGTAGCAAGATTTCTCAGAGACTCAAGTTTGGTAAAGTGTTTTATTAGGAATCGTCTAAAGTAGGATGCTGTTCCAATATTTACTAAATGTATTTGACATAATGTATTAGTTTGTTAGAGATGCCGTAACAGAGTACCACAAACAGGGTGGCTTAAACAATAGAAACTTACTGTCTTGCAGTTTTGGAAGCTAGAAGTCTGGATTAAGGTGTCAGCAGGTTTGGTTCCTTCTGAGAGCTGTAAGCAAGTATTTGTTCCCTCCCCATTAGTCTGGTGGTTCGCTGGCAACCTTCGGCTTTCCTTGGCTTGTAGAATTACCCTGATCTCTCCACCTTCATGTTCACATGGTGTTCTCTCTGTGAGGGTGTCTGCTTCCATATTCCCCCACTTTACAAGGACAACTCATATTGAATTAGGGGCCACCCCACTCCAGCATAACTTCATCTTAACTTGACTAATTACATCTGCAAAAACCCTATTTCCAAATAAAATCACATTCTGAGTTACTGGAGGTTAGGACTTCAATATATGAATTTGGGAAGGACAAAATTTAACCCATAACACACAGTAACTGGCATAGAATGAGTAGCTGAACTGGCATCCCACTAAATTCAGTTTTGGTAAGATCTGCATAGAATAGATCACACATCATGTGGTTCAGCCAATGGAGGGTGAAAGATAGGAGCTCCTTCACTGGGTCCCTAGGAGGCACCGGGCAATCCAGAAAAGGTAATATTCTGTGGCAATTTTACAAATCAGAAAATAGATGCTGATCATTTAAGGCACTTGGTGGAACTCACCACACTGTGATTCAAACCAAAGTCTGTCTCACTACAAAAGCACCTCTCTCTCCACTCCAACTCACTGCTTCCCAAAAGATTCTGAGCATCACTAACATGAGATCCTTGTTGTGGAAATAATGGGGTTATTTTTCCACCCCTCGCTAATCCATACTGAAAAGTGAATGAGATTTGAAACAAAGCAGAGGCAGCCAGGCTTCCTTCTCATCGTTGAAATAAATCTGTTTAATACATATGAAGCACTCCTGGTTAAATGTTTACCTTTTGAACCCTACACTGAAGGAAATGGTTTCCTGAAGCTTTGGCTAATCTTTTAGCAAACTGTCAAACTAAAAACTTGGGTGCTTCTTGATGAGGATTTTAACTGCACTATTGATTATAGTGCAGCTAGAAACCATTTTCAGACTTATCTTCATATGATTTAATTGACATTGAGAGGTATTTTAATTGAAACGTTAGACTTCCTCAGTAGAACTACCCTTTGTTTCTAGCAAGGCAATCTAGCTTTTATGCTTTTAATCGCCATCTGTTGTTCAATAAATGTCAAATCGTTCCTAATGGTCTCTCTAAGCATAGGGTTGTTTTTTTCTTAATTTGCTTTTGTACTCAGTGTTCGTTATGGGCAAATGAGTCCTTGCCGTAAAAGAGTGATATTTTTCATGGTGCTTCAGTCCCGTTAGAAGGAAAAAGTGATTAGAAATAAAGAGACAAGAGAAATGCTGCTTTTTTTTTTTTTTTTTCAATTCTTTTCAGCAGTGGAGAGATTTAGAAAGTCTATTAAAATGTTTCCTTTCAGCAGTGCTGGTGATTTTAGTCCCATTCAAAGCAAAAAATGAACGGAGACCTCCAAAAATTTGTGAGTCACTTGAAATGTCTCAAATGATAGAGGCTAATCTATAAAAGTAAGTAAGTAGTGGGAAAATCCACCAGGCACAGCCAAGTTCAAGGTGTAGCAAGGAGCTCTTGACCTCATGAGCCAACAGAGACAGCTTGTCAAATCTGTGAGTATTTTGTAGGGATACAGCAAAAGCCACAGAAGAACCCCATGACCCAGGACCCCCAGGGGTCTCTGAACTGAACATCCCACTCTCCTGAGGTCAAGGAAGATGATGGCCATGGACTTCGAAAGATGCTTAGTGGTGGGAAGGAAGGAGAGAACCTCCCCAGGGAGATGCAGAAAATGATTGCAAGAGAGAAAAGAGTGTTTTGCTCTTCCTCATTAGCTTCCTGACACAGAACATTCTTCATCAAAGGTCATCTTCCAATGCGAAGTAACCAAATGACACCAGCTCTTTAGAGCCCTAGAGAGCCCTATAGACAAGGATTATGGGGCTCTTGGGAAAGGGGAGGGGGATATTCATTGAGACTTGGGTGTATCAGGTCACAATCAGCTTTCTAACCAAGAAGTACGCTTGATTGCTTGAATCAGGGTTTAAAATACTCTCCAAGGGCTACGAGAAGCATATTCTAAGAGGTAATTAGAATTGGTTGAAATACAGGGCTATAAATGGGTGACTGGCACAATTTTACAAGAAACAGATCATAACTCAACAATCTAATGACTTTTTCTTTGGAGAAGGTCAGCAGAGCTATTAACGAGGGAAGTGGGCATGCAGAGTTCTCCAGCCCAGACTGTGACTGAACTTTGAACAAAGTACCTCCGTCAGGATTCTGACTCTAATTATCACAACCAGCTGCCTTTTCTCAAGAGCAAATGCTGAGAGGAGCTAAACGGGCAGTTGGGCTTCTGACTCCCCTTTCTGCACTTTCCGAGTTCTCTTCCCCAAAAAGGGACAAGAATAAAGATGTGGATAAGTTCATTTTTTTCAGGCTCTATGGCCAAAAATACAGTGAATTGTTACAAAGATTAAAGTCCCCCAGACCCAGGGAGAATTTCCCATACTAAAAAAGGAAAATAGGGCTTAATAGCAGTTTCTCTATTAACCTGTCCCCACCTTGGGACACGGGTAAACATGTCAACATGGACCACAGGCCATAATGGGATTTAGAAGGGAGACCCATCCCCAGGGCTCCACTTTGAAAGCATAAGCCTGGATAATTTCAAAATAAGCCCACTCTGCACTGCCGCCTTGTGTTCTGTTCGCATCTACTATATTGCCCATTGGGTTTCAACTAAGGTCAGAGAGACGGGTCTATTTATTTTTATTCCTCCACTCTCCATCCTTCAAACTTGAAATAGTGCCTAGAACCTCAACAAGTCTTTGCTAAATTAAAACTGGGAATTTTCAGAAAAGTTTCAGAGCAGCTTTTCCTACCCTTCTCTCTCCCAGTTGATTCCAAAAATTTGGGGAGGCAGGGGACAGAGTATTCCCTTTGAATTCCTTTCTGTTTTCTCTAGAAATCCAGCATCTGTCCTGTTCTTTTCCTCCTCTGGGGTCCACAATTGAGTCTCGGGTGAACTTAACCCTATGTCTCTCCTTCTGCAAGCCCAGGGCCAAGATAACCCCCAGAGTCAATATCAATAAAACTATATGTCCACATGCAGCTCCTTCCAGGTGTTCTCACCAAACTAAACTATTTGTCCCCAAACTCTGGAATCAAAGTGTCGTCAAAAGTCAAAATCATGAAGGACAAGAGGGCAATAAGTCTTCAGGCCAACATAACTTCCTTACAGTATTATCACTCCCTCAACAGTGATTATTCCTTTGATGTCCTGTATTTATACGTGTCTTCTAATTGCTGCATGTATAATTATTTATGTCCTATGATTATATAATTCCAACATTTGCTTTGATTCCAACGATAGATCCTGTTACATTTATGTTGGCTTATAAGTCTTGTTGCTCTCAGCTTTAAAAAAAAAAAATGGAGAATTAATGGAGAGCATCTTCTAAGCCAGCTGCCTTGCATCAGTGGTACTCCCAGCCTCAGACTCCAGGTTCCTGAGTCCACCAATGTCCTGCCTCAGCTCACCGTAGGTCTGTTGATTTCCTGACCCCCTGGCTCTGAACACCATGCAGTCGCACTGGGATGGTTCTGTGTAACCAAGGAAACAATACATTGCTTTAATTATTATTTGAAGATGTTTATTGTGAGGGGATACCAGAGCAGCTTTTCCAGCCCTCCTGCTGTTACAAATTCTAAAGGTTAAGGCCTCCAGTAAACTGTGATTAGAAAAAAATCAACTGAATAAACTGCATAATCACCCGCTATATTTAGCAGGCTAGTGATTCCCAGAGTAACCTGGCATTTCTGCCCTGCAGCCTTCCTGAACCCCCCTCAGGAAGTCTCCTGGCCAGAACATGGAATGCTTTTCCAGCCAGCACCTGGAGCAGGGCTGCCGGCCCGAAATATCTCAAAATATGTCACCATCTCACATAATAAAAAGGAGTCCCACTCCAAAAGGAATAGAAAGAAAACGACTTACTATAAAATGGTTGGGTGAGGTAGTGCTGGTTCATAAAGCAAAACTGTTATATAAAATTCCAGCCAGTCTTTTGTTCCCTTAGGTTCATGCAAGATGTAGCTAGCCCCATTTCTGAAATTCTAACACCTGGTATCGAAGGGTCTGAAGCGTCTGTCATGCCTTCCCCAGACTGTGGGCTCCTCTTTGTGGCTCTTCTGCCCTCCATGTAATCCCTTTCTCTTTCTTCCAATGCTACCCTGCTTTCCTTCCCCTCAAAAACACACGCACACACACACATATATATACACAGAGAGAGAGATTATTAAGCATGAAATGTCTGATTTCCTTAAGTACTAAGTTTGACAGTTGGTATCTCTGACATTTCACTTTGACACTTCTTATTTTATTTTTATTGTGAAGGTATAACCTCAGTCTTTCAAATGCATATTTTGGCTTGTGATTATCTTTCAAGTTTCTTTTTAGAGCAATTTTTGTGAAACCATGGATAAGTCAAAAATTCATGTTGTTTTCGAATATGAGCTCTGTCATAGAACCAATGCAGTGCAGACAGCTCAAAATATTAAACTGTTTGGTAAGAATGTGGCTCACGAACACACAGTGCGTTGATGTTTGAGAAATTTTGTTCTAGTGATTTTAACATCTTGACTGCCACACTAGAAAAAATAATTATTTTCCTTGGGGCCATGTTGTTTTATTACAAAAATAGAATAAAAACTTTGAAAACAAAATGAGTCTTTCTAACTTAATGAAAAATTTGTTATTTTTTATTGTTTTCTGTGCATAAGTTATATGCAACTTGAAAAATAGTTCTTGTAGCTCCCAACGTAAGAGACATGTGAGTTACATATGCTTCATGAGGCCCCAGGCGCAAAACTAACATGAGTCAAATACAACTCACATAACAGTTAATGTATTAATCTTAAAAATGAGCCACATGGGTGACCTGAGACCAAGGTGGATAATGAGGAGCTGAAAGCTATAGTGGAAGCGAATCCATCTCAACCTACGTGTGAATCAACAACAAGGTTTGATGTTAATTCCAACTATATTGGACCACTTGAAACAAATGGGCAAGGTAAAGAAGCTAAATAGAAGGGTTCCGCATGAATTAAATGTGTGAGAGAAGAGAAATCATTTCAAAGCTTGCCTTTCTTTGTTGTCACGACATAAAGGTAAACCATTTCTACACCGTATTGTTACATGTGATGAAAAATGGACTCTTTTTGACAAATTGCAAGCATTCGGCACAATGGTTAAATAAAGTCCTAAACCAAATACTCATCTAGAAAAGCTAATGGTGTCTGTTTGGTGGTCCAGTGCTGGTATTATCCAATACAGCCTCATGAAACCTGGTCAATCAATTACAGTGGTTGTCTGCTACAACCAGCTAGACAAAATGATGAGGATGCTTGTGATTAAGCAGCTGAGATTGGTCAATTGAGACAGGCCAATCTTCTTGCAAGACAATGCTCGATCACATGTCATACAAACAATGCTGTTCAAACTACAAAGCTGGACTTGGAAATTGTCTGTCATCCATAGTATTCACCAGACCTTGCACCAACTGGCTACCACTTCTTCCAGCCTTTGGACCACTTCTTGCAAGGAAAAACGCTCAATTCTCAACAAGCTGTAGAAAATGTCTTCAGTGATTTCATTGCCACTCACTCTCCAGGCTTCTTCGCTGCTGGCATAAACAAGCTACCATTAAGATGGCAAAACTGTGTTGATACTTTAGGTGCACACTTTGATTAATTGCACTGCTTCTTGTCTGAGATATGATAAACTAAACTTTTGATTGGAAATCAGACATTTCACATTTATTGACCTAAATATTTGTCAAAAAGTCTGTCACTTACACCTTAGTGTGCCCTGGGAGGCCAGAAAAGATTATCTAATTAATGCCAGGAACTGTTTTAGGTGCGTCTTACATATTAATTTATTTAAGTCTCACCACCACTCAGTGAAACATTTTGATATTATTTTTTTTTAACTTTTTATTTTATCATAGATTTGTGTATCTTTTATGGTAGTAAATGATTGAATAATATCTACTTATATTTTATGCATTCATGACATATCTTTTTCTTAATTTTTTTGATATTTCTAGGCTATGTGTTTCACCTGCAAGTTTTTTCAAATTGTTGCAAATCTCCCCCAAATTTTCTAACATATTTATTTATTTATTTATTTTGAGACAGAGTCTCGCTTTGTTGCCCAGACTACAGTGAGTGCCATGGCATCAGCCTAGCTCACAGCAACCTCAAACTAGTGGGCTCAAGCGATCATCCTGCCTTAGCCTCCCGAGTAGCTGGGACTACAGGCATACGCCACCATGCCCGGCTAACATTTTGATATTATTAAATTTCCATTTTACGGATGAGAAAATTGAGCCACAGAAAGGCCGAGAAACATGCCCAGTGGCTGGGCTTTGAACTCAGGCAGTCTGACTCCAAAACCCATGCTCCCAACTTCTAAACTATTCTACTTTTCAAATGCTTTTCACCACTGCCTACCCTCATTTTTGCAGGAAGGACTAGAGCAGAATGAATGGTAAGTCTGGCCGCCTGCAAGCCCTTTTTGATCTGCCGGCGCTCTGGCTGTGCCTGTTTGCAACCAGTGCATCACAGGCCCGCAGGAGAGAACAATGGAGACGGAACAGGGACAAACTGGTCTTCCGAGGTACAAAGGGAAACTTCCAGAGCTGCTCGCTGGGGCTTTCAATCTGCATTTCTCTGGCCCCAGGATGGCATTGTGGGAGAAGGGGCGGGGCCTGGTCTCTGCCAGAGCAGCTCCACTTTTAGCTGCCTCACACACTGGGTGTCTGGGCAAGATTTTGACTGAACATAGAGACTCGTGGCTCAAAAAGGTTTGGAAACCACTGGGGATGAGGCGATCACCCAGGTGTCAGGTTCCTTAATTGCTGAGCCCCTCTCACAGCTGATTTACACAGGCCTGTACTCCCTGGAGAGGAAAGGCAGGCAGGTGCAGACACAGGGCACATTCGGGAGTCTGTCTGCCCATTACCACCTCTGTGACTGTCAGCTGTCCTCGCCTGAAGCAGGGGAGCGCTCCCAAGGGAAGGGGACACACTAGGGAGGACTTTGACTTTATCCTCAGCCCGGATAGGCAAGCCTGGAAAACCTCTAAGGATAAATGAAAATAAGATGAGGCTGTGAGAGTCCTAGCAAGCGCAAAGTATTTGAATATACATTTCTTCCTCAGTCATCAAAATTCCTTGCTTTAGTGACAGAATGTTCCCCTAAGGACCTCCAGCTATTTCTCACCTACCTGTCTAAGCTGTGGGAAATGCTTAAGAAGACCCATAAACAGGTGTGTGTGTGTGTGTGTGTGTGTGTGTGTGTGTGTGTGTGTGTGTGTGATTTAAGCCAGGCCAGTTAGATTATCTACTCTGGGTACATCTCTGAGCAGGGCTTTTATAGATCAGAAAACCAATGTCTTGTTCCCAGCTTGCATCCTAACTAACATAAATCATATTCAGGGCACCCTCAGATTGATAGGTTCCAGGCAGGCAGCAGAGCACAGTGGCCAATGGGCAATGCTGCAGCCAGAATGTTGGGGCTGGGTTCACATCCCAGTTTTGTCACTTACTAGCTGTGGGACTTTGGAGACTTCCTAGTCAAACCTCTCCATCCCAGGGTAATCATCTGCAAAATGGGAATAATAATAGTGCTTATCGGTGGGGTTGTTGCTCTATGCATAAAGTGCCGGCACATGGCAAGAGTTCTCTAAGCATCAGCTATATATAGCTGTAGCAATGTCTCCCAGCCCCCTTGGGCTCCAATATGTCAGCCCAATCCGAATGCCACTCCTGCTCCAGTAAGAGCTTCCTGGCTGCTGTCACTGCAGAGTGCAGATGCCCACAGTTAAACAGCAAGATTAGCAGCCGTCCTTGTTGGAGACAATCAGAAGTTACAAGGTTCCTGGGGGAGGCTGCCACTTCATTAGGCTTTCTTCCTGGCGTAACTTGAAATTGAAAAGGCTGCCTGAAGCATCTTGTGATCAGAACAAATATTCCTCATTCATTCACCACATATTTATTGAGCACATCTTAAAAACAGTAGCCCATGCTGCATAAACACTCCCCGTACAAGCGCTGTGCTAAATGCTTTCCATGCACTCAGGACAGTTATAAGGGAGGGGCTGTTCGTCTTCCCATTTTGCATATGAGGCTGGAGAGGTAAGGAACTGTGCCTGAAGTCACAGAGTGTATAACAGAGCTAAAATTCCACCCTGTGGCCTGTGCTTTCTCTCTCCTCCTCCCCCCTCCTCTTTTCTGTGAAATGGGAGGCTGCAAATCCCACCTTCTTTCTCCATAACCCATAGAAAAATCCCCAGGCTTCTGTCTACACACTGAAACCAGAAGGGAACAATGCCGGAGTAAGTATTGCTATTTAACCACACAAAATCCAGGCTTCAGTTTGAACTTTGCACACAAAACCCCTCTAATCTCTCTGCCACCACGTTCAGACAGAAGGTGTAAAGAGAAGCTTCCTTGTTTTCAAGCTATACAGATGTAATTGTGATAAAAAATTGTCTTGGGTGCGACTGTCTTAGGCATTTTTTTTTTTAAAACTCTGGGTAGGTATTTTGGGCTGTTTCTAGCAGAGATTTTTTGTTTTTTGTTTTTTAAGAGAAATAAAATCCTTTGTTTATTGTAATTAGCATCGAGTATTTGTCAACTGAACAATAACATTAGACCCAAAGTACAGATAGTGTAATTACAGAGTATTCAGGAAGTCTCTAAAAATATTCGCAGTGACATCAAGTTAAATCTGCACCCCCTCTGCACCCCCTTCCACCACCACCACACACATACACAGAAAGAACACAAGGACACTCAGTGATTTAGCTACACAATTCCCATTCAAATGCAATGAAAGTAGAATAGCTAACACCCCATGCGGTGCTCTGAAATTTTTATTAATAAAAAATCCATAGAGCAAATACTGTGGTTAAAAGCATTTTTAGCATAGAGGACGAGACAGGAGGCCCGGAGGGTTCCCTTGAACACAATGTCATTCAGGCTGTTAGCGTCCCATGGGTTCAGAAGTCTGGCAGGTGCTCAGTTCACAGCCGTCCCATTCAGCAGGGAAGCTGCTCCCGTCTCTAGCTCAAAGAGCACAAGAGCATCCCAGCCGCCCCTGTCTCCCCAGTGGCCCAGGCGAAGCTCCCTGGCCCCTCCCTGGGCTACCGTCCCTGGCTGGGCTCAGCCCTCTCAGAGGCCAGCTCCACCCAGATCCATCAGGACCACGAACCCCACACTCTCCACCAGGGACTCCACCACCACCCCGCCCCCGCCCCGCAGTGGGGCCAAGGAGCATGCGCCCTGGGGACTGGCATGCCCCGGTTTGGGGCGTGGCTCTGCCCTTTGCTGGGTTTGAGACTTGAGACCTGTTTGTGGACCTCTCTGACCCTCAGTTTCCTCATCGATTAGGTGATGGCAGTAGTCATTACCTCACAGGGCAATAGTGAGATAAAATATGCAGAAATACTTGGTAAAAACTCAGTTCTTCTTGGTTTGCATCCCCTTCGATGTATTTTCCCTTCTTTTCTTAATGGAATTAAGAATTGAAATGGTGGATTCGCCATCTTGGTAATAGTCTTAGGTGAAATTCTGAAAAAGATAAAGCTAAGAAGAAAATGAAATACTACCTACAGAGAATTAGAGTTCAGCTCACCTATAGCTAGCAGTGGAGGGAAAATCCCTATATGAGAAGAGGATGGGTGGACCCTGAGGTTGGCCTTCTCTTTGGGGTGTTAGAGTGATATCCACTGCCAGCACCGCTGTTCACAGGGGCTTGTACTTCTCTCTTGAACTCCAGCCCAGTTGTGTACCGTCTACTAACCCCTTGTGACAAAGCAAAGATCTGGCCATAACATGTTTAGAAAATTAAACTAATGCCTAAATGATCAAAAATAAATAAACAAACAGAAAATAACAACCAACCAGATCACTGGTTCACCCAACGTATAATAGCTTCTCCATCTCCAGCAAGCAATATCCTATGGTGGGGCGGGTGACTTCCTGCTTGGCTGTCCTGCCTCCATGTGGCAGAAGCCACATTTAGCCCCTGCCATCCTAGCAGGCTCTCCTGAATCTCCACACTGGGGTTGGCCAAGCCATAGCCTACATGCTGCAGTCTTGCCTAGGCTGCTCATGACTGGCAGCACTACCAACCACACTCTTCCTCACTGAATGGAGATTTAGCCCCAGTACACAGGTATCAGCCACCAGTCAGTCAAAGTTAAACCAAACTTGTGAATCCTGCCTTAGACTTCTCAAAGTCATTATCAAAAAGGCCAAAGGTCAGACAAAGCCAAGGAATTCCTTTGCATGCCTACCTAAGGCCCACCCTCTGAGTTTTGGTTTCCTGACTGAAGACCTCTTAGTCTCCAAGTGAATGACCCGCCAGGAACAACTTGTGTTAGGGGAGCCAACATCTGCCCACAAAGATGCCCTTCTCCACCACCAACTCAAAACCACACATTCACATGAAAGTCAACAAGAGAAGGGTCCTTACAGAGGTCTCCTCTTGTAGTTTCCAGCTAACCCCCAAGCCTGGAATCAACACCAGGGGATGCCACAGTACTGGCTGAAGATGGATATCTTCATCATGTTGTCGTAATGCTACCTTGCTGTTATCACCCTCCCTGGGGACAAAGAAAAGTGTAAGCTACTAGCTGGTTAAAAGAATTACTTTATGCTCCACACTACACCTCCTCAAAGTCCCACAAACAAGGAGAAAGAATTTTCTTCCCTAAAATTAGGTGAGCACCAATCTAAAAATATTAGGATTCTAATTCTTGGGGTGCTGTTATGTCAAGGCCCATGCTGTTATCAAGGAATGGGAGGACAGTTCTCCCCTCTGCTCGAGATTTCTACTTGCCCCCTTACTTCTGGCGAGGGGTGTGCCTAATAAGTGCTATACTTACGTCGTTAATTTTCATACCATCTCTTTGAGGTATGTATTCTTGATGCCCCATTTTACACATAAGACAACTGAGGTTCAAAGAGACTAAAACTCTTTTCGCCAAATCACATGGCTGGTAAGTAGTTGAGTAAGGACTTGACACCGAGACTGTCCAGTTTTGAGTCCTTTGCTCTTCCTACACAATGCTGGCCCCAGTGTTAGACCCCTCAAGGCCATACTCAAACCCAGACTGATCCAGGACCAGGGTCCCAGTACCATCAATCTTTGCCCTAGTAGGTGCAAGAAAAAGTCTGATTCCCAATGGAGGGTTTCAACAATATCATTCACATACTAGAATGTTATGGGTTGGGTCACAGAAACGGCTGGTGATGACCGAATGTTGGGCTCTGACAATGATTCATGAGTCCTAACTTAATGCCTTTGTAGTCATCAGCTTGGTGCTGAGAGGCAGGCAAATGAGAGCACTGTCTTAAGACCATTCTTCCAGACTAAGGATGCTAACCACAACTGATCCATCAGCAAGTGCTGGCAGGTTCCCTCTAACACAAATCTCAAATCAGTCCACTTTCTTTCACCTCCACTATCACTAGCCTGGTGCAAGCCACTATCATATCTCTCCAGACACTCTTAACTCATGTGCCCTCACCCACCCTATTCCAAACTCTTGGCCACACAGCCATCAAACCCCCTCTTTGAAAGCTGCCCATTGTTCTTTAAAATAAAATTCAGAGACCTTATGACCACTTTCAAGTTTCTACCTGATCTGGTCCCTGTCTGCTCTACTCATATCCTATTTATTTACTTCCTTATCTACTTCGTGCCTGTTTGTCCAAGTAGAAAGTCTGTTGTGGAAAAGGATATTTTTTGCCTCATGCACTTTTGTAATCCCAATATCTAGCACTGTACCTGGCTTTCACTAAACAATCAAAAATATTGATTGAATGTATACATGAAAATTATCTGTAACATACAAATGAATGTAAGTTCTTCCCTGAAGCAGCTTTCTAGAGTTCTTGGTTTGAGGGGCGAAAGAAGTATAATGACTAAAAGCAGGAAGACTTGAACTTTAGTTGTCGCATTGGCACGAATCAAGGAAAATCCTTGGCCTCGGTTTCCTCACTTGTTAGTGTCGCCTTCCCCATGGACGATGTGCTGATCACTCAGCAAACTTTATTGAATGACTTCTATTTGCAGGGCACCATACTGGGTACTGATAGAGCCAAGATGAATAAATCACAGCACTTGTCTAGGAGAAATGCACAGACTCTCTCGGGGACAGGGGGAGGATGCACACGAGTCATACATATGATTAACTTACCATGTGCTCTAACAGAAAACTAATGAAGATACAACATGACACAAAAGAGCAAGCGGTCAGTTCCATTTGATGTTGGGAGTGGAGACCACTCATGAGCTGAGTTTTGGTGACAGGCAGGATTTCCCTTGACAGAGGGCAGACTAACGCAGAGCACATGCCAAAGCAGGATGCATCATGCCCAGGAAATAAGAAGTGGTTCACAATGGCTGGTTACAGAGAGTGCAGAGGGGCACAGGTGGAAAATGAGGTTGGACAGGTAGATTCGAGCATGAAGCATGGAGCTTTTACGCCTGGCTAAGGAGTTTCAGTCGAATTCTGTAGGGGAAGGGTTTTGAGCCGAGGTGTGACCTAACTAAGTTTGTCTTTTAGAAAGATTATTCTGACAGCAGCCTGGAGGGTGGATTAGGAGGAAAACACGGTAGGACTGCGGAGGAGCAAGCCGTACTCGTGATCCAGGCTAGCAGGGGACTCTGAAGTATCAGAGAGAGATGGAGAAGAGGCAGAAGAGGCATGACCTCTATCACCCAAGAGAGTTCAAAGCTCCAGGCTTGGGTGACTGGTTGATGCCATTTTTCCAAACACAGGAGGAGCCAGTTTAGGAAGAAATATACAAAGCTCCTTTTTGAACCTAGGAGTCCACTTCTGGGCCAATATGCCAGGGTGGGTGTTGTGGCTAATGCTCTGTTGTTTTATGGTGGCTGCAGTGGCAGGGGCTCCTTAACCACGTGGCTGCCTATGCCCTCGTCTCTTCTGGAGCATGGGGAAAATGAGTTATGATTGCCTCTTTCCTCACGGGGGTGTAGTGAGGCTTTGTTTAGCTATTTAAAGAGCTGTGCCACATTCAGATGAAAGGAGCTCTGTTAGTTGGGAGCATAAGGAGACCACGCACAAAGAAATGTTTAAAGGCTGCCTAAAGGGTAGGAGACAGGCTTGCAGGGGGTTCGTTCTGGCTTCGTAATTAGATTTAAAGATCCAGAGATGAAAAACAAAAGATACAGGCAGCAGAAGATATGGATTAGTTCTCTCTCCAGATGGATTAACATTTGGATTGTTTTTCCCAGATGTGACTGGCCGAGATTAAAAACCTACCACGCTTCTCCCACAAGCGGACATGCACACAGAGGCAGCGGAGACCCAGGGGGGCCCTAAAGAGACAGCTGTCAGTTCATCAGCTCACCATGGGGACCACGCTCTGCAGGGGTGCGGAGGCTGGGACCAGGCAGCTTTCAGGCATGAGACGCAGCCCTTCCCCAGTCCAGGGAGCCACCACCAGCCCCTCCACCCTCACAAAGCCCAGGGGGATTGTGCAACAGACACCAGTGCCCAGAAGCCAGGGAAAAAATAGAAAGAAGTTTGCTTGGTACTAAGCACCAGATGTCTCCCTCTCAGACAACACTTCCTAAGTGTCCACAGCACCCCTTCCTCTCGCTAACCTTCCAGGCAGCCTCTCCAACTGCACCTGGCTCCTACTAGCTGCTCCGCCCCGGGGGCTGGGTGAAAATGGGGCAGACTTTGTGAGCTCTGCGAAAACAACTTCCTCCAGGTTATGAGTCTTTAGAAGAAACAGCAC
Organism: Microcebus murinus; assembly: GCF_040939455.1. Classification (NCBI taxonomy): domain Eukaryota; kingdom Metazoa; phylum Chordata; class Mammalia; order Primates; family Cheirogaleidae; genus Microcebus; species Microcebus murinus. Next base: position 56,487,296 of record NC_134116.1, read on the forward strand.
CTTGTTCTGCCCATGTACCATGGCGCTTTCACACTCACTCTTTCTCTCCCCTCCCCTCCCCTCCCTGGCGATTTCTAGCACTCAGTCTTAACTATCCTTTAAAGCCCTGACAAATCACACTTCCCCCCAACGCCTTCCCAGATTTCCCTGTAAGCTATTCTCTCTCTCCTCTCTCCTCTCTCCCTCCCCCTCTCCCTCCTCCCTCTATCTCTCTCTCCTCCTCTTCCCTCTCCCCCTCACCTCTCCCTCTACCTCCCTCCTTCTTTTCTCTCTAGCTCTCTCTCTCTTCTCTTGCTCTCCTGTTGCATTTTATTTGTAATAACCCTGAGTTGTCCACTTGCATTATAGCTGCTGTGGTTCTAAGTTTTTCTCTCCCTCTCGATTTTCAGCCCTTGGAGCAGTCTCTGTTGAACTCACCCTGGTAGCCTCTAGGGCCTGCTGCATTGAAGCTGCTCACTCAATGTTTGTTGAATTCATTAGACTAGGTGAGTAAAAGCAGCAAGTTGTTCTGCTGCAGTGAAAAGAAGCAGGTGTTCTCAGAACAATTCTGTTTCTACCAGCCGCTGGATTTCATAACCCAGTGTTATTGCAGGGGGACCTAGGGATGTCTGGCAGGAGCCATGGTTATAGGTCTGACAGCATCCAGCAGCTGGGCCTGCCAGCAGTTCCCGGGGGGCGGCCGCGTGCCTCGGGGAAGAGTTCTGGCTCAGACATGGCTGGGTCGAATCCTGGTTCTCTCAACCAATTTGGAGCCCTGGAATAACAGGCAGATCTCTGACTGTCTCTGATTCTCAATTTCTTTATTTGTAAAATGATGATTCCTACCCTTGCAGATAATTGTAGGAATAGGGTTGAAATCTGTGATACAAGTAGGCACTCTGCACAGTGCATGGCACCAAATAGGTGTGCAATCAATTCTTTGAATAATTCATTCATTGATGGCGAATATTAACTAAGAGAAGTCTCAACCCGGAGATGGGGGATTCATAAGGTGGGTTCTTGTAATGCGGGTTAGCGAAAATATCTAGGTGTCAATGCATCTGTAATCTGAAATACTAAGACCTGAATTCTGACCTAGCTCCTCTGGCACCCTGATAATATGCTGATTACCTTTTCTGAGCCTTGACTACACCAGGTTAAAACCATGGTTCCCACCTGTCTCCACAGGCTTGTTTGTAAGTAATAAACCAGTACAAGGCTCTTGACTCTTATGAAATGCAAACATATAACACAGCCCTGCACGCAGCCCCTAGGAAGCAAGCCATGAGTAAGGGTTGGCTTTTACTATTATCACTTTTTCCCCTCTAGATTCTAAGTTCCTTGGAATCAGGAATCGGTTCAGTTTTGCTTCTAACTCTATCCTCACATCCTTAACACAGTACCTGACAGATAGAGGGGCTCAATGAATGAAAGAAAAAATTAGTGGCCTCTCTGTTGTTTTTCAGTTCTGAGGCATGGGGACTGTGATGATCAGTAATGTTGATTTCATTCTAATGGCTTTCAATAATTTCTAGTCAGAAGTAGTGACCAGTTCAAGTCAGAAAGTATTTCAGCTATTGAGTCTGATTGTATTGTCTCATGAATGAAAATAAATCAACATTTTTTCTTTTCTTTCCCAATCTAGTTATTATCTCTGTGCAATAATTGGGACTTGGAGAAACTCTGTGTTCCTTCTTTGTTAATGTTGACCAACGAGCTTGTGATATTGAATGCATATTAATAATTAGTATTGATTAACTTGATTTACAGGCTTGGGTGCAAAGCTTTATTCTGAGAATTCTGCAAGTTTTCTTGACGGCAGGCGCTGACAGAGAACAATCTGAATCCATGACCACTATGAGTTTTTTTCTTGACCAAAGACACACATGTCTGACCCTGCCCAAACTCACGGCTCTAGAAATAGAAAGGAAGAGGGAAGTGACCATTTTTAAGGTGCCAGGACTTGTGCAGGGACTTTGCATTTATGTAGCAGTAATTTGTGCTGCCTACCAGATAGATATTTCTGGTTCTTCTTCTGAGCACAGTTCCCTTACCCTTTGAAGTTAAGCTTAGCCACATGACTTGCTTTGGACAATGAAATATGAGTGGAAGTGATGCATGTCGCTTCTGGGATGAAGTTTGTAGAGCCAGCATGCTATTTTGCATACTCACTTTCCCTCTGCAACGTGCCACATAGAAAAACCTCCCTCAGCCTGGGACCTAGAGTGAGGATGATCTGGAACAGAGTCCCCAGCTGATTGCCCATGAATATGTGGCATTAGCAGGAAAGAAATCTTTGGTGGTTTAAGGCTCTAAGACTTGGGCAGTCATTTGTTACTATAGCATAGCTTGACCTATCATAACTGGTAACACATGTTGGTTCATTTAAATCTCATAAAACAAAATACATGAGGTGGGCTTTGAGAGATAATTCCTCACAGCTCTCCTGAATTCTGTAGCATGGCACTCACTAACTGTCTTTGTTCCAAAATATCTTCTAAAGGACATCTGCATAGCCAGTAGCTGAGAAAAATAGACATAGAGTCTCCAGCCAGAAGAAAGGGGCAGAATGCTTACTGCTCATTTTAAATTCAAGATGTCTAAGCTTGGACAGCTCACTGTGTGCACAAGCATCCGTCTGAGCCATTTGCAAGGAGACCTGGTACAAATGTGGTGATGTTCATGTATAGCTTTGCCATGAATAATAAAGTAGGTGTATCCTGACCAGAAAGTCCCACGACTTCTGCCAGCATCTTTGAAACTGTGGCAGGCCAACCAACATGTTACCTTAAAATAAGTAAAAATCTCAGGCTTTTCACTGTTCTTGACGGTGGGTATTAGCATTACCATTTTACACGTGATGAATTGGGCCCCAGAGAGAATAAGTTACCCCAGGTCACACCACTAATAATTGGCAGATCCTCTTTTTCCCATTATTTTTCAGTGCTCACCATGAAAAAAAATTAAAATACCACTCATTCACTCCTGTATTCCCGAATTCATTCATTGATTTATTCAATTAGCATCTATTAAATAACTACTTTACATCAAGCACTAAGCGAGAGTACTGTTTTCTAGAGTTATTTAAAAATTAGCACTGAGTTCTCCCACTATAACCAGTTTTGATGCCTAAAGTAAGACATTTGAGAGTATATCTTGGCATACTATACCCATTTTCCACTGCCTTTGTCCAGCAAGCAGATGCCCTGGACAGTATAGGATGGAGTCAGGTTTCCCACAATGCAACATCAAGAGTACATTTCACCTATTGATACAGTAATAGGTCTGAGAGATTTGGAGATCTTTAGAGAAAGCACAGAGTATAGGAAGAGTCAAAGACCTTTGGGGTCCTATGAATTACTCAGCAAGGGCATTCCAACCCAAGCAGGTACTTGACTTGATTTCCCTGCCCTCTCCCATGTACTGCAACAGATACAGCTTAACTAGGCCTAGCATATCTAGGCTGCAATAGAGGTTTGCACATTCCCCCACTACAGAAGCCTTGGGGTCATGGTTCCCAGGAAAACTGAGCCCAGGCTCATACCCACACCATCCTTAAGTCATCCTTTTCTAGTGGGATATAGTGGAAAGGTCTTGAGCTTATAGGTTCAGCTCTTGACTGCAACTCCAATCTATGATTTTGTGATTTCAGCAATTTTGGTTTAGGTTATTTTTAACCTCTCCAAGCTTCCATTTTCTCATCTATAAAGCAGGAAAATAACCCCTAATTTATATATTTTCTGTGAGGATTAATAAATTAGATTCCATACATAAAGCACAGTGTCTAACACATAGTAGGCTTTCAATAAATAACAACTCACATTATTATCATTATCATTTTGCTTTGTCTGGGTAAACAGAACATCCCTTTAGACCAAAAAAAAAAAAATTAAAAATTAGGTGCAGAATTGCTGGCTGAAACCCAAAAGGGGAAGATAAAGCATTATAATGGCATCTCCTGGGAAAAACAATAAATCCAGTCAACTGCACTGTTCCCACCTTAGAGAGCTGCATCGGAGGACTTGTCTCAGGACATGTTAGTGTCCACCACGTACAAAGCACCCTGTAGGTAATGCAGAGATGAGGTAGTCTCAGTCCTGCCCTCCAGGAGTTTATTGTCTACTGAAATTGGGACAAAGGGAGGATTTGACAAGCAAAGAAATCAGTCTAATATGAGGCAAACTGAGAAAAGGGAAGACCGTGCAATAGGCATTCATGAAGGGTGAGCTTTCATTCGGATGGAAGGAGATAAGACAGGCTTCATATAGGGTATCTGGCATGGGCCCTGATGGTTAGATGAAATGTCAGTGCAGAGACCTGGGGGAAAGGAGGGCAATTAAGGCAAGGGGAAAGTAATGCATCTGACGAGGATTGGGTCCATTCAGAGAAAAGGGACTACTGAGGTCTGTCGGGAAAGAGCAACAGGGAAACCAGGAAACAGAGTCTGCACAATGGATGGCCTTGAGAATATGCTTAATCCGGTCATCAGTGAAGAGCGCCAGCCCCAGAATTATGTCTAAAGAAGATTATTCTGGCAACTTCATAGAACAGGTTGGAGGAGGAAGAGGTTGGCAGCAGAGAGACCAGTTAGGTAAGTCTGCAGCAATTGAGGCATGAAGGAAAAGTCCTAGACTCAGAGGAGCAGCCATGAGAATAGAAAGGATGATTCCAGGAAAGGTAAAGATTCCAGATCCAAGGAAGGAAAGGGCTGGCTACTGTTTAACCCTTAGGGAAGAAAGCCTAGCGGTGGTTAGCGAGGGAGGGGGTATAACAAGGAGTGTCCAACCTCCTATCCTGTCATGGCCTGGATTTTATGGTTTCTCTTGGGTCCCCTTGGCTGACGGGGTCCATTCAGTCTGTTGGGACCTTAGGATTTTATTTTTATTTTTCAGGATGTTTAATAGATGAAAGCACGACCTTCGGGAACTGACTGTAGATTTCTGCCAAGTATTTCACCTTTTATGGCAATGTAATGACAACACTAATGCCAGGAACTTCCTTGTGGTGGGAGGAATGTGAATTATAAAAGGTCGAAGAAAACTACTTTCTATTTTTTGCAATTAGCTAATTAAGTAAATTATGTTAAGTAGTTAACACTAGAACTAGTCATTAGAGTTTGCAAGTAGATTAAGAGCAAATAAGAATGTGGTTTTTTTAGTTTGGAATAAAATGAAATGAGAAAGATCTGCCCATTTTCCCCCTGGAAACCCAAAGTCTGTTTGTTTGACAGGCAGAGCAATGAAAGGCAGGTACAGTGACGCTCACCTGGGCTCCTTATCCAGCCCGGCCACTCATCAGCTGCCTGAGGACCTTGGGTGAGTCACTTTCCCTCTCTGGATCTCAATTTCCTTATCTATAGAACAAAGGGATCAGTCTCGATGATGTTCTGGTTCATTTCTACTGCTGATTATCTCCTCTTTTATGCATCTAAGACAAAATCGATATAGAGGATAAACCTATATCTGGAAAGGCGAGTAGACAAGCAGGCACAGGGATCCAGCATTTTGCATGGCCTTTCTACTCTAGGGCCCCTGCCTTTCTCCCCAGCCTGGAAGCCCCACCTGAGATAACAGGCCTCAGCCAAAGCTTTTTTGCAATAAAGCAGCCCACATGAGGGTGCTGCTAAGAAGGAAAAGAGGGAGTCATGTTAGATGGAGGATAGGGTACCCCGGGGATTGCCAGATTAATCCGTACCTGTGCTTCTTTTTTGGAACTGTGAATAGTACTGCATTCGGATTCCTTTTTATATTTCCCTTTTCCAGCATCTCTGTGGGAATAAGGGTTCATAATCCTAGAGATTGCTAAACTAATTTATAAAATGAGAAAAGGGAGTCATTTTCTGTGCATGTAGCATGATCCCCTCCCCGGTAATGCAGGCCCTGGACCGGCAGCGCCAGCTTGCTTCCCCTCCACGCCAATTGATATTCTGCTCACAGCGCAGCGCACGGGAGAGTCAAGGCCAAGCACAGAGGATGCACGATAGAAACCGGCCAAGAGCAGGCCGTTTTCTGGGGGACAGACCTTGTTTACCCTTTTATTGTTTGGAGATAGCAAGAAACAGAAAGAGGAGCAGGCCCTCAGCAGTGTCTGAAAGACAAACACCCGTACAGGATTTACCTGCAGGAAGTTCGGAGAACAGAAACATAACTCTGTGCTGCTGTGGCCCTTGGTAAACCAGACACTCTCCCCGTTCTTTACCCAACTTTATTCCTTCATTCAACAATAGTCGCAATGCTTACACATTTCGAGAACCAGGAGCCAGGCCATGCTAGGCCCTACGGAGAATACTAAATTGGATGCGTTGGGCCAGACTTGGATGCTGCCTGGTAGGCATATACAAACGGAAACTAAATAAAAGATTAATTGTGGGCATGCTACCTTGGCCAGAAGAGAGTACATTTTTCTCTCTACGAACCTCTTTCCTACTCCACTTCAAGGTTCTTAAACACTAGAGCTAGAAGACAGGATGAGGAGAAACTGGTAACTAATCCTATGGGTCAGACATGGTGCTGAAAACTGGAACATATTCCATCGGTTAATCCTCACAACTACCACATTTCCCAGTCAAGGAAACTGAGACTCAGAGAGTTTAAGAAACTTGACCACAATGAGCAACACAGCTCATAAATTGTGGAGCTGGGAGGATTTGAACCCAGGTCTGATTGACTCTCAAACCAGATGTTTCCATTATGCCACACTCTTACCTCCCACCAATATGTGGAGTGCTTGCTATATCGTGTGTGTGTGAGTGTGTGTGTGTGTGTACATACCTCTGCACACCCTGAAATTCGAGCACAGTAGCCCAGCAGAACAAACTACCCAGGCTCATGCTTCATCCATCTTTCCCTGCTTCCATGGAGAGAGACACATGAGTGATCAGCCTTCACGGTTGCTGGAGCTGGGAGCGGATGCGATGTGTGCTCCCCCTACTTTGAGTTCCTCTGTCACATGATATCCCTACCACATAGCCACACCTTCAGCATATGGGACCCCAAAAAGTTCCACTAGGGCCACTGGGCCATAAATAGACTACCTCGCCATGCCATTTTCCCAGAGCCTTACCCTTGCTGTAGCTTTGGCACTGAGCAGGGGTCACAGCCAGCACCAGAGGCCTGAAGATTGGTCAGGGACCCCAGGACCGCAGGCTCCATTTCAGTCTGCATTTCTGGTGCAGCTTGGTTTCTCTTAGGCTTGCCTTGGGTTTTTTTGTGGTTTTTTTTGACTCATGTAAATTTGCTTGTCACCAAATTGCTATGTGAAAGTAGAAGTATGTGTCTTCTTGCAGCTTCCTCCAAACAAGACCAAAGACAAGGAAGAGATAAACAAAGACAAAACAAATGACCTTTTTCTATGAGGTGGATAGGGCAATTGTATAATTTATTGTTCAAACTGGAAACCTTCTGAGAGTGAAAGGGCCCCACTATTAATAGTTATACCAGGATAACCAGCATGAGCCAGACTGCCCTAGGCAAGCCAAGATGTCACACTGAGCTAGCAGGGGCCCCATGACTGCTGTTTTCTGTGTGGTATGTAACATATTAGGAGGTGATGGCAATGGTGGCAGTGGTGGCGGTGGTGGCATTTTTAAATAATATCTATGAAAAACAAGAAGAAAAAAAATCAAGGGTTTTCCCAGGAAGGGATAGAGAGAGGAGGCCCAGCAAAGGTAGGAAAAGGCATCTTTCTTAGCAGGGTGGTAAACCTGTGGCTTTAAGGCTCTGGGTCCTTAAGTACAGCCTTTTGTCTGAATCCAAATTTTACAGAACAAATCCTAGATTTGTCTTAAAAATAAACTAAAAATATAAAAGATTAAACAAAAACATATTAATAAAAATAAAAGAATTTTATTAAAATAGAAAGCTGCAGGTCCCCCACCCGATGTCCCTCAACTACCCTTAGCCCCACTTCCCTCAAAGTCTTCGTGCTCCCCATTATTCAAACTTTTCAAGACAAGGTTAAAAAAAAAAAAGACAAATCATTCTGAATATATCCTCTTTGCCAAATATATTTACATTTTAACTGTGAACAAGTCCCTAAGGCGAAGGAGTGGCTCTGGGCAGCCTGGAATCAGACTCGAACACCAGGTGGGCAGAAGCCAGCTCCATTCTCCTGTGAGGTCCCTTCATAATGAGAAAGCGCCTCCCCCTCCTTAACTTTGCCAGAGGGTTTAAAAGGAATAACCTGGCTCTCACGAATATTGAATCCCTTGGATTAACTGGCTCCAGGCTTTGTCGATACCAGGTTAATGAGAGACAGACGCTGGGGACACCGGCGTGCCAGGCTGGCAGCCTCACCCACGAGGGAGTGGGCAGAGAAACACATACCTCTGCGACACCCCGTGGAGAGACACCACCACCACCCCAACCCCCAGCTCCAGAATCCCTATTTCCTGTCGACAGAAATGAGGTTTCTCCCCCTGCCGGCAATGATGACAGCCATGCGGACCGGAGCTCTGCGGCTGGCCCGGGTCTGCAGCCAAACGACAGCAGAGCAGCACCAAGAGAGAGCTTCCAGGGTACTTCTTGATTGGGTGCACGGAATCCAGAGCCTACTAATGGCCATTTAAATACCAGCCCCATTAGCTGCTCCGCTGTAGAACTACCTACCAGATGTGTAACAACCATATTTACTGGTCTGTTTGCAGCTGGCTGTACCTTCTCTGGGCTCATACCCCGTTCGTTCAGATGGCTGTTTCCCCATCTGCTTAAATGAGAGAACCGCGCTATGGCCCGGGGACATGTCGTCTGACACTCGCACCCACCGGACGCCAAGTAACAGGGTCAGGAGGGAGAGCAGTGCTGAGGTCAGATGACTGCAGCCATCTGATTTTTATTAAAAACAACATTTAAAAAGAACAACCATCCCATTGCCACCAAGAGTATTTTATTTTTCTGCTGGGAGAAGAAAAGCTCTCTGAATGTTTTATTCAGCAGGAACTAGAACACTGTTATTATAAACTTTCTTTCCCAAACGAATTCCCTAAGCTTATGCTGCCAGACTTCCTCCTCTCCAGGGCAGTTCTGTCTTCACTCATTGACTTCTCAGATCCTGCTAGAAAATCTGCCACCCGGGCTGCAGCAAACAGCGATCATCTCAGTGGGGCTGTAGAACTCATGGCGGAGCGGCCCCGCCAGGAATGGTTCTGAGAAAACTGATAAACCGTGTGGTATCATTTGAAAGAAACACAACACTACCGTGACTTACCCGGATTCTCTGCAGGTGGAGATCAGAGCCTGTTGAAGGTCCCCCCCCTCTGCACTGTCACTGCAGGAGTTCCGGGTAAAGGGCCACCTCCTCAAAGCAGCAGCCTATTGGCCAAATGACCCCATAAGTCTTCCCGAGAAATCTACCAGCCAGTATTTTGGGGATGATGAGCAGGGGAGAAATAGGGGACACGGAATATCCCAAATTCTGGAAGCTTCTAGGTGGTTCCACAAGGAGATGAGATTCTTATCCAGAGGCGCAAAAGAAGAACTGAGGAGCCTGACCCTCTCTTGGGACACTGGCAGGTCACCAGAGAGTGACTGGCCGTGCGGGACCACGAGATCTGATGGAGTCTGTGGAGGGGCTCCCTTTGAAAGCCCATCCAGAGAGATCACTGTTGGAGAAACTCTCCCCCATTACAGTGGCATCAGGCAAAGCTACCACTGGAATGTGAGCATTATTTTTAAAAAAATGTGAGCATTATTAAAAACATGTGAGCATTATTAAAAAAAAAAAATGATGAATGACCAGAGGATAAAAGAGGTGCTAAAAGAAGCAGTCACCAAAGACACAATGGGAGCTGTGGGAATGATGAAAGTGGGAGTTACCAAATGCAGGTGTTGTGCCAGTTGTTGTGTATTGGCACTGCCGCCATTTCCAACCTCCTCTGTCATTTTCCCTGTGTCACAAGGGAAGGAAGATTAAAATTGCATTCCCCTCCCGGGCTCTTTTGTAGATACAGCTCTGGGTATATTTTAGATTCAGTCAAGGAGATCCACTTACATTAGATTTGGAAGGCGAAAGGCTTCTGGGGGTCCCAGGGGATGAGTGACCACCAGCAGAGGTGAGCGTTTGTGGCAGATGGACTCCGGATGATATGGTCTGGTACCAGTTTGGGAGTTGTGGGGATGACACCAATGGTACTGACAGTTGCAGTTTCTTGATTTCTGGGTTGTAGATAGTAGTGTGACCTCAAAGTCAAATTTTAAATGGTAGCTTCTAGTTGCTGCACCTCCAGCCTTTCTGGTGATTTTGCAAGCACTTAATTCTCTGTATTTAGTCCTTTTTGTGTGTGTGTGATACCTAGAGTGGTAAGGCAGACTGGCTGGCTGCTCAGTGATCCCTTTTCTTTTGTCCTGTGTACCCATTAGACTCTGTGTTTCCATTAAACTCTGTGTTTCCCAGCCTCCCTTGCAGCTAGGTATGGCCCTATGCTAATAGATTGTGAGCTGGAATGTTGGACACCCATTTCAAAATGGACCTAAACCAGCCTCTCGTGTAAGATCCTTCAGGTTCTTTTCTCTTCTAACTGCTTGATGCGAACGAACACAGTGACCTTGGAAGCTGTATGTGGAGATGGAGGAGACACAAGATGGAATGAGCCTGGGTCCCCGAATCACTGCTTGGAAGAGAGTCACCTTGGAAGAGAAGCTCTCTCCCATCATGGTGGCACCAAAGTCACAAGTGGGGTTTGAGTGGGGAAGGAAGGTGCTGGGAATGAGGAAGATATTAAAAGAAACAAAAACCAAGGACAAAATGTTGAAAGCAGTAGTCACTAAAGTGAGAGAGAGAAAACCTGCTATTGTGCTAAGCCACTGAGATGGTGAGGTGTATCTAGCATAGCAGTTAGCATACTCCAGTTAAAAGAAGCTATTTTTGCTCTTACACTGAATCCTGACTGGAAAACACAGCCACCAGGATGAAAATCAGAGTAGATCACTAGTAACACTTACATAAAAACACTATTGGTTAGAACCAAAAAGCAAACATGAGTTGGCAGAATTCAACTAAAAACAGAGGAGACTTGGTAATTATATGAGGTAATGGATGTGTTATTGAGCTTAACTGTGACAATCATTTCACAATGTATACATATATCAAAGCATCACATTGTATACTTTATTTTACTTTTTTATTTATTTTTATTTTATTTTACTTTTTTTGAGACAGAATCTCACTCTGTTGCCCGAGCTAGAGTTCCATGGCATCAGCCTAGTGCATAGCAATCTCAAACTCCTGGGCTCAAGCAATCCTCCTGCCTCAGCCTCCCAAGTAGCTGAGACTACAGGCATGCGCCATCATGGCTGGCTAATTTATATGTGCGTGTGTGTGTGTGTGTGTGTGTGTGTGTGTGTGTCTGTGTGTCTGTGTATATATATATACATATATATATATTTTTTTTTTTTTTTTAGTTGTCCAGCTAATTTCTTTCTATTTCTTTAGTAGAGACGGGGTCTTGCTCTTGCTCAGGCTGATCTTGAACTCCTGAGCTCAAACGATCCACCCGCCTCGGCCTCCCAGAGTATTAGGATTACAGGCGTGAGCCACCATGTCCGGCCCACATTGTGGATATTTGAAATATCCACAAGAGGATATTTGAAAATATCCTCTTTTTGTTTGTCCATTATACCTCAATAAAGCTGGGGGAGAGGGAGAGGAGATTTGAGAGACTTGCAGTCACTATAAATTTCCCAGGTGGAGGTACACAAATCAAATTCCTTTGGTGTCATATAAACCTTGACCACAGTCCATCATGTCATCCCATCGTCTGCCACCCTCCACACACACCGAGCTCCAGCCCAACCACTTGGAAGTCCTCACACACTGTAGGTCTTTCTTTAACAATCCCAAGAGTGGCTGAGGTCCAAGAAACCATCCCCACAGTGGAACTCCTGGCTCTAAGAGGTCAAAGCGTAGCATCCAAGAAGGCGTCTCCCCTTTGTACAGATGGAAGGCCATCTTTCCCCACCACGCACCTTGATTCCAAGGGCTGTTCCCCCTGAATGAGTTCCAGGAACAGATGCAGATCTCAGAGACAAGTGGGCGCATCCGAGCTACAGATGTGGGGCCTGGCAACTGAACTGACAACTCAAATAGCATCTCACACCAATGAGCCAGGCCAGCTGGTCCATTCCTCTGGCTAAGAGTACGCCTTAGAAATGTGCCTGCCTTTTAATTTCTGATGTGTCACAATTTACCCTTTTGTTGTTCCGGAACATTCTGGAGCACAGGAGGCTAATCACCCTTCATGGTGTGACATCTGTTTGAGATGACTGAAGGCTCAGGCCCAGAACCTCCCTAAGTCATCCTGAAGACAGCCACACAGTCACAAGATGACAGAGGATGAGGCTTTCTCTTGCAGTGGTTCACAATCAGGAAGAGGAGAAAGACACACTGCTAAGGTTAGTGATATAAACAAACCCTAAAAAGGTAAATATATTTCACTAAAAGTGGAGTACACAATAAGAGCCTTTCCTGAAAAGACTGATGCTCTTGTCGGTGACAGCAAAGCGAGTAGGAAGGCATATGCATTTGTTTTACTCTTTATCCATAGGGCTTCATGAAAGCCAAGTTTCATTTAGGATGTCAGTGCCCCAAAAGAAATAGGAAACAGGTTCGATTCTGCTGCTCATGTTGGTCTGTGTTTAGGAGTCAAAGCATAGAGAACATCAGCCCTTGAGTATCGATCTTGGAGTTGAGGTCAAAGAGAGAATGTTCCAGCCTTTGGAACTCTTCCGTGCCAAAATGGCACCTGCTTCAAAGAGTCACTAGTTGCAAGAACTATTACAGGAGAATATGTAAACTCTGATCCCAATTAGCTTTGTATCTTGTCAACCCAGTGACTGCTCTGAACCTAAAATTCAAAATGAGAACCAGCGATAAAAACTCTTTGTTAAGGGCAGAGCATGTGCCAAGGACTTTACTAGACACTTCAAATACTTAATATTATTTAATTCGCCCAACAGGACTCTAAGGTTAGTGGTTTTATCCCACTTTTTTTTTCTTACAGAAAAAGACACTGGGTCTCAGAAAAGTTAAGGCACGTGCCCAAAACCATGCCACATGTAAGCAGGAGAATCAAGAGTCGAATCCAGTTTTGCACGACTCTGAATCCTGCGCTCAAAATCATGTTGTGCATTCATTCATACCAGGACTCACTTGGGTAGCGAGACTTGCAACACAGGGACAGGAGATGGGAGAACGAACCTCAAACAAGGCTGGTAACAAGGAAGCCTTCATGCTTTGGGAGTGCGGCCAGGCAGGTCCGATCGATGCCTAGAGCTGGACCCTTCCCATGGCCACTCCCGGCCACTATGGAACACTTATAATGGCAGTAGGTCACCACGGCTCTCCATGATCACCTAGCTAACCCCAAGAAAGACGATAAAAAATGCAAGGATCTCCAAGAGAACTGCAAATGCCCAGTTACCCTATGGGGTAATTTTTAACCCAGTAGTTCTCCTTTTTGACGAAGCCAGACTCAAAAAGCTACACACACACACATATATATATATGTAAAATTCCCTGTCCATGTTATTCCAGAAAAAGCAAAACTATAGGTATGGAAAAGTAATCAGTAGTGGCTAGAGGCTGGAGGGTAGGGGTAGGCATTGACTATAAAACGACATAAGAGAACGTTTTAGGGATGATGGAAATGTTTTATTTCCTAATTGTGGTAGCCTTTACATGACTATATGTTTGCCAAAATGCATTGAATTGCACACTTAAAATTGGTAAATTTTACCACCTGTGAATTATGCCTTGTGTATTTTATATTTGTGTGTGTAATTTATTTTTATATTTATGTGTGTAATTTATATTTATAATATAAATATATACGTAAAAGATATATATCTAAATTTCAAACAGGCACTGACTGATGAATCTCGAGCTAAAATTTCCATAGTGTGACTGCATTGCAGTAAACCCAGGAGCCTGAATTCCTCAGCCACTCAAGCTTCCTGGGGAGATTTCCAGCAGGCAGCCGCTGCAGGCTGATAATACCCTACGTCCAGTGGGAAGGAGTTTCGGAAGTGAATTTTTTCAGGCAAATGCTTCTGTAGCAGCTCAAATAAGAAGCCAATCGCTAGGGTTACCTTGGCTCCCTGCCTTGTCTCCTGAATCTTCAGAGGTCACACTGTGTACTTGGTGGGAACATTCATCTGGAAAATTGCCTCGAGCCAGATTAAATATAACATCACTGTTCTTAACTTGTATCTCACATGACGTACATGTCTTTATCTTCATATCTTGTTGTACTTTGAAGGCCATACCTGTCTCTACCCTTAGCCCTGGAAAAGACAGGGAAAAGTCTTGACAGAAATACTAAATATTGTAGCTGCCACCTGGCTCAAAAAGCTTGGCGTGGATTAAAAATGAGCTTTCCAGTAAGACTGACTACATTAGCCTCGTGTATCTGTCCTTCTGACTCTAGGGCACCTTTCCTCCTACACATTCTCTTTGGCTGGGGTCCTCAAACTTTTTAAACAGGGGGCCAGTTCACTGTCCCTCAGACCGTTGGAGAGTGCGCACTGTGGGCCCAGGACGAGTTGGCTGCTAAGCAGGACAGGCGGCGGCGGCAAAAACACCCAGAGGGCCGGATAAATGTCCTAGGCGGGCGGCATGTGGCCTGCAGGCCGTAGTTTGAGAGCACCTGCTCTTTGGTAAAGGTGCTCCTCCTGATATGGCCCCTCTGCTTTCTGCCCGAGACCTCCTGTTTGGGGATGATCCAAAGGCTTCCGGCTCATGTTAATAGCTTAGTTGGAAAAGGAGCATACGCCACATAAAAGTAGTCTAGCATTGGAAATAATCAGATCAGTCATGCGAAGTAATAAGTACATAAGGTCATATCCCAAAAGATAATAGGGCAGTCTCGTACAATAAAAGCTGCCAAGAAGAACAGATTTTAAAGGGAAAGGAAAACTAAAGATCCCGACTTTGGACTCTTAAAAGTTATTGATATTATCTGCTATTAGGTATGTGATCTGCTGGCCACTGGTGTTTGAGGGGGAAGTGCCTCACAGCAAAATATGAACTACCCTGTTATGAGGTTTTGGGGGTTTTTTTTAATTAAAATATAAATAAAACAAAAGATGACTTTTTTAAAGCACATTTTAATCATTCGTTAAAAGGGGCGGAGTAAAGGATTTCGGGAGCCAATCTTACAGACTAGGACTTGAACATCAAAGGAAAATAGACCGGCACCAGATGATAAAGCCATTTAAACACACAGAAGCACACACCCCTGAAAGCTTTTCAGCTACTGCACTGATTTACTAGATACTTTCAATGGCTTTTCTACATCTCTTCCTAGAAAAAAAATAAATTTTCACTTCCTGACAAGTTCCAGGCTTAAACAAAGACAAAAGTTACATAAAACAATTGATATGATTTAAAACAAGTCTCACATATGCTCCAAGGTCTTTATTATATAACCAGAAATGTTGTCATTTTATCACTGCCATCTGATTTTCTTATAGTCTTAGAACCATGTAAATAAAAGTTCCTGATGAGATAAAAGAAAATTAATTTTTTGATCTTATATTTGTTCCATAGAAAACTAGTTAAATTTTTAAAGCAAGTAAGTAGAGAGGGGGTAGGGGGAATTGGTTGGTAAGTCTGATTCTAATCTTCTGAGCTGCCTTTGGAATGAAGTTATGAGGTAGAGGGTTCTACTGACTTTTATGAAGGTGAAAATGAAAGAAAAGAAAAAAAATTGGGTGCCTCATTTTCAGATCCTTCTTGGATTTATTTGCAGTGTACAACTTAATACATAAAAAGGCCTTTCTCCTAAAAACTCAGAGCACTTTACAGATATAATACAAGTATGCCAAATTTACTTATGTGCTATGTATAAAGCATCATTCCATGAGCTGATAAGAAAAACAAAGTTGGAGATTTGGTCGCTCAAGGTGGTCCAGATATTAATCTGACTAATTAAGCCCAGATTCCTTCCAGCATGGAAGAAGTTGCAAGGCTATGCAATTGAGGACCAGTCATTGAGCAATCTCTCCCATGCAAAGAATCCCCAGAAGCCATACTAAGTTCCCTTAAATTCTTTAATTTCCAGATGTCACATTACTGTAGGCTTCATGGAACCCATAATGCCTCTAAGACCCCTGAAAATCCCACCCTGGAAAGACCTTGTTTCAGTTGAGAAACACATCCCAAGAGGCAGATGGCTCCTGAGAGAACTCATCAAATCAGGGCAAATACCCTAGGTCTCTAGCATGGTAGAACTATGCACCTAAATATTGCTACTAAACAAACACACTTTTAGATTTCCCTGCAGATATCTAAATAAGGAGAGAAGACTATTTTTTCCAACAAACATTTTATTTCTCTTTCACTCTTACACCTAAACAGCTAACTTCTGGAAGATCAGATCATAATTCAGAAGGTAACCATCGTTATAGACATAAAGTTTATGGTCAAATGGGTGGTAATTAATGCTCTGCACGTTTTCTTGCATCTTTTGTATTATAATGTCTAGCTTGCCCTCTTTCCCTGTGTTTGTGTCATAGTAGTAAAATATCTCTTCTGTTCTGGTGTTCAGAGTACGGGTGGCATAGAGAACCCCACACACCATGAAGGCATTAGAAGCAGATGGTTTATACTGCTTGGTATACCAAGTGTCTAGCACCTCAAGTGTGCTGTCGTTGAGTTTGCTAATCACCATGTTACCAGTGCTGGCTTCAGTTGAATAAATCACCCACAACCCATTCTCATCCACAGCCAAGTCAATATCTTGCCAAGCAACATTAGCATATGAAAAACGGTTATTATAAGCAGCACTAGGGAGAGGTTTAGTCACAGCAACCACGTTGGTGGTCAGGTTAATTTTGGCAATGTTGCCGGTGTTGTACCAGTTCACATACATGCTGTTTTTGTAAACTGCTGTACCACTACCTTGGCCATAGGTAATCCGATTTTGTCGAGCATTTGCATACAATAGCAAGTCATCCAGTGTGTTGTGGAGTCTATAATATTCCAGCTGTCTCGCATCTGTATTCAATGGTGCCACCCAATACAGCCCTTCTCCTGGATGCTGGGGAGAGTAATCCCGACCCCAGGCACCGTACTTGTAAGAAAATCCTCTCCAGTTGAGTTGAACCACAGCCGGTCTGCTGATGTTCACCACACCACCATGACCACAGCTCCCTATACAAACGAGAAAATAAAAGGGCTTTCTTAGAGAAAATGAATGACAGGATACAAACAGTTTAATATCCTAAGAACCAAAGGAATCCATATATATTTTTCTCTCCTGTCAAGGTTCAATGACAACAGCGGTTCTCACGGGGAAGAACCAAAACCTCCGCTGTCAGCCCTACGGAGAACCGCCATCTGCTTCCATGGATGGGCTTGCCGTCAGGAAAATGGGGGTAGTGAAACTGCCGAGAATCATATTTTTAAAAGTTTGAAATATGATAAAATAAAATAAAATTAATATAAAAAAAAAGTGTGAAGGCCCAGAGAGAGGAAAGAGGGACTTGGTGAATCTAATATATGTTCTGCTACCAGAAAGCATTTTGCAAATATTACCTTGTTACATTTTTCTCATAGAAAAATCAAGAAAGCAAGATGATTTCAGAATCCTATCCTATTTCCATTCATCCCACAGGTGCTATTCACCAGGGTCAACCCCAGGGAGAATTGTGCTGAAGGACAAGATTGTCCTGGGCACATCTGCTTGTCCTCCCTCATTCTACCCTTTCCTAGGACCCCAAGTGGACATCCGCGCCAGGTACCAATCCTGCTGTCAGCCATTCTCAGAAGAGGAGGTTTTAAATATAGCACTTTATAGATCCGGAAAGATGGTGGGAGCTATGGTGGGATTTTAGCCTGAGAAGCCATGAAGCTATTTTCGGGCAGCGCTGCCTGCCCTGTGCCCAGTGCTTAGCCCATCACATAAATCCCGTGGCGAACGTCCCGCTGCAGAGTTACGAGGTGACTCCTGCTGTTCATAAGCCATATGCTGCAGTGCCCTAGAATGACAGGCAAGTATTTCATCCTTCCCATTCTGACACTGTCATTGTCACAATGTGCACAATCAAGTGGGACCAGATCCACCGGTCCATTGACTCTGCATTCCCTGAAACCACTTGGGTAAATGACTCAGGCCGGGCAACGGGCCCCTCACATTGCACTACCTCCGAAACATCCGCCAACCCAAAGCGTTTATGAGCTATAAAAGATAAAATAAAATTCTGCCAATATTTTTGTAATAACTATCCAGAGAGTGAACACACATTTTCTAGGGTCTTAATAAATACTCTTTCAAAAACTGATGAGATAGTTTACTGGGTAACAAAGAAAATCCAACTTCAAGTCCATTTGTGGTCATTTCCCCTTTATGCTGCTGCTTAGAGCAGAGCAGATGAAATGAGGAAGGAGCAGAATGTGAACTGCTGGATCTGGTATCAAATGCTTGGCAGGAATCAAAGAGCCATAAAGACACAGAAGGTGAGCTGGAGCTGAAAGCAGAGTTCCAAAGGGTTGCCGGAGATTAGCACCGTGCGGGGTAAGGGGGGCAAAGCCTTAGTCTCTGAGTCTCTGCTGTGTCCAGCGTGGAAAGACCCATTGCTTTTCTTGCTAAACACTTCCCCTCTCCACCCTCCTCACTCAAGGACTGCTCAAAGGTGAAACCATTACTAGAAATTCTGTTTTATTTTTCCAATCTGCTGGGGCTTTTTGGTCCCCGAATTAAATACATGCTTCTTAAATGCTCTCATAAATCCACAGTTGGTGAGAAAGCCAGCCAACCATACAACAGGTAGAGAAATGAAACCACTCTGTACCCAACCTCAAATAATTTTGCATATCATTAAGCAGAACACAGTCGCGGGTTTATTTTAATAATGTATGTGCCATTTCATAAATAAAAAAGCAACGTGTGTTCAGCCAAGAGACTGCTCTCCACTAAAGAAATAATAAATAAAATTATAAATTATTATTTCTTCTACTAAAAGTGATCTCTCAGATGAATGCTTGTTTGCTTTTGTTTATGAAACAATGCATGAATTATTAAAATGAAGTTAGCGGTGTGTTCAGTTTAATGATAACAAAAACTGTTCAAGTTTCCATATGCTACAAACTGGATTTTCTAGCTAAAATTTCTTCCCAAAAACTTATTTATTCAACTACACGTCACTCTGAGGAAAGTCACTTTTTTTTCCCTTCAGATTAGAAGACATAAGGGATGGTTTGCTTCATTTGAATCTTGCCTTTCTGGAAAGGAAGTATTCCAAACCAACAGCAACAAAATATTTAAGGAAAATTTATGATGCATATAACTTATTCAAGCATTTTCGTGAGGTTAAAGATAAACTATTCTGTCCTGGACGTAGAAATCTTTAGATATGAAGGAACCAAAATAAACTTCTCAAAAATTACTATCACTACTACTATTACTATTATGCTAATAGTATTATTACGATCATTATTAATATTAATAATTATATAGTAATATTATATATTATTAACCATAATGGCCCATCATTTCATAAGTTGACCAGAAAATTAAAATTGAACCCATTATAAATATTGAAACTGTATGAAGCTCAAATGTCTATTCCTTACCTCCCAACCTCTCCTAAACACTCTCCTGTTCATTTGTTATCCTCCCTTTACCCTCTGTCCCCTTTCGGCCATTTATAGGGCACTGGCTAGGGTCGAAAGGAAGTGGATATAGGGACAAGAACTAAGCATTGTTGCCAATACTACACATGTGGCCACAACAGTGGCAAACCAGGGAAAAGGCTATGGCAGACCTCCCCGACTCCTGGCAGCAAACTGAAATCCACAGCCAGCCCACTGCTCCTTAGGGCCCCCATCCCCCACCCCATCTTCACTGAGCTTCTCCCCACTCTCCCTTCTCTCACTCCCTTCCCAGCCCCTTCCTTCATTTCAAGGTCTCAGACACACTTCATCCCCCTCCCACCCTTCCCTTCTCACCTTTACCCTGGCCCTTGGGCAACAACCCATTGCCCAGCCCTGATACAAGAATTCTGAAAGACCAATGAATCATTGTGCATTTTCTGGTGGAAGAGAACACAGCACAGAACTGTCACGAGAAAGAGTACCCTTTTAGCTACTCCATAGGCAAAGAAACAAAAATAGTTTGGTGGTAGTCAGGTAGGAGAGTTGTTGGAACTTCCTTGTACCTCCAGAAATCACAGGTGCACCTCTCTGTCCGAGTGGCTATTGGAAGGCAGCCTGGTGTGGCGAAAATATCACCAGATGGATCCCCGTTCAAATCCTGACTCCAGTACTTACTGTGTATCCTTGAGCAAGTTACTTAACCTTCTGAGCCTCGGTTTCCTCACGTTAAAAGAAAAATAGTAATACCCGCTCTGCAGGACCATTAGGAAGAATATACAGAAGGCATGCAAATGTAACTCAATGCATGGTAATTATCATCATTATAATGACATCATGTTACAACTGCAGGATTACATGGCCGTCTCCTTGCCTGGATAGTGGCCTCTGGAGGTTTCTTTACCCATCCTGATAACCCCCCCGTACCCAGAACAGGGCCAGCCACACAATGGTACCAAATTATGTTTGTGGAATAACAAAATGAAAGATTGATCAAATCACCTAACTTCAGCTTAACCTTATTTGTAAAACACTAGCCCTCCATCCTGCCCTGCTACATATTTGATTTTTCAAAGGGCCTGTTTTTCACTGCACAGGACATGATAGGAGGAACCTACACAAAGGTAGCCTTGGTTGGCAATCTCTTCATCCTGCAGTTCATTATATAGTGTCATGGTATTCTGAAAAGATATGAGGAAGCCCTAATTGTGAGACTTTAAAATATTCTAATTTGGCTTTTGAAAAGTATCATGATTAGTAGCACTTTTTTAAAGCCAATAATTATATGCCTGCAGAGGAAAATTAATCTTGGATCTATTAATGCACTCTCTCACCTGGGCAACTGAACTTTGTTTGAGCCAAGAGAAGAATATGATTGACTTAGGCAATTAAAATGATCATAATTATAAAATGATTAAGACTAAATTGACTGTGAAGCATTGGATATATGCTACTCAACACTCTACTCTTCTCCAGGCTTGGGATTTTAGCAGGTCACCCCATGTCTTACATACCCCATTCAATCACCAACCACTTACTGAGTGCCTACTGTGTACCAGCACAGAGCCTTGCCAGCATCCGCAAGCAAAACGGTGATCAACCCCCAAGCATTCCTGTCACATTTGGCCTCTATGCAGGCAGTTAGATTCAGAGGAAGAAAACAGAGAGAGACTGAAGTTTTAAGGGGAAAAATAGTTAATGAGTAGAAAGCCAATTATTTTAGATGAGGAAGTTCTATGAAATGAAGCAGAAAAAGGAGTTATTTGTAGCAAAAACCAAATCTAAAGCATATTTTATGCAACCTGAAATACATGTTCTTTTTCTAAGTTCAAGCTGACCACAGGCTTAGCAAACTGTAGCTGCAAGGGAGGGGGCCCAGAAAGCACAGAATTACTTTAGCGCTGAGACTTGCAAATTCGTCTTTTTTTTTTTGTTCTGTGCAACTCTGCAGTGAAAAAAGCAGACAGGCCAGATTTTAAAGTCCCATAATAGTGAGTAACTTTAATTAAAGTCTCCACAGGCTCACAACTTTGTGGTGCCTGGGGATTTTCCAATTCTGCATTATCAACCAATCCAAACAGAAAGAGAGCAAGTGAAAGAAATTGATTTAAAAACATGACCAAAAGTCAGTTTAATATAAACATCATAAATATAATATGAACAAAGCTGGCGGAGCGCCAGGTGGCTTGGCAGGGATTCAGGTACAGCCAAGGTTGTGGGAAAGTGAGTGGAAATCTGGGTCCAATTTGCTTAAACAACACAGCTGAGCAGGGATGGATCACAAAAGCCTAAGTGTGAGGGCCTAGGGGAAAGTTCTGGAAAAAACAATTTAACAACAACAACAACAACAAAAATCCAACAGACTCACTTGCATTGCTCCCTAGACGCTAAGCAAGTGTTTTCTTCCCTACCCTCATCCTTGGGGCCACCCAGCACTGTAGGTCCATCGGAGCTGACCAGGAGAGAAGACCCTTGCATTGCAGCTTCAGCCCTGTCACGAACTGTCTGTGTGGCCTCAGGAAAAGCAGCATCCTGGCCACCCGAGTCCCCTCCTAAGAGACACCATGGGGCCAAGTCAGATGGCCCTGAATGTTAATTTAATTACCTCTTGCTCTACAATGTCCTCATTCTAAGGGATATGTAGAAAATTGTGCCAGAAAAAAAATATATCAGTTGTCACAACTTCCTCTCCTGCCTCCATGAGCCCCTGTGGCCCAGCTGATCCAGTTCACGTTTCCTACACGTGTCTATACCACTGATCCCAGACCAAACGTAGTCTGAGTTTAGTACAGAGGACAGACAGACTGCGGTCTTCGCTCTAAACCTCCCCTGTATGTCACACTAGGACAGAGTCCTAACTGCAGAGAGAAGGGAAAGAGTCCCCTAAGCAAGACCAAGAGGTTTCTACCTATGACCAGATCTGACTAAAGCTTTGAAGAAACCAGGATCAAGGATCCAGAAAGGCACAGTGACTCTATGATCAAGGATCCAGAAAGGCAAAGTCTAAAAGGAAACAGGAGTGAGGGTTAGAATTAATTATAATAAAAAGGCTGTAGGATTTGATGAAAAGATATGGTTCCCATTCAAGCTGAGATGCTCAGGACCTGCAGAGAAAAGGTCCCCATGACTTTGATGTCTGCAAAGGACAGGGCTGAATGCTGCGGCTGAGAGGCTGCCTTTAGGCCACCTGGAGGGGGGCACTGCAGGGCCCAAGGATCTGGCACTGCTTTTGTTTACAGCAAGGTTTTCACTTCAATTATCATCATTATTAATAACACCTATTGCCAGCACATAAGTGCCGAATACACGGCTCTGAGCTTTCCAAGCATCGGTTCAATCCCAAAGCAACCCCGCAAGGCAGGTACTATTATTCTCCCATTTTACAAATGAGAAGATTAAGGATCTTTTTGCTTCAGCTGAATAGCCAGGAAGTCTTTGGGATTCTAAAGCTACGTATGCTCTGCAACCCTACGTTCTGCGGCCACCATCCTGGGCATGTTTGCAGGTCACCCACCTCCGTGCTGTACGTAAGCCCAAGGAGGATTCATGAGAACGTGACAAGGCATCCCTCACCTCCAGGAACTCTCGGTCCCAGAGGGACAGCAAGACACACCCACGAGAACCTGGAGATGTGGGGGCCATTCCTTCAATCCTTAGGGAATCCCAGGACACACAATATAGCAGGTGCTCAACATGCATTTCAGGAAAGAACAAAGGAAAAATTAAAGATGAGAAAAGAGAGCGGGAAGGAGAGAAGAGAAGGCAGGAGTCTTCAGGGCATAAACCCAACCAAACGGATAAGTGAGCCAATTAGGGCTTATAATTCACAGGAAAGTGGGTGCCACACATACATTCCAGAGGCTTCCCCCAGGGCCCTCATAGCTCCTCCATCACCATAGAGGTTTTATTTTTTTTCCCCTATTAATAACTGTGAAGGGAATACATGTAACTTGTGGGTTTTGTTCAAATCAGCTCATTGTGTGTGCTCTTCCTCTGTCCGCCCCAGAAGAGGAGAGTATGCAGAACTCCTTGTGGAGGGGAGGAGATTTTAAACGTGGAAGAGTAAAAACCCAGATCTGCAAGAATCCCATCCTTCTTGCTTCATCATTGCAGCCCAAAATCCCTTCTCCACGGAACTCACACCTCCTTATGGGGGCGGGGAGGGGGTGGGCCTGGCTCAAGCGGTAAAAACATGGAGCACTTACCCGAAGAGGGAGGAGGGGCGGCAGGCGACCCTTGACCTTTGAGGTCCTCACACTCCTTCAGCTTTTTCTTCAGCACGTCAATTTCTCGGCGAATGGCAAGGATATTGTTTTTGTCTAGTGACTCGAGCTTCTCTACCAGGAGGGTCATATTCCTTATCTAAGGAAATAAAAATTCAGAGTGGCTTTATATTATTGTGCGATTTCTTTCATAAACATTCCAGGGCTGCATTCGTCATTTAGTGAAACATTGCTAAGAGAACACACCAGAGATCCTTCTGAATGGTTTCATTTGGAAGAATACATTTCATGGTTTAGCGTGAATGCCTGTCAGATCTCGGGCAGATGTGTGTGACAAGAAGAAAATGGCAAAGATTTTAACAGCTTTAATAATAGAGCGCAGGCTCATTCCAGGCATCCACAAATGTCCATTAAAGTCCATTTCTAATAACCTTCCCCTATAAACTCGTGTTTACTCATGTTGGATTATAATTAAGTTTCTAATGAATAGTGAGAGTCAGAGAAAACTTAAATTCTAAAATATGTAGCCAGAATTCTCTATTATAGCCCATGACATGACTGTGCTAGTAAATTCTTGTTGATATAAATTACCCAACCATAACATTAATGCGATGGTCTTTATCCACAGGTCTTAAAAGGCTTCACTAAAACACATTTACAAGAAATTTCCTAAAAGGGGTTGCCAGTATATGGAGAAGGATTCCAAGAGGGATCAAGGATTAAATGGTGATTCAAAAGGACAAACAGACCTTTTGCAATCAGGTAAATTGTGGATTTCTAGTCCCATGAGGATAAATTCAGAGCAGAGAGGACACCTCATCTAGCTTGGCCATGGACAGTTCTTCAAATTCAAGTTACCTCATCATCTCCTTTCCAGAGAAGTTCAAAGTCCATTTGGTTCTGGGTAAGAATTCTGACCCTTAGCCAATACCTGCCCCTAAGTCAATATATCCCCAATGTGCTTAACTTACTATTCAAAGACAGGCATCCATCTAAAACAGAACATGGGATACACCACGTGGCCATGAGAGAGTAGAGAATTAGCAGTTGGGAGAGAGAGATTCATATCCCAGTCCTAGCACTTGCTTATGGTCACTGAAGAGAATTGATTAGTAATATACTAAGAAGTGAGTTCACTCCTTACCTCCACTTCCAGCTGGTTAACAATTTCTGAGCTTCCAATAAAACTGCCCTTCAGTTGAGTGATCAATTTCTCCATCTCCTTCACTTCCAACTTGATCAGCGCAAAGTCCAGTTCAGTGTAAGAAACAGTATCCTTCTCCATGACCTCGATTCGGGCAGCTAGGTTGAAGAGTTTGTTTTCATACACACTGACTAACCGGACATATTCCTTCACCTGAAAAGGGATCAAAAAGCTCAAGTCAGTTCCCAGAGTGATATCACACTGGTTTCCTCCAGTCCTTGAGGACTATTTGATTCCTGACAATCATTGTGTTTTGTAAAGAGACGGATCAAAAATATATTTAACTAGATTTTTAAAAATCTATCCAAATACAAGTTAAAAAGAACTTGTTACTATAATTGGGGGGACGTGGATTTTGCACTTACTAAGAATAAACTGTCTTCAGAATCACCATTTGCAGGTGTATTTTAATCTGTATTTTAATGTTTGAAGACATTAGCTCCCCAAACTAAACTGGTTTGAATCAGAGTCTCTTGCTGTCCCTCCACCCTCAATGCACGTACCCTACATGAGGGTTTCTCAGCCTCACCAATACTGGCATTTGGGGAGGAATTGATATTTCTTGTGGGGCTGTGCTGTGGATTGTAGGATACTAACCAGCACCCCTGGCCTCTAGATGAAAATCCCAACCCAGTTGTGACAACCCAAAACGTCTCTGGACATTGCTAAATGTTTCCTGGGGACAGAATCACCACCACCGCCACCACTCTCCCTCCATTTAGAACCACCGCTCTAAATCTAAGCATTTTCTAGAAGAGGGAGAAAGGCACTAATTAGAATTCCTTCTTTGATCACCATGTACAATGAGTTTTGAGCCCCTCTACCTTTTACAAGTGGCATAAAGATCCAACCCACTACACAATATGTGAGTGTGTGTGCACTGTGAAGTGCACATTTCATTAAGTGCGCCCACATTTATTCCAAGAACTGATTATTGCAATCAGACCTTTAAATTACACATTTGTTGCATATATTTGAATGTCTGATCATTAAGTTAAAATACTTCCAAAAATCCCCTTGG
The DNA here is from genome assembly GCF_040939455.1 of Microcebus murinus. Classification (NCBI taxonomy): domain Eukaryota; kingdom Metazoa; phylum Chordata; class Mammalia; order Primates; family Cheirogaleidae; genus Microcebus; species Microcebus murinus. The sequence continues at coordinate 56,513,307 of NC_134116.1, forward strand.
TGGTTTAGTGTATAATTGGAATCTCCAAATGGATATTTTAATAAACACAGTTGGTGGGTTTTTTTTTTTTTTTCTGTGTCTGATCTCTAAAGGAAATGTCATGGCTTTTTTAAGGACCTGCTCATTAAAAGTTTCTGGTTTTACATTCTTTTTAAAAATTCGAACATAAGTGATACTTTGCCCCAAACTACATTAATGTCAAGTAGCTGATCCACCGTGCCTGGATGAATTCAGAGCCAGATGTTGGTCTCTAATCCTTCTAATACCAAAGGCAGCCCTAACTTCTGTCATTTTAGCCCTTCTACTTAACCCCACTGTGCAAATTAGAGTAGACTCATAGGCCACAGACCTAAAGGGCTAGGGCTTCAGGCAGAGAGGATTTTAATGAAAGTTGAAAATACAGCCCTTGGCACTGCTAGTGTATCTCCTCAGGCAACCGATGCTCACTGCCATCAGATGTACCATCACTTGGAGGCTGATGGGGCCAGTGGCATTTTGGTGGATAGGAGAGTTAAAATAAATACGCAGTCGCCCCTCAGTATCCAAGGGGGACTGTTTCCAGGAACACCCCTCCCCCGCCATGGATACCAAAATCCACAGATGCTCAAGTCCCCGGATATAAAATGGCGTGGTCCTTGTATATAACCTAGACATATCCTCCCATACACATTAGATGGTTTCTAGATCACTTATGATGCCTAATACAATGTAAATTCCATGCAAATAGCTGTTAGACTGTATTTTTTTAATTAGTATTTTTTATTGTTGTATCATCTTTATTGGGCTTTTTTTATGAACATTTTGAGTGTGAGGTTGATTGAATCCACAGAGGCAGAACTGAAGGAGATGGAGAGCCGACTATATATAAAACCTAACAAGTCCCCCTCAAGAGTACACATAGCTAGAAGGTGGCCAGGTTTCAATTTCTAAAAAATCGGGCATAAAACTTCGCCTATGATAAAAATAAATAAATAAAGTGCCAATCCATTGCAGAAATGGAAGTCTGAGAAATGAATATGCTTGTTGGCATTTGGCTTTGCCAGCTCTTGGAACAAATGAAACACCCTCAGCTTTCCTGGAACATTTTTGGTGGCACATCGCAGCTGTTGTTCTACAAAAATGAGTGATTCAACTGTCATGCTTGCTAAATAGAATGTGGCTCTCCCAGATTCTCAGAGAAAACCAAAGCATAATCTGGAGTTTGCAACCTGCGAGCATGTGTGGTGTGCCTACCCTAGTTCAGCCCCCAGATGAAGAGTCCTTAAAGATCTGTTTGGGAAAAATTGTTGACGTTCTTTCAGCTGACATTTCAAGGAAGCTCACTGGTGTTATTCAGGAAAACTGGAATCATCCATGGGTTACAGAAGGTGGGAAAGAATTTGAGGATGGGCCAGAAAGACTTCACAGTGTGAGCTTTACTAGTTTAAGCAAATTATTAGTATAAACCTTTCCCATGCTTGGATCGGTGTCATTGAGTTGGTGTGACAGTTCTGAGAACATGCCAGCTCTTCCTGGGAGGTGTGGTCTCAGTAGAGGCAGCCCTGCTTGCCCAGGGACGTGTCTAGCACTTAGTGCATTTCTCTTCTTCTAGAAAATGCAGCCATTCACCACAAAATGACCTTTTTCTTTTTCTTTTTTTTTTTTTTCTTTTTTTTTTTGAGACAGGGTCTCGCTCTGTCGCCCAGGCTAGAGTGCTCTGACATCAGCCTAGCTCACAGCAACCTCAAACTCCTGGGCTCAAGCAAACCTTCTGCCTCAGCCTCCCCAGTAGCGAGGATGACAGGCGCTCGCCACCACACCAGGCTAATTGTTTCTATTTTTAGTGAGATGGGATCTTGCTCTTGCTCAGGCCGGTCTTGAACTCCTCAGCTCAAGTGATCCTCCCACCTCGGCTTCCCATAGTGCTAGGATTATAGGCATTAGCCACCGCACCTAACCACAAAATGACATTTTAATCAATGACAGACCATATACACTACAGTGGTCCCACAAGATTATAATACCATATTTTTAGTGTACCTTTCTATGTTTAAATATATAGAGATACACAAATACTTACCACTGTGTAACAATTGCCTGCAGTATTCAGTACAGTCACATGCTGTACAGATTTGTAGCCTGGGAGCAATGGGCTATACCATAGAACCTAGGTATGTGGTACCCATCTATGTGTGTGTAAGTACACTATGAACTGTAATGCTCACAGTGACAGAATTAGCTAACAATGCATTTCTCAGAATGCCCCCCACCTTGGCCTTTAAGTTATGCATGACTGTATTTAGATCTACAGTAGTAGTTCTAAGTGGAAGGTGGGAGTCGGGTGGTGATTTTATCACCAGGGAATATTCAGCAATGTCTAGAGACATTTTAGTTTGTCACATCTTGGGGGTGGGTAGGTGCTACCTGCTTGTAGAGGCCAGGAACACTGCTAAACATTCTAGCAAGAATATGGGTCTAGCCCTGAGGGACACATGCCTGTATGACATCTTTACCTTGAAGCTCCTCGTGACTACAGGTTTGAGAGTTAGAAGGTTCATCTATATTTGCTTTTAAACCACCAGTCTAACATTCAGAGCTTCCATTTTATTTTCTGTGTATGCACTTACTATGTTATTGATATAGAATAAAGTTTGTTTGGGGGGTTGTTTTGCAGTGGTTGTTATTGCTTCTTATAATAAATCCCATCTTGTAATAAAAAAGAATGTAGTGCAACTAGCTATTAAGCTAAAGAATTAGTCTGGTTCATGTTTCTGCCAGTCTCTCAAAACTTGTGATCACAACTATGGCCCAGTTATTTGAAATAAGTAAATTTACTTTGCAAAGTATTATTATTTTCAATATATCTTTTTAGATAAATATAACATATAAAGTACTTCGGAGCTTGACCACCTGGGCTCTAATCTGACTTCAGTACTTAGTAGGCCAATCACTTAATTTCTCTAAGCTTTAGTTTTCTGTAAACTATGGGTAATGATATTGGGCTTCTAAGATTATTGCAAACATTAGAGATAATGTACATAGAAAATGGAGACCCTATAAATTACAGAAATTAATAAACACTGATTTCAGTGTTTTTCAGTCTGACCTTTTAATTTACTATATTTCACTGCACAAAACATTGCTCAATCAATGTTGTTTATTTATGGGTTGCTTTAATGTCTCCCAGGCTACCTCAATTTTCTCATGCATGAAAATCTATTAGCAAAAGCGACATATTAAATAACTTGCCCCAAAGACCAAAAGCCTCCAGAGAAAGAGAAAATCCTCAGCTGCCTTTTGTGCCGTCCCCTTCCTAAGTGTAGTCACAAGAGGACATATCATAAACAACAGAAAAGTATAAAATACTCTCGGCATCTTATGCAGAGGCAGCTCCCTGTCTTCTGTGTGTACTGGCAGATAATGAATCAATGTAAGACAGTCAAAAACCTTTGCTACTGGCCTGCCCTAAATAGGCATTCTCCCAGGCCCCCAGATAAATGATGATTTCCAAGGCAACCTAGGAACAGCTATAATAATTCACCTGGAAATTCAAAAGCCTTCAGCTAAAGAGATAACTTTGGGTTTGAAGGCATTACTGACCTACTGCATCTCTTCTTGAGTCTGCCCAGGAAGATGATAACAGTATAACCAAAAGGAAAGAGACCTGGATTGATGCCGAAGACTAAAATTCCCAAACTGGCTTAACCAGCCAAGAGAGGAATGCTCTTGAGCAAGACCCTTTACTTTTATGAACCTCAGTTTTTCCATCCCTAAAATGGGAAGGGAACTACCCGGCCCATCTGCCTTAAAGGGATGCTTGAGAGGAGAATACAACTGGAAGCATTTGGAAACCCACAAACAAAAGCTGCTACTATTACTGTTGTTATTATCACCTGTCACACCAGATCGATTATATAAATCTCAGCTGGCAAGTCCATTTTCTTCTTAGGCGTCAATCACAAATTTTTTTAGGACCAGCTACTGACACTTTCAGAACTAAAACTTTTCCCACCTACTCTGCACTTCTTCTCTGCCAATTATTAACAAAGCAGATGCTACCTGCCCCCTTGCAGGATCAGAATGAAATGTCCCATATTCACAAACCTGGCAAGCCACACACTCTCCCTGGAGCAGCATGAGGTTTCAAACTGCCCTTCACACTGCTGTTAGCAAAGGCGACATGCAAATCAGAAGCTTCCACTATTTCAAAGCAAATGACTCTAACTGAAAAGATCTTTACCTAGGATTTTCCTCTACTTGTTATGTTTTTATGCATAACTTCTTATCTGTACTTGATTATGCTGGAATAAGGCTATGAATATTAATGTTAGAATTTATAATTTAGCGCTGTGCCTTTTCTGCTGATTAATTCAAGGACATTTTATTTCTTAAGAAGCTAGGTTCCTGGAGTAGTCAAACACATTTTCCTGGGCACTTATTTAAACTTAGAATATTTATCTACCAATTCAGGTTGAAAGTAGGGTCTCAGCCTCACTATAATTTTTCTCTTAAAGGATAACTATGTTGAATGTTGAGGTGGCTTAGCTCAAATTTCTCAGGAAAATTTATTTTGAATCTTGTAGGAAAGCCAGAGCTCCTTGTAAATTAATGGAGTTGTACTAAATAATGTATAATGTGATTATAGCCTAGGTTGGACTTCACCTATGCAGAAAATGGGAGCCTTTTCTAATTGCTTTTTAACTTGGCTAAAAAGGTGGAAGGGGTCAAAACTGGAATGCCAAGTCACATTCTTGCCCCGGCCAGCTCAGAGAAGGGCAAACCCTTTAGGATCATTCCCTCTGGCTGGAGAAAAGCAGTAATCAGAGGGTTCCAGCCAGAGTTTTTACCAAGGCTGAGAAACCTATTAGTCTTGATTCAAATTCCCAGGGAAGCCTTCAATTTTGGTCTAATGTTGGACACATTTAATGTAATGTTCCTGCTGAGACAATAGAGGATAATCACCAAGAAAGAGAGGGAGAGAGGGAAGGAAAAGAGCAAATTATACTAATTAAAGAGGAGGGGGAAAAAGGAAAGAGAGAGAGAGGAAAGGAGGATAAGAGGAAGGAGGTTTGGGGGGAGTGGAAGAGTAGGAAGAGGAAAAAGAGAAGGAGAAAGCATCGTCTAAAAGAGATGTAAGAGAAGACCAAAAAGAGTCCAAAATAAAAGAATTAAAAAGGAAAGGGAAAGAGAGCTTAGAAGGGGTGGAAGAGGGATGGAAAAATGAGTTTCATAAAGGTAAAGAAATCTGTTCCCCTTGAAGCCACAGGAGTAAGAAATGGAAGGAATCCAGAATGGAGTGGAACAGGAATAGAAGAAAAGGTGAAAGAGAAGGGAGACAGAACTAAAGAGCTAGAACTAAAGAGCATAGAAGAGAGGAAAGAAAAGAAAGCAAAGCTGCAGGGAAGATATAGACCAAAAGGAAGAAAAAAAAAAAAACAACAAAATGAAATAAAAAACTGCAGGTTGGGGTTTGCAGGAAGAGCTCAAGGCCTCCTCCCAACTGCATGAGTACCACAATACTCCAGTGAGTTTTTATCCCCGGCATGAGTAATCTTGACCCCATTTTCTCCCTGTGCTCTCATTTTCCCTGCTATAAAGAATTCCGTAGGTGTACTATAAAATAAATGCTAAAACTTCCATAGGATACAAATGTGCTGTCTTTGATACTGTGAAGAGTGGTGGCTCATAAAATCCTAAGTTAAGAAAAGGTTTGTTTTGTTTGTTTGTTCTTATCAAATTATTGCTGGAAAGGAAAATGCTTACTTTAGAAAGCTCTTTCTCAAACTTCTGGGAAAGAGTGTGAGCTGTGGATTCCAAGCGCTCCACTCTGTCCACGGGAAAGGTGGTATCTGGCAGGAAAATGGAGCACTGGCAGGTCCCACGCTCATCCACGGAGCCGGTGAAATTGGGAAGTGGCTGTAAATAATAAGAAGTTGAACGTCAGTAATAGGCTGAAGACAGAGCTTTTTGGCAACTGGAAAGACAGAAATTGGTCTTTCAAAAGAATACTTAAAGGCAAGCAAATGGAGTCCGATACATAAATGAATAGAATCATAGAAACAAGCTAAAACTGTGATGTTTTCACAGGTGGTGACCACACATAGCATTCAGCCACCTTTCCACCTGCTGGACTAAACCACCAGGTCAGCAGCCTTTACCACAAGGAAGATTCTCCATTCTTGAGGAGTCCTGAAGGAAATTATTACTGTCTCTATGCAAGTTATATAGGAATAACATCTATTGGGTGTCAGGCAGGTGGGGGGGGGAGGGGATGGGTATATACATACTTAATAATTGCAATGTGCACCAACTGGGGGATGGACACGCTTGAAGCTCTGACTTGAGGGGGAAGGTGGGCAAGGGAAATATATGTAACCTTAACATTTGTACCCCCATAATATGCTGGAAAAAATTAAAAAGGAAAATAAAATAAATGTTATAGATCTATAATACATAAAAAAAGAAGCAATGAGAGTTCCAAGTTTGAATTTTAATTCTAGCTCTCACTAGATGCAAAACCTTCTTAAGTCTCTCCCACATCTGTAAGACAGAGATCAACTGCTTCACAGAGTTGTCCTCAGTAATGTGAGTCAAGTCCCCGGCACAGGGCAGGTGATCAGTAGGTGCCACTTTCTCTTTCTTTCTATCATTCATTTTATTTTCTTTACCTTCACCCCAACCCCAATCCTCTTCCTCCCAGTCGGAATGAGAAAACAGTCAAGGATGAGGCTACAGTGAAAACGTACAGTGCAAATTCACATGCTCTCTTCACATGGGAAATTGTATAATTAACATCCTTCAAAATGCAAACAAACCAGCCATTTGTTAAAACCTGAACAGTGTGTATGTTTGAACATTTTGTGCAAAATTTTTTAAATAAAATTTGCCAGCTTGCCACTTGCAGAAAAGTCATTTTAAAATATTTGATGTTTCTTTAAGATATTCAGGATCACACTTTGGTGCTGCTGCATATTTTTAAATGACAGGCTGGAAAGATCCTATTTTTCTTTTGTCCCCTTTGAACTTCCCCAAGGGGATCCCGGCACGATTAACATTTTTTTATTACTACTATCGCCTTTCAGAGTGACTCTTGGCAGCTGACTGGCTGTGCCTTTTAATGATCTCATCTGAAGACCAACCCAAAGCTTACCTGTGGAATATCAGCCTGAAGGGACTTTTTATGAAACTGCTAAGGAGAGAGCAATGGTTTTCAGAATTTGAAGAGACTCAGGCCATGCCTCTCAAAGTTCAGGTCAGTTGGCTGCAGCTGAGGTTGTGCGTTCTGTGCATTTAATGTCTACCAAGCTGCATGACTCTTGAACTTGCTGGGCCTAGACACTGCTATAATCAAGACCCATTTTATTAGTGATCTCTCAGCCAATCAAGGCTTCCACAACTAAGTTGGTTTTTTAACCTAAGCTTCTTTAAGATGAGCAGAAAGAAAAATATATATGTGTGCATCCAGAAGTCTCTATATGTATACAGTCAAAATTCCTGACATTGGTCTTAATTTTCTTTTCCAATCACATCCGCACACCTGCAAGAATTGGGGAGTACAGAAGGGAGACAAGCAGGTTTATGCTGAACATAGGGGTACGGGGTGTGGGATTGGATAGGGGAAGGGTCTTTGCCAGGGATGAACAAAGACTGGACAGATATACTAGGAGCCTGTTGGAGAGCCCAGCTTCCCCTGAAACCAGCTATATTTCTTTCTCTAAAGATAGAAAGCCTCCTGCCCAAGCATGCCAAGGCTTTTACGGGAAGGACCAACTTATCATGGACTTTTGAAGAAATAGTTTAGTATAATAACTGTCCAGAAAAAAAATCTTGCATTTCATTTTTGACAAGAGGAGGTTAATTAGCTGCACAAGACAGGGTTGGACCATTCTCAGAGTTCTCTAAAAAGCTCTGCCAACTCAAGAAAGAGTAGATAACATCAAGCAGCCTCTAGACAATCAACTAGGAACCACTGTCTAACAACTTTTAGTCTTGAAGTTCACCTGAAAGACAGGCAAATAATTATGAGCCCTACTGACAGCCATTCCATCCGTTTCTATTGAACATTCTGTGTCAACGCTGTGGACTCCCCGGCTTCCATCCTGCTTATCATCAGCCCGGCATGCTCAGCTGACATCAAAATGGTCCATAAGTTTGATCAGTGTCTCCCATTAGAGATATTTCTGCTCCTCGCATTCAAAGACAATGAAGCTAATGGTGATAAGTCTCTCTCTGCGGTGAATGCTCAAGCTCCACGTGAATATAACGTGGGGGACAGGACGCAGACTAGTGCATGTCCCCTGGCCTTTGGAAGGATATGTGATCCCACTTGTGGAGGGCAAATGGCACCCTGCAGGTCCCACCAGACACCCGGTATGGGCAGGTTCTCATGCAGCATATATTCAATTAACATTCGCTGATGTCTATAGTATGCCAGCCTCTGGCATTAGGGAGATGGGTTAAGACCCACTTGCTGCCCAGGACTCAGGCCCACCACCATTACGAAGACCCTACTGGTTTTTTCAACCAGCCCAGTAGCCTGATGACAAAAGCATGCGACTCGCTATGGTTTCGACTATGCCAGTTGCCAGGCGGAGCGGAGCTTTGAGCCTTTTCCTCATCTGGGAACTGAGAACCCTACAGCAGCCCCTCCTTTGGAGAGTGATATCTGAGGCATGGAGCATGTTCTGAGGGCTTACAGCAGAAGGAGCTGCTCACATTTGTGATTTAAGGTTACAATTGGCTCTAATTAGCAGCCAAGTCTAAGTGCCGGCAAAGATTCAAGGCATAAAATAATGGTACTCCACATTTTCAAAGTACGGAAAATGATACGTTTGGAACTTGCTCAATGACAGTTATAAAAGGGTTTTTCCACCACTTTCCAAAGAGCTCATCAAGCTGACAACCAGCCCTGGAAAATTAGGTTTATAGCAGAATTGACTCCTAGTCTGCTATTAAAAAAAGAAAAAGTTGGAGTTGTGATAACTGACTCACCAGAGGGAGATAAGTAAACTAGGAAGGAAATTAAAATCTAAGTACAATTTAACTACCATTTCTTATCTACTTTTAGATGTTTGTCTCTTTACCAGACAATAGGCATTTTGGATTTGTCTATTTCTTGACTGTTATATTAATTTATATTATTTCAGCTGATGATCTTACCCAAATGCTGGTTTCTGACTGTGATGAAGCTTCATAATAAATTATTATTGTTAACCTCACTCCAAAAAATAAAAATGCTAACCAATTCTGATCATCCTCAGAAATCATTTAGTATCATGGAATAATTATGCATCTGATTTCTGGCTACAAAGAATCCTTGTGCATATTCATGGTTCTCAAAACTTTCTCCTCTTAAAAATAAGCAATTTTCATCTCTACTCCCTGGAAATAAAGAAATCTGCATATAGAGAGATAGTGATGACAATGAATAGATTAATTTTGAGCTATATAACTTGCTAGCTTAGTGACTTTAACCCAATGAGTTTATCTTGCTAAGCCTTAGTTTTCACATCTCTAAAATGGGACCATTAATTTTCCCTATGTCTTAGGGTTAAATAATATATATTCTGTACTTAACTTAGTCCTGGCATTTATTAGACACACAGTAAATATCATTGCCCCTGTTTCTATCTAGGCCCTATCGAAAACATTTGTTAATCACCAAATTTTTATTGTATATATATATATATATTCTTGATGGTGAAAATGAAAACAAACCAAAGCCTTTTCTTTCCTTTTTCCCATTCACCCTTCTATTCAGACATGCTCAGGTAAGCAGCTACCTGACCTGTGAGTAAAGATTCTAGAAGTACGGGATTAAGATGTTAAGACTTCCCCATCCCAAGTCATGCCTTAGCAAGGATAGCCCAGGAGGTTTTGCAGAGCGGACTTCCGGCAGAAAGGCCCAGGGTTCGTGAAGTGCGTAACTGCTTCTTGCCGCCCAACCTCTCACTCTCTCCAAGCCTATTCCCACTGCTTTAAAGGCGATGGGAAGAGGACATCAGCCAAGGACTGGGCTCATTATGCCTTCTGTGTACTCAGCCTGGCTGGACTGGTCCCTTTGTAATGCATGACTTTTTGGTTTTGTTTGTTGTTGCTGTTGTTTAGAGCTGAAAATGGCCCTAACAATTCCCTATAAAGAAGATTGAAAAGAGTTAACACTCCCCTGGGGAAATGTTCACTTTCCTAAAGACCAATAAGTCCTCCCCTTATTTCTGACACCCATCTCCTTTACAAACTAGGCCAAGAGAAACTGTCAGGGCTCCAACTAGAGCATCACGGCTCTCTCTCACTCCCTTGAGGGCCACTGTTCAGCACCGCAGGGTCCCTGCTGGGCAGCAAATCAACTGGACAAACTTTCCTGGACCTGCTAGTAGTAGCAGGGCCCCTTCCCCAAGAGTTCCTATTCCAGGCTGCAGATTAGAATCACCTGGGAAGAGGTTTTTTAAAATATCTGATTTTTACGTAACGAACTGATAAATGCATGAGGTGATGGATACCCTGGTTACCCTGATTTGGTTATTGTTGCACATTATCTGCCTGTATCAAAACATCACATGCACCCCATAAATATATACAACTATTATATACCCATAATAATTTAAAATCTTTAAAAAGAATTAATCTGATTTTTAAACATCTATGCAAGATGGTTTTTTTTAAAGTACAGAACTCATAAATCTGTACTTTCAGAGTACCCCTCACCACCTATTCTAACATGCAGCCAGGTTTGAGAACTTCTTTAAGGCATAGATTCTTTCTCAAAAGCTCCCCAGCTGGAGAAATGAGAGGTTGTCTCCCTTGCTCACAATTTAATTATTTCACCTAGGTTTTAATTCATTTCCAGGGCACCTATATTTAACGAAAGAAGTCGTAAATCTTATAGCGTGCCCAGGTCTAGCCATCTGTGAAATTGTATTCAGGTCCCCAAAAAGCGAGAGGAAGGGAATGAACACAGCTCACTGGGACTCTGGGGTCTCCTCACCTGGGATGGGGACGATTCGCTGGCCAAGGACGTGGGGCTGGAGCTGTACTCAGAGTTCACGGAGGGGCTGTAGCCAGGGGTTGGGACCAAATCCTCCGAGTCCCCTGCAGCCTGGCCCAGGAAGAGCAGAAGGGCTAGAAGACAGTGGTGGCCCAGCCTCATCTTGTCCTCTGGGCGGGAGCCGCTGGCTCTGCAAGGAGCCCAGGGGCTTCTTATAGTGCCCGGCAGGGATTTCCCCACGGCCAGGGCGTGGGGAAAGAGGAAGTGGCCAGGGAACGTGTGACCCACCCAGGAGGGTCAGAGCACCCAGGAACCTGAGTCACTGCCCACGCCTTGTTCCTGAGCCCGGCTCTGTGAGCTGCCCCTGGCTCCAGATATGTCCTGCCAAATATTAACTCAAATGTGCTTTTGGAAGCCCAGTGACTGGTTTCCAACTTGGTACTTCCTTGAAAGAGGGGGGATCAAAATAGTCCTTGTGGATGAGACAGAGTTTGGAGGCGCCAGTGGGGAAAAGCAGCCTTCAGTCCTTAGCCTAGAATCTGCCTCTAGTTGTTCTCCCCCACATTGCTGAATGCTACTTTCCAGAGAAAGCTAGGAAACTCACAGTAGAGACCATGGGTGTCCCCTGGGAGTGTCTGCAGCTTCCCTCCCACTTGTGCCTTGCAGTGGCTGCTGCTAGACCAACAGCCCCACTGTGAAAGAGAGACCTGCAAAACCAGACGGTATTCTGCATTATCGAGCACTCGCCACGGTCTGCTTGTTGTAGGGGAGAGAAAGAACCCAGACAAACTGAGGGCCCTCAGATGACCTAGTGCCGGCTTTCCCGGGCCAGGGTGCTGCTGTAGACCCCAGGAGCAGTTTCTCTGTCCAGCAGACTCTGTCTGCCCTCCCTTGCTCCGGACTCTCATGTGAGCGGGCCAGGCACTCAGGATCTCAGGGTTTATTCTTCATAAAACTAAAACATAGGATGCAGCTCCCCCACCCAGCTCCCCGACCCTGGGCATCAGGATCCCTTCTCCCATCTCCAACGGTTCACACACCTTCATGACCTCCACTTTCCTCCACGTGGAGTGGAAAAAGTATTGGCCCAAAGAGTAAAACCCAGCTCTGTCACTCGAGTCCATGGCCTTCCACATGTCACCGAGCCCTGCTAGGGTTGTAACAATTCCTAAATGGTTAGAAGTAAAGGAAATATTATATGGGAATTTGCTTAGAAGCTTTGAAGAGCTATACAAATGTCAGCTTCTTCGTTTTTTGTTGAATTTCCTAAAGCCTGGATCAGTTTGTCAGATTGTCGGGTTCAAAACAGGGAAAGAAGTCCCACGTCTCCCACGCCATCCCCACCCCACCCCGGGAGCGCCACGCAAACTCTCAGAATAAACACGGTGCTGATGTGAGAAACAGAGTCTTAAACCCTTGGTGTGCTATTCAGGTCTACTCGGATACTCGTGGGGACACAGCCAGGCAGGGGTAGCAAAAATGCAAATGGAGGAATAGAGAGTGGAGAAAGGAGAACATAAGGAGGGGAAGGCAGGCAAGTCTGTGTCTCTTAGGTGCAGCCAAGGCACACTGGGGCTGCCCTGAACTGCCCCTGACTGCCCCCTGCCTAGACCAGTCTCCCCAGCTTTAGGGTCTACATTGCCTGGGCCACCCAGGCTGTCATTGCTGCCTTCCCCACCCTCCACATTGAAACTACCTGTTGAGCCACTCAAGTGTGTTTTCTCAGGCCAGTCATGCCCATTTCATGTGGATGTGGGGATTCGGGGCAGTTAGAGGAGAACCAGGAAGGACAGGAATATTTTCCCAGAAGCTTTCTGGAAACAACGGGCTCCACCTCCATTATCTGCTCCGAAGGCAATCTGTAGTCAAGACAGGTCTGCAACAGGCGATCCATGGCCAGCTGTTAGGTATGAGGTGTATTTTCAAGCCCCTACTCTCATTCAGCCCTATGTAGGGTTGCCAGATTTAGCGACACCCAGTTTCAACTTGCATTTCAGATAAAGAACCCAATATAATATTTTTTTAGTGTAAGTATGTCCCATGCAATAATTGGGACACACTTATACTAAAATAGTTCTATGTTGTTTTATTTAACATTCCAATTGAACTAGATGGCCTGTATTTTATCTGGAAACCCTATTATGGAAGCAGAATATGTGCTGTGAAGTTTATTGTTCCCAATGGGAAGCAATTTAGCCTTGGCCATTTTTGGCCAAGTGTTCTAGCCACTTAGATGTCTGGTTCAAGGCAGGGAACACATAAAGCATGTGCACTGGATCCATGATTCTGAGACTGAAATCTGTGAACATGGACATAAGAGGGAGAGGGTGTCTCTACCTCCCATCACAATTTCCCTTCCTCCTTCTGTTTCCCACCAAAGCAAAGGGCAAAATCTGTTCTCATTTGCTAGTAGCCTCTGCCTGTGGCTATAATGAACCTTCTTTGTCCCTTTTCTCAAGGAGCATGTTGGTGCCCTTGTCAGGAGGAAAAAAAAATCTCATTAACAATGGTAGCCTGCAGTCACAACTACCCTTAAAGGCTTCTATGGCCAATCCTTTAGAAGACCCCTTACCAGAAGGGTTGCATTCCTGCAAAAATGAGGCAGCAATTCTCCCAAGCACAAAGTGGCTTAGCCAGGAAAGAACTACCAGCTCCCACTGTGCTCGTAAGCTGATTTGTTCCTGTATGCCTCCAGAGTTTCCAGAATAAAACTGTAATCTATTTGGTATCCTCAAATTCACAAAGGCATTGGTGATGCCTTAGTAATGAGATTATTAGTAATAATAGTTTGATCAGTTTCTCTGCAAATACCTTTGTCCTGAGAATCAAGCAGCCTCCTGGTTATTTGACAGCCTCCAAGACAGGAGAAAATTATCAGAGCTGCAAAGCAAGCAGTGTATTATTTGTTAAAAAAAAAAAATGTGTTCAGACCCTGGGCTCCCTTTAGAGTAAAGGGGTCACTGAAACTCACTTGAGTAAGACAGCATTCCTCACTGACAGCTTGAAAGAAAGCTGCTATTTGCGCACTTCATTAGGGGAACTCCCCAAAGCTGTACTTCTTGAACAGTTGCAACACACAAGGAAGATATCCACAAAGATATAGCCTTAATTTAATCCTCCTGTCATTAAAAACCAATGTCAAACACACTGGTATTTTCAGAAGAGAATGTCTCTAGGGTCTCTGGTGTATACAAGGACAATGGAGGCTGTGTTTAGTCTACATAGAATCCACAAGAGAGGCTTTCTATGTCAATTGACTTCGTCCTCAACAACCCTCAAATCTCTATTAGCAATACCGGTAATCATGTGTAAAAGTGACAGTCCACTGACACCACCTGGAAAGTGGTCTTTCAGTTAACAATGTGCATTAGAGCCTACTGTGTACAAAATAGCAGGCCCTACGATGCGTTATAAAGAAAGAAAAAGGCAGAATTTTTGCTAATGGATATTAGCACTCCAGGAAGTGTACTAGGAATATAAACAATAAATTGAACACAAAACCAATTACATGAATACTGAGAGATGACTGGATAGACTATGAGGAGCCAGCCCAGGTGGGTTAAAGTGTGAGAATTCACCAGGCAGTGAGCTTCTTGAGGATAGACCATGGCTTCCTTGGTTGTGAATCTCCACCATCTAGCCCGGTGCTTGGCACATGGTGTCCAATAAACATTTGTACATCAAGCAATATATTTAGTAAATGAACAAAATCACACATGCATGCATGAAGGAAGGAATGGGTTGCTTTAATAAGAATTGTGAATGAAATTCTTAAATAACTATTGGAGAAAATACTTGTTTTTTAAATTAGTGTTGGAGAAAGGGAGTGAGTTCCAAGCAAGAGAAATTGCACAAACAAAACAACTCAGGCAACCTGAATTCTCTCCAGGGCCGTGATTACGCCCATGTCCCTGCAGTCTCACATAGCCCACCCTGGCAACTCATCCTTGGATTACAATTCCCAAGTTGTTCTTCAGCCTGACCCAAACCCCATCAACATCCTAATTCCCTAAGCATATCCTATATCAACATCCTAATTCCCTAAGCATATTCTATATCAGGAACTACCAAGATTTAGCCATCTCATCATGGTTTAGTAGATTCAAACCCCAAATTACAGAACTTTCAGCCAAATACTTATGTTTTTAATCTGCAGCAAAATCATCCATGTTGATAAAATTCAGAACCAAACTAGTATTATAAAAAGGGCAACTAGTGAGCAACTAAGGGCAAACTTCTGTGCAAATGTTGAAAGGCAAGAACAACAGGAGTGTTGAAAGGTAGCATATACTCATTTTTTTTTAGGAAAAAAAAATCTTTATACCCTTCACAGAGGAAGTTTGGACTAATGAGCCATAACAGTGATCAAAAATATATCCATCAGTCAAGAAACACCCGCCACCATTGCCAGGGGTAAATGGACTCAGGAGACATCAAACCTCAGGTTAATCTTTGGACTCCACTAGATAGAATCTGCCCAGAGACCTAGACCAGAGTCTGCCCTCTAAATTCCTCTTGTTGTTTCCTGACTACCGCATCGAGGCTTATCTTCACTTCACCCCACATCAACATCTGAGTTTTCCATATCTCTTGGCTACTGTAAATCACACAATTGCCCCTCAAAGGCCGGATAAGTCGGTTTCTCCAACCAGAAGTGAAGAGCTTCCTCTTCTTCCTCACCTGCCCCATTGTAGAAGCCTCTACTGGCCTCACACCATCCCCCCCCCCACCCAAGTTTTAGTATCCAGGTTCCCAGTGAGACCGGTCTTCTCCCTAGTTAGTTGCACATGTCCAGCCCCCTATACCTCTCACCATGAGAAAAAGGCAAACTCTTTCTGCATCTACGGGATGTTGTCACCTGAAATTCAATTCATTGTCACCTGCAACTACTCAGCATTTTCAGATTTAGCCATAACTTGTACTTTTCTATTTCCATTACTTCTCTGCTCTGATCTTCTCAAATCCTGGGTTACAGGGACTAGATGTTTGTGTCCCTCCCCACCAAAATTCAAGGTTGAGACCTTAATCCCCATGTGATAGTATTGGGAAATGGGGACTTTAGGAGGTGATTAGATCATGAGGTGACACCCTCATGAGGGAATTGATACCTTTATGAAAACAACACCAAAAAGCTTTTCTGCCCTCCTTCCTTCATGTGAGGAAAAGTCAGTCTGCAACATGGAAGATGTCCTTCACTAGAACCTGGACAGGTTAACACCCTGGTCTCAGACTGCCAGGCTCCAGAACTATCAGAAATAAATTTCTGTTGTTAATAAGCCACCCAATCTATCGTGCTTTGTTTTAACAGCCCAAACTAAGATACCCTTTAAATGCTAAGCCCAAGCTAGGTGTCAGAATTCTATACTTTAGAATTCTTGTACCTAGGGCCAAGTCATTTTAGTGAGAATGACAAAGAGTCCAAAATACTGAGCAAAACTATTGGATCTACCAGCTTCCTATCGTGGTGACTTTGGGCACAAAAGCACAACACGACCTGAACTTTACAAGATGGTAGCCACTAACCACATACAGCTATTGAACACTTGAAATAAGGCAAGTCTGAATGGAGATGTGTTTTAAATAAAAAATATATACTGGACTTCAAAGATTTCCTATAAAAGAAAAGAATGTAAAATAATCTCATCGATCTTTATATTAATCACATGTTGAAAGTAATGTTTTGAATATACTGAGTTAAATAAAAGATTTTATTAAAATTAATAATCACTTGCCTATTTTTATTTTTTTATGTGGCTCCTAGGCAAACTTTAATTACATTTCTGTCTTACATTCTGTTTCTATGGCACAGTGCTACGTAGAGCACACAGCATGATTAGGCTACGATGGAGAAACTTCTGGAGGTTACCAGAACATTGGAAGTTGTACCAAATGTCTCTTCCCACTCACACACAGGAGGTTAGCTAACCTGGTGGGTTGCTGTCACTGGATTTCAAACTTAACATTTCTTCACAAGTGTTAAATGTTACCAAAGTTCTGTCCAAAGAGCCTCAAGATGAAAACAGGCATCGTTTTTTTCTTTATCTTAAAAAGCTTATCCTAGGAGAGAACTGAAAAATATGTCAATGCTATTTGGGACACAGTGAAGGAATTATGTCAAAAATTACCTCTACAAAAGCAGCCACGTGGTGTTTGATTTGAGCCCACATTTTCAAAAATCAAGGGATTTCACAAAAATTTCTATGCTTGGGTTCCTTTGTTGGGGAAAGACAGATCGCACATGCCGGGCCTATTCCCTGTGATCTCAGTGAGCACGAGTGGGAGTAGCCGCCCCCTTAAGAGGCACAGAGTCCCCAGTTTGCTGCGTCCTCATCATCCCACACCTGACCTTTTTCCTTTGCATGCATGCCCTGCTAGCTTTTATAGGCTTTCAGGTATGCAATTACTGCTTTAAGATTTCAAAGTTGAAAAACCTGATTTTCAAAAGCAACGAAAATGTTCTTTAAAAAAAAAAAAAGAATGTAGCAATTTGGTTAGTGCATTTCCCCCTCCTTCATCAGAACAGCCGCATAATGTTAAAATGTATTACAGAAGACAACATGCTATATCACTAAACTTAGATTTATGAGTTCTGGGAAACAATCAGAACACAGTGAAATGAATTTTGAAACTGCTATTTAAATGGAACAAAATTTAATGAATCATTAAATGATGCAATGGCCAAACATGTGCAGGAAATTTATGCAAATAAATTTCACAAAACTACCAAATAACTTGACCTCGTCTCTGATCATACAAACATAATTGAAGTTGGCTATTGCTTTTCCAGCCTGGTCCTCCCTTAGCTCTCCTTACCTCACCCAGCTATGATTTATTGGCAGGACTTGGCCCCTGTGCGACAGAGAGAAAAATGGAAATGTGGGGCCTTTATTCAAAAATGACTAAGAATTTTAAGACAGTGATAGCAAAGCATTAAACTAAGTGTGAAGCCCTTCTAAACGTGAGGCCTCGATGACTCACAGGTGGCTCGTCCGTGAAGCAGCTACAGCAAGGGGCATCTAATCAATTCTGGGTAGCTAAGAAAGTCTTCCTGCAGGAGGAAGTATCCCAGAATGAGATCTGAAACATTGTTCTCTAATCTGTATCATCTAAAACTGGACTTTGCAGCAACAAGATGGAAGAAGTACTTTTTGAGTTGTCATCTGTGCCTACCCAGCAGCAATTGGCAATTAATTACTAGAACCTCAGGGACCCAGAAATCTTGGGATGACAGTGCCTGGGGCTTCTCTAATTTAATCTCACTTTTGAGGATTTTGCACTTCTCTTGCTATATATAATGATATTATACAGTTTCAAATTTTCTCATAGTATGTAAATCTTGCTAATGTGCTTAGAGTTGGAATGACTATTGCTTTGATGTTATTGTGAAAATTAATATTTAATGAAAAGTTTACAAGATTATTTTAAAATATACATTTGTAAAACATTAACCTGAATTTTTTAAGTTTATTGCTTAGGTACAAACCTCTTTTGGTAACCAGACCAACCATTAGTCTATTCTCTATCTTGACCCAGTGCCCTTGCTCACTCCCCACATCAAACACTTTAGTTATCCCATGGCTGTGCTGGGTTAAGTTTTGTTTTATAGGAGAGAGAAAAAGAGAGAGAGTGTGTGTATGTATGTGTGTGTGTGTGTGTGTGTGTGTGTGTGTGTGTATGTTTGTGAATGTTTGATTTTGTTTTGAGTCTTTAGTTCCCAATTCCTTCATAAAGTGGAAAAAAGCATAATAATAATGCTTGTTTGATAGAACTATTCATTCATTGATTCACAAATATTTAATGAGTGTGTCTTATAGGTGAGGCATTGTTCTAGGTGTCGGAGGATATAGCGATGGAAATAAAAAAAAAAAACCTACCCTCATGGATCTGACAGATGGATACAGACAATAGAAAATATAAATAAATAAAATATACAGTATGCAGGACGGTGTTAAATGCCAAGGAGAAAATAATCGAGTAGCAAAGGGAAACAGGGAAAGGTAGGGGGCAGGGGTTACATGTTGAAGTAGGGTGGTCAGGGAAGACATCTGTGGGCAGAAGACATTTGAGAAGCAGCTGCAAAGCAGATAAGGGAGAAAGACACGGGGCTCTCTGAAGGGAAGGCATCCCAGGGGCTCGCAAATGCAAGGCGCCAAGGCAGGTGTGCCACCTGGCATTGAATGACACCCCAAGGAGGCCAGTGTGGCTGCTATGGAATGAGGAGAAAGAGAGCAGTCTGAGGTCGGGGGAGTGCCACATTGCACAGGGCATTTAGGGTCACTAGAAGCATTTTGTTTTTTCCCCTGGGCAAGTGGGAGCTATTTGAATAGAGCAGCAACATGACCTGGTTTGCATTTTAACAGGATCACCCTGACGGCTCTGTTGAGATCAGACTGTACTGAGCCAGAGCAGAAATGGGAAACCAGAGTGGTGACTTCTGAGATAACCCAGGCAGGAGATGATGGGGGTGCAGACCAGGGTGACGGCCGTGGAAACAGTGGGACACTCAGATGAAACTTGATGTTAGAGAAGGAACCATTTGCTGTGAGCTGTGACAAAAAGGGAGAACCCAACGCTGACTCTGAGGTCTTTGCTCTTAGCAAATGGAAGGATGAGGTTGGCATTAACTGAAACAGAGAAGACCACAGAAGGAGCATGATCAGAAGGGAGGCCCAAGGGCTCAGGTTGGGAATATGAAGTTGGAGACAGGCTTAAGACAACCAAGCAGCAATGGTGTGTCGGTGGTTAAATCTGTGAGTCTGGAATTAAGAGGGGAGATCTAGGCTCATGATAAATATTCATAAATTGTTAGCTTATCAGTGATACAATAGCCAACGAAGTGAGTATAGATAGGAAAGAAGAGACATCTGAGGTCTGAGATCTGGGAGGCTCCAGGATTAAAAGTCAGGAAGATGCAGACCTAACAGCCAAGAGGCGGCAAGAACTGCCTGTGAGTTCAGTGGAAAGCTAGGCAAGTCCTTGAAGCCAAATGAAGAAAGAATTTCAAGGAGGAGAGAGCAATCGACTGTGTCAAATGGCTCAGATGGGTCAAGTGAGACGGGAAGACTGAGAATTGAGCACTGGATCTAGCAACATGTCGGTCATGGTGACCTTTTCTGTGAGTGGTGTCAACAGAGTGGGGACCTTGAAGCACAAGGGTGGGGGGTTACCAAAGAGTAAGGAGAAAGAGCTTAAAGACAGCAAGCGTAGAAAACCCTGAGAAGAGTTTTGTTTAAAAGAGCACTGAAGGAGGCCGGGCGCTGTGGCTCACGCCTGTAATCCTAGCTCTTGGGAGGCCGAGGCGGGCGGATTGCTCAAGGTCAGGAGTTCAAAACCAGCCTGAGCAAGAGCGAGACCCCGTCTCTACTACAAATAGAAAGAAGTTAATTGGCCAACTGATATATATATATATAAAATTAGCCGGGCATGGTGGCGCATGCCTGTAGTCCCAGCTACCCGGGAGGCTGAGGCAGAAGGATCACTCGAGCCCAGGAGTTTGAGGTTGCTGTGAGCTAGGCTGACGCCACGGCACTCACTCTAGCCTGGGCAACAAAGCGAGACTCTGTCTCAAAAAAAAAAAAAAAAAAAAAGAGCACTGAAGGTAAGGACCAAATGAGATTCTGTATGTGAAAGCACTTCAAAAATTGGAAAGCACTATGTAAATGCTGGGTATAATTGTGAGAACTGAGACCTGTTGTGTACTAAAAATACGGCTTTCGAAATGTCAAGCAGACACAAGAATTTCTGTGCCCAGTGGGAGCTATAGCATCTCCAGAAAACTGTGTTCTCAATGCACCCGTGGCTATTCCAAGCAAGCAGTAAATCCTCAGAAAGATAGAGTTCAAAGACTCCGACAGTGATAAGCAGTCTAATAAACTCCTCCTTTCTCCAACTTGGTTACACAATCGGCTCACAAAGTACTAGATAAGGAGACAAAGTTCTATACACAAAAGAAAGCTCCAATTACTCTTTAAGAAAGGGGTTCTTTGTTCTTCAAGATTGCAGAGCCTTCCTTGGGAAATTCTCAAGCTAGTCAGAACATCTTGTTTGATTACAATATCAAGATATCACAAAATGAAGGATTTCCAGTAAGAAAAGTGTCTTCTCCCGCTGCTACTAAGAATGAATACCCCTTATGGTATCATGGGATGTTGCAGTTATTCAAAATCAGCATCAATCCTGTTCTGTTCAGGATGTTGCACTGATATTTTATTTCTGGAAATATGGACACAGGTGCACGAGGCTCCTGCAAGGCAGAGTTCACAGGCTTAAAGTAGTGTGTTCCGTCCCAGGCTGCTCCATCCCTTGAGGAATCAGGCCCACAGACCCCTGCCAGGCTGGCCAGCTCAGAGCACGGAGCAGGACAGGGCTGTAGGGTCACACCTAGAGCAAAGCTGAGCCCGAGGTGGGAAGACAGTCACCTACACCTTCATATAGATCCATCTACCAATTCCTTCATTTAACAGACAGGCCAGACAATACACTCTAGGCCAGCACAGCCCAAAAGAAATATAGTGTGAGCCACAAATGCAAGTCTTATAGGTGATTTTAAATTTTGAATTTTCTAGTAGCCATATGAAAAAGAGTAAAATGAAACGAGGAAAATTAATATTAATACTATATTTTATTTCACACAATACATATATTCTAAAACATCGTTCCCATAAGTGGCCTATATAAAATAGTATGAATGAGAATGTAAAATTATTTTACCTGTTTTTTAACACAAAGTCTTTCAAGTCGGCTGTGTGTTTTATGCTCCTAGCACATCTCAATTCAGAGTAGCCACATTTCAAAGTGCTGTGGCCACCTGTGGCTCATGATGACCATACTGGGGACATTGCAGTTCCAGGCACAAGGAATCTACAGGAACAAATCGCGTGCCTTGCCTTTGAAAAATCTATAGACCAATAGGGTAAGGAGGACCCAGACAAGTAAACGGGCCATTAGAATCGTGTCAAATGGAATTAAAGGCAGCATGTTAGTGGCCTGCAAGGAAGTAGCATCTAACCAAATCTGCGGGTCGGAAAGGCTACCTCAGGGAGAGAGGTCTTAGCTGAGATTCAAAGGGATTGAGAGGCAGGAAAAGGGATGGGAAAGTGATGAGGACAGAGGAGCCATATCTGCAGAGTCTTGGGAATGAGAGACAATGTGGCATGTTCTGGGAGCTTCTATTCATCCTTTATTTCCAGGCCGTAGAGTTTGAAGAAGAGAGTAAAAGACAGCCCTCAAGGCAAAGAGCGTCCAGACAACCAAGGGCTTTGTGAGCTGTAGTGGGGAGGTCGTTTTCCTCCTCAGAGTAACAGGAGTCAAAAAATTCTGAGCAGGGTTCCCGGTTGCCCCGAGTTCTAGGCCCATCTACTCCAAGCCCCGCTGTGTAAGTGAGGAACGCAGAGCCTGCACAGGTGAGGTGAGCTGCCTCGAGTCTCCAGATGGCCGGCGGCAGCACTGAGACCACAACTCTGACTGCGACCCAGGTCACAAGTCCTTCACTGCGTGCTCAGCAGGACTCAGATGTGGCGGAGCAGCAGGGGAAACACCGTTGCTCCACACGGACGGGCAGAGGTAACAGAGCTGATGACACCAGGAGGTGAGGCAAAGAGGACCAGCAACTGACCCCGGGGGAAGGAAAGGGAACAATGTCATTGTCCTGGAGGGGAAGCAGGCAGCCAGCTCCAGTTCTGCTAACCTGCCTGAGCCCAGGCTGGGGGTGAAGGGAGAAGTCCCACCTCTCGTGAGAAGGGAAAGTGCAAAAGAGCAGGGCCATGGGCTCGGCACCTGCCGGCTGCAACCACAGGCCTCCCCGGGAAATGGGGAGGGGGCGACCTGCCGGCAGTCCAGCGTGGAGACAATACATCTGGAATGTACCCACGTTTGTTTTAATATAAAAATATCATTTAAAATAGACACAAGTGGAAGGCACACCACATTTGTCCCGTGGCTTCCCGTACGCCCTGGCACACTGGGGGTAAAAACAGAGCACCCCAGTCCGAGGTGCTCAGCTCAGCCACCCTGTGAGGTGGGGAGAGAGGCTTGACCTATTTCTCAAGGTCACGGAGGTTACATGATTTCTCTAATGATACCAGGACATTGTGGAGAAGCCAAGTTTAGGGCCCACATCTGGCTTCTGGTCCACCAGGGTGTGATGACCCGGCAGGAAGCCACGGGAATCTCTGTTCGGCTCACCCAATTCTGCCACCACGACGGCTCACTATCTCTGGGCGTGCCTGTGTTCGTGACTCCAGGGCTACCCCTCCAAAGGCAGACGTTACCAGGGAGGGTCCAGCCTTGAAATAGCCTCCACGAATGAAGATTAAATAAAATCAGGAAAGGGACTCAGAAAAGGTTGATGACCGGGGCCCAGCAGGAGAGCCTGGAGTGCACAGAGGGCTTCTGAGGGGCAGAAGGGGCATAAAAGCCAGCTTTGCCCTCTTCACGGAGCTTCCTGAGGCCACAGAGCAAGCATTTACTGAGCGCCTGATGTATACCAGGCACCGTGCCACGCCCTGTGGGATACACAAAAAAGTACAAGGAATGTCTCTGTTTTCTCTGTGCTTAAAATCTATGACAGTTGGGGTGTGTATCAGCTTTCCATTGCTGCTGTAACAAATGGCCACAAAACCAGTGATTTTAAACAATGCAAATTTATTCTACAGTTCTGTAGGTCAGAAGCCTGACACAGCCTCAGTGGGTTACAGTCAGGGTGTTGTTCCGGCTGCGATCCCTTCTGGAGTCCCTAAGGGAGGATCTGCTCAATGCATTTCCCAGCTTCTGAGACTGCGCGTCCCCGGGCTCACGTTCCTCCCTCCCTCCGTCTGCACGGCCAGTGCGGCTGCCGGAGAGTGTCTCACATCACGCACGCTGGCCTGACTCTCCGGCCCCCTTCCTCTGCTTTTAAGGACCGTTGTGATTATATTGGGTGCACGTGGATAATCCAGGGTCGTCTCCTTATTGCCAGGTCAGCTGATTAGCAGCCTTGATTCCATCTGCAACCGGATTCCTTTTTGCCGAGTAACGTAACGTAGTCACGGGTTGCAGGGATTAGGACGTGGACATTCTTGGGAGAGGGGACAGGGGTGGCACTACTCTGTCCACCACAGGAAGGGCAAACATTCAGATACAAAAGTAACCCAGGCACAGGGTGAGGGCCGTGTGGACCCTCAGCGCAGTGGGGCTCGGGACGGGGGAGATCGCGTCCTGCCAGTGTCATCAGCAAAGGCTCCTCAGCACAGCGGGCTGGTGGCGTCAGGGAATACAGGCACCCTCTGGGAGAGGAGGGGCTTAGTCTCTGCGATGCCTCCTGTCGCCCAGTGCTGGGCATTGTGCCCCACAGAAGCAGCACCAGCAACCTTGGCGGGAGGGGAAAAGGCAGAGTCGTGACTGGGGGCGTCTGGGAAACAGGGGGCTCCCTCCTGAGAAGAGTCACTGTGGGGGGGGGGCGTGGAGGGCTCTGGATGGAAGTGAGGCTCTGTAACCAGGGCACTGGGCAGAATTGAAGGTTGACCCCCAAAAGGCATCAGACTATGATGCAGGGGATATTGGAATGGAGAGTGATGAGGCAGGACAGAACTCCCCAGGGACAGGAGGGTGGCGGCAGGGGTCTGGGAAAGGGGCAGGCACACAGAGGTCCATGGCAGCATGAAGAGGACTGGGAACAGGTGGGTTGTGGAGAGCCAGACAGTGGCACAGTGATGACATGAGGGGAAGGGGACAATCTAGGAGCAGGAGCCTGAGGCATCAGCCAGAACCCCATGAGGAAGGGCCCGGCTGGGCCCGGGGTAGTGTCGGGTGGTTGGGGGTATGGGAGGAACTAACACCTGTGATCAAAGGTAACACCTCAAAGGACCTGGCATCTAGGACCAACCTCAGCAACACCCTATTTAGGGTCTGGAGGAGGAAAACAGGCACAATAAACCCCGAGGGTGGCCCCACTGGAGCAGAGCTGCTCGTATGGGGCGGGTACAATGCGGGAAATCGTTATCAACCACGAGGCTTATCAGCAACTCATCTATGGAGACCCAACAGCTCACAGAGAACAAGGAGTGCTCTGAGAGGTACAAACAAGTGATTCAGGGTAACGAACATCATAGCTGGAGCTCTGCCAGGGAGGGAAGCGATGACGCGAGCACCTCCAGCACTGTTTCTCCACGGGGCAAATCGGGAGCACAGCTCTCACTCCGAGGGGCTTCCTGAGCGTGCAAACAGGGGGACTGAAGCCAGCTGGTTTTGAGACCTGTTGCGACTCCTCTGCAGGCCTGAGCCTGCTGGCCTGGGGCAGGGCCCCTTCCCAGTTTCCCCATAGAGCCTCAGGTGGCTGTTCTGTAACATCTCTTGGGCAACTGTGTGTGTCCACAGTCTCTGGCACAATGTCCCGTGTGCAACAGAACAGCCACCCTTTGCTGTTTGCAAGACAGATGCAAGGAGGGGACAGAGCCACTCAGAGCATTTCCCAACATGATAGTTCTCCATGTAGAACTACGTTGCGATGAAAGAAAACAGAATGTATTGTCCCGTTATATAAAATTCAACAAAAAAAAAAAGGGCAAAACTAATGTCTGATGCCAGGAGTCAGGATAGAGGTGACGCTTGGGGCAGGGGACAGGGACAGAAGCAGCATCCCAAGGGAGGCTTGTTGGGAGTGGTGATCTTCTGCTTCTCAGTCTGGGGCTGGTCACACGGCGAGGCTCAGAATGAATTGGGTGAAAATTCATCACGCTGCACTCAGGGTCTGTGCATTTTTCTGCACGTGTATTATGCTCCTGTTAAAAAGTTTATGTTTTAAAATGCTGTTGAGGGAGAGGCCCTGTGTGTCTGAGTGGGAGGTCAGGCAGGAGAGCTGGGAGAGGAGGACAGGAAGTGATGCCAAAAGACAAGAGGAGAAGCACAAGCTTGGGCCACCCTGCAAGGACCACATCTAGCTCCTCTCCAATGGAGGGAATCCGGCTGACAGAAGAAATCACCACGAGGCCCGGCTCACTACACATGGTCAACCTGTGTGGCACCCCTCAGAGCTCACTGCTTGTCATGTGAAGAAGGCACTACAGACCCCACAGTCAGCGGGATGCTCAGTCTCTGTGACCATCAACTTCATATGTCCACTTGGCCAGACAATGGTGCCCATTCATTTGGTCAGACACAAAGCTAAGTGTTGCCATGCAGGTATTTTTTAGATGTCATTAACATTTACAATCAGTTGATTTTAAGGAAAGCAGATTACCCTGTATAAGATGGGTGGGCCACATCCAATCAGTTGAAGGCCTTAAGAGCAAAGACTGAGGTTCCCCCACTCCCCCAAAAAAGGAATTCTGCCTCCAGGCAGCAATATAGAAATTCTGCCTGAGTTTTCAACCTTCCGACTCAAGACTGAAATATTAGCTCTTAGTAGAATTTCCAGCCTGCCTACAGATTTTGGACTTGCCAGCCTCCACAGTTATGTAAACCAATTCCATACACACACACACACTATTTGGTTATGTTTCTCTGGAGAACCTTAATACAATCTCTGATAGTTTCTTCTTCTGGAAGCCCAGGAGCCCAGAGCATCTTTCTCAGGCCTCTCCTGAAAGCAAGCAAGGTAGGGCAGCACTTCAGTTTTGGGGGCTGTGGTCTCAAGTCAGGGGCTCTTGTTTAAGGGAAAATAAATCCCCAGCCAATCCAGGGACCTAAGTGCTGGCTTTGTCCTCTTCATTGTCATCTCTGCTAATGTCACCAGCACATTCTAGCAAGCACCAGTCTGAAAAAGAGGAAGTACTAGGAGAAGGAAATATTGAGAGAAACACACACATTTCCAGTTTCTCCTGCTAGAGTTACCTACCTGACTTTTTCAGAGTCCCCAGGAACTCCAAATAAACAGCCACATTCCTGACAGGGTATCCAAACCCACCTAAACTCTGACCCAGTTAGGTGCAGCAGAGGCAGTGGATGAAACAAACACGCATGTTTGCGGGTGCTTTAATCTTCTCCAAACACCGAAATATTGTTGAGATGTTTTATCTCCCATTGCACACGGAGGAGATTAAAAGCCATGATAAATGGTGTGCTCTCTGGGAGGGAATGCCATATATAGGGCAATACATAATTTCCTGCTTCTGGTACCGTTCAGGATAATTGTCCTGGTAACGTGAAAACAGGAGGGATATTAATTTAAGATTAAAGCACAATTATAAGCTCTGTCATACTGTTAATTTCTTTTAAATGTTCCTCTGAATAATTCTACCTTTGCAAGATGGAATAAGCATACAATTAAGAACTGCATTAAATAAATGAATAACTAATTAATGAATAAAAAGAACTCTGAAAATAAAATGGGCCGTGCAAATTCCAAACTATAATTTTAACAACAGGCCAGATGTTAATCCTTTAGATCTTTGAAAGAATAGCATTTGGGTGGAGCGAGGTGGCACCACTCTCTAGATTTAGGTCTGGAATAGCTGTGGTTTTTGTTCACACTCCGCCCAGTACAGCACCACAGGCAACTGGACTGCTACAGAGCTGGGCATAATGGACCAACCTCAACACCATTCTACCTCTCCTCACCTTTAACACCCATGCCACCCCCATCATGCTTGAAATGCTACACTTTCCTTTGTCCTCCAGCCAGAAATTCTACCAGGGTGATTCTATTATTGATTAGGAATTCTGTTAAAAAATGCAAACGTTCATGTAAGGGAGTTAAAGGTTGATCGTTCATTAGCACCTTGATCATGAATTCCTTTCATCAGATTGCTTTCCCCCTAACACCTCACGGAGGTCAGCCTCTTTGAGGGAGTGGGATGGGGGATAGAGCGGTGGTCATTTTGCAGCCAAAGGTAATAGTAGGCTGAGAATGATAGGACTGCCTGGGTATGGCCCAGAGCAGGAACGTTCTGAGAGCCCAGAGAACATGAGAGCATAAGACATCACAATAAGCTCCAAGTATCTATCCACAAGGAAACTAAGACTTGCAGGACAAGCCACATGCATGAGGAAGGGAGGGAAACCATTTAAGAATGCCTTCTATGTGCCAAATGAAAGTCAGTATGACTACATGCATTTTACCAATTGAGGAAACAGAGACTCTTAAGAAGTTATTATAATAATAACTCAAGATCACACAGGAATGTAGTAAATGGGAGAGAAGAAATTAAAACTTTGTCCATCTGACACCCCCACACACACACACAAATCCATTCTCTTTCAACCATACCACCCTTCCTCACACCAACCTTGTGAGTTAGATACAATTGTTCTCATTTTTAAGATGAGCAAATCAAGGCTTTCGGAGATTCAAGAAGAGGCTGTATCCAGGCATAAAAACATCAGGCATGTCCAGTAACTGCAAATACTCTTGTACTGAGCGTTGGCATAGCAGGAAGTGGGGCTGCAGTGTTGTAGGTGAGACTGTGGGAACCAGGAGAAACCTCTAACATTGACCACAAACATATGAGTCAACCCTCAAATCCTCACTTTCAGACTGCCACGGGGTGTTCTGACCTTGAACTAGGTCAAGTTGCCTAACCTGGGAAAGAGGCCAAGCTACAACTGAAAGCATTGTTTTCACTTCAAACCAGCTACCAGCACTGATAAGAGCTGTAATTAACAGGTCTGTTATCAGGGGCCAATTACCAACATAAAACCCTGCAGTTATTAAAATTATCACCTGAGGCTGGAAAGGGTTGTGAGATAACCCACTTTACCAGGTGCCAGGGAAAGAAGGAGCACACTGGGCTTGGGGAAAGGCCTGGAACTCCACCCAAGGAGCAGTCTCATAAGGCCAGCAGCAGGCATCACAGAATCCAGTGCTGCCTGGGACACTCAGCTTCCCACATGAATCCTCAACCCCCAGGCTGAGAGCCCACCTGGCTGAGCCTTCTCAGCCCGCCACCACCAGCCCCACGGGGGCCTCAGAGCCATCCTGCCACCTGCTCTGATCCAGCTTCTTCTCCCAGTTCTAGCTCTTTCCTGCCTCTCATTGCTTCTTTGCCATCCTCCTCCCTTGGAGACCTCACACCCCAAGCTCCCCAGACTAGCTGGGACTAGGAGAGGAGTCTCAGCAAGATCCCTCTTTCCTCATCAACCCCTACTCCCCTACCCTACTTCCACCTCCCCAGTCTCTAACCTGATAAACTCACTCAGTCCCTGCTACACCTCTCTCTCAGCACTAGTCGTGCTCTGCAGAGGGTTGCGGCAATGCCTATGCCCCTCCATTTATTATGTTCACCCTGTTCTGGGCACAGTATCTGTTCTTGCTGATAATCTCCTAGATCATCTCTGCAACTGAAAAGTGGGACGGGATGGAGGGGTTGAGCTGGCCCTTAGGAGTGTCTCAGCTGGAAAGGAGGCCAGGCCCTTTCTGAATAATCTGCCACTATCAGCAATGTAAAATATTGCCCAGGAACAGAGAAAGGAGGATATAGAGTTTCAGCAAAATTTATCAAAACCAACAGGAAGTTAAGGCACTGAAAGTTTCCTGAAGAGGGGTGAGAGGGGCCAATCTAGAAGGCAAAAATGGCCACAGTACAAGTTCAACAGGCCTCAGCCACATGAGCCTATGGGCCCCTCCTCCCTGGGGAGCTTCTCCCTAGACTTTGCCACATTCCACACACTCAGAATCTTCATGATCCGGCTACCTTCCCTCCATCCATCAAAATCAACTCCAAAGAAAGAATGTAGAGCTGGTTTCACTAACGTCTTAAAGGATGGATGAGGCTCAGTAATGTCCTACCATGCTTTTCCCTGTGGAAAATGCAATGTTTTGAGAGAATGAAATGTGCTTTGCAAGAATGAAATGTTAAGACAAAGGAATTGATCTCTGCCTGTGGAATTTGTAACGTCAACCCACCAGTGGGTGGGAGCAAGACATTTTTGTTGCATTTGAGAGAACATCTGGACAGGCATGAAAAAGGGTGGCCAAATACAGATGACCTGGATTTGTAGTCAGGAAAACAATTAAATTATCTTACATGTTTGGTTTCTTATCAGCTTCCACTTACGAAGAAAAAAAAAAAAGATTCCTTGCTTTTGACAAGCAGGGAAGAGCAGTTAAAACCATCAGTTTAGATATTTCTAAAATAAGATCTTTTAGTATCTAAATGTAAATAAATCTATGATTCCAAAGCTTGGATCTCACCCATCCCTGTCATGTACAAACCCCTCCACAAGCCTGGCCAAAATGTCAAGGTTCTTAAGACACATCCCAGAAAAACTAAGTTAGGTTTTCACACTCGCTCCCTGACCTATCCCACCCACCTCTGGGGCCAGCCTTCCAGAAGCCAAAATATTCACTGATATCTACTGGCTCAGGCCCAACCCCTAGAGTCATCTTTGACTCTTTTCTTTCCCTGGTTCCCACATTCAGTCCATTAATGAATCCCGCTAGTACTACCTCCAAAACACACCTGAACCTGACCAATTCCCACCACCACCTCCCTTGCAACCTGCCAGGGGCAAGACATCAGCACCTCTGGCCTGGATCACAAACAGCTTCCTCATTGCCTCCCCTGCTTCTGCTCTCTCCACATTCCCATCTGTTCTCCCTCAACAGTCAGAATGATCTTTTTAAAATGTGAACTGAATTGCATCTTTCCTGTGCTTAAATCCATTGCTCTTACCCCAACTCTTACCCAAGCGATGAGACTGTACATTGCCCAGCTCTTGCTTGTTTCTCCTCCTTCACCCCCCACGCACACTCCAGTTCACTCCCTTCATCCTACTTACTGCTAGCTACCTGAACTGATCTTTTCCATTCATTTATTCAGAAAATACTTAGTACACACCACATATCTAGCAATCAGAGCCTATTCTAGGTGCTGGGAATATAGCAATGAACAAAACAGATTAAAAAACAAAAACAAAAAAAAAAAACCTTCCCTGTAGAGCTTACATTCTAGTGTAGACAAACAGGGGGATTTGTTTACTTATTTATTGACTGTCCTTCCTGCTAGAATATAAGCTCCTTGGGAACAAGGACCTTGACTGTCTTGATCACAGCTGTATACTCTGTACTTAGAACTATCACTAATTATAGATGCAAAAAAATATTTATTAAGTGAATAAATGAAAGAACATTTCTTCATTCAAGATTAGCTTTGTCTTCTATTCAGAATAGATATTTGATTACACTTTGCTCTGACCATCCAAGAAGGAACCATGAGAAGACTCTCCTCACCTGGTCCCCATCCCACACTAGGACATCCTGGGGCACAGGTGCCCCACCCATGAGCTCACTTCTGAGCTTGGATAATTGGCCTGGCCAAGAAGAAAAGTTGACTCTTCCAAGCCAGGTGTCCTGGTCTGTCCCTCTCCCTTCTAGGAAGGCAGGTGGAAACTCCCATCTTGGGGTCTCTGGTTGCTCAGGCTTCAATCATGATGTCCTGTCCTATCCTCACCAACTCTCGAAACAAGAAACCTCCAAGGGTGGACTGCCTGCTCTGGCCTGGGCGGCATCTGCTCTCTCCCTTGGGTGTGTTCAACCAGCACCCACAGTTCATAAAAAGCCGTCTTCCCATTTGAAGTGAGCCAAGTAAATTGATTGCTGCTTCCAACATCACGGCCCCACTGGCGCCAGCATCCTGCAGCCATTTCACACTGGAGAATGGGAGGCACCCCACCCAGGCTCCAATTAATGAGTGAAGATCTCTATTTCACAGAACGGGTTAAAGAAACTAACTTTAGAAATAATGCTTAGCACCTTCCTCTGCCAGGGCTTAAAACACTTCATAGGCAGCGTAAATTAATCTTCACCAAGTCCCCAAGAGGAAAAAAGAAGATTTTATTATCCTCTTTTAGCTGCAGAGAAAATATGGAAAATCAGCATTTTCCTCCACGGGGTGGATCTGGCCCCAAACTAGGGGGCTGCTACCTCCACAAGCCAAACGCGGCTCATCCGACCACACTACCCTGCCCTGGGAAGCTGCAGAACAGGAAGGGACACAAAGCAGAAATCTAAAGACTCCTCCAGCTGTGACGGGACATGGTGTCAAAGAAATCTCATGTCCTGCAGCTCTTGTCACTCTACCTTCTCACTCTGTCCTCGGGAAGCACCAGTGTGCTTGCTTTGAGACATAACAAGCTTTCGTACTGAAAGATTCCTTTTTATCTCCCTGGGAAGTTGGGATACCTGGAGACTGTGTTTTGAAATACATATATTGACAACCAATTACACAGCTCTGCTTCTGTGGCGTAGCTCCTTTTTTGGATCAGTCTCCAGTCCCGGCTATGATCTACTCATGCCTTCTTCATTTTCACTGGGAAGTCTCTCTCCCTCTCGGGGCTTCTCTGCAGCTTGCTGCCCCCAGGGAGAAATGACTCTGAGCGTGACAGGAAGCAGAAGGAGAGAGAGAGAGCATCCGACTTAAGCCTGGCTGCCGCGGAGAGCTCCGCAGCTGGAAGGTGGGGTGGACAGGCACCCCCAGAGAGTGACAATGCTAGGAAAGATGATCTCTGGAGACACCTGTTCCACCATCTGTATCTCCTCTATCTATGTCAAGATGCTTCTCGAATATCCCTCAGGGGGTATCCCAGCATACCTTCCAGGGCGCCATATTCTAGTTGTGACAGGTCAAATAACTCATCTGAGTGTGGTCACAGGCATCAGTGGCTTAATTTGATGGTCCAACAAGGGACAACTTAATCTGGGCCTTCTGGAAACACAATATCTTAACCTAGAGATTCTTGAAATGGAATTTATAAGCTCCCCAAAGGTACAGGCAAAATTTTGTTCTGGAGAAAATGTTCCCCAGTTTCATCTGATTCTCGTAAGGTGCTATCCCTCAAAAATGGTAAGAATTATGTATCCAAAAGAGTGACTCCAAAGAGAAATTTTCAAACATTTTGACCAGAAAATTGAGTGAGAGGTGAGGGACATGCAGATCCTTTTGCTATTTCTTAGTAATAACAGCCCGGCATGCATTGGGGGGCTTCCCAGGTGCCAGGAATTGTTCTAAGCACTCTCTATTTATACTGTAAACTTACTTAATCCTCATCATAGCCCTACAAAGAGCTGCTATTACTAGGCCCATTTTACAGATGATGAAACTGAGCCACTAAAAGTCACAGAAAGTGGGAAGCAAGACTGTGAAACCAGGCAGCCTGGCTACAGGGTCTGTGTGCTCAATCACTGCCACAGACAGACAGAACTGTGGGCTCCTCCTGGTGGCTTCTCCTCACGTTGAACCATTTGCCTCCGGCTGCAAAACTGAACTCGACACAGTCGCTGTGCCAGGAGAGACAATGATTTTGGCAAGTCTTCTCCCAGAAACTATACACTCGAGATGATCTATTATAAGCAAGTGCTTTGTAAGCTGCACAGTGCTGTTCAAATGTGAATTAGGGTAACAACGATGGCCTACGTTTTGCCTGATCAAGTATAATTTTAAAAAATCATCCCAAGTGCTACAGGATATCTCCACTTCAACTAATCTGCTTTCTGCTTTATTTGCTGCTGACCACGTTTTACACTTTCCAGCCACTCCTCACAAAGTTAATTTAAATGCATTAAATCTGATACTCTTGTTTAGAAGTACTGGATACATAAAACTCCCACAACTAGAACATCTGGCCTCTCAGCAGCACAGATGTGTGTACCACATATTTAATGGGTTTTGGGTTTTTTCCAGTGCTCTGCACCCAGTGGGTGCTCAAATATTTTATCAGTGCCAACGGTGACATTATCAGAAGTTGCATTTTCCCTAATGCTGTTTTGCTTAGTTTCAAATTTCAAAATTTCTAATATAATCCAACAGGATAGGATTCAACAACAGTTATTCAAATAAAAATCCTATTCATCTGAGTGGAATCTTTTTGCTCAAGATCTCAAAACTTCACAGACATAAAAAATACATCTTCAATCCAACTCAATTTCTTATTTTCCGGGGTTAAAAACAAAAACATATAACAAAAATCGGGCTGCCAAAAGATCAGAACACAGTTGAATGAGTCTTGCTTCTCACTTCAGTGTTGAAATCTATTTTTGGATGGCTTTCAGCAGACTTCTTAGTCATTTGTTCATTCATTCATTCAACACACATTTACTGAGCACTCCCTCTGTGCCAGGCACCGTTCTAGATTCTTGTTGGGCTGCATTCATAAAAAAAGCAGGCAGATTCCAGCCCTTGCAAAGCTTATATACTAATGAGAGTGTCAGGCAATAAACAAAAAAGCATAAATAAGTGAAATAGACAACACGTTAAAAAGTAATAAGTGCTCTGGGAAAAGCAGAGCAGGATAAAGGGTCGCCATAACTGGCAGGTGGGTGGGAGGTTACGGTTTTAAATTGGGTGGTCAGAGTGGACTTCCTCAGGAAGGTGGGAACGAGCAGCAGAGTGGAGCTGGTAGGGGAGTGAGCCGCGTGGACATCTGAGAGGAAAACGAAGTGGGCAGAGCGCTAAGGTTAGCGTGCTGCTACCTTCAAGAAACAGCAAGGCAGATGGGCCAGGGATGTGGTGCTCAGGGATGAGGTCAGAGGGCGGGGGTGTCGGGGAGAGAAACTGATCCCCGTAAGGCTTTGTCGCCATGGTAAAGGCTTTTGCTTTCCTCTGCGTGACAGGAGAAAACACTGCCAGGTTAGAATAGAGAAGAGGCAGGATCTGGCTTTTAAGAGCATCCCCCTCCAGCTGCTGTGTTAAGGCCAGACTGGATGTGCATGTGATCGGGTGGGGGGTGGCGGGGTACACTCGGGAAATAAAGCAGGAAGACCAATTAGGATGCTACTGAACTCACCCAGGCAGAGAGAGAGGAGTGTCTGAAGTAGGGAAGGTAGCCCTGGAGATGGTGCGAAGTGGCCAGATTCTGGAGATATTTTGACAATAGAGCCTGTGCGGTGCTCCATGGATTAGATGTGGGACCCAAAACAAACAAAAGAACCCAGGATGACACTGAGGTTTTTGGCCCCTGAGCATTTTACTATCAAAGGCAACCAGTTCCTCAATTCTGTCAATGAAGAAGCAAAGAAAGCAGCAGTGGGCAGGGATGGACGTGGCGTGTAACGGCAGATATGGGCTGTCAATGACCAAGGGATAGCAGCCAAGGACACCCTTTTCTGCCCACAGCCCCACCCCAGAGAAGACACTGTGGACCTTAATTCTCTCTGCCCCTCCTGCCTTTCCCACAGACCCTAGACTTAAAGGACGTCACGCATACCTGGATTCAGTATTTCTTTTCTTTCATGGTGGCATGTCCTAATTTTTATCCTTTGAGCTTCCAGGAGAGCTTGGAGTCCTGATCTCGTGGGAGTAATGAACAAACTTACCACTCACAATGACTCTATTTCCCCCTCCCACTTGCAGCTCTAGAGACGGAATGGGTTAAGCACAAATTTTATGGATTAAGGGAACATCGTGGATTTTTCCCAACATATCTGTAAAACCAGTTTAGAAGGTGACATATTAGTCACAATATAACCCCGGCCCAGAAGTTCATATTTGTTCTTTTTACAAAAGGCACCTCATTAAATCACTGTCTAGTCTGTAACTGGCTTTATTGGGACATAAATTCATTTCACTAAACCAATAAATGTTAATTCTTCACCCTGGAGATTCTAGTCGGTCTGGTTTTATCCTGCTCAAGCTCCTGAGGCTGCCATCAATTACTCATGTTTGGGTTTATATGTCATTATGGAATCACTTTAGCTAGAACTAACGGGAAGTGAAAGGACAATAAAGCTAAGCCTCATTCCAAAGAGAATATACAGAAGAGGGCATTCACCTGAACCCCATTATTCTTTTCTATAAATTAAAATATCCTGGCATTCCGCAGCAGCAATCCATTATATTTAGATTCTCTGCAAAAGCCAGGGCAGGCAAGTGGCGGATACTAATGAAGGCGGCTGGAAGGTCTGGGGAGGCGGACAAGCGCGGACTCAGAAGGTTTAGGTTTGAGACTTGCTTTGCAATAACTAAGTGTGACTTTGAGCCAATTGCTTAATGTCACAGAAACTCAGTCTCATCTGCAAATGGAGCAGCATAATACCACTTCCTCAAGCTAGGGATAGCTGGGGAGTTGGGGTGCAAAAGGGAGCCCTTGGGCTCAGAGGAGGGGTCTCTTCTCTCTCTCTCTCTCTCTCTCCACTAACCTGTCTGCTGGGACAAATTGTCCCACCAGCCTTCCACTGTGGTCTTAAACAAGTGATTTAACCTCTTTGAGCTTCAATTTCCCCATTTGAAAAATGGGGCTGATCGTATCTAGCCTCCATTGTATCCTGGAAAGGGTACCGATCATCTCTGTAAAGCTCCCAGCATCTGACCGGAAACGGGGGTCAAGTTTAGAGGGATGCAATGCCACTGACACGGGACTCCATTTTTAAAAACAAAGGCGTTATCTCTCCAACCAAATGTTCTTTCCTATGATGGAAGGTTTCTCTTTAAAGCCGTCAGCTCTTTTTTTTTCCCCTCAGATAGAAAATGGCTTCCTCTCTCAGAACCATATATAACTTCAGAGGCAAGGGGGAAAAAAGCAGAGTTGGCAAAAAGTAGAGGTGAATTGAATGCCTGTACATCCCATTCAGGATAAACTGCCCTTGGTGTAAAACAGTCAGTAACATTTTACAAGGAAAAAGTGCGGATAAATGACTGCAGTCCCAGGACGGTGCTCCCGATGGCTTTTTATAAACCATGCACGCTGCCCGGACGCCACCGTGCCTGCTTCTCCCGCTCCGGGGAGAGTACGTGAGCAGGGCTTCAAGCCAGCCGTGCCCTCGGCGCCAGCGGCCCCGGCCAGACCTCGCTCCATCTGCAGGCCAGAGAGCCCCGTCCTAGCGCCAGTCCTAGAGCTAGGCTCACCCGGAGTGCCGCAGAGAACCTTCGTGCCAGCCCCCACGCGGGGCACCTAACAACGCAGGGGCCGGCATGGGCTCAGCGTCCCACTGAGAAGCCAGTTCTGCCATTTACAAACAGTGTGACCTTGAGCCATTTTCTCCTTCTGTAAATTGGAGATTTATAAAACCTACCGTATCAGTGGTTGGGAGGATAAAAAGCTATGACAGTATGAATGCGCTTAACACATAGTTGCTATCCGGTACATTATTATCTTTCCCTTAGTTACTGGGGTTAGCTCATCCAGTCCTCGCCAGAATGCTGCCAAGTAATGCGGAATTTGTAAATAAGGAAACTGAGGCACAAAGTGACTGGCTCCGCAGCAGTCCGCCTGCCTCTGACTCCACGTTCTCGTGCTACACAAGTTCAGCCTCTTTATCTAATAAAGAAACTTGAGACCGAGAGAAGTGAATGGCTTAAACGCCTTTCCCAGGTCTCTGGGCAGATTCGGGTTGGGGCTACTTGTTTCCACTTAGTGCTATTTGCCTTCGCCTAGCGTCTGAAAGATCGTCCTCATTTCACAGATAGGGAAACTGAAGCCCAAAAAGGCAATGTCTTGCTGAAGGCCATAGTTTGAATATTGGCAAAGGACCTTGAGGTCTTCCAGAGTCCTCTACTGTATCTTGATGCCCTATGAGCTCACAGCCTGTAATTCTTGACTTGATTTATTGAGAACCTGCTATGTACCAGACACAGTCTCTGCTGTCAAGGAATTTATGACCAAATGGGGAGAACAAAGCCCACAGGCAAGGACACCTGAGTTGCAGGTGCCACCGCAGAGGTAATCCTGGAGTGCCTGGGAAGGACACCTAATCCAGCCTTGAGGGATGGAGATCGGCTTCCTCAAGGAAGTCAGATCGCAACTGAAGGATGAGTAGGAGCTCGTCAAACAAAGTAAAGGGAGCAGAGTGTCCAGGTAGCAGAAAGCGGGTGTTAATAATCAGAGGTTTAAAAAGTGTGGCCTATTAAGAAACTCGGAGCATGAGGAGACTACAAAGAAAAACAAAGCTGAAAAGGCAAGCCATCTAATTGAGGCCTTGCAAAATGCTTAAAGAGCTTGAGCTCAATGCTGTCCAAGGCAGATTTTGCTTGTCACACAGGGAACTGCTGGACATGCCTGTGACGGGAAGGGCTAGACCTATATGACCCAGAGACAGCCATGTGTTTGCCTGGCAGAGTACACTTTCAGTTTCACATCAAGCCCAGATTCCTATGAATAGAAATTCATAGAAAGAAATAATCAAGCCGTTGCATAATGTATCTTGATTTTAGTAAACCATTTCAATAGCCTTCTTGATTACCCTGGGAACAAGATGAGAAACACAGGCTGGAAAATAGTCCTACTCTATGAATGAATAGCCGGCTGCACGTTTTAATTCTGAGAGTTGATTACTTACTCAAGGCAAGTGCCTAGCGCCATGCCACGGAACTCTTTCTCCCTGGTCCTTTTCTGAGGAGCATGTCCAAAGGCTTGGAGGAACAAATGGAAGACTCGTGTATCAAAAGTGAAGATGACTCCAAGACAGGAGGACTACCTAGCACTTCAAAGAACACAATTTTAAAAACATCAATAAGGTCATGTAAATAAAATTAAAGGTAGTGAGGACCAACGTAAAATACTTCATTTAGGCTCAAAGAACTTACTGGGATATGTGAAGGAATTTAATTGACAGTGGTGTGTGTGGAAAACAAAGTATTTTCATCAGTTGTGTGACATGATTGCCAAACAAGAACTGACTAATGCTATTCTTTATTGGAAATAGGAAATAACTGAACAAATGAAGATAATCTAGCTCACATTTCCAAACAAGTGAAGGCTGAGGGGGTCAAGGGTGGTCCCGGTGAGTCATGAAGCACTGAGTCCCCCTCGCCCGCCCCACAGGGATGCCTTCCATACATTCCCTGATACAGTGTCCCTTGAGATCTCCCCTCCCCTTCCTAATCTGGGGAGACGTCCGACAGGGGCTGCTTCGACATATCCTGAGTCTTCATATTTCACCCCATTTATATGGTTGACAAACCAGCATTGGCTACAACACTCAGTGACTTAGAGAAACTATAGGCCCAGCCCTTTCTAATTCCTAACACCCTCCCACAATGCCCTTTCTTGAGAGTCTGTTATCCTGCCCAGTTGGCGCTCATCAACTGTTTTTCACATTAGAGTGGGCTTCTTCCTGCGGCCCCTTGATCCCATATGTAAATAGAGCAAATGGGTCCCCCAGCCCAGCGTTCCAGGTATACTGGATTTGTCGGACTCCTCGGAGTGTGAACTCTTGGCAACTTGCCATACAGACATGGTCTCTCAGCCCAGATCAAAAGAGGTCATAGCCCAGGTGTGGTTCATAACGATCAACCCATTTCTCTAGGTACAGTGTTGTAAGCACGTTCTCAAACTGGAATATTCACAACTGATAGTAAAGACGTGATAGATCATACATTTGGAGAAATGGCTAAAAGACTTGGACTATTTGTCTCAGAGAAAAATTAATGCAGATACAATAGTTGACTCCAAATATCTAAATAGTTATCCCATAGCAAAAAAAAATAACAAGCATATTTTGTGAAGCACACACACACACACAAATTGGTTGGCTTTCTAACAATTAAAGCCATCCATAAATGAAATGAGCTGCTTAGAAAAGTGATGATTTCCCAAGCACTGGAGTTGTTCCCAGCATATTCCTGAATGCCACGAGGCAGAAATATTGCAGAAAATACTCATGCTTTGGTGGGAGGTTGGACTAGATGTTGGGTTTTTTCCACATCTAAGGTTCTGTGAGCTGCTGGATCTTTGCTGAGACTGCTGGGGTGTTATGTGTCTCCCACGTAAGTACATGGGTCCCTGAATATCAAAAGACAGACAAGAAAATACAGTGAACTTAAATTATTATCTAGTCTATCCTCCTGATTTTATTACATGAAATGGATGAGACTCTGAAAATTACATTATTTTCCTAGATAAACTGCTCTAGTTTATATCCCTTATCAGAATGAATTTCTTTTTCCTCCTCCTAAATCTCTAGGCCTAGCTCTCAAGCCCATTTCTTCTGGCTCTATGCTCAGCGAATATGAAGAACAATCAATCACATCCCTCATTATACCAATTCATATAACTAAAAATGTAATGCATATAGCTTCTCTTTTCTAAGCTGAGAAATTCCAGTTCATTTCCTGTTCTCCTTAAGTGTTCTTTCTAATGATCACTTTCTCAAGTTCCTCTAAAAGTTCTCTAAAACTGAGCACAGAACTTATAATGACACCCTGTTCTATGACAGCATTCCCCAGATGTGTTCCATGAAATGTTAATTAATAGTTGTTATTTAAGTGCTTTGTGGCCAAGTAAATTTGAAACATTCCAGACTCAGTAAGGTTAATCAGACGCCCCAGAGCCTTTGATATGCATTGTGAATCTTCTAGATCATGATATATAGCATCTTCCAAACTTAGTGACACAGAGATCTCTTTTGGAGTATCTCAAAAGCCTAATGTTCTGCAAAATACCAATTGGGAAATGCTCTTCTAGAAAACAATGTATAAAACCCAAACTGACCCCACAGAGCCCTGCATACGGAAACCCTCCTCCATCCATGGGACCAAGTTTCCTTCTCCTTCCCTAAAGGAATCCCCACCCAAGCCGGGCCACACTTAAGGTGAGAAGTGGTCTCACCTTCCCTCCACCACTCATGCCAGCCCTCCTCTCACCTCCAAGCCAGATCCTTCAGCTTGAGTTGAAATGGTGTAATGAGTGATTATGAGAGATGGCGGTGAATAGAACCTCAACCAATGCAATTCTCTCAAAAGATAGATGGGACAACTAATAATAGAAAGGTTGGCTGGCCCCAGCCACACAGCTGGACTGGGCAATTGCCGGGACTGAGACTGCCAGATCAGGGCTCTTTATGCCATACCAATGGGCTAATCTGCTAGCCAGGAAATCACTGAAAAAAACATATTCCTGAGCCTCACTCCAAGCCTCCTGAATCAGACTCTCTCGATAGTCAGTTTTTTAAAAAGCTCATGAGATCACCTGATACTCTGCCAGGCTTGGGAACCACCACACCATACAGCATCATCTCCCAAAGCAGGGCTACATGTCTAGTCCAACCTGGCAGCTCCTCCCAATTTATTGAGTAGTTTGGGCAAGTGCATTTATCTAAGCCTCTGTTTCTGTATTGGTAGAATGAGTTGCTTAGACCAGTTAACCTCTAAGATCCCTGCTGGCAATTTGATTCTGTCATTTCTAAGTGCTACTCTAGTTATACTCAACAGTTACCCAGCCATTTCAGCTGGCACTATTCTCTACAGCCTCTGCACATATATATAACTACGATTAAGGGCTAAATTATAATATACCGTATAACATACCATCTTAGAATAGTATTTTTGGAGTGTCTCCAATGTGGCAGCTACCCTACAAATGTTCTTGCTAATGCTAACAACAATCCTAAAGGTGTTAATAATATCCCTACTTTAACATAAAGAAATGAGGTATCTAAAGGGTGACACGTAAATTCCAAAGTCATGCCACTTTTAAGCTGTGGACCTAGATTTCTAAACCAGGTCAGCCTGATTCCAGATGCTATGCTCTGTCCACAATGCCAGGCTGCTTGTGAATG
Source organism: Microcebus murinus (assembly GCF_040939455.1). Classification (NCBI taxonomy): domain Eukaryota; kingdom Metazoa; phylum Chordata; class Mammalia; order Primates; family Cheirogaleidae; genus Microcebus; species Microcebus murinus. Next base: position 56,554,670 of record NC_134116.1, read on the forward strand.
CGAGTTGTGTTTCCTCATTAAAACTGAAAGCTCTCCTCATCATGCATCCACTACAACACTAGCACCTAGCTGAGCATCAAGTAGCCACTCAATATATATTTGTTGACTTGATTAGTGGATTAACTCTCTCCTTCTACCTGGAGCACAGACCACATCTTTTCAATGTTGTAAAAATGTGCTATACCCCGATACCATCTGCAAGTTTTTGGTTAGCTCCGAGTGGAAAATTACAGCTGTGTAGACTGCACTGGTAGACTCGAGCTTAATTAATAGGCTTATCTTGGATTGAATCACAGACACAGTACCTTGTGCAAAAGGCACCGGGGAGCATGTTGACGTGGAAGAGGCGTGTTTCATTTTTCTTGTTTCATACTATTAAAACCATGTTAATGAAAATGTATTATTAGTTAGCAATAATAATAAAGATGAAAATCCTCCCCCACCTGATCTCTTACAAATGTTATTTTTCATTTCGAATCCCAAATCCCCCAGGGAGAAGTGGGAGGGAGTGTCGCAAATCCAGATAATGATCTTGGGTATTACACTGTTCATTTGGAGCTCTGATTTAGCTAAGCTGACAGATGTTGGAGAAAAACATGTCTAGCCTGAAAACTCTCTGGTGGCCGCCCAGCTGTGGCTGCAAAGAGGAGTGAGGTTTCTTCAACAGAGCTTCACATTCATTTACAGTCAGGATTTGACATGCAGAATTGCCCTGCTCCAAAGGTAGAAGTTGAAGTGCCGTGATGTTAGGAACTGACTCCAGCCTGATGCTTTGGGGACTGACTAGCCTCTAACCACACAGTGTATTCCAAAGTCCTTGAAATTATTGTCGCTGATTATGCCCTGCTATCTTGACAAAACCTGCCTTCATCATGACACAGTTGCCATTTACACCAGAGAAAAAAAACGGGGAAAAAAAACCTTTATGTTAACCACCATCATATGACACTTCCTTTGTTCTCTCCCCAGAGCAGTTTAGAAGAGGGGAATATTTAACTCACCTTTAAATAATACCAATTTCCCTAATGACAGTCTGCACTCATGTGGGTTTTTTTTTTTTCCAAAATAAATAGGCAAGAGGCACCATGGGAAACGACCCGCTCTAGAGAGATAAAACAACTTAAAGGGTGACCTTTGATGTCCTCGGGTCTTAGTTTTCCCACTTGAAAATTTTTTAAAAGGCATTTTGATCTCAAAGGAGAAAATCTGCTAATTAAATATAAGGCAGAGAACCAGCTCCTTCTCAGCAACGGTCCACAGAGGTCAGCCCTCAGCTCAGCCTTCAGAGAGCAGAGGTGAGATGGAGACATCGCAAGAGGCTGGTCTCTAGGCTCTAAACACCAAATAAACAAATGAGCCTGGATCTCAGAAACCCATTGCACAAAATTTACAGCACCTAAATGGCCAACGCGTTTTCTGAGAAGCAGAAGCCTTCCTGTAATCTAGCATATGTGGCTTCCAGCTTTGAGCGCTAATTTTTAATCACACTGAAGGCTGCGGTAAGACAAAAGTGAGGGAGGTACTTGTAAATGCAGTTAAACTAATTCATAGAAAAGAAAAAGACATCGATAGTTAATTTGTCACTGTGGATGGATCCTAACCGCAGGTCTCTTGGAGATACTAGTGGCCTAAACACGCCCTTGGAAATACTAGCCTCCTCCCTCCTGAACCCCCTCCCCCAAATAAATTAATGTATTTGCATACACGGTTTGAAAAGAGCATTTTAATAAGAGGACTAACTTAAAGGCCAATGGTGCCCGTGGAACAGAAGGGCTGTGGGGAGACCGCGGGCCTCCACGCCTCCCCCTGAGTCATTGCTGGAGTCTTGCAACTACCCTCCTGGACTGCTGTTTCCCTCTCACACTCTAGGCCCTAGCACTGTTCCAAATATTTTAAAAGTCAGCCATCTCATTTAGATGGCATTAGTAGACCATGGTAGCAGCAGCAATAGCAGTGCTCCTATGATCTCATCAAAATGCACCTGTGTCTTGATCAAAATGGGAGAACAATGGTATCACCCCAGGTTCAATTACCCATGAGAATGCCTAGAATTTGCATTGCACCTTTGTTCTAAAAGGATTTCAGCATCATCAGGGGAGGGCATCTCCATCTAATATAGCCATGCAGAGTACTTACAAGGTAATGGAAAGATAGCATAATTCCTCCCTACCCCAATCTTTATGATCCTGGAGACAAAAGCTCCTAAGCAGAGAGTTTATGTATCTTGCTCAAGGTCAACCAGCTCATTCCTTCACTCCTTCATTCAACAAATATGCATGGACTCCCTTCTTTGCACCAAGTTCTGAGAATAAGAAGATGACTAGAACTCTGTCCTGGCACTCAGCAAGGCTCCCAGGCTTGAGGGTTGAATAAATTTGTAAAGAGATTGTTATAGGGAAGTGGTGAGGCTATAATTGAGATATATACAAGGAGCTATTGGAGCAGAGAGAAGAAAGCCCCTATTTACCTGGAGAGGGACAAAATCCAAAGTAGAATGCAAAGTGGCCTGTGACTAATTTGGTCCCCCCAAAAACTGGCCATCTCTCTCCTAGACCTGTGGTTCTCAGCAGGGCACTGGAAACAGCCAGGAGTTTCTCCAAGTACTACTTACTGCACAGGCTCTTCCACAGATCAGTTGAATCGGGGTCTCTGGTATAGGGACCTAAACATTTATCTCTTTAAAAGCTTTTGCGATGCAGTATCGGTTGATAACTACCATATTAGCCTGGGCCAAGGCCATCTCCACTGAAACCCTTAGCTTATGTGATAATGCAGTGTTATCTATCTCTTTATGTGTGCGTCTCGACTCACCTTCTAGATCATCAGCCCCTTCATGATGGTCACCGGGGCTTTCAACTCGTCCACACCCCCATTAAATCCCCATGGGACCGAGCATACCATAGTTACTCAATAAATAGTCAATGAACACAAGTACTTCAATAAAGAAGATAACAAAACGATACTTGAAGTCCATGAATGTCTTACATTCATAACTCAAGGGCTGAGGGTCTGCCAACACAATAATGAAGTGTAACAGGTAGGTTTCGTTCAGCAGGATCAGAAAGATGTGTATGATTCCATGCAAAGATAATGACTGACTCCATCACCAGCCACTATCTGCTAACGAGTTAGCATTAGCTAACTCTGGAGAAGCGAAAAACAAAATGTGTTTCCCAATATGGCACAGTGCCATGTATCAAAGGGCAAAGGACTTCAATTCCAGTGAAATGGGATTTTTTTTGAAAAATGAAGTTGACAGCATCCAGCTCTCGGCTGGCAATCAATGAGTATAGAGGGAAATGAATTCAGGCTTTTGTTGGATTAACTGCTGGCCTTGTAAAACGGAAGCCACTGGGAAGTTGTGCCAAGTTTGAGGGTCTACTAAATCAGTCAGAAGTTTCTGGTGCTAAAATCTCCCTGACAGTGGCAGTCTGGGTCAGCAGGACAAACAGGGGCCGCTGGCGGAAGCCTCCCTGTTGGGAGGCTACACAGTCAGGTGACCACACCAGCTCAGCCTCTCTACGCCCAAGACAGAGTGGAACTTTCCTGACTGAACAGAATCCTGCAAGCCTCATTAAATCACGCTTTAGTACCACATTGTTCGGCCATCGCCGGTCCCAGTGTTGTATGTCAAACCTGTCCCCTCACCGTCTCGGATAATAAAATGTTTTATGGTTTTGCTGGATGATTGCTCCACGTCCCTTTTATTTTCAAAATGGCACATAATAAATACCCACACAGAGGAAAGACTGATTGGATGGAAAACGCTGCACTGGGTAGAGCCAAAAGCAATCAGGCTCACCCAGAAAAGACAGCACAGCTGTTGGGGGTTCTGCAGCCATGTCATTTGCAAATGTTTCCCTGGCCATTCATGAGAGGCACAATCAGCAGGAAGTGGCTCCATGCCCCCAAATAAGTGGCCTGTGACTGATTTGGTCCCCCACATGGTCAGCCCCAGCCAGGCTACAATGACTAACCCTAAACTCAGCCAAAGATATCTTGTAGAATGATTAGGTGGCTACAGAGATGGTATGCTGCTAAACAAGAACTGACAGTTCTTGGTCACCATGGGAGAGCCAGGGAGCTCATTGTCATTCTCAGCACATCCATACCTCCCCTCTTGAAGGCTAATCACCTGAGTCCCATCATTGCATTGTCTGATAGTGAAACCTCCATTCCCTCTCAAAAAGCCCAATTTAGCTTATAAAGGAGGACCTGTTATCTATAATCAAGAACATATGGAATTCTGATTCAACTTCAGTTCTGATGTTTTGATAGGCCAATTCAATTATTTTAATAATGCATAGGTTTGGATTTCAATCCAACCTAGTTCAGTCAACTTTTAAAAAATGAAACTTCGATGGCTTTTTGTATTAAAAATTAGCATTCGACTATAGTTTTAGTTTTCTAAATTGGTATGATAGATTCCATTTTGGCTTTGGAGCTTTAGTTATAGTGCTTCGTTATAGTCAGACTCTTTATCTTGGATATCACCCTGCTTGTGAATTGTATCCTCAATAACCTAATCACTGCCAGTAGATTCTGCATATAATTTAGCCAACAGTTAGCATTGCTCTCCCTTTTAAGAATTACAAGTGGCTATCTCGATATTTGTTCAAGTATATTTAATTAATTTCTTTATTATTATTATTATTATTATTATTTAGAATGGTGAGGCTAAACTTAAGATAACTTGGAAACATATGGGTTACCCAGAGAACTGTCTATTTTGCTTCCTAGTGTAAAATGCGAACGTCAAACGTCTTTGAAGGGTGAACAGATGCATTTATTCGTGGTCACTAATAGCCACCTTTAATCAATGACAGTATCTTTTTAAGGAAACAAATGAGTCCAGTTTGTCTTGTAAGTAAGAGATAATTCATTAATGAGATTATTGCTCTTCCCAGCCAGGACATTAGCCAGCAACTGGTATAATAAAATGTACCTTCTTTGCCAAGGTCCTATCCATCAAACAAAAGCAAGTATTCCTCTGTCAAAGTCTCAGCTCCAATATAAAAACCTTCTTGAGAGTGAAAGAGGTTTGTCTCAAGGAAAACCAGCCAGGGACAGTGCACTGGAGGAGGGGCAGGGGCACAACAAACTGAGCTGCTGGCTTTGTATAGGGTATGGTATGGTTTGGATGTTTGTCCCCTCCAAACCTCATGCTGAACTTCAATGCCCAGTGCTGGAGGGGGGCCTGGTGGGAGGTGTTTGAGTCGTGGGAGTGGATCCATCATGAATGGTATGGTGCCCTCCCCATAGTAATGAGTGAGTTCTTGCTGCATTAGTTCACACAAGAGCTGGTTGTTTAAAAGAGCCTGGCACCTCCTCCTCTCTCGTTTTGCTCCTTCTCTGGCTATGTGATATGTTTGCTCCTGCTTCACCTTCCGCCTTCATTGGAAGCTCCCTGAAGCCCTCACTAGAAGCAGATGCTGGTGCGATGCTGCTTGCCCAGTCTGCAGAACCGCGAGCCAAATAAATCTCTTTTCTTTATAAATCACCCAGCCTCAGTCTTCCCTTTATAGCAGCACAAAATGGGCTGATACGGGGTATCACTGCCATGCAGCCAGGTCATTCATTGTCGGCACTGCAGGCCCCTTGTGCTGTTGGATACACAGGATAATATTGACCAACCAGCCATCATCACCTCAAAGAAGTAAACTACGCCTCCCAGGAAGCTTTCGAGACTCTTTCAGAGAATTAAAAATAACCAGGCACATTTGCATAATTTTCCTAGACTCCACCCCACAATAGGAAAGTAAGAAAGAAGCCTGGAGATCCCAGGACGTTGGAGGCCTTGCGAGCCTCACTACTGGCATGGTACCTCCGTGGGCATTGAGATGGGCCACGCTGTGACTCCAACATAGCTTTCCCCAAGCTTTGTTTATTGCACACCCTGTGGCCATCAACATTTTTGAGCATGCCCATCTGACAAGTTTACATGTATTCACTTATGGATTAAATGCATATATAACGATGTTAATAGATCAAATACATTTTGAAACCTAAACACAAAATAAACATATTGTAAGAAGGAGAAAACACATAAATCCAGAACCCCTGTTTCTGATGACAGACTAGCTGTCTCAAGCAACCCTTTCTGGCAAAAACAAAGACACTAGACACATACTTCCTCAAATCTGTGTAAACGTGGGAATGAACCGGCAAGAAGGTAATAACGTTTCAGAGACCAGAAGCTAGGAAGGTTCAATAGAGCAGAGAGGAAGCTTTCACCTTAAGGCATTTGCTTAATCTGGTGAGTTTAAGCTTCAGCTTTCACAGCCTGATGGACCGAAAGGTACGGGGGATAAGGACTAATGCCTCTCCAAATGTGGAGAGTCTGATGTGAGATGTCAATTATAAAGCTGGGACCCCAAAGGGCTACGTGATCCATGTAAGCGTAAAATAGAAGTAAACTCACCGCCCCTTAGGGGACAGCAGAGTAATTTGCCTGTTTTAAACCTTGACATAGATAGAGAAGAAAAGAAAATTCCCTTCAGAATTTGTAACCAAAAGTTTACCCTCACACAGCTTTTCAGCCTAAGTTCACTGTATCTTGAGCCAAGATGTTAGTCCAAAGTAGTCCCAGGCAAGTGGCACCGCAGATGCCTGCTAAAAACAAATGCAAGAATTCTCTAGAAGAACCCACCTTGGACTCAGGCTGTAAAGAATTCCAACCAATAAAAAGTTCTAAGAGATAGGATCTCACAGTAAAAAAGTAACAATAATAATAATAATCACAAAACACACCAGGAAGTAAGGCACCTTGAACAAGAGGCCACAGAAACAATTATTGACAGAATCAGTCTTGGAAAAACTTGTAGTACTGGAATCATCAGACACAGAATATAAAATAAAAGAAAAATCATATGTTTAGAGAAATAAAAGAAGGATTGAAAATAAATGTCAGGGACAGGAATCTAAGTGACCATACTCAATAGGACAAATATAGAGAACTCTTGGAAAGGAAAAATATATTTGAAATTAAAACTTAGTAGATAGGCCGGGCGCGGTGGCTCACGCCTGTAATCCTAGCTCTCTGGGAGGCCGAGGCGGGCGGATTGCTCGAGGTCAGGAGTTCGAAACCAGCCTGAGCAAGAGCGAGACCCCGTCTCTACTATAAATAGAAAGAAATTAATTGGCCAACTAAAAATATATATACAAAAAATTAGCCGGGCATGGTGGCGAATGCCTGTAGTCCCAGCTACTCGGGAGGCTGAGGCAGCAGGATTGCTTGAGCCCAGGAGTTTGAGGTTGCTGTGAGCTAGGCTGACGCCACGGCACTCACTCTAGCCTGGCCAACAAAGCGAGGCTCTGTCTCAAAAAAAAAAAAAAAAAAACTTAGTAGATAGTTTCAACAGCAGATTAGACATAGCTAACAACATCATTAATGATGAAGAAATCTTTAGGAATTATCTGAATTTTAGCCCCAAAAGAGAAAAAGTTGGAAACTGCTTTAAAAAATTAAGGAAAGAGAAGACAGAGTGAAGTAGTCTGTCATATGTTCAATTGGGGTTACAAAAGAAAAGAGAGAGTGAACAAAAAGCAGATAATCAATAATCAAGACAAAACAGCCAAGAATCTTGTAGAACTGATTAACAATATCAGCCTCGGATTCAAGACATCTAAAAAATCCCAAACAGTAGGGTAAATTTAAAAAAGAAAAAATTCCTACCTTGACTCATCATAGTGAAACTGCAGAACACCAAAACAGAAAGAGATGGGAGAATAGATATGTTGCCTACAAGGAAACAACTATTAAACAGCTGACTTCTCAACAGCAGCCAGGAGAAAACAGAAAAATGTCACAATGCCCTAAAAGGAAATAACAAGCAACGTAGAATGGTATATCCAGCAAAAAATATCTTTCAGGACAGAGTTGAAATTTACAAACCAAAAAAAAAAAAAATGTGCCACAATAGACTCTCGCTGAAATAAATGCTCAAGGATGTTATTCAAGCGTGGGGGAGGGGGGAGGATGATCTCAAATGAAATATATAGAAGAAACAAATGATGAGGAAAGAAAATAGAAAAAAATGTGGCTAACTCTAAACACACATTGACTGTATAAAACACATAAAAACAAACATTCTTGCTGCATGGTAGGGCAAAAAGAGAGAGAGAACCTGGGTCCCTGGTAGCTTATAACACTTCAGTCTTTGATCACCTACTTGGACTGTTTTTTTCCCCAAAGTGGGTGAAGGAGGGAGGAGGATTAAGGTATAATTTATATGCAATGAAATGCATGTATCGTAAATATCCAGTGGAACAAATTTTGACAGTTGTATACAACCATGTGCCCACCACCCAAACAAAATATAGACTATTTCCCTCATGCCTCTTATTATCAATATCCTTCCCCTAGAGATAACCCACTGCTCTGATTTCTATAACCATAGATTGGTTTTGCCTTTTCCTAAACTTCATATAAATGGAATTATATGAATTATTTTGTGTTTGGATTTCTTTGCTCATGTAATGGTTTTGAGATTCATCTATGCTATATTTTATCAGTGGTGTGTCCTTTTTATTGCTTAGTAATATCATATGAATATAAAAACAACTTATTTATTCTCCTGTTGGTGGACAGTTGGGTTATTTCCATTTGGGATTATTATAAATAAGGCTACTATGAACATTTTCGTACAATATTTTTAGAAACATACATTTTTATTTCTCTTAGGAAAATATATAGGAGTGGAATTCCTTGGGTTGTATGGTAAATGTAAGTTCGTGAATGTATATATCTGCCAAGGAGTTTTCTAAAGTGGTTATATCATTACATTCTTTCCAGCAATATTTTAGAGTTTCAGATGCTCCAATGCTTGATTTTCTCAGCTTTTTAAATTTTAACCATTCTAGTGGGTGGTTTTAATTTGCATTTCTCTAATCACTAATAATGTGAAGAATATTTTCATATGCTTATTAACCATTTATATTTTTTGGTAAAATGTCTGTTCAAGTATTTTGTCCATTTTTATTGGGTTGTTTCTCTTTTATTGCTGATTGGTAGGGGTTTGGGGTATATTCTGAATATGAGTATTTTGTCAGATATAAGCAGTCTGATGAATAGAAATTTTTAATTTTGATGAAGTCAATTTTTTTCTCCCAAATTAACCTATAAATTCAATGCCATCTCAATCAAAATTCCATTTGGATTTTTTGAGACATTCAACAAACTTAATCTGAAATGTGTGTAAAGAAATAAATGTTTATGCATAGTTAAGCTGACCTTGAAGAAGGGACAGAGCATTTGACCTACCAGACTTAGGATACTATTTAAATTAAAAATCTTCATAATGATAATATGGTTTGGGTTCAAGAAATTCAGAGATAGATTCATACATATATAAAAACCTATTATGCAATACATGTATCATCAACAATTAATGGGGGAGCTCTTTTGCTATGACAATGGGTCCAGTTGTCATCTGTGGTGTATGTACCTTGCTCTGTAAACCTGTATCTTGCTCTTGCTCTATAATCCTAGGGTTAATATTCAGAATACATAAAAAGGGTTAATAGTCAGGATATATAATATTTCATTATAAAATGCACATTTCTTTTGTAGTTTTTCTCTCCTCAATAAACCTAATCTTCATGCTTAAAAAAAATTAATGGGGGAAAACAGATGATTGAGTAGACACTGTAAGGAAAACTGCCTAGCTACATAAAGGAAAATAAACTGGATCCTCTCCTTGTGCTACAAAGATAAACTCTAGATGAACTAAATACATAAACATAAAAGGTAAAAGGAAAAAGTTTCTAGAAGAAAATACAGATTTTTATTTGTAATCTAGTGTTAAAAAGGGCTTCTTAAACAAAACTTCAGAAGCATAAACCATTAAGCAAGAGAATTGATGAGTTTGATTATGACAAACTTAAGGATTTCTGTTCAGCAAAATTCACCAAGAGCAAATTAATAAACAGCCAACAAAATAGGAAAAGATATTTACAATGTCTGAGAAAAGACTAATATGTAGAATATCCAAGAAATGACTGCAAGTCAATTAGAAAAAGACGAAAACTACAATAGGAAAACACACACACACACACACACACACACACACACACAGGCAAAGCATATGAACAGGCAACGTACAGAAGAACACTTCAAAAAGGCAACTAGCACATGATAAAAGGTACCGAAACATTGGTGACCAAAGAACACAGATTAAAACACAAACGCTTATCACTTTATACATAAAATGCTAAAATGGGAAAGGTAGATGAATTCAGTGTTAGGTGGGGAGGTGGAGATATAAGAACCCCCATCTACTGCTGGTGAAGCTGTCGACCAGTGAGAGAAATCAGCCCTACTTTTTCAAAGCAGATACATGCATTCCCTATGGCTTAGAAATTCTGCCCCTGTATATACATGCCCACACATATCTACAAGAAAACATGTACTAAGATGCACATTGTAGCACTGCTTGGAAAAAATAGGTATTCAGGGCAACCCAGAGTTCATCACTGGAAGAGTTGATACAAGAGAGATTATTAACAATGCCAAAAGTTGGATTCTTTTAGAAGAACACTAATATTGATAAAGAGTTAACAATATTGAACCAGAAAAAAACAGGGCACAAATATACATTCTTAGGAAGAAAAAGAAGATATAACAATATGCAGTAGATATTTTTAAAAGAAAAACAATATTATGAATAACTCTAAGCCAAATAAATTTTAAAAATTAGATGAGATGGACAGATTCCTCAAAAAGTTCCTAGAAATAGAAAATTTAAATAATCTTAAAACCCTTTTTTAAAAACATGAATCAGCAATTAAAATCTTCCCATGCAAAAAACACAGAGGATTTTTCTAGCAAGTTCTACCAAACATTTAAAGAACAAATAATCTCAATCTTACAAAAATCTTTTGCCCCAGAGACAAGCAAAAGAGAAAATACTCCTTAAATTCAATTTATAAGGATGACAGCATCACCTCAATTCTAAAAGCTGGCAAGGACAGTTTGAGAAAAGAAAATTGCATACTCAATCTCATTCATAAACCTGGATGCAAAAATCCTAAATAAAACATTATCAAATCAAATCCATCAACCTATGAAAAAAAGATAATATCTTATGAACAAGTTGGATTTATACCAGGATTGAAAGTTTGGTTTAACATTAGAAAATCAATTTGACGTACTTTACCACATTAAAAGATGAAACAAAAAAAGGTGTGATCATTTTAATAAATGCAGAAAATACCTTTGACAGAATTCCAAATGTTTTCAGAATAAAAAAAACGTTCCTTAGCTTCATAAAGGACATCTACTGAAAAGCCATAAATCTTCATGTTCTTGGGTTAGGCAAAGCCTTCTAAGGATAGGATACTAAATGCACCCATGACAAAAGAAACAATAGATAAAAGTGGGTTTCATCAAAATTAAAAACTTTTTCGTCTTAGAGAACACCATCAAGAAAGTGAAAAGATGACTCATGTGAGAGAAAATATTTGCAAACCACATATCTAATAAGGAACTTGTCTCTAGAATGTGTAAAGAACTCTTACAAATCAATAAGAAGACAAATAACCCAATTTTAAAGCAGACAAAGAATCTGATAAACAGTTCGCCAAAGAAGACATGCAAATAACCAACAAACACATGGAAAGATGCTCTATATCATTAGCCATCAGAGAAATGCAAAATCCCAATGAGATACCCCTTCACACCCTCTCGGATACCAGTGATCACAAAGATGGGCAACAAGTGTTGACAGGAACTGGTTTGCATTAAGAGACAATACAAAGAAGGTAAAGAAACAAAATACAAATTGAGAGACTATACTTGAAAATACACTAAATTGGCAAAGGGTTAATATTCAGAATATATAATATTTCATTATAAAATACACATTTCTTTTATAGTTTAGCATCTCTTTAATCAGGATGCATCTTACAATCAACAATAGTGTGCCACAATTTGTTACTGTTTTTCTTTCTTAGTAATAAACAAAATAACACCTCTTGCAATAAGTGGTCTCCTAAACTCAAAAAATATGCTATAAAGAACTACAGATCAACACATAAAGAAGGGGCAACTAAACTCAATCAGAAATGGACAGAATATTTGAACAGGCACTTCACAGAAAAGAAAATTTGAATAGCCTATAAATATATGGAGAGAATGCTCAGCCTCATTAGTAATCAGGGAAATGCAAATTAAAACTGTAATGAAATACCGCTTCACACTTGCCAGCTTGGCAAAAATTAAAGGTTTGACAACACCAAGCGCTAGAGAGAATGTAGAACAACTGAATTGCTTAAACTCTGCTGCTGGGAGCATAAATTTGTACAATTACTTTGGGGAACATTCTGGCTTTCTCTAGTCCAAGATGCACATAACCTGTGACTCAGCAAATTCATTCCTAGATTCATACCCAAGATAAACTCTTGCACATGTACACAGGGGACATATGCAAAGCCTGTCTAGAACAGCACTGTTTGTAATAGCAAAACCTAGAAAGAACCCACAAGGATGGATAAATGTGGGGTATGCTCAGAATAGGACATGATACATCAGTGAAAATGAATGAATTTCAGCTATACTCAACTCACAAGGAATGATCTCGCAAACATATTATTGAGCAAAAAAAATCAAGGTGCCAAATATTTATAGTATGGCTTTATTTATGAACAATCAAAAACATGCAGGATTATTAATAATATATTATTCAAGCTGCAAATATACATTTTGGAGCCATAAAAATAGCAAGATACTCACGAACACAAAATTCAGAACAGTAGTTGTGTCTAGAGAAGAGAGAAAGAGAAGGATGAGGACAGCACTTCCAAGTGTTAGAGGTCATTAAAATGTTCAGTTTTGAAAATAGGGTTGTGGTTATACCTATGTTCCTTATATTGTTATTCTTTTTTTTAACTTTACACATATTTTACAAGTGTTCTTTTGACATTTACTCAATATTTGATTTTTTACATTAAAAAAAAATCAAGGTCTTTGCATCTAACCAGTTTCTCTACCAATATATTGTACAACCCTGGTGAAAATCAATCATAAGTACATTTTACTCTCTAATGTCAGTGACAGAGTCACCAGGAAGTGGCTTAAGGCCAGTGTACTCTTTCAAGAAAGGCAGAAAGGTCTGTGTGCATACTGGAAATATTTTATCTAAAATAGTACATATAGAAAATGTTTTGGTACTCAATGGGATAAGTTATTTTCTAGTTATCTAGAAAATTCACTTAAGTGAAAAGATAAGTACTCATGTATTTATCTTTATGTATGTATGTAACTTTATTTAAATAAAGTATTTATTTTAAATAAACTCATTATGAATAGAAGTTTTCATAATTTCTTTCCATATCCAATGGGAAGCACATTCCACTTTGGAGAACACTAATCTTAAAAAAAAAAAGTAATGAAATGACCTGGATTTCTCAATAACTCAGTCATCCAGATTTTCCAATCCTACTCTCCCCTCCCTCCGCTTCATCCAGCCCAGAAGTCAACTTTTGACAAATATGTTCAGAAAGATAATTTATAGTTTAAAGTCATAGAACTCTTTATTCAAGAAAAATTTAATCATGGAGGAAGGTTTTCAATGGTATAATTGAGCACTTACTATGTGCCACATTTCATGCAGAATGCCAGGATGGAACAGAAGAAAAACCGGAGTCCCACACCTAGGAAGCTTACAGTCTAGGAGGGGAACAGGCATTAATCAAAGAATCGCTTGGATCAAAATTCAATAACAATGGAAAAAAGTGCTGCCTGATGTTGAGAGAGCATAAAATAAGGGGAAATGGCCTGGTCAGGGATGACTACGCTGCAAAGGGAAGGCGGGCGTGATCCGGGCACGTGTGTTGTGGGCAAGGCAGCGAGAGGTGATGGGAAGAAAATTCCAGGCAGAAGGACTGGATAATGCGAAGCTGCCATAGCAGAAATTGCATATGGTTTATGATCAGTAATCACACCCAAGAGAAATATAAGGTAATAAGAAAATATACAGTAGTTAGCTCAGGTGAGTAAACAGTATGTGTTAAATTATTGAACAAATGACAGCTGTTTCTCATGCAGACTTCAGGAACCATAAGGAATATTTTTATGTGACTGACAATACTTGACTATGCATTTTCTAGTTTCAATTCAGGTTATACTTGGGAACATATAAATATTTACATGGTGAACTCAATAGTAAAATGTAACCACAATGGGAAAGAAAATTGGTGGATTTTTCCCCTTGACCAGTGCTTAAAAAAAAAGAAAATTGATAGATTTTTTAAAATATATGTATATATATATATATATATATATATATATATATATATATATATATTACCTGAAAGTAATCTTACTCAAGCACATAAAACCAAAATGCATTTGTTCAACAATGCGTGGAAATATAGTCATTCACCCACCATCAAATATTTAATGAATGTCTAGTGTGTGTCAGACAAGCGAAGGAAAGGGGTACACACAGATGAATAGACATGGCACCCCCCTCAAGGAGCTTGCTGTGTCGTGGTGAATTCGTCAACACAGGGAAAGTCACACGGAAGACTGAGGAAAGGAGAAGTAGCAAGGGGATTGTTTAGCTTTGAAATATCCTTAAAGCTCTGGAATAATACAGGATGTGTTCAGCGCAAACAATACACAGAAAAAAGAAAGCCAATTGGAAACATGAAGAAACACCAACAGCTGGTAAAGAAAATGTAATAACAATATTCCACTTGACTAAAGTGTGAGACATTCAGATACTTGTAATAATGTAATCACTTCATTACTATAACTGAAAAAAAAAGACTCCTTTTGAAGGATGGAGAGAGAAGGAGGGGGGAAGAGAGTATGAGAAGTAAATGATCATAGTAGAAAGAGAATAAATGAATTCTAAAGTTGGTAAACCAATAGATAATAGCCATATGAAGAAACAGCTATAAAACTTCAAAGTGGTTGTCTCTGTGAGGGGGGACTGAGGGTTGATTGTGAGTGGGGCAACGTCTACGATCAGCACTATAAGCCCCTTTGCAGCCTTTGACCTTTTCATGATGTTCACATATTATAATTGACCTTGAACAACACAGGGGTAAGAGGCACCAACTCCTCACACAGTTGAAAACCTGTATATAACTTTTGACCGCCCCCCAAAACTTAACTACTCATAGCTAGCTCTTTAGTCGGAAGCCTTACTGATAATGTAAACAGTCACTGAACACCTATTTTTGTATGCTATATGTATTATATATTGTGTTCTTACAATAAAGTAAGCCAGAAAAAAAAGAAAATGTTATTTAAAAAATTATAAGGAAGAGATAATATATTTACTATTCATTAAGTGGACCTGGATCATCGTAAAGATCTTCATCCACATCTTCATCCATGTTGAGCAGGCTAAGGAGGAGAAGGAAGAAGAGGGGTTGGTCTTTCTGTCTCAGGGGTGGCAGAGGCAGAAGAAAATCTGCATGTAAGTGGACCCATGCAGTTCAAATCCATGTTGTTCAAGGGTCAACTGTACTGTGATCATTTTTAAATGAATGCTGTTTTCAGGAGAGACTATTACAACGCAAGGCATATATAATCTCATAGCGGCAGCATATGAATAAATGAGCAGTGTAAGGGGATCATGGCTTTATTAGGGAGATACAAGGGGGGCAGGAAGGAAGCAAACATGGGTCCACAAAATGCTGTATGAAAACCCTGCTCTAGGGCTCAGCTCAAGTGGGTCCCCAGCTAGAGAAAGATAATGTGATAATTTCCATTTTCACTTGCAGCCATGCCATTCCACTCCCTCCTTGCTTTTCTGTCTGCTGGGATTTTCACAGACCCGGGTAAGGCTCTCAGTATGGCTGCTCCACAGCATTGCCATCACTCTGAGCGGGCTCTGCGCGTTCCTAAACAACTGAGGACATTTTCCAAACGGGAAACACAGGAGCAGACGTGGCAGAGAGGCTGGCGTGTAAAACCTGCCACTTGTCTAATCCCACTGCTGTCTTCTCATGAGAAATCACTATATCATCCAGTTCTATCTCCCACATTTTGCAGAATGACAAAACACACGATAAAAACAAAAATGTGGGCTTTTGGGGGGAAAGTCGTTGTACATGTTCAGTTATTCTGGAAAGTTCTCCTAGGATAGATTTGTTCTGAGGACATTTTCTTCTTTGTGGAAAGGAAGGCA
The DNA here is from genome assembly GCF_040939455.1 of Microcebus murinus. NCBI lineage: Eukaryota > Metazoa > Chordata > Mammalia > Primates > Cheirogaleidae > Microcebus > Microcebus murinus. The sequence goes on from NC_134116.1 coordinate 56,570,812, forward strand.
AAGACAGGCTAATTCTCAGGATGCTGACAGCCAATTCAGCCTCCTCCAGAGAGCAATGCGGTCACTCACCTGTCTTGGAGAATGTGCACATTTAGAGTGAATCTCTCTCCTGAATCCCATACATGAAATCACCATTTACCTTTGGGCGATTCTGAAGTATCCATCACCCCACTCACCTTCTCTCATCTGTTCTGCTTCCTCCAGGCCCGGAAGCATTAATGGAAAGCTATTGATCATGTCTAGCGAGTTGCTGAAAAGGTTGCTGAGAGTCAAGGGGACCCTGCTATCAAGGGGCAGGAAAGCAGCCAGGCTTCCAACTCAATCAAGGATTTATTTTCAGAGAAATGTGCTGTATATTGACAAGGGCTACTTCATTCTTCTCAAAGGAAAGAAAGGCAGTGGCTCACCTCTGCCCGATGTCGCAACTTCCCGATGAAGAGAAATACTAAACGTTTGGAAAGTTTTACCTTTTGCTCTCTGTAGCTTTTGAATGGCTAGCCAATCATTTTTTTAAAAAATTTAACCCCACTATCTTAGAACTGAAGTTCAAGAGTCGGCTTTGTCTTATGGAGGCGTGGTGAAGAAGACAGAAGAAGGTAAGGGTGAGTCTCTTCAGGGGTGGAGGTGGGGGTGGCCGCGGAAACCAAGATGGGGGGAAAAATCCATTCGAAGATGGCAGAGTTTCAAAGTGTCAGGTTCTGGGCAGGCAAGGAAAAAAGCTTGACCTATGTTTTCTTTGCAAAAAACTGTTCATCTGCAGTCAAAATACCTACCAAAACTATCAAGGTTAATTGCTACAAAGACAATGTAAGATTCAGAGAAAGAGATCATTAGAATATAAGCACAGTAGTCCCCCCTTATCTGAGGATTATTTTTCAACAGTTTCAGTTACCCATGGTCAACCACAGTCCAAAATTATTAAAATGGAAAATTACAGAAATAAACAATTCATAAGTTTTAAATTATACATGGTTTGGAGTAAGGTGACGAAATCTCGTGCCGTCCCACTCTGTCCCACCTGAGATGTGAGTCATCCCTTTGTCCAGTGTCTCCACACTGGACCAGCCGTCCCCAACCTTTTTGGCACCAGGGACCATTTTCATGGAAGACAATTTTTCCACAGACCGGGGGTTGGGGGGGCAGATGGTTTGGGGGATGACTCAAGCACATTACATTTATTGTGCACTTTATTTCTATTATTATTACATTGTAATATATATAATGAAATAATTATACAACTCACCACAGGTTGGGGACCCCTAATATACACTATCCACCCTTTAGTCACTGAGTAGCTGTCTCAGTTATTAAATTGAGAAAACATAGTATATACAGGATTCAGTGCTATCTGTGGTCTCAGGCATCTTCTGGGGGCCTTGGAATGTCCCCTGAGGATAAAGGGGACCTAGCGACCACAAAGCAACAAGGGAGCACCGTGCTTCATAAAGGACATGCATGGGCCATCCTGGTCTCGGCTCAGAGCCTTTCACACCTCGAGGCCTTCCAGGAGTGCCTTTCCCATCATTCTTTCTTATTCTGGGAATGAAAACATGACCATCAGGACTGCCTGGACATTCCTCATTCGACCAACACAATTTAAGAGAATGCTGCGGTTCCCTCACCGTCTCAAAAGCTGACCAAAATTTCTTTTCATGCTCACACTCCTTTGGCAGTTACACACAGGATGCTTCTTTATGGGCGCTTCCCTCCACCCGGAACTTGCTAACATATTGCTTCTATCCAAGAAATCCAGCCTGCCCCCCATAGGAGAGAGAGAAGCACCCCAATACGTGCTTCATAGCATCCCACACTTCCCCAGTCAGAAGGACTGCAATACTTGACAATCTCTGCAGCAAGGCTGTACGTTCCAGAAACGTAGTGATCATGTCTCTCAGTCAGAGTCTAGCCCACTGTGGGCATACAATAAATATTTGTGGAATGGATGAATGTGTACTACAGAACAGCACTACACCTGACACTACGAAAATATAAAGATGAATTCTTTCCCCTGAGCTCAGGGTCAGGCAGCTGGGATGAAAAATGAGCAAGCAAACACACACCCATTACTATATGCCAGGTGTTGTCTTAATTGCATTGCATGTATTATCTCACCCATTTAATGCTCACTGTGACCCTATGAGGTAGGTACTACTGCCTCCTACATTTTGCAAATAAGGACACTGAGGCACAGAATGTCTTACCTACACTTTCCTACCTAGTAGGTGGCAGAGGCAGGATGAAAACACGGCAGTTGGCTCCTGAGTCCAAGTCCTCAACCACTTTGCCACTTGCTGTACTGCCCTCAGGTCCCCAAATGAAGACAATGCACAGGACAAGGCACACCCACTATGTGCTCTGAAAGACAGGAGGGGGAAATTAATTCCAGTTGATGAAATTTCTGAAGTCAGACCTTAGCAACTGCCCCCCACCCCCATCCTCTCGCCCACCTCGTAGATTCTGCAAACAACCACTTCTGGAACCCAGTGCAAAGCCTCAGAGCCAATCAACACCCAATCAAACTCAGTGCCCAAAATTTAAATGGAGAGTTTTTGAGGACCTAATTCTAATAAACTTCAGCATTTGGCCATAAATTGCTTTGTGAATAAAGCTGGTGAAAATCCTTCACCTCCCAGATGAGAGAAAAATCAGCTTTCTAAATATTATATATGGCATAACCTGACATAAAATGTTTTTTTAAAGAAAAACCTCTTGTCCTGAAAGGCTTAAAAATGGAAAAGGTTGAAGATGAGAGTTTTTTTTTTAATGTTTGGATTTTCCTGTCTTTCAATGCTTTGAAAATAAAGTAGCAATTCATGGCTGTAATGGCTAATTCCACAGTGTGCCTTCTCGAGAATAAGGAAGAAGGAGCCCTTCATATCTGCTATTCGTATGTTCCTGCAGGGACCTTGTGACCTGCAGCTGCTAATGGGAAATACCAAAGCCCTTCTCTGTCTCTCTCCCTCGGCATTTTGAAAAAACAATGAAAACACTCCTGGGCGTCTGGTCTTCTTAACCCCATCCTACTAACAGCTCGTCCTGCCTTTGAAGAGCTCAAGATGTATTATTGTAATAAATACCATTTTCATACTTCTCAGGAGCATGGTTCAGGGAAACTGAAGAAAGGGCATTCTCTCTGGTGGAAAACAAGAGAGTGGCTGAATTCCATCGTGGCTAGTCACTGTGTTTGGGGCGAGAACAATCCTTTCAAGTAAATTTTATAAAGGAGAAATTTTTTAATCAAGGTTATTGGATTTCAGCACTTCAAACATTTGCTTGTCCTTCCTCATTAATGTAAACTTCGGTGAAAAACAAGAAGGGTACTCATTTTCTTCTCCAGAGAAAAGCGTGATCCTCGTGAAAGGACAAACGTTGACTTGGTAGAATTACTACAGCGTTTTGACATGGAGAAAGTGCGTGAAGAGGTCAAAACAGACATAACACTGGGATTTTCCTCTCAGCACTCTCTTCTCCTCTCCTTTTCTGGGTAAGTCTCACTCTCGGAGAATACTACTTCTCTTCTCCCCAAATCCATGCCAAGAAAGCCTCTCCCGTAAACTTCCATTCTAGACTGTCAGGCAGAGGCCATCAAAACACATGGTCTATGATTATCTGGGAAGGATCTGCTAAGCATCCTCCCATTGTCCACTGAGCTAATCCCCTTTTTCTTAGATGAAAATTTTTCTTCTAGAAGTTGCTTTTTCCTCCCTGCCGTCACCATCGCCATCACCATGGCTACCATTTGCAGAGTGCCATGCTAACAGGCATCATTTGCTACATACGTTGTTTCATTTTCTCCTCACCACAGCCCCGTGAGGCAGGCAGTGCCATTCCCACTGGGGCCGAGCCTCCAAGAGGTTAGAAACTCTCTTAAGACCACAAGGAGTGGAGCCAGGATTCCAACCCAAGACCATTGCTTCTGGCATCCTAAAGGCACGTGAGCAGACTTCAGTGGTCCTGACCCCTCAGAATCTGATGGGAGGGAGAGTGGTAATACAGAATACTGGGAGGAATAAAGTATAATAGAACTTGAGATCTTTCCCATTGTAGAGAAAGAAACAAAGGAAGTTGGAAAATCACAAATACCCTAAGCCATAAGGTACCTTTGCAGAACTTCTCAAATCTCACTGTACAAAAGAATCCTCTGGGAACCTTGTTCACATGCAGATTCTGAGTCAGTGGGCCGGAATGGGCCTGAGACTCTGCATCTCTAACCAACTCCCAGGTAATGCAGACGCTGCTGGTGTGTGGACCACACTTTGAGTAGCAAGACCCTCGAGGATATCTACTGCAACCTCTGCCCAATGCATGATTATTCTGCAGAGACTGAGAACACTTTGAGGGTAGAGGGGAAAGTTAATGACCCAAAAGCTCCTAGAAATGCAGAGCTTCAGCTTCCAAAATTGAATGTATTCCTACACCAGCAGTTCAATAAGTTCAAATTTTTATACTATGAGTTTACTATGAATGAGAGTTACCACTCTGCTTCCCACTTTATGTTCAGACAGTATCTAAATAGGACTAGAAATAGCCCCCAAAATGCACTGGGTAATGGAAAAACACACTGATCCTTAACTTGTGTTGTGACACATGAAGCTTTAATTATTTACCAGTTCTTAATGCCTGATTCATAATTAATACCAGAATGCACTTTTCTCCCTAGCTGCTCCTTGATTGCTGCCACAGCTATGGGATTAGCATATCAAGATCAAATTCATCTTTTCTTAGGAAACCCATGAATATGTATCCAGCTCATTGAAGGAGAAGTTTAGAATGCAATTTGCCAAAGCATTAAGGAACTAATAGGAAAGGAAATTGATAATGGTCACCTTCTTAATTTGAATTAATTTCATTAAATTTAAATTAAAAATTAATATAGCCGGAAAGTTTAAATGGGTCCTGCCCACACTGACAAAACAGCAAAATTGTCTGCAAAGTTTTAAAATGTCCCTTGTGAAATGATTAGAAGTAATTCAAGCTTTGTCCATAATAGCATAATTTGTTAAAACGTACAGATTGTCTCTGAAATTTTTCCTTCTAAAAATCGAGAACAGCAATAGCTCTCACAAAAACTCCTCTCACAATGAGCGTTAGCAGCCCTAGTGACCCGGCCAGCACAAACATTGCCTTCGTCCCTGAATCTTGGCCTCCAGGCAAACTGCTTTCCCCCTCAGAACTAAATGAAGGATGAAGCTGATGTTTTCAAGTATATCCGTGGCATTCTTACTATGATCACCTTTCCGGGAAATTTGGAGGCTTTTCTCAATAACAAGTAAAGGATTTAGGGGGGAAAGAAGTGTTAATTTAGGCTTCTAGTTTGAAATATGAAAGCAAATTTGCATTTTGAAGGTTTGGCTACGTCTTGCCTACATTTTTACTGCTTCAGTTCAAAGTCAGATTATAGAATTTTGAATCTTCTAAGATTTCATCTCAGCAGCATACTAATTCAGCATTTACAGACAGAGCCCCCAGAAAAAAGGGCTGGCTCATCTCTTGGCCTGCCCACAGTACCCTGGCCATACAGCAGCCCAACTTCCTCACCTCTTTGTGCTTTGCCCATGCGAGTGCTTCTGCCTACACCACTTTCCCTCTAGCTTTCATTCCCCTCTCTCTTCCTTTCCTGACGTTTCTCCTCTCTCAAGACCCAATTCAGACGTCTCCTGCTCTTGTGAAAAATTCCATGACCCAGCTGCCTGCCACCAACCCTGACTGCTGAGTTGGTTCCTTGCCCTCCTGGCATCCATGGCCTCTTTTCATCAAAATGTCACTATTTCCTAGGGGTATATCTGCCACCTCCACGAAGAGCTGAGCTCCTCGAGGAAAAGTCAGCACACTTCCCGGCAACCACTTAATGAATGTAGGATAAATTGAAACAATGAAAGAATGATCGAATGAATGACCAAATTGCTAGACTAATTATTTGGGTCATTCTCTTGGACCAAATCATATCCACATCCGTCATCCAACCCATTGCTCAGGGATCAATGATTCTGATTGGACTGTGAATCACAGTAGAACACAAACTACAGTTGCAGACCTAACGCCTAGCACAGGCCGTGGACATCCAAAATGTTCAATAAGTATCCTCAAATGAATGGATGGATGGGTCAGTCATAATCAACCTCCAAGTATACCACAGAGAAAAACCCTACAGGGATTCTGCCCCAGTCGTGCATCCCACAGTCTTGCCACATGGCCCACGAGGCCACCAGAAGTGCCCTAGGGTACAAGTCGTGACTCCTGGGCTCAGGCCTCTGAGCTGTCCTCTTCTCCTGCTTTCTCACTAAACAGTGTCCAAAGACAGAAGGCAGCCTGTGATCACACCGCAGCAAATCACCTCTCCGTGGTTTCACTTCAGATCATTTCACTTTAAACAAAGCTTTCTGGGGCCAAACTGCTACCCAGGGCTGCCAGACTGAACAGCTTCTCAGCAAATCCCGTAGGCGGCATCCAGAAACACCGGCTGGGCAAGCTTCCATCCGAACGGGAGCCATGTTCTCGTTTTTTTAAAAATGAATGGTGATGCGCACAGTTCTTATCAAGCTGCTGCTCCCTCTCGCCACCAGGCTGTCCCCACTTGTGGGCCTGATGTGCAGCAAGCTGACGGCTCCCGGAGAGGGGTGGCCTACTTGGATCGTCACTCTCGCAGATGTCCCTGATCGTCACTCTCGCTATGGGATCGAGCCTTCGGTTTGTACCACTTGCAGTTCGGGTTCAACATCCAGGGCAGATGTCTGTTTCCACTCTGTCAGATAATGCTGTGAGGCTGACGGTGTCACCACCAAGCCAGCCTTAGAAAGTTGTTTGGCCACCCTTGCCCCCCAGCTCCCAGCCACCTAGCAGCTGGAAGACTCTTCTCGAGGCATGTCTGGGGCATGGGAAGGTGGAGTCACAGAACGCTCCAGTGCCTTGCTCTGAGCTGCCGGGTCTGTGGCAGCCCAGGAGAGAGCACGCGTGTGATACACGTACCCGTGTGCACCACTGTCCATCCAGGGCACTGGAGTCAGGGCATCCCACTGTGGGACCTTCAGGGGCACTTCCCTACCATGGCCAGGCTAAGGGACCATGACTCTGACAGGGTCTCGAGACCCAATTCAAAGGTCTCCTGCCTTGTAAAACGTCCATGACCAGCACACCATCACCAGCCATAACAGCAGAGTGGGTCACACCTGCCTGGTGTCCTCCTACCATTCAATTTAGGTTCTCATTGTAATCACAGTACTTGTTTAGGGATCTCCAAGCAAGCAGACTCATGAAAAGCCTGATCCCAAGAAACATTCACACACTCCCCACTATCAGGAAGCTCACAGGAGACCCCACATGCTGTGTCAGGATTCATTTTTGGTGACCTTCCTCCTTCCTGGGAAGTGACAGTCATTTTTATCTTGGCCTGGCCTATATAAAAATAATAGTAGGAAGAATAAAGAGTTGTGGGAACAGATGAAGATTCTTTTGTCTTTAAAATTACCTTGTAGGGAAAATCCAGACCCAGGTATGCATTAGGATAATCTTGCATGTGAGACATGCAATGTGACTTCCTCAGCTCCCTGCTGCAAAAAGGAGATGGGAGTCAGCTCATCCGCTCAGTGTGTCGATCAACAAACATTGCTTAAAGCTCATCATGGACCAGCACTGTGTGGGGCACGGGAAGGAGGCAGGGAGGAGAGAGAAGAAACACAAGACAGGGTCTACATTCGCATTAAAATCTGGGACAGATTGTAGGTACAGTAGGCACGAGGGGAGGGAGAGAGCACATAGATGGGAAAATCTTCATGAAGCAGATGGGATTGAATGAGTCTTGAAGAATGAATAAAATTTAGGTAAATGGGTGCTGATGGAAGAGAGAAGGCTGTTCCAAGTCAGCTGAGCAGCATGCACAGAGATGGGAACAAGTCTAGTGTGTGCAAGGAACAGATTCATGGACTTTGCCTTCATTCTCGCTCTCCTTTGGTGCACTTTTTCTAAGGCAAAAGGGGGAGAGTGTAGGTCTTTCTACTTTCCTCAAACTCCCATGAAAAATGGTCAGAACAGGAGTCCCAGAAAACTGCAGAGTCATCCTGGTGGGCTGAGTGCCGAACCCTAGAACGCCGGATGGACAAATGCTGGGTGTGTGTAAGTGTTATGTGGACAAGCCTGGCCCACATGGGGCAGCTGGCACGCTTTTGAGGAAGCACCTTGATTCTGCTCCAGACAGAGGCAGGAGCGGCCCTGGGTGTGCCTGGAGGGTGACACTCATCCTCTTCATGTTTCCTTGTCCCATACAACCAGTGCCACACATTTGCTGCCCATCGAGGAAGATATTTATGGGCACGTATCAGGGAGATCAATGAAGGCTGAGAATCCCCCTGAAAGCCAAAGTCTCCGGTCTTACTGGGAGTCTTGGACTCACTCACGCTGACTCAGCAGGGGTCACCAAGGATCCTGAAACTTCTGGTTGCATGTTGGAGAAGAATGAAAAGAAATCCAAGCAAGACTCTTTCCTCCAGTTAAAATGAGCACCCCAAAATGAATTCTCTCACACAAACCATTTCTCCTGGTTGAATATTACCAGCCTTTGGACCTTGGCTGAAACCAAGTGCCTCCACCGTCAATTCGCAAAATACAATTATCCGCTGTCTGGTTTTCTGATAGCAATTCTTTTGTAGGTGAAAAATGCAACTGTTGAGTCCACTGCTGAGAAACCTTGGTGCCAGAAAACAGAGGAGCCAGCAGCAGGCAGCTCATCAGACTCCAAACCTATTTCCCAGCACCTTGGGAGTGAATTGAGAAATTGTGCTTTTGGGTGAACATTGGGAGATTAAACACTTAAATAATCATCCTCGCCAATGCCAGGGAAAGAAACGTGTGCCCTGTCTTTAGCTTTTAGGTATTTCCTGAAAAAATTTCCTGAAAAAATTCTTGAGTTGCTATCCAGGGGTAGACTGGAGAGCCCAAGTCAGGAGACTTGGAAAGATTCGCTGCCTTTCTCTCATCTAAATAACATCAAGATCCATCAATTATCTCTTTTCCTTGGTTTATGAGTTTGAAATTCCCACCAACAAGGCTGGGAATATTGAACCCCATTCTGTCGTGAGCCAGAAAGGAAGAAATACCCTCCCGGGGAGCCAAGTGCTCACTTGTGGAAAGTAAATCACCTCTTCTGCAGTGCAAAATGGTTGGGATCCTACCATTTGGGCCCAGGAAAACACCCCCTAGGGAGCAATCTGCTCAACCAAATGTGATAAATTCAGTCTATTTTTAAACTCTTCTCTCTGGCGTGTCTGAGTATGAGCCCAGGTGAAGAGAATTAGCCAAAGCAAGTCAATCAAGTTAACTTTTTCCTCTGTCTTGTCTGCTTCGTTTTAAGCACTCTATTTCCGCTACACACATACACACGCATGCGCACACACCACCTCTTGTCCTTGTTCCTGGATCTCTACTCCTTCCTCCCTCAATCCCTCCCTCCTTTTGCAATTCTCCCAGACTCTTCTCTATCCACTCCTTCCTTTTTCCTTCTCATATCATCAGTTCTCTTCCCTGCATCTCTCTCTTTTCCTCCCACTCACCTCCCCTGAAAATGAGTCATGGGAAACAGAAAGCTCTAGCTTTTCAGTACAAACAAATAGGACAAAAAAAATTCATCAGGAAAAAACAAGATTTCTTCTTAATGCACAGCTTAAACCTTCCAAAGGCTTAATAAAAATTTGGCACACACATAGTGTGTGAAGTTTGCATCTCCGCATTATAAATCTGACATCAGCTCACAGATATAATGATTTTGGCTCTTTGCCTTTCTAAAAGGAGACAAAATGTTTGCAGTCATTATTGGCATTACTGTCTAACAAGAGAAAGAAAGACTCTAATTATGACTAGACAAATCACGAGCAAGGTTCATTTCATTGCAATCCTGGGAAAACAATGCATTGGGGAAAATTAATGAGGGCAAGCAAGGGGTACATGAAAGAGAAATGTCTTTAATTTGCTGAAAGTCCTCAGTTGCTCTTCCAATCTGGCCACCCTGGATTACAGGCTTCCTGGCCATGTTAATGTCCTCCAAACCCTCCCCATCCGAGTGTCCCTCTTGTGCTACCTTGACGGTAGCACAAGAGCACCTTTCCTGCTCACTCCATGGAAAGGCACCTAAAAAGCACAGTGAGAAAATTGAGGAGCACTGAAAATACCCCTGGGAAAATTCCTGGTTTACAGGAATCTGGAATGAACCCTTTTGTTAAGAGAGTTTCCATGCCCTCGTTTCCTAGTTTTATAAATTTCACTTTTCCTGTATCAGGTTTTCTTTAAAAAGATTGTACTGGTCACCTCGAAGGCCACACCCACAGGGACAAGGCAGCATCCTTCCCAAAGTAGATGAGAGGAGCCTTGTCACTCAGCATCCCAGCTGGGAGGGAGAGGCAGAGACACGGGAGGCGGCAAGGCAGAGACCCTGCCACAGCCCATGGCCATAGGAGGTCACAAGACATTTGCATTTCAGGGAAGAAATCCCTAGTTCTGGTTTTTATGATACCAGACCTGTCCCCAAGGTAAGAGGAAGGACTTGAGGAAATGATCCCTGACCACGGACAGCCCTTCCTGCTCTGTCTGGCTTGCTGGCTGGTGGTAAGAACCTTAGAGCAGCCAGAAACCCAGTTCTCAGTCTCCCCTGACTCCAGATCTAATTTCTGGCCTCCTGGGAGCCCTATCCTCATGCCACCCAGACCCATTCCCATTCCCCACAGTGGAGATCCGAGAATTTGAAGGGATTTGGGGAAAAGAGATATATTAAAGACATAAGCAACAGGTACTATTCTGGTTTCAACCAGTGAAAGAAGCAAAGGAAAGAAGGAAGGGATGGTAGGAAGGTAACATTCAATCCAATGACCTGCCTCAATTAAACCCTACAAACTCTTTATTCAATGGGTAGCAAACACATGAATACACAGTACTGCTTCTTAAGACCCCGGAATGCCCAGTATTCTGTGATCTCCACACTGTGGGCACAATCAGGACTTTTTGGATCCCCATGAAGATAAACGTATACTTGTTGGTTATTAATTTGTTGATGGGTCTCTAACTGCCTGCCTCATCTTTCCTGAGCCACTTTGATATCCTTTAATGAAAACCCAAATGGCCAGTGCTAACGTCTGCTGCCATTGACTCGGTTGGGTGAGGAGGAGACAGAGAATAAAACTATCCAAGGTCCCTGGGATCTCACCTTCTCCCAGTTCCTCCAGCCTGGCCTCACTCTGGCTAACAGAAGGCATTAAGACTGATGATGGATTCTCTCCATCTGCCATCCCAGTTGCCCACTGCCTTGGATAATTAGCCACTGGCTGTTTATTTACATACCTTCTATTCACCTAGGGACCCAAGAGCTTATTTATTCCAATAAGCGATGGTGTAGACCTGTATAAACCGGAAGAGAAAAACGCATGATTTTTTTTACTGAAACAGACAGGAATATTTTTTTGTTAATAAACTACATGTGACAGTGGTAGATTATAACTGATGTTGGCCTTGGTGTTTTAGACCTGTGTTCCACTTAAAAATAATAAAACCTTATTAATTCGAAACTCTAAGGACCAGAAAAACTTCACCAGCTTAACTCACATTACAGTATCTCGTATTTTTGCTCAAGGAAGAGTGTGGCACCAGGCAGCTGAGCAAAAGCGGTTCCTTCCAATCAAGCATGATTTTGAATAACCAATATCGATTTAATGAGGTTTTACTTTATATCAGCATTTCAGCCAGCACTATTATAGCCGCACAACCTTCCAAGGTCAAGCCCAGAGGTTTACCCCTTACCTGAGGTGGAAAATAATGAATCCATTTTCCCCTGGGGAAAAAAATACCTATAAATCACATTTTCCACACCTCACATGGCTGCCTCAAATGGCCCCACTCTACAACATGTCTATCTGTCACTCCTTCGGCTGCCTCAAGGAGACTCCATCGGCTCCGAGTAGAGAAGCAGCGGGAAGGAAATGACAACTCGGGCATCTGAGTGACAGGCTGAGCGTGGCTGTGCCGCAGTGAAGCTGGGAGTGTAGGGGAAGGCTCTCCCCCTAAGTGAAATGAGCATGAACCGTGAGATTCAGCCTAAAAATGGGAGCAGCGTCAGAATGCAAGGGTTATTGGCAAGGTGGCTCTCCACACCGCTCTTTATTTGCATAAAATCAGTACTGTCAGCTGCAATCCTACCATTTCTCTGTGTCCCCCCCCCCAATGCCCTGATATTGCAATTAATGCAAATATAGAACATCATTTTACCCATTGGTGGTCTTATCACATGGACTATAAATCATCCAAAGAACTCAGGGTCATTATTAGAGTCAAATGCAAGCATTTTCTTTATGGAACTGTGGGGTATGTAAGGGTGCTCCTGGGACTCAATAGACAAATGAATCTCTGTGCCCTAATACAAGAGGGGGACTTGTGGGGCTCTTGCCAAGTCCCCTCCACAATGGGCTCAGACCCCACCTGAACCACACACAGGGAATAAGCGCCTGGCCCCGGGGGAAGAGTAGATGGCAGAGTTAAGGCTGTGTGATGTTGTAAGGATAACACAGGTTGTTTCCAGATTCTGGCTATTCCCTGGCAGCTGTGCGATATCCTATTGGCCACTAGAGAGTGCAGCAGGGACGATGCTGGGAGCTGCCCTCTGCCGGTGGTGCTGGGACAGAAAGAGAGCTGTCCAGGGACCTGCATGAAGAGGAGCAACTCAAGCAGAGACCAGGTCACTGGGGCTGCAAGAAGAAATGGTGCCTGACTAGTGACATTTGGGTGGAGATGGGGAAAAGACAGCAAATCCCTGCCAGGAAACTACTAGGTTTGGAGCCCGGAGAGCGGGGGTGGATTTCTAGCCAGCTAAAAAGAGACTGTCCTAACATTGCTGGTGAAGAGATTGCTGTTGTGACCTCAAGAAAATGGCTTCTTCACTTTCCAGGTATATTGCTGAAGGTATTCTAAAGATATACAACTGTGTGTGTATTCTTGTGAATTATTCTAAATAGCCTACTATCTGATGGGCAGCATTATGGAGGACAGTCATTTTGCAGCCATAAGCCCTGGATGTCTCTGACATTCCGTCTACCAGCCTGCTGCCATTTCTCATCCCTAATGCCTCTTTGCTCTTCTGTCCACCAAAGACTTTGTTCTCATTCACTCTTTCCCACCCATCACCTTTCTACTACTAATTAAGCACCTACTATGTGCTAGAGCTGGGATTACAGTAGTGGGAGAAAGAAAAGACACAGTTCCTAACCTCAGGGGTAAAGCCTTTCACTCGGTGGGGTGGGAAGGGGGATAATGAGAAATAGAATTTGAAAATATTTGAGGGCCATGAGGGAAAAAAGCACTGAATGCCATGCCAAAGGTTTTAAATTTCATTCCATGGCAATGGGAAGCAATGAGAGATTTTAAGCAGGAGATTTGGATCCAGCATTGAATTTCCAACAGATCTGGAGGCTAAAAAGTATTCAACCTTATTAGAAATATGGTTACAACATCAAAATGGTATTTTTTGCCTGAAGGATTGCCAAAGTTGTTTTTAAAGACAACAATTAGTTTGGGGAAGAATTCCTTAAAATTAATAATATCATCCCTTATTGGTGGGCAAGAAGTTTGATACCAATCTCTGAGACTAACTTGGCATGGACATCAAACACAAAATATTGCATCCCCTTTGACCTGAAAATGGTCTGAATCCAAATGAGAAATGCTAGAAACCTAATCCAACAGGGATGCAGAGGTTTCAAATTTAAAAAGATGATATTGAGAAAGAAAGGTTTATTCCAGAGACACAAGCCATAAAACCCTGTAACCAATTATACTGAGGATGATAAATAAGAGAAAAGTTGAATATGACTCTGTGGGTTGTGGCCCAGGCAGCTAGATCTATGTAGATGCTTTTAAATTACAAGAATTAGAGCATAAAGAGAAAGAAATTGCAAGAGGACAATTAAAAGTTAACTGCTGGACATTTGGGAGCCCAGAGTATGTAAGGGGACACCCAGATGAAAAGTCTAATTGGATATGAAGATTGCTGGAGAGGGAATTTGGAAAGCATTTGAGATATTAAAAAGGAGTGTTTTCATTTGAGATATTTTAAAGGAGTGTTGAGTGGTGAAACTGGAACTCAAGCCGCAAAGACCTAAAGAATGAAAGGCAAGGAAAGAAGTTGAAATCGAGTGTAGACAACGGAATTGAGGTACTAGATTGAAGGTGCATAGAATCAAGGCAAGAGTTTACTTGTGCACAAGCACTTTTCAGTAAAAGTAGCTTGAGAATATTAATATTTTAAAGTTGAACAGGAGCACCCAGAGGGAGGGAAGAAAGAGAAGAGGAAAATTTAAGGAGGTAGTGATAAGGTTGTCAGACTAGCAAATAAAACTACAAGATACCCAGTTAAATTAGAATTTCAGATACACAGTGAATATGTTTTTAGCACAAATATGCCCCATGCAATATTTGTGACATACTTATACTAAAAAGAATTGCTCACTAATTTAACCAGGTTTCCTGTATTCTATCAGGCAACTGAGGGGCAGGGAAGAAAGACACTGCTGGGCAAGGACATGGGGCACATTTGCACTGAGGAATGGAAGAGGAGAGAAGTGAGGAGAATGCTGTTTCAGAGGCGGATGTGAAGCCAGTTTAGGAGCTCTGAAGCCATATCCTCTGTTTTCTCAAAGATGGAGGTCAGGTCTCCTGCAGAAAGTGGGCAAGCCGGAGGCCACACAGGGATGTGATGGGGAGATGTAAAAGCTCAGAGCAACAGCTGTGGATAACGGAAGGAGAGCTGACCAGGGGGAGCTCTGCTGAGAAGCACGGAGGGTTGCTGGCACTGGGAGTCCTGTCTGCCTGCCGGGCAGGGAGGGCTAAAATGAGGCTCGTCGGGGAGCCAGGCTAGGTCATGCAAGACCTTGCGGGACACGTCGGCGAGCTTACATTTCAATCCTATCTGGACATAGGAAGCTAAGCCAGTGAGAAGGTTTGTGTGTGTTTCTTAAATACCCTCTGGCTGCTGTGCGGCGAACGAATCACAGGTGGGCAAGAATAGATTTGGGGATACCAGTAGCCAGACTAGAATAATGGTTCAGGAAAAGAGATAGCAGGAGCCTGGATGGGGTGGGAAGTAGTTAAGAGGGAAGACAGAGAGAAGGAGAGAGAGAAGGAGAGAGAGAAGGAAAGAGAGGTGAAGAAAGAGAGAGAAAAAAGAGAGAGAGAACTGAAGACAGAATAATCAAGACTTGGCAATTGATTGGATCTAGGGAAGTGATTAGAAAAAGGGAGGTAAAAGAGAGGTGTTCGCGATAATGCCCTGGTTTCTGACATGAGCAAATGAGTAAAGAAAGAATATTGACATAAGGAAAACAAAAGGAGAAAGAGGTTCAATAGAAGTGGCACCTACCCCAGCCTTCACTCTCACACTGCTTAGAACCATGAGGGGAAGGAGGGACAGTGTGGATTGTGGGACTTAAATCTATTCTTTGAGCATCTCAGTGGGGCTCAAGAGGGGCTCAGTGGGGCATGCGCATTCCACATGCACATCTGAACTCTACAACAATTCTTCAGGAAGGATGTTACTATCCCATGTGACAGAACAATATTTGGCTTTATTAATTGATTTTCTGGGTGGTTTGCTTTTTTCACCTCTTTACCACTCCCAATGCAAGCAGCTAGACCTGCCAATACTTACTGCATTAGAGGTCAGATGAAACACGTACAAAGCAGAGAAAAGAAAAGAAAAAATATTTTGGCATTCCATTCCAAAAAGTCAATGTTCTTATAAGACTCCAAGGGACCTTGACATAGGTTAAATGCTTGAACGGGGTGAAGTTTAAGAGCAGAACTTTCCCTGGAGACTAGAAAAATTCTCTCTGGCTAGGGAGAGATGTGACACAATGGATGCTGCTGAGTCCCAGAGAGGCAGCCATGCACATACTGACCAGCAGAGCCCCAGGGAGGCAGCAAGACCTCTCAAGAGAGAAATGTACAATGAGTCAAGACAAGGGTACCTTGGCAGCACAACAGACATTTTTATGTCCCAGTGTTGCCTGAAAGCAACAAAATTATTGCAGGTGTCTCATGCCTAACATGAAAGTGGAAGAGAAAATCCCAGGACCTGCTAAGTTCACAGGGACAGGAGCAAGGGCCACCTCAGGGGCAACCTGGGGTTGATAGATAGCCAAGATCCAGATGAGACAAAGGACACAGATGATGGCAAGGACAAGACAGGCTCTCCCCAGCGCTTTGACACTACAAGGAACAAGGAAAAGTGGGAGGGTCCCTAGGTAGGCTGTAATTAAATCATATCTCAACAGAATGGAGTCTTCTAAAAAATATAAAGTTCAGTTATCAGAAATTTTTTGAAAGTTATACTTTTGTAGAATTGAGTTATGAACTGAGATTGATATCTATTATTGCTTACATTTAGTAAATGCAAAAACTAGGAAGTTGTTGAGCATTGCCACAAATCTAAGGGGAAGGATAAACTTGGACCCAGGTCTGTCTTAATCCAAAGCCCACTTGCTTCCCAACGTACCACGATTCTTTATTCAAGGAAAGCAGTTTCCACCCATCTGCCCCCCAACCTTGCTTGAAGCATTGACTTCCATCACAGATCAGCGTCATGACATTGTGAGAGTTATGAATACCAACCACCAGGAGAGCACTTAGAGATCCCAAGAGCTAAGAAGCCCTACAAATTAGAAACTGTCTTTGAACAGTCACTTACTCAGATGTGGTGGCTGTCAGAATCACTAGACCAATGAATGCGGTAAAAACAACAATTTGCATTCTTAAAGCCCAAATAATGCCACCCGGAGTCACACTGAGATTTTTATGCTGTCATTAAAGCAAAGTATCAGCAATTCCTCAGGGAAAGGGGAAACCAAGAGTTCAAAGGACACATTAGCAAGTTTCTCAATTAAATGCCAAGCTGTAATACAACTTTGTTTCAGCACGCTCTTACTTAGTCACTTAATTTTTCTTGAAAAAAAGAAAAGCAACCCTCGGGGGTATCAAACCTAATGCCTGTCTAAGCAGACGGAGCTAATGCTTTCTCAGAGAGGCTACCAAGCAATATATCTGATTATGTCTATTTCTGAACAAGAAAATTGATCAATTAAGGGAAAAGGAGGTCTGCAGAGTCAAGCACTGAAAAGGAAAAAAAAAAAGCAGCTGTCGGCAATGCTCCTGCTGGGAGCTAATGAAAGTTCCACACAAGAAGTTAGATTCCAAATTGGAGACCATGAGAGCCGTGCTCACTTCTGTCGAGCTAGAGTGAGGGAACATGTTGGGGAAAGATGGAACGAGAATGGTTTTTTAACTAATTTATGGAATTGATGAGCAAGCTCGTGGTGGGCCCTGAGCTCTCTACTGTCCATGTAGGGAATTTCTTTCTATAAAATGTCCCTCTAAGAAGAGGGCAGGAGATCATGGGTGTGTCGCCTGATCTTTATGGCCCCAGCATAGGACAGCACTGAGCTGGATGCTGCAGAAATCTCTAGGCCATGTACACAGCAGGAATACAATATATACATGCTGACTGGATGACTAATAAACAGTTCCCTAAGAAAATAAAGATGCACCTGTTCACATAGTGCATCACAAAATACTCCATGCTATAGAATAAGAAGGATGATCTGTGCTTTGATCAAACCATAGAAAGCCAGGGCATATCACCTGGGTACAAAGTCAGGACTTCTTATCTGTCTTAATCATTGCTGTTCATGAGCACCTAGTGCATAGTAAGCACTCAGTATGTGCTTGTTGAAAGAACAAATGGCCACAGAGACCAGCAATCGTGAGGCTGGGAGCCGGATGTAAAGGTCAGTTACCCTAAACCCACCCACTACTAATAAACCGGATGGTGGCATTGCCCTACACACCAGCTGAGTCAAGGTAATAAATGTCAGCAAAGAAAGACAATTAAGACGAAAAAGTCAGTGAGGGATCTATATGTGCGTCTATCATGGAAGGTCTTTGGGATCAAGATAGAATCTGCCTGTGACAGTTTTGAGTATACTCCTGCCTGCCAGGGGACTGGGGAGGAGAGGAATGTATACAATGGCCTGTGACTTCAAGGCTCTGTTGGGCGTGTTTTTCATAGGACATTCACACTGGTATTAGCCAAAGTTGTCCCTGTGGCCTTGTAATGAATCAATAAGACTTAGAGCTCATCTAAAACCACTCCATCCCTGGCCTCAAATAGTCAAATAATTAATTATCTCTCTCTTTCCTCATCAGTGGTTCACACTCAAGGCAATATTTAATTTTCCCTGCCTGAATTTGTCCTGTATAAAGGACAATTTGCCTGGGTTAACTGTTGAGAGACTGACCTCCTGAGTCCTCTCCCCGCCTCCTCAGAACAGGCAGAGCTGGCTGCTCCTGCCTTAGAATGCTCATTCGCATTGTTCTAGAAAGTTCCTACATACTCAGCCCGTGAGAGTAGAAGGCACTGTGCCAAACCCCAAGCCCCTTGTGGTCCCCGTCCTCAGGGAGCTCCCACACCAAGGCCTGTGGTCCTGAACAACAATCAGGTTATAGAGGGAGCATCTGCAGCAAGTGGCCCACACATTCCTTCAACTTCTCCAGTGACGATCAGCACCCATTGTGACGCGGAGATCAGCAATTGCAAAGGACACACGCTCGTGGAAGGGCTTCTTCCCTTTGTAAATGAATTTGTGGGAATGGCCTCCCCCGAGTAGGGACAGGACTCCTGTCACGGGGCCCCACTGAGGCCTGGGCTGAATGTGCCACTGTCCCCAGCCTATCACCCTCTCATGCCTGACCGCAGCCTGGCAGTCTGCGGCACCATATGGCCAAGGTTGGGGTCAGACAGATAAAAACGTCTCCTTGCGCTGAAGAATGGTTAACAAACGTGTGAATGTAAATTCTAACACATTGTAAAACTGTGGCAAACCGGGCTGAAAAGGGACTTTAGTTATGGCAGGAAATCTGTTTTTCAGCTCCACCCCGGCCCTTCCACTTCATTACAGGTATTGTGGAGAGAAAATGGGGTTTTTGTGTCCTCTCTTGGCAATCTGCACCCTGCTCTTCTGCCAGATTTCTAATGACTTTTCAATGATGATTTAAGAGGTTTAGTGCCTGCAAGTTGTAAAGGATTGCAGCTCGGCTCTGCCCTCCCGCCCGGCCCTCCGCAGGGACGTGCACACACACCGTCTCCCATCGCCTGCTGAACCGGCATCAGCAACTTTTGTCCAAGTCTCGCTTCGCAGCTCGCTCTCCACGTCACACTGCCCTCTGAGGTCACTAGATCAATCGAGCGGCAAGGGAGAGCCCTCCGGAGCTCAATGGTTTACCCTAGAATTGAATCTATGGCAATTTGTAAACGTTGTTGGTGGCATGGCCACCCCCAACACCAAAAAGGAAATCTCTCAGAACCCTAGGGAAAAATTTGAATCAAAAACCAACTTTCTCTCTTCAAGCTAGCAGCTGTCAATCAACACACACACACACACACACACACACACACACACACACACACGCACGCACACACACAATGCAGCAGCCCCTGTTGAAATGCCCCAAATGCCTCAGTCCTCTCCTTTGATACCCAGAGCGTGAAACCCTAGAGGGGAGAGAGTTCTAGGAGAGGTACAGGCTTGGGCAGTGCATGAATAGCTCACTCTGAAGCTTACTCAGAAATCCCTTCCTTATGGACAACAGCATGGAGGTTCCTCAAATAATAAAAATAGAATTATCATACAATCCAGCAATTCCACGTCTGGGTATATATATATCCATAGGAAATGAAATCAGTATGCAGAAGAGATATCTGCACTCCCAAGCTCATTGCAGCACCATTCACAACAGCCAAGATATGGAAACAACCTAAGTGTCCATCAATAGATGAATGGACAAAGAAATTATGGTACATATATGCAGAGAAATATTCTTCAGCCATAAGAAAAAAGAAGAAAATCCTGCCATTTGCAATAACATGGATGAACAAAGGAGACATTAAATTAAGTGAAATAAGCCAGGCATAGAAAGACAATAACTGCACAAACTCACTTACATGTAAAATCTAAACAAAGTCAAATTCATAGAAATGAAGAACAGAGCAGTGACTGCCAGGGGCTGGGGATGTGAGGATGAGAAATAAGGAGATATTGGGCAAAGGGTACAAACTTCAGTTATAAGATGAACACATTCTGGGAATCTAATGTACCGCATGGGTGATGACAAATGTGTTAATGAATTTGATGGTGGAGATCATTATACTGTGTACACATACATCAAGTCATCACATTGCACACCTTGAGTATATGGTCAATTTAATATTTTAAAATGAAAAAAAGAAAAGAAACCTCTTCCTCAACCAGGCATCCATGACCCTCTTCTTCTATCTCTCATCCTTCATCCTATACCACTTGGCTAGGATGCAGTGGCAGCAGAGCCACCTCTGGCCACTGTGGGACTCTCATGCATTAGAAAGAGCACAGTTAGAAACCATGTGACTCCCCAGCCACCCCCCAGCCCCTCAGTCGCACCCACACCAGAGTGCTGCTTGGCTTGGCAAACAGCACAGACTGGATCTGTCTCCATTCGCCCCTTGGTCGGCACCTTTGTTTGGTGGGCCAACCACGGGACTCCGTGATCGCATGTGTCCTTGCCCTTCCCCACCACTCTGCTCTCTCTTCTCAGTAAGACCATCCTCCTCACGCCACACCGTCCCGCTTGTCTCCCAAGACCTTGTCCCCCACCCCCGTCTGACTGTAACACCCAGACAAGCCCTGGGTTCTGACTGCTCCTGTACATAAGAGGCCAAAACGGCAGCCACAGCGCATCGCTAATGCTTTTCTCTTCAGTGGCCTCTGAGGCTCACCCGGAGTCACCCAGCCCCAACAGGAAGCTCACATGTTACACATGGAAGTTACATTCTATCGGGAGTAGTATATTACATTCTACGGAGGAATGTCTGGAAAAAGACAATTCCACGTTTGGTTTTTCACCTGACAATAGGAATGATAAAAGATTACCGTCTTTTTTCCCCTTTCTCTTCTGGAGGTGACACTTTGCACCTCTCATTTTTTTCCTCTGAGCACACACATCCTGACACCCCTCGGGGACTGCTCTCTGTGTCCCCAGGGCCTGCTACGTAACAGTGTATTTGCTGAGAAATTAAGAATAATAGACCAGGGAGAGGTCATCTGTGAGGATTTACCACTTGCCCGCGTTTACAGCATTTTTCTGGGCATGTCTGGTTTTTGTTGTGCGTCATTCTTTTTCCACTCCTAACTCGGTGTATTGTTACTTAACTACTTCGGTATGGCGCTCACCGGCCACGAAACCTCGCCCGCAGCCGGCACTCACAGTCCGCACGGTAGCTCGTGCTGTGCATTGACCATGAATTCGTTTTGCTCTTGTGTGATGAGGGAAGCTTTAAGGCACTGAAAGCTTGTTTCACTTTACAGGCAGCTTTCCTCGTAATGTAAATCAGAATAGGGAACATATCCATATATGTTTTCATTACGTTATTTTTAAATGTTCACAATTTTATTTTGATAAATGAAAAATTAGAAAAGTCATATCACGGCTGTCGGCTGAAGTCACCATGCGCGTTCATCTGTGGCTATTGACTATAGTCGACGCCGGTACCGAAGTGCTTAAGATGCTGCTGTCCATATTCAGTGTCATCTCCTGACGAGTGAAAAAGTGAACACGGTGACCTCTAAGGTCATATACCATTCTAGAACTTTCCCACTCAATGATTCAAAAGAGCTCTCAAATATCACGTAAATAACATATGTTGCTGTAAATGTGAGATTTGAAGAGGAATATACTTGCCAGCATCAAAAATAAAATGGGCACAGTCTCGTTCCACTGGGTTGGGCAGAATGTGACACTGAGCAGGTTTGATGCCATCGAGATTGAGACGCCCCTTCCCCAACCCTCTGCCTCCCGCCACCCAGAGAGCCCTGGGTTCTAGGCAAACTCTGGTAATTACTGAAAAACATTATGCTTTCTTCTATTTCCTACACAGAAAAGAAACGAGGTGGGTAATAGAAATTGATTGGAGTTGGTTTCTTTTTCTGGGATATTTCAAGTTCTCTTATTAAATTATCTAGAAATGAAAAAAAAAAGTGGAGGGGGAATGAATCCTAAGAACATCCTGTCAAAATAGCAAAGTTGAATCTTTCACCCCAGAACCTTTAAGTTCTTTGAAGATCTACATCAGAGATGTGGCATTTAGTGTAGGAATTTCTGAAGCTCCCAGCAAATCTTGCGAATCTCCCACACAATCAGGATAAATTGGCCAAGAAAAAATTAACAATCCAAGGTTGCAGGTGACAAGATACACAATTAAAGATGTGTGTGTTACTCGTAGGGGTTAGAGAGAAAGAGAAGAGCAATAGCACACAAAGCTGCATTTAAGGTGCAAATTATTTATAAGAAAGCTTGGGAAATGTCTCTTTCCCATCACATTAATGATATTTGAATAGAAATGGAAACTTTTCAGCTCTTTAACAAGCAGCTTGGGACCTTCCTGCACCCCTCCGGGTCCTCCCTGCTCACCTCCTCAACCCCTGGCAATGACTGATGGCCCAGGACTGGGCGCTGTGACAGTTTCTTTCTTTGTTTTCTTAAGTTCTTTTTCCTCCTTTCTTCTGCACAAGGGGAAAAAAAATAGGCAAAGGGCAGTAGAGGGGGTGGCTGTCCTTTCAAATGCAAGCCTCGGAAAGAAAGCTTTCTCAGCAGGGAATGGGGAATTGAAGTGTCAGTCAAGAGCACTTTGGAAATGTTTGTCTTGGACTCTCAGGGGGGGCTCGGCAGCTCCCAGCACCTCATTCCCCTCGCGTGCCTTGGCCAAGTCCCAAGGCCTGAGCCTGCTTCCCTCCCCCGTCTCACCTCCCACCCGCCTCCCCTCTGCCTTCCAGCCCAGTACTGCAACGGGAGGAGAAAGAAGCAGGGCTGAGGGAGGAAGGAAGGGGAGGGTCAGGCTGGCTGGGCCGGGCAGGGTACACTCGGAGGTCTTGGACGGAAGCTTTCCCAGAGCGCTCTCGCCAGACTTCCACCTCGCCTGGAGGATGCACTAATATTATTGCTGCCTGTAATTAAAATACAGTCCTGATATAAAGAGAATATTTCATTTAAAAGTTTGATAGAGATGCATTAAAGATTCGTATACATGAATGAATTCATAATGGCCAAGTGACATATTTATGCCATGTACTTAGTTATGCCTTAGCTAACTCCATGATTCTAATTTATTTGCTGGTAAAACACCATCCCCGCTGATGTGCTCTGCTGAGTCTACTTCTGTCAAATACCTTTTCAATAAACAAACAGCGTGACATATAAATAACAAAGCCCATTGTGGAGAATAGCAATGCATTTCACCTTCCTGGTGACAAACCCTGAGCTGCTGGTTCTTGCCTCCCAAGTTGCTCTGTGGTAGCATCCTCTAGAGTGACAGGAGGCCTCTCCCTCCCCCCTTCCAATCACTTGGCAACCTAACCTAACATTTAGGGCTTCTTTCAGATTCCAGGACTCCAAGTCCATGCTCACCAATACCACTACTGAACTGACGTCGCCGCCCTCATTCCTCTGACCCCACGCACCATTAGCAGGAGCTTGTAGTCTCTGCTGCCACTCACTGAGCACTGACGGTGGCTCAGGGAGGGGCTTAGGTTACACCATTTTTACGCTTTGGGATAATCCTGCAAATATCAGTGACTACTTTGTTGATGAGGAAATTGGCCATTGGAAAACTAAGCACTTTGCCCAAAGTTATTCAGCAAAATAGTGACCGAGGGAGAACTTGGAACCCATGTCTGTCCACTTCCAATGCCCATGTACTTTAGAATTATGTTGCTTCCATCAGTAGAGCTCAATGACAATAGCAATAATCATATATGGAGACCCTCCCCAGCTTTGGACAACTTTTAAGTGCTTTGTGTGTGGTCCTTTAATTAAACTAGTCGTTTAATTAATGAGGCAAGGAATAGCATCTCCGTTTTCCAGAGGAGAAAACTGGCAGAGAAATTAAGTAATTTCCTTGCCCAGAGTCACATGACTGGTTGATGGTGATGTCAGGATTTGAACCCATGTATTCTCAGCTCCAGAGCCCAGACTCTGGATCAATGTTCTGCTGAAGACTACTAATCAGACCATGAGGAGGCCTTCCCACAGAATCTGTGGCTTTTTCCAGAATTGGGATGGAGGGGATGGACAGAGCAGAGAGGTGCCCCCACACATGTGGGAAAGCATGTCCCAGACATGGGGGAGGAATGGTCCCGGGCCTGCTTGGCATTTCTTCTCTCCACCTGCCAGTCCTTCTCCACCTGACCTCTTATTTCTTACCTTTTCTTTTCCTACTACCCAAAGTTGGACCAGGTTCAGGGCGCAGTCCTTTATAAAACTGTCCTTTGTTAGATACCAGCTGCAAGTTCTGGGGCCTCAGAGTTACTCCCACTTCTGACTAGCTGGCTGCAAACTTAGGGGTTCCCACTGCTTGCTCAGGTTGAATAATTTGCTAGAATGACTCACCAGAACTTAGGAAAGCACTTCACTTATGAGTGCAGTATTATTACAGCAGAAAGATACAAATCAGAAACAGCCAAAGGGAGAGACGTATAATACAAGGTCTAGGAGGGTCCCAAAGACGTCTTCCATTGTCTTCCCAGGACATCGGTGTGTGGCACTGTGTGTCCACAAGAATACTGCCAACTAGGGAAGCCCACTCAAGCTTTGGTGTCCAGAGTTTTCATTGGGGTTTCATTATATAGGCATAATTAATTGAATTATAGTCATGTGATTGAACTCAATTTCCATCCCCTCCTCTTCTCAGAGTTTGGGCTGATATCACTGACTCAAACCCCCAACCTTCTATTCACATGTTTGGTCTTTCTGGCATGGGCAGCCCACATCCTGATTCATCCCATTAACATAAACTACCTAGTGGCCCCCACGGAGTCACTTCATCACCATAAGCTATCAGGTGTGGTCCAAGGGGCCCACCATGAGTAGCAGACACTCCTATCACTTGGGAAATTCCGAGAGTTTAGAGACTGCCTCCCAGTAACTAAGGACAGACATCAGCCACATTCTTTACTGCAGAATTGAGGCCAACAGACACCTCTCTACAAATCATGTAGTCACATGCTAACAGAGCCAAATTGAGAAGCCAGTGCTGATTCAACTTGGTGTCTACTAAAGGGTCAATCCAATTTTTTAGGCAACCTTACCTAAATTAGAGGATGGTCAACCGTATAGCAATCCATTCAGTTCCTCAGATACTAACGATCAGACAACTAGGCTAATGATTCTAATATGCTTTGATCAAGGTATTTATAGTGTCTACGCTTTGCTAAGGTGTGAATTCCTGAGAGACCCTGACAGAGTCTAACCATTAACCTTTGCCAGTGGAACCTTCCCAACTTCTCTGCGGAGGAAATGAGAGAGCGAAGGAACCAGAAGGAAGCTCTGAGGTCAAGGAGTCCGACACCCGCATTTTACAATTGGAGAAACCAAAGCCATACTATGGCTTAGGGAATCTAGCCAGAAAACAAACCATGTGACCTGGGCAATTCCTCCCCCATTTAAGATTTATTCCTCCAGAATCTCCTCTCCAGCTCCCATCTTTTAAAAAGCCAATATTCCTTAGAGAGTGAGCATAGTGAGAAAGTTTTGCCACCTCTTTGAGCCTCAGTTTCCTAATCTATAAAATGAAGGTATTGAGTGAGGGCGCAATACATTCAGAAGTACCTGCCTCAAAGCAGGCAGGTGACATAAGTGACTTAAGCAGGCAGTTGTGAAATCATAAGGAACCACGCATCGGGTTGGGGAGAAATAGGAAACATATACCCCCAATGAAAGGCCTTCACATTTCGAATGTAAGAAATAAATCAAAATCCTTGGCACAGAGTTTGTGATCTCTGCCCAGATGGGCACCCAGGTCCCTCCCAGATCTGTGATTCTATTACTCTGTTTCTCTTTGCACGTTGTTTGTCAGATTGATTTCCTCTAGCAGTCAGTTATGCTGAGGAACTCAAGGAGGCGGGGGGACTTGCTAGGAAAAACAAACAGGATACACAGTTTAGGCTAGGCAGCTACTAGGACATGAGTTGCCCCACAAGAGAAGGGAGGGCTGAGAGAGGAGTGGAAGACACTGCCTGTAAATTTCAGTTTTGTCCTGGGTCATCCCTAATTGAATAACAAACGCAAAATAAGCCTATTGCCGGGGGCTTTATGTTCACAATGAGAACGGCAGTCCCATTGTGCAGTGTACAACCTGTATAACAGTACTCGGCAGCCCTGAGTGGCCTGGTCCTTAAAAAAAAAAGTTCTAGAGACTTCAAGATCCCAGAAGAAATGCCCAGCTGCTCCCAGACCTAATGCAATCATTAGCCCAGTTCTCCTGCTTCCTCAACCACTAAGTTTTCTGTCTGCTAAACCTCTCGGCCCCAAAGGCATTTAGACATGTGGACTATTTTAGCAAGAAAAGATTCAAGAGAAAAGGAGGGCTCACTGCCCTCCCCACACATACACACCACCCTGAGCAAGCTTAGCATTGAGGATGAGCGATTATATTCCTCCTGAAGGCTTCTTTTTCCTTCTTCCTGAGGAGTCTGGCTCTGGGTGTATTGGGGGCTGCGGGGAGGCATAAGGCAGGCCTGCCCCCTCCCTGAACCATCCTCGGGCCTGATTTGCATAAGTTCCAGTCTCTTGGCCCAGCTTCTGTCCCTTCTCCAAGATCTGCCACCATGCCCGGAACACTGTGTCCTCAGCAGCCTGATCCCTGGTCCAAAAGCACTGATCGCTTCTCCCAGGAGTGGGAGCAACCTTGTAAGGAGTCCCACCTTCCCCCCTCGGAGCACGGCTTCTCCCTCCGCAGCTGCCAACACTCCTAATGTCACTGTGCGCGGGAGGCCCCCAAGACAGATCCAGCAGGAGCAAATTAATAATTGCTGGCAACCAGTTCCTGCAGCAACCGGCTCCTCCCCCTTGGGGACTGTCTGCCCTTCTTCAGAGAGTCCTCCACGACTGCAAACTTACTTCTGTGTGAACAAAGAGCTTGGAAGTATTTATTCCTAAGAGGCCCCTCGTTTTAGAAAAGCCCCGGGCTGGGTGTCAGGACACTGGCACTCTTGGCTGGCTCAGCCACAGCTGGGAGTTTAACCTTGAGCAGGTCAGAATCTCTGTGCATCTTGTTTCCTTATCTGTAAATTTTAGGTCTAGCAATCCAAGTGTATGAACCATGACCCTGCCCGATCTCCGGCCCCTGTCACTGTCACTTAAACTTTTTTTTTTTAATTTCACTAGATTTGGGAGGTACAAATAGAGTTTCATTACATGGATCTATCGTATACAGGTGAAGTCTGGGCTTTTAGTATACCCATCACTCGAATAGTATACATTGTAACTAATAGACCATTTTTCAGCCCGCACCCTCCTCCCATCCTCCCCCATTCTGAGTCTCCAATGTCCATTATATCACTCTGAGTGACCTTGAGTAGCCACAGCTTAGCTCCCATTTGTAAGTGAGAACATGTGGTATTTGTTTTCCCTTCCTGAGTTACTTCACTTAAGATAATGGTTCCACCCAAGTTGCTGCAGAAGACATGACTTCATTCTTTCTTGTGGCTGGGTAGTATTCCATGGCACATGTATACCACATTTTCTTTAATCATCTGTTGATGGGCAGTGGTTTGATTCCGTATCTTTGCAATTGTGAATTGTGCTGCAATAAACGTACAAGTGCAGGTCAGTTTTTGATATAATGATCTCTTTCCCTTGGGTAGATTGGGAATGTAACCTGGTACAACCTCTGTGGAAATCAGTACAGAGATTTCTCAAAGAACTGAAATTTAAACTTGAGCCTTCCTTCTGCACCAAGAATCGGGTGGCCAGGTCATCATTCCTGGGCCCCCTTACTCTGCTGGACAACTTCCTCACTGTCCATCTGATGGGGCCAGGTGGGCCAACCAACAAACAGCCCCATCTCGGGTTTTTTCCTTCCCCTTCTCATTCGTCTCAATCCACAGGGCGTTGGTGTCTACACTCCACCTGCTCACTTCTCTTTGAGGCATGTTTGGGGCTCACGCCAAGCCCCTGCCCCCTCCAGGGCCTTAAGCAAGAAAAAGATTATGGTGCCCACTCATCTTGTTCTATAAATAACCCAAAATAAATTTGCATTTTTGGAAAGTAGACAAAACATATGGCAAAATTCTAATTTTTGTTCACATTCCCAATCGCATTTCAAAAAGTTCATCAAGGCTGCATTTTTCTCCTTGCACCTCCCTGAGCCTTCCCCTAGGGTGGGGTCCCATAACTTCAGCCCCTCAGCACAGCTGCCCAGACCAGGTGTGGACACCTGACCGGGCCGAGCCAATCAGAGTCTTAAGAGAAGAAGGAGCCTGAATCAAGAGAGAGAAAAGCTATAGCCCAACAGAGATAGGTGCTGGAGCCATAAAGCTGGGGTCCAGGTCCTCCCAGAGGTGAGGACAGCCGAGGGTGAGCGTGCAGAGGAGGCCAGTCTGAAGAGGAGAAGAGAGCCCATGTGCAGACTAGAGACCAGGTGGCCACAGAGAGCAAGAGAGCAGCCATCACCGCGGGCAACACCTGCTTCCCGGGCGGGAGACTCAGCCGCAGCTCCAGCCACAGAATGCCATGAGATTCCCATGAATGCTGACACTCACTACCCCTTTCCCGAACCTTGTTACCCAAAGTGTGGTCTGTGGACCAGCAGTCTGGCAACTGTTCAGAAATGCAGAGCCTCAGCCGGGCGCGGTGGCTCACGCCTGTATTCCTAGCACTCTGGGAGGCCGAAGCAGGCGGATTGCTCCAGGTCAGGAGTTAGAAACCAGCCTGAGCAAGAGCAAGACCCCACCTCTACTATAAATAGAAAGAAATTAATTGGCCAACTAATATATATAGAAAAAATTAGCCAGGCTTGGTGGCACATGCCTGTAGTCCCAGCCACTGGGGAGGCTGAGGCAGCAGGATTGCTTGAGCCCAGGAGTTTGAGGTTGCTGTGAGCTAGGCTGATGCCACGGCACTCACTCTAGCCTGGGCAACAAAGCGAGACTCTGTCTCAAAAAAAAAAAAAAAAAAAAAATGCAGAGCCTCTGGCCCTATGTACAGCTACGGTATCCGGATCTGCATTTTAAAGAGATCTCAGGGTGATGTGCACATAAGGGCTGCTTTGGAGGCAGCTTCTCTTGCTGTTAAGACAGAAATATTAATAAGGAGAATACACATCATATAAGTTCATCAGAAAGAATGCGTGAATTAAAACACATGAAGTAGTTACAGTGGTACATGGGACACAACAAACCTTCAGTAAAAACATTAATATTATGATTATTAACACAATCATTATCCATATTTCTAACCTTTTACTGCAAGATCTTCCCTCCTTGCTCTCTTTGCCCAGACACCTTGGCCTTCTTTCCTGTCCTTGACCACACTATGCCCCCACCTGCCACAGGGCCTTAGCACATACTTAGCATGTACCGGTCATACCTTCCACCTCTTTGTCAAGTTACCCCTAACTCAGCTTGCAGATTTTAGCTGGGTGTAACCTCTTTAGAGAAGCCTTCCCTGATCTTCTAGTTTGGGATTAGACTACTAGTCATAACAACATGTTCCGTCTGTTGCATTTACCATTGTTGTAATTATTACTTGCATTTAAGTGATCATTTTATTAACATATGCCTCTTTGACTCAGCTGAAAGCTTTGTGAGCACAGAGCTCATGTCTGCTTTCCTTGCCATTTATACCCAATGCGTAGCACAGCAGCCCTCAAACCTCAAGGAATACTTGCTGAACACATAAATGAACACTCTCTCCATCCAGCTCACTACCCCTGGTAAGTAGCCCCATCTCCAAGTCCCCCTCAGGCCCATGGTAATGAAATTGCCACTTAGATGAGCAAGAAGAACTACTCAGGTGACGTTTTTGTGAGCAACCCTGCTCTGTTCCAAGCAATAGGGAGACAAATGTTCTCTGTTCTGTTCTTCCTGTCTGGGCAACCCATTCCAGAGGCACTAAAATCATCTATCATGCTGTTTATCACAACATATCCAGATGCTCTGAGCAATAAAGTCACTCACAATACACAGGCATCCCATTTCGGGAAGATGCTCCCAATCAAGCCTTCCCAGGGGATGTTTCAGAAGAGGAGAGACCCCCATCTGTCTGAGAAGGGGACCTGCTGTCTGCAGTGCTCCCTTCCAGCCTGGTGGCATATGTCGTGGGACCCGCCTTAGGGGCCTGCAGGTAGCAGACCCTGAAGTGCAGCCTTGTCCAATCAGGCTGACAGCAAGTCCTGCATTTGTCCAGGGTGTTAGAAAATGCCAACCTCAGGCTGATTCTCTAGGAGAGCCTCCTGTTCAAAACAAAGAGGGTTTCCCCCTCCCCCCGCTCCTGCCCACCCACCCGCAGTCAAATAAAATCAAACTTTGCAAAAAGAGGTTTCTGCTGAGAACAAAATCAAGATCCAAAAAGAAAAGATGCTTCAGCCTCCTGAATCAATGAGGCAAGCCTAACAAGATGAAGTTTAATAGGAATTAGTTTAAGGTTTTCCACTTGGGTCCAGAAAGCCAGCCGAAAGCAGTGCAGGGGGCGGGGGGTTAAGCTGAGCCTTGGCAGCAGCCAGTGTGACCGAGATGTAGAGGTTTTCGTTGACTCTCTGCTCAGTAGGAGTCATCACTGTGACACAGCTGCCAAAAAGGGCTCAGCAGCATTAATGGAAAGACAGGACCCAGGAAGATGGAAATGACTGGCCCCAGCACACCCGGGATATTGCTTTCCATTCAGCATGGAGCATAATTCTAACAGACTACAGCCAAGCTGAACTACGAGAATAAGAACAGGCAATTTCCTGGAAGATTCACTCACCAGGTCACAGTGCAAGGGTCACGGCACGAAGGCCACTTGGCCCAGAGAGCTGATGCTGCACAAGAAACAGGCTAACAGCGTTCAGAAATTTTTGACAGATGGGGAAGAAACTGGGCATTCTTGTGCCACCCCATGTCCCACCCCATGCGAGTCCCTTAAGACTAGAGGGGAAAATAGAGAGTGAAGTAGATTCGAGCTCAGTGTAAAGAACATCCATGTTAGTGGTGTTTTTTCTTTGATTTTTCAAATGATACGACTAATACGTGCACACTGTAAAAGGAAACTTGGAGCAACGCAGACACACACAGAATAAAAAGTCACAGTTCCCCATTTAACATGCCCACTTATCCATACTTCACTCTCCCTCCTCTAAGGAGCCACATATACCCTAAGTTTAGGGTATATCCTTTTAAGCCTTTTTGAAATGCATTTATTCACACACACACATACACACCACACAGCTTGGGTTTAAGGATTTTTCTCCCATCAACAAGATCATACTTAACCTATTGGGAAAAGCTTGTTGACCAAGGCTACCAGGAGAGACAATGGGCTGCTTGCTAAGAGAGTGAGGCCACCTCCTCTAAAGATGGACAATTGTTATCCATCTTAACAATAGGTTTGTTGTTCTTAAATAAAGACCTCAAGCATTGGCTAGATCTCTTTTTTTTTTTTTTTGGATTTGCAAATACAGTTTATTTTACAGAAATTCAACATTATAAACAGCAGGCACCTCCCATCCCACCCGCCCCCCTCCTCCCACCCATCCCACCGGGTGAAGACCATGCTATGCAGAGAGTGAGCAGCAATGTGGCCCTACTGCTTTGGAGACTGGAGAGCAATGGAACCCGCCTGCACCACGTCCTGCCTGCCCCGCACACACACGCGCCTGCCCACTGCGCAGGCCATCAGAGTCTGTCTGGGCCCAGCCCGCACTGGCCGGGTTACATGGATCCAGCCCAGTTCTCTAATTCCTTCATGTCGTCGTCCTCCTCCTCCTTCTTCTTGGCGGGTTTTGATGGTAGGGCTATAGAGGGAACATTTGGTAGAGGGACTGTTTCGGGTCCACTGATTTCCAGCAGATTCTTGTCTAGTTCCTCCTGTTCTAGTTCTTCTAATTCTGCCATGAGTTCATCCTCGTCAAACTCTTCTCCAAACCCCACAGGTTTTGAAATTGCTGTTGATATCTCCTCTGCAAGTTCCTGCTGGTCAGCAATGTCCTGCATTAACTCATCAACTTTATCGATGTCCATGTTGTGGTGGGCAGCCTTCATGGCCTTGGCCGCATAGCCCATGTTCTTGAGCACCTCAGTGTTGGTGTTGGCGTTCTCCAGGGCCTCCTGCTGGAACTCGATGGTTGATAACGTGCCATCAATCTGTGCCAGCTGCTTCTCATACCTCTTCGTGCGCTTCAGTGCCTGGAGGGCCGCGCGCTTGTTTTTGGTGCCGTGCTTCTTAGCGGCCGTCAGTTCCTGCTCGATCTTCTTCTCCAGGAACTCCTGCTTCTTGCTTAACATCTCCTCCGTGTCCCGGAGCGGCTGGATGGCCTCCTGGGGGGTTGGGCCGCCCTTGCCGGCCTTACCCCCTCCAGCCCCTAACAGCTTCCCGAACACCGACATGATTGCTGCTCGCCAAGCCGGCCTTCGCCACCCGCTCCGGCTCGGCTTGGCTCCGCTCAGCTCCAGCGCCCGCTCCCAGCCCGGCCGCTCCCCGCAACCGCAGGCCTCTATTTTTTTTTTTTTTTCAGAGCACCAGATATTTATTTATTTATTCTCTCAAAATTTATTTATTTATTCTCTCAAATTCAGCTTAAAGAAGAATCACCTAGGGTGCTTTTTGAAAATTCAGATTCCCAGTCCCAAATCCAGTGAACCTGACATACTAGGTCTCGGGAGCCAGAATCTGCATTTTCCACAAGCACCCGGGTCAGTCTGATATAAATCGTCAATGGACCACACATTAGAAAACACTGGAGCAGATGGTTAGATGACCAGACCTTAGAACTCTTCTGTCCCTGGCCCTCAGCTAGGACCGGATCAAATCGGAAAGCCCTTCTTGCTAGGAGATGTTTGCAGTGAGACCACCACAGTGTCCCCATATCTACCCATTTGACCTCCGGCGTCTGCCTTTCCCACTCCTCGAGCCCAGTGCCAGGCCCGCTTCTCATCTGGGACGCTGAAGGCTTCATCCAGAGGGCTCAGCATGGAGTAAACACGCAGTCTCAGAAAGCACAGTGAGGGTTACACCAAATCTGCCTTGCAGTCTGCCACCCGCACCACCTAAAGCCCCAGGAATCAGTTCTAGGAAAGACAGAGACTCTAGCCTGCCCCAGGCTGCTGGAGAACAGAAGAACAGCCTGGGACGAAGGGAAGGAAAGGCTTTCTGCAGGCCTCCACCACCCCATGTGCTTTGGGGCTCTCCACAAACCCTGGAAGTGAGGATTGGAAATGTTTTAAGGGCTACAATGACTAGTGGCAATATTATCATTCAGTGGGTGGAACTGGGGGTGTTAAACACCCTGTAATATGAGAGCATCACAGCCCAAAATGCCAAAATTGCCTCCCCCCACCATGCACAACACTATCAACTGTGCCATCAGTGTCCATGTGAGCCGCAGCCCTAGACATTGTCTCCTGCTAACCATGTTGACTTCTGCTCCACAGCAATAAGATCCAGGCGATACTACAAAAACAGGCAAAGACCCCAGCAGAAATTTAGCCAAAGTGCATGCCCTTCAGCAAGGTTCCAGGCCATCCCCTGGCTAATCCAGCCCCCAACACCTAAGAAATCCTCTCCTGCTGAGAGAGAGATTTTCTACCAGGGTCTGAGCTCCTAATAAGGAATTGGCCTCAGAGCGAGCGACACAGGCTGCTTGTTTCCAAGCTATCTCTGGAGGGCTTGTGCACAAAAAGGCTTTTTCTCACCTCAAGGTGCTCTTGGCTGGTTCGACAGGAGTGCTATGCACAGCAGGACCATGTCCTCAAATGGTCGAGGCCATTTGCTTTGTCAACTGACAAATGTCATTTATCATTTGAGACAGAGATTGGATATTGGGGCCTCTGGCTGGTGAAAGCTGTTGAATATTTTTTTTCAGGATGGCTTAGCAGAAACTTGGCAAACTGACATGTTTTCTTGAGCTGTGGATTTAAAGATACAGTCTTTCTTTATAGCCAGACTTTACCAGATGGCTTAACCCTATGATTCAGTTTAGCATCATGTAGCACTTAACTCGTGCCCTGTCTGTTCAGGAGCTTTGCCAGTGTTTGTCTCACCTCCCTTGGTGCTAAAACTCCTAGGGGATGGAAGCCAAGTCTCTTCCTTCCCCCATAACCCCCACAAGCATCTAGGATGGTGCTAGACTCATACCATACCCAATGCAAATGTGTCCACTAATTGATTCTCGACTAGCCATTTCTAGACACATCTTTATCGTGTCCTCATCTGTCTTACTCACTGTGTTCCAGCCACAGAAATTGCCCTCCCTCTCCACTTCCACTCCCTCCCTTGTACTACAGGACATAATCTAAGACCTCCCTCAGGACACCTTTCCTTGAGTCAGTCCTAATCTTTTTTTTACTTTGTATTTCCCTGTGTTTAAATACAGGAACAGCTTAGAAAGATGCATTTTCTTATGTGCTGTGTGTGTGTTGTCTTTTCAACGAGCCTACTGGTATTCTCAGAGTGGACATCATATTTTCTGCTGCCTTTTGATCCCCAATTGAAATTTATCCCATGCTAGGCTAATAATGAATGCACATCAATGAACGAAAGAACAAAAGAAGGGACAAATGAATGAATGCTTAGTTTTCATAAGTGTACTCTTGAATGAAACTGTACTTTATAGTCTAAAAAGCATTTTGCAGGGCTGGGTGTGGTGGCCATGCCTGTAATCCTAGCACTTTGGGAGGGCAGGGTGGGAATATTGCTTGATGTCAGGATTTTAAGACCAGCCTGAGCAAGAGCAAGACCCTGTCTCTACTAAAAAATAGAAAGAAATTAGCTGGACAGCTAAAAATATATAGAAAAAATTAGCCAGGCATGGTGCCACATGCCTATAGTCCCAGCTACTCAGGAGGCTGAGGCAGAAGGATCGCTTGAGCAGGAGTTTGAGGTTGCTGTGAGCTAGGCTGACACCATGGCACTCTAGCCTGGGAAATAGAGTGAGACTCTGTCTGGGGGGAAAAAAAGGCCTTGTCTTTACAAAAAGTAGGAAAATTAGCCGAACATGATGGAACACACCTGTAGTCCCCACTACTTGGTAGGCTGAAGCAGGAGGATCACTTGAGCCCAAGAGTTTGAGGTTGCAGAGAGCTATGATGATGCCACTGCACTCTAGCCTGGGTAACAGAGTGAGATCCTGTTGCAAAAAAAAAAAAAAAAAAAAGGCATTTTGCAATGTTTAAGTCTTTTCATGTGTTTATATATATGAGAAAATACACAGAAAGACTGTATCTTCCCCAAGATCACATCTTCCCCTAACAACCAGCACAGCCAGGACTCAAACAGGTGTTCCAATTCTAACTCCAATAATCTTCATGCAAAAATAGATTATTTTAGTGATCCATGTTAATCTCGAAAGGGTCTGATTTTGTTATTTTCTTATTACTAACTAAATTCATGAGCATCAAAAAAACAACTTTTACTTCTTTGCGGATTGTGTTTAGTTATTAATAATGCTCAGAGCAACTAATTTAGAATTTATTATTTTGAAGCGTGAACAACAACTGCATATATTTCATTATTTGGGATAGTGAGTTATGGACTTTCTTAATTAGTATTTTAAGATTTGTTTACAACTTTTACAGTAACAAACTTTCAATGCTGACTCTTCCCTGGGGCTTTTCGAGTCTTTGCATGTTATGGTTACTCTACTTGTCTCTAAGGATTTTAAAGCTTTCTATACTTCAGTTCATTTATGTAATCTTCCTGGGACAAGAACACAATACATCAATAAGAGCTACCATTTATGGAGCACTTACTGAGTGCCAAGTATTGTGCGAACTAGTTCATTATCTCATTTAACTTGCATTTTCACACAAACCTGTGAGGTTGGTACTGTTAATATCCCCTTTAAAGAAGAGAAACCCACCTCTCCAAACTCTTCAGTTACCTAAAGCGTAAATGCAGAACCGGGGCTTAAAGCAAGCGTTATTTGACTCCAAAGCCCTAATTAGTAGCCACTGTATCCTAATGGCTCTAACTGGAAACCAGGGATTCTACATGAGCCTTTGCCACTGTGTGACCTCAGGGAGGATGGCAGTCACAGAAGGGGTGACATTGGAGCTTGAAGGTGAGTAGGCATTTGTAGCAGAGCAAAAAGCACCCCAGGCAGAGGACAGAGTATCTTCAAAGGCTTGGAGAGGCATGAAAAATTGAAAGCACTAAGGTTGACAACACCACTGAAGCTCTACAAAAGTGTACCCTTAGGTGATAACAAGAGATCAGTAACATTCCCAGTGGGCTTCCTCCAAATGTGTTTTGGATACAGTTGGAAGGTATGGAGGAACCAAGGAGACATGGAAAACCCTCAATAGTAACCAGATCTGACAATGTTCTGGGGCAGCCTAATAGCATCAGGCTTCAGATGTCCTAGAAACAGAATAGTGACCTGCTGGCTTGGGCTCCCTAAGGCAAAGGCCATGTCAGAAAATCAGCTCTAACTCAATGTCTTACCTTCTTCTGCTAATGGCATCCTTCTTCCTTTGGAGAAATCCCTCTCCTCTGGTGTATTTCTATAGAGCTGCCAGTCACAGCCCCTCTCCAGGGAATCTGAACCTTGAGCTTTGACAAGCAGGGGAGCCAACTGATTACAGCTGTCACCCAGCAATTGTTCTCCAGAGAGTTCTTCCACCTGCAGCAGTACCAAGACCTACCCTGGTTTGTACCCTATCTGAAGCCTAGTTGTTCCATTACTATTCTTTGCAAGCCACTCTGAAGCCATCCAATAATGCATTCTTGCTTAAGTTAGTTGAAGTTTGTTGACTGAAGTCAAATAATTCTAATATATTGATAGATGACATGTGGGCCTGATAAAAAATGTCCTGTATGGTTTGCTGCTGGTCTAGCCCAAGACAGCCACTGTCTGGAAGTGGTACAGATACAGTGGGCAGTGATCTAATCTATACAGTGTAATAATCTGGACAGTGTAGTAATCTGCTGACTTCAAGAGAACTCTCTTGGGAATACTTCTATACCCAGCAAAACCTAATAGCACTTCTTCTAGAAACAGGTACCATCTTTCTGGAATATTCCATTCCAAACTTGATGAAGTTTCCACACATAGTGGCCATCTCCACTCAATGCTGCACCTTCACTCCCTCCATCCTCCTCCCTTGCTCCACATAGTCCATCCAAATATTGCAACCTAAAGATAAGTGATCTAGATGCTTCTTACTGACAGTGAACAGACTGAAGAAAGTCATACATTATATAATACCAACACTTACAACCTTGCAAGATAGATAGAATTCTCACCATTCTATGTGTGGTGAAACTGAGGCAAAGAGACATTAACCCACCTGCAGTTTGCACAGCTGGTAGCAGCCAAGATGCATCTGGTCCCTGTTGGCTCCCTGTCTCAGACACATCTTTGTCCCTTCCTCGGCCTCAGCTGTGTCCCAGACCCTCAACCTTTCGCTTCACCTGAGTCACTGCCTGAGCAAACCAATGTCCCAAAGCCCGCTTTGTTCTTCCACCTGAGGTAAACCAGCCACACAGCCTGTGTCAGGGCCCCCACGACCACCTCTGGGTTCAACAATTCACTAGAAGGACACATAGGACTCAGCATGTATTGCAGTCATGGCTGGGATTTATTACAGCAAAAGGATGCCACGCACAATCAGCAAAGGAAAAAGGCACATGGGATGAAGTCTGGGCAGACTAGGCACAAGCATCCAAGAGTTCTCTCCCAGTGGAGTCCCACAGGACTCACTTAATTCCTCTAGCAGAAGGTTGTGATGACAATATACGTGAAATGTTTGTTATCTGCCAGGGAAGTGCCTCAGAGACTCCGTGCCTGAAGGCTTTTACTGGGGATGGGTTATGTAGGTACTCTCTGCCAGTGCATACCAAAATCCCAGACTCTCAACAGAAGGAAAGCAGGTGTTTGGCATAAACCACATTGCTTGCACCAAAAATGTTAGGCATGGTGAGCCATTCCTATCAGAAAATGGTAGCAACCCTTCTGAAATCTACGTTCCCAGTTGCCAGCCAGGAGCCAACCTTGGAAGCAGGCCTTTTTAAGGGTAACAGCCTCAGGCCTGCTATATTTAATCTTTTCTGCATGCATGCAATTTGGATAAAATGTCACATCATAGGGCATGGTCTTGGACTTCTTGAATGGCTTTCAACTGGGTCAAACAAAGCAGACCATAAATATAAGGAAGTTCTCTCCTGATGGGGCTTAACTTTGACTAATGGAAGAAGGGGTGAGAGGACAAATCCCCTTCCCTTCCTCCTCCCAAGGACTGTTTTGAGGCATGGTTTTTTGTCTAGTCTGTCCAGAAACATTCTGCCTGGCTGAGCAGGTATACCTGCTGGGCAACTGGCTGTGTGTTTTTTTTTTTGTTTGTGGTTATTGTATGCGCATGCGTGCCCACGGACACAACGGTGAAGCAATGGCCAACACAGCAACACATCACCTTGAGTTTACTTCCCAGCCTTCCCTACTTTGTTTCTCTTTCCTTCACTTGCACTGCCCTGAAACTGTGCCTCCCAAGTAACACATTAGCACTTAAGCCTTGTCTCAACCTCCGATTCTTAGACACCACACTCTGTTGGGAACACAGGGGTACAGTGCCCCTTTAGTTTCATCTTACTCCAGAACAGACCACCCGAGTAGGGTGAAATGGTGTGGCTCCGTGCCTGAAAGAAAAGCAAGTTTATTCTCTAGAGATTCATTCATTTATATTACTAATTACTTACCGAACACCGATAACATGCCAAGCCTGGGGAAACAACAGTGAGTTGGACAGACATGGTCCCTGTCCTTGAGGATCTTGCAGGGTTGTGGAAAAGAGAATTGATGAAATAAGCAATTATAAAACCCCTCAGTAAGTACTATGCTAAAGACCTGGGAGCATGGGACGGGAGACTTAACTTGGTCCAAGGAAATGAAGTCTGTTGGAGTAAAATGGTGCTTAAATTGGGAGATGGAAAATGAGAAGGTAGCCAAGGGAAAAACTCATGGGAAATATCAAGGCCGGAGACATGGATTTAGGAGTCTCGTCCACATACTAGTAATGGGAACCAAGGGAATGGTTAAGGAGGTGCAGAGAAAAGTGTGTCTGACGCTG
The DNA here is from genome assembly GCF_040939455.1 of Microcebus murinus. Taxonomy (NCBI): domain Eukaryota; kingdom Metazoa; phylum Chordata; class Mammalia; order Primates; family Cheirogaleidae; genus Microcebus; species Microcebus murinus. Next base: position 56,609,952 of record NC_134116.1, read on the forward strand.
ACAAGGCACTTGACCCTCTCTCTCTCCTCTGAACTCCCAAGGAACTCTCTGGATGACCAAAAACTTCCCAAAGTCTGTAACAGTCAACCATCAACTCAACGATGAGTGAACATTTCATTTTGCATGAGTCTTGTGTCTGCAACGAGGTGGCGGAGACCTTGAGAACGAGGGGAACAAGAGTGTCCTCCAGGACTGGGAACAAGATGAGGTCGAAATGTCTGATTGAGTCCCAGAATGGGAGAATGCCTGAAAGGTTTATCTGTTTAGACCTCATTTCACCTATAAGAAAATGGGGGACCAGAGAGAGAGAGACAGGAATTTTCCTAAAGCCCTAAGATTTATCACACTGCATCATAATTGCCCAGTAATTTTTCCGTCTCCCTCATTAACCTCTGGAAGCCACACGAAGGCAGGGTCTGTGTCTATCTTGTGTGCTCTTATATCCCCAGGGTTTGGCGTGCTGCCTGGCACACGGGGAGTGCACAATACCTGTTATTTGAATGAAGGGATTAATAAAAGTTCAGGCAGAACTCAAGCTAGGAAGCGTGTTCTCTGACGCTGCCCAGTGCTCCATCCATCAGCACCTAAATCTCCCTTCCTCAGCATGAGCCGGACCGGATCCAGCTTTTGGGGGTTCATAATCCACTTGTAGGGGCCTCGGGCACAGAGTCCACCCCTGGCTGCCCCTCCAAGCGTCAGAAGAGTGTTGAGAAAGTACTTTAGTTCAAACATAACATCCAGCCCAGCCTGAAAACCCCGCCAGCGCTATTGATTTGTGTAGGGTTTTGAAATGGAATGAGTGGCTGATTTTCTCCAAATGGCACATTTCATTCATGATGCATGATTGTAATCATGGCTGCCTGAAGCCTGCAGTCCCCGGCTCAGCAAAAAGGAAAAAAAAAAAAAGAGAGAGAGAGAGAAAGAAAGAAAGAAAATGGCTATTTTCTGGAGTGAATACACTGAAAGGGCAAGAAATCCATATTCATTTTCTTGCCTCTCGGCTGGACTCTATATTTCGCAGGCAGGTGGAACAAAAATCTTTAAATACCATGCTGATCCAGGAAACGCTCAGCAATATTTAAAGAGCTCTGCGTGCCTGCCTCGTGCCCCTCTCCCGCTCGGCGGGCGGCCCCACGTCACCGGGCTGACGGCCACTGCTGCAGTTCCCGCCAGCGCGGCTCCGGACCCCGGGTTCAGATTAACTGGCGCGTGACCTTTACAAAGAACTGTAGTTTATAGGAATGTTGAATTTTTCAGCAGCGAGGGAGGACTGGCACTAGTGGGAAGGGAGGAATGGGAAATGACTCCGGGCCATTTAAGCCTCCAAGGGGAAAAATAAACTCAGCTTCGACTTTAATTATGTCCAGCTGCCCCTCGGAGGCACATCACATAAGACAGACAACGGCCCGGTACTGTTAATAATGATCCTCCTGCCCGCACCCGAGATAAATAACTTTAAGAAGGTCTTGAGAATATTTCGATTCTTCCTCCTCCCTCCTCCCACACTGACTTCCTTTTTCCTTGGCAGATGGTTGGAAATCCCGGGACCCCTGGTCCACCAGCCTTGACCTCCTGCAGATGTCAGGCTCGGGATGAAGTGCCATCGAAGACTGCCGGGAAAAGGAAAGAAAGAGTCTTAATGCGCCGTGTCAGGGCAGGCCGTGGGGTGGCCCACTAACTGCTTTTTTATGATTGTCACTTACTGGCTCTGATGTAGCCCCACTTAAAGAGTGGTGTCAGCAACCGTGGAAAGGCTCAAAGGGAGACGGATGCAAGTGAGGGCAAAGTATTATTGGGAGCCAGGTCAAATGGGTGATGAATGGGCCATTACGAAGAGGGGCAAACTGCCATCGTCAGGGATGCCGTAACAAGCCGGACTTTGATATATTGTCCTCTCTGAGCTCCTCCAACAGGCCATTATGGCTCTCCTAATGAGATTGTCATGCATTTCTCTTTATGTTGCTATTAAAATCTTGTCTACATCTGCTGAAGCTTTCCCGAGGAGGGGCGTGAGGTGGCGGCCAGGGGCACGACATAGATATTTTCCTCCCTTCTGCAGTCTCACAGGATATGCCAGAAAGGGCTCAGGTTCGCCCCAACAGCAGAGCGGATAAACCTTCTGAGGGAAGCAAAGGGTGAGAAGTGGCCTGGGTTTGCAGGGACGTGGGAGAGGAGGGGACCGAAGAAGCCTTCACAAAGACACTCCTGATCAAAGGGCCTGCTCGGAATGGCCAACAAAGTGCCGCTTGTCCCATCACTTCTTTCTCACCCCAGATGGCGAATAACATGCTCTGTGATTCTCATTCACTCAAAATCCCTGGATGCCAACGTGTGGGTGTGGGTGGTGACCCAGCCAATTCCATTTAATGCTGCTCAACTCAGGCACAAATACTTCTTTTTTTTTTTTCTCTATAAGACTAGAGGAGGAAAAGTTGGAAGGGAAAGCGCTCGTCATCTCCATGATTCACCACCATATAGGCCATGGGTTTAGAACCATTTAAGGGCCTGTGGGTTTTCTAGGGCCGGGGCGCGGGGGAGACGAGACAATTACACGTGGATCTTGACCACCTTGCCACTCATCGACTTTAAGGACAACCCTGCCTCCCAGCCCAAGGTAAACTTGTTTCCTGAGAAGCCCTCGCTGAAGGCCCTGCCAGCCCCGAGCCATTTGTGCTCTGCAGTCTAGCTCTGAGATATGTGGCACTCCCCATCGACGTCTCAGGAACAGATCTCAATCTGTACAACTGGCTCCATTTGAAATGGAAAGTACTTATTTTTATGATTCTTTTTCCATAACAACAACAACCAAAAGATGCATTTAAACATAAGCAGAACAACTCGGAATTGATACTAAAACATCTCCAAAGGAGGGTTTGCAATGAATATATCAGAAGTCTGGAAATAGCTCCACAAGAGGTATGCAAAGCAAACCCCCTCTGCTCTAATGAGATAATTTGCAATGGGTGAATACATTTTCATACACAATGCTTCAGTGTCTGGTTTGTTTTAGAAAAACAGGAGCCCCTTTCCCCTTTTCCAGGCCAAATGCAACACAATAGAGCAAAGCCACATGAATCTATTATGTCTTATAAGGCTTTTAGCAGGAGTATGACTGTTTAACCAGGCAGTGACACGAGAAGAATTACTATTAGACACTCCAGCTGAAAGTAGAGATTGTATTGATTCCCCACACTGGCCTGCCTTTTTATCTTTGATTGAGTGGCTTTCATGAATCCAAAAAGGTAACACTCTTGCATTGAAAGCAGCAGCAGGCAGTCCAAGCCGGGCTGAAACCATCTGTCAGTCTGAAAGAAAGATGAAGGTACTTCCCAAAGTGCCATCTATCCGGGCCCCTCTACACACAGCACCATCCATCGCCCACCCCGGGCGTAGGACCCCACCCTCTGTTGTATGGCTCATCAGGACACCTAAATCTTGACAAAGGGTTTACTGAAGAGATAAGCAAAATACACCTTCATGTAATTAGGACACTAATTGCACCCTGAGACAGAGTAATTACGTCCCCCTTTTTAGGAAAGCAGTTAGTTCTGCACATTCCTGCTCTCCAGGTTTTTGTGATCATTATTTTTTATTGTTTCTGAGGTCTCATTTGGAAAAACGATTGGATTTGTCTCTCTGTTTACTAAATATCAAACATGATGTACAAACATCTTTCAATTAGGTGTTCTGCAAGGAGCCCGCTCTCCCCCTCTCTATTTTAAACAGGACTCATTTGCATTCATGGGCAAATTAGAATGCAGAAAAGAGTATGAGCAATGTGCAGGTTTACACTTCAGTGAATATTCATAAAGTGCCGATTCTCCTTGCAACCATTTCCCTGCAAATGGCCCTCCCACTATGTGTGCCGTGTTTGTCATTCAGGGGCCTTTTCATTTGTTTTAAAGTGCCAGGTTTGGAGACGGCACAAATGTACCCGGGCAGGCCCTGTGAAAGCCAGAGCTGAAAGGAAATGGGATTTGTGTTTCGTGGCACAACAGAGCACGCTAGGAGTCCTTGCAGTTGACAACACTGCTTCTCGGTGCAGGTATGAGGGAAATAATCCAAGGTGACAAATGCATCAGGCTGGAGCTGAAGGAAAGACAAGCTCTTGGTCTGCAGTACAAGCTCTGATCTCCAAGCCACTGCCAGGGCAGGGCACTCTCTCGGGACACGGTGCTCTAGGACTGGGGTTCTCTCGGCATGCCTCCCGGGGCCCTGTCTCCTCCACGGTTAGGTTTCCAGGGGTGGCAGCAACCAGATAGTACAGACTTTATAAGTAAAACCCACTTCTCCCTGTATTGTGCTGCTCAGATAAAATGCAAAGTAATTGCATAATTCATCTCCAAATCAAATAAACTCCCTCTGCGAAATGCAAGGAATCAATAGGGAAGGAGAGAATCGGGAAAATTAAAGGTAGAGGCTTTATCTGAATCATCTGTACTCTGAGGAGGAAGCATGTTTTTGAACTGAAGCTTTGTTTCCCATCTCCCAAGTGTCTGCACCTCAGGTGAGGAGTCAGCCAAGTGCACGGCAGGCTTGGGACAGGGTCAGACTAAGGGGTGACAAGAAAGGAGGCCCCGAAAATACAGCCGTGGGAGCAAAGACCATCCATCTATGGAGCAGACCCTCCTCCTCCTCCCTCTGCCTCCCTGCAAGGGCTTCCCAAGCAAAAGCTTCCACAAATAGGACCCTGGCTTTGGTCCCGATGGCTTAGCACCTGCCCAGAGGAATTAAAAAGCATGAGAGGAAAAGACATAAAAGTAAAAATCAGAGTGGGAAGGAGCTCCAGGCCCAAGGAGCACTGGGGGGGTGAGAATGTCAGGGAGCTTCTGCCTGACTGCCTCTCGGCACTCGTGGGCATGTGTAACTCCGGATGATGTAACCATGGACAGCACTGATGGCCCGAAGTCAATGACCCGGCTTCCTCCATGGGGGAGATATAAATGTATATGTTTTGCTGACCCGTACTGGTTAATCAGCCAGCTAGACTTGCATCTTGGAGGCAGATGTTTGTAGGCTCCACAAAGCCCCCAAATGCCCCACTGCCAAATCTCGAAAGAGGAAACAGCTTGCCCCGACGGCTGTTAGCAATGGACAAAAGCCACCTTCTTTCAGCTGCTCAGACCAGGGTGTTGCACCATGCGTGGCTCCCAGACGGGCAAGCCCAGAGGTGTGGGGTAGCTGAGTAGCTAAGGGCCACACTCAGAATCACTTTGTTTGCAAATGGCAAAGGAAAGAGAAGAAACATAAGAACACACTGAACATAAGACACAAGAGATAAACCCACATACAGTCGTCCCTCCGTATCTGTGGGGGATGGTCCCAAGAGACACACACACACCCCAGCTCGTATCCACAGATGCTCAAGTCCCTTGTATAAAATGGCACAGGATTTGCATATAACCTACACATATCCTCCACTTTAAATCATCTCTGTGTGATAACACCTCAGACAGTGCCTACACATCACTTCATTTGGGTGGATTCAACGTAGTACTACGTAGGAAGCAAATTCAAGTCTGACTTTTTGGAACTTTGAGAAATTGTTTTTCCTAACATCTTTGATCTATGGTTGGTTGAATCCATGGAGACAGAGGGCCGACTGTACTCAGAATCCTCCAGACTCAAACGTGGGTGAAGGCACGCAGACGTAGATGGGCTGGAATTTGCCCTCAGAGGTCTTCAGAGGCCATCAGGAAGCAAGGGTTGTGAGGTTCTTTTAGAAACAAGGGGCCCACAGATGTTTTCTGTCAAGCATTCTCCCTCCTTCCAAACCCCTCAGGGGGAATGAGACGGCTTAGGTAGAGCTGGATGCTGATCTGTGAGGCTGGGCTGGGGTCCTGCCCTGAGACGTCTCACAAGCTCTGCTGCCAGTCCCCTCTGCTTCTTCCGTCCCTCATCCTCATTCCGACTTCAGCCCAGCCCGGAGTCTGTGCTTAGCCGTTTACAGTGTGGCCCTCACCTGCCTTCAGTCAGGGTACGTCACCCCGCTACCCGCTCAGGCCCCCTCTTCACACCCCTCCTCTTCCTTCCCTTCCCAGCACGTTGAAAGAGGCCCTGAAGCTTCCTCTGCCTCAACACTAAGTCATCTTTTACCCCTTAGCACCTGGCCGCCTGGCTCATCTCACCAAGCTCAGAAACAACCTCCCAGACTCCACCAGAAAGGCCTTTCCTCACTCCTCATCCCCCAACGTCCGTAAGGCATTTGGCCCCAGCGACCAATCCACCCTCCTCACGGTCTCCTGGTTTTCCTGCTGTTTCACCAGCCTGGGCCCCCCCAGCTCTCTGACTAACCCTTCTTGGCAGCTTGCCCTGCTGTCTCTTCCTCACTCCCTACATCCGAGGGCTCCCTCCATCTTCCTCTCTGGCCAGGCTCATTGCTTCTCCTCTTTCCAGAAGACTCACAATCTGTCTCTCGCTTCTGACCTCTAACCAGAGCCCCAGACCCATATTTCAAGCTGCCTCGTGGACACTCCCACTGGAATGTTCTAGCCAAACACACTCAACATGGTATCCAGGCTTTTCTGCAACATACGTGTGTATGGACAAGCCACCAGGCAGTGATCTACGCACTGAAAACACAAGATTAATAAGATCCAAGGGCTGGGGATGTAGCTCAGTGGTAGAGCATATGCTTTGCATGTGTGAGGCCCCAGGTTCAATCCCTGGCATCTCCAAGTTGTTTTATCAGCCTAATACAATTCATGTTTTTAAAATGTCAAATCAAGATACTTTGTATCACAACTATAGGACACGGTGTGCATTGTAGGGGGCAGGGAAGTGCATGCCTCTAACCCCTGCTAGGAGAGGCAATGATATAAAATTTAACCAAAATGTTTGTACCCTCATAATATCCTGAAATTAAAAAAAAAAAAAAAAAGATCCAGTCCTTGCCCTCAAGGCCTTCAGAATCTAGTGGAAGAGACAGACTTATAATCAGGCAGTTGTAAAACAATGTGGAAATGCAGAGGGAGAGAGACAGGACATTAGGAGTCTATAGAAGAGAAACTCTTAAGAGGGAAACTCAACCCGGCCTGTGGAGGAGTCTGGAAGCCTTCTTAGAAGACAGGATGCCTGAATCAAGTCCTGAACAGTAAGTACGAAGGGACGACGAGGAGAAATCCTAAGAGTGTAAGCAGGCAGAACTTACTGCTAGTACCACGTCAATTGATTGTACGTGGGCAGCCACAAAAGAAGTCAAGCATGACACCCGAGAGTCTGTCACCGCCCATCTCCCAGGGACCCAGTGCTCCACATCTCAAAGCCACATTGCCTTCTTCCCCCACCTCCAATCAACAGGTCAAGAAACGACACTGTCATGTTGTCTCTAAAGCCACCCTCGCTTTCCTTCCCCTGCCACCCTCTTAGTGCTCTCTGCCATGGGTGTTCCTGCCTGTCTTTCACTCCACAGCACCCTGACCCTGCTGTCACCATAGCAGCCTCTGTAAGGAGCAACTCTCACTCCTTCTTGCCCTTCACTCCTTGGTCAGAAATCTTTAGTGCACCCCTTTCACTCCTTGTCAGTCAAGGCCCCCTACAGTCTGGCCCTAATCAGCCTTTGTTTTCTTTCTTTCTCTCTCTCTCTCTCTCTCTCATCAAACTCTTCTATTGACTCTCTGTTAAATATTCTCCCATCAATGTATCTCTGCTCAAGCACCAGTATACCCAGATGTCACTGCCCTTCCTAAAATAATCCTGTCCACATTGCAAAATAATTTGTGTGATGTCATACCATCTTAGTATTAATAAAAACAAGTCCATCTATATTGTTTTTTTTTATTGGCATATTGTGGGGGTACAGATTTTAAGGTTTCAATAAATGCCCATTTCCCCCCATCTATATTGTTTTTATGAACAGATCCATGCATGTTTGTGTAGACTAGAACAAGATGCAGAAAGACAATAAGAGCTGCTGTGCAATGAGCTCCTCCTACCAGCCACTCTTCTAAGCACTTCGAGGTGGGTGAACTTTTCCCCACTTCAAAGATGAGAAAACAAAGGCAAAGAAAGGTCAAGAACTCGCTTAATGTTATGCAGGCAGTAAGTGACAGAGCCAGGATGTGGACCCAGGCAGTTCATTCTGAACCACTATGGTTCTCACCAAGAGGGGACACAGAACCATGAGAAAGATTCTTCCTTTTTTATTTTATGCACTTTTGAATTGTTTGAAATCTATAAAATGAGTATGTATTGTGTTTGTAATTGGAGGAAGGAAGGGGAAAGGAAGGGAAAGGAAAGGAAAGGAAAGGAAAGGAAAGGAAAGGAAAGGAAAAGAAAGGAAAGGAAAGGAAAGGAAAGGAAAGGAAAGGAAAGGAAAGGAAAGGAAAGGAAAGGAAAGGAAAGGAAAGGAAAGGAAAGGAAAGGAAAGGAAAGGAAAGGAAAGGAAAGGAAAGGAAAGGAAAGGAAAAGAACGGAAAAGAACGGAAAAATGAAAGGAAAGGGGGAAGGGGAAGGGAAGGAGAAGGGAGGGGAGAACAAGAAGAGAAGAGAGAATAAAAGGAGAAAGGAAAGGAGGAGGAAAAGAAGAAAGGAAGGGAGGTGAAGATGGATGAAAGGAGGGAGAAAGGAAGGGAAGGGAAAATTAAGTATGTTTGTTTCCCATTGTTGCTGCAGCAAATTACCACAAATTTAGCAGCTTATACAATACAAATTTATTACCTTACAGTTCTAGAGATGAGAGGTCCACAATGGGCCAGCAGGGCTTGTTCCTCCTGGGGGCTCTAGGGAAATAATCCATTTTCTGGCCTTTTCCAGCATCTAAAGTCTGCCTGCAATCCTTGGCTCATGGCCCCATCCTCCATCTCTAAAGCCAGGAGTGTAGCATCCTCAAACTTCTCTCTAACTCCACCCCTCTGGCCTCCCTCTTATGAGAACCCTTGGGGTTACAGTTAGGGCTCATTTGGATATTCCAACATAATCCCCCCATCTCAAGATCCTTAACTTAATGGCATCTGCAAAGTTTCTTTTGCCTTTTAAGGTAATATAGTCATGGGTTCTAGAGAAAAAGACATGAGCATCTTATGGGGGGATTATTCTTTCTAGCACAGGGAAGAATGGAGGAAAGGAGGGAAGGAAGAAGGGAAGGGAGGAGAGAGGAAAGGAGAAGAAATTCTTTCCAGGCTCCAGGGCTCTTCCTCATGACATTTGTCCTGATTTTTCAACTGGACAGTTCCTCCTCCAACTCTGAACCCCAGTTGTCCTTTGTTTTCTCTCTCATGGCCCTTAAAGAAGCTAGAAGTCTCCAGTGAGAATGGCCTTTATTAACAAGTCCCAAAACAATAAATGTTGGTGTGGATGTGGAGAGAGAGCACTCCTACATTGCTGGTGGGACTGCAAATTAGTTCAGCCTCTGTAGAAAGCAATATGGAGATACCTTAAAGTGATACAAGTGGATCTACCATTTGATCCAGCAATTCCATTACTGGGAATCCACCCAAAAGAACAAAAGTCACTTTATGAAAAAGACACCTACACTCAAATGTTTATAGCAGCACAATTCAAAATTGCAAAGCTATGGAAACAACCCAAGTGCCCATCAATTCATGAGTGGATTAATAAAATGTGGTATATGTATACCATGGAGTACTATTCAGCTATAAGAAACAATGATGATCTAGCACCTCTTATATTTTCCTGGATAGAGCTGGAACCCATTCTACTAAGTGAAGTATCCCAAGAATGGAAAAACCAGCACCACATGTACTCACCAGCAAATTGGTTTCACTGATCAACACCTAAGTGGACACAGAGGAATAACATTTATCGGGTGTCGGGCGAGGGGGTGGGGAGAGGATGGGTATATACATACATAATGAGTGCGATGCACAACGACTAGGGGATGGACACACTTGAAGCTCTGACTTGAGGCGGGGAGGGGGGCAAGGGCAATGTATGTAACCTAAACATTTGTACCCCCATAATATGCTGGAAAAAATTAATTAATTAAAAAATAATAAAATAAACATATGGGGGAAAAAAAGAAGCTAGAAGTCAAGTTCCTTGAGGCAGAACTGTCCTCTTCTAATTCCTTGCTTCCTCTGCAGCCACTCACGGGGCCTCATGCATAGTGCTGGCTACTACTACTCGTGGAAATGGATTGGATTGTTGAAAACACAGCTTCCCGGCCTGGGCCTGCCCTGGTGGCCAAGGCTGACAGCCTGGAGACTGACTGCCTAATGAATAAAGTTGCTCGGCCTGGCCCAGCTGTGCCTTTCAGAGTGTGTTTGGTTTTGCTTTGCCAAGCGCAGATCATTGCCCCTGTCACCCGCTTTTCAAGAACCCGAGCTGCCAAGCAAAGGCAGGCAGGACCACCTGATCCGTGTCGCAGCTGCAGACGCAGCCAGCGAGATGTGGCGCAGGCTCACCTGCTGTGAGTGATGTGAAACATAACCCCAGCCCCAGCGCTGCCCGCTGCAAGGCTGCTAGGCGGGCGAGGCAGGGCTGTCGCCACTCACCTGACTGGTTCCAGATGGCCTCTCCCCACCCCGCTCCCACCACCTCTCTTTCCCAGCAGTGGTGATGTTTTCATAAAGATGTGGCTATTGTGCTCAGAGGTTTATTGGAGGTCTTTTCTTCTTACTGAGCCAAGAATATACACAATTTCAGAAACATAAGCTCAAATGTGACTATGGACATTTCAAAGGAGTCTAACCCACACACTGAGGTCACAGGTGTCTGTTTTAAGGGTTCTTAGAATCTGGCCCATAATAAGTCTGAGGGAGGACCCCCCCAAGACTGGCACCAAGACAACTGGCTAATGGGGCTGCTGTCTTTGGATGGGGCTTAAAAGGAAAGCCCCATGCATCCAAAAGGACCTGACCAGGAAGCCCCCAGTGTGGCCCCTATGACACTGGGCACGGCTCCCAGAACAGGGGAATGAGGGTACACACCTGCCAGCCCGCAGCTGTTCCCATCCATGCCTTCCTCTGCGGCCTCTCTCCTCGCTGTCCACTGAGGGTGGGGTGCTGACACCAGAGCCCCCTGTTCCACTGTCTCTCTGGATTTGTCTTTCCCTGAGAGTGGGGGGGAAAAAAACAGATCTGGGAGCAATGGGTGGGCTGAGGCTCTTCTAAAAGCAAAACTGTCTCATGTGTCTGTGAGTGATCCATTCATTCATTCACCCAACAGGCATTGAGTGCCTGTTACAAGCCAGGTGCTGTCTGGGTGCTGGGAAACAGCAGTATACAAAAGACAGAAACCCTTGCCCTCACAGGGTGGCAGAGATAAACAAGACAAAAAATAAGTAAAGTAAATAGCATGCAAGATAGCAATGAGTGCTGAAGAGAGCAATTCAGCAGAGAAGGTGGGTAGCAAACGGGGAGGCAGCTGCCATGCCAGCTAGGTATGGACAGGCAAAGGTAAGCCCATGCTCACTAACCTACGAGGATGCTTTTAGAATCAGCATGAATCCATTTCACTTTCCAAATCCCTGAGTCCCGCCGCTCCCAAGATTCTGCCTTCCAGCTTTTGCCTTTCCCCCCAGTTTCATGCCTGCTGCACGGTATTCCTGCTGCCTGGGAGTTTGCTCATCTAAATCTCAGTAACTGGGACTACAAACAACCTGTGCCGTTTGAAGGAAAGCCATAGCACCTGGTCTGAGCATGATTCCTACCCCCAGAGAAGCCAGGTGGTGGCTGGCAACCTCCTTTGAATAAATCCACTGCAAGTCCAAAGCAAGACAAAGCTTGAGATGTGAATGTGCTCACCACAACATGAAAAGCTGGGGGCAGCTAATGGCCATCAGGGAATAAAAGACATGCTTAAGTAAAATAGGCGTCTGCTCAGAGGACGATGAAGTCACCATTTGACATCGTAGAGGGTTTCCCAACCTCAGCATCGTTTGCATTTTGAGCCAATGCTGTGTAGTGGGTGCTGCCCTGTGCATTGCAGATTGTGTAGCAGCATCCCTAGACTTCACCTACTAGGAGACAGGAGCATCGTTCCCTAGTTGTGACAGCCTAAAATGTCTCCAGACATGGCCAGATGTCACCTGCAAGACAAAATCACCCCCCAGTCAAGAATCACTACATTATAATTATGAAGGCTATGCAGAAATATGGAAAATGGATAAAAATTAAAGATCGGTGTGACAAAGAATCCCTTCCTAATGAATGACTGTATGTCTAACATCTTACAAGGGCATACAACTCAATCACATTTTGTTATACATTTAATGATTTGAAGATCAGAAATAAATGAAGACAGGATTGTTCCAGAAAATCTAGAGCATATTAGAGAAAGAAACACAAATATTTTCTATTATAGAAAATAAGACAAATAGAAAAAAATTCATACTACAGGAAATAAACCAAAACAACACACACACACACACACACACACACACACAAGAAAACCCTAAACTAGTATCTTCTCTATGAGTATAATGGCATGAAAACATGAAAAAATTAAAACAGTTTTGATTTGCTGGAGTGACAGAATTGTGGGTGAATTTTTTTCTACTTCAATGTTCTTAGTGTTGTTATGAAGTTGTATAGGAAAGTAATTACATTTTTTAAAATCTCTCTCTGCAATAAGTCTCTCTGATGGCAACAGTGATGGAGAGCTGTGTATTTGGTGGGCATCTCTGTGACTTTGTTAATCATGGTAGAATTCCCTTACAGCTCCAGGGCAACTAACTCCTCTGAAAACACAACTTGCCAGGCAGCAGGAAGAAACACAAAATTCTGAACTTCCAGGTGTGACCCTTGAGGTGACTCTTCTGAAACGAGAGCTTACTGGGACATTGGGACTCTATATAGGAAACTGCACCTTCCTCCTGGACATTCTTGCCAAATTCCATGTTTGTTTCAAGAGGGTGCTACAGCTCCCGCTTAATAGCTAACCTAAGTGTTAGCTTTCCCCCTTATTCATGGTAGCACAGCTGGCTCCAGGCTGAAATAATCAAAAAGTCTTCACTGATGGCTGTGGGTAACAAAATGGAAAAGTGCAAAATACCCCAAAAATCTAGGTCATCCCTCTTGCAAAATACTTGCAAAAGACTCTTCTTCTGCTGGCAGAGCACCACCATGCTGGCCTTCTTCCTGTCTCTCCATCTCCTGGGCATGAAAGCCACCATCGTCACCATCCACCAGACAAGAGCACAATCCCAGACGCTGTTGTTCTGCAGAGTGTATAGCATCTAGGCCAAAAGAGAAGTTGAGCTCTCTCCATCCTTGTGGTCTGCCTCCTGCCCAAGGATCTCTCTTTCCACAATGGAAGACACCAGGAATAGTCTCACCCTACAGACAAGACCATGCCTACTGTGAGGGGCCATATTAACCTCACAGGCCCTAAAAGGGCGGCCATGTCAGAATATCATGTAACACAACCTCGGCATTCGTGTAAAAGATGCTCACGTGCAGTAACAGGGAGTGGCTGCCCTGCAGCGATCTGGACAGCAACCTCGCCTTATTCCTATTATTCATGGCCCATCAATTTCTACCACCTTCTCTGATACATTGCAGATGCTTGTAACTCTCATCCCAACACAGCACCTACCAGAGGTGAGCTGCTGTGAACTGGCAGTGAACTAGGACAAGCAGACAGGACACAGCAGAGCAGTGCAGGACAGGAGTTCAATGTGCCTGTTCTTGAGCTTGGGTTCAAATCCCACCATCTGCCAGTTATCTAACTCTGGAAAAATTAACTTTTTTATCAGTTTCTTGTCCTATAATATGCAGATGTGATGATGATGGTGGTAATGATGAGAAGATGTAAGGAACAGTTAAACTAAATCACGAAAAGCAGTTAGCTTACAGTAAACACTGAAATACCATCACCATTAGACAACAACTACGACTTCAGAACTGGACCCGGCCACCGACTTGTGTGATCTAATTTTAGTCACTGACCTTCTCTGCGCCTAGTTCCTCAGGTGAGAAGTGAAGTTACCAACCATCTTTAATGCTTTCAGTTGCCACAAAGAAAGCTCTATTACAATTAGACTCTCTCCTGTGAGCTCATAAAACACACCATCTAATTGTCACTCGGAGGAGTCCTGTAAGAGGCCAGTAGTTGGATTCGGCAACAGTGCTCTAGTTAGACACGCAAGCTCACAGTAAGAGCCATCAGGGTTTAGTTAAAGAAATACAGACAGGGCACAAAGAACATGTTGCTTTGTCTTCCAAGTGAAAGGAGCCTTCTAAAACAACAGAGTCGGAACAACCCCCTTACTCAATAGAGGCTCAGTGTGCTTTACTGCCTTGAATTTTCCCCTGTGGTTGACCATGGGCGTGACTGCCCATATTGTCTTCATAACTTCACACAGCATCTGTCGCCCTGTGACTGATGAGCCTTTGGAACCCCCTTCCACCAGAGAGGGACAAGGTTTGGGGAAGGCACTAAATCCACATGATTGTGAAGACAGAAATCACAGCAGAGTCGCTCTAGTTGCGTGGGAGCTTTGAGCTGTTTCTGCCTTACAACCCTCTCTGGATTTGGCCTTGTGAACAAATGCTGAGTGGTTTTAGTCTGATTTTACCCATGGATGCACACAAAATCTAAGGTGTGGCCTCTTCTGCTCTCTGATTCTCAGTTCCCTTTATTGCTTTGGATAAGTCCTCCCTGTACCACATCACAAGCGTATGAGTGACAGATCACGTGACACCTTGCTGTGCTTCAGGATGCCAAGAGGGGCCATAGAAAAGGCGAAGGCTACACTTCAGCAGCACACGTCCCCATAAGCGAGCATGAAGGAGGGGAGGATCAGCTCTGGTCTCACCCAAGCAAACAGAAGCCCTGGACAACTGTGTAGCACAAACAGACAAGTCCCCTTCCACTAGAAGCTCTGTACACACAATGACTGCATTGAGTACTTACAGAGAATTTCTCAATCCATCACTTCTTTTACTCCTCACAACTTTGGACTTGCCTCCCACTCCATCAACACGTCTGTGTGGAGCATCCATCTGTCAGGTCTTTGGCCTAAGTCCCTGTGGCCTCTTACGCTCACCTCTACCACCCACCTTCGGGTTCACACAGGGACTCTGTCATCAATGGAAACTTGCCTCACTTCAAACTCACTCATCCCAGCATTCTACTCCAAGATGACAACCTCCTATCCATCCAAACTCTCCTGTTCATGAACTCCCTCCAGAGTCATTTGTCAACATGATTGGGACCTCCAGTTCATTCACCACCTACAAGAGCTGTCCTTTCTTTACTTCCCTCCTAATTCACCCTGGAGCTATGGCCCTTCTTGTCAGCAACACTCTGCCAGAGTCCTTCATTCCCTCACCCCTCTCTTTTCATCATTCCCATTTTGCAAAATTTCTGATGTTTCTAAATGAAACATTATAGATATTTTAGGCAAGATGGCTCTCTGTTTCATAGGACTACCGTGTAGAACAGGGCAGTTAGCATCCTAGTACCTGGGCACTAGGTATCCTAATAGTCTTAATAGTATCCCCAATTATAACAACAAAAAATCCCCCCATGACTTCTAAATCCCCCTGTCTCCAGTCCAGGGCTCTGGAAGATGGCAAGCCCACCTCAACCCAAACCCCTGGGGCACTGTGGCACTGGGGCACAGGTACAGATGCCTCTACAGGTAGGAAGATGTATTAATCAGGGTTCCACCAGAGAAACAGAACCAGAAGATATATATTAAGAGATTTCATTGCAAGGAATCATTTTGTACAACTTTACGGACTGACTAGGCCAAAATCCCACAGGGCAGGCTGTCAGGAACTCTTGGGCAGGAGCTGATGCTGCTGTCCACTGTCAGAAATTCTCCTTCTTCAGGGAAACCTGAGTTCTGCTCTTAGTCTTTCAACCAGTTGAATCAGGCCAATCCAGATTATCTAGGATAATCTTCTTTACTTAAGGTAAACTGATTATAGACTTTAATCACCTCTGTAAAATGCCTTCACAACAACACCCAGGTCAGTGTTTGATTGACTAGCTGGGCACTATACCCCAGCCAAGTTCACATAAAACTGACCATCATAGGAGACCATGTAATTTACCATTCAAACTGAGACACTCTTGAGAATGAAAGGGAAAGCTATTCATAATAATACGCAGACAAGCATAAACTCAAGACAGTGACAGACAAATTGAAACATAGGGTAACCATAGCTATGGGGTACCTAAATCTGCTTTACAAAGTCCCCTGTGCCTTAATAGGGCTAAAGAAGCAACCAAATACTTTCCCATATCATGGAAAGTGTCAAAGCCATTATATATGAGCTAGCAGATTTGGAAGAGCATCGAGCTCTTGAAAAAGGAAGCTGTAAAGCGATACAAGTGAATCTACCATTTGATCCAGCAATCCCATTGCTGGGCATCTACCCAAAAGATCCAATGACACTCTACTAAAAAGACACCTGCACTCGAATGTTTATAGCAGCACAATTTATAATTGCAAGGCTGTGGAAACAGCCCAAGTGCCCATCAGTCCAAGAATGGATTAATAAAATGTGGTATATGTATACCATGGAGTACTATTCAGCTCTAAGAAACAACGGTGATATAGCACATCTTATATTTTCCTAGTTAGAGCTGGAACCCATACTACTAAGTGAAGTATCCCAAGAATGGAAAAACAAGCACCACATATATTCACCAGCAAACTGGTATTAACTGAGTAGCACCTAAGTGGACACATAGGTACTACAGTAATAGGGTATTGGGCAGGGGGGAGGCGGGAGGGGGGCGGGTATATACATATATAATGAGTGAGATGTGCACCATCTGGGGGATGGTCATGCTGGAAACTCAGACTTGTGGGGGGAGGGGGGAAAGGGCATTTATTGAAACCTTAAAATCTGTACTCCCATAATATGCCGAAATAAAAAAAAAAATAGAAAAAAAAGAAAAAGGAAGCTGTAAGAGAAAGCAGAAGATCAAAGTCCAGGGAGGATTCCAGTCTAGTGTTCTCCCAATTCATGCATCCTAAATGGCTGTCAACAAAGTTACCAATGACCTCTACATAACTAGGAAGGAGCAGCATGCAGCAGTGATTGAGGATACAGGATCTGGAGCCATAGTTCCTCAGTTCAAATTACTTATTGTGTGACTTTGGGCAAGTTATGTAAGCTGTCTGTGTCAGTTTCCTCATCTTGAAAATGGGGACAATGAGTTACATACACATAAATAAGTTAGAGTAGTTCCCAGTAACATTAGGAGATAAGATTGAACTGGGAGGTCCTGACTTCTTCCTAACTCTCTGGTCATTTCTTCTCAATCCACACTTTCTCCTCCAGCAATCTCATCCACACCCACAAGTTCAAAAACCATCACCTGACTCTCAAATTCCTATTCCAGGTCAGGCCTTATGTCTAAGCTTCAGACCCATATTTCCACCAGCCTACACATCACTGCCTCTTGGATATCTCAGAAGTTCTTAAATTCAACATGTCTAAGACTGAACTTAATGTTCTTCTTCTTGCCCGCTACCCCAAACTGGATTCTCCTCCATGGCTCTCCATCTCAGACAATGCCACGATCACCCATCCTTCCCCACTAATCAGAAACCAAGGAAGCAGTCTCATCCACCTCCCCCTTCATCTAACTGACCTCTGAGTACAGCCCAGTTTACCTTCTAAATAGATGTGGGAGAGACCTCAAAGGCATCTCATCCTCAACCTCTCCACTTCTACCAACCTAACTCAACACATTGTCAGCTCTTGACTTGACTATTGCAGTGGCCCCTGATTTGTTCTCTCTCAATACCCACTCTGGCTCCTCCCCAACCCATCTTCATTTTAGACATCACACACATGGTTCAAAATTTTTTGTTGCCTTCCATTGCTATTAGGATAAATGCAACCTAAATGGCTACCAACAAAGTTAACAATGACTTCTACATAACTAGAAAGGAGCAGCATACAGTAGTGTTTGAGTATACAGGATCTAGAGCCATATTCCCTCAGTTCAAATTATTTATTGTGTGACTTTGGGCAAGTTACATAAGCCAACATTCTTGCTGTGGCCTGCAAATGTCTGCCTGGTCTGGCCTCCACCTGCTTTTCCAGCTTCTCTTCATGCCACTCTCCCCTCGCTCTCTCAGCTCCAGCCCTATTGGCATTTTCTTCAGTTCATTGACTGAAATGCACTGTAGACCTTCCCACTCCAGGGACTTTGCACATGCTGTTACTTCTGCTAGGAACACATTAATCCCACTCTTCAGTGTGATATTTCTCTGACATAAGCTCAAATTGTTTTTCTTCAGGGAACCCTTCCCTAAATCATTTTCCCACTCTACCCTCTCTCCACCTTTTCATGAAGGTCAGACTCCCTTACTATACTATCTCATAGAGCTATGCTCTTGATCCTCAGGGTGTTCACTCAGTTTGGAATTACATACTCACTAATGTGATTCCTTGATTGTCTCTGCTGTGGTCTGAATGCGTCTGCCAAATGGCATGTGTTGGAAACTTAATCCCCAATGCAACAGTGTTGGAAGGTGGGACTTAATGGGAGGTGTTTAGGTGATGAGAGCTCTGCCCTCATTAATGGTTAATGCCAATTGTAAAATGGCTTGAGGCTTGAGTTTCATCTCTCACTTTTTCTCTCTCTCCCTCCCTGTCTTTGCCCTTCCACCACGGGATGACACAGCAGATGCCAACCCTTTGATTTTGGATTTCCCAGCCTCCAGAACATGAACCAATAAATTTCTGTTCATTATAAATTACCTAGTTTGAGGTATTCTGTTATAGCAGCAAAAAGGGGACTAAGGCGCTCTCTCCCTCTCTCTCTCTCTCTCTCTCTCTCTCTCTCTCTCTCTCTCTCTCTCTCTCTCTCTCTCTCGACTGTAAGCTCCATGAGAGCAGGGACCATGCCTCACTTTGCATTCTTAGCACTTAGCACAGTGCCTACCACATACCAGATGAATAAACAAGTGAATAAAAATGAATAGATGAATGAACAACCTTGAAAAACAGGTCCCAACCACTCCCATTTTAGACTTGGGAAACTGAGCTGGATGTGGGGATGTGAAGTGACTTGCCAGTGATCACACATGTAGTATATAGCAAAGGCAGGACACGAGCCCTGTTCTTCAGATGGCAAGTCAAATAAAATATCTTTGTCACTATTCAGAGTATTACTTTTTCTGAGAGGCTGGTGGTATATGAATTATAGTGAAGAAATAGAAACACTGAAAGGGCTTTTGCTCTTTGAAAATAAAGTTCTAGACTTGGGCACTGCATTTGTATCAATACACTCAACATAAAAGAATTTCCTTCTAAGAGGCAGTAATAAAGACTCAAAGGATTCTTTCACTCAAAAGTAATGTCTCCTTTCCTGGCTTTAAAATATCCCCTCTCCTTGGCAGGTCAGGGTCTGTTTCTCTGTAGTCCCTTGTCTTATTTCCCTCAAATCTTTTCTGAGCAGAGCCCCTCCATTGACTTCAAAAGGAAATTTAAGCTTCCATTAACCACAAGAGGCAGAAATATGGTGAGAAATGGGTACTTGGTCTTGGAACGAGCACAGAATGCCACAAGAGCTCTGTGGGCAGAATAGGTTGTTGGGCTGCCTAGAGAGGTTTGGCCAACTCTGCCTGAGCCCTTTCTGAGTGGAGAATGACATCAGAGTCACCATATGTCCATCTAGAAGGCAATAAAGTGATTTCCCAGTCACTATCTCCAGAGATGGGAAGGGATGTGACTTCTTTGTAGAAATAGCAGATTATCCAATGGTTTATAAATGTGGTATAGATAGAAAGAACAATGGCACACAAGTCAGGAGGCCATTATTTCAGTCCTGGCTCTATCACTAATCCTCTGAGTAGCCTTGGAAAAACCTGTTTTGCTCTTGGTATGTTAGTTTTCTCAGTGGTAAAATGAGAGAGTTGGGACAGGATGGCCTCTAAGACTTCTCTTCTATGATTATAATATCTAATATCTGCCCTCATGTAGTAGGTTAGAAACATCATTTTTTAGGCTTCAGAAAAGATATTGATATCAAAATGAATTGTTGAATTATTAATAATTAAATTATTTCTATTGCTTTTGGATGAGTTGGCAATTTCCTAAAACTATCACAGATTTTGATTTTTTAAACATTCACATAAAATGGGGAAATATGAAATATATGTATATTTGATATTATATATATATATATATATATATATATATATATCAAAGCCCATTTAGATCATTCTTCCAACATTCTTCCCATAGTGTTAAAATTCAGGGGTGTCTGCCCACTATATAACCATGTTTACAGCCTCAGGTGAAGAGGTACATATACATTTTTTATTTCTATTATAAAAAAAAATTACCACAAAACTTAGTGGCTTAAAATAAAACAAATTTTTGATTTTATAGTTCTGGTCAGAAGTCCTAAAATCAATATATCGGCAGGATTGTATTACTTTCAGAGGCCCTAGGGGAGAATCTTTTTCTTGCTTTTTCTAGCTTCTAGAGATTGCCTGCATTCCTTAGCTCATGGCTCATTCCTCCATCTTCAAAGTTCTTTACCCCAACCTTTGATTTCGCATCACACCTTCTACTCTCTAACTTTGATGTTCCTGTCTCTATCTTAAAAAGACCCTTGTGATGATATTGGGCCCACTTGGATAATCCAAGATAATTCCCCTATGTCAAGATCTACTATGGGTTCAACCTATCAAAATTCATATGCTGAGGTCTCAAATCCTAATACCTCAGAATGTGACCTTTTTTAGAAATAGGGTCATTGTAGATCTAATTAATTAAGATGGTAGAAGGGCCATCTTAACCAATGACTGGTGTCCTTATAAAGTAGGGAATTGGAACACAGGCATACATACACAAACCCAATGTGAACATGAAGGCAGAGATTTGACTGATACACCTACAAACCAAGTAATGACAAAGATTACCAAGAAACCACTAGAAGCTTGGAGAGGGACATTAAACAGAGTCTCCTTCACAGCCCTGAGAAAGAACCAACTCTGTCAACAGCTTGAGCTCAGAATTCTATCCTCTAGAAGCCACCCTGTTTATGATACTTCATTATAGCAGCCATGAGAAACTAATACAAGATCCTTAATCTAATCACATCTGTAAAGTCCCTTTTGCCATGTAAGATAATATATTCACAGACTCTAGGGATTAAGACATAGACATCTTTAGGGAAGGCATTATTCAGCCTACCATAGTAAGCTAGGCAGCCATTTGATGTCATGTGACCTTGGCCAAAGCTGATTGGACAAAGAGTTGAATGTGAACCAGGAAAGAGCCAATTCATTGGCTTGACAGTGGCCAGATTGGCTCCCTGACAACTGAGTCAAAAAAACAGAGAGACTGCCTGTGGTCAGTGGATAGGGGTCACATGGAATCAGTACTAGACTTGGCCCCATGATAAGACCTGCAGGAACCATGATTAGCAGAGGAAGTCAAGCAGAAAAATGCAGCAAAGGGCATAAAAAGCCACCAGTGATGGATCCCAAAGCTCCAGCTGGGGTAAGAGCCACAGAAAGCCCCATCAAAGTGTTTACCAGCACATCTGTTCACCTTAGACCCCATGTTTCCACTTCTTATCTCCCAGTCAGCAAGAGGCAGAAATTTCCACTATCTAATCAGATGAGCCCCATCCCCCACACTGCCCCACTGAACACTAATTTCACCACTGATTCGCCCTAGTGGGTGTATTGAGTTCAATTATAGCCCCAAAAGATATATCTACCCAGAACCTTTGAGCATGATCTTATTTGAAATAAGGGTCTTTGCAGATGTAATTAAGTAAGGATCTTAAAATGAGATCATGCTGGAGTAGGGTGGGGTCCTAGTCAAATGACAAGTGTCTTAGAAAAGAAGAAGACAGAGGCACAGAGAGAAAGGCCATATAAAGACAGAAGCAGAAATTGAAGGTATGCTTGCTCAAGCCAAGGAGCATGTGGGACCATCAGAAGCTAAAAGCGGCAAGAAAGTATTCATCCCTGGAGTCTTCAGAAAGACTATGGTCCTGTGTCAACCCTTGAGTTCAGACTTCTGGCCCCTGTTACTATGAGAGATGAAGCTTCTATTGTTTTAAGCCACAAAGTTTGGGGTAATTTGTTACAGCAGCCCTAGGAAACTAATACAGTAGGTAAAGTGAGTTTCAAAAGCACCAGAAAAGAAACTTGGAGATAAACAAAGATTTGGAAAACTGGAAGAATCAGCATCCAGGGGGACAGACAATATCATGGATACTGACACCGGTCAGCCAGGCCCGGAAGGTATAAACCAGGCCCTGCTGCTTCCAGGAACCTGGACCAGGAAACAATTCATGTATAAATATCAAGCCTCCACCCTTTAATTCCATTTGGCCACATGTCTGCAAAATGCACCAGTGGAGTGGAAGCTATTTGACTTTAGGGACCATATCTTACACCACTTTGTGTCCCTAAAAGAGGACTCCTTACAAATGAAGTTGGGGCTCAGTATATATATCATGTCTACTGTCACCAAAGTAGTATTTCTAAATGCAGACCTCATCATGGCACTTCTTGACATAAAATCCTACAGTGAACCCGTACCTCTTTCAGTAGAGAAGGAGTATATGTACTCTATACCCAAGTCACAACATCTATAATAAAAGGCTCACTGAGGCCAGGTACGGTGGCTCACACCTGTAAACCTAGCACTCTGGGAGGCTGAGGCGGGCGGATTGCTCGAGGTCAGGAGTTCGAAGCCAGCCTGAGCAAGAGCCAGACCCCGTCTCTACTATAAACAGAAAGAAATTAATTGGCCAACTAATATACATAGAAAAAATTAGCCGGGCATGGTGGCACATGCCTGTAGGCAGCAAGACTCTGTCTCAAAAAAATCCTCTCACTCTCCAACATGATCCTTTCATCATTAAGGGAACTGGGCACTGCTGACCTAGAGAAATAAGGGTCAGGATGCTGATCGCAACATCATTTTTGATAGCATAAAACTGGAAACAATCAACATCCCCATCGATAAAGAAACAGATCAACAAATGCAACAGTTAGAATGAATGAGCTTGATCTATCAACACTAATAAAGCTCAAAACAAAGTTGAGGGGGAAGAAAAGGAAGACAAAAAGTAATGTGTTATATAGCATAATACTTATGTGTGCAAAATGTGCTTTAAATGATCTGAAAGGATAAATACCAAATGAACAGTAATTGCCTTAGGGATGGGGAATAAAGAAAGGGATTAGACTGGATGTGTTGGTTAAGGAGGCTTTAAATGTATCTGTAGTATTTGATTTCTTTTTCAAAAAGCTAGAAAAAATATAGTAAAAATGCTAACAGTTTTTATTATAATTATGGGTGGTACAAATACAGATATGGATGTCTATTAAACTATTTATACTTTCTTGTATTTTTTAACTCAAAATTAAAAAGAAAATAAGAACCCCTGAACACAACATACAAACTCTGTAGGATCTGACGCTTGTCCTGAATCATCTCTTGTCCTTCTGTGCACACTCTGTGGACTCCAGTCATACCAAAGTGTGTCCTCCTCTCCCCACAATGATGTGACCAGCTTCTGTGACTTTACACATACCTTCCCCTGGTCTGTCCTGCCTCTCAAGAGCCCCATATCTGCTGGCGATGTTCTTACTCGTCCTGCAATGCCCAGTTCTACTGCTGCCTCCCCCATGAAGCACTTTCCATCCTGCTTGGGGAGAGCCGGTGCTCCCTCCTACCCTCCTTAGCACAGATCTGATTCTCTGGATGTGCAGCACCCAGCCTGGCTCATGGCACCCAATCTGGACTCCATCAAATCCTTTGGAAAAATAAAGAGATGAAACATAACATACAGGTGGTTTTCTACAAGCAGGACTAGTGAACACATATGAAATGTCATTTAAATAAAACAAAGCTATCCAGGGCCAGGAAGGCCACTCCTCCTTAGCTCTTTGTGCAACGGATAAGAAAGAGGTAAAAGAAGGCGGGGGTATCCATCTTCAAACATATGAAAGGGTTTTGAATGGAGGATTGAGAATAACTGCTCCCTTTCCTCGAAGCACTGAGATAATGAGCTTAAATTATAGCTGAAAAGATACTGATTAGGTATTGAAAAGAACTTAATAAGAGCAACATACTGTGGAGAGAAAGAGCATGATTTTGGAGTCAGACAGACCTGGCAATAAATCCCAACTCCTCTCCTCAGTGGCTGTTTAACTTTGGGCATGTTATTTAATCTCAATGTCCTCGTTTCCGGGCTGGACATAATAATACCTACCATATGTATTAATGTGAGATTTAAAAGGGAGGACGCATGAAATCCTTGGTACATAGTAATTCCTTCCCCTAAATCAGCAGAGAACTAAAACAGTAAGTCCTTCTCCCTTGCAGTTTTTGAGGTTAGGTCACACAACAGTTGTTTATTAGAAACCCTAGTCTAAAGCAAGAGGATATAGGTTCCAGGACCTCCACCAGGCCACTTGAACCTTCGTGCTTATTGTACAATAGAGCCTTAAGGGTTAACTCAGAGAGGTCCTTAAACCCTCTCTGTGGTCATCGGCCTGTACAGAACAAGGTCTCCATTTGAGCCACATGATCTTTTTTTGTGGCAATGGTATTTTTCTTTTATCTCTTTAAAAAGACATGTCACCTGTGGTCCTGATAACAGCCTAGGCTAAACTGTTTAGCATTTTCATTTTAAAAGGTGATACTTAAATTGTCTTTTTAAACTTTCATTGCAAAAGGTGATAGTTAAACTGTCTTGCTTCAGTCCTAACATCAACACCTTCTTTGCTCTAGCCTTGATAATAAGCTCTGGGATTGTGCTTGAATTGCATTTTCTCTTTCTCTTCTTCTCCCAGCTGGGGACAGAAATGAAGACTTGCTCAAGACTCTTTGAGATTCTTTTCTGTTCCAATCTATTTATGCCGCCTTCCCTAGAAGAGGAGACATCAGGTCATGACCTCTTCTTGATTATTTTGGGGATCACGAACTAGGAAATGAGTTTTGCTGTGATTCTAGCAACCTCCATTTATAATGAGATCAGTCTTTAGCCTACTTTAAGTGGGGAATAAATTTCTTGGGCAACAAGATTAGAAGTCATTTCTAATTTGAAAGTCACATGATCCAGGATTGGATCAGCAGAGCTAGACTGAAATCCTAGATTAGGAATCTGAGTGACATCTGCTTCTAAATCATCCTCCAGTTACGCCCACCATGTAGCCCATCCCCCTCCTGCCCTCTGCTCTTCCCTTTCCCTTCTCCCATCGTCCCTACCCAGCCCCTAGTGAAATGACAAAGAGGTATCTTTTCCAGAACTCCCAAGAATACGTTCCTAATTAACACAGCTCTTCCCCCGCAGAATCACGCCACTATTTACACTTGGCTTCTCAAGGAGCGACAGGGAGGGTGGTTATTTCCTTCATAGAATGTGACAGGGTTCAATACATAATGAACAAAATGTCATAATAGCTCCATAAAGGCACTTTGTAAAACACATGGAACAAGTAATTAAAAAAAAAAAAAAAAAAAACTTCTAAATGAAGATTCAATTCCAAAGGGAAGAATGCCTTTGGGGTTTTTGACAAAGCAAAATATTCCAAAACTCAATTGTTTAATAGGGTTTTTCCCAGTAGCACTAGCACGTATTAATTCTCATTTCAAGGCAGCATGTTTATTTTAGTTTCAACCTACTTTCAATAGTAGGTAATTAGGGAAACTAAAAGTGCATATCTTATTGCTTAATTTAGAGTCTACCACTGTTTTCTAGGCCTTTCTCAGGATGTGTTTTAATGATACAGAAAGACGAAAGATTTTTATTCAACTTTAAGTGCCTGAGAAAGGCAGTGAGTAAAAGTCAACTTATATATTCTGATTTTTAAAAGAAACCTCTTCCTATTATTTTAAATACCAGCTTTTGCACATGCAGAGCTAAGCTCTTGTGTAATAAATTTCACCAGAAGTTCCCAGAGCTCCAGATATAATTTCTCCAGACATATCTCTGAAGTCTGTGCACTTGTCATATGATTCCCACCATCATCATCAATAAAAATTGTCTTGGGTAGCCATCGTGGAAGCCACAAGTGTTTATAGAGTCTCTTTCTATCTAAAGAGAGGTAAGAACCCACATCAGGAACAAGAACCATCATACAGAATCACAACCTCCCAGTGTTGGCAGAGACTTAAATGAGTACCGTCCAATAGAAATACAAGCCACATTTGTAACCTTACTTTTCCTAGTAGCCATTCAAAAGAAAAAAAAAAAATGAAATTGATTTTAATGATGTACTTTATATTTGCAAGATATTATTTCAATGTGTATTTAAGATAAAAATTATTAATGAAATATGTTACCCTTTTTCATACTAAGTCTTTGAAATCTGATATCTTATGCATCTCAACTCGGCTACTAGATTTGCAGTGGTTAAAGTGAAATGAAGTCCTATCAAAACAAAGTATGCTTAACAGAAAAAAAAAATATGTTTACTCTGCTTCAGTTTTTAAATTTTAATTAAAGTTAAAAATTCAGTTCCTCAGTTACACTAGCCACATTTCAAGTACTCCATGGCTACATGTTGCTAGGTTACCTTATGGGACAGCAAGCCTGCCACCAGGCTCTAAACCCTACCAGCAACAAGGCTGCGACGACTCCTCCCGAGAGTTGGCCCAGCCAGTTGTCAGCTCAGGTGGTTAGAAAATTCTTTTTATGTTGAGTTGAAAAGCACCGCCCAGTCATTTCCATCTTCAGATCCAGGGTATGTTGCCCACACAGTCTGTCCCCTCTATGCAGGGAAACCCTCGTAGTCCGGCCAGCCCCAAGGCTCAGGCGGCCCAGACTCTCCCAGCTTGGGTCTCCTGACGTCTCCTTCCTACAAATCTGCCCAAAGGGCACCACATCCATTTAGGAGGAGTCAGGCTTTTTGAATAAACTCTCTTTCCCATTGCTGGAGAGGGTGGACCAGAAGAGCAGTTAATACCGGCTTTTCCCCTGAGGCAAAGTGACTCTGCTCCTTCTCGGCTTATGCCATAAAAAGCAGCTGCACAGCGGTGACCCTGAATACTGCAGGAAAAGAGCTCGAGTAAAACTGAGCGCTTGGTGCTACCTAGCACCAGAAGATATTTTTCAGAGGAGGCACTTTTGGAGGAAAGGCAAGCACAGTAGGGAGAAACTGATAAACTGTGACACACACAGAAATATGAGTAGTGCACAAATGGGTCATATGATAAATGCTGCTGTCCCGGAGGCCTTACGCCACCTCCTGCCAGCATCCTGGCACCATGCTCACACCCCACCCCTGGAACTCATTTTAAAAACTCAGCATGTGTCCCAGATTTTCATCTGTGCTTATATAATCCAGTACAGCCCTCTGTCTATGCACTTATGTGCTGAGTTCGAGCAGCTTGTCATGGTTTGTTTTACAAAACCGAGACCTTCTTGTACACACTTTCCTGTATTTTGCTTTTCTCACTTAACTCTCTTTAAGCTGGATGAAACGGCAAAGCCTTCTGACTCTATCTCACACTGATCCCTGTTCCAGCCCCGGCTTGGTGGGCTGGCCGGAGGCACAGAGCAAGATCGCTAGCAGGCATGTGCCTGCCACCACGCATGCGCGGGGGGCTCCACTCGCTGGTCTTCACCGCCAGAGCAGGACTGGCTCCGCTGGCAAAGCAGGGGTCCGAGGGCCTCAAGGTGACTGGGCCTGTAACTCATCACATGTCATCTGGTCACCACTGAGAACTGGGGGAAAGGGGCATCTCCGTCCCCCACGCCCACCCACCCTAGCTGTGCCTTCAGTGTTCTGCAATGCCAGCACTCATGAAGCTCCTTCTAACCCCAAGCTTGGAGGAGCATCCAGGAAATTGAAACTCAAGCCAATAATTGGAAACCTGACAGGTCTGCAGGTGTGAATGCAGCTCTTTACACCAGGTGTACTAAGTCAAAAGAAACAATTATGCAGGCGGAGCCCTCATTCATCTCGGAAATCACTGGGTTACTACCCATTCCTTTGCTCACTTCCCTTCTCCCATCCCTGCCCTCAAGCCCAGACCCAGGCAGCAGCGGCCCCAAAGGAGCCAGCTCTGTCCCTTCAGCACCAGCAGTCCTCATAGAAGGAGCAGGAACTATGTTCCCCCAAATGTTTCATGCACGGTTGCCTGAAGTACCACCGGAAAACATGAGGAAATGTTTCCTTCATCCATTTTTAATTGCTGTAGATTATAATGACATTCTTTGGAAAATAAATACTTAACCGCCTTCCCTCAGATTTTTTTTCAGGCCCAAGGAGGACGGTGATGTAAAGCTTTCAGTTAATAGCTTAGTTTATTCTGGTGTCATTTCTTTTATTTCCTTTCAGCGTCGTTATTTATGGTTTAAATTTTTTGCACCCTGGTGCTTGGCCTGCTTTTCTCGGGAGGATAATTAAGAAAAAGAATTTAGATGTTCAGGCAGTTTTTACCACTGGGCTGGAGGCAGTGGAATTGTTTAGGGGGAGAGAGGGAAATATGGGAGAAAGGTGCGAACACCACTGCAGTCACCACCAAACCCCAAGAATAAAATCCATCATTCCCCTAACATGCATTAAGGTGTTATTCTTGTCATTTGAGGCGGCACAACCCATTGTTCTAATACTCAGTAGATTTCATTAGACAAATAACTAAATGACAGGACTCTTATATGTGAATAAATACCATAGAACTCATCTGTGACCACACGGTCCTATAATTGAAATGGGATCCAGATTCTCCAAAGGGTGTCTGCCCCACAGCTGACCCAATCTGGTTACACATCTGTGGGCCTATAAGACAAATGGGATCCAAATGGAAGCTGAAATAAAACTGAGAGAACGCTGCTCCCGTTACATAAAGAAGTGAGTGTTTAATTAGACAAGGGCCATGAATTGCAGCCTCCAAAATAGGGGGGGGGAGGGGAATAAAACTTTCTCCATGAGTGACTCTTCCTACCCTTGAAGACAATAATAATGAAACTGACAAATACACCTTGGAGGCCAGCTTCAAGAATCAAATCGATTTATTTAATAATTTAGGAATCACTTCCAGCCATCTCTCCCATTAAAATCCGAGGGCCATTGTATTCTCTATTTCCTCGGTTCCTTTCCTTTCTCTTAGTTATGCCTCACCGGCTTTAATAAATAAGTAATACAGAGGGAAAAAACACTTATCTGGAGTACCTCGCCTCCGCCTTCACCCTGCAGGGCTCTCTGATTCTTTTCTACCTGGAAATAAATGGAGTCGGGGACAATCTTTCCTCCCTGTGAAGGCTGGAGCAGCAGGATCAGACCGTGAAGTGCGGTCGGCAGCCGGGGAGCCCAGAGCACTGCTCAAGCCCGGAGAAGAACTGCAGAATAAATAACATATTAAGACAAGCTCGGGGAGGCAAGGGCTCATTCCAAAGGCTGAGCAAGTGTGTACAGGCGACTTCCCAGCCAGTCGATGGCAAGAAACCACGGGGACTAGTAGGGGAATTCTGAAAGCATCAAAGTAAACTGTGATCATTTGTAGTTTATTGCTCAAAAGCGAGGGCTGCTGAACCCAGCTGCAGTTATATTTCTTCGTGATGCTTTGAAGAAAATGGGAAAGCGATTGCTATCATACGGGAGGTTTCAGAAAGCAAACTTGCTGAT
Organism: Microcebus murinus; assembly: GCF_040939455.1. NCBI lineage: Eukaryota > Metazoa > Chordata > Mammalia > Primates > Cheirogaleidae > Microcebus > Microcebus murinus. Next base: position 56,639,440 of record NC_134116.1, read on the forward strand.
GGAGCAGGACTGTGGTCCGGGTCAGCTATGAACTGTGACTCCTGCCTGCTCTCCCGTGTTGAGCAGTGAATGCCCCCCCCCTCATCCCGGGGCCACCGGACTTGGGAGCCCGCAAAGCCACCGCTCACCTGGAGCAGGTGAGATCTTGCTCCGCACACAGCCACCCTAATGTGGGAACAGGAAGCACATTGGTCATTAACAGCACTGACTCTATCCTCCAACCTCAGCCTCCAAGACAGAAGCCAAACCCTTAGGCATGACCAACAATTAGCTCCTGTCTAATCACTCCCAAAGTCACCTCTCAGGGCCCCTTCCCTATACCAGCCATTTCCACTACTCACAGGTCTTCCTCCAGGCTTTGTGGGGTTATTCTGGACTGGAAAGCCTTCCCACTACATTTCTTCTATCCCGGTCTCTCGCTAAACTAATTCCCTTTTTGCCCTTTAAGACTTGGTTTAGGCATGAACCCTCACCCCCAGGAATTTCCCCACGCGGCTACCCCACAGTACGTGCATTTCTTGCCACTGCTTTCCTGCTAATGTAATTGTCTTTGTCCATGCCTGCCTTCTCTTACCGCACTGAAAGCTCCTTCAGGGCAGAACACATGCCTTCTTGGCTTTTTATCACCGTACCTAGCATGGTGCACAGTAGGTGCTTAACAGACATGTGTTAGCTAAGGGAAGCTGAGTTGGCTCACTGACAAAAAGCAAGGAGCATTTGCCACTCCCTGGTCTACGGCATAACTTGTGCTTCCTGGGTTTTCCAGTTCGAAGAAAAGGAGGGTGAAGGGAAGAAAGAGGGAAGCCCAAGTGCCCGTCTCCCCTGGAAACCAGCATCCTGAGTCTTCACCCCGCACCGCTGGGAAGGTAATTTATCCTGCCAGGAAAACACAGGCACCAAGCCACGTGGCAACTTCTCTCCCTCCACAAATTAATCATGATTCCGGTGTTAATTCCATAAATAATTCATGAAGTCAAATATAAAGTATCGCAACGCTCCTGCCAGCCATACTGAGCAGCTCCATTCACGGGAGAAATTTAAACATAAACCTGGAAGCTTCTTTGGTTTGCGGGAAGTTCTAATATGGCTAAATGCACGTTAAATTTAGCCAAATGCCCTTATTAAAAAAATATGTATTGAGCACCCTGGCTGTGCTAGGTATGGTGCTGGGTGGAAGTGAATGAAGGACAGCCCCTACAGCCAAGGACATAGTCTCTCCCTTACAGCTAGGAAGGAGGAACAAGAAAACATCAGAACGGTAAGCACTGAACAGACAACACGGTGAAGTTGTATATGCACAGTAGTTAAGTCTGTTTTGTGCAAACAGACCTGGGTTCTAACCCCAATTCCTGGCTGTGTACCCTTAAGCCAGTTAATCTCTCTAAACCTCAGTCTTCTCATCCGTGAAGTGGTATGATGACAGTAATAGTATCTACCTGACAAGGTTAGGCTACAGAAAGCAAGCAATTAATGCTAGGGATTAGCAAGATTAGTATTACAATATATAGCACACTCTTAGGGGAGTCAGAAAAGGTTTCTCTGAGAAGCTGAGTTTCAAAGGATGCGTGAAGAAGATAAGAGATGTGAGGAAAAAATCAGCTACATAATCTGTGGTGCCCAGTACAAAATGAGAGTGCAGGACTCCTTTTTCAAAAGTTAAGACTTTCAAGAGGGTGACAGCAGAGCATTAAAGCAAATCAAGGTCTCTCTGAGAGAGGGCACTGGGCAACTGCACAGGTTGTGGCCCCAGATGCTGGCCCTGAAAGAAGGCAGCTCCCTATGTCCCCAAACACGTGACTGGCACTCAGACTGCAGAGTAGAGACTGAACTCTAAGCCTAAACCATCTTTTGAATAGAAGATGCTTCTGACTGAACTACAGCCTCAGAATTGACCTTCAAATGCAAGGTAGCCAGATATTCTGGTTGCTAATATCAGGCTGTGTGCACACATGTAAAGAATGTAAATGCACCTGCCATTCCTCTGCTGCTATCTGAAATGCACAAGAGAATGCACAGGGCTGTTTTTCCATGTCCATTACCTGGTCTGAGATTCCTGAAAGGAAAAAAAGAACCAGTGGAAATCACAGGGTCCAAGAATCAGGAGTCCTGAGTACCAGCCCCAGGCTCTCCACTCAGGGCAAGTCACCTCACATCTTCGGACACCAATGTCCTCACCTGTGAATTACAGAGACAGAATCACTGATCGCTAGGGTTCCTTCTGGAGAGACTATCCATATTTCTGTTGAATAGCAGCAAGAGAAAAAAAATAAAAGTCTGCAAAGCCAGAGTAAAGTAATAATAATTTTAAAACAAGCTCTATGCCTGCTGACTTTTTAATATAACATTTCTGGTCTGGAAAAAAAAAACCTATATTATGCAAAATAAAATGCTGTTGAAAACTCCCATAATGTCCTTGTGTATGTTTCATTTAGCAGGTGTGGTGTATTTCAAGCCGTTGAGGCTTCGTGTAATAGGGTCTCTGAAGCCCCATCACTGATAAGACTCTTATTTAGACCACTCCGAATGGGGAGCATATATTTCCTGTACATCACTGGCTGGTTTTATTGCTTAAAATATTTGCATAAAGCCAAACAATTACCCCCAGGGGATGGATCATTTGCTCCTGCTTTTTCTTACCTGAAGTTGCCATCCCTCAATCCCCCTTCTTGGAATCACTCACTGAGTAACAATCTCCAGGAACTTGAGCAGCCTCCCAAAGCCTTCTACGGCCAAGGAAAACTCACCTAAGGAATTCGGCATCTTAGAATGGAGGTTCTCAAACTGTAGCATGAATGGGAATTACCTGGAGAGCTTGTTAAATGCAATGTCAGGGCCCCACTCCTAGTTTATGATTCAGTAGGCCTGGGGCTGGGGGGGGGCATTGCTGAGAATGTAAGATTCTAACAAATTCTCAGTGATGCTGCTGGTTCCACAACCACACCCTGAAAACTGCTTCATTTAAGAAGAAATAGCAAGATCCTGGTTGACGCATAAGACAAAGGATGTCTAAAATACAATCCGGTGAAAGCTTGCCTGTGCCTAATAAATGAAAGACAGGGTACTCAGAAATTCTCTAACATGGGGCGTACCCTAAGGAGGGAATCAGTATCTTCCAGAGTGGCCTCTGCCATTCTGAGGACAGGCAGGAGCCAAATAGGGAGGAGACCCTGGGTGGAGGATGGCTTATTCAAGCCATCTCTGAGATCATCTACTCATTGTTGAGATTCTTTTTTCTCTATTTCTGTCTGGTTTTCCTTTATTATCCCAAAACCCTAGTAAAGACTTGTGAAAATACCCCTCTCTCACCTTGAGACCCAACCCAAGCAGACAGAGAGGAACCCCCAAGAAGAAGGACAGAGCGTGGAGCAAGGTCTGACCTTCTCTTTCTCCCACATAGAGACACACCTCCCCCTGCCCCATTGTCATCCTTGGAGGATTCTTTAGATAAACGGAGAACTTTACCTAAAATTACAATTCCTGCTTCAATTTTCCATATCCAGCGCCCCCGTCCTGGAATCTATGACTCTAGACTCAAACAAATAAATGCCTCGATCATTTTCACAGAGCTTTCCCACACTTTTCTCACAAGAACACGGGAGACAGTTTATACTATCCCATTTTATACGCGAGGCTCAGACAAGAGCAGTGAAATCAACCAGTTCTGAAATGGAGATAATCAAACCTGATAAAAAACCAGGATTGACTGGGCTAGGTCCGTTAACTAGGAATCATTACTGACTCTTCCCTTGAAGAACTTCCACGGTGACTCTTGGGCGGTTCCTCTTAAGTAAATAAAACAAGTGGGGAGGCATGTTTGTTTTCCATGGAACTGGGTTTGGGCAGCAGGTCCGCATGGGAAGCAGCCCCTGGGCCCTGCCGGCTCGTGGCTCAGCCTCTGCCCCTCGCAGCTGCCAGCAGCTGTCCTTCCCCTGCAGCCCGAGCCATCCAGATGGCACCGAGAGTCTAATTGCCATTGTTAGCACTGACGGAGCATTCCAAAAGAGGGGAGAGGGACGGGCAGGAGAGAAAATGTCTCTTCTCTGGAGGAGCCACCTACTTACTGCCTGTGTTTAACACAGATGAGCATCTAACCCTGTGGCTCCTGCCGTCTGTGTCTGCGGGGAAGTACCAGAAGCCCCTTCTTGCTTCAGAAACCATATGGACGCCATTAAGAAGGGTGCCCTTTCCACTCAGCAGCCCAACCCTGCTGAAAAGACATTAGCCCCCCAAATTAAAAAGTCTGACAAGACCAAGTAGTGGCGAACATGCAACTGCAACCAGATCTCATATACGGTGCTCTCGGAGAAAGCTGCAAACTGGAACCACCGCTTTGGCACACTGTACATTATCTAGTCAAGTTGAAGATATCCATTTCTAGTGACCCAGCAACTCCACTCTGAGGTGTGTCCCCTGCAGAAATGCAAGCCTGTGTGTCCCAGGATACATGGACTAGAATGTTCGTAATGACCCCACACTCAAAACAGCCCACACGTCCATCACCACTAGGTTATCTAAATAAGTCGTGGCAAAGGCAATCGATGCTATTTCCATTGTTATTTTACAGAAATGAAAGTGATTGAACATAATCTGGAGCCAAAAATATACCTCGAGACAAAAGAATATGCACCGTAGGATTCCATTTATATAATGTTCAAAACCATCAAAATAACAAAATCGTCCGACAGTACACCATATTGTTCAGGAATGCACCTGAGCATGGTAAACACTAAAGTAAAGCAAGGAGATTATGGCCAGAGTTAGTACAGTAAGTAGAATTCCGGCAGGGAGGCGTGGGAAGTGATATACAAAGTGCAGAAATATTCTACTTCTTGTCCTCAGGGAGGTGACTGCACAGGTGTTTGCTTCTGTGTATGCTTTTATGCATTTTTCTGTTGATATGTTCTACTTCACGCACACAAAAAAGAAAATGTTTAAAAAAAAAAAAAAGAGCATCTCCCAGGCCTGATGGCAGCTGCCCCCTACTGGAGCCCAAGGAAAGTGCAGGTTAAGAGGAGCTGTTTGTGGGGCAAAAGGGGTATGGAAACGGACAGAAGACCTGCAGCCTCAGAAAAGTTGCGCCCAAATCCCTTTTGGAATTTTTCTTAAAGTTGTATTCATGAGTTGTTAAGCATTTTGTTTAGCAAATCGGTTTATCCCAGTGACCTCTGTCCAAGTGGCAGATGGCAATAAAGAAACCCTCCTAAATGCAGCCGGGGTCTGCGTGCTCACCCTCTGCTCAGGCTTCCGCGGCTGCTCCCAGGGCTCAAAGAGCAGGCGAGGGAGGGAGAGGAGGGCTGTGTCCGCCGCAGGCCAGGTCTGGGGGATGGATGTAAACATGGCATCTACAACAAACAGCAGTCCCAGGACCCAGCCTTTGCTGTGCCGGGCGGGCCCAGCAAACGCACACAGAGACAGAAGCCCTGGGAACCTGGGCTGCTGGAATGACACTGGAGCAAGAGCAGGGCTGTGCAGGAGGAAAAAAGCACGGGGGCATTCATTTGTATGAAAATCCAGCAAGGAATTGTGTCAGAGTGAGGGTGAGTGCCAAGGGGACAGAACTCTTAACTCCTCCATGCAGTCAATAGTCCCATCTGGTCCTTCTGGCTGTGGGAGCGTTTGCACAGTGGGGCCGTCTCCAGGCCCTGACAATTCAGAATAGGAAAAGCCAGCACGGACGTTTTCAGGAGCTTAAGTCCAGGAGGGAAGTGAAAAAGTGACAATGAGGCACAATTGTACTCCTTAAAATTTTCCCAAATGACATAACGGGACCCTTTATTAATCAGGTTAAAATGTGATTTTCCTCTCTGTCACAGAGTAGTGACAACCCAATTGAATAAAACAGAAGGAACTTGTAAGAGTCCTTGGGTTTGTGCCTTTAAGTGACACTTTGCATCTCTTACCTTTTTCAATCTGAAGATGTTTGGATTTGCATAATCTAACGAAGGCCTCCCTGCAGTTCCTGAAAGACTGCTTCAAGGACTTCAGAAGCCGTTTCTAATTTGTTGCCTTGAAAGCCTTGTCCCCAAGTATAATGACATTCCCAAGCCCAAGGTTTCAGGAAGCTATTCTGATTCAAAAATGGCTACAAGAAATGGATTACCTGTAACACTCCATTTATTCACCAAATATTTATGAAGTGCTGACTAGATGCCAGGCCTGTAGCTGGGCACCGTGGCTAATGATGGAGCACGGGTGGGCGGGGAGGGAGGGTGATGCGAACTCAGTGTGATGCGGGAAGGGCAGGGCACACTGGGGCACACGGAAGAGGCTCCTCACCCAGGCTCCGGGGCTCAGGCAAGGCCGCCCAGAGGGAGCCACGTGCAAACAGAGATCTGGAGGAGGAACAGAAGCGGCCAGGTAACTGACAGAGGACAGCAGTGTTCCAGGCAGAGAGAACAGCACATGCTCGTCCTGGAGATGTGAGAAAGACCGTGTGCTCAGGCTCAGAGCCAGGAACTGGGGGGCGGTGAGAAATGAGGCCCAAAAGCAGGAGGCACCAAGTCACAAGGGGCCCCAAAGGCCATAGGGAGGAGTCGAACTTGGTTCTAAGCTCATGAAAAGTCACAGACTGATCGTGAACAGATTTCTGGATTAGAAACATTCCGTTGGCTATTGTGTAGAAAGGCTGGATTCGAGGAAAACAAGGCAGGCATCAGGAAGACCAGTTGGGAAACTGCTTCCACATCCTAATGTAAGACAAGGGTGAGTGGGACCAGGTCGGGGGGCACAGGAGAGGAAGGGCCCACACCTGTTATGTAACTTGGCCTCACTCCCCTGGCAAAAGGAAGCACTTCAGAACACAGAGCATTAGTATCCAGGACAAGTAATCAATCACTTTCTTTTAAATGTGACTGTGCACCTACTGCTGGTTAGGCATGGACCAGGCCTCGAGATTCAGCAGTGCCAGCCAAACGCCAGCTAGCACGCCAACATGGCGCCACCCCTGCGTAACGCACAAGGGCTGAGGCCAACCTGGGTTTAAGTTCTGGCTCCACTCACCCTCTGTGTGACCACAGATGAGTTCTTTTCTCTCTCTAAACCCATTTCCTTATTAATAAAATGGGAGAAAAGTGCCTGCCTTTCAGGTTTGTTGGGAAATTCATTGGGATAACATACGTAAAGAGTCTAGCACAAAATAGTCACCCCATAGATGGCAGCTAACGTGATTACTGCTGCTGGTGTGGTGATGGCGAACTTTTTGGTATCGGCTTCATAGTTCACTTCTGCAAATTCTGTTTTAGCAGAGCTGGTGACTCCTGTGCAGACATACGAATGCTGTTCCCTGCATTTTTTTCTGTAGTTGCCATGCAAGTGAAAGTCGCTGTGATAGTCCCGAGTGCCCAGCTGACAACATGGCACGGTTCAAAAGAACATTGATCAGACACTTACAGGAGAGAAGATGCAGTGAGATGCCACTAGCAAGAGCATGGTCGCCTGAATATGATGGTGACAATGACATCTTTGAAATATAGATAACTCTTTCCTCTTAGATCCCACACCCATGAAGACACACAATGGACCCAAACAGCTCCACTGGGTCAGCACAAGGCTATCCACTGACAATAGGGTGACTAAGAACACACCCCAGATTGCAAGAAATGCTACAAGTGTGGAGCTCAACACATTCTCCAGCACCACGTTGCTGAGATCTGCCCTGAATGCTGTTGCCTAGGCAGCAGAGCATCCAATGATGGACTGTGGAACAAGGAAATAGGAAAACAGATCGAGAAAAATGGCAAGACCTTTGGGAGACTGAAAAGCAGAATAAGGCCAGAGCTGCATTTAGCTCTACACTAAACCAACGGTTTATAGACCAGGAGCATCTGACTTTCTTCTTAGCGTCACTATCTGCTTCTTTAGTTGTTTGTTTTGTTCTTTTACTTTGCCAACAACAGGTCAAAACAGAATCATCCTGAAATGCTCCAATATTGAAGCAAATCAATCTGCATCTCAGCCCCATGGGGCTGAAACCATATGGAGAATGGATATAATAATAGCAATGTAGTGGGAAAATATTTTGAGATTTTAAGCAATGTTCTCGTGCCCTGCAATATCCTCATTCCCTCTACCCACCCCTCTCTCCCCAGGCAGACACTTCAGCATCTAGCACTTACTGCCTCAGGAAAAGAATGGCAAAGCAGAAATGCTGAGAGAAAGAAAAAGTCAATTCTTGATGTGGGAGTTTCAGATTTGAAACTGAGTTTAAGGGAGACTTTTGCACTGGGCAGAGAAAAGCTGTTGTCCCAAGGGGTTCGGTCCAGAACATGTGTGCAGTCAAAGGCGAAGTGAAGGTAGCTGGACACTGGTGTGTATCCCCACCACACCCCCCGCCCAGAGCACAATAAAGACCCCACAGGGGTCTAGAGAATTTAAGAACTTTCCAGGGAAAGCCAAAGCCTAAAGATGGCTGTGTGTGGATAGCAGGCACTGGTCTCAGGAGGGCCTTGCATACTTTCCCAGCATGATGCAGCCGCCATCTTTGCAGACAGAAGCCCAGGAGGTTGATGGGAATCAGAGGGGAGAGGGAGCAAGAGGTCACAGCCACCAGGGACCAGGTCCTCTCCCCAAAGATTCTAGTAGGCTGAGACCCTCAATTGATTGAGATTAAATTTCCACGACCTGGCAGAATGGAGACTTAAAGGAAAAAAGAAAAGAAAAAGAAAAATTAAGTTCAGGTACAAAAAAACAAAAAAGCACATTTCACATGTTTGCGCACCTTATTATATTCGAGATTCGCAGGGCCGCAGGAGAGAAACAGAGTCACTGAGGCTGTAATTATCAAAAGGAGTTTTATTGTCTAGCTCAAGCTAGGGTCCGAGCCCCCAGAGTGCCAGCGCAGTGGCCTCTTCTTCGGGCAGGGACCCCCCTTTGTGTGCTAGTGACCCTTTTATAGCTAAGTTGTTTACACACTGATCATGCATCCGCCCCCACAGTGATTCTTACTTCATCCTGCCCCTGATAGGCTCTAACCTGTTCTGGGTCCTAGCTGAGCGACTCCGATTTCCGCGTTCTTTGTCTTTTTCCTCTGCATCCCATAATGTACTCATAATGCCTTCCGGTTAGCAAACAAGCAGTAAACAGAAGCTGGAAGGTGTCCATTGTCCTTATAGCCCAGTATCTTACACACCTGACTATGTGGCATGACATAATATCATTGTCACCATCATTATCAGTGAGTATTACAGCTACCCTTGTAAATCACCCACTATGTGCCAGCCATTGAGGGCAATGCATAGTTCCAGGCCCTAAATTTTTATAAATTGTTTTAAATTTCAAAATGTTAAGGGGGTACAAATGCTTTTGTTTGGATGAATTAAATAATGCTGAAGTCAGGGCTTTTAGTTTTTATAAAATTTTATTAAAAAAATGTCCCTACTTATTTCTCCCAGTAATATTCTTGAGGGAGCATATTATTCTCTCACTTTTATAATTAAGAAAACCAAAGCAGAGATTTGAGTACTCTGCTCAAAACCTCACAGCTATTAAGAGGCAGGTCCAGAATTTTACCCAGGTCTTTCTCTCTCCCTGGGGGCATAGCCAAGTAGCTTTTGCTTGAATAAGGACCTGGAACATTAGCATAAGCAGCAGGGTTGGGGGAAGAAGGTACAGAAATTAACATAGCTCAGGAAGGCATCCTGGAAGGGCTGACCTCCCCCCCCTTCACCCACACAAATGGGCTGACCTCCCCGTGGGTGGGCACCCTAGCAACTCAGCATCCGTGAAAGGTGCTCTTGCCACAATAGGCAATGGGTTTTCCATAATTCCCATGCACCACCGCACACCAACACTTGCACACACAGCAACCCCAGACAGGGAGATGCCTCCAGATGCCCCCTTACCTGCCTGCCTGGCCCAGGACTGGCTCAGATACGGGAAGGACAGACCCAAGAGGAGTTTTGTTTGTGTTTAAAGAGATATCACAAATACCTGTCCAGTATGCATCTAGGGATGGTTTATCATTTGTTCAATGAGCTGATAGCTTCCTCCACTCTGATTTTAGGCCTCTCATCCTGCCTGGTGGAAATGTCATGGCAGGCAGCAGGGCCCAGTCAGAGACAGGGAAGGAGCTATTGCAAACTGGCAAATAAATAATCCTTTGAGTAACAGATTTGAGCTAAAAGCATAGTTTCGCCCTAAACGGAGTCATTTATATAATACAGTCATTGGCTTCCATAATGTACATCCTCTCCTCCCAAAGGGTAGGATTCCAGTTAGGATGTGGTTTCTCTCACATTGGGATATTTGAGGACCATCTGAAGGTTGCGATTCAGACTGCATGCATTTGATGCTTAATTGTCATTGTATCTAACAGTAAATCCTTTATCTTCCAAATTAAATCCTCCCTTCTAAATCCTAAAACCAATATCTTCAGTCCTTTTTATTTTTTTTTCTATTCCCTACCCATCAAAATCTATATTATGTTGATTCTTCCTTCTTAGTAATCCCCAAAAGTGTCCCTTCCCTGCTCCCTAGTTAAACCCTGCATTCGAGTATAAATCCCTCCTTATAACAATCGATCCGGCCTCACTGGCATACCCCACCAAGATTTCCCGCTTCTGTATTAGTTTCCCTTTAACTTTCTCAGTAGGGCTCGTTTTTACCTTCCCCTAAGACTACCAAGCCCAGATAAGCAAACAACCTGTTTCTCAAAAAAGCAAAAGAAAAATACCTCGCCCTGTGCTTCTTGTGAGTCAAATTCAGGATGGTGGTTTACCTTCCCACTGCTCCACTCCCCCTGGCCTTGGACTGTGGATTCATTGTTGATAAATGAGATAAACTTTTTTCCATAGATCCAATAGCACCCAGTCATACCAGAGCATTTATTGAGCACCTGCTCAGTGCTACACACTGTGCATGAGGCTAGTAGGAATGTAAACATGTGCTCTTGCTGGGATTGGGGATGGATGTTCCGTAATTCCTCATGCCCATCCGCACATAGGTGTTTCCTTGGTGAGCCCAGTCAGGGAGGGGTTAGGCCTACAAGCCTCCAGATGGCTCCCTACATGCCCGCCTAAATGCAGGCAGTCTGAATTATAACCTTCAGATTGCCCTCAAATATCTCAGTATGCAGGAAACACCTCCAAATTGGAATCTTACTGTCTGTAAGGAGGGGGTGTGCATTACAAAAGCCAATGACTATAAATGATTCTGCTTAAGGGATATAAAAATAAAAATAATAAAACACAAGCTCACATTTAACGTGCAGAGATGGGAATGTTCACCATAGCCCATAAATACTTCTAACTCGAGCTCTCAGCTCAAGAACATAATCTTCCTCACCTCTTTGTACTTCCATCTTAGCACTTATTCACAGCGAATTGCAAACACCAGTTAACTTACCTGTTTCCTCACTAGACAATGAGTTTCTTAAAAGTGGCAGCTGCTTTATTCACTATTGAGTCCCCAGTATCTGGCACAGTGCTTTGTACCTGGTAACAAGTATGTGCTCAGTGACTATTTCTTGAATAAATGAACAAGGGATGTGCCATAATAACAAATGAAGTAGGTCAGGAGAGACTTCAGGAGAAGTAAGGGGCTGAGCTCTGCAAAGACTTGGAGATGTGAAGGTTTTCCGGGCATTTGTGCAAGGGCAGGAAAATGAATGCACTGGAGCACTTGGCTGGTCAGTAGCAGAAAGTCAGACCGGGCAGACAAGTGGGGCTGGGTTGGGAAGAGCCACATATTCCAAGGAGGTTGGATATAATCCTGTGCAATGAGCATACTGGTGCTCTGTCTTCCTGGAGTCCTCCAACCCTCTTAAATTACTCTTTCTCCTTCTGGCAAACATATCAACATATAGCTGCATTTCATTAAGGCGAAGAGAGTGTGACAGAAATAGAATTTCCTAAGGCCTACTTGACAACAACAACAACAACAAACTCAATTGAAAAATGGGCAAAGGACTTAAATAGCCATTTCTCCACAGAAGATATACAAATGGCCAATAAGCACATGAAAGATGCTCAACATCACTAATCATTGGGGAAATGCAAATCAAAACCACAATGAAATACCACTTCACATACATTAAGATGACTACTTTCAAGTAAACAGAAAATGGCAAGTATTGATGAGGACATGGAGAAGTTGGAACTCTTGTGTGGTGCTTGTGGGACTGTAAGATGGTAACACTGCCATGGAAAACAGTATGGTGGATTCTCAAAACTTTAAACATAGAATTACCATATAATCCAACAATTCCACTTCTGAGTCTATACCCAAAAGAATTGAAAGCAGAGACACGAACAGATATTTGTACACCAACGTTCATAGCAGCATTATTCACAAGCATAAAATGTAGAAACAACCTAAGTGCCCATCAACAAATGAATGGATAAACAAAATGTGGTGTATGCACACAACTTAATATTATTCAGCCTTAAAAAGGAAGGGAAGAAAAGAGGGAAATTCTCATACATGCTACAACATGGATGAACCTTGAAAATGTCATGCCAAGTAAAACAAGCCAGACATAAAAGGACAAATATTGTATGATTTCCACTTATATGAAGTACCTAGAATGGTCAAATTCATAAAGATAGGACAAATATTGTATGATTTCCACTTATATGAAGTACCTAGAATGGTCAAATTCATAAAGATAGAAAGTAAAATAAAGGTTACCAGGGGAGGGTAAAGAGTTTGGGGAAATGGGCAGTTATTGCTTAGTGGGTGTGGAGTTTCAATATGGGGTGATGAAAAAGTTCTGGAGATGGTTAGTGATGGTTTCACAAAATTGTGAATGTGCTTAATGCTGCTGAAACATACACTTAAAATGCTTATACTGATAAGTTTTATGTTATATATATTTTACTACAATGAAAATATTTAAATTTAAAAGGTCCTAAAGCCTTGGGATTTTTTTGACACAGCAAATTTGAGGAACTGGGGACCATCTCAATGGCCACCAAATCTCCTCATTTTCTCTCCCATCTATATATAATGCTGCAAAATGCTGTTTGGGGTACTTCCTCTGTTATCTACTAAACCCCCTTCACGTCTTTCAAATTCTTAATGACTATGGATCTTTTCATGACATGTCAGTCACCTCCCAGCCCTGAAAAGCTTTCCAAACATTCAACGGTCTTGCAGGGAAAAACATGGCACTTCTCACACTTAGGTTTCCTCAGTTCTCATTGATGTTTTTACCTCATAAGTTATTATATCCACCTAAGATGCTAAATTTTTAGCACTTGGCATTTTTGAATACACAAACAGAACTGTCAGCAACTCATAAATAAGAAGTGTGTTTGCCTACGGACAGGTGAGCAGGGGTCTGTTGTGAACCTTCTGAGGGAAGGCATCTACCAATTTGTGAAAGGAAGAAAATGGCTGCCTCTTGCCCTCAAGAAGTGCCATGACTGACCAGGCCTCTCTAACAGCCAAGCTGCCTTCAATCTCTTAGAAACATGAACCAAGACAGTGGTAGGGGCAGGCAGGGAGGCAAAGAGAGGTATCCTCAGGGACCTTGGCATAGCACTTGTGGTTCTTTATACCAAATATTAGTCAGTCATAGGTAATGATTTGAAACATCAACTGATGTGCAGCAGTATTTCCCATGACTGCCATACTTTCACCCACTCAGGCGGATGAGAGTTCTGTTTTCGTTTCCTCAGGGAAGTCCTGACAGAGAAGAAAATGAGACCAATAGTTTGAGAGAAAAGGGTTTTGAGTTTCAAAAGCCTAGGACTTGGGGCATAAACAAAAGATTTGGAATAAAATGTGATCAGTCAGAGCCAGTTTTGCCTGTTCCAGTGAGCCAGATAAAGTTTGTCCCAACTGGGGAAAAGAAAAAGAAGAATCAGAGGTTTAGAAACCTGTAAACCTCTAAGCAGGGCTCTGTTTCCTGCCCCTGCCCAAATCATCCCACGCCAGCTCTCCCCAGAGAGCGCCAGTGCCCGCTGCGTGCGTGCTAGGACAGCCCAAAGATCTGGCGAGACCGCCGCGTCCCCGCAGTCTGCCAAGGACAGGCACAGTAGAGGACACACGCTGTGTCGGGTGTGAAGGGGGAAGGTCTTGGTCAGCTGTGTGAGTCTCCTGTGGCCCCAGAGTGACCAGGGAGCAATGATCACGTGCATGTTCCAGGGAACAACTGAAAGCAGATCAAAGAGAGCGCCAGACCAGGACGAGCTGGCTTGTCCATGGTTGGGACAAGTTCCCAGGAGTGATCCCAGTGGACAAATGTCTGGTCACCAGATATGAATAAGTTTGTCCTAGCAAGCATGTGGACAGATGACAACACAGAAACTTGGACCCTATCCCAGGAAAGACAGCGGAGACTCTGAATTGATTTAGATTAAGTTTCTACCTTTTGGTGCAGTAAAGACTCAACTTAAAAATTCTGAAGTGAGGGAAGAATCAAAGTAGTCACATCTCTTAAAAACCTGAATTTGTGGTCTCAGATTTGCACCTGCTACATGTTAATGAGTTTGCTGCTTGTTAATATCCATTTCACTCAAGAGTTAAGTTCTAAAATTGGCCCATGAAGTGAAAACCAATTGTATGTTCACAATCACCCTCGAAAAAAAAATCTCTTCATCTACACATAAAAATATAATACTGTGCCATCATTCAATAAATTCAAAGCAGCCAGTTTTTCCTCCAGCTTTGAAACAGATTGCTGGTTTCTATTTTCCAATTGAGCACAAAATATGGTAATTGGCTTTTGTTTAGAAGCATGTTGTTCAAAAAAATAAGTATTTTATCTTCAAATGCTAAAATCACACATATGTTATGACTTCATCACACAGAGGAACCAAGACTGAGTAAAGGAAACAGAGCCCTGTGTTCCCGTCTCACTGTAGGCCACCCCTCACTGAGTAGCAGACAAGGAGACTCTAACGGCTTAAACTGTCGTTTTCTCCTTCTCAAATAGCCTACCGCTGAACTCTCACAGGTCTTCCCCGTATACGTTTGGTGTGGCCTGTGTTAGCATCACCTTTAAAACTCACTTACAGGCCAGGCATGGTGGCTCACACCTGTAATTCTAGCACTCTGGGAGGCCGAGGTGGGAGGATCACTCAAGGTTAGGAGTTCGAAACCAGATTGAGCAAGATCGAGACCTCGTTTCTACTAAAAATAGAAAGAAATTAGCTGGCAAACTAAAAATACATAGAAAAAATTAGCCAGGTATGGTGGCTCATGCCTGTAGTCCCAGCTACTCAGGAGGAAGATTGCTTGAGCCCAGGAGTTTGAGGTTGCTGTGAGCTAGGCTGACACCACGGCACTCTAGCCCAGACAATAGAGTGAGACT
Organism: Microcebus murinus; assembly: GCF_040939455.1. NCBI lineage: Eukaryota > Metazoa > Chordata > Mammalia > Primates > Cheirogaleidae > Microcebus > Microcebus murinus. Next base: position 56,654,693 of record NC_134116.1, read on the forward strand.
CTGTCTCAAAAACAAAACAAACAACAAAAAAAACTAACTTACTTAGTGGTGGGACTTGTGTGAGATGAACATTCCGGAAACTGTATGGCAACTCGATACCAACCTTGAGGAGAGACATTACTTCTTCACATTCACTAAAGGACCCTCTCACTCCAAAGCATTAGTCAGACATGTTTTCCAGAAGGTTCTGCCGGAGAGGCAGAGGAGGGGTTCACACCACACAGTGAGCAAAATGCCACGAATCTCCACCAGCCATCTCCCCAGCCCGACGGCTGCTGGGTGCCCTACCTCTCACCGCCAAGCCTGTCCTGGCTCCTGCCGCCCATCCCTGCTCTTCCCCTTCCCACATTTCTCAATCTCTTCACCTTTTGCATACAGACATTATCGGTTCAAGCTTCCATTCTCTCACCACCAATCCATTCAGCAAAAAGGAACCTAACCTGCCAGTATCCACTATATTAAAAGATAAAGGGAAATGTATAACCATTTTTTTCCTATTACATGTCAGCTCATTATAAATACAGTCTGAATTTAACTCACCACCTTAACAGCTACCACTTATTAACATATAAATATGCTAAATACTTTATATTTCTTATCCCAGTTACCTCCTATAATAACCTCAGGAATGGTCTCCAATTCCCAAATAAGGGAACCAAGGTTTGGAGAGGTGAAAGTCACACGCCCAAAATCACGCAGCTCAACCTAAATTCCACAAATTCATTCATCACACTGCACTGCCTTCTGCCTGGGGCAAGTGAAATGTCTTTCTTGCCTAAATTTCTGTTTCATGCCAGATTTGTCCAGCCAGCCAAATATTCAGACAACGACCCTGGAATGGTAGTCAGCTGAAGGTACAACCACATATCCCAAGGTCAGAGCACCCAAGAAAAGAACTGTCACAAAGACTGTTGGCTAGCCCATCCAACATCATCCACTGCCTTAGGGATGGCCACATGACATGGTTCTGACCCATGACATACAAACAGAGGACACTGTGTGGAGCTCTAGGAAAGCTTTGCAGAAAAGAGAGATCCATCCTTGCCTCTTCTTCCTGCCTGAAACACAGACGCCATGCCTTGACTTGGGGCAGCCACCTTGTGCCCACAAAGAGAAAAGCCACCCACTGAGATGACACCATGGCAAGATGGGAAGGACCCTGATGATATGGGTGAGACATGTTTCAACTGCAGACCACCTACCCTGGTCTACTGTTTATGAGAAAAATATTAACTCCTTATTCACGGAAGCCTCTTAGTAAGGCTTTCTGTGACTTACAGTCAAACACCTTCCTAACTGATCCAATCACTTTCTGGGTACTGCTTTGCAATTAATGAATGGTCTCTTTCCTGCTATAAGAAACACTTCAACAGCACTAGCTAGTCAAAGATTGACCACTGGCTGCTCTACTCAAACACATATCAGAATCTTCCCTCCTCAGATTTACAAAAGTCAAAACTGCCCTTCCCGGGGAGACAGAGTGAAACTTATTTAGCAAATATCATATCTGAATAAATCAAAATTATACAAGCTGTGCCCTTGTGGAGTGTGTGATTAAAAGGATTAAAATAATCACATGCACATGGGGAGAGTTCTTTTCATATTTCCATAAATTGTGTTTTTAATGACCAACTCTTTCTGCATAGATGGCATCTCCGCTTGGTTTCAGGCAGGCTTCTGATGCACGGTGAGATCTGAACAGCAGAGTTAAGATCGGAAGGAGAAATTCTGCTGTGTCACTTTCAAACCACTAAATGGGTTCCCTAATGATTCTGGGCTAGGAGTTTTGAACATCTGAAAACCAAAGGAGACACCAAGTCTGCTGAAGTGAAAGAAGTACGTTGGCAGGTTGGCAGCCACTGTTCGCCCCACGTTGAATGTCAATGGTGATGTTAATAGGAACGACACTGGTGAGTGGCAGGGTTTGCCATATTCACACTGGCATTAAAGGGCACGAGAAAGCCTTCTTTGCCTTTCTGTACACCACTGCCACTCAGAAACCAGGCAAAGAGGTCTTGTTACAGGACTTGCTACGCCACAACGAGGCTTATACATATCAAAAATTTAGACATTAACCCCTATTTACAACATTTGTTCACAGCATACGGCCGAGAACCTTTTTAGTAAATCACTTGAGATAAGCTGTCTGGCCCCAAATAAAAGATGTTTGCCAATTTCTTGGTAAGGCAGGAGAAGAGCTCTTTATCAAAAAGCATATTAGCATATTTTGCCTCATTAATAACTTCACTGCAGCATTAATTTGCCTAATTATCACATTTGGAATTCAACATGGCATCTAATTAATTCCAAACTCAAAAAACAAATCCAGAATTATAAAGCACACTGACAGTCCCCTGCTTTAGCATTCCTTCTTTCCTTTGTGCCTGTGTTTGTGTAAGCAAATGTATATATGTGCTCCTGTGTCGCTCGGTGAAATCATATTCTTCATTCTGTCCCATGTAATAGAAATCCATTATTTGAATACAATTTTTTCTTCTAATGAGGTGATTATCTCCTAAGCCTAGCAGGTTTTGTTTCTTTCTCTCATTTCTTTTGCTTACTTCATTATCATGGGCCTTTCCTAAGGTTTGCAGAAATATATACTTCCATAACAAAAAGAGCTTGACTTTTTGGCTTAAAGAACTGTGTCGTCACTTTTCTTTACCAGCCAATGCCTTCGGCGCTAAGTAAACTGACAATATTTGTCCACATTTTTCCCTCCGTGAAAAGTCCTCCTAACCAATTTTTCAGGAGCCCTGAGTAAACATTAGATGGCATTATCAAAAATAAAAATCAGAGCATATCAGCTGAAACTTCCTGAAAGGTTTGCACTCTTTAAAAAATGAAACTGCAGAAAACTTTAGATCTGGGGCTCAAAGCAACAGCTTTTTACTCAATAATATCAGTCTCCACTCACCCATGTGCCTCTTACTTGCCACAAGAGTATCTGCTTGTAACAATAGACCATATGCTGCCTTTATAGTGGCAAAGTACAGAAAAGACTTGGATCTACATGACATTATAGGGGAATGAAATAGTTGTTTAAGTAAATGCTCTCTCCACTATGCCAGCTTCAGGGCTATTTTTAAAGCATAGTTAAAGTTGTGGCTAAGAACAATCAGGTCAGGTTAATGTACTGGAGATATTCAGATTTGAAAAGGTGCTGTTAGCCACCCAATGGGAAATGCAGCTCTAGCAATCTAAGATGTAAAGTGTGGAGCCTGCCATCTTTAGGTAATTCATTTCAACTCAAAGAGCAGATATTAATAGCTTACGAGGAGGTGTCTCCTGCTATAGGTCAGATCCCCACTGACAATAATCTACTTCCCTTGGCAGATAATTTTGTATATGGATGTGTATTTCAAATACTTCTAAGCTATAAGCCTTGTGTTTTTGTTTCCTCTAGATTATACTCATGTCCAAGAATAGTCCCAATCCGACAGTTCCACCCATGGATGCCAAGAATGACCAAGAAAAAAACAATGTAGTTTCTCTGTGAGTTGAGTTTCTCCTTCTGATACATCTAACATCAACACGCTTCTGAGACCCCCTCCAATATGCCCAAAATGAACAGCCTTAGAACCATTCTAGCAAATGTTCTCACTGCACAAGCCCATGGTAAAAGGAGGACCTATCAAGATCATAATATCTATCTTAGCATCAGGAATAGATCACAAATTTCTCAATATTAAAGGACAAAGGCCCCAGGAAAGCATGAGTCAATAAACCTTCAAAAGAAGAATTAATTCATTTCAAACCAACCTACAAAATAATATGCTGTCAACACTTTTTCTTCTGGAACCGTGAGACTTCTCATCTGAGTTGCTGACCACTGCAGTCCCAGGGTCTGCCCTTTACCAAAGGGAGGACATAGGAGAACCAGAGATCTGCTGGGCCACCAGCCTTGCCTCACTAACAGACCCAAGCTTTGGCTAAATCACCAGTAAAAGAAGGAAAAATGCATTAAAGGCTTTCTGGTGCTCCTCTGAAAAAAAAAAGGCATGAATCCACATCATAAAGCTGCCACACCATCAGGAGAGATTTAGTGTTTATTCAGGAGACACAGAGGCCCAGAATAACAGGGATCCGAGGTTAACTAGCATAAGCAAGGAACTGTGTGAGCGGCTCTAGTCGCCTCCCACCCTGTGTCCTCACTTCTGTGAGCCCAGGAGGCATGGAACGGCTTTTCAAACCTCAAAAATGTTTCAAGAAATAAAAAAACCAAAAGCATTTTTTTAATCCTTCATGCTCAATAAAGACTGTGCAGACATAAAATCCCTCATTTAAATGCCTGCAGTTTTAATATAAAATGTATTATACAGAAAAAGATTTTATTACCATTAAATGCTTGCTGCAATCCAACAAAAGAAGAAACTGACCTTGATGCTAAATCTTCTGCCTTTTCCCCCGTTATTGTCCTTACTGTTACTTACTGAACATACTTTCATTATTTCTCTCCCTTTTTAGAGAAATAATGATTTCCCCCCTAGAAGGTTAGAAAACGCGCATTGTTTTCTCAAACAATCCAACAGACTGTTTTGCAAAGAAGTACTAACACAAGAATAACTTCTGTTCTGGAGACCAAAAGAAGAAGAAGAAGAAGAAAGAAAAAAACAAACAAAACTCAATCTTGGAAAATAATAATGGAAACTGGCTTCCTCTGGTCTGATGAGCTCAATTTGAGGGAAAAAAAAAAGGAAATCCAGAGAGCAAGTAGTAATGCACAAGAAAGGTGAAAGATGATAAAAATAACCCTTCTGGAAGTTATATTTAGGAGATCCTTAAGGAAAGCAAAACCAAGACAGTAAGTATGACATCACTAAGGTGGTGTACACCTATATCAGTTAAGTTTCCAAAGGTAAAAAATAGCACATTCATATCGGGCAATCCAACTGTTTTAATAAAGGACTAATTTCCAAAAGTGTGAGCAATGTTTAGGGAAAGCACAAGGGATAGTGCAGTACCCAGGAGGTAGCAACAGCAGGGAGCTCTTACTACCTCAAACCCAAAAGGGCAAGGAGAGAGAGCAGCTGCTAAAATCCCCAGAGGGGAACTGCATGGAGAAGGCCACCTGGCAGGAGTTGTGGCATTCAGTAGAGAACCCAACAGAGGGAAAACACTGGAGAAATAAACACTCAGTCTCACTCCCCACCTGCCCACCTGCTCTCCACTGCCCTAGTTTGTGTCTCACCTTTGCCCAGCCCAACTGTCAGCCAAAGAACAAGGGCACCCATTGAAGTAGTCAGTATAGGTCAGTCTGCCAGGGCACAGAGCAGAGAGGAAAAGGATGGAGAAGGGATGTGCAAAAACAAACAGAAGACGTCCAGCACATAATGGCCAAAGAATTCAAACAAACAAAAGGAAGAAGAATAAAAAGTGGATGAAACCAATCACTGAGAGCTTCATAGGAAGAATGGTGCATTCGTATAGATCTCTGATGTCAGGCAGATCCTGATTCAAATATAGCCCAGCTCTACCAATAACTGTGTTGAAAAACTTACACATTGAACCTCAGTTTCTTCCCTTGTAAAACAGGGATAATACCACACACCCATTTATGAATCACACCTAAGACAGAGCCAGACATTTAATAGATTCTTGATAAATATTGGTTCCTTCATGTTCCCTGCTCATACTCCTTTCCTTTCTAAAGAGACTCTTAACTTAACTCATGTTAGAAAGAAGAAGGAGGGCCAGGCATGGTGGCTCACGCCTGTAACCCTAGCACTCTGGGAGGCCAAGGCAGGAGGATCACTTGAGCTGGAGTTTGAGGTTTCAATGAGCTTGGCTTACTCCATGGCACTCTAGCTCAGATGACAGTGAGACTCAGTCTCAAAGAAAAAAGAAGAAAAAGGAGAGTTGAGTCACATGCCTTTGTAGGTGTAGACACAGCTCTGTGTCAAAGCAGTGGAAGAATCAGGAACACCTTGTTCCACCACCAGTTTCTGTCATTTGTGCCCAGCAATCTGTTGGCTAGAGAATGAGCCCAGAGTAGCCAAACTCAAAGCTTTGGATGATCTTCTCTTGCATCTTGCGCTGTCTGGCAGTCTCCATGGGCAACAGCAAGCATTCGTGGGTGGAATTGCTTCCGGGCATGTCGTGTGCATAGACTACAATGGGGTTGGCAGATCTTCATCCTTCTGGACCTTCTTTTCCTTTAGTCACCTTGAATCAGAAGCAGGTGAGCACTGTAACAAGACTGACACAGGGTTACCCACAAATCCCTACTAAGAACCTAATGGTTGGCTCTTTTTTTTTAAAGAACAATGTTCTGTTTCCTTTTGTCTCCTGAGAGACCCTACATCTCATCCCTCAGGGCCATTCCCCCAGCACAAAGTTCGCTAGCACTCCAGCTTTCATGAGGCGCGAGGAAAGAAACTTTACAGCTCTTCTGCACTAAAATGTAATAACTTTCTCCACACGGCTGCACAAAGGATTTCTCTGGGAACAAGGGACCAAGTTTCACAGTTGCATAAATATAAACTAAAGCAGAAATCCATCTCGGAGTCTGCAGGCACACAGTCAACATTCCCATTTTTCAAAAGTCTCAAGGTCATTCTTCACTATGTGTTCTTTCGGCTTGGCTTTAAAATTAAGCTAGTTTAATAATTCATGACATCATACCCATTAAAATATGAGTATTTTCTACCAAAGGAAACGGCCTTCTTTTTTTTTTTTTTTTTCTTTCACGGTGGAAGAGGCCCAGACGAGCCCCTGCATAGCAAAGCAGTGACGTTCTGCAACAGCAACTGACGAAGTTTCAGAGAGAGGCTTGCAATTTCGTCTGCGGCTGCACACAACCAGTTTTATCCTGAAAAGCCAGTGCCATATGCCAGAGGAGACAGGTTAAGCCTCTTAAACGTTCCTGACAACAATGAGCTTTCATTTGTAAAAAGTAAACATCTGCCTCCTGGGGAAATAATCTACAAAACAATGGGAAGGGTTATTTGTTTGTTTGATTTGTTGTAACTGTACTAGGGGACTGCGGAGTTCCAGACATCCACGTTATGTGAAAATGGGGATAATTTCTTAAACATTTTAAAACATATTTTGAAACCTGTTTTTTAAAGGCATCGAAGAGGAGCTCCTGCATGCTATAGATTCTTACAAGAAGGAGCTGATGATTTCAAAGATTAGGAAAGAGAATCTTTCAGGCATCAGCTCTGCCACTATGAGCAATGTTTCTCGGGCAAATTATTTAACTTCTCTGGGCCATATTTTCCACATCGGTAAATGAGGGTCAAAAATGAAATCTATTCCACTAAGTCAAAGGGTTCTTATGAGACAGCGATGATTTATGACTTGAGAAGTACTTTGTAAACTGCACGGCAAAACAAATGTTAAGGTGGTGGTTGGTATTAAACAGACAAAAAGGACATTTCGCTCTACACTTTTAAAAGTCAATAGGCAGAAGATTTATTACCTACGTGGGGAAAGGAATTTCTTCTTTCTTATGAATCTCCCCTGGAAATGGCTGCGTGCCCTGGCTTAATATGACTAAGTGAGCAGGTAGCAGTGACTATTGCCTGGTAAAAACAGGGACCATAGTGATCATTGGCATGCCTGGGAAGAAGGAAAGATCATCATCATCATCATCATCATCATCATCAACTCCCATGGTCTGCAAAAATCCTTTTGGCCATTTTTTATTTTGATACCTTATAAAAGCTGTAAGTGGGTATTCTTAGCCTTATCTAAAAATGAGAAAGGCTGAGATTCAAAGAAAATCTAGATTATGCATAGGTAGCAAGAACAGTGTTAAAATCCAAACCCAAGAATAGGGAACATGGTAACGAGTGTCCACTTTCTCCTTGTGTCCCACTGGCACAAACGTCTAGCCTGGCTCTTGGAACTCTCCTCCGGACCCTGCTTGCCTGTCTGTCTGTCTTCTCCCAGGCCGTAGATTTTTGAGAAAAAGCCAGTCTCTTGATCACCTTTAAACCCCTAATCAACACAAAACTTAGCACATAGAGGCACCAAACAGGATTTGTTGGATGAATGGGAAAAGAAAGTGAAGAGTAGGAGAGGAAAGTGATGGTGTTTTTGTTCTTTCTTTCTTTCCTTTTTTTTTTTAAACTTGTAGAAAAGTCTACTTCTGAAATTCCTTAGGCTGTGGGAACAGGCCCCTCTCTTGGGCTCAATTATGGAGCCCGTAGTTGGAAAGAAGACAGTGAGTGCAAGCAAGATTCAGGGAGGCTCCAGGCATGTACAGCTGGCCGGGGAGGCAGTACAGAAAGAAGTACAGCAAAACACCTCCAGAAATCATTCCAGGAACCACGCAGGGAGGTGTGTGCCACAGTCTGACCAAACCTGCCCATTGTAGTCTGGACCCAGACCTCTCAGGGCCTTTATCAGCTGCAGCCAGCACTGAATCCGGAGGAGCTGGATAAGTGAACAGTATAGATGCCACAGGTCGGTTCAGCATGTGCTGTGTGACTCGCATCTTCAAGCAGATAATCAAATACATCTGCACTTAATGATACCTCTAAAGGAACAGAATGAGCCAGCTTAAGCAAACCATTTCTTTTAAAACATTTTGCATAAAAGCTTGCTTTAGACTTAACAAACTGCCACTGGCATATCCCTTTTCTCCTATTTCAAAACTGGGCGCTCTTCCCAACTTCACCCACACTCCATCCCTCAGGTTTATAACCCTGGTACTCTTCTTTTTTTACTTTAAATAGTTCTTAATTTAAAGATCTCAAACATATGCAAAGGTTGGAAAAAATAGTATAACACACCCTCAGGTACTCATCATCCAGCTTCAACAATGATCATCTCATAGCCAGTCTTGTCTCACCTGTAACCCACCGTCCCTACGTTGAATTATTTTGCTTTTTTTTTTTTTTTTTTTTGAGACAGAGTCACCCTTGGTTGCCCAGGCTAGAGTGAGTGCCGTGGCGTCAGCCTAGCTCACAGCAACCTCAAACTCCTGGGCTCAAGCAATCCTTCTGCCTCAGCCTCCTGAGTAGCTGGGACTACAGGCATGCACCACCATGCCCGGCTAATTTTTATTTCTATATATATATTAGTTGGCCAATTAATTTCTTTCTATTTATAGTAAAAACAGGGTCTCACTCTTGCTCAGGCTGGTTTTGAACTCCTGACCTCGAGCAATCCGCCTGCCTCAGCCTCCCAGAGTGCTAGGATTACAGGCGTGAGCCATTGCGCCCGGCCTACGTTGAATTATTTTGAATCGAACCCCAGACATTATATCATTCCATCCATAAATATTTCAGTATATATCTCCAAAGATGAGGGCTCTTTTTAAAACATTTCTGGCACCATTTTTAACCTCCTCCTTCATCCTTTGCATCCAATTTATCAGTAACTTGCAACGGTACTTTTCCCATCATGTTTTCCTTTTATTTGTCTGTATTTCTGCAGACTTCATCCTGATCTTAGTTCTCAGCTCAGAAAACTGAAAATACCTCCTACTCAGTGTCCGGACTCTAAGCTGTCCCCACTACATACATGCCATCTCGTGTTAAGCAGCCATTAGCCTCCGGTTATCCCTTGTTCAAGAATCCACGGCAGGGACTTCTGTTTCCCATAACTGATGCTAGACTAACCCTCCTGCCCAAACAATTTAAAACTAAACAAAATATAGGAGGCAGCCTGTTTTCACAAATAGCATGCAGAATCACAAAACTGGGTTCTTGAGAGATGGGAAATTGACAAGTTAAGCTTCCAGCTCTATACCGGGAAACAATTTCCCAACTGCACAAAGGTAAGCTGGAGTCATCCAAGAAGAGCGCAGGAGCCCTGGTGAGCTGAGTAGGAAGAGATCATAGTTTGGAGCAGCTTAAGTGAGTGGAATCTATGAGGCAGAACACAAAAAAATTCAGAGAGCTAAGCAAAGCGGTCCTCAGAAGTCCATGTGGGGATCTCACAAGTGCTCAGCCAAGGACTGAACACTACGGCATGTGCAGGTAGAGTTAAGACAAGAGCAGAGCAGAGATACCAGAGGTCAGGCAGTGTTGGGGGATGTTGGGTTCCCAGGCAGCAAAAGGGGAAGAGACATTGATAACACCTCATTCACAGCCCAAGCATCCAGCTGAGACACCAGAAATGCCACTACTCAGGAGTAAGAATCATACCCCAGAGTAAGGCTTATAATAGACCTACCCTACCAAAGTTTAAATCAAGCTTTGATAAGACTGTAATGCCAGAAAAAAACACAGATTGGAGATTAAGTCCCGTAAGTTAAAAGGGCTTTGAAAACATGTAGGGATTTCCACGGATACTCCCTAAGAAAGCATAAAACCAAGCCTACAGAAGTTCAGTGTGACCTATCAGTAATTCCACTACCTACTAAAACAAAAATGAACAGAGGAATATCACAGAATTCTCTTCACTGATTTATCATCAGAAAAAGAGAAGAAAAAAGAAGGAGTAGTAAGTTGAGGCAGAGGAAAAGAAAAAAGAAGGCCAGAAGTCAACAGAATCACATCTTTATAATACTGAAAAGAAAAAATCTGTCAACCCAGAATTCCATATCCAGCAAAAATATCTTTCAGAAACAAGAGTAAAAGAAGACATTTTCAGACAAAAGAAAGATGAGAGAATTTATGGCCGGCAGACTTGCACTATAGGAAATGCCAGAAGGTGTTCCTCAGGCTTGGGAAGTGACAGCAGATGGAACAAGAAGGAATGAAGAGAGCTGGAACCAGGTAAGTGTGTAAACATAAAACACTAGCGTTTTTTTCTTCTCATGATTTTCTCAAAAGAAAACTGTTTGAAGCACAAATAGTAATACTATAGGGTGGGATTTACAATTTATGGAGAAGTTAAAGATATGACAAACTAGAACAACAGTTGGGAGAGAGGTAAGTGGGATTCTACTGTTGTAAGAATATTAATTTGTGAAGGGAGAAGGAGGGGGTGTGAATTTTGCAATGTTCAGGTTTGAAGTAGTAAGTGCGAAGTGGCCTACTGACTCGGACACCCAGTGACTACAAAATTGCCTGATAAAAGCCAAAAGTGTGTGACTCCTCTCTACTGTGATTTCCAAAAAGACTTGAGACACAAAAGAATGACCATCCCATAAAGAAATGACAGGTGGCGGGCATGGTGGCTCATGCCTGCAATCCCAGCACTTTGGGAGGCCATGACAGGAGGATCACTGGATGCCAGGAGTTTGAGACCAACCCGGGCAATATAGCAAGGCCCTGTCCCTACAAAAAATTTAAAAGTTAGTTGGGCATGGTGACAGCATGCCTGTGGTCCTAGCTATTCAGGAGGCTGAGGCACAATTGCTTGAGCCCAGGAGTTAGAGGCTACAGTGAACTGTGATCAAGCCACTGCACTCTAGCCTGTGCAACACAGTGAGAAAAAGAAAGAAAATATGATAGGCTATGGAGTTTGAATTTTGAAGTAGGAATCTCTACCACCTCCTCCTTGAGTCATGCAGTACAGACAACTGCTTACTCTGCTGTTGACAGTGCTGATGTTCAGGCCTTATTCCAGTTTTCAATTTGCTACAACCTTCAATTTATCAGAACCTCCTTTTCACCCTCATATCTGAGATAAATAAGAATATGTTTTTTTAAATATTCTACTGCATATTGTCATGCATTCCACTGACTGTTATATCTTGAATTATGTTTTACTCTAGCGTGTTAAAGGGATGCATATTGTATGGTATGTTATCTTTTAATCTATTATATATTATTGTGCCAACTATTATAAATCATGGCATTTTCTATCACAGTTTTGGGGAAGACAGGCCCATAGAAGAAAATACGCAGAGAAGGCAGCAGTGTCGAGAACTGGCACAGTGAAAAGAGACAGAGGGGATCTTAATCAATTCTTGGAAGTTAAGCCCTTCAGCCAGTCAGCATAACCTGAAAGGAATAAAGTTATCGTGGCTAGTAAACATTAAATCTGAACCAAGAGTAAAGAATTTGCAATGGCCTGTACCTGTCAGTCCAATTCCCCTCCTTTGTCTCCTGCCCTCCTCCCCATCAACATCACTGCCTTCCTCACTCTGCTCCTCACCTATTTAACCTGTCTCTTTCTTGTCATTCTCATGGGCCCCCTAAATCATTTCTCTGAGCTCCATATAAACTTTAACTCCATCTCCTCTGGGGCCTACGCATATTTCTTAGCGCTTGTCAGGTCCAAATCTGTAATGTGAACCCCTTCCCAGAGACCATCCTGTCCCGCACATATAAATCTGCCATCGTGAAATCAAGATTTAGGCTTTCATCGTGTCATTTGATTTTCCGTCCCTGACTACTTGATAATTTGGGGTTGGTGAATTCTAATAACAGTATAGTGATGTCTTGATGTGTTTGTTGTTCTGATGGACCAGAGAGCTGTAAACGTCTTACAAATAGCCCGGTTGATTTTGCAGGCTCTCGAATTCTCTAGCTGTCAAGACACCAGTTAAAATAACTTTTGATTGCCTGAACCTGTTATCGCATTAGGCCTCAAGCCGGGACCTTTGCAAATCAGTCAGCACAGTGGGCAGTTTACTATTCGCGCATTCTCTTCCTTCTGATAATATTGCCTGAGTGGATTTTCTTTTGCTAGAGAGCATTAGATCAGTGTTGATACATATGACGGCCGCTTTTCTTCCTCATCCCCAGGGGTCTGGACAGTCGATCGGTCAGCTCTCCCATCTCTGCTCTCTTTCTCCCGCCTCCCACCATTGCCTCTGACTTGTCCTCCCTCCCAGCACCCAGGAAGACTGACGTAGGGAGAGGGCAGGCAGGTATGTCCTTTCCGATCCATGCCTCTTTTTATTTCTTTTCTGTGCAGTGCGTGCACACCCACTCCTAACTCATTTGTTTCCTTTTGGTCAATAATTCCCTTGCATGTTTATGCAGTGCCTTCTATGCACAGGCACTGGGCAGCTGCACATCACAGAGCTCACAATCAAATGGGTTCAGGGCAGCAGACATTAAACAACTAATTATTCAACTAACAATTTAATTACAAATGTGAGACGTGTTTGATGGGAAAGATACTATGAGAGCATGCAAGCGATGACCCAGCCCAGCCTAGGGTGTCAGAGACGGCTTCTATGAGACATGATTTCGAGCTCAGTAGAAATTAAGAAGCAAAAGTGGTTAAAAGAAGAGAGATGGAGGATATTGGAGGGGCCAGGCCAGGAGGTGGGAAGGAACGTGATCTTCTGGGCCCCTGAAAGGCAGCTGCAGGGTGGATAGCGTGCAGGCAGCCAGGGTAGAGTGCTGCAAGATAAATGTGACGCAGTGGGCCCGTTTCCACCAGGCCCAGCAGGCCATGTGAAGGATCTAGGGCTCTATCTGAAAAGTAATGAAATTCGAAAGATTCCCTGCCATCTACATCGTCAATTTCAAAGTCAGCTCTGTAACCAAAGGAAACAAATCCAGGGATACCGAGACATTGGCCAATTTCTAATGCCATTGACTATAGGGAACTCTAAATCCTCCAGCAGTGGTGGTACTGAAGCTCTGGTGCCCTGCCCAGGAACACTCCCCGTTGCATGATGTTCACCAAAACAACGCAGTCGACTGCAGTCCTGGCTAAGTGGATTGAGTTTGGTCCCACCTTGGCCAGGGATGAGGCTCTGCCTTCATGCCATCCCTACCCCTTAAGAAGTCCGAGTCCTCCACCCTCCCATCTGTGGGCACCTGCGAGTGTGCTGGTGTCGCTCATAAATGATGGGGCAGATGGGCACAGGCAGAGTCTTGCTGCTCAGATGAGCATCGCTCCAACATAAGCCTTCATTGGCAACAGGCTGACCACTGACAACGGGTGGTCCTGTCTGGGTAATCGTGGGACAAACTCAGGCCACTCACCTTCCATGCAGCAACCTGGAACCAGCCACCTCGCTTAGACACAGAGGCTATGATTTCTCAGTCTTGCTTTCTGCTTGGTCCCATGTTCCCCTCTTCTCTCTAGCCTGTCCACCTGTGTCAGATGCCTTCCAGTCCCTGCAGATCCACTCTCCGTTCTTCTCTGGTCCCCAGAAGTTTGGCCCATGTGGACACCTCAGTGGGCTCCCTGGCCCTCCAGTTTCCAAGTGGAGTCAGCCCGTGGGCAGCTCTAGCAGGAGAGCAGAGGGAGAGAGGAGAATGAGTTTGGGGCACTTACTACTTCAGCTCTCTCCTTGTGACTCACACTGGCTGTCTATACCCGCAGCCACAGGTCACAGCTCCAACTGGGTGGCCTCTCCATACAGCTTTCCTCACCATCTCCAGCAACTCCTCCCTCCTTTTGTCCCTCAGACCCAGGAGTGGCAACAGGTGCTGCTAACCCCTTGCACACTGCACTGTCCCCTCGTGCTCTTCCTACACTCTGCCCACATCTTTGTAACTCGCACCTGTATCCAACTCTTCCGCAACCGTGACCAGACCAGACGCAGAACGGAAAAATCTCAGCGTTCCAGTTCACTCTTAGGCCAATGATCACTTGCTTCATTTTTGTTGACAGATTTTGATTCAGACGCCCTGGTGACTGACCTGTGTGGGCCCTCACACAGGAGGAAGGAATGTGGCCAGTGCAGAGGAAGGAGAAACACTCGGATGCTTCTTCCTCTTCCCGAAAGGCCCCGCCCCGTCAGCGTCCCCCTCAACTCCTGCCACACTGGCCTTCTTACTGTTCTGTGACCACACTGGGCACAACCGCTTTGGGCAGGCGTCCTAAACTACGGCCCTCGGGCCACATTCAGGCCGCCTAGCATATTTATCCCGCCGTCCGGGTGTTTTTGCCACTGCTGCCTGTCCTGCTTAGCAACCGACTCATCCTGGGCGCACAGTGCGCACTCTCAAATGGTCTGAGGGACAGTGAACTGGCCCCCTGTTTAAAAGGCTTGAGGACCCCTGGCTTTGGGTTTTGCAGACCCTGTTCCTCTGTCTATAATACTATTGCCCAAAAATCCACATGGCTCACTCCCTCTCCAGTTCTTTCTCCAGTGTCACCTTTTCAACCAGGCTTCCCTGCAACCCTATTTAAAATTACCTACCTCTGGCAATCCCCCTTTCCTGCTTTATGTCTCTCCACACGCTTTGTCACTTTCTAACCTACTCCATAAGTATTTTGTTTATTGATCACACACACACACATCGTCCCAGGAATGCTCTAGAAAATGCTCCACGAAGGCTGGGATTTTTGTCTGTTTGGCTCACTATCACACCCTGATAACCAGAGCAGAACCTGACAAGCTATTTGCTGAACAAATGAAATACCGGTTCCAGGGGCAGATTTGCAGAAGGGAGGTGGTTGCACTATTTTGGTCCCTAAGCTTCTGATCAGTCTCCGGGAGCAGCCACTTTTTGCTAAGTCCCACCTTCAGTCAGGGCCACACCTCGTCCACGACGTTCTACAGAACAGAGAAGACACGCTCTGCTAGGCGGCGCCACGTCTAGTCACATCCAGTTTGGCTGCGTCCGTGGAGAGCAGGTGGGTCATTCTTTCTTGTCTCCATTTCAGAAGCTGAACTGTGCACTGGAAGAATAAAGTTTCCCTTCATCTGCGAAGATGACCTCATTGATCCTGGAGTAAGACACACACTTTGAGCAGATGTATCCATTCACACTCTGTTCATTTTGAAAGTTCCTACTACATGCTAGGCTTTGTGCTAGAAGCTGAGAAAGCAATGAATAAAATATGGTCCTTTCCCTCCAGGTGCCCTGACATACCATGCTGGACTTCTGCAAGGTGAAGAGATGAAAGGCGTTCTCTTCTGTAAGACAGAATCAACACACTAGACTTCGCCACCACCACGCAGCGCTACATCGCTAAACACGCGGAGAGACTTCCGTACCCAGGACAGCCAGGCCTTGACCCTGCGTTTACAGGCTCTGCAAAATCAGAGAAATGATCCACTCCAATACCAGAGACTCACAGAGAGGAAGCTCAAAGTCTAGGTGAGTTACCGCCACATGCCGGGAATGACAGTGACCACAAACTCCTCCAGGCAGGGACAGAACCAAAATCATCCCTCAGGCCCAGCACCTGGAGAGTCTCTCACAAATAAATAGTTGTTGAGTGAAAAAAAAAAAAAAATGAATGAATTAGAAAAATAAAAGGGCTAAACAGATTATAGTCACAAGTGGGTCCAATAGTCAGTATGTCTTCCATCACTCCTGAACTAAGGACCCACAGTCTTCTGGACAGCCACTGAAACACGTGGGCTGAAGGTCAGAGCCAAAAGAGGGGCTCAACATTAGGAGAATAAGCTCAAGGGTAAAGATGAGAAACAGAGAACAAATCAGTAAATTTAGTTCAAGATTAGCTTTTGGGACTCTCAGGTGTCAACCAAACATTGATTATTCATTAGATAATATAATTGCACTCAACAAAAGGCACAGCAAGATCCCTGGGTGGTTTTAAATAGCAGAGTTGACTATGTGTACCCTTTGGGCTCATGTGCTCTGTGAGAAACTAAATGTAGTTTCTCAGCAATAATGCCCAGGCACAGCTTTTTAGGATAGCGATCGAATTGGCCCAAATACATCATTCTTTTCACATGCTTTCCATTAAGTTTCAATAACTGTCTCCAAGAGGTTAGACTCAAAGAACCAGAATCAACGATGCAGGCTCCAGGGGGGGCCAAGAAGTAGGAGGCAGGTCACTTGGAGGGCTCGTGCACTGAATTAATTCTCTGAACACTGAGCCCAGAGCCCCGAGAGGATGGGGCGTAACTTAGGGATCCACATGGGCCCCTCCCGGCTGTTGCCCGATGTCTCTGCTGCTCAGACAGGCTGATGAACACTCCTGTTCCGCTGCATCTCAAAGTAGCACTGGGAACCTGGTTATAAAGCAACTTGGTATGGAAATGACAATTTTATGGGCAGAGCAGATGTGGGCTGCTTCTGCCTTTTCTTGGGCATAGGTAAAACTTATAGGGTGTCAAACTCTCAAAACCAAGGCTTTAAAACACAGTACCCATTCCCATTCATTTCAAATTTCTAAAATGATGGTTGGCACAGCCTTCATGTAATCAGTCCCAGAAAGCTTCTGTCAACCCCTTTACAGATGCGTTCTGTTCTGAGTATTTCCAGAAAGAGTGGTACTTCCCTTTGAGGAGTCTGCCAGCTGGTCGGAGAAAAGCAGGTGCAGCTCTTTTAAATACCATATGCACTTGCATACTGTCCCTCCCCCTGCCACAATTTTGAGAAAAGGTTGTTTTGGTGATTTTGCTTTTTTTTTTTTTTTTTCTTGTACACAATTTTCCCAGAGACTACTATGGTCAAAAGCAACAGTTACAAAAACAAAGAAAAGTGCAAACAAAGAAAAATGCAAAAACATTAGAAACGTGCTAATGATATTAGTCATTTTAACTTCGGAGTGGATTTTTTAACACTCTGTACAGGAAATTCTGTGCGTTTGAGGACCCGCCTAACCTCGAAAGAACTGCTAAGGCTGTTTTAGAGAAGAAAAGAGGAAATCTGCCCTCTCCCTTGTAGAACCTGTGTCAACGATGGCATCGCATTATCAGCAGCGCTATGCTGCTCGTTCCCCGAGCCCCTCTGTTCCTTAGAATCCCAGAGGCAAGCAGTGCTGCACTGTGCTCTCACCATCACTGCCGGTCTTGCCATTATATTAGGTTTTTCCATTTTGTGCGGGAATGAAAATATTATAAAATCGGAAGGCCCCAGATATCGTTGACACAAGCCTAGAATAGAAACTACAGGAATAAACAGCTCCAGCACCTCACTCATCACTCTTGCAGGTAGAATCCTATTACATTTAAAAGCACCCTTTGAAATTCCGATTAGCCTGAAGCCTTTGAAAGCAGATAGTTGTGCTGGCAGCCCATCCATAAAGCAACCTTCTCTCGCTATCTGACAGCTCCCCAGCCTTTCCACCCTACACCTTCTGGCAACCTCTGTTCAGCCTCCTGCCATCACAACCAGATGTTCTGGAGCTCACCGAGCTACAGCCCCAGCCCCCAAGGGGCATATGAAGTTGGAGGCAAAGGGCAGATCCAGTCGTGTTAGGAAAATAGTTAACATAAATTGATCTGAGAGAACAGAAGACACCAATGCAAATACAACCAGAAGGACGCTGACTTCATTTGCTTATTGATTCTACAAATATTTATTGAGCACCTATTATGTGCCATGTACTCTGCTGGCTGCTAAGGATAGGAAGGGAAGAAAAATGAAAATAGCTCCTGCCTTCTAGGGATGTTCAGCCTGGCTGGGGAGACGGGTATTAATGAAATGATCCCATAAACTGTGGGCAGAGGCTGCTGAAGCCAGAGCAACAAGGTCTTCAGGGTCCTGAGAGTGTGTGGCGAGGGCTCTGATCTAGCCATGGGAGCCGGGGTAGGCCTCTAGAGGAAGCTTCGTTGGACCTGTGTTCCAGATGGGGAAGACATGAAGGAAGGAAAGCCAAGCAGCCTTCACAGTGGAAGGTGTCCTGGTTCTACAGTCGAAACCAGACAGACTCAGAGCACCAGGCATGATCAAGCTGCCTCACTTAGGCCGAATGTCTGGCCTGCATGAGACTAATGAGGTTTCTTCTGTCATTTCACATTTCCTGAGCATTTACTCTGGGTCAGACACTATGTCAGCCCTTTATTTCTCTTTCTTTTTTTGTGTGTTTTTTTGGTTTTTTGTTTAAGCAGCCAAGTGAAATATGTCAGCCCTTCATGAACATTGTCACATGCATTCCTTACGGCACCCCTGGCAGGTCAGCAGTATGATTATCACCACTTCATAAAGAAGGAACTAGGGCACAGAGAGGTTGTCCAACATGCCCAAGGCCGACCAGCGAGTGAGAGGCTGTGCCAGGATGTGAACCCAGGTCCGTGTGATTCTGAAGTCTGCACTCTTCACCCCACCCCAGTGCCAACTCAGATCACAGACTTCACCTCAGCTTCCCAGTATAGAAGTTTATCCTTCTGAAGTCTAAGATCTTTCTCTTTAGGTCTAATCAAAATCACTCTTCTTTGAAACTAGCACCTTCCTTTCATGAAATACAGACAACAATTTGCCCACAACTGCCTCATTAAACACCACACACACACACACATATTTACATGCTTGAAGACAGAGCATGGGCATGTCACCACCCAGCGTTCCCTTCTTCAGGAATAACAACCCCATGTCCTCTCTAAAGGAGGAGTCAGTCTGCACCCAGAAGCAACTGCATGATCGCCTGTAGCATGAGAAAAGTGGACCAGACTCCCAGTTGGGTCAACTACAACTATAACTATATTCCAGCAGCTGTAATGAAGCAAAGATTTTTGTAGTTGGAGCCAAGTTGCAGTGTTTTTCCACAACTCTTTAATCTTCAGTTACCCTGTCATTCTAAAGTTAGCATGAGACTCCCAAGTCATAAGGGAGCTTCTGGGTGTCCCCGGGAATGCAGCAGAGTCGTTCCCTTAGTCACATAAAACTAGATCCATGGAAGGATTACCAAAGGGCTCCACAGACCCTCCTGCTAGTACTGATTTCAAGGACAGATTTTGACTGACAGCCAAAATAAAAAAAAAAAATTTAATGTGCTAAAACTCAGTGTATTTACATTCACACCTTGTAAATCTCATTAGCATGCATCAGGGGGCTGGGTTCCAATGTGCAGAGCTGGCGGAGCCCTGCTGCTGTGGAATGTCGCATCCTGCCAACCCCAGCACCCGTCAGTTATTAATGCATGGACCACAAGTCAGTTACACCAGCTTTCTCTGTGTGCTGCTCACTGCCTTGTGGATCACACGAAGGTCAATCCCAAAGTTGTGCTTGTTAATCAAGCTGGGAGACAATTCTGGAAGTATACAGAACACACTCCTGAAAAATGCACACTTCGTTTCTAGCCAGGGCTTTGATCCCGTATTCCTCAACAGTCTCCTAGTCTGGTCAGCTGGCCTTAACCACACATGAAAGATCTATCAGTCAGGATTAAGTTCATTTGCAACTGACAGTAGCATAAGCAAGATAGAAATGTATTTCTCCCACACAAATGAAATTTAAGGAGCTTGCCGGGTGGTTCTGTGATAACTGGGGACTCAGGCTCCTTCTAGCTTGTTTCTCTGCCATCCTCAGTACATGGTTTTCACCTCATGCTTCAAGGTAGCTGCTCTCACTCCAGCCATCACATATGTATTCTAGACCAGTGGCCAACAAGTTACAGCCCATAGGCCAAATCCAATCCCTCACGTGTTTCAGTAAATAAGGTTTTACTAGAACATAGCCACACCCATTTGTTTGCATATAGTCTGTGGCTGCTTTCACAGTTTAACAGTGGAATTGACTAGTTGAGCCAGACACCATATGGCCCACCAAGCTAAAAGTATTTACTCTCTGGCCCTTTGCAAAAAACGTTTGCCAATCTTATTTTAGACAGTTGAAAGAAAGACAAAAAAAGGTCATGGCAACCCAGGCCATTTCTCCAAAATCCCATGACATTTCTGCTTCTATTTCATTGCCAGGATGTAGTCTCATAGCCATACCGAGCTACAGGGAAGGCTGAGAAATGTAGACTTTATTCTAGGTGGCCACGTGCCCAGCTAAAATTCAGGGTTCTCTCTCTAAGGAAGGAGAGGAGAAGGGATTTGAGGAGTCAGCTGGTCAGCCAAGGACCCTTCTAGACTCAGGACAGCGACGGGTTGGCCCCTTCCCCAAGTCCACAAACTGACTTTGGCCCTCTGGGTTTGAGCTCTCAGGGGAAGAAGGCATGGAAAGAGACCCAAGGGAAGCCACGTCCTTCCTACTGTTACAGAGGTGGCCCATGCAAGGGAGCTTTGCCCCCTGAGCCGGGGCTGGTTCCTGCCTTGAACAGAACGGTTCTCCTGTGGAGACAGGCAGCCCAGACTCATGCTACCGCATTACCCACATCGGAGGAACAGGAAGCAACAATAAAAGATGGGCTGAGAGACAGAGGCAGACAGAGAGAGAAAGAAAGAGACCTGGAGAAAGCTTTCAAAGAGGTATAAAACTTTTTTTTATAAATACAGGTGTCAAAAAATATTCATCGCTTTATTTTGTTCATTAAATCCAACTCTAATCCACGATCCTGCTGAGCCAGTCAGAAATGCATTGCAGTCAGTATTGGGGCTCCCTGCCTAGATTCCAGCAAAGGTCCCAGGGGCTTCTGCATTGATTTCCCCACCCCCAACCCCTGATCCCCACCCCTCACCCCCAAATCAATGAGTCACACCAGGTGCACAGGGACACCAGATGGTCCCTTCAGGTGAGACTGGGAGACCCAGAGGGCCAGACTTCCTAGAAGCACCACCCCCGCCTCAGGACATAGCACTCCAGTTGCTGTACTAACACAGGGACAATTCCAACCACACCCACAGCCACACCCCCAGAAGCATACCCTCTTCTCTCCTTCCCCTCTGGCTCTTCAAGCAGCTTTCACTTTCTGCCCAGTGAAAAGTCTATGATCAAGGAAATATCACGAGCCTGACTACCTATTGGAATGGGAGGTAGTAAGAAAAAAGAAGAACTTAATATTATATATAGAGATAGGTAGGTGGGTAACTAGATGTCTGTATGTAAACTTAGACCTGAAAGTACATGACCAGGTCTAACCTCTGTGTCAAACATCGGCCAGGTTTAACAACTATGCATCTCCTCTGCCCTGGAGGCCATTTGCATGTCTTTGTGGACTCCTGTAAGTCTAGACCAAGGCCAGGGAGATTTCCTCCTGATGCGGGTGGGGGTGGATGATCTGGAGGTTTGGGAGAAAGGAGGACATCTTGAGCGCCCCTTGGAGGCATGTCTGCAAATAGCCTGAAACAGCTGTGATAATACACGTACACCTAAATTTAAGCCTATCCTAAAACAATCATGTGTGTTGAGATCCTTGATGCCAATGGAAATCGGTGATTGCCAAGTGTGGGGCATACTCAGACACCAGTGAAGAATGGAGCTGGGCTGAGGCCTGTGGACAGTTCCTCAGAGTGGGATAAGCAGAGTTAATATGCAGCCCATGTGCACCAGGAAAGCTGTGCCCATTGGTAAAATGCTAAAATACTGCCACACTGGTTCAAAAATTCCCCGCTGGGAACTCCAAGTGCTATCCAGAGCTCCTCCCCAGGGATCTCCTCAACTTCCCACCACTCCACAATAAAAGGGTTAATGCCCAGCTCAGCAGGAAGCCCGCAGATCCTGCTTCAAAACTAAAATCAGTGTCCCCTCTGATCACTCAGGGCCCATGTCACACGAGTTGAATATTTTGAAATCACCCTAGGTGAGGTGTTTTGAATAGAGAGAAACACGAGGCACGGAGAGGGCTCCCTTCTGGGGTCGCCATGCACAGATGTGCAGCCCGATCACTGCACGAGTTCTCCTGACTGAGACAAACAGTAGAAACTGAATTCCAGCCTGTGCTCTGCTTGCCAAGCCCTGTGCCCTGGCCTGGGACTGCATCCACCCAGAGGAAAGGGGAGCTGTTTCTAATGTGTACAAAGGTGCCCCACGTCCTAGCAGCTGGCTCACTTCAGGACCTATTTCAAGCATCCGGGTCTGGGTGGAAGAGGGCCTGACCCAGGATGGTCCCAGGCCATAGGCTGGGAAGGCAGAAATAGATGCATGAGACATTTAGGAGCATCACACAACCCTTAAAAATAACTGACGAGTTAGAGGGGATGAGGGAGAGTGAAAATCTAGACTTGATTTTTATCTCAGGGTTTGAGAGACTCTGTGCTGCTGACAGAAAGAGAGATCAGAAAAAGAATCAGTTGGGGAAGTGATGGGATGAATTTTCTTCCTGCCTGCTGAGTGGGAAATCATAGCTTAGTATCCAAACGAGATGCCCAGCTTGAACCTGGAGTGGGAGCACAGGAGTGGGCCGGGGCTGCAGACAGATGGAGAAGCTGGGGTCCTGCACGTTTGCAAACCTTGTGGGGCAATCTGAGAGGAGACAGAGCAAGAAAGGGGACCCTGGGGAGCAAGAGGGTGGTGAAATCGGGGGATGGGAAATGGAGGAGGTAGCTCCATGTAACAGAAAGCACCTGGGGTTTTGCACCATTAGAAGTTGATTTAAATCTTTCCTTGCCACTAACCAGCTGGGAGCCCTTGAAGACATGAACTTCCCTGAGCCTCAGTTTCTTTGAAACTTGTCATAATAATATCTACTTTACAGAGCTGCTAAGAGAATTAAATTAAGTACGTGAACTGCCTAGCACAATGCGTGGCGAGAAGCAAGTGCTCAACACCCGTAACCAATATTAAAAATATTATTGCTATTATTATCAGCAGGCGGCTGCCTTTTAAGCTTTGGAGAGCACCTACAGAGCGGGCCGGGAACACGTGCAGACCAGCCAGGGCAGATGAAACAGGGGGATAATAAGTGGCAAACTTACGCCCCTTTCTCCTCGAGACAGAATTTAATATACGAATGTGATTTTGATAAATGACATGTAATATGAACTTATCTGTGAATGAACTAGAATCACCTCCAAGCTGGGTTTGGCAACAGGAGAGCTGAAGGCTGGGAAGGATGATGCCACAAAGGTTCTGGTGAAGAAGAAAGATTCAGCGAAGGCCAAAGGCTGAAGCCGCCGGGCCCAGCCTGGAGTCGAGTGGGGGTGGCCAGCCCTGTCTCAGGGAATAGAGTCAGTCTGGGGGGCTTCCAGGGAAGAGAGGTCAAACGTGTCCGGTTATGGAACCCAGAGCAGGCAGAACAAGCCAGTGGTCACTCCAGTCTGCATGTGCGACTACTGGGACTTCCTGGTAGTGCTGTCCAAGGTACAGCAGCCTCGTGCCTCGGCCTGAGTGGCCTTGAGATGCCCGGGTTGAGTTGAATCTCTGACACTAGGTCTCCCCTGGCCCCTCTCCTGACTCACACTTACTGAAATTAACCCAACGGGGTCTTCCGCTTGTACGCAGGGGCAGGGAGTCAACATCTATGCCCCTGGTACCAAAAGAGAGATTATTTCAGAAGAGCCCCAAGGTTGAGAGAGCGACACCTTATCACTCACTCATTCATTCATTCATTCATTCATTCATTCATTCCAACACACATTTATCGGTGACTCCTTGATGTCAGGCACTGAGGATAAAGCAGCAAACAACCTACTGTCTAACCACTGTCCAGCCTCTGGTCCCCCCAGCCCCAGCTAAACTGAGTGTTGCCCTTCTTCCCTTCACCACTGCCCCCCACCCCATGGTTCCAAAGCTGCAGAACTTTCCCACGGACTTCAGACCTTGCCTCCCTCTTGACTTTCAGCAGCTACCCCAAGCCACTTCCCTTCCCTTACCATCTCCCCCCGCCATACTTGTCTCTGCACAACAGGCTCAATGTTTCTTTAATTTAAACATACCCATCAGCACTATGGCTTAATAACTATAATTCTTTACAGGTCATAAAGGCCTTCTGCATTCTTTATATCATGGAAGCTTCACCTCAACTCTGAGATAGATAGGGCAAGAATTATCCACCTTATGTAACCAACTTGGAAATAGAGTGTTTAGAACAGGATACCAGTGTGACATCCTGTGCCCCCACCCCCAATTCTCTAAATTCTGTATTAAAATATTATTTTATGTATTGCTCATACCTCACCTACTTCCAAAGAGATATGAATATTGTATTCACCTCTAATAGAGGATATTTTAGTTCCCCAGCTCTTTTGGATATTTGTGATTATAATACAGCTTTGAGAGTATACAGTGGCAATTATTCTTGCCCTCTGCTTACTCCCAAATCCAATGCTTGGCCTAAAACAGCCCCTTCCTTCTCACAAGGTGCTCACTAAGCCATCTCCTTCCCTTCTTAAATGAGTTCCTAGGATGTGATTTTCTTTGCTAAGCAAAGCTCTATTTATAACTAAGCATATTACCCTTTAGTTGCACGAGGCTGTCTTCTCCACTGGCCATAACATCCAAGAGGGCGAGAGCTTACAGCACAATGCCTAGCACTGTGAATGACACACATAAGAATGAATTAAAACCTCCTGGTCCAGTCTTCCTAAATATCATTGATGATCTCTTCTCTAATGATTACCCTGCAAAAAACCTTTTGTTCTTCGCCCTTCCCAGCGTGTTAATGTTCATATTCATGTTGCTCTCAGTATTTGTTTAATTGCCCTGAATACTTCCATCCACATGATTGTAGACTTCTAAGACGCAGATGGTTTAACCCAACTGTAAAGGACTCAGCATAGCCTAGTTCCATACCCTGAAAGTTGCTTAGTAAAATGTTTTTGATCCTGGTGGCCGGTTGATGGTGGTAAAAGTAAAAGCCATTAGGACTGTAATTAATGAAGATGCCGTATGCAAGTTTTCCCCAAGCACGAGTGAGAGGACATGTAATCCCATTACCAATACTCAATCTTTCCCTCTTGGGAGATTTCCCCACTAATTAGTCTGAAGCTGTAATTTAGCCTATACTTTAAGGAATGTGTCACATGAGGACACTTCTAATTTATTTCTGACCTTCCTTGAATTTAGAGGCACATATGCCTTTGACCAGCATTTCTCCCAACTGCCACACACAAAAAGAAGGTAATGATTTGTCTAAAACTTGAGAAGGGAATGCAGAGTACATGTCCTAGCTCTCAGCTTGTCTAAAGGTTTTGTCCAGCTGTCCTTCTCTGTTCCCTGAAGTGTTATTCAGTCTAATGACCAGAATAATAAGCTTTGTGCTACATTACAGGGACTTTGAAATGGTTGAAGAAATGTAAGCAGAAGCGATGTCTGTCATATCTGGGTGGAAACTTTAAGAGCCAATGCACACACAACTTGCCACCTTGCCTCTTCCTCTGCCACAGCAAGGAGAAAGTTCCAGATGGTGGCTGCTCCACCAGCCTGGGTCCTCCAGTGAGGACAACATATAGCACATCCCCCGGCCAACTCATGATGATTGACATCCAGAGTGACAAAGAAATAAACTTTTTACCTTTGAAGTCACAAGATTTGGGGATCGTTTGTTACAGAAGCATAACCTAGTGCATCCTGATAGATACAATTAGTGTAGGTTAAGGACATCCTATTCCAGACTTTGACAGTCCTATTTTGCTATTGCCTCCTGAATTTTCTCCTGGAGGCCTATCTCTGCAGTTGACCTCAGTGGGCAGCCTTTCTGATCCCTATAGATTCCATGACTTCCTATCCCTAAAGTGCCCCCCTCCAAAATAGTCTACTTACAACATTCCACTCCTGGGCGAAGCCACTCCACTCCTCCTTTTCTAAAAGTCCAGCAAAAGCCTCCTCCGGGTTTGATGGAAAGGTGTGTAATCTATCACACATCCTATATTGTTCCCTCCTTCCAGCTCCCAGCCCTGAAGGATGAAGACCCCGGCAGGGCCCCCTGGCCACTGAGGGAACAGGAGTCACCCAGTCGCCATGTCCTGACAGCTTGTCACATTATTTTTCCCTGTGGGGGCTCTGATCCCTCCATCTAACCCTCTTCTCTGTCCCGAGAGCAGAGGCCGCCATACAAGGCTCCCAAGGCAAAGCAAAGCAAGATTGATGCCCTGCGAATGGCCGTGCCTGGGAGGGCTCGCAGTTCAATGCGTGGAGCGGCTCATTCTTCCCCATCTCAAGTTCCCACACTGGACACCAAAGCGGGAGCGCAGAGCCAGGGCAGCAAGAATCCAACCTTTGTTCACCTCCGAACACAAATGATCCACCACACTCCCCCAATCTCCTCAACCCCGGCCCTCTCACCTCACCTACTCATAATCTTTCTCAAGGTGCCCAAGGCCTTCTTGGACTAACACAGCCCTTCGGACAGAGGAGCTGGAATCAAAAGACAATTCAAAAAGTTTGATCATAGCATGGAAAAAACCTCACTTGTTTAAATATTGTCCAAGGAGAGCCCCATGTCCGATTCCCACCCCCACCGATGTGCCTTTCTCCCCATTTGCCCCTAGTGAAGCAAGCAGTGCTTCAGGGCGGCAGGCTGGGTAGTTCTAATAAAGAATCGTAGATTGGTATTAACGTGATGGTTATTTGCGTCTGTAGTTCCCTGCAAGTGCAGGTAAAAGCCTCCTAGGGCCTCAGGCCTAGCAGCAGGGCTGTGGGACTCCCAGGGGCTGTCGAGCAATACATATAAAAGTGATTTCATCTAAATTCCCTGAGAGGTTTCATAGACCAAAGCACCTCTGAAGGACAAAGAGACAACGATAAAATTACCTGAAAATAAATGCTTTGAAAGTGGTCAGAAGGAATCGAAGGTGAGGGGAATTCAGAGGCTGATAACTAATCCATCAGCTCCTTTTTTTTTTTTATCTCACATCTGGACTTTTTTTTTTTTTCTCAAGGCCACAGCCTGTCACCATGCAGTTTATCAGCTGCCACTCTATCTCGATTCTGGGTGACAAGAGATCAATGGCCTAAAACTGCTCTCAGATCTATGAAGAAATTTATAACACCAGGCTCCACTGTGCCCCGACTGGGCCTGGGTCCCAGGGTTCTGAGGGGGAAGCTGCCATGCAGACTTCATTTCCATTTCAAAAGTGGATTGTGACCCACTTAGAGCAAGAGAGTTCAAGCCCTCAGATGCAAAGGAAGGCCTGAGTCAGAAGTCTTCTGCACTCGCAGAACAATGACTTTGGGAGGTGGGGGGAGAGGGGAGGAGTCAATGATTAAAATTCCTCTGCCCTGAAAAGGCTCTAGCTTCCTGCTTTAATTTCATTTACGTCATGTGGGATTTATTAATAACAAAACCCTAAATTTGTAGCAACATGTTTTAGGCTCTGAAAGCAATTAATCCATCCAATTTATCCAATGTTTCTAACTACGGAACTTCTGTGCTGGTCTAAGCAGAGATTTGTGGGGCTTTTTGCTCTTCACTGAGGGCTCATTTCATTACCCTTGTCCACCAGGAACCCCATAATCTGTCCTAACTCTGCCTCCAAGTGCCATGCACCACAAATAAGGTCCTAGGAGCCCAGGCCACATTCCATATCCCATACCCTCCACACCAAAGGCTCCAGGGAAATTCTTAATTCCTCCCTACACACACACATACACACAAACACACACACACACACACACACACACACACACACACTGAATCTTTGGGGTGATAGGGGAACACTACAGACCATGGTGGCTATAGAACATCCCACTCCCACCCAACCTCCACTCTTGCTGGACAGATGCCCAGCTGAAGATACACAAAGGTGATTCTAGATTTGCTCCTGGTTGAACTCAGAGAAGCCTCAGCTTGCTGAGCAAAAAGTAAATCCTCTCTCCCACCACTTTCCTCGTGCATTCTCCTTGGAACTAAACATCCAAGAGCATGCATCCTCTGCATTCTCCAGAGGCCTAGTGATGGCTAGGGCACACCAGCCAGCAAGTCCTACCCTGCTTCATTCAGCTCCCTCTGGTTGGGGGAGAAAGTGACCCTCACACATTAGGAAGCACAATCTTTGGGCTCAACCCACAGACAAGCAAGTGCCATCGGCAGTGCACTCTTCTCTCGCCTGAGTCTCTTCAGCCTGGCCACTACCTAGTCACTGTTCCCTAACCAGTCACTTGAGGGAGTTGCCCCTCACCTTCCTTCCAGATCAAAGTTCCACCAGATTCGGCTTCTTTCTCCACTTCCCTTTCCCTGCACCTCTGCCTTTCTCTTTACCTTAGTGAGCCTGTGTTTATTCCTTCAGCAGCTCCCCATTGCATTAAAGATAAAACTCAGGCCTGGCATGGTGGCCTACACCTGTAATCCTAGCACTCTAGGAGGCTGAGGTGGGTGGATTGTTTGAGCTCAGGAGATCGAGACCAGCATGAGCAAGAGTGAGACTCCGTCTCTACTAAAAATGGAAAAAAAATAGCTGGACAACTAAAAATACATAGAAAAAATTAGCCGGGTATGGTGGCGCATGCCTGTAGTCCCAGCTACTCAGGAGGCTGAAGCAGGAGGATTGCTTGAGCCCAGGAGCTGGAGGTTGCTGTGAGCTAGGCTGACACCACGGCACTCTAGTCCAGGCAGCGAAGTGAGACTCTGTCTCAAAAAAAAAAAAAAAAACCCAAATTCCTTAACATGACACACAAAGCACTTACTTGCTCGTGCTAACTTTTATCACCTCTCTGTACCCACTACTTCCCTTCATAGAACCTGACACCTCAGCCCTCAGAACTTTGTGTCATTTGTTTTTCCTTCTGCATGAAATGCTCTCTTCATCTCCACCCCTGTCCCTCCCCTTCTACCTCTAGCTAATATCTACTCACTCTTCGAAACTCATTTCATATGTCACTTCCCTTCAAAAGCTTTCCCCAAGGGCTCCTGTTTCTCAACATAGTTGGGCCTCCCTCCCCTGGGCTTATATAGGCATGTAGAGCACATCTGCACCACTGTCCTTGGGCCCTGTGACATGTTTCCAGGTATTCCACTCTTCAACAAGAAGCCACCTGCAATCAGCAGTGTGTGGACCTCCACCACAGAACTTCTCACACCAATTTCTGTCTGTTTACTCTTCTTCACTCTTCTATCTCCCCTGCCCCAGGGCTGGTGGGGTCTAACTTTGTTATTTTAGAATAGTTTTAAATTTACAGAAAAATTGTAAAGGGAGTCCAGAGGGTTCCCATAAACCCCACACCCAGTTTACCCTATAATTAACATCTTACATTAGCATGGCACATTTGTTACAATTAATGAATAATATTGATACATTATTATTATCTAAAGTCCATGCTTTCTTCAGATTTTCTTGGTTTTTCTCTGATATCCTTTTTCTGTTCCAGGATACCACCTTACATTGTCATCATGTCTCCTTAGGCTCTTCTTGGCTGTGACATTTTCTCAGATTTTCCTTGTTTTTGATGATCTTGACAGTTTTGAGGAGAACCGGTTGGATTTTGTAGAATATCCTTTAACGTGGGTTTGTCTGATGTTTTTCTCATTATGAGACTGGAGATATGTGGTCTTGAGGAAGACTACACACAGATAAAGTCCCATTTTCATCACAACATATCTAGGGTACATACTATCAACATGACCTATCACAGTTGATGTGGACCTTGATCACCTGGCCAAGGTAGTGTTTGACAGGTTTCTCCATGAAAAGTTGCTCTTTTTCCCTCCTTTTCATACTGTGCTTTTTGGAATGAAGTCACTATACACAGCCCACTCTTCAAGAGTGAAGAGTTATGATCCACCTCCTTGAGGACAGAGTATCTACATAAATTGTTTGATATTCTTTGTCATGCTAGATTTGTCTCTTCTCTCCCATTTGGAAAGAATCGTTTATTTATATCAGTATGGATAATTTGTTTTTTAATCTCTGTTCCCACAGCAACTATCACAGAGTCTGGCACTTAGTAAATTCTCCATAATGTTTTTTGAGAAAATGAGGATGTCATGTACTAATCTGTGTTTCTTTAACAAATTCATATGTTAAAGCCCTACATCTTAGTGCCACAGAATATGACTGTATTTGAAGATGGGGCCTTTAAACAGTTAATTAAGGTTATATAAGGTCATAAGTGTGGGCTGTAATCCAATACAACTTGTTTCCCTTTAAGAAGAGGAAGAGATACCAGGGGCTTAGGCACACAAAGTAAAGGCCTTATGAAGGACTCAGAGAGAAGGCAGCCACCTGTAAGCCAAGGAGAGAAACCTCAGGAGATATCAACCCTGGTGACACTTTGATGTTGGACTTCCCACCTCCAGAACTATAAGAAAATAAATTTCTCTTGTTTAAACCACCCAGTGTGATTATGGCAGCTCTAACAGACTAATAATTCAGAGGGGAAGCAGAGGGCCAAACATTTTTCACACCTTGGCTCGCTATAAGTCATAGGAGGTCACCTGCTGTCCCTGGGCATCTTAGGAGGGAAAGTCCTTTAGAATATTCCTCCTCCACAATTATAGATTTCTATCCATTAAATATCTTTCAGTCATGATACATGGTTTTTGTAGAAATGGGTAGGGAAAAAGTCTACTGAAAACTCCTTTTGTCATCATCTGATCTCAAACAGAGAATAAAGTACCAAAAGATTTTGAAATGACATGAGGGCATGAAAGTTGCTTGAACTCTAACATAACCGTCTTCTCCTTCCTTTGAGATCTACACACCTACCACTATATTTATTATTTTCAGAGGGTGGAAAAGGAACCAGAGAGCAAAGAAGCAGACAGGAAATGGGAGAGTTTTTGTTTTTCTTTCTTTCTGAACAAATCCCTCACCTATACAATAAGAGGTTTAGGTTACATAGTCTGGATATTTCTTCCCTGTGTTTTAAAGAGAAACAATAACTAACATGTGCACCTAATACTGTATCATCTTACACAGTCCTCAAGACAACCTTACAGGGTACTATTATTATCCCTACTTTGCAGATGAGGGAACTAAGATACAGAGAGATCAAGTAGTTTGCACAGGGTCACACAGCAAATCGGTATTAATAATCAGACTTGAAACCAAGCAGGACAATTCCAGACTCTGCAGTCAACAGCTCTGTGTTGTGCTTCACATCAGGTAAAGCAGGCCTCTCAGAGTGACCTGACACACAGAACACACAAAAGGATGAGTGGCTCAAGACCTGGAAATCATCCAGGGTTTGTGAGCATCTGGCACTGGAATCAATCCAAAATCAATGTTTAAACAACAGTTACCTTCACCCCGAAATCGTCTCACTGTCTGACTGAGTTTGAATCAGAGCTATGGAGAACGCTGCTCTGTGGTTTAGTGTAAAACCTGAAAGTCACCATGAGTACTGACAGCCCAATAAATAGAGAAACAGAGAGAGAACTTTTTTCAAAAACAGAATAAGCATTTGGAGTGTAGAAAAGAGCTTGGTTGCACTTATAGACTGCTAACCCCAGTAAGCTCCAGCAAGTTAGGAATTCTAAGAGATTTTTGCAAAGTGTGGTTTCCATACAAGAGTGAGTTGAATGCTACTGAAGAGGTTCCTCAGTTCTTTGGTTGGCCAACCACTTGCTGCAAACTTCCCTGGGCGGTTTATCCAATGACGTGAACCTGTAGGAGGAAAAACCAAAAACCAGGGGCCTGGGCTTACCTTAAAAAAAAAAAAGTTAAAAGGTTAAAATATAACCTCTGTCTCTCTATCCATCCTTAGAATTACACTTTCCAGCGAAGTCCCTTTTCTGGCAGATATAATCCTAATTAAAAATAAATTACATGCTGTATAGAACTTGAAATGGAAAAGATAATCCTATTACATATGAGAATGTATCCTGATTTTCTTTCCCGCTAAACTGTGGGAGATATCAGATCCGTCTGAGCCCCCCATTGTCGCCGCTTTGAAAACTTTCCTAGAGCCCTAATCCGTCACGTGACGCCCGTGTCAATCTCGGCCTCTGCACGCGAGTTTCACAAAGCCGGCATTAGGCTCCGTGACAGAACCCCAGCTTTGCGCAGCCCGCAACATTTGCATTCCGAGAAAACGCCGGCCATTGTGGAGCTGTGTTTGTTCTCAGGATTGCGAGACAGTTGCAGGCGAAGTTGCTAAAACCGAGAGAAAGGGGTTCCTTTGAGCCTGCCCAGGCCTTTTGGTATGATAACAAGGCGATTTGAGTGGCTTTTGTGGGGCCCGGATCAGCGCCCGGGCGGGCGAGCTCCCCTCCTCCTCCTCTCCAGCCCCACCTCCCCGGACAGTCTTCCTCCCCGGGGAGTTGCTGCGGACGCCGAAGTGCTATTTTGAATCGTATTTCCATAATCCGGGCGGCTGCCCGCGGCCGGGCGGAGCTCGCTCTGCTCGCGTGCCTTCACACCTCCAGGCCGGCTCCGAGAGGCCCCTGCGCCCGGCCGCGGCCGCCGCGCTCCGCCCTCCTCCCCGGCTCCCGGGCCAGGGCTCCGCGCCCGCCTCTGGGCTTCCTGGCGCCGCCACTGTCGTTGCCACTTCCGAGCGGCCGAGGACCCGGCGGCGGGTAAAACGCTTTGGACCCGCTCGCCACTAGCCGCCACACACCCCTCCTCCTGCCTCCGGGCTTTTGCCTGCTCCCCCACTCTTCCCTTTCCCCCCTCCGAGCACCCCTTCGTTTATTTCAGCCTTGAGAACGAACACGCGGACGCGGAAGACCTTAGAGTGAAAATAGCAGGTAGTTCCGAATCTCTGGCCAAGCAAAGACCCCAAGCTTAAACTGCGCACGGCTGGGGTCCCGCGGTCCAGGCTAGAACTGCAGGCGCGGGGCGCAGGGGGCGCAGGGGGTGCTGGCGTGGGGTCCGGCTCCCAGCCACTCGCGGCCGGGCTCTGCTCGCGGGAATGGCTGATGACGCCGGTTCTCTGGGACTCCAGCCCTACCGCTCCCTCCCTCCTTGGCCGCCTCCCGGGGTTCTCCTCCTTGCAGCGCCCGACCTAAGCCGGTTACACGAGCGGAAGCGCTGAGGCCGCTGTCCACCAGCCCTAGTTCTGAATCCGCTCCCGTCTTGTGAGGAGACAGGACGTGAGCCTAGGAGCGCCAAAGATCACCAGCAGGCCCCATGTCAGGGTGGGGTTGTCCCGGGGCTCAGAAAGAAAACAGTTCTTTCAGCTGCGTATACCCTTCAAGGATGGTCTCTTGGGTGGGGGTGGAGGGTGGAAAGAGCAAGATATTAAATGGCACTTGGGAAGTGGAAAAACTGGAAGAGAAGGCTGGGAATTGGGCTCCTGTAGGGGGCGCTGCCCTTTCCACGTCCCTGCGTGCGCGGCTGCCCAGGCCTGGCCACAAGGCTTTTAGCATTCCCAGGGCTTTAAGGTGGAGGAGGTGGAGAAGGGAACAGGATGGCTCTGAGGAAATCCGCAGCCACCTTCCATCCCTGTTCCCCAATGTCCTAAGACCTTTTATTTATTGATGACTGGGGCTGCATTTTCTGCTATTTCAAGCACCTCCCTCACTCTCTCCCACCCCACTGCCCACCCAGGTCCCTGCTTGGTCTCCCTACTCTGGGGGAACTCCTGATCCTCTTCTGCGAAGATCCCAAAACACAATACCTTGAGTTTGAGGGAAAGGAAAACACGAATAGGATGCTGATAACAGGACCAAAATTGGGATTCTGAAAAACGTTTACTGAATGCAATCTGTTTGTCTAACCCATCGCGGTTTTTTTAAAAAAATTTCTTCTAGTGCATGCCTTTTGCTTTTACCTCTCCTCCTTCGTGTGTACACAGCCTGCTCAATAAAGCCCTTCAGTGAGAACCATTAAGAATCCGTCTTGTTCCGGATTGGAGCCCCATCTCCCAGGCCTTCAGGGATGGGAGGGGACTACCTGTGGAGCCAGCGCAGCGCCAGGTCAGCCCCAGGACCCGCCCAGCCCAGAGTTTGGCAATGCCAAAGCTCCACACTTTCCTAGGCAGATGGTTAAGTTCCTACAGGTTCGTGCCAGGTTTCGACGTCACGCTGTGATTTTGTTCTTCTGGAACAGGATGAGTGTTGCTTCCCAGAGAGGCCCTATTAGAACAGAAAGAAAATCCTCTAAATAGGCGGAACAAGGCATCAGGAGGGAAAGTTCTCTAAATGCACTTTTAATACGAGCCGGGTATTGTGTGGAATTCAGCGCCCATCACCGTTTAGCCAGAGAGTTATGGCAGTGATTGGTGATGAATAGAGAAACATAATGGATACATGTGGCGTTTGCTCATTATATTCAAGTTAGCCCAACTCTGCTGTGGAAACTGTTCAACTTTCTCTCCCCTTAGATTGTCACAGTGAAATAATACAGACATTGGGGCCTCCAATGGGATCGCCTGCCACGCCATTCTATTTCCACTGCTAACGAGGGCTTCATAAGCCTTTGATACAGTCTGATCTTTGAAACCTTTCCAAATCTCCTCAAGCTTATGCTAAATCCTATTTGGAACTTTTTTTTTCCTTGCCTGCTAGCGCCCAAGGCTTAAGAAAGCCATTTGGACGGTGACATGCATACTAACATATCGCAGGGCTCTTTTCTGAAAGGGAGGTGGCAGCTCTGATCACCGGGGCTCACACGAGCAAAACACAATTGTGTACACAAATTTGAATAAAATCAATTTCCTTCAGGCTTCTTCATCGAGAGGCTATTCCGGGCGCCGTAGGAAGCTCGGAGAAGTCGGCAGAGCCTCGCTCCGCAGAGCAAGCCTGTGGATAAGGGGCTGCGAGAGTTTGGAAGCCTCGGAGGTGCGAAATGCAGAGGCGAGCGCGGAGGGGAACCGGGAGCCGCTGGGGCGAAACCCCAGCATGTTCGCTGTTAGTTCTAGCAGCCGGCATGGTGGGGGAGGGGAGCTTTGGAGGGGGGGTACAATCAGATCCTTTTACTCCCGGAGCCGTGAGCCAACTCCTCTATATGCAGGGTGCTGACAAGAAAAGGAGGGAGAAGCAAAAGGAGTTAAAGAAACAAAAGAAAGATTCCCTATTTTCCTTTCTTGTTTTCCCCTCTAAGCCTTTCCACATTGAAGGGATTGTCAGAGGCAGGCGGAGGAGCGGCGCGAGGGCGAGGCGGCTATTGGCTGCCTGGCTCTGTTGATTTGCATATCGGCGGCTATAAAAGTGAAGGCTGAGCGCGGCCGCGCAGCTCCTGTGAGAAGGGAGGGAGAAGCGCTGGGAGAGGGCGGGTCCGCGCGTCCTCAGATCCCGCCGGAGCCCCGGAGCTGCAGCTCGCAGACTTCTCTCGCACAGGGCTCGCAAAGAGCGTGATTCGGAGAGCCTGGGAATCACGCCGAGACCTGCAAACCAGAGAAGACTCTCTTCCTTAGCCTTCCGGAATAGCACTTGGGGCCGGAGGCATGAGTCCTGCGAGGCAGTGGGGCAGCCCCTGCCTTTTCCCCTTGCAGCTGTTCAGCCTCTGCTGGGTGCTCTCGGTGGCCCAGAGCAAGACAGTGCGATACAGCACCTTCGAGGAGGATGCCCCGGGCACGGTCATCGGGACCCTGGCGGAGGACCTGCATATGAAAGTGTCTGGAGACACAAGCTTCCGCCTGATGAAGCAGTTCAACAGCTCTCTGCTCCGGGTGCGCGAGGGCGACGGGCAGCTGACCGTCGGGGACGCAGGCCTGGACCGTGAGCGGCTGTGCGGCCAGGCCCCGCAGTGCGTGCTGGCCTTCGATGTGGTCAGCTTCTCTCAGGAGCAGTTCCGGCTGGTGCACGTGGAGGTGGAGGTGAGGGACGTCAACGACCACGCGCCGCGCTTCCCTAGGGCCCAGATCCCCGTGGAGGTGTCCGAGGGTGCGGCCGTGGGCACGCGCATCCCCCTGGAGGTGCCGGTGGACGAGGACGTGGGCGCCAACGGGCTGCAGAGCGTGCGCCTGGCCGAGCCACACAGCCCCTTCCGCGTGGAGCTGCAGACGCGCGCGGACGGAGCCCAGTGCGCGGATCTGGTGCTGCTGCAAGAGCTGGACCGCGAGAGCCAGGCCGCCTACAGCCTGGAGCTGGTGGCCCAGGACGGCGGCCGCCCGCCACGCTCCGCCACGGCCGCCCTCAGCGTGCGCGTACTGGACGCCAATGACCACAGCCCGGTCTTCCCGCAGGGCGCCGTGGCCGAGGTGGAGCTGGCGGAGGACGCGCCCGTGGGCTCGCTGCTTCTCGACCTGGACGCAGCCGACCCCGACGAGGGTCCCAACGGCGACGTGGTGTTCGCTTTTGGCGCCCGCACACCGCCCGAGGCGCGCCGCCTCTTTCGGCTCGACCCGCGCTCGGGCCGCCTCACCCTGGCCGGGCCCGTGGACTACGAGCGCCAGGACACCTACGAGCTGGACGTGCGGGCGCAGGACCGCGGCCCCGGTCCCCGGGCCGCCACCTGCAAGGTCATCGTGCGCATCCGCGACGTTAATGACAACGCGCCCGACATCGCCATCACGCCGCTGGCCGCCCCCGGTGTGGCAGCCGCCTCACCCTTCGCGGCTGCTGCAGCTGCTGCCGCGCTCGGGGGAGCGGACGCGACGTCCTCGGCGGGACCTGGGACGCCAGAGGCTGATGCCACCTCTCTGGTGCCTGAGGGGGCGGCGCGCGAGAGCCTGGTGGCTCTGGTCAGCACCTCGGACAGGGACTCGGGCGCCAACGGGCAGGTGCGTTGCGCCCTCTATGGGCACGAGCACTTCCGGCTGCAGCCGGCCTACGCGGGCAGCTACCTGGTGGTGACCGCGGCGTCGCTGGACCGCGAGCGCATTGCTGAGTACAACCTGACCCTGGTGGCCGAGGACCGCGGCGCGCCCCCACTGCGCACGGTGAAGCCCTACACGGTGCGCGTGGGCGATGAGAACGACAACGCGCCGCTCTTCACGAAGCCAGTCTATGAGGTGTCGGTGCGCGAGAACAACCCGCCCGGCGCCTACCTGGCCACGGTGGCTGCCCGCGACCCGGACCTGGGCCGCAACGGCCAGGTCACCTACCGGCTGCTGGAAGCCGAGGTAGGCCGCGCCGGGGGTGCAGTGTCCACCTACGTCTCCGTGGACCCTGCTACCGGGGCCATCTACGCGCTGCGCAGCTTCGACTATGAGACGTTGCGGCAACTGGACGTTCGCGTCCAGGCTAGCGACGGCGGCTCCCCTCAGCTTTCCAGCAGCGCCCTGGTGCAAGTGCGGATACTGGACCAGAACGACCACGCGCCGGTCCTAGTACACCCGGCGCCAGCTAATGGCTCCCTAGAAGTGGCGGTCCCAGGGCGCACCGCGAGGGACACGGCCGTGGCACGCGTGCAGGCCCGGGATGCGGACGAGGGCGCCAACGGGGAGCTGGTCTTCGACCTGCAGCAGCAGGAGCCGCGCGAAGCCTTCGCCATCGGCCGCCGCACGGGGGAGATCGTGCTCACCGGCGACCTCTCGCAGGAGCCGCCGGGCCGAGTATTTAGGGCGCTGCTGGTCATATCCGACGGCGGCCGTCCCCCACTCACCACCACCGCAACTGTCAGCTTCGTGGTAACAGCAGGCGGTGGGCGCGGGCCGGCTGCGCCTGCCAGTGCCGGAAACTCCGAGCGCTCCCGCCCGTCTGGCTCTCGGCTCGGGGCGTCGGGCTCGGCGCTACAATGGGACACGCCGCTGATTGTCATCATCGTGCTGGCCGGGAGCTGCACGTTGCTGCTGGCCGCCATCATCGCCATCGCCACCACCTGCAACCGCCGCAAGAAGGAGGTGCGCAAAGGGGGGGCCCTCCGGGAAGAGCGGCCCGGGGCGGCGGGCGGCGGATCCTCGGCTCCCGGCTCCCCGGAGGAGGCTGCCCGGGGAGCCGGGCCCAGGCCCAACATGTTCGACGTGCTCACCTTCCCTGGCAGCGGCAAAGCGCCATTTGGCAGCCCCGCGGCCGACGCGCCCCCGCCCGCGGTCGCCGCGGCCGAAGTGCCGGGCTCAGAGGGCGGCAGCGCCACTGGGGAAAGCGCCTGTCACTTCGAGGGGCAGCAGCGGCTCCGCGGCGCGCATGCCGAGGTGAGGCCTTCCTTCGGCTGGGCGCCCCCCTCCGTGCTCTGGGGACAGGCTGGGGGAAGGGAGACTGGACGGGTAGGGGTGGGGGCGCACAGGTAGGTGCTTAACCTGTCGCTTTTGGTTTTTTTGTTTCCTGTCTAACCCTCCCATCCCCTTCCCCCATTCCCCGCTGCAGCCCTACGGTGCCTCCCCGGGTTTTGGAAAGGAGCCGGCGCCCCCTGTGGCGGTCTGGAAAGGACACTCGTTCAACACCATCTCCGGCCGAGAAGCAGAGAAGTTCAGTGGCAAAGATAGCGGCAAAGGGGACAGTGATTTCAACGACAGTGATTCCGACATAAGCGGGGACGCTCTGAAAAAGGATCTTATCAACCACATGCAGAGTGGTGAGGACTCTTCTTTCCCCAAAAATTCAGCCTTCCTCCCAGCCTCCCCTTCCCCACCTCTTGCCTCCCCTCAGGCTCGGTTCCCAGTTCTCCTCCCTCCTCGCCACTTTTTCATTCCTCCATTTCCGGATCCGGGCCTGCCTCCTAAAGTAAATTCCAAAATTCCAAGGCGAGGCAATCCCACCACTAGAATAAAGCACACCTCCAACCTATTAGGCAGCAGCCACCCCAGCTAGCCATCTAAAAGGGGAATTCTGCTTACCAATTGCTTCCTTCCTTAACATACCTTTGTGTTAAGGTGGCTTTAGAGGAAGCAAAGTGCTTTTCAGTTCTTGAGGCACAGCGTTCATCTTTATACTTGCACCCTCACTTTCCCTTTCAGCAGCCCTGAGCTAGGCTGACAGTCTCTAGGCCTATGCTATCTCAGGAATAATAATCGTGCTCTTCCCCGTTTCCCTTTACGTTAGGACTGTGGGCGTGCACCGCCGAGTGTAAGATCCTGGGCCACTCTGACCGCTGCTGGAGCCCGTCCTGCAGCGGGCCCAACGCGCATCCCTCGCCTCACCCACCCGCCCAGATGTCAACCTTCTGTAAGAGCACGTCCCTGCCTCGGGATCCTCTGCGCAGGGACAATTACTACCAGGCTCAGCTGCCCAAGACAGTGGGGCTACAGAGCGTCTATGAGAAAGTGCTGCACAGAGACTATGACAGGACAGTCACTCTGCTTTCCCCTCCCCGCCCAGGGAGGCTCCCAGACCTGCAGGAGATCGGGGTACCCCTCTACGAGTCCCCCCCTGGCAGGTACCTGTCCCCGAAGAAGGGAGCCAATGAAAATGTGTAATCCCGTGCTGCATGTCTTCACACATATACAGGCCACTCCGAGAAGCCCCTAAGTTATTGACCGGTTTCAGTGTTGTATATATAAATATGCAAGATGTGCCTTAAAATGACGTTGTTGGAAGCTTTTTCCAATCACATTGGTACTGTTTGGTATTTGCAAACAAAAATGTAGTTAATGTAATTTTTATGAAATGTGTGCAGTATTTAATTTTTCTTATCATGCTATTGACTTTAATTTCACTTGCAGCTTGCCATTTTCTTAGTGTTTTTAACCTGTACATTGTGTAATGTAATGTTTGTATATAATGAAATTTTGTTATATTTTTATATGATAATAGCTAAAGTGGAAGTTATTGCCAAAGGAACTGTCTATAAGACAAAAAAACAAAACATGTTGGAGTTACTTAATGGAAATTTATCTTTCACCTGAGACAACCTAGTGTTTGAGAAATTTTGCCTTGCCAAGTATAACTTGTATATCTTGAGTCTGTGGTAGATTTCAAGTTCAATGTTATTTAATTACATTTGGTTTTCTGTAAACCGTGTCACCTATAAGCACAGTAATAAAGGATTTGTCATGTGTTTGAAGAATCTGCTAATTGCTTTTCATGAAGTTGCCTGTAGTCAGATATTCACAAATAATTTGAGTACCAGAATGAAACCTTCTTTCAAGTGCTAATTATTTGGGCATTGTTAATGTTCGTGGCAATATTAAACCTGTGAGATTGCCAGTATTGCAAAATCTCACCCAAGTATTAAAAATATTTGTTGATCTTGTAAACTATATGCATCTCCATATACATTGGGCAGTTTATAAAATTCCTACCTTCATTTATTCACTCAATGAATATTTATTAAGAATCTACTAAAAAGTAAAGAAAAGCTAAGTTTAGGTTGTTCATTCACTAATTAAACAAACATCTGCAGAGCTTTTACTAGCTACCAGTAACTCCTCTATGGGCTAGAGTTGGAAATGAAGAATACATCGTCCCAAGGAGCTTGGATCTTATTAGGGATGTTAGTATCAAAAAGACACTCAAATTTATGGGCAAATGACGTCATGCTTGGGATTTGCTTTAAAATAGTGTAGAAAAAACACAGGAAGCTATATGAAACAAGACTACTAAAATATTAATAGTTGTCAATGCTAGCATGGGTACATGTGGGGCTGGGGTAATTTCATTAGTCTCTTTATATGTTTGTGTTTGAAAATATACTTAATGGAAGGTTTTATAAAAAGACATTCAAGAGTGCCATACCTATGTCTTACGCTCTATGCATTTCATTTGACATTAAAATGATGATAATAATGGTAACTACCATTTACTGAGCAAGCTTTTATATAAGCACGGCTCCTTACCAAGCATTCTGCATGAATGATCTCATTTAGTCTTCAAACTACACCCATAAGATGAGAGCTATCATTAACTCTATTTTTGCAAATAAGGAAACTGAGGCACAAGGAAGTTAGATAAAATGCCCAAAACCACATAGCTAATAAGTGGTTAGGGTGAGATTCAAACCTGCATTATTCAGGGCAAAAAATAAAAGGAAATGATGAAAAGAGTTGTTTTTTTTTTAACTTGAAAGAAACAAAGAGTTAGGTGGAAGAGTCCCAATGCATTGCCTTTACTGCATGATTATTGTTTAGCCTTTATATTTGTGAAGTGCCTCTGTTCCTTTATTACTAATTATAGAGTGTGAGGCACTGTAATGAATAGAGGAGCCCTCAAAGCTGCCTGTTGAAGTCATAATTGAAACCAGTGGTGGCTTCATGCTGAACAGCAGGGTGGGCGCACACAAGTGCTTCGCCACCCACGGCCTGTGCAAAGTTCAGCGGATTCTGCAGGCAACGGAGCTGCGCATGCGCCTGACAAGCTCAGACTGCCCAGACCTCAGGTTCTGAAAGAAAACATTACATACAGCTCCAGAGTCCTGATGCCTAGGGGAGAGACTCCCCAGGTAGGCCTCCCATTATAACATCTGAAACTTTGTTCCTGAGCCAGTCCCATCAAATGCAGAGCAGAAAGATGAATAATGCAGTCTAGAGGCATCCAATCTCTGAGTGCACTTGCTGCTTTTGTCCTTCAAAAGTAAAATAATGTTATTGTCATTATTTTATTTTGTATTGTGCAAGCTATTTTATGACTCCAAAAATTTGGGTTTCATTTTCATTCCTTAGAGAAATGATCACTAAAAGACCTTGTCTTTGCTTGGAACTTTTTAAAAATCGAACACACAATTCAGTCGTTAAAATTGTTTGTTTAGGCCAGGCATGGTGGCTCATACATGTAGTCCTAGCGCTCTGGGAGGCCAAGACAGGAGAACTCTCAAGAGTGAGATCCCATACGTACCAAAAAAGATAGAAAAATAAGTCGGGTGTCCTGGCAAGCCCCTATAGTCCCAGCTACTTGGGAGGCTGAGGCAGGAGGATCACCTGAGCCCTGGAGTTTGAGGTTGCAGTGAGCTACGATGATGCCACTGCACTCTACCCAGGGTGACAGAGCAAGACTTTTTTGAGACTGTGTCTCAAAAAAAAAAAAAAAAAATGTTGAAACAAAAAAGATGGTGGAGGCAGACAACAGGAACTCTCAGAGAAATAGGAGCTATAGGAGCGAGGCTTTCTGCTTTTCTCCAGCAATGTTTACTCTCCAGCACATTTTTAAGAAGATATATTGTTTTATTAAATTAAATAGGATAATATGTATGGAGAATACTTGGCACAATCTTTAGCCTATAATAAGTGCCCACTACATTCTGTCCTACTTCCTCTTTCTTTGCCTTCCTTTTGAGCCAGTCTCCATGGTAACAATCAGCACAGCCCCCAGTGAGGAAAATAAAATAGACCAAGGATGCCCAGCCTTGGTCTGACCCTGTTTTGCTCTCTTCACTTCTTCCACTTTCACTAACTAGTCCAGAGCCTCATGAAGTCAAAGCTTCAAACAAGCATGGCTAAAGGGAACATCACAGCAAACTCACAAGCCTTGGAAGATTGCGATGATAACACAAATACCTCTCTGGAGGCGGAGGCCAACAACCCTTGTGCACCTTGGCAGTGAGCACTGGCACATAGGAAGGCCCTTGGGGAAGATGGAAGTCACCTTGAGAGAGAAGATAAAGCCAGATTTTACCTATTTCCCT
The DNA here is from genome assembly GCF_040939455.1 of Microcebus murinus. Lineage (NCBI taxonomy): Eukaryota > Metazoa > Chordata > Mammalia > Primates > Cheirogaleidae > Microcebus > Microcebus murinus. Next base: position 56,697,225 of record NC_134116.1, read on the forward strand.
TTTTTGTCTCTGGCCCCATTGACTTAAATGTCCTGTGCTTCTTCCTATAATAAAATATCCATCAAAGAAACCACCTCAGAAAATGAAAATGTAAGTGGTTTCAACAGCTATTGAAAAATGCATTCTGAAATAGAGTAAAAACAGGATGCATGTCTCCAAATACAAATATATATGCATATGGAAAGAAAAAAATATATATATATAATCAGGGTGAGTTCTGTGCCAATTAGCTAAATATCTGGCTTATTTCACTTGGCAAATATAAGCTTTTAGCATCGAAAAATTCCATTATCGAAAACAAGCATATTCACTTTAGTACTGGATATCCAGTAACAGGATAATTGGGATGCTGTAAGCTTTGAAAGCAAACTGAAGCAAAGTAATGCAATACGTGATGGGGCACTGTACTCTGCAACCACTCGCAAGAGCTTTGAAAATGCTGTCTTAACAGCCATGCAATAACTCAAAAGAGTGTTTTTCATTCCCTTCTTCAGAGAGAGACAATCTGCAATGGAATTTACCAACAGGTTCAAAGTCAACTAATAAGTGAACAGCAGGTAGGAAGAGACACAAGGCTATTTAAAAAGCCATCGCTTAAACTACCAGATTAAATGTGCTCTTTAGCAGGGGGGGAATCTTCATTCATTATCAGAGTGAGGACTTGTTTCCACACAAATAGTTTAAGGAATTTCAAACATGTCAAGTTGAAGCCTGCATAGTTTAATATGGACTTAGACAGATTCCATTTGCCAACCCAGGATGACTCTTGGCTATATGACAGACACCTCTGACACAGCATGCCCAAATGAAAATCACCCCCTCTTCCCTGCCAACTTCCCCTCAAAACTATGCCTCTGGCAAGTGTTTTAGACTCGATAAATGGGACTGCAGATTTTAGACCAAACACAAAATACAAAAGTCATTTTAAGACGCCACCTTATTTCCTACTCCCAATATCCAGTCACTCATCAAGATCTATTGTTTCTACCTTCTAAATATTGTTTGATTGTCTCTACACTGCATCATAGCAGACATGATGCTCTGCCCATGTCTCCCTACTGACCCTTGGGTCCACCTCAACTGCAGGGAACACTTCTGGTTGCACAGTGTCCCCCTCAAGCAGCTGTCTGTGCTGCTTGAGACTGCTGAGGCATGGGGCCCACCTGAAGCTTGTCCAGCCTGTGCACAGAACAGCCTAGAAGTACTGGGGATTCAAGGCCTCAAGGGGCAACGCTCAACCAATGAGGGACAGGAGTTGGTGAATAAATACCCCAACTTTCCCATCCCTTGGAGGAACCATTTTCAGCTGTGTTCTACACACACCCCCTGAGGATCCCCAGGGAATGTGAACCCCAGTTGCCCACAGCAGCAGCCCACCCACTCACACACCCTTTACTGGCTTTCCTGCCTTCCCCTACTCACTCTCCTCCCTCCCTCTCTCCGGCTTCTTGAGATCAATTCCCACGTGAACTACCTGCACCCAAGTCCTTGCTTCAGTGTCTGCATTTAGGGTGGCAGTCCAAATTAGGATGGCTGCACAATATTAATAATAAGAATATATAAGGACTGTATGGGTATTAGCTCATTTAATCCTCACAGTCTTCCATTAAAGCATCTTATATATGGGGAAAGCAAGGCTTAGAGAGGGGAGGTAACATGCCATAGGTCACACAGCTAATATTAGAAGGAGCTGAGATTAAAACCAAGATCTGTCTGATACAGACTAAAGCGTATCACCTTATTCAAAGTCTCACTGCTCCTCTCCTGAGTTCCAGCACAGATTTGTTCTCTACCTGTTCTCTCTGTGTTCACTACCTGTGTCTCTCCACTCCATTTTCCACACTGCTGCCTTAAAGATCTTTTTCCAAATGTCTGATCTTGTCACTCTTCTGATCAACACCCTCATGACTTCACATGGGGTTTAGGATAAAGTCCAAAATGCTGCTCATGGCATCCCAGACCTTTCGTGCTCTCTCCCTGCCTTCCTCCCCAGTCCTGGTCCTGCTGCTGCCTTCCCTCCCTCACCCCATACATACCTGACCCATCAGCCAGAAGGATCTACTTGTGTTTCACCTCTCTCTCCAGCCTGATCCTTCCACCTGGAATTACATTCTGTTTCCTCTCCCTCTCTCCCCACCCACATTTTCCTTTCTCTGGCCCTTTCTTCTTGTCTTTCAAGACTATTCAAGAATCACATCTTGAATGCAGTCTAGAGGCATCCAATCTCTGAGTGTGCTTGCTCCTTTTGTCCTTCACTAAAGAAGACTTCTGTGCCATGTCTTCTCCAACCCCCCCCATCCCAGGCTCCAGCCAGCACTGCCCAAACTGAGGACAAATCTTGTCTACCTTCCCCTACTGCACCATGAAATGAAGGACTGCCTGTGTTTTTCATTTGTATAAATCCAGCACCAGGTACACTGGCTGGTACACAATAGGGATGCAATAAAAAAGGGTTTGCTGAATGGAATGAATCACCAAGCCAAGCACAAAAGGTCATGGTTACTCACCAAAGCCAAGGCACTCTGCATCTGCTAGTCACACTAGTCATGTAATCTCCCCCAGGGAGGTGGGGGCTGTGCTAAATACACCTCTGAGCCAGACACAACCAATAGATTCAGCATCTTATCCACCCCAGTGACTGTGGAGTGCTTGAAGGACACAGAAGCAGCATCAACCCTGGATAAACGAGCGTCACCTCAACCTCTGAAATCCAAGCCCTTCTCCTCTCCCAGTCTTAATGCAGCAATATCTCTTCCGATCCAACTCAAGAGGGTCCCAGAAGTTTATGGGTGCCATATATCTATAAATTCGATGTGATCTGGTCCATTTCGGTACCTAAATCCACATGGTCCAGATAATCCAGATAATTGTCAAGTCTCCACTTCTTTCTATGCAAACACAGCAAACCATAAAGCTGATGAAAATATCAAATTGTTTTCTATGCTGAATGTTGGATAGTAATCTCTTATTTCATTTTGCCAAATTTTCTTCCTATCACTTCTAGGAAAGTAGCTAGTGTTGGGTGAGGATTGGCTTCTAATGAATGTCACTAGATGAGGAAGAGCTAGGCTATTGGGGGTGGGGTGGGGAGGAATCTCATTTTTATTCAGCAACTGACTTTTAGCCATCACTTAACCTCATTGTGATTCATTCTGCTTATCAGCCAAAAGCCCTTAATCACCACCCTCACTGGAGGTCTGAGAATGAGCTAATGAAGATGCTTAATGCCTCTGGAATGCTAAGGACTCAGTCAGCTGCAGAAATTCAATGTCACCACTCTGTCCCTGGTATTCCTGTCTGTGCATGTGGGGCTGCATCTCCCAGACTACGCCTATAAGCAAAAGCTAGTGAAAGTCACATTCTATATAATTATCCAGATAGTTTCAGGGACCCACATAGAATTATTTGGTATCTTTATAAATGCTTCAGTTCCTCACTTAATTTTAAATGATTGTCTTAAGTTATTTTCCTGAAAAGCACAGTCTGAGTTGGGAATTCTTACGAAAATCACTTATTGAGGAAGTGCTTACAGGAAAAGTAGAAAGAAGCAAGCAGGATAGGGCAGGGAAAAAGATCAACAGGTGGTGGTCTTAGTCCAGCCTGGTCACCCCTGAATCTCTGGAACACAGATTGATCCTTCTTTGAGGCAAGAGGCCAGGCTTTTGTACCCCACGTCAGTCATTGGCCTCTGAATGAGGAGCCAGGGGTGCATTGCATTACTTCCCACTGCAAAGAGAATCTGTGTTCGACTAATGGCAATTCTCTCAAGAAGAGAACCACCATGAGCCTTTTGCAGCCAGAACTCACAGTAGCTAAGAATGAGTACACATAGGCACCTAGATGCATGTGCCCAGCCTTTCCTCATCTAGTGACATTCATTAGAAGCCAATCCTCACCCAGCTCCAGCTATTTTCCTAGAAGTGATAGAGTACCAACAACATCCACTCTATCAGTGTTGTTGAAATTGCAAAAGGGTTTCAGTCTAGGTCTAGTTATTCATTGCACAAAGATCTAATTATTGAGACAACAAGGATTGCCAAGGAAGAAAGAAAATTTTTTTAATATGACAAGACATCTTATCAGGGAGACAGAGGATGCTGCCCCAAATCCTTCTCTCTCCCCAATTAATGGAGATCATGGGCTTTTTAAAGAAGGGCCTGTTCCCTGGGGAAGGTTGAGGGGGATGGTGAATCTTGGCATCAGGAAGTCTGCCCTGGGGCAGACTGCCCAGAATCTCAGCTCCTTTGTCTTGCAGAAAAATCCATCATTTCTGAGGAACAACTCTAACGATCAAATAGTTAGTTAAGGAAGAGGATTTTAGAAGACATAATAGAGGTCACTGAAATTTTTTCATGGGGCTGGTTACAACTCCCCCTTTCTTCTTAGTTCATTTCTCAATCTTGGGTTATCAGGATGTTGATCTATCTGGCTGCTTCCTGCTGATATGGTATGTAGTTGGGGTATAAAGAAGAATGAAAATGTTAGGCCTGTAACCAAAACTTTTTAGTACAGATTGTTGAGTTTCTACCCTTTCCCCACCAAGGTAGCAAAGTATATCAAAAGAAATTCCCATCCCCCCTAGGAAATATTGGTCCAGTATCTCCCAGATGGAATTTCCATCCATAATTCCCCTAGTCATAAGGATTTTCAACAAGCAAGTGCCCCATTGTCCAACTGTTCAGACAATCACAGGGATTTTTTTCCCATTGTCTCCACAGACAAAAATATTCTCAGGGAGTGCACCAACACTACCTGATCCTGTTTGGCTGTCCTTTTGGTACCAAAGGTGCCCGATAAATTTCTTATTATATATCTATTTATGTAAACTTCATAACTGGCAATGACTATACCCTGGAAGCTCTGTAACCAGATATCTTGATATCCTCTCTGAAATTTTCATTTGAGTCTATGCAAGAAATTCTTTATGCTTGTGATGAATGCGGATACCATGAGGCCTGAAAAGGCAAAATTCCTCATTTTGCCAGCTTTTCTGGCATCTATATGTCCGTCCTTGATCTGGAGGGTCTGAACTAACTCTATCCCTCCAAATTGACCCTTACAATCTTACACAAGCCTCCTCTGCTATCATAGTCCCTGGGCCTAGCGGGAGGAGGTTTGTACTTATAACAACAGGGCATTGGCAGTGGAATAGCTTTTAAATCCTAGAGATATCAGACAAACTTTGTTATTTCCTTAATATTTGTCTTGGTTGGAAAACAAAGCAAAAAGAAATCAGTAATGTCTCAAATTAAAGTCGTTAACAACATTTCAGTTCTTTCTATGATTTTTTTCATAAAGAAACAAATCTTAGACCATAGCTGACTATAAACTATTGAACTTAAACTAATTTCCAGAAATGACTCAGACATTCTATTATTATCTACTACTTAATTTACTTTAAGATTTCAAGTTACTGAAAAGAATCTTGAAACTATGACATGGAGACACACAGTCGGAAACAGATGTTAAAGATGTATAAGATTTTTCACTTGTCAGTTTTCAAATAGTTTCTCTCCCCCACTATACAAACGTGATTTTTTTTGAGACAAGGTCTCACTTTGTTGCCTGGGTTAGAGTGCCATGGCGTCAGCCTAGCTCACAGCAACCTTAAACTCTTGGGCTCAAGCAATCCTTCTGCCTCAGCCTCCCCGAGTAGCTGGTACTACAGGCATGTGCCACCATGCCCAGCTAATTTTTTTCTATATATTTTTAGCTATCCAATTAACTTCTTACTATTTTTGGTAGAGATGAGGTCTCACTCTTGCTCAGCCTGGTCTCGAACTCCTGAGTTCAAACGATCAGCCCGCCTTGGCCTCCCAGAGTGCTAGGATTACAGGCATGAGCTGCTCCCGGCCATGAGTGATTTCTTGATTACTTGTTTTAGTGGCCTAAGCAATTATTGCTAGGCAACTCTAAATTTGCATTTCTAAATACATGAAGCTAGGTAGAAAATTTATATCTCAAGGCACAGAACTTATGCTTAAACAAAGATAAGGCTATGAAAACTTTGAGCCACTGTCCTTTTTATCCGAAAAGTTTTTAGTAGTTTAGGTGAAGAAAGGAGGGTGCCCTTACAAATGGAGATTTTCTTTTTATAGAGGTAAAATTTCTCTTACGAAGAGCAAACTTTAGACTGATTCCATTTGATAGATGGGTATTTTCAATTTAGCTTGTTTCTTTACTGACTTTAGGGTGAAGCCCCTTAAAGGAACAGGGCAAAGAAAGCCCATAATTTTAGCATCAGTACAGCTGGGAGACAGACTTCTTATATCCCAGTTAACATTCCAAGTAATTTTCTGCTAACCATTTTTACAGCCTGTGAATACAACCAACTAACATGATTAATTGTGCCCTCAACAAAGTCATTTAATGTCTAAACAAATTCAATATCCAAACATATTTTCTTAAAATTAGGGGAAAGGAGAAGGGAAAAATATTTAAAACATAGACCAAGAAACAATCATAAAATATGGTTTTAATTATTACTTTTAAACTTTAAAAACAACTACCAAGATAACAAATGTAAGTATTCTAGTAAGACTTGCTCTTCTGAACAATATAACATCTTTAAGTTCTACAAATAGAATAGAAGTTTTAGAACACATCTTTCTTAAGGATCTTAACTAATTATATATTTTTAAAATACCAACATCCCAAAATAAAATTTATTGATATGACATCACCTGACTATAGACCAAATAAAAGTCTAACATCAATTCTTAGCACCTCAAATAATTGTAACAGAAGTAAGGGTCTGAAAAAGGGCAAAATGTTTTACGAATTGTCTTTTTAAAACCCCTTGCCCCTTTTTAGGAATTAAAACCTGCACTATCTCCCAACACCAGTAATCAGAGGGACAGAGGAGTGATTTTTGTTCTTTGTTCTTTGTTTTCTAGTACCTTAAACCACAGGAGATGGTTCCACAGAATTATCCTGGAAGAGGTCATGATATCATCTTCACTGGAGATGCTGTAGTTAACAGCAATAGCCCAAAGCTGAAAACACTCTCTAAAAACCCTGTTTTTCTGCTTAAATGGGGGATAATGGTTCTATAAGATGAGAGTCTGATGTCATTCTCATTTGCTAGCAAATTAATAAACTTCTCTTTCCTTTTCCTCAAACCACTGGTCCTCATTCTTTGTTCAGCCACAGGAACAAGCACTGAACTTTCAGTAACAGAATTTGGCATCCCTGGGTGGGCCCATCAGCACCCCAGTGGAACAGCATCACAAAACTGCTGCCATGGCTGGAAGAGGTGGGGAACAGCCCTGGGTCAAGCCATAGGTCTTCACCAGTAGGAGCACCGTCTTCTCAGGGTGGGAGAGTGAGGGACTGCCCCAGCAGCTGCTGGAGGCTGCTTATATCTGGGGAATTCGCATCTCCCCCTCCTAGAACTAGATGCAACTTCTAGCAACCTGAACATCATTGAGGAATAGGAAACAGATTTGGGAAGAGCCATGACACCTTGGCCCTTTTGGTAACTTCTCCAATGTGCAACCTGGTACCCTTGATCCCACCCATTTGGGGAAGGTTTTTCCAGCCCAGTGGTAGGGCATTTGTTTGTGGCACTGTTTGGGGGGGTGGAAGTCACAGTTGAGCAGAACCAGGGAATCAGGGAAATTCGTTCCCTTTTGGATTAGATGTTGGTTCTTGTTTGAGAATTTGGTTCTCGTTTGTACACTTCCCATTCATTTGGTAAAGCCTTGGCATCTGAGATTGTTCATGTTGGGAATTCCCTGTATTGTCTACTTGTCAACTTGTGTTTTTTGTTGTTCATGAGTTTTGTTTCAACACAGGAGGTTCCATTTCTATTCCATCTGAAAGTCCCTTGGGGAGAATCTTGGCTGAATGGTCAACTGATAGCTATAATAAGTCTATGTCTAAAAAGAGAAGGCTGTTTTATTGTAATACTGCTTGGCCAATGTACATGCTGGAGTGTGAGGAGAAATGGCCATTGAATGGAATCTTAAATTATTATACTATCTTACAAACTGGAATTATTTCATCAAAGGTCAGGTAAATGGGACAAGATCCCATATGTACAATCTTTCATGCAATTTCATAATAAAGAGGCTGAAAGGCCTGGGACAAAATTAATGGTAAGGATAGTCAGACCACCACCCTGGCCCCTGGTACCAATCTTGCACAGTGTTCTGTGAGCCAGGCAGGGGGTGGGAGCCAGGCAGCAGTGACTGAGGAACTCATCACAACAGGCCCAGGAGGTAGGCCCTGGGCAGCTGCCACCAGAGCTGGCACTGCTCCACCACCAATTCCAACAACCTCAACATCCTTGGTGGCCACATTGGACCTGGGTGAACAGTGGGAGCACTGGGAGCTATTTCAGAAGTGGCAGAAGCTCACCTCCAAGGATGCCACCAACCTCCTGCTGGCTTTGCATACCAGGGCCTGGTGAAGGACACAGGAGGCTGCTATGCAAGAATAAGTAAGTTCTATTCCTCCCGAGATCTACCAAAAAATGAATAAGGCTATATAGGCTGAAAGGACCCCAGGATGTGCAGAAAGTATTTAAATTCCCCATACCAATGAGTATAGATTCATGCAGGATCTACATGCAATTAATGATATTGTACAAATGGCTATGAACGGTACTCAGTCACATTTGAATGGCAGGATCCTGATAGTAGGATGACCCCACAGCACTGCTGGACTCTGTTGCCTCAGGGGTTTAAAAATTCTCCTACCCTGTTACTAATAGCAAAGTCCTTGTGCAAGGCCCTTAAAGGGGCAGATGTGGAGCCCCTGATCTGGCAAAAATGCCTTTGAAAAGCTAAAGCAGAGTCTTATGACTGCTCCGCTTTGGGGTTGCCTGACTTGCAGAAATAATTTAAATTATACATTCATGAAAAGCAAGAAATGAGCCGTGGAGTCTTCGTACAGATGCTGGGAGACATCCCACAGCCAGTGGCGTACTTGTCAAAGCAACTGGACAATACTACAAGAGCATGGCCTGCTTGCCTCCAGGTAGTAGACAACCTGTTGTAGTGGATGCCCCCCACCAGGTTCTGACTTTACTAGAACAGAAGGGAGGGCTATTGGCTGACCGCGGGAAGGCTAGAAAAATACCAGGCCATCCTCTTGGATAATGCAAATGTTAAATTAAAGACTGTGTCTACCCTCAATCCTGACACACTGTTATCAGCTGCAGAGACCGAGCCTTTGTAGCATGACTGTTTAGAGATCCTGGAGGCTGTTTATCCTAGCAGCATGGATCTGTGCATACCATTCGGAAAGAAAGGGGGTTCCTGAGGGCAGGAAATAAGGATATTGAGTCTGCCACTGAAATAATGGCCCTGATACAGGCCGTGGCTGAGCCCAGGCAGGAGGCCATCATGCATTGACCTGGTCACCAAAAAAGGAGACCCTTATGTTGCAAAAAGAAGTCAGGCTGCTGACAAAGCTGCTAAGGAGGCCACTAAAGATGATCTGTTTTTCAGGACCTTAATACCCTAGATAGATTTAGACCAGTATAAACCCCCTTTAAAACTAAAGACTGGGGTTCTGATACTTGGGATGACACAGCTAAGTGAAGACAGAATTCTCATGGACTCATTCTTCTACCTAAAGCCTTGGTTCCGCCCCTTTATGAGGCACCTACACGAGTGTACACATTGTGAGACTTAATGGATTTGATGGGACCTCATTCAAGAGGTCCCCATTTGCAACAAATAATTCAGAGCTTCCCTTTATACTCAAAACAATCCAAAGACATAAAAGTGACCTGTCACACAGGGAACCCAACATGTGGGGACCCACCCTTTCAGTGATGGCAAATTGATTTCACTAAGATGCCTAAAATGACTGGAACTTGTATTAGTAGATGCCTTTCCAATCTGGGTAGAGGCTTATCCTTCTCAGAGAGAGCATCTGAAGTTACCAGAATCCTTCTCAAGGAACTCATTGCAAGGTATAGGCTCCCTTCCTCCATACAGAGTGATAATGGACCCTCTTTTATATCAGAGGTAACCCAGCAAGTAGCAAAGCCCTATATCTAGAATGGAAATTGCATGCATCCTGGAGACCTCAATCTACAGGAAAAATGGAGAAAATGAATCATACTTTAAAGAAAACTATAGCGAAATTGATGCAGGAAACCATCTAAAGTAGGATGAAGTGTTGCCACTTGCTCTCCTCTAGATAAGGGTAGCCCCTAGAAGCAAGCTTAAGTTAAGCCCCTATGAATAGTTTATGGGAGACCCTTCCTAGCGCCCTAAGATAAGTATGGTAATATAACCATAGGTGAAGAAAACATAGTAAAGCGATATGTCAGATAGATAAATTAAATTATAACCACTATGCATGAGTTTGCCTCTTTCAGGTCCCCACCCCAGTTGGAAGCACCCATCCATCCCTTCAAACCAGAACACTGGGTGTTCCTTAAAGCCTGGAAAGAACAAGGACCCAAACAAAAACTGGCAGAGAAGTGAAAGGGACCCTTTGAGGTGCCTCTAACAACTCACACTTCATCAAAATTGTCACGAGTAAAATGTTGGGTCCATCACACCAAAGTAAAGAGGTATCCGATGGAAGAAGAAGACCCAAGCCCCCAGAGGATGAGCCAGCCGTTAGGCAATCTGAAGTATCTGTTTAAGAAGAAGGAAAAATGAAAATGTTGATATTCTTACTAACCTTTCTTTGGTCATTTATTTTGTCTATAGGATGGAGAAACAACTCCTTAGTGAGGATTTGCCAAACTATCACCTCTTTTGCTGATCTGTCTCGCTGCTGGGTTTGTCATCCTAAACCTCGTTTGGTGCAAGTGTTCCTGTATATGATTTCTTACACTCTGAACTTGCAGAAGCCAGTTTCTCAGACCGCCTATAGGTTGTGACTAATAGCTCCATACTCAGAGATCCCATGTTTCTTCCTTGCCCGGCCCTGTATCAGACATTATGTACAAGGCAACAGTAACGACCCACAGTCCTACTGCTGTCTTAGATACCAGGCGGGGTAAAACCTCCCCTATCAAGTATCTTCCATTTCTCCTTGTCAATCATCATGGTTGTAGTTGTTGTTTATGCCCTTTTCCACCTGGGAACCTGTTGTATTTTTTTACAAACCAGAAAGAGCAATGGCATAAATAAGTATAAACCTTCCATCTAAAACATCATCCCAGTTCAGCAGGAAGTAGCTCAATGACTACATCACTCCTTTTTCCATAGATATGTAAGAGTAAAATTGACAGTGGGGAATATGTAACAGAAGTAAGGGTCTAAAAAAGAGCAAAATGTTTTACAAGTTGTCTTTAAAACCCCTCACCCTTCTTAAGGAATTAAAACTTGCATTCCTGCCTGAGGCCAGTAATTGGAGGGTCAGATAAGTGTTCTTTGTTCTTTTTCCTTTGTTTTCTAGTATCTAAAACTACAGGAGATGGTTCATGGTTCAACAGAATTATCCAGGCAGAGGTCATGCTGTCATCTTCACTGGAGATGCTATAGTTAAACAGCAATAGCCCAAGCTGAAAACACTCTTTAAAAACCCTGATTTTCTGCTTAAAGGGAAGACAATGGTTCTATAAGCTGAGAGTGTGCCATCTTCCTCATTTGCTGGCAAATTAATAAACTTCTCTTTTGCTAAAACCATTTGTCCTCATTCTATGTCCTGCCTCAGAGACAAGCACTAAACTTTCGGCAAAATAATGACACAAAGACATTTTTTAAATAAGGATCAAGATCAAGCTGTTTTTAAAATAATCTAACTGGTCTCAAAACATTTTTCTACTTAAGTGCAAATTTAATTACATGTAATTCTTTCAAAGAATGTGATTGTTTTGAGATTCTTTTTGGATTCTAAGAACAACCTTTTAGTTCATTTTTAAATAAACTACTGTACAAAAATTAACAGTTCAAGGATTTTAAAAAAATTTTTACAGGCAAAGGCCTTTGCTATGGCAACACAATGTAAATATAACAAGCTAGTTTGCAACCAGTACTCAGAAAGAGTGACCAAACCAAAACTATCTTCATAAACCTTTGACTATAAGTTTCTATTTTTGTGCTATCATTTACTTAGAGTTTTATTTATTCTAATTTACAAACACTTATTTGTGTATAGACATGTTTACATTTTTACCTGAGTAAAAACCTTAAGGTTAAACATGTGGGTTTTTGCCAATAACTCAGGAGATTTACCTGTTTTTATTAAACCAATAATATTAAATTAGTCTTATTTATTAAAAATCATACAAACACAGATCATTTTGTTTTGGCTGGGTTTTTAGTTTTATAACCATTGAGTCAAACTCTGACATCTCCCAATATAAAAATGACAAGTAAACTCAGGCAAAAATGTATACTGACAATTTTGAAGACATCTGTATTGCTATTTTACCAATAATTTTTTTTAAAACCAGCTTGTTTACCAAAGATTACTAAATTCATGTGAGTTTGTAAAGCACTTGGGCTTATTTATTTAATTTACAAGAATTCTTTTTATCTATAAGTCAATTTTGGTACCATATAAATATAATACATGTACATGTATAAAACACATCTAAACACACACATATGCACACAAAGTTTCAATAGCTTTTATCTCAGAACTCCTCTGAAGTTGCACAGAAATCTGTATACATTATGTTTCTGTTACTCTTTCCCTGTCCAACGGCGGGCATCCCCGCATCTCGGCCAGGTTGCTTCCACAGACAGAGATGTCCTTCAGTCTCCTAGGCCAATGGCAGAGATGCCATCTAAACTCCGTGACATTAGGACAGAGGTGTCTTTCTTTTAACTTTTCAGACCATAGAACCTACCACAAGAGAAACTACCATCAGAAGTGTCTTTCAACTTCCTGGACCTTGGACTGTGCTCATACTACCCTCAACAGCGAAAAGAAAACAGACACAAAGAGCTTAACAGGTTCCACGTTTACACGCCACACACCAACACAGACAAACACTCTACGTAAAAAGAAATTCAACAGGCTCCAAACAAAGGAACTGCAGTTTCACCTAATAAGCCCTGAGAGTGCCAAATCAAGCGGCTAGGTTAGTTCCCACTTTAACAAATGGCTGGGGATAGTTTATCCAACCCAAAACAAAGGGGAACTCCCTCAGAATTCCCCGTATTGAGAGGGGTGTCCCCCACAATGCAGTACCCTCTGATAACACTCCTCCCCTACCCCCATGTAAATGTCAAAATCCAGAGGTCCTTTCTTGTCAGGCAATCGGTAGGCAATCACCAGTGCGCCGGAGGCCAGTAATGGGGCACTGGCAGCAGAGTCCAAAGCTGCCCTCCAGCAAATATGGCCGGGCAGCAGCTAAGGGAAGCGTTCGGTCTCTCCCCACTCCTCAGCCACCAAACCATGAGCAACACCAGCCTGGATGAGCCCCCATGATTGTTGTCAAAACCTCAAAGGGGTTTCAGTCTAGGTCCAAATGCTCATTGCACAAAAATCCAATTATTGAGACAACGAGGATTGCCAAAAAAGAAAGGAATTTTTAAAAATATGACAGATGTCTTGTCAGGAGAACAGGAGAAGCTGCCCCAAATCCCTCTCTCTGGAGATCACGGGCTTTTTAAGAAGGGGCCGAGTGCCTTGGGGAAGGTCGGGGGGAAGGGGATGGCGAGTCTTGGCATCAGAAGTTCTGCCCTGGGGCCTTCAGAATCTCAACTCTCTTTCTTGCAGAAAATCCATCATTTCTGGAAAACTCAAAATGTCAAGTAGTTAGTTAAGGGAGAGGAATATAAAAACATGTAGGGGTCACTGAAGTCTGTTCATGGGGCTGCTTACTCTGTGGTTCTGAAATCACAATCACTTGGAGGGATTGTTTAAAAGGCAGATGGCTAGGTCCCAGCCCAGGACTTTCTGATACAATAGGTTTGGGCTGGGGTCCTATAATTTACATTTCTAACATGTCCCTGGGTGATGCCAATACTGCTAGTCCATTGACCACACTTTAAGAATCACTGCACTATAGAGATTATGCGGCATTGGGCCAAGACGTACCTTGTGACCCGCTTCAATTTGGTCATGTTTGACCCAGAAGTACTGAAGCTATAGAATATAATCTTCAGTCACTATTTCCAGAATATTTGATTCTACAATTGTTACAGACACAAAGCCAGACACAAGACCCCTGAGTAGAAAGGAGGTAAATAGCGAGTGTAGAGGATAGAGCTAAAAAGTCTGGCCCTATAGCACAGTCATAGCATTGTTAAAAAAAAAAAAGTAAAAGAAAAAAACAAAAAACAAAAAAAAAGTCTGGCCCTGGTCTCAACTACAAAGGCATCATCAACACGGTGTCCCTGCCTCTGCCTTCCCCTTCCACCTTTCCCTACCACGGCACACCTGTAAGAGGGGTGGGAGGAGGCGAATGGGGCATGGAGAAGTCTGGTGAGCAGCTGTCCCATGCCGCACACAGAAATCCCATGGCACCCCTCTGTGGCGCCATGCACTGAGGGGTCCACCTTGTTGGGGACACAGAGCAACTGGGGCCTGTCCAGAGAGGAAGGGTTAGAAGATGAGGGGAATCAATGCAATAATGTTTTGTTAGAGGTTTAGTAAATGATCTACGATGATGCAAACTCAAAACTGAAAGGTGGTAATTCCCTTTACTGGAAACTTTCAAACAAAGGCTAGATAATTAGCTGATGGAGTGAGGGGGGAGGCAGAGGGATCTGGATTGGGAGTTGGATCCAGTGGCCTCTAAGTTTCCTCCCAAGCCTGTGATCAATAGTTGATGACTGCGATGGTCAAATTGGCTAGACTAAGGGATGCCCAGATAGCGGGTAAGACATTGTTTCTGAGTGTGTCTCTGAGGGTGCTTCCAGAAGAAATTAGTATTTGAACCAGTAGACTGAGTAAAGAAGATCTTCCCCTACCAATGTGGGTTGGGGATGGAGGCATTGTCCAATTCCTTGAGAGCCCAAATAGCACAAAAAGAGGGAGGACAAATCTTCTCTCTTCTTGAGCTGAAACATCCATCTTCTTCTGCTCTTGGACATCAGAGTTCCTGGTTCTTACACCAGTAGATATCTCCCCTACCCCGTACCCACACCCCTGCCCCATTCTGTGTCATTTGGCCTGGGATTGAATTGTACCACCAGTTTCCCTGGTTCTCCGACTTACAGATGGCATATTGTGGAGTTTCTCAGCCTCCATAATCATGTGAGCAATTGCCATGCTAAATCTCCTCTTATATATCTGTAGGTATCCCAGTGGTTCTGTTCCTCTGGCTAATGCAGTGACTTCATGCAGATTCCTGGTGTGCCCTTCCTCTCTCTAGATGCTCTTAGGATCCTGTCCTGCTTTGCCTCATTCCTGAATAGAATAAGAGCTAGTTTAACACTCTAGCTCTTATTCCAGCTGGCTTGTAAGAGCCCCTAAACCCTTTCCAGCTTTCTCAAAAGAGCCACAATAATTCCTGCTTCCCTGGTTGGATGCTTAGCTGATCTGGGAGACTAAGTCGGTTATTTTCTCCTTTTATGGTATAACACCCAACTCCTGCTCCTGTGAAATTGCCTTTCATATGTTGTAAAGTATTTTCCAAGCCACTTTCAGTCACTTCTGAGATACACTGCTTACAAATGTATCAATTTATACATCCATTCTCTGGATAATGGATTCTAAAGAATTCCAGTTCCTGGCTATTATAAACTGTTTGCTATGAGCCTGTCTCCTGGGCTCATGTTCAAGAATTTCTGTGGGGTGTACAGTAAGTATGGAATTGCTGAGTTATAGGGTGTCCCCATATTCAGATTTCCAAGATAATGCCAAATTGTTTTTGAAGGTGATATTTTTTGTTTCATTTTGTTTTCTTGTTTGTTTTAGCAACAGAAGTGCTAACCAATTCCTAGGTTTTTAATTTACTCTTCCAAGATTAATATTTAAAATTTTTTATTGACCCATATGCTCTCCAATACTTTGTGAACTGAAACAATAACAACAAAAATGAAAATGAAAAAGAAAAACAGATTTGGGCTGCATTTTGGAGATAAAATATACAAAGATGTGGTGGGTAAGGAGGAGAAGTCAGGGATGACTTAATATTTGTTTCTTAATATTTACCAATATTACAGGTATAATATTTCTTTTTGACCTTAACTTTTATTTTCCTGATTACTGAAGAGATTAAACATCTTTATATGTTTATTGGCCATACACTTGCATGTCATTTGCCCATTTTTCTAGTGTGTGTGTTTCCTATTGATTGGTAGGAACTGTTTATATATTCTGGATATTAACAGTTTGTTAGCTATATGTATGACAAAACAAAGAAAGTAAAATAAAATATTCTGCTCACAGCAGCCCTGTGGGAGCAGAAAAGGATGTGCAGGCCCATTGTACAGAGAGAAAGACTGAGACTGAGAGAGTATCAGAAGCAGGTGGCTTCCCAGCCCTTCTCTTAGCCCTTCCAACTCACCTCTCGCTTTAATGCTTATTAAATGGAGATATTTATTCAGCATCAGTCTCTGGACTTATGTTCATTGTAAATCATTTAAGACTTGAGTCGCCGGGGCTGTGTTTTGGCCGACCTCCCGCATTCACTCATCCCAGACCCGTGTTCTGGAATACAAAGGCGCTGTAATTCATTTCTGCTCTTCAGCTTCACTAATCAGAAAAGCCCATTGCTCTTGCCACGCGCTGAGTAATATAACAGAAATTTCTAAGCTGAGGGCGTTAGATGCAACTAAAAAAAAACAAAAAATGTTAGGCGATCTGATTTACTGTAGCTGTGGAGAAGTGAAGAAATAAAAAAAAAGCAAAACTATGTTGTTCATTGCTCTCTCTTACTCCCGAAGCTGTGGATACAGACAATTGCCATTTGCTTGGCCGAGTCACCCACGTGAGGATCGCTAGGCTCAAGTAGCTCCAGCTAGAAAAAGAGGAATGAGCAGGTCTGGGCAGTGCATGGAAAACCATTTTGTAAGGAGCATCCAAACCCCCATGAAATGCAACTACTAGATCCAGAAAATTATAATTCCTGGGACTCCTCTTGGAAAGAGTCCGTGTATGTGTTTGGCATACTGGGAAGGTGGGCCAGGTGGGGGTGGGGTGGAGGGGAGGTTGGCTGCTAAACTGCCTTCTGAAGGGCTTCTGTGCATTAATTGTGTTGCTTTTGTTTGCAGAATTGGGCAGACGAGTTTGGGGAGAGCTGAATTGCTCAGAGGAGGAGAGAGTATTTATTTTCCTCTGTCCTTTCCTCACTCAGTGTTCTGCCATTCTTCAAAATAAACGTGAAATGGCTATTTAAAGAATACAGGCTTAGGGCACTTAAATCTTATTTGTAATATTTCCTTTCTCTTATTTAAATATATCTACAATGAATATGATGAAACACTAACATTTGGCCATTCTAGTTGGTGGGGCACACAAGTGTTTTTTGTTTTTTCTTTTTTCAATTAGCACAAAACACTACTGCATTGAAAGATCACTCCATTTATTAGCTTACCCAGGGCTTCCATAGGTTTTTATTTCACAATATCCCCTCTGTCCCCAGCCCCTCTACCCTCACCACCCACCCCTCATCTTATCCCCAGCCAAGCACTGCTGTGGGTAGGATAAAGACCAACATTTGAGTGGTGACAATACACAGACATGGATGTCCTGGTCAGAGAGAAGCATGTGAGGGTCTAGGGTGCATGGATGGCACCTCTGGAAGCCCATCTGTCCCCCAGGGACTGCCTCAGAGGTGGCGCCATCACTCCCATTCAGCTGAAGTGAAGAGGATACACGGGGAGGAAGAACAACCCTCCCAGGGCAGTGTTGATGCCACAGTGGGCTTGGAACCAGGCCAGATCTAAGGGAGCTCTGCCAACATGGGATGAGCCGTGCTCCCTGGCCCCATATGTGCACCCCTTTATGAACATTGACGGTTTGATGTTCACACCAGCCTAACGTGGCCGTGCTCCCGTGGGTACATGTGATCCCTTTTTTATTTTGAAAGGCCTTTCCTTTAAGCACCAAACATCTAAGAAAGAGACCAAAAAGAGGAATTCAGAGGGCAGGCTTTGCAAAGATCAGAGAGGGGACTGGCTCTCAGTCTATGAGGTCTGGACGTAGAAGAATTGGATGGGCTTGAGGTAACTCTGAGGAGAGAGGAGGTTAAAGCAGTGGCTCCCAAAGTATGGTCATTGGATCTTCTGGAAGGTCCACAAGGGCAAAACGATTTTCATAACAAGACTGAAATGTTATTCACTTGTTTCACTGGCTGGACATTAGCTCTGATGATGCAAAAACATGGCAAGTGAAACTACTGGTACCTTAGCGCAAATCAAGGCAAGCACACGAAACTACTAGTCGTTGTATTCCTCGCACTTGAAGAAAAGTGTCCTTAAGAATGACCTTGATGAAGAAGCAATAATAAGCAAAAGAAGCAAAATAATAAGAAGCAAAAATAATAATTATTCTTATTAAGTCTTAACCATCGAGTGTATGTCTTCTTAGCATTCTGTGTGACAAAATGGAAAGCATGCATCGAACACCCTTGCCACATTCAGAAGTACAATGGTTGTCTCAAGGAAAAGCACAGCCCGATTGTTTGCATTGCGAGCTGAGCTCCCTACCTTTTGCAGAACACCATTTTAACTGGAAAGAATGACTGGCAGGCAAACTCTGGTTATTCAGACTCGGGTATTTGGCAGACATTGTCTTGAAAATGAACAAAGTGAGTGTGTCACTTTGAGGAAAATAAATGATAATGCTTGTTTCAATAATCTTAAACTTTCATAAGAAAATTAGAATTTTGGAAAACCTGTGAATTTGGCAGCTATCCAACACTTAAAGACCTTTTCAATGAGATGGGTGGTGATATTAACAAATGTGAATGTTTCAAACTTTCGTCAATTCACACAACTCTGTGAATCAGTATTTTCCAAGTGACCAATGGATGATGTCACAAAGTCATTCCTGGACAAACGATCTGTTCTAAGTGTGAGACAGATCAATGCAACATAGGATGAAAAGTTCATGGATATGGTTTTAGATTCCACATTGCCATTAACCTTTAAAAAACTACCATGTGTAGAGTTTTGCTGGAGAGGACCACAAAGAGAGCCACAATTATATGAAAGGCTAGTAAAATATTCTTTTCAATAATATTTTTCAACTACATATCTATGTGATACTGGATTTTCTTCATATTCTTAAACCAAAACAACATATTGCAACAGCTTGAATACAGAAGCAATTATGAGAATCCAATTATCTTCTATTCAGCCAGGCATTAAAGAAACTTGCAAACATGTAAAACAATGCCTCTTGCTTATAAAATTTTTTGTTTTGAAAATATAGTTATTTTTCATAGTAATTATGTTATTTTGTTGATATGCATTGGATTTGTTATTGTTATTTTAAATTAATTAACAGTTTTAAAAAATTTGCAGTTTTAACTTTTAATACATTAAATTAATATATAGATATAACCTACATAAACAAAAAGTTTCTGGGGGTTCACAATAATTTTTAAGAATCTAAAGACCAAAATATTTGGGAATCACTAAATTAGAGCATTCTGTGAAGATTGAGTTAAGGTATATAAAATGCTTGGCTTATAAAAAGTGCTTAGTCATAAGATTAATAGCCAATACATATTTATTATATGCAAGTACTAGTATAAGTGTTCATTTAACCCTCATAACACTTCTGTGAGATAAGTACCATTATTATCTTTTTAAAGATGAGGAAAATTAGGCACAGAGAGATCAAGTAACCTGTCCAAGGTTAAACAGCTAGTAAAAGGCAAAGCTGGGATTTGAACCCAGGTAGTTTGGCTCCAGAGTCTGGGCTCGCAATCCTTACATTATACTGTCAGTATTTGTTGGTGTTGATGTTAGTAATGGTTGTAAACTAGATTCTGTAGTTTGGAATTACTCACTGTATTTATTTTTCTCTTGTTATCCTAAGCCTTTTTATACGGTCTTATTTAATATTTCAAATTAGCCTCAAATGTGCCATGGGATATTAAGGGATATTAAGGGACTGGGATAAAGGATGGTATTAATGGAGAAGCAGTACCACTTCCCATTCTGTAGTAGAAGCAATAGAAATTCACAAAGAGCTCAGAAGAATTAAGGCTAAAAAGTGCAACTGTCTTTCCTCATGCAGAGGTTTCCCCTCTGTAGTCAAACTTAGAGGATTCATATTGTATTTGTTAAGTAAAATGCCACTTTCCCTATATGTGGGCCCTAGCCGTCGAAAAAATGGCAATCTAATTAAAGGCAATAAAACACACATATGAAATAACAACTAGAACAGATGACAATGTCTAATTAACTGCTAAATTAATATAAAACCAGATTGAACTTTTTAAAAAAAAATTCTCTTAGATGATTCAGAAAATACTTTGGGGCCTACAGTGCCTCTGGGTCATAATTAAGAACAGTAATTATTATTGTACGCCTGATGTCACAGAATTCTGAGTTAAACTTTTCACATTCTCCATTTGGCAAGCTTTCCCCCTCCAATAGTAATCCTGGATTGGATTCTCAGTTCTCCCCTACACCCACACAAAGTGCTTTTTTCGGAATGAGTTTGCTGTGTTGCCATCAGCTACCAGCCCTGCACTAAGGGATGCTTCTTCTCGGCATCATTGGGATATTGTTGAGGACCTTGGTTACAACCCGCAGAGCTCTTTTTATGGGTGATGCCTGCGCATACTGGTACCAACAATGCTTGCACTTCTCTGAGCTACTGGCCTATTTTTCTTTTACCTATGCCATGGACTTTTGTATCTGACCAGGTTTCCCTTTCTGTTTTGATTCATAGAAGTTTAGAGCCAAGTTTGTGGCTAACCTGTTGCAGGGAGTCTTTTGGTATATGTTTCTGTTTTGACCTTACTCTCAGCTCATTTTAAAACTATCTTCTTTCTTCTTTTGTGCCTCATTGCAATTTTGCCAGCTTATATTTTGGTTATCCTTGAAAACTAGCTTAAATCCTTGCAGGAATAAGGTGGGTTGTAGATAACTATTCCGCTCTGGTATCTATATGGCCCTTTGCAAGTCCTTCAGATCTCTGGGCTTCTCACCTGTAAAATGCTCACCTCTAGGGTGGCTTTCAGCTCTCACATTTTATGATTCTTAGTAGTGGATAAGGGAGAATTATGGTTAACAGGATGATTTAGGGCCAGGTTTACAAACTGAAATGTGCACTAAAGAAGCACAATATTTGCTGTGGTCCTTCTTAATTGTTACCAACCAATTGACATCTGGAAATAGGTGCAAAGAGTGGAAGGTGGAAGCATCACTTTCACAGTACTTCCCTCTGGTATTTATCTGTGGCAAAGACATTTTTGCAGTGACTTGTGGAGCACCTACTTTGTTCAAGGCAAGATGCTGGGAGCAGAGACAAGTAAAATATATAAGATCTGGTCCCTGCTCTTGAGAAGCTTAGCAAGGAAGGGAGACAAACTCTTAGGAAGAGAACACAAGGAAGCAAGGGGTGAGAAATGCTAAGTGAGGACTGCAAATTAAAGGACCAAGCTCCTTAGCTCCTCATGAACTAAAGCACAGTCAGCCCCAACTAGAGGAGAGGCCCTGGGGTTCAGGGAGCCCCTCTGCCGGCCGTCTGGAGGGGAAGGAAGCGGCTCATCCCACTGCAGCTGCAGGGCTCCGTTCACGTCACGTCCATCCATAGTAAGAAGAACTGCACACGTGCATTAACGTGTCTTTCCAGGCTCTGCCAACTTTATGTGCCAGATGGCACTTGCCTCCCACATCTGATTTACTGTAGAGCAGACCAGCTGTGCCTCAGCCCAGGGCAGGCCCACATCTGGCAGCCAGTTGGTAAAATTCTCTGCATATGACACTTGTGCCCTCATGTCATATTCCCCAGAGCAATTCTCTGTCAAAGTGTGCGTGCATGCATGTGTGTGTGTGTGTGTGTGTGTGTGTGTGTGTGTGTGTGTGTGTGTGTGTATCTCTTCTTGGCTTATTTCTAGGACTGAATATCTGTCAGCGACAGATCTGCTTAAGCACCTTTATGTCAGAGAGGAGGCTCTTACTGTGAAATGTAAATAACGCTGCCATGATACTCTGTAGTGAAAATACTCATGGATAATGTAAAGAGGCAGACACGGGTGACTGCATACCCAAGAGTTATTCTTCCTTTTTTTCCTGTGTTTGCAGGACTCTCATCTTGTGTGGAGAGGCAGCTCCCTCCTGGGAGGACCCCAGCCCCCAGCTGCAAAAGATGTGAAGTGATTGCTCTAAGGCAGGCGTCCTCAGACTACAGCCCTCAGGCCACATGCGGCCCGCTGAGGACATTTATCCAGCCCTCAGGGTGTTTTTGCCCTGCTGCCTGTCCTGCTTAGCAACCAACTCCTCCCGGTCCCACAGTGCACATGTGCGGAATGTGCACCGCACTCTCCCACGCCCCTCCAATGGTCTGAGGCACAGTGAACTGGCCCCCTGTTTAAAAAGTTTGAGGACCCCTGCTCTAAGGTGACTTCATTCTGCTTTCTAGTAATTGGTTCAAGAATGTCAGAGTGACCCAGGACTGGCCAATGATACAGAAGTGAAAGTCCACTGGGGTGAGGTTGGGGTGGGGGTCTTCTGGAAATAATTTTGCTTTCTAAAAAAAAATAATAATAAAGAGAGATTATTCAAGAGAAATGAAAACACACATGTACACAAAGACCTGTCTCCTAGTGTTCATCGCAGCTTTACTCATAACAGCCCCAAGCTAGAAACAACCCAAATGTCCACCAGCAGGTGAATGGATGAACAAACTATGATATATTCAAACAATGGAATATTACTCAGCAATAAAAGGAATGCGCTACTGATACATGCAACAGCATAGATGAATCTCAAAATTATTATGCAGCACCAAAAAGTCCATACTTTGTGTTCCATTTCTATGAAGATCTGGAAGAGATCAATTTAATCTATAGTGGTAGAAAGCAGATCACTATTTGCTGAGGATTGGTGGAAAGATTGGGAAAGGGCTCAAAGGAACTTTTGGGGGTGATGAAAATATTCTATATCTGGATTTTGTAATGATGATATATCTGTATGCATTTGTCAAAACTTATCTAACCACATACTCGAAATAGGTGCATTTTGTTATATGAAATTATATCTCAATAAACTCAAAATTAAATAAAAATATAAAGAGAAAGCTTGGACCTTCTTCCAGCATGAACGATGTTGTGCAGAGATACATGTTTGGAGCTGAGACAATCATCTTGCTATCACAAGGCAGTAAACTCACAATTCCCAAACCATGCGCCAAGGCACCTGGAATGCCACGGTGCTCACAGAAGCATCACAGGGTAAATTTTGAAGAGCAAAATTTAAAAACAGTGACACTCAACATCTGTCAAACATCATGCAAACGACTAGATCCGGGTAGTCCATACTTTCAATATTAGATTGGACTACATTCATTTTGATGTCCTATCGTTTTTCGGTAGTTACAATTTAAAAAAAAAAAAAAAAGAAAAGAAACAAGTACTGTGTGAAAATCAAAATGAAGTTGAGGGCCGGGCGCGGTGGCTCACGCCTGTAATCCTAGCTCTCTGGGAGGCCGAGGCGGGCGGATTGCTCAAGGTCAGGAGTTCGAAACTAGCCTGAGCAAGAGCGAGACCCCGTCTCTACTATAAATAGAAAGAAATTAATTGGCCAACTAATATATATAGAAAAAATTAGCCGGGCATGGTGGCACATGCCTGTAGTCCCAGCTACTTGGGAGGCTGAGGCAGAAGGATTGCTTGAGCCAGGAGTTTGAGGTTGCTGTGAGCTAGGCTGACGCCATGGCACTCACTCTAGCCTAGGCAACAAAGTGAGACTCTGTCTCAAAAAAAAAAAAAAAAAAAAAAAAATGAAGTTGAAACTGAGGGTAGCTGCAGGATTTGAGAAGTTGTGCAGTTCCCATCAGAACCACACATCCCATTAGCAAGTAAGTGCAGCTATTTACCAATGAAATGAAAATATTTTTTTCTTTCAATTTATGTGTATTTTTTGAATGGCTACTAAATTGTTAGGACGTAAATACTTATTAAAGTATTGTTTGGACCCAATTACCCAATAAACAGAAATGTTAGGTATTTCTTTAGGCCTAGTGGCACCATTAAAAATAATCGCTGAGACACAATGTGGCGTCACAAACGGGGAGAGAGTTTGGGAATTTCTACAATAAACCTAAGAACAAAAAGCCAACATGCTAAGGAATGGCCGAGCAAAGAAATAGGAAAAAATGGGCACCCCTTGGTAGTATCATTCCCTTGTCACCCTTACCTACTCAGGAACTCCTACCTTCATACTTTTTAATTACAGTGAGATACTTAAATGTCTTGATTGCCTAAAGGCAACATTGTAAGGAGAAAGAAAAGTCAAACAAAAAAAATAGAGTACTCTAAGAACTTCCACATCCCAGCTCCATGGAAGTAAGGCATGTATCCTTCGAATTCCTTTTCTATGCATTTGTATTCGAATAGTTGCCACTTCTAAGTGGGTATTTACAACATAAATGTACCAGTTTCATAACTCGATTTTTTTCACTTATGTCTTAGAGTTTTTAAAACTACTGCTTATATTGCATTGTGTGAATGTACCATTCCACAGCTGATGGATATTCAGAGGATATCCAATGTTTAAGATAAGCATCATTGTTGTGAATATCCTCATAAATGTCTCTTATGCAGCATACCAGTAGTTCTGTAGCATAGATACCTTGGGTGTGCAAATTTTAAATTTTGAAAGATACTAGTAGGCCGTAACAATTCATTATCTCATCAGCAATGAGTGACAGTATCAGTTTCCCCACATCTTCATTAGAGTGGTCATGGTGGTACACACACACACACACACACACACACACACACACACACACACACGGTGATGAGGAATAAGCCCATTCCTCTTTCCAAAAATGGGATTAGGGATGGGCATGTTTCAATTCTGGGCTAATGAACTGTGAAGGGAAATGTGCCTTAGGGAACTTCTAGAAAGTTTTCCTCACTCCGAAAAGAGTCACAGGAAAAAGACCAACTCTTCCTCTGAAACTTTTCAGGGCTAGATGTATCTTGAACTGCCTTAAGCCTTTTGCCACCCTAAGAGAAATAGCCTTAGGATAAAGTTTGGTAGAACAAAAAAGAAAGAAGAAACCCAGGTCCCTGACAGCATTACAAGCCACTGAAGGTACCACACCAAGAGCTGGCCATATCTCTAGGCATTTGGTTATGTTAGATAAAAAATTCACTAACTCCTCAAGGCAGTTTAAGTCATGTCTTTATGCTACTTGCAACCAAAAAATTTACTGATATATGTGTAGCATTATTGAATGGTTTCTATCTTTTAAAACTTTTGTCAATCTTAGTATGAATAAAAATTGATATAACATTCTTATTTTAATTTCATTTCCCTTTTACTAATAACAGTAAGTATTTTTCACATGTATATTGACTTTTTTTGTATTTCTTCTACCGTAAATTACCTATTCATGTCATTTGTCCATTTTGGGGTTGTCTGTTGATTTACAAGAGTTCTTTAAGTATAATATACATTAATCCTTTTTGTATTTTATATTTTGCATTTCCTCCCATAGAGAAGTTTGGTGTTTTGGAGTTTTGTTTTGTTTTTTAAGTTTTTTGGATTCAAGTCCATCCATCTTTTCTAATTTTTTAAATCTGTGTCTTACATAGGAAAGCCTTCTCCATTTCAACATGATTTTTTTAAATCTCCTGTATTTTTTAAATATTTGAAAGTTTAGGTATTATGATTAGCTTTTTAATATATCACTCATTTATTTTTACGATGGTGAAAGATTGAATCCTAACTTTATTTTTCAAAAGGAATAGGTAGTTCTCTCAACACCTTTCTGAACATCATCTCCCCCTACCCAAAGTGGCATTTTTATCAAAAACTAAAGTTCCATAAATTGATTTGTCTTATCTCAGATCCTCTATTCTGTATTACTAATCTATTTGTTAGTTTTTTGTATGAAATCACACTGTTTTAATTATTAAACTTTGGGACCATATTTTGATATCTGCTAGGGCAAGCCCTTTCTCCATTACATAGTAAAATGTTTCCTAGTTATTTTCATGCTTTTTCTCTCCTAGATTAGATATGTGTACCCAATTTTGGATTTTTATTTAGATGGTACTGAATCCAAGGAATGCCTTGGAGAGAGTTGTCATCTTTATGGTGTTGAGTGATTCTACTTAGGAAGTACGTCTCCATCTTTTTTTCCAGGGTTTGATTTTGGCTTTTTATATAATGTTATCATTTTACAGTTCTTTTTTCATTATCAGTCTTGTCCATTTCTTGTTAGGTTTATCATATTCGTATTCTTGTTATTTTGTGCATGTTTTTATATGACTGTGATTTGAACCTTTCATCCTTTTTATTTTCGAATTGGTTATTGCTAGTATACAGGAATACTGTTAATTCATGTAGGTTAATTTTGTGTCTATTCATCTTACTGACCTCTCTTATAGGTTCTAACACTTCATCAGTTGATTTGCGTGCACTTTGTAGATAGGTCATATAAAATATTGTTCTTGATTTAGTTTAATGCATTTGACCTTGAAATTTTTTATCTGATAATAACATTACTATACTTACCCTTTTTGCCAGGATTTTCCTGGGAAATATTTTCCCATCCCTTTATTTCCAACCTTAGTGTGTATGCATGTGGTACATGCAGACTGTTTGTTTTATTTAGATCTGTTTTTTAAACAAGCTGAAAACCAATCATAGAACATAGAACATAAAATCATTGAAAACCAAATTATAGAACATCTATCTATTCATTCATTCAACAAATATTTATTAATGGACTCAGCCATGAACAAAACCAATTATGATGCCTGCCTTCAAGGTGTTCACATGCTAGCAGCATTTGACCTACTTATTTGATCACTTGTAATCCCTGCTATGTTGGGATTTATTCCTGTTGACTTATTTTATACTTTCTCTTTCCATGTGTCTTGTTATTTACTTTTCCCCTCCTTTGCCTTTTATTAGACTGGGATTTTTCCCCCTTTAATGGTCTGGAAATTATACATTCTATTTCTGTTTTTCTAGTAGTTGCCATTAAATTTTGACAAACAATTAAAATTTAAACTTCCTATCAATGCCTAGATTTAGTATCTGTAGCTTCTCCATAAATATGAGAATCTTAGTACACAAACAGTGCTTCCTCCCACCCCAACATTCCCTCCCATGAAATAGTAATTCAGAATTTTGGTTCCAGACTATTTGTGGATCTTTTTTATTTAGCATCATATTTATGTAGATTATCTTTCACTGACATCTTTGCTTTTATTTTTTTTTTTTACTTTGCTTAACATTATTTTCCATCTTCCAACTTCCTGCTTCTTGAATTCATTGTTTCTTTTTGCTACAGTCCACTCCCAAGGAATTCTTTCAGACAGGTTCTCTGCATGGAAAACCTTCTGAGTTTTTACATGTCCTAAGTATGTCTTTATTTTGCCCTCACACTGGAATGATAGTTGGAATGGATATAGAAATCTAGATTCAAATTACTTTCCCAGAACTTTGAAGAATTTTTTGCCTTATCTTCTAGCCTTCCACGTGGCTGGTGAGAAGTCTTGATCCAATCTTATTTTCATTCCTTTTGCATACTACAGAAACTCAACCAGCTTCTGCAAAGTAGGGAATTTATTGTCTCACCCGTGGGAAGACCAAAAGTGAAACAGACCTCAAGTATGGCTGAATCCAGTGGTGAAAACTGTGTCGCTGGGATTCTTTTCCATGCCTTGTGACTCTGTGCTTCTTTCCATATGTTCAGCTCATTCTGTACTACTGTGACAAGCTTTCTCTATGCAAGAAAGATAACTACGGGCAGCTGTAGATAACATCTCTGTAGCCACATGAGAAAGAGACCAACTAGGCTGGGCCCAGCGGTTTACACCTGTAATCCTAGCACTTTGGGAGGCCAAAGCAAGAGGATCGATTGAGGCCAGTGGTTCGAAACCAGCCTGAGCAAGAGACCCTGTCTCTACAAAAAATAGAAAAATTACCCAGGCATGGTGGTATGCATCTGTAGTCCCAGCTACTCAGGAGGATCCCTTGAAGCCCAGGAGTTTGAGGTTGCTGTGAGCTATGATGACTCCACTGCACTCTAACCTAGGCAATAGAGCAAGACCTGGTCTGAAAAGAAAAGAAAAGAAAAGAAAAGAAAAGAAAAGAAAAGAAAAGAAAAGAAAAGAAAAGAAAAGAAAAGAAAAGAAAAGAAAAGAAAAGAAAAGAAAAGAAAAGAGAGAGAGAAAGAGAGAGAGAGACCAACTTCTCCGTTAACACATGAAAATCCTGAGAAGGGATGTAAGCAAGCCCTTTTGGGTCCTGTGCCCATCCTGAGCTAATCACGCTAGCCAGAAAAATGGGATTCTCTGATTGGTCAGGTCTGGGTCCCAGGCTTCTCTCTGTGTCCTAGGTTGGGCTGGGTAGTCCTGAAAGTCATAGTCCCATGCAAATGGCATGGAAAGAGAAAAGACTCAAAAGAAAGAAAGAGAGAGGGAGAGATAGAGGAGAGAAAGATAGAGAGAAAGAAAAAAGAGGAAGGCAGGAAGGCAGGAAGGCAGGAAGGAAGGAAGGAAGGGAGGAAGGGA
Source organism: Microcebus murinus (assembly GCF_040939455.1). Lineage (NCBI taxonomy): Eukaryota > Metazoa > Chordata > Mammalia > Primates > Cheirogaleidae > Microcebus > Microcebus murinus. The sequence continues at coordinate 56,725,759 of NC_134116.1, forward strand.
GGGAGGAGGGGAGGGAGACAGGGAGGGAGGAAGAGTGCTTTTACTGGGAGTAGGAGAGGGAAAAGCAAAAAGAAAGCTAACACTATAACTACTAATGTCCACTGTAGTACATGATATTTCTTTTTCTCTCTGGAAATGTTACAGATTTTCTTTTATACTTTGAACCTGTTCATTTCACCAGGATTTTCTGGTGTGGATCTTTTTATATTAGTTCCACTGGCTTTCAATGGCTCTTTTAAAATAAATGATTCTTGTCTCTCTTTAGCTTGAAGAAATATTTCCTCTATTATTTCCTTCTTGCCTTTGTCTCTATTCTTTGACTCTGGAACTCCCAATCAACTGGTGGTTTTGGCCGTCCTAAATTGGCCCTTTTTATATTAACTTTTTGCTGTATTTTTCATCTCCTGGTAGTTTTGCTCTAAGTTCTGATGGATTTCCTGAGCCCTGGTTTCCAGATCATTCATTTGGCCTATTATAATTCTCAGACCCTTTATCGAATGTTTCGTTTCAGATTTTTAACTTTCTAGACTTATTCCTCAGTCTCTGGTTCTTAGTTTCTTGGCGCAGTTTGTTTTTGCTGTTGTTTTAATGAAGGAACTTATGTCACAGTTTTGTTTTTTTTTTTTAATTTCTCTTCTGTTTCTTGAATTGTCTCTTTTTCCTCCAAATCAGCAATTCTTCTTAATCTTGGTACTTTTCATACCATTGATTTCCCTCAAATTTCTGGGACTTATTGGTTGTCTTTTCATACTACACTCAGTGTGGGTGGCTGGCAAGTGTTTTTTCTGCAATTGCTTTAATTGTATCGTTTCCCCAAAAGTCCTTTCCTCTGAAAGGTTGTGGGGGAACATCCTAACAGGGAACCCTGGGCATATGGCAGGCATGAGGTTGGGGACCTCACCCTAATTACCGAAGTAAGGAAGACTTGAGCAATGAAGAACATGTAGGGTCACAGTCTGGAGTGTCAGCTCTTGGTGCACTCTTGGCCGAAGAGTGACCAGACATACCAAAAGCAAGGTAAGCACAAAAATGAGGATAGAAAGATAGGGTTACAGAGCAAGAGCAAGATACACATGCCACAGATGACAACTGGACCCATTGTCATAGCAGAAAAAGAGACCTTGGTTATGGTCTGGGTCTTGTTTCATAGCGTCTGGATTGGGACCTCCCCATGGTTCAGATGTCATCATGGAACCACTTTCATGGACAGCTGGAAGTTATATGACCAGAGTCTTACTGTACATGCGGATCTCCCATGAGCCTCTCTGAAAGCCCATTGGGGCGTATCCACTTTCATCCGTAGAAGACCTGGAATGGCTCACTATCTACCTAACAATTCCCTTCTTGAGAAGTAGGTCTCTTCTTCTTTACTTCTGTCTCTTTTTTTTTTTTTTTTTTTTTGAGACAGAGACTCACTTTGTTGCCCAGGCTAGTGTGAGTGCCATGGCGTCAGTCTAGCTCACAGCAACCTCAAACTCCTGGGCTCAAGCAATCCTCTTGCCTCAGCCTCCTAAGTAGCTGGGACTACGGGTATGCACCACCATGCCTGGCTAATTTTTTTCTATATAATTTTAGTTGTCCAGCTAATTTCTTTCTATTTTTAGTAGAGACGGGGTCTTGCTCTTGCGCAGGCTGGTCTCAACTCCTGAGCTCAAAAGATCCTCCTGCCTGGACCTCCTAGAGTGCTAGGATTACAGGTGTGAGCCACCAGGCCCCCCTTCTTTCCCCTTTTGTATCTTTAAGAAGTCTGGAATCTCTTCACCTCCCCACCCCCAGGCCCTCTAATCCTTTGAGCAGCCCCCACAGGGCACATTCCCCTCCTGTGCTTTTTAGCCAAAATTGCTGTTTGGCAAGAGGTTTAGTGGGAGTTGCAACTAACTAGCCCTTTTGTTCTCAATGCAGTTCTCTTGGTTCCTAACAACTAACTGCCCCAGGCCTCTCTTCCTGTTCATTGTGTCTGCTGAAGCTGAGCTCAGAGTCTCTCTCATTCTACTCTTACTTTACAGCAGTCTCCTCCTAGGTGGGTTTTGGACTGTGATTTTCTTGGCTTTTACCAATCCCATTCATTTGATGAATTTCTCTCAATTTTTGCTGTTAATCTCCTTTCACTGCATTGAGGGAATTAGAGAGAAAGAAAAGTAGCCTTCTATGTTCTGATCCACTCCCATATGTGTTCTAAAGTATTCATCATATAATTCTTTTACATATTGAACTCCCTAAGGAGCACTATAAAGGAGTCAGTTTGCTAGAATTTGATTTATTGATAAGGGTGAAGTGAACAAACTTTTAAAAATTGTTTTTAGGCCGGGCGCGGTGGCTCACGCCTGTAATCCTAGCACTCTGGGAGGCCGAGGTGGGCGGATTGCTCAAGGTCAGGAGTTCAAAACCAGCCTGAGTGAGACCCCGTCTCTACCATAAAAATAGAAAGAAATTAATTGGCCAACTAATATATATAATATAAAATCAGCCGGGCATGGTGGCTCGTGCCTGTAGTCCCAGCTACTCGGGAGGCTGAGGCAGGAGGATTGCTTGAGCCCAGGAGTCTGAGGTTGCTGTGAGCGAGGCTGACGCCACAGCACTCACTCTAGCCTGGGCAAGAAAGCGAGACTCTGTCTCAAAAAAAAAAAAAAAAAAAAAATTGTTTTTAATATGTAGCGAATGTCAGACACTGTGCTAGTCACTTGGTACACATTTCCTCATTCTATAGGACTTATTTCTCATTTTAAGAAATCTCTATGAGCCAGAGATGAAGGCTGAGAGGGGGAGATGAAGAAACTAATGATACACAGAGCAACTGAATAACTTGCCCAAAGTTACACAACTAGTAAGTCACAAAGACAAGACTCAAGCCCAGATCTCTCCAATCTCAAAACCCAAGAATATCAGATGCTGTATATAATATCTCCAAACAAATGACTGGATTATTTTATTATAATGTAAACCTGCATCTCGAATGTTTATTGAAATAAGGGGGCCAATATATTTCTGCTATGCTATAATTTAATTTTTTACAATAGAGCTTAATAGAGTCTATGAAACAAGACCTTCAATTATTCAATGTGAAGGAGAGTTAGAACGAGTAGCATGTTGGGAATTAAAAGCAAATTAAGTTATTTTCCTCCTGAGGGATTTCGCATCTTTGGGCACATGCTGTCCTTTCTCTGCTTGAAATATTTTTTAGCATATCCTCCCTGCTATCTTGTTCGTGATTCATCCTTTCAAATGCCACTAAGAAGTCACCTCCGTGTAGCAGTCCTCCTGCAACGGCATCTAAGATAAGTCCCCTCCTCTCCAACCCATCTTTTCTAATTCAATATTCTGTTTCCTCTCAACACAACTTGTAATTATTTTGTTTACTGTGGGGTATTTTTGTTTTTGTTTTTGTTTTATCTGTCTTATCCACTAAATTGTAGGCTCCAGGAAAGAAACATGCATTTCTCACATCACCTCCTATTTGGTAAAGTATTAGTTAAACCATAGTGTTATTAAGAAGTAGAGTGAGATAATTTTCCCCAAGCCAACTGGCTGTGAAATGCTCAGGGTTAGGAAGAGAGATGTAAGAGCAAAGAACCTGGAAAATCCTCACACTGTAAATCATTTCATTAACAATCAAGAGTTCGATGTTGAGCCAGAGATTCCATTTCTCTACCTCTATACTTTCTCTTCTCAAGAAACAGCTTTCCATGAGATTGGCCTCTATCAAAAAAATCCCAAACAACAAATGCTGGTGAGGATGTGGAGAGACAGGAACACTCTTACACTGCTGGTGGGACTGCAAATTAGTGCAACCTTTGTGGAAAAGAATTTGGAGATACCTCAAAGAGCTAAAAATGGAAATACCATTCAATCCAGCAATAGCATTATTAGGCATCTACATTCTATAATAAAGACATCTGCACCCAAATGTTTATGGCAGCACAATTCATTATTGTAAGAACATGGAAACAACCCAAGTGCCCATCAATTCAGGAGTTAATTATTAAAATTTGGTATATGTTTACAATGGAATATTACTCAATTCTAAGAAATGCCAGTGAGCTAGCACCGCTTATATTATCCTGGATTGAGCCCATTATCCAAAGTGAGGTGACACAAGATCAGAAGAATGGACTCTACATGTACTCGCCATCAAATTGGTACTGACTGATTAACACTATGGTGCTCAAATGGTGGTGGTGTTCACCAGGGATTCGGGGGTTGGGGGGTAGACCCACATCTGGGGGATGTGGTGAGCATTGTAGAGGGGAAGGGCATACCTCTAACCCTAGCTAGGGAGAGGCAAAGATATAAAATGCCATCAAAATGTTTGTACTCTCATATTTTCTTGAAATAAAAAAATAGAAAGAAACAGCTTCCCCGGCCTCCTGCTTTGACCCCTGGCCAAAGATGATTGATCTAAAAGAGGTCAGTCACCTGATTGGACCGATTTGGTCAATTGGCCATCTTTAGAACAATCCTATTAGTCGATCAGAGTTGCTTATTTTGAGAATTTGGCTTTGGGATCCTGGGATTCTCCATAGATCAGGGAAGAGGCAGATATGCTTGATACACATGTGACTTACAAAAGCCATTCGGCCGAGGAGAGGAAAATGAATCAGGTTGACAGAGGGAAGCAGAGACCCGGAGGCCTCTTGGGGACTTTCAATGCAGGCGCTGAGCCCTATTCAGCCCCCTGGGAGCCCCACTACCACCACTACCCCCAGACTGTGCGAGACAAATGCTCCTTTTTGCCTACACCAGCTTGAGCAAACTGTGACCAAATGGTCCCTGATTAAGGCAAGTGTAAAGTGATTGTTACTCCTCGGACCCCCTCCGTGTGCATGTGCATGTGTGCACACATGTGCGTATTGAGAGAGGGGCTACTTAACTGCGTTCCAGAGGCCTCCCTTTTTGTATATAATGATGATAATATTCTTTCTTTACAATCAGGCACAGTCTTATGCACCAGCAGCATAAACCATAGGGTATGAGAATTTCCAGGACACCCCAAAAGTCCTTTGCCCTCCCCCAAACTCCTCCCACTCTTAAAGCTGTACCATTTCAGGTTACTTCTTGGGCTTGAGCCTTGTGGCCCTGAAACACCAGCACGTGCCCAGCACAGCAGAGACCGGCCCCATTCACACGTGTGCTCTCACTGTACATGTCAGACCATGCAGAGGTGGAACCTGTCACATGCTCTGGAATAAATGAACCAAATGGGGAAAAGTGGGCAGCACAGTGGGGAAGGTGAGGGCACCATTCAGACATCCTCAACTTCACCATTTTGGGCTCGATTAGTTTCAATCACAGGTGAGTTGTAAGATGACAGACACAAAGGACTGGAAAGGTCTGAACTAGCTGACAGCCTGTACATCCATCTCTGCAGTTTCCATTTACTTTTAAAAGCATTAATGCCACCTGGCCAGATTCATTTAAATGAAGAGGAGCAGAAGGGTTTATGTGTTCAAGGGAATTGAAGGGCATAGAGGGAGAAGAAAAGAAAAAGAAAATTGCCAGGCAGAAAAGTGGAGTTTTCTGAATCTCTCCCTCCTGCTTTGTCTTTTCATCACCCTTGCTCTACTTCATAAGTTTTATTGCCATCCTGACATTATCTAAATTATGATTTGAAATTCATTCAAGCAGACTAACTCATGGTTGCATTTGTAAAATATGAAAAAAACAAATTTAATTTCTTTCTTCAGAAAAAAACCAGTGCTATAAATACAACTAAGGGACTGTTCATGTGCACCCAGTGACTGGAACCGGCAGATGCATGGTTGTAATATCCATTCTTGCAAGCCTGGAGGTTCGCCTCCCAGCAGTACCAACGGTACCCAACAGGCTTCCATACCATCTCTTCAAAGCACTTCGCTAATGATCTGCCATCGTCTGCACAAACAGCCTTGTGAGAAGGGAGAAGTGGTAGCTATTCTATTCACAAATGAGAAGATCGAAGTTTGAGGAAAGGCGTTGAGTTTTTCCAGTTGCACAATAAATCCATACAGGGCTCAAAGCTCTGAGCTCCCTGCACTACTAGATCCCATGAGCTAGGCTACTGTTTGAAGTGAGACTCCTTCAGTCAAGTAACTCTTAGATTCTAACATGGCTAGAATGGGGTAGAATGAAGGTAGAAATTTCACAAATAGAGACAGACTTAAAGCATATGGCATGCAACATCCATGTACATACATCCAAGGCAAAAAAAATATATATATAAGTATGCAAAAAAAAGTTATATATTTAATTTCAAGGTCTTGTGCACAAAGCCTTTAAAAAAATAATAGCAGGCTCAGGAAGAGTGTCCTTCCTAATAAACATGGGTAGCACACTATTCCACATGGATGGAGGGCCCAAGGAGTATTTCTGCATGCTATTCTGAGTCTAGCACAGGATGTGAGTCTAATTGGAACTGTTTTGATCCACATCTGGAATTTTCCAAAGAATAGCTCATTGCCTAATTGGCCCCTTGAGTTAGCAAATGGTTGCTATTTTGATGACTGAGTTTTCCTCTCTGTAGCAACATTTTACTCCATTCAGTTCAACACACATTTATTGGGCAAGGAACAGTGCTGGGTATTGGGCAAGGCAAGGAAGGAGTGAGGCATTGGAGAACAAAGACAGGTAATATGCAATCTGTTGCCTCCAGGAACACAAAGCCTAGCTGTATAAATAACTAGCTTAATTATAAGGAAATGAGATTAGATGCTATGAAAAAGGCAAAGATATCAGAAGGCAGAGGAAGACACAATGAATGTCCTTACAGGGAGTGGCGAGGGGCGAGAGGAAGGAAGTTAAAGGCTTTATGAAGGAGGCAGCTTTTGAGCTGGGCCATGCAGTGTGGATGAACCAACAATAGGAGACGAAGAAAAGAGCATTCTAGACAGAGGAAACAGCATAACAAAGACATAGCAGAAAGCAGAAAGGCTAAGAGTGGGTAAGCTGGAAGTGTGGGTTGAGGTCAGATGTGAAGGACCTTGAATTTAGTTCTGCAGCCATGGGGAGCCAATGAAGGTTTCAGAGTGAGGAAGTCAAGTGCTCCCTTGCTGGCCTGAAACAACTGGGTTACTTCTAAGAGAGAAGTCACTTATTGAAATCACTATATTCAGGAGTCTGCTACATCAGCTTAGCTTTACCCTAAGTAATAAAAATGCCCTCATTTTACAAATGAGGAACTGGAAGCTCAGAGAAGACAAGTGACGTAAGCAGCATCACGGGACCGTGGTTCTTCCACGTGGCAGAACCAAGGCCAGGCAAGAAATGTGGGCCTGGATTTTCCGTGGCCCCAAAAGATGTGATGATGATGATGATGGTGACGACGCCGGTGATTGTGGTGATGGCTCACATGATGGTGATGGTGGAGATTCTGTGGTTTTGATAAGCTGGTATTTAGAGGCTTTCTCTGCATACCTCATCTCTACATTTTTCTATTTTTTCAATGTAGAAGCACAGAACAGATTAGCCATGTAATCACCTTAATCAATTATCTATGGCGATAACGTCCCTGCAACTTAATTAGCAAAGTTGTTTCCCAGACTATCAGTGCTACAGCATCATCTAAAAGTCACCTCAAAAAGACAGAACAATTCATTAAACATCACTAATGTCTGCAGGGTTTAAAGATGTACAGCGTTCATTTGGAGAATGAGAAATCAACGAGCATTGACTCTTGCCGTCCGGGTTTGTCACGCTCTGTGTCCGTGGAATGACTCACGTTGCTAAAGCCCAAGTTTAATTAACATGCTTATTCTGTGCTGCTACTTCCATTCTAACAAATTAAATGTTTAAACAGCCAGTGCAAACATTTAGATCTGAGTCAAAATTGTTTGCACTCTGCCAGTTTAGGCATTTAATTTATTATAATCCTTTCCATAATACGGGCCTTGAAAGTCATTTTTTTGCACTGAAAAATATAGCTAGTATTTCAACTGATGATATTGAATCCGAGGCTATCGGGATGTGATGTGAGAGCTAATTTGGACTGCAAACGAGGGCGATACATGAGATAATAAATGAATCCTCATGCGTCCTGACTTCCCCAATTGACCAAGTGATAACAGTGACAGGCGCCAACCCTGGGCCTGACTTTTGCCCTCTAAATCTCTGCTCTTGTTGAGAGATGCCACAACACAATGAGACAAGAATCTTGCGAGGCTCTCAAACATTTCATCTGAAGAGCCTTTCCCTGGATGCTGACCTCTTCCGCCTCTAGATATTTTTTCAGAATATAGAATGTTGCTTTCGACAACTTCCCCTTTCCTGGGGCTAACAAAAGTGAAAGTGCACTGGAAGGAAAAACTATAACAAAAGCTCCACTGAAGCAATGATGACTGCACTGATAGAGATCTCAGGCCAGCAGCCAAAGAAGTAGACAGAGAGAGGGATGGCTGCTCTAGAGGAATGACCCTCTTTGGCCCCAGGTGACCACAAGGTGGCAGTGAAGGTCTTCTTCACCCTGCCCTTTGGAACCACCCCAGTTGCCCCCAACCCAGAGACTGCCTCCTCCCCTCTGTCTCCCAGGGAAACAGATCCCAGGTAACCTCAGCTCTAAAGAGCTGACACTTTTATGTTTTTAATAAAGATACCTTTTTGTTTTATTGCAAATAATGTGGAAACTGGAAAATAATTGGAAATTCCCTCAATAGTTCTTTCTTGAATAAAATGAGCATGGTGTTGGGACCAAGAGGAAAATATTATAGAATAAGAGATGCTGGTCACACAAACTCATTAAGTCACAGCTTCCCTGTCTACGGAATGAAGGGCTTGGCTCCTCTCATCCCTGAGGTTTCTTCTAGAGATCCTTCCAGACAGAGTAGAACGAATCAAATTTATCCAGCCAGGGAGAGGGTGGGTTTCCGAGATAGTGATCAGTTTGTCACTGTGTGCTGATCAAGGTTGCTAATCAAGGTTACTTAAAACTAAAAACCTGGTGCATTCACTCTCTGGCTCTTCAAGCTTCCATTTCCAGCTCAGAAATCAGTCGAGGTCTTCCACAACACATTCCAGATTGTTTATACCTTGAGATTGAATTATATAGAGTCAAACTTAGTCAGATTTCACAATGAAGCTGTATCTACTCCAAAATTGGCTGATGGAAGAAGGGAGGAAATAGTTGAATTCAGCCAATTTGTTATTTCTAAAGCAATCAACGTGGATCAATCCGGCTTTGTTTGTTTTTCCAAATAGTGTAGGTCGCTTAGACACAAGAGAGTGTTTTTCTCCTAGAGCCAGCTCAAGGAACTACCCATTCAAAAGAGCTCTGCTAAGAGAGGAAGGATGCCTGCCCCTCTCACACATTCACTGCTTAAATGCCAGCAGGGTTAACTGAGAAATAAAAGAAAAAGATCCTTTCCCACTGAACATCTATGCTTTTTTGAACACCTATGAACATCTAGGCACTTTTAAAAAGCTTTTAATGTCTAAGGTTTGTAATTAAATGAGGTGTTAGTTAGCTTTTTTATACCACATTTTTTTTAAAAAAAGCAATCGTGATTAGCACTAATTACTTTCTATGTGCCTGGCAGTGTATTAAGTACATTACATATATAAACTCATCAATTCTTATTACAGCCCTATAAAGAAGGAACTGATATTTTCCCCCATGTTATAGATGCAGAAACTGAGATTTAGGAAGATGAGGTCACCTGCCCAAGGTCACCTGCCCAAGGTGACACAGCTGGAAAGCACATATTCATGCCTGTTCGCAAAGCCTCAGATCTTCAAGGCAGTTTTTCCAGCTCCAATTCTGTTTTTAGTTTTCTCCTAATCCTTGATGACGAGCCCTCTTTTTTACTGGGACCTGTGTTAGTATCACACATTTATAAATATTTTATTTTATTAATTAATTAATTTATTTATTTATTTTGAGACAGAGTCTCCTCGCTTTGTTGCCCAGGCTAGAGTGAGTGCCGTGGCATCAGCCTAGCTCACAGCAACCTCAATCTCCTGGGCCCAAGCAATCCTCCTGCCTCAGCCTCCCGAGTAGCTGAGACTACAGGCATGAGCCACCATGCCCGGCTAATTTTTTTCTCTGTATATTAGTTGGCCAATTAATTTCTTTCTATTTATAGTAGAGACGGGGTCCTGCTCTTGCTCAGGCTGGTTTCGAACTCGAGCAATCCGCCCGCCTGGGCCTCCCAGAGTGCTAGGATTACAGGCGTGAGCCACGGCATCCAGCCTTAGGCCAACTCATTAAAATTTGCAGTGGAAAGCCCGGACTCCTTGTAGTGGAAAGGACAGCAGGGTCATTTAGGGTGGCTCTCCGCCTCCACGCCAGTCACATGATAACAGCGGCTGGTCCAAGCTCTGCTTCCCATGCACCACCCAAGGATACACCCCACTCTCCAAGTTAGGGAACCCACCCCAATGGCCCCAGCTATCGTTTAAGTGTCTTCCCTCTTGTTTTAATGCTCAGTGGACACAGAGAACCGCCAACTTTTCCTTCTAATACTGAGCATGAGGACTATCAAGAAAACACACAATTCTTTTTTTTTTTTTTTCTTTTGAGACACAGTCTGGCTCTGTTGCCAGGGCTAGAGTGCCGTGGCATCAGCCTAGCTCACAGCAACCTCCAACTCCTGGGCTCAAGCGATCCTCCTGCCTCAGCCTCCCAAGTAGCTGGGACTACAGGCATGCGCCACCATGCTCAGCTAATTTTTTCTATATATTTTTAGTTGTCCAGCTAATTTATTTCTATTTTTTTAGTTGAGATGGGGTCTCGCTCTTGCTCAGGCTGGTCCCGAACTCCTGAAACTCAAATGATCTGCCCACCTCGGCCTCCCAGAGTACCAAGATTACACGTGTGAGCCACCACTCCCAGACAAAAAACACACAATTCAAGAAGCCAGATATTCCTTCAAGAACTCCTCCAGCCCTGCTTCCAGATAGAGATTGCATAACTAAAACCAAATAAACTCAGAAATCACAAAATATTAAGAATCATCCCTAACTGTCCTGAATACTCAGGAGAGTGTAAACATAGGGAGGTGAGGTGCTTTTCCCAAAGCCATAGGATTTGAATCCACTGGGTTCTGAATTTTATTTGTTAAATCCCTGCTCCCTCTCCCTGGCCCAGGCTGACTCGGGGAAGAGAGGGGCAGCCACCTGCAATAGTAAAATCATAGGCAAAGCATGGAAATGGGACTGAACACCGGTCCCTGAGCCACCTTTGCCTCTAACTGGCAGTGTTTCTTTAGGGGATCCCCTCCCATGCCTGGGCTTCCATTTGTTTATCCTCAAAATGCCCTGAGGACCCTTTTTAAACTCTGAGATTCTAGGATTTGGGTTCAAGGAGAATAGTTGAGGAGAAAAAGGAGGCAGGAACGTAGCAAGCTGGGAAACCAACAGACCAGCTGGTAGCCATGGCTGCCCTGTTCACTCTGCCAGAATTTTGCACCAGCCAGTAACTTTTTCTTCCATTCTCCACATTATGCATTCACGTCAGACCTCTGTTTTATCTTCAGCATGTTAGTATTACACATTTTTATTTTGCCAGTTATCTCTTCTATTAACCCGGGCACTCTGCAAAATGACTTGTCATTAATAACGTGAACTGGCTTTTTCAGTTTAGACAGAAAGGAAGATATGGAATTGAAGGAACCGTGTTATCTAATGCATTTTCAAAGAGATTTGTTTGGAGAGAGTGCTTGTTAGAAATACCTAAGCAGAGAGCATCAAATCTTTGACAAAATATATATTAGAAATATTGCTTAGAGGACTTTTAGGGATTAAAGTCTACCGGCATGCCTTGCTTGCTTCAAATGTGCTGATGAAATTTTAGCAGCAACCATATTAGAATCTTATGACCACATTCACAAATGCTAACGCCCAAATCACAAATGCCATCCCTATCGGATGTGGATTTGAGGGTATTTTTGTTCAGGGAGGTATTTTTGGCTTTATTATTTAGTCTGCTTGCTTATCTTTTTAAGGAAAAGCACAGAATTTTAGCATTGGGAGGTACCTTGTTTTATAGATGAGGAAATTGGACCCAAGGACGAGAATGTTCCCAAGGTCACCCACAACCATGAACAGCCAAGACCCAGACCAGCTGCTGGATTCCTAGTCCCTCGCTTTCTCCGTTAAGCCAGCTGTCATGTTCCACACAAGAACAGAACCAGAACAAAAGGAGCATCAGAGGACCATGTCAATTAATCAGATAATCTCTGAGCCTACAGATGGATGCATGTTCTACGATGCTCAGCCCCAGAAAAGGGCAAATGTTCCCAGACATAGGGAACCTCTGTGGCTGGGGAGGTAACTGAGCTGGTAACTGATTAACCCGGGGGCAGAGATTCAAATGGAACATGCATGGTATGGAGACACGGACAAGCCCTCAGCTGGCAATGCAATGGGGAAAGGATGGGGTGTGGGGTCATGGGAGCCTCGATTGTGATCCCTGGCTCCATCTCTCACTGCCTGTGACCTTGAGTGACTACCTTGCTTCACCTCTATGAGCCTCAGAGGCCCCATTTGCAGACTCAAACATCCTTGTGTGCTGCACAGCACTGCGAATGTGTCCATTTTAATACTGTGGCTCACATTTGTAAGTATTTATAATGCAGTTAGCAACTGGCCAACCAACCATGATTTGCCTTCTTTCCAAGGACACAAGTAGCAAACTCTGACTCAGGGAAACAGGGCCTGGGCTTGGATTCCTACAGCCACAGGTGGCCACAAATCATGCAGTGTTGGCATGGACCCCCCAGTCCAGCCTTCTCATTCCACCAACCAACTGTGCTTGTTTACGTTAATTCAAACACCATCCAGGCCAGGGAAAACACTGCTGCTATTGTAAGGCAGGCCCAGGACTCCCAGAGCGGATGAGCTAGATCCCCCTGGCCTGTGGCTATGCTCTGGGTGTGGGTCAGGCAGAGCAGTCCGCCCCCCGGAGGCTAGAAGGAAACTGCCGTGGTGCTGGGTTTGGGAAGCAGGCAAAAGATGGCTGCCCTTTCCAAAGGGGGGTACCCTCTGCCACCCCGCCACACGGCCAGTTCACCACAGAGGACCTGAGGAGAGCCCAAGGCCTTTTAGGATACATCTGCTGTTAATGTGACTGTGGAATGTACTGGAACTGAGAGATCTCAATGGCAGAGCCTGTCTAGAGGAAGATAATGAGGGAAAAAAGGTTGACGGGAAGCTAAAGCCCAGATAAAAAGTCCAGAAACAGACTATGTCACTCCAGATTGATTGTCATGGAAGAACCACTTCAGCCAGAGTAGAAAACCCATGGTCCAGTCACTAAACAAACTGATCCATGGATTGATTTACCTTCCTGGACTTAGGTTAACCCCCTTGTGCCTCAGTTTACCTTCCAAGGCCTCAGTTTACCTTCCAAGGCCTCAGTTTACCTCCCTGAGTCTCCATTTGTCTCAAACATAACAAGCAAGCCCTTGATTACACAATCTCTTTGTTATCTTTCAGCTCTAACATCAGAGGTTTCCCTGATTCTAAGTGAAAAGAAACATACAAACAGAAGGTAAACTAAACAAGTTACCTTGAAATATTAATCAATCCTGCTTTCCCTTCTGTGACTCAATTTTTGATCAGTCAGAGGCATTCGTGTGGCCTCAGGGAGAGTTAAGAATGGGTTAGTGGGAATGCAAAAAAAAAAGAAATTTTTTTTTTCACTTCCAAAATAAGCTTTCAGATCTCCAAAGCGAAGACCTGAGGGGAGCTGGAGAGCGAGTTTTTGTCCTAAAGATGTATCGGTGGAGAGAAGGGGCAGCCACTAGGTGGGGGTTACCTGCACTGGGACGGGGGAGCTCGAGACCCAGGATGGGGTGAAGGATGGGGTCGAGGGGAGAACACCAGACCTGGGGGGCAGGGAGGCCTTCCCATGGAAACAAGGACTCTTACAAGCAGGGCCAGAGCCAGAAGTCTCATGATGGGCAAGCCACTCTTGACCACTGTCGTCACCCACAGCCCAGCCCACATCCACTCCATCAGGACACCCCCCGCTGGAGACATCAGGTGACACTCTGGGGTGTCTGGAAGGGAGGCTGAGGCAGGTACAAGCAGGGGTGCTGGCAGTGCTGTTTCTTGATTGGAATGTTGATTACACAGGAGTGTTAAGTTTGTGAAAAATCCATCCAGATCAATACTCACACTGTGTGTACTGTTTTCGTAAGTATATTATACTTGGATGCAAAGTTTTTTTAAAAAAAAAAATGAGTTAAGTGTGGCACCTTCCTTCAAGGAAGGAAGGAAGGAAGGGGGAAAGGGAAGGGAGGGAGGAACTGTGGCATGTGAAGAAATATAGTGGGAGGAAGATGCCCCCTCCAATCTGTTATTCTGTAATTAACAAGGGCAAAGGCGCTTTCTATAAGAGTTTTGCTCCGTTTAGGAGCCCAGGAGTTAGACATATGCCGCTGCAGGCAATTTATGCTCTAATCTTTTTCTCCGAGTGTTTTTTATAGATGGCCTTTAACAGCATGCAAATTAGCACCCCTCCGCTCTTTCAGTCTCAGGATTGACACTAATGTAAACAATTATTGAAGTTCCATATCTGGAAGACGCCTGGGTTATTGTTTTGGTCTGAATGTAGTCAGCCTGTACTTGATGGAATATAATTTAAGAGAACATATAACTAAAATGAGTAAGAAAAATCTGGACAAGATTTACCACTATAAAAAGAAACCTTCAAAATGCAGTCTCACAAGCTCTTTATTGATAGTCTCTGGATAAAATATTATGCCCAGAGAGGCAGGTCAGACTTACCTCTTTGAACAACAGAGGTGGCACCTGCCCAGCCCAGAGTGACACAGGAGCTGCCTGCCCCCTCCCCACCCCACCCCACTCCAGGAGCCTGATTGAGAGTTCAGTTTGCACAGCTCAGGTAGGATTTGAACCCAGGACCACAGAGTGAGCCCTTGTCAGGCTGTGCTGAGTAAGAAATGAGGAGTTGTGCAGGTCCTGAGGTCAAATAGGTAGACAGGGGGATTCCCGAGGCATCGTACCCTGCCTAGTGGGGAGAACAAATCAAGTCCCTGGTTTTGGTCCTGCCCTGTCTCCAAAACACAGTCTACAACCTCTGTTGGCCTTATATTAATCATCTAAAAAGGAACTATTAATATATCAGTCCTCCATTACAACTCAGAGTGTTGCAAAAACAAAATCAGACAATGTATTTATATTAAGGAAGGGGGGAAGTGTTTGGGCGTCCTTGCCACCCTGGGAGCTCTATGACTTCCAACAGGGGTGCCACTCCACCCCTGGGGTGTCCCTTCTGGCATCTCAGTTATTGCCCATCCTCACAAAAACGACCCATTCGGAAGAGCTGCCATGAACAAGAGTCAGAGCCTGAGCTGACAAATGTCCCACAACCTTGACAGTGGGTGCGTGTTTGGCCTGGAGGTTACGGGGGCATTGCTGATAGCCATGACCTTAATGTCTGATCCTGAATTTCTCATCTCTGCCGTGCTTTCAACAGGGCCAGCCCCCTAAAAGCACTCTTGATCTGATGCAGGGTGCCTTGTTTTCAGAAGCTTTCCTTCCCAAGACACACTGGCTTCATTGATAAGTGTTGCTAGCTCTTTATCGACATCATTTTAGAATAGGTTGCCAAGGCAACAGGATTCAGGAATGATTCTCATTACTGTACCAGCCCCCGACAAATGAGCGTCTGCGTTTATGTGGTCTCAACCAGTATGAGCTCTCCCCTCTCCGAGCGAGAACACCAACACTTACAGTTTGCAGCACACAATTCAACGTGTAATTATATATTGTCTCCTGATAATTATACATTGTCTTAGTGAACAACACGGCTGTGTGCACCCATGCCAGCTCACATTAACACCTCCTACATTAACACCCTCCCTCACTGATGGGCCAGTAACACACATTTGTAGAAGCCATAAAGAAAGCTGAGATATTCACAAGAGTGTATTTACAGACCAAACCTACACCCTAACTCCTGAAAAAATGCCTCAGTTTCCAACATGTGGAACCCTATGATTCCCCAGTGCTGGAATAGGCCAAAGTGTTTTGGTCTATTTTTTTTTCCCCCATTGGTTTTCCTAGAAGGAAATATCATTACTCTCAGTATAGCCAGGGTTTGACAAAGACCTCGTGAGCACATTCAAACTGTGACAAATTCCTACGTATTTGCTAAAACTACGGAACAGGAGTGAAACCACAATGTCAAAATAGTCCCCAGTGCCAATACTCCTGCTTCATTTGGATGATGTGGCTGCACTGTACTTGAGACTGTGAAACCCACACTAACCTCTTAGAGATGTCAGGCTTTACTTTTCCTTTCCTCTAAGCTGGGACAGAAACCCACGGTGATAGTAGAGTTGAAGGGGGAAAATAAAAATGCTTTAAAATCTCTATGTGGATTGTAATGTACAGCTCTTTCTCCCCACCACCAGCCCCATCCTTCCCTCCCCCAAGAAAATCTTTAAAGGAGATAACTGGATTACAGAAGGTCTGGGGTCCTAAGCATTGAGCTGCATCTTAAAAGAATTGGTGGCTCCAGGTCATTTTAATCAAGTTGCATGTCAGCTTGCAAATTTTCCAAATTAGCTGTAGCTGGAGGAGGCAAGATGCTGTTCTTCTTTCCTAAAGAATAAAAGCAGATTGTTGTGACATGTTCTCAGTCATAATGACAGATTGGAGCCACTGTTTGTGGTACAAGTCAGAAAACAAAGCAACTTTTTCTCCCCCCAAAAATTGTAACACTTGATTGATTTCCGTTGAGACTTGGGCATCGCCTAGTTTGTCAGTGATGTTGATGGAGTTCACAAAAATCTTGTTGAAAGCCGGATGCAGACACAAAGACTGATTTAGAGACTAGGAAAGGAAGCCTCTGGGTCTTGAGGGCAAGTTTTAGGGATGCTAAGCGTGGATGCTGCTCAAATGTTGTCCCCTCGAAAAGAGAGGGGGAGTGGAAAAGGGACAGTTGGCACTCTCTCGTTCCAGGCAGCTCTCTGCTGCTGAAGCTGAAGCTCCTGACACAGCAAGGCTAGGTCAGCGGTCCTGCACAAGCCCAGCGGATCAGCGCCCACCAGGGGTCTGCGCATGCCCCGTCAGGCCACGCTAAGGCCAGTCCTACATCATGTCTCGTCAGAATGGCTCTAGCACAGAAGATTGGTTTTCACAAGCCAGACAGGAAGGGTTTTAGACCTGTCATACATCTCGAAGTCAACCAGTAAACAACACTGCTCAAGACTCTGGTTCCAGAATCGGTAAATAGAATATTGAATGAATATTTACATAATGTAAGGGAAGAAATAGGAAGTCGGGGAATGGACAATTATGGGATACACTGGAGCGATCCCTTAAAATGCCAAGGAACCCAAAAATAAACAAGCTCTTCCCATATCCTCAATGTGTTTGCCTTACCAACTGATTCTTATTTTCTTCCCAAGCCCACTCCTTGCCCTGGTCCAGTTTTGAGGGTCACCTACTCCCCCATAGAGCTTAGAGACGTGAGAATGAGCGTGATTCCAGAGAAAGAATAGAAAATAGGAAAATAATACACTGAGCCCTGAAGATTGCATAGATCTGGGGCAAAAAGAGGAAGAGATGCCAACGGGATGGGAGAAAAACAGGTCAGGAGCATGCAGCGAACTCAGGGAGCTGGATGTCATGGGGGCCCGCCCAGGAACGTTTCAAGGCAGGGGGGTTGTTAAGGGCACCCAGGGTTACAGAGCACTGGACAACTTGACCATTGTAGAGATACTCCTGACCTTTAGGGGTGCCATTTGAGCAGAAGCCAGGCCATCAAGGAGGTCACAGCTGCCCCAGGGGTGAGAAAGCACTGGTGGCAGATGTGGCTGACTGGTTAAGAAGTCCCCCAGTGACAAGAAATAGAATGGGAAGGTGGGTACCCCTGGGTCAAGTGCATGCCTGAAAGCCTGGAAGGGCCCAGTGGAGAGGAAGAGAGACAATCGGTCTGCAAGAGAGAACCCAGGGTTTCCGCTGAAAGGTCGGCATCCATGGCTGGCTCTGTCCAGGAGAAATGACCACCTCATGCTGTGAAACTGGGAAGGAAGGGCAGGGGAGGTGACAAACCAGACTGGAGTGGAGGGGAGATGACCGGAGATCACTCCAATGAGATCACTCCATGGCCGTCCACCTGGTTGGGACAGGGCTGGTGAGCAGCCGGAGAGAAGCGAGCACGTTTGCAAGAACCTTGGCTGGAACAGAATGGAAGTTGCAAGGGGAAAGTCTTAGCATTGAAGGCAGATGATGAAAATTGGAAGAAGAATCATAGTGAGCTGAGTGAGGAGATAAATGCATTAAAATCCCTGAAAAATCAGCAGTGGACAATATTCCCAAGCTCTCTCTCCCGTCTCAGGCTGGCCTAAAACGAGGCCACAGTCCAATCAGGCCTCCTAATATCCAATAAGATCAGCAGTGCGTAAGGCTGTTCCACAGGGCTCAAGTCCTAGACTCAAGGCTTAATGAGTCACCTGCTCAATATTTTCCACTTCAGGCCCTTGGCTTTCTGGGACCTCAGTTCACTCAGCTGCAAAATTGACTTACAGGCTCGTGTCAATCGCCAGATGCTGCAGAGCGGAGCGCGGGTCCGGCTTCTGCAGGTAAACGGCGAACTGCCTGAAAGGAAATGAGCAGTGATTTCCCAAGGAGTCCCTTCTGCAATGTCATTATAATGTCAGCTTTTGACAGCACAACGGTTTCCGTGGAAGACTCTGGAGCATCCCATGGAAGTGTCTGAGCCTTATTAAAGTGGTGTCCGTGCATGCTACGTTTCACGTCCCACGCACGTGAAAACCCGCAGCGGGAGCACTCGGTCGCTCAGACAAGCTACCGTGATGCTCAGACCCTCGTGTGCGTTTGGTCTGCGGGATCCCCCGTGACCCCTTCAGGATTTCAGACGGAAGACAAGTCAATCTGGAGCTCCCAGGGCTTGAGTCAGCCAGGCCAGAGGAGAGTCTGCTCAGCTTCAGTGACAGACTCCAGCGTTTGTGTATCTGTGAAGCTGTGTCTTTCATTTCCTCCACATTCTTCTCCAGGCGTGGAACATGGTGCCGCCAGGCCTGGTACGTTGTATTGACAGCCTTCTCTACGGCCTCTCCTGGGTGCTTGGCAATACTACCGTATAGGGCTGGAGGCTACTCCGAGTCAGGTGCAGATGAGGCCAACACGAGCTGCACCCCAGGAGCCCCACAGCCTCCCCCAAGGGATGACAAAGTCAGAAGGTCCCCTGTCTGCACTCTCCCAGGCCTCTGACATCACCAGCATCTGCCCAAGGAAGCGGACAGGGTGCAGCGGACAGGGAGTCTGAGTGACAGCAGGTTGCTCATCCATCCCTGATGTGGGAACGTAACTTTCCCAGTACCCTGGGGCCACCGTGAGCAGGATCTGGCACTACATCTCCTTCCCCGGCTCACAATGACATTGACCTCACTCCAGGGCTGCTGCCCCAGGGCTGGGCACCCGTGTCCTCTGTCTTCAGCAGACAGGGCATGGAGGAGAGAAGAAAACAGCATGTGGTGATACTTTAAAACACCATTCTATGTAATCTGCATGGCAACCCGGAGGCTATTATCATCCCCATTTTAGCGATGAAGAAACTGAGGCTCACAGTGGTGGGACCACTTGCCAAGTTCCCCCAGGTGGTCACTGATGGAGCCAGGATTTGATCCCAAATTTCCTGCTTCCAAGCCTGGGCTCCCAGGCCCACACTCCAATCCTCCCCGTGGACTTGCCAGAGAAGACAACTCAGCTCAGAGGCCCCGTGCTCACCCTGGCCTTGACCTGGGCCCTGCCAACAGCTGAACTGGCCCGATAAGCTAATTCAGTATCTGCACCGACCAGCGAACAAGTGTTTTGTAAGGCACCCTCCAGGCTTTGAGGGGAACCAAAATGAAATACAGGTGTATTGCCCACCTTTAAAGAGCTTGCAGTGGGGGAGGGGAGAGGGGCGGAGAAAAGCTGGCCCATAAGGAAGAAAAGAAAACAAAACCGGGGCACTGTGGACTGCGGTGCAGGGCGGGAGCTGGGGCAGCGAGCTGGGCCTGGACACGTGGAGGGGAGTGGACAGGGCTGGGGGTGCTGTCAGGGCTGAGGTGGGCCGTGCCCTTCCTTCCTGGGGAAGGTGGCGTGACGCAGAGAGGGAGCTGGCTCTGCAGGTGGAAAGGGGTTTGGAGAGACAGAGAGGGACAGGAAGCAAAGAATGGCAAGGAAGGAAAATTGAAGACTGGGAAACACACCAGGAGAAAGAGAAGGCTGCCTTGAGACAGGCATGGGGCAGGCGGTGAGGACGTGGAGGAGCTCCCGCTCAGGAGTTTGTGGGCTCAGCCCTGTGGCAGGAATAGAGGAGAAGCCCATGGGCGCCTCCGCCATAGTCTTTGGAGAAGGGCTGGGGGCAGGAGGGAGGAGGAGCCCTGGGACAAGTGGCGGCAGGTGCAAGCATTGCATTGCCCTGGGTGGTGAATTTCTCTGCAACCAGATGCTAGGGGGTGAGGGCTGTAGGTCCTATCTGTACCTTTCGGGGTGCGGGGTGATGGTGAATGGGGGTTCTGTCTGCCTGGGGTTCCCTGGGAAAGGCTGATGCAACAAGGCTGGCACTCTGGTTACTCAGGAGAGCTACAGGGCTCCCAGTGAGGCCTAAAGAGACCAGAGTGGTAGAATCCTCCTTGGCCAGCCTGGAAAGCCGAGGAGTTTGGATCCTTCCTCTCCTGACAATGGTGAAGCAGAAAAGCTGATCGGGACGTGTGTGTTTAAGCCTTAAACCCCACTCTCCTCCAACTCCAAATGCGGGCGTGTGGAGGGACAGCCTCTGCTGAAATCATGAAAATAATGACCTGAGACATGAATGGGAGGGATGAGGGATGGACAGCTTCATTGCTATCCATCCCATGTGTCCCCATGTGATTCAAAACTTAAGAGCACTATTCGTATGTTGAGTTTAGGCTAAACCTCCAGATTAGCCTAAAATACAAGACATAAAAATATAATTGTTTTGTTTGAAACTTGCTTAAACTTTAACACACACTTTCTTTGTGACTGAGAGGGACAGAGAGAGAGAGGCTTTCTTTTTTTTTTCAGGAGGAGTGGGTAGCATTTGTAGTTCTCACCTTATCTCTATCTGAAGCAAGTGCAGATGTGTAAGTCTCACTGCTTTGGAGAAGATCGTTTTGTTTAATAATTAGTGTAGCCTGAGAACTGACCGCTCACAATAGATGCTGGACCTAACAACCATCCGGACCTACCAGTGCTTGGAAACAGAACATCAGCCTGGCTGAATATTGTTCACATGCACAAGCCTGCATGCATGCGCGCGCACACACACACACACACGCACACACGCACACACATGCACACACACACACATGCCACTCAGGCCAGGAAGCTCTGTCCCAGTCCACTCACTGCAGAAGGACCAGCGAGTAAATACCAGATGCATTTCCAATTTAATTTAGTGGGGCTCAGTGATTGTCTGAAAATAATGCTTCAAGTTTTTTCAATTCTCTAGCTGCAGTTTCTAGACACAACTCCCCCGACCTTTTCAGATTCTTGCCATACAATTTGCTGCTTATTCAAATAATTTGCAATTACTAGGCACCAACTGGTTGCTGATAAAGGCTAAATGTAAAATACAAACAGTACCGACTCCAAAATGGGGCTGAAGAGTGGAGTAGTCACTAACAGTAAGATCAAGGAGATGGGAGGAAAAACCTGGCTTTAATTACAGATTCGTTGGTATACACAGCTACAGGACAAGTGCTCCAGTTCTCTGTGAGAGAACCTGTTACCCATCAGCTCTCGGGGCAGAAACTAAAGTCCATAGAGATGCATACACCACTCGTTTTCTTTTAGAACCATGTTGGCAATTAGTTATTAGACTAGTTGCAAAGAGCAGAAACCGAGTGCCTAACCAGTAATTTCTTCCTTACTCTCCTCCCTCTGCCCTTTTCATCCTCTTTTTCCTCTCTCTCCCTCCCTCTCTTCCTCTATCTCGGTATTTTCCATCCTTATTTATTTGTTTATTTTTGAGACAGGGTCTCGTTCTGTCACCCAGGCTAGAGTGCAGTGGTATCAACACAGCTCACTGCAACCTCAAATTCCTGGGCTCAAGCGATCCTCCTGCCTCAGCCTCCTGAGTAGCTGGGACTACAGGGCACACACCACCACTCCTGGCTAGCTTTTCTATTTTTAGTAGAGGCAGTCTCCTGCCTTGGCCTCCCAGAGTGCTGGGATTGCAGGTGTGAGCCACCTCGCCGGGCCTCATCCTTATTTATAATGGGATGGGCATCTGTACTAGACACTAGGGATAGAAAATGAGAAAAACTCTTCTTGCCTTCAAGGGACTTACAGCCCACTGGGACGAGACACGTGGAAAAATTCAAATACAGTGGAGGGAAGTATCGGGCACTCCAGGGGCACCACGAAGAGACAACCAAGTCAGACAAGAGTCAGCTCCAGCTCCAGTGCAGGGATGTGACAGCCTGCGTAGACTCTGGGGGACAGGCAGCCCTGAGTGCTCAGAACACAGGGCCCCTGGGGCTGTGAGAGATCTGGGGAGGTGCCGCCAGGAGAGGCTCAGTGGCCTCAGCCCAATGCCCAGGTGCGAAAGGATCCAAGCTCAACCTGAAGCAACCCCTGACTTCCTCCCTGTGCCTGCGAGTAAGGCTGCAAGATCCTCTTAGACAGCTGAGGCTCTTCACTGGTACAGAAAGGCGTTGGGTAGGGGGAGGTGTTGAGAAACTACAGAGAGCTCCCAGACAGCTCCTCTTTCACCTGAGAAAGTGCCTGGAATCCCACCTTTGCAATGTCATTCTTTGGCATCTAAAGTCTCACATCCCTTTTAAAATCCAAAGTTCCCTGGAAGGCCCTGCCCTCAAGTTACAAGGAGGTCCCAGCTGAAGAGGGGAGCAGCTAAGAGCAGCTTCCAGGGAGGTGCCAGGGAGGTCAGAGACTCCCGGGCAGGGTCCTTGGAGGGAGGCCAGAAGAGGGGCAGAGTGGATGAGAGCAAGAAGGATATACCCTTTATGCACAGGAAAGCCAAAATGGAAAAAAAAAAAAAAAAAGGCAATTTTTTTTCTTTTGTAATTTCAAGGGAAGTGGGTAGCATTTATAGTTCTCCCCTGCTCTCCATCTGAAGCAAATGCAGACACTTAAGCCTCACTGCGTCCAATCGGTTCGTTCTTTCAACCCGCAGCCTGTATGGGGCACCAACTGTGTGCCAGGCTCCGAGCCAAGCTGACGGCTGGGGCGGGACGGGGCTGTCAGAGGGCTTCCTCCTGCTCTCAAGTCGTGTCTTGTGTGGTCAGAGCCTCTGGCACTGGGGCCGGAGACCAAAAGAGCCATGGCAGTGGGCAGTGCCCTGCAAACAGGCTCCCTGCAGCTGGCTTTGCCCAAAGACCATGCCCAGCATCGGGCCCCCATAGGATGCATCAGCAAACAGCGCCTTGTCAAAAGGCTTACCTAAAACCCGGTGCCTGCAGGTTAAAAAAATAAACCAACAGGTGAAATGAACATTAGAGTAGCAACCTGTCGAGCCTCTTAATCTGTCACTTAAATCTAGGGCTTTTAGCTGTAATTGAACATCCTACTGTGACTATTACAAAGGGGAGGAGGAGGAGGAGTCGAGGCTGTAGTTTAGGAGGGCGGAGAAAAGTAAATTTTCCTTCAAAACGAGTCCATAATAGGGCCTTTGTGTTAAAGGGATGGAGTGCTAGCCCGGTCGGTGGCTGCAGAGGAAAACAACACATCCAGGACACTTAGGGGGACGGCAGGCCCGCGGCACAGGCCGGCCATTACCCGGTGTGAGCCTAGCAGTCTGCAGCGAGGCTCAGGGGCTGGAAACGACCACTGATTTTTGTATAAACTTGAAAAGACGCCTCCTGGCAGATGACTATAAGCATATCAGCCTAACTGCTCAATCTCACCAAAAGAAAGTAGAAAGAAAAGGAGGGGGCCTGGGAGAGGGAGAGAGGGAGGGAGGCAGGGAAGAAAGGAAAAAAGAAAGAACAGAAACCCTCCATGGAATGTAGCATCAAAAACCCCACGTACAAGCCCCAAGAAGATCACAGGGCGCAGGGATGATTTTGTGAAGAACAAAGCCTTTTAGGCTAATCACCGCCCAGCCTGGTGGGAGTTCAAGAGCGAGCGATGGCTCCTTGCCTACTGGAATGAGAGGGGATCTTCAAAGCGTGCTGTCCCTTGGAAAGGCAGAGTGGTGGTACAGATACGGGAGGTGTTATGGCGCCTGTATTACTATTATTATTCGACTGAATTGTCTTTGAGAGATCCTTGTCCTGACTAAGAGGGAAATCAGACTGAAGGAGTGAATTGTCTCTGCAAATTTCTTCTTTAGAGAAATTGGGCTCCTGGGGTGGGAGGAGACGTAGTGAGGGGGTCTGCGGTGGGTACCTCGGCGGGCAAAACTCATCGTACCTTAGTCTCCACCGGGAACCAGTTGAGCCCTGGATGTATGACCTCGTGAGAAGCTGAGTGGAACTAAATTTGCTGTGACTCTCTTCAGAAAGGATCAAAATGAATATTGCCCTCCTCACATCAAAGATTTTCTTGAGAGCGCAAAGCGAGGGCCACTTTCCTGCCTATCCAGTGTTCCTGCTTTTCAAGTGATCAGAACAGATCCCTTCTTCAAAAATCGCGGTCAGACCCAAGGCAAGAGAAGCGATGACCTCCTTCTACCTTCTATTGAATAAATGAGAGTCACTCCGAACACTCCTTTCTACTCATCATGCTGGAAATACAGCAGGTGGTGCCTTGTGCACAATTCAAATCCTAATTCTACCCTGCTTTAACCCCTTCTTGATCCCGTCGTTGTCAGGGGATGAGGCAGGCTGGAGGGGTGGCCGTGCCATGTCATTTAGGCTTACTCCTTAAAGCAGTGAATCATAAAAAATAAATAAGGAGACTGGTCGTATTGCATGCTTTTCTGCCAGAATAAACAGAGGCCATTTCATACCTGAAATTTTGTGATTCAGGCCATCATCTTGAATGAGAATTATATTGTGTGGTTGTAATTCACATACAGGTAATAAAAGGTTAAATGTAGTGATGGTTTCTGCTTGTCTGGCTGGCGCCTTTCATGGAATATGATTTTTGGAGCATTACGTGTTATTAACTACTTTTCTGTAAGTCTGCCCCAGGTCTGTCGGGGTTAATGAAGGCAGTGTTAAAAAGGCATGGTTCATGGTAAGAAGCTTCCTTACAGAGATCAGAAACCATGCCAGTAACCAGCTCCAGCCAGCAAGGAGACCTGAATGAATGCTCTTTTGTATAATGATGGTGGTGGCTGTGACATGGACAGGCCCCAGATCAGTTAGGAATCTTGGTGTAAGCAACAGAAACCAACTCTGAGTAACCTAAGCCAGAAAGGGGATTTATTGGAAACATTCTAAGTAGGTCCTGGTGTCAAAGGAAAAGCTGAACAGCCAGGCCCCAGGAATGACTGAATGAGGGTTGCTCCAATGAGCTCAACAATAGGACTCATGCATCAATGTTTGAGTGTCTCCACTCAAGAGTGGATTTCAGGAGAAAGATGATCTAATTGGCCCATTTGGTGCCCTGGCTATCCCTGTGGCCAAGTAGTTGGAATCCTATGTTGGGCAGCCCCATAAAAATCACAGAGAATAGGGCAGGCACCGTGGTTCATAACTGTAATCCTAGCACTTTGGGAGGCCGAGGTGGGAGGATCACTTGGGGCCAGGAATTCAAGACTATCCTCAGCAAGAGCAAGACCCTGCCTCTACTAAACATAGAAACAATTAACCAGGCATGGTGGTGCACACCTGTAGTCCCAGCTACTCGGGAGGCTGAGGCAGGAGAATGGCTTGAGCCCAGGAGTTCAAGGCCACAGTGGTCTATGATTGCACCACTACACTCCAGCCTGGATGACAGTGAGACCCCCCTTTCTAAAAAAAAAAAATAATATGAAATACATAAATAAATAAAATAAAAATAATTAAAACAAAATATAATACAGAGATTAGCCTGGATTATCCGGTGCACCCAATGTAATCACATGAGTCAGAGAGATTCGGCAGAAGGAGAAGTTAGAGAAGCTCTGAGCATGAGAAAGACTGGATCCTATTGTTGGAGAAGGGCCACAAGGGAAATATTAGAAGGAATCCAAGCAGCCTCTGGGAGCAAGCATTAGCCTCTGAGTGACAACCAAGAAGGGCACAGGGACCCCTGTCCTACAACTGCAAGGAACTTCATGGGGCCAACAACCTGAAAGAGCCTAGGGGTGGCTTCATACCCAAAGCTTCCAGAGAAAAACCCAGCCTTGCCCACATCTTGATTTTAACCTTAAGAGACTCAAAGCAGAGGACCCATTTGGACCACTCTGTACTTGGACTTCTGACCTGCAGAACTATGAAATAATAACTTGTGTTGTTTTAAGCCACTCTATATGTGGTAATTTCTTACAGCAGCCATAGAAAACCAATACAGAGGTCACACAGATGTTTTCCCTACTATAGCATTGGTACCAGCATCTTATGTGTTTTTTTGATGACTATGTGGAAAGATAAAGTCTTTAGGTTTATCGACCTGATCATAATTATTTGGCTGCATTGTTAGCAGTAACAAGAACAATAAAAACAAACAAACAAACAAATTTATTGCACACCTACCATATGATACATATTTCATAGCCATTATAATTTTTTTAATTCACACTAAAAAAAGATTTTACACATTTAAAATTCTCCTTATTGCTGCATCCTAGAACATGGGGATACTGATAATGCCTCCTTCACTGGACCTGTATAAGGATGGAATAAGATGCAGAGAGGCGACATACCTCACCAAATTCACACAAAGAGTAAGAGATAGAGTGAGATTAAAACCCCATTTTGTCTGACCCAAACCCATGTCCTTTCTACTAAGCCACACTGCCTCCACAGTACCGTGATGGAAGCATCCCAAAATAATGTGTAGCTCAACTGGCCTCCCATATCACTTCATGGCCTCAAGATTCTCCAATGTCTCAGATATATGGGGCAGTGGAAAGAGCACTGGACAGGGAGTCCCCTGACCAGGTCTCCATCCCTCTACCACTAGGTCTATGGGGCGGTGGGGAGGCAAGAACCTATTGAAAGTTGCAGCCAGTTCTCAATTCTCCTTGGTTTTCTGCCTCATTGGGCTCTCTTGGGTCTCCCCTATGCATGTGTAATCTTTGGTCAGCAGGAATATGTGGAGAACTTACCTCTGCCCTTTCGTAGACCTCTGGTTTCCAGGATCTTCCCCTTAAATTTCTGACTGGTCCCTAGCTCACCCCACCAAGAATGCAATCTTGGGCTGCCAAAGTCACTGGTTTTCCTTTTTCTTTCCCAATCGAGCTTTGTACTTTTAAACCAGCAAAGCCACAGGTTTACACACACATACACCACACCCAAACTGAGCCCATCCCTTCTGGCAGCAAAGTTGCCCATTGTCACAGGCGGCCCCGCACTTTTAAAGCCACGGTTTGGGCCAGTTGAGCTGGTGGGAGAGGATAGAGCAGCTCCAGGCAAGAAGGCAGCTCCTATTCTTACACACAGCTCCAGCAGTTCTTCAGGAATAAAAGCTTCTCCATTGTTGTCTGCCTTTGTCAATTTATAGGGCTTTGCAATGGTTGTTCTCGGGGATTTTTTTTCTTCATAATTTTTTTTCCCAGTTTTCTGTTTGTTTTCTGAAGAACCACTGACCTTTCATGCTGCCGCAGCCGGAAGTCCCGCCCGCCATTTCCGGTGAGATGCTCCATGGTGGCTCCAGGGGAACCAGTAGTGGGAACTCATGCTCTACTTGTCTCTTTCCGCTGGCCCAGACCAGCCCCAAAACTGTGTCTAAGAGGTAGACGTCTATGTCCTTCAGAACTACCTCCCAGAAACTCTTCTCTCCACATTTCCCTGCTCTTCCCTGGGATAGACAAAATGGAGTCAGGATTTTGCAATAAACAGAATCTATTTCTGTCATATGCATATTATCCAATATCAGAAAACATACAAGTCTGGCTGCTGAAGCTTCAGCTTTGACTGTCACTCTGTATTTTTCACTGCAGTTAATGAACCATAACTGCCCCCAAATACTCTAGCTTTCAGACTATTGGAGCCAGCATTCCAAACCGGGTATCAATTTATCATTGCATTTATATGAAAGAACAAAAAAGGGCTTTGTTTGTGTGTTTTTTCCTACTCAAGCCTGATTCCTTATAGCTGACAGCTTAGCCCTGGACCATTTTAGACAATGGACCAGAATGGCTAAGCCTGCTGTTCCTCTTTATTTTTGCTACACTAGCCCTACATTATTATCCTCCTTTTAGAACTCTCAGAAAGTAAGGAAACCAACAGCCACCCCACCCCATGGCAGTGGGGTGATGTAGTTATTGTAAGCTGCTTGTGAATCAAGATGCCATCCACTTATTATTTGTAGTCTGAATAAATAGCGTAGGTACAACCACTTTTCAAATGCATGTACATCTTCATTGTAAAGTGTTGGTGAGTTGCAGTAGCTATTAATAGTATTATTGCACATTTTCTCTAACATTGAATATCAAGTCTACAGCTACTAAAATCATCCTGGAAGGGGAGAGGGGTGGTCAATGAAATATATTGATGCTAGAAAGTATTCCTCATTCTCAAAAAGATTGGGAATCACTTTTCCAGGGAAACAGAATCTCTAGCAAAAGAGCATCCCTTCCCTTCTTTGGTCTAGGGAAGGATCAATAGCAAAGACTCTGTCCCCCACCACTACCACCACCTCTGGCTCATGTCCATGACCTTGGCCAGCTGCTGAGTGTGGCATCCTTTTGGAATAGGGTAGACACTGGTCTGGGAGTCTGAAAAGCTAACTTCTACTGAGATCTGCCATTAACTTGCTAGAAAACCTTGGTTTTTCGCTTTAATTTCTTGGGCCTCCATTTATAAAACAATATCACTAAATGATATCAAAGACCCTGGCCAGCTCATCCATTCTTTGACTCAACAAATTGTAATTCTAGGCATCTTGCACACATCTTCCTCCTCATAAACTCCAGAATAGCCACACGTCTTTTACAGATAATTGTATTGTCCATCTAAGTGTCAACAGTCTCTTCACTTGGCTACTGATCGTACAAATAAAGTTCAGTGCAAGGTACAAGTGGCCGACAGCACAGGACTCAGGTGGAGGAACATGCCCAGCCTTACCCGTCCCAACAACGGCCACCATTTATGGGCATTTACTACGTGCCAGGCACGACTGTAAGTGATTTTTTTGTATATTAGGTCATGTGATTCCCTCAACACCCATTAACAGGATACCTATGAGGTATCCTGTTAATGACCCTCCTTTCCAGATCCTTCTGCAGCCTGTGACTGCATCATCTTCACATCTCCTAGATCTTTCCCTTACAGAGAGATGAAGTATGTATTTGTTCTTAGAATATAATTCATAAACACACAAGCCACCACCATGGGGGGCCCTGTCATGAAACACAGCAAGATTCAGGAAAGAAAATAAAAGGTTCAGTTAACTTTTACCATTTAATAGTTCCTTCTCTGAAGCAAATGTAAAATGTCTGTGCAATTATCCTTAATTCTCACTGGCAGCAGGATAGAATCCGGTGATTTGGAGTCTTCTATTCCCTTGAGTGAATCTTAAAGGGAAAACACATAGGCCGTGGGCAAGGCATAAACTGGACAGAGTTCTTTGCAGCTGAAAGTCTGATACAAGAAATCGTGACTCCTGCCACTGAGTCAACCAGCCCCGTCCCTAACGCCTTTGATAACTTCCTCAACCAGAACCCAACCCAAAGAAAACCGGGCCGGGCTCACCCCAGACACACCAAATTAGAATAAAACTTGGCAAACAACGATTACACACAGGGCTGATAGTGTTGCTATGAAGTCATCCTCCCTATATAATGCTTGTATCTAAAATACATGCATGATTATAGATTTGGAAAGTAACATGACAAAACTAAGCAACAGCCTTTCTGAATCTGAATCAGAAAAAAAAAAAAATAAAACAGATGTCAGGGTGAATTCAGGAAAGAGCAGCAGTTAACCGGCTTACGTCAACCCAAGATGGGTGCATGTAGGCTGTGGGCCACAAAACAGGGGTGAGGGCAGCTGATGACTCAGGAACCAGAAATCGGTTAGAAACCGGAGCGGGAGTAGAAGGAGCTGGGCCTGCCGGCCCTGCGGCTAGGATGGATTAAGCCATAGGACTTCAGGTACCTGTCCCTGCTGTGCCTGGTATATTGCTTCAGCCTATAAGAGCCACACACAGCTTCTGACACATCGCCATAACAACTAATGGCTTATTTGTGAGTTCCGACTTATGGGCCAGGCACCTTGCCAGGAACTTCGCACACACACTCCGGATTTCATCCTTCCCGAGCCCTGTGAGCAAAGCACTGTGAGTCCCATTTTGTAAATAAGAAATGCGAGGGGCTAAGCACCTTACCTGAAGACATGTGCTGTGCTTGGTAACTGCTGAAGCTACAGTTCAGACTCAGAGGCTCGTGCCTGACCGCTGTGCCGTGCTGCTTTGGTAAATCTGCTGACTTTTCTTGGAAAAGGAAAGCTGTGAAGACAGGGTGCTAAACTGTCACAGCCCAATTTTGCCAAAGGCACAGAAATTGTTTTAGGCTTGGGCCTGGGCAGGGGACAGTGGGAAGCAACAGGAATGACACCGTCAAGGGGGACAGCGTTTCCCCCTACACCTACGCCAGAAGTGACCACGCGAACACACGGGGGTCACCCCCATGGAGACCAGGGGTGGGGGCAGCGGGCACAGAACCCTCCTGGCCTCTGAGGAACAGGAATCCTTCGCAGGTAGAAGAAAGTGCCGTTGCCATGGCTACCACCACAAATTCTTGGCCCAATCCTAAGGCAGTAGCTTGAGTCCTCATTCAGAGAGGCCTGGTTTTTGGGGGGGCGGTGGGTGGAAATGAAATATAATAAAAAAGAATCAGAGCCTCTGTCAGCCACAGCAGCGCTCCACAAAGGGGCAGTGTCTCTGCCCAGCTCGCAATCTAAACAGATTAACCGCAAGCGCCCGGAGGCCACTGAAAGGCGCCAAGCAGAAGCTGAAGCACCCTTTCATACCTGACAGTATCCCAGATGGGGCTTAGCATGGCTTTACTAAGGAACCTGCCAGAATAAATACGTCGCGCCGTTCCGGCAGGATCCTGTTCCAGCTGTGGGTCTCCGGCAGCAGCCTGCAGTTGGTGGCACACAATGCTGGCTTTCTCCTGGCCAGTCAGCCCTCATCTACCCATCCGAGCTAAGCCCGGGGGCTCTGGGTGCTTTCCTACCCAGCCTGCAGCTCTGCCTGCAGCTCTGCTATTCCTAAAAACCCCCTGTTTAAATGGAGGCTGTGTTGTGATTTCTCTCCAATGATGGCTTGCTCATTCTGCAAGAGGTCTGTCCCAGCATGAGGAAGCCTGATGCCACCACCCCGTCCCCTACGATGGCGCCTGCCTCTCTGTCACCAGTGCAATGCCAGGCACACACGCATGCACTGACCGCACACCTGGAAGGGCACGCCAAAGTCCCAGGGCCAGGGAATAGGCTGCAAGAGCTTAAACTCCCCACTGGGCTGACCCACCCCCACAGCCACCACGCTATTCCAGAAGACAGTCACCAGCTGGGAACTGTACAAACTGGGTCCTGCTTTTCCATCTTTCACCCCTGCACTGAAGTGCCAACAAAAGCACTCAATGCCTAGAAAGAAAAAAAAACTACCCAAATCCTAAATCTTCCTGTACCTCAGAAGAGCTCAAAAACAGTGCCAATTAATTAGAATTAATTGCCAATTAATTAGAACCTGTTGACAATAGGTTCCATAATCCTTCATTTATATCTTAGCTCATGCAGAAATTACTGAAGCATTCAATGGAATTCTAAACATGTGAAAGAAAATATTTATCCCATTTTTGGACCCTAATGGGGTAAAGTATTTTCCCTTGTCTGCATTCAACTGCTATTGTGCTTTCATTCTTCCAGAGAACTTTTACTGTTTTATCTCTTCTGAAGTTTAACTGCTTGAGAAGAGAAGAGTAGACTTTATGATACGCATTGCACAAGTGAGGCAGCAGAAACCAAAGAGGCCCAGGTGATGGGTTCAAGGTCAGTGGCTCAACAGTTCTCTCAGGACAGGACCAGAGCACAATTTTAGTGAGTCTTGGTCTAGGGCTCTATCCAACTTCTCCAGAATAATCATCGGTCTCTGCTGGGCTCCTGTCCTGGGTTGACCCGAGGGCTGAGTGGATTAAGGAGATCAGTTTTCCTTTCATTAACGGTATCAGTGATTGCCTGGAGGAAGGGGACCTGTGTGGCTGGAGCCAGGGGTGAAAGGGAGACTTCCTTTTTACTGTGTACTCTTGTGTGGCTTTGACTTGTGTACCATATGCATGAATCAACTGTTTGGAAAATAACTGGCATTTAATTTTAAAGGCTTTCTTTTTGCACATCGATTTTATCCTACTCCCAAATTAATTGAAATAGGTTGCGATTACTGTGATCTTAAGCCCACAATATGGACTATGAGAGCATATCGTGGATGGGCCCACAGCTAAGCCCGAATGGAACAGACTGAGACAAAAGACACTGACACAGTTACCCTCACTACACCCACAAGGTGCATAGTTCAGTGGATATAAAATAGCCAGTTCTTAATTGTCTGTGTTGGTGAAAGAAAGTCATAGGGTAGTAGTCTGAAATGTAAGTAAACATAAAAAGTTATATTTAATTTATCTTCAGCTTTAGAATGTGTTTGCACACTTTGGAATATGGATCTGTTTTCTTCCATGAACTTATGATACTGCAAACTAAATAAACCCAAAGAACTGAAATATTGGGAAACTGTCCATAATTTCCCTCTGTGTCTCTGAGGACGCTTTTGGCAGCAGGAAATAAAACTCCTACTTGAAGGAGGAAATTTAAACTATCTCACAAAACTGAAAGACCACAGGTCAGGGTCTCAGGGTTTGTTGATGCAGCAGCTTGGCCATGTCACCGAGGTCCCAGGTCCTTCCACTGTCCTCAGTGCTGGCTTGGTCCCCAGGCAATATGGCAGCAGGGCTCCGGGCATCACCTCCAGATACCACAGGGTCAAGGAAAGGAACCATTTTTTTTCATAGAACAAGGAAGCCCCTCTCAGAATCTTCCCACTCTCCCTCTACCCCCAGACGTAAGGGCATGTCTTGTTTCATCATGTGGCATTCTAGAACCAACCACTAGCAAAGGAAGAGGATAACTGCAATGCGCTTAGACCAGTCAAACACTGGCTTCAATGTCCCCCCAAAAAGTCCTTTCCCGAAGTCACTCCCCGAGAGGCAACACAGAGGAATAGACTGAGATTTTTTACTAACACTGAGCATCAATTTACAGAGAGATGTCTCCCGCCCACTCTTTCCTTTCGGGTTTATTCCTGCTGAGGAATGGTGAGAAACTATATATTTTAGTTTCATGTTCCTGCTACCTGAGCGCTGTAAGTAATGGAAATAAGTATAAACAAAGATAATGCTCACATTATGAAAAGACAACTTAGACTGAGTAGGAGGTGAGTTCGGTGAGCGGTTAAAAGCAAGACTTGCCATGAGGGAACACAATAAAAAGCAGCCACCCCCGTGTTCGAGGTGAACCTGTCTATCAGGATGGGTATCGTGCTCGTTGTTGTCATTTCCAGAAATCTACCTGAGCCAACCAAGGGTGTCTGTCAAGGCTAATGATCAGAGGAAGTGTGTGGCGTACAGGTGTCATCGATTCAAAAGTTCCTTGTGCAGAGTGGTCTCGCCCTCGGCTCCGGTCTCCGCCCCAGAGGTACAGAAGTGGACACTCAGGGAGTGTTCTCATTAACGGCATACAGTCCCACAGGAGAAAGGATGGATTGATGTCACTAACTTGCTGAGATAATAACCACCTTGGCTGCACAAAGCCCCAGTTGGAGGTTAAAAAGAGAATTGCCTGCAAGCAATTTGCACGGAGCAGCTAAGAAATAAAACACAGTGTCAGATGGACCACTGAAAACCAGCATGGGAATCTGCTCCTTTTTTTTCCCCCCCTCCTCTGGAAACAGAAGGTACAGCCACTGGCTCCATTTATTTTTGGAGGAGGGAGAAGGGAAAAGAAGAGAAATAGAAAAAGATGTAGACATATGGATTGATCTGATTCAACCCTAGAGAAAAACATCCATCTCAGCATGCCAGGGTTAAGAAGGGCCGTACACTCGTGACCTGCTCCGCCAGAACTGCACAGTTTGGTCTTGCTTTTTATTAGTAGAAAGGGCAATCATGCCAGCATGGGAACTTTCCAGAATCAAAAATTGTAGAAAAAATGGCCAATTCTTCTTGTAGCACACACAGTCACACTGTTCTTGAGCAGTGCTTCTCAAGCATCAGCATGACGGGAGTCACCCGGGAGCTTGCACAATTGCAGACTCCGACCCAGGAGGTCTGGGGTGAGCCCAACAGTCTGCATTTCTAACAAGCTCCCGGGTGATGCTAATGCTGCCGTGGGGATTGCATTCTGAGTAGCCAGGTTCTAGGCTGCCTACGGTAGAACAGAAGGTTTATGGAGTTAAAAGTTGGTGTGATTTTAAGATGTGTAGATTTCAAGATAGGAACAAACCTTTAAAGGTTAGCTAACATAGATTAATATCCAGAGCATGTAAAAAACTCCTACAACTCAACAACAACAACAAAAAGTCCAATTTAAAAATGGGCAAAAGGCTGGACATGGTGGGTCTTGCCCATAATCCTAGCACTCTGGGAGTTTGAGATCAGCCTGAGCAAAAGCGAGACCCCGTCTCTACTAAAATTAGAAAAATTAGCCGGGCACAGTGGCACACGCCTATAATCCCAGCTACTTGGGAGGCTGAGGCAGGAAGATGTCTCAAGCCCAGGAGTTTGAGGCTGCTGTGAGCTATGATGACGCCACTGCACTCTAGCCAGAACAACAGAGCAAGACTCTGTCTCAAAATAAAAATAAAAATGGGCAAGGGACTTGAATAGACATTTCTCCAAAGAAGATATACAAATGTCCAGTAAGCACATGAAAAAATGTTCAAACTTCATTAATCATTAGGAAAATGCAAATTAAGACCACAATGAGATATCACTTCACCCCCATTTGGATGGCTACCATAAAAAAAAAAAAAAAAAAAAAAAACAGAAAATAACAAGTGTTGGTGAGGATGAGGAAAAATTTAAACCCTTGTGCATTGCTGATGGGAATGTAAAATGGTCAGCCCACTATGGAAACCAGTATGGTATTTTCTCAAAAAAATAAATGTAAAATTACCCATATGGTCCAGCAATTTCACTTCTGGGTATAAACACAAAAGAACTGAAAGCAGGGACTCGAACAGATATTTATACCCCAGTGTTCCTAGCAGCATTATTTCACAATAGCCAGAAGGTAGAAATAACCCAAATGTCCATTGATGCATGAATAGATAAATAAAATGTGTTATAAACATCCAACGGACCATTATTCAACCTTAAAAAAAGACTGAAATCCTGACACATGCTACAACATGGATGAAGCTTGAAGACATTACACTAAATTAAATAAGCCAGACACAAAAGGGCAAATATTGTGTGATTCCCCTAAAAGGAGAAGGAGTAAAAAAAAAAATAACAAATATTGTGTGATTACACTTTTATGAGGGATCTGGAGGAATCAAATTCACAGAGACAGAAAGTAGAAAGGTGGTTACCAGGGGCTGGGGAGAAAGGAGAATGAGAAGTTCTTGTTTAATGGGGATGAACTTTCAGTTTGGGAAGATGAACGCGTTCTGGGTAGACGGTAGTGATGGTTGCACGACAATGTGAATATACTTAATGCCACTTAAAAATGGTTAAAATGGTATATTTTGTGTCATATATATTTTAACACTAGAAAACAAAGTCTGCTAACTTCACTCCCTGGTTTTATGTATGAGTAGGGGAGACGAAGGATTGCTGTAATCGGCCAAGCAGAGGCACAGCCGGCTGGTGATGAAGACCAGACAGGACCGCTGGGATCTGACACCCAGTTCCATGTTCTTTGGCCCCAGATCTCTGACACTGGCCACTCTGACACTGGTCACACTGGTCACTGGAACAATGTACAGAGGCAAAACAGTGTATCGAAAAGAGAAGAGGACCTGGTATCAGGAAACTGAGATTCTAATTGTAATGCTGTCACTCCTGGCTGTGACCCTTAAGATGAGTCCTTGACTTTTTCCTGGGATTAGTCCTCTTATCAGCAAAACGTAGAGATTGACAACATCCTCATCAGTGAGATAAAGAGAATATCTCCCAAAACATTTTGCTTGGAATACTGGTCTCAAGAGATGTCTGTGGGGAAGAAAATATGGTTTCGTAGTCAAATATTTGGGAAATGCTGCAGACTTAATCCCTCTCTTGGATATCCACAAAGCACATTAGCATGTTAGAGGCTCTGGAAATTTCCGTAGTAAAGAAATCTGTTCATTTTTCTTTACCCAGCTATCTTACTTTGGGCTCCCGAAGCAGACGCTGAGACGAGGATTTGAGTACAAGTAGTTTATCTGGCAAGCGAAGGAAACATGGTAAGGAAATCAGGAAGAAAGATGAGCATGGGAAGGCAGCCTTAAAGGATTGATCAGCACTTACGTGCACATATGGAAGTAACATTCATTTGGGACTGGGGAGGTGGGAGGGGAGGGGAGGGGATGGGTAAATTCACACCTAATGGGTACAGTGCGCACGGTCTGGGATGGGCATGCTTGTAGATCCAACTCGGGCGGTGCAAATGCAATAGATGTAACCCAAAGGTTTGTACGCCATACAAATTTTGAAATTAAAAAATTTTTAATTAAAAAAATATATACCTCGGCCGGGCGTGGTGGCTCATGCCTGTAATCCTAGCACTCTGGGAGGCCGAGGCGGGAGGATTGCTCGAGGTCAGGAGTTCGAAACCAGCCTGAGCAAGACCCCATCTCTACTAAAAATAGAAAGAAATTAATTGACCAACTAAAATATATATATAGAAAAAACTAGCCGGGCATGGTGGCGCATGCCTGTAGTCCCAGCTACTTGGGAGGCTGAGGCAGGAGGATCACTTGAGCCAGGAGATTGAGGTTGCTGTGAGCTAGGCTGACGCCATGGCACTCACTCTAGCCTGGGCAACAAAGTGAGACTCTGTCTCAAAAAAAAAAATAAATAAAAAAAAAATAAAAAATATATATATATATATATATATATATATACCTTATGAAGCCAGCTGCCCTTGGGGCAACCAGAGCCCAGTCCCACTCGGGAAATTCAAGAAGACTGAATAGGACACACGCTTCAGTTGTCCTGGCCAAGGAGAGAGGGAGCTGGGATGTTTATAAGCCACCTCCCACCAATCATAGGCTGAGGACGTATGGAGAGTGTCGAGCCACTGGCACTCCTGGCCCACTATATAAGGACAGAACAGTCCTCTAGGGAGACTCTAGCAGCTGGAAGTCTGCTTCTTGTACTGAAGCAGTGAGGCCAAAGGGATATAGCAGGCCACCAGCAGCATCTGCCCATCAGCACTCCCCAAACTTACATGACCATAGAACACCTCCTCCCTTATATCTCAGCACCTAGAATTATCCTGCAGAACTGTGAGAAACTACGCACTCTAAGATCCCCTTTGGTTCTAATGTTCTAATGTACTCTGGTTTTAAGTTATTTGAAAATAACTTGGCCAGGAGCGGTGGCTCATGCCTGTAATCCTAGCACTCTGGGAGCCTGAGGTGGGCGGATTGCTCGAGGTCAGGAGTTCGAAACCAGCCTGAGCAAGAGCAAGACCCCATCTCTACTATAAATAGAAATTAATTGGCCCACTAATATATATAGAAAAAATTAGCGCATGCTAATTGCGCATGCCTGTAGTCCCAGCTACTCGGGAGGCTGAGGCAGCAGGATTGCTTGAGCCCAGGAGATTGAAGTTGCTGTGAGCTAGGCTGACGCCACAGCACTCACTCCAGCGTGGGCAACAAAGTGAGACTCTGTCTCAAAAAAAAAAAAAAAAAGAAAGAAAATAACTTACGATGCCTGTTGAGAGCTGAATTGCCATTCTATTTCTCACCTCGACCCTATCCCCGTGTGCTGGGTAAGGCTGGCCTCCCGCCAGGGCTGGTGGAGAGACCGACTGTCCAGGTGCGGCAGGTGGGACATCTCAGGGACCCGCCCCCTGTCCCCTCTGTGCCTTGGATCCGAGGGTCTGTGTCTCCCGCGTTTCTCTCAAAGGTGAATGCACCCTCTGTGAGAAGCTGGCAATCTCTTCTTTTAGGAACACACACTCCTTTAAAAAGGAGAGCTCTAGTCTACTGCCCAAGTTTGCATATTTGATTTTTTTTTTCCAGTAGCAAACTGACCACCTGAAGTATTTTCTCGTGTTCCAAAAGAGAACTCCTGTACTTGTGGAAAATTTGAGGCCAGAGATCAGCCTCTCAGGTCTAATATCATATCTGTTGGTATCGAAGCAAAGAAAGAAGGACAGAAACTTAACCAAGGAACTTGGATGATTCCTCCAGACAAATGGGCTGTCTTTAAAGAAGTCGCAGGCCAACAGTCTACCCTCCAACCTTGCCGCCAGCGTCTTCTCTCAGAGCCAGGCAGTTTGACGGCTTCCTTTGGGTGGAAAAAAAATTACATTGGCCTTGGTTCAAGCCTCCTCACTTTCTTCAGCTGACAAGTCTTAAAAAGAAATCAAGAACCAGAAAGAATTAGAGGTTTGCCTATTTTTCCTCACAGTCAGGGGCTGTAGTGCTTCTAGAATTCATCTTGACGTTCCATTTTCAATCTCTTTCTCCCTGCACGAACGTATCGATAACTGTCCCATTATACACACACCTGAACTACATTTACAAAATGTGAGTATAAATTATCCCACAAATTGTATTAACGCTGTGAATAAATTTAAGGATGTTCACGTGAGACCGCAAGCCAGCCTATTTCTAAATGTCAAGTGCCAACGGGCAATCAATTCAAGTCGGTTCAGCCAAGAGCCTGGCTCTGGGCTGAGTGCTGAGGAGACAGCGGACTGGACTCCATGGAACCGCTGCTTTTGTAGGCAGAAAAGGGTCAGGTATTGGCAATTTAATATGGTTCCACCTTGCACGAAAATGAATCACACAAACCCTGGGTTCAAGGAGTTTACAGCACAGGAAGGAGGACTAATACGTTAAACAACCAAGGTTGAAACAAGGGCTTAAAAAGGTTTAGCAATGTGCCGAGTTGCACTAAGTGGTAGGAGGGGTAACTGCGTCACATGCCATAAGGAAGTGAAGTTCTTGCCTTTTATTAAAAACAACAACAACAACAACAACAAAAGAGCTGAGTGTGATGACTCACACCTCACACCTATAGTCTCAGCTACTCAGGAGGCTGAGGCAGGAGGATCCCTTGAGCCCAGGAGTTTGAGGCCAGCACGGGCAACACAGTGAGACCTCATCTCTTTTTATTTTTATTTATTTATTTATTTTTTGAGACAGAGTCTTGCTTTGTTGCCCAGGCTAGAGTGAGTGCTGTGGTGTCAGCCTAGCTCACAGCAACCTCAAACTCCTGGGCTCAAGCAATCCTGCTGTCTCAGCCTCCCAGTAGCTGGGACTACAGGCATGTGCCACCATGCCCGGCTAATTTATATATATATATATATATATATATATATATATATATATATATATATATATATATTAGTTGGCCAATTAATTTCTATTTATAGTAGAGACGGGGGTCTCGCTCTTGCTCAGGCTGGTTTCGAACTCCTGACCTTGAGCAATCCGCCCACCTCAGGATCCCAGAGTGCTAGGATTACAGGCGTGAGCCACCGCGCCTGGCCACCCATCTCTTTTTAAAAATCAAATATTTAACACAAGTATTTAAAAGGAAAAGTCCCCCATAGTCCTGCCCTCCAAAGATAAATGACATTATCAATAGTTGAGTGTATTTTAGACCTTTTTCTATGCCTTTTTTAGGTTTTTTTTTTTCCAAAGTAAATTTATTCGCACAGCCCATATTGTTTTACAACCTGTTTTTTCACTTAAACGTTTATCTTTAACATCTTTCTGTGCTATATCAACTGCTGCATAGTATTCCATTGTGAGGAGTGGAATTAGGAATCCTAATTTATTTCACCCTCGTCTACGAATGGACATTTAAGTTGTTTCCACCTTTTGCCATTTCAAGCAAAGCAGCAGTGACCATCCTTGAGCTTAACATCTTTTCACATCCTTATGTCGTTTTTCTAGTTTGATATCTAAAAGTGGAATTGTTCAATCAAAAGACACATACACATGGAATCTAACAAACATTGTCAGATTAGAGGGAGTACATTTTAAACGTGGCTTTGAGGATCGGGAGGAAGGGTGGGGACGGGATTTCCTGAGCAGGAACGGAGAGCTGCGAGAGTAAACAGCAATGCGATTCCTGTGACCTGCGATTTAGGATAGTGGCTGATGGGGCCAAAAATGTAGTCTGGGACTGATTGTGTTTGGAAGGACGGGACCTCCACCGCTCCTCAAACTCACACCCGTCGCTGCTGTGAGCGGCTGAGCTGTGAGCACGCTAAGGACAGTGGCTGTGGCTGCAGCCCTGTGTGACACGTGGTGTCTCTATCTTGAGGGCAACTTGTGAGGACGGGCTTCCCCACGACCTCTCCCCAATCCTGAGCCGCTGTCTCCAAAGGCCTGGCGCGGGCCACCCACCTGCGATCGGGTGTCCAGGGCTTGACTCCAGCTCCAATACTCACAACGGGGTGACCTCAGAAGAGCAACACGCCACGCCTCCTCTGTGCCTGGGGGGATGAGTGGGGACATGGAGAGTACCACACTCTGCATAATTGTCCTGAAGATGGAGTGAGGTCAGACCTACTCAGCCTTCAGAAGAGGGCCTGGCGCATACAAAAGCCCCACGCCTGTCCCTTCATGTGGTCATCTCTATGCTATGGTAGACCATTGTCAGCCCCTCTCACTTTTCTTTTTCCCCCCCACCTTTTCTTTTTATTTGTTTATTTATTTTTTTGAGACAGGGTCTCGCTGTGTCGCCCAGACTGTAGTGCAGAGTGGTATGCTCATAGCTCACTCACTGCAGCCTCTAACTGCTGGGCCCAAGAGATCCTCCTGCCTCAGCCTCCCGAAGTGCTAGGACTATGAGCATGAGCCACTGGGCCCTCTCCCTTTCAATGACAGTGATTCAACACCTCACAGAGGACAGTCCGGGGACAAGCATGGGCTTCAGCACCCTGGGCTCTCATGTGAAATGGAGATGATACCGTCTACTTTACAGCGTGTTGCGAGGATTCGAGATGAGACACGTGAAGGGCCTGGCACCCGGCGAGGACTCCACAGCTGTTAGTTGTTAATATTAACGCTGCTGATGTCATAAATATGAATACCCCTCACCCATACACTTGCACACATGGGTCTCTTCCATGCCTTCGAAGGGCATGCATTCCCCGGGCCTCTCTGAGGTAGCAGGCAGAGCCAAAGTCTGTATCAAATGACCATTTATCAAGTGATAAAGCAGCAGGTAATTAAGGGGGACTAGGGTGTTTAGAAATCAAGGAGGCTGTGATGTGAACAGAAGTGGGTAATAGAGATTTAAGCAATGGTGATAGAATGGACAAGGACAAGGAGAGACTCACCGAGGCCCTTTTGTGTGTGTGTGTGTGTGTGTGTGTGTGTGTGTGTGTGTGTGTGTAACTTGCTTTATTATAGTGATCTAGAGCCAAATTCACAATATCTGTAAGGTATGCCTATATATATAATATATATGGTATACTCCTTTTTTTAAAATTTTTTTTATTTTAGTGTATTATGGGGGTACAAGTGTTAAGGTTACTTATATTGCCCATGCCCCCCTCCCCCCTCGAGTAAGAGCTTCAAGCATGTCCATCCCCCAAACGTTGCACATCTTACTCGTTGTGGTTGTATATACCCGTCCCCTCCTCCCCCCTCCCACCCTCCCAACACCCGATAAATGTTACTCCTATATGTCCACTTAGGTGTTGATCCATCAATACCAATTTGCTGGTGAGTACATGTGGTGCTGGTTTTTCCATTCTTGAGATACTTCACTTAGTAGAATGGGTTCGAGGCCCTTTCTTGTTGCTTGGGGGCTGTCTACCTTTAAATCTGAAGGTAGAGAAAGCTTTGAGAGAGAAGGGCCTGCTCTCAGATGCAGAGGAGAACCTAAGAGAAAAAGAGTGTGTGAAGAGCAGCGATCTTCAAACTGGGGAACCCAAGCCCTGGGGCCATGCAAACGCTTTCCAACCAACGCCCAAGTGGTCACAGATGGTGGGGGGTGGGGCTGGGGGCTTAAATTCCATGTCCTTCATGTCCATGCATGAATCTGCCTGAGGATGCGTCTGTCTGTCGCCAGAGGTCAGGGAGGTTCGCCTCCCCCAGCTCCCCCCTTCCCAAGTGCCCCCTCCCGTTGTTAGCTATTATGTTGTTGTTGTTACTGTGAACCATTTCCTCAAAGCATATATTTTCTATATCAGGGCATGATTTTGCTCAGAGGAGAGGCTTGCCTGACTCCCATAGGGAGACGAAGGAAAAGATACGCTCTGAAATGTCAAGAAACCAAGCGAGGTTTCCTGCTATCCCAAGTGTGATGAGAGATGGCCAGATCAGGGCTTTTATTACACTCTGTCTGATCAGTGTATCAAAAGGGATCCCACCACACGCCAAGCTGCATTCTGTAATCGATGGTAAGTTGTCAAAAATGATTTTTTAAATGAATTGCTTAGACGACACTGAGCCTTGAGAAAAATGGCTCTGTATTCAGAAAAATCTCATTTTTTTTTGAGAGGCAATTTTAGTAGCTAAATATTTGAATGTAGTTAAATATTTATAGATTCGTGATGTTAAAT
This sequence comes from Microcebus murinus, assembly GCF_040939455.1. Lineage (NCBI taxonomy): Eukaryota > Metazoa > Chordata > Mammalia > Primates > Cheirogaleidae > Microcebus > Microcebus murinus. Next base: position 56,768,523 of record NC_134116.1, read on the forward strand.
ATTCAGGTTACCCCTGGTAGGCAGATGTTTCTTATCATCAGTCATAGACTCACAGATTCATGTGTCTCTCATTACCTACTCCTTCAGTTATCCTCCAGTTATTCTCGTAAGTCCTTTCAAGTGATCTAATTGCTCCTGCAACCAGGACACTTTTATCAGTTTCTGTTAATTAAAAAGCTCAGCTTCCAAGGTGCCATACTTAGATCCAGAACCAGTAGTCTAGAGCTATAGCCCTTCCTTAGTGTGGCCGCTCACCCACCTGACTCCTGCTTCCACCATCATGACCGCCACCCAGCTCCAGCCCCCAGCTCTCTGCTACTTGTTCCTTCTTCCTGTTGTTTGATACTCCTTGTCTTGTCTCTTCAGGCTGCTGTAACACCATAAAAAACTGGGTGGCTTATACACAACAGAAATGCCTTGCTCACTGTTCTGGAGGCTGGGAAGTCCAAGATCAAAACACTGGCAGATTCAACTCTATGTCTGGTGAGGACCTGTGTTCTGGTCCACAGATGGCACCTTCTCGCTATGTCCTCACTTGGTGGAAGGGCCAAGCTAGCTCTCTGGAGTCTCCTTTATAAGGGCACTAACCCCATTCATGAGGGTTTCCCTCATAACCTAATCACCCCTGGAAGGCCCCACCTCTTAGTACCATCACCTTGGGGGTGAGAATTTCAACATATGGATTTCAGTGGACACAACATTCAGACCATAGCACTCCTACCCTCCTGTCCATCTACAAAGGGAAGAGACGGGCTGCCCCTGTGGGTCTGCTTCTTCTGCAGGAGCCAGACAACACAATTAGGGACAATCTGGGGGATCTTCTTATGCATCTCACAGTTTGGGCCAAAAGCACTAAGACTGAGATGGCCATCCTCTTAATCATATTTGATCATGTATGACCCCGATAAGTCTGCCCCATACTCCTTCATCCTCCTCACTACCCATCCCCTCTCCCTCCACTAGCATCATAGTCCTGCATGTCTTCTGAAGCACCCCAGGAAAGCTGAGCTCTCCATGGTTTTCAGCTTGCAGCCTGAGCATTGGCGGAGCACAACGCAACTCCAGGAGAAAGGGGAGACAGGGCTGGGGAGTGGTGCAGGCAAGAGGGATGGGAGAGAGGGCCTTGCAGAGTTATGAACACAACCCTGCTCTGCTCCCCAACTTGGAAGGCCATAATGCTCGTTATCTCGAGGGAGAGAACGGAAGACGGAAGAACTCAACATATTAAATAATCATTTTTTAATTTAAGCCAGTAAAGCATTTGGGAATATCAACAGCGTGAACAACTCTTGCAACCAAATAACATTCAGGGCGCCCACCACAGTGGCTGCTTGTGTCTCAACACTTGTTTCCTTCCTTATCATCTCTCTATTGCTTCAAGCCACGATTTGATGAATCTCAGCACCAGGAAAAAAAAAAGTGAAACTTGTTAAAATCATGCTGTCAAACTGTTGTCATTGTACTTCATCGAGCTTCCAGCTATTTAAAAACAATGTTCCCTTCCCAACCCTTGAGCCCCAAGCTTGGAAACAACAACTGCCTCAGGTCCTTTTGCTTCTTTCCTGCACAAACAGAAGTTTCTCACATAATATTGGGGTCTACAAAGGTCCAGAGAGAGAAATCGCTTGTTGTTTCCCCTTCCTCTGACTACAACTGGGTTGTCATTACCGTATGTGTGAGGCATTTTGAGACTGAAAGATGACAGCGATCAGAGCTCTGCCACACCAGCCTCTAGGAGTCGCCCCTGCAACAGGCCCACCCCACAGGCCTTGATCGCTGTTGGGTCATGACCGTATGGATGACCTCAGCCCTGCAGGTGGGCTGGAGGGAAGAAATTCAGAAACTTGCAAAGTGATTCTACGAGATCCCGGACTGTGGAAAGTGTGGGGCCTCCCTGTCTTTTTCGGGTGACAGGAGACCATTGTGAAGGCGTGACAGTGCCCTCCCTAGAGACCACGTGGCCACTGGTGAGCCGAGGCCTTCGTCGCCGACTACACTAACCCTGCCCAAAGGTGGGACCAGCCTCAGGAAGGAGCTGGTGAGAGTGTATCTGGGAAATCATGCCAGGCACTGCCGGGAGAGAAACAAGATATCCGGGCACCTGGGGAGCAGTGGCAGCCAAACGTGTCGCCAAAAACAAGTTTGTGGCAGAACTTTAGTGAAACTAAGAAACGGTATCAGCACTCTATGATCACATCCATTTCCTCCCTCTTGTGTTTCTTTGTTGTTTGGTTTGGATTTGTTTTTCCAGTGCAGAGGGGGGTACAGTCCCTGTTCCTCCCCCCCGCCCCGGAAACTGGGCAGGCCATGGAGACTGCCTGGATGGGGAGAATGTGGTAGAAATAACATTGTATGATTTCTGAGGTTAGGAAAGAAAAAAGCCGTGGAGCTTCTGCCAGTTTCTGTTGGAACTCTGACTCTGGGAGCCTCAAGTCACCACTGAAGAAATTCAGATCCCCGAGGCTGCCATATGGAGAGACGGCGTGGAGAGTGTTGCCCGAGGAGCCCCAGCTGTTGCTGTCCTCCCGGCTCAGGCAGCCCCTTCATGGCGGGCAGCAAGCAGCCTTTGAGAGAAGCCAGGCCCCAGCCTCGTCTGAGGCCGTGAGTGAGGACCGCCTGGCTGAGCCCATTCAACACCCAGAAGCATGAGCAAAGCAAATGATTGTCACTGCTTTAACCATTGTCGGGGTGGTTTGTCGTGCTGCAACAGAAAACCAGAAGAGCAAGTGGAAGGCAGTCAATGTCCCTTCCTCCTGACAGCAGTCCTTGGCGAGAATCAGTTAGGCTGTTTGTGAAAGGATTACCGCTTTGTCTGGGGACTCCGCCCATTGAGACTAGAGCTTTAGGGACTTGGGCAAATTGAGAACAATTAAATGTATCATATTGCCTTTAAGTTGCAGGATCATAAGAAGCTACTTCTGGAACTGATGAAAAGGAATGGACATCACCAAAGATGTGGAATGGTGTATAGTAGTTGGACATGACTTTGAAACATTTCCAAATGCTAAGAAAGTACATATATATATATATATATATATAATTTTTCCATGGGATACTTGCATGGAAATAAATTAAATTGGATAAGGCATTTATGGAAATGCCTCGGAAGGAGTGTACCTGTGTGTACACTCACAACCAGGCCCTGAGCAGCCAAGAGTGTGAACTGTAATGCATTTATGTTTCTCTTTACCCAGAACTGCTCCCTTCATTTGAAAACAACCCTTTCTGTCTTCTCTGCTCAGGTTCAACCTCAGGGGAACCATTCCTCCCCCTGCCCGTTCATCAGAAGATCTAAAGCTACCATCATCTTACGATATCCTACCTCGCTTATCACGACTGCACAGGAGATAAAACCTGACCCATAGCACTCTGGGAGGCCACGGCGGGCGGATCGCTCAAAGTCAGGAGATCGAAACCAGCCTGAGCAACAGTGAGACCCTGTCTCTACTAAAAATAGAAAGAAATTAATTGGCCAACTGAAAATGTATATAGAAAAAATTAGCCGGGCATGGTGGCGCATGCCTGTAGTCCCAGCTACTGGGGAGGCTGAGGCAGAATGATTGCTTGAGCCCAGGAGTGTGAGGTTGCTGTGAGCTAGGCTGACGCCACAGCACTGTAGCCCGGGGAACAGAGTAAGACTCTGTTTCAAAAAAAAAAAAAGAAAAGAAAAAGAAAAATCCTGACCCAAAAAGCCCACTCAGAGGTCTTCCCCTGCATTGCTCATGCTTAAGTAGGAATGCAAATGGTGGGGTGAATGGTGGGGTGGGAGGGAGAGAGCCTTACTCTCTAGCCTTGAATCTGTAAGGCTGTAAGACCAAGTCTGACAGTGGAAATGGTTCTAGCCTTATGAAAAATGAATCCAACACCCCCAGAAAAGGGTTGGTGGGAGACCAGGAAAGCCCACACAGTGCTTCAGTTCCTGTCTTTCCTGCCATTGATTTACTTCAGCCCAAAATTCACAGCCAGAGCTGTTTCAATCGTCTGCAATCAAAAGACTCTTTTAACACAGTTCCAGGGACATAGAAAGCACCCAATAAATGCTTTCCAAACCTGTTTTCCACTGCTGTGCTTCCAATAAGAAGGAGAAAAGTCAACTATGCATGAGAAAAATGTTCAAAGCCACACTCCATTGGGCTCAGTGGGCCACAAAGTCTGCTCACTCCATCAGCCTCCCGGAGAGCCCTTCAAATGTAGAAATGCCCAGATCCCACCCCAGGCTCCTGAAGGGGACTCTTCAGGGGTGGGGGCTGGGTGCCTGTGTATTGTTAAAATCCCATGAGCAGACTTCTGATTAAATAAACACAGGTGTTTATCTCCCCTTCCTCTTAAAGCCAGTAAAATGACAGTGAAAAAAATTAAGGGGCTAAAAATATAAGCAGAAAGAAGAGCCAACAGCAGATGAGAAATGTCAATAACGTTTTGTGGCATGGAAACTGTATGGAAGAGTCAACAAAGACAGCTGTGTCTAAGTACCCAGCAGGAAAGGAAACCAGTGGTGAGCCTGTCTGTGCCCCAGGACCCCAGAAAGGCTCAGGGATTGGCAATGCGTATTAGGTGCTCCTGAAGGCAGAGGGGCAAGGTAGGGCTGAAAACAGGAGGGTTGGTCACGAGCCTATGTAAGAAGCACTTTGTGCCCAGATGAATGTCCCAACCACGTAGCCAAGTAACAGCCTTTTCCCCAATGGCAGAAGATGAGGTCTGGGGAGAATCAATATGAATCTGGAACTTAGGCACAGGAGAGGGCAAGATGAGATGTTTCTAAGAACAGGAGAACTGAGAAAACACCACATGCTGCATGGAGGTAACCTCCTGCCTGCTTCCCCTCTTACTCCCCAAGTGCTGGAACTAAATTTCAAGCCTCAAGACAAGAGTATAAAGCCTCTTGGAGAAAACTGACAAGTCCAAGAGAAAGATCCACAAATAAAGACATCTGGGTGTCTCCAACAAAAAGCCAAATCCCCATCCATTGACAGTTCTTAATCTTACCCTTGCAACCCCAGCTTCCACGTAGCTTTTCAGGGGCTCACACTTAAGTATGAGTGACCAAGGATCCCCGACATGTGAGGAAAAGAGGTCTCACCTCAGGAAGAGAGAGACCAGAAGCATTGCACAGGACAGAAACCTGGAAGAAATAAGGCACTAAAGGGAGTAGAAGAAAACTTCTTTCAAAACTGTAATTAATATCTTCACAGATAGAAGAAGATATTACAGCAATGAAGCTAAAATAAAATGCTATTCTTAAGAAACATTTGAGAACAAGAACTATCATGGCAGAATAAAAGAAGAAGATAAAGTTGTAAAAACATCAAAGAAATTGGAATTTTTAAAATAGAAAACAAAAGAGAAAAGATGAATGCCCACTCAAAAAGTATTTCAAAAAGTGAAAGCATAGGGGAAAAATTGACCAAGGGGAAAAAAAACGTATAAGAATAATTCTTAGCACTAAGGAACTTCATTTCCCTGTTATGATGGTAGGAGGGGGGAACCCAATCTCAAAACCCTAAAATCACTAGGAAACTCTTCATTTTACCTTTGCAATACTTAAATTCGTGGGGAATATATGGAGATAGGAAATACATGAGGATAATAAGATAACTACTACTTACTGAGGGCTTGCTTTATCCTAGATACTTGCTGATTTTATATACCTTAAGTCTCCTTTAATCTTCATGACAATTCTAGAAACTACATACTATTACTTTTTCCCACATGCAGATGAAAAAACTAAGACTCAAAGAAGTTAAGCATTTGGGGGGCTCTGATTCAACCCAAAACTGCCTGTCCTAACCACTATGTTATTCTGCCTCTTGTCTGTTAGTACAAACTGCATAAACATATGTACGTACGTACACACACACACACACACACACACACACACACACAGATCTTTATCTGTGTAGCCCCTTGTTTTTACCTCTAGGGCAGCTGCTAACAAGTTTTGTTACTTGTGATTTTTTTTTTTTTTTGTCATTAATCTTTCAAAAAGATTTAGTTCTTTGTGCTACTTCACATTCTCAATTTTTAAACCAAACTGGCCATTTTCTGCTTTTCATTTGGGAGCTTTGCACACAGAAATATGCAAAATAGATCAGTCCTTGGGTTTGTCATACCAGTTCATCTGGCCCTTTTAACCTTCTAGTTATTCTTAGTCAAAACCCCCTGGAAAAGAAAGACCTTTGTGTTCCTATTTGATTAGGTGAGAGCCTGCTAAGGAAGGGCTTGGCAGAGATGCAGAAGAGTTCACATCTCCTGTAAAATCAAAAGACCAGCTGGGAGACAATATTGATAGATCTTAGGATAAGGACTACCTTTCACCAAGGAATGTTTCATTTGAAATTGTGAAGATAATGTCAACAGTGTCTGTCTTTGGGCTTCTGTCCAAAGAAAGAGCATGCATTCAGCTGGGCTGAGCCAACCCTCTCCAAATAAAGGCAATCACAGAAACCTTCAAGGCATGTTGGCTCTTATGTGAACATCATGGTACATTCACACCGGAAAGCTCATAAAATGCCTCAGAGGCTACAAAGCTACTGCACAGCAAGAAGAGGCATTTCTTCAAGGATGCGCGTTGATGCAATTTCTTAAGTCCTACCTGTCTGTCTAGGGGTTCTTGATATGTCTATTTCCATAGCCTGTCTGAGGCTCCCTTTCTGTTCCACAGATACTGTGTGGAACAAGCTTCTAGAAGGGACCATCTTTTCTGGATTCGCAAAAGGTAAAAGAAGCCATGAGGTGCCTATGGTGGTTCTCAGATTATGGATTTGATTTTTTGCAATTAAATAAAAAGTTAGGAGCCTCTTGATTGCTCCCTAGTATGTGTCAGACAGATAATCACCAAAGCAGACAATAGAGAGATTCGAAAACAGAGAAGATATCAATAACCAAAAGGAGAGAATGTGGGTATAAGAGGATGGGCTAATTTTCAACAGGGAGTTGTCCTGTGAAGTAGTTGAAAACAACTCCTGTGGCAACATGACAACATCGTTTTGCCAAGCCACCAAATTATAATTATGCTTTTGACTACGTAAGGGAGTATTAAAATCTTGGAAATCACCTGCAGATCGAATTGAATGAACAGCAGCATTCAGCAAGGTATAGAAATCATTAAATTGTCCCAAAGTGGATAATACCCAAGGCATTCCACTCGAATAGTTTTTTGTTTTTTTTTTTGTTTTTTTTTTTTTTTTTGAGACAGAGTCTCGCTTTGTTGTCCAGGCTAGAGTGAGTGCCATGGCGTCAGCCTAGCTCACAGCAACCTCAAACTCCTGGGCTCCAGCGATCCTTCTGCCTCAGCCTCCCGAGTAGCTGGGACTACAGGCATGCGCCACCATGCCCGGCTAATTTTTTATATATATATCAGTTGACCAATTAATTTCTTTCTATTTATAGTAGAGACGGGGTCTTGCTCTTGCTCAGGCTGGTTTTGAACTCCTGACCTTGAGCAATCCACCCGCCTCGGCCTCCCAAGAGCTAGGATTACAGGCGTGAGCCACAGCGCCCGGCCTTCGAATAGTTTTAATTTGGAAAAGTTGCTAAAAATAATAAAGTATTTTGCAGTTTTCCCAGTTTTTTCACATCATTTCATTTGGGGCGTTCAGAAGCCTTTATGAAGTGGTTTGGGCTCCCCATGACTCTTCCCATTTTATAGAGAAGGAAACTAAGGCTTGGGAAAATGAAGAGATTTGTACAATTAGTAAGAATAATGGCTAAACTAGTATGATATTTTACAAGATAAAAAGCACTTTCAAATGCACCATACCCCGTGGCACTCTCTCAACAGTCCTGTGAGAACAATTACTAGTAGGCCCATTTCTTAGAAGCAAACTGAGGCTCTGAAATGTGACAAGGTTTTCTTTGCTGAGGCCCCATTGTTGCTAAGATTGGTCCATACAATGGCCACATTCCAGATTCCAAATCTCACTTTCTTTCTGCCAGAAGTCAAATCCAGGTCTACTGACTACAAATCCATTATACTTTCTGTCGAACCTCTGGCCCTTGAAGAGAATGAAGAAATAAATCTTATTCTTCCTTGACTGGCCCTTAGGCCAGATATTTTGAAGGCCTTAGCATCCTTGAACTCTATGTTAGTTCTTTAGCTCAGTGGATGTTGGAGCAATAGTCTACCCAACAGCCAATTTAAATGGATGTACAAATAAAATATGCCATAGAGACTGTAGAAGTCTTAACATACAGAAGTATTTCTATAGTTTGGATATTTGACCCTCCAAACCTCATGTTGAAATTTGATCCTCAATGTTGGAGGTGTTTGGGTCATGGAGGCAGATTCCCAATGAATGGCTTGGTGCTGTTCTCACTCTACTAGTTCCCATGAAAGCTGCTTATTTTATTATTTTTTGAGACAGAGTCTCACTCTTTGCCCAGGATAGAGTGCCATGTGTCAGCCTAGCTCACAGCAACCTCAAACTCCTGGGCTCAAGCAATCCTGCTGCCTCAGCCTCCCGAGTAGCTGGGACTACAGGCATGCGCCATCATGCCTGGCTTATTTCTTCCATATAGTTTTAGTTGGCCAATTAATTTCTTTCTATTTATAGTAGAGACGGGGTTTGGCTCTTGCTCAGGCTGGTTTCAAACTCCTGACCTTGAGCAATCCACCCGCCTCGGCCTCCCAAAGTGCTAGGATTACAGGCCTGAGCCACTGAGAGCTGGTTATTTAAAAAAGCCTGGCACCTCCCTCCCCTCTCTCTTGCTTTCTCTCTCACCATGTGAGCTCTGCACACGATAGCTCTGCTTCACCTTCCTGCATGAGTGGAAGCAACGTGAAGCCCCCACCAGAAACAGGTGCTGGTGCCATGCTTCTTGTACAGCCTGCAGAACTGTGAGCCAAATCAACCTCTTTTCTTTATAAAATAATGCAACTTCAGGTATTCCACTATAGCAACACTAAACACACTGAGACAAGTATATTTGTATACAGCACAATATTTGAAATTTTAGATCCACTCAAGAAAGGCTATGGTTTTAGAATATCTAAGCATGCCTTGGTGTGCCATCACTAAGCCTTCCACCAGGCCAATGCACAGAATTGAAAGCATGTGGGTAAGACAGTAGCAAACATTGTTATACGTAAGTGGCCATCTACCACGTACACAGTTGTCTCATATAACCTGAACACTCCCGTTGGAGCAATCCAAATCAGGGTTCAATGTGGGAGACAAGAATGTATCATCTACTAACAAAGCCCAAAGGTTATTAGTCCTCACTTGGCATTCTGTCATTTTTCTTATTTTTTAATTCAAAGTTAACTTTATTTTGGCATTGATTTTGGTGTCTAGTATAATTTCATTTTTCAAGCAAAAATTAAAGACTGTCATTTCCACATACTTGCACCCAATGAGAAACAGCTTTGGTGACAACTTTTTTTATTAAAGTTCCTCATGACCAAACAAGAGTGCTTCATTCATCTGAATTGAAAGACAAGGTTGTCAGAAAATCTGTAAGCTGTTTCCACACAAATCCCCAAGTGCTATGAATAGTGCTTCTGTCTAACTCTGTTCACAGACCTGGCTTTAGCACAAAACGTGGCTCAGTAGGTTTCATAAAACCAATCTTCAGATGCCATAAATGCCCAGTGGGTTTTCTGTTGATTCTGAAAAATGCCATATACTGCATTTAAACTTTTCATCCAACATGCTCATTAATTTAGTTTCCACATTCCTGAAATATTAGAGGGTTCTTGCATGCTCAGGGTATGCTTTTGAGAAATCAAAATGGCTTATTGCTTTTTCAGTTTTATACAAAATAATAGGTGCCACTTTTGCCTTTCAACATTTTTACTTCCCAAACAAAGTGAAGGCGGAAGTGAGGGAAAACACTTAATATTATGTTACAAAAGTCCAAAGTTTTTCTGTTTTAGTTTGTCTAATTCTTATGTAACTATGTAGATATCCTTTGAATTAATGCTGAATCTCAATGTCAATGGAAATCTTGTTCCCAAAAGAACTGCCAGGGATTTAAAACAGAAAATATTAAAATAGCTCACATGATACATGTAGCTGGCACCAATCTGAGAAACCAGCTTATTAGAGAAGCTTTCTCTTTGAAATGTAGCATGAAAGGCTGATCTTGTCGCTGCAGATGAGATCTTGACTTAGAAAGAGAAGGTAGAGCAGGTGCCTATGGTGGTTCTCAGATTATGGATTTGATTTTTTGCAATTAAATAAAAAGTTAGGAGCCTCTTGATTGCTCACATTTGTTTTTGCTACAGCTGCTCCCAGGAGCAACAGTATTTGCACCATCTGTAAATTCGCAGTAACGCTCGGCTTTTCCTTTATGTCGCAGCATATGTTATCAGCAGTTTTCTGTTTCTCGTGCACTTGATATGCTCCTTTAAATCCCTACTTAAAGCTCACTTTTCCTGTGCGTCCATGTGGTAGGGCCCACCAGCTTGCTTCAGTCTGTCGCTATGGCGAGTCGAGTCTGTGTTTAATTCAGCACGTACTCACGCTGGCCACTGTCACTTGGCATCTCTGCATGTTAGCTCAATTCCACGCTTTCGACAACCTTCAGGGGTAGGTTTTGATGCCACAATTTTGCAAATGACTTACCCAACTACATTGAGGGAGATAAAAAGTAACTTGTCCATGATCACAAAGCGTGTCAGTGGGAGAGTTGGGATTTGATCCCAGGGCTACCTGAACCCGGAGCCTGGCCTATCCATCCCAGTGTGGGGTCCCTTAGCTGACGTGTGGTATCTGCCCAGACTGGTACAAGGGCTTTGCACAACTGACAGCCTCGACAAGGTGTGTGTAAAATCACATAAATCATGAGTTAGATTCAGCAGGTCTTGGAGATGATCTAGTTCAAATTTCCACCTCAATAAGCAATTCCCTCTACAACACTCCCAAGTAAATGGTTTCTCAGCCTGTGCTTGAGTTGTTTTTAAATGAAAAAAAAAAAAAAAGTGGTAAATGGCTGTGAATATGATTGTATTTATGTATAAATATCCATCCTGCAGTTGAGTTTCTGCAGCAACGTTCTATTTGGGAACAATTGTGCAAACAGCCATGCTCAGGTTGGATCAGAGAATTCCCATCAGCAAAGCCAGGCACCCAGGAGAGACCCAGCGAAGAGGTATAATCAGGAATTGTACTTCTTGTTGCTGTTTATGTGCCTTCCTGGGACTGGCAATCTTGAAAGTGGTCCCCGAAAGGGCTGAACAGCGTCCTTTCAAAACTGCACAAACAACGTGATAAACATAACACAAATTCAAAAAGAAGAGGAAGCCCTCACAATCCCACCCGCCAAACTAATCATCTGTTTTCATTCTTCTTGCTTCCAGTCCTTGCCCACATGTAAACATGATTTTTAGAGTTGTAATCAAGTATACGCGCAATTTGCTATTCTGCTTTGCATGCTTAACATTATACCATAAGCATTTTACGATGCTACACAGTCTGCATAATTATAATTTTTAGCGACTGTACGGTGGTCCATCAAATTGACACAACGTAATTTACTTAACTATCAGTCTTAAGTTGTTTCTGGTTTCTCTTTATTATGAATTACTCCACAATGATCATCTTCATTTTTATTGATTTTTCCCTTCTTTTGGATGATTTCCTTGGAGTCAAAAATTGATATATTCTTTAAAAATACATTTAAACGGAATCTGTTTCAAATTTTGTGACACACAAAAGATCCAAGGCCTTAGTAGAATGAACATCATGTGTGGTTACTCTTTTGAATATTATTTAATGTTTAGGTGTCTATGCCTAACAAAATTTGTGTTGTAAATAGATAAAATCCTGTTCTCACTGAGCTTACTTGCTAAAAGAAAGCAAAAAGAGAATTTTTGCAAAGAGTAAAATAATTTTCAAGTCTTCCTCAAAGAAAGGTGTTTATTGCTTCTGTTATCTCTTTTTTAAGTCTGCCACATTCACTTTTTTACAGCTCTTCCAACATTGGTTTTTAGACAAGAGGTTGGTGTCACTAGATTTGTTACCAGTCCCCAACGTGGGCTCCAACTTGGGCCCCACTGTGGAAGGTGGCCCGGACAGGGCAGACTTGTGGCAGGGACCCAGTTAGGAGATGACAGCAATTGTCCACACACACAGATTGACACTCTGAGGTATGTGTGGAGATGTGGGAACAGGAAGCAGGGAGGGCCAAAAGGGTGTAAATTCAGGTGACATTTCTTAGAATGGTCAGAGGTTGAAGATCAACTAGGTGTGTGGATTGACAGATTGGACAAGGACATTTGTGGGGCACCTCTGAGGATTATCAGAATGATCCTGCCCTAGGCTTAGGTGCAGGAAAGATAGATACCTGCTAGCTCAAAATATCTGAGCTCACCTGCCAAAAAATGCTGCCACAGGAGAGTCATTTGTTTAAGTTGACATCCTGCCCTCCTCATCATCGTCCAATTACAATGCCACCTGCTCCTGAATGAATGTCACATTATATTATCCACAAGACAGTACTGAGGAGGGGGCACTTGGCAAGAGAGTCAGAGAACCTGAGTCCTAGGTTCTCTTGCTGTGTTGTCATGGTAAGTCACTTGATCTTGTCAAGACTTGATTTATTTATCTGTAAAATGGGCTTAGTAATGACTATCTGCTTGATGCTTAGTAATGACTATCTGTTTGACAAGTTGGTTTTGAGCATCATGTGAAATCATATATGTGGCCTCTTTTTATAAACTGATATACTACACAGATTTAAGAGGGTGAGAGAGCAGAAATAGGAGGCAGGAAGCTGATGGTATCACCAGCTGTTGCTAAATGGCAGAAAGCAGAGTCCTAAATGAATAGGATCCAGGATAGATAAATTTTGATGAGTGAGCCTGAAGAGTTGACTTAGTCTGCCTGGGATGCCATAACAAAATATCACAGACTGGGTTGCTTAAACAACAGACATTTATTTCTCACAGTTTTGGAGGCTGGAAAGTCCAATGTCAAGGTGTCGGCAGTTCAGTCCCTGGTGAGGGCTCCCTTCCTGGCTTGCAAACAGCCACCTCCTTCTTGTGTCCTCCCATGGTGCAGAGAATGAGCTCTATTGTCTCTTCCTCTTATAAAGACAGGTAGCCAGGCATGGTGGCTCATGCGTATAGTCCTCTCACTTTAGGAGACTGAGGCAGGAGGATCACTTGAGGCCAAGAGTTTGAGACCAGTCAGGGCAACATAGTGAGACCCTGTCTCTACAAAAGTAGTGGCACATGCCTATAGTCCTAGCTACATGGGAGGCTGAGGCTGAGGCTGTGTGAAGATCGCTTAAGTTTGAAGCTGCAGTGAGCTATGATCATGCCACTTCTCTCTAGCCTGGTTGACAGAGTGAGACCTACATAGCCCAGATTCTTGGGCTCAACTGATGTTCTCACCTCAGCCTCCCAAGTAGCTGGGACCACCACCATGCACAGCTAATTTTTAAATTTTTTAAATTTTTGTAGAGACAGGGTCTCACTATGTTTCCCAGCCTGGTCTTGAACTCCCAGCCTCAAGTGATCCTCCTGCCTGGACCTCCTAAAGTGCTGGGATTGCAGGTATGAGCCACTGCACTCCCTCTTCAGTCACCAAATATTTTACTGAGCAGCTACTGTGTGCTAAACACTGTTCAGGGTGCTGGGGAAATAAAGGTGACTTAGACAGACCAAGTCCCCGCCCTTATGAAGCAGGTATCTCCATGGATGCCCCGTGGGGTCTTGTATAATCTCCATAGCACAGTGTCTGTGCTTAATAAGTGCTCTAGAAGTGCTAGCTGCTATTATCCTCTGTTTCACTGTTTTTCCTGGAGCTGGTCCTATTAAGATGCTATGTGACTAGAACAAATGAATAGAAAGCAGGGGCATTAACCCAGAGGTCCATTCATACATCGCATCTGTTTGTATTTGCTTTGTGGAAAGAACTTCCAGGGTCACCCCCACACTGCTCATCTCACTGGGTAGCCAATATCCGTGCTTTTCAACCATTCTCTGGGCTCCCTTCTCCAATGAGTCCAGAAGGGCACTGCTTATTTAGGAAATGACATGTTCCGAGTTATTAATACATTCCAAATATTAAAATTTCAGTTGAAACACTGGGAAAATCATGGCAGGATCATAATTTACAGAGGCCAGGTGGCTAATGAATGCTCGGTGCCCAGGAATATCTTGATTCCTCTGCCCTTCTCTCTCAATTAACAAAAGCGCTGATGATCTCAGGGCTGTTTCTGGCCAGCTGGGATAAATCAGCCCTCTGGCAGCTGCCCAAATGATGTATTTTAAGGGCACAGGCCATGTGGCTCTCTATTGCAAAGCAATTGGGGTCACTGTGTTTGCATATGGATTAACTCGCTGCACAGGGACCCTCCCACTTACTGTGCCCACTGTGGGTTGGCGCTCAATAGCTATTCCGCAATGATAAAGAGGAGGCAGTCCTAATGACCCTTCAGAATGCTCCCCATCTTCATTTCTCTCCATTCCTGTTTTTATTACTTTCAGCAAAGAGAATTCGGTTGGCTCTCCCTATCTATTTTCACAGCCCCTGTTCTTGTTAGAAAGAGTTTTCCTACAATTGACAAAAAAGGTATCTGGGTGACTACAGTTTGAGGAAACCATAAAGGTCTGTCCAGATGGGACTTGAAAATTATCAGCTTGGTCCATTCTCCTTAGTGATTTCAAGGCAAGACACATTAAAGTTAGAGTCATTTTGAATAAACTATTAATTGGATACACTGTTCTCTGGGGAAACCCAGGTAAATCCCAGTGCAGAGGCTCAGGTGGTAATTGCTCTGTTGTGAACAGTGTCTGCAAGCTCCTGAATGTTCTGTATCCGTTCCCCTGAGCAATTATTTGCGACGCCAAGGAGGTAACTGACTTAGTCCCTATTTAGCCATTCAATAAACATTTACCAATGACCTGCCATGTTCAACACTCCATATTAAACACAAGAAGGATGCAAAGATGTACAAGACAGTCCCCAGCAGGTGAGGAGCTTGCTGTCTTACAAGAGGGATTAGGAATTCACAAAATAACCACAGTGCAAGGTCACACAGTTTAGGTGCCAACTGTTCTGTGATTATTGTGATCTCTGATCACAGGTCCTGGGCTTGTTCTAAGGCCTTATTTCTATGCCATTATCTCCACAAATCATTGAAAGATTCCAGTAGCCAAGAGTCCAAATGACATTTCTCAGACAACCTGTTCTATCTGGAAGCAAGACAAAATCCTCTGTCAAACCATGAGTTCTGATTTTTAGCTAAAAATGATGGTGACTGACCACATGAGTGGTTCACACCATAAAGCTGCAGTCCCCAGTCCCAGGGCTGAGAAAGGTACTGGTCCATGGCCTACTAGGAATTGGGCCACACAGCAGGAGGTGACAGAGTGAAGCTTCATCTGCATTTATAGCTGCTCCCCATCACTCACACACAGCAAAAGCTCCACCTCTTGTCAGATCAGCGGTGGCATTAGATTCTCACAGGAGATGGAACCCTACTGTAAACTGCACATGCGAGGGATCTAGGTTGCACGCTCCTTATGAGAATCTAATGCCTGATGATCTGAGGCGGGGCTGAGGAGCTGATGCTAGCGCTGGGGAGCGGGTGCAAATACAGATTATCATTAGCAAGGAGGGTTGACGACACAATTAAATGTAATGCATTTGAATCATCCCCAAACCATCCCCCCACCCTATTGGTGGAAAAATTGTATTGCATGAAACCAGTTCCTGGTGCCAAAAAGGTTGAGAACTGCTGCCATATGGTGACTGACCATTTGTAATTCTACCAAGGCAATTAACAAGGAGCATGAGCTGTTTCAGCAAGGTTTTCTGTATGGACTATGACTCGGCACCCTTGCACCACTTGCCTTTTCATTTATTAACTTACTATGCATCTGCTCGATGAACAACACTAAATAAAACACAGTCCTGCTGGGCACAGTGGCTCACACCTGTAATCCCAGCACTTTGGGAAGCCAAGCATGGAGGATCGCTTGAGGTCAGGAGTTCAAGACCAGCCTGAGCAACACAGTAAGACCCCATCTACAAAAAAAAATAAGAAAAATGAGCCTGGTATAGTGGCACGTGCCTGCAGTCCTAGCTACTCAGGAGGTTGAGATGAAAGGATCATCCCAGCCCGTGAGTTGGAGGCTGCAGTGAGCTATGATCACGCCACTGTACTCCCAGCCAACGTGACAGAGCAAGATCCTGTCTCTAAAAACTAAAATGAAATAATAAAATAAAATAAAAATTGCATTAATTCATTCACGAAGGCAGAGCCCTCATGACCTAATCGCCTCTTAAAGGTCCCACCTCTCAACCCTGTTGCATTGGGGATTAAGTTTCCAACAGATGAACTTGGGGGGACACATTCGAATCCTAGCAGTATGCCTCTCAGTCTTGCACCCTTGCTGCTCTTCCTACTGTCTTTGCATCACTCTTCACCATCACCATGTAAACACACTACCCTAAAATTGTTGAAAACATGCCACTTTAGGAGAATGTGCTCACAGGATGCAAACTGTCTCTTTACCCGCCCTTCACCCCTCACCCCTGTCAGCTGCTTTCTGTGTATTATTTGTTGAGAATGCGAGCTCCCATTTCCCCCACTCCTCAGCCTCTCCTTGGAGTCCACGTGTCCCCAAAGCATCCGCACATCACTCCCTCCCGCCAGTCCCTCCCTCCTTCTCAGCGTTCACCTTCTTGCCTGCTTTGGATCCACGCTCTCCTTGCCCTGCTTGCGGTCATCCCTGCCTGTTTCCCTTTAGCTCCAAACGTCTTTCCAATCTTGCGGAGGGAGTGGGGACCTGCCTTGACCCTCTAAGTCCCTTCATCTCTCCTCCTGGCATTCTTCCCCTCAGTGCCACCCTTCTTGGAAGAATTGTATGCATTTGCAACATTCACTTCCTCCCCCCCCCCCCATTCACTGTTCTTTAGTATTTTATCCACTCATTTCTTAAATAGTTAATACGTGTTCACAATACAGAATTCACAGCAGTCCAGAAGGTAAACAGTGAAGCGTCTTCCTGGCACCAGGCTCCCCAAGCCCCACGCCCTCAGAGGCAGCCCCTGCTACCAGTATCTTGTTCATCTTCCCAGAAGGTGCACGCATGCGCATATTCTTGTTTGTACGTCTTCAAACAAATGGACGCATTTATACACATTTTCTACCCTTTGCTTTTTCCCCTTAAAATATCTTAGAGTGTTCTACATCAGTATATCTAAAACTACCTCGTTCTTTTAAAAGGCTGCCAAAATCCCACTGCGAGGCTGGACCATAAATTCTCTACTCTGGACGTCGAGGATGTGACTAGTCCTTTGTTCTAACAACCGTGCTGCAGTGAGTGTTCTTGCACATAGAGGATTTTTCCACCCTTGTGAGTGCATCCTATGTAGGATAAATCCATAGAGATGAAATTGCATTTTGCATTTTGGAATTAAATTGCTCTCCACAGAAGTTGCACCAATTCACTCACCCACAGCAGTGTATGGAAGAGCCTCATTTCCCTTCACGCTCTCCAACAGATTGTTTTAACAAAGGGTTTTATTTTTTTCCGGTCCAATAGGTGAAACAGTATACTTTTAATTTGCATTTCCTTTTATGAATCCAGCCAAGCATTCTTCTTTTACGCTTAAGGGCCATTAGTATTTGCTCTTCTGTGAATTGTCTATTTCCTAGCCTTTGCCCATTTTTCTTTGCTTTGTTTTCTTTTTGGTTGTTTAAAATAATTTGATATCATCATTTAATATATGGCTTTGATATCTGAGAGAAGAAATATTAAATTTATTACGTTTTAAAAATTATTATCTTTTATATGTTTCCTTATCTGCCAAAGTAAAGAGCAGGATTTAGAAGTGCTGGATCCTCCATCACTTAAGGAAAAAATATTGTTCCAAAAAGTCATTTATGGAAGATGTTTCATATGAAATATGCATATAAAGATGCCTGAAAATGACATGCATTAATAGTATAGCAAATAGTTATAAGTTGAACACCTGTGAAATTGCTTCCTTCCTTCCGAATTCAGGTCTAGAAATTCTAAAACAGTTCTGTCCTTTGCTCATTTTTCTGTCATATTTTTGGTCTTTTAGTTTTCCTAGGGAAATTCTATATAAGAAAACCAGTTCCTTGTCTGGGATATCAGTGGCAAATATTTTTAGTCATTCTTTAACCCTTTGCAATGTCTCCTGTGCCCAATAAAGCAAATGGAACTGCTGTCTCATTGGTCCCCATGTCCTCCTGATTGCGAAATCCGAAGGCCCTTCTCTGTTCTCATTTATTTCAGCATGTGACACAGCTGACCCGTCCTGCTTGAACTCTCCTTTTTAAATTCCATGTGCTACTTTATCTTGGATCATATCCCACTTCTCTGACTCTTACTTCTCTTATTCCTTTGCCAGAAATACCTGTGACAAATGCCCTTGAGAAAAGAGGTCTTTGAACTCTGCCTCACAGTGTCCCAGACAGCTCTTGCTGGAGGTTTCCCAAGCACCTTAAGTCTAGTGGGATGTGCAGACAAGTATGGCCATATCTGAGTCCAAGGCAGGTTCTGGATGTCTCCACTGGCTCCTTTTTTTTTTAAGTCCCACATCCAGCTCAACATGTCTGAAAACTGCTCCTTCCACCTTCCTCACCTCCGTTGGGCTCCTACCACTCTCCCAATCCTCCTAGGCCTGAAACCCAGTCTCTCCCACGCAGCTCAGGAGTTGCCAAGTGCTATTGGTTCTCCAATGGAAGTCTCTCCCCCACTGCTCCCCCCCTTCCCAGCCCCAGGTCATCATGCTTGTCACCTGTCCTTGCTCTCATCAGTATCCCCTCATAACCCTGTCTTCCATGATTCTTCAATACTTTCTCCAGCTGCAGTCCTGCCTAGCAACCTTCCTCTGCCCAGGCACCAGCGCCCCTCACTCCTCAGCAGGGGGCTCCACACCAAGCTAGAACCCAATACAAATCAAGGAAGCCTGGGTCCCAGTGAGGTACCCTGACATCCTAGCACTGGCAGGTGGCATTTCCAAAAGAGAGAGAGAGAAAAAAAAAAAAATATATATATATATATATGGGGGGGGGTTAGTTATTCCTTTGGGCACATCACTGTTTGGGTGTGTGTGTGCGCTTTATCATTGTTTTTGTTTGCTTGTTTCACTTATTCAACCAACCAGAGTGAACTTTTATTCTGTTCTCCCAACGCCTCCCCTCCAGCCCCTCTCATGTTAGCCTTCACTTTTGCTGCACCTGTACCCACTCCCTAGGGAAACTAGCAGCAAGGGGCCATCCACCAATGTCAGCCCAGCCTAAAGGTGGTCTAACGGTGGCACTCATAGGCCAGAGTCCCCTACCCACCTGTGCCTCCCTGCTCTCTTCTCAGTGCCATTCCATCAGCACCACCCCAGTCCCCAACACATACAAAGGCCCCGCAAGAAATGGCCTCCATCCAGGTGTCTCTGCGGAGCCCTCTGACATTCCAGGAGATCCTCTGATGGGTGGCTAACTGCCCTGGAAATTCAGCGTATCTTAGGGGCCTAGAACAACATCCTGACCCGAGGATGCCGCCACCCTTACACAGTCAGATTGACTGCGACGTTGTCTGGGAGCCAGCAGACAGGAGAGAGTGGGGAAAGGGGGCATCCGGGAATGCTGGCCCAGCTCAGACGGCTGCCCCGGGCGGGAGGGGGAAGGGAGGAGAGAAGTGAGGCGCTGGAAGGGGTGGGGACGGCGGGGCTGGCCCAGGCGGGACCGTGCACCGGGAGTGCGCGCTACGTCGGGGCAGCGGGACAGAGCCCAGGGCGCGCGGGGACTCTGCGACTGCCTCGCTCCTCCCGCTGCAGCCATGACGGAGAACTCCGACAAAGTTCCCATCGCCCTGGTGGGGCCTGAAGACGTTGAGTTTTGCAGTCCCCCGGTGAGTACCGCCGGGATTCCAGTCCCGCTGGCGGCGTAGTCCCCACGCGGGGCCCGGGCTGTGCGTGAGTGTCTGGTTCCACTGTGCCGGGTCAAGGATTTGTGCCACCGAATGTGTGTGTGGGGGGAGGGTGTCAAATTTGGGTCCCAACTGTGTGGGTGGGGCGGTGCCCCGCGCGTGCGGACGTGCAAAGAGCACGGGATCCACAGACGGGTGCGGAGGGGGCACCCCGGGGTGGGGGAGAGTGCGGGTGCCCGGGGCGATGGCCCTGCACGGAGAAAAGTTTGCGCGTGGCACGTGCACGCCTGAGTACAAAGGACCCTCGGGAGGAAGCGCGGCGAAAGGGGCACCCAAAGGAGCCCAGGGAGAGCTGTTTCCCACCCCGCCGCACCCCCGATTCCCTGGGGGCGCTGCGCGGGGACCCCAGTGGGCACCGGGACCCCGGGGTGCGGGCGGCGCAGACGTGACGGGTCCCTCTGCCGCCCCGGCCCGCAGGCGTACGCCACCGTGACGGTGAAGCCCTCCAGCCCCGCGCGGCTGCTCAAGGTCGGGGCCGTGGTCCTCATCTCGGGGGCGGTGCTGCTGCTCTTCGGGGCCATCGGGGCCTTCTACTTCTGGAAGGGGAGCGACAATCACGTAAGTCTAGGGGGCTGCAGGGCGGGGAGGTGCTGCGGCCCGGGGGGTGCTTGGGGTGGCGGGGTCGCGTCTCCCCCAGCCTGCCCCTAGGGGGCGCCGTAGCGCTGGGCGGCGAGAGCGCTGCTCTGGGCCGGGACACCCGGCTCGCTCCCAGCCCCCCTGGGACACCTTCTCCCTCCGTCCGTGCAACCCCGCTGTGCTGCCTTCTGCTCGTAGACGACTTTGCAGAAAAGCTAGTCAGAGTTTTAAGGGAGAATAGCACAACACAGAGTGGCGGAGGAAAGCCGTCCTCAGCCCTTCTGGGCCTCCGTCTGCTCATCCTTAGAGGAAGAAATGGCCCAGGTGACCGCCAAGGCCTCTCCCAGCTGAGAAAAGCTGTGAATTTAAGATCTAGGACAAAGACAGTGAATATTCAGACTCAAAATTGAGGATGAATTTTCACCTTTCAGGAGTTGTTTTTTTTTTTTTTGGCGACGTATCCATTAACTCTTCCTTTAAAAAAAAAAAAAGGTCTAACTTCCTTAAGGGTGGCAAATCTCTTGAACAATTAATCCTGGCCTAGTCTTCACATGTAATTTAATGGCAAACGTTTCACTAACTGCTGTCCCACTTTCTTTGTATGCAACTATTTATTTGAAAGCTCCATGGGCTCTCAAGGAGTATAAAAACTCCCTCTAACTTGACTGGGCAGAGTTCCAGTGTGTTCCCTAAATACTCTAAATGTGTTCACCTACATAAAAGGGGGCATTTTATCTTGATGACCATTGCCAGGTCTGGTATAAGCTTATTTCGACTAATGGAAAAGAATTCAGTCTCCAGGGCACACACAAAGGGCTCTTTCATGATCACTATCCTCCGAGGATCAGGGACTGCTGTTTTTTCCCCACTCTCCCACCATGAAATTCAAAGCATGAACGAATTCCAGTACTTACAGAAAATGGTGCTGAAAGCAATTCAACCATTTTACACATCACGTCTTCTGCAGTCACTGCATAATTTGTATTTTTAACTCAAAGGCCTAATGTAGATAAGCATGCCATTTAGCACTGAGTCTGTTTTAGAGACTATATCAAATTTACAAGCATCGATTTGTAAGATCAGAATTGCACTGTATTTTGTGTGTATTTGAAAAGTGCCTTAATGTATTTGTATTTAAATATAGAAGCTGGGCCAGATGCTCATATTTGAAAGCAACAAATCTGAACATGGAAATGATTTCAATATCTACATCTCCATTAATAGCAGGATTTAGATTGTCATCCCTTTGGGAAATTTTATGGTATTAGAATGTAAATGCTATCTTTTGGATAACAAAACCATAATGGTATAGGTCATTTGGGGATAGCTTTGCTTTTTTTTTTTTTTTTTTTTTTGGTAAAGATTCTGTCATGATATATATTAAAATGAATACCATTTGGCATTTAATTATTCAAGGCAAACATAGCTAACTGACAGGCTTCTAAAAAAGAGAGATTGAACAATCACACTGAGTAAGCAGGGCTCCCTTTCTCATATCCTTTACTGCAAGACGGTTGGTTGTCTGGTTCAAGAGAGCAGTATTAAATTTTAAGAATTCAGAGAAATAGTGAATCACATTTTATTGCCAACAATCAAAGTTATTGCTATTTCCTATATAGACAGGAGGATGAAGAAAATCACGATTGTTTTTTTTCTCCCCTACAGTGTTGTGTGCTGATCCATATTACTTAAGTCTGAAAAACAAATCACAAAACACTAAAGAGAGTCGATTTGGCACCATCCACGCACAGCACATGCACAGGTCTGCTTTCCTTGAATACAAATCTAAATAGCCCAAACACAATGCAATCGAAAAAGGCAAGTCTCTGTCAAACAGAAAACCTTGTCCAACCAAATGGATTATCTACTCTGTGGGGATTATCTGTGACTCAGCTGCTCTGTATTGGTTAATAAAGGAGAACCTTCTGTACTTCATCACTTATCCCTTTCATATGGGTAAACCCCCTTAGGACAGGTATGCTCAAATTTCCTCGGAGCACCATGAAGCACCAAAGTACTAATAACCAGGGGACAACTGACTGGGCCTCAATATTGCAGCCATTTTTCATCCACATTATTATAAATGGAACAAGGCATTGAAATATGAGAAATTTCCACCCGTGTGAGATAACTGACAACCCCACCCTGTGGGACGAGGGAAGGAGATCATTGCTTGGGGCCTTTCTTCTCAGACTAATTTTTCTAGACATTTTCCCAAACATGATGCGATTAATCTTATAGAGCCTAAGCCTTATTAAAAACTCATTAGCAAATATCCTTGGCTATAAAAGGCACCATATTGAGCAGAATTTTGGCAAATAATAAACTTCATTGTACTTGGATAGAAATAGCCTTAGGTGCCAACAGTTCCATGGACTTGGAGCAGATAATGTAATTGCTGCTCCAGCAGCCCCAGCTCAGAGCCCAGTACCTGGGAAACTGTGGGCTGCATCCTGCCCCTCTTCCTTCCCCATCTCTTCAGGAGGGCACAGGCTTCTCACTGCTGCCCCCGTGCAGAGAGAACACTGCATCTAAAAGGTGGGCTGATGCAATACCTATTATAGTTAGGGAGCCTGTTGAGGAGGGAGGTAGCAAAGGCAGGCAGTGGAAGAAAGTGAAATTAGACCCATAGGCCACTCTTCTAGTGTTACAATCCTGTCTCCTTAAAAACTAAGAATTTGCAAATGGTTAAGTTTGCAAATGTTGCATTGCTTTGCTGGTAAAAGATTATGTTGTCTGCCAGGCTCCTTTTCACAGTCACCCCTGACCCATGTGCATAGTGGCTGCTCAGGGAGCACCTGGACAGAACAGGGCCTGCTTTTTTTTTTTTTTTTTTTTTTTGAGACAGAATCTTGCTGGGTCATCTGGGCTAGAGTTCAGCGGTGTGATCATAGCTCACTGCAATCTCAAACTCCTGGGCTCAAGTGATCCTCCTGCCTCAGCCTCCTGAGTAGCTGGGACTACAGGCATGCGCCATTGTGCCCAGCTAATTTTTCTATTTTTAGTAGAGACAGGGTCTTGTTATCGCTCTTGCTCTTGCTCAGCCTGGTTTCGGACTTCTAAGCTGAAGCCATCCTTCCACCTCAAACTCCCAGAGTGCTAGGATTACAGGCATGAGCCACCTCGCCCAGCCCAGAGCCTGCTGTCTAGACCTGCAGAGAGCCCTGGCCAAACCAGAGAAAACCTGGGTGATCATAGGGACCACCTGAGGGGCAGAGTGAAAACAGATTGGTGGGCTTTGCTCCAACTCTCCTGCATCAGACCCCCTAGATGTCGTTCTTATGATCAGACAGGCTTGGGAGACAGCAGACTGCAGGCTTGTGAGTTGCTCAGGAGAGAGGGAAGGAGGGGCAACAGGAGACACGAGCTGCAATAGGATGCCCATATTTTCTATTCCTCTGAATGGATGCTCTTGCCTAAAAGCATGCTGGATAGCAAAGCCATTTCTGAATCCCTGCTGATAAAATAAAATAGTGCTCTGTGGGTCCTGTAATAATGAGTTTTCTACAAGTAATGATCCAGTTAACAACAGATACTTTTTCCGGTGTTTGTCTATGTAGCAGTCACTCTTCATAATGAGGGAGAAAAATCAGACTGGAATTGAATCTGAGTCATGTGCAGTTTTGACTGGCTGACCTGACATTAAGTAGCAACTGTCTCTCATCAGTTCTCATTCCTACCCCTTTAAAGATTTATATATACACGTATGTGTATACGCATATGTAATTTATATGGCATATACAAGATATATATAATATATATAAGATGTATGGATATAGATATGCCTCTAGGTCTGAAAAAGGAAGAAAGGAAAGGAAAGAAACCCATTTCCTTGCCCCACCACGCACAGAAAGTTCTAGCAGGGCAGCAGCACATGGAGCAGGAGCAGCATGTGAATTATTTTTAAACCAATGCAGTAATCAGATGTCTAAGCTAAGAGAACCCTTTAGATCAGCTAATTAGTGGCAAACTTTAAAACATTTTTTAAGTGTTGGTATTTTCCTTTCTAACAAAATGTTACTCAGAAATGCAAACATAAAACAGAAAAATGCAGAGCTGCCCTGCTTAGACTGTGGGTTGGCAGAGGAGAGAGGGGCCTCCCAGTGCTACCCTCACCTCTGGGCCATGCGTTTGCTACTCCAGGACCCTAAGGACATAGATGGAAACCACCTAGGAGGTTCAGCTTCTTCCTTCTACACTCACAGCAACTCCCAAGACCTGGGGAGAAGTAGTGTGGCCACCTGTTTTTCTGATTCCGGGATCAATGCTCTTCTGCAGTGCCGGGTCCCCTCGCCTCTCCCACACACCCCACACTCATTATTTAAAAAAATACCCTCCTGCACCATATGCCTGTCCCATAAAGTAGTTAGGAAAGTAACTACCATTCTGAGCTGGAACAGATGTGCACATTGGCCTTGCTCTCTCCAGGTGCTGCTCTGTATCAGCTGTTTCCTAGTCTTGTCTGGAGACCCTACTATGTGCCACACTCCACGCCTAATCTTAATGAAAGGATTAAAGAAAATTTGTCAAATTGAGGTGCCACCCACTACAGCCTCCTCAATTTCCATTTATCCATCAATGGTTCTCAACCCAGACGCCTAAGAGAATTGAGCTTTAGAAAAGAAAGACCTATGTCCAAGCGCCATCCCCACGGGTTCTGATTTGAGTGATCCAGGGTGAAACCCAACCATGGTACCCGGAGAGTCCACCCAGTTGCTTCTGATGCCCAGCCAGGATTACAAATCACTGAGCTACTTGAAAAAGTATCAGAGACTCTCAAAGGTCTTACTTTTAAGGTGTTTTTAAAGAAATCATTGCATTAAGTGATTGGTGTATGCATAAAGTGCTCAAATAGAAACATATCACTGTTAAGGATGATCCCACATAACTCTGAGAAATAGGGAAGCTACCCCATACATGCGGGTCTAAAGATAAGCCCTGAATTGTTCAAAG
This sequence comes from Microcebus murinus, assembly GCF_040939455.1. NCBI lineage: Eukaryota > Metazoa > Chordata > Mammalia > Primates > Cheirogaleidae > Microcebus > Microcebus murinus. The sequence continues at coordinate 56,793,964 of NC_134116.1, forward strand.
AAGAAAGCGTTGCTAACTCTTATATTCACTTCCAGATTTACAATGTCCATTACACTATGAGTATCAACGGGAAATTACAAGATGGGTCAATGGAAATAGATGCTGGGAACAACTTGGAGACCTTTAAAATGGGAAGTGGAGCTGAAGAAGCAATTGAAGTTAATGATTTCCAGAATGTAAGTATATTTCATGCATTTAGAGAGTTTAACCAGGGAAGCCTGGGGGACTTTTCTACAATAATTCAAGGAGAAGCAGCATTTCTCACACACATCCAAATGGTAACTGTTCTTTATAGCAGCTGAAGAGCCACTAATCCACGAGTCATGTAGCATGTTCTCTTGGAGAAAGGACCACTCTTCGTTCTTCATATTTGCAAAAGAAAAAACAATACCTTGGTGATAAAATATCAAAAAAAAAAAAACCCAAAACAACAAAAATCCCACTTTTATTGAATTTAAGTACTTAAGGAATTACCAACTTTGAAAAAAAACTTTTACTTCTAGGAAATTCAAAATATAGCCCTAAAATTAAAATAAAGCTCGATTTTTAAAAATAAAAATAAAAAAAACCATAATACCACAGCATTGAAAGAGCAGGTTCTTCTTTGAATATGTGAAGTCCTGGCAGAAAGACTTGAAGAAGCTTTTTCTTTCCAAGTAGTTTTCTGTAACACGGTGAAGGAAATGCTCAAACTCTCCTATAATTGTTGCAAGGTCTGAAATCTGAACTTCTAAAGAGGAAGGAAATTTTAATGACCTAATAATCTCATCGACAACATACCTATCTATTTACATACTTTTCTCAATTCTTCCAATTTCCCATTCAATCCAGAAAATTAGTGTGGGCAAATTCCCCTAATATAGCATATGTTTTCTGACCATGGCCTATTACAGATAAAACATTCTGGTCTCCTTTGAAAAGGAGACTGTTTTGTTTTTGCAAGAATTTAGGCTAGGCACAGTGGCTGTAATACCAGCACTTTAGGAGGCTGAGTAGGGAGGACCAGCCTAAGCAACATAGCAAGACCCCGTCTCTACAAAAAATTTACAAATTAGCCGGGTGTGGTTGCACACGCTTGTAGTCCCATTTACTGGGGAGGCTGAGGCAGGAGGATCACGTGAGCCCAGGAGTTTGAGGTTGCTGTGAGCTATGATTGGGCCACTGCACTCCAGGCTGGATGACAGAGTGAGACCTTGTCTCACCAAAAAGCAAACAAACAAACAAAAAAAGAATTAATTTACAGGTAATCTGAGACATTAAGCTATGCAGCTGTGCTTCAGTGTACTTCTGCAAGCCAAAGCGTCACTCCAGGCCTAATTTCCTGTTGGCCACCATAAAATATCTTATTCTCTTTCATGCTTCACAGTGAGGGAGAGGCATCGCTATTTGTGTCCCCTATTAAATCTCCAGATGGAGAAGGTGAAACTTCACGATGAAAAAAGGCTCTGGAAAATAATGTCTCTTCTGATAGTTTATTAGTCCACAAACATCTCATCGACCTATCTTCCTCTGATTGATGAGAAAAACTAAAGATGCTTTTCATCCGTGTGAAAGCTCTCTTCCTTGTTGGTACCGAAATACACTTCACTAGTCCTTTTGAATACCCCACAGAGTCTAACATTAGCGTCCCTGTGGTGTTAGACGTTTGATGATGACAGGGACTGGCTGGGTTCAGAGCAGTCTCTGCCCTGGGGCTCTGCAGCCCTATGCACCACGCTGCACTTTGTTTAGTCTCAGCTTTGCAAATGGTTCTGGTCAGTGCACAAGTATAATTCCTCTGGACCTATTAAAGGCTTTTACTGCAAGACCCAGCACAGAGTAAAATCATTTTTTCTTTATATTACTCAGTATAAACTTATAAAATATGACTCCCACACACATCATTCAATACAGAACAAAATGGAATACCTACGGTGTACCACGGTATCAAGATATGCAAAAGGAGCTACGAAGATGAATAAGAGAAGATCTATCTTTCTCGAGATGTTCATGTATCAAGAATATCCTTTTAAAATATTTCAATCCCAGACCTATATTTCTGTTTTATAATCTTTTGGTTCTTTCTAATAATGGTATCGATTGTGTTTTGTTCTCATAGACCAACAAGGCCACAAATATTTTATAAACTGATCAATTCTCTTTGATAGCTTCCACATTTCTCTAAGTCAGAACTGGTGAGGAGAACATTTTTTTGATGGATAGAACCTGTTATGGGTTTAAACAAGCCTGGACTTCTGAAAACGCATGAATCAGCCGCTACGGTACCTGCACTATTACTTTCTCCTCTATTTTAAGCCATAAGTCAAATTCAAGAAGCATTTTTGAGGCCTACTGTGTGCAAGTGCAAGGGACAGTGCTAAGCATGAGGAATGCAAAGGTGATGGACACTTCCCCCAAGGACCTTTGAGTCCAGTCCGGGAGACAGACACACATACACACACACACACACACACACACACACGCACTCGAGCACACACATAGAAATAGCTTCAGGTAGCTGGGAAATGTGCTGCAATGAGCTGTGAAGAGAGTGCATGAAGCACAGAGAAGAGGCATCGTTGTCAATTAGGGAGTTGGAGCTGATCTTACAAGGCTGGTGACAACCGAATCAGGTCCTGAAGAATGATCAGGATTCCAACTGGCAGGGAATCCTGGGCACAGGGCTTTCCAGGCCCAGGGGAGAACGGTGGACACGAATGTGCAGGCCTGCTCCAGAGTAGTTCTAAACAGCCCAATGCAGCCCAGCCTGGGGAAGGGAAGAAGATAGGAATAAAGGTGAGGACAGATTATGAAAGGTTATGGATTATAAATGAACAATCTATTCACCCAGGACCTCACCAAAATTTTAGGAGAGCCCAATGGAAGAAAAAAAAAAAAAAAAAAACCCTGGGAAAAAGTGCTTCAGGCTGTCTACCCTGAGAGATACAAAAACTGGGTTAGCTTATAGTGCATCAGCTACACTCTAGGTTATACCCTCATGAGTATCAGGGCTGTTGGTTTAAGAGCCCCTCACACCTAATGTTCTGTTTACATAACAAAACTCCTGATCCAAAATTAAAAGGGAATAAACTGGTGGGTATATGGGTGTTTACCGTATAATGTTTTGAACTTTGTGAATATTTGAAATTTTTTATTTAAAAAGCTGGAGAGGAAAAGGATAGCATAACCTACCTAGTAAGTAGGTAGATTATTGATTTCAAAAGTCAATATAGGCCGGGCGCGGTGGCTCACGCCTGTAATCCTAGCTCTCTGGGAGGCCAAGGCGGGCGGATTGCTCGAGGTCAGGAGTTCGAAACCAGCCTGAGCAAAAGCGAGACCCCGTCTCTACTATAAATAGAAAGAAACTAATTGGCCAACTAATATATATAGAAAAAATTAGCCAGGCATGGTGGCGCATGCCTGTAGTCCCAGCTACTTGGGAGGCTGAGACAGAAGGATCGCTTGAGCCCAGGAGTTTGAGGTTGCTGTGAGCTAGGCTGACGCCACGGCACTCACTCTAGCCTGGGCAACAAAGTGAGACTCTGTCTCAAAAAAAAAAAAAAAAAAAAAAGTCAATATAGCCCCCAACTATAATATAAAGGGAAAAATAGGCCGGGCGTGGTGGCTCACGCCTGTAATCCTAGCACTCTGGGAGACCGAGGCGGATGGATTGCTTGAGGTCAGGAGTTCAAAACCAGCCTGAGCGAGACCCCGTCTCTACTAAAAATAAAAAGAAATTAATTGACCAGCTAAAAATATATATACAAAAAATTAGCCGGGCATGGTAGCACGTTCCTATAGTCCCAGCTACTTGGGAGGCTGAGGCAGGAGGATCGCTTGAGCCCAGGAGTTTGAGGTTGCTGTGAGCTAGACTGACGCCACAGCACTCACTCTAGCCTGGGCAACAAAGTGAGACTCTGTCTCAAAAAAAAGGGAGGAGAGGGAATAAAATGAAAGTAGTTTATAGTAAAATACAGACTTCATATGTAAATGTTCAGCCAGATATAGTAGAAGACATAAAGTCAAACACTTGCACCAGTAGTTGAATGACTGTTAATGCCACTGCCCAACATGCAGACAGACACACGAGTGTGTGGGCAAATTAAATGCCTTGCAATTTTCTCTAACAATGAATAAAATACTGTTTTCTTTCCATTTTCCCAGTAGTTGCATTTCTAGGAAATTTGTACATTAAAACTATTCCAAAAATCCCAATTCCAAAACTACAATTTATATGTAAAACAGTGTTGGGTCCTAGGCACAGATACTTAGAAATAGGTTTTTTCCTCTGGATCCAGGACAGTTGGTTCTTGGGGACTGTCCCAGGCTCTCCAGGACCTAGCATCCCTGGGCCCTGCCCAACAAAGGCCAAGAGTGCCCCCGATCTTTGTGACAACAAAAACTCCTCCAGAGATTTTCCATGTGCCTCCTTAGGGGCAAGACCTCCGCCCTTGTTGGGAAGCTCTGGTTGAAGACACAGGAATCGATTAGCTCCCCTAGAAAGAAAAAACGTGCAGCTAAGGTGAGATTGCCTGCCTCTGTGATAAAAGAACGTTAGATCACTGGAATCTTCACTCATTGCCTTTGCTAGCGAATTTCTTCATTATCACTACTTCTAAGACCTTGTTTGTTTGTCTGCAAAAGCAGGAGGTTTTCTTGGTTTTCTTCTTCTTCTTTGAGTTCCCTCTATTTCATCTCTTAATATCTCCGGCTGCTTGATGTGGATTTGTAGCTAGACATGATGGTTAATATGTGTGAATTCCTTCCCACAGGCCTGGTCCCCGTGGGGGTTTCAGTTCTCTCTGCTGTGTGTAGACTGTCAGAACTAACTCAATACAGATTCACATTCGGTGCTGTGAATCCTTCAGCAGAATCAGCTCTCTCCTTTGGGGATATGGTAACGGCTGTATGGCGTTTCCTCCCTCGAATCTCACATTCAGGGGACATGAGTGTTTGAAGTTAGGAGAACATATCACACAGGGAGGCAGTCATCTCCCTCCCCTGCCTTCTGTTTTTCCAACTGTGAGTGCTAGATTGACATGCAGAACAACAGCAAGCAGACCTTTGGGAGGTAGCATATTAGAGAACAATGGGTCCCAAAGTGTGTTCCACAGGCCACAGGAGGTGGGGCCTGGCACTGTGTGTCATTTAACAAGTCCTCCAGATGATTTTTTTAAATGTTCCTTTTAAACGTTCATATATACTATGAACGTTTAAACGTTCATTCATACATTAAAATAATTAAACATACTTTAAACATGAACATACTTTAAATGTTCATTCATACATACTATGTAGCGTGATATTTTGCTACATGAGTAGAATGTATAATGATCAAGTCAGGAGTATTTGGGGTATATGCCTTAAGTAATTTAATACACCCTGAGTATTTATCATTTCTATATGTTAGAAACATTTCAAGTCATCTCTTCTAGCCACATTGAAATGTACAATACCTTGTTGCCAACTATAGTCATCCTGCTCTGTTATGGAAAGTTAGAGCTTACACCTTGTATCTAACTGCATGTTTGTACCCATTAACCAACTTCTCTTCATCCCCCCCGACACCCTTTCTGGCCTTTATTTGATTCCACACATGAGTGAATACACATACAGTATTTGTCTTTCTGTGCCTGGCTTGTGTTAATTAAGATAATGACGGTTGTCCGAGTGCAGTGGTGTTTACAACTAATTGATCACAACCAGTTATAGATTCCTTTGTTCCTTCTCCACTCACACTGCTCCACTTGACCAGCCTAAAAAAAAAGATAATGACCTCCAGTTCCACTCATGTTACTGCAAATGACATGATTCATTCTTTTTATGGCCTAGTAGTATTCCGTTATATATATAGAGAGATAGATGATTGATAGATAGATCACATTTTCTTTATCCATTCTTCTGTTGATGGACACTTAGGTTGATTCAATATCTTTGCCATTGTGAATAGCGCCGTAATAAACATGCGAGTGCGGGTATCCCTTTGATACACTGATTTCTTCTCGTTTGGATAAATACCCGGTCCTGGGATTGCTGGATTATATGGTAGTTCTATTTTTAGTTTTTGAGAAACCTCACGAAGGTTCTCAAAAGATATTGGCCCAATTAATTGATTCCATGAATTTAGAATTTTCCTAAGTTGCTGAGCCAAGAGTAAATAGTAAAGCTTTCTACAGCTCCGGGAGCTGAACTTTGCTTCTAGACCTTACCCGAGGACTTGGGTGTTTTGTTTTTTGTCCCCTGTGAGATATAAACAGTGTCTCCTCCTTAATCTACTTAGGGACCAGCCTCCCGAATGACTGTGATGTTCAAAGCAGGCTGCATGGAAAAGGTGGCTTTTCATCTGAGCTTGTGGGTATTGATGGAGTTTTTAATATATTGCATCTCAGCTCAAATGTCACCCCCTCATAAAGTCACCTCCCCTGATTACACCATTTAAACTACCATACCTTGTCATTCTTGTCCTTGTTCTCTGCCTTATTTTTCTTCCTAACATTTATCACCACCTGAATTTATTTCTATTTTTTATGATTGAAAATAATGCTAAAAGTTAAGCTCTAAGAGGGCAGGGATTTCATCTGTTTTGTTCATTCCTGTACCCAACACCTGGAACAGTGCCTGGCACATAGCAGACACTCAGTAAATTGAACAAATGAACAAATGGGCAGATGGATGGATAACCTTTTATTTCACAGGGCATCACGGGAATCCGCTTTGCTGGAGAAGAGAAATGCTACATCAAAGCGCAGGTGAAGGCTCGTGTTCCTGAGGTGGGCACCGTGACCAAACAGAGCATCTCCTCGGAACTGGTGAGTACAACATGCTCTAGACAGCAAGTGTGTGTCGCAGACACTGTTTGAAGGCACAATCCTTTCTGCCTCTAGTTCCTGGATCGGTCCATGACCAGAACCTAAGTTCTATTTCTTCTCTACCAAAGGAATTGAAACTGTCTTTGTCCTGCTGGTTCCAAGGGATCATTCTTACATGACATAGTATATTTAAAGGTTTTGGGAAGCCATGTTTGCTTAAAGGGGCTTGGTACTCACATGGGCCCTTCTTTGCCTGATGTTAGGGAACTATCTGATCAGTGGTTAAGACTTCACAGTAAAGATAAAGAACACCACAAGATAGAATCTTCATTAAAGGGGCCTCAGGAGGCCAGACATGCTGGCTCACACCTGTAATCCTAGGACTTTGCAAGGCTGAGGTGGGAGAATCGCTTGCGGCCAGGAATTTGAGACCATTCTAGGCAACATAGCAAGACCCCATCTCTACAAAAAAAAAGAGGAAAAATTAGCCAAGTGTGGTGGCTCATACCTGTAGTTCTAGCTACTTGGGAGGCTGAGGCAGAAGAATCGCTAGAGCCCAAGATTTCGAGGCTGCAGTGAACTCTGATGATGCCTCTTCAACGGAGTAAGACCCTGTCCCTAACTCTTAAAAATTTTTTTTTAAATGAAAGGACCTCAGGAACCTTCTAGCCTCAGCCCCACTCAAATATAGGAATTCTTTCTAAACACCCCCACCGGCTGATCGCCTGGCCTCTGCCATAAAGCAGTGACGTGACAGGGGGAGGGGGGATTCCCCCAACCAGGCGCAGGTGTCAGCCAGCTTTCTGGGGGGGGGGAGGTTCTAATCGTTCTGCCCCACACTGAGCTGAGACGGCTCCCCCTACAATTTCTTCTCATTGGTTCAAGTTCACCCCAATGAAGCGACACAACCTATATCTAATTCCTTTTCTGTGTGTCAAACCTGTGAGATTTTTAAACAGAATTGTTCCATTTATTATTAATAACATGCCTTTGAGCTTGATTTTTTAAAATTTAAGAATTGCACGCAGAGTTCTAAAGACACACTTAACAATAACACCTTACATTGTTATAATACATTGGGGCTTACAAAGTGATCACATTCATTATCGTCTTCCATTTGCGATGCGGCAGGGTAGGGAGGAAAGAAAATGCATGTTAGAGTCAGAAAAACATGGACTCAAATCCCAGCTCGGACCCTTGCTAGGGATGTGGCTTCAATTCATAGAGCCTGTTTTGTCGTCTGAAACTGGGGGTGTGAATACTGTGCCCAGGGCCCTAGAATCTACTGGATGGTGACTACATGGCTGCGGCTCATTATTGTTAATTTTATTATGACCATCTTTGATCCTGCCAGTATCCCTGAGAGGGAGGCCAAGCAAGTATCAGCTCCCTCCAGGCAAAAGAGGAGAAATGCCGGTAAGCAAAGGTGCCTGGAAACTGCCTGGTTGCTGGTCCCACGGGAGCAGCGGGCGGTGTCTCAAACGGCACGACAAAAGCTGTCAGGTTTTAGAGCTGGCTACCATGTCCTCTATTTTCTACTCCCAGTTTCCCCAGCATTCGCCTGTGAGATGTTTTCCAGACTCTCCTTTCTCCAGTCATCCTCTCCTGATCACGTTCCAGTTTGTTCCTCACAAGCCGAACAGCTTGGCATTGAAGCCCATGCTCTCAAAGTGACTCACGAACACCAGCTCCAACAATGGGACCCCGACCTCCTTTGTTCCGACCCTTGAACTTCTCTGACTGCGTTGCCATTTTTTATAGTCATGTCACTTACTTTCTGTCATGGAGACTTTAGTGAAGTGTAGTCCTCGCCATTTTCCCCATCAAGGGGCGTAGAACTAGCTTTCCTGCCTTCCACAAGGACTAGACTCCCCAACGACAGCTGACCCCGATCTAGTCATAAGTTCACAATATAGTTCAGGTTTTTTAAGGTTTATTTTTCCTGATATTTAAAAATACCTTCTCACTATAGGAAATTTGGCAAATACATAGAAATATAGAGAAGAACATTGCCTACAATTGCATAATCCATTATGCAATTGTAATAGCTAATGTTAATGTTTTGGTGGATTTTCTTCGTGTGTGTGTGTGTGTGTGTGTGTGTGTGTGTGTGTGTGTGTGTGTGTGTGAGAGAGAGAGAGAGAGAGAGACAGAGAGAAATTCTTTTCATAAATGAAGTTACATTGTCATACGTGCTTATTATCACAACTTTAGTTCTTCTAAAATGTAGATTATAATGGATATATTATACATCATTATATGATTATAATTTTCAAAGTCTTTTGTTCTTGAATACTTCAGGTATCTTCAATTTTTCACTATTTAAAATAATAATAACTTAAAACAACTATTTTTCAATACAAAAATAATTCAATGTGTGAATTTTTTTTGTATGTAAATCTTTGTCTGCATCTGATTCTTAGGCCATAGAGGTAGATTATTTGGCTTGTGTTTTAGTGGTTTATGTCGTGTGTGATGGTCGATCCTCTGGTGGACAAAAACAAATTCAGACAATATATTTGTGTGAATGAGGAATGTGTTTGGCTGTCAGTAGCAGAAAACTGCACTCAGAGTAACTTAAACAGAGATTAGTTTTCCTCCATGGGAAGCAATGTGCAGGTAGGCAGCTGCAGGCATTGGCTTGGTGGCCAGTGACTCTGTGATTTTTTTTTTAATGTTTCCTTCCAGCTCCAATTGTGGTTGGCAATGCTCAACCTCTTCCCAACTTCCTTACTTGGCATTCAAGTAAAAAAGTCAAGAAGAGGGGAGGGGCAGAAAAAAAAAAAAAAAAGTCAAGAAGAAAGAAGTTGAATGGTGCCAGACATGACTTCCCTTTAATCAGGAAAAGCAGAAGGCCTCCCAGCCCCCCTCACATGGTAGGCCTAGATCTCACTGGGTAGCCCCGATTCACTCAGGCACCCCTGGCCACTGGACAGTCTGAGAAAGCAAGTGTCTCTCCTGGGGCCTGGGCACATTGCTGCTTCCAATCAAAGCAAGATTTCGCTGCAATAAAGGGGAGGAAGGAAGGAGATTGGGTAGGCAACTGAAAGTACGTGCCCCAAGATTTATTTAATGTTCTTAGCTTGGAGAATGCATCTATATGCATTATCCCAATCACCCCACTCTTCCCCCACACACTTTAGATTATGATGGGATAGATTTATGCACCACTTGCTCTCATAAATTTTTCATCAGTTTTGTATAACTTTAAAATGCTACTGTACTCAAAGAGCATTCATTTCCTGGATGGAGCCATTTAATTTAAGGTAAATAACTGGATTACCTGAGTGTTAGTTTCCTCCAATAACTTTAAGTTGTTTTAATGCAGCCGTAAGCCTGAGGGAGAAAGCATAAATGAAGTGCTGCTTTTAGCCAAAAATAAGGAGAAAACATTTTAATTTCTCCAAGCTCTTGCAAACTAATAAATACATGAAAGGAACAACCTGGCAAAATAAATTTGTCTCCTGGGTTAGGAAACCATTCTCAGCATCTCGCTGTAGAAGAAAATCCAGGGTTTAGCTTTGAAATCTCAGTGGCGTGCTTGACGCAAGGAACATCTGAAATATGTGTTGCGATAGCCGGGAAGTGAAGAAATGGTTTATGTTAAATAATACTTTGAACTGAAGACATTAAAGAACCAATCACTCGCTTTTGCCATTGTTGTTCTGAAGCTGCAGAACAAAACCCCACAAGATTTTCACTTCAAATGAAGGGTTCCTCTCTCCTTTATGGGATTCCAGGGTCCATTCAATTGCTTTTCCTCAAAAACATCTTTGATCGAAAATATCAGATTAACCTAAATCTCAAAGTTGGTATCAAGTAATTTTCACTTCAACTCAGGACACTCATTTTCACACATTACAGCTATCCAAAGACTGGGCAATGGGAGGAGGTGAGCTGAATATTGGGAAGGAAACTACAAGGAGAAGAGATTAGGACCTTAAAATAGATGCATGTGTACACACGTGCACGCACACACCCGTGCACAGAATTCTCATTAATTTTTTATAAGGCAAAAATAATCTTGTAGCAACACGTGACTCTTAACATGTAGCATGTTCCACCGTCCTCTTTGCTCAACTGCATTTCATTTTTACTTACAGGAAGGCAAGATCATGCCAGTTAGATATGAAGAAAATTCTCTTATCTGGGTGGCTGTAGATCAGCCGGTGAAGGACAACAGCTTCTTGAGTTCGAAAGTCTTAGAACTCTGTGGCGACCTTCCTATTTTCTGGCTTAAACCAATATATCCAAAAGGTAACACTTTAAATTATCTTAATGCTGCTTAAAATTCTCCCTGTTCCCTTGAGTTTCCTACAGCCCCATCCACAGCCCCGAGCATGTAACAAGGGGCAGAAATAGTGTTTCGGGGTCTCAGTAATTAGCAAGAGAGATGAAGGAGAAGGAAAACGAGAGCCCGTGCCTGTTGTAGGGAAGGGAAGGAGCAGAGGGTTAGCAGGAGGCAGGTGGGGGAGACAGAACACCACTGCATTCATTACCCGTGCCTTTTATTTACGACACTCCCACTTCTTTCCGCTCTGCCCCTTAATCTCAGTTGTTTGCACCTTCCAATTTTACATTTTTTTTTATTTCTAAGGCATAGAATCAAGGGACTAAGAAGCTGTCATACCACTGAATCTTGATTATGTTCAAACCCAGAATTATGGGACAGCCAAAAGCTACTGTGGGTAGAGGCTGAGATTCCTCAAGTTCAAAGCATAAGCATCAGCTTCCAAGTCTGGGGAAAAGAAACGCAGGGTCCCCGGGGTTCAGAGGTAGTTTGGGGCATGCCTGTGAGCTGTTTCCAGGTAACGAAGGGCAGGTGAACCCGGTGGGTCTTGCTCTTCCCCCTGAGTTTCTCCTGTCCCCAGAGGCTCTCTCCCTCTTCACGTCTACTGCGGCACCATACTGGCCTCCCAAAGGCCTATTTTGCAGCTCTGGTTCAAGTGTAGAGAAAAAGGCCTTTCTTCTAGCACAGCTGAGATAGGCTATGTTTTCTGAAATATTTTATTGAACAACAGGAGAAAGCAGCATGGAAATAAAATATAGGCATGAAAAACCACTAGGCTTGTAGGGATGGGGAGCAGAATGGGCAGTGTGCAGTAGGTACACAGTTTCAGTCTGGTGCAAGATGAGAAAAGTTTTTGGCTGGGCACGATGGCTCACACCTGTAATCCTAGCACTTTGGGAGGCTCAAGTGGGATGATTGCTTGAGGCCAGGAGTTCGAGACCAGCCTAAGCAAGAGCAAGACCCCATCTCTACTAAAATAGGAAAAATTAGCCGGGCATGGGGATGAGTGCTTGTAGTCTCAGCTATTCAGGAGGCTGAGGCAAGAGGATCACTTGAGCCCAGGAGTTTGAGGTTGCAGCGAGCTGTGATGACACCACGGCACTCTCTAGCCCAGATGACAGAGTGAGAACCTGTCTCAATTAAAAAAAAAAAAAAAGAGAGAGACAGAGACAGAGAAAAGTTCTAGGTATAGGCAGTGGTGATGGTTGCACAGCAATGTGAATGTACTTCAGGCCAATGAACCATACACTTAAAAAGGGTTAAAACAGTACATTTTGTTAGGTTAATTTTACAATTAAAAAAAAAAAAGCCTCACCAGACTCAGAAAAGGCAAGTTTCTGACTCTGCCATGACTCAATGTTAGAGTTCACAAGTCCTATTCTGTTCCAAAGCCTGGAGGACGTGGTTTCTCTCCAGCCCTGGTGAGGCAGATAGGAGTCACGTTATAAGCCACTGGCAGTAGCTGCCTGGTGCATGGGTTGAGAAGGAGCCCGAGGCATGGTCAGTAAGTAGGCCGTGTCTGTCCCAGCTGCAGGGGGCTGGGGACGGGGCTGCCAAGCGGGCTGTGCTTTTGCTATTCCTGTTCTTTCCCCGGGTGTGGTCGCAGCTCACAATTCCACGGCCAGTTGCCAAGTTCTGGCTTTCCCTTCCCCACCTTCCTCCATGCCAGGGGCCTGCTCGCTTTCCACTACCCGGAACTCCCTCCCTTCCCAGCCACGGACCAGAGTCGGCCCCACTGCCACCAGGGTCCTCCTTGATCGCTTCTTGTCTGAGGATAAGCCTCTCACCCAGAGAGCTCGCTCACTCACTCGACAAACATTTATGAGGGCCTGCCGTGTGCCATATACTTATTCTAGGCTTTCGAGATGCATCAGCGAACAGAATAGACGGGGATCCCTGCCCTCAGGGAGTTTTACATGGTAGCAAGGGGAGATAGTAAATAAACACTAAATTAAGATAAGAAAATCATATAGTGTGATACCAGGTGCTATGGACAAAGAACACGGTAGAGCAAGGGGGCGGGGAGTGGGGATGGAAGACAGACATATTGGCAATGCTAAGGCGACCAACACCGTGAGTGACTTCAGCCTTAGGGAAAGAGCTTGTCCCCTACATCCAGAGGTGGCTTGGTCCCTCACAGCCCAACAAACAGCATGGCCACATTTTAAGTAGTCAAGCATCACAGCACCCATACAAGATTTACATATATTATATACCCTGGATAACTGGAAGCCACTTAAATACTCCCAGATTAGAAAAGGATTAAAGAAATGTTGGTATATCCATAGGATGGAATATCATAAACATTAAAAATGAAGGACTTCCCCCAGCTCTTACAAGTGCAGTAATATTTTACAATAAAATCAAGAAAATAAATCTCCTCTGATGATGCCTGTCTTCTCCTCACACACCTAATTCTAATAAAAGCCACACACACACTCCAGGGTCCAGCAGCCCCTGCCCTTGGCTCTTGATGGCCGCAGGTCATCAGTGCCACACAGCTGTATTATCAGAGACACCGTGAATGGTGCTGGACACAGGTCGGAAAGGAAGGGGGGAGCTGATGTCTGCTGAGCTCTGACTACGTGCCAGGCACCGCACTAGAGGATCACACTTTATCCTCATTGAATCCTTACCATTCAATCCTTACCTTGTTGGGGTAACTACTCATATTCCCATTTTGCAGGTGAAGAAACTGAGGCTCACAGAGTTTAAATCATTCAGCTAGTTAAAAGAAGTAGAGTTGTGGCTGGACACAGCGGCTCACGCCTGTAATCCTAGCACTGTGGGAGGTTGAGGTGGGAGGATCGCTTAAGCTCAAGAGTTTGAGACCAGCCAGAGCAAAAGCAAGACCCTGTCTCTACAAAAACATAGAAAAATTAGTCAGGTGTCGTGGTGCATGCCTGTAGTCCTGGAGACTTGGGAGGCCTAGGCAGGAGGACTGCTGGAGCCCAGGAGTTTGAGGTTGCTATGAGCTATGATGACACCACTGCACTCTAGCCTGGGAGACAGAGTGAGACTCTGCCTCAAAAAATAAAAAGAAAGAAAGAAAGAAAGAAGTAGAGTTGTGATTGAATTCAGGTCTCCCTAATGCTTCTCCAACCATGCTATCTGTGAAAGCCCTCTATGGCTTTAGAGCACATCAGAGTTCTCATAAAGAACAAAGCATGATATAATCATCATCACCTAACATTTGAGTGCTTATTATATGCCAGACATTGTGCTAAAACCTTTTTTTTTTTTTTTTCCAGATACAGGGTCTCTGTTGCCTAGGCTGCAGTGCAATGTGTGCTAAAACCTTTAGACACAGATTCTCATTCTTTTTTTTTTCATTTTTTATAATTTTTTTCTTTTTTCTCTTTCTTTAAAATCACTGTTTCTGGGAGCCTAGATTCTCATTAATTCTATCACTGTGAATTAGATACTATTCATATTATATCCCCATTTTATGGATGAAGAAACTGAGGCTCAGAGAGATACCAAAGTCCAAGCCGTGTGGTACTTTCCACCTTTGTTATACTTGGCAGCCATGGGCCCTGCGGTAGGACCCGGGAGGCCGCATGGTAAACTAGAGCAATGGGTTGGAAGCCAGAGTTCACACTTCCCTCCTAGCTCTGCCACCCATTCTGTGATCTTGGCCAAAGATCGTGGTCTTTCTGAGCCTTGATGCCCTCATATAGAAAAGCATCTCCTTTTTCTATCCCATAGGATTTTTTAAAAGAACCTACCAAGGTATTATGTCCCTTGCAAATGGTAAAGTTTTATACCTATATAGTCAATCCAGGAGGAATACCATGGGCTGCAAGTAACAGAATACCTGGTCAACAGTGGTTTCAACAAATACAGGCTTTTTTTTTTTTTTTTCATATAGCCAGAAGTCTGGAGATAGGAGGTTGCTGGCACGATCAGTGATCTCATCAAGTCTCTTTCTAACTTACCATTTTGCTGTCCGTAGCATGCTGGCAGATCATCCCTGTGCCTACCACTTCATGGTCACAAGTTGGCTCTCATAACTCCAGATATCACATCTACGATCAAGAAATGAAAACAAGACAGAGGAAGCCTGTCTGTCCCCTTTTACCAAGAATGCAAAAGCTTTCCCAGAAGCAGCACTAGCATATTCTGCTTATGTCCCACTGTTCAGAAACGTGTCACCTGGCCACGCCTAATCGCATTGCAGGCTGGGGAAATGAATGGTATTTTTTCTCAGCCCCTAGAGTGAAGGCAAACAAAAAAACAGGGGAGAGGGGTTGAGAATGGATTGAGAATGGATATTTGTCAGCCATGTTATAAAGTCTGCCTCAATTAGCATTACAAAACCAAATTTGGGTTATCTGTGTGTTTATTAACCGAAGACTCTAAAACATGCCTTATTATTACAAAAATCATCGGTACAAAAATTGTGAAGTATCTGGTCATGTATACGTTTTGATAGGCTTTTCTTTTGTTTTCACCCTGATAAACACAGATCTAGCTTCCATAATTATTCAAATAAAGGAATTAACTTACAGCTATTTTTGCAGAAATTCAGAGAGAAAGAAGAGAAGTGGTAAGAAAAATCGTTCCAACTACCACAAGAAGACCACGCAGTGGGCCACAGGGTAACCCAGGCCCTGGCAGAGTGAATAATGAAACTAGACCCAGTGTTCAAGAGGACTCAGAACCTTACAACCCCGATAATCCCTACCATGTGCGTACTGATGTTTTCATGACATGCTCAGACGAATGCGTTAAACATAGTGCTGAAATGGTGTTTTGACTTGAGGTTTCAAATGAACATCTAGTATTCAACTGAGACTTTTGCTCAGTTATTTAAAAAAATACATCTATGTGTTGCAAGGTTTATAATTAAGAGTAAGAACACTTAACCGTTGCCCCTGTAGTGAAGTCCTGATTGGTTAGTAACCCTTATTCAAAGTTGTTTTCTATGCTGTCCTTTTATTGATTTATTTTGAGTCACAAATCCATGAAAACAAATTCATATCAGGAATTTGATTTTTTAAAAATGTTTCCAAGAGTATTCCCTGGAGGCAACATATAGAATGCAAGCATTCTCTTTCCCCCTTCATATCCACTGTATTCCTCCATTCCACACACATTTGTTGAGTTCCTGCTCCTTCCCAGGCCCTGCGCCTTAGGCTGAAACCTTGAGAATTGATGTTTACAAAGATAAACAGTAAGGTGCTAAAGAAAAAATCCAGGAAATATTTACCACTACTATAGTTTGCAGGGAGTGATGGTAGAATAAGCATTTATTTGTGACTAGTTTTTAAAATAAAAAATACACCCGCATGTTTTTTTAAATGGTATAAAAGGGTATATATAATGAAAAGTGAGTTTTCCTGTCACCCCAGAAACCCTCCCCAGGGTAATCTATTAACAATGACTGCCCACTTTCTTTTAAGTACACACACACAAATTTTATTTTTGTCACTGGCAAAGTCCTACAGAAACACACAAAACTTCTATACCTTGTTTTCTTTTCAGCTGCATTTTGGAGATGGTTCTGTATCTCCTACATAGATCTACTTCACTTATTTAAAAAAGAAATGGTGTAAGATGGTATTTTGATGACATAATTTGAACATAAGCTGTTATCATATAGTGTTAAGGAATTAATTTTGTTAGGTGTAATAATGGCAGTGTGGTTGTGTAGGAAAATATCCTTATTTTGGTGGTAAATTCTATTTATGGGTGAAATGTTACAATGCCTTCAATTCTCTTCAAACTCACTTCAGAATTTACTATACTTCTAGGGGAAAAAAGCAAACTGGACAATAGGTTAGCCATTGTTATATCCAGATGATGAGTGTATTGGTGTTCAGTATACAATTTTCTCCCCACTCCACTATTTGAAATTGTTAATATTATCCCCTCCTCCAATTAAGACTTAAAAAAAAAATAACATAATCGGCTACCTTCAGGAAAGAGGGTGAAATTGAATCACGAATTTACATTAAAGGTAAGGGATTCTTGGCAATGTAATTCCATACCATATTAAAGAGGATACAGAGTCTCTACCCCTAGAACTCTTTTGAAAAGGAAAACCAGAAATGTAAATCAGGCCAGAGGCAAATTCCCTCCAGTTTTGTAATCTCTCCAGCAGTGTGATTTTTACTTCATCAATAACCTTGTGTTTATGTAACTATAATTATGGCACATAGAAACTAGAAGGTAAAGTTTAAGGTCTTGGATTTTTACATATTTTTATAGAGCCTTTTCCTGAGGCCCCTATGTCCTCTTGGAAATAACATCCCCATTCTGTTGCTGAATGGAAGCCAAGAGAAATTAAGTGACTTGACAGTGTTCTCAGAGCCAGTGCAACTGGAGTGAAATCTGCCTTTAGTATAGATGAATGAGTTTCAAAATGTGCTCCCAAGAGCTCTGGAAGCTGTTACAAGAAGGCACCAATGATCCACTGACTTAAAATTAGCAGTGGCAGAAATGCTACTTTTGATCATAATGCTTCCTTTTTGTATTCTTATTTAAAATGAGTTGAGTCATTAGTGACTGGTAATCATGGCTTATTAAGCATGGAGAGACCCGGAGTGGCAGTGTGCACTTGTATTCCCAGCTACTTACTTAGGATGCTGGGGCGGGAAGATCGCTTGAGCCCAGGAGTTCAAGGTTTACAGTGAGCTACAATCGCTGCCACTGCACTCCAGCCTGGGGGACAGAGTGAGACCCTTTTAAGAAAAAGGGCATGGAGAAACTTCAGGATATTGTTAAAAAACAAAACAAAACACCAACTCAGCCAGTGACAGATTAGGTAGGTGAAGATGCCTTCATGTCAGAAGGAATTCTGAATGACAGCAGGTTAACAAGATTGAAAACTTCTTACAGCAGATAATGCTGACTTCTTGTAGCAGTGAAAAATTCAAGGTCTTATTTGCATGCATGCTATAACCTCATTATAAAGAAAACACAAATAATTCTCTCTTACTTCCCAGCAGCAGGAAGGAGAAAGCATGACATTTGACCCTAGACTGGACCACGAAGGAATCTGCTGTATAGAATGTAGGCGCAGCTACACCCACTGCCAGAAGATCTGTGAACCCCTGGGGGGCTATTATCCATGGCCTTATAATTATCAAGGTTGCCGTTCAGCCTGCAGAGTCGTCATGCCATGTAGCTGGTGGGTGGCCCGTATCTTGGGCATGGTGTGAAATCACTTCATATATCATGTGCTGTAAAGTGAGAATTAACTGAAGAGACAACCAAAGAAACATGAGGCATGTTGGTGCCGAAGGGATCACAAAGTATTTTTATGACTCAACCTAAGCAATGTTATCCTAGGATATTTCTCAATTGCTTTCCAGAACTTTATTATGTGCAAATGTACTGAAAGGGTAGTTTAAGTCTAAAATGCCATAATAATTCTTTTATTATTTGCCATTTTTTATTTGCTTTGCCTTGCCAGTAAGGCCTGCTTATAAGTGTTCCCAAGCTATTTTGAAATAAAGGTGAAAAATTATTCACAATTTGTCAAAGATCTCAATTGTACACTTGAGTTTCCTTTAATCATCATGACCAAAATAAAGTTCTGTAATTTGTACAGAATTCCTCAATTGTTCTTAACCTTTGTTCTTCCCTGTCTTGTAAATGTGTCCCCAGAGTTCCCAAAACACAAATAAATGAAAGGACATATAATGGAATCTACCCAAAAGCAAGCATTTTAAGCCTCAATATGGAAGCTCATGGGGAGTTTAAAAAAAAAAAAAGAGTGGGATGTCACATACCCCTCTATTTAGAGAGGGGAGTTCTTTATCTGCGGTATACACTGGCATGTGATTGACACATGGCTAAACCTTTTTAATAAAGAGTCAGCTCCAGGAAAAGAGCATGATGATAAAGAAAAATGTAGATGAAGATAAATCAAACTTTGAGGGAGAACTTTATTGATATTCTGAAAAGCAGGTCTTCACACCCTTTTCAATCTGTTTTCAATAAGTGGTCACTAGGTATAAAGCAGCATAATGATTTTTCCCTTTGTAGTACAAATCAGGCTGCTGATGTAGTCCAATTACCAGTAAGTTACTCATCTATTTATAGGGCTGACAGTGAGTGTTGCTTGGCAGATACAGCTGAGGAGGAATAGCTTATTTATTTATAATGACATAAAGAAAGTCTCTCAGGAACAAGGACTGTCTTTAAAAATTGAAATATTAGATCAGGAAGATGAGCAGGTATTTCATATTTTTGACATTTTAGTTTTGAATCCCACAGTTTGAGAGATAAACAACTTTACTAGGAAAGTAAGTTTTCCAAAACATAGGATTCTGAGATGACAGAAAGGTCTTGATGCCATGATCACACTATAGTCCCATATTCTTTTTTTTTTTTTTTTTTTTGAGACAGAGTCTCGCTTTGTTGCCCAGGCTAGAGTGAGTGCCATGGCGTCAGCCTCGCTCACAGCAACCCCAATCTTCTGGGTTCAAGCGATCCTACTGCCTCAGCCTCCAGAGTAGCTGGTACTACAGGCATGTGCCACCATGCCCGGCTAATTTTTTCTATATATATTAGTTGGCCAATTAATTTCTCTCTATTTATAGTAGAGACGGGTCTTGCTCTTGCTCAGGCTGGTTTCGAACTCCTGACCTCGAGCAATCCGCCTGCCTCAGCCTCCCAGAGAGCTAGGATTACAGGCGTGAGCCACCACGCCCGGCCTATAGTCCCATATTCTGAATACATATTACTCTATGTCTGGTGTTTGCCAATTAAAGTCTGTAAAATGATACAGAATTTTACAAACCTGGTTATCATATGAACACTAAGATGCTTCTTCCATTTAATGGCAATATGCAGTAAGCTTGGTCTTTGGAGAAGTAAAGGATAAAGGAAATACACACTCTACAGTGACAAGTAATGGTCACACTCTTCTCAGGCAGCAGCTATTTCATGCAGTTATGAATTTTACGTATTTAGTCTTTAAAATGGTTGTCACTCTATTAACTAAGCATAGACATGCCAATGGTTTTGCACACCATCCTCTACCCACACAGCTCAGCAACCTGTACTGGGTTCTAGAAATAAAGTATGAAAAAGACTTAGTGGTCCCATCCCAGAATAGCACATGATCTCATGAAGAGATACACATAACCAGGGTTCAGTACACCAAAACCTTGATAAACATGGAATCAATGGGCTTCTTGGAGAATGTCTACTCTAGGTCTTCAGGGATGAGCCTGAGTTAGCCAAGTGAAGGTGACAGAGGATGTGCATTCCAGGCAGAGGGAGTAATATGGGTAAAGCTGGAGGTGTGGGGCTGCCTTGTACAAGCAGGGAAACAAAGCATTCAGCTTGAGGTAGGAAATACCAAGATGGAAAGGTAGGCACAAGCTTTATCCTATATGGCATGTTAACTTGTGATTGTATGTGTAAGAAGGAACCAATGAAAGGCTGCCAGCAAGGAAGAGTCTGGTTAAGTTTCCATTTTAGATGGCTCACCTAGGTCGATTTCCATGTGAGAAGTGAGCAGGTGCCAGAGAGCCAAAGGGGCATGTTAGCAAGGAGGACAGCACTTCATAAGGGAAGGCTGCCTCTTGAACCCTTTTGTAAGTTCTGTAATTAGATGACAGGAAATGAATAATTTACTTAACAGATAAAGGGACCATGTTATGTTATGAAAAGTCACTAATCAAAGATGTCAACAGAAAAAAAATCTGAATGTTTTAAGGACACAGGGGGAACTCAAGGTTGGATTAAGGGTAGGAATGACAGAAGAGAGCCAAATTGCGTTCAAGGAAGAAACCCTAAGGATGTTCCTTGAAAGAGAAGAATCAAGAGGACAGAGGAAGCATTTAGTAAAGGAAAAGAGGACACCATGGAAGAATACAAACTTCTTCACAACTTGGTACCAGTCACCCAAATTACCTTTAGCCAAGTCAGTGTAAAAGGTGCAAATACGGCACAGGGCCCTGCTGAATCTTGACTGAAATATGTGTGTATAGACACATGTATTATTGATATTTTATTATTTTATAGATAACTCATTCTCAGTGGTAGTATAAACCAAGCCTTAGGGAACATCTCAGGTTAGATTTTTGAGGTCCTAGTTGACTTAGATTGGAAGGAAGGGCTACTGTAGTCTTAGATGTCATAGTTACCAGTCAGTCAGCACATGGAAAATGAAGAAAAGGTATTGCTGGGTTTCAATTATGTGTTTGTTTTTTTCTGTTACTTACATATCTCACTGAAATATGCCAACAAACTTCCACTGCAATTTAAAAAATCTGTTAACCTCAATCTTATGTATGTCCCCCCTTCTACCACTGCATCAAATAACTGACACTAAAAAAGTAAAAATAATCACTTAACCCACTCAACGGTTTCTTACATCAGATTTTATTGCACTCTGAAATACAAGCTACATTTTTACAAAATAGAAATTCTTTTTGAGAGTGGATTGACTTAATTTCTGCATAAGCTAAATATGTTGATTTGTTTTATAAACATGTATTTTATAGAAATGGTCACAATTTTTTAAGTTAACTGATTTATTGAGGGGGTAGAACTGACAAATCTACATGCATAGGTAGTCCTAACAGCATCTCTCAAACGGTGTAAATCTGAGAGTCAGTAATACAAACTTTAGCAAAATCATTTTACAGGCAGAGTGTTTTGGTGTTTATAAAAGCTAGCTGAACTCCTTTAAAAAGGCTTTTGTACATATATGCATGCTCATAATTCTATTAACATATGCATATATAGGTATGCTTCATTTTTAAAAAGTTCAATACAAATCAAATTTATAAATCAGATTCAGTTAGTGTTGACTGAATAAAGGACTCACCATAGGTTTTATTTAAACTGCTTACATTCAAAAGTATTCAATTTACATATACAAAGGTACTTCCTGTGTAAGGTAAGTACATCTATAAATACATTTATGCATGTATTATCTAAATGTAGCAAACAGTTGAGGCTATTTCTAAAGTGTTTGGCTTAGTGAACCTTTTCCACATCTTAATAATTTTTAAATCAAATATACAGGAGTCAGTCTTTACTAGGGTATATGCAATCACCAAAGAGTGATAAAAATCAGTAATGGGACTGGCAATAGTCATCCCACTAAGCTAAAGTCAGTCACTAGTTATAATAAAACACCACATTATTAAAAACCATTTGTTTTAATAAGCTTACCCCACTAAATTCCCTTCATGAATTTAGTAATTTACAGATGTTATATGTCATATGTTCTCACCTTTGCACTTACTCCTTTGCAAAAATTCTCTTCACAGTAAATTCCTATAATTGAATCAGAGCCCTAGAAATTAAATCCCTTTTCTATTTTCTGTACATGGCCACAAAAATTCTAATAGCAACAAGATAGTTTGGAAGAAATGCCTCAATATACTTTTTCACTAGCATTGTATTCACAAATTGACTTGCCATTACTTTCTTTTTTTTTTTTTTGAGACAGAGTCTCGCTTTCTTGCCCAGGCTAGAGTGAGTGCCATGGCGTCATCCTAGCTCACAGCAACCTCAAACTCCTGGGCTCAAGCGATCCTCCTGCCTCAGCCTCCCGAGTAGCTGGGACTACAGGCATGAGCCACCATGCCCGGCTGATTTTTTTATATTATACATATTAGTTGGCCAATTAATTTCTTTCTATTTTTATGGTAGAGACGGGGTCTCGCTCAAGCTGGTTTTGAACTCCTGACCTTGAGCAATCCGCCCGCCTCGGCCTCCCAGAGTGGTAGGATTACAGACGTGAGCCACCGTGCCCGGCCACTTTCTTTTAATTGTAGCTAAGAAAAAAAACTTGTGGTTTCCTGTCTTTCAGCATTTCAAGGTATGAATTAATTAATTGCTAAGAATTTTCTTTTCAGTTGCCTATATTTCAATAGCCCAAACAATTATCTTTCTTTTTATAGTGAATTTGCCTTACACCAATATAGTCCAAGTCCTGTAATGAACTAGTCAAAACATGAACTTTATCTTAGCAGAACATAACTAACGCTGTTAAAGGCAAGTGGTTTCTTTTAAATTGAATCCATATTCATGTCAGTTACTTACTGAGGTAACTCTAAAATGAAGTAGTTAAAAAGATCTAACACATCTAACTCTGCCTACTCAACCAGTACCATAACTTTTAATATTCACTTAGCACCTATATGTGTAATGAAAAAAGGCATCATCTGAGAATATTCCAGTTGCTAAGGAAGAAATAGTGCCTCATTATGAATCAGTACTATGCCATAGCTTTATGAATATTGGGTATTTTATCTAGTATCCTCTGCTTAATCCTAGCAGTATCTTAGCAGTGGTAAATTAGTGTCTTGCCCAAATAGTTATTCTCAATTTGCTTCACTTTGACTGAAACAGATTTTCTTACATCACAGGCAGTGCCACAGTTACATGGACTCTTAAGACTTAATCAAAATGACCCCCAAGGTTCCAACAAGGAGGAACTAGTCATTGAGTATCTCTCCTCTGCCTTTTTATTTCTATGTTAAGAGGGAAACAAACACTTCAGAGAAGTAAGTCCCCAAGATGCTTTTTACTCTTTCCTAAAATTTATTGGAAATAAGGCATTAAGAAGTGATTACTGCTTACCTCACTTATTTATTTTTTTTTTTTTGAGACATTCTCTCACTTTGTCACGCTGGGTAGAGTGCAGTGGCATCAACATAGCTCACTGCAACCTCTAACTCCTGGGCACAAGTGATCCTCCTGCCTCAGCCTCCTAAGTAGCTGGAACTACAGGTGCATGCCATCATGCTCAGCTAATTTTAGTAGAGACAGGGTCTTACTCTTGCTCAGGCTGGTCTCGAACTCCCGAGCTCAAGCAATCCTCTCTCCTTGGCCTCCCAGAGTGCTAGGATTATAGGCGTGAGCCACCACGCCTGGCCACTTCTTTATTCTTTACTCTTTGGAATCACTGTGTTCTAAGAGCAATCCCCTAGGTCACCTGCTTCAAAAACCATCAGTTCATTAAAACATTGATTTACTGGACCCTACTCAAACCTACTGATTCAAAATCTCAGGAGGGAAGCCAAGAAAGCCTGTATTTTTAAAAACAAGTTTCCCAGGTGAGGGTTATTCATCAGCAAGTTTAAGAACTACTACACTATATATACTGTACAAAATATCTGTCCAATACTATAATTTTAGTTGCCTGATATTTTGGGCAATTGTCAGGTCAGTAAAGGATTAGGGTAAGTTTTAAGCGAGTTAGATTCTGACTCTATCACCAACTATCTGTGTTGAGTTATGTTATATAACTGTTATGAAGAAAAAAGTGTAAAGAGATAAGAAGATTGAAGCTTTAAAATAAAAAAGTGTATAAAAGCACTCTCGAAAAAATACATCAGTAAAACCAAAGGTCTAGATAGTATTTAAGATCCATTCTAGTTCTAAAATTTTCATTTTTCTTTGTTTTGTTTCCTCATATCTACAAGGGATAGAATGCAAATACATGTTTAAGAGAACAATAGGTTCCAAAGCTACCTCTAGTTTCGGCAGATGGCCCATAAAAACTGATTTTAACAATTCTATTATATTAAACATAGAATTGTTTAATCCTACACTATACTTATTTTTAAGTCCCTGCTCACACTAGTCATTTTATTTAATCCAATTTTATCTCAGTATACACTCTGCTATAACTGTACTTACGTTCCAGAATAAGAAATAACTTTGCTAAACAAAGATGACACTAGCATGTGCTATTACCTATAACTTAATGTGTAAGGAAAGAAAGGGCAGAAATAAGGTAAGTACTGACAATGAGGGCTTCCTATATACCCATTAAATCATATATCGTAACTCAAATACACATCAATACCATCAGGGTATTTAGAATAAAAATGCACTGCAATCCCTTTTAGATGTATAAATTCCAGTTTTCATTCTAACATAGTCAAGTGCTAACACTTATAGTAACTGCATTGACTAAAAGGGAAGAAGAAAATTTTATATTGATACAGCCACACTTAAAAATAAAATGAAGTGTATAACTTCCAATTTAAAGTGGCAAATTTATCTTACACATTTTTTCACCATTTCCCAACTCCAGTAAAATGACAGTAAAGGAATAAAACAAGTATTACCCCTGAAAGACAAAACATATGGAAGAGGTTAGTACTGGACTTTCTAAGAGCAACACTGGATCTTACAAACAAAGGAACAATGTTTTCCAAATGTTAAGGGGACGTTCTTTTTAACCTAAAATTCTACATCCAGTGGAACCATCACTCAATGTATGCTCAATTCTGCTCACATAAGAACTCAAATACATACACCCCTGCCACCCCACTTTCTGTGGAAGCTACTGGAGGACACACTTCAACAAAACAAAAGCAGTAACAGAAGAATGGTGAGGGAAGCCCTACTGAGAGACCAGACGAAATTGCTGCAGACTGAGACAGTGAGGAGGCCGTTGGATCTGAGGAGTACTAGGTGGAGAAGAGAGCAGGAGACCAATGCTTTTCACTGTAAGCCTTTTAGTACCATTTGATTTGATTACACGTACATTTAATAAAAATTTGAGAATTTTTAAAAAGCATGACTGATAAATTTGGACAGCACAGTGGACAACAGGATTTCATGTTAAGCTGTTGGACAAGCCCTGGCCCAAGCTACTACCACCTCACCTGTATTACCTGCAAGACCCCGCATGGTCTACGACCCCCACTTTCCTCTTTCACTCATCAGTGATCACAACTCCATCTTCCTTGTGCTCTAGCTGCAGCTTCCTCAGCTTGCCACAAACATGTTGGCACACTCCTGCATTTAGGCCCTCACACAGGCTCAAAATATCCTCTGAATGTTATCTTATTTTTAAATTTCAAAATATTAAGGGGGTACAAATGTTTCTGGTTACATGGATCACATTTGTACTGCTTGATTCATGGCTATAAGTGTGCCCATCACTCTAATATTGTTCACAGCATCCATTAAGGTAGGTTTTTGCCCCTGTCCCCTAGTCCTCCCCCCATCTCCCTGCTTGATTTCCAATAACTTTTACTTCCCTATGTGCACAAGTGTGTTCATCAGTCAGTCCTTAACTAATTTAGTTAGAAAGTAAACTTCAGTCCATTCCTTTAAAGACACACATTTTCAGCTGGGCACGATGGCTCACGCCTGTAATCCTAGCACTCTGGGAGGCCGAGGAAGGCGGATCGTTTGAGCTCAGGAGTTCGAGACCAGCCTGAGCAAGGCAAGATCCCATCTCTACCAAAATTAGAAAAAATTAGCCGGGCAGGGTGATGCATGCCTGTAGTCCCAGCTACTCGGGAGGCTGAGGCAGAAGGATCACTTGAGCCCAGGAGTTTGAGATTTCTGTGAGCTAGGCTGAAGCTATGGCACTCTAGCCAGGGCAACAGAGTTAGACTCTATCTCAAAAAAAACAAAAAATAAAGACACACATTTTGTTTTAAAATAATGAAGACATAAAAAAAACAAAAAACCACACAACCAAAAACCCACCCAATCAGGACTCTATCCTCTAGAAAGGAATCTCTAAATAGTAAAACAAAAAACACTTGGATATCATACTGGTTTTGATTAATTATAAAACTGTTATTCCCCCTAGTACTATAGACAAATTTAGCTCTCATGGTTATGGGTTAAAAACTTATTTAATTACTATTCTGCCAGGCACGGTGGTGCACACTGTTAAACTCTGCTATTCAGGAGTCTGAGAAGGGAGGATCACTTGATCCCAGGAGTACAAGGTTGTAATGTGCAATGACTGTGTCTGTGAATGGCCACTGTAACACAGCAAGACCTCAATCTTTTATAAAAAATTAACACTCTATTTATATTGATGAAATCAATTTTAAGGGCAACATGTTATTAATAAAAATATATTTTTAAAAAACTATAGTTTGGAGTGAATGAATAGTTCTAATACTTCAGTACCTAAGTGAAAGGCATACAGCTGTGTATCAAAGATCCAAAGCTTAAGTAAATAACACTGTCACTGAGCAAGATACACTAGGTAAAACAGACACAGCTGCAACTAACCCCAAAATGTGACAATGTGAGAGGTACTGTAATAGAGTTATAAATAAGGCATCTCTATATCAAAACTCAAGTGGCAAAGCATTCCAGGGCATGGAGTGGGGAGGATGTTAAAAGTGCGGACATTCTGAGGATTTACATAACAAAGAGAAGAAAGGAAGGGCATTCCGTGCGTGGTAAGACAACAAATATATGCATGCATCCAATTCTGAAGGCCAATTCTGTATGTACCACCAGGTGCTACAGACAGAAAGATAGAAGCCATTCCCTTGCCCTCAATAAGCTCAGTCACATGGAAGAAGACTGAGTTAACTGTGATGCAGTGACTTGATAAAGAACGAATAGATCTGCACTGTCAAACATGCTCATGAGACATGGTTTTCCTATGACTCTGTCAAAGGATCCAATGATGTCTCAATCACAAGAAAATAACCCAATCCAATTGCCACAAAAATCAATCAGTGACAAGAGTAGCACAAGCTTAGACAGCCTTCCAGGAGATAGCATATGAACACAGTTTTGACACATAAGTAAGAAACTGAAGATTTCCAGACGCTGTGGAAGGAGGAATGAAAATAATGGCCTATTCGGACATAGCAAGCCTGCAGTCTAAAAACAAAGAATGTACAATAGAAATTATATGTGCCTCACAAAGCCTAAAATATTTACTATACATAGCCCCACACAAAAAAAGTTTGCTGATACTTAGAAGATTCTTGTGTGGCTGAAGCTTTGATACACAGCAAAGCAGTGACAAGCAATAAGGAAGGCTAAAAACTTTGGTTGGGGTTGAATTATGAAAGCTCTTGCACAGCAGGTAAAAGCCAGACTTGTTACCCTTTGAGGAATTCCAATACTCAACAGGACTGATGGGGGGGAAAATAAATCAAGGACTTTATTTAAGTAACATCCATTATTTTTTCTCTAGTCCAATGTAACTGGTATTAAATAACATTTATTGATCACATACTTTGAGTCAGGACTTAGTTAAATCCTGAGAGGTAATTATCATCTAGTGTTATAGATAAAAGTTCAGATCGGTTAAGTCATCTGCCTTCAAAAAAACTTAATTATAAACATATCAGACTTTGATCAGAAAAAGATTCTAGATTCACAAGTTAGTGCCCTTTCCACTACAAAACATCTGCCTCTGTGGTAGAAATTTAAAAAAAAAAAGAAAAAGAAATCAATCACTTTGCAACTTACAGTAAAATATAATAAGGCCAAGGAAACAATGCATTAAAAATACGCATTTAATTTCTTAGCATATTTCATACCCACTAGATATATATATCCCTAGCCTAAGCTAGCTAATTTGTGAATGTGTTTGCTTTTACTCAATTAAACCCACAGAAAAGGTCTATGCTAGAGTATAGATGATCAGCAAAAAGTGCTAGCTGAGGGAAGATCCACAACTGAAAGTGAGTTTATCACAGTAGTGTGTACACACTTATCTTTACTCCACACTGATTCTTTGGGTGGGAAGGAAAGGAGAATAGCATTGATGAACTTCTAAAAACATCAGTTTCTCTTCACTGACAGGAATAACAGGACAGAATTTGTGGTTTACAAATGGTGATTTTGTACCTTGTTTTTACAAATCCTAATTGTTTTACTTTCTGCTTTGATCTGAAGTTAAAACAATTAAAATCAGAGAACTTCTTTCTGAAGGAAGTCCTGTAACATTCTACATACAGTTTATATTTTCTTCTACTATTGTATTTTGATTCTTTCAAAAGTGCTAACAATACTTACACATTTAGGCTGTTTAAGTAAATTAAAAGTATTCAATTTATTAAAAACTTTTCTGTGAGCTCTTATGCTCTTAACAGTACTGATTTTACTGTAATTCTAGCACTCTGGGAGTCCGAGGTGGGTGGATCCCTCGAGGTCAGGAGTTCGAAACCAGCCTGGGCGAGACCCCACCTCTACTAAAAATAGAAAGAAACTAACTGACCAACTAAAAATATATATACAAAAAATTAGCCAGGCATGGTGGCACATGCCTGTAGTCCCAGCTAC
Organism: Microcebus murinus; assembly: GCF_040939455.1. Classification (NCBI taxonomy): domain Eukaryota; kingdom Metazoa; phylum Chordata; class Mammalia; order Primates; family Cheirogaleidae; genus Microcebus; species Microcebus murinus. The sequence continues at coordinate 56,823,034 of NC_134116.1, forward strand.
TCGGGAGGCTGAAGCAGTAAGATCGCTTGAGCCCAGGAGATGGTGGTTGCTGTGAGCTAGGCTGACGCCACGGCACTCACTCTAGCCTGAGCGACAAAGTGAGATTCTGTTTCAAAAAAAAAAAAAAAAAAGTACAGATTTTACAAATCATACTAACAATTTTAATTAACGAATATACTTCCCTAGGAAAGAATCCCAAATCTTGAAAGACTGAACCTATCACACAAAAAAGGCTTTCTCCAAGACTTAAGCCTCCTGGCTTAAATGCATATAAGATCATCTGATGCTATCTGTAACATTAAGCACTGCTCTTTGCAATTCACATATACACACACATAATTCTCTATTCAAAACTCTCAGGGCCAGATGTGTTTATGAATTCAAATGTTGGATTTTGGAAGATATACCATTTATAGTAGTGCCCCCCCATCTATGATTTTGCTTTTTGCAGTTTCAGTTACCCTCAGCCAACCCCAGTTGGAAAATAGGCAAGTATAATACAGTAAGATATTTTGTGAGAGTTAGATCCCCATGTTCACATACCTGTTATTATAATATGTTGTTATAATAATTCCATTTTATAATCTCTTATTGTGCCTAGTTTATAAATTAAGCTCTATCACTTTATCATAGGCATGTGTGTACAGGAAAAACCATAGTATATATAGGGTACAGCACTATCCACAGTTTCAGGCATCCACTGACAGTATAGGAAGGTATCCCCCACAGGTAAGGGTGTACTACTGTATTACTTAACAACTTTAGCAGGATCTGTGCTTGCATTCTGTAATCAAACATTAATATTTCTACAGCCATATGAACTTAGTTATTACTATCCATATTGTAAGTTCAGATCAGGTTTTATACCACATGTCATACACATGCAAAAAAACCCTTAGTATTGTGAGCCTTTTGGATTAAGATAAATATTATGAAATTATACGAACCCATTCAACTCGTAACAGCCCATTAGGTGGACACTATTATCATCCCCACTTTATAGATACAAAAGCTGAGGCACAGAGCCATTAAGTAGGCCCCCCTTTGTCACACAGCTAGTAAGCAGAGCAGCCAGGATTTGATCCCAGGCAGGATGGCTTCAGGATCCAGGTGTTTAATCACAATGCAATACTGCCTTTTAATGTGCTTAACTAAAGCAATAAGCATATATCATGTGCAATAGTATTGCTATTATTTAGAGCTTTTGTGGCTGCATTGTACAGTATAGTTTTTAAAAACCTACATGTAGGCATTAAAGACCATTTTTCTAACTCCTTTCTGATAAACTAAAAATTGCCCTAAGGCAAACTGTAATGTTGTTGAAACATCTTTTTGTATAACCGAATCCTGGAATCATAACAAAAAATACAAATTAAATAAAACAAGTATCACTGTAAAAGTAAGTCAAGAATTAAAAATACAAATTTGAAGGCAAAACTATTATTTAGGAGACTCCAAACAAGCCAAAATTCAGAATACATATAAAATGTAACAGGATTTGGAAAAAAGAACTAACCTAAATCATTCAAATTTTATTGAAGAAATCAGTGATACACAAATCCTAGCATAATGTCTCTAGGAATAAAACCTTGAAACAATCTCAGCATTTATACAATGAAAACGGGTATGAGAGATCCCAAGTTAACAAGAATTTGATCAGCACGATGTGCCAGTCTTATACCGACAACAGCTGTTAAGTGTATCCTGTTACTCTGTCATGATCTGAACTTGAGAAAAACAGTACCTTCAACACAAATCAGACTACTTGTTTGCACCACCTTCTGTAAGAGGCAAAAGGTTTGGATTCCTAATAAGCTTTCCTACTTAAGAATGTGAGGATAATATTTTAATTTTTAGAAATATACTTTCCCAGCTCATGTACAAGAAGAATTAGATAATTCTTCCAACTTGTACATTATCAACTTCATTTTCAGATAGCTGATTTAGTAATAAAATCATTCACTGCACACCCAATTCACTCACCTGAAGAGGGAATCACAGGTAGTTCCATCATTTACCAGTGGAGTGAATTGGGACAAAGAACGTAACTGTGGCCTCATCTTTCTGATCTGCAGTAATAGGATGTTATCACTACTTCAAAAAGCTATTATAAATGAGGTAGTGCTACCCAGCCCATAAAAATGCCAGTACACAGTAGCTACCACTGTTTGCTTTAGTAGCTTAGCAATGTGTATGATTTTAGCTGCTTTGGGGTACAACTTCAACATGGTAGGGAAAGAAGCTAAGAATTAAATTAATTTCAGAAGCAAATCACATGGATAGCCCCAAACAGAAAAGATCAAGCACATTCAGAGTGACAGGATTATAGACAATGGCCCCGAACAGTAATATATATGGGTAAAATCAGTATCTCCAATTTGCAGGGAGGGAGGGAGGGAGGGAGGAAGATACAGTTGGAGACAACGGTATCCAGATCAAAATATATGATTCTTGTTATTTAAAACTACATATGACCCTTCCTTGTACAGAAAACAGTATATTGTTCTTTTGGCTTTTTTCATCTTTCTGATTTGTCTAAGCAAAAATAACTGAAATCCATTTTTTTTGTTTTTTTCTGAGACAAGGTCTGTCACCCTGGCTGGAGTGCAGTAGCATCATCAGTGCTCACTGTAACCACAACTCCTGAGCTCAAATGATTCCCCTGCCTCAGCCTCCCAAGTAGCTGGGGATACATGTGTGTGCCATGATGCCTGGCTAGTTTTTTCTGGGATTTTTGTAGAGATGGGGCCTTGCTCTTGCTCAGACTGGTCTCGAACTCCTCCCTCCCCTGCCTCGGCCTCCCAAAGTGCTAGGATTATAGGTATGAGCCACCATGCCCAGCCTGAAATACATATTCTTATGTGGCTACAGTAGCAGGTTGAGCATGAAGATATACTTTTTTGTAGCTACGAAGAATAAGTAGTTCCAGTAACTAACAAAAACAAACATACCACCCAGAAATTTTCTACCTATTTTTGGTAGCATTTGCCATAGCCACAAGTTAAAGAGATGCACACTAATCTGGACAGAAGGAATTAAAGTACATTAGGCTGACCAGATGGTAAATTAATACACAATTTTACTCTGGGTCTGTGACCTATTTCAGAGGTCAACTACCTAATCTGTTATGTGGTAACTGGGGAAAAGAGGAGGAAAGTAAAATGGGAAAGAATAGCCAAAAATATGTTAGTAGTGGACAACTTTAAAATTTCTATCTAAACTATTCATAATAGCATAGTGATAGATTTCCATTTAAAATGTTTATTTGAAATTCACCTAGAAAATTTACCTATGATAGTCCAATTATTTTCCCTTGGCAGTTAGCCTGCCAAGAAAATATGAAGTTTTTCCAGACTTAGGGAGTCAATAACAATAATGCTTCAATGTTCTGCAGTTAGTGAATATCACAGATCTAAAGAAGAAAAATGCTAAAAAAAAAAAAAAAAAATTATAGTTAACACAAGCCATCCTCTCTATTTCATATAAAGACAGAGAAAACAGATTATCTTTAAAAAGTGGCAAGTGCCAATGCTGGTATAAAGACTTAAGACAGGAAATTATCAAAATTGACCTTGATGTTTCAAGCTTGTGGTACAGCTATCTAAAGTGATTACTACATAGCAGAGTTCAAAGATGATTATCCCATTCAAGATTCTTCGAAGAAAGTGGGAGAATTCTGGGAACTCATCAAGTTGTAAATTATTGCAGAAAGCAGAGCAGATGAAGTCTCTGAGATTAAGAAAAAAATGTATTCCAGGACTAAATCTTAAAAAGAAATGCTAAGAGAAAATAATGCACATTATGAAAAAACAAAAGGTTAACTAGAGCACTAAGAAAACCAAAATTGAAGAAATGAAAACTGAAAAAAGAGACCAATTAATAGCTACATTGAGATAACAGAGAACAAGGATATAGTTAAGAGACTCTTAATTAGAAGGAACTTTTTTTTAACTTTCTGAAGGCTTACAAGTTTCCATTATTTAAAATGGTGAAACAGAAGGAGTACTTTAGTACTTATGGACAGCAATCTACCCTTCTTTTCAAAATTCCCTAGATCTATAAATCTAACATATTTAAATCAGGTGCATAATGCTTTTTGTCATATATATTAGGAATTCCATTTAGACCAGCAAAATCCTGAATCCCACAACATTAAGCAAATCTAGCCAATACGTAAGCATATTCTAGATAATGGATCCTCTAAAATATAAGCAAAAATAGATTAGTGTCACTTTTAAGAAAGAAAAAGTGGCAAAAATATTTCCTTATATAGAATATGGACTTTTAAATCTAAGATCCTATAGTTTATAAAGGAACTAAGACATAACGGTCTAAATCTGCTAAAGATTATAAAGCTAGTTAGCAAGAGAGATGTGCTAGAGCTGGTATAGTGGTGTATACAACTTTGTTTCTGTACCAACAGTCTCCCCAGCCCACCCCACCTCTGGCTTAAGATTAATAGTACTGAGTAAATTCAACATACAGAATACAAAAGTCACTATCCTGCTTCCCTAAGGAGAAATTTTAGAAATCCACCCAAGCAAGGACTTAAGTTTGCCTTACTCTTCAGTGTTCGAGAACAAAGAAAGTACCTAGTAGTTCTAAGTGGGCAAAAGGACAAATGAAAACTTCAGCATGCTTAAATAAGCTGTAACAACAGGTTTGGGCACTATCTGGTATTACCTCACTGACACTTTCTTTACGAACTCCTCTACAACTCATATCAAAGGCCTAGAAGGAAGACCTGAATTTGGCAATTTACCTTCCATTCACTCTACGCCCAGCTCTGAGGGTACAGAGTAGTGCCTCACCACAAAAATGTTAGTGATACCTAACAAAACAGAGACCAACTTCTGGGGCACTATGGCTGAGAAAATTATAGTCAGAAAGTCAGATCTGCAGGCCAGCCATGGCATATACTTTATTACAGCTGTAATAAAGAGACTGTAAAGAATTTTTATCACAGAACACTTTTTTCTGTCTCAAAACTATATTTATAATGAGTTTAGCATTCAACCATTTCATAATTCCTTCATGAATGTTAATTTTCTCTCTGCTACATTATGAACTCTTTGAAGTTAATAATCATTTCTTTTACTCTTTGTATTCCCATGGCATCTATATATTCTAGGCACAAGGTAAATACTAAATATATACATATTTAATATATTCTCACAGCAGCTACCACAAACAACTGAAACCCAAGCAATCATGGGGATGTGAGATTTTCTAATAAAGAAAAAAACCATACTAACCCCCCCACACACCCCAACACTATACTTTCAAGAATCCTGCTGTGGCAAAAGCAGCAAAAAGTGGAGCTGGGTTTTCCTAGATCCTTCTTTGCCCCAGCTTTACAGATTATCCTCCATTGCAGTGTGTCAAACTCAGGTATTTATGTTTTATAAACAGAGATTCACAAAGTAAGGACCAAAATATTTCAGTGCAATTACAAGTTACAAATACTTCCCATAAAAAGAACGAAATGGGAATTCCCTATGATAAATAATTTCTCAAAATTCTCATTAAAAACTTAAGAAAAAGGTAAATAAACCAAACATCTTCATAGAAAAATTGTATTTACAACTCCATTCAAAAGCAGTTTTTAAAAGCAAACACAATATAATACTGAAGTTGAAAAATCTATGCGTATCCAAAGCTGCCAGGTCTAATAAATTATTAACAGAATACTGCATCAAAAATAAGGCAATAACCCAAAATATATCATTAAAGATTTCTCCACTCCCACAACTAGATAGTACTAATCTATCTAGTAGCAAATGATACTTCTTCACTCAGTTTCAGCATGTCTAAAATACTTAAGGACAGAAATGATAAAATGAGATCTTCATTCTTCATTAGACTCTTAGAACACTTAAAGGAAAATAATTTTTAAAGCACAAAGAGGTAAAGAGGTATAATCTTTCAAAAAGATATTCAATGCTGATAATTCAAGAATGCAATATCAATACACAATGGGCATTAGGTGAATATACGCAATACAATAAAAGCAAATTAATTTATTTAGTACTTTTTCCATTCCATATCATCAGGAGGGTTGATTTCAACTTTCCTTTTACCTACATCAGACCAGTTGGTACTCAAAACTGTACCACCAGACTCCATCTGCAATAAAAAATAAAAGTAGATTAATTTCTGGACCATAAAATATTTTCCTTAAAATGCTATAAGCACAGTCTCAAATACAGGCTATTATATATAGCTCAATATAAACACTATGTTTTGATTTACATATATATTTGTGTGTATATATATAGATATAAAAATAACAGGCTGGGACAGTGGCTCACGCCTGTGATCCTAGCACTCTGGAGGTTGTGGTGGGGGAATTGCTTGAGGTCAGGAGTTTGAGACCAGCCTGAGCAAGAGTAAAATCCCATCTAAAAATAGAAAAAATTAGTCAGGCGTGGTAGTGCACACCTATAGTTCCAGTACTGGGGAGGCTAGGCAGGAGGACTGCTTGAGCCCAAGAATCTGAGGTTGCTGTGAGCTAGGCTGATACACTACAGCCCAGGAAAGAGAATAAGACTCTGTCTAAATAAATAAATAAAATATTTAATAGATCACACACATACATAATATATAGCTCAATATAAACTCAAAACAATATTTTTATTTAATCTAACTGTATATCTAGATACTAGTACACACACACATTAACATCAAAATTAAATATACAACACAATTTACGATCATTCAAAAACAAGATTTAAATACTCAAGTATAAACCTAACAAAATGTGTAGAACTTAAATGCTAAAAACTGCACAATACTGATTTTAAAAAAACCAAGAAGATTTAAATAAAGATTGGGAAATTCAATACAGTAAAGATGTGAATTTTTTCAAAATGACACACAGTTGAATGCAATTCCTATCAGGATTTTTCTGTACATACAAAATTATTCCAAAATTTATATGGGAAGACAAAGGAATTAGACTAACTAAAAATTCTGAAAATGAAGGATAAAGTTAAGTAATGAGTCTGCCAAATTTCAGACTTATACAGCTAGAGTTCAAGACTGGAACTGACAGAAGAACACACACAGATAAACGTAACAGAATGGAGAACCCCAAAATAGAATCACACAAATACGCTCAATTGATTTTTGAGAAAGGTGCAAAGCAATTCAACAGAGGAAAGACAGCCTTTCAACAAATAGTACTAGAGCAACTGAACATACCAGCCCCCATTCCAAAATGGAATCTTGACTTAAATCTCACACTTTAAATAAAAAACTCAAAATACATCATGGACTTATAAATGTAGTATGTAGGACTAGGCAAAGAGCCCTCATACTTGACACCAAAAGCATGATCCACCACTGGAAAGATTGATAAATTGGACTTCTATCAAAATTGAATACTTTAGCTCTATGAAAGACCCAATTAAGAAAATGAAAAGAGGCTGGATGTGGTGGCTCACCCCTATAATCCTAGCACTTGGGGAGACCAAGGCAAGGGGATCGCCTGAGCTCAGGAGTTGAAAACCAGCCTGAGCAAGAGCGAGACCCTGTCTCTACAAAAAATAGAAAAAAAATTAGCTGGGCATGGTAGTGAACAGCTACCCAGGAGGCTGAGTTAAGAAGATTGCTTGAGCTATGATAATGCCACTGTACTCTAGTGAAACCCTGTCTCATAAAAACAAACAAACAAAAAAGAAAACGTAAACAAAACCACAGACTGGGAGAAAATATTTACAAACTACGTATCTGACAAAGATTTGCCAGCTTAGTGATCACCAGGGCCTAAGGAGGGGTGGGGGTGAGGGGCATAGCTATAGAATGACAACATGAGACATCCAACATCCTTGGAATCCCTGGGAATATTCTGTATCTTAAGTGCCGATATCACAATTGCGATATCATACTACAGTTTTGCAAAATGTTTCCATCAGGGGAAACTGTGGAAAGGGTACTAGGAATCTCATTTCTTACAACTGCATGTGAATTTATAATTATCTCAAAATAAAATGTAGGGTGGTCCCAGTAGATCACGTCTGTAATCCTAGCACTCAGGGAGGCTAGGGTGGGAGGATGTGAGGCCAGGAGTCTGAGAAACAGCCCAAGCAAGAACAAAACTTTGTCTCTACAAAAATTAGAAAAATTAGCAGGCTGTGGTGGTGTGCACCAGCAGTCTCAGCTACTTGGGAGGCTGTGGCAGCAGAAGCAGTTGAGCCCGGGAGCTTGAGGTTGCAGTGAACTATGATGACGCCACTGCACTCTAGCTGGGACAACAGAGTGAGACTCTGTCTCAAAAAAAAGTTTAGGCCAGGGCATGGTTGCTCAAGCCTATAATCTTAGCACTATGGGGGGCCAAAGCAGGCGGATAGCTCAAGGTCAGGAGTTCAAAACCAGCCCGAGCAAGAGCGAGAACCCGTCTCTACTAAAATATAGAAAGACATTAATTGGCCAACTAAAAATACATAGAAAAAATTAGCCGGGCATAGTGGCGCATGCCTGTAGTCCCAGCTACTCGGGAGGCTGAGGCAGAAGGATTGCTTAGGCTAAGGAGTTTGAGGTTTCTGTGAGCTGGGCCACGGCATTCTACTCCGGGCTAAGAGTGAGACTCTGTCTCAAAAAAAGCCAATTTCCTCCCATAAAAGATCCTCCAAACAGAAAATCAACAAAGAAATAATGGACTTAAACAGAACTCTAGAACAAATGGGCCTGACTGACATTTACAGGACATTATACCCCAAAACCACTGAATATACATTCTTCTCATCAGCTCATGGGTCATTCTCTAAGATTAACCATATCCTAGGACACAAAGCACATCTCAAAAAATTAAAAAAATAGAAATTATACCATGTATCTTTTCAGACCACAATGGAATAAATGTAGAAATCAATCCTAATAGGAGCTCTCATTTCTACACAAAGTCACGGAAACTAAACAACCTTCTGCTGAATGATCACTTTATAAATGAAGAAATCAAAATGGAAATCAAAAGATTCTTTGAACTATATAACAAAGAAGACACAAGTTACCAAAACCTGTGGGACATAGCTAAAGCAGTCCTGAGAGGAAAGTGTATTTCCATAAATGCCTATATCCAAAAGTCAAAAAGATCACAAACAGACAACCTAATGAATCGTCTCAAAGAGCTGGAAAAAGAAGAACAGACCGACCCCAAACCCGGCAGAAGAATGAAATCATTAAGATCAAATCCAAACTAAATGAAATTGACAAAAGGGAAACTATACTGAAGATTAATAAAACAAAAAGTTGTTTCTTTGAGAAAATAAACAAAATTGACGCACCTTTGGCTAGATTAACAAAAAGCAGAAAAGAAAAATCTCTAATAAGCTCCATCAGGAACAATAAAGGAGAAATTGCAAGTGATGCCACGGAGATACAAGATATAATTTATGAATACTACAAAAACAGGTGGGGGGGGCAGGTATATACATATATAATGAGTGAGATGTGCACCATCTGGGGGATGGTCATGCTGGAGACTCAGACTTGTGGGGGAGGGAAATGGGCATTTATTGAAACCTTAAAATCTGTACCCCCATAATATGCCGAAATAAAAAAAAAATGAAGAAAAAAAAAAAAACCTCTATGCATACAAACTGGAAAATGTGGAGGAAATGGACAATTTCTTAGAAACACACAGCCTCCCTAGGCTCAACCAGGAAGAAACAGAATTCCTGAACAGACAAATATCAAGTACTGAAATTGAAAGAGCAATAAAAAACCTTCCTAAAAAGAAAAGCCCTGGACCAGATGGTTTCACACCCGAATTTTACACCTACAAAGAACTGGTGCCTATCCTGTAAAAATTATTCCACAAAATCGAGAAGGATGGAATCCTCCCCAACACATTTTATGAAGTGAACATAACCCTAATACCAAAACCATGAAAGGATGTAACAAAAAAAGAAAACTACAGACCAATATCCCTTATGAATATAGATGCAAAAATTCTCAACAAAATCTTAGCCAATCAAATCCAGGTGCTTGTCAAGAAAATAATCCATCACAACCAAGTGGCCTTCATCCCAGGGATGGTTCAACATACACAAATCTATAAATGTAATTCACCATGTAAACAGAAGCAAAAACAAAGACCATATGATCCTCTCAATAGATGCAGAAAAAGCATTTGACAAAATTCAACACCCTTTTATGATAAGAACGCTCAACAAAATAGGCATAGACGGGGCTTACCTAAAAATGATACAAGCCATATGACAACCCCATAGCCATATCATACTGAATGGGGAAAAACTGAAAGCATTCCCACTTAGAACTGGAACAAGACAAGGCTGCCCACTATCTCCACTTCTATTCAACATAGTGCTGGAAGTCCTTGCTATAGCAATCAGACAAGAGAACAGAATTAAGGGCGTCCAAATTGGAGCAAAAGAGATCAAACTCTCACTCTTTGCTGATGACATATTATACCTAGAAAACCCCAAGGATTCAACCAAGAGACTCCTTGAACTAATAAATGAATTTGGTAAAGTCTCAGGATACAAAATCAATACACAGAAATCAGAGGCATTCATAAACGCCAACAACAGTATAAATGAGAACCAAATCAAAGACTCAATTCCCTTCAAAATAGCAACAAAAAAAATAAAGTTCCTAGGAATATATTTAACTAAGGAGGTAAAAGACCTCTACAAGGAGAAACAACTCGAAAACTACGAACAACTTGTAGAGTTGTAGAGAACAACTCTACAACTACGAAACACTGAAGAAGGAAACAGCAGAGGATGTAAACAGGTGGAAGAATATACCATGCTCATGGGTCGGCAAAATCAACATTGTTAAAATGTCTATACTACCCAAAGTGACCTACAGAGTCAATACAATCCCTATTAAAATACCACCATCATTTTTCATAGATACAGAAAAAACAATTTTACGCTTCATAGGGAACCAGAGAAGACCCCGTATAGCAAAATCAATCCTAGGCAATAAAAACAAAATAGGAGGTATCAATTTACCAGACTTCAAACTATACTACAAGGCTATAGTCATTAAAACAGCATTTTACTGGCACAAGAACAGGGACATTGACCAGTGGAACAGAACAGAGAACCCAGATATAAAACCATCCTCATACAGCCAACTAATCTTTGACAAAGCAGCCAAAAACATACACTGGGGAAAAGAATCCTTATTCAATAAATGGTGCTTGGAAAACTGAATAGCCACATGTAAAAGACTGAAAAAGGACCCACACCTTTCACCTCTCACAAAAATCAACTCACGCTGGGTAACAGACTTGAAACTTAGGTGTGAAACTATTAGAATTCTAGAGGAAAACGTTGGAAATACTCTACTAGACATTGGCCTAGGCAAAGAATTTATGAAGAAGACCCCAAAGGCAATCACAGCAGCAACAAAAATAAATAAATGGAACCTGATCAAATTAAAAAGCTTCTGCACAGCCAAAGAAACTGTCAAGAGAGCAAGCAAACAACCTACAGAATGGGAGAAAATTTTCGTAAGCTACACATCCGATAAAGGGCTGATAACTAGAATTTATTTAGAACTCAGGAAATCAGCAAGGAAAAATCAAACAACCCTATCAAAAAGTGGGCAAAGGACATGAACAGAAAATTTTCAAAAGAAGACAGAATAATGGTCAACAAACATGAAAAAATGCTCAACATCTCTAATCATCAGGGAAATGCAAATCAAAACTGCAATGAGATATCACTTATCTCCAGAAAGAATGGTGGCCTTTATCAAAAAGTCTCCGAACAATAAATGTTGGCATGGATGCAGAGAGATAGGAACACTCCTACACTGCTGGTGGGACTGCAAACTGGTTCAGCCTCTGTGGAAAGCAATATGGAGATACCTCAAAGCGATACAAGTAGATCTACCATTTGACCCAGCAATTCCACTACTGGGCATCTACCCAAAAGATCAAATGACACTCTACAAATGGGACACCTGCACTCAAATATTTATAGCAGCACAGTTCACAATTGCAAAGTTGTGGAAACAACCCAGGTGCCCATCAATACATGAGTGGATTAATAAAATGTGATTTATGTATACTATGAAGTACTATTCAGTTTTAAGAAACAATGGTGACATAGCACCTCTTCTATTTTCCTGGATAGAGATGGAACCCATTCTACTAAGTGAAGTATCTCAAGACTGAAAACACAAGCACCACATGTATGCACCAGCAAATTGGTATAAACGGATCAACACCTAAGTGAACATATAGGACTAACATTTATTGGGTGTTGGGTGGGTGGGAGGAGGGAGGTGGTGATGGGTATATACAAACATAATGAGTGAGATGTGCAACATTTGGGGGATGGTCACTCTTGAAGCTCCGACTCGAGGGAGGAGGGGGCGTATGGGCAATATACGTAACATTTATACCTCCATAATATGCTGAAATAAAAATAAATAAATAAAAATTTTACGCCACTAGTGAAAAGCATAATTATAACCAGTTTTATATGTGGAATATCTGGGCCAGAACCACACTTATTAACTACATATCAAATTATTAAATATCAATTTTAAATTTCAAGTGTGAATATGAATCCCTTAAAAGAAAAGAGTGACATTTCCTGAGCTACTAGTAAAAGTCAAATGCTTGTATCTTCCTCTTTTTTTTTTTTTTTTAAAGAGATGATGTCCTGCTATATTGCCTAAGCTGGTCTTAGACTCCTGGATTCAAGCAATCCTCCCAGGCTCTAAATGATTGTATTTTCAATCAAAATAATATACATAGTTCTACAGGAATAAAAATCTCAAAACTTAAAGACTAAATCAAGTGATACTTATGCTGTCCTGGCAAAAGGCTTGAATTATCTTAAAACAGGAATTATTAAACCAATAAATACTAATGTGTACCTTCTACTTGCCTAGTACTGTTCTGGAAGTTTCTCTTCTATATTATTCATCTCTGACATTGAGACTATATACTATTCCAGAAGGTGAACAATGGAAACTCGTTCAGCTACGTTATATTTAACTAAGATAACTCCGAATCAATCACTGTAACTTTGGTATTTCTTAGCCATCCAAGTTATAACTCACTGGCAAAAAATATTTATTTGGAATAAACCACTTGTTTTTCATCTCTTCCACGAGGTTTTCAACTTCCTCAACAATTACTCTAAGTTTAGAGCAAGAATAAATGCTCAGAGAAAGCCTATTCAAAGGGTCTCTCAGCTATAGTACATGCAATCTGGTCTCATATTACCTAATTTTTCTTTTAAAATGTCTAATTTGCTTTCATAATATCTGAAAAAAAATTTATGTTCTTACAAATGATTTGTTCATGGCACGTTTAACTTCATCGGAACCATCTGAATAGATCTGCTGAAATAATTTGTTTAAAGCTGCATCTCCCTCCAACTTCTCATTCTTTTCTTCTTCTTTGATCTCGCCAACCAATTTATCCCAATTTCTTGTATAATGAGATGATGATGGATATAGATTCTTTACATCTATGAAGCAAAAACAGGCAGAAGTGATTGATCAACATGTGTGGATTATGTTAAGAATATGTAAATTTTGTGATCACAGTGTACAGAACATCTTAGCTAATAGTTTAGGTCACTGAACTTTATGTCTGCAATAAGTATCTTTCTGATACATCAATAACTAGATTTACATTTTTAAAAACTGAATCAGTTAACATAATGTAAAATCTGGGAATTTCTTCTGAGCAAAGTTAATTCAATAAAGCACAAACTATGGCACATCACTTAAATTAGATTAAAAACAGATTCTTCACATTAACGGGAAACTGGATGAAAATATGCAAAAACTTTTATAGTTACAGAAAAGTAGCAAAAATAGCAACAATTCTAAAAATAAAGGTTCTTTTTTAAAAAGATGCTTAAGAAATTTATCTTTTAAATAAGATTTAATATATGTTAAAACGTGCCTTTTTAAAAGGTATTTATGAATTTTTCTGAGTAGACAAACTGAAAATATAATCATTCATGTTACTAAACAGTAAGTTAAGACTCTATCCTATCCCCACATTAAAAACATAAGATTATTTCAATAGGCAACAACAATAAGGAATTCCTCAATGTTGAAAAATACTACTTGATAATCTAGAGTTCAATGCCCACATCACACACATAGAAAACAGTAATATTTGTAGGACTAAAATAATTATGTAGGACTAAAATCCAGACTGGGGTAAACAGAGGCTAACAGCCCAGGGGCCCAGGGCATTGACAAGACTGTTCCAAAGACCAAGGGCACCAAGATCTTGGTACAGAAATAATTTAAAAATAACTAACTGACCTACTAGCTCTAAGAGCAGCTCTGTTCACGGTCCAATGGAAATACAATAACAAGCACAAATGTGAGCCACATTTCAAATTTCTTATAGCCATGTTACTAAAAAAAAAGCCAAAAATCAGGTGAAATGCATTTTAATGCATTAAGCCAACTTTCTCCCTGCCCATACCCCCTCAAAACAAAATTAAAAACTCCAACACCACCCTGCAGTTTTATTAAAGACAAGTATATTATTTAAAAAATACTATCCACCTACCCACTAATAGAAATCCCTCTGTATTTATACATACTCACTAGTAGCCAAAGAAAACAAAAAATGCATGCCATTGTAAGTTAAGAGCCTGAGAAACATGGATTTAATTAATCCTAATGCTGACTTCCAGAAAAAATGGAAACAGAGGTTTTAATCTCCACATTACAGATAAGAAAGCTGGCCCAGATTGGTTAAGTGACTTGCCTTTATCTGTAGTCTTCAGCTTGCAGTACACAGAAATCTGACAAGCATATTAATTCCTTACAAAAACATAACGGAACAGGAAGAATAGCACCTTGAATATCTAAAGGTGTTAAGTTTAGAGAAAACTTGATAACTACAACACTAAAAAATCTTGATCTTTAAATCTCAGAAAAACTTTGACACCTGGAGATGAACTACTGAGAGATGAGTAATCTATCTTCTTGCTCATTCATTACAATGTCAAATAACTGTACAGATATGTCAGCAGAGACTGCTTCCATTGTTAGAAAATTATACAACAAGCAGTGTCACACAAGGGGTCAACAGAGGAACTGACCCAGACTGTGAAGACCTGGATTTTAGTCCTACATAATGAGAAGTTCTAGGTGATCTTTGGCAAGATGCTTAACCTTTCTGAGCCTGTAAAGTAGGAGGAGAATATGGACTGCCTATTATATAGGGCAGTTATTAGAATTCAGTGAGATATTACATTTAAAGCAACTTTAAAAAAAAAGAGCTTTGGTCGGCCTGTAATCCTAGTAATCTGGGAGGCCGAGACAGGATGATCATTTGAGCTCAGGTGTTTGAGACCAGCCTGAGCAAGAGTGAGACCCCGTCTCTACTAAACAAATAGAAAATTAGCTGGACAAAAAAAAAAAAAATATATATATATATATACACATATATATATATATATATAAATAAAAAAATCAGCCAGGCATGGTGGCTCATGCCTGTAGTCCCAGCTACTTGGGAGGCTGAGGCAGGAGGATCGCTTGAGCCCCGGAGTTTGAGGTTGCTGTGAGATAGGCTGACGCCATGGCACTCTAGCCCAGGAAACAGAGTGAGACTCGGTCTCAAAAAAGGAAAAAAAAAAAAGAGCTCTGTATTATCTATAAACCTCAGTCCAAAAATCTTTCAGACTCAGTACCAAGAGAAGCATACAACTTAATTGAATACCTGAAGTATCAACTAGAACTATTTCAGTCCTTAAAAAGTATCTGTTGGTGTTAATATCCCGGTTTTGCTAATTATACTACAAACTAGTTAAGTTGTTCTCATTGGGAGAGGCTTGGTAAAAGGTACATCAGAACTCATTTCTGCAATGTCTGCATGAGTTTTAAAATGTTTCTAATAAATATGCACACACACAAATGATGTGCTGAATAACTAACTTGGTGTTTTCTAAAAGATGCCACAAGGGAATATGTTTTAAAAGGGAATATGTTATAAAAGAAAGTCAAAATCTGAAAGTAGCCAAGACAAAATGCTAGCTTGTTGCAGTTATCAAATCAGACCATTTCCTCTAATAATAAAAAAAAAATTTCTCACCATTCATTAATGAGCTTATTGCCATAAACTACAATCTCAGGTTGTAGTTCTAAGAGTGACCTGCAAATCTGTCCATTAGAAAAATGCTTATCTGCTTGTAACAGCTTAAAATTGACCTGAAAAGTTGTCTGTCTTAGCCCTAGTTTTCTACTCTTCTTGTAGGCTTTTCTAAGGCATCATTACGTGTTTGTATCCATCTCTAAATTAGCAATATAGTGAAATAGGCTAGATAATTTATTCTGTGAAGCCCTGAAATTCCAGGAAACTAGAGTTGACAGTATTAGAAGGAATAGAAAGAAAGAAATCAAGAGGGAGAGGGAAGAGAGGGAAATATATTAGCAGGATAAATTAATTAACTTGTTGCCCAAAAAGAAGCAACAGGAAAGGCCAACACACAAAAATAATCTCCAACTGATGATAAAAACTTGACATGGTAAAGAATAAATTTCAGCTCGCTCTGGGATTTTGCTGCCATTTGTTTGTATTCTTAAGAGTTTAAGAAGTTTGAGCCTTCAGAAGAAAGACTACTTTGTATTCATTACAGAGCAACCTTATTATACTCAATGTATCTTATCTTGGGAACATAAATAATGAAAGTAGAAAGAATGCTCATTACTATTTAATTTCAATTATACAACACAATATGAATTTAAAGCTCATCAAGACCAGAAAACAAACCTGCTATGAACTGTTTTGGTTTAGACACATCTCCTTGCCCCTCTAGCATCTCCCATCTCACAGCCTCTGGCTTTTTCATTTTAATTTCAATCTGGAGGAAACACCAAATAAAATCCATTATTCAATGTAAAATACACAATACAGTAAAAAATGCAACTGTCTTAAGTCATCAAAGTTTTATAAGAATAGTGTCTTGAACAGTTTTCTTAAATTATACAAGGTTAAATCTGAAGAGCTATGAAACATTTATTTTGTTTCTACACTTAAAACTCACCCTTCAAAAAACAACATAGACTATATAAGCTACAATTAAGAAGAGTCTTGAAATCTGCTTTTTTCCTTCTAGAGCAGTGTTCTCAACCAAGAGGATTCTGCCACCCAGGGGACATTTGGCAATATCAGAAGACACTGTTGGCTGTCATAACTAGAGAGAGAGCAGAGGTGGTACTGACATCTAGTGAATAAAGACCAAGTATGCTACTAACCATCCTATAACGTACAGGGCAGCCCCCCACAACAAAAAATTATCCAACTCAAAATGTCAATAATGCCACCACTTAGAAATCCTGTTCTAAAAGAATTACTGTTTTTACATGTGCTTTAATTTGCTTTAGAACGGAGAAATTTCATAGTAAAAACCTAATTAATACTAACATTTTTCCATTCATTCATTCAACGAATAATTACTAAACATCCACTATGAGAAGTACAGTCTTCAAGACTAGGGGAGATTTCAAAAATATTAAAGACACATTCTTTATCACTTGCAAGTATTGAGATACTTGAAGAGAGTTAGTGAAGAGGCAAATAAATGTTCTAAAAGCTCAAGAGAGATCATACCTGCTTGTGAAGAGGAAAGATTTCACAGCACCTTGAAGGGCTTTGGGGGATAGAAGCAAGAATGGAAGGGGTAGGTCTACAGAGGCAAAAGAATGGCCTGAACTTGGAGCTCTAGAGTATGAAAGGACACAGTGTGCATCAGGGAGTAGAGAGACCACCAATATGTCTCAGGTCCAGGATTTATGTCAGAGCAGTGAAAAGTACAGATGGAAAAGAGGTAGAAGGCTGACTATGGAGAGCTTCAGACTAAGTTCACTTATTAAAATGAAAAGTTAATGGCATCCTAATAGCATCTAAATCAAGGTTGGTTCCCTACAGCCTACCCTTACCCCTAACACACATTCACGCAACATTTATATATAACCTTTTCTTTTCCTTATTCACGTAATGCTCTCATTCCCCATTTTTAGCCTTGCAAAAATCAGCACTTTCAGTGGAAATATTAAACAGTAATAAATATACGAATCAAATTAGAATTTTATATTCTAAGATTTATGAAAAGGATCATTATTCATATAAATAAGAAAAAATCAAAAGACAGATCTGATAAAAAAAAAAAAAAGCCCATTTACCCTACTGGTTCTTTGATTTCTTTATATCACATAACTCATTTAAACCAGCAATTTCTGGTAATCTTTCTACTACCTGCATTTAGAAAGACAACACTCAAAATTTGTATTTTAAAATACCTTAACAAAGCCGTAAAGGAGAAACCTGCCAATATTTTTAATCAAACATGGAGTGATGGTAACTGGAATATGTGGTCTCTGAATGTCTATTTTTATTTAAGAGCACAGATATGTAACAATTGTTTTCATAATAAAAACATGAAACAAACTCACTGGGGCAAGAGCAAAGAGAATAGATAGTATCTTCAATGTAATTTACATGCTTAAATTCTATATATAAAATAAATACTTCATAACAATCTCTAGAATTGCCTAAAGTGAACTATGGTTAATTTCTATAAGGTAAAATATTACCAATGTTTTCTCATACATAGTATTAAGTGATAGTACTCTGGCTACTTTGTCACCTCTGGGATATTTATCAAAAGGGGACAGAAATCCAAAGGTTGGCAATGACACTGCAACAGTTACTGAAAAGTGCTATTAATGTGATCCTAATTTAAAACTGTACCTTACTCCTTTAATTTTCAACTCTTCTGGAAATGAGGGCCTGAAAAGCAGTACATACATCATCACACTAAACTTGGCCACAGGGCACCAAATAGCCATACTTCATTGTTCTTGTACTATGTATGCACTGTCTATAAAAAGTTAGTTGTTTCAAAGAATAGCACAGATTAGCACTCACATCTACTGAAAGCTACTGTAACTTGAGTAATTGTGTAGTATGAACAAAGAGGCCTTTATTTATAAACCAAAGTCAAAGCTCTTAGTAACAGGCAACAAAAACAAAATGGGAGGCATTAATATGCCAGATATTAAACTATACTACAAAGCTGTAGTAATTAAAACAATATGGTATTGGCACAAAAACAGGAATATTGACCAGTGGAACAGATGTGAGAATCCTGATATAAAACCATCCTCATATAGCCGTCTCATCTTTGACAAAGCAGACAAAAACATATGCTGGGGAAAAGAATCCCTCTTCAATAAATGGTGCTGGGAAAACTGGATAGCCACCTGTAGAAGGCTAAAACAGGACCCACACCTTTCACCTCTCACAAAAACCAACTCACGCTGGATAACAGACTTAAACCTAAGATATGAAACTATTAGAACTCTAGAGGAAAAAGTTGGAAACACTCTCCTAGACATCGGCCTGGGCAAAGAGTTTATGAAGAAGTCCCCAAAGGCAATCACAGCAGCAACAAAAATAAATAAATGGGACATGATCAAACTACAAAGCTTCTGCACAGCCAAAGAAATAGTCATGAAAGTAAACAGACAACCTACAGAATGGGAGAAAATTTTTGCATCCTATGCATCCGATAAGGGACTGATAACTAGAATATACTTAGAACTCACGAAAATTAGGAAGAAAAAATCAAATAACCCCATTAAAAAGTGGGCAAAGGACTTGAACAGAAATTTTTCTAAAGAAGACAGAAGAATGGCCAACAAACATATGAAGAAATGCTCAACATCTCTAATCATCAGGGAAATGCAAATCAAAACCACAATGAGATATCACTTAACCCCAGTGAGAATGGCCTTTATCAAAAAATCTCCAAACAATAAATGCTGGCGTGGTTGCGGAGAGAGAGGAACACTCCTACACTGCTGGTGGGACTGCAAACTAGTTCAACCTCTGTGGAAAGCAATATGGAGATACCTTAAAGCGATACAAGTGAATCTACCATTTGATCCAGCAATCCCATTGCTGGGCATCTACCCAAATGATCCAGTGACACTCTACAAAAAAGACACCTGCACTCGAATGTTTATAGCAGCACAATTCATAATTGCAAGGCTGTGGAAACAGCCCAAGTGCCCATCAATCAAAGAATGGATTAATAAAATGTGGTATATGTACACCATGGAGTACTATTCAGCTCTAAGAAACAATGGTGATATAGCACACCTTATATTTTCCTGGTTAGAGCTGGAACCCATACTACTAAGTGAAGTATCCCAAGAATGGAAAAACAAGCACCAGATATATTCTCCAGCAAACTGGTATTAACTGAGTAGCACCTAAGTGGACACATAGGTGCTACAGTAATAGGGTATTGGGCAGGTGGGAGGGGGGAGGGGGGCGGGTATATACATACATAGTGAGTGAGATGTGCACCATCTGGGGGATGGTCATGATGGAGACTCAGACTTTTGGGGGGAGGGGGGGAAATGGGCATTTATTGAAACCTTAAAATCTGTACCCCCATAATATGCCAAAATAAAAAAAAATAATTAAAAAAAAAAAAAAAAAAAAAAAAAAAGCTCTTAGTAACAACCTGTTTCAGCTGAGACAAGCTGACCTGAACTTAAAATTATACTTAACCAATTCATCAAAATAGCTGCATGTAATAAACCATTTTAAAAAGATAAAAAAAAAAAGGGGGGGGGATTGTGGGGACCAGTTTTCTATGAATTCATTTTTACATCTACGATGATTGAACATGCCTTTTTAAAATAAAGTTTTAAGCCTTGATGATTCTGGCAGATAATTCTGGACTTATCACCAATCCAATTTCAGAGATTTCTATTGCCACCATTAATAAACCACTGTGTGTTCATTAAGTCAAAAACACCTTACAAGTTAACTTAAAACTGACAGTTTGCTTGAATCTTGCTCTCATATGCATGGGGAAGGCTTTCATGGTGCCATAATAACCAAAAGCAGTATCCACAGGTTATTAATAAGAATCCCTACTGTGCTGGATCGTTAGCTCTTAACATTATATAGATTACCATCCACTGTTAAAGTCTCCTCTGCATAGCAGAGAGTTTATTAATTTTATCCAATAAAGGAACTTCGGATTTAAAGAGAAGTCATTACTCCTAAGCAATCAAGATCCAACTTACCACTATACACTGACATGAAGGGATCTTTCCCTGAGACTAAATAGCTGTAGCAATTTATTGGCAAACTTCTTAGAATTATATGCTTCGAGGCCTGTAGTCATTAAGTAATTGTTCTCCTGATCTTCAGGATGCAGACTTCCCAATGTTCTCTTACTCAGCTCTTTGCATATTTATTTTTTATTTGTATATATTCATGCCGTACAAGTGCAATTTTGCCACATTCACATATGGCAATGTAGTGCTTCCATGTTTCTGCATATTTAATTGCTGTATCAAATCCCTCTGATAATAGCTCAGTCTTCCTGAGGCCAGACTAATTCATCTACCTTCTTATATATTCAAATCATTTTATAATCATTTTTTAAAATGTAAAAGATGGTAATGAATCATCTCATTTCAAACATTTACAGAGTGCCTACTCTGAGCTAGGCTATTATATAATAAGGACAGAGTCTCTGTTTTTCCTAATCAAGAGACATTCTCATACACAAAACAATTCTAGTATGTGTTATATGTAGCGACAGACTACATACTGGGAAATATCAAGTTATCTAGAAGGAAGTATGCTAAAATGTCATCATGGTGAGTCTGATTCTCCTTTATCTTTTCTAAATTTCTGATGATTATGCTTTGGTATATACTTATTGCTTTTATAACCTGAATAAAACACTAATCAGGATAAAACAATAACAACAATAGTAGTAAGATTTATTGAGCACTTATACATAACCCTATGTGCTAAGTGTTTCACATACATCATCTCACTTAATAGAACCACCATATAAAAGGAGATTACTTATCCACAATTTAGAGATGAGCGAGTCAAGGGATGATATAACTTGCAGGAAATGCCTTTATCAGCTAGCATTTTTACTTATTTCCTCAGAAAAAAGCAGGGATTGAGAACAAGACCGAAAAAAATCAGTTGTGTAATTAGAAAAAAGTCACAAATTGGTGCCGCTTGTTGGATGTATGAGCATAACCAAGTAACTTAATCTCAGTGAGAATAATAGGGCCTACCCACTGTGGGGTTCCTATGAGAATTAAATGAGACTATGTACAAAAAGAATATAGCATTGTGTCTGGCAAATAACTAACAAATGAATGCTATTATCAGTTACCTTCATCATCATTACAGTCAGCTGAAAAACCTGACTTTTTTTCATCTCTGAGTTCAATTTCTCTCCCTATAAACTAGAAATAAAAATACCAATACCATGCAGTAATTTTGACAATTACATAAGATAATACATAACACAGCGTCTGGCATAAGATAAACAGTCAAAACAACTATTATAACTCTCCACAGGTCAAACAATATGGGACTGGCTAAATAAGCTACCGTACATGCATACAATAAAACACTTTGCTAGAGAATATTTAAGGACATGATAAAAATGTCCACAATGCATGATTAAGTTTAAAAAGACAGATACTACGAGCCAGGTGCAGTGGCACATGCCTCTAACCATAACTGCTCTGGAGGCTAAGGTGGGAGAATCGCTTGACCCTAGGAGCTAGAGACCACAACAGTGAGAGACCATTTAAAAATAAAAACAAACAAAAAAGCAGATGGTATATATACAGTAAAATACTTTTTTTTTTTTTTTTGAGACAGAGTCTCACTTTGTTGCCCAGGCTAGAGCAAGTGCCGTGGCGTCAGCCTAGCTCACAACAACCTCAAACTCCTGGGCCCAAGCAATCCTACTCCCTTAGCCTCCCGAGTAGCTGGGACTACAGGCATGTGACACCATGTCCGGCTAATTTTTTCTAAATATATTAGTTGGCCAATTAATTTCTTTCTCTTTATAGTAGAGATGGGGTCTCACTCTTGCTCAGGTTGGTTTTGAACTCCTGACCTCGAGCAATCCGTCCACCTCGGCTTCCCAGAGTGCTAGGATTACAGGTGTGAGCCACCTTGCCTGGCCAAAATCCCTTTAAAAATATTTTTATTTCCCATGATTCCAGGCCTTCATATTCTATATTGTATAATACAGAAAAATTACTTTGACTAAAAATAGGAATATAAGAATATTCTGCAAGGGTAAATTTACCCCAAAGGACTGAGAATTCTTATTCTTAAAGGAAATGGATATGAATTTTTAAAATGAACAGTCATAGTATAGCTACTATTCACAACTGTGACAACAGAAAATTGTCACGAAATTAACAAGATAGAACAAAAGAAACACTACAGTTTAATTTTTTAAAAAGGGTTAACAGGTGGACATGAAAGCTTATATTTAATAAAATGTAGAACTATCAGATACTGAAAAAATATGAATTCTGCTCAGAAACATTAGATATTACATAGTGAAATATTTAGTTAAGTAATGCTATTTTGGCTGGGCTAAGGGTGGCTCACACCTGTAATGTTAGTACTTTGGGAGGCTGAGGCAAGAGGATTGCTTGTGGCCAGGGGTTTGAGACCAGCTTGAGGAACATAGCAAAACCTCACCTCTACAAAAACAACACAAAAATTACCCAGGCATGGTGTCATGAACCTGTAGTCCCAGCTACTTGGGAAGCTGAGGTAGGAGATTGCTTGAGCCCAGAAGCTGGAGACTGCAGTGTTTATGTTAATTCGCTCCTGCCTGGGCAACAGAACAAGATACTGTCTCTTAAAAAAAAAAAAAAATTCCTCTAACAGGTCCCATGTACAAATTTTAATGCCCTCGACTAACTACTTGACCTTCCGAGTGGTTTCCCAGAAACGGTGGATTTTCCCCAAGACAAAGGAGCCCAGATTCTGAAGGCCCCAGGGCATATTTCCTGCAGCCAAGATTCATCATCCCCACAACTGCCCCAAGCAGGTAGAGTTACACCCCAAGGCAGGTGGCCTTTCCCTTAAAAGCCCAGTATCTCCTTTAGAGAGGGGGACTTGAGGCTTCTCTTGTTCTCATCAGTTGTCTTAAAAATTCCTGTCTTCCTTGGCAATTCTCCTTGTCTCAATAATTGGATCTTAGTGCAAGGAGCAACAGGATCTAGACAGAAAACCCTTTGCAGTTTAGACATTTCATTAATGTAAGGGCCTTACCTCTTCCTATTTTCATCACAAATTATAATTAACTCAAATTAATAGCACTTAACCAATGGCTATACGTGAATATGCAATATTAATTCAACCTTGAAGGTGGAAAGAAAATAGGATTCTCAAAAGCAAATCGCCCTCTTAAACTGCTGATTTTACAGAATCTCTAATTTTAAGCAGATTCTCCTAAGCAAAATATACCCTTTTTTCAATTCACACACAGACTCAAGACATCGCAACAGAAATACATTCAAGACATTTAAATACATGAAAAGCAATTTCAGTACTTTTCCCTGTTAGTGTCATCAATAAATAAGCCTCAGTAACTCAGAGATTTTATTTTCAGTATTTTAACATTGTCTCCCTCTGCTGTATGAAAAAAGAATTCAAAGATTTCATCATTTATTTCTCTTAAAATACAATTAAGAAAAATTCTTTCAATATTTCCTATAAAATACAGCTTAAAAGCTAGAAGTTTTATATATATGTATAAAAATGTGGATCTTCCAGGGTCAAGACAAGAAAAATAATCATCCTTTAGAATACATCCTTAGAATCTAAGTTCTTCAAACCAGAACTTACAAAAACCTAAGCAAAGAAGCACTAACTTTAGTTGGCAGTCAGAAGTAAAAGTATGTCTCCTGGGCCAGGCTGAACAATTGAGTACTGGAAAGCATTTAAAGTCCATGAACAAGGCCTGTTCACACCTGGCTCATGGTGGTTTACTGTGATTAAGGTGGTTTAGGATTACAGTGGTTCACACCTGTAATCCTAGCACTCTGGGAGGCTGAGGTAGGCGGATTGCTCGAGGTCAGGAGTTCAAAACCAGCCTGAGCAAGATCAAGACCCCCCCCCCCATCTCTACTAAAAATAGAAATTAACTGAATAACTAAAAATATATATACAAAAAATTAGCCAGGCATGGTAGTGCATGCCTGTAGTCCCAGCTACTCAGGAGGCTGAGGCAGTAGGATTGCTTGAGCCCAGGAGATTGAGGTTGCTGTGAGCTAGGCTGATGCCACAGCACTCACTCCAGCCTGGGCAACAAAGTGAGACTCTGCCTCAAAAAAAAAAAAAAGTCCATGAACCTCAGTTTTTTTTATCTTTTTTTTTTTTTTGAGACAGTCTCACTCTGTTGCCCGGGTTAGTGTCGTGTGTCAGCCTAGCTCACAGCAACCTCAAACTCCTGGGCTCAGGCGATCCTCCTGCCTCAGCCTCCCGAGTAGCTGGGACTTACAGGCATGCGCCACCATGTCCGGCTAATTTTTTCTATATGTCCAGCTAATTTCTTTCTATTTTTTTAGTAGAGACAGAGTCTTGCTCTTGCTCAAGCTGGTCTCGAACTCCTGAGCTCAAACAATCCGCCCGACATGGATTCCCAGAGTGCTAGGACTACAGGCGTGAGCCACCAAGCCCGGCCAGTTTTTTTCTCTCATCTGTAAAACTAAGAATAAAAATATTTACTCCACCAATATCATATGTCTAACATCAGAATTCAACTGAGATTCATTAATTGAACAAATATTATTGAGCACCCTCTATGTACACTGGACAGGGAGAGAGCTGCTAAATTTAGCAAATAAAAATACAGCACAGAATATATTAATGCTAAAAAATTATGCATTGTTTTTCTGAAATACAAACTTAACTGGGCATCCTGTTTTGGCAACCCTAACTGGGGCACACACAAAGATACAAGACATGCTGCTTATCCTCAAAAGACTTACACAAGTACCAGGAATATAAAATGTATATATAAGCAAGGAACTATACAAGGAAGAAAAGTCGTTATGTAGCAGTTAAAGGAAAAGAGACAAAAAAAGCAAACTGGGAACATAGTAAGGTGGTTTGAGGAATGGTTAAAAACAAGAAACACTAGGAGAATAAAAGCAAAAAATTAGACTACTTAATTACATCCCCAACTTTAGACATACAGATTTCTGTATTTACCACACATACTATGTTCTTCACAAGTACATGAGGTGGCTCAGTAATACAAGTTCTTAAATCATTTATCTATTTATTATCTATAATAAGTCTATTTATTATCTACATAAATATCTACTTATTACCTATTCATACAAATCAATTTACATTTACTTCAAATGGACATGGATTAACAGTCTCTTGATAGAAATCTACAAAAAAATTAAACTCATAATTTTCAGACTTGTCTCATTCTCAAATCTTCCTAGAGTTTTGTGCTTGATTAAATTCTATTAAGTAAATTCTTCACTTACGTGGATAGGGCCAGTGACAGACTAAAATCCTGATAAGATTCATCCCTTTTCTCATTTTGTATTGTTCCAAGCAGCTGTTTCATAAATCTGCCTCATTAACTACCAGCTTTGTTCTTGGCATTCTTCAAATAAATAGGCAGATCTTTTCTAATTAGAAGCAAAAAAGTACTTCCATACTTTGCACTTCCTACTCCAATCCTGTGCAGCTGTCCTCTTCCTTTCTGCAGGCCCAGTCACCATTCTTCATGACACAGGCTGACCCTGATCCTGTACCATGATAGGAAACCTCACATGTTCTTAGAACTTAATAAAGTTAATAGCATAGTATGTTGTAGGATCTGTGTATAAAAAAGGTGTAATAATGGAAAAAGCCTACCTACAGCATTCATTCCCATTAACTCATTTATCAAATACCTACACACAATTTTACAGCTGAAAAGTTTTCAGAGCTCATTTGGCCCGTATCTCTCATTTCAAAGATGATGAAAATTTAGTCCTATAATCATTTTGTGATGAGACTAAATTCACAGAGCAAGCAAAAAGTCAGAGTCAGATTTGATTTTCAGTTCACTAAGTTGCACCACTACCTACATCTTTTGAGTGAGAGTTAAATATTTGGTGAATGAAATATTAATTCTATTGTATATTTTTACTTCTTTTTGAAAATATAAAGGAGTCTAAAAATTACAGTTACTGAAACTGTAAATTATTATTCCCTCATAGTAAACTAAAATTCAGCTTAATTAAAAAATAAAACCAAAAAGCAGATTCATCTTTATAGTAGTTTATATTCTGAAATGCATGAGGTAGGGTGAGAAAAGTATCTGTATATCAAACAGACCAAACGGACAAGTTCAAGAGAAAAGACATTGCCATAGTATCCAATCTTAAAGAGGCTGATTTTTATAACTAGCTTTAAAAAAAAAAAAAACTCCTTAATGAAAAGTACTTATCTTATTATCTTAATAATTACTTATCTTATTATCTTATTACTTATCTTATTATCTTAATAAAGTGTGCAAATATCACACAAGCCTAGCAGATATTTATACTTCACTGCACTAGAATTCTGGTGGTAAAAGAACCTTGATACTCAAAAATCATCATTTTTATTTACTTGTCTCTTTTAATTTAAAGATATATGGCTGAAAGAATGTACAAGGTTATTATCACATGGGTAATTAGTTCACTAGTGTTTCTATATTCTGAAAATATTATTTGTGACAACCCTTTTCAATTGTCTTACCTTTGTTGAAAGTACTTTAAACGTGCTCTGTTCTGGTATTATAGGATAAAGAAGTCTGAGTTTCAAATTGTAATCCTCTCCAGATGGAAGTTTCACCAAAGCAGACAACTAATAAACACAAAATAATCACATTTTGTAAATTTATATATGATGAGTAAAATACTTAATATAGAACTTTGATAATATTGCAAATTATTTTAAACACTTTATATGAAATGTCAAAATAATCTTTTTTTCCCCAAAATGGTATCCTTCAGGTGATTTCTCATATACATAATTAAATAACAGAAAAGAACATGTTTCATAATATTTTATCACACATTTAACATTTAAATCTCAAGAAAACAAAATACACAAGAGTAAAATCAGAGTATGTAACAAAAAGAAACTATTCATGTACAAAACATAATTCTACCACTACCACTCAAATTATCTATCATAAGGTTCTCTACTAAATGATTAGAAACCAAGTTATTAAAAGTCATACTCATTTAACATGGTTAGTAAATTCTAAGACATGCATAAATCAAAGAACTTTTTCATGAAGTATACCACACAAGTATTACCAAATCACATTATCTTACCAATGTCAACCAAGTTCTGTTTTGAATTCCAAATTTAAAGAAAAAAAATCTATACCTAGCTATAACGTACAGCATACACATTCTTATCTCAAAACTTAAAATGACTCAACTCAAACTTAAAAGCAATCTTCAGATTTTATTCAGCATTGTCCATAAGGAAGAAATGGCATGTATCTGATAAACTGCTTTAGATTATTCTGCAATATGATAAAGTTGTAAACAGAATTTAATCTCAATATAAAAAATGGTTCCAAGACCTCTTTAGCTGAAAATTCCACATTTACATCATTCTTCTGAACATTCTTGATCATAAGTGTAACGATTACTTGAGATTCTGTTTGATACCAGTCATACCTATTTAAGAAAAAAAAGAAAAACTTAAAACAGCACTTTTAATTCTCTTAAAGTTGTTGTTCATCAAAATAAAAACAAGTCTGATAAACAACAGCTCCACCTTGAGGAACAAAATAGCAAAGTAGCTGTTGATTCACAGCAACAATTTTCTGTAACTAATTTTTCTTGGTACTCTGTACTAAGGGAAAAAACCCAATAAGGTTGATAATGTCCAAACTTTCACAGTTGACCTAAACACTTATGTGATTTTCTGGGTTCTGACTTACATCTCTAATATTGCTGTGCTCAAGCTAATACTAAGATGAAATTTGTTCTAAACTGCTAACAGTTACATGCCATCAACAGAGCTTTATGCTATCATTTCAAATACTAAAGATGAAGGAAACATTTCTATCCCTATATTATCGAAGAGAAAACTTAAGCTCAGAAAGGTGAAGCAATCAGCCAATCAGCAGCAGTGGTACACTGGACCCAAGTCAGCCTGAGTCAACACTCCAAGCTCTGTTAACTGAAGCTGGAAGCAGAATTGAGTAGAGGGAACAAAAGCAAATGAGCCAAAATTAAAATAATGTAAGTTTAACTCATTGTGTCAGGCACAACATTATATACAATACCTTCCTTCAATCTGAAGGTACATGGGAAGACTAATTTGTCTAGAGATTCTAATTATCTGTACCTTTTGAACTGAAAGCTCTAAATGTAGGAATCCTCACTTTAAAATCAGACTAGACTATAAGTCTAGTCCCTGAGAGCAGAGCTATTTATCTATCCTGCCACTGCTACATTCTCAGTTCAAGCACAGTGCCTGCTACATAGTACATTTATTAAGTGTTTACTTTATGCTCCAAATGCCTTAATTATTATTTAATAGCTAAGTGCCCTACCCCTGCTGCCGCTGTCACTAGGGCAAGTCAAAGTTTCTTGTCTACTAGATACCTGGAGTTTCATCCTGTATCATGTATCCTGTAACATGAACAAATTGTTTTAACATTTCCAAGCCATTTTAGGTAATTATATCAAAAAGCAGCCTTGATTAAAGAAATGAACCTCAAGAGTCTCAGTTTTCCTTTTGAAAATCAGTGAGGATGTAAAGCTCCAGATCAATGCCCTGTGTTTCTTTCTGTTACAGTCCTAAGAATACAAGTTGTACACATGGCTAATGATTAAAAATAAAATCAAAGACTTGCTAATTGCTTATTCATTATTGCAATTGCTGCCCTCAGCAATATTAACTTTTAAGTCACACAGTGTTCCTATGAAAAATTTGCTCCAAATATAAAAGGCAGGGCAAGTTACAATTCTGGTAAGCCTACTACTAACCTATTTACCTGTGTAATAACATCAAAGTAACTGGAAGAAACTCTCCTTAATATATGGAAAAGTGACATAATATGGAACCAAGTGAAGTAACTTTAATGATGAGAAATGATATGAATTTAACATAAGTAAAAACACTAATACTGATCCTTAAAACAGACTTTTTTTTTTTTTTTTGAGACAGTCTCGCTTTGTTGCCCAGGCTAGAGTGCCATGGCATCAGCCTAGCTCACAACAACCTCAAACTCCTGGGCTAAAGCAATCCTCCTGCCTCAGTCTCCAGAGTAGCTGGGACTACAGGCATACATCACTATGCCCGGCTAATTTTTTCTATATATATTAGTTGGTCAATTAATTTCTTTCTATTTATAGTAGAGACGGGGTCTTGCTCAGGCTGGTTTCGAACTCCTGACTCGAGCAATCCGCCCGCCTCGGCCTCCCAGAGTGCTAGGATTATAGGTGTGAGCCACCACGTCCGGCCAAAACAGTCTTAAAATTAGTTTTACATAGTCTATAACAATTTTAGAAAACAGAACAAGAAACACTTGAAATCATATGGTATGGACTTGCTTACTATTAAACGGCAGGGCTTTTCCACCTTTAGGCTTATTTATCATGTACTATTTTATGAAAAAGATACACTTACTTGATTTTGGACTGATGAGTCCGCTGGGATGTAGACTGATTTGGGGAAATTGAAAAAGAAAGACTTTTACAAGTTAGTTTAGCAAATGATGTATTAAAATACATGTATTATTAATTTATCCAGCAATAAAGTTATTTTGATATGAAATTACATGAAAACTTTCTTCAAAAATAAAACACAATAAATGTAATTGTAAAATAATGTCTTCATCAAAAAAAAGAATATTAAGCATTTTAATAATTTTATTAGTTTCGATTTCAAAAAAGATTTTTCTAAAATAAAAGTTTAACAGAAAACTTTCTAAAGGTATGGTTGGAAAAGGTTACTTATATAAAATGTCCAGTTCTAAGATTCATTAATTCCCTACACTAAAAATAACATTAATATTTTAAAACATTAACATTAACCTTTTGTTTTGTTTTGGTTTTTTATTATCACTTTTTTGAGACAGAGTCTTGCTCTTTGGCCCAGGCTAGACAGCAGTGGCATTATCATAGCTCACTGCAACATCAAGCTCCAGTGCTCAAGTGATCCTCCTGCCTCAGCCTCCTGAGTAGCTGAGACTACGGCGTGTACATTATGTCAGCTAATTTTTCTATTATTTGTAGCAGAGTCAGCCTCCCAATTAAATGGGATTATAGGCGTGAGCCACTGTGCCTGGCAGCATGAATATTTTAAAAACCATTTTTAAGAAACAGAGCATAACCTTCAGGCTTAACAATGATGTCAAACATTGCTCTGGATACCTTTTGTAAAGGAACATTTACATGGTGGTTTCCTAATAATGTCTTACTTCATTTATAACCTCTCTGCAACATACATACATCATTATCCATCAAGAAAAAAGTGACTCCTGATCAACCTATACTTTCCTAAACTACATATGCACCTATTAAGACTATAAATCTAAAGAGTTTATCCTGGGTCATAGGCAGTCTCTAAGCTGTCCCTAAAGGTGAAGGGAAGAATGGGAGTTTGAAGTCACACACAGTGGCTTGTGCCTGAAATCCCAGCTACTCAAGAGGCTGAGGCAGGAGGATCACTTGAGCCCAGGAGTTCAAGAGCAGCCTGGGCAACATATGAGACCTGAGAAAGAAAAAAAAGAAATGGGTTTTGGAGCAAGGAAATAAGCACACCACTCTAGAGATCTGAGTCTAACTCAGAGTTACCCTCCAGTATTGAGGATCAAGAAATACCTAGACCGTATCAAATAGAGAAACTAACTAGAACAGATTCTTCTAGTTCATCCTGGGACTAGGATAAAACTAGATTGATCCAGAGCAGTGACAAAATGCAGAAAGGCCACACAACTTGTTTGTGTTACTAGACAAAGTCCTTTCTTTGTTACCCAAATGCCTTTCTACTGTTTTCAGGCCTAGTCACAATCTCAAATACTATAAGACCTGAACAAGTCTGACCTACTTTCAGGTGAAGAAGGAAGCCAAGTTTCAAACTCCTCAATCCATTCCCCACTTACCACCCCTAGGAATATGGGCAAGCATGGAGATATAGAGACAGCTAGATAGGGCTCACTAATGGAGATGTTCAAAATCCCAGTCATACATATGCACATGTTGCCTGAAGTTAACAATAACCTACCTAAAGTAGATCAGCTTTATTAGCTCCAGTTACACATGAAGAAATCTCAGGGAATAATTTCAGTATTACAATGGAAATTTTGGAAGACGAATATAAATCTTCCTTGGGAAATGCAAGAGACTCAAAAAGGTTAAGTAATTGCCCATAAAGAGAGGACTACACATGTATCTCTCCTAATTCCTTGTTATTTTATTTCTTGATTAATACATAGACACTAGAGAACATTATGTTAAGTAAAATAAGCCAAGCACAGAAAGACTAATCTCACATGTTCTCATTCATATGTGGGAGTTAAATATCAAAAAACAATTGATCTCCTGGAGACAGAGAATAGAATAATAGTTACCAGAGGTTGGGAAGAGTAACAGGAAGGGATAAAGTGGGGATGGTTAATAGGTACAAAATATAGTTAAGATAGTTACATAGAATGAACAAATTTGATAACACAACAAAGTGACTATAGTCAACAATAAGTTAGGGTATATTTTAAAATAACTAAGAGTAGAACTGGAATGCTCCTAACACAAAGAAATGATAAATGTCTGAGGTGATGGATAACTCAATTACCCTGATTTGATTAATTCACATTGTATGCCTGCATCAAAACATCACGATGTACCCTATAAAGATATACAACTATTACATACCCATAATAATTAAAAACAAAAAAATAACCTTTTATATCTGTTTAATCTAAAAAATACAGACAACTGTTGGTAAAACAGCATTAGCCATATTTTGACTGTGCTATTATATAAATTTAAGTTGATTAAAAAATAAAAACTACTTTTATAACTTCACCGTTTTTTTTTTTTGAGACAGTGTCTCAATCTGTTACCAGGGCTAGAGAGGCGTGGCATCAGCCTAGCTCACAGCAACATCAAACTCCTGGGCTCAAGCAATCCTACTGCCTCAGCCTCCCAGGTCTCTGGGACTATAGACATGCGCCACAATGCCCAGTTAATAACAAATCAACTTGAACCACGAAATACATTAAAATAGCCTAATCATTTTCACAACTATCAACTTCTATATTTTCAAAAAAAATTCTATTTCAGTTACTAAAAGAACTAGTATTTAAATGGAATTGCATAGTATTTAACTGAGAGATAGCTCATCCCAAGTCCCATCTCAAATATATTTGGTACTTGAAATTTAATAAAATTAAGTAAAAACATGAAGGATGAAAACTTTGGACTTACCACCTCAGATTCTGATCCTATTAAAACAAAAAGGAAGCATTTTCAGATAATAGTACATTTATAGACAAAGTTACATATGTGATTTCTATGACTCAAATACACTGATTTAAGCTAGCCAATTCTCCTAACTTTCAACTAATGGAAAGTGGTTTAATTTTGCATCCTGGAATAATTTTAGGCTCCTTAGTAATTTCTCACACGTAATATGTAAGCAAATCCATCCAAATCTCCCTTTCAACGTAAGAAACTAGGCAAACATTAGTACATCTTTGGAAATCCATACCTAAGGGAACATGTACTACCTAAATCATACAATTATAAAGTTAAAAACAAATTTGTTTAAACCAAAAAATTTCAAATGTTCACTTCTCTTTAAAGAACATGTAAATCTACATACCATTCTGAGCTTCTTGACACCTTTTAATCCAGACACTGAAATCAGCATCTGTACCTATAAACAAAAAACTGACTATAATAACATCACTCATATGCACAACCTAACATACTCATTCAACAAATACTTACTGAATACCAACTATGTTCCAGGCACTGGGGATTCAGCGAATAAAAGACAAAAACACCTATCCTTATAGAGTTTACAGCAGCTCTG
This sequence comes from Microcebus murinus, assembly GCF_040939455.1. NCBI lineage: Eukaryota > Metazoa > Chordata > Mammalia > Primates > Cheirogaleidae > Microcebus > Microcebus murinus. Next base: position 56,856,938 of record NC_134116.1, read on the forward strand.
TTATAAATATTCTAATAGGTTCAAGATTTAGTTGTTCTTCCTGAAAAAAAAAGTCTTTTTAAAAATTAGTTTCAACCACAATTTCAACCTTACTAGTTTCCTAGATACAATCAATCTACATTTCTGCCCACTTTCTTTTTTTTTTGAGACAGGGATTCCAAAGTTCAGGGATTACAGGTATGAGCCATGACACCTTGTCTATCGCCCTGGCTAGAGTACAGTGAAATCATCATAGCTCATGGCAACCTCAAACTCCTGGGCTTAAGTAATCTTCCCACCTCAGCCTCCCAAGCAGCTGGAATTACAGGCATGTACCACCATACCTGGCTAATTTTCCTATTTTTTTGTAGAGACAGGGTCTTGCTCTTGCTCAGGCTGGTCTCAAATTCCTTGCCTTAAGTAATTTTCCTGCCTCAACCTTCCAAAGTGCTAGGATTACACCCCCTACTCTTAAAGGAGCTTCCTCTAATACAACAAAAATCAGACCTGATTCAAAGATTCCCAGTATGTCATCAGGGTAGGAAGGAGGTCTGGTTACCGGCAGCTGGGCTGAGGTTCAGAAGCCCTTCCTGGTCGTCCCAGCTCACTCTTCAGTGCAGCTATCTATTCTGTCTACTACTCTCTCAGTGGCTTTACTTGTTACCATACCTTTCCTACCAACACCAAGAAGCATCTTTGTAATTCGTGAGGTTTTGTTGTATCTCCAAGTTACAAGAAAGTCAAGAGAGTACAGATGATGAACTGTGTATTTACAGATAGCAATGTAAATATGTACACATTATTTACTTCTGAAGACCCAGAACAATGCTTACATCTAAACAGTCACAATGCATAGTAATTTAATTAAGAAAAATAGGGCCAGGTGTCTTGGCTCATACCTGTAATCCCTGCACTTTGGAAGACTCAGGCAGGAGGATCACAGGAATTTGAAAACAGGCTGAGCAACACAGTGAGAACTGGGCTCTACAAAAAAACTAAAAATTGGCTGGGTGTGGAGGTGCATGCCTATAGTCCTAGCTACTCAGGAGGCTAAGGCAGGAGGACCCCTTAAGCCCAGGAGCTCAAGGTTACAGTGAGCTGTGCTCATGCACAGCACTCCAGCCTGAGCAACAGAGCAAAACACTGTCTCTTTAAAAAAAAAAAAAAAAAAAAAAAAAGTACTCTAAATAAAAAGTCGACTAATTCAAGCTAAACACAGGCAAGATTAATCTGAAAAATAAAGAGTAATTAAAACAAAATTTTCTGGCCGGGTGTGGTAGCTCATGCTACCCTAGCACTCTGGGAGGCCGAGGCAGGAGGATTGCTTGAGCTCAGGAGTTCAAGATCAGCCTGAGCAAGAGCGAGACCCCATCTCTACTAAAAAAAATTAGAAAGAAATTAGCTGGACAACTAAAAATATAGAAAAAATTAGGTGGGCATGGTGGCGCATGCTTATAGTCCCAGCTATTCAGGAGGCTGAGGCAGTAGGATTGCTTGAGCCCAGGAGTTTGAGGTTGCTGTGAGCTAGGCTGATGCCACGGCACTCTAGCCCAGGCAACAGAGTGAGACTGTTTCGAAAAGAAAAAGAAAAAAAAAATGTTCTGATTTATAAAAAAATTCAACTATATTTACTTGAAAATTTAAATATATTCTCACACTTTATTTTGGTGGTAAACTACTATATCAAAATCCTAGACTTGAATAACCTATTATAATCAGTAAATAAAACCAAGCTTCCTACCATACCAAAGGGGGAAAATGGCAATATTCTGTGTTAATGTTTCACTTTGATAAAAATGGAAGCCTAACACAGTTTAACCTAAATTTTTCCGTGAATTAAATTTAAAGATAAATTTGTTTTTACATTAAATATCCTCAATAGCAATTTTACCAAAGAAGCTTTCTTCAGAAGGACATTTCTGAAATAATTCTAGGATTTTACTTCCCAGTAAATTTCAATAGCACGATATTAAGATACTACTCAAGGAAGGACTTTAGGCAGGAACTTTCTGTTGCTCTTAAAAGCTAAGGAATAGGCCGGGCGCTGTGGCTCACGCCTGTAATCCTAGCTCTTGGGAGGCCGAGGCGGGCGGATTGCTCAAGGTCAGGAGTTCAAAACCAGCCTGAGCAAGAGCGAGACCCCGTCTCTACTATAAATAGAAACAAATTAATTGGCCAACTGATATATATATAAAAAATTAGCCGGGCATGGTGGCGCATGCCGGTAGTCCCAGCTACCCGGGAGGCTGAGACAGAAGGATCACTCGAGCCCAGGAGTTTGAGGTTGCTGTGAGCTAGGCTGACGCCACGGCACTCACTCTAGCCTGGGCAACAAAGCGAGACTCTGTCTCAAAAAAAAAAAAAAAAAAAGCTAAGGAATAGGGTTTAGAAATGTTGAAGATGCAATGATTCATGTCTCTTCAAGTTTTTCAAATATGTATCAAGGCATGAGATAAAGAGACTCTTTAGAATTTACTAGGAGTGCAGATATGCTATGTTGTTAACTGAATAGGCATATTATTCATGTACTGAACTTGGGATAAAAAAGTCTGAGAACCCCTATTGCCCAGATCTCTTCCTTTCTAATTTGTAGCTTCCATTTCCATAGTCAGGCCTAAAATCCTTTCCTTTGAGTAAGCATATAGCAGAAAAGCAAACATTCAAAGAAATACAGAGTAAATTTTTTAAAATTTAATATACGATACCGGGCCAGGCATCATGGCTCATGCCTGTAATCCTAGCACTCTGGGAGGCCGAGGCGGGAGGACTGCTTGAGCTCAGGAGTTTAAGACCAGCCTGAGCAAGAGCAAGACTCTGTCTCTACTAAAAATAGAAAAATCAGCCTCGCATCATGGCATGTGCCTATAGTGCCAGCTACTCAGGAGGCTGAGGCAGGAGGATCCCTTGAGCCCAAGAGACTGAGGTTGCAGTGAGCTATGATGATGCCATTGCACTCTATCCAGGGCGACAAGAGTGAGACTCTATCTTAAAAAAAATAAAACCCAATAACAAAAAACCCCAATACCACAGAGGAAGGTTTTGAACCACATACATTTTTGCTATGGGGGACTGTCCTGTGCATTATAGGATGTTTAGTAGCATCCCTGACTTCTACTCACTAGATGGCAGTAGCAAATCTCCCATCCACCAGTAATGATAACCAAAAATCTCTTCAGACATTGCCAAAATCTCCTGGGAAGTAAAATCGTTCCCCATTAAGAACCATTGCCTTAGAGAATCATAACACTCTATCATAAAAATAAAATGAATATGCAATCAGGATTATGTAGTTTACAATTTTTTCCAGAGGCAAGGTTCCGCTCTGTCGACTAGGCTACAGTGCAGTGATGTGATCACAACTCACTGCAACCTTCAACTCTTAGAATTGCCTCAGCCTCGCCAGCAGATAGGACTACAGGCATGTGCCACCAATGCCCAGCTAAGTTTTAAAATGTTTTTGTAGAGACAAGGTCTCGCTATGTTGCTCAGGTAGGTCTCGAACTCCTGGCCTCTTGTGACCCTCAAGCCTTGGCCTCCCGAAGTGCTGGGATTACAGGTGTGAGCTGCCATGTCCAACCTACAATTTTTCTATGAGGTTACTCACAGCCTCTTTTAATATTTTGAAGATTTTTATTTTATTTTATTTAGCGACAGAATCTTGCTCTGTTGTCCAGACTGAAGTGCACTGGTGTAATCACAGCTCACCACAGCCTCAAAGCCCTGGGATCAAGCTGTCCTTCCAACTCGGCCTTCTGAGCAACTAGGACTACAAGTGCACATCACCATGCCCAACTAATTTTTTTTATTTTTGTAGAGATGGGGTCTTTCTATATTGTCCAGAATGGTCTTAAATTCCTGGCCTCAGGAGATCCTCCCACCTCAGCCTCCCCACGTGCTGGGGTTATGGGTGTGAACCACTGCACCCAACCTTTTGCAAATTTTTAAGTACTTGAATCTCATAACTTCCGTATGTCTAGATATCCATAATACTATGATAATTTTCATTTATTCCTCTCAAAAAGATGACATTAACAACTCACAATACTCTCAAAGCTCCATATTTCTTCTGTACCCGCTCATAATTTTCACCCAAGCTTACACTTCACTTCTCCATAAAAGATTTTTTTGTAAGACTCTCCATCTCAGCAATCTGCATACTTAAAATGAACAGACTTCTGAATAAGAAAGTAAATTAAATTTTCACTTCTCCATTAAAAAAATAATAAAGCCAGAGCACATTACAGTGTTCATACATAGTTTTTGGCTTATAATGGTTAAGGTATGATTTAAATGCCCAAAAAAAAAAGGCTAATTTAATCAATTTTAGGTGATCTCAAATTCTGCAATCAATGTCATTACAATTAGAAAAAAGTGGGTTCCTACAATTATCCTGAGATGAACGAAATTCAGCTATGGAATTTAAGATATAGAAATAATAGATTAGTTTCTTAAGTATAATACTAATACTTACTATATAATTTTTGTCCTTCTGTAAAGGTTTCTAGAGCAGCAGCATAGTTTTTTTCATGGTATTCACATATCCTGAATTAGCATATTAAAAATAAATTAATACACGTGAGAACATGAAAAATAGCCTTCTTTCTAAATAAAATCTTAGGGTTTTCTATTGTTAAAAGAAAAACATTATTTAAATGTTAACAAGCCAAGAGATTTTCTAAAATGCTGTAACATCTAGTACAATCCTCACTAAAATTCCATTTTGGGACTCACTTCAGAAGATATTTTATTTTATTTTATTTTTGAGACACAGTCTCGCTTTGTTGCCCAGGCTAGAGTGAGTGCCGTGGCATCAGCCTAGCTCACAGCAACCTCACACTCCTGAGCTCAAGCAATCCTGCTGCCTCAGCCTCCCAAGTAGCTGGGACTACAGGCATGCACCACCATGCCCGGCTAGTTTTTTCTATATATATTAGTGGGCCAATTAATTTCTATTTATAGTAGAGACGGGGTCTTGCTCTTGCTCAGGCTGGTTTCGAACTCTTGACCTCGAGCAATCCGCCGCCTCGGCCTCCCAGAGTGCTAGGATTACAGGCGTGAGCCACCGCGCCTGGCCAATATTTGATTTTAATTGTACATACTTGCTTTTCCAAAATATAATTATATGAAGAAATTAAAGAAGTTTTTTGTTTGTTTGAGACAAGGTTTCCCTGTTTCCCAGGCTGGAATGCAGTGACCCCATCACAGCTCACTGCAACCTCAAAGTCCTAGGCAAAAGCAGTCCTCCTGCCCCAGCCTGCTGATAGCTGGGACTATAGGAATGCGCCACCACACCTGGCTAATTTTTCTATTTTTTTGTGGAGACCAGGTCTTGCTCTTGCTCAGGCTGGTTCCGAACTTCTAAGCTCAAGCCATCCTTTGTTGCGGGCTCCCAGAGTGCTAGGATTCCATTTCATGTCTAGCCTAAAGAAGTTTCTTAAGGAATAAAGTCACACTTAACAGATACAAGCTGGGATATACATTAAACAGATATAGAGCTTTCATATCATTAAATGTAGCCTAGCCAGCTTGGTTGAGAAACAGGACATTCTTTAGTCAGTTAAATATAGTAAATTCCAAATGATGAATAAAAAAGGGATATGAAATCTATCAGTTTCATCTATACCTTGCACTTACTTCAATTATCACTATTTTAAAACACACTAACTATAGATCTCCTATCACATACTATGGTTAACATAATAATAGAACTATAAGTTATATTTAAAAAGGAATCGTATCTCAGCTATAAAATGTATATAGAATTTTACCACTTATATAAAGCTTTCAATGGACTCTTTCAACAATTTAAACACCTACTACCTATAATCCTAGCTCAACAAGAAGAGTTGTTTATTGCATACCCTTTTCTCAGCATAGCAGTAGAATTATTTGGATTAAGTTCAAGAGACTTCTTTGTATCAGCGACAGCATCTGCATAGAAAAAGATGGGGTTTTTAGGCAGTTATTTAGAAATCCTAGCAAATACTACACACAAAATTTGAATCTGATAATGATTCTTAAGTTTTCAAGTTGATGGAAAGGCCAAATGGTTTTTTAATAAATTAGGACAAGCTAATCCAAGATACAGTTCAAATAAATAACACTCTTCTATCTTTCTCTCAGCCTAATATTTAGCTTCCTTCTTAAAGCTCTTCATGTGTCACAAAGTTCTTTTCTCATTAACATCATTTATGTATTCTGACTCAAGGTATTGCATTTTTCCCTACCCAGATTCTTGATCAGAATAATTTTTCAAGCTACATAATACAGAAATATTCCTTATTAAAAAATGCTAACAAAACCATTTCATTTAAATATTCTGTGAAACTAAATGTAATGTGATTCTTTATTAGCATATCCAATAGTTATGAACAAAATCTGTATAAATTCTCTACCCACTGAAGAAGAGACACCCATAAAATTTAAATGGGTTTTGTGTAACATAATATTTGTCACATTTCAGCTACTTTTCCTTGTATGAATGAACAGTTTAAAAATCCTCAGAGATAACCTCTATTTTGATTTGATTAAATTTGTCTTGGGTAAAGTTTATAAACAACTTATAAAGAAGAGACAATATACTATATAAGAAAGTTACCACAGTAATTCCCAAGAAGAATGTGACAATAAGCTCTTTGACAATAATACTGTGCATCGTCTGGTTTCTGTTCCAAAGCCTTAGTCAGCTCCTACAAATACAAACATGTTGAATATCAATAAATGTTTTTTAAAAGCTACTGAATTATAATTAAAACCAATTTTTTTTTTTTTTTTTTTTTTTTTGAGGCAGAGTCTGGCTTTGTTGCCCAGGCTAGAGTGAGTGCTGTGGCGTCAGCCTCGCTCACAGCAACCTCAAACTCCTGGGCTCAAGCGATCCTCCTGCCTCAGCCTCCCGAGTAGCTGGGACTACTGGCATGCACTATCATGCCCGGCTAATTTTTTCTATATATATTAGTTGGCCAATTAATTTCTTTCTATTTATAGTAGAGACGGGTCTTGCTCTTGCTCAGGCTGGTTTCAAACTCCTGACCTCGAGTAATCCACCCACCTCGGCCACCCAGAGTGCTAGGATTACAGGCGTGAACCACCACGCCCAGCATGAATTATAATTAAAACTATTTTTAATCAAATAACCTACTATCATAAGCTATTTGGAGGTAAGACAAGGAAACAATCTTGGAACTTTCCCTTGAAAGAGGAATATCTCCCATTCTCCTTCCCCACTCCCCCAAAAGCACACAATCTAACATAGTATCTATCTACTGTAAAGCAGTAGATAGCAGTTCTTGGCCTAAAGTAGGAACTCAATAAATGGTAATTATTATCACCTCATTTATTCAGAAGAGTTTAGTTGATAAACATTGACCATCACAGATATTCTCCTTTTAATTTGGAGAAGATTCAAAAGACCATGTACAATTTGAGATGCCTAGAAAATGTGAACTTGTGCAATTAAAACAAAACAAAACCCTGAAGTTAAATCTAGAGCTCAGGTTTACAGAATCAATAAATATACAACCAAGCTTACCTGTCCCACTCCTACCCTGTCAATAGCAGACAGCCCTAATAGATTAAAACATTCTGTTCAAAGCCCAGATACAATCTCATAGAGACAGCTGTTATCAATTGATCAAGCATTAACATCAGAGAGAGTAAAACTTTTCCATCCTGGACAGTCACAGTATATAGGTGATAGCTGGAAAAATAATGATGCAAGAAGAGATCACACAATTAGTGAGACCAAGGACAAGTGCAGGCAAACAGCAACACTTTGATTCTGTGCCCACTGTCCATACACTCCAGAGATTTGGTAGTTTTACTAAAAGGTAAAATTATTTCAATAGGCCAGGCATGGTAGCTCACACCTATTTAATCCTAGCACTCCAGGAAGCTGAAGCTAGACAATCGCTTGGGGTCAGGAGTATGAGACCAGCCTCAACAAGAGTGAGACCAAAAATAGAAAAAATTAGCTGGGCATGGTGGCATTCGCCTGCAGTCCCAGCTACTTGGGAGGCTGAGGCAGAAGGACTGCTTGAGCCCAGGACTTTTGAGGCTACAGTTAGCTGTGATGATGCCACTGCACTCTAAACAGAGCGATGGCCCGTAACTCCATCCTAAGTCTAAGAGCGTCTGAATACTTGCTTTGTGAGAATCATACTAGGTGAAAAGGTAAAAACAAAGTCAATGACATGTGACTACTGAAATTTTTTTTTTTTTTTTTTTTTTGAGACACAGTCTCACTTCATCACCCTGGTCCAACAGTCATCAAGGCCAATGCAATTTATATCAAATAATTCCCCTCCATGCTCTGAATCACTGCCCTAGATTCAGACAGTCCTCTTTTACCTGGTCTGTACCACTATGTTTCTGCTATCCACTATCACTTTGTCTCCTCCAATCCATTCTGCAATTCAGAAAATTTCACTTCCTTCCTCCAAATCCTTCAGAGATCTCCATGATCATATGACAAAACTAAAGAGCATCTCCTAGGATTTAATGTCTTTGATGGACTTGGCCTTTCTATACTTGTTTAGCCTTTATCTCCCAAAATGTGTCTCCTGACATTTTATGTTCAAATAGACTAAACAACTTTTATTTTGCTATGGAGTCCTTATCATGTGCCAGGCACTGTACTACACATATAATATAGAGTCCCTCACTTATCTTCATAACTCTTTCAGGTAGGTCCCATTTTACAGATGGGAAATCTGTGCTACAGTGATGATAACAACTCTCTGAGGTTACAGATTTATGAAACCAGGATTTGGACCTAACACTTTCTGACTCCAGAGCCTGGGCTCTTAAGCCCCATGTGTAGCGGGACTCAAAAGATTCTCAAACTTCACACATTTTCTCTCCCTACTGAATTGTAACCTCCTCTATAAAGTTTTGTGTGTTTTCTTTTTTTACTCTCCCAGTCAACCTCTGTTCTATGCTCCTTTATACACAACCCCATTGTAGTAGTCATCTTATATTTTCATCTTTAATTTTCTAGTTCCCAGTTATAGCATTTGCCACTAATGTACATCGTTGAAGGAAAAATATAAAACAGCTTAAGTGATACCAACGGTTTCCCCTTTATTCCTAACTGGATGCCTTTATATAAAAGTACACATATTTTAACCAACGTAGTATCAGGTGACCTGAATTACAAAGCAACTACTGCTACAGGAGCCATTGGGAAAATACAGAGGGACATACACTCATATTCATAATCCAGGTTTCAGCCCTATTTATCATTAGGCATTATTTAATAATTTACATTTACATGTTCATCTTTGTGCAAAGGTCATCTCAAGGTTTAAAAAGAACATTTCCTCTTAACAGAGCTGGTTCTTATCATGATCATCCTCACCACACCCAGAGTTTCTGATTCCAGGTTTGTGGTGGATCCTGAGAATCTGCATTTCTAACAAGCTGATACTGTAGCTGATTTGTAGATCTCATTTTTGAGGACCACTGTTCTATAACACTACACTAAAAGTTAGGAAACCTGTGTCCTGCAGCCCGCATTCTACCTCTAATTGGCCGTATACATCTCCAAGACGGATCATTTGGATTTCTTTGGGTTTCTGTTTTCATCTGTACGTTGTAAAAAGATGGGTAAGAAGTACTGGAATACATGAGCTGTCAGGACTTTCAGTAAGAATATGCATTTCTGATGAATTGCCAAGTGATGCTGATACTGCTGGTCCAAGAGCCACATGTTAATGACCAAGATACAAAAGCTAACCACATGCCCACCCTATGCATAGTATATACAACTAAAAGAAAGAAATACATACATGCACTAAAATACATGTACAAGAATATTCACAGCTTTATTCATACTACCTAATAACTAGAAATAACCCAAATGTCCACTAATAAAGTGTGTTATATTTCCACAATGGAACACTACACAGCAATGAAAAATACCACTTCACACAATGTGGATGTATACTCACATAATAATTAAAGCAAAACCAGAGTAGCTACACTCAACAAAGCAGCTACTGCATAATTCTGTTCATGACTGCAAGAAAAGCAAAACTGATGGAGATGGAGGTCAGAATAGGAGTCAGCTGGAGGGTAAGGGGAATTATTGGCTAGGAAGGAGCACGAAGGAGCCTTGTGAACAGATACATTTTTTATCTTGATTTGGGTGGTGTACATATATGTAAAAACTCATCAAATTGTAGCCTTAAAATTTGTGTTATTTACATCACATATCATACCTCAACAAAAAATTAAAGTAAAATAAGCAAGATGTAAAGCAACAATGAAGTTCATTATATTAACATCCTTTAAAAGCAAACTTTTTCTTTTGTTTTTTATCTGACAAAAATGCCATTCAGAATAAAAGCAACACGGCCGGGCGCAGTGGCTCACGCCTGTAATCCTAGCTCTCTGGGAGGCCGAGGTGGGCGGATTGCTCAAGGTCAGGAGTTCAAAACCAGCCTGAGCAAGAGCGAGACCCCGTCTCTACTATAAATAGAAAGAAACTAATTGGCCAACTGATATATATATAAAAAATTAGCCGGGCATGGTGGCGCATGCCTGTAGTCCCAGCTACTCGGGAGGCTGAGACAGAAGGATCGCTCGAGCCCAGGAGTTTGAGGTTGCTGTGAGCTAGGCTGACGCCACGGCACTCACTCTAGCCTGGGCAACAAAGCGAGACTCTGTCTCAAAAAAAAAAAAAGAATAAAAGCAACTTTTATGTAAACTGGATTTGCAAAGGAAGCATGAAGCCTGACGGGACCATAATAAATGTAGATTCAGAATTGTAGATTCAGCTATTAGCTGTCTAAACACAGATCAGTCAGCAATATACGACATAAGAAAAATGATCTGGGCCAATTATGTTTTGCACTGAAACAAAACAAAAAAAGAATTTTCCAGTTGGTAGGAGGGCAGAAATATTTGCGGATTGTGGCTGTAACTCAATAATGGTGATGCCCTAGAGTTATGATCCCCAAACTCCTGTCATCATCTAGCTTCTAACTCTGTGAGGTCACCCTCGTTCTTGGATTTTCATAACACTCTATGGATTTGGTATGTTGGGAGGCAGTTCTCTGTGGGCCTCTCATGTGTCCAGTTGTCTTCTGAACACAGGTACTAGTCTGAAGAATGAAGCCTCTGTTCTGGATAATTTTTTCCAGGATGTTTGTATAATGAACAGTCTTGGTAGATATTGTGTCCCTTGTCTAGAGCAAAGAGAAGGTTTACTATCCAGTAAAATAAAGATAATGTCCCCAAGGGGACAAGGATCAGGCAGGCTTAGGCCCATTATAAAAGATTCAGATTCCCTGCATCCTGAGCTCCTCATATAATGTAACCCACTGCACATACAGGTATTATCTGGCCTTCTTTGTGTCATCCTGTGGGATTTAGGGTTTGGGGAACTGACACAAAAATGCTGATACTCTGGCTTCTGCTATTGTAGGAATTACTAAACAATCCTTTGCTTCTGGGGAAAAAAAAAGAGAAAATGAATAGCCATCTGACAAAGAATTTCGGAGAAAAATTATCAGTGCTATGCTCTTTTGAGTAGATGCCTAATAATGCTATTGCTGGATCAAATGGTATTTCTATTTTTAGTTCTTTGAGGTATCTCCAAATTCTTTTCCATAGAGGTTGCACTAAGACAGATGCACCCAAATGTTTATGGCAGCACAATTCATTATTGTAAAGACGTAGAAACAACCAAAGTGCCAGTTAATTCATGAGTGGATTATTAAAATTTGATATATGTATACAATGGAATATTACTCAATTATGAGAAACCACAGTGATCTAGCACTGCTCATTTTTTCCTGGATTGAGCTTGAGCCCATTATCCGAAGTGAAGTGACACAAGATTGGAAAAATGGGCTCCACGTGTACTTGCCATCAAATTGGTACTAATTAACACTATAGTGTTCACGTAGTGGTGGTGTTCTCCAGGGATTAGGGGGTTGGGAGGGTAGACTCAACAACTGAAGGATGTGGTGAGCATTGTGGAGGGGAGGGGCATACCTCTAACCCTTGCTAGGGAGAGTAAAAGATATAAAATATAATCAAAATGTTTGTACTCTCATAATTTCCTGAAATAAAATTATCAGTGCTTCTTATAACATTACTATAGTATTGATCCCAGAAACCTTACTCAATCTCCTTATTTGAAGGCCTATACGTCCACATCCAAAAACACATCCAGAGCTTAAGAGGCTTTATGTGACCTAGCCCCTGGTTTTCTGTAGAATCTTATCTCCTACTCCTCTTCCACTCCACTCTAATCAAATGGGCCTTTTTGCTGCTCCTTGTATAGGCCAACCTCATTCCTACCACAGGATCTTTGCACTGGCTTTTCTTTCTGCCTGGATAATGCTTGTTCCCCACAGCTTCCAACCTCACTCCCTTGTTTCTTGAGGTCTCTATTCCAATATCATCTTCTGACAGAGGCTCTATTACCCTGTGGCAAATTTCTTTTAGAAGTCATAGCTAAGAAAGAAAAAGGATATCTTGCCTCAAATTGCTAACCTTATTTATGTTAGCTCATAAAAGCATAATAAGGCTTTCCTCTTTTCTGTGCTTGAAAGCAAGCAATTTCTGACTAAATTCTGTGATCCAGAGAATGGTGTATCTTTAGCTTGGTCTCTCTTTACTTCTTATCATTTAATGCTTACTCTTTTACAGACAGCTTTAGAGTCTGTCTTCCACTGCACACGTACAAAAAATCCTAAGTCAGTTAAGTATATAAATAAGACTTTAACCCATAGCAATAAGCGTGTTTGCATACAGCAACTCCAAAAAACGAGTCAGTGAACAATGAACAATGACAGACACCTGGAAAGTTTCAGGGAAATACGGGAAGAGGTTTTTGTTCCACTGCTCCTAAGTTCATACACAAACTTAACATACATAAGAACGTTACATAATGCGAGGATGATTGTCAAATAAAGTGAATACATTTCATCAAATCCACATTTCACTTTCTTCTTACAGTCATAAGTCCCATTAAAAAAATCCTTTCAGGCCATGTATGCATCCTCTAAGAAATAAAATGGAAGTGGTTTTTCTTAGGAACTTCAGGAAGGCAGGAGTCTGGGAGTGGAAAGGACAAAAACAGGGGTCTGGGGTAAAGGGGCCACAGCAGAACAGAGAAAAGAGACCGAGGGGCTCATCGTTGGGGCCGACACACAGGAAACCAGGATTTGGACCTAACAGGACCCGGATTTGGACCCAGCAGCCCAGGTCCCAGGAAGGCAGTGCTGGGAAGAGGCGGGGTCACCATGACCCGACGCAGCCCCTCCCGCTAAGAAGAGTGAAGGCAGAAAATGGGCTCTCTCACCTCTAACGCCGCCTGGGGATCCTTGTCGATCAGAGCATCTGAGCAGCTCTGGAAAAACCTGCCAGGAAAACAACGACTTCAGCAGGGCTCACTAACCAAGTAAAGGGGGATAAAATAAACAGCAGAGGGAATAAAAAACACGCACCTCTGGGTTGTTGCAGGGCCTGCTGCAGCCGCCGCCATCCCTGCCAGTCACAAGTGCTCCCGCTGAAGCTGCTACTACCGCGGTTATCAGCTCCGCCACCGCCCAAGGGGGAAACTTCTGGAGAAACACCAACCGAGCTTCCGTCCTAAGCAGCCAACGAGCAGCCACGCAGCGTGCGGCTGGGGGAGGGGAGCCGACAAGCGGGCGCGGGGCCGGCTGGGAAGGTGGAGGACCGAGTCTCCCAGCCCGGCCCTCGGGTCCCGTGACCAGCGCTCCCAGCCCCCGCCCCTCGCAGCCATGGTTACGGAGGCCTCAGGTATACAAGTTCGCCTCTTTTCCACTGCGCGCCCGCCATCACTCCGACAGAGCCTTCAGGAGTGGTAGAACAAAAGCACTTGTGTAACATACTGTTATCCTTTAGGAATGTGTAGCGAGTAGGGGCGTATGCCTATCTGTTAAGAACACAAGCTACACCGAGCTCCATTTTCACTACTTTTCATCATGGCCGCGGCAGGCAGCCAAGCCTTTTGTAGTTCGTGACGTCACTCGCGGCTGCGCGATCTTTTCCAGGAGCAGAGTCCCGAATGGCGCCTCGATTCCCGCGATCGTTGCGCTGGGAACCTTAACGGGCTAGGACTCGCCGGAAGTCGTTCTGCCCTTACAGATGCTAGAGAGAAAGAAACCTTCCGGTTCCCGGGTAGAGGCGCCCGCTGCTGGTGTGCCCTTGCGTTCCTCAGATTGCTACTTGCCCGGCTTTCTTCCTAGTCGCCTTTGGAGGCTGAAAGAAAAGCCATTTCCATTCTAAGGCCCTAAGGGGTGGCCTAAAGTTGTCTCATGCTGCTTTGTTTTCTAACTTATTCGGTCAGGTTCTCTCCCACCGCCCTTTGACCTACACAGATCAGATAAGGAAAGCTTCCAGCAAGTTCCAGTGATGGGAGGAGCTGGAGGGAGTCGTTTGTCTCACGTTACACCAATACCACACTGCCTTAATTAATGTAACTTTATAAAAAGTCTTAAAGTCGTGTGATTTTGTTCTTCAAGATTGCCTTGGCTGTTCTTAGTCCTTTGTAGTCTTTGAAAATTTTAGAATTTGTTTGTTAGTTTGAAGAAACCTACTAGGATTTTTATTAGGCTCACATTGTATCTGTAGATCTGTTTGGGGAAAAACTGACATGTATTGAGCCCTTCAAGCTATGTATATCATTCCCCTTGCCATTTATTTAAGTGGTCTTTGATTTCTCCAGGCAATGTTGTAGATTGCGTTACAGGGGTCATACATATCTTTTATTAGATTTCTTCTTGGACATTTGGTGTTTTGTTTTGTTTTTGAGACAGAGTCTCACTTTGTTGCCCAGGCTAGAGTGAGTGCCATGGCATCAGCCTAGCTCACAGCAACCTCAATCTCCTGGGCTCAGGCAATCCTGCTGCCTCAGCCTCCCCAGTAGCTGGGACTACAGGCACGCACCATCATGCCCGGCTAATTTTTTCTGTATATATTAGTTGGCCAATTAATTTCTTTCTATTTATAGTAGAGACGGGTCTTGCTCTTGCTCAGGCTGGTTTCGAACTCCTGACCTCGAGCAATCCACCCGCCTCAGCCTCCCAGAGTGCTAGGATTACAGGTGTGAGCCACCACGCCCAGCTGGTGTTTTTTATGTGATATTAAATGGCATTTAATTTTTTATAGTTTTCTTAGTGGCAAGTATATAGACACTGTTGATTTTTACTTATTGACCTTATCTTCATCCATCTTACTAAGTACCCTTATTTCAACTACTTTGCAGATTCTTTTGGAATTTCTGTGATCACAAACTTGTCATCTGTGAATAAAGATGGTTTAATTTGTTCCTGTGTGATCTTTATGCCTGTCACTGGCTATTATATGCACTGTAGTACTGAATATAAATAGTGATAATGGACTTCCTTGCCTTGGTTGTGACATAAGGAGAAAAGCATTCAGTACCAAATGCTTTTTCTGCCTTTATCGAGATGTACACAGGTATTTTTTTTTTTGATATGTTACTGTAAATTACGTTGATTAATTTTCGAATGTTATCTAAGGCTGGGAGTGGAGGCTCGTGCCTGTAATCCCAGCACTTTGGGAGGCCAGGGCTGGAGGATTGCTTGAGCCCAGGACTTAGAGACCAGTCTGGGCAATATGGTGAAACCCTGTCTCTACTAAAAATAAACAATTAGCCAGGCATGGTGGTGCTTGCCTGTAGTCCCAGCTACTCCAGAAACTGAGACAGGAGGATCATTTGATCCCAGGAGTTAGGGGTCATAATGAGCTATGATCCAGCCACTGCATTCCAGCCAGGGTGACAATGAGACCCTGTCTCAAAAAAAAAAAAAGCTATCTAAATGGCCAATATGTATATGAAAAGAAGTTCTATATCAGGGATATTAAAATCCTAATGAAGTACCAAAAGTACTCCCACCAGAATGACTTAAATTAAAAGGATGTCCAATATACCAACCATTGGAAAGTGTATGGAGCAACTCTAACTTTCATATATTGTTGGTAGCACTATAAATTGATTAATCACTTTAGAAGACTGTGTGCCACTGTCTCCTAAAACTAGTCATACATATACCATACTACACAATAATTCTACCACTGGGCATATGCCCAATAGTAAAGAGTATTTATGATTATGTACAAGAATATTCATTGCAGCACCATCTACAGTAGCAAAAACTGCAAATAATCTAAATGTCTTTACATAGGAGAAAAATACCACATAGCAACAAGCAAGAATGAACTATCACTACATACGACAATATGGATGAACCTTGCATACAGAAGTTAGGTTCAAGAAGCCAGACAGAGTATATTGTGATTGATTCCATTTATATGAAGGTACAAAACTATGGTGAGAGAAGGAGCAGGATTTCCAGGAGGAAGTGGGGTGGAGCATGGCATGGATGCTGGGAAATGTTACATCTCGATGGGGTGGTAATTATGCCAGTGTATTCAGATGTAAAATTTATTGAGTTCTACACTTACAATTTGTACACTTTACAAAGTTGTACTTAAATAAAATAGAAAAAAATTAAAACAAAATCAATTTTAAAATGCAAAAAGCCATGCCATTTACAATAACATAAAAAATATTAAATAGTGAAAAATCTGACAAAAGATGTGCGAGACGTGCACTGTAAACAAAACGTTGCTGAGTGAGGGTAAGGAAGACTAACAAATGAAGAGATACTTTATGAGTCAGAAAACTTAATATTGTTGAGATGTCAGTTCTTCAAGATTGATCTAAAGACTCAAAATGATCTCAATCAAAATCCCAGAGGTTTTTACCTTTTAGAAGTTAACAGACTGAGCCTAAAATTCAAATGGACTTAAAATAGCCAAATCAACTTTGAAAAATAACAAAATTTGAGATATGACACTACCTGATTTCAAGACTTGTCAAACTGTATTAGCACAAAGACAGACGAATTAATAGAACAGAATAGAGTCAATAAATAGACCCATAATGTATATGGACAACTGATTTTCAACAAAGGTCCACAGATAATTCAGTGGAGAAAAGATAGTTGAAAAGGATAGTCTTTCAGACTTTTAAGTTGAATAGTCTTTTCAACAAATTAGATACACATATGCCAAAAAGTTTCCATACATATCTTGTACCATCCACAGAAATTAACTCAAAATGGATTATGGATCTAAATATAAAACTTAAAACTAAAAAAACTTCTAGAAGAAAGAATATCTTTGTGATCTTGGGTTAGGTAAAGATTTCTCAGATACAACACCAAAAACATCCATAAAAGAAGAAATATATAAATTAGACTTCAAAATCTAAAAGATTCTTCACTTTGAAAATATTTGTAAATCATAAACCCGATGAAGAGCTTGTATCCAGAATGTGGAAAGAGCTCTCAAAACTTAGTAGTCATTAGTTATTAGGTAAATGTACAATAAATTAAAATCACAGTGATATACCACTACACACCCATTAAAATGGCTAAAATGAAAAAGACTGAGCATGTTGATCAGGATGCAGAGCAACTTGGAGACTCATACAGTAGTGATGAGAATATAAAAAGGTACAACCATAATATGATTCAGCCAGACAACTGCTTCATATTTACCATCTAACAGATATGAAATCCATGTTCATAGAAGCTTTAATGGTAATAACTGAAAACTATAAAAATCCAAATGTATATCATCAGATAAATGGATAAACAATAGCATAGCTATACAATGTAATACTACTCAGCAGTAAAAGAAATGAAGAATTGATAAAGATAACATGGATGAATCTCGAAATAGTTATGCCAAGTGAAAGAAATAAAAAAATAGTATGTGATATATGATTCCATTTATATAAAATCCAAGAAAATCTTTATAGTGACAGAAAGCTGATCAGGTGGGAGTGTGGTGGAGAGCAGGCCAGTAATAGCAAGAATGGAAGTGGCTACAAGGGGACAAAAGTAAACATTTTGGGATAATAAGTATGTTCACTATCTTGATGGTGATGATTTTACAAGTGTATACATATATAAAGTGCACAGTTTAAAGTACTGTACACTTTACATATCTGTAGTTTATTGTATGTCAATTATAGGTCTATAAAGCTTTTTTTGTGTGTGAGACAGAGTCTTACTTACTCTGTTGCCTGGGCTAGAGTGCCGTGGGGTCAACCCAGCTCACAGCAACTCCTGGGCTCAAGCAATCCTGCCTCAGCCTCCCAAATAGCTGGGACTACCGGCATGCGCCACCATGCCCAGTTAATTTTTTCTATATATTTTTAGTTGTCTAGCTAATTTCTATTTTTCAGTAGAGATGGAGTCTGGCTCTTGCTCAGGCTGGTCTTGAACTCCTGAGCTCAAACGATCCATCCGCCTTGGCCTCCCAGAGTGCTAGGATTACAAGCGTGAGCCACCATGCACAGACTATAAAGCTATTTTTTAAAACAAGTTTGGAGCTGTGGATGAGGAATGATAGTTACCAGTGTACAGGTAGCGGTTAGAAACAACATGAGCATGAAAACAGACAAGGAGAACATGTAGTTTGTTCATGTATTTAATAAATCCTTTTGGCTGTTGGCTGTGGAAAAAATTAATTAATCTTGAGTACCTGCAATGTATAGATATTACACTAGGGACTGGGGAATACTGAAAGGACTGTAACCTTGGTGCTTTATAATCTAGTTTTGAAATCACACATATCAAAAATAAATTATTATAGTGTCACACATGCCTAATGGGAGAAATGAAAGTGTTCTGTGGGAGCAGTCGGAAGATTTTTACAGCTCAGAGCAAGCTCTCAAAGAAAGTAATGTCTAAAATGAGGCCTGAAGAACAGGTAGGAGTTAACTAGAATAAGATAAAATGTGCCCAGCAGAGTGGTCTGGAAATAGAGCTAGCAAGGCAATTTAGGAAGTATAGCTTCAGAGCTATTCATTTGTATCAGCTCCTTCAAATCTTCTAATATGGTATTATAATTGTCTATTTTTCCTAAATAAGTCCTCCCCCTCAACCACCAAATTGTTGAAGTTCCAGCCCCACAAAACCTGGATTTACCCTTAAATAGGTTCTTTCTTTTGGGCTACTCAGAAATTAGCCCTTTCTTAACATTTGGGAAATTCCTTGGGTTTTCCCAATGAGCCAATCTCTCTATATATAAACTGAAAATACCAAACCAGTTAGAGAAGCTGAACTTGCTTTCTCAACTTCCCTTGGAGTTAAAGGGAGTTAAAGGCATGGGTACTTGACCTAGGCTCTGCCAATCACATACTTTTAAATTGGTAGCTAGTTGACAACAACAAAACAAGAAAGAACCTTGGTGAACTCTCTCTAGATGCAGTAGCCCTTATGTCAAGATCAAATTCCCAAAGGAGCAGACAGTGGTACAAAGTGGTGTTTTAATGCTTGGCAAAAGTCATTAGTTTCCTCACTGGACCTGTTGTGCAGGATAGTTTGGGATTTATTCCTAGCTATGTGCCTCAGATTGATGCCAAATCTCTAGTCCTTTTGGCCATTCTGTGAGCAGCACAATATTCTACTAAAATTCTCTTATGCTGGAAACCAGAATCTCTCTGTTGCTTATAGCTAAGAACCCAAACTGACAGACAATTGGCTATTTGGAAGTGGTATGTTACAAATCAGACTCTAGTATGAATAACTGGCCAGTTGGAGAAGGTGGGATGGAAGGCATTGAGGACACACTCTTCCAGGCTGGGAACATGGTGACCCTGAGACAGGTCATCAAACTAACACTGTCAAGAAATGTGTTCTAAAGCTGAGCAGACTTGGAAAGAGTATTCTTCCTAGTGCTCATATCAGATGTAGCTGTTGAGGACAAGAATCTAGGGAACCACAACTGACCTGAAAAAGAAGATAGTACATCACCCCAGAGATCCTAGACATGAAGTTGGATAGATTAGCTAGATGAGACTTTGGCTGATTTTGGGGGAAAGAAATACATTTTTCATGTAGGCATGAGCATTTTTAAAGTGTATGTACAAGAAGAAGAATGTGTATGAGTAATAGTAGGATACATCATTTCTCTCTTCCTTCTTCCTCTGGAGCCCTGATTTTGTTTCCCCAACACATAACTAAGTCATTTATGATAATCTCACTTCAATGGCTAGCACTATGGGTTAGGAAGGAGTATATGACCAATCTAGCCAATGAGCATGAGAGGATGGCTGCCCAGGGTCTCTGGGGAAAGTCTCCTTATTGATAAACAGAAATATAGAATGAACTATCTTTAGTAGGAGCCATCCTGGAAAATTAAACCAACAATCTGAGGAATGTTAAAGCAGAAAGATGGAAGAAACTTGGTTCCTCAGTCTTACTACTGAGCTCCAGAATTAACTAACCCACAAGCTTCAAATCTCCAGACTTTTTCTTTTGTATTATGTTGAGTTGGTTTTTTTGTTTTTTGCAATTAAAAGCATCACTATTCTAATTAATACTATGACTTGGATTGTAGAATTTGAAGGTTAAGCTGGTGAGGTAAAGAAGAGGTGAGACCATGCAGAGCCTCAGCTCCATCCAAGGAGAGTAAGGAACCACCAAAGGCTTGACATAATTAGATTGGCACTCCTGTTGCATTGGGGAGAACAGACTAGAGGCGGACAAGGTAAAGACAGACAATGAGAAAAGTAACCTTTAGATAAAACTTGGGGGAACTCCAATCTTTGAAAAAGTCTCTGGACCAACCCAAGAAGAGCATTAAGAGATTATTATACAAGCAGGATAGAAAAGAGGTAGTTTGGTGTGGGAAAAAGTGAAGGCAGTAGAAAGTTTAAAGGAAAAGTGAGTCATGAAAAGTTACCAACTAGGCCGGGCGCTGTGGCTCACGCCTGTAATCCTAGCTCTTGGGAGGCCGAGGCGGGCGGATTGCTCAAGGTCAGGAGTTCAAAACCAGCCTGAGCAAGAGCGAGACCCCGTCTCTACTATAAATACAAAGAAATTAATTGGCCAACTGATATATATAGAAAAAATTAGCCAGGCATGGTGGCGCATGCCTGTAGTCCCAGCTACCCGGGAGGCTGAGGCAGAAGGATCACTCAAGCCCAGGAGTTTGAGGTTGCTGTGAGCTAGGCTGACGCCACGGCACTCACTCTAGCCTGGGCAACAAAGCGAGACTCTGTCTCAAAAAAAAAAAAAAAAAAAAAAAAAAGTTACCAACTGCTGGAAAGGTTCAGGAAGAGAAGGAAAGATGGAAATTTGGCAATATGGAGATTGGTTACTATTAGTGACCTTGGCAATGATAATTTTAGGGTAATAGGGCAAATACAATACTACAAAGATTTAAAGAATGAATGGAAAGTGAGAAAGGCAGCAAGTTTATAGGTGACAATAACATCACAGGTCCTTCCTTAATAAATACTGTTGTCAACGATTGGGTGTGCAGAGGCCACATACTAAGAGCAACGTCATGTGCAGGAGTTCAGTGTGACTAGATTATATTAGGGGAGACATGGGTAGAGAGAGTCAAGACAGATCTCTAGGGACAGATCCATCAATAGGGACAGATCATGTTGGTCCTTGTAAATCCTGTTTAGAAGTTTGCAATTTCCTTACAAGAAATGATGGTAGCTTAAACTAGAATAGAAACATGAAGATGAAACCTGACAACTTAAAAGCTCTTTAGGAGGAAAATTACCTGGACGGCATGATTGATTAGATGTGGATGTCAGATGTGAAAATAGGGAAAAATGGGTCCCTTAGTAGCTGATACTTAGTAAAATGGAAAGATTTACTTGTATTAAGCTTTTGAAATTTTAAGGTTCTTACTACATGAATTTTAGGTTTCTTCTACCTTTACAATTTCAGTGTTCATGGTAATTGTACACTGTTCCAGTAACCTTAAGTAGAGTTATCTCTAAAATTCTTATGCTATACTTTTTTTTTTTTGAGACAGAGTCTCACTTTGTTGCCCAGGCTAGAGTGAGTGCCGTGGCGTCAGTCTAGCTCACAGCAACCTCAAACGCCTGTGCTCAAGCAATCCTACTGCCTCAGCCTCCTGAGTAGCTGGGACTATAGGCATGCGCCACCATGCCCGGCTGATTTTTTTTTCTATATATTTTAGTTGGCCAATTAATTTATTCTTTTCTATTTATAGTAGAGATGGGGTCTCACTCTTGCTCAGGCTGGTTTCGAACTCCTGACCTCGAGCAATCTGCCCGACGCGCCTCCCAGAGTGCTAGGATTACAGGCATGAGCCACTGCACCCGGCCCTTATGCTATACTTTTTAAAGTAAAAAGAAAAAAAAAAACTAAATAAAGTCTAAATGGTGTTACTCATTATTATAGTTTATCTAATATCCCCATGATAAGGATAATTACTGTCAAACACTGCAAGATGCTTATTTTTTTTTTTTTTTTTTTTTTGAGACAGAGTCTGGCTTTGTTGCCCAGGCTAGAGTGAGTGCCGTGGCATCAGCCTAGCTCAAAGCAACCTCAAACTCCTGGGCTCAAGCAATCATCCTGCCTCAGCCTCCTGAGTAGCTGGGACTACCGGCATTGCGCCACCATGCCCGGCTAATTTTTTCTATATATATTAGTTGGCCAATTAATTTCTTTCTATTTATAGTAGAGACTGGGTCTCGCTCTTGCTCAGGCTGGTTTCGAACTCCTGACCTCGAGCAATCCTCCCACCTCGGCCTCCCAGAGTGCTAGGATTACAGGTGTGAGCCACCACGCCCGGCCAAGATGCTTAATTTTTTAAAAAAACCACTACCTACCGTGTGCTATGGTTTGAATGTCTCCTCAAAAACTCGTGTTGAAATTTAGGAGATGGAGATGGAGCCTTTAAGAGGTGATTAGGCCATGAGTACCCCACCTTCATGGGTAAGTTTAATGCCTTAATTATAGCACTTTGCGGGTGGTCTGAGTGCAATGGTATTTACAACTAATTGATCACCACTAGTTACAGATTCCTTTGTTCCTTCTCCACTCCCACAGCTTCACATGACTGGCCTTAAAAAAAATAGGCCGAGCACGATGGCTCAAGCCTGTAATCCTAGCACTCTGGAAGGCTGAGGCAGGAGGATCGCTCAAGGTCAGGAGTTTGAAACTAGCCTGAGCAAGAGTGAGACCCCATCTCTACTAAAAATAGAAAGAAATTAATTGGCCCACTAAAAAATATAGAAAAAATTAGCCAGGCCATGGTGGTGCATACCTGTTGTCCCAGCTACTTGGGAGGCTGAGGCAGCAGGATTGCTTGAGCCCAGGAGTTTGAGGTTGCTGTGAGCTAGGCTGACGCCATAGCACTCTAACCCAGGCAACAAAGTGAGACTCTGTCTCAAAAAATAAAATAAAATAAAAATAAAATGGCTTTTGGGAATGGGCTTTCTCTTTGTTCTTCTGTCTTCTCCCATGTGAAAATGAAGCTTTGGATGCAGTATTAAGGCATGTTTGGAATCACAGTCATCAAACTTACTAGTGCCTTGATATTGGACTTTCCAGTCTCCAGAACTTTGAGCAAATAAAATTCTCATTATAAGTCACCCAGTCTCAGGTATTCTGTTATAGCAGCAACTAAACAAATGAACTGAGAGTGTATATTCACTATTTATGTAGTGAAAAACTACAAAACTTACCTAGTTAAAAGGTTTTATTTAACTGGATTATGGGATACTAACATAATGTTACATTACCTTTAAAAATCACATTTTGGAAGAATATTAATAAATATGAGAAAATGAATGAGTCAGATACTGCTGGGTATAAAGTTATTGGATTACAGAGATTTTTCTTTTCTTTCCTTTTTTTTTTTTTTTTTGAGACAGGGTCTCACTCTGTCACCCTAGCTAGAGTGCAGTGGTGGCATCACAGCTCATTGGAGCAACCTCAAACTCCTGGGCTCAAGCAATCCTTCTGCCTCAGCCTCCTGGTCTCAAACTCTCGACCTCAAGTGACCCTCCTGCCTTGGTCTTCCAGAGTGCTAGGATTACAGGCATGCGTATTTTCTTGTATTTTTCTATGTTTTCAATAACTAACTGACATATTAATAGTTTCTAATTAGAGAACTTTTTAAAAAGTGTATTTAATAAAATTGCTGAGAACATTTTATTTTCTAATTTTTGGAACTTAGTAACTCATTGTGTGATGTCTAGAAATTGCCATTTGGCATGGTAGAAAGGAAGAGTGAGAGATGACATCATACAATTCTAATGGAGTTTGTTATATAAACATTTAGTAACACTGCAAATACTAAAGACATTCTCTATATACTTGTTCTTTAAGAAACATTTTCCTGAAAACAGAAACATTGAGAATTTTTACATGATTTATTTAATAATAAACCAATTAAAGATACAAAAATGTTTAGAGGATTCCAAAATTTAAACTTTTGTTTAAATACAAATTCACTCTGTAATATGAAAACATATAACATTAGACCTCTAATCATAATGATTTTTTTCATCTACAAAAATTTCTCTTTGCTATACTAGAAAATTTTCAGAAAACAATTTTTCTTGTGACATTAAATGTACATTATTTACAGTTGGAAAAGTAATCTAAAAACTATTTCAGAAACTTGGATATATATGTTATCTTTGTATGCAATTGCCCCCTCTACCCCCAGTAAGAAATTATTGAAAATATAAAGCAATTATGCCTTTATAACAACTGAATACTCAGCCAAATTAGCCCAAGGCTCAAGTTACTTTCTTGGCCCTTAAGAAAGAGCCTTGACTCTCTTAGAATAGCAGTATATTATTTAGCACTCAGCAATGTAAGTTTACTAATAGACCACAATGCATAGTGATCTAAAGAGTTAATGAACAAACTAGAAAGAATTTATGGTAGACTTTACTGATAACAGAAGAATGAATTTTGTGGGGTCACATTTTTTCCACAATATTTTAGCTACTCTTATATTAGGAAATAACCTGATAATGTTTAATGTTTAACTGACATAACTTTAAAATATAGGTGTTAGAATAAAAAATTTAGAATTAGAAGGGAATTTGGAGATGATCTAGTATAGTCCAATGCATCCCTTCCTTTTACGAGAAGAACTAAGGCCCCCCAAAATGAAGTGGTTTGCCCTAGTTAGTCAGAGTGCCACTCTAAGGCTGATGCTTTTATACTATCCTGCTTCCGAAACAGGTTCAGCCATATCATGGGCATATCTCAATTTTTAATGTTACTTTATATGCATAGTTCATTATACAGTGCAGCCAACTAAAGTCAACCTAAGTGACATCATAATTTTAATTATGCATAAAATAGGTTTCTTACATTTCAAAGAGTCAAGACTTAACTTATACAAATGGAATGAAAATAGTTCCTATGTAAATTTCCTGCTGCCTTATCTTTAAAGATTGTATTTACAAAAGAATCAGAAAAGCTAATACAGTGTAAAATTAGGAAAGAAATTTTAAAAATACTTATGATATAGCAACTGAAAAATAATCTCAAAAGAACATCTTCATAGTATAAAATGCCTGTTCCTTCACAATTGAATTCTGAAACATTTAGAGAACAAAGAGAAACACTTGGGTTTTCCTCCCTCACCTAACAAAGTCAGAATTAACTTGAAATTGTTAACAATTACAAAAATTAGGAACCTTTGTAGAATTTATCTTACAATCAACCAGATAGTTAGGCAAACTATCGTTCATAACCTTTGGTATATTAACTAAAAAGAGTTGGGTTCCAGCAGTTCGTTTTGTTTCACAGCTACCTGAGAAGGAAATCCATTGGAACTGGACACCACCATCACATAAGGCTGTGGCTGTTGCTCAGTTTTCTCAGTGTCTTCTTTCAAATGATCTTCAACCTCCTTTTTCTCTACTTCTTGTATAAGAGTTTTTGTTTCTTGAGCTTTGATAACTGAAGTGATTACAGTGCCAGGTGGGTGAGCAACCAGTTGTGAACTGCGAGGAGAAAAGGTCACCACAGGGGTAGTGGCACTGAAGGATGGAGATGAAGCCACACTGACGGTTCCATTGCAAATGGACTGAACGTTGCTAGTGAGAACTTGCTGTGGGTGGGCAGGGCTAAAGACAATTGAAGGAGGAGAGCCCGGCTTCTGTGACTGTAGCACGACATTTTCTTTCAGTACTGTCATGGGCTGTGATGATGGAATGGCTTGCAAAATAAATTTCTGAGACCCAGCACCTGCTGATGGATCTGTGCTGGCTATAACCGTTGTGAGTGGCACCGTCTGGAGTGTTACTGTATGCAGCTGCTGATTCCCAGGAGACACGACCACTGGAACTTGGGTTGGAGCCTGTATAGTCCTATTGAGTTTAGGAAATTAAAATGAGAAAATTAGCATACTCTGCATCACTTAAAACTGTTAACACTTGAGAAGTCATTCTGACAAAACACAACTTAGACATTTCAAGTGCTACTTCCCCTATTTTCAACACAACATAACCAACATCGTGCCAGACCATGTATTACAGAATTGCCTACTACAGAACTCTCTGGCCATTAACTAAGATACCACCTGGTGATGCTATGGAAAAAAATGTCTGTAGCTAGTGCCACGTTAGTATTTACAAATAGGGAAATAATTTTGTTGGGGGAGAAAGATATCAAAATGCTTAGCAAGGAAGTTATCTATGAGCTGCAAGAAAGAAAATTAGGAATTTAAAAGCAAATCTGTTTGATTCACTCTTGCTATTTTAATATTTGAGGGATAATGTCATCAACATGCTCATCCACAATACTTACCAAACTTCATATAATTGTTTTCAACCAGGTTTTTTTTACATATAAAGAGGAAAAACAGGCTGGGTGTGGTGACTCACACCTGTAATCCTAGTACCCTGGGAGGCTAAGGAGGGAGGATCACTTGAGCCCAGGAATTTGAGGTTGCAGTGAGCTATGACGACGTCACTGCACTCTACCCAGGCCAACTGAACAAGACTCTGTCTCGGAAAAAAAAAAAAAGATAAAGAGGAAAAATGCTCAATTAAAAAAAAACAAAAATCTCTGTCTTAATTGTATGTATGTGTGAAAGAATTCTTAGAAAAATTTTAATAGCTCACAGTTCAAATCATATTTACATAAAACAAGTCATAGTTATAATTAACTTGTGAGGGTTCTTAGGCTAGCAGAGAAAATAAGGCCAAGCTTTGGCAAATGCGAATAGAAGCATGTTTTAGCAGTTTTCTAGGCTCAAACAAATTTTACAAATGTTAGTCATAAAGCTACAATTTAACTTTCAAAATCCTTTAACACAAAATCCAGTTTATGTAAGGTTGTTAATACCACTTATCGAAGAAAAAGTTACATAAATATTATGAGTTAATCTAATTTTAGAAGTTCACAGCCGTGAAATTTATAGTTATGGCCATTGTTAATACAGCATAAAACAAATGCAGTTGAAAAATCTCAGCATCTGTATGTCAACTCTTTCCTCTGAATTCTGTATTTTTTAAAAGATACTTGATTGCTACTTCAGATGGCTACAGCTAGATTAGTCCCCATAAACCAAATGTTAAACATTATAGATTAAAACTAAATTTTAGTGAGTTATAGTTATGTGTTTCTCACATATGAGAAATGAGATTCTGGAGGAGAAAACAAACTGGCTAGGTGGAAAGATGAAACGAAGATCCAGTGCAACTCAGGTTAAGTACAAAGGAAGTGGGAAGACACAGGATGACTATAAGCCACCCATTCATATAGGATGCTGCTTCTCAAGTCACCACTGTGAGCATCGGTCTCCAGCAGGATATTAACAGCTCTCTTGAAGGACAGGGCTAGAAGAGAGCATCATGAGTTGGGTAATGAAGATTTAATAGGTAGACAAGGGATGCCTGGGAATAAAGCCAGATGTGCTAAAATTACTGGGCAAATAGGGATGAGTTGGGAGGAAATAGAATCACCTCGGGAGCCGGGGAGTTTTTCCAAAATACACTACGTTTCTCTTCTTCTCCTGCCCACCTGACTCAGGGGTATCTTGGGTGAAATATGAATCTGGGTATGATATCTAACCCTACAGCCAGATACCATTTTTAAATTTAAGAAACTCCAAGGGCTTCCCATGAGAAGAGTTTACTTACATGTACATGTGGATAAAATAGTACTTTGCATTTAGTTGGCACTCAGATTGCATATATAAATATGTATAACCTTGCTGCCCTATAAATATTATCCCTGTTTTATACATATGAAAAAACTAAGGCACAAGGAGGTTGAACAGCTTGCACAAGATGACCAGTTAGATAAGAAGAGAGGCCAGCAGAGCCCATGTGCCTACCCATGACAATGTACTGCCGCCTCTTACGTCCTGAGTTACTTCAGCTAAAGATGAATATTTACTATGATATCCTGATACAACGGGCAGTTAAAACTCTTTCATACACATCTCTCCCCTCTTTCCTTCTCTATAAGGTGTGGCACAAGGAATAAGGTACTTGGAAATTTTCCATATTGCTAATCAGGGGTGCCACTAGGCCTTCCATACTTTTGTTCAAATTAAAAAAAGATGCCCTTTGCCTCAGATATCTGACTGCCAACTGTCAGAAAATATATAGACTTACCTGCAATATCTACTATGTAAATATATTGACTTATCTGCATAATTCTAGAACAATTTTCACTAATAAAAATTTAGAGATTAAAAAATAAAATTATGAAGACTTCAGGACTTTAAATATTTAAAGACCACAGGACTTTAAATATTTTTCTTAGTTAATGATTAAACTGTCAGTTGTATCTGATTATATTATATAACAGATTATATTATAGCTGATTACTTATTAAAAATCTCCTAAGCTGCTTGTAAACAACTGGTACAACATTGGTAATTTATTATGCATCAAAATTTCTAAAGTCAAGAAAGATATACAACATAACATTAAGCTTTTGTTGAAGATTTACTTAAGTGTAAAAAGTGTCCTTTAATTGTCTCAACCACCTGTAAGGTTAAATATTATCTAGTAAGTGGAAAGTTTGGAGAGCTGGAAGGTTGTGCCTACATTCTTCCTACTCCATTTCACTGCTTATAAGGTAACCTACACGTCATACATTTTAGAGGATAATTTATTTAAAATACCCTAAGACAAACTATTAGTACTTAAAAAGATATTCTAGAGAAAAAAGTTATGGTAGGTAAATGGATTTCCAAGTTTACCAAGGGACAATTTTCAGAAAATACTTTACCTAGAGATTCATTTGTTGTTTATTTTTAATCACAGAAAAACCCCGTAGACAGGTTTATTTTTGTTGTTTCTTTGACTAAAATGAAGCTGGAGTCAAATTAAAATTTGTAAAAAGCTAAGCATGCATACCATGAGTCTATTAAGAAAAGTTTAATTGATTCAATGTAGATACATGCAGTTATGTGAGATGAAAAGAAATGAGCGAAGGAAAAAAATTATGTTGCTGCCTCACTGTAAATAACTGATAATTCATGTGAATTATGTAAATCAGTAGGCAGTGAGGGAAGTCATTAACCTCACTGCTTTGGGCTAAACTGCTTGCATTAAAACACTATCTCCATGGCTGATGCGG
Source organism: Microcebus murinus (assembly GCF_040939455.1). Lineage (NCBI taxonomy): Eukaryota > Metazoa > Chordata > Mammalia > Primates > Cheirogaleidae > Microcebus > Microcebus murinus. Next base: position 56,886,331 of record NC_134116.1, read on the forward strand.
TGTCTGTCTCACGCCTGTAATCCTAGCACTCTGGGAGGCCCAGGCAGGTGGATCGCTCAAGGTCAGGAGTTTGAAACCAGCTCTGAGCAAGAGTGAGACCCTGTCTCTACTAAAAATAGAAAGAAATTAATTGGCCAACTAACAATATATAGAAAAAATTAGCCAGGCATGGTGGTGCATGCCTGTAGTTCCAGCTACTTGGGAAGCTGAGGCAGAAGGATCGATTGAGCCCTGGAGTTTGAGGTTGCTGTGAGCTAGGCTGATGCCACAGCACTCTAGCCCGGGCAACAGAATGAGACTGTCTCAAAAAAAAGAAAAAAAAAGAATATGTGTATACATATATATATAGGAATGATTTACTATAATAAGAATGTATGTTTTAAAGTTTGAAAAAGTTAAATTTTGTATTTCTTCATTATATTAAATAGTCCACCTAGAGAACTCATTACCCTAAGAGGAGATAAGAATGAATATATACACTACTTCAAAATAAATTCTATAAATATAAATGTATCTGACACATTACATACAATGTTAGGTGCTAGGAAAATGACAATGAATAAAACATGGGTCTTAAATATATAGGAAGAGACATACATTAAAATAAACTGAAACACCAGGTTTATATAACAGACTGAGAAACAAGGCAAGGCTTAGCTTTATCTGAGAGTAAGGAAGGAATTATTAGTAGAGGGTGAGAGCTGGCAGCTGAGGCTACAAAAATTGGACTGTACTCTATGTGCAACAGGGACCTAACAAAAGCAGCAAGAAGGCAACATAACAAAGCTACTTTAGAAAAATGACACATAATAATATAAATATATATGTTGGTCTGAAAAAAATATATCAGAAGCAGGCACAGTCCATGGAACTCTCAGGGACCCTGGAAATGAAGATTCTGAAAGGTACACCAAGGATAGTTTAAAAGCCAATGGGCCAGGCGCGGTGGCTCACGCCTGTAATCCTAGCTCTTGGGAGGCCGAGGCGGGCAGATTGCTCAAGGTCAGGAGTTCAAAACCAGCCTGAGCAAGAGCGAGACCCCGTCTCTACTATAAATACAAAGAAATTAATTGGCCAACTGATATATATATAAAAAATTAGCCGGGCATGGTGGCGCATGCCTGTAGTCCCAGCTACTTGGGAGGCTGAGGCAGAAGGATCGCTCAAGCCCAGGAGTTTGAGGTTGCTGTGAGCTAGGCTGACGCCACGGCACTCACTCTAGCCTGGGCAACAAAGCGAGACTCTGTCTCAAAAAAAAAATAAATAAATAAAAGCCAATGGGAGGGAGTATAGCTTTGAATTTTCCTGGCAAGTATTACAATATCTGTTTTAATATTTTACATTGGTTATTAATCAGAAATTGAAATTCAGAGTAATATAGTATCCAATACAATATCTACAATTTAGTATCTTTCAAACCTAGAAGTGTTTTTTGTCTTGTTTCTTATTCTTACAGTCTAAAAAGGTAATTTTGAATACAGATACTAAAAAATTCCACTGAATCATTCGAAGAAGGGGGTTTCACTAACTGACTACACTAACTGGCTATTGTGTATCTGCTATCAACACAAATAAACACAACAAACAGCCTCGAAACCAATGGGAGGAACCACCCACTCTCAACTAGCTGGTCATCACACATAACCAATAGGGCATAAAAGAAAATAAAACATTAATAGGAAAACAGCTAAATAAGTACCAGTTTAGCATCCCAAACCCAAAAATCTGAAATGCTCTAAAATCCAAAACCTTTTGAGCACCAATGTGACATTCAAAGGAAATGCTCACAGGAGCATTCTGGATTAGGGACTTTTGGATTTGGGATGCTCAACCAATTTAAGTATAATGCAAATATTCAAAAATCTGAAATAATCTGAAATCTGAAACACCTCTGGTTCCAAGCATTTTGGATAAGGAATACTCAACCTGCACTCCTTTAGTAACAGTTACTGAGAATTAATATATCATCCAAATTAAAATGAAAAATGTCTTTGTACCCTGCTCACAAATCAACTGAAGACTTAAGAGAATTAGATTTTAACAGTGTCAAAGAGTTTAAATTGACTATATAAAGATGACCGAATCACCCAAGTTGGTCTTGATTCTAGGTAATATAACTTCAAAATCAGTTGAACAAAATCTTAGCATTTATATTCTGGAATATAACAATGTAGGACTGAAGTCTATTAATTAAAATAATCAAAGAATCATTTTTATTGGCTTTAGAAGGGCTCATATTTTATTATAATTAGTGTTCTAGAAATCAATGACAATATAAACAGAAAAAGAGAGTGCTGTAAATATCCAATTTTCTGCCTTCCTTTCTTGCTCCCATTCTAAATCAGCTGAGACGAGTCCCAAATTTCTACAGAAGACCGGACTCAAAGCATGTAGGGTTCTCTCGGTCAATTTGTTGTTTAGCATCTTTCCTGGGGCTCTGAGGCAAATCTGATTTGATTAAACCAACACAGCTGGTTTGGTGCTGTGTAGTGATATGTAGTGATATGCACTGGCAGTTTTAGTTTTCTTACCTAATACTCTGAACGGAAGAATTTAATGTCTCATCCTGCATGCTACTGGTGATGGGTGCTTCTCCTTCTGGGACAGCTTGTACTGGCTGTACTACATGAACAGTCCGGAAGAGCTGGACAGGGTATGGAGGCTGTGAGGGCTGCACTGTCCTCAAAACTTCTGATGGCTGTGCAACTTCCACAGGATCTTTGGGTTTTGTAGCTTTAGAATTCCCTGGTTTTAGAACTGTAGTGGCTCCTCCTTTTACCCCTGGACTCGAAGGCACTCTTGACCGGCTTGCTTGGTTCCTACTTGAAGTGGTTGTTGAGGATAGTGATGGATCTGAAGATTCTACACTGGAACTTGGATCCTCATCATCTATATATATGAGATCTTTTGGCATTTCTTTAAACTGATACACCAGGCGCTGACCTTCCACTTTGGCCAGAATACCCCTTTGGTAATAGTACCTATTCAAAACAGACAATTTCATCAATATTTTATTCAATCAAACATAAAATAGTATTCAACAAATCAAATTTTCCTAATCATAAAGAAAATTTAATGGTTGGGGTCAAACAAGTGAGGAATTTCTAAATGAAGGGCAGTTATTTTATGTAAGATACATACACATTTATGCACAGATAGAGAAAAGTTCTTATTACCAACTAAATCTAAAACCAATTCTATTGAGGGGATTTTTTAATAAAGAATCTTCTGGCCCTTCACTTTTCTTCCTTCCTCCACCCTTCTGCTAACTTGCCAGGATAATCAAATCTGTTACAAACCTTAAGAAACTTTTTCCCCCTTCACACCTTCCTATCAACGTCCCTACCAGCTTAAATGTGATTCAGTAAACTTAATTCAGTTTGTGTATAAGATTTAATGATGTACAATAAAAGTGATCCAAATTTTGTCATCAATTTTTATAAAATTAAGAACCTAAAAAGTATAAATTAAAAAAGTAAAAACTATAACTAAATAGTTCTAGTTTAAGATTGCCAAATTATATTTACCCTAAAACTCATTCAGATAGTTCCTATTTCTAGTAACTCTTTCTCAAATACATGCATACTTTGAAGAATAAATGGCACTATCATAGAAAAACAAACTAAAACTGAGCTTAAGAATAAAATGGGGCTAGATGTGGTGGCTCACACTGATAATCCCAGCACTTTGGGAGACCAAGAGGGGAGGATAGCTTAAGCCCAAGACTTTGAGACAAGCCTGGGCAACACAGTAAGAAAGAACTCATCCCTACAAAAAATTTTAGCTGGGTGTGGTGGCATGTGCCAGTAGTCCCAGCTAACAGCTACTCAAGAGGCTGAGGCAGGAGATTGCTTGAGCCCAGGAGTTGAAGGTTGCAGTAAGCTATGATCATACCATTGCGTTCTAGCATGGGTGACAGTGAGACTGTCTCTGAACTGAAAAAAAAAGAAAAAAGAAAAAAAGAAGAAAATGGTTCAAAATTTTCACTCTCTAGTATTCTTGAAGTATTAATTTATTCCACCTCTTATTAAGTACCTGCATTACCACTATTGGTACTTTGCTGAATTTAAGTTTAAAAGCTTAAAACATACAAACCCGATGGCCTATTTTCTGATCCTTCCCTTCTTTTTTTTTTGTAAGAGACAAGGTTTTACTCTATCCCCCAAGCTGGAGTATAGTGGCCCGATTATAGCTGACGTTGAATTCCTGGGCTCAAGTGATCCTCCTACCTCAGCCTGCCAAAGTGCTGGGACTACAGACGTGTGCCACCCTGCCTGGCTCTCTGATTTCTTTGTAAGTAAGATATCTGTTGTTTGCAATGAAGATTTATTTTTTTTGAAGGAAAACATTTTCCCAGATTAGAATAAGATTTCAATTTAAATGCACACTGATTTCTATAAGTATTGTGGTTTTGGCACTCCAATTAATAAAATTCACCACTTCTTTAATCCCTTAATTTTTAAAGTTACCTATTTTTTTAGTATTTACAAAATAAGATTCTTAACACAATAAACTACAAAAACTTCACATACCTGAGTGCTCGTCCCATGGTCTCATAATTCATATCAGGTTTGTTTTTGTGCTTCCCCCACAACCTGGACACTGCTTTAGAATCTACCAATTTAAAAATGCCTTTCTCCCGCTGGGTCCATTTGATGTATTTAGGACAGGTAGCTTTGTCCTGGAGCAGTGCCAGTAAAAACTCCCAAAGATAAATTGTGTTTCCTGAAACAAAAACAAATTCTTTTTAAATGACCAAAATTTCATGTAAAAGAGCAAAATAAAACACAACTAAAAGTTATAAAAGTTCCATCTATAGTTATAAAAAAATATTACGTAATTCAGTTAGTATTGGTGATATAATTCAGTTAGTAATGGTGAGATAATGGTCATAATTTTTAAGGTCTAAGAAAGATCTTTTTATTAAGTCCCACAAAGATGTCTGAACAAAGCAATCTTGTGAGATTCTGATAATTCATAGAGAACGTACTTTGAGACAATCTTTTTCTACTTCTTTAAGAACAATCACATAGAAGAAACATGAAAGAGTTATACAAAACCTTTCAATAGTTATTCTTTCTGTATTAGAACCAGCAGATCAGCCATAATGTGTTTTTCAAATTTAGGCATGAGTTATGAAAATACTTGAACTCCAAGACAACATAATAAAGTGCTATGAATTGAAAATCTAACCTGGCTGAACTGTTCTAAGAGCCTCATTATTAAATGAAAGGAATGGATTATTTTAACAGGTACGTGACAGTCACTCAAATTAATTTCTTTGGTTATTGTATTACCAGTCTCTCTTTTTTTCTGTTTTGTTTTTGAGACAAGGTATCGCACTCTGTTGTCTGGGTTAGAGTGCAGCGGAACACAGCAACCTCAAACTCCAGGCTCAAGAGATCCCCCTGCCTCAGCCTCCCAAGTAGCTCGGACTATAAGCATGTACTACCATGTCCAACTTAATTTTTTAATTTTTTGTAGAGATGGGGTCTCACTATATTGCCCAGGCTGGCCTTGAACTCCTGGCCTCAAGAAGTCCTCCCACCTTGGCCTCCCAAAATGCTAAGATTATATATAGGTGTGATATCAGTTTCTTTACAGAAATTGGCAACTATATCTAATAAGCACGTGGCAGCAGTAAGATCCATTTCAACATATCAAGAAAGCCGGTGGTTTCTACTTACAATATGTAGATGCTATAAAGCTGCGCCTGGTACTGGTCTGTGGCCTGTTGGGAACCAGGCTGCACAGCAGGAGGTGAGCAGAGGGTGAGCCAGCAAAGCTTCATCTGTATTTACAGCTGCTCCCCATTGCTTGCATCACCGCCTGAGCTCTGCCTCCTGTCAGATCAGCGGCAGCATTAGATTCTCATAGGAGCGCAAACCCTACTGTAAACTGCGCATGTGAGGGATCTAGGTTGCAGCTCCTTATGAGAATCTAATGCCTGATGATCTGAGGTGCAGCTGAGGAGGTGACACTAGTGCTTGGGAGCGGCTGCGAATACAGGCTATCATCAGCAGAGAGGTTTGACTGCACCACAAATGTAATGCACTTGAATCATCCCCAAACTGACCACACCCACCCCCCATATCCCACCACCCCCCATGGAAAAATTGTCTTCCATGAAATCAGTCCCTGGTGCCAAAAAGGTTGGGGACCACTGCTATAAAAATATCTGAAGGTTATTTGACCAGTAAGTATTGCAGGGAAATTATAGTAGTACTTACCCTTCCCATCTTTGTTTTTCTTCTTTACAGATATATTTGGCGTAGTGGCTGGGGAATCTGGTCGTGGTGGTTTAGTTTTTCTCCCTGAAATAAGAACAGCTCTGAGTAAGTATTTGCTTTCAAAAGCGAGAGAGAATGGGCAATCTAGCTATTTGTCATTTATCCTAAATTTCAAGGGTCAAATGCTTTATATAAGGGTCGCATATACAGGTCTCATAAAATGCTGTTTACTAAAAGGAAAACTTCAGTAAAAATTGAACATTAATGTAGGTTAGATCACAAATGTACTTACATAAGAAATAATTTAGCTTGTTTTTTTTTGAGTCAGAGTCTCACTCTGTTGCCTGGACTAGAGTGCCATGGCATCAGCCTAGCTCACAGCACCCTCAAACTCCTGGGCTCAAGCAATCCTCCTGCCTCAGCCTCCCAAGTAGCTGGGACTACAGGCACATGCCTGCAGTCCCAGCTACACTATATATATATATATATTTATATATTTATATATATATATAGTGGGCCAATTAATTAATTTCTTTCTATTTATACTAGAGACGGGGTCTCACTCTTGCTCAGGCTGGTTTTGAACTCCTGACCTTGAGCAATCTGCCTGCCTCAGCCTCCCAGAGTGCTAGGATTACAGGCATGAGCCACCACGCCCAGCCAATAATTTAGCTTATATATGGAAAAATTAGGTTAAATTAAAAATATTGTATCTTGCCCCTTGAGGTAATTATACTGATAGTTCTTTCTTAAAATTTTGGAGAACACTCTTGACATTGATAAAATTTGGGATCAAAATATAAGTTATATAGGTTTGTCTGTCTGTTGGTTACACAAACTTGTTAAGGAAGAGAAGTGGATTTCTAGCTTTCTCTCTATAAACACATGCCTGCATACAGTTAGTTCCTGAATATTAGAAAGTTCCCCAAACTCTAGAAATACAGAAAAATGCCTGAGGCAAAATTTTGGTGAACCACATTTTTCGTGTGCATTTTATTTATTTTTTAGAGATGGGGTCTTGCTATGTTGCCCAGTCTGGATTGCAGGGGCTATTCACAGGCACAGTCCCACTACTAATCAGCACAATAGTTTTGACTTACTCCATTTCCAACCTGGGCTGGTTTACCCCTCCTTAATCTGGTGGTCCCCTGCTCCCAGGAGTTCACAGTATTGATGCCGAACTTGGTACAGATATCTGATGGGCACAATACACTACAGCCCAGAACTCCTGGGCTCAAGTGATCTTCCTGCCTCAGCCTCCCAAGTAGCTGGGACTATACAAACAGGGCCTGGTTCCTGTGTATTTTTAAACATCTTATGGTTTTTTTTTTTTTTAATCTCGTTCAATTCATAGCAAACTTCCTAGTTATCCATCATCAGTCTCTAAATAAGTCCATCCCAACAGCCTTATCTGAGTCAATCAGCTATTCTTAAGCCTTGTGATCTTCTCTAACCACAGCTTGGTAGCAGTGTTGCCTTGTATTTAGGTTGAGATGATCATGCTGTCTGAAGAGATAACCATTCTGCATATAGGAAATGATGAATATTGTACTTACTGCCTCCTAACCCAACATTCTTGAGGCTGATTCTCTGGTCTAGATCACAATGGTGAATCGTAGGTTAATATAATATGGGGCAATAATTTAGAATGCTAGAGCTAAAAATCACGAGGTTAGTTAATAACCTATCCTCAAAAACTGAATAGGAAAACATTCCTAAAGTCACTTGGGTAAATGAAAGTTAAGGGAGAAGGGGATAAAAAGGCCCCTCTTACAACTGCCAAAATGTATACTAGTCAAGCAGGCATCTCACCTTTTATCACTGCAGGCCCCTTCAGAGAACCCATTCATAAGGCAGATTCCTCTGGCTGACTGTCTTCATGACAATTGGAAGCCAAGATTTTGGTAACCTTCTACCATCTTATTTTATGCTGTTTATCTACTTTTCCTGGTAGATAACATTTTCTTTATTCCCACTTTCTTCTCCCTTACGATTTTCTTTTCTTTAGCTTACTTTATTGTAAGAATATAGGATATAATACAAATGACATAAAATATGTGTTAATCAGTTGTTGATGTTATCAGAAAGTTTTCAGTTAACAGGTGACTATTAGTTAAGTTTTTGGGGAGTCAAAAGTTATACACAGGTTTTTGACTGCTCAGGGGGTAGGTGCCCTCCACACTGTTTGAGGGTTAACAGTAGAAGCATATTCTTATCTGTCTGGCTTCTTTCCCTTAGCATAATTGTGTTGAGATTCACCCATTTTTGTTGTATGTATCAAGGGTATATTCTGTTTTATTGCTGAGTGGTATTTTATTATATATACCACATATTTCTTTATCATTTCTTTATCAACTGTCCATCAGTTGATGGACATTTGGATTGCTTCCAGTTTTGGGCAATTGCAAATAAGGCAGCTAAGAACATTCATGCACAAGTTTTTCTATATATGGTTTCACTTCTTTTGGGTAAATACTCAGTAGTGAAATGGTTGGGTCACGTGTTAAGTATACATTAAATTTTTTAAGGCCAGGTGCACTGGTTCACGCCTGTAATTCTAGCACTTTGGGAGGCTGAGGCAGGATGATCGCTTAAAGGCTAGCCTGAGCAACATAGTGAGACCCCATCTCTACTAGAAATAGGAAAATTAGCAGGGCATGGTGGCATGCACCTGTAGTCCCAGCTACTCCAGAAGCGGAGGCAGGAGGATTGCTTGAGGCCAGGAGTTTGAGGTTGCAGTGAGTTTAATGATACCATTGCCCCCTATTCTCAGGCAACATAGCAAAAACAACATCAACAAAAAACTTTTATCATCTTGTTTTATTAAATGGAAGAAAATGTTTTTTTAAGAAACTGACATTGCCAAAACAAGTTCCTCCCTACAGTAAGGTGGGGCAATCACAGGGCTCACCTCATTTGTTTCTCGTCTCTCAGGGCTCACTGGCTTTTGCTGACTGATGTCCAATTTCCTCAGTACCATTGTTTCATATATTTTGTCTGTGTTTTTATAGTTGTTTCAGGTGGTAGAGTAAATCCATGTTCTGTTATTCCACCTTGACTAGAAGAGGAAGTTCCACCTGGTCTTTTTTAATAGCCTTATTCTTTGACCATGTTTTTTATTCTTTTGCTTTAAAAATTATAATCCTATTCATTTAAAGCTTCTATTTGATAATTCTATTGCCTATGGTTCTTAAAGAATTAATCCTAGGGCTCTCTATGTCTGTTGCTTCTCATCAGGGAGTGTCTTCTTCATGTATTCAATGACACTGAAATGTGAATTTACCTTCAACAAGGCTTTACCTGAGGATGTAAGTGTGTCCAAGGTTGAATGCGTAAAGAGCAATTTTACAAGAACTTCTTCTGCCTGGTACCCCAAAGTTATTATCATCCTAGGGCCACTATTATGTTAATTACTTGGCTGAGAATTCCTAACATCAGCGATAGTTTTAAATCTAATTTAGTTTTAAATCTAAATCTGGTAACACAGGCCTAAGATTATGAATTCTTAAGAATAAGAATGAAGAATAAGATTAATTTCTCCACTCAGAGACCTGACTGAGAAATACAAGCTTCCTTAACATCTGTGCCACTGGGTGGATGTTTCTCCCCTCGGGGTATAACCCATCAAGGGTCTCAGTTATGTGCTAAGGTCTCTGTCTAATACCCCATCTTGCATAGGCTCAAGACCTAAGCTTCTGCCTCTGCACGGGCAATAAAACCAAGCCCCCTGATATAGCCTTCACAGCCCTTCCAAGCTGCCGCAGTGTCAGCTCACGCTTACTATTTTTACTTTCCTCTTCATTTTTGGCTCTTGGAATTTCCCTTACTTTCATGGGAACTTACGTTACTAGGTGGCTGGTGATACCATTGACCAGATGTTATGCTCAAACTACTAAACAAGCAGGAGTAGAATCACAAGGCAATGAAAATGGACTGAGTATCAGACTTTAGAATGTAAGTGTGGGCCCAATTTGTGAAAAATTAAAAGTTCCCATTTAACACATCCTAACATTTCAATTATTTACCTGGTTTTCAACTCATTATATTTTTCCAACTGGCATCTTATATTGGAATCACCAATATAAACTGGTGGCTTTCCTTGGGAGGTAGCTGACTTGCCCCTATTCCTATGTGCTTTATGAACTTGGATAAAAGGGTTTAGATAAAAATTTGAGGCTTTAAAATGTTGGAAAATCCCCTTTCTACGAGATAGACCAAATATTTTAAATGCATAGAATAATTTAATTTAAAAAATAATCCTACTATGAAGAAAACCTCTTCATTTATGTTTTATGCCCTCAAACTTTTTTCTTACATAAGTTTTAGCTGGTGTAGAAATATCCTTGAATAAAAATTATATCTAGATTCCACGTGAAGACTTGACTGCTTGCCCTGAACAAGTTGACCACCTACCTTTCTTTCTCTTAGGCTGTTCTGGTGATGAGGCTCCAGGTGAGTCTGCATATTTCTCTTGCACCTGCTGAGTTTCCATCACTTCAGGAATTCCATCTAATGTGACGGATACGTGGGTGACCGGGGCAACAACAATGTCATCTTCAGATGAACTAAATATATTATCTAATGGAAATAAAATGAACTAATTATAATTAACTGTGCACTATAAACCAAAACAATTTCATAAAATAATGTCCTGTCCAGTTTCTATGAAGATTGAACTAGAAATAAAATCTCAAAACCTATTCCCTGATTTTTATTTCCTCTTTCCTAAATTAAGTACTCTAAATCAGCTCAGGCTTGACTGGACTATTTCAATGTCTTTCTTACTTGACTTCCTATCACCAGTCTATCCTGTCTCTTCTCTCCATTCTTCACATTGTTGCTAGAGTTACCTTCTGAATCCTAAGTCTGATCTGACCATATTCCTCTATATAAAAACTGTACACCCTGAAAATTAGAAAGAAAAATAAAATGACATATTTTCCCATAGTTTATATGGAGGGGGGAAGGTAAGAACAACCCAACTCTATAGCATGCAAAGTGTCCACATCTAGACTAAGCCTGCTTTTCCAATTTTATTTCCCACACACTACGAAGCTTACATTTCAGTTATACCAAAACATTTCTATCTCAAATATTTTTATTTCTTTATTTTTAAACAGGTCTGTGTTTTTGGCTTAACCCATTCTCTCTAGCATGAATGCCCTTTCCTGTTTTCTCTACCAATTATAAGCTTATTTGTCAATTACAGCCCAGGTCAAAACACTCCCCCAGTAAAGTCTATCTCCGATGTTCTAAATACTCATTACTTACAGAACACTTTGCTATCACTGTCATGGACTTTATTTTTGGCTTTTGTAGTTATTTACATAAGTGTCTTTAAAATTAAACTGTCAGCTTGAGGAAATGAACCTTTGCTCGTTTGTATATTATCCTATTGCCTAATGTACTACTATGCATATATTAAATATTGAATAAATATCTTGAATTGATTTAGTAATAATCAATTTTATGAGTTTGCTTCCCTATCAGAAAAGCCCAAAGCAGAACATGAATTTAAAAGCATGTCCAGTTAATGTGGTAGTAAATTTTATGCCATGAAGTGTTAGTAAAATTTTCAATATATTTTTCCCTATTCACTGATGAATATCTATAGAGATGACTAAACTGTAACAGTTTGGGCCTTAAATACCCAAATACTTTCACCAATGAGCTTAAGAGAAAAAATTCTGCATAATCTATTTGATAACTCATAAATGACTTTTTTTCTTAAAGGTTTCATTTCCCAAATTTAATATAAGACAGTCTTTTAATCTCTTAATATTTACCATGTAATACGGAGAGATGGCAAGAATAACTTAACAAAGCAAATAAAGATGAATAGTCATAACCACTCACTTCGTTTCTCATCCAGCAGAGGGCCAGGAGAGTCCATATTGAGGAGTGCCTCAGCAGCCTCAATAGTTTCAATTGTCTCATCCCCATCATGACAAGAAGCTTCGACTATAATTCATTCAAAGAAAAAAAATAAAATTAGCTTACAAGACATCCGTTGCTCTGAAATTCATACACTACTGATCTTTTGAACCAGGAGACATCACTTAATATTTGAGTTTATATATGGATAAACTATGAACATATTAAATTATACTGAATCTGTTTAAGTAATTGCCTATATTTTAGTTAAAAATAATTTCTGTAAGATGCTGGGGGGTATCTCTAAGAAAAAACAACAAGCAGAACTTCAACCACTTTTTTGTTAGGACTTTTTATTATAGAAAATGTCAAACATACACAAAAGTTGAATCAAAAAACAAATCCCATGTGTCTAGGGCCCAGACTCAATAATTAACAATAATAGTTGATCTTCATTCGTCTACACTTCCCTAGACCAATACAAACATACACTGAATTATTTTAAAGTGAACCCCAGAAAGCATACCACTCAACTGTAAATATTACAGTATTTATCTCTAAGAAAACATTGCCATGATCATATCTTTAAAAAATTATTCTTGGCCAGGCGTGGTGGCTCACGCCTGTAATCCTAATACTCTGGGAGGCCCAGGCGGGCGGATTGCTCGAGGTCAGGAGTTCAAAACCAGCCTGAGCAAGAGCGAGACCCCGTCTCTACTATAAATAGAAAGAAATTAATTGGCCAACTAATATATACAGACAAAACTAGCCAGGCATGGTAGTGCATGCCTGTAGCCCCAGCTACTCGGGAGGCAGAGGCAGCAGGATTGCTTGAGCCCAGGAGTTTGAGGTTGCTGTGAGCTAGGCTGACGCCATGGCACTCACTCTAGCCTGGGCAACAAAGCCAGACTCTGTCTCAAAAAAAAAAAAAAATTATTCTCTACAGCAGATATCCAATGTCTCAAGTTTTTAAAAAGTCTGTTCAAATCAGGACCCAAAGTTCATACGTTATATTTGATGACATGTATTTCCTCCCTCTTTCTTTGTTCTGTTTTTGCTGTTTACCTTAAAAAAACAGGGTCATCTATAGTTTCCCATACTTTAGATTTTGCTGATTATACCTCTGTAGTGTCAGTTACCATAATGCCTCCCCCATGCATTTCCTGTAAACTGGTGGTTTCATCAAATCCACATTCAATTTTTTTGACAAAAACATCTCAAGGGTGTTTGCATCACGCTATGTACCTCCAGACATAATGCTACAAAGTCTGGTAGCCTGCTTTCAGTATTAAGACTGAGAACTGTGTTAAGGTGTTAATCAGTAGGATCTGCCCATTCTAAGATTCTCCATCAGCCTTTCATCTAATGCCTTTAGCGGTTATTAGTTGCTTAGATCCGATACTTCCTCATGGGTTCTAAAATGGTGATGATTCTAATCCTATCATTCCTCCTGCATTTATTAGCTAGAATTCTCTATAAAGAACTTTCCTTTATCATATACCTGGTTAACCTAGGCCACAGTTCATACAATAAAGGCAAATTAAATGCTTGATTCTTTTTTTCACTTATTAATGGTTTTCAGAATAATAAATGGGCTTCTAGCATCTTCCAAAAGTGACCAATGAGTTGGTTTTTCTTTTTTAGTATCATTGTGAATACAGAGATTTGGACATATTTGATGTACACCAATCAACTGCAATTATAATTCTAAATGATGCTCTAAATGTTCCATCTTTGGGAACTAAAGCTGGTTCCTTTAGACATGAACTGAGTAATCTTTGATAACTTCCCTGCCTCTGGGGATGACAAGGTTTTATAGGCTATTATTGTATATGTCCTCTGCAAGCCCAGAATCAGTCATTTTTCTCAGGTATCCTGAGATCTTTAGTGGGAGGTGATTTTATTTATTCATTTTTTTTTTCTTACGGTATTAACGGCCTTTACTGATTGGTAAGTAGAAGAGGAGGGGACATGATAACTCCTGCTTCCTGGGGTGGTGTCCACAGAGGCTACTATTGGGGCTACTACTTTCCAAAAGGAGAAAGTGTCTCTAGAGGCCACAATTTGGATACCAGGGTTGCTCACTGCTATCAGATTGCTCATTATTTCTAGGTCTTATCAGAGGTCAAAGTTAGGAAATATTAGATTTTCTAAAAATGTTTATTTTGGGGAATTTTAGACATATTGAAATGTAAATAGAATGACATGATAAACTCCTAGGTATTATTCACCACTCAGTTCCAACAATTATCAACTCATGGCCAATCCTGTTTTACCTATATTTACATGTACTCCCCCACTTCCGTATTATTTTGATGCAAATTCTAAACATCCTGACATTTCAGTAGTAAATACTTCACAACATCTGTCTAAAACACAAGGGCTGTTTTGAAATCATTATCATAATGCCATTATCATACATACACACAAGCAAAATCAGTATTTCCTTAATATTAAATGGCCAACCAGCATTCAAATGACCAATTGGCTCAAAAATCATAAATGGTGGTGGTAGAAGGGAGGAGTGGACAGTTTTTTGTTTTCAAATGAAGTCTGCACATTGCAATTGACATGTCTGAGTTCCTATTCATTTCTATGTCATTCTCTATCTCTAGCTTTTTTTTACTCTGTAGTTTATTTTTTGAAGAAATTTAGGCTTGTTAGAATTTTTACCTAAGTTTTACAATTTAACATCACATTTTTCTACATTTTCCTCTATACTGGTAGCCAGATCTAGAGGCTTAATCAAATTCCAATGTAATTTTTTTTTGGCAAGACTATTTTTCATTTGTGATGGTGTGTTCTTTTATTAATAGCAAAAGGCTCAAATGTATTCATTTGTTAGTTGAAATACCACTATTAGACAAACTTCTTGTCTAATATTTGGTTACTCAGTGATAGAGTTCACATCATCATGGGAGGTGACTTTATTTATTCATTTAATTGTTGTTTTTTCTTACAGTATAGTATTAAGGGCCTTGATTGGTTGCAATGGAAAGTGGAAAAGGAGGGGATGTGACAACTCCTGCTTCTGGGGTAGCACCCACAGACTTGGCTGCTACACCCCAGTACCTCAGAATGTAGAGTGTATTTGGCAATAGGGCCTTTACAGAGATAATTAAGTTAGAATGAGGTCATTCATGTAGGCCCTAATCCAACATAGCTAGAATCCCTCTAAGAAGAAACTTGGACATGGACATGTACAGGGAGAAGACCATATAAAGACACAGGAAGAAGACAATCACCTACGAGCCCATGAAAGTGGCCTAAGAAGAAAACAAACCTGCCAACACCTTGGTCTCAGATTTCTAGCTTCCAGAACTGTGAAATTTCTCATTCAAGCCACCCAGTCTGTGGTACTTTGCTATGGCAGTCCTAGTAAACTAACGCACCATCTGAAGCACCACCTAACATACATAAGAATACAACTGTGCTGTCCTTATGTCCTTATTTCTTTCATTCCCGGGAACTTCTCAAAAGCATACATACTCCCCAGCCTTCCCCATTCTGGAATAAGAAAAGCTATAAGGTTCTCCTCTTATGACATTGCTCACACAAGGACGGAGGAGTTAAAGCTTCAGTAAGTCAAGAGATAACAGGAGGGGGAAAAACATGCAAATAGAAAATCTGCTTTTCAGCCGGGCACAGTGGCTCACGCCTGTAATACTAGCACTCTGGGAGGCCGAGGCAGGAGGATTGTTCAAGGTCAGGAGTTCGAAACCAGCCTATACAGCCCATCTCTACTAAAAATAGAAAGAAATTAATTGGTCAACTAAAAAGATATAGAAAAAATTAGCCGGGCATGGTGGTACATGCCTGTAGTTCCAACTACTCGGGAGGCTGAGGCAGTAGGATTGCTTGAGCCCAGGAGTTTGAGGTTGCTATGAGCTAGGCTGATGCCACGGCACTCTAGCCTGGGTATCAGAGTGAGACTGTCTTAAAAAAAAAAAAATCTGCTTTTCAAGATAGGTCTTGCTTTCTGGACCCCTTCCACACCAGTTCTATTTTCTAGGAAGGAGCCTATCTATTTCCAGATCACAGTCAGCAATGAGCAAAAACTTCTGATCTGATTAATCCAATTCCCTTATTGGTAAGGGAGAAGTAAGTCTAGTTTCACCAAAAAACATTCATTGGTTTGCTATGAACAAAAAAAGTGAATACATGAGAAAAATGCTCTCTAAAAAATAGGCTTGGTGGCTGAAGCCTGTAATTCTAGCTTTGGGAGGCCAAGCTTTGGGAGGCCATCTCAACAAGAAAATAGAAAACTAGCTGGGAGTGGTGGTGTGCACCTGTAGTCCCAGCTACTTAGGAGGCTGAGGCAGGAGGATTACTTAAGCCCAGGAGTTTGAGGTTATAGTAAGCTATGAAGACACCACTATACTCTACAGGGGTGACAGAGCGAGACTCTGTCTATAAAGAAATAAATGAATGAATACATAAAATAAAAAATAAAAAAAACAGAGAACACAAAAATTAGGTAATGTTAACCAATGTTATCAAATGGGAGCTTTGCCACTTGGTATATGACCTTAGACAAATCATTTAATTTAACCTAACTTCAGTTTTCCATTATGAGAATCAAATAAATAGGATAATGTATGTTTTTTAACAAAAACCTATTACTTTAATATGATGTGCTGAAAAGAAGAAAATACCATTTTTGTGGTATTCTTGACAAAAAATATATTACCTCATTCCAATCATGTGAAAACATCACACAACTAAAATTGAGGGACATTCTATAAAATACTCAACCAGTCAAAGTTATCAGAGACAAGACAAGACAGGAACTGTTATAGACTGGCAGAGACTAAGGAAAAATAAGTCCTAAATGAAATGTGAAATTCTGAACAGGACCCTGGAACAGAAAAAGAACACTGGTACAAAGCTGGTGAAAGACAAATAAGGTCTAGGTTTAGGTAATAATACCGTGACCAGCCTTGAGTTCCTGTTCTTTATAAAAGTACCATAGTTACATAAGATGTTAACATTAGGGGATGCAGGACGAGGGAACTCTTTGTACGACTTTTGTAACTTTTTTATAAGTCCAAAAATAAAAACTCAAAATTAAGTTTTTAAAAAACTATCACAGGGCTTAGCATATAGCAAGCACTCAATAACTGATCTATTATTTATTTTGATTATCATGATCACATTTACTACTAAAGATAACTGCAATTTTATTCAGTTCCAAATCAACCTTGTGTTCTTTCCCCCAGCTACAGCTAGCCTCTAGCATGAGTCCCTAAAACAATGTTCCTGGTCTAGTTTTTCCACATGATAGAAAACAGAAACTCACAATTCTTCGTTCCCTTTCCAGTCTCTATTTTTATGTGTCATCTATAAGACTATCTATACCACCCACAAACATAACCACACCCAGAGCTTTTTTGGTGTTATGACAAAAACGTCAGCCCAATTTCTATTCTTTCGGTCCTAAAATCTGTGCCACAAAACTATCGTCTTTTTGTTTATTATCTTTTGTCATCTTTTCAATATGATGGGTGAAAATGGTTATTTGTTTAATAAATAAAATATCTCTCTTGGTCATACTTACTGAATATTTAATAAGTTTTTCATTTATTAACATGATTGTTCAAATTCTTTGCCAACTTAAGGTAGTTACTGATTGGTAAGAGCTCTCTATAAATTAAAAACATTAACCCTTTATCTACCATGTAAATTGTAAATAGTTTTAGCCATTTGTCATCTATTTCAGTTATATTGTTTTTTGGCATAACAAGTTTTCAATATTTGTCACTAAAGTCATCCACCTTTTTCCTTTTATACTTTTCTCCTAATTTTTATGCATACAAAATCCTTTGTTACTTTAAAATCAAATATTCAACCCTTTACAGTTTTTTTAAATGGTTTTATTTGTTATATTACATTTGTAATCCATTTGGATTTACTTTGATATTTTGGAGCATGATTAAGGTAAAATCTAACTTTCTTTTCTCTCCCCCACCAAATGGGTATCAGGTCATTCTTTCTTTCCCCTCTGATCAAAAATGTCACTATGTCGTATGTTAACTTCTTAATTAGACCAGAACCTACATCTAGACTTAATATTCAGTCCTAAGGTCCTGTGCTATATACTAAGGTAAAATTGAGACAAAGCAGCCACAGTATTTGCCAAGATGAAATCTACAGATATACCTCATTATGCTTTTTTTTTTGGTAAACTTTCTTTTATGAATACAGATGAAAATATTTGCTTCTAAATAATTAAATTTCTCAAATATCCCCAACATCTCTGGCCAAGATACATGAATGTAAATGCACAAAAATAGAAAGGATACACTAATTTCTAAAACTGATGAAAATATGATTACCACTACCCTCACATTTTATGTAGTCTACTCTTCAAGTTTAAAATATCTTTCTAGTTCTGACTGAACCAGAAGAGAAACCCTCTATAAATCGAAGGACCTTATTTGGGTCATGGCCTACTATTTTGCTTCCTGTAGCAGTATAAGAACATTTCTACCTCTTGCCTTGCAAACAACTTGGTCTCAGGAATACAGAGGTAGGCACATAAAAAATGTACTCGGTGAGCTATGTGTAGTGCTGCTCACCTACATATAGTCCCAGCTACTCTGTACCAGGTGTCCACAAACTAAGGCCCGCAGGCCACATGCCGCCCGCTGAGGACATTTATCCGGCCCTCAGGGTGTTTTAGCCACCGCTGCCTGTCCTGCTTAGGAGCTGACTAGTCCCGGGCCCACAGTGCACACTCTCCAAGGGTCTGAGGGACGGTGAACTGGCCCCCTGTTTAAAAAGCTTAGGACCCCTGCTATAGGCTGTGGAGTGGGGTAGGGGGAAGATTGCTTGAGCCCAAGAGTTTGAATCTATCCTGGGCAATACAATGAGACCCCCTACCTCTTAAACAAAGTATTCAGTGAAGTTGATGACTTGAGTAGATTTGGTTCCTGTTACATGCCTATTTTATCACATTCATCTCAATATATTTAGGAAAGAAGAAATGGGAGGTGACAAAGCAGTACAAAACACAGCAGATGAGACAGTAATGTCATTTCCTTTTCCAGGTGATGCTCTAGGCTTTTGCAAATAAGTTACTAAAAACTAAGGTAAGGACTTTGTATACCCCAAACCTCAGGACTGGGACATTGCCTAAAACTACTGCAGCAAGGTCCCCCGTAGACACACATACCTGTAAGGGTGATGTCATCATCATCATCGTCTATGATTTCTTCTTCAGCCACATCCAGTGAGCTCTCGGTAATCATGTCATTGGGCTCTTCCACACAGGCTAGATGAGTGTAACTATTGAGAATATCAGCACCAGGAACATGTTCCACAATAACCGCAGGAAAAATAGCTGGATCACCAAGCTGGGAGGTGTTGGGAAGAGGTGGGAAAACAAAGAATTAAAGTTTTGCTTTTGTTAAATACAGCTGAAAAATATTTTATACTAGATATTGACTTAGTTTTTACATCATCAGCTACTTGTATCTTGACGATCCTTCTAGGCTGGGCATGATGGCTCACACTTGCAATCCTAGCACTTTGGGAGGCTGAGGCAGGAGGATTGCTTGATGCAAGAAGTTCAAGCCTGGGCAACAAGAGCAAGACCTTATCTCTACCAAAAATTGAAATATGAGCCAGGCATGGTGGCACATGCCTGTAACCCCAGCTACTCGGGAGACTGAGGCAGGATGATCACTTGAGCCCAGGAGGTTGCAGTGACCTATTATAATCTCACTGCTCTCTAGCCTAGGCAACAGAGTGAGATCCTGCCTCAAAAAAAAAAGGACAAATAAACTTTCATTATCAATCATCTTGGGTCTTAACAACCAAGTTTTCATTGGGTAATCCTATAAAAGTACATTTTTTTAAATGACACTAAATAAAAATCCAATAAGATAACATTAATGAATAAGCATAAACCAAGAAGTGGCATACAAATAAAATGTACAATTAAATAAAATTTTATTAAAATTTCTTTTGCAGAAAAGCATCTGTGAGCTTAATAAATATTATGCTGTCACTTGGCACACAGGCCTGGTTTTAAAAATACCTTTTGACTCAAATGAGAAAATTTACTTTCGTTTTCTATTATTGTCCTCTTCAAGCATGGCTATTTTAAGGGTATAAGTTACTGCTACTATGTCTACTTATAAAGTCACAGAATTTTAGAATTGGAAGGATCCCTAAAATTTAATGTAGGCTAGCCACCTCATTTTATAGATAAGGAAACTGACCCAGAGAAGGTTTTTAACAACCTACTCAATTATCAGTTAACTAGTGGCAAAAACCTCATTAAGCTACTGCCTCCTTTAACTTTTTACTTTAAAATAATTTCAGACTTGCAAAAGCTGTAAAAATCGCACAAAAAATTCACATTCATCATCCATTACATTTAGTCATATTCTCCCAATTTCAACATTTAATCACATCTATTTATCACTCAAATTTTTTTCTGAATTGTTTGAAAATGGTGTAATTGCTTCTTAAACCCTAAATATTTCAGTGTTCATTTCCTAAATATATGAATATTATCTTATATAAGATAGCACAGGCTGGGCACGTGGCTCACACCTGTAATCCTAGCACTCTGGGAGACTGAGGTGGGAGGATCATTCAAGGTCAGGAGTTCAAAACTAGCCTGAGCAAGAGCGAGACCCCATCTCTACTAAAAATAGAAACAAATTAATTGGCCAACTGAAAAGATATAGAAAAAATTAGCCAGCATAGTGGCACACGCCTGTTGTCCCAGCTACTCGGGAGGTTGAGGCAGAAGGACTGTTTGAGCCCAGGAGTTTGAGGTTGCTGTGAGCTAGGCTGATGCCACGACACTCTAGCCCGGGCAACACAGTGAGACTCTGTCTCAAAAAAAAAAAAGCACAATCATTAAAATCAGGAAAGTAACATTGATATAGTACTATTATCTAACCTACAGATCTCATTTAAATTTCTAACTCTCCCAGTAACATCCTTTAAAAAAAATGAAAAAAAATTTTTTTTGGTTTAGGATCTAATGTAGGATCACAGGTTTCATTTAGTAAATATCGTGTTTCTTATTGACAACTCCTTTGACATGGAACAGTTTCTTCTCCTTTAATCTAGAGTTCTTGAGAGTCTTTATCTTTCATAATCTTGACACTTTTAAAGAATATAGGTCATTGTTTTATAGATGTCTCCCAATTAGAGTTTGTATGATATTTTCTCATGATTAGATTCACTTTGCATTTCTGCTAGGACCAAAGAAGTAAAGTTATGTCCTTTCAAATACATCATGTTAGGAGGCTCAAAATATCTATTTGTCCCATTCCTGGGGTTATTATTTAATTCATTTAGTTATTGATTAGGATGCACTATGTTGCCTAGGCTGGACTCAAACACCTAGGCTCAAGCAAGTAGCTAAGACTATAGGCCTGTGCCACCATGCCCACCTTAATTTTGATCACTCAGTTAATTAAGATAGTGTAAGAAATCTAAGAAAAAGTTCCTACTTATAGATAATAATGTTAGGTCCTTGGCTCTTTTAAAAATTTTTTATTTTCTTTTATTTACTTATTTTTTAGAGACAAGGCCTCACTATGTTGCCCAGGCTGGAGTACAGTGGCTATTTACTGGTACAATCATAGTGAAATACAGCCTTGAACTCCCGGACTCAAGTGATCCTCCTGCCTCAGCCTCCCAAGTAGCTAGGACTACCGGCGCAAACCACATCACCCAGAAACTTTACTATTTTCCTTAAGTCTGCTGTACTGAAAATATTTATGGTTTCATTATAATTAAGCAGCCTCAATAATTTTTTCTGTTTAAAAATTTTAGTAACATTTTTTTCTTTTTTTTTTTGACACAGAGTCTCATCCTGTTGTCCCCCCCCCCTTTTTTTTTTTTAGCTGGGGTGCATTTTATTGGTTTTCTTTCAGAATCCTTCTACAAAACAGCAAAGTCAAAAACCAAGGCCCTGGCAGACAGTGGTTAGGGTGTAGCGGCGTCATCATGGCTCAGTGCAGCCTCAAACTCCTGGGCTCAAGCAATCTTCCTGCCTCAGCCTCCTGAGTAGTTGGGACTACAGATGAGTGCCACCACGCCGGCTGGTTTTTCTATTTCTTGTAGAGATGGAGTCTTGCTCTTGCTCAGGATGGTCTTGAACTCCTGAGCTCAAGTGATCATCCCGCCTCAGCCTCCCAGAGTGCTAGGATTACAGGTGTGAGCCACCAAGCCTGGCCAGCAGCCTCAATATTTTAAAATTAATATGTCTACAGAACTGAAGTTAGATATTACTATCATAAGAATTTAATTACCTAAATTAAATATATATCATAGATGCTAAACAGATACTATCTTTGCCTTCAAGAATGTTACCCTATGTTCTGAAATTTATGGGTAATAACCCTGAAACACATTTGAATCGTTTTATTTCAAAACGTTTCTTCCTGTTTCAGAAAAGAGGAAGTTAGCCAAAAGTAACTGGCTCTTCAAATCATAAAACAAGTTTTAAAACTTGTGGAAACTAGGAGGCTCAAAAATCAGGGTGCAGTAGCACACACCTGTAATCCTAGTTACTTGAGAGGCTCAGGAGGGAGGATTGCTTGAGCTCAGGAATTTGAGGCTGCAGTGAGCTATGATCACACCTATAAATGGCCACAGCACTCCAGCCTGGGCAATGTGCCAAGACACTGGTCTCCAAAAACAGAAAAAAAATTATACTGTAAAACACATACTCTGCACACAGAAGCAATAGAGAAAATATAAAATGTTTAAAGCAAAGTCATTTGGCCTTCCCTTTCTCTCTTTTGAGAGGTGAATAGTATACATGCAATCCAATCTAGCACAAACATGCACTTGTTAAAACACATCTCGTCTAGGAGCTCAGCGCTCCTACTCTTCTAACAAGGCTTAGCCCAGGGTTGAGTAAATTTTCACATGATTTCATTTTATGCTGCAACAACCCTCTGCACAAGGTAAGAACAGAGCTCATCTCTCCATCCATTGATATCATGAGGAGGAATCAGGTCAAGAAACTTATCCAAGATCACACACTAAGTCAAAGACGGAAGCATGTAAAATGCAATTCACAGGAACAGTCCTTGCGCAAAAGAAACCGAGGTATTCCTCCCTATCCAAATCTATTTGGCTTTTGCAATTTGGGTAAAGCATAATAAGAAAGTGGACATTACAAAGGATACCTCCAATATTTGAATCTCTACAGTTCCCAAGTTTCAATGAACCATGGAAACTTGTCACTACTTTCTGCCTTGTCCTAGTCTGCTAACCTGTGATTATTCCCCAGAATTCACAGGTCTCAGGAACACCTTGTCAGATACCACTACAATCAATGCCACCTCTACTCTAGTGCCCTTCCTAGAGGCAACCATCGTTACCAGTTTCTTTGTTCCATAACAGTCAGTATATACACAATCAAGCATATTGTAATCTGCTTTAAACAATCATTTTAATTTCAGTTCAAAGAATTTTTAAACTATTAAGAAAAATTTCAAACACATTTTCTACAAAAGTAGAAAAATGTTTCCTTTGAAGCAAAAGGTTAATTATGACTGCAAAGGGACACATGGTTCTGTGATTTAGAAGGCAGCATGTATTTAAAAAAAACTGTGAACCAGGAGACCTAGGGCTCTCTCCAACTCTGATGTCATGACCTCATTTTTCTTACCTCTAAATGAAGGAAGAGCACCAGCTGATCCTAAGGGCCCTTTTGGGTTTTGCTTTGTTAAGATGTATTTTAACATGGATTCTAAAACTATCTGAGCTTATAACATTATAAGAGAAGGGATTATTCATTCTTATGCACCCAATTGGGGGAGGGAGTAGAATGCACCGTGGCCACATAGCTGCTGCCTTTGCTATTGCTATTAACTAACATTTATTAGCACTCAATATGCACCAGGCATTTTGCTCACTGCTTTACAAAAGATTACCGCTCAATTTAATCACTGCAAATTCCTATGAGGGAGATATGCTGGACTATCTATTTTGCACACAGGAAAATGGAGGCAAGGGGAAGGGAAATAATCTACTGCAAGCATATAGCTAGCAAGGGGTAGAACCCCAACTTGAACCAAATCGAAGGTCCATGCTCTTTACCTGTACAGTTATAGTTAGCCTTAAACATGGTACAGTTTTGTTTTATTAGCATATTTACTTGGCACTGTTTAGAAAACCAGAATAGGCAAGGAGCTGTGTTTGAGGGGGGAGGTATGACTTTCAATAGTATTTTTTCCAGGGCTTCACAAATTTGAGTCTGTGATAAACTTTCTCATGAGCAGAGCCAGTTCCTCTTGGTTAGCAGGGTACTTTCCAGGATCACTCCTAATTTGGCCATACAGCCTTTTCCTTCTGAGGCACTTGCTCTTATCATGCATGAAAAGCATGGTCCATTTTTTTCTAGTCCACTGAAATGGGGATATATATTAAAAGTTGTTCACCTCTAATTTCTCCAGGGTGCTATTAATCCATATACAAGAAAAAGATCAATTTTTGGATCCTCATAATATGAATAGTTAGGTAAAAGGCCTGAATCTATATGTGCAAAATACATCTAGGAAACACCTCCCAGGTAACTGGGAAAACTCTCCCCCTCCATTATCATAAATGAAAGGAGGATGTGCATTCCAGAAACTCCACCTGCTGATCTGGGCTCATAATAAACTGCCCCTCTGACTAGCAACTGGCTCAAGTATGAGTCATCAGGAATCCATGAACGCTAACTACACATTCTAAAATATATATTACAGAGAACTAGTTTCTCTACTTCTTAAATAAAGACATAGTAAAATTGCAAAAGTTAAAATATCGGGACTTATATTAGTTTGCTATGGCTGACATGACTTAGTACCACATACTGGGTCCCTTAAACAACTGAAATTTATTGTGTCACAGCTCTTGAGGCTAGAAGTCTGAAAATCAAGGTGTTGGTAGGATTGATTCCTTCTGCATACTGTGAGGGAAGGATGTGTCCCAGGCCTCTCTGCTTGGCTTGTAGATGGCTAGTCTTCATGTTCTCACGGGTCTTCCCTGTATCTGTGTCCAAATTTCCCCTTTTTATAAGGACACCAGTCATACTGGAGTAGGGGCTCACCCTACTCCAGTATGACCTCATCTTAACTAATTATGTCTGCAACGACTCTATTTCCAAATAAGGTCACATTCTGAGGTACTAGGGGTTAGGATTTCAATACAAGAATTGTGTGTGTGTGTATGTGTGCGTGTGTGCACATGCGTGTACACAATTCAACTGATAATAGGACTCGATTTAATTTGGCTTTAAGTCTTATCATTTGACAATTGATTCCCTCAACCCTAAATAACTTTTATAGTTCACAGTGAAAAAGATACATATACTTTATTACTGTTTCTGAATTGAGATCAGATATTATTCTTCAGATTTCTTTGCTGAAGACCATCAAATCTTATCCATCTCAGTTTTTTCTAAACCATTTCATCCAGATCCTTTCCAAGATTTATTTAAAAGAAGAGCTTCAGGAAGGTCAGAGGTATGCATAAAATAGCCACACTCCCAACAGCAAAATGTACTGTTATCTACTTTTAAGATATGAAGGTGTCAATACTTCTTTGATGCTCTAACAAAAACATTACATTCCACTGGGCTGGCTACTTCTTTTTAAAAAATGACTCTCCAAATACTTCTAAAAGCTCTCATCACTTAAATAATTAGATTAAACATCTTTTCTGCCTTTTATTTGAATGGAGGAACTTCACTAAATTCTACCAGTGCTCATCAACCTTGGGTATACACTGAGAACAATTTTTAAAAAATCATTATCAGAATAAATAAATCAGAATATCTAGGGGTGTGACCAGGGCCTGATATTAAAGCTACTCAGGTGGGTTCAATTTGCATCCAGGCTTTAGAACAACTGCTTTAAAGAATTATATTTAAAATTGAATTCCTTAAATTGAGTCAACTCTAATTATTCATGCCATTATCTGGGGTTCTTTCTAGTAATGCAAACAATTACATTTTTATATTATGTCTTTTGCGGTTTGGCACCTGCAGATTATTTCCCCCTTTATTTTCTGAACAGAATCAAAACAAATCACAAAACATGGGAAGACAGAGGGAAGATCTAGATTTAAAATCTGTGAAAGAGCAGACTTTTCAAAGTCTAAATTTCTAGAAGCAAATTAAACTATAGTGATGAACTTTCAACTGTTTTGTAACTTTCCTGAAGGTCTTTATAGCTCCAGAGAGAAAAATACATACACCAATGTCTCCTTTCTATTAATTACAGGTAAGTTTAGGATATGTGTTGAAAGCAAAACTTTAGCAAACTTTTTAGCAGCAATAATAAAAATAAAACCAAGTTTGGGCAGGAGAGAGATAGTTCCCCAAATTTCAACATTGTTCACTATATAGTTTCCAGTTGTTGTGGTTGATCGCACATGTGGCAATACCATCAAGACAAAAAGAGAAGGGAAGTGACCAATGTAAACGGTACAACATGTTACTCCTCTAACTAGGTATGCTTGTTCCTTCAATATACCATAATCCAAGATTGTAGATGGATATTAAAGAAACTGTGAATCATTATTCCAACTCTATTAATGAATTTGTTAAACAAGTTTTTGGATATAAAAAAGCACAAGAACTTTCACCTAACTTGCTTGTCAAGCTTTGCTAACAGCACAGCTCAATCTGGTACATGATGATTGTGAAACATCCTACCAAGATCCTCTATGAAATAGCTTAAAATGAAATACCTATAAAATGTTTTCCTAAAACACAAAGTTAAAAAACTATTTTTAAAAATGTCCCCAAAGCAGATATTTATTTTTTGAGGCTGGTATGAAATGAGCACACCTTCAAGTAGTTCATACCATATCTTTGCATCAAGACAAGAGGATACCAAGAGTAGTCTGGGGCCTTAACTCCTCCTGTAGTCTTCAATATCTCCTCCTACTCCAAAGCCTCTCCAATAAACACACAAACTACACACTGCACTTGCTATGAAAACACACCTTTGAGTCAAATTCCTGTGCTCTGCCTTCCAATCGGACTAAAGCCTCAACACCTCATTCTATGAAAGGACACCACTTTGAGGACTTCAGACTTATTCTTCAAACGACTTCCTTCACCTTTGATTTAAAAAACAAAAACCCACCACCTCACGCTATCATGACATGATCTGATAATATTTTACCAAGAAGTAAATGCACTACATATACACATGATGAAAACAGGGTGCAACAATAAGTGCTCAGGCTCTTTTTTAAGGCCAAATACCCACAGCCTGGGTATTTGAACTCAAGACAAACTATACAGCCTCTCTAAGCCTAAATTTTTGTGTCTACTCAAAATAAGAAAAATATCTGAGTTTGAGGCTGCAGTGAGCTGTGATCCTGCCACTGCACTCCAACCTGGGAAAAAGAATATCTTCTATTAATAGAGTTGTTGTAAGAATTAAACAACATGTAAACAAATCACTTGTTATAATGCATGGCATATAGTAAGCAATCAGTATTGATGATCAAAGTCCTTCAACATTTGATTTAAACAGAAATAAACACTCTTAAAAGGTGGTTTACTACAATCTGAAACTGACAAGAATGGTTTTGGTTTTATTTTTACTGAGAATGATCTTTTCAGAAAATTGGTGAAAAAATTTAACCATCTACACTTAGCAACAACATTTAGCTTCAACTAAAAGCAAAAGCTAATACATATGTGTGTTCACTTTATGAAAACTGATTAAACTGTGTACTGTGCATATTTTCGTATTTATGCTATACTTCAATAAGAAGTTTAAAAAGCAGAGATCCATCTGATGGGACAAATAGAACTTTAAAATGTCTTCAATACACTTTTCTCTAGTTTCTCTCAGTTCTGAGCATTGTTCTAAGGCAGAGGTAGAAAAGAAGCAAATCTGTTAGGGGGGAGAGGCTGGGACCAGATCAAATACTATTATGGCATTCCTTTATTACCATATATAAACCATAATAAAATTAATGGAAATCTCTAGACACTGTGGATCTAGGTGGATAAACACAAAAAAATTAGGGTGACTGGTTAACAAAATTAAAATTCTGAAATCATTTAAACAAGTCCCCCCAGATTGTTTTAAAAAATTATTTTGGGGAATAATTATGCATAAACATACATATATTCCAAGAATATAACACCACTGTTCCCTCTCCATAGAGTGCCTCTCCCCAATGGCTACCACTACTACCAATTTCTAAAGTGCATTTTATTTTTCTTTACTTTTCAAAAATAATTATTTTATTTATTTATTTTTAGACACAAGGTCATGCTATGTTGCCCAGGCTGGACTCAAAGTCCTGGGCTCAAGCACTCCTTCAGCCTCAGCCTCCAGAGTAGCTGGGACTACTGCTACACACTGTGCCCAGCCAAAGTGCATTTTAAATGATTTCAGGAATTGATGTATTACATAAAACGAGGTAGGATTGTGCAACAGATCTCCAAGGTCCAGCACAGAGTTTTCTGTGAAGAATTCTTCACAGCCAAATTCTCTGCATACTTTAAAAAATCTGCTACTAAAACAGCTTCCTTATCTGCAAATGAAAATATATCTGTTAAGTCAAGACCCTTACAAACACCTTCTATTCTTTATTTTAAAAGAAAATAAAAAGTAGTTTTACAAAGCAGGCAGTAAAGTCTAAGTAGCTGCAGTACCTAACTACCCAATAATACATGGATCTAAATTATAAAAACATCACAGTTTCTCTGACTACAAGGGTAGCGTATGAATCTAATTTTTAAAAATGTAATGCAAACATGTATTTGGGAAAGAGTAAAACTCTCATTTATTCCAGGTATAATCACTATAAAAGACAATTTACCTAATATTCTTCCATATTCTCTTTTTCCTTTTAGGTTCTTTTATCTTTATTTCCTAGCACAATGGTTAAGAGTTTGGGCTCCCTCAAGTCAGACACTCAATTTCAATGCAGGTGCTGTCACTTTACTGTTGTGTGTTTCTGGGCAAAATTCATTCCTTCATTCAACCTCTCTGAGATTCTTCATTATAAAGGTTTTCCTTATTTGTAAAATGGGGATAACAAGAGTTGTCATACCATACAGGCTTACTGTAAAGATCAAAAGAGAAAATGCATATCACATACAGAATCTGACAAGGGTAAGAGACAATAAATATTCGCTCATTATTATATTTAAACAAAATATCCATCTTGAGAGCTCAATCTAATGTTTTTTCCACCAGGTTTTGGTATCAGTGTTATGTTGGCTTCATACAGATGAATTAGGAAACTCTCTCTGAACTGAAACTATTTCAGTAGTTCATTAAAATTTAAAATAACCCATCCATGAAACTATTTGGACCTACCAATTTTATGCATGTAAAGATTGTTCCCTGGCAATTTCTTCAATTTCTCTTATTACTAGAGCATTTTCATTTCAAACAAAGCACCAAATTTAGATTACTGCCATTCCAAAAACTTAAAAATACTTCAATGTACTAGCTCAAAGGATCTAACAAGTCCATCCCCCAGAATAAGTAAAATAAAAAGAAATAATAAAAGAAAAAGGCTGTAGCCTGGGCAACAGAGTGAGACTCTGTCTCAAAAAAAAAAAAAAAAGAAAGAAAGAAAGAAAAGAAAAAGGGCCAAGCACAGTGGCTCATGCCTATATTCCTAGCACTTTGGGAGGCTGAGGTGGGAGGATCACATTAGCCACAAGGAATGGCTAATAAGGCAAATTATCCACTAACAGATACTCTAAAAGAATGTTAGTCCCCATAATATAAAAAAAGTAAAAAAATAAAAAAATTAAAAAAAAGAATGTTAGCAAATCAGAATTATAATCCAGATATATTTATAGTAAATAAGCTAGCTTATTTTGATCAGCAATTATTCTGGGTGTCTTTGTAACCCTTCCTTACTAATCTATTATAGGTGAAAGATTCTAATATAGGTCTTCCAGGTATCCAGTAACAAATTCAAGGGAACAATATACTACAGAATGTGGGAAGAATACTATCTCTATCATAGGGTGATTTGTAAGAAAGTGCATGCAGAGAAGACTCTGTAAACTACAAAGCACTGTGTAAAATGCTAGGCAGTGTTATCTTTACACTGTACTCAAGATTAAAGCAAATAACGTTTTCTTGGCTTAGAGGATGGCATGCAAAGCAGCATCAAGGTATAAAATATAAATACATGTCTCTTTTAGTCTCCTCACTTCCCACTGGCTTTCTTCAATATCCTAGGTATTTGGATTATATACCTGCTATAAATATCATGACACAGATAAATATTACATTATGTGGTTTGATATAGGGGAAAAGGGATTCAAGTCTCTGGTAATTAACATAATCAAAGTACTTCCATCTTTAAAAAAAAAACTCACTATACAGCTGTGTGTAAAAAGGTGTTCTCGCCGGGCGCGGTGGCTCACGCCTGTAATCCTAGCTCTTGGGAGGCCCAGGCGGGCGGATTGCTCAAGGTCAGGAGTTCAAAACCAGCCTGAGCAAGAGCGAGACCCCGTCTCTACTATAAATAGAAAGAAATTAATTGGCCAACTGATATATATATAAAAAATTAGCCGGGCATGGTGGCTCATGCCTGTAGTCCCAGCTACTCGGGAGGCTGAGGCAGAAGGATCGCTTGAGCCCAGGAGTTTGAGGTTGCTGTGAGCTAGGCTGACGCCACAGCACTCACTCTAGCCTGGGCAACAAAGCGAGACTCTGTCTCAAAAAAAAAAAAAAAAAAAAAAAAGGTGTTCTCTAGTCTCTATCTCTGAGGGTTCTTCAGCATAATGAACTATAAAATAGAATTAAATGGCACTACTAATGTGGTGATGATGATGGAAATAGTTACTATGTTACAAAAGTATTTCATATGGCTTTTCCCACGTAATTCCCACAACATCACTATATTAATGACACTAGTCAACCAGCCAGGACCCTAGAGACCACAAGTTTCATGACTACCACAGACTATAAGTACGGGATCCCACAGATAAACTATAGTCATAATGAAAGTTTCATCTCAGTTAAAACTTAGCTCAAAAAAGTCATACAGATAGTTATTTTTTTGTTCTTTTTAAAAAAAAAGACAGCATCTCGCTTTGTCACCCAGGCTAGAATGCAGTGGCGTCAGCATAACTCACTACAACCTCAAACTCCTGAGCTCCAGTGATCCTCCTACCTCAGCCTCCTGAGTAGCTGGGACAACAGGTACGTACCACCATGCTCGGCTAATTTTTCTATTTTTGGTAGAGACAGGGTCTCACTCTTTTTGTCAGGCTGGTCTCAAACACATGGCCTCAAGCAATTCTCTCAACTTGGCCTTCTAAAGTGCTAGGATTTCAGGTGTGACCCACTGCACCCCAGCCGATAGTTATCTTCCTAACATTATATTAGACCCACAGATGAAACAACTTTGTTTTACTTCTGTTGGCTCCAGTAGGGATGAGTCTTTCTGAAAAAGCCTGCATAGAACCACCAAAAATACAAAGATCTAAGTGAAATGGTCTTTTTTTCAGACTTCTCCAAGATAACTATTGAAATTCCAATGTAAATCCCCATGTAGTTGCTTTAACCAAGTCTAATCCTAGTGTAACTCTTTCATGACTACTGGCTTTCTTTAGTCTTTGCCCAGATTCTCCTATTTTTTTTAACCAGGATAAATTACAGTTTGGCCACGCATATCAAAAAGTAAAACCAATGAAAATAATCAGTTTTTGTATTAGAGTACCCACTTTAAAAGCTTAATACATAGGTGGTGTGTGTGTGTGTGTGTGTGTGTGTGTGTGTGTGTGTGTGTATGGCTATATGTGAACAGAATTAGTTATGAGGTAAAGAAACAGGTAGATTTGAGGGGAAAGTAGTAAATTTTAACCAGGCTTAAATATGTTTACTTACAAACTTAGTAGATAATAAACATCACAGGAATCCCTACCAGATTAATAAATGTTTTAAATATGAAGATTCTACATAACTCAAAGAAATTAAATAAAATCATAATTAAAGGAACAGTTTCTGCTTCTAAAAGATAGACTCTGACAAGAATCTTGTATGATACGTACAAGTCATAGAATAAAATCAGGCAAGGCATGCCTAAATATAGGCAGTTTGGCTACAAAAGAGCCTCCTCAAAATGGAAAAGTCACAATACCTGATTATATGCAAAGACAGAAATTAGAATTACACCAAAAAAACTGAACGACAGGTCAAAAACTATGTCAAAACAAATTTAAAACGCAATGGAAATGTTAAAGGAAATGGGATGAATCCTCTTCGGGATGAATCTACCAGATTTTTTAAAATTCTGAGTGACAAGTTTATTGGCTTATTCTAGAATCAAGATAGCCATTCTGGATTACCAAAGGGAAAATAAGAAAACAGAACAAAACAACAGCTGAATGAATTTGTATAAATGGTATGTAAGTCACAGACATCGCCTCCATTACCTCACTTATTCAAAACAATTGTGCAATATAGAGTATACAGTGCAAGACAACATCCTGGATGCTTTTTCTTGATTTAACTCATGTCATTATTATGACTACAGCACCAACAGCAACTGTTACATTTATTGACTACTTCCTGTGTCCCAGGCTCCTGGAAAATGCTTTGCAAAAACATTTAATGCTCATAACCATGGAAGATAATACTCTTATTTTTGATGGAAGAAATAAAGTTCAGTGATATTTAAAAACACATCTAAAGTCACACAGCTAGGAAGGGGTGGAGCCAGGTTCCCAAACTGATACTCTTATGCCACATTACACAGACTCTCAATTGACAAGAACATCAATTTTCATGACTCAATATTTATGTCCAAGCTATAGGCAGTTAGACTGGATGCACACTAATCAATCTCTTTTTTAAAAATCATCTTCCATCTAAGTCTTTAAATATCAAATTATTTCTGAATGTGTTTATGTGTTGAGGTAGGAAAGGGGAGAGAAGAGATTACAGTTACTTGAGGTTCCCAGTAATTGCTTTCCTACAGAATACTGGAAGTTTGTTCTAAATGCTTTTGTTTTTGTTTTCCCTATGCCACAGAATAAAGTACAATGTTGAAAATGCAGAACTCATGAAAAACCATAACATATAACAAATCTTTAAACTGTCACTAAAATACCGCTCTTTAGGAGGGAAACATCTCCTCTAATTTCAGTCTTCATACCATCCTGCTAGTAAGTTCCCTGGTCCTGTCTTATACCTTGGGTGCTTTCTCTCAATGTCACATTAGGTGGGAACAGGTTAAACAGACAAGCTCACGAGTGTTTTGCCAATCATTACATTATAATGTGGCAGTTCCAAAAATAATTCTTTAACAAATTTCTAAAAGAACAGCCCTACTATTGACAATTTTGGTATCTTAAAAAAAAAACCTGCTTGCATTCTAGCTTATTGAATATTAGGCATGTTACATTTATGAACACTATTAAGAGGATATGGTTTGTTAAACTGATACTCTAACAAACCATTAACAACCAGTTTCCTTTTTACTTCATTAAATAAAAGGACATGGCCGGGCGCTGTGGCTCACGCCTGTAATCCTAGCTCTTGGGAGGCCGAGGCGGCCGGATTGCTCAAGGTCAGGAGTTCAAAACCAGCCTGAGCAAGAGCGAGACCCCGTCTCTACTATAAATAGAAAGAAATTAATTGGCCAACTGATATATATATAAAAAATTAGCCAGGCATGGTGGCGCATGCCTGTAGTCCCAGCTACCCGGGAGGCTGAGGCAGAAGGATCACTGGAGCCCAGGAGTTTGAGGTTGCTGTGAGCTAGGCTGACGCCACGGCACTCACTCTAGCCTGGGCAACAAAGCGAGACTCTGTCTCAAAAAAAATAAATAAATAAATAAAAGGACATTATCTTCATCAGTACTCTTTAAACAATGTAGAAGATGACCCTTTTGTTCTTTTTAAGGCCAGTAAGCCTATCTGTTTACACAACTGCTTATCTTAATATGCTATGTGTTAACTGAAATAGAAAGGAGACAAAAATTTTCAAGGTTACATAGCAAAACTAATATACATCAAAGACATCAAATGTTCAGGGGAAAGTTTTTTGTTGTTGTTGTTGTTGTTTTTAATAAAACAGTATATTTAGAAACAACAACAGAGATACTAATTTCCTTTTTTACCCAGCACGGCTGTTTCGGTGACTAAGTACTTTCTGAGAGAACAGAGATTGCCAACAAAAATTTAGCAATAAAAAACTGACCAATACAAACCTTGTTAATAAAAATAGTCTTCTTTTAAAAAGTATACAGAATGAAAAAAAAAGTATACAGAATGGATAAATACAATGTGGTATATCTATATGGTATATACATATTCCACACGATGGAATATTACTCAGCAATGAAAAGAATGGAGTACTAACATATGGCACAACGAGGTTGAACCTAGAACACACTATGCTTCAGTGAAAGAAGCCAGTTACAAGAGACTACATATTGTATGATTCCATTTACTGTGTCTGAAATGTCCAGAATAGACAAGCACACAAAGACAGAAAGTACACTAGTGGTTCTCAGGTACACTAATGCTGGGTACAGATTTCTTTTTAGGGTGATAAATAAGTGGACTATGTGGTATGTGAGTTATACTGCAACAAACCTTTTTTATTTTATTTTATTTTTTACCACTTCGGGCCTCACTGGACACTCAGCTAAGAGCATCAAGGGGGCACTAAGAGGTGAGGCAGAATGGTCAGTGGCATGCTGTGGCAGGCCACCTGCCCAATAATAAAGCTTTTTTTTATTAAAAAAAAATAAAGGCATAAACACAGGTACACCAGGCATAAAGACTGTCTGCCTGTAATTACACTAATAAATCAACTAAATATACTTTTTTACTAAAATCATAAATGCAAAGTACAATAATTCTTCCACATTCGAAACCACCTTTTTGCCACCTGCATATAGCAGTGGCTAACATTATTCAAATAGTGGTTAAAGCCAGGCAAGGTGGCTCATGCCTATAATTCCAGCACTTTGAGAGTTTGAGTGCTACAAAAAAATAAAAAATAGTAGCTGGGTGAGGTACCTCAAGACTGTAGTCCTAGTTACTAGTAGGGAGGCTGAGGCAGGAGGATTGCTTGAGCCCAAGAGTTCAGGGTCACAGTGAGTTCTAATCGTGCCACTGTACTCTAGTCTGAGTGATAGAGAGAGACCTTGTGTCAAAAAAAAAAAAAAAAAAAAAAAAAGAAAAAGAAAAGAAAAGGAAATAGAAAGTGGTTGAAGGCACAGGCTGGGTTACAATTCCCAGCTTTATCACTTAGTAGAGCTATGTAATTACAGGCAAGTTGCTTCTTTTCTCTGAGCCTCACTTTACTCTTTTGTAAAGTAAGAATTAGAGCACTTACTTCTTCTTAAGATTGTTGTAAGAATTAAATAGGATAATCCCTGTAAAGCACAGTGCACAAAGCAAAATGCTCAGTAAACACTGGCTACTGAAATTCATCACTGAATGTTTCTGGAGCCCATCTAGCCCATGTCCTACCCTATGTGATGATCTCAGCTATATGCATTTTTAGGACGTTATCGGGGCCTATGTATGATGGCTTTGGGGGGGGGTCTGTTAACGAGAGATTTTGCAAAAGAGAGAAATAAGTTCCTGCTCCCCTCACCAACTCTGCTTTCATAATAACCATCAGCTTTCCTGCTGCCAAGAGTTGGCAGGGAGGTAAGCTAGGCCACAGGCTGGGCCATCCCTCCACTTAACTTGAAGAATGCCTGGGCCTTATGCAATGTCAGACTTTCCCCAGAAAGCAATTAGGTTTGTACCTCGGGGTTTTTCTGACATAACTCCTTTGATGAAGACTCTTCCAAGTACACAGAAAAGAAACAAGCAACTTCTGTATGTGAGTTTTACAAATGGCCAACTTTATAATGAGATTTGTGAAATCTGATCTGCCAAGATTTCAAAAGAAGGCGACCAAAGCAGGTAGACCCTGGAATTTTATATAGATAACAGACGATCCACTGATTCCAGGTACAGGTGAGTAGCACCATTCTAGCTTCCTGCCCTCCAAATCACTGGTGCTGAATAAGTTACACATAGAACACAATCAACTAATTCCTTCCACCCTATTTTATGAGGTGCACTTAATCTCTGACCTAATAGAATCTTACCATTCCAGCTGAAAAATGGCAGGTCTGGTGTGATTAATACTCTTATGTACATTTTCTCAATCTACAACACACAGCCTCAGTCTCAAAATGCAATCATGCCAAAAACTGCCTCTGCAATTTGAAGGATTTTCCCAAGAAGTAGGAAAAGCTCTATATGGATGTTAGTTTATTTTAGGGAGGGGGGGGAACAATTTTAATATATAACCACTTACAGAGAAAAATAAAAGCATCCACATGCCCACCAACCAGATTTACTCAATAAATGTGAATACTGTTATTTAATGGATTTTAATTTACAATTTAAATGACAATTTTTAAAAGTGATTTTCACAAAACATGTACAATAGTTCAAAGTACTATCAGAAAAAAAGACTCAGAAATATTTGTTTCTGGCCTTGGAATTGTGGTGACATGGCCACACTGCCCATGCACTAACTGTGGATAATCGGTCCCTGGAAAATATATACTATAGTCAAGAGAGTTGTGTAACAAGAATCACTTCTTATCATTCAAAGATCTTCTGATGTGATAAACGCCATAACTGAATGACTATATACATATATATACACACACGTATCACAGTGTGTGTGATCATTTTACCAAAAGGTAATTTTTATCTATTTTATAAAACAGATCATTTCATCAACAGATTAAGAAGAAGAAAAATCTTTAAGAGGGCTCAATGATATTATATGCTTTGGGAATATTAAGGGAGAAAAAGGTAATCTCTTTAAGTAACTTAGCACTTATTTGGGGAAATTAGCAATGCATATATGAAAATTTAGCACAGTAAATGTGTGACACTGACAATAAATGATACAGGAAGAACAGGATAAAGTTGTCAATTCCTGAAGGTTTTAGGATGAGTTCCTGGAATAAGTAGGTTTTGTTCTAAGTCCCTGAAAGATGATTAGACTTAAACATGCAACAGGTGCAAATGTGAGCAATTATTCCTGAGCAAACAGAAATGAAGCAGGAAAGCATCTGGGAAAATTACACATGAGGCTGGCAAAAATATGTAATACAAGAAACAAAAGAGTGTGACACAGTCAAACTGGGGAAAGTTTCTAACTATAAATTAAGATGTTTGGACTGATTAAGAAGTCAAGAGAAATGCATCAAAAGTTTTGGTACATTCTACCGCTCTGGGACTCCTCCTCTTTTTCATTTGTCAGATCCAGTTTAACTGCAACTTCCACAGTAAAGATTTCCCAACCTTGCAGTGCAGTCAGTTGTTCCACTCCCTGTAGCCACAGCACTTTGTGTTTACCCCTGTTACACTGAGTAGTGATTCCCAAGCACTGCAGGAAAAAATCACTGGGCAGCTTGTTTAAAAGACAGCAAGGCACTGTTATCCTTTAACCTCCGGGAATTAGCAGTCAGAGAAAGCCAGTTTACTCCCTAGGAAAGAAAGTCCTAAGACCACCTTCTTATCTGTTATAATGAGATTCGATAAAAATACTCATTCTACTTGTTCATTTTTGCCAGGCATGTCAAAACAAGCTTCTCTCTGGTGACCTAAGTCTATTAAGCACAAATGATTTGCCAGAAGTTCTGCTTTTAAAACCAACAACTGAAAAAACATACAATGTAATAATATATCAAAAATACCAAAAGATTTATCAAACTTGTAAAAAAAACCATTCAACTACTAGCTGGTTTCCATTAAAGTAGCTCCTGGAATATTAAATAGTCAAGTTTCCTTCTTTAGAAACTTATATCCATAGACATCAGCTTTTCTCTTATTCTCATACATTCAATAGGCAAACACGCCTGTTTAATAAGGTCAAACCAAAACACCTTCGTATAAAAGGTTATTATTGCATTTCAACACTGAGCACTTCATTTTCAGCTACAAATATTCCCATGTTACAACAGACAGCAAGAACAGAGTTTTAAACTGTCAGCATCAACAGTGCTGATATTTCTTTTCCAACACCCCAACCCCACCCCCGCCATCTCCACCCAAGAGTTCCAAGCAATTTTGAAAGAGTATGAATTGAATAAGAGAAAATTATCAGAGTGTTGGCAACCCGGCATTAACAGTGTTGTTTTCTTTAGACTATAATATTTATAACCACAGACCATAACTGCAAACAAGAAATATATTCTAATCTGGTGCCCTCAAACAGTGATGTTATAAAGAACCAACCAATATAGGATCATAGAACACAATAAATTATATGAAAAGATATAAATACTTTTTAATTTTGAAAAGTAAAAATCCCAACAGTGTTTTTAATGTAACTTAATCAGCCAACACTGAAATTCATTCAAAAACCTACCCCAATTTGGGAGGAGGGGATATCCTATAAGATATCAAATTTACAAAGTGATATTCATGAAAACAATGTGATATTGGCACAATATAAAAACAGTTCAATTAAAACAATACATTCTCAAGTTCAAAACTTCTGTATATATGGAAATTTGGTATATAACAAAGGTGGCAGTTTTGGTGTGAAAAATATAAAACACTCAATAAACAGTTAAAGGCTAACACCACTATTTGTGGGTAAGGGAGAGCAGTCATCACATTGTGACTATCTCACATCATACAAAAATAAACTTCAGATGGACTGGGGAGCTAAACATATGAAACATACTAGAAGAAAATATAAAGAGACTATTTAATAATTTTAGGGGTAAGGAAAGCTTTCTTAAGCAGAAGCAAAAAAAAGTCAAAAACTTGGTAATATTATCAATTTATATTGATAAATTTTATGAAAAATATTTGAAATTTCTATAGGGTAAAAGATGTAAAATTGTTAAAAGACAGTACCAGATTGGGAAAAAATATTTGCATCATGTTGTCACGAGAAGAGAGTTAACCATTAATTGCAGAATATATTAGCTAGAAAACAATGCTTCTAATGTAATATCCATAATATAGAAAGAACTCCTGCTGGGCAGAAGGATATTAATAATTCAAAGAAAATTCAAATTTAGAATAAAATTCACAAACGATAAACTACTACCTTACCACTAGCAGTCAAGGAAATGCAACACACACACACTTATAATACATTAAGTGAAACCAAGTCACAAATATGATTTAGCATAATTTCATTTGCATCTTAAAAAACAACCTCTGTAAGTAATTATACATGTACATTATTCATTTGTTTAGACCTATGTCTAAAAAATTATACACAAATAGTTGATACTAGCTTCTTTTGGGCAGGAGAATAAGATTAGAAAGTAAAGGTGAAGAGAAAATTTTACTATTTTATACATCTTTGTATTAGGTTCACTGCTTTTATAAATGGCCAGTTATTACTTTTATATTAAAAACAAATTAAACTAACAAGCAAACAAACAAGGAAGTAGAGCCACAAGTCAGATAAGATGCTAATTACGAGACCACCACAGGATCTACCCTCCTGTAAAGCAGGTTTCTGTACTCATGGCCACAGACTGAAGAACTCTACACCTGGCCAGCAGTTTCAAACATTTTGACAATGATTATAATATGGTAAGACTGTCACACATCATTGCAGGAATATTCAAAACATCATTAGTGACAGTCAGATTGCTTATGTTCTAATCAAGGCACCACTATTTACTTGCTGTATGCATTCAGGCAGGTCATTTAACCTCTTTATGCCTTAATTTCCTCATCATAAAATGGAGATATTAGTATTTACCTTAAATGGTTAATATTTGTAAAATCCTTACAATACCTGCACAAAATGAATATAGATTCATTTTGCTAGATAAAAATAACTTAAGAAAATACATGTATGTACATGTTGACAGCACCATCTCCCTTTCCAAAGACATAAATAACCTCTCCAAAATAAACTAAATGCTTCGTATATATGGTAGGTGTGTAAGTATTGTTTTCAAAACTCTTTTAAGGCTACATAGATGCCATAACATAAAATGCATTTCTCATGGTCAGAAGAGTATCAAAGCCACTGTACCAGTGCATACCAGTGAGCAGCTGAGAGCTCTGTCCTCTGCTGCCACATCCTGAGATCAAAACTCACCACATCAAGTACGGGATCTATAACAGCATCTTTCATCTAAGAGGGCTGGATAGTAAACATACTGTTTCAAACCTTAATATACACATAAACATCCTGTCTTAAATTCGTAACACTTTCTTCTTCTAAAATATCTTTTTAATTGTCTCTAGACTAAATTCATAGCACTATTAATATATTTTTAACTGGGACCAAGCAATCCTCTCTCTGAAACTTTTCTCCTCCCTAATCAAAGCTCATCTCCATTTTAAGGCAACTTAATCCAAATTCTCACCTTTTGTAAATTTATACACTTTTTAGCCTGTCACTTCAATGGACAATACAGCTAAAAAATCATAATATCCTGCCAAAAGTAAAAATCAATTTTATTTTTTGTAATAATTATGTTTCTAGAATAAAACCATGACATATTATATAACTGGCCTACTAAAGTTAGGTATTTAGGCTTATTTCAGTAATACATCATATTTTAAACCTACTAGTTCTCAAAATATTTTTCTTAGTACACTGAGTCTCTTGCACTATTTTTCCCACATCACCTATATACCTGCTTTAAAAAAATGAAGTAAACTATAAAATCCCCAGAAACCCTAGCCTCCCCCTAGCCCTTTTTTGGGGGGTGGGAGTGGAGAACTAGAATTAATCTTAGATGCTTTATTCAATAGCCCTTAGATTTTTATTATATTCTGAAAACAGTAATTTGTACATCTTGTATAAATTCAATGAAAACCGATTTAGAAATTCTTCAGTTCAATCCTCTCATTCTACAGATGATGAGGACCTAGAGAAGGTTAAGCAACTTCCCTCAAGAGTCACATGCTTTAGACTGAAATGATGCGTGACTCTGGGACTGCTAACATTGTTTCCTCTGCTTGAAGAAATGACCCATGATTATAAATATTAACTACATGCATTAAAAGTTAGTATAACTCTAGAAATTTTCAAATTACTTTGAAATAATCACTTGAGACATTTACTATTAAGTCTCATTTTACAGAAAAAGAAACTGAACCCCAAAAGTATTACTTCCTTATTACCACATCAAAGCTAAGGATAAGATTTATAACCTAATGAATTAACTGGCACTTAAAACATTATTTCCTCTAAATATTTAATTTCTAAACATTTACTTCAACAAAGTTTCTCTACCATCCTTTAAAGCAAATCACTTTCTGCTACAAATGGAAAAATCATAATAAATTTATTAAAACCCAATTTTCTCTGGATCTCATCATACCTGTTGGTCATCCTCCATGACGTTACTAGCAAATTCAAATACTAGGTCGTTCTGTTGGACAACAGCAGCCATAATAAAGCATTCCCCTTAGATCCACATGAGAAAAATTCCACACAGGTTCAAGTATCAGGCAGCAGACAGTGTCCAGTGACCAATTTTGGGTAAAAACTCTCAGCTGAGTCTGTGAAGTTACTGTATACCCAGGTTTTCTTCAGGGAAGATGCTTCAAATTTTCTTGGTTCATTGATATTCTACTCCAAGCTGAAGCAATTTTTCTGGATTTTTTCTTCTCTGAAGCTTCTTGGCCTAAAAAAACAAAAGCTTAAGTTAGTTATAAAAAAAGCAATCACCCATTTAGAATATAACAACTGATACAGAGGGCAGTATCTACAAAGCGGTTTTTTTTTTTTTGGTGGTGGTGGTTAATGTTTTTAAATAAAAGCAACATGACTAATGAACACAGGTTTAAAGGGAAAAAAAAAGTTATGTATTTTCTTTGAAGACTTCATTCCTGCTAAGATCACCTCTCATAACTGAAAATGATGCCTTTTTCTTCCTTCCCCA
The DNA here is from genome assembly GCF_040939455.1 of Microcebus murinus. NCBI lineage: Eukaryota > Metazoa > Chordata > Mammalia > Primates > Cheirogaleidae > Microcebus > Microcebus murinus. The sequence goes on from NC_134116.1 coordinate 56,928,316, forward strand.
AGTTAAACTGCAGTTAAAGTACTCAATATTTTAAAAAAAGAGAGACAAAAAACCACCCAGCAATAAAAATGAGATTTGTAATTGTAATAAAGGACATATGGGTTAGTTCATTCCACCAACCCAGCAAACTACATACATAGAAATTGCTACTCCATGAGAAATTTCATAATGTATTTTCATCTTTAATAGAAACATTCAGAAAACATCCCTATTAGGTCTAATACAAGTATTTAAAAATCGAATACATTTAAAGTTACTAAGAACTATTAAGAGCTTTTTAAAGTAATCAGAAATTAAAGCCCATTCTTTCTGTTCTTTAAAAAGGCTTTTGATAAGTAGAACGCTTTAAAAGTTACCATGCTTAAGCCTGTCTTCAGTGGCTTCTCTTTTAATGCACTGAAACATATCCTTATCTCTAGCAAAGGCTTGTGAGCAACAGGAAGGAAACAGCACTTGACCACGTCATGGCAAATTAGAACATGCAAAGAACTGCACTTTACAATAGGAGAAAAACAGAAACACAACTTAAGAGTGAAAACAATTTCGTAGCAAATGGAGAAATGCTTTAAAAAAGTCTGCCAAAGACGTTTGCCTATTTTTAAACATAAGTTACCACTACTAAAAAAAGTAAAAGAAAAAAATTTAACTTAGGTGTTTATCACACTTTTATTAAACATTGCATCAAATGATTATGGCCGGCCGGGCATGGTAGCTCACGGCTATAATCCTAGCATTCTGGGAGGCTGAGGCAGGAGGATCACTTGAGGTCAGGAGTTCAAGAACAGCCAGAGCAAGAGTGAGACTCCACCTCTACTAAAAATAGAAAAAATTAGCTGTGCAACTAAAAATAGAAAAAATTAGCTGGGAGTGGTAGTGCGGGCCTGTAGTCCCAGCTACTCAGGAGGCTCAGGCAGCAGGATCACTTGAGCCCAGGAGTTTTGAGGTTGCTGTGAGCTAGGCTGACACCATGGCACTCTAGCCCGGGCAACAGAGTGAGACTCTGTCTTAAAAAAGAACGAAAGGAAAGAAAGGAAGAAAAGAAAGAAAGAGGCCGGGCGTGATGGCTCACATCTGTAATCCTAGCACTCTGGGAAGCCGAGGCAGGTGGATCGTTTGAGCTCCCGGAGTTCGAGACCAGCCAGAGCTAGGCTGACGCCATGGCACTCTAGCCCAGGCAACAGAGTGAGACTCTGTCTCAAAAAAAAAAAAAAAAAAAGGAAGAAAAAAGAAAAAATAAACAAATGGTTATGGCCATAAATGTTGACATGAAAAGACAAGGATAAAAATAATCACATTTAAAAACAACTAGTTCTTTGAAACAGCATTTACAATCTTAATGCAAATACTTCAAAAAAGAAGTTGATTCCAACGAAACGATTACTACTAATTTCCTAATAATTTAAAAGAGACAAGTCTGGAGATGAATCTGACATGGTGAATTGGTTTCCCTGAAAACCTAAATCTAGCTAGTATGTGCTAGCCAAATCACGTCCTCGATTGCCTAATTTCGGCAAAGCCAATTCCCTGTGTACATATTCTGTGCTCTCTGGGTCATTATGGATGACTGTGATTTCCCTAAGTGAAAATCAAAATAAAATAAGGGTTAAGAATTCAATTCAGATGACATTTCTACTCACTAAATTCAAGTCCATTCCAGCAGTTTCCCCCTCCTACCCACTCCACCCTTTTTAACAGTGACTCCAATACTGGGAAAGTATTTTTAGCACATTCTGGTAGTTTTAGAGGAGGAAAAAAAAAGTGTTTTGATCTAAATTGATCAGACAGATATATAAACATAAGGCACACATTTGGTCTTGGACAAACCTTACTTATATAGTATCTTTCCCCTTAAATTATTACCCAACCTCCCATTCTACCATCTGTAACTAACCAAAAAAATCTAAAAAGAATTATAATCTTGAGTCTTGTAACCAACCGTCTTTGTGTGTGTCTGTCTTTTTGTGTTCTGTGTAAAAAAATATATATATATATTTAAAAAATAAAAAAATAATTATAATCTTTAAAAATTAAAAAAATGTATTACCCAACCTAATTCTTCTATAGTAGGCCTGCCTTCCTTGTGTTCCTCCACAAAAGCTACTCATTCTTGTCTCCTTTCTCAACTACTACTACTCCCCATGATCTGAACACCTCCCCTCACTTGTCAGCACCCAATCAAATCTCCATTCTTTAATGCTCAGGTCCCTTTTCTTTCACAAAGCCACCCAACTTCTATGCCTCAAACCACAATGATTGCTCCCTTCAAAAATATAGCACTTAACTGCCTGTAGCACCAATTTAGCACTAACTATACATAATCTCACATATGAAAATTCTGTCCACCTAATTTAGTTGAATAAATGTTTCAGTGCCTATTATTTGCAAGGCAATGTGCCAGCCACCAAGATAATTAGAGCAAAACCTCTTCTGGGGAAGTAACTATTGCCTAAAATTTCTTCTGTACCTTCCAAACCTGTGTACCCACAGTAATGAGAAAAAGGATTATATTAATGGCAGAGAAAGTTTTAACTATCTTATCATTAGGTATTTAAGCTATTTCAACATATATTCTTTATTTTAAAAAAAGAATAACTGGCCGGGCGCGGTGGCTCACGCCTGTAATCCTAGCTCTCTGGGAGGCCGAGGCGGGTGGATTGCTCAGGTCAGAAGTTCGAAACCAGCCTGAGCAAGAGCGAGACCCCGTCTCTACTATAAATAGAAAGAAATTAATTGGCCAACTAATATATATAGAAAAAATTAGCCGGGCATGGTGGCGCATGCCTGTAGTCCCAGCTACTTGGGAGGCTGAGGCAGAAGGATTGCTTGAGCCAGGAGTTTGAGGTTGCTGTGAGCTAGGCTGACCCATGGCACTCACTCTAGCCTAGGCAACAAAGTGAGACTCTGTCTCAAAAAAATAAATAAATAAAATAACTGAAGTTACTTCTGATAAAGAGGAAACTATTATCTTAAATTCCAAAAACCACAGTAAGAAAATATAACCAGAATCAAGGGATATTTCCTGATACAAAAGTTTCTCTAGTAAAAAGTTAGGTTCAAAAAGGCTATTCCAAAACCTACCTGGTTTGGAAGTACAAAGTGACACTGTACCAACGACCAATGTGAATTCGTCTACATAAATTTAAGTTTCACTTTCTTTTCCATTGCTATCAGGCACATTTTCTTACCAGTACTTGTGTACTGCTATTGTGCTTTAATATGATCTTTCAGAAACCTCAAAAATGAGGATAAGCAATCAACATACCCACACCTTCACACTAACTACCAACAGTAATCAGTCAAAACTTAAATGGATCCCCCCTAAACCATTTGTTGGGGTAACAAAAATACATCTTTGCTCTGGCATACAGCTCTTGGTCATTTCTATACAGAAATTCATAAACTGAAAATGTATAAGTAAATAAAAGCATTTTATTGGCTCAATCAGGTCTCTGAAGCTCTGTCATCTTTCCTGCTCCTCTTCCTCTTCCCTGTGACATCAAGGTGGTTCTGATACAGAGATATCACCTGTATATTCCAGAAGTATTTAGATAACAGCCCAGGTGTATTAAAAATTTTTCAGTAATAGACAATACTGAAAACCTACAACGATTCAATTTTTGGTTAGTAAACTGAGGTGCCCAAGGTCCCACTGTCTGAAGTATAACAGATCTAAAACTAGAATTCTTGTTTCCTAAATCAGGACTAAGACTATAATTTACAGCCTTGTCTCTAAATCTACCCAAATCCTTTCTTCCATAGTAGTTTGGTATATAGATTTAAGTAAATGCATATATCAATTTTTAAAAATCTTCACCTCTAGTTTGGCTACTGATTTCCAAATCTAGTCACTAAACTGTCTATAAGACAAGTCCATGTCAGTGCCTCTCAATGTGTCTAAAGCATGTCCAAAACTAAATGCATCATCTGATATGGGTATTCAGATTGAGGAAAAAAAGAGGCTTTTCTGCTCTACCTCGACAAATTATAAAATCCTCAGTACCCATCATTAGTTATATCTATTATATTCAGGAAACACTCTGCTGTATTAATAGTTCTCAAATACATGTTCTTTTCAAAGTGCCACTTAGTCTTTATAAAATAACAAGGAAAAAAGGTAAGTAAAAACTATTGATTCACCACACGGACATAAGGAGTCAACTTATTTGAACAGTCATCCAGTTGGGCATCTACTAGATAATGAAAACTTTCCAGGCTGGCTCTGATGTCTTTCTATTGGGTCAGGATCATATTCTTATTCAAGGAGACATGCCACAAGAATAGTTAGCAACAATGTTCCTAACCTCTCACGACTAAAAAATAAGCATTGGATTTAAGGTAAAATAGTAAAGCAAAACAGTTAAGAGCACAGGCTCTGGAGTCAGAACACTTGGGTGCCAATCTTCTGCAGTGTGACCTTGGAAAAGTCACTTTCTTGGTGTCTCAAGTCTCCCATTTCTGTAAAATAGGTATAAGCTTCAAGTTTCCTCAGTCTATAAAACAAATAATCCAGAGTTACTGGAAGATTAGAAGCAAAACGCATGTGCAGAATACCTGGCACATGAATTGTACTCAGTATTTCATTATAACTGGAAGTGTACTGCAAGAGATATGTAACAGGTGCATGCCAGATAACTAATTATTCCTTAAATCTCATTTCTCTACTCCCTGGGGGTCTCCTTTACCTTGGCTATGTGCTAGACTCCAAGAAAGAACACCAAGTCCATTATTAGCAAAAGTATAATTCCCTTACAGTACCTAAAAATCTGGCCACCTTTTTGATCAATCCAGTTGTGTCATGGATAGGACTTTACTCTGCCTGGCAAGTTTCCCTAACAGAGAGTCCCAATATGCCCCATTCGAAACAAAAATAATTTACTGACTGTAAACACAAAACCCTCAGCCACATTACTGGCTACTTACAGCCAATTCAAATGGTTAATTTTTATTTAATTTATTATAAAAGACTTCAGGTATTAGAAAAACATAAGATACTCAAAATTAATCACTGAACAAAATTGAAGATTCTTTCAAAAGGGTTTTTAGACAAAAGGATATAAAAATGCATGAATTCACGAAGATTTTTTTTTTAAAAAAATCATTGCTCTCCTTTGGAAGTTACTATGGTACCACTCATTATAGTGAAAATTGATAAATAAAGGGAATGAATCAAACAAGTGAAAAGGTTTTAGATTACACAAAAAGAAGGCAAAATACACCAGCTTAGAGCAATGAGGTGGTTGAATAACTTTAATAAAGTATGAAATTCAAACAGCGCTTCTGTATATATGCATGTTTGTAGTGTGGCCGTATCTAAACAACTGGAATTGTGTAGTAACTCCAGACGTGAGGTGGAAATCTACTAAAGGGCCTTTTCAACATATAGGCATAAGCATTATAAGAAATATAAGTGTATCTGGAAAATCCACTAGAAGAAATACAATAGAATTTAAGAAAACAGAGTAAGAAAAGTGAGAGAAGAGAAGCTATACAAATTAGAAATGAGAAATAAGCAATAAATCCATAAACTGTAATGACTGGAGTTCTTGTGGGATGGACCAGAGGCAGGCCTTTTATTTGTTTTCTAATATAGTAGAGTACGCTATTTGAGCTTCCATGAGAAATGACAACAAGTAGTATCAAGATAAATTCTGATCATCTTCCAAGGGCCTGCTCATTCTCAATCTAAAATGTGTGGGATCAAGGATTTTAGAGCTGAAAAACATCTAATGCATTCATTGAAAAGATATAAGAAGCTGGGCCCAGAGCATTCTGATTTGTCCAAGAACACACAGCAAGTTAGTAACAAAGGAAGCACAAGGGGTCCATATTCCTTATGTGTGCCCTCTATATCTACATAAATAAAACTTTATTAATATGTTCATTAATATTTTATCTTTAGCAGAGTATTTGGAAAAATAAGAAATCCCTTACACAAATATCTGTAGCAAAAGTGCCTTACAAACTGGTAATCAGAATGCTTTTATACACTGTTCCATGCAACCTCTTGTTACTTGGTAAACCATTTTCAACCATATTTTTATCTGAAACAACTAATGGGTTTATAGATTTCCCCATTATTGCTTTAAATCTTAAAGTTTTACTCTTATTGTTCTTTCCCAAGTTTACCACATCATACCATTTTGGATTTATACCTTCGCTCCGCCAAATGTGAAAAAGACACACTTATAAGCTTTTTTTTATAAGATTATTACAATTTAATAACTCGGTAAAACACTTTGACATAGAGTTTTACTGACATTTTTCTTTCTAGTTCTTTAAATACAGTATTATTTGCTATCATTTACATAAAAAAATATAGATATGGAAAAAACAAAGAAACACACCAAAATGTCTTTACAATTAAGTCACCAGATTTGAACTTCCCCAAACAAGGGTGGTAATAGTCTCTCAGTTCTTGCTAAGGAAAAAAAAAAAAAGGAGATCACTTTTAAAATAAATCTCATCATACACCTTTCTCTAAGCCAGGTACTCTATACACAAAATAAAAGGGGGGAAAAACACAAGTTAATGTCACAAGGTGAACAAACCTTTCATTGTATTCAGCATTCTCATAATTTAATTGAAAAAGAAAATGTTTCTATACCCCAACCTTTAAATTTTTTTCTGAATATACAAGAAATTTAAGAATTCAGAAAAAGTTTTAAAATATGTTCTTGGAATCCAAATAGGTAACATAGGTACCATACACATCACCACCAATATCTTTTAAGTATTAATAGAAATCCTATATAGCTACTTAAAATTAGGCATTGTTTAATGGGGGGGGGCAGAAGGTAGTAGAGGTAAGTACTCAGAACTTTATTAAAAATATAGTTTTATTTTTACATAAATGAAGCACAAACTGATGTTTTTTTACACAGAAAGTCTCAGCCTGGCTTCTAGTGAGCTATGCAAAGCTGAAGCAGGTCTTGGGAACCTGATCAAGCTCATTTTAGCTTCAACTATGTTAATTAAAAAAAAAATCAATATGATCAAACTGAACAGACTGACTTCTTAACAACTTTTGCCTTTTTGCTGACAACCAGATGAAAAGTTCCAGGAGTCAGAGAACAGACCACAATTACTCACAACCCAGACCTGAAATTCCAGTTCTTTCACATAGTTCTCCACTTTCTATCATTGGCCACTTGGACCTACCTGGTGTCAGATTACACTCAGGCAGCATTTATAGCACCTTGCAAAACAGCCAAACAGATCAAATACCTAGACCTGTCCATACCTGTGATCTCAAGATTAACTCTTTTTCTGAGCATGTTCTATAAACAAGAGACTTTAAAACCAAAAGAGAAAATATCCAACAGCAGTAATCAGATGTTTTAACTCTGGTCATTAAAAAAAAGTTTAATTTCTTTCCTTTCCCCAAAAGGCTGAAAGTTATACTTATCACAATGTCATAAATTGGTGCTTTTCATTATGCAAATAAACTGACTGAAAGAACTTCCAGCACCCAAAATCTGAACTCTGACAAAACAGTAGCCAAAAAACACAAACATGCTAAAATGTCCTTATCAGCAAAACCTGTTTGGGCAGTTAAAAAATTTCTCTCTACAGTAAACAAGACTTAACTTGCAAGGAAACTGTTTCATTTCTGTGGCTGTTTATTCTCCTGGTTAATATTTTCATCTCCTTAGAAAAATATAGGCCCTAGTGCAGTGGTTCCCCCATCTGAGAATATAGCAAGTTCCCATTTGTTAACAGCGTTTCACTCTGACACTGAGGGGGTAAACACAGGGATATGTTGTTTAAAGGTCCCACAGATGATATGCCTCCCCCTCTTTAATTCCCACACTGCAGGATGCTCATCTAGTAGAAACCATAGTCTGTCATAAGAAGTTCCACTCTTACAAAGAGATATGCCATCAGCCAAAAGCAAAATTTAAAGGTCATATAGATCACTTCCTGGCCATAGATTACATTATTAGGTGGTAACTGTTTTATGTATTCATTTCAGGGGCCCTTGCTACTACTTTTATTCTAGCTCCTCTACAGTGGTTCTTCAGCCTGGAGTCGGAGTCATTACTAAAAATGAAACTATGGTCAACTTAGTTCTCTACTTAAAACTAATGGCTTCCACTACCTATAGGAAAAACTCCAAATCCATTAACAGGGCTAAAATGGGTCCTCCTCTTGACATGGCAAAGGTATGAGGAAGTCAGTCAGAATTGTAAGACAGGATATCTGAAGTAAATGGAAATATTCCATAGATTAAGCTTAAAAGTACATTTATAAACTACAGTAATAAAGACAGTGAGTGGACTGGTGAAAGGACAAATAGATCAATGGAACGGAAGAGAGGGCAGAAATAAAGTCACATAAAAACAGCTGATTGTATTTGACAAAGAAGAAAGTTAATACAATGGAGACAAGTCTTTTCAACAAATAGTGCTAGAACAACCAGACATCCAAATGCTAAACAAATAACTAAATAATCTACACAGACATCACATTCTTTGCAAATATTAACTTGAAGTGGATCACAGACCTAAACATAAAATGCAAAATTATAAAACTCTTAGAACACATAGCACAGGAGAAAATCTGGATGACCATGGGTTTGGTGGTAACTTTTTAGATATGACCCCAAAGGGAAGATGCATGAAAAAAGAATTGATAAGTTTCACTTAATTAAAATTAAAAATTTCTGCTCTGTGAAAGACACTGTCAAGAGAATGAGGAGACAAGCCACAGACTGGAAGAAAATATTAGCAAAAGACATATCTGTTAAAAGACTGTTACCTAAAATATGCAAAGGCCTCCTAAAACTCAATAATAAGAAAACAACCTGGTTAAAAAATGGGCCCAAGACCTTAAAAGACACCTCACCAAAGAAGATATATAGATTAGCACATGAAAAGTGCTCCATATATGTCATCAGAAAATTAAAATAACAATGAGATACCACTACACACCTATTAGAATGGCCAAAATCCAGAACAGAGATATCAAAAACTGGCAAGGATATGGAGCAATGGGAACTCTCATTCATTGTTGGTAGGAATGCAAAATGTTACAACTACTTTGGGAGACAGTTTGGCAGTTTCTTATAACTCTAAACATACTCTTAGCATGCAATCCAGTAGTTGTGCTCCATGGTATTTACCTAGTGAAACTGAAAACTTATATTCACACAAAACCTGCACATGGATGTTTACAGCAGCTATATTCATAACTGCCAAATTTGGAAGTAACCAAGATATCCTTTAGTAAGTGAATTAGTAACAAACAGTGGCACATCCAGAAAATGGAGTATTATTCAGCACTAAAAAGAAATAAGCTTTCAAGCCACAAAAAGACATGGTAGAAACTTAAATGCATATTACTAAGTGACATTTGTCCAAATCCATAGAATGTTTTAACACAAGTGAATCCTAGTATAAACTATGAACTTTGGTGATAATGATGTGTCAGTGTATTTTAATCAACTGTGACAAATGCATTCTAGTGGGGGGTGCTGATATGGGGAGACTATGCATGTGTAAGATGGAGGGAGGAGGATACGGGAAATCTTTGTACTTCCCCTTCAATTTTGCTGTGAATCTAAAACTACTCTAAAAAATAAAGTCTTTTTTTAATTTTTTTTTTATTATTATTTTTTTTTAATAAGTCTCTTCCATGAGGAAAGTCTTTTTTTTAAAGTACACCTCTGACATAGTTTTATTACCCTTCACTATCATCTCAAAAACAGATATTCCAGCATTTCTGCATTTTATAGTTTCCCATCTCCCCCCTACACCACCCCACTATTAAAGAACCCAATATATACTACCCTTTCCCAGGCTTCCTATCTGTGCTCACTGCCACACTTAATCCAGACCTTTCCACCTATTCTAATGATCACAACTTTTTATTCCTATGTCATTTTAGGATCTTCTTCCAAATCACATTGCAACCAGACTTAAGGATATAAACTCTAGGGAAATAAACATTTCTATCTTTCCCCAAATTACCAACAAGTTTGAAAGACTTTAAGATTATTTGGGCCAGGTGGCTCACACCTGTAATCCTAGCACTCTGGGTGGCCGAGGCAGGTGGATCGCCCAAGGTCAGGAGTTCTAAACCAGCTCTGAGCAAGAGCGAGACCCCGCCTCTACTAAAAATAGAAATTAATTGGCCAACTAAAAATACACAGAAAAAAAAATTAGCCGAACATGGTGGCACGTGCCTATAGTCCCAGCCACTTGGAAGGCTGAGGCAGGAGGATCGCTTGAGCCCAGGAGTTTGAGGTTGCTGTGAGCAAGGCTGACGCCATAGCACTCTAGCCGGGGCAACAGAGTGAGACTCAGACTCAAAAAAAAAAAAAAAAAGGAAAGAAAAAAGAAAAGATTATTTGTGCATAAAACTTCCTTCTTCCCATGTGTACAAAGACCCTGAATGACCTACCGTTTTCACAGTGTACCTCTTTTCTTTTTAAAACAGTAATAGGAAACTATTTTAAATCAATTTGGATAAAATCAAACACTTTTGATGTTTCATGTCAGCATCCTTAAAATGTGACTCTTCTTACAATCATTGTCATAAGTGTCTAGCACTCACCTAAGCTTCTAAACTCAATGAAACCAAAAAACAAGAAGCAGCAAAACCACAAGATGAGAAGTGAAAAAGTGGAAGGGCATGGCTTAGTATCGTAAGATACATACAGTCATGGGCCACATATTGATGTTTTTGTCAAAAATGGACTGAACATACAAAAGTGGTCCTATAAGAGACTATAAGACTATATTTTTTTATCATACCTTTTCTATGTTTAGATTGGTTTAGATACACAAATAGTAGCCTTGTGTTTCAATTGCCTATAGTATTCAGTACAGTAACACGCTGTATGGGTTTGTAGCTTAAGAGCAACAGGCTATACCATACAGCCTAGGTATGTAGTAAGCTCTACAATCCAGTTTGGGGTAAGTACACTCCGTGATGTTCACACAATGAGGAAGTTACCTAATGACAGGTTTCTCAGACTGTACCCCTGTTAAGGGATAAATGCCTATGTGTAATATTTATGAATTATACATTAACTTTATACTTTATTATTACACGAATCCTAGATAGAAGCAAACTTTAAGTACTATGCATCATATGAAGATTTAAAATACATCCAGAACAGTTAAAATTTTAAGCCTTCCGTCTTTTGTAAAATGATCTCTCAATTAATTTTCAAATCCTTTGAATCCATTTCAGTTACTATTAAGTAAAGTGCATCAATGACTCTGGTATTAGGTTTTCTCCAACATGAAACAGTTTTATTATGCTTATCTGAGGCAAACCCAAAGCTATTCAGATGATCCCAAACATATTTTCAGAGACACCTCTACTACTATTAATTGACTTAGTGGTAAAAAGATGATAAATATTTATTGAATTTCTCCTAAACTCAGCACTGTTACACAGAGATAATGCAGGATCCCTGTTCCCATGAAACTTACAATCTAGTTCAGGAAATAAGACCAAGAGAGACAACTAAATGCCACAAGGTAGTGTTTAATTAAGTGCTAATAAAGCTGGTCAGTACTGCAGCATTTCAGAAGAATGGATGGTCAAACAGGTCAAGAAAACACTTCACAGGTAACACAGCATCTAAACTGAACCTTAGAAGGAAGGTAGGATTTGGAGATATTATAGGGAAAGGAAAAGATAGCATATTGTGTATGTGTGTGCATGTGCATGTAACTCCTGTGATACAAAAGAATGAAGAGAATCAAAAATGACCAGAGCTAAGAGTTCACAACGGGAAATAGTAGAAAATTGGTTAAATAAGCAAAGCAAAACCAGATAAATGATGGAGAGTCTTGAAAGCCAGGCAGTAGAATTTAGGCTTGATTTGAGAAGTAAAAAGTTCCTGGAGGTTTTCAAATCAGGTTTGCAACAGCAGAGTGTGGGCTCTATGATCACAAAGCCCAACGCAAGTTATGTAAGTGGGATCTGGCAACTGCCATCCAAAAATGATGAAGATAGTTTAAACAAACATTCCACAGCTTGATTGGTACACTGATAGCTTCCTGTCACCAATGTGTATACTGCCCTCCTTAAATTCTTCATTAATTACTTATACTAGAGATTCTCAACAATGGGTTTTAAACTGTTCAGAGTATGGCAAAATTCTTTAAAAAAACAAAAATTGCTTAACTAATTTACTTCATGCTTTTGTTCTTTTCCTAAGGATTGAAAGAGGGGAAAACAGAGAAATGAGATTTTCAAAAAGGTATGACTTGTTACCATATAATCCTCCTTACAAATTATTCAATTGAGCATCAAAATGACCCTTCATTCATTTGGATACCTGTAAAACTGAAATAAATGAAACATTTGCATCTATGGTTGACTATATCTTGTCATTTATTATTACATATTTTGAATAGATGATGTTGACTCAGTTATTCAATGAAAAAAATATGGTATCAATGACAGATCCAAATTTCTTAGTCACTGAATAGAGACGGCTATTACCAGCATTCATGAAATCTTTACTTTCTTACAGGGTGATATTTAGAAGAAAAATGCTCCTGTGAAAACAATTAGTTGACAATTTGAGGCTACATTGAAGCCTGGTTCTTCATTATAGGTATTTTCTGCTTCAGGGCTTTGTCTTACTCTCTGGAAAGTTCAAGAATTCAAAGTTGTCTTAGTAGCTGCAACAGGCACTATTAGATTTACAAAAATACTTTAGCATAAAGACAGATCCAGGAATCATACAATAGCACAATAAGGTCCATTTACATTATCATTTGCTAGTAATACCTATCTAATAACTTCTTTATGGTTTACAAAGCAAAATGTACACAGTATACCACTTAATCCTTGAACATCTCTAATAGCTACTGATGTTTTTTGCATAGATACAAAAAATGTATCACATCCTAAAGGAGATTAGGAAAAAGATAATAAAAAAATCATAAAACTAGATAGTACCCAAAGCAATCTACAGATTCAATGCAATCTCTATAAAAATGCCAATGAAATTCTTCACAGAAATGGAAAAAACAAATCTTAAAATTTGTACAGAACCACAAAAGACCCCAAATAGCCAAAGCAATTATAAGCAAAAAGAGCAAAGCTAGAGGCAACATACTACCTTAATTCAAAATATACTACAAAGCTGTAGTAACCAAAACAGTGTGGTACTGGAATAAAAAGACATACAAACTAAAGGAACAGAATAGCAAACTTATAAATTAATCCATATATCTAAAGTGAACTGATTTTTGATACAGAAGCCAAGAACACTCATTGGAGATAGGATAGTCTCTTCAATAAATGATGCTGGGAAAACTGGATATCCATACACAGAAGAAGGAAACTAGACTCCCATCTCTTACCCTATATAAAAATCAACTCCAAGTGGATCAAAGACCTAAATGTAAGACCCAGAACTATAAAACTACTAGAAGAAAACACAGGGGAAACACTTCAGGACATTGGTCTGGGAAAAGATTTTATGAATAAGACTTTAAAAGCATAGGCAACAAAAGTGAAAAAAAAAAAACAACAAATGGGATTATATCAAACTAAAATGCTTCTGCACAACAAAGGAAACAATAAACAGAGTGAAAAAGCAACCTACAGAATGGAAGAAAATTTATTTACAAATCTGACAGGGGATTAATATCCAGAATATACAAGGAACCCTAAGATCTCAACAGTTAAAAAAAACAAAAAAACCTCAAATAAGTCCAATGAAAAAATGGGCAAATGATCTGAATGGACATTTCACAAAAGAAGACATACAAATAGCTAACAAATATATGGAAAAAATGCTCAATATCACTAATCATCAGGGAAATGCAAATCAAAACCACAATGAGGTATCATCTCACCACAGGACAGCTGTTATCAAAAAGACAAAAAATAAGTGCTGGAGAGTATGTGAAGAAAAGGGAACTCGTATATGCCGATGATGGGAGTGTAAACTAGTACAGCCACTATGGAGAACAGTGTGGAAGTTCCTCAAGAAACTCCAACTAGAACTACCATATGATCCAATCATGTCACTACTGGGAATGTATCCAAAAGAAAGGAAATCAGTATATCTAAGTAACATCTGTACCCCCATGTTTATCCCAACACTATTTACAATAGCCAAGACAAGGAATCAACCCAAGTATCCAACAACAGATGGATAAAGAAAATGTGGATCCTCCTCAAGGGAGGGTGAAATGGAGGAAGGAGGAAAAAAAAAAAAAAAAAGAAAATGTGGTGTATATATACATGATGGAATACTATTCAGACATTTAAAAAAATGAAATCCTGTCATTGGATTTCCATGGATGGAAGTGGAGGACATTATGTTAAGTGCAATAAACCAGGAACAATTTGTTCACATGTAGGTCCAAAATTGAAAATAAATAAATAAACAAACAAACAAAATAAATAAATAAACCAACCAGGAACAAGAACACTGCATGTTCTCACTGACATGTGGAAGCTAAAAAAAAAAAAAAGTTAATCTCACGGAAGTAAAAAGTAGAACAGAGGATACTAGAAGCTGGGAAGGATAAGTGAAAGGGAAGATAGGGAGGTTTGTTAAAGCTGTGGTCTCCAACCCTGGCTCCCCCACCTATCAGTGGTCTGTTAGGAACGCAGCTGCACAGCAGGAGGTGAGCACCAAGAGCACCCAGAGCCAGCAAACGAAGAAGCTTCGTCTGTATTTACAGCTTCGTCTGTATTTACAGCCGCTCCCCATCACTGGCATCCCTGAGTGAGCTCTGCCTCCTGCCAGATCAGCGGTGGCATTAGATTCTCACAGGAGCACAAACCCTATTGTAAACTGCGCATGGGAGGGATCTAGGTTGTGCTCCTTATGGAAATCAAATGCCTGATGATCCGAGGTGGAGCTGAGCCGGTGATGCTAGTGTTGGGGAGCGGCTGCAAATACAGATGGTCATTAGCAGAGAGGTTTTAGTGCACAACAAATGTAATGCACTTGAACCATCCCCAAACCATCCTCCTCATCCCCAGTCTGTGGAAAAACTGTCTTCCACTAAACTGGTCCCTGGTGCCAAAAAAGGTTGGGGACTGCTGCATTAAAGGACACAAAATTACAACTAGATAGGAGAATAAGTATTAGTGTTCTATGCCACTGTAGGATGACTACAGTAAATAGTAATATATGGTTTCAAATAGCTAGAAGGAGGATATTGAATGTTCCCAGGACAAAGAAATGATAAATGTTTGAGATGATGCATATGCTAATTACCCTGACCTGATCACTCTAAGTCACATACATCAAAATACCACTATGTATCCCATATGTAATTTTTTTAAAAATTAAATTTAAAAAAGAAATTATTAAATAATAGCTACCATTTACATGTGCCAGGTCCTATGCTAAATGCTTTACTGTATTTTTCATTTAATCTTCATGTCAATAGTATTTATTTCCTTTAAATATATGATGATACAAAGATTGATAGCCAATCAAATAAGGGCAGGGATGTTGCTGTGGTCACCACTGTACTCCCAGATCTTACACAGATGGTCCATGATAAATATTTGTCAAAGAAATACTCAAAGTATTCAGAAGCAGAGTTGGGACTTAAGCCCACGTCTGACCTTAGTTTATGTTTATTCATCTGTTCATTCATTCAACAAATATCTACTGAGCACCTGTAATGTGCCAGACCCTACTCTAGGTGCTGGAAATACAGTGGTATGCAAAATAGAGCAAAATTTCTGCCCTCATGGGATTTATCATCTAGTATTCTTAATTACTTTATGCTCCCCCTCAAAATATTCTGCTTTAAAAATGTATAGCTGAGCATGGTGCCACATTATCTGTAGTCCCAGCTACTCAGGAGACTGGGGCAGGAGGACTGCTTGAGCCCAGGAGTTGGGGGCTGCAGAGGGCTAAGACTGTGCCTGTGAATAGGCACTGTACTCCAGCCTGAGCAACAGTGTAGACCCCTGTCTTAAAGAAAAAAAAAATGCAGGATTATAAGGCAATACAGGCTATTATCTTAGGATCCAGGAATAGAAACTTCTGCCACTGTCCTTGCAACTATCGACAATTGGACCCCCCAAAAATATGACCTCTCATACCCTAAATGAGGAGTAAGAGTTGGGAGAAATGTTTTTACCTTTCAGACAATGTGTGAGTATATAAGGAGGGGAGAAGGGAAAATGGGGGGCGGGGGGAGACAGGTACAGGTAAATCTCAAAGCACACTGTTCCCGGAAAAATTGATTTACCTAGGGTTAACCTCAGGGCCTTCATTTTGCTTTAATTCAACTCTGAATGAAAGAAATTCTGCAACAAAGTATACCGAGATTTTTAAAAGCATTCCCTTTGCAAATATAAATACTTAGGGAACAAAAAATTTTTCCAGTATTGTCTATTCCTATATACCAGATGGCCCTCAGAAATCATATCAATACTACATTCTTTTATTTATTCAACCAGCATCCATTAGGGGCCTATCTGCCAGACATTGGTGGCCAAGAGACGAGTAGGAAAGAGACAACTGGCTAAGACTTTCCCTACAGGCAATCACAATCTATTAACTAAGATATGCAAATCATGATAACAGGCACTACAGCAGAAGTGGGTACAAAGCTCATTCTCCTATGTTATTCAGGAATTATTTACTACATCCTATCTCTTAAGATTATAAGCTACTTGAAAGCAAAAGACTTATATAATAAGATTTTCTATGTGTTCTTTATTAATAAACATAATTTAAGGCTGGGTATAGTGACCCAAGCCTGTAATCCTAGCACTTTGGGAGGCCAAGGCAGGAGGATCACTTGAGCCTAGGAGTTTAAGGCTGCAGTGAGCTAAGACGATGCCACTGCACTCTAGTCAGGGCAACAGAGGAAGACTCTGTCTTGAAAAAAATAAAATAAAACACAATTTAAAAGAATGCTGTGAGCACACTATGTGTTAAAACGTCAAATGAGAATAAGATCAAAGGTTACTTTGTAAATAAAAAGTATTTACTTACTAAAATTCTTCATTAAAATGGTAAAAGATTAGTGTTCTCTTAAGTTTTAGTATTCTATAGAATTTCATATGCTGTGTATTGTAGAGTGTTTCTCAAGAAAAAAAGAAAAGAACTTCACATGATGCACTAGCCTCACAGAACCAACTAACAGTAAGCTAAGCTTCACTGACTATCCTCAAAGTGACACACATACATGTATTCTCTGATTCAAACAGAGAAATACATCAACACCCCTAGCAAATGGCACCAAAAGGAAGATCTCACATGTAAAAGGACACTCAACAGCGCTATAAACTATTTTCCACATGGCTACCCTAAATCAAGTTTTAATAAACAAAAGAACTATTTGGTTGGTTCCTCTAAAACTCCTTAAAAAATGAAACTCGTACAACTTCATAACTTTCCCATTATCTTTAAAAGGCAGACTTGAATCCTTAGATTTGACTTTGATTTTTTTTAAATGATAGTAACTTATATCAATTTTCAGCTGGAAAAACTGTTAATACATGAACTTTATAACACATTCCTAGAATAGGTAGGTCTTAGCTAAAGTTATACTTGTGAAAAGTCTTGCTCCATTGATAATAAGACTGCAATTTACATGCCCCAAATCACTGAGGCACAGGAAACTTAGAGACATCAGAAACAAAAAGTGTTAAAAGGAATTACTCCCTCTGTTCAGTGGAGAAATTTGGACTATAATGAAGAGCCAGACATTTTTTCCAGATTAATTTAAAGCCAAAAGTAAAAGATTTTTAATGCTTAGTAATCCAAGATAACTAAGCTATTTGCAGCTACATTTTTTAGTGGACCAATATGTAATCACCACTTTTAACTAGGGTAGAAACACTAATAATTTTACTAAGATACCTGATTTCCATAAATAACAAAAACAATTTGCATGGGGAGAGGCTGAAGCAGGGAACAAACTATAATAAATTATTTCTTATAAATAAACCATAACGGCAACTTATAGAAAAGTGAAGTGATGAAGGAATAGAAAGGGATGAATACCTGTGAGGACCTGAAAAAACTTCACAAGAAAGTGCCACGTGGGCTATTTCTTTAGGGACAGGTAGTATCTATTTTTTTCCCAAGTACAGAGGACAGGAGGGGAAGGGAGTGAAGGCATTGTAGGTAGAATAAGCAAAGGTAACCCTAAAAGTTAAAGTCACTGAGAAATAAGTAGAAATGTAATTTAATGAAAACAAACTTTTTCCTAATATTAGGGACATAAGATCTAGCATCACAAGATCTGCACTCAAGTTCTAGTTCTGTCATTTACAAACTATATTTTCTTGGATAAGTCAACCTCTATGACCTTCTATTTTATCTTTCATCTTAATTTTTTTCACCTTTCATCTTAAAATTATACTGAAATGCTTTTAAAGTTTTAAAGAATCCTGACATACCAATATATGAAAATAATGCTTAGATACTAAAATTTCAAGATCAAAATATTGCAGCTTATCATTTCATAGTGGATTTATACCATATATATAAATTCATGTGCCAATCTTTTGTGGCCTATAAAAACATCACAAAAGTAAATACTTTTTAAATATGTAGAAGTTATATTTTCCTATTAGGTCCTGTATCAAACATCTAATTGTCACCAGGTAATACATATATAATCCATATGATCCGAAACAAGCCTACAACATCCCTAGAATCAACAAATGTAAAAAGTTTAATGAAACAAGCTTTATGCTTAACTGGTCTCCCCGATGGGAAATTAAAGCAGCAATTGTACATCTGTGTCTCTGTTCCTCTCATCGTGGTTTAACTGACAGGAAGCAGAGAATAAGATATGGCATACAAATGTCAAGTATTTCCTGCCTTCTCTGCTACATCTTTATGTCTTGTTTTATAAATAGTCCAGTAGTTTATATGAAAATATATGTAAGTACGGCATCAGAAGCATATGAATGGTGAATAGTGTTTATGAAAGCAGAGCTAATAAAAAATTGTTTTGGTGCTGGGATCTAAAATTTAATATGCACACAAAGACTCAATACTTTTGAAGAAGTATTCTTAGGAGCAAACACCATATAAGTTAAGATTTGAAAACCACAATGACTTGAGTAAAAAATCAAATGCCTTAACAATAGAATAAGCTCTCTATTTTACCCAGCTGTTTACATGAGAACACTTGACTACCTTGATATGACCCCATCCCTATCCCTGCCTTTACCTATCAGAAAAGATAACTACTGCAAAAAACAAAACAAAAACCTTCAAGCAACTGACTCTCAATAAAGCAGGACAACTTGCCTCTTTGACCCTTGGTTATTTTTTACCATGGCATCTTGTCAGCACTCTTCCCCGATTATAATTTGTGTCCCCCACCAAACTATCTCTACTCCCCTTGCTCACTTCCCTACATATCCAAAACTTGGCTCACATTATTTACTCATATACATTCACTACCAACTATAGACAAACCAAGTAGAATTCTATTCTCAACAGGTCAATCCTACCTGCTTCAAGTCATTTTAAGCAAACTTCCAATTAATTATAGCTGAAACAGGGGTGCTCACTTTTTATCATGCCTAGCTGCCTCCCAGACTAATAATCCTTAAGAGTGTCCTCAATTCTTCACTTATATGGTTCACACTATATATAAACTTGGGCAAAATACAACTATCTTATTCATTCACAGTGGTCAATTCTTACCTAAATTACAAAAAGAGTAACCCTACCACAACTACAGTTGCACCAGGCTTTAGTGCTATTCTATTCTAGGTCAGTGTCCAAAATGACTCTTCAGATTTTACTGCACATAGCCCATCTTGAGATTCCTTATGACCTCTCTTTCCTAAACAGAACTTAACATACACCCAATAAGCTTTAAGCATGGCACTAGGGTCCTAAAGTAACATTTCTTTAAAAAGTGGCTTGGAAAAACAATTTTATTTTTACCCAGTATTTTTCAAATGGAAGGATCTAGCTCATTCTTTTCAAGAGTTTAAGAGTTATTAGTGCCTTCCTAGCATATTTTTAGTATATTTCTGTTCTTATTTGTAAATGTATTAGCTCAATTGTCCCCAATATCTAGGGAATAAGGAATAAGTGTTCCCTGAACCCTGAACAAAGAAGAACTTGTCTATTTCCTTATGCATTAACTCCCTTCTCCTGGTCTCTGGCTCTGGGGCTTGTTTAAATAAACCTAAAAGGTAGGAAAAGTCTCAGAGAAGCTACAGAGAACCTAGTGTCCACCACGTACCCCAACAATCAAATATACTAACAATGGTGTGCAAGTGTTCTATCCTATCCAGGGCAGATGAGTATTACACCTTCCTTTCAGTTTATTCCTAAGACTATTAGGTTGTAAATTATCTTATAACAACATACCATTTTGTCTCTGATCCATAGATCAAAGGATCAAATATAATGTCCAGCTTACAATGTTCACATCATAAAAACATTTTGAATAAAATGATTTACACAATATATCTTATATCTAAATACAAATTATTTTAAATTGCCCCTAAAACTGAAACACATGTAACATTAATTTTAATTATTCTAATTTAAATCTAAAATCTTTATATTAACTTTTTTCTCCATACTTTAGTATATATGTTTTGTGTAGTATATTTTAAAACCTTATATAAATAGTATACTGTATATATTCTTCTAGCATACTTTAACAAGTTTATTTAAAACATAAAACTTTGAAAACTTTGAAAAGGAATTTTAAACATCAACATTCCCTTGAACTTAGTGCTTAGAAAAATATTAAACCTAACTAGAGACAAGTCATGATTATTATTAGGCTTCCATTATGACAAAGAGAAATATCTCAGATGCTCAAAAGCAGCCTATGTCCCATAATGCCTTTCACAAAAAGGGTTGTGTACTTCTGCAGAATAAAGATAATACACCTCAAAAATGCCCTTTGTGGAGGTCTTAACAGGAAGCCTGAGGGTCTAAACCCAATAGTCTCTTTCTTTTTTTTTTTTTTTTTTTGAGACAGAGTCTCGCTTTCTTGCCTAGGCTAGAGTGAGTGCCGTGGCGTCAGCCTAGCTCACAGCAACCTCAAACTCCTGGGCTCAAGCGATCCTGCTGCCTCAGCCTCCCGAGTAGCTGGGACTACAGGCACGAGCCACCATGCCCGGCTGATTTTTATATTATATATATTAGTTGGCCAATTAATTTCTTTCTATTTTTATGGTAGAGACGGGGTCTCGCTCAGGCTGGTTTTGAACTCCTGACCTTGAGCAATCCGCCCGCCTCGGCCTCCCAGAGTGCTAGGATTACAGGCGTGAGCCACCGCGCCCGGCCCCAATAGTCTCTTTCTAACTTACTTAACACTCCTTTAATTCAGTTTGAAGCTACTCAACTTCAAAGCAACCGAAATATTTCAATTAGGAAGAACACCACAATAGGAAAACGTAAATCAGAAAATGCTTAATGAGAAATTAAGTCTACAGGAAGAAGTTAATTTGAAGGCACATGCCACCTATACTGTAAAGCATATAAAAATGGTACCACTGCCAATTCCTCTCACTGTAAAAATTAAGTTACTATACAAAAATCCCCTAGACTAGCAGAGAAGCCAGTAATTGCCTTCTTCAGCCTTTTCACTTCCCTTTTCTTGGTCACAAAGACACCAACGAAATGGAAGTATTGCTGCTCAGAACCAACACTTTCACCAAGCATTTATGCTATTATTGTTTAAGCTGTGAGCCAAACTACCTACTTCTTTCACAGATCATTTTTACTTGAAAGAACTAATTATTCAGAATTGGATATCCAGCAGAAATTTTCCCAAAACAAAGTAAGTCCATCACTTCAAGGGAAACAATTGACAGCATTTGCCACCAATAATAAAATGTAAGCTTTCAACTGAAAGTTAGAATTTTGGAAAACTTGCATCCAACACTTTGAGTTTATTGGCTTTCCAATACACTTAAAGACTTTTCTGATGAGATTGGTATTGTTTTTACCTTATGTCAACATTTAGAATACTAAATGACCAATGAATGCTACAAAACCTTAAGTTTAAAAAAAAAAAAAAGCCATCCAAAGTACAAGACAGACCTATGGATTTTAGTGTTACAGAGGACAAAAAGTTTATTAACAGGGTTTCAGAGTCCCACTGTACTAACCTTTAAGCCAGCTAGCATTTGTTGTTGAGTTTTGGTATAGTATCAAAGAATATCCACCTGTGTGACAGAGTGAGACTTCATCTCTTTGGGAGCCTCAGTAATTTTTGAGAGTATAAAAAAAGATACAGAGTATAAAGTTTTGGGTTTTTTTTTAAAGTATAGTTTGAGAACTGCTACACAATTACAACCAGTGGTTCAAATATCCTTACAGCTCAATCGTTGTTCGCATCCTTAAATTTTTTTTAGGATAGATTCCCAGAATTTGATTCTATCAAAAGGCATGTAGATTTCTATATAATTTATTGATTCATTCAACAATTATTGTCAGATATTCTTGATGCTGAGAGATATAGCAGTGAACAAACATAAAAACTTTATTTATAAATTATATACATTATAATATGTAATGGAAGTTAACTTCCACTATATTTTAAAAAAATAAAATTATATTTTAAAATATAATGTACATAAAAATTAGAGAAAATTACAGAAAACCTAGATTAATGGTCTTCAAATTGCTCCACATGATCCATAGAGGTGAGGAAAGAATACTAGAACTTATACTCAGCAGCTTTATTTTACCAAGGGAAAAATTGTATCTAACAGTGTTCTTTTCAATATACTACTCTGATAAAAGACTCTTTTAAAAGGCTATAATAATAGGCTGTGCCCGTAAAGAATTTGTATATTGATAAATATGGCTCATGTAAACAAAAGCTCTTCGTGGTCTTCAGCAATTTTTAAGAGTATAAAGGTATTTTTGACACCAAAAATTTGAGAACTGCTGAACTGTTGCAACTAGTAGTTTGTAAATATTATTCTTACAGCAAAAATCTTTATTTCTATCTTTAAATTTTATTTAAGAAACTGGTTGAGTAACTTTCCCAAGATTTTCTAGTTTGGCAGATCATCGGTTACATTTGATTTAGTCTGTTTTCGTATTGAAAATTAAACAGTTTTATATCATTAAATTGAGGTTTAAAAAAACACACGTTTTCTGAACCAGAACAATTAGAATAAAAGCATTGGATTGAAGTTTTTTCCCCAATGAGAAAAATCATAGACTATCAGCTTTACCATTTATTTGTGCCCTTCCTAGTCCTTACCATAAAGAACAATTCATTAAAATTGGGAAGAATATTAAATTATATTTAAAATTAAAATATTAAACTTTCTTTCTTTTTTTTTTTTTTTGCAACAAGGTCTCAGTCTGTTGCTCAGGCAGGAAAGCGGTGGTGCGACCACAGTTCACTGCAACCTCAAATTCCTGGGCTCAAACAATCCTCCTGCCTTGGCCTGCCAAAGTGCTGTGATTACAGGCATGAGCCACCATGCTCAGCCAGGATCGTCTCTATATACATAATTGGGACAATATTATACCCATTTCTGTTAAAATTTACTTTTTACTCAGAATTATGTTTGAAATAATTGAACTTTGGTTAATAAAGGATGGGTATGGTGAACTGATTGGTGGTTAGGAGTCAAGTTTATTTATGTCTACAACTTACTCAATTGAAATATAGCAATTGCCCATCTTTTTAGGGTCTTGGAGGATTTCATACCCCAGGGCAATACACCATAGTAAGATTCTGAATGGGTAAGAAGTCGTCAATGGCAAACACCTGTTTCTAGGAAAACGGTAATGAAAAACTCTAAATTATCTTAAATTATCCAGCTTCTCTATTCTCTAAATCTTCATATACCTCAACGTGAAGATACTGCCCTAAAGAACTTTTGCACATACATTCCAGGAAACATGTGCAAAAATGTTCCCAAACTGAAAATAATCTACTGCCATCAACAAGAGAGAATAAATACACTCTGGTACACACAAATAATGGAATACCATATAGCAATGAAAATTAAGATAAATCTCAGAGTTGAAAGAAGCAAGTCACTATAAAATATATAATATAAGCTATGATTCCATTTACATAAAGTTCAAAGGGGTAAAACTATAAATAAAGAATTATCAGAAAAGTCAGGATAGTAGTTATTTTTAAAAGGAAACAAACATGAATAGGACTAGGGGGCTTCTAGGTTATAGACATAATCCATTTCTTAACCTAGGTTGTTGTGACATGGGTAAATGCTTTATAATTATATTGTAACTGTACGTGTTTTATACATTCTCCTAAATGCATATTTCCATTTTAAAGAAAAAATAATAAATTGCCCCACTTCAATACTAAACTTCCATTTAGCACTGATATAATAAAATGTACATAAACTAAGTTATTAAATCAATACCTCATTTTTATAGTTTCACTATAAAATTTCATAGTTTCACCATTTATAAGAATGTTTTCTAAACCTGGAAACTAACCAATTTTAAGTTAATTATATTTAGATTTTTTTTAAATTATACCATCCAACTGCACAAATGCAATGATCAATATATAATTGAGCATCTGTCGTACAGATACTGCAGGATGTAGAGTCATACTGGTTCCTGCTACCTTGAAGAGTTTTTAATGCATAGAGTAAAAGACAGGAGAAAAATCAATCCCAGGAAAACACAAATTAGGCTGGGCATGGTAGCTATAATCCCAGCACTTTGGGAGGCTGAGGCAGGAAGATCACTTGAGGCCAGGAGTTAAGACCAGCCTGGCCAACACAGCAAGACCCCATCTCCACTAAAAATTTAAAAAATTAGCCCGGCATGCCTGTAGTCTCAGCTCCTTGGGAGGTTGAGGTGGGAAGCTCACTTGAGACCAGGCGTTTGAGGCTAAAGGGAGCTATGATTGGGCCGCTGCACTCAAGTCTGGACAACACAGTAAGACCTTGTCCTCCCCCCTCCCCCAAGAAAAGGAAAAAAGAAGAGAAAAAAGAAAACACAAGTTTAAAAAATGAAATCAACTTATCGAAGAAGTAGTTGCCTATAGGCAGCAAGACCGAGAGTGAGAAGAGATAGGCTGGTCCGAAGGTAGTGAGTTATCTCACTTGATTGTTCAGTCAGTTACAGATTGAACTCCTTGTTCTACTACTTTCCCCCTTCTCACTACTGTACTTGACTAGTCTTGAGAGAGAGAGAGAGAGAGAGAGAGAGACAGAGACAGAGAGAGAGAGAGAGAGAGAGGGAGAGGGAGAGAGGAGAGAGAGAGGAGAGAGAAGAGAGAGGCTGCTTTGCATTATAGACTCATCTGTCCTATTAGATGTTAAACAATGTGCATATATCACTTTGATAACTTTTTAATACAAAAATTTTTAAACCAATCTTCATACAAACTATAGAATAAACTATATGGTTTATAGTTGCATTTTACTATTTATACCTGGAAGAGAAGGAATCAAAATGTTTCTGCATAGAAATTTGTATATTCAAAGCTCAGCTGCATAACTTCTCCCTCTCTGCCAACAAAGCAAATAGCACACAATGAGTTATTTATCTCATGAGGGGGAGGGGCTTCCTAGAATCGTGACCAGAAAAGACATTTGTAGTATAGCTCAACAGCCACTTTTACTATGGCATACAGCTCATTTGACAAGACACAAAAAACTTTCTCTTTAGTAGGTTCTCCATGCTAACTGAAGACATTGTTCAGAAAGTTGAAAACTGCCCTAATCATTTGAGTTGACTCCATATTGTTACTAATTTAATTTTTAACATTTATATGAAGCAGCTCCTAAGCAAAGAAGTGAAATAATCTGGCCAACTGATGGAAGCAACGATTATTTTCAGACAATTCAACTGATGGGACTCTTCTTCCCAACTCACGTAAGAGTCAGCAAACACTCAACTGTGGCCTGTTAGGTGGGATGTAATGTTAGGCAAAACCTAGAAATATGCAATGATCCAGTGAAATGTCCAAATAAACCTCAAAAATCATATCCAAGCATCACATGGTTAAAAAATGACTTCCTCCCAAACTCAAGCAATTACAAATAATAATAGTGTATTTCGCCAGAAAGAAAGGCTTTCAAAAGGGGATGTTTTTTCTAGAGTCCCAAGGATAAGGGGATATAGAGGGAATCCATGAACCATCACTTGGAACTAAAACAATTAACATTGGAAGAGTTCACTGGGAGATAAAGAATAGGTTAATTATACTAAAAACTAAAAATCAGTTTGATTATATGTTGTGAAATAAAAATAAAATCCTAAGCCCCTTTGCTAACTGAATGGACCCCTTTTGACCAAGGGGATCCCCAGAAAAAAAACTTGAAACTGAGTTCCCAGTCATTACAAGATGGGAGGTATAAAGCACAATTACACATATGCGTTTTCTCTTTATCAATATTCATGGCTCCTCCTATAGCCTGTTAAATATGTATATTTAGACACCCTGCTCAGTATAAAATCTTGTTCCCTTTTGTCACTCGCTTGAAACACGGCTTGTGGCTGGAGCAGTGTTTCCCAGTCTGTCAAGAATGGCCTCTGCAGGGTGAGACCCCTTCACGAGAAATAAGGGTCTCCTTTTGTAAAACTATAAACCTCATAGTTTTTTTAATTAACACTATGATGGTCAATACGGTAGTTGGTATGTGCGGGGAGTTAGACAGAATCAGAAAAGGAAAGAGGGAGAGCCACACAGTTGAACATCACATAAAACAGCAATAAATGGACTAGAGAAAGGGATAACTGGGGTAGGGAAAGGAGGCTAAATAGGTTCTAACATTGACAATCCTAACGCCTGTCGTCCTAGCTTTCTGGGAGGCCGAGGCGGGCGGATAGCTGCTGCTTCAGGGCTTCGACATCAGCCTGAACACAGCCTGAGCACAGTCAGACCCCGTCTCTAAATCTAAAAAGAAAGTAAAAAAAATAATAATAATTGACAATGAAGTACCCTAGACACTTTCCTTCCTTACGGTGGGCTTCAAAATATCATTGCTGCCTAAAAATTCAAATATTAAAATGCAAACTAAAATTGCTTTTCACAGCCTTAAGCCTGCCTCCATTACAATCATCTAGGCTACTTATTAAAAATGCTAGCTGCTAAACCCAACCCCAGGCCTAATGAATCAGAATCTAAGTTGAAGCCAGCTGATTCTTTATTACACCAAAGGTTGACAATTACAGCTTTAAAGGTAACACTATCAGGTAGGTGTTAATTTTTTTTTTTAATAGCTACAAAGTGCAGGCACGAGACAGAAATTAAGCTGAGGGCCACGTGCTGTTTAGAGATTTGTCAACCCTAACTTTAGCAGGAAGGTCAACTGAATAGGATGGCAACAAAGAGTGGCCAAAGGTTTAAGGCAGCAAATATCTGCCTACTACTCCTATGTGCCTGGTACTTTGTCAAAAGTTGAAGACGGAAAAATAGAATAAAACATTTCTGATCTCAAAGAGCTTATTATATTCTTATTCTTATTGGTGAAGACACTCTTCTTAACCTAGGTAAATCCTATTTATCCTTAAATATTCACAATTCCTTCAAGATAAACTCTCTAGAGTATTTTAAGTTTCAGTTGTCTTATCTCCAGGCAGTCTGAACCTGAATTTACCCAGTCAGCAGTTTGGGTCTATTCTTTACTTACTTCACCTGTTAACAAGCCTTGTTTTCCCAGTAAGAATGTAAGTTTATTCGGATAAAACCATGTCTCCAGCCTTTTTGCCACTTGTTGCTTAGGACAATCATGGCCACACTATGAAGGATCTCATTTAGAACTGGGTTAGAAAACTCAGAAATTAAGGAAACTCAACAGTTATATGCAAAGTAATAAAAAAAAAATCCAAATTTCAGACCTAAAGAACAAGCAGATGTAAGTAAATTTCCATCCACCCCAATAAAACACACCAAAAAGTTAATAGACAAAAATGTTGTATTCCCCAGAAGATTCCAAAAGTACTTCTCTCACGAGGAGGAGGAGGAGGAAAGGACAGAGACAAGTGGAATAAGATTGCTACCTTCCCAGAGGTCAAATTTAAGATAAGCATAAGGTTAAAGCTTAGAGATCTCTGAATTTTGTTAACTCACATGCAAAGTTTTACACACACACACACACATTTTAGTAGATAAGGTATCATATTAAGCAATATTTGCCCTCCTAAAAGAATAAAACTAAAGCAGAAATAAACCTGTCTTTGTACCCAGGTTTCAAATTAAATTCCCAACTCCTTGTATTTCCATGTAGGGCCACCTTAAATAAGGAATGTCACAAACAAAAAATTCCAACAGTGAAAAAAAAACAAAAGCTGTTGTAGAAATTAAGTAAATGCATCATCTTTCTGATGAGAAAGGAAAGTACGTATATTTTCAAAATTTCTGGCAAATCTATCTGGTTGCATCTTATCACCAAAATTATCATCAAACATCTTAATTAAGGTTTTATTTGCTCTTAAGGAAATATAGACCATTTCAAACAAAGCATCACTTGTTGTGGACTAGCTAGAGCAGCTCCAGACTGCCAAGCCCTGCCATTAAGCACTGCATGACCTCGGGCAAGTCACAGGACCTCTTTGGGCCACTGTTTCTCATCTATAAAAGTGAGGCAGTTGGACGATCTTCAGTCGCTTTCAGCACCAAAACTCTGTAAATTGGTAATTGTGAATTTAAGTCTGATGATTCAGTTTAAACTTACATTCAACCTTATGGAAGGAAAAAAAATAGGGAGGGGACGACTCAAGTTTTTCTGGCCTTCCCTTGTTTCTCTGCCTTTTTTGTTTTTCTTCTCCCTTCTCCTTGAAGGCCCTTTTCAGTCTTTATCACATAGGAAGCTGAAATATGTGACTGGTTATCTATTTAAATTGCACCAGCTTCTTAATTTCAAGAAAACAAAATGCTTCTACTCTCTTTAACAAATGAATCTTAATTATGCTGCTTATTGGTGCGTCTCTTAATTTTTCTCATAAGGATCACTGCCTTTAAAATTTTTTTTAATTTTTTAAAAAAGCAAACAGGTTTCATTAGATTTATCACACAGACCAGACCAGAAGCAAATACAGCCTTTGCTTACTCAAAGGCTGACTAAACCAGCAATATGCAAACAGAGATGATAGCAAATGGCTCAGGGCTGAATTGGTAAAATGTCCTCTGTGCCTTTTTTATAATACCACAAAATTGAGATCTGTTAATATCAACAATCCTTTCAAAAGAGTAACAAATAATAACTGGCTGACTTTCTATCTTCCCTCTTCTCTGACAGGCCTGCAAACGCTTAGAAAGTTAATAAGAGCAAATTCTCAAAGAACTAGCTAAATACCATTATGGTCAATAATAAACAGCTTGGTAAATTTTATTTACAAAAACTTTATTCCTAATCATTGCACTTTCAAATTTTATTTTCATGTAAATTTTATTTTCATAAATATGATTCAGAAGTAAAATACTACTGCACTCAGCTTCTCAGAGTACCTAGAACTTCAAGACATATCAGAATATACACTTGCCAGCCAAAATCTCACAATTTCAATGATGATGAATATTTCAGGAAAAGATTGAGCAATTTTCTTCATTTAATTCAAAACAAGCATATTTTAAGAACAGTAGTATAGAAGGAAGGCCAGGAGTCTTTACTTTTCTCCCTTTTATACAAAACTGAAATACTAAATGTTTCCTTAGAAGACAGCTTTGCTTCTAAGATTGTTACTCAGAACAAGTTTCCAGTGTTAATTATAAAGCTTCATTTTTTTCTAACAATAAATGAATCATTCAAGTCTTTCTTCCTCTTCATTTAATACTCACTTTTACTTGTTATCTAAATGACCGTTCATTTTACTTAAACTTCTATTTAGTTTCCAAAATGAAATAGTTAGTATATTAATTTCATTAACTTACAAATAGAGAAGAAAAGGATAGGTCAGTGAGCAACACCTAGGACTGAGTTGTCCCAAAACTTCATCCTTGACCACCAAAATATGCCACTGCCCCTGAATTTTTTTTAAATATCCATATCACACATGAATAATACAATTTAATTTCCCAGCTACCCCAACAAATACAATTAGGTTTTTAAAATTAAAACCTAACCTAGTTTTGTGATACATAAAAAAGAAAAATTTCCTTTCTTCTTAAGTCACAAAGACAAAAAAAAAAATCACACAAGACATAAAACAATGCCATACCAAGAAGATCTAAAACTTTCCAGAATTTGACTGCTTTGTTTCCCCCTAGTACTGAAGTTCAATCAGGCATGTGACTAACTGCACACATTTTATCAGAGTTAAAGAACACATTCAGCCATGTTCTTCGACAGGTAAGAACCACCCTCCGTTTATCAGCTCAAGAAATAGCCAGAAGCAAACACACAAAAGTGTAACAAGTTACCTTCAAATATTCTTTCCTTTTAGGTATCGTCCTTTGGGCTTGAAAATAAAAAGCAATCCGGCAAGTTTTATGCTGTTAAAATGGCTCCTGTAGATTGGGGAAGTGGTGTCTGTGCTTCAGCTTATGAGTCATACATGAAACTAAGTGTTTCTAAGGGAGGCACGCCCATGTTGCTGTGGACCCAATTATTCTGCTAGGTCAAACATGCAAATCTACAGGTAAAAACGGGGGAGAGGTAGAGGAAAGGAGGAAACTAGAGGCAGGGAGCAAGATCTACCCTGATTAGACCATTATTAAGCTCATGTTAATTGCCATAATTTAAAATTAATAATAAAATAGAATAAGAATCTACAAGGAAACAAAATTAAAGACTGTATGTTGTTTTAAAGTATAAAATCTCAATTGTAAAAGTTGTTTTAATATATCAACTGAAGAAAACTATGAAAGGAAAAAGAAGTATGAAAGGGGATGCAAGTGAGACAGCAAACTTTGTGGCTCTTATCGTTAACAATGGACTGTGAGTCTAATCTGGCTACTTATTAACCCTTATATAAAAGGGATATATTGCTTTGTAATCTGGAAAAGCTAGCAAACTGCAATATCAGATGCAGATGTGTAAGTTCACTAAACAGATAAAATTCACCAGAAAATTCAAAGTTCAATGAAAAAATAAGTGTGAATTAATCTCGTTTTTACTATTAGAAAAACAAAAACACCTCAGTGTTAGAAAGGAACTTAAAGTCCAACATAGCAAAATGATTTTAAATTGAACTGCAAGCTTGATATAAAAGCCTATTTTTAAAAAATTATCAATGCAATCATAGTTCATAATGCTACTACTTCCAAATGATAGCCACAGTTTTCTTTACCTCTCCAACAAAATTTTCCACATATATTGCAAGCCTCCCAAGTGCCAGGCACCCTGCTACAGCTCCACTGCACTGCACATGGCCAGCCTAAGGGGACAACAACTAAGACCCATGAAGCTCTGCTCTCCAAGTCACCTTACATCTGACAAGGTGCCCAAGTCTCTAGAACGTTACTATCACTATTTACCCTGGCTCCTGGTGAATATTTACTAATTTATTCTAAGAGCTTAAATTAATCAAAATGGTTTGAAAGCATTAAGCACTCCCAAAAGTGCTTGAAATGATGAAGTGCAACTCAATAGATAGTCTTTGTCCTGATATTTTACACAAAGTAAACACGGTTTAGTAAGGTTTTCTCCCTTTAGTTAATTACTTGAGAGTAATTATTCTGCCTTACCAGAGGCACAGACGAGAGGGCAAGCTGTCACTGACTTAAGAACTTTACAAACTGCTGCAAAATGTAGTGATAGTGAACCAACTTTCTGCCCATTAAGTGCCTATTTTATTCCATTCCACTGAACATTCCACTGCTTGGTTTATCTTTTTATGAAAATAATCTCCATGGTTTAACAAATTATTAATATGTTTTATTGCCAAATGTTTAGAGGCTAAAAAAGAAAAAAATAATAAAGTAAAAAAATTATGCTAAAAAGAAAAATATCACTTTTTTTCTTGTAAAATGCCATAGTTAGCTTACATTAACTCACTTATCCAGAATGACTATTTAGAACCAATGCACCCAGAAACAAGGTCCTCAGAGCAGTCACAGGAGACTCACTATCCACTGGAAAGCACACCCTCAGTCATAACAGCTGAAACTCATTTGAGGCAATATCAATGTAAGCCTAATAATTTGATTATTTTCTTTTAGCTAATTAGAAATAGAAATTATAAGGGGTGAAAGAGGGCAACAGTAAAACGATGATGTCATAAACAAGGGACAGAGCTGATAATGAGAAAAGACCAAAACAATGCCTTATAAAAGCACAAATAGGTCCAGCTCGAAGGCTCACACCTGTAATCCTAGCACTCTGGGAGGCTGAGGCTGGCGGATCGCTCAGGTAGGAGTTCGAAACCCGCCTGAGCAAGAGCAAGACCCCATCTCTAATAAAAATAGAAAGAAATTAATTGGCCAGCTAAAAATATATAGAAAAAATTAGCCGGGCATGGTGCTCATGCCTGTAGTCCCAAGCTACTCGGGAGGCTGAGGCAGAAGGATCGCTTGAGCCCAGGAGTTTGAGGTTGCTTTGAGCTAGGCTGATGCCATGGCACTCTAGCCCAGGCAACACAGTGAGACTCTGTCTCACAAAAAAAAAAAAAAAAATTAAAAAAAAATAGGCAAAAGAGGTCAATAGAAAGAAGTTACTTGCCCAATGTCAAGTTAATGCCTGATTTGAGGTACTTGTAGTCATTCTTTTATTAATAACAAATATTTACTGAGCAATTAGTGTCAGACACTATGCTAGCCCCTTGCTGTAGCAGATGTGGTTTCATTGCTTGAGCAAATTAACACATCTCCTAGTACATGGTATACAGCTAATGATCTGGCAAATGCCTTTTCTCTGCACCTGTCCATAAGGCCCACCAGAAATTTGCTTTGAGCTGGCAAGGCCAGCGTGTACCCTCACTGTCTTACCTCAGGTATATACCAGCTCTCGAGCCCAAGTCATAATTTAGTTCACAGGAATCTTGATCACCTTTTCCTCCCACAAGATATCACACAGGTCCATTAAATCACTGACAATATGCTCATTAGACTTAATGAGCAAGAAGTAGCAACTATTCTAGACTTATGGTAAGACACCGCATGTCAGAGGGTGGGAAATAAATCTGACTAAAATTCAGGAGTCTTCTACCTCAGTGCAATTTATAGGGGTCCACTGCTGTGGAGCATGTCAAGATATCCCTACTAAGGTTAAGGATAAGTTGCTGCATCTTACTCCTCCTTCAACCAAGAAAGAGGCACAATGCCTAGTGGGCCTATTTGGATTTTGACAGCAACACATTCCTAATGTGAGTGTGTTACTCTGGTCCAATTACTTAGTGACCCAAAAAGCTGCCAGTTTTGAGTGGGACCCAGAACAGGAAAAGGTGCTACATCAGGTCCAGACTCCTGTGCAAACTGCTCTGCCACTGGGCCATAGGATCCAGCAGATCCAATAGTACCTGAGGTGTCATTGGTGGATCGGGATGCTGTTAGGAGCCTTTGACACACCCCTACACGTGAATCACAGTGCAGGCCTTCAGGATTTTGGAGCCAGGCCTTGCCATCATCTGCAGATAATACTTTCCTTTTGAGAGACAACTCTTGGCCTGCTACTGGGCCTTAGTAGATAAAAACTGAACACTTAACCATGGGCCACCAAGTTACCATGCAACCTGGGCTGCCCATCATGAACTGGGTGTTATCTGACCCACCAAGCCATAAAGGTAGGTATGGACAACAGCACTCCAGAATCCAATCAAAGTGGTACATACATTATCAGGCCTGAGCAGGTCCTAAAGGCCAAGTTACATGAAGAAGTGGCCCAAATTCCCATGGCTGCTACTGCTACACTGCCTTCTCTCTCCCAGCCTGCACCTATGGTCTCATGCAGACTAGTACACAATGATCAGATAACAGAGGAAGAGAAGACCAGAGCCTAATTTACAGAGGTTCTGCATGATATGCAGGCACCACCCAGAAGTGGACAGCTGGAACATGACAACCTCTTTCTGAGACATCTCTGAAGAACAGTGGTGAAGGGAAATCTTCCCAGAGGGCAGAGCACCTTGTTGTGCACTTTGCTTGGAAGGAGAAATGGCCAGATACGTGATGATATTCTGATTTATGGGCTGTAGCCAATGGTTTAGGTACATGATTGGAAAATTGGTAACAAAGATTTTGGGGAAGAGGTAGATAGACAGACCTCTCTAACTGGGCAAAGGACTTGTGTCCCATGTGAATGCTCACCGAAGGGTGACTTTGGCAGAGGAGGACTTTAATAATCAAGTGGATACGATGACTCATTCTGTGGATATCAGCCAGCCTCTTTCCCAAGCCACCCCTATCATTGCCCAGTGGGCTCATCCTGGCCATGGTGGCAGGGATGGATGTTATACATCGGCTCAGCAACATGGACTTCCCCTCACCAAGACCAACCTGGCTATAGCCCGTGCTGAGTGCCCAATATGCCTGCAGCAGAGACCAACACTGAGCCCTTGATGCAGCACCATTCCCTGGGGTGCTCACCAACTTACCTGGTGACAGGATGGCTACACAGGACCACTTCCATGATGGAAGGGGCAGCATTTTGTCCCTACTGGAATAGATACTCTATGGATTTGCCTTCCCTCCATGCAATGCTTCTGCCAAAACTACCATTCGTGAACTCATGAAATGCCTTATCCACCAACACAGCAGTATTCCACACAGCATTGTTTCTGACCAAGGAAATTACCTCACAGCCAAAGAAGTGAGGCAATGGGTTCATGCTCATGGAATTCACTAATTTTACCATGTTCCCCACTATCCTGAAGCAGCTAACTTAATAGAACGGTGGAGTGGCCTTTTGAAGATGCAAATACAGTGCTAGCTAGGTAACAATACTTTGCAGAGCTGGGGCAAAGCTCTCCAGAAGGCGATATATACTCTGAATCAGCATCTATTACATGGTACTGTTTCTCCCACAGCAAGAATTCACGGGTCCGAGAAACAAGGGGTAGAAATGGGAGTGGCACCACTCACCATTACCCCTAGTGACCCACTACCAAAACTTTTGCTTCCAGTTCCCACGATTATATGATCTAATAGCCTAGAGGTCTTAGCTCCAGAGAGAGAAATGCTGCCACCAGGAAATACAACAATGATTGCACTGAACTGAAAGGTAAGACTGCTACTCAGCCATCTTGGGCTCCTCATGCCTCTGAGTCAACAGGCCAACAACGGAATTACAGTGATAATTTTGAAGATCTAGTCCAGTGTGACATTTGATTTTATAGTCTCTCCAAGTCCTCAGGATAGTGCTTGCAGAACTAAGAACAAAAATCAAATTAAGGCTACATTTTTTAAAAGTCTCATCAAATTTTTATATAATTTGCTTGAAATAATAAAGTTACCAAATATTTAGAACAAAAATTTTATAAAATCCTCAAAAATTCAATTATGCTTATTATACTTTATTAGTACAAGGTAAAAATGCTATCCTAATATTTTAGAAACATTCCTTTATCTTATGGCAGTAGGATATTTAAGCAAATGGGTTTTTAGCACAAGTTCAAAAAGGGTCATCTTTTTGACACCAAAACTTTGTGTTCTTTAAAAAAAAGAAAAGACAATTACCTTTGTCATCAGTAAAGTTTAAAGCAATATGACAGAAGGCAAGCCTCTTGATTGAAACTAGCCTGAATCAGGCTATATCTCTATTTTCATTTGATATTATTTACCTGTAAAACAAATTAAAGATCCTATTTACAAGGAAACTATGAAAAAGCTTTGTATTATTTTTTTAATTCCTGTAAACAGATGTATTCAATGTTAATTCATAATTGCCTGTGGACCGATGACTGACTTGGCTTGACTCTTTGCTTAAGGCCCAAATCACATAACCCTTAGCCCCTAAGATTAAAAACTAGCAACACAGAAAACAAACATACCCCTGCTATTATTATTTTTGCTCTTTAATGAAAGAGGAACCAAATATAAACAAAAAAGGAGAATTTTATAATGTGTTAAAGAAACAAGAACTTTTAACTTCTCTTAATTATACTGCTGGTCAAAACAGAGAAATGAAGAAACTAACATTAGCAACTAGCCATGTAGCATAACAGTTAAGAAGCAGGAGTCCTCAAACTTTTTAAACAGGGGTCCAGTTCACTGTCCCTCAGATCGTTGGAGGGTGGCTGGAGAGTGCGTTGCACATTCCGCACATGCATGCTGTGGGCCCAGGACAAGTCGGCTGCTAAGCAGGACAGGCAGCCGTGGCAAAATGGGGGGGGGGGGGGGCGGCGTGGATACATGTCCTCAGCTGGCCCGTAGGTCATAGTTTGAGGACGCCTGGTTAAGAGGATGGGCTTTAGAATGGGTGACTCAGGTTTGAGTGCCAATTCTACTATTAACTAGTTGTATAAACTTAGGGCTACTAAAACTCTCTAAGCCTCTGTTGTCACTTCTGTTAAAGGAACAATGATAATCCTTGTTTCACAAAATAATTCACTCAAATTGGTTGCTATAATGCCAGGACACACAATATGTTCTCAAATACTTATCAAAAAAGGCAGATAAACAAACTGTAGTGGATCCATACTTAGCAATAAAAAGGAATAAACTATTGATAACTATAACAAATTGGATGACTCTCAAAAGCATTACAATGAGTCAAAGAAACCAGTCAAAAAGGTTACATACTGTATAATTCCACTTCTATGACATTTTTTTGTTTTTGTTTTGTGGGGTTTTTTTTTCTTTTTGAGACAGTCTCACTCTGTTGCCCAGGCTAGAGTCCCATGGCATCAGCCCTCATTCACAGCAACCTCAAACACCTGGACTCAAGTGATCCTCCTGCCTCAGCCTCCCAAGTAGTTGAGACTTCAGGTGCGCATCAACTATGCCTGGCTAATTTTTTCTATTTTTAGTAGAGACAGGGTCTTGCTCTTGCTCAGGCTGGTTTCAAACTCCTGACCTCAAGCAATCCTTCCGCCTTGGCCTCCCAGAGTACCAGGATTACAGGCATGAGCCACCATGCCCAGCCACATATATATGACATTTCTTGAAGAGACAAAACTATATTGATGGAGAACAGATCAGTGGTTGCTAGGAATATAGATGAAGGGGAGGATGTGACTACAGAGAGAGTGTGAGGGTTTTGAGAGGTGATGAAATTTTCTATATCCTGATTATAATGGTGGTTACACAAATCTAGATGTATTAAAATTCATAGAACTGTACACAGAAAAAGTCAATTTTAGTTAATGAGAATTTGAAAAATAAAATAAAATTTTTTAAAAACCTCCAATATCAGGCCGGGCACTGTGGCTCACGCCTGTAATCCTAGCTCTCTGGGAGGCCGAGGCGGGCGGATTGCTCAAGGTCAGGAGTTCAAAACCAGCCTGAGCAAGAGCGAGACCCCGTCTCTACTATAAATAGAAAGAAATTAATTGGCCAACTGATGTATATATATAAAAATTAGCCGGGCATAGTGGCGCATGCCTGTAGTCCCAGCTACTCGGGAGGCTGAGGCAGAAGGATCACTCGAGCCCAGGAGTTTGAGGTTGCTGTGAGCTAGGCTGACGCCACGGCACTCACTCTAGCCTGGACAACAAAGCGAGACTCTGTCTCAAAAAAAAAAAAAAAAAAAAAAAACCTCCAATATCCCCAAAACTCATCATTCCAGTCCATTAATCATCAGAAAATATGAGACAAAATCAAATTAAGGAACATTCTACAAAATATCTGACTGGTACACTTCAAAAGCATCAAGGTCAAAAAAAAAATAATAGATTTGAGGGGTTTAAAGAGACATAACCACTAAGTGTGGCACGATATATTCTGGATTGGATCCTGAAACAGAAAAGGATCATTAGTCCAAAAGCTGGAGACATCCTCATAAAGTCTATAGTTAACAGTATTGTACTAGTGTTAACAGTATTGTACTAATGTTAGTTCTTAGTTTTGATCACTGTACTATGATTATGCAAAATGGTCACATTAGCAGAAGCTGGACAAGGAGTATACAGTAGTGCTCCGTAGTATTTATGAAACTCTTCTGTAAAACTTTAAATCATTTCAAAATAAGTTGAAAAAATTCAATGCCAGAAACTTTAAGAAAAAGTACAGTCTATAGTAATTTCATAAAACAAAAATACATTATTTCTTTCTCTTCTGATGCCATCATGTGTATTTTGATTTAAATGCTTTTACCTAAAGTAAGATCATATATGTTATCTGAAAGGGATAAAACAGACTCCTCCATAAATTATTCAATTTATTTGCAGTGCTCATTTCAAAAGCTTGTTTATAGCTTTTCAAATTCTGTCAATGTTTGATTTCCCAATTCAAGAATAATGTGATTTTTAAGGCATTTCTCATGAATTCTACCTCTTACTATTCCTATTAGGAAAAAAACCCTTCACTGACCTACTAGCACCCCCAGAATAAATTCCAACATAAGATTTTGTCTGTCTTGACTTCAGTCCACCCGATTATGTCTCAGCTCTAGCATTCTACCTCCCAACACATAGCCTACAATCCAGCTTTTCTGAACTTCTTGTTAGTTCAGACCATGTCATGCTTTTTACTTCACATTTTTAGGCCTCCCCCACCCAGTGAATCTCCTACAAGCCTTTCTCTCCTCACTGAGTCATTAAAAGGAAGAACTAGTTACTTCTTCCTTTGTGTTCCCACAGTATTTTCTAAATGATCTAATCACACTGTTTACGAATCACATGGTTTACTCATTCATACATATGTTTATGCACTACTACAATATGCAAAGCATTCTCTGGATTTGGGGCACTCAAAGGTGAATAGATTTTTCTTTAGAACTCCTCCTGCCTACACTGCTGGAATACGTGGTGAAGTACATTACATCTTACATCATTTGTGTATATGCCTCATTGGTCATTTATTTCTATCTGATAGTGTGTTCCTGGCCCACAATAGTTGTTTAATAAATATTTGCTGAATGATACCTTTGGAAGTTGAACTGAACATTGGCTCAGTGACAAACCTTTTTCCTTTCTCTTCCACACAATCCAAATCATTCTCAGGTCATTTCTGTATAGGTCTGAATAACCAACAAAATGAAGGCCCCTTTCTCACCTTCTAACTTAGTCCAAATTCTACAAAGAGCTTGATAGGCTGGGTCTGGTAGTCCTGTTTGGAGATCAAGCCCATAGCAGTAAAGCTCTGCAGTAATCCCAGCACTCTGGGAGGCCGAGGCGGGTGGATTGCTCAAGGTCAGGAGTTCAAAACCAGCCTGAGCAAGAGCGAGACCCCGTCTCTACTATAAAAAATAAAAAGAAATTAATTGGCCAACTAAAATATATATATAAAAAATTAGTCGGGCATGGTGGTGCATGCCTGTAGTCCCAGCTACTCAGGAGGCTGAGGCAGCAGGATCGCTTGAGCCCAGGAGTTTGAGGTTGCTGTGAGCTAGGCTGACGCCACGCCACTCACTCTAGCCTGGGCAACAAAGCGAGACTCTGTCTAAAAAAAAAAAGAACAGCTTCTGGATTTGACCCTTGACCCACTGTTTATACTTCAACATCCCACTATGTTAATGGATGACAACACTTCAAAATTAGAGAGAAAGAGAGACAGAGAGAGAGAGGAAGAAAACAAAGAAGAAAAAGGTAAGAAAAACTTATCCTAAGAGGTTATCCAAAAGTGGCCCTTTCCTAAAACTTTTGGTCTTCTGTCCCTTTCAGACCTTTACTTATACAGCCTCCTGTAAATAAACCGTCCTAATTAGAAGCAGGCTGGTAAAAGCTTCACTAAAAAGGAACATTCAAATAAGATATTTAGCCTCCAGCTTTACTTATTCATGTTTCACAAGACAGATGAAACATGTTCCATATAGATGAATAAATGCCTTTTTTGAACCCAAGTTTTATTATGACAAAGGAAACATTTTAGCTATAGCTAAACTGCTATACTCCTCTTCTTCCACACCTGAAGTCAAATCACTGGCAGAAATGACATGTGAGAACTTAAAAGTATTTTAGATTTACAATCATTTTAGGAAATATTTCTTTGGTGTATCCAATGTGCTAAACATTTTAATGTTCTCCAATTTCTATCTCCAGGTCTTGCTCAGGAACTCCAGATTCTTCTATCCACTTGACAACCCCTTTCAATAGTCTTCTCAAACTTAACATATCCAAACCTGAATTTCAGGTCTTCCATTCAAAACCTACTCTGCCCACAGCTTTCTCCATTCATCTTGGTGACAATTTGATACTTCCAGCTGCTCAGACCAAAAATCTTGACTCTTGGTTTCTTTCTGTCATAAACTCATATCCAATCCATCAAGAAATCTTACTGACTTCAATCTTCAAAACATACACAGAACCCTACAGCCACTGACCTTCATTGCTACTATCATGCTCTGAGCCACTGTCATCTCTCACCTGGACCGCTGGAGTAGTCTAAGTAGCCTTCCTGCTAGATCTCTCCCTCCGTCTCTCCCTATCTCCCAGGGAGTCTCAAAACAGCAGCCTGAAGTCAGATCATATCAATCCCTGCTTCAAAACCCTCCCAAAGCTCCTCTTTTTACACAAAATAAAAGTCTTTATAATTGCTTGCTAGGACTGTAAGATTTTGCCAGGGCCCTAGCCACTATGATTGTATCTCTCACTACCTCCTACTTGTTCCCTTCCTTCTAAGTCACACTTGCTCTCCTTGCTATTCTATGAACACATCAAGCATTTTTCTGCCTTAGGTCTTTGCACAGCCTATTCTCACTGCCTGCCTATGAAGCTTTTCTGTTAGATATCCAAAGAGTTAACTATCCTTTACTTCCTGTGGTCAACTGGTACAGTCATGGCTACCAAGTTGTTCATACTTCTCAGTATGCAACAAGACTTTGTCTCTTAAGTATGGGATTGGCCAAGTGATATGCTTTGACCAATGGAATAACAACAAATGTAACACAAGCAAAAGCTTGAAAGGGTAGGCACACAGGCATGCTCTCTCTTGCTGCGGAGACCTCTTATGCCACCACTGGGGTGTAAGAGCCACACAGAGAGAGGTCCTTAGCCATGTGAGTGAAGCCCACCTAGATTAAGTATCTAGCCCCAGCTGAGGCAGCCAGATCTGAAGAATCACCCAGTCAAGTAACGGAATAATGAGAAACATCATATGATGCATATATTGGCTCAAAAATTATGACTTTCCCACAATCACATGGTTAGTAAAATTAAAGTGAACATTTAAACCCATTCTCACTCCAGAATCCCATGCTCTTTCTATAACATCCCAAACTTAAAACCTCAAAAATATTTTGAACTTTAGAATTTAGCTTGAACAACCTCAACAGACATTTCCCAAATTTAAGGATACTAAAATATGTAAGTGTAATGTGATACACAGAGTGAGAATTCAGAGAATTACAAGTTAGTGAAATAAGTCCCCTGAATTTACCAACCTCTTTATTTTTGCTCTTGTTGCTATTTCCCCACTATCTTTTCTTCCCATGCTTCAAGATTCTACCAAAGTTCATCCAAGAAAGAATATCTAAGAGAAATGAAGAAATCTTGAAAAAAACAATAGTGAGGGATATGCCTTATCAGACAAATTGCCTCAAGCAGGTAAATGTAGGAATAGATTAAATAGCATAGGATATAAAGAGCTCTGATACTATTTACAAACTTGGATTATAATAAAAATGGCACTGATAAAAAAAATCTATTTTGGCCGGGCGCGGTGGCTCACGCCTGTAATCCTAGCTCTTGGGAGGCCGAGGCGGGCGGATTGCTCAAGGTCAGGAGTTCAAAACCAGCCTGAGCAAGAGCGAGACCCCGTCTCTACTATAAATAGAAAGAAATTAATTGGCCAACTGATATATATATAAAAAAATTAGCCGGGCATGGTGGTGCATGCCTGTAGTCCCAGCTACTCGGGAGGCTGAGGCAGAAGGATCACTCAAGCCCAGGAGTTTGAGGTTGCTGTGAGCTAGGCTGACGCCATGGCACTCACTCTAGCCTGGACAACAAAGTGAGACTCTGTCTCAAAAAAAAAAAAAAAAAAAAAAAAAAAATCTATTTTGTCTGAAAAAATTCACAAAAAGGAAGATTGTTCATTAAATGATATTAGCTAACAATTTCAAACCACTGCCAATCATTTCTTTAAAAATCCCTATATCACATTATTCCAATTACAGATTTAAATATGTGAAAAGTACAAGAAAATATAAACATTTATACATTAATTGATGTATAAATGTATAAAAGGAAGACTAAGGAATGTCTACATATGACACAAAGAGGAAGAAAAAAGTAAAGGAAGAGGATGATATTTGACTACATAAAAATTTAAAAGCACCATAACCAAAGCTAAGGTAAAGAACAAACTAAGAGGAAAATATGACCCAAAAAAATCTTCACAAAAAGACGAAAAGACCCTATTCTTGGGGTTAGCTTACATAGGTGAATACATATGTCAAAACTCAGCAAATGCTTACGAAAATCTCTTATTCCATTTAACAAATCAAAACTAAAAGTCATAGGCAATGTACTGTGGGTACATTGACAATACAGAAAGACAATACAAAAAAGTACAACCAACCATAGGCTCAAAGAAAATGGCCTTGAACCCTTCAACAAAAGACCGATCAATGAACATCCAATTCTATGTTTTAAGTTAAAATGTTTAAGGTGGAAAAATTAATGCATGTAGTTTTATGTAAGTTTTATCTTAAAAGAAAAATACCTAGCGCCTATAGTCTCAGCTACTCCTAACTCAGGAGGCTGAGGAAGGAAGATCACTTGGGCCCAGGAGTTTGAGTCAAGCCTGGACAGTGACCCAGTCTCTAAAGAAAAAAGAAAGAAAGAAAAAAAACCCTAAAATATTGAAATACTATTCAACGACCTAAATGCTAAAGTATTTACATATAAATATACTAATATCTGAAATTTAATTTAAAATGTATCAAAAAATAAGATAAAATAGTGAGTAGATAGGATAAATATATGATAAAGCAAATATTATAAAATATTAATGATAAAACCTAGGTGGTAAGTATATCAGTGCTCAATATAAAATTTCAACTTTGCTGTATGTTGAAAAACTTTCATAATAAAATACAGAAGAAAAAAGGTATTATTAATACAATCAAATACTCTAATAGAAAAACAGGCATAGGGCATGAATAGGTACTTTATAAGAGAAAGGTGGCCAAAGATGTTCATTCATTCTCAAACCTCAGAGCAGAAAAACAATACCACTTTTCACTTCCCTGGGAACCTGCAGCCTTAAATGCACACGTGGCCCTCCAAATCCCAAGTGTGGCCCTCTCCACTGAATCCAAACTTCATAGAACAAATTCCTCTATTAAAATGGTTTGTTCTGTAAAATTTGGATTCCATCAAAAGGCCACACTCAAAGATCCAGAAGGTCATATGTGGACCCAAGGCTGCTGGTTCCCCGTACCTCATGAGAATTAAAAGATTATTCCATAAAGCAATTTCACAATCAAAAGGCCTTAATGTATATATCTTTTCACCCAGCAGTTTCAGTCCTATGGATATATTCTAACAAAAGAAATACATATGCAAAGATGTACACAGACATTCAGCACAGTATTGTTCAAAGTAGTAAAAAAACAAAAACAAACTGTTATGTAAATCAGGAAATGGCATAGAAACTACAACCCATTATATGGAATGTACCATATTATCCCCCTGTTAAAAATGATTACCTATATAAAATGGCATAGATATGGAAAAATTTCCAGGATAAATTTAAGTGAAATATGAAAGTTACAAAATAGTACATTTATATATATACATGACCTACATTTCAATAACTGAAATAACGGTCAACTAAGTCAACAGTATTTACTCCAGTTAGTAAGAGTTCTATGATGTGTATTATTTGTATTTGTTATGCAGTATGTAAGCAGTTCCTGTTCTGTAGACTCCGGATACAGTCAGTTTACTTGTAGACTAAGGTAAACAATTCAGGCATGGTCCCTGCCCACATATGAAGGTGTCCCCCCACCTATGTGCTAGGACACCTTCCCCTATCCACTTTGCAGTCATACCCTTCCTTTCCATTTCAGCTCTTTCAATTAAGCCCAGTGCCTGCCCTACTCAGCATGTGATTCAGTGGTAGAGTCTCATCCAGCTCAGTTAATAGGGTCATTGGGTGTCCCATGGCTTAATAAGAGGGTAAAAGTGATAAACAAAAATGTTTGGAAAGCTGAGGTACAACAAATCCCATTAAGACCCTGAAAGGCTGAATTAAATATTGGATTAAAGCTTCACATGGAGCAATACATCAATACATCCTAAATCAGAAATGTATCCTGGCCTTCAGATACTAAATCCAAAACAGACTTTTAAGTGAAAAGATTAAACTACAAATAAAGATTTAAGACAATCTAGAAAGTCTCTTTAGATTGAGAAGTCACTAGACTAAGTACCTTCCCAGCCATCTAAAATAAAGCACAAAAAAGTTTTAAATCAAAAGTCTTCATTCAGATTAGCATGGCCCCTGTGCAAGGATGACACGCAAATGTGTGAAGCATTCCATATTAAAAAAAAAAAAAAGTATTCATTCAATAGTGAAGAGTTTACACTCAAAAATAAAAGATCTATTAAAATTCATGCACACAAATAACTTATGAAAACAGTTCTTATTGCTTTATCAAAATTCAAGTCATCTATGTTAGAATTACTTTTCAAAGAACAAAATGTTTTATTATTTACATCTATGAAAATGAACCCAGGTGTGAAAAGTAAAAGGGAACACTATCTTCTATGGATCTTAAAATAGTCACTATTATAGTATAAAAAGGCAGACAGATAGTGTGATAACAGAGTTTCTTAAGTGTTAAGTTAAATGTTAAACTAAAAATTTATTTATATAAGGTCAATGTCACTTAGTGAAACTATTAAAGGAGGTAACAAAACATAAATATATCTCTAACTTTATTGGCTCCTCATTCCAAAACCTAGGAAAGGAGCAAATAGACCAGCAAGTATTTTGAAAAGTTACTTTTCTTAAACCATACCTAAATAATATTATTTTTTATATGCCAATGTACCTTGTGAGTCTATATAACATTTGCATTTTCATCATGGTCTATTTCACTTAAAATT
This sequence comes from Microcebus murinus, assembly GCF_040939455.1. Classification (NCBI taxonomy): domain Eukaryota; kingdom Metazoa; phylum Chordata; class Mammalia; order Primates; family Cheirogaleidae; genus Microcebus; species Microcebus murinus. The sequence continues at coordinate 56,973,257 of NC_134116.1, forward strand.
ACACAGTGTATGTTTGCAGAATATCAGATACACATGTAGCAAAAAAATAATTTTGAAAAATTATCCACGATTCCATATATTTACTTTGAAAAAGTTAAATAAGACCAAACATTTAAAGTTCATTACCATGTTTGTCATGCTACACTTTCCAGAAGAGCTGACTTAGAGAAATATTTAAAATCATTAACATTACATTTCACAATTAGTCCACTACCAAAACGTAAGGTCCTTATGGTGAAGTATCATGTAGCCTAAGGGGCAAGGGGTTCAATCAATACTTCATCCATTCTACTCTACAGCCTGTGTATCACCTTCCTAAACAAGGCACAACTGCTGACCTCAGAATGCTGCTTTAGTCACTTCTGCTTCACTGGTGACACAAATTTCAAGTGCTAAATGGCTAACCCACCCCTCTTGAAACACCTTAGGAAATTCAAGTGTGTAAGCCATTTATAACATTATAGGCTGTAAATAGGTCATCTGCTGGGAAAGTTTTATTTAATCCAACACTAAACTATTACCTGAGCTACAGAGAGCAAATAAGTCTTGCACAACCCCCATTTCATTTTGATTCAAGCTAGTTTACCACTGTTTAATTTGGGAGCAGGCTGCTCTTCTTAATAAGTAACACATAATATAATTCAAACTCGTTTATATAAATACAATTAAGGCAATTCATCCAAAACATGGAAAATTTTTAAAAAATAAAACCAAATCCACAAAGAAATGAGGATAGAAGGCCACTTTCACTTAATCAAAAAAAGGGTGTTGAGGGGGAAGTCTTCACATACTTCTCAAGGACAATATCATATGTATTGTAAAATAGGATGAAAAAAATCAGTACAATATAAAGAAAAAAAGACCATTTCACAACAGGTTTACATGCCACTATACTTTAAATACCATCTAAGAAGCATTCTTGAATTTCTTTGCAACTTTTAAAAGCTATTGATGGTGTTTTTTTACTCCATTTAAAAGCCTCAGAAAAAGTTCAGGAAACAAACTAATTTCAGGCTGTCCGTTTAGTGAATACAGGCACATACAACAACATGGAAAAACTAAATACAGTTCTAAAATAGTAAATTTCAAATGAATAAAACGTCACTATATAATTCGTGATAGTTTTAGTTCTAAGTTATATTGTCCACAGGGTGGCAGTCTCACAGTCTTGTTCCCAGATTCAATGTACAATTTGATGTTCAATTTCAATGTTCAAAAAGACACATACACATGGGCAATTTTTAAAAAAGTAAAAACTGCCTGTCCCCTCCAAAAAAAAAAATCTGTGCTGCGTTTTTTTTTTTTGTTTTTTTTTGAGACAGAATCTTACTCTGTTGCCCGGGCTAGAGTGCCCTGGCATCAGCCTAGCTCACAGCAACCTCAAACTCCTGGGCTCAAACAATCCTTCTGCCTCAGCCATTCAAGTAGCTGGGACTACTGGCATGTGCCACCATGCCCGGCTAATTTTTTCTATATATTTTTAGTTGGCTAATTAATTTATTTGTATTTTTTTTAGTAGAGACGAAGTCTTGCTCTTAATCAGGCTGGTTTCAAACTCCTGACCCTTGAGCGATCCACCTGCCTCAGCCTCCCAGAGTGCTAGGATTGCAGGTGTGAGCCACCTTGCCCACCCAAATATGTGCTTCTTAACTTCTCTATTTCTTTCAGGAGTATTTATTTTCTGACATCTTAAATTTTTCCTTCCATGTACCTCTTGCATCTGATCTATCTTTTTATTTTTTTTTTTGAGACAGGGGCTCACTTTGTTGCCCAGGCTAGAGTGAGTGCCGTGGTGTCAGCCTAGCTCACAGCAACCTCACACTCCTGGGCTCAAGCAATCCTCCTGCCTCAGCCTCCCGAGTAGCTGGGACTACAGGCATGCGCCACCATGCCCGGCTAATTTTTTCTATATATATATTAGTTGGCCAATTAATTTCTTTCTATTTATAGTAGAGACAGGGTCTCACTCTTGCTCAGGCTGGTTTCGAACTCCTGACCTTGAGCAATCCTCCCGCCTCGGCCTCCCAGAGTGCTAGGATTACAGGCGTGAGCCACTGCGCCCACCTGATCTATCATTTCTATTCTGCTACCACCACCCTATTTATGGAGACCAGAAGCAAAGAGAGCTATTAGGTGGCTATTACTGTACTGCAGGAGATCCCTGACCTTGATCAAGGCCTAGCAAAGTGGGAGGGGAAATAGGAATAAGAAGGTGGAGATGGACACCACAGACATAATCCTTTCATCCTTCAGCTCATCCTGCACACTACTACCAAATTAACTTCACTAAAACACTCCTTATATCACCAGAAACCCTTTTTCTTAGCTAAGTAAACTCCTTAGCCTGAAATTCAAGGGCCTCCCAAAATCCCTTGTCAAGGGTCAAGGGGATTTGTAAAATAAACTTTGAATAGAACTCGCAACTTCCTAATTTTCACTTGTTCATTCAAAAATTTTCTGATGTTCACTAGGTGCCAAGCATGGCTCCATGTGCGGTGACATAGAGGAATAAGTCAAAGTCCCTGCTCCAAAGTTACACTGTGAGGACAGTCTTTTGGGATGGGGGGAGGGTTTCCGGGCACTTTCAGCTCTCTGCAGGAAGAGGCAAGGTTCCTCCTAAGTAGGAGCCATTGGAAGCACACTAGGGATTGGAAGAACAGTAAAAAGACATCAGAGATCTGCTAAAGCACTGACATTGTCCCCTATTGAATCTAATCTATTTTTGCAATTTTATTTCCCTTTCCTATCCTACCTGTACTCTCAGTGCCACTAAAATGTGCCAGCAGCTGTTAATGTGCCTCTGCTCCCCTTTGCTTCCCTAAAAGGCCTTGTCCCCCTCCCCCATCTCTACCAGCAAAAGCCTAACCAGCCTTCAGAGCCCATCTCCTCACACAAACTCAGACGGATTTTAGAACAATTATGACCCTTGGCTTTATTCCCCTCTGAGCATTCACCACACTATGCATACTATCATCATTATCTGTATACTTATCTAACCTTCTTCATCAGTTATTCACTGAGCACTTGCTACATTCCTGAAACTATCTAGGAGCTAGAGTTTCACTGTTGAATTATTCCACTATTATTATTATTATTTTCCAAGTGATAAATGTAAAATTGAGATAAGATATACTCAATTAAATATAGAATATACAAATAAAATATTTTATATAAAATATATACAAATATATTTTATATAAAATATATGCTTTTTATTGCTTCAATCCCTTTTGAGTTTGGTTGAGATATAACTTACATACCACATAAAGTTCACCCACTTAAAGTGTACAATTCAATGTTTTTTAGTTTATTTATGGAGTTGTACAACCATCACCATAATCTAATTTTAGGACATTTAACCACTCTAAATGTACCCCCACATTAGCAGTCACCTCCCATAAACCTCCTTAACCCTCTATTCTGAAGCAACCACTAATCTATCCTCTTTCTCTATAGATTTGCCTATTTAAGACTTTTCATATAAATGGAATTATACAAAATGCGGTTGCTATTTTCACTTAGCATAATGTTTTTGAGATTCATTCATGTGGTCACATGTAGCAGTTCTTCATTCCTTTTTATTGCCAAATAATACTCCATTGTGTGGATACACTATATTTTACTTAGTCATCAGTTGATAGACATTTGAGTTGTTTCCACTTTTTGCTTATGAATAATGCTGCTATAAACATCTGTGTACAAGTTTTAGTGTGGGACTATGTTTTCATTTCTGCTGGGTATATACCTAGGAGTGGAAATGCTGGGTCATAGGGTAACTGTTTAACATTTCGAGGCACTGCCAAATTGTTTTACAAAGTGACCGCATCATAGGGACTGCATTATTTCATATTTCCACCAGTAATGTATGAACATTCTAACTTCTTCACTATTGTTTGAATTTTATAGAACAAGAACATTCTCACTATACAATATCCTTACTCTCATGGAACTTATATTCTGATGGAATAAGAAATAAACAGGTTAATTTCAGATAGTAAGAAAATGAAGAAAAAACTGTAAAGTAACAAGAGAGTAACCAAGGAAGAGGGAGTCTCTGAGTAGGGTTGTCAAAAAGACTTCTCTGAGTAGGTAACGTTGACCTGAGACATGAATACCTAGAGGGGGAAAATTCCAGACAGAGGAGAGAGTAAGTAATAAAACACTGAGACAAGAATAAGTTTGGCGTGTTCAAGGAGCAAAAAGGCAGTATAATGTGGTGGCTTAAGTATAAGGAAGAGGTAAAGAAGGGTAGGAGATGAAGTTCGGAAAGTAAGCAGAGGCCAGATCATGTTGGGCCTCAGACACTTTGGATTTTACCAACATGCTTGGATTTTATCTAAAATTCTAGAATCATTTTTCAATCCCTTCTATTTCTTTAAACACAAGTGTTTATCTCTGCAAACATGTATTGAACTTTCATATATCTTCTGATTACACCTAAAGTTAGCAAAGGGACTATTTGGGTAATTCCACAGCTTTCAATTAGTGTCACTATTTTGTGGCCCAAGAGAGAACAACTAAAATATGACTGCCAATGGTATTTTGGTAACAAGACACAATCATAAGAATGAATCCTCACAAATTTGCCTTAACCAATTTACAGTTTATGCTTTATTGACATTAATTAGCAGTTCTATCTTAGAATATCAAAATCATTTCTTTTTTCTTTTTTTTTTTTTTGAGATGTGGTCTCACTCTGTCACTGAGGCTGGCGTATGTACAGTGGCACTACTATAGTTCACTACAGCCTTGAACTCCTGGGCTAAAGTGACCCTCCTGCTTCAGCCTCCCAAGTAGCTGAGACTACAGGTACATGCCAACATACCTGGCTTATTTTTTTTTAATTTTTTTTTTTTAGAGACAGAGTCTCACCATGTTGCCTAGGCTGGTTGGTGTCAAACCCCTGGCCTCAGGTAATCCTTCTGTCTTAGCCACCCAAAGTGCTGAGATTACAGGTGTGAGCCACCATGCCTGGCCCAAAGTCATTTTCTATAAAGTAAGCCAATAAAAATATAGCTGTAGATCATTCTCATAATTTGAACCTAGATTTTATTCTTATGAATTCTAGTTAACTGATTGCTTTTCTGCATTCTATTAATTAAAAATTAATATTCAACCCCTAAACATAAATATTCTACATGTATGCTATATGGTTTGAAACTTTTAAAACAAGAATTTTTCGCATATTACTGCTCTATTTGGGTCTTCTAAGAGACAAAAATGTTTTTAAAACTCTAGTGACATAAAATGTCACTCCTTGATAAAAGAACCTGTTACCTAGTCAAAATTTATCAAGTTAAAATTCCTTTCTAGTTCCCAGCTTGATGTCTCATGACTCTCCCTCCAGACACTCTGGTGCTCCTGCCAAACCAGACTACTTGCCAGCCTCATACTTGTTCCCCCACCACAACTTTATGATTCACATTCCCCACCAGGAGAAATCCAACCAGTTCTTCAAGATCCAGGGCAAACACTCTGCTTTCCACATCTCTTCTCCAGTCCCCTTGCCTAAGTAAGAACTGATGGCTCCAGTAGCACTTAGATGTTGGCCTACCATTTTATGCCTAATACACAACTATACATAAGGTCATTTTGTGTCTTCCACAGAGATGACCCACTACTGCCTTCCACTCACCCCCCTACTATAACAATTACTGAGTGCACAGTTGAAAATAACATCCATTTTAACACCATTTGGCACGATATGATACCAACTCATTACAAAATGCAAGGAAAAAACTAAGCCTTCTCTCAGGACAAGAAGAGCTGTCTTTCATTCCTCTCAAATTTGGAACGACTGTAATTCTTTAGTAACTGTTTCCTAATAACACAATACTCCTTATTTAAACAAAAATTTTCCACTGTCATTACCTATTCAAGAGCTGCTCAACAATTCTTGCAACTGTGAGTGATATATGCACCTTCAAAAATTCCTAGCTCCAAAGCCAGTGCACAGAGAAGGTGAAAGATCTCCACAAGGTCACACAGCTAATCACAGAGGCCAAAATACCATTCTATCTACTACCTATTAACATGAAGAACTTGAACATCAGTAACTTCAAAGGTTATCTGGTGGTACCTGGAGCATAGTAAACACTCAAACATCTGAATTTATGAAGATGACTTAAAATACTTTTAGTTGTGGCAGGCATTTTTATTATTTTTACAGTGTAAGGCCAATTAATCCTTAATCACGCAGATCATTAATAAATTTACTGTGCAGTTAACGCTATAAAATAGCATGGGAACATACACACACACTAACAGCCAAAACTTCTGTTTTAGTATCCACAAGAGTCACTTTTTCCTTCACTTGTCCCCAGAGGCCCAATAGACTAAACATTATAGCTGACCCTATTTTCTAATTTCAGCTTGCATTTAAGATAACGCTTTTGTTTCACTTACAGCCCGCATGCTGCTGACACAGCTGCCCCTTCTCTGTAATAAACACAGGGCTTCTATATTTAAAAATACAGTGAAACTTTGTTATAACATCCCCTCCCCAGTCTCCAGCCAGTTTTCTCTCTTCCAAGCCCCACCTCCACCCCAGGAGGGTTTTTTTTGTTTTTTGTTTTTTTTAAATCAACGGCGCTCAAAACATTAGACCCTTTGGAAAAATCAATTGTCTTCTTTGAAGACATCTCATCATAATGGTATTTTTCTTCTCCACAGCTCGTGTGTTTTTTAACACCCAGAGGGGGAAAAAAAAAAGATTCTCCTCCCCAAAGGCCTTCTCCTGAGTCTGGGGTATTTTGGGGGCCGCGACCAGCGCCCCGAATGTCAAGTTGGGATGACCTCGCGGGGGGCGCGGGTGGAGACGCGGGTGCGCACGCGGCGGAAAGCGGTGACGGGCGGCTGCGCCGACGGGAACGCGCGCCCCCCGGGAGGCTATGGGAGGCACCCCGCGTTCCGGGGGTCAGATAGGGGAGGTCCCGAAAACACCCCCCCCCAGACAGACAGATAATGACAAGGACCACCGGCCAGCGCGCGGGCTCCGGAGCGCCCGGGGCCGGGGGCAAACGCTCCCCGCATCTCTTGGGACGAGTTAGAAAAGGGCGGCCAAGGAGGGTGTGGGCCGAAGCGGGGCGCTGGGAGGAGATAATGCTCGAGGCCAGAGTTAATCATCACCTCCGAGCGTCTGGAAAACTACGGCCAGGGGCCGGAGGGGCGGGGGAGCAGCCTCGGGGAAAGTGAAACTCCTTCCCGGCCGACCAGCCCCGCGAGCGCGAGGCGGGAGAGGGACTCCGTGCGCGCCCGGTCCTCCGCCACGCACGGCGCAGCACTCATGGCTGGCTCCGAAAGCCGCAGTCCAGCTCACGGCGCCACTAACAACTGTAATGCTTTTTTTCCCCCCACAAACTCACCCGGACAGCACACTGAAAACAATAAGTCAGTCCTACAAATCGGTTTTTATTCATTGAAATTTAAAAAAAAAGAAAAGCTACACCATTCCCATACCGGGAGTCGAACCCGGGCCGCCTGGGTGAAAACCAGGAATCCTAACCGCTAGACCATATGGGAAGTGCTGTGAGACACCTCGCCGAGACCCACCTGACAAACGTAAGCGCCGCTGCCGTGTTGCTTACGCTTCCCGCCGCTGCCGCCACCGCTTCTATGCCAGGTAAGCCGCTGCCCCGGCTGCCCACGCGCTCCGAGTGAAGGAACCAGCCGGGTCTGAGCGCGCGGGCGTCGCGGGGGAGGGGTGGGGCGGGACCGCTCCGCCGCCTCTGGAAAGTTGTGAGGCGAACCCCAGAGACTCGCAGCCCAGGAACCCGCTGTTTCACCTTTCTCTTTAAACTCCGCCAACGGCCCCCAACCCACAGGTCCAGGTTGCTCCGCTGTTCAAAGTGCGTGCGGACTAGTTGGCAAAGTTGAGCGGCGACGTCTCTGGGAACAGCTGTTTGCGTTCGGGGCGGAGGCGGCGCGCGAGCTCCTTGGCCACAAGCCAGCGAGCCTAGAAGGAGAGTGGAGGTTCTGGAGCCCAGGGGAGGAGAGAGCGCGGGATGGCGCGGGGACTTGAGGTTTGAAGTCCGTACTTCAGCTCAAGTCCCGTCGCGCTTTCGCCCCTTCCCAGTGACCTCAACCCCTTTATACCGACCCCACCTCTCAGGAGCCGGGAGTACCGCCCCTGTAGGGGGAGGGGACGAGGAGGCGATTTCGAACGCGGATTGGGTCGTCCGGGCACCCGTAGTGGGGAACCGTGGAACGCCGGTCCGGGGCAGGAGGGAGGCGTCCAGTCTTGGAAGGAGTTCGAGTGGTCCTCGCGGCGGGCCGGGCCTGGCTCGCCTCGCTTGGAGAGCGCGAGTCTGAGTTGGACCCCGGACTACGCGCGGAGCGGCCGGCGCAGTCATGTGAGTCGGGTCGCAGGCCCTAAACAAGGAGGTGTTGTTTCTCTGGGCGGCCTTGTCTCCCCCGAGTCTTCCCTCCCCCCGTCTCCCGCCCTTCGGCCGGGGGCGTGACGGACGCGCTCTTAACTCGCTCGGGACCGGCGCCCGACCGGCAGGGCCGGTTCTCGGAGCGGGGTGGAAATACTACCCCGCGGAGCGCTTTGGGGGCGTGGAGGGCGGAGGTGAGAGGCCGGCGGCCAGTGGAGGTGGCGGCTCCGACGGCAGCCGACGGCGCGACGCCGTCTCCCTGCACTGCGCTGTCGGGGGTCGCGGGCGCCCTTTTCGGTTCCGGAGCGCCCGGAGCCCGGGGGGGATTGCGAAACTTTGCGCTTGGGCTGCGGCCACTGCTGCCTTCGCCGCCCAGTAAAAGCGGCCAGCCCCGGATAGCGTAATGACGACTTCATTTGGGATTTTTTTGTTTTGTCTTGTTTTGTTTTCTGTGAGGTGCCTTGGCTTTCCCAACTCTATCTTGCCCTGAGGCTCAAGAACAACTTGTATTAACTTGGAGGAACCACTGTCTTCCCCGGAGTAGTCTTGTCCTTTGTTCTTTTGGTGGAAATAACTTGATTAAAAGCAAACATGAGTTTCCTCTGGCCTCCATTACAGCAACCTCCAAAAAAGCCAGAAAGGCACAGAGGGGATAAATATATTCTTCTCTGACATGTTTCTTATTTCTTCGTGCCTGTGACAGTAACAAATAAAGAATTTTTTTGAAGCTGTCTTATTTAAAGGAGTTTTATAATAGATCCGGTGCAGACTTTCTTTATGCTCCTAGCGACAGAATTTCGGTTGACTGCTTCAGCCACTGAAGTGATATAACATGGAGCTGTGTATAACAAGACAAAATTCAGTAGCAGGGGCATATATTTCAATATGTAAAGCTTGTAGAATTTTACGTGTTAATTTTAAGTAAGCTTAGACTTGTTTTTCCCTTTTTCAGGGCGGACTACTGGAAGTCACAACCAAAGAAATTCTGTGATTACTGCAAGTGCTGGATAGCAGACAATAGGCCTGTATGATAATTACCGCTGTTAGTCTAATAATATTGTGTTCATGTGCAGTATTCCTTTTTGTTGTAAACTCAGAATTTACAAAGCAATTTTATATACATTGCTCTTGATTTTTCAAAACATCAAAAGATTTCTGTCTTATTCCCTGTAAGAAAGCTATGAGCCTTCTTCCTTTTCATCAACCTAAATTTGATCATATTTTAAGCCAAATTCTTTCTCAATGGTCTTTTAGGAAATGAACAATGACTAGGTAATCTCATTCATGCTTATGAAACTATAATGCTGTTGTTTGTAATACTGTCATATACAAAGAAAAGTAAAAGTGTAAAGTCCTAAAAACATGAACATTGTTGTGGTTTTCTTGTGTGTATTTGCTTTAGAAATAATTAAAGTATTTGATGTTGAGCTTTATATCTTTAGATGCTTAATTTTGAAAGATCAATATACCCTCTGTCATGAAATACAGAAGTAGCAACTGTGTTAAGTATGTTATTACTCTAGATCCAGTTTTATAAGACATAAAGCAAAAAGCCCACCACCGATTTCCCCCCCTCCTGCATTTCATTATGTACCTATTATATAAACACTAGGGTATCTATTATATGTTCATATCCTTTTTACTTGGCAGAGTTGGATACACAAAGCATAGTAGTTTCATATTTAACAGTGCTGTGGATTTCTTTGGTAGACATTTATTTACTGTAATCTACAAGGTATTTGTGGTTTTGGTGTTTTTTTAATGCATTGTTTTGGTCTTTTTGGATAGTTGCTAAAGTTCTTGACTATATTGTTTGACTTAGGCTAACTTTTCAAATAAATACCATGAATTTTAAACCACACAAATCACTGAAAATCTCTTCCTTGGAGGTACCCAAGCTGTAAAATGAATTTTATGAGTTATCTGGAATAAGTAATCTCTTCCAGTGTAGACTATCTGTATCTACTGAATTGCTAATACACATTGATTTAACCTTTAATTAGAAACAAAATTAATTTAATTTTGAATGATACTAATGATTTTAATATTCTTTGTGTGGTATAATCAACTTTAAGAAACTCAATATATGAAAAATAGAGGATGATTATTTGCTTTACAAAGTCACGCTTTAAAGAGGAATTCACAGGAGTATTTAGAATAGCTCAGTTAATGCATCATGTAAGATTTGATTGACAGAACTTATTTGCAGAGCTAACCAGGAATGTCTTTATTGCATACAACCAGGTACTTGTAATTTAGTAGCATTTCTGGTTGTATAATTAGATAATAATGCCCACTCACCCACCCCTGTCCCCATTAATCCAGTTACCATCACTCCCCATAGGTTATCATTTTTTTCGTTTTCTTGTCTATCCTTCCATTGTTTCTGCATGTATATAGATATAGGTTCTTATTCAACATTCATAAAAGGTAAAATTGTATATACTGTCGTGCATCATAGTTTTAAAAAATTGAACAATACGTCCTCAAGCTCTCTCCTTATGAATATATAGGGAGTTTCTTTGTTCTCTATTACAGGAGCCTGTAGGAATATACCATAGTTTATTTAACCAGTCCTCTATAGATGGACACTTGGATTGTTATTGCAAACCGTGCTGCAGTGAATAACCTTCTATATAACATCATTTTGTACATGTCCAAATATATATAGAGAACATATTCCCAGAAATGGGATTGCTTGGTTAAAGGGCAAAAGTATTTGGAATTTTGATAGATATTACCAAATTGTCCTCCACAGGAGATGTACATTTTATACCATTACTACATTGTATAAAAGTGTTTGTATACATTTATGAGTAATTTTTAAACATCTACTTTTCTCCCAGTTGGAGGAATATGGATCATTGTTCTTAATGTTTCTAATTTAATGTGCAAACAAACCAATAAAATGCCAGACGCTTACTAATTTTGATGTTGAAAGGTGTTTCTTTTTTTTTATTTTGTTTTGGAGACACAGTCTCACTCTTTTGCCCTAGCTGGGGTGCAGTGGCATCATTGTAGCTCACTGCAACCCCAAACTCCAGGGCTCAAGCAATCCTCCTACCTCAGCTTCCCAAGTAGCCAGGGCTACAGGCACACGCCACCGTGCCTGGCTAATTTTTTCGTGTTTTTGTAGAGACAGGGTCTTGCTCTTGCTCAGGCTGGTCTCCAACTCCTCAGTTCCAGTAGTCCTCATGTCTAGGCCTCCTAAAATTCTAGGATTACAAGTGTGACCCACTATACCTCCGGCAGAGAGGTGTTTTTTATGATTGTTTTTTCCAGTCCTCTTTTGGCCTTGTGTCTTGTTTGAGTCCTCATTACAATCATATTCACTAGATTAGTCATCAAAGGTACCTTGTCTTTTTCTCTATTAATGTGGCCATCATAGTTTAAGAAACAAAAGAATCCTAGTCAGAGGGTGTTGTAACAATGTGATTCCCTAGCATCATTTGATAAAAAGGGCCAATTTGCAAATAAATTAATCTATTTTTATCTTTTGTGCCAGTCATTTTAATTTCAATTTTTTATGTCCCATTCCCATATTTACTGTATTATTATGAATTTTATGATGTTTATATAGTTTTCCTTTGTATTTTCTCTTTTTTTCGTTTTCAAGAGTGTCGAATTTCATGAAAGAGGAAAGAATCATAAGGAAAATGTGGCAAAAAGGATCAGTGAGGTAATATAGATTGTTTCTTTGCCAAGTTTTCTATGTAGATGTCAGTCCTTTATCTCTCTCACTTTCACTTTTATATGTGTCTCACATAGATTAAACAGAAAAGCCTGGATAAGGCAAAGGAAGAAGAAAAGGCATCAAAGGAGTTTGCTGCAATGGAGGCAGCTGCCCTGAAAGCATACCAAGAGGATTTGAAAAGGCTTGGCTTAGAGTCAGGTAAAAAGGCAGCCAGCATGTTTTAAAAGTAACATCAGAGGTCATGCTAAGTAAGCTTTGATTGTTACCATAAAGAGGTTATAAACTCAGTATATTCTCAGTGTGTTTATTATGCACATAGCCCTATTTAGATTGTGGAACTTTGTTCATGCACTTTGCTCTTTATCTTTTTTTTTTCCAGACAGGGTCTTGCTCTGTTAAATTCATGGGCTCAAGTGATCCTCCTGCCTCAGCCTCCTGAGTAGCTGGAACTACAGGTGTGCAACACCACACCTGGCTGATTTTTCTATTTTTTGTAGAGAACAGGGTCTCGCTCTTGTTCAGGCTAGCCTCGAACTCCTAGCCTCAAGCAATCCTCTGGTCTCGGCCTCCCAAAGTGCTAGGGTTACAGGCATGAGCCACTCAGCCCAGCCTTAATGCCTTATCTTTTAACACCTTCATTCACAGCAACCATAACTACCCGCATGGTTACCCAGTCTTTGGTGAGTGGTTAATTTCAGAGACACTTTGAGTTTTTTAGGTATTCTAATTATTTGGCTAAAAGATGCTATTAAAAAATAGGCCTTGCATTATAATTATGATTGTCTTTATACATATGGTCAAAACTTTGAGTCTTGTTTATTATATGGGTGACTATGTAGTGAATATGAAAATAAGGAAGTTCCCAATAAAAGACATAATTTAACTAGAATGTTATCTGTTTTATCCTTAAATTTAGGCTTGAAGCTGGGAAACTTCTGTGAGCATTTCTTCCATGACAAATCCATTTTCCTTAAGACAAGCATATAACAGATCTCAGTTGTCGATCTTCCATAGTGGTCGGGATAATCAACATGTAATGATACTCTTTATTCTCTAATAAAAACAGCTTTCGATTTAGGTTTTGAGCAGAATAGCAGTTAAGTTAATTAGCATTGCCTTCATTAAATAAGAACAGTTCTAACCAGACTTTAAAAATATTATCCTGGACATTGTAGTTAAAAGGTGGGAAAGGTGTTTGGTTCCATGAGGATAAAGCCATATGATCATTTTGAGAGGAAAAAAGATATAGGCATTCCTGGAGAATTAGAGAAGAGTAGTTAAAAGTTCAACTTTTACCAATTATATGGATTGAGAGATTCCATTTATGCTGCCCTTAGAGAAAATAAATTTTAGCATTTTATATTTAAGTAGATATTTTTATTGAAACATAATTTAAATATTTTATATAAATTATATTTTAAATTTATAAATTATATTTTAAGTATAATTTAAATATTTTATATGTAAATGGATTTTCCTATTAGATATTATTCATAGCCTTGTATTCCTAAATAGGATATATATTCCTTTAAAAGAACAACAGTGCAGTACAAAGAAAAGAATTTTTAAAAGCTCACTAACTGCTATTAAGATTTTTTTCAGGCTGCTTCTTTAGATTTTTAAAAATTATATATTTTGTGCTGTGGTCTATTTGGAGGTTGTTTTATTTTTTTCCCTCAGTGATATGTCAAATATATCTTTTCATTTAAATAATTAAGGCTATATAGGCTGGGCGTGGTGGCTCATGCCTATAATCCTAGCACTATGGGAGGCCGAGGCGGGAGGATCACTCAAGGTCAGGACTTCGAAACCAGCCTGAGCAAGAGTGAGACCCCTGTCTCTATTATAAATAGAAAGAAATTAATTGGCCAACTAATATATATAGAAACAATTAGCCGGGCATGCCTGTAGTCCCAGCTACTCAGGAGGCTGAGGCAGGAGGATTGGTTGAGCCCAGGAGTCTGAGGTTGCTGTGAGCTAGGCTGATGCCACGACACTCTAGCCCGGGCAACAGAGTGAGACTCTGTATCAAACAAACAAACAAACAAAAAACCTAAATAATTAAGACTATATATCATTTTTGTATGATGGTTAAGAGCACAGACTTCGGAGTCAAACAGCATTGCCTCTTAGATTTTTACTAAAACTAACATTATGTTATAAATTGCTTATTATAGTGACCACCCATAACAAGTGTTTAATAAAGAGTAGCCATTATTATTTCATCTGTACACTGTATTTAGTCTTTTCCTAGTTATCATGTAGCTTGCTTAGAGTTTTCACTGTTATAAAGAATGCTACAGTGAGCACATCCTTATGCATGTATCTTTTCACATTTATTTGTCTCTGTAGGTTCAATTTCTAAAAATGAGATTACAGTATCAAAGTGAATATATTTTATATATTGATAGCTAATACCATGCTTTCTCCAGAAATAGACTGATTTACACTTTCGCTAGAAATAAAATAAGTTTATTAACTGGTGTTGGGAATAACTGGCCAATCCTTTGGCACACAGAGCCATAAAACCTGCCCGTTTTTCACACAATGTGAATACCTGGTCAGACTAACTCTGGATTTGATTATTCTTTTTAGTACTTACTGATCTTCAAAAAAAAATTATAATTATTTCTATTTCTTTGAATATTAGCAAAGATAAGCATTAATTCTCTGAATTGCCTTTATAATTTTTACCCATTTCTCTGTTAGAGTGTTTGATTTGTAAGGAATCTTTGTTAGGAATATTAACCCTTTGGCTTATTTGTTCTAAATATTTTTTTATTTTGTTTCTTGTATATATTTTTTTGTTTTTGCCATATAGAATATTTTAGTTTTTGTGTAGTCAAATTTAACATTATTTTACTTTGTGTTCTTTTCATAAATGTCTTTGACCTGGTATTTATATTGGTGTATGAAAGTGGGAAGGGAGTAGAGAAAGGGGAATAGCTTTACTTTTTCCCCCAAATAATTAACCAAATATTGCAAAATCTTTTTTTGAAATGATGTATCCTTTTCCCTCTGATAAGAAACACTGGGAATCTGCAGATGGCTCTGTAACTGGACTATTCTGTTTTAGTCATACGTTTGTCTATTTCTGCATCAGTTCCACAATACTAGATTTTTTTTTTTTTTAAAGGCAAGGTCTTTTGCTCTTTTGCCCTGGCTGGAGTGCAGTGGCATGACCACAACTCACCACAGCCTCAAACTCCTGAGCTCAGTCTACCTTCCCACCTCAGCCTCCCAACTACCTGGGACTACAGGCACATAACACCATGCCCGGCTATTTTGTTTGTTCGTTTAAGAGAGGGGGTCTTGCTGTGTTGCCCTGGCTGTTGTTGAACTCCTGTCCTCACATGATCCTCTTGCCTCAGCCTCCCAAAGTGCTGAGATTACAGGCGCACAAGTGTCAGCCACCATGGCTGACCTGGATTGTTTTTTTTTTTGAACCATAGTTTTAGAGTAAGTTTTAATATCTGGTAAGGGTGGGGCATAGTGGCTCATGCCTATAATCCTAGCACTCTGGGAGGCCAAGGCAGGATTGCTTGAGCTCAGGAGTTTAAGACCAGCCTGAGCAAGACTGACAACCTGTCTCTACAAAAAATAGAAAAATTAGCCAGGAGTCATGGCGTGTGCCTGTGGTCCCAGCTACTTGGGAGGCTGAGGGCAGGAGGATCCCTTGAGGTTGCAGTGAGCTACAATGATGCCACTGCACTCTATCCAGGTTGACAGAGTGAGACTCTGTTTTTTGTTTTTCGTTTTTTGTTTTTTTGAGACAGAGTCTTGCTTTGTTGCCCAGGCTAAAATGAGTGCCGTGGCATCAGCCTAGCTCACAGCAACCTCAAACTCCTGGGCTCAAGCGATCTTCCTGCCTCAGCCTCCCAAGTAGCTGGGACTACAGGCATGCGCCACCACGCCCGGCTAATTTTTTCTCTATATATTAGTTGGCCAATTAATTTCTTTCTATTAATAGTAGAGACGGGGTCTCGCTCTTGCTCAAGCTGGTTTCGAACTCCTGACCTTGAGCAATCCGCCCGCCTCGGCCTCCCAGAGTGTTGGGATTACAGGCGTGAGCCACCTCACCCAGCCGAGACTCTGTTTTAAAAAAATGATCTGGTAGAAGTAAATTTTCCTCCTCCTCCTTTTTTTTTTTTTTTTTAACAATTTTCCTGTATATTTTTGCATGTTATTTTTCCAAGTTAATTTTACAATAATATGTTAAGTTCCCAATAAAGTTACTTTGGCTACTTCACCCTTCTGTCATCTCTTTTCTAGAAATTTCAGAACCAAGCATATCACCAGTAACCAGCACTGTTCCACCTTCCTCTACATCAAATCAACAGAAAGAACAGAAAGGAAAGAAGAAAAAAAAAAAAGATCCTCCAAAAGGAAGATGGGTAGAAGGCATAACCTCTGAGGGTTACCATTACTATTATGATCTTATTTCAGGAGGTAAGTTACTTAGGCATAAAACTACAGTTTCACTAGTAGAATAGAGCAATTTGTTTTGTGTTAGGATTTTTATTTAATATTGAAACATTTTAAACAATGAAAGACTATAACTTTTCATTTTTACCACAAAGTGAGAAAATCATATGCCCTTTAAAAAAGAAGTATCCTTCTCATAGTCACTCAGTGTCATACTTAGTCAAAGCCTTTAATAATGGATTCCTTACAAATAAACTATAAGTTTATACTTTCTCAATAAAACTTTCTGAAAGGCTGGGTGCAGTAACTCACACCTAGCACTCTGGGATGCCAAGGTGGGAGGATGGCTTGAGCTCAAGTTACAGACCAGGCCAGGCGCTGTGGCTCACGCTTATGATCCTAGCACTCTGGGAGGCCAAGGAGGGTGGATTGATTGAGCTCAGGAGTTCGGGACCAGCCTGAGCTAGAGCAAGACCCCGTCTGTACTAAAAAAAACAGAAAGAAATTAGCTGGACAACTAAAAATATACAGAAAAAATAAGCCAGGCATGGTGGCATATGCCTGTAGTCCCAATTACTTGGGAGGCTGAGACAGTAGGATCACTTGAGCCCAGGAGTTTGAAGATGTAGGGGCAGAATGAGGCTGGAAAAATAGATTGGGCCCATATTCTGGAGGGCTCGGAGAATGATGGTGCCATTTACTGAGGTATGGAACGAAAAATAAGTTTAATGGGGACAATAATTAATTCAAATTTGGATACGTTGAATTTGAGGTCACTATAGAATATTCATGTGGCAATTATCAGTAGCTAATTGATGATTATAGTCTGGAGTTGGAGGGCTAAATTGAGTCTGGGGATGTATCAATAGATAATATGTAAACCTTTAGGAGTATATGAGATCACAAGCTGAGAGAATAGAGCAAGAAGTAAAGAGGGTGGGTAATACATACATTAAAGAAATGGATAGAAGAAAAGCCAGCAAAATAGTTAAGAATGGTTAGGAAGGTAGGAAATAAGATAAGATCAGAGAGTTAATCATGAAGGAAATCTTAGGCTAACAATATTGTAATTATTATTATCTTAAGAATCATAATCAGCTCTGGACTACAGAGAAATATTAATCTCTCAGAGTTTTATTTGCACTGAACTTTAAGTGACATGCATATTATAGTTCAGCAATGAGGATACCATGAATTAATTACGTACTGGTAATTAGAAGTCTTTCAGATTGACTTAGAAACTGTTTCTTTTCTCCCTTCTAATGCTTATTACTTGCTTTCATTGTTCAACATTCTACTTTAAATGCTCTTGCTCTCAGTAATACTTGTCTTTAATTTCTGCGTACTTCATCTTTTTCCTCTTCTGAGTCATTATTCAATCCATCTCTCATTCTCCTGTGCCCCAGGATGTCAAAGGGCCATCTCCTTCCTTTGAAATTTATCTAGCCTGAATTCAATGAAGTCTTGAACTACTTCACTACGGAGCTCACCAGCCTGGAAACCTTGCCCACAGCTGGCACTCATAGTCCGCAGGATAGTCTGTACTGCATTGACGACGAATCCGTTTTGCTCTTGTGTGTTGAGGAAAGCTTGTTTTACTTTACAGGCAGCTTTACTTGTAATGTAAATCAGAATAGGGAACATATACGTACATGTTTTTATTACGTTATTTTTAAATGTTCACAATTTTATTTGGATAAATGAAAAATTAGAAAAGTCTTATCACAGCTGTTGGCTAAAGTCATCTGTGGCTATTGGCTATAGTCAACGCATGTACTGAAGTGGTTAAGAGAAGCCCTTCCTGGCTCTGTTAATTGCTGTGGAAGTTCCAGTAACTTCTCATCCTCCTTCATTCTGTCCTTTCTTCTTGGTTACATAGCACTCACATACATTCTCTGCACAATACTACTAGAACGTATGTTGTTACTTTTTTATTTTTCAATTATGTTTTAAATTGTGCATCTATTGTGTTTTGTACACAGTGACTATCTTATAAATGTTTGCCAAATTAAATTTTATTAAAAGTTTTTTTTAAAGCAAAAAGATTTTATAAATGCAATATTTTTTTTGCTTTAAGCATCTCAGTGGGAGAAACCTGAAGGATTTGAAGGAAACTTAAAAAAGGTAACTGAAGCACGGTAATATAGTGTTTTTGCATTATTCTTTAAAGTAACTGGCTTCTGGGAGTTTTGTAGATTTTTGTTTAGCAGATTTACTTACCGTTACCCACTCCTTCTTCCCCCCAAAACTTTATTTTTTCTTGTAATTCTTTTGCTAGGAGGCTGGGTGAAGGTGAAATAGTGATATGTAGCCAAATACTCCATGGCGGGCAAATACTAGGTTGCACTTAGTTGCCATTCATATGTCCCTAGCAATTTGGAAGAATTGTTCCTGGCTTTCAGAGGAGGCATTCCCTCCTCGAAAGTTGGCTCGTGATTAGCAGTAACCAAGCTTCTGGCCATGATCAGTACCTACTGCTCCTAATTCCCAGGTGTTAAGAGGAAAGGAAAGGGTGCTTGACTCTCCCTTAGTTATTCAATATATAACCCATCATTGTTATCTTCAGTTTATGCTGCATTTTTTCCTCCCATTAGACAGCAGTGAAGACCATTTGGGTAGAAGGTTTAAGCGAAGATGGTTATACCTATTATTATAATACAGAAACAGGAGGTATGTATTACCTTTGATTATCTAAAATTGTACCTGCTTATTAATTAGCCTACTGATGAATCATTTTAACTTGGGAATTTTAATGATAAACATGTTTCTATAGCAAACATGTATTATTTTTTGTAATTTAAAAACATTAATACAGGAAAGAGCAAAAATATTTGTAATATATTTTGCTGTGCACTGTTATTCTCAATTGATACTGTATTCACAAACTTAGAATCATTTTAGCTTTCTCTAACATTACTGGCTTTTATCATAATTATTTTAGAACTATAATCATTATCTTTGAGGGTCAAGAGATCAAGTTCATCTTGCCTTTTCATTTTATTTTAGGAGACAAGGTCTCACTCTGTTGCTGAGGCAACAGTGCAGTGGCGTGGTCACAGTTCACTGCAGCCTCAAACTCCTGAGCCCAAGCCATCTTCCTTCCTGAGCCTCCCAAATAGCTAAGATTACAAGCATGTGCCACCATGCCCAGCTAATTTTTTGCCCAGTCTAGTCTTGAACTCCTTGCCTCAGTCGTTCTGCCCTCAGCCTACCAAAGTGCTGGGATTACAGGCATGAGCCATCACATCCAGCCCTTTTCGAAGACAAAACAAGCTATTTCAGCAGTGGCTGAAATTGTTAAATTTCAACTTTTACTAATGTAATGTTTCAGTTCTATAAATATTTATAAAGCATGCCTGA
Organism: Microcebus murinus; assembly: GCF_040939455.1. NCBI lineage: Eukaryota > Metazoa > Chordata > Mammalia > Primates > Cheirogaleidae > Microcebus > Microcebus murinus. The sequence goes on from NC_134116.1 coordinate 56,993,111, forward strand.
TTACTGTCTAATTATTATCTAAAATTTTCAAATTAATATTTTACCCAATTTAATTTCATAAAACTGGTCTTCAACACTCTACAAAAAAGACACCTGCACTCGAATGTTTATAGCAGCACAATTCATAATTGCAAGGCTGTGGAAACAGCCCCAAGTGCCCATCAATCCAAGAATGGATTAATAAAATGTGGTATATGTATACCATGGAGTACTATTCAGCTCTAAGAAACAATGGTGATATAGCACATCTTATATTTTCCTGGTTAGAGCTGGAACCCATACTACTAAGTGAAGTATCCCAAGAATGGAAAAACAAGCACCAGATATATTCTCCAGCAAACTGGTATTAACTGAGTAGCACCTAAGTGGACACATAGGTACTACAGTAATAGGGTATTGGGCAGGTGGGAGGGGGGAGGGGGGCGGGTATATACATACATAATGAGTGAGATGTGCACCATCTAGGGGATGGTCATGATGGAGACTCAGACTTTTGGGGGGAGGGGGAGAAATGGGCATTTATTGAAACCTTAAAATCTGTACCCCCATAATATGCCGAAATAAAAAAAAAAAAAGGAAATTATGAAAGAAAAAAAAAACTGGTCTTCAAGTTATTGTACTTTGTTTCTACTGCAGTTAAATTTACGAGAGTAGCTATAATATTGGTGTAACTTTGGGAGAGGCTTTCTTTTTTAATTGCTACTTCCATAGATACCTAGCCTGCCCAATTCTAACAATATTTCTATCCCAAGACAATTGAAGTTCTGAATCTTTATAGTATAATATAGTGATATAATATAGCTTTAGAGTTAGACACATATGAGCTCAACGCACAGCTTCTTCCCTTCCCAGTGATGTGCTTGTGGTCAAGTCACTCACTCTTCAGTGAAATAGGGCAGTCATATGTGTTTTGTGAGGTCATGAATGTCATATGTCTGTAAAGTTCCTAAAACAGTGCCAGGCATATAGTAGGCACTTAACAATTTATTTCTTGGCCAGGTGCGGTGGCTCACGCCTGAGCCATAGTGTAATACTAGCACTCTGAGAGGCCTAGGCGTGCGGATTGCTTGAGGTCAGGAGTTCGAAACCAGCCTGAGCAAGAGCGAGACCCCGTCTCTACTATAAATAGAAAGAAATTAATTGGCCAACTAATATATATATATAGAAGAAATTAGCCGGGCATGGTGGCACATGCCTGTAGTCCCAGCTACTCGGGAGGCTGAGGCAGTAGGATTGCTTGAGCTCAGGAGTTTAAGGTTGCTGTGAGCTGGGCTGATGCCATAGCACTCTAGCTTGGTCAACAAAGTGAGACCCTGTCTCAAAAAAAAAAAAAAAATTATTTCTTGAAAGTTCTTTTGTTAATTCTGTGCAATGTAGATAAGGAAATGCGATATTTCACATTAACCCTAGCAAGTACCCTATATTAATTAAGGGACTATACATATTGATTTGCCCTGAATGATTTTGGTTTATGCCTGAACTAGTATAGTAATTAATAACAGACCCCTTCACTCTTAAAACTATCCCAGTTGAACAATAAATTGTATAGTCTTTCTCCCTTTTATTAAACTAAAAATACAGAATAACTACAAGGTAATTAGAAATGTTGTCATTTTACTAAAAGCCCTGTGGACCACTGGATGGCAGTAGAGTTCAATCAATTGAAACATCCCTCTCCCCCACAGTAAAAATGACAACTTATATTCATTCAACCCTTCACAATATGATTTCACTTTGTGAAATCTTATCACTAAGTATCAATTCCAGAAAATCTCATGAATGCTCATTATCAATGTGTTTCCTGTAATTGGTGTCAGTTTAACTGTGAGATTCTTTAGAAGTATCACCCAGTTCTTAGGTCTCTCATTCCATTTGAGCTACAGTTTATACATCTAGTATATCCAGGTTGTTTGAAATCAGTTTCTGAAAGTTAAAAGAACAGGATGGTTGGGAACTTTTACTATCTTCTTGATCAAGTGGTAAAATAAATGCAATATTGTCATTAATAATTGTAAGTGATACGAAGTGTTATGTTGAAATTATGTATGAGTAGAATTGATAACTAAATAACATGACTATTAAAATGTGTTGAGCAGAATCCAGATGGGAGAAACCTGATGATTTCATTCCACACACTGGTGATCTGCCTACTGGTAAAGTCAATGAAAAGTCACTTGGCAGCCTGGAAGAATCCAAATCATCAGATTCACATAGTGATTCTGATTCCAATCGGGAACAGGAAGCAGAAGGAGAAGAGGTCTCTACAGAAACAAAAAAAACAAAAATAAAGTTTAAGGTAGGTTTTTTATTTACTCTTCACAAAAGGTTATCCATTTATAAGAAGCTCTGTTGAACTAGACCTTCTTCAGTCTTCTGGTAGAAGGTAGAAATAAAGTCAAGAGGTATATTTTAGCAACTAGATAAATGGTTTATTGACATCTATAGATAATGAATGTAGAAGGGTCTGATGATATGGCATCAAATTGAAAAGGGGTTCAATATAAAGGGCATCACTGTTGGATAAGTAAGAAAGCAGAAAAGAGGTCTGTTTATATGTCCTTAATTGTAGAATTGATGACATTAATAGGCTTGTGTTATTTTAAAAAGTGAGGCGCTTTGGGGAACCTTGGTCATGGTACATCAGCATTTCAGACATAATGAGAAACCTAATCAAGCATTAAAGTTGTTCTATGTACAATTACTGCGTTATTTGCAAATTTAAATTCCTTTTTTTTTTTTTTTTTTTTTTTGAGACAGCGTCTCACTCTGTTGTCTGGAATAGAGTGCTGTGGCATCAGCCTAGCTCACAGCAACCTCAAACTCCTGGGCTCAAGCGATCCTCCTGCCTCAGCCTCCCAAGTAGCTGGAACTACAGGCATGTGCCACCATGCCAGGCTAATTTTTTCTATTTTTGGTAGAGACGGGGTGTCGCTCTTGCTAAGGCTGGTCTCAACCTCCTGAGCTCAAACAATCCACCCACCTTGGCCTCCCAGAGTACTAGGATTATAGGCGTGAGATACCATGCCTGGCCTTCTAACAAGACTTTTAAAAGCCTTAAAGAAATTTTGTTTTTGTTGTGGTAGTTTTGCTTCAAGTGTGTTATTCCTTGACTTTTACGTTTCAGGAAAAAAAAAATAGTGATGAAGGAACTGACCCAGAAACACAGAAAGAAAAAAGTATTCAAAAACAGAATTCGTTGGGTTCAAATGAAGAAAAACCCAAAACCCTTAAAAAATCAAACCCATATGGAGAATGGCAAGAAATTAAACAAGAGGTTGAGTCTCAGTAAGTATCTGGAACTTTATCCCCATTATTATTATTACAAGTATTTTACATCCCAATGCTTCCATAAATTGCAATAACTAATTTCAAGGATGCTGTGCTTATTAAAAGTGTGGCTCATTTCTTTTATATCTAGAGTGGTTTTTATTTTTTCAAATTAAATATGTTTTTTAAAACTTTAAAATATAAACTAACAGTTACTTTAAAAAGTAAGCTAATGATTGTTTTAATTCCTACCAAAATATGACTTTTTTTTCCTTTTCTTTCTTTCTTTTTTTTTTTCCTAAGACACAGGGTCTCGCTCTGTCACCCAGGCTGGAGTGCTGTGGCATAATCATAGCTCACTGTAACCTTGAACTCCTGGGCTCAAGGGATCCTCCTGCCTCAGCCTCCCAAGTAGCTGGGACTACAGGCATGTGCCACCATGCCTGGCTAATTTTTAATATTTTTATTTTTAGAAACGGGGTCTCACTGTGTTGCCCAGGCTGATTTCAAACTCCTCACCTCAAATAATCTTCCTACCTCAGCCTCCCAGAATGCTGTGATTATAGGCCTGAGCCACCGGACCTGGCCCATTTTCTGATTTTATAATGAACCCTGATTATTGTATGGATATTTATCTTTGTGCACATTTCTGACTATTTCTAGAAATGGAATACCTATTTAAAAGTTATGAACATTTTTCCTCGTTGGCATAGTGAGTAAAAGAAAAAAGTAGAAAAAAGTCATGAGTATTCTGAAATCTTGATACACAGTGTCCAATTGCTTTTTAGAAAGAGCATACCATTCATACTCCATCAGCTGTTTCTGAAAGTTCCTATCCCATTGGATCCTCCCAGAATTAATTATTAATGAGCCTTTAAGTATTTTCTAGTTTAGCAAAAAGTATCTCATTTTAATTTTCTTTTGATTGACTGATGAGATTGAAAAATTTTTTTCCATATATATCAGTACATCCCTTCATCAGTTTTTGAGTAAATGTTATAGCATTATGATCTACTAAGGTAAATTGTTCAAGTTTTACATTATGCAGAATGGCCTTTTTTTTTCCTTTAAGTTTTTTAACTGTCCATTACTGGCTTTAAATCTTATCTTTGTCCTTATATCCTCTTTTATTTTGTTTTTGCAATCCTAGCAAATTTTCTAACTATTCCTAAATTTTTACAAATTATTACAGTGCCTCTACAGACATACTTTTCCAAGCCTGCATTTTTATCCATGAATGTGTAGGGTGGAACATAAAAAGATCTCTCAGTACTGTTTCCATAGACCTTTCTTTATAGTCTGTGTGACAGAGAAGAAAATTTATTAATATCATGTACTCTTGTTTAAGATAATTGAACTGAATAACATATATTAAATTTTAAGTCTTAGCAAACACATAAAAATCATGCTGTCTCTAAATTGCAGTTATCAAGAACCAAAGTTGATAGGAGATTACTATTCTTGGTTTACTGGTTTTGTTGTGAGAATTATATATAATCCACTCCAGTGCCCTTTTCATTTGCAAATGACAGAAATCAGGAATATAGCTTAGTGGTAAAGCATTTGATTGCAAATGACAGAAATTCTCTTATGTCTAGGGGTGCAGTGGCTTCAAGTGTGGCTGGATCTAGGGGCTTGAATAAAATCTTCGGCTACTGTGTCTGTCTCTGATTGTCTGCTTTGCCTTCCTCTGAGATGACCCCTTCTCAGGCAGGTTTTTCCTACCTCATGGCAAAGCTTTAGGCTTATCTCATACTTATATTTGGAGATCCCAGCCAAAAGAGGGTGCTTCTTTATTGGCAGTTCCCAAATTGGTCTTAAGTTTTATCACATACCCAGATCCCATTCCTGAGATAACTACTAGAATTCTGAATGGACATGAACTGAACTCAAAACTTATGGATTGAAAAGGGGTGTTTCCCAAAAGGGAAAAAAATAACAATAAAAGCAATTCTAGTGCTAAGAAAAAGGGAATGAGACATTAGAAGAGAGAAAATAAAATTAAAAGGAAACATTTCTACTCCAAGTGCATAGTGCAGTGTCTGTCACATAGTAGCATTCAGTATAGCTATTAGGATAATTAAGCTTTCGGTATGTTTAAATTATCCATTAGTTGTTATATCTTCCTTTTAAATTTGGGTTTTTTTTTTCTTTTTTGTTTTTAAGAAATTTACCAAAGGATTTTTTGTTTTTTCCGTAGTGAGCCAGCTCTTGAATTTGTCTGTTTTATTACATTTACATTTATTAATTGATTTTTCTGTTTCTTCATATCTACTTTTATTTTTGGAATTTTTTTCCTCTAGCTTGTCTTAGTTTTTTTCTGTTTTTGTTCTCATTTTCTTTAAATGAATACTTAAAATATTGACAGGAAGGCCGGGCACGGTGGCTCAAGCCTGTAATCCTAGCACTCTGGGAGGCCGAGGCGGGCGGATTGCTCCAGGTCAGGAGTTCGAGACCAGCCTGAGCAAGAGTGAGACCCCGTCTCTACTATAAATAGAAAGAAATTAATTGGCCAACTAATATATATAGAAAAAAACTAGCCGGGCATGGTGGCGCATGCCTGTAGTCCCAGCTACTTGGGAGGCTGAGGCAGGAGGATCGCTTGAGCCCAGGAGTTTGAGGTTGCTGTGAGCGAGGCTGACGCCATGGCACTCACTCTAGCCTGGGCAACAAAGCAAGACTCTGTCTCAAAAAAAAAAAATATTGACAGGAGTTGAGGGAGGTATCTATTCTTGTCTTTTTTCTTTTAACCCATTTCCCATGTGTTTATTTCTTATACAAACATACTTAGGTTTACCAACTTGTTCCTTTACAGAAAAAATAGGAAAATTCTGGGCAGGACTTCTAGGGTGGTTTGTTGCTGTTTAGCTGGGTTTTACTTTCCTCCCACAAAGCAATAAGGGAGGGGGGGGATGAATCTGTCCAGGGATCAATTTTGTTAGGCTTCAAACCTCACTGATGGGTTCACATTAATCACACCTTCAAATGTGAGACTAGTAGTGAACCTCTTCATTTCTTAGTTTTGGCTGGAAGCAGATTGGTATAGGGGAAAGAATGTAGGTTTTAGGTCAGTTAGTTCCTTTTCTAGGAATGAGGACATGTTAGCTTGGCAAGAGTTGTAGTCTGATTATCAGACAAAATAAATAATGATTATATATAAGTTATGTCTGTAAACTTTGTTGTCATGAGAATATTTGGGGGATTCCATTTTGAGCTTGCATCTTATTGCTTTGTCACTTTTTAAAGGGGAAATAGGAAGCCTATGCCTATATTTTTTCTCAGTTAATTTTTTAGGTGAATTTTTTTATTGAATCTTCTTGTTTTTCCTAGTGAAAGTAAATAAAGCTATTAATTTGTCTATAAATATAGTTCTGCCTATATAGCCTGTAAACTGAATGAACATTTCTTGATTTCATTGGTTTTGAAATAGTTTAATATTGTGTTTTTGCTTACTTCCAAATTTGGTGGGTTTTCAGAATAATGTCTTATTTTTAAATCTCTAGGTAGGTAGGAGTTTTTTGTTTGTTTGTTTCCACTTTTAATGCACTGTGTTCAGATATAACCATTGTAGTTTTTGAATTTGGAATTTGGAAATGATTATGGTTTTATGGAAGTGCTTACATCATTATTTTTTGTAACAGTTCTAAAGATATTTGAAAAGAAGGCATATTGTCTGTACAGGTTGAGTTTCCCTTATCCAAAATGCTTGGGACCAGAAGTGGCTTTGGATTTGAGGTTATTTGTATTATATATACTTACTAGTTGAGTATCCCAAATTCAGAAATCTAAAATGTTCAGTGAGCATCATATCAACACTCAAAAAGTTTTCAGATTTTGGAGCATTCCAGATTTGGGATACTTTGCTTCTAGGCTCTTGCCTTTTTTTCCTTCAAATACAATTTTTTTTGCTTCACAAGGGCATATCCTACTTTACTGGCACTTTTCTTTTCTTTTCTTTTCTTTTTGTTTTTTTTTGTTTGTTTGTTTGAGACAGAGTCTCACTTTGTTGCCCAGACTAGAGTGAGTGCCCTGGGGTCAGCCTAGCTCACAGCAATCTCAATCTCCTGGGCTCAAGCAATTCTTATGCCTCAGCCTCCTGAGTAGTTGGGACTATGCCACCATGCCTGGCTAATTTTTTCTATATATATTAGTTGGCCAATTAATTTCTTTCTATTTATAGTAGAGACGGGGTCTCGCTCTTGCTCAGGCTGGTTTTGAACTCCTGACCTCGAGCAATCTACCCGCCTCGGCCTCCCAGAGTGCTAGGATTACAGGCGTGAGCCACCCCACCCAGCCACTGCCACTTTTCTCAACCTTGACTAAGAAATTTCCCTGGAACCATGATTTCAGAAATAAAACCCTTCTTTATTTTTTAGCACTGCTATAATCTCACTTAAGAAGTAATATGATGGTTTGATCACTGTATCAAAATATAAGACACATTTCTGAGATTCAGTGAAATAAATGATTCTCACATAGAAATTTCTTGGACACAGATCCATTTGTCCAATGATCAGACCCTCTTCATTATTCAAGTCTCTTGATTATTCAAGTCTTCATTATTCAAGCTCTTCATTATTCAAGTCATTCTCTGCTTGGCTAATTGCATTTCTTAGTTTTGGCTGGAAGCAGATTGGTGTAGGAAAAGAATGTAGGTTTGAGGTTAGACAGGCCTGGGTTTTAATATAAGTTCCATCACTTACAGAACAGTTTGGTTTCACCAAGTTATTGATCTCTCTAAGCCTCAGTTTTGTCTCCTTAAAATAAGAATAAAAAGCCAAGAATTAATACCTCATCAGCTGAAGGGGCATTCTTAGAAAGCACCATTCTTGGCAATCTAAGGGAAAATATAGAAGTAGGAAAAGCAAATAAAAATGCATTGAGCATATATTTTTAGCACAATTAAAAGTTCTAGAAGGCATCTATTTTCAAAACAGGTCAGATTCTCTGTCTCCCAGCTCAGCTTTTCTCTGCATACCCACTTGCTTCTCTTATTTCTGCAGAATTCCTTTCTTTTTCCCCCCAAGTATCACAGTGTTTATAGATAGATAGATACAAGTATATAAAATCAGGGCATGAACATGAGTTGATAAATTAAGTAGACATAATTTCAAAACCATAATAGGAACCTATTCAAATTCTTACCATTTGTGTCACACCCACAAAAACCGCTTTAGGGGCATTAACAATCTCAAAAACCTAACCAGTTTTGTGCAGGTGAATTGTGTTTAAAGAGACTTGTGCACTTGCCCAGGCTCAAGGATATTAAAACCTAGCACATAAAGCCCATTATTAGACTAGAAATACAGGCAATATACTATTATGGTAACAACCATCAATTTCAATTAATAATTTTTCTGTAACAACCAAATGCATAAGGAAATATTGCAGCAACTCAAGTATTACTGAGCAAAGTGCATTTCTACAGGATTCATTGTTGCTACTGTCACCCTAGCTGGAATGCACTGGCATGATCACAGCTCATTGCAACCTTGAACTCCTAGGCTTAAGCAGTCCTCCCACCTCAGCCTCCCAGGTAGCTGGGACTATAGGTGTGCACCACCCCACACCCAGCTAATTGTTTTGTGGAGATGGGGTCTCACTTGTTGCCCAAGCTAGTCTCAAACTCGTGGCCTCAAGCAATCCCTCCCACTTCAGCCGCCCAAAATTCTGGGATTATAGGTGTGAGCCACCACGCCTGGCCTAATTCTATGTTTTTTTTTTTGTTTTTTTTTTAATTCTATGTTTTTTATCTTGTATTATGTAAGCCTCCAGAGTGTTCATCAGTCCATAGCAAAATCAGTTTCCATATCCATTTACTGGTACTGCTTATCATGTATAAGGATAACATTTTCTTAGACGATACATCCTTTGTGCAACAGGAATAAATAGATAGGACTCTTCCTGGCATGTGTCTACCTAATAAGTGCTCAGTATCTTAATATTGTAAAATTAGTATTTTAAAATAGTTTCCGCCTGGGCGTGGTGGCTCACACCTGTAATCCTAGCACTCTGGGGGAGGCCAAAGCGGGCAGATCATATGAGCTCAGGTCTCACTGTTCGAGACCAGTCTGAGCAAAAGCGAGACCCCATCTCTACCAAAATTAGAAAAAATTAGCTGGGTGTGGTGGCGCATGCCTGTAGTCCCAGCCACTCGGGAGGCTGAGGCAGAAGGATCACTTGAGCCCAGGGGTTTGAGGTTGCTGTGAGCTAGGCTGATGCCACAGCACTCTAGTCGGGGCAACAGAGTGAGACTCTCTCAAAAAAAAAATAAAATAGGCTGGGCGCAGTGGCTCACGCATGTAATCCTAGCACTCTGGGAGGCCAAGGAGAGCAGATCACTCCAAGTTAGGAGTTCAAAACCAGCCCGAGCAAGAGTGAGACCCCGTCTCTACTAAAATAGAAAGAAATTAATTGGCCACCTAAAAATATATAGAAAAAATTACCCAGGCATAGTAGCACATGCCTGTGGTCCCAGCTACTCGAGAGGCTGAGGCAGGAGGATCGCTTGAGCCCAGGAGGTTGCTGTGAGCTAGGCTGATGCCACAGCACTCTATTCTAGACAACAGAGTGAGACTCTGACAGACATACATACATACATAAAATAAAATAGTTTCCACTCCACAATGAGCAACTTCTAACTTCTCATTATTATTATTAGAAAGGTGGCCTTGGGACAGTTTATATGAAAATGTTTCTTACTCTGTCAAGTAATCGTTTTATTTTTACTTTCTATTCCAGTGAGGAGGTAGATTTGGAACTTCCAAGTGCTGAAAATGAGTCTGTATCAACTTCAGACGCTGATGGTGGGGAACCCAAAGTGGTATTTAAAGAAAAAACAGTCACTTCTCTTGGAGTTATGGCAGAGGGAGTGGCCCCAGTCTTCAAAAAGAGAAGAATTGAAAATGGAAAATCTAGAAATTTAAGGCAACGAGGTGATGATCAATAATTGTAAGAGAGCTTTTTGCATATGCTTTTTATACAGAATGGAGACTTAATTCATATTAAAACTTGTCTGTGTTTCTAAGTACTTTGATACTAAAAATTTAGATTTATTCTAAATGTATTTTATGTGAATTAAAATAAATCTTTTTTTCATGTGAAATTTATTTTTGTTCCTAAAATGGAAGCTTATTACCACATTGCATTGTAATACAGTGTATTATGTTCAGTGTCTAAAAATTATTAATTATGTCATAATTTAAGATGCTATGTATCTGTTATTTAAAACATGGGAAAACAAGGCCTTTATTCCATTCTTATTCATATGAACATACTTACCTTGCATTGAAAATGCATTACTTTTGCACACTGATGTTAACTGTTATCAAAAAAATAAGATTCAGAGCACGTAAGAGAAGACTCACAGCCCAGTAATGATTCAGTTCTGAGGATCCTGTCAGAAGGCTGATGTAGAAAGTATATGCATATTGGCTTACCTTACTCAATTTCAATTTAAGGTCAGAGGCCAAAAACCAAGAGCAGCTCAGGTACTTCAAATGTAGTGCTTAACATGGAGTGAAAACTGGACCAAAGGTAGCGATGTGTATTTGCCCTAGTTCACTTCAAAGCAACAAACATTGCTTAAGCATTTTACTTTGAGCCAGGCATTATGCTAGGAACCCAGGGATATAAAGAGGAATCAAATATATCTCTGTTCTTCAGGAGTTCGCATTCTAACATAGTCCTTTTTCTCCCAGTCATGCACTCTTTTTAACAGCCTATATGTACTGGAAAATATTTTTTAAGGCTTATTTAAAGCTGTGTAGATGAAGGCTTGAACTAAAATAGTTTTCTGGCTTCAGTAAAAGTTTTTGGTGTCACTTAGACAAATTAGAAATTTCCCATTTTCTGGTTAAATTTCTTAAAAAGTAGAATTTGCTTATTTAATCCGTTTGAAGTAGGTACTTCCCTTTAAAGTATATTTTTCATAAATTGTACAGTATTTAACTTTTGGTAGTAAATATTTGTCTTTTTAAGATTACTAGTGTACATGTAAGAAAAAGATAGCTTATTAAAAACTTCATGAAAGAGTAAATTAAGTATTGTTTTTATTTTCTTCTAACACTAATGAGAATGAATTTAGCATTGGTGTGCCAGTATTTGAAAATTTGTCTTAGCATTTGTTCAGTCTACTCTGGGCCATTTTATAAATGTAAAACCTGGACTTTCCCTGTCATTACGAAGAAATATTTCATAATTCTTCATAGCCCATATGTCATCTAGGTGAACAATGCATTTGGGACTTTTCTCAGTTGGGAAAGATAGTATACTATAAATGGAATGCTCCTATACAGTACAAAATACGAAAGCAAAATATATTGGACTTCATCAAAATTAAAAACATTTGTGCTTCAAAGAACACTATCAAGAAAGTGAAAAGATGACACATGGTGAATTAGTTTGCTGGGGCTTCCATAACAAAATACTACAGACTGGATGGCCTAAACAACAGAAATTTGTTTTCTCACAATTATGGAGGCTGGAAGTCCAATATCAAGATCCCAGGAGGTTTGTTTTCTTCTGAGGCCTCCCCTTGGCTTGCAGATGGCTACCTTCTCTCTGTGTCCTCACATGGCCTTTCTTTTGTGCCATTACATTCCTAGCGTTTCATTTTTCTTTCTTTTTTTTTTTTTTTTGAGACAGAGATTCTGTTGCCTGGGCTAGCATGCCATGGCGTCAGTCTAGCTCACAGCAACCTTAAACTCCTGAGCTCAAGCAGTCCTCCTGCCTCAGGCTCCTGAGTAGCTGGGACTACAGACATGTGCCACTGTGCTGGGCTAATTTTTTCTATTTTTGGTAGAGATGGGGTCTCGCTTTTTCTCAGGCTGGTCTTGAACTCCTGAGTTCAAATAATCCACCCACCTCGGCTTCCCGGAGTGCTAGGATTACAGGCATGAGCCACCGCGCCTGGCCCCTAGCATTTTGTTGTGTGTCCTAATCTCTTCCTAGAAGGACACACAAAGCTTTCATACTTGTGCTTTTGGTGTCATGTGTAAGGAGTCTACTAACTTAGGTCATGGAAATTTACTCCTATGTTTTCTTCTCTAAAAGTTTTCTAGTTTTAGCTCTTATATTTATTTAGGTCTGTGATCCATTTTGAATTAATTTCTGTGTATGAAGGAGTCAAAATTCATTGTTTTTGCATGTGGATATCTAGTCGTTTCAAGACCATTCGTCAAAAAGACTATTCTTTCCACCATTGAATGGTCTTCATACTCTTGTTAAAATTCAGTTGACCATTAGATTAAGGCCCACCCTAATGGCCTTGTTTTAATGTAATTATCTATTTAAAGGTATCTCCAAATACAGTCACATTCTGAGGAACTAGGGGTTAGGACTTCAACATATAAATTGGGGGGTGGAAAGATACAATTTAGCCCATACAGAATGGGAGCAAATATTTCAGATCATATCTGATAATGCAGTGATATCCAGAAAATATAAAGAACTTCAACACCTTAACAATAAAAAGATAACCCAATGAAAAACGGGCAATGGATCTGACAAAACATTTTTCCACATAAGATATACAAGTGGACAAGAAGTAAATGAAAAGAATGTTTAACATCATTAGCCATTTGTTGCTAGGGAAATGCAAGTCCAAATCACAATAGGAGATATCCCATCATATCCACAAGGAAGGCTATCAAAAAGATAGTAACAAGTGTAAGTGTGGAGAAATTGGAACATTAGATACATTGATGTTGGAATTTAACATTTTATAAAATGGTGCAGCCACTTTAGAAAACAGTTTGGCAATTCCTCAAGAAGTTAAACATAGACCCAAGAGTACTGAATATATATGTTCACATGAAAACTTGCACATGAATGTTTATAGCAGCATTGTTCATAATGGCCAAAAAGTAGAAACAACACAAATGTCCATCAAATGAAGATGGCTAAGTAAAATATGGTTTATCCATGCAATGGAATATCAGACCATAAAAAGGAAGGAAGTGGCCGGGCGCAGTGGCTCACGCCTGTAATCCTAGCTCTCTGGGAGGCCGAGGCGGGCGGATTGCTCAAGGTCAGGAGTTCAAAACCAGCCTGAGCAAGAGTGAGACCCCGTCTCTACTATAAATAGAAAGAAATTAATTGGCCAACTGATATATATATAAAAAATTAGCCGAGCATGGTGGCGCATGCCTGTAGTCCCGGCTACTCGGGAGGCTGAGGCAGAAGGATCGCTCGAGCCCAGGAGTTTGAGGTTGCTGTGAGCTAGGCTGACGCCATGGCACTCACTCTAGCCTGGACAACAAAGCGAGACTCTGTCTCAAAAAAAAAAAAAAGGAAGGAAGTACTGATACATGCCACAGCGTGAACCTTGAAAACATGCTTAAGTGAAAAGAAGCCAGATACAAAAGACGACATATTGTATGATTCTATGTATACAAAACGTCCATAGACACAGAATAGATGAGTGGTTGCCTAAGTTTGGGGGAGAAGGTGAAGTTGACAGGAAATGGGAATTAACTGCTAATAGGTACAGGGTTTCTTTTTGGAGTGATGAAACAAATGTGATTGTGATGGTTGCACAACTATTGACTATACAAAATTGAATTATACACTATACCATTGAATTATATAAGACTTTAAATGGGGAATTATATGGCATGTGAATTATATCTCAAAGCCATTAAAACACATAGGATTACAAACAAAACCAATTATTTTTAAATAGTTATCAAAATATTTTTAATGTATAAGAGTGTTATATGTGCTTCTTTACACATTTAGAAGATCTAGCAGGTCTTTTTTATTTTTTTTATTTTTATTTATTTATTTATTTATTTTTTGAGACAGAGTCTCACTTTGTTGCCCAGGCTAGAGTGAGTGCCATGGCATCAGCCTAGCTCACAGCAACCTCAAACTCCTGGGCTCAAGCAATCCTCCTGCCTCAGCCTTCCCAGTAGCTGGGACTACAGGCATACACCACCATGCCCGGCTAATTTTTTCTATATATATTAGTTGGCCAATTAATTTCTTTGTATTTATAGTAGAGATGGGGTCTCGCTCTTGCTCAGGGTGGTTTCAAACTCCTGACCTCGAGCAATCCGCCCACCTGGGCCTCCCAGAGTGCTAGGATTACAGGCGTGAGCCACCGCTCCCAGCCATCTTTTTTATTTATTTATTTTTTTGAGACGGGGTCTCGCTCTTTCTCAGGCTGGTTTTGAACTCCTGACCTCAAGCAATCGCCCGCCTCAGCCTTCCAGAGTGCTAGGATTACAGGCGTGAGCCACTGCGCCTGGCCCTAGCAGGTCTTCTTAATAACTACCATATTTCAAAGAACTAATGAGTATAAATGGTATTTTGAGATATTTGCAACAACTGCAATGAGATATGAAAGATTTACAATTCCTATTGGTAGTAAAGTTACAGGTGCTGCTAATACTATTGTGGTTCATTGCTTATGTTCATAAAAAGAGAACACTAAGTTTCAGTTATAGGTTAGTGAAAATAAAGATATAAATTTTTTCCCAACAAAATTAATGAACCCCCTGAATTCTACCTACAAATACTCTGGGGAAGGGGAGTCTTTGAACCCCAGGTAATAAATCCTGAGTTAGAAAAGAAACCAGTTAGAAAGCTATTATAGAAATCCAAGCCAGCATACACATGAGCTAGTGTGAAGGCAGGAGGAATGGAGAAAAGCGGGGAAAATATAGCTGTATTTTGGGAGCTGCATCCATAGGATTTAGTAATTGCATGAATGTGGACCATGAGGCAGGTGGAAAGAAAGACAATGTCTGGGTACCCAAGTGGACAGTGGGCCATCCATCAAAATAGGAAGTGTGGAAGGAGAAGCGGCTTGAGGGAAGCAAGACTAGAGGAAGCTCAAGAGATCTGTTTGGGGTACATTTAGTATGAGGCAGAGCTGTGGAACAAGATAGCTGAATGTATGGTTCTGTAGCTCAGAAGTAAAGATGGACTAGAGATATAGATATGGGAATCATCAACAGCCAAACAGAATTGAATGCAGTAGTACAGAAATAGAGATATAGAGAAAGAAGATGGCCAAAACAGGAGCTAGAGGGTCAGAAACATTTAAGAAAGGAGCAGAGGACTGACTAGAAGGCTGAAAAGATGATGTAGATAGAACAGAGTCAGAGAAGTAAGAGGAAAGCCAAGACAGTGATTTGATTCCTAGCACCATGGCATAGAGACTTAGGACTCATATACAAAATTATACAATCGTTTTATACACTTAGTTTAAAATTTATCATTTTAACCATTTTTAAAGGTACAATTCAGTGGCATTAGTTACGTTCACAATGTTATGCAGCTATCACCATTGTCTATTTCCAATACATCTTTATCATCCCAAACAGAAACTCTGTAACCATTAAGGAGTAACTTCCCATTTCTCCCTATCCCCAGCCCCTGATAAGCTCTAATCTACTTTTGATCACTATGAATTTGCCTATTCCAGATGTTCATATAATTCATAACATTATTTATATGACTCCACTTCATACAAGTGGAATCATACAATAGTTGTCCTTTTGTGTCCAGCTTATTTCACTTAGCATGGTGATTACCATTTTCACCCATGAAGCATGTGTCAGTACTTCATTCCTTTTTATAACTGAATAATATTCCATTGGCCATATATACCACATTTTCTTTAACCATTCATCAGTTGATGGACACTGGGTTGTTTACATCTTTTGGCTATCATGATTTGCTGCAATGAACATTGGCAGACCAGTATCTGAGTCCCTGTTTTCAATGCTTTCATATGTATATATATTACTGGGCCATATAGTAATTTTATATTTAGCTTTTAGAGAACTGCCAAACTTTTCTACAGTAGCCATACCATTTTACATTCCTACCAACAATGTATGAGGGTCCCAATTCCCCACCAATGCATGCTATTTTCCATTTATTATGACTATTATTTGTTAGAGATTGCATCTCACTTTGTCACCTAGGCTGGAGTGCAGTGGCCCTATCATAGCTGACTGCACTCTCAAATTCCTGGACTCAAGAGATCCTCCCACCTCAGGCTCCTGAGTACCTGGGACTATAAGGTGTGTGCCACGACACCTGCCTAATTTTTTAAATTTTTGTATAGAGACAGGGGTCTCACTATATTGCCCAGGCTGGTCTTGAACTCCTGGCCTCACGGTCCTTCTGACTCGACCTCCCAAAGCACTGGGATTACAGATGTAAACTACTGTTCCTGGCTCCTTTTATCATCATCATCATTATTATTATTATCCCAGCGTAACCACACCACACCAATCTGGCTCAACTTTTATGTAACAAAGTTGTGAGTTGTTTTTCAGTTGCCATGGTCCTCCAGGTTGAAGGTCATGTAACCTGAGCATGCCCAGATGAACCAAGCATGCAACCGCAGATGGAACCTAAATGGTGGGAACAGGACTGAATTAGGAAGTGTACACCGCATGGCAGGATCCAGGATCCAATCAGATCGAGCCCTAGTGTCACCCCATGGCAGGATCCAGTGAGAGCATGCTTTCTGGCATCACCCAGTTGCAAGATTCTATCAGATCATGCCTCATTACCCTCTGACTATAAAACCACCACCCCCTTCCAGAGACACACTGCTTTGGGACTCATCTGTGTGATCCTTACTTGTGCCAAGAAATAAAACCCCCATGCTATAATCGACTTGGCTGGGTCTATTTCCCTGATGCCCACCAAGCAAACAAACCTCTCTGTTTGGGAGGTAACACCAGTAGGTATGAACTGGTATTTCATTGTGGTTTTGATTTGCATTTCCCTAATGACTAATGATGTTGGGCATCTTTTCATGTACTTTTTAGCCATTTGTATATCTTCTTTGGAGATGTCTATTTAAGTCCTTTTCCTTTTGTTTTTAATCGGTGCCCAACATCATCCTTTACTTCCAACTTCACTTCATTCTTTTGCATGCAAATATCTAGTTACTCCAGTACCCTCTGCTGAAAAGACTATTCTTTCCTCACTGAATGATTTGGTACTCTTTTCAAACTCAATTGACCATAGATCTATTAGTTTATTTGTAGACTTATAGTTCTATTTCACTGGTATATATGCAATCTCTCATGACAGTAAGAAGTTATGCCAGTACCACACTATCTTGATTACTATAACTTTGTAATAAGTTTTGAAATCAGCAAAAGTGAGATTTTTGTCTTTCACAAATATTAGACAGCAAGAATATGTGCTGATCAAGGAACACCAGTATCTAGTCTGTTTGAAAGTTATATTTTCTAATTGTAAATTAATATTTCAGTATTACAGCTTTTATACATTTGATTCTTAATGGTTTGGTTAATAGGATTCAGTACTCAAACTCAACCACATCAAGGTGTAGTAATAATTGAATATCCTAACTTCACAATAAGAGAACTAGACCTGGGGTATAGTAACTCTCTGACAAGCAACTTTTGTAGCATCTGTGTGGCTGGACACCTGACACTCTCCTGACAAAACTTCCATTTCATTAGACCACCTTCAATCTTTATCAGTAGGCAGATATCTAAGTTTAGCTGTCTCCAAGTTTGACCTCTGACCTAGTATTGTGTGTAGTATTCAGTGCTTATTTGAAAGAATAAAAAAGTGTGGAGATTTTCAAAAGACTAAAATGAAGTTTTTATAAATATATGTCAAAATAACCCAGGGGTTCTGATACCAAGATCTGCAATCTTGACACCATTCCTTATACTGCCCCTTCTTATCTTTCACGTTGTCCTCTTGAGAATTCCCCCTATGTGTATTATGGAAGTTGGCTGAATGTATTTGAAGTATATACTGCTTTTATACTGCCAAGAGTCCAGGAGATGAGCTAATTGCAATATAACTTCTTTTAGATAAGGTTATTAGACTATTTACTGGTGAGTATTGAATATGAGTTATGCCTGACCCTCTTTAGTATATATGACCAAAACTCTTGAGGTATCTTCCATTACAAAATAAGCTCTGCCTTTTTTTTTTTTTTTTTTTGAGACAGAGTCTCGCTTTGTTATCCAGGCTAGAGTGAGTGCCGTGGCGTCAGCCTAGCTCACAGCAACCTCAAACTCCTGGGCTCAAGCAATCCTACTGCCTCAGCCTCCCACGTAGCTGGGACTACAGGCATGTGCCACCATGCCCGGCTAATTTTTTATATATATATCAGTTGGCCAATTAATTTCTTTCTATTTATAGTAGAGACAGGGTCTCGCTCTTGCTCAGGCTGGTTTTGAACTCCTGACCTTGAGCAATCCGCCCGCCTCGGCCTCCCAAGAGCTAGGATTACAGGCGTGAGCCACAGCGCCCGGCCAGCTCTGCCTTTTTAAAACTACATTCATGCCGGGCGCGGTGGCTCACGCCTGTAATCCTAGCACTCTGGGAGGCCGAGGCGGGTGGATTGCTCAAGGTCAGGAGTTCAAAACCAGCCTGAGCGAGACCCCGTCTCTACCATAAAAATAGAAAGAAATTAATTGGCCAACTAATATATATATATATAAAAATCAGCCGGGCATGGTGGCTTGTGCCTGTAGTCCCAGCTACTTGGGAGGCTGAGGCAGGAGGATGGCTTGAGCCCAGGAGTTTGAGGTTGCTGTGAGCTAGGCTGACGCCACGGCACTCACTCTAGCCTAGGCAAGAAAGCTAGACTCTGTCTCAAAAAAAAAAAAAAAAAAAAAAAAAAAAACTACATTCATGGCTGGTGGAAGGGCCCAGATAAACCCTGTTAATTGAACTAATGATGAACGTTCTGTGATGACCTAACCCAATTTAATAAAACCCTTTGTGGTTCCTGCCCTTAAAATGTGAGTGCAAGGAATGGGGATGGGCAAGTGTCTTTTTCGGAGCAAATCTCAATTTTTGTAAGACTTTTTCATTTGCTAATTTAACATGAAGCAACATTTAAGCAACAGGCAACAAGGAGCAAAAGAGGAAATATTTAGGCTGTAACAGAGCTCTTCAGAGGTTGTTATGTAGCAATTACTTTTCAAAATTCCCTTGACAACTTGGACAGAAAACGTAGCTGAATACATGGGTGCTTGTGGAAAAATGGAGAAACCTGAAGGAAGTATGAAAGGGTTGGGAGTGGAGGTGTGTGTCACACTGCTTTGTTTTTCCCCCCTCTAGCTTTTTATTGGTTTAAATAGATTTGTGTTTCCCTTCTAATTCTCCACCATCTTAATAAAAGAGAAATATACAGAGTGAGAAATGTGATTTTTAATAACATCATTATTCCATGATTGAAAACAGTGTGTTTGGTTGTCTGGTAGAATATGCACATCAGAAATAACCTGTAGTTCTGCAGGCCAGCGTGTTGCTATAACCAGACAAAACAGTTTAATAGCTCTCCCTCAAAGCTGGAAAATTGACAAAAAGATGATTGCTACAAATACACATATTTGTCATATAAATGTAAACAAACACCAAACACATTTATTTATTTCTTGTGAGTGCCAATGCTGTGCCTGGTATTGTTAGGAACTTTTTTTTTTTTTTTTTTGAGACAATGTCTCACTTTGTTGCTTAGGCTAGAGTGAGTGTGGTGGTGTCAGCCTAGCTCAGAGCAACCTCAATCTCCTGGGCTCAAGTGATCCTACTACCTCAGCCTCCCAAGTAGCTGGGACTACAGGCATGTGCCACCATGCCTGGCTAATTTTTTATATATATTTTTTTAGTTGGTCAATTAGTTTCTTTCTATTTTTAGTAGAGACAGGGTCTCGCTCAGGCTGGTTTCGAACTCCTGACCTTGAGCGATCCACCCACCTCGGCCTCCCAGAGTGCTAGGATTACAGGCGTGAGCCACAGCGCCCAGCCAGGAACTTGGAAAAAGACAGACATGGTTCCTGCCATGATGGTGTAGACATTCTAGTGTAGTCTGGAACACATGTAATAAAGAGTAAATAAATTGATAACTGAATACTTCCAGCATGTGAGAAGGGCCCTATAAGAAGGAAAGCAATGAGTCTGAGATACTAAATAAGCAGTATCTAGTATAAAATACAGAGAAGAGCCTGGTCACAGCATATATGAAAAATCTTATATTTAAACTTGTAGGAGATTTAGTAGAAATGAAATACAGAATGGAGTCTTAATGTAGGAAAAGAAAAACAACTAATAACTGAAGTAATACTCTTTACTTGCTGACAGAGGTTAGAGTTCTATATGAAAAAAGGATTGTTAATTTTTAAAATGAATATGGTTATTTGTAATGAAAATTATAATGATAAAAGATGGCCGGGCGCGGTGGCTCACGCCTGTAATCCTAGCTCTCTGGGAGGCCGAGGCGGGCGGATTGCTCAAGGTCGGGAGTTCGAAACCAGCCTGAGCAAGAGCGAGACCCCGTCTCTACTATAAATAGAAAGAAACTAATTGGCCAACTAATATATATAGAAAAAATTAGCCGGGCATGGTGGCTCATGCCTGTAGTCCCAGCTACTTGGGAGGCTGAGACAGAAGGATCACTTGAGCCCAGGTGTTTAAGGTTGCTGTGAGCTAGGCTGACGCCACGGCACTCACTCTAGCCTAGGCAACAAAGCGAGACTCTGTCTCAAAAAAAAAAAAAAAAAAAAAAGAAATCACGTAGTTGACAGAAGCAATTCTTCAAAATGTTCTCTGACAGCTGTTTTGAAGTTTTCACAAACATAAAAAATGACATTATATGTGTATATTGACTAAACTATGATTAATCTGAAGTCAGTATAAGAATTGGACAAGAAACTAAATACTGAATAGACTATTGTGTCTAATGGTCTGAGCTTCAGTAAAGAGGGAAGTAAGTAGATTATAGTCCACAGCACTGAAAAGATGATTCAGGCACAGAAAATGCTGGAATAATAGACAGCCTAATTTGCTCTAAGAAATTTCCAATTTTTGTCATTAACCTATAATTCTGATAGCTCTTATTTTCCTAACAGAAGCAACATTTGTTGTTTAAGATAATTAATACTACCACTGATTATACAGAGCCAATTCTCAATGCTCTTTTCTTTCCACTTGGGAAGTTGGAACATTCTATGATGATCTACAGCACCAGTACACTTAGTCTATGAGGCTTTATTTCATCAAAGCACGATCAAGTGCCCTTGTCTTTTCTGTACGGAGCAGCAGCAGGAGCCTGGGGAGCTCCCCAGGTATTTCTGGGGTGGGATCCCTAACTCATCCTGTGCCAGTTGCAGAAACTCCTGGGAAGGGTGTTTTCCAAATCGCCCAACGTCAGGCCTTGCACAGAGCCTTGGTTTCCTCACCCTTCCCATTCCCTTCCTTGCTACCATGGTCTGGAGGAGCTACATGCTTCTGGTGCTACTCATGCTATGCACCCACTTCCAGCACCCACATCCAAAAGCCAACTGTAAGATTCTGGCCAGCCCCATCCCAGCCTAGAACAAAGAGCAGCTTTGAAGGCCTGGGTGCAAGCTCCACTTTTGCACCTTGGCATTGCAGGACCTACACCTTCCGATCAGCGTCCTTCATCACACCCTACCTGATACCCCACCACCACCGTGTCCTCAGGGGCGTGAGCTGCTTGCAAAATAGCGCATCCTCAGCCTGGCCATCTTCTTGGTCACCTTCTTCTGCCAGAACCCTTTACCTTCCTGCACGTCTGGAAGGCAATGGCCCAAGTAGTTCAGGAAATGGCCACAGATCCACTATGTTATATAGGCCTAAGACCCTAAGCAATTCTCTATGAGAGCTACTGCAAAATATTGCCTTTTTCCACTAGAGTTTCTAAGTTGGTATGATATGGGTCTGGAGAATCCTGGAAATCACTTTGGCTGTCATGTGATAAAATCACAGATGGGGTAGAATGGATTGCTATTTAAACTAATAGCTTTTTGCCTTCATTCTACAAGAAGGAATTACTGAATTTTAACTACATACATGTTGACCCAGAATAAAGACTACCTCTCCCAGGCACCCTCGCAACTAGATGTACCATATAGTTAAGATCTGGCCAATTGCATGAACCAGCAGTGATATGCACAATTTCCCTTATATAAAAGACAGGATCATACCCTCCCCTTCCCCTTCCTTCTTGATGGCTGGAACGTAGACATGTGGGTGAATCATCTGGACCAGGACAACATGCTAAGGATAACAGAAACAGGCAGACAGAAAAGCCTGGGTCTCAGGTGATTTTTAAACAGATTATTATACTTTTATATGAGAAATTTAAACAACTATAGATTCTCTATTACATACAACCAACCTGTGTTCTAACCAATGCATAAAGTGAGAGAAAACGTCCCATGATACATTTTCTGTACAAAGAAAGCCCTGAAGACATTAAGACTGGATTAGGCTGTGCCTAAAGTGAATGCCATTGCTGGACTTTTCAGTTACATTAGGCAAAACATGCTATTTTATTTTCTTAAGATGATTTAAATTACAGTTCTATTGCTTACAACTGAGATTCCTGATTCTTCTCATTCTTTAAGTCACAAACAGCCATTTTGGAAGAACATTTTTTTGCCTGCCACTTATGTAGTCTGATTTAAATAGTTTGCCCAGAATTAAGGATTAGTTTTCCCCAAAAAAGTATTCCTGATTGAGATATAAAATAGTAGGTCCAAGCAGCAATTTTACCTTTGGAGGTAAGAATGTAAAAGGCTGATTCCATTGGATAGAGATGACCAGGTTGTTTTAATATATCTCAGATATGGAGGGAATAGTATGCAACATCATCTGTTCCCTAGTGTTCTAAAGGAAAATATATGCTTTCAAATCATATCTATATAGAAATTCCTATCCAATCACTTTTCTATTATAAAAATTAAAATTTGAAGGTTAAAGCACTTGTGGCAGTAAATAATATAAAACTTATTAGAAGACTAAATCAGTGTAACAAACCAAACATACTAAATAATCAAATCAATATTGGACTTTTAGCACAGAAAATTATTAGTTTTATTTCTTTGGAATGTTAAAACCAAACTTGCAGTAATAAACTCCCACTCTGTAGGGGACTGACATATATTTTCCTAGTTTAAGAATTAAATTTATTCTGCTTGGAACACATGCTCAAGGCAAAAAAAAATAAAAACATAAAAAAAAAAAAGAAGAATTAAATTTAGTGAGTAATGTACATGTTCTGCCCAGAGTGTTTAAAAGCAATGTGCTCCAGACAAGGTCCTTGTGATAAACAAGGCTGTTGCCTAGAGACATAAGAAAGGACCTGAGCTGCAATTAAGCAAGAGTGGCCCCACCCCACAGCAATGGGGGTCTGGAGGCCACACGATAAACACATTGTTCCTGTGATTGCTGCATACACCCCATAAAATGGCTGGTTAGTCAATGATGGGTAAGACCCCTCAAGGGAGGGGCGACCTAAGCCAGCAAAGCCACCAGGGTTCAGCTGAAGATCTTAGGGGATCACCCTAAGAGAAGCTGGGGATGACAAATGCCCCCTGTGGCTTGCCTTGCCCATCCTTGCTAATCTCGGTCTGTGATCTATGCCGGGCGCCTAGAGCAACCACCTGGAAATTCTGAGCCAGGGGATGTCTGCGTCCCTAAGGCTACACATTCCGGAATTTATGGCCATTGCTGAAATGCCTGGGTGGTTATGTACAAGGAACTAACTTTAATTTTTTAGAGTATAAAAATAAAACTGACCCAGTGTATTATTACTTGAGTCAACCATCTGTATGTGTGTCCGCATTTTTCTTTGTGTTCTGCATTTTTGTTTTGTGTTCTGTGTTCATCCTCCGTCCTGTAAACATGCCACAACATCACTCTGCTCAGGAATAGAAAGGATATCTTTTAAAGATATTTCCGATAGCAGTAAAGACAACTTAGTGATTCAGTTTAGTTACAACAAACCTTGTGATCCCGTGCATTTTGGTAATCCTATGCATTTCTAAGCTTGTTCATTTCACTGAAGTGCTATGTTCGTCCAAAAATCATCATCATAAAAAGAAGTTACACTTTCTGCCTCACAGTCCAATCCACTCCATATAACATATTCTTCAGTGAGGAAACTCTGACCAGGTTCAAGGCAAGAAGGATAAACACCAGCTGAGAGGCAAAAAAAAGTTAGAGTCAAACAGCAAGATGCCTAATGTGGTATCTATATTAATCCATTGGTCTCCCCTAACATCATATTCATACAGTCACCTGGTTCTTGTTCCATCCTTGGGTGTGTGAGGTGATGATCAACAATTTTTGGCTGGGCATGGTGGCTCACGCCTGTAATCCTAGCACTCTGGGAGGCCAAGGTGGGAGGATCACTCTAGGTCAGAAGTTTGAAACCAGCCTGAGCAAGAGCAAGACCCCATCTCTACTATAAGTAGAATGAAATTCATTAGACAACTAAAAATATATATAGAAAAAATTAGCCGGGCATGGTGGTGCATGCCTGTAGTCCCAGCTACTCAGGAGGCTGAGGCAGGAGGATCACTTGAGCTCAGGAGTTTGAGGTTGCTGTGAGCAAGGCTGACACCAGGACACTCTAGCCTGGGCAACAAAGTGAGACTCTGTGTCAAAAAAACAAAAACAAAAACAACTTTTGGCCATGATTGATAATCTGGCAATTGTTAATATCTGATACCAAGGGAATATTATTAATCTGCCTCCATTCTTCCCTGACTGGGTTATAGACCTTCATGACTGAGATCTTTCAGATACAGTAGATCTCATCATTGAAGACACATGTTTCCTCAAAATAACGTGGCTTAAGAGAAACACACTTCAGCCACATGTTATGGCTAGGATCATAACAGATCATACGCCTACTGTTGAGAACACAGAGATAGTTCTGAATTACCATTAGGTTAAAGGATATAAAAGAATGGGGTAGCGGAGCCACTAATGCCCACTAGTTCCTCTGGACATTATAGCATTCCACTTCCTTCAATTTAACTCCAGTAATAGGGTCTTGCCCAAACAAAATGTAAATGTAGCCATTGAGGTATGCAATATACATGCCCTCACCACACAGCAAGTGGTCTGCAAGCTGCTGCCAACTATTCTGGGCTGGTTTACACACCCAGAGGTCTTTTCCAGGCTGGGCAACAAGATAGATGTCATGCTCTGGAGAGATACAGACAGCTAAGGTAGTGACAGTCCTAGTGTAAGCAAGGCAGGTCAAAGGTGAGGGCACTTTGTAAATACCCCCTGAGTATGGGTCACAGCAGAGAAAGGGATCTCCGGGGTGTCCAAAGATCACCATCTTCTTGGCACATAATACCCAGCCTCTGGGGTGGATTTTCTGCTGCAGATACAACAGAGCTGCTGCTGCTGCTGCTGC
Organism: Microcebus murinus; assembly: GCF_040939455.1. Lineage (NCBI taxonomy): Eukaryota > Metazoa > Chordata > Mammalia > Primates > Cheirogaleidae > Microcebus > Microcebus murinus. The sequence goes on from NC_134116.1 coordinate 57,018,579, forward strand.
TGCTGCTGCTGCTGTTTGGCACTGGCACCAGAGACTTGTACATGTCACCATAACACATCTGCAGGACCCCTTCAATGGTGTCCAGGCAGTACTTCTTCACAATGGGCTTGGTCAGCAGCCCTTGCAGGTAGTCCTGATCATTTTCAGTGAAGTGTGCCCAGCGGACACACTTGAACACTTCTGCAGCACTGGGACCCCGCTCTTTCGGAGCTGCCTCCAGCCACTGCACAGCCACATGGCACACTGTTCACTCTCTATGTTCAGACTATCCAGGTGCAGGACAGCCAGCAGCTGGGCCAGGGTCAGATATGCTTGAGTTTCCTCCCAAATGGAACCCATCTGGCTTAGATGCTTGAAGTTGTGAGCTATATAGGAATGAGCCTGAGAGCGTCGCTTGTGATGGTCAAAGGCGTCAGCAAATTTGAGGATGGCGGTGCAGTTGGCCAGGTCAAGACGGCGCGCTAAGAAGGAGGCACAGGCTTCGCGCACATACTCCAGCTGTAGCATGTCGGAGGCTGCATACAGGCGCTGCACATTGGCCTCACTCAGGGACACACGGCCCGTGTAGCAGTAGTCGACCAACACCTCGAAGGCTCGACGTCCACATCGTGCATGGTCACACTCGCCTGCTGGCTCTCGTACATGCCGCCCGTGAACATGCTCTTGAAGTAGGGACACGCGGCGGGGGACGCTGAGGGCGAGAACGGCGGCAGGGACCCGGCTCTGGCTGCCCTCACCCTTCCCTCGCTGACGCTAAGACAGGGGCGTCGCAGCACGGGCCGCATTTAATTCAGCCCTATGCCGCGGTGCCGCCTCCCCTTATCCCGTAGAGACAGCGCCTGACTCACCCGCGTGCATTTCCGCGCCCTTTCTCCGCCTCAGCTCGCCCTCATTGGACCCGCTGGCTGGAGGCCAGAGAACCGCCCCGGCCAGGAGTACTACCACTCCCAGCTTGCCTTTCGCGCCTCGATGCATCCTGGGACCCCTCATACTTCCAGGCAGCGGCGGGCGGAACGAAGCCGCTTTGCATGCTGGGAATAGTAGTTCTTATAGTATCGCGAGCTTCCTCTGCTGTTCATTGTTTTGACTGTCGCTGTTAGAGCCAATTCTCCTCGATATGATTTTACGGTTTATAACTTTGGCTTTGGGATCTAGATTAGTCGGCTGACTCTAGTATATATTGTTTGGCTTTTCTCTTCGAACTGTTTCTTCTTTTGTAAAATGTGAATAAAAGTATTTCATAGGATTGTGTGAAAATTAAATGAGTTAAATTGCATTGGATATAGGAGGCTCTTAATAAATATTTGTTGGTTTGTAGAATAATCAAGTATTTACGGTAGTACTTAGAGCATAAATGTTCAAGAAGTTTTGGTTTTCCTTCTAGTGTTTATAAAAAATGAAGCACCACTAATTTGAAATCATGAGCCTGAGAAAGCACAAGGAGCTCCCATATACTTTGCCCCCTTCACAGTTTCTCCTATTATTTACATCCTGCATTAGTGTATATGTTTGTTAGAATTGATATTAAATATTTTTACTGTCTATGTGGTTTTGTCCATTGTCTAGAAAGTGATAATTCTCTTGAAAGGAAGACTTTCTCCCCTAAATGTATAGACAACATCATTAGTTTCCTCTTTCTGAGACCAAAAGACAACTGTTAGAGTTTCTAGGATTGGTTGGCCATTGCTGAAATTAGAGCTCTAGCTTTTTCACTATTGCCTCTCTTTATTTGCCATGACTGAGGAAACTACATCCAACCCCCTGAAATGTCTGCATTTCAAAACCTGATGTCCCTCTCTAGCCTCTTCTTTAACTCTTGGACTCTTCAGTTATTCAATACCTCTTTCTCTTTTTATACACAGAAAGGAAAGACATCCTTTACAAATCCTTACCCCCAAACAATGGAAGCCAGAAGTCTGGTGGGTACTTTAGCTTCCTTTTAGACCCAGTGGCTCAGGCATTTCCCCTTTTTTGTGTAAAGTTTCTGCTACCATCAGAGCTGACTTAGTTTTATATCATCCACTCAACCTTTCTTATCCCATACAGTTCATTCCTTATGACTCACTGAGAATACCCAACACCTTTCTGCTTCCAGACTCCCCTTCTAAGAAATCTTAACACTTAGATTTAATTTCATAGAAGGGGAGTCTGTGAGAGTCTCACTTCATTATCCATCACTGTGAAAACCTCAATTTAGCTACTCTTCCTGCCCTCTCCTCTGAAGGACAACCTTATGAGTGTATCACCAGCACACAGTCTTCAACCCTTTCTTGTTCTGACATCACCAAAACTCCTCTCAAAGACCTTGATATCGCCTTCTTTGTAGAAGAACCCAGACACATTCTTGGTTTCTCCTTGGTCCCTCTCCCAAAATTTAGTCCTCAGCCTCCATAAGATTACACATTGTGGCAAAGAAAATCTTAAAGATCTCTATTACAAATATTGTTGGAGATGCCCTAGTATTGAGCAGGTAACCTCAACTTGCCCCACTTGCCAGAAACACAATCCTGGTCAACATATCCAGATGGGGCAAGGATGAGAGCCAACTCTCTCTGGTCAAATACTCTGGATTTTTGTTTAGATAATGACACACCCAGTTTAGTCTCTGAGCCAGTAGGTGGTGCTTGTGGTGAGATTCAACCACACCTTGTGTGATGAGTCAGTAAATGCAGTAAAAGAGCATGCAAATTGACCTCCCAGTAAGTAGATGGCACTTGCTGAGAGGAACAGGCTGCAGTGTTGGTTTTGGGTCCTGTAACCAGCTCATTCCTCTAGAGAGGCACTGTAGTGCCTCAGGTGGTAGGTGGGACCCTTGGACTTCCAGGTCTGTCCTAATTCTCCACCTCAGTGGGTGCAGGTGGGGGAGTGAGGCTGGGCGGGGCTGGGTTGGGAGAGCCTGCCTAAAAGTTCCACAAATGCTGTTAGCAGGGGTCAAAGGTCTGTTCTCTGCTTCTGGGCAAAGCTGCCAGGGAGGGGCTGAAATGACCTCACTCTGCCAAAAAGTCTGGGTGTTCAGGGGCTGTCTGAGACCTGCAATTTGGGGCAGGCCTTGCTCCTTTCCACCCTCCCCTATCTGGGCAGGCAGGACCTCTAGACATTGGTGCTCTCATGACTATGATGTGAGCTAGAAGGTTCCCTTCCCACAATCTTGGCCTGAGCTGGGAGCTCAGCCCTCCTCTGGGGGGAGAGTTGGCCCTGAGCAGGCTGCATCTGGGACTCAGTCTGATCTGTCCCTCAAGGCACACGCACCTCTGTAGACAAGTTCACAAATATCCCTTCTGTGCCCCCAGGCAATGCAATTGAGACCTGGGTGTACTGGGATCTGGCCTGTAGGCCTGTCCCCCCACCCCTTCCCCCTTCCCCCCCTGACCTTGCAAGGGAGAAGAATGCTGGTCTCAAGTCACCCATGGGTGCCCAAGCTGGATCAATGTCTGTCTCAGGGTTTGCCCCGCTCTACTGGAGTCACCAGACAAGTGGCACTAGGGAGGGCAGGTGAGTAAGGAGCTCACAATCCAAGTACCCCTGAATCCGCTGCAGGGTCCCCAAAGGAAAGGTCTCGTTCCCCGTGGATGCCTCCAGGTGGTGGCTAAATTGTCTCTCTCAACAGTGTGGGTAGGGGAGGAGAAGGGGAGACTGAAGCAACATGGCGCCTGCCTATTGGCTGGGGTCTGTGGAATGTGCCCCGAGGGAGGGAGCTGGGAGCCTGGTGCCCTGTCCCCAAGAGGCTCACCACACTCTGGTGGCAACCTTCTCTGGGCTGGTGTTGTTGGGAGGTCTCTCCAGCAGCTCAGGAGCCCAACACCAGTCTGAGGCGCAAGGGAGGGGACATTAACCGCCCCACCTACCCTTGTGGCTGGTCTCCAAGCCTCTCATCGTTTAGACCCTGCCAATGCCTTTCTCCTTACAGTTTTGCTCCGCAACCTCTTCCCATGAAATCTCCTGTAGGTTCAGGCACCGTTCCTTCACCGTCATCCGATCTATGTTTTTCTGCCTGTTTGTTTTTTTCACTTTCATCTAAAATCTTTCCATCTTTCAGAGTCACTCTGGCTGGAGGTATTCCTCATCCGCCATCTTGCCTCTCCCTCTAAAAATGCAGTTGTTACAAACACGTAAATCAAAATATCCCAGGAGACAGGCCAGGCGCCACGGCTCACGCCTGTAATCCTAGCACTCTGAGAGGCCAAGGTGGGCGGATTGCTTGAGGTCAGGAGTTCAAAACCAGCCTGAGCAAGAGCGAGACCCCCCGTCTCTACTATAAATGGAAAGAAATTAATTGGCCAACTAATATATATAGAAAAAATTAGCCGGGCATGGTGGCGCATGCCTGTAGTCCCAGCTACTCGGGAGGCTGAGGCAACAGGATTGCTTGAGCCCAGGAGTTTGAGGTTGCTGTGAGCTAGGCTGACGCCACGGCGCTCACTCTAGCCTGGGCAACAAAGTGAGACTCTGTCTCAAAAAAAAAAAAAGATCCCAGGAGTTATGCTACCAAAATCTACATTTTTTTTCCTTGGAGATAGTATCTCACTATGTTGCCCAGGCAGGCCTTGAACTTTAGGCTCAAGCAATCCTTCCACCTCAGCCTCCCAAGCAGCTGACGTTATATAGGTACATACTATCATGCCCAGCTGAAAATCTGCAATCTTGATAGTACTCTCCATAATGTTCCTCTTTATCTTTATCTTTGTCCTCTTGACAGCATCCCTGCTGTATATTTTTGAAGATGGCTGAATATATTGAGTGAATACTGCTTTTATAAGGTCAAAGCCTGGGAGGTAAGCCAATTGAATATAACCTTTTTTTTAAAGATAAGGTTATGAGGCTGTTTACTAGTGGGTATTTCAACTCTAAGAGAAAAGCATTCAGAATTGCACAGAGGAAGGTGTAGTGAGGTATTTATAATAGGATATACCTTGGAACTGGTATATTTCAACATACACTGCGGAACAGTGACTCTAGTACTTGTGAACAGAACCTATACAAGAGAAAATGTGACATAATATACGTAAAATTCCCTTAGGGTATCTACTGTTATGAAATAGACTCTGCCTTTTCAACTACATCCATGGCTGGTTAAATGACCCAAATAAACCTTGTTTTATTTTCTATAATGATTAATCCCATTGGGATTCTCAGTTCCTGTCCCTACAATGTGAGGGGACAGGGGGTACCTTATATTGGAACTTTTTTTCAGAGCTAATCTCAATTTTTGTAGGATTATTATCATTTGCTAGTTTAACATGAAATTTAAGCAATAGGCAATAAAAGAAAAAGAGGAAATATTTAGACTGTAAAGGAGTTCTTCAGAGTTCTTTGTTGTGTAGCAATTAAGTTTCAAAACTCCCCTAACAGCTTGGACAGAAAACCCAGTCCAAATCACAGGTGCCTGTGGAAAGGTTGGAGAACTTGGAGGAAATACAAGAATTGGGAGTGGACCATGTGTCATACTGCTTTGTTTTAACTGGTTTGAACAGATTTTTTGCCTTTCTGATTCTCTGCCATCTTTGTAAAAGATGAAGAGAAAACCTCTCAATGCCCCCTCTATAGTGTGAGAAATGTGATTTATAATAGCATCATTATATCATAACTGAAAATACTGTTTGGTCGTCTGGGAAAATAATTGCATCAGAATTAACTTGTAGCTCTGGAGGCCAGTGAGTTGCTATAACAACCAGGAAAAAATGTGTAATAATATTAATAGCTCTCCCTCAAAGCTGGAGAACTCACTCAATGATGAGAGCTATAAATGCGGGTGTTTGTCATATAAATTCAAACCAACACCAAACACATTTCTTTCTTTCTTCTTTTAGGAGCACGGACTCCATGCCTGGTAGTAAGGCTAGAAACTGGTGGAAAAGATAGATGTGGTCCCTCCCATAATGGAGTGCACATTCCCATGGAGAAGACAGATAATAAAGAGTAAAAAGAAAATTGATAAACAGAATAATCTCAACATGTGAGAAAGGCTCTATAGGGAAGAAAGCAAGAGGCCCTGATACCAGACAAGCAGAGAAGGGCTGCTCTAGCATAGGATACAAAGAAGTAGACAGTCTTATCATAAATCTTGCCTTTAAGGCTGTATGAGCTTTAGTAAAGTGAAGGAATAAAGAACGTAGTCTTACAGTCTTTATTATTAAAAACAATTTAAGGGAAGAAACACAACTGCTAATGAAGCATTATTATCATTTTTTTTTTTTTTTTTGCTGTAAGAGTTTAACATTACAATTCCCAGAAATTTCCTTGAATTAGGTGAATTGAACATGAAAATGAGAGTTGTGGCCAGGCATGGCAGCTCATGCCTGTAATCCTAGCACTCTGGGAGGCCAAGGTGGGGGGATTACTTGAGGTCAGGAGTTCAAGACCAGCCGGAGCAAGAGCAAGACCCCTGTCTCTACTGAAAATAGAAAAATGAGCCAGGCATGGTGGCATATGCCTGTAGTCACAGCTTCTCGGGAAGCTGAGATAGGAGGATCACTTGAGCCCAGGAGTTTGAGGTTGCTGTGAGCTAGGCTGATGCCATGGCACTCTACTCAGGGCAACAGAGTGAGACTCTGTCTCAAAGAAAAAAAAGAAAAGAAAAGAAAATGAGAGTTGTTTGTGTGTTTTAAAAACAAGTATTGTATAGGTCATGAGGTCACACTGTGAAAAAAAAAACAAGTATTGTTTCATTGCGGCTTTATTCATAATAGATAAAAACTGGAAAAAACACAAATGTCCTTCAGTAGGTGAATGGTTCAACAGCATTTAATATATATACTATGGAATACTCTTCAGCAATAATAAGGAAATGAACTATTTTTTTAAATAACAACTTTATTGAGATATAATTCACAAACCATAGACTTCATATTTTTAAAGTGTACTGTGCACAAATGGAAGTAAAACTCAAGGGAAATCAAGTAGATGGGAGGAGGGAAGAGGGGATGGGTAAATTCACACCTAATGGGTACAATGCACATTAACTGGGTGAAGGGCACACTTATAACTTTGGCTCAAACTGGACAAAAGCAAATTATGTAACCAAAACATGTATACCACCATAATATTCTGAAATCTAAAAAATAATAACAAAATAAAATCCCAGGAAATATATTTTTAGAAGTTTACAGCTCAGTGATTTTTAGTATACTCACAATGTAAAAACTACTTAGATAGCTAAACTATTCAGATAGTTGTGCAAAAACCAACACTAATTCCAAAACATTTTCGTCACCCCTAAAAGAAGCACCGTGTCTATTAGCAGTTATTTGCCATTCCCATCTAACTATCCATATACCCTCTCCCCAACCCAGGCAATCACTAATCTACTCTCTGTCTCTATGGACTTGCCTATTTATATTTCATATAAATTAAATCATAAAATATGTGTCCCGTTTCTGGCTTCTTTCACTTAACAGAATATGCTCAAGGTTCATCCATGTGATACCACGTATGAGAACTCTACTGTTTTTTATGGACAAACAAAATTCCATTGCATCAATATTGATCTTTTGTTCTCCTTTTTGTCGGTTATGAACATTTGTGTACCAGGGGTTTTTTTTGTTTTCTTTTGTTTTTTGTACACTTTTTCAATTCTCTTGGATATACACCTAGGAGGAGAATTGCTGGATCAAATGGCCTCTGCTTAACTTTCTGAGGAACTGCAAACTGTTTTCCAAAGTAGAAGTACCATTTTACACTCCTACCAATTTTTTCCACATCCTTGCCAACTCTTGTTATTTTGAGTTTTTTTGTTTATTTGCTTTTGATTTTCATTTGCATTTCTCTAATGTGTTGAGCATGTTTTCATGTGCCCGTTGCCCATATGTATATTTTCTTTGAAGAAATGTGTGTTCAAATCTTTTCTCATTTTTCAATTGGGTTCTCTGTTGTTTTATTGTTGAATTATATTAGTTCTTTACATATTCTGAGCACAAATCCCTTAACAGTTATATGATTTGCAAATATTTTATCTCATTGTATGAGTTGTTTCTTTACTTTCTTGATGGTATCATTTGAAGAAAATTAAACAAAAGTTTAATTTTGATTAAACTTAAATTAAATTTTGATTAGTCCAAGTTATCTAATTTTTCTTTTTTATACCAGTGTTTTATTTATTTATTACATAAATGCCCTATACGTCAAGCTGTCTGCAGAGTTTACTCAGAAATAGCTCAAATAATGAAACACTCTAATAATGGAGATTTTTAGTGAGTTGTCAGATCAATTAGGGACAATTCTTTGGTTTTGAACTCCTGACCTTAATTTTTTTTCTTTTTCTTTTCTTTTTTTTTTTTTTTTTGATACAGAGTCTTACTCTGTTGCTCGTGCTAGAATGCCGTGGCATCAGCCTAGCTCACAGCAACCTCAAACTCCTGGGCTCAAGCAATCCTTCTGCCTCAGCTTCCTGAGTAGCTGGGACTACAGGCATGCGCCACCATGCCCGGCTAATTTTTTCTATATATTTTTAGTTGGCCAATTAATTTCTTTCTATTTTTCGAAGAAATGGGGTCTCGCTCTTGCTCAGGCTGGTTTTGAACTCCTGACCTTGAGCGATCCTCCAGCCTTGACCTCCCATACTGTTATGATTACAGGCATGAGCCACCACGCCTGGCCAGGACAATTCTTAGGGGATGGCGCTTTTAGGGAACTCCACATTCATTCTGCTTTCTCTAGTAGCTGATAAGTTGCTGATTTCCACAGCTGCTATAAAAGTGAAGCTGTTGAGTTTTAAAGCTTCCTTGGAGCTCAGGAGAGGTATATAAGGTTAGAGCAAGTCACAGAGTTTCTGTTCTGAGATTCCGCTGCTTTTCTTGAATAAACACTCCTTGGAATGTTGCAAGCCTTTAGTTAACTTCCAGAGTTCTAATCAGTTAATTTCAACAGTTTTTGCTAGTGTCTTCATGGCTTTTATGGAGGAACAGATGTTTAGGAGGTCTTTACTACACCATTTGGAATGTTTACTGATAGACACAGTAACTTGTATAAATCTCAAGGGAATTGTGCTGAGTCAAAAAAATGATCTCTGAAGGTTGTATGCTGTGTGATTCCTTTTATGTAACATTCTTTAAATGACAAAATTACAGAGATGGATTTCAGATTAGAGATTGAGAAAGGTTAGGGAAGTGAGAAAGGAAAAGGCTGTGGCCATAAAAGCATTACACAAGGGATATTTGTGACAGAACTGTTTTGTATCTTGATTATACTGGTGTTCTCATGAATTGACACATGATCACATTTCATAGAATTAGATATACACATGCAAATGCATACATGTAAAAGTGGTAAAATATGAATGTCAATGATTTGTATCGATGTCAATTTCTTGGTGGTTATATTTTACTATAGTTGTACAAGACGTTACCATTGGGGAAAACATAAACAAAGTGAAGGATATATGGGATTTCTCTGTATCATTTCTTTTTTCTTTTTTTTTTTTTTTTTGAGACAGAGTCTCACTTTGTTGTCCAGGCTAGAGTGAGTGCCATGGTGTCAGCCTGGCTCACAACAACCTCAAACTCCTGGGCTCAAGCAATCCTGCTGCCTCAGCCTCCCGAATAGCTGGGACTACAGGCATATGCCACCATGCCTGGCTAATTTTTTCTATATATATGAGTTGGCCAATTAATTTCTTTCTATTTATAGTAGAGACAGGGTCTCGCTCTTGCTCAGGCTGGTTTTGAACTCCTGACCTTGAGCAATCCGCCTGCCTTGGCCTCCCAGAGTGCTAGGATTACAGGCGTGAGCCACTGCACCCAGCCTGAATAGATTCTTATGGCTAATGATCTGGGCTTAAATCGATAAAAAAAAATGGATTACATTCACACAACACTGCAAAAATGATTCAGAAACAGAAAATGCTAAAATTTTAGTATGTAGCCTTTTATGAGGCACCCCTTCCTGAAACATGAAATTTCATATAGGTGGGTCAACTTTTGGTATTCATTTAAAAGAGAATTGCATGGGAGGCTGAGGTGGAGGATTGCTTGAGGCCAGGAGTTCAAGACCAGCCTGAGCAATATAGCCAGACACTATCTCTAAAAAAAATAAATAAAAATTAGCCAGGTGTGGTGGTGAGAGCCTATAGTCTCAGCTACTTAAGAGGCTGAGGCAGAAGGATTGCTTGAGCCCAGGAGTTTGGGGCTGCAGTGAGCTATGATTGCACCACTGCACTCCAGGCTAGGCAACAGAGCAAGACTTTGTCTTTAAAAAAATAAAATAGAATTGCAGAATCATGGGTGTTTCAACAAATATAGGTATGAATGATCCTGGAATAAGTTGAACAAGACAAAGCTTCATCAAGATACTCTGGAACATTCTGGAACTTAGTTAAAACTGAATACAGTGTATTTCTTAACCTTCACATAACTAAAAATAAAAATTGGATATTCTGGTGTCTAACATCATTTCTGAAGAAATTCCAAGATACTCCTCATAAAATATGCCCCCAGCATGATATTCCAAACAATTTAACTTCATTTTGTCATACTTATTTCAAGTCTAAATGGAAATCATCTATATTGATTTTTTAAATGTTTTATCTATGGTAAGATATAAAGACTTTACATATTTGAGGAATTTTTGTTTTAGAGATATTATTATTAGTATGTGTTCATCAAAAAGATGTGAAATCCACAGAAGCTTCGATTCTGAAGACCTCATTTTAAATACTACATAGTGCCTCCCTTTTCTCTAAATCTTCTAGGTCTCCTGACAAGCTGTTTTGTTGGGCTGATACCAGTTTTCCATCCTTTCTCTTTTCTTTAGCATTCATAAACAGAGTGAACATGGGGAAGAGAAAGGACCTGAGTTCCTCGAAAATTAGGAACTAGCTACACAAGTATTAAAAATCCTTGAATTTTAGAGATCTCAAGCATATCAGTACAGTAACTTTAAGGTTTATTTCAGGTATAATTAAAAACCTCGTGATAACATACATACAGACTTATTTTTTTGTTTTGTTTTGTTTTTTGAGACAGTCTCACTCTGTTGCCCAGGCTAGAGTGCCATGGCATCAGCCTCACTCACAGCAACCTTAAATTCCTGGGCTCAAGTGATCCTCCTGCCTCAGCCTCCTAAGTAGCTAGGACTATAGGCTCGCACCACCATGCCCGGCTAATTTTTTTTCTATTTTTAGTAGAGATGGGGCCTTGCTCTTTCTCAGGCTGGTCTCGAACTCCTGATCTCAAGCTATCTTCCGGTCTCAGCCTCCCAGAGTGCTAGGATTACAGGTGTGAGCCACCATGCCCAGCCTTACATTTGACAAATTTAGATTGCACTTAAATATAAGAATAAGATAGTATTTATTAAATTAGCTCAATGCTCTCACTGAGATTACTGTATCTGAATTGGAATTGACAAAGTGAATAGTGAAACTAAAAATAATACAAAAAACAAAAATAATACAAATACAAAATAGGATACTAAAGATATAAGCAGAATACTATATGTTTTTTGTTTTGTTTTGTTTGTTTGTTTTGTTTTGAGACAGAGTCTCGATTTGTTGCCCAGGCTAGAGTGAGTGCCGTGGCATCAGCCTAGCTCACAGCAACCTCAAACCCCTGGGCTCAAGCAATCCTCCTGCCTCAGCCTCCCGAGTAGCTGGGACTACAGGCATGTGACACCATGCCCGGCTAATTTTTCCTATGTATTTTAAGTTAGCTAATTGATTTCCTTCTATTTATAGTAGAGAAGGGGTCTCGCTCTTGCTCAGGCTGGTTTCGAACTCCTGACCTCGAGCAATCCGCCCCCCTCGGCCTCCCAGAATGCTAGGATTTCAGGCGTGAGCCACAGCGCCCGGCCAATACTATATGTTTTAATATATAAAAACTTATAATTTGATCACTAGAGGTTAGGTTGGGTTTTACTTTGAATTAAAAACAATTTTTAATCTTCTTTCTGCATTGTTCTAAAATGACTTGACTTCCAGTCTGGGACTTTGTTTTTTTTTTTTTTTTTTATGGAACGCTTCACGAATTTGCGTGTCATCCTTGCGCAGGGGCCATGCTAATCTTCTCTGTATCGTTCCAATTTTAGTATATGTGCTGCCGAAGCGAGCACTGGGACTTTGTTGATTCAGAGTTCTGAGTAAAGGATCCAGAAATTCCAGATTAAGTGCCCTGAGGTACAGCAGAATTAGATTGGAGGACCGAATAAATTTCAAGCAAACAACAGTGATTTTACTTTCTAGGTCCTATGTTTGAGATAGTGAACACATTGAAAAACTGGTGTAGATTTCATCATAAATGTTACTCAGCAGCCAAGAGTGTATACTGGAAATAGAAAGCGCCTTGATTTAAGAGACAGGAAACAGTTCTAATTCCAGTTTTACTAATAACTAGCAGTGCGACACCTGGTAAATTATTTAAAATTCTTTAGTAGGAATTAGGAAACCTAATTCTTTCAGTTTAAGCAGGCTGTAATATTTGATGATTCTAACTGACAAAAAAAAATCAAGAATCAACTTATGATTAAGAACAACATACAGAAATATAAGCCATTTAAGGATTATGTAAAAAACAGAATAGATTTATATTTATGAATAGATTTTATATTGTTGAGATCTAGGATTTCAGCAGTTGTGTTTTACAATAATGCTTCCAGTTTCCAATGTTTTTTCCATTCCATTCAAGCCCCTCTGGTGTTCTGAGAGCTGCACAGTTGAAGCAGACCCTACCCCTCATCCCATGGAGCTTACCAGCTAGCTGGTTTTCACTCTCCTCAAACACCCTTCCCCACGGGGTGGGGAAAAGCTTTGCATTCTAATTCAAAGAAGGAAAACATCATTCTGATAAGTTCCCTGAAGTCCAAAGCCAAACCTAGAAACTCATCTCCATCAACCCTGCCCTTCTTCCTGCAGCGTTGGAAGAAAAGGGGTCCTGACTTCTACTGCAGGGTAATCCTGCCTCGGAGGCCATCCCTTTCCCTTCCCTTGAGCTTCTGGGCCCAGGCCCTTCACGATGCTCTAGTGGCTTTTTGCCTGAGCTTAGGAAAGTGTTCAAGACTCTAATATGAAAACAACAGCAATGAAAACCACAACCTTGGTGTTCTCTCCCTCACTAGGTACTGCCCATTCCACTTTCTCACATCTCACCAGGTGATAAGATAAATTGTGTCAGTTGTCCTGTTGGACATATCACTTTCTGGATGTGGCTGATTGCTTCTTCATGTATTTTTTTTTCTTCCTTTTATTTCATCATATTATGGGGGTACAAATATTGTTAGGGTTACAAATATTGCCCCTACCCTCCCCGCGACGTGCCAGATTCAAGCGTGTCCAATCCCCCGGTGGTACCCACCCCACACATTATGTAAGTACACACCCTTCTCCTCCTTCCCCTCCCACCTGCCCACCACCCGATGAAAAGTTTTTTTGTTTGTTTGTTTGTTTTGGGTGTTTTTTTTTTTGACATTTTGGTTACATTGTATATCTTTGCCTCTCCCTAGGAAGGGTTTCTTCATGTTGGTTTTATTTTATTTTATTTTATTTTTATTTTCTTCATGTTGTTTTAAATTCATCCTTCTCACCACTGTCTTTCTTGTAAACTAGATGTTTGTTCTAATGGCTTAATTACATTCAGATTCAACACTTTTGGCAGGACTTTTTTTTTTTTTTTTAATAAAAACATGGCCAGGTGTGTTGGCACACACCTATAATCCCAAGTGATACAAGAGGATCGCTTGAGGCCAGGAGTTTGAGACCAGCCTGGGCAACACAGAGAGACCTTGTCTCTCTCTCTCTCTCTCTCTCTCTCTTTTCAGAGAGTTAACGGCAGCATTGTGGACCTTGTTTCTTAAAAAAAATTTTTTTTTTTAATTAACCGGTGTGGTGGTGCACACTGGTAGTCCCAGATACTTTGTGAGGCTGAGGCAGGAGGATCCCTTGAGCCCAGGAATTCAAGGCTGCAATAAGCCATTACTGTACCACTGCACTCCAGCCTGGGCAACAGAGTAAGACCCTGCCTCTGAAACAAAACGAAAACAACAAAAATATGAATTTTCTTTTTGTTATCATGTCAGGAGAAGGGCTGTGAGGCTTGAATTTGCTTGTTACAGGTGGGTAAACCCATATTTGGCTGTGACTAAGGAAAGCTTCATCTCACTCATTCTAATCCCCTTACCAGGCTTCTGCCCCCAAGCAATTGTTCAAATTGAAACTTTTTTGCAAAATACCACCTAGTGTTCTTCTGCCAAGTTAAATTTCTGTGATGTGACATTATTGACCGTATCCTGAGAGTGAGACTGGGAAGATGAGTTACTGAACTGATTACTGCTGTCAGGAACTGAGGTTCAACCCAGCAGGGAATCATCTGAGGACCCGTGTAGAGGGCTTTCATGTGGTCCCCTTTTTAAGGTTAGGATGCAGAGGCATTTATCTACCAATTCTCATCCTACATTGCTCAAGGACTTCCCTGGGGGCATCAACTTCGCCTTGAATTCCTGTGGTGTGCTTGCAGGAACACTGCCCTAGAGGATGCTCCTTCAGTGAAAGCCCTGAGGCAGAAAAGCACAGTGAAATGACTTGCTAGCACTGCCTCTTACTTCGGAGATGGACCAAAGCCATGTGATGGGGGACACTAAATGCATCTAGTAAGGTCTCCAAATCGAGTCAGATTCCTGTATTCCCAAACTCACTACATGGCAGCACTATCTACTTAGTCAACTGTGACAGTGACTGCTAATTGCCCTAATCTATTTTCCTCTAATTCCTTTTAGTAACAGTGAGAACTTTTGGGGTATGGGATGAGTAAGAGGTCTACGCTGGTAGATTCCCAGAGGACAAGACCAGGGAGCTGGGAAGAGTTTAGGGATCTAGGGAAAGAACCCTGGCACTCTGGAGGCTTAATTTCTGCCATGTGTAGGAATACATGGACTAAGATAAGGACTTAATAGCAAGGATATGAGCAGTGTGTGTGTGTGTGTGTTTTAAAACACTCAGGTGTATTTGTTTGTGAAAAATCATTATTCAGCATGACATGGAATTTAACTTTTGGCTGTGAATTTATTGTGGAAGGAGGGAGATTTAAAGTGACCATAATAACAATAAAGCTTGCATGGTGGTGTGAATTGCCTACATTTGAATATAGGAAGCCTGGACATGTTTGTATTAAAATATATTCATTTATTAGCACCTGTTTAGTAATACAGCCCCCTGAGTTTTGGCTAGGCACACAGCTACCCTCTAGTGACAATATTTTGCAATTGACATTGCAGCTGGGTATGGATATTAAATTCTCCCCAATAGAAAAATGGCAAAAGTGAGGTAAAAGTCCCTTAACACATTAACTGCCATGTGAGTTGTATTTAACTCACGCTAGTTTTGAGCCCGGGGCCTCATGAAGCATATGTAACTCCCACATCTGTTCACCTTGGGAGCTGTGAGAATTATTTTTCAAGTTGCATATAACTGAAGTACATAAAACAATAAAAAATAATAATTTTTTCATTAAATTGGAAAGGATCATTTAGTATTCAAAGTTTTTATTCTATTTTCGTAATAAAACACTATGGCCCCAGGGAAAACAAATTTTTTTTTTCTAGTGTAGCAGTCAATGTGTTAAAAGAGAATTATTTTGCCCTCCATTTCCTCTTTCTCCTTTTTGGCAGGCTGACACATAGATACAGTTCTGGTGAATGTGCTTTGCCCACTAGGACAAAGACAACTCATTAGGAGTTGGAAAGAAAAACGACAACAGAACCTGGGCGCATGTACAATGTCACAGGGCAGAACTACTCTGCCAATACTTGGCTGCTCACTTCTGGACTGAAGATAGAGAAAAGAGTTTCTATCTTGTGTCTTAGGGCCTCTTTGGTATGAAAGCTTGGCCTATATCCTAATACAACATCCAAAGAAGAAACTTGTGAATAGTTTATGGTCCTTCCTTTCTCATATTCCTTACAGCACCCTTCCTTCCAAACAGACAATTATAGGTGCAGATCAATTTAACCTCACTTACATCTGCTTCTTTCTCATCAAGCCCATAACTACGACCCCTATTAAGGACCACAGCATGTCACTGTCTGGATTATAACATCCTTTTAATTATTCTTGCCCCCACAGCCTTGCACTATTATTACATACAGAAGGGTCTCAATAAAACAAATACAATTGTGTCGTGCCCCTACTTAAAAATTCTTGGCTGGGACTGGTGGCTCCCACCTGTAATCCCGGCACTTTGAGGCCAAGGCAGGAGGGACACTTGGGGTCAGGAGTTTGAGACCAGCCTGGGAAATACAGCGAGATCCTCTCTCTCTCTACAAGAAAATGGAAAAAATTAACCTTGGGTGTGGTGGCATGCCCCCAGCTGAGGTGGGAGAATTACTTGAGACCAGGAGTTGGAGGTTGCAGTGAGTTATAATTGGACCATTGCAATTCAGCCTGGGTGACAGAGCAAGACACCGTCCCAAAACAAAACAAAAAACACAACTCAAAGAATTATGCTGTATGCAAAAAGAAAAAAAACAAGTCCACATTCCTTAATGGTATACAAGACCTTCGATATCTGATGCTGAACAATTTCTCTTGTTCTCATCCCAAACTTCCCCTCCCATACTAGGATTAGGTCACATCAAAATATATGCTGTGTCCTGAACATGCCCACCTTTGGAACTCTGTCTTTGTAGAATCTGCCACAGTAGGAACTATAACCTTTATTGAGGTTATTTCCTTACCTACTGGTCTGCCTCAACATTTCCCAACTTTATCTGTTACAAGTGACCAGACTACTTGGCTATTCAGAGGCGCCTAAGAATTTTCTGCCAGAGATATCAGAAAATATTGCCTCTTTCCACTGGGGTTTCTAAGTTGGTATGATGTAGGTCTTGGGAGTCCTGACAATCATTTTGGCTGCCAGGTGATAAAAATCTAAGCCTGACAGGTGGTGTAGCAGAGATTGCTATTTATATCCCAATACCCTTCCTCAGCATTCTGCAAGAAGGAACCACTGAATTTGAACTAGTTACTGTTGACCCAGAATAAAGACTACCTCTTCCAGGCACCCTTGCAGCCAGGTATGACCATGTAGTTAAGATTTTCCCAGTATTATGTGGCCAAAAGTGATATGCACAACTGCCCTGACAGGAAATGTGGACATGAGGGTGAACCACCTTGGACCAAGTGGAACAGAGTAACACCCTAAGGATAGTAGAACAGGAAGATAGAAAAGCCTGGGTCTCAGGTGACTTTGTAGATTGGTGTTGACATAATAGATTGGACTTTTACATGAGAAATTTCTATCTTATGTAAACAATTATAGGGTCTCTATACATACAATCACAGCTAGATCCTAACTAATGTATAAAGAGAGAGAAAGCACTTTCCCATTATTTTTTCTAAAAGGAAAGCCCTAAAGACATCAAGACTCAGAATCAGGCTGTGCCTTGAAGTGAGATCCATTGCTATTTGCTTGTTTGCCCAGAATTAACACCTAGTTTGCTCCCAAAATAATGCTCCTTCTTAAGATATAATGGTTCCAAGCAGCTAAAATTGCTTTGCAGATGAGTGGAAAAGGCTGACTCCATTAGAGAGAGGTGACTCCCCAGAGGAGAAAATATGTCTTGGATTTGGATATGGAGGCAATAATATGCAACCATATCCGTTCCTTACCTGCCCTGTGCCTTGGACCATGTTGAGCCCACAAGGGGAAAGTAAGAAATGAGAGCTGATGGCAGAGATCTAGGTAACAAAATAGCTCAGCATCAAGGAGAGGGCATAAAACCTATTGCCTGTCCGGGACTCTGAGATTTGGCAACTTCTGTGAACAGTATTTTTTTCTTGTTGTTCATTAAAAAAACAATTGGTTTGTATATATTTAACCCTCTTGATGGTTTACAGTAACTTATCAATTAATTCTCTTGGGATTGCCAGCCACATTTTCTAGAAATAATTTTGCCTCTTACTACTTTCCTGCTTTATCATACTTGCTATAACAAATATTCTTTTAAAGTTAGTTGTAAAGATGAAAAACTGTTGAAGTTTTTCAACAGATATGGAAAAGAGAGATTTGATCTGAGGATAGAGGCAAAGTAAAACTGCTAAGAAGTAAGCAACATAAAAGGATCCCAAGAGTTCAAATCCAAAGCAGAATGTAGATGTCTACAATCTGGTTAACAGATTGTAGGGTTTCAAAGACCAATCAACTTTCTTTTAAAGTTAAGGGGACTGATATAAGACTGAAAACTTCTTTTTTTTTTTTGAGACAGAGTCTCGCTTTGTTGCCCAGGCTAGACTGAGTGCCATGGCATCAGCCTAGCTCACAGCAACCTCAAACTCCTGGGCTCAAGCAATCCTACTGCCTCAGCCTCCCGAGTAGCTAGGACTCCAGGCATGCGCCACCATGCCCGGCTAATTTTTTCTATATATATTAGTTGGTCATTTCTTTCTATTTTTAGTAGAGACGGGGTCTCACTCTTGCTCAGACTGGTTTTGAACTCCTGACTTTGAGCGATCCGCCTGCCTCGGCCTCCCAGAGAGCTAGGATTACAGGCATGAGCCATGTGCCCAGCCAATACTGAAAACTTTTTACACTTCCAATTTATGAACAATATAACAAATCTAACAGAATAATTTTAGTTTCACAACTCATTGATTGTTTTATATTTTTTCCACATTTCAGCACATAAAAAAATTACATCAGGCAAAATGACATCATTGATTCCTGAATTAATGAGCAGTGAGTAAAACACTGGTTGTATTTTCTTTTACTACATTTTAAATAGATTCTTTATAGGTAGTGCCCTTTTCCAACCACCCATTTTCCTGCTCATGATGAGTAAAGAACTTTTGCTATGTCTCTAAGACATATATGTTGAGACAAAGATATATATACAATATGTATATTTAAAATATATAACATATATGAGACAGATAGATAGATAGATAGATAGATAGATAGATAGATATACACAAAGAAAGAGAGAGAGGGAGTCTTGCTCTGTCACCCAGGCTGGAATGCAGTGTTGCAATCATAGCTCATTGCAACCTCCAACTCCTGAGCTCAAGGGATCTTCCTCAGCCTTCCAAGTAGCTGGATCTAGGCATGTTCCACCATGCTTGGCTAATTTTTTTTTTTTTTTTTTTTTTTTTGTAGAGACATGGTCTTGCTGTGTTGCCCAGGCTGGTCTTGAACTCCTGGCTTCAAGCAATCCTCTTGCCTTGGCCTCCCCAAAGTGCTGGGATCACAGGCATGAGCCACCACACCCAGGCTTTTGAAATTTTTTTAGGCTAGTTAAGTGAAACAGTGAAAGTGGAGAAAGAACAGAGAAATCTGTAACTGCTTGTGATCAATTAGCTGTAAACATCACTGCACTCAGACCAGTCTTACATATATATATATATAATTTTATATATACATATAATTTTGAGACAGCGTCTCACTCTGTCGTCCTGTGTGGAGTGCAATGGATCATTGTAGCTCACTGCAACCTCAAATTCCTGGGCTTAAGTGATCCTTCTGCTTCAGCCTCCTGAGTAGGCCTAGGCCCAAGCTACCATGAAGTCTGGCTAATTTTTTTATTTTTAGTACAGACGGGGTCTCACTCTTGCTCAAGCTGGTCTAGAATTCCTGAGCTCAAGCAGTCCTCCTGCATTGGCCTTTCAGAGTGCTAGGATTACAGGCATGAGCCACCTCACTCAGCCCTTTGAGAGATATATATACATGTATATATACATATACATATATATATGTGTACATATATATATATATATATAATTTTTTTTTTGAGACAGAGTTTCACTCTGTTACTCACTCAGGATAGAGTGCCGTGGTGTCAGCTTAGCTCACAGCAACCTCAAACTCCTGGGCTCAAGCAATCCTACTGCCTCAGCCTCCTGAGTAGCTGGGACTACAGGAATGTGTCACCATGCCCAACTAATTTTTTCTATATATTTTTAGTTGTCCAGCTAATTTCTCTCTATTTTTTTTAGTAGAGACAGGGGTCTCACTCTTGCTCAGGCTGGTCTTGAACTCCTGAGCTCAAATGATCCACCCCTTGGCCTCCCGGAGTATTTAGGATAACAGGTGTGAGCCACTGCACCCGGCCCCTTAGATATATTTCTAATAAACCGCTGTCATGTCAGCAGTTTGAAACATCTGAACCATATATTTTGCTTTATAATCCAATATATACAGTCTTCTTAGACAACAATTGTATCACTTACATTTGTGTAACTCAAGTTTCAAAGCTTTCATATACATTAGCTCATTTGACTTTTTCCTTTAAATCATTTATATTTACTTAAATATTCTTGTGTTACTCACCATGAGGAAATTTAAATTTCAGAAATGTCAACTTTGCCTTCGTTCTGAGGTACTCATTAGTTCTCATATCTCTTTCAGATGGTGAATGTGTGTTATCTCTTTAGGACTATTCTAGGAATTACTTTTCCCCTACAAACATTTAAGCTATGTTATAAAAAATGCTAATTCCTTTTTGTAGGTGTATTCTTGGGACTTTGTCTTACCTTGGGTGTGTGGATCAACTTCAGACATGTCATTATATCCTTGAAATTATGAAAATATGAACATGTGCATTTTCCTGAGGAATGGGTCAAAAGATTTCACTATATTCTGTTAAGATCCAAGTACCAATACAGAAAAAAGCACCACTCAACTAGAGTAGATAGGAGGGAAATATTATAAACTAAAATTAATCCTTAAACTACATTTAAATAATTTATTTGCTAAATTAGTGTCCTATTTTATCCTTTTGAAAATACCACTGACATCTATAAAAGTGTTTGAAATAATTTGGGTACTCAGCTTTTCATACTATGGGCACATAGATATAAAAGATAATTAAGGTCATTCTAAATCTTACATATGGTAATCCTGCAAATGACATTATATTGAACATTTGCTAAAAGATGTGCCGATTAATCGGAAAACTGAGACAAGGGCGTTTTATTGTCAAGAAGGTATTTCTTTTCTTTTCTTTATTTGAGACAGAGTCTCACTCTGTTGCCCTGGCTGTAGTGCTATGAGTCAGCCTAGCTCACAGCAACCTCAAACTCCTGGGCTCAAGCAATCCTCCTGCCTCAGCCTCCCGAGTAGCTGGGACTACAGGCATGTGCCATCATGCCCGGCTAATTTTTTCTATATTTTTAGTTGGCCAATTATTTTCTTTCTATTTTTAGTAGAGATGGGGTCTCGCTCTTGCTCAGGCTGAAGATATTTCAACACTGCTAGTTATGTCACTCACTGCGCAACAAGGGGTTTTATACATTTAGCAGATCCACTGAATTAGAAAGTCAGGAAGCCTAGGTTCTAGTACCAGTTTTATTTATAACTAACCACATACAAATCACTTATCTATAAAATAATGATTAACATTTACTCCCTAATTCACAAATATATCACAAAACCAAAATCTTTCCCAAGAAAACCTCATTATAAATCAAGACATCTCTACTATTTAGCCTAGGCTTTAACTAAAAGGTTAAGAATGACAAATTGGAGAATTTGCCTTTTATACATTAATTGCATATCTTTATTCTGCAGATGGGTAATCTGGTTGAGATAAGTATTGTCATGTTTCAACCTTATAAAACAAAAAGCTATTAACTAAGAAGTTAATGGTGAAGAAGTTGGCCCAAAAATAAGAATATTGAGAAATAGCTTTCTATGTTGAAGAACAGTGCTTATAATATCCCTGAATTCAAATGGAATAAAAGTTAGCCTTAGGCCACTAAAGCATGTTTACCCTTTTGAAGAAACATACTGGTAGGGCAGGTAACTTATTTCACTAGTAAAGATCTTAAACAGGAATGTCTTCTAGACTTTTCAAATGGCCAATCAAAATGGCTAAGAAAACATTATTTGTGGGTTTTTTGTTTCTCTATTCTTTTCTCATTCAAAAATTCAGTTCCCCATCTGGGATCAAACTCCTCTATCCTCAGCCAGGGTGTAAGAAATATTAGCATTCTGTCATTAAAGAATAAACAAAGAAGAGGAATTAGCATGTTACTTAACAAAGATTCAGGAAGATAATTCTATATGGGTATAGAAAAATGTAATACACCATAAACATCAGTATATGTATATATATACCATTTATCATATGTATGTACTGTGACAACATATGTATTAATAAACCTTCAAATGTAAGCACCCATATTTTGTATTTAACAATGTCAGTTATGTGCGATTTATTATCTATTTATGGACTTTCCCGTACATGTGATGACAAAAACAAACACGGACTGGAGCATGGTTCACAGAGAAACATAGAACATATACAAATACCATAATAAAATAACCATGTATACCAGCGCTTAAGGAAATATTTTGGAGGAAACATACTTTCACTACTGGCCCCAAATGCCATCATTCATTTATGTCCTTTTAATTGTCAACTTTTAATACAAAAATACCTTCAAGCTGATACTAAGAACATTTACTTACAAAACTGACAATATTTCAATGCTACACAAAACAGTTCTATATATAGCTTAAAGTTTTAAAGTTCTTTGCTGGCACTTGATTTTATAGTTGATAAGACACAATAACTACTAATCTCAATAAAATAATGTTTATAGCCTCTACATATTTTCAAAACCAATATTACCTCACAAAACAGTAAATAAATCACTTCCTGCTGAAGAATCTTCTAGGACGAACACCAAAACTATACAGCCAAAATATTTTAGAGAAGCAAATAAACCTTTGTCCAGTGGGAAAAAAACTGTTCCTGACTCATGAAGCATATATCAGGCATAGATCAAAATTATGAACTTAGAAAGCAAGTTACCTTTTTTGGTTTAGAAGGGTGTTTAAATAATTGGTGGCACTACTAGAAAGGATGTTTCTTTAGATAAAAAATTAGTCGCATTTAACAAATACACATTTTATATTCCAAAATAAAAGCTGAGATTTCTTTTAAAACAGTGGAATCCTGATTTTTTTATTTTCTGTAAACTTGTAAGGCCATTCTACACATTATCAGAATGAAATCACTATTCAGTAAACTTAATATACATATCCATTTTTCTTTGCAGAAGAAAACCAAACCAAATTTAATAAACTATATTTAACTTAGAATACTAAAAACTGAATAGTTTAAAATTTCTGAAATCTACTTTCATTATTCTGAAGGAAAATATATACCTTCAAAACTCTACCAACAATTCCTAGTCTAGTTTTCCCTTACACAAATTATAAAGTTAAACTCCTTGTGGCACTAAACAGAATTTAAAAATTAACAGAAGACTAAATTAGAATAATCAAAATATAAACATACTAACTAATCAAAACAATCCACTGGTGCAATGAATATTTCAACAAAGAAAAAAACACCAAGCATCCTAATCAATTATATAGTTCCTTTTTGCATATTTTAATTCTGGACTTTTAGCACACTAAATTACTAAACAGGTTGATTTCGTGGGCTGTTAAAATTTTGTATTATTTCAAAATATTACCCTTTCTAAACCAAATCTGTGGTCTTAATCAACTTTTTTTTTCCCAGGAAAAAAGGATATATTTTTAAGATACATTCTATAGCAGTAGAAACATCTTAGTGTTTCAAAATACTATTTACAAAGAACCCTGCTGATCCTGTGCATTTCGCTGAGGTGCTACTTGCACCCAGACTTCATCATCAGAAAAAGAACTTGAACTTCCTGACTCAGAGTCCAGCTCACTGAATCCATCTAAGTCCCATTCAGTACTAGACTCACTCCGTGCATCGTCTTCCTCAGTGATAAAACTTTGACCCGGTTCAAGGCAGGAAGGATAAACACGAGCACAGAGGCAAATAAAGCCAGAGTCAAACTGCAAAAGGCCTAACATGGTACCTATATTAATCCATTGGTCTTCCCTAGTATCATATTCATACACGGTCACCCGGTTCTTTTTCCATTGTGGGGTTGTAGAAGTGATGAGCAGTAACTTTTGGTCATGATTGACAATCTGGTAGTTGTGGGTCTCTGAGTCCAAGGGAATATTACTAATCCGCCTCCATTCTCCCCTAGCTGGGTTGTAGACCTTCATGACTGGGATGTCACAGATACAATAGATTTCATCATTAAAGACACATGCTTCCTGAAAGTCACTGCGTTTAAGAGAAGCACAGTTCAACCACATATTGTGGCTAGGATCATAGCAGAGCATGCGCTTACTGTTGACAGCATAAAGATAGTTCTGAACCACTATTAGTTCAAAGGAATAGAAAGAATGGGGGACAGGCGCCACCAGGGCCCACTGGTTCCTCTGAACACTATAGCATTCCACTTCCTTCAATTTAACTCCAGTAATAGGGTCTCGTCCACCCAAAATGTAAATGTAGCCATTGAGGTATGCCACATCCATGCCCTCACGACACAGTAAGCGGTCTGCAAGCTGCTGCCAACTATTCTGGGCTGGTTTATACACCCAGAGGTCTTTTCTGGGCTGGGCTGCTAGATATATGTCATGTTCTGGAGAGACACAGACAGCTGAGGAGGTGATAGTTTTAGTGTGAGCCAAGCTGGTCAAAGGTGATGGCATTGTGTAAATGTCCCCTGAGTATGGGTCATAGCAGAGAAAGGGATCTCTGGGATGTCCAAAAAAGATCACCATTTCCTTGGCACACATACCCAGTCTCTGAGGCGGATTTTCTACTGCAGATACAACAGAGCTGCTGCTGCTACTGCTGCTGCTACTGCTGTTTGGTTTTGGCACCAGAGACTTGTACAACATGTCACCGTAGCGCATCTGAAGGGCCCCTTCAATGGTGTCCAGGCAGTACTTCTTCACAATGGGCTTGGTCAGCAGCCCTTGCAGGTAGTCCTGATCATTTTCAGTGAAGTGTGCCCAGCGGACACACTTGAACACTTCTGCAGCACTGGGACCCCGCTCTTTCGGAGCTGCCTCCAGCCACTGCACAGCCACATGGCATACAGTCCGCTCACTTTCTATGTCCAAACTATCCAGGCGTAGGACAGCCAGCAGCTGGGCCAGAGTCAGATCTGCCAGAGTTTCCTCTCGAATGGAACCCATTCGACTGAGCTGCTTGAAGTTGTGAGCAATAAAGGACTGGGCCTGAGAGCGTAGCTTGTGATGGTCAAAGGCGTCAGCAAATTTGAGGATGGCGGTGCAGTTGGCCAGGTCAAGACGGCGCGCTAAGAAGGAGGCACAGGCTTCGCGCACATACTCCAGCTGTAGCATGTCGGAGGCTGCATACAGGCGCTGCACATTGGCCTCACTCAGGGACACACGGCCCGTGTAGCAGTAGTCGACCAACACCTCGAAGGACTCGGCGTCCACATCGTGCATGGTCACACTCGCCTGCTGGCTCTCGTACATGCCGCCCGTGAACATGCTCTTGAAGTAGGGACACGCGGCGGCCAGCACGTTGCGGTTGCAGGAGAACAGGCGACCTGTGCCGGGCCCGCTGCCAGGCGTCACCACCTCGATGGTCACATCACACAGCAGCCGCGCGTCGTAGAAGGACTTGAGCTGTGCCAGCAAGGCTGCAGAATGGGCCGTGTCCTTTAATTCTTCTGGGCCCGTGAAAAAGGCCGAAACCGAGGGCTTAGAAATCCTCTTGGGCCGCCTCCCACCGCGGGGACTGGCGAGGCGGCGGGAGCGCGGAGCGTCTTCCCGGGACTGCATGGTGGAGATGGCGGCGGGGCGCTGAGGGCGAGAACGGCGGCAGGGACCCGGCTCTGGCTCCTCCTCACCCTTCCCTCGCTGACGCTAAGACAGCGGCGTCGCGGAACAGACCGCGGCCCGGGCCGCACTTACTTAATTCAGCCCTGCGCCGCGGCACCGCCTCCCTTTATCGCGTAGAGACAGCGCCTGACTCACCCACTTCCAGTTCCGCGCCCTTTCTCCGCCTCAGCTCGCCCTCACTGGACCCGCTGGCAGGAGCCGAGAGAGCCGCCGCTGCCGTGCTGGCGAAACCGGTAGGCGTCTGAGAGAACTACCACTCCCAAGTTGCCTTTCGCACCTCGAGGCAGGCTGGGGGCTCCCGGGACTCCCGGGCAGAGACAGAAGCCGCTTTGCATGTTGGGAGTAGTAGTTTGTGTAGTATCGCGATCTTTGTTGTCGTTGACAACTTTCTCCAACAGAATTAGCGTTGATTCTCTTGGATTTGATGGTTAAGAGCATTGGCTTACAGACTCAGAGTAGAAGCCCCGTGTTGTTATTCATTACATTTGTGACTTTTCTCTGAAAAGTTTTCTATTTTAGTAAAGTGGAGATTATTAATAATCCATAGGGTAGTGTATTGAATGATATAAAATTTACTTAGGACACTTTGATACATATTTTATTAGACTAATAATTAAAGTGATATACACCGTGTCTAGAACATAGTCCATAATTGTTAGCCTTTTTTTTTTTTTTTTTTTTTTGAGACAGAGTCTCGCTTTGTTGCCCAGGCTAGAGTGAGTGCCGTGGCGTCAGCCTGGCTCACAGCAATCTCAATCTCCGGGGGTCAGTGATTCTTCTGCCTCAGCCTCCAGAGTAGCTGGGATTACAGGCATGCGCCCCCATGCCCGGCTAATTTTTTTTTTGTATATATATTTTTAGTTGGTCAATTAATTTCTTTCTATTTTTGGTAGAGACAGGGTCTCGCTCAGGCTGGTTGTTAGCCTTTTTTGTGGACTGTATGACAAGTCAGTGACTAATTTGAAACCAAAAGCCTTTAAAAAACTGCAAATTTTTACAGAGAACTTCCAGTTTTTAATTTTTTCTTTTGAAAAGTTCTGAAGGGTATTAACGATATCTTCAATGTTAAACAAGATGCGTAGGAACATTGGGATGTCTTAGACGACTAAGTTGAGGTCCTAGAGAACAGCATTAATAGATGGCTTCAAATATGCAAATCATGCATATAAAAATAGACGGTTTCTAGAATCTGAGGGTATTTTGTAAAAAAAAAAAAAAAATAGACGGTTTCGTGCTCTCTCACCCAAAAAAAACATTTCATCTCTGGGGAGCAAGACTATTTTAAATAAACTTGAAAACACTCATAGCACTTCAATTAGTGTTTTAATATGAGTGTTTTCAATTCGTCTAATACAGATTCTTTTACTGCCATTGTACAAATTGAAGATTCTTCAATTCCCTTTATTAAGGAGTTTTGGGGAAAATTTTAAATCAAAAGATTTCAATGAACAGATTTTGTTCTGTACAAAAAGCACATGATTCTTAAAGTTTGGCACCCATACATGCCCTGACATTCTTTGAATTAATAAAGTACAATCCATACTTTACCAAAGTCTTTTATGTAATGTATTAATCAACATTGTTAAATCATCAAAATCAAGGATTAGAGATTGATTGTTTCTGGTTTTTTTGTTTTTTTTTTTGGAGACAGAGTATCACTTCTGTTTTCCAGGCTAGAGTGCTGTGGCATTGGCTTTAGCTACCAGCAACCTCAAACTCCTGGGCTCAAGTGATCCTCCTGCCTCAGCCTCCCAAGTAGCTGGGAGTACAGGCATGTGCCACCATGCTTGGCTCATTTTTTCTATATATTTTTAGTTGGCCAATTAATTTCTTTGTATTTATAGTACAGACGGGTCTCCCTCTTGCTCAGACTGGTCTTGAACTCCTGACTTTGAGTGATCCTCCTGCTTGGGCCTCCCAGAGTGCTAGGATTACAGGCGTGAGCCACCACGCCCAGCCTAGAGATTGATTTTTCAGAGACAACTTTTATTTAAAAACCAGTGAATATTCCTGCTGCTAATTTGCCATAAATTACTGTAACCTAATGATGAAAATTGTCAACATTACTTTTTTATAAACTTTTTAATATAGGTAAAATACACATAATTGAATTTACCATTAAAAGAGTTTTAAATGTACAGTCCTTTAGCATTAAGTATATTGTTTTGCAACCATCACCACCATCCATCTCTAGAACTTTTCATCTTGCAAAACTGAAAATCTGTGCCTGTTAATAACTCTCCATTCCCCCAATAGCTGGCAATCACCAGTCTACTTTCTGTCTCTATGAGTTTGATTTCTCTAGATACGTCATATAAGTTCAGTGCCTGATTTTTCACTTCCTTATATCTTCCCTTACTATGTTGTTTGCTTAGATTACCTTTCACAGAATCCAAAATATTTATTGGACACTGTTTCCTAAGGTCTAGAGCAGTGCTCTCCCATAGAACTTCCTGCAATGTTGGAAATATTTTATATCTGTGCTGATAGAATAGCCAGAAGCCATATGTAGCTCTTAAGTACTTGAAATGTAGCTAGGGCAACTGATGAACTAAATTTTTAATTTTAGAAACACAGCACTGATACCAATGCCATTCAGTGGAGAAATAAATAGTCCTCTTATTTAATAACAAATGGTGTTGGAACAACTGGATCAGAATGTAAGAAAAAAATTAACCTTCATTCCTACCTTATACCATAAACAAAAATTAATTTGAAATGGATCTTAGTAATAAATGGAAATGTAAAAACTTTAGCTTCTAAAACAAAACATAGATGACTATCTCCATAACATTGAGGTTGGCAAAGATTTCTTAGGACACAAAAAACGTGAATCATTATAAAAGACAAAGTGAATCTCAACAAAATTATAAGCTTCTGAACTTCAAAAGACAGTGAAGCCCGGGCACGTTGGCTCACGCCTGTAATCCTAGCACTCTGGGAGGCCAAGGTCGGCGGATTGCTCGAGGTCAAGAGTTCGAAACCAGCCTGAGCAAGAGCAAGACCCCGGGTCTACTATAAATAGAAAGAAATTAATTGGCCAACTAATATATATAGAAAAAATTAGTTGGGCATGGTGGCGCATGCTGTAGTCCCAGCTACTCAGGAGGCTGAGATAGAAGGATTGCTTGAGCCCAGGAGTTTGAGGTTGCTGTGAGCTAGGCTGATGCCACGGCACTCACTCTAGCCTGGGCAACAAAGCGAGACTATGTCTCAAAAAAAAAAAAAAAAAAGACAGTGAAAACAAAATAAAAAGGTAAGCCATAGACTGAGAAACAATATTGGTACTGTGTATACCTGATGGCCAATAAACATATGAAAAGATGTTCAGTGTCATTCACCATCAGGTCACAATGAGAAAACACTGAACACCCACTAGAATGGCTAAACTTAAAAAGATCAATAATATTATTTGTTGGTGAAGATATGCAGCCACTGGACTCTCATACATTAATAATAGAAATATAAATTGGTATATTCACATTAGAAAACTCTTTCAGTAGTTAATGACCAGTAATTCACCTCTAGGCAACTGCCCAAGGGGAATGAAAACATATATCCACAAAAAAAAACTGGTATAAGAATTTTCGGCTGGTCTTGGTGGCTCACGCCTGTAATCCTAGCACTTGGGAGGCCAGGGCAGGAGGATCACTCAAGGTCAGGAGTAACCAGCCTGCAAGAGCAAGACCCTGTCCCTACTATAAATAGAAATAAATTAATTGGCCAACTAAGAATATATAGAAAAAAAATGAGCCGGGCATGGTGGTGCATGACTGTAGTCCCAGCCACTTGGGAGGCTGAGGCAGAAGGATTGCTTGGGCTCAGGAGTTTGAGGTTTCTGTGAGCTAGACCACGGCATTCTACCCCGGGCAAAGAGTGAGACTCTGTTTTTTTTTCTTTAAAAAAAAGAATTTTCATAATAGTTTTATCTGTACTACTCCAAAATTGGAAACAAGCCAAGTGCAAATCAACAGGAGAATGAAAAAAATTATAGCATATTCATACAGCATAAATACTACCCAGAAAAAAAGAAAACTCTGATACATGTAATAGTGTAGATGATTCTCAAAAATTTTATGTCGAGCCAAAGAAGACAGATAGATACACAGGAGTACATACTACGCCAATTTATGTGAAATTTTAGAATAGTCAAAATAAGTTTTAGAGAATAAAAATCATAACAGAGGCTATCACTCTTGGGTACGGGGGGAGGGGTCACATTGCTAGACTGACTGGAAAGGAACATGAAGAAACTTTCAGGGGTGATGTAAATGTTTTCTTCCTGATGGGGCTGGCGGTTGCATGGGTGAATGCCATTGTCAAACTCAGTGAACTGTACTCTTCAAATGTATGCATTTTATGTACTCTAAATTAAATATCCTCTCAGGAGGAGCCATTTCATAATTGCTGGCACTGAACAAAATTGCAGAATTCTTTGCCAGAAAATCATTGTGAAGATAGTTCAGTCATAAAACAAGGCTCTTCTCATCTAGAGGTGTACAGGGCAACATGGCTCCAGTTCATACAATTATCTCAGTAGATGTGGTGCTCCATACACCTGGGATTTGGTGCCTCTGAGTAATCTTCAAGGATTCAGCATACTCTGGTCTTTCAAATTTGTACAGTAGCTGAGTGCCCAACATTATATTCAAGTATTCTTTTATTCCTGCTACAACTTTATTAATAACATACTCCTTATCATCTGTATTTCCTCAAGTTTCCTTGTAATTTGCATAATCCTCTACAATACAATCCACATTCTTGGCAGGAAGATAAAGAGCTGTTTTAACTGGTAATTACATGTCAGTAATCAACAAAACATGGTTTAGGCCGCCGCTCTGGGAGGCCGAGATGGGCAGATTGCTTGAGGTCAGGAGTTTGAAACCAGCCTGAGCAAGAGCGAGACCCAGTCTCTACTATAAATAGAAAGAAATTAATTGGTCAACTAATATATATAGAAAAAATTAGCCGGGCATGGTGGCGCATGCCTGTAGTCCCAGCTACTCGGGAGGCTGAGGCAGGAGGATTGCTTGAGCCCAGAAGTTTGAAGTTGCTGTGAGCTAGGCTGACGCCATGGCACTCAGTCTAGCCTGGGCAACAAAGCGAGACTCTGTCTTAAAAAAAAAACAACACATGGGTTAGTTCTTCAGGAATCTTTATCTTCAACTCTGTTCATGAATGTTTTCAACAGTGGGATCTACTTGGCTCTTCTGAGGAAGGCTGAGGTGTGTGTCTCAGTGGTACTGTCGCCATTTCCGGGTGACTTCAACATTTTTCTCTTGCAGACCGGATGTCCTGTTTCCTGGGGCAGCCCCTCTCTTCTTCCTTTCTGAATTTTGCTCCTGATTTGCTTCTTTAAGTTCTCTCTGTTTCTGCAGATTGGTGTCCAAGTATCTGAATACTCTACATTCATTCCAGTTCTCACTCCAACCACTCTACCGTATAAAGTATTTCACTTGTTTGTTCTTTACGGCAGCCTTTACACATTTGCCTTCATAAGGAGGCCTGTGAAAGCATGCCACCTGCTCCCCTTTTCGCAGTTTAGGCTTCAGTGCCATTTATAAGTGATTCTCTCCTACCTCCTTCTCCTACTTCACACGACAACAGCCCCTACTCTCTACCCCACCGAAATCAGCTCAGTGTCAGGCAAGCCATCGGCACTGCCAACTTTACATGCTGGGCCTATTGGTACTGTTTTCACTCTGATTTTTAAGTACACTCTTAAAACTGTTCGCTCCTTTATTTCTACATTCAAAATGACTCCTGTGATCTTTCTCCACTCATGGAGACTGACCTATTCCTCACTGAAACATAATAAAATTTTTTTAAAAAATGACTCCCAATATGGTTTGAATGTCCCCTCCAAAATGCATGTTGAAAGTTAATCCTCAATGTGGCAGTATTGAGAGGTGAGGCTTTTAAGAGGTGATTGGATCATGAGGGCAGAGCCATTAATCATGAATGCATTAATTCATTCATGGGTTAATGGATTAATGAGTTATCATGGGAAGGGAACTAGTGGCTTTGTAGAAGGAAGAGAGACCTGAGGTGGCATGCTCAGTCCCCTCACCATGTGATGCCCTGCATTGCCTCGGGACTCTGTCAGAGTACCCACCTGCAATTAGGCCCTCACCAGATTCACGCCCTCGACTTTGGACTTCTCAGCCTCCAGAACTGTAAGTAATAAATTCCTTTCCTTTATAAATGACCCAGTTTCAGGTATGCTGATGTAAGCAACAAAAAAATGGACTAATACCACTCTGCACTGCCTTTAGCCATTGGCTGCCATGACAGTTTTATGGATCCACTCTCTCTCAGTTGGAAGATGCCTAAAGAGTGAGCAGACATAGGGCATGACTTCTGTTCCACATTATTTAGTGGCAGCTAACTTATTTCAAACCTGTCATATACTATTTTTTTTTTTTGACCCAGGGTCTTGTTCTGTTGCCCAGCCTGGTCTTGAACTCCTGTGCTCAAGTGATCCTCCAGCCTCAGTTTCTAACTTATACTTTTATTATTTAAAAATCTGTATTGAAGTGTAGCATATATATATATACAGAAAAAAGAACCAATCAAAATTGAAATGCAATGAATTATCAGAAAATAAATACACCTGTGTAACCTCTACTCAGGTCAAGAAATAGAACATTACCAGCATTCCAGAAGCTCCACTTCCCGTAATTGCTAATCGCTATTGGCCCCTACAACACGAGAGTCAGATACTTTTAAAAATAATTTCTTTTAATTTTTTGATTGTCAATAGCAGTTTGTTGATCCTAGGTTGCTGGACTTGATTTCAAATTTAATTTAAAAATATATCTGGGGGGGGCATGTGCAACATACGTAACCTTAACATTTGTATCCCATAATATGCTGGAATAAAAATAAAATAAAATATATCTAAAATATATTTTGACAGGCATGGTGACTGATGCCTGTAATCCCAGCACTTGGGAGGCTGAGGTGGGAGGATCACTGGAGCCCAGGAATTCGAGACCAGCCTGGGCAACACAGACCCCGTCTCCACAAAACAATAAAGTATATTTTGAAATAAAGTTTGTTATTCCTTGATATTCTAAAATAAATCTTGGCTTTCCATATTTTTAACTAGAATCCTGACATAGCTTGGTTTCTATGTTCGTTTCCTAACATTTTTCTACTAACAGTTAAAAGATGTAAAATTAATCTCTGTACTTAGTGATAGGTCTATCTAAACGAAACATGATTATGAGTTTATTTGAACCTCACTGTATGAAAATAACATGTATAACAGCTGAAAGTACTAACTGAATAATAGATATCCTAGTTCCTTGCTACTCCAAGTGTTGTTTGTGGATTGGCAGATCCACCCTTAGCTGGGAGCTCGTTAGAAATGCAGAATCACAGGCCTACCGAATCAAAATCCGCATTCTAGCAAGAACCCCAAGAGATTTGTATATACACAGAGGTTTGAGGAAAATGCTGACATTTTTGTAGGTTCACAGCTCCAATATTTCATTGTTTTGACTCCTTTTTTCCTCCAAATAAATCGTGTGCTTTAAGGAAAAGCCAAAACTCGAGGAAGAGGGAAGAGTAAAGGGAAAAGTAGTAATACGGTGTGGCAGCAGCAGGGTAACTGACACATCAAGGAGGTCCCTCATTTGGTTAAAGAACCACATTTTCATGCCAGGCGCAGTGGCTCACGCCTGTAATCCTAGTACTCTGGGAGGCCGAGGCGGGCGGATTGCTCGAGGTCAGGAGTTCGAAACCAGCCTGAGCAAGAGCGAGACCCCGTCTCTACTATAAATAGAAAGAAATTAATAGGCCAACTAATATATAGAGAAAAAATTAGCCAGGCATGGTGGCACATGCCTGTAGAGCCAGCTACTCGGGAGGCTGAGGCAGCAGGATTGCTTGAGCCCAGAAGTTTGAGGTTGCTGTGAGCTAGGCTGACGCCACGGCACTCACTCTAGCCTGGGCAACAAAGGACTCTGTCTCAAAAAAAAAAAAAAAAAAAAAAAGAACCATGTTCCCCTTTGTTCTCTTTCTCTGTGGGTCCCTCCCATTCCTTGGCACATACAGAATGTTGAACTGATCATCAAGTGAACGGTACAAAATCAATACCCCTTTGGTTTGCTTTCTCTCTTACAATTTTTCACATTCTTAAATTAGTGGATTCTTTGGCAGAAATCATGTTTTGGGTTTTATGTATTTAGTGCTTTTTTTCTAAAGAAAAAAAGTCTGAATTTTAAAAATGACTTGTAGTCTTATATATTTGCTGTAATATAGCAAATTAGGCTATCTTTATTTTGCGCTGTTTCCCGTGATGTTTAATATTTACATTTCCTTGGTTAAATATGCCTGTTATGGAAAACACCTGAAAACAAAATCAGTTTCTTTGTTTCTAACTTTTACACTGTAACTGTCTATTAAATTCAACATTCTCGTGATAAATCTGATTCTCCAGCGACATCAATTATTTTGGAGGGCAATGCCTAGCCCTAGGGAAATAATAATGGTACTGATTCAAATGGAATTAAATTATCTCTCAACTAGGAGAAAGTGTGAGGAAACACAAAGGAAAGCTTTTAAAAAAAGAATGGCGGCAGGCCGGGCGCTGTGGCTCACGCCTGTAATCCTAGCTCTTGGGAGGCCGAGGCGGGCGGATTGCTCAAGGTCAGGAGTTCAAAACCAGCCTGAGCAAGACCAAGACCCCGTCTCTACTATAAATAGAAAGAAATTAATTGGCCAACTGATATATATATATAAAAATTAGCCGGGCATGGTGGCACATGCCTGTAGTCCCAGCTACCCGGGAGGCTGAGGCAGAAGGATCACTCGAGCCCAGGAGTTTGAGGTTGCTGTGAGCTAGGCTGACGCCACAGCACTCACTCTAGCCTGGGCAACAAAGTGAGACTCTGTCTCAAAAAAAAAAAAAAAAAAAAAGAATGGCGGCTAATAAATGTAGAATGAATGAGAGGAGAACATCACCCTTTTGTAATTACCAATAAAACAGCTGATTCAGGCAAAGCAAGAATTATTAATTGACGTTAAAGTCATGAAATGAAAGGTCATCGGGTGTAGTAGTTATGTATTGTGGCGTAACAAGCTACCCTAACATTTAACAGCTGTAAACAACAAACTTTAACTCACAGTTTCTGAGGGTCCACATATCCTGCAGCAGCTTAGTGGGGTGCCTCGGGCTCGAAGTTTCTCCTGCAATTATATATAGTTCAACCATCAGTCAGGGCCACCGTCATCAAAAAACAGGACTCAGGCTGAATGCTCTGCTTCCAAGCTCACTTGTGCTTGTCGGCAGGCTTCAGTTCTTTGAGGCCTTAGCTGGACTGAGGGATTTGCCACACCACGTGGGCCACTCCACAGGGTTGCTCCCAACATCAATCGTGCTTCCACCAGCACAATTAGGAGAAAAAGAGACTGAGCCAGAAACAAGTCTTTTTATAACCTAATTTGGAAGTGACAATCCCACCACTTTTCTTGTATTCTACTTGTTAGAGGAGTCAATAGGTCCAGTCCACACTCAAGGGAAGGAGATGACAGAAGCCCATGAATACCAGCAAAGGGGATGACTAGGGACATCTCAGAAGCTGCCTAGCGCAATGAGGACTCAATGTGCATATGATGCCAAAGGATTATCCCACCAATTTCATTCTAATTATTAAGGAGAACATGCACGATTACTATTATGTTAGTGATGAAATTGTTAAAGATAAACACAGCTGGGCATTAAAGTGGGGAAAACAGATATTATTTAGTATTAATAATTACTGACAGTAGGAGAAAGAGCTGAGCTCCATTCCAATTTGTACAGAGGTGATTTGTGTGTGTTTTTATTTTTTTTGAGACAGTCTCATTTTGTTGCCCAGGCTAGAATTAGTGCCGTGGCGTCAGCCTAGCTCACAGCAACCTCAAACTCCTGGGCTCAAGCAATCCTGCTGCCTCAGCCTCCCAAGTAGCTGGGACTACAGGCATGCGCCACCATGCCCGGCTAATTTTTTCTATATATATTAGTTGGCCAATTAATTTCTTTCTATTTATAGTAGAGACGGGGTCTCGCTCTTGCTCAGGCTGGTTTCAAACTCCTGAGTTCAAATGATCCACCCGCCTCGGCCTCCCAGAGAGCTAGGATTACAGGCGTGAGCCACCACACCCGGCCGATTTGTGTGTTTTAAAGGAAGAATGAGAGACAGGAGAGTGTGAGGACTCTGCAGAGTTAGAGAAATGAAATAGTGTAATACAAAAGGTTGGCCAGTGTAATGCGCTTAGGCCAGCTATGTCTACTAGCTGCTAGCTATCTAAGACAGAATTCCCACAGAGACTGGCAGATAGAGGCCCCATCCTTCCTGATGATTATATTTCACAGGGAAGACTCTCAAGTCCTTGAGAGAGATGCTTCTGAGTCGCAAGTGATACATATGAATAATTGTAAGCCCTTTTTAGTAAATCCTTTAAGAAAGTTGAGGTCTATCATCAAGTGCGTGTTGGCTAGCACAAATAGTATATTTTCCTGGTAACACTGACCTTTCTCAGGCAGGCATTTTATTAATAAGGGGGTCATTCTAGGGACATGGCTTTATGCTGCTAGAAGTCGTGCTAGAGTTTGGTCAATTCTCTTAGTGTGGGTGTTTGGATGAAGTTGTCATGTGCCAGGAATTGTGTAGTTCTCAAAATTCAGCATCACTAATAGCGCAACTTCCTGATATGATACAATATGAATTTCACAATATCACCTACAAAATAGTCTTGCCAGATGTGTTTAACCTAGATTTAATTAATCTTTAGACTTAATTTTACTTTTATAGTACATCGATTTAATTGGATGTATTAAATTAAATGAATGGATGAAAGTTACCAACAGCCAAATCCAGATTTCAGCCATTCTACAAAATAACTTTTGCTAGACTCTTCAAAAATCAATGTCATGTGGGAAATAAATTAAGGGGATGCTATGGTTTGAATGTGTCCCCTAAATTTCATGTGTTGGAAACTTAATATCCAATTATCATACGTTGATGGTACTTAGAAGGGGGGCCTTTGGGAGGTATTTAGGATTAGATAAGGTCATCAGGATGGGGCCCCCATAATGGGACTGGTGGCCTTATAAGAGGAAGATCATAAACTGTTATCTGAAAATAAATAAGAAGAGGAAGAGAGACCTAAGTGGGCATGCTTATGCTGTCTTGCCACGTGATACATTCTTTTACCATGTTATGACGTAGTGAGAAGGCTCTCACTGGACGCTAGTGTCATGCCCTGGTACTTCCTACCATCCAGAATTGTAGTACATTTCTTTTCATTATAAATTACCCAATTTCAGGTACCCTGTCACAGCAATAGAAAATGAAGACGGGATTATCTAGAATTTAGAGACATCCAAATGCAATGCATGAATCTTGGTTACATCCTGGATTGAACAAAACTAGAAAAAACAGCTAAAAAAGTCATTGGGGGCCGGGCGCGGTGGCTCACCCCTGTAATCCTAGCACTTTGGGAGGCCGAGGTGGGCGGATTGCTCGAGTTTAAAACCAGCCTGAGCAAGAGCGAGACCCCGTCTCTACTATAAATAGAAATAGATTAATTGGCCCACTAATATATAGAGAAAAAATTAGCTGGGCATGGTGGCGCATGCCTGTAGTCCCAGCTACTTGGGAGGCTGAGGCAGCAGGATTGCTTGAGCCCAGGAGTTTGAGGTTGCTGTGAGCTAGGCTGATGCCACGGCACTCACTCTAGCCTGGGCAACAAAGTGAGACTCTGTCTCAAAAAAAAAAAGTCATTGGGGATAACTGAAAATTTAATATGTAATAGCTATTAATTCATATTATAGAATTGCTAATTTTATTAGGTATGATAATGGAATTATGATTTTGTAGGAGAATGTCCTTATTATCTGGAAATGCATGCTAAAAATATTTTGGAGTACTATCAAATGAAATGTTAGAGGTATGCAACTATTAAATGGTTCAACAACTGCCGCACAGTGTGTGTGTATGTTCAGAGAAAAAAAACCCAAATGTGACAAAATGTTAACAATAGTTGAAACTAGAGTATGCAGTGTTCATTTAATTATTTTCCTTTTTTTTTCTGAGACAGAGTCTCCCTTTGTTGCCCAGGCTAGACTGAGTGCCATGGCGTCAGCCTAGCTCACAGCAACCTCAAACTCCTGGGCTCAAGCAATCCTCCTGCCTCAGCCTCCCGAGTAGCTGGGACTACAGGCATGCGCCACCATGCCCGGCTAATTTTTTTTCTCTATATATTATTTGGCCAATTAATTTCTTTCTATTTATAGTAGAGACGGGGTCTCGCTCTTGCTCAGGCTGGTTTCAAACTCCTGATCTTAAGCAATGCGCCTGCCTTGGCCTCCCAGAGTGCTAGGATTATGAATTATTTCTTAAAAATTATTTTTAAAAATCTCTGTGTGCTCGAATATTTTCAAAATAAAAATTTAGGAAAACATTTCTCTCTCATCTCTACCTCCAAATAATTCCACTGGTCTTAAAACTCTAGCTCAGGTCCTCAAACTTTTTAAACAGGGGGCCAGTTCACTGTCCCTCAGATCGTTGGAGGGCCAATCTATAGTTTAAAAAAAACTATGAGCAAATTCCTATGCACACTGAACGTATCTTATTTTGAAGTAAAAAAACAAACGGGCAAAAACACCCGCATGTGGCCTGCGGGCCATAGTTTGAGGATGCCTGCTCTAGCTAGTCTTTCTTGGCATGTAAGTTCTTCTCTGAGGAATGTCTAAATAATTATTCTACACTTTTTTACTCAAAAAACTTCTTTAGAGCAACTACTAAATATATTATGCCACTTTGTATTAGTTGGTGATTTATATGTTTAAATCTTCTTTAAGGTAAAGACTGGGTTTTACATATCACTGCACAAAACCAACGGCAGTGAATTACTCATACTATACCACATCTGTTGATGCTCATTAAGTTAAACCAATGAACAATAAGAAATAGGAGTCAAGGAGAGAGTATACTTTAAATATTGGCTTGTAGTTTATACAGTATAGAATTCAGCAATCAATGAGTTTTAAAATCTGTATCCTAGATGCTAATTTTTAACTGAGTGGCTCATATTCTTCACAATTTTAATCAATTTTTTATTTGAAAGTTGCAGTCTAAGTCCTAATTTTGACATGATTGACAGTACTTTTTTCTTTAAATAAGTGGTTTTCAAGTTAAGTGTAAATTAATAAATCATATATCATTGAATTTTATCACATTTTCCTGAAGTAGTAGAAAAAATATTTGAATTAATTCAGATGGTTTATTTATTTTTATTTTTTGTAGAGATGGAGTCTCACTATGTTGCCCAGGCTGGTCTTGAACCCCTGGCCTCAAGTAATCTTCCCACTGTAGCCTCCCAAGGTGCAGGGATTATAAATGTGAGCCATCACCCTCAGCCAATTCATGACGGTTTAAAAAAAAGGCATATAAAGAGAACAAGTGCCCTGTCTTCTATCACACAATCAATTCTTAATACTCTGTCTTTTCAAGAATGCATGCTTATTTTCTACCTGATGACTTGGAATGGGACTTTGACTCATTAAAATACATATTTGTAAGTACTATGTACTCATAGCTATACTTTAGAAATATTCATAAAGATTTCCATGCTTCGGTCTGCTTCTTGATATAGGTCCATTTCATTTAACAAAATAATATATGATAAATCAGCATTTATTTTGCTGATTTAAGGTTTTCATCCAAAAGTTCAACAATAGCTTCTTCATCTGCTGATTGGAGCAGTCTCTGAATTAGCTGTTCC
The DNA here is from genome assembly GCF_040939455.1 of Microcebus murinus. NCBI lineage: Eukaryota > Metazoa > Chordata > Mammalia > Primates > Cheirogaleidae > Microcebus > Microcebus murinus. Next base: position 57,057,980 of record NC_134116.1, read on the forward strand.
AGGCATTTTTCACCACATAAAAATTCCTGGTAAAAGAGAGTTATTATTAAAATTATTAAAAATGAAGAAACAAAAAGTTACATGTATATTTATTTCATTTCTTTACAGTCATTATTTAATAGCAACAAAAGATTACTAATGTTCTACAATATAATGAAGACAATTGTTAGCCTGGGAGGATTCCCAGTTTGTAGTGGCTTTTATGTAAAAAATGAATCTAAAAGAGCAAATACAATTCTACTCTTTCTTAAATGGTTTAAGTTAGCAGTTTGTTTTAACATCAATCTTCTGAGATTTGGATCTTTCCAACTACTCTGGAGACAACAAAATCAAGGATCTGAATCAACTTTTGAAAGCAACCATCTCTCTCTTTAAAATTCCATTGCTTGGCTTTTATGACACCACCATTCTTGGTTCTCCAACCATCTTTGGGAAAATGTTTGCTGAATTCTTTCTCTTCCTGTATCTTAAGAAGGCAGCTTTTTATTTTTGTCCTGAAAATCCTACCCTTTTCACTCATATGATGTTAATTAACAAAAGGAAAAAAAGATTGAAACGTCTTAGTATCTCAAGTATTTTGTTGCCACGTTAACATGCACATCGTTCCTTGCCAAATCCTCTGGATCTGGCTCAGAGGACGCCTTCCCAGACCATTCCAGCTTACCCTTCTCATGCCAACTCTCCAAATTTAGATCATTTAATACGTAAGTGGTTTATGATAGTTTTTTTTCTTTTTTTCTTTAGAGGTAGAGTCTTGCTCTGTCACCCAGGCTGGAGTACAGCAATGTGATCACAGCTCACTGTAACCTCAAACTCCTAAGCTCAAGAGAGCCTTCTGCCTCAGCCTCCCAAGTAGCTACGACTACAGGCGTGCACCATCATGTGGCTAATTTTTTTATTTTTATTTTGTAGAGACAGGGTCTCATTATGTTGCCCAGGCTGGCATCAAACAGTTTTTTTCTTAAGTTGGTTTTAAAATCTAGAAGTCTTGTGTAATAGAAAAAAATATTTTTCTTGAAATATCTAGGAGTGAAGTGTCTTGAGGTCTGCAACTTGCTTTCAAATGGTTCATCAGCAACACAGGTATAGAGAGAGAAAGAGGAGGTGGGAGAGAAAAAAAAGGCAAATATAATTTTAAAAAAAGAGAGAAAAGGCAAATACAGCAAAATGTTAACAATTGTCAAATCTAGGAACAGGCTCTATAGCATTCATTGACCTAATCTCTAAACATTATGTATGCTTGAAAAATTTCAAAATAAAAAATTGAGAAAAAAATTTCTCATGTTTACCTCTAAATAATTCCATCAGGTGAAAAGTGTCTCAGTTAGATGTCCCTGTAGCATTCCCTACAGTTATCCTCTGAAAAAAGGCTAAAATAATGGCTTCAGATATTTTTCCTGTGTAATACAAATTCTGTGCAGTAAAGTTGTTGGGATTGGCCGGCGCGGTGGCTCATGCCTGTAATCCTAGCACTCTGGGAGGCCGAGGCGGGCGGATTGCTCGAGGCCAGGAGTTCCAAACCAGCCTGAGCAAGAGCAAGACCCCGTCTCTACTATAAATGGAAAGAAATTAATTGGCCAACTAAAAATATATACAAAAATTAGCCGGGCATGGTGGTGCATGCCTGTAGTCCCAGCTACTCGGGAGGCTGAGGCAGGAGGATCGCTTGAGCCCAGTAGTTTGAGGTTGCTGTGAGCTAGGCTGACGCCACAGTACTCACTCTAGCCTGGGCAACAAAGTGAGACTCTGTCTCAAAAAAAAAAAAAAAAAGTTGTTGGGATTAGTGAATTTGCATATTCCCATATTTTAGAACTGCTTAAAGTTTAGACATTGGCTTAATGGAAATACTCTAATGTTGCTATCTGAACAGTTAAAGTTTTTTTTTTTTTTATTTCGGCATGTTTATGGGGCAGTTAAAGTTTTGATGTAGGTATGAACTAATTTTATATTTAGTCTTGCTTGAATAGTCTTAGAGTTGAACTTTAGGTGAGTGTACACATCTATCTCCCAAACTGTAAAGGAAAGGATATGTCTTGATACCTCTGTATTCCCCAAAGCACCAGCATATAGCAAAATCTCCAACTCTAAAATTAGACAGCAAAAGCAGTATGATATAATTTTTTTTTTTTTTTTTGAGACTGAGTCTCACTCTGTTGCCTGGGCTCGAGTACCTTGGTGTTAGCCTAGCTCACACCAACCTCAAACTCCTGGGCTCAAGCAATCCTCCTGCCTCAGCCTCCTGAGTAGCTGGGACTACAGGCATGTGCCACCATGCCCAGCTAATTTTTTTCTATATGTTTTTAGTTGTCCAGTTAATTTCTTTCTATTTTTAGTAGAGACAGGGTCTCACTCTTGTTCAGGCTGGTTTCGAACTCCTGACCTTGAGGGATCCACCCACGTTAGCCTCCCAAAGTGCTAGGATTACAGGCGTGAGCCACCGTGCCCAGCCAAATTTCAAAATTAAGATTTATACCATTCTGAGCATAATATGAAATTGCTGACAAAATCTGTGTGGGGCTCAAATTATTACAGTATTGCCAAGGTGATTTCATCTTTGGAACTGATGTAAAAAGTTCATAATGATAATCACAACACATTGAGAATTCATTTGTATTAACAAGTGCTAGAGATAAAAAGATCAGAGATGAATGAGTTCTGGTTCTTAACTTCCAAAAGCTAATAATCTAGTGGAATAGCTAGACAAATAACTCAAAACAACACAATAAATTAAAAAATGAGAAGAAAGCAAGAGTTGTGAGGAGCATTACTTTTGACAGGACTACGGCATCAGGGAAAGATTCAGGAAAAAATTTGAATTAGATTTTAAGAAGAATATAGTATTTTCCCAAATAGAAATGAGCAGAACACTTTAGTCAAAAGAATGAGTATTATGAAAGGCAGGGAGGCTAGGTATGGTGGCGTATGCCTGTAATCCAAGCACTTTGGGAGGCTGAGGCAGGAGGAACCCTTGAGCTCAGGGATTTGAAGGAATTTGAAGTTACAGTGAACTATGATGATACCACTGCACTCTAGCCAAGCAGCAGAGTAAGACCCTGTCACACAAAGAAAGAAAGAAAGAAAGAAAGAAAGAAAGAAAGAAAGAAAGAAAGAAAGAAAGAAAGAAAGAAAGAAAGAAAGAAAGAAAGAAAGAAGAAAAAGAAAGGAAGGCGGGTGGGGGGGGGGAAGTACATTTAAAGTTCCAAGGCAAGAGGAAATTTCCAATGTAACTGTAATATACAGCAGGAGATAAGGCAAGATAAGACAAGGACATTGAGAAATAGAATAAAAATGTGATTCTTTGGAACCAGGACATGGAAGAAAGAAAAAAAAAGAATAAAAATGTGAAATAAGACAATATATGGTAGTCTGCGCTTATGAGCTACATAAATAAACACTTAAAGTTACCTACAGGGGAAATCACAAAAAGAATACCAGGTGATCTCATAGGATTCAAGGATAGGAATGTACAGGGCTGCCACCACCATGGTAGGAGTGAGACTAAGCCTCAGGAATAAATGAATATGTGGATGTATTTCATCAGGATTCTTTCTGATCACTTCTCATTTTTGCTTTTCTCAGTATATAAGCCTCATTATTCTCTCACTGAAGATGCTTTCTCTCTATGCCTGAAAATGTGGCTTCTCAATTTTTTTTTCTCTTTTTTTAAAATCCATAGAATTTTACAGAATTAACTTCTTATAAGCTTTACATATTCCAGCTTTAGTTACCAAGCGAGAGAATGATCCTCTTCATCTCCGATTTTAAGATCCGGGGAAGGAACTCATTGGCTGGGGCTCATCTGATGTCTACTTCAAACTAGTTTTTGCATTGGGTCAGGGTCATGATCATGTAAGAACATGGCAGCTCCATCAGGAACTAAGTGGATGGAGTAAAAAGAAGGACAAGTTCTAGAATAAGGGAGGAGAACTGGGCAAAAAGTCCCATAGATGTTCACTTTCTTTCCTATGAGTATACAACCCCTTCCATTTTGCCCAATAGCTGTTGGCCTAGGATTAAGGTTTTTATCACGTTTCCAGCCTCATCTATAATGACTCCGTTCCTCTCTCTAGTTCACTCTCACTAGTCTCTTTACTGTCTTCCATACTGATTTTAATGTTTATAACTACATTTTTTCATGCTGTTTTCAAGGTTTTTCCTTTCACTAATATGGAATATTTTCTTTCCAATAGGATGGTTAGTGATTATTAGAGCATGCCAACATACTTTTCCTTATTATTTCTGAGTCTGGCATACTAGTTTAGTTAGTCATATATTAGTGTTAGGCCAAAGTCAGATATTTTATAACTATAAAAGCCAGTTATGGGCAGGCATGGTGGCTTACACCTGTAATCCCAGCATTTTGGGAGACTGAGGCAGGAGGATCACTTGTGGCCAAGAGTTTAGACCAGACAGCGTTGGCCTTGGCAACATAGTGAGATGCTGTCTACTCAAAAAAATAAGAAAAATTAGCCCGAGGCATGGTAGCACACGCCCGTAGTCCCAGCTACTAGGGAGGCTGAGGCAGGAGGATTGCTTGAGTTGGAAGGTGCAGTGAGCTATTATTGCACCACTGCACTCCAGCCTAGAAGGCAGAGCAAGACCCTGTGTCTAAAACAAAAAAACAAACAAACCTCCCCTCCTCCTAAAACCCGGTTACCTTGCCTCTGTTTCACAACTGAATACTATACTGTATACCTACGTGCCTATCTAAAAGATACTTATTACTGGTCATAAGAATGTAGCTTTCTCAGAAAAAAATTGTCACTGCTACCAGTAAAACAACTAAAAGAATATGGCTTAATTAGAACAATATGGCCAAACATGTTTGCTTAATACTGTGTGTTTCCTGAGGAAAGGGAAATTAGCAAATATTTTCTCTTTTTTGACACAGATATTGCATTCCTATACAAGATAGCCTTATACTGCTGAGGAGACAGAGGAAGTAGCATAAGATACACAGAAATTTATAAACATATTAAAAACACAGACATTTCCCTTGTAAAACCAGGTCTTTATTTTGACTACAGAATGGGACAGTATCAAGTGAAAGAAGCCTGAGGCACCAAGAAAAAGGATCAGAACTTTCTGTCCTCTGCCTTTTCCACATAGTCCTTTATGGGAACCAGTTCACTTCCTCCTTCAGTGGCAACAAAAGAGAAATTTTTCTGTGTTTCATCATTAATGTATTGACTATACTTTCTTTGAAAATCAAATACATTAATGTCCGTGGTCCTGGCTAGATGGGATTTAGGTAGGGTAATGTTCAAATATTCTTGACAGGGTCTTTTCCCCAACAACAATTGTAACACCCGAACCTAACAAAATACATATTGTGGTAGGCAGAAGTCTAAGAGGCCCCCTGGTGTACATATTTCATATAATCTCCTCCTGTAAATGCAGACACAACATGTGAATACAATGGAGTATCACTCAGTGCTTAGGTGATTAATCAGTTGATGTTTGAGTTAATCAAAAGCAACATTGTCTAGGTGGGCTTGACTGAATCAGGAGAGCCCTTAAAAAGGCCTGAACCATTCCGGCAAGAAGAGATTCAAAGTGGGAGAGGGTATCTGCATGGAGCCAGACCAGAAGCAACTTCTGCAGCAGTAAGGAGCTGAAGGCAGACTCCAGCTGACTGCCAACAAGGGAATGGGGGCTTCAGTCCTACAATGCAAAGCAATGAAACTCTGATGACAACAACATGAGCTTGTAAGTTGGCCTTGGGGGACACTGAGCAGATAACTGAGTTCAGTTGTGCCCAGATTTCTGACCTACAGAAATGATGAGATAATAAATGGGTATTGTTTTAAGCTGCTAAATTTGTGGTAATCTGTTGCCCAGCAATAGAGAATTAATATACATGTGCATATGTAGACTGAATATATATGTTAACACATTGTGACTACGTAACAAAGAATTTGGAATTTAAAAAGATAACTATTTCAAATAGGCATAAAGATAATTTTTCTTACCAGTAAATTAATAAAAATGTTTGCAAATTTTAGGATACCAACATAAAGTAGCTTAATGAATGATTTTAAAACACTTGGTAATATTTTAGATGTAACTCTCTAGAATTTGACTACACTTTCTTTGAAAATCAAAGGTACATAAAGCATGCTCAGTAATATTACCTTAATACCACGAACTTCATATGCTATTCTGTGGTCAGTGACTCTATCCTGTGTGAAATTATACGTCCGAATTCTCTCTGACTGGGCTCTTGTTCCCACCTGTGCCATAACAAAAAGCAATTCATATTTTAGCTTTATAAATTATTACAGTGGATAAATGACTTTTCTATTTTAACAGTTTAAATATTTTCTGAAAGTCACATACCCAAAGTGAGAAGGAACAAAAATGGACAGACCTTAATGTTTAAGACAACAGGTTTGTAGAGCTTAATTATGGAATAAGAATGAATGTCTATTTCATACTTCAAACTCCAAGTATTTAAAATCAAATCAATCATCTTTCCACCCCAATCAGTTCTTCCTCCTGGTGTCTACAGATGACACCACCATATGTTCCCTTTTATCCAAGTAGAAAACTCTTGACATTCTGCAATTTAGCAGACATTTCATAGGAGCTTACGCCACCAGGCTTTGACATAGATGCTAGAGGAGCGACCACCTTCAATTCATTCCATTCTCAAACTGCCCATTTCCAATTGGTTTCAAGAGTCTCTTATTTATATCCTGCCCTTCTCATTTCTACTATCACTCAAGGGCTCATTACTTCCAATTACATTCCTGCAAAAATCTGACTAATCTTCCATTTTTCTGCTTATGTTGTACTGCCCTGCTTAGTCTTCCTAAAGCAAAGTTTTCTGATAAGTTTTCTTCTTTGGTTCCTTCCTGTCTACTAAACAGACACAACTCAATTTGGTATTCAAGGTACCTCACAATGTGGCCAACCTTCCCAACATTATTTCTGAAAATTATGTGGACTTCTATAATGCCACTTATTATACCATATCATTATTATGGGTGTGTCTGTTAACTCTGCTAAAACACCACCCCAAAGGATGCCCTTCCCTAACAGTCTCCTACCACCTCTGCCTTTCTGGTCCCAGCAATTGAAATATGTACTCTTCCTCCTCTGAAACCTCTTGCATTTGGAAATGTCTTCATGGCACACCACAGTGCGCCTCATGCTACCATTACTTGATTTCTTACTCTACTCATCTCCCCTACCTCCCCAACACACGATATACACAGCCCCACTCTCAATCATGTTCGCTTTTTAAGGAAAAAAAAAGACATTTCTATAACTCATTTCCTTAAACCCTAAGGCAATCAATATGAAACTAAATTCCTGATCATCAGGACAATTTTTTAAAATTATAGATTCCTAAGCCCAAACTCAGATATGCTGAATCAGGGATTGTGGTTTTTTGAAAACAATCCCCAGGCCATCCATTCTGACAATCAGCCAAGTTTGGACACTACTATTCCAAAGCACCGTATTAATGGCCAGGACCCCATCTAGATGAATGACATCAGAATCTCCAGGGTTGAGGTCAGGGCATCTACAAAGCTCTTTAGGTGATCAGAGGAGTCAGGGTTGAAAATCTGGTGTAATATCTTCTGTATAGAAGTCATTGTATATACTGGTTGGTGAAAAAGCTTATAAGCCTTAAATATCCCTACTAAAATGTTTAGGCAGGTGGACAAGTTATTCAAGAGGCAGAAAGGTCTTTTCTGGTTCCTCAAATCAGGCTACTGAAGAATATCCACAGGCTGGGTGTGGTGGCTCACGCCTGTAATCCTAGCTCTCTGGGAGGCCGAGGCGGGCGGATTGCTTGAGGTCAGGAGTTCGAAACCAGCCTGAGCAAGAGCAAGACCTCATCTCTACTATAAATAGAAAGAAATTAATTGGCCAACTAATATATATAGAAAAAATTAGCCAGGCATGGTGGCACATGCCTGTAGTCCCAGCTACTCGGGAGGCTGAGGCAGTAGGATTGCTTGAGCCCAGGAGTTTGAGGTTGCTGTGAGCTAGGCTGTCGCCACGCCACTCACTCTAGCCTGGGCAACAAAACGAGACTCTGTCTCACACACACACACACAAAAAAAGAATATACACATATAAAATTCGCATAAAGCCAATCCTGAATATTTATTTTAAAAATTACTATGTGGAACCTCTCTGGTGCTGGAATGTTAAATGGCAAGTAAATCCAAATGTCTTTAATTAATTCACCTGTGGCAGGGTTCGCAGTATTTATGTTATCACTTACTGCCAAGAAGTAATGGTGTGTAAATGAGCATTCCTATCAGCAAATGTACATAGACACTACTCCACAATCTGGGATCACCACACTTGATCTTAGCCAAAAGGGGATTACCACAAATACAGTGTTAATATATTATTTATTCTGACACTTTTACTATAATACTTGCAAGTTAGAATGTGAGTAAAGAAAGCTAGGAAGACAATAGTGTGAAAAGGCTAGGACACGTGTAGATGAAAAGAATAAGTAAGGTTTATTCAATTCATTATCTTAAAAGGCCACAAAATCTTCCAAATTTAATTTACTGTAGCACATCTAACTGCAAATAACACAAAAGCATAGTTATTTCGGAGTACCACTTTCTCTTCCAACCTCTTTCAAAGACAGGCTTTACTTTTTATAGAATTTAAAATTATGTAATACTTTGTTTACTTAAAACAGTAAGATTTTCTCATTTTGCTTAGAATTTGTCTATTTATGTATTTGAATAAATATACATGTATATTATAAAAAATTCAAAAAGTACCAAAGGGTATAAAATGAAAAATAAATCTCCCTTTACCTCTTGTCCCCAGACACCATCAGTAGTAATCACTGTTCCCAGTTTTTGCAGTACCCTTTATGTTAATATTTAATTTCACAAATAGTTACAATAAAAGCATAGGTTTTTAATTTTAAAAATCTAAAAAGCTCTTAATTTCCAAAGAATTGTCTTTTAAACCAATCTCCTGTTAAGACAGTAATGATATAAACACTGGAAGAAAACAACTGAGAACTAATTTTTAGTTTACACATCTTTCATTTACTCATTTGCAAACTGGCATGCCCAAGTTTAGCCATAATCCAACATCAGTCCATATGCATTTAAGTTATTGCTTATTTACAAATGAGCACAAATAAACATGGTTCCCTATACTCATTTATTTCCATTTTAGTGAGAACAAACATTTTATTTTCTACATAAAATGTTGACATTTTACATAGAGCTACTAAATTATTACACTAAATAAATCTTACCTGGAGTTTCCTAGCACTTTGTTGCTGACACTTGTCTTTCTCAATAATCTGCTGGTAGAGTCTAGCTCTCAACACACGCAAAGCTATTTCTTTATTTTTTATTTGTGATCGTTCTTGTTGGCATTCTACTACTAGCCCTGAAAAATAATAGGGATCAGAGGTAAACTGTAGCCTTCATGGGCCAAATTAAAATAGAAGTGAGGAACATTTTTAAGGGGAGAGGTTAATCAGAAAGAGATCCCAAAAGATAAAAACATTTTAAATTTAGCACACTTCAGAAACTGTACCTAGGTTCTAATGGTAATAGCTGCAGATGGCTGTTTAGAGTCTGATATATAAACAAGATATCTGCAATAAGACTGAGAAGAGTAGATGGTTATATATCCTTTCATTCCCCAAGCTCTGCCTCTCCCTCCTAGCTCATTTAGGGATTTCTGCAGCTCAACTAAGAGCAAACCACTGCCACCCCCTATATGGGAGTGCCGCTCCATTCTCTGTCCTACTTGAGGAACCCAACCTTTCCCTTTTCAGTCACAAATACACACAGAGCTGAGGTTTTAAAAATACTTTTATATAAATAAACCAATAAAAAGAAACTACTCAAAGTCTTTAAAAGGAAGAGTCTATAGTGAATGTGTTTCTGAGTTGTCTGGGTTCTAGATTTCTAAATTGTTCTGAGTTGTGTCAGTGAGAGGGGTCCCAGCTAATCAATACATCTAACCACACTCGTTTTGGTTGGCCAACTTCTGGATTTTGGTGGGTTTGGCCCACCTTGTGGTCCAGTTCTTAGCCCAAATCTAGCCCTGAAATGGTCACTCTTGAGACTTCAGGCTATGCTGTTCTTAACTTTGCAGCTACCACTTTGAAGGTCTGTGTCTAATCTTGCATTAGAAAAGAAAGGCATTTTCCTTTCTGAAACCACAAAAACCCAAATCCAAAAACCAAAATCCATTAGCTTAGGCCAGTTTCACTGATATAGTGGTAGATATTTTGCTGGAGATTTAAAAAATTTCTATAAAATTCTACTTTCCAAACTATGTTTTCTCCCTGTCTAAATAAGCTGCAGTCTGTACCTGCTAATGCTTTTAGTAGGGCACCTAGGTTTCACGTCTATTAGTTTAAACTCACTTCTTGACTGCTTTCCTACAGGCAGTAGTTGTGCTAGGGGCATCAACTTGTCTCCATCTTCCAGGAATTTGCCTGGAGCTCTCTTGAATTTGCTATCCTCTTTTCACTACCCGAAAGAATATGAGTTTCCATGTGAAGATGGCCAGACTTGCATGAGCTTTCCTCCACATTCCTCTTCTTGTCAGCTGGAAGGAAACAACTGAGAACTAAGAGTTTTAAGAACTAGTGTTTAAGAACTAGTAATGATTTTTGCCTAAGCACCTGGCACTATTCCTAGTTACTGGCTCAAGTCAGAACTTTTAGCTTAAAACTATTCCTCTGACAGATGATGTGTGAAGTCTGAAAGAAAAAGCCAGAAAAAACAAAAAAAACTATTCCTTACCAGCTCAATAATTCCTAAGGGAATCACTTGATTATATAACTTAATATACTTTCTATCGGCCGGGCATGGTAGCTCACGCCTATAATCCTAGCACTCTGGGAGGCCGAGGCAGGCGGATTGCTTGAGATCAGGAGTTCGAAACCAGCCTGAGCGAGACCCCATCTCTATCAAAAATAGAAAGAAATTAATTGACCAACTAAAAATATATATACAAAAAATTAGCCGGGCATGGTAGCACATGCCTGTAGTCCCAGCTACTTGGGAGGCTGAGGCAGTGGGATCGCTTGAGCCCAGGAGATTGAGGTTGCTGTGAGCTAGGCTGATGCCACGACACTCACTGTAGCCTGGGCAACAAAGTGAGACTGTCTCAAAAAAAAAAAAAAAAAAAAAAAAAAAAAATATATATATATATATATATGCTTTCTATAGAGGAATATTTAATAAAAAGTACTCCCTTAAGAATAGAGGATTTGGGGGAGTGAGGTAGGGTATACAGAATAATAGAAGAGTGGTTGAAAAAAGAAAGTGCTGGGGTTGTTAAAGGACTTTGGAAAAAATAAGTTTTATTTGTGGTTTTTCAACACTGTACAGGAAGATTCCAAAATTCTAGGTAACAATAGGCTTGTTGAAGTGGGTATTTAATATATATTTGCTAACTAATTAAAAGATTTGCAGTTATAAATAAGAATAAAAATACTGTCTTTTAATTCTAAAAAGTCCATTAAAAATATTCTAACACCTCTGGAACTGGAATGTGTCTTACAATCACTGGCATGTCATAGCTTAAACAGCAGAGCTTTTTTATTTCTTCATAGTAATAAAACAGTGATGTATCTTTCAATTGATGGGCTTTTAGATCAGATAAAATAAGTTTTATATATATATAAGTATATATAAAATGAAAGGTTAAATAAAAATCCTTTAACCTTAAAAGTACATACTGATGTAAAAGATAAAATCTGACCTGTAAGATTTAGGTGTTGTCAATAATATATGATAATGAAGGAAGGAAGGTAGTGTAAGAATTATAGAGGTCCACTTTTATTCACCAGCTGGTAACAAACTAAAAAGCCTGCTTTAAAGCACAAAAGACTCATTTGTCTTCATCATTATTTTGATAAGTTTTACCAAAAAAAGTAATTTTTCCCTGTATCAACATTTAACCATACCCCTATGTATAACTCTTCCAGTGGTAGAAAATGGAGTTATCTAGAAGCACTAGGTTAGAGAAAATGTGATTCTTCAGAGTCCATGGCATGGAGAATATGGAGAAATGACCTACAGTTCTCACTTTGAATTCTAGCAAGGACATAGTTCCCATCCTCAGGGTCTTGGTATGGAAGAAAGGACAGGAGAAATGGAAGAAAGGCTGAGTTTTCACTGAAGCAGATGCTTAAATCATGGCCAATCTTGAAATATAAAGAAGTAGACTCAAGAAATCACTGCTCATAACTATAAGGATTCACAAGATTGAGTTAGTAGGTCTTGATATGCCTGGCCTAAGGGGAAGGCTGGAAGATAAGCCATGAGGCCTCATTAAAATCAAAGAACTAGATCTAAGTGGCCCAAGGTAAGTTTGGGAAACTTTCCCAAGCATACTTGGGAAACTCTTCTGAATAGTTCTGCTCATTGTCTGCATCCTTTAAGAGAGGTACCTTTTCCAAACAGAAGGGGAATATGAACACAACAGGGACCTCTGATTTACAACCCCAATGCCATCCTGAAAGGGTTGTGCAAGGAACCAGACACTAACATAGGACTATTTCCTTAAAAATGCTGAATAGTTTTATAAGATGGGAATAAAGATCAAAAGTACAAAGGCCAAGGGACTTGCTTACCTGTGGGGATATGGACAAGTCTGACAGCACTATCTGTTGTATTAACATGCTGCCCTCCTGCTCCTTTGGCTCGAAATGTATCTATACGTAAATCCTTGGGGTCCAATTTCACATCTACCTAGAAAAAAAGGCATAGCATAATTCTACACTCTATGAATACTAAGTCTATTCCAAAATTTTTCAAATAAACTGTACTGCTTTGTGTTAAGTAAGTTCTAGCCATTAGACTAAGAGGAGAAATAACTACACCAAAGAAAGAACCATAAACTCCCTATTCCAATAGGATACTATTTTTTAACAGACTTAGTATGTTATGAGATCACTGAGTTATGTAATCTTTTAAAGGTTTCATCATCCATCATCCCACAGTTACATGAAATAGAATATATATATAATACATATATATGTACTATTAATATATCGAGTTTCATTATTCCCGGAATCCCTTTTTGCAAATTTGCCTACTCACTAAGATTTATTTGTATCTTCATATCAATACCTGCAGCACTTTTACAGTCATTTGCAGACATGTGTAGAGTAGTGAAAAATATGAGTTGCTTTACATTTGCACATTCCCAGCTGAAGGATGACAAGGTGACACTCTGCCTTCTTTTCTCAGTTCTCCTAGAGAGCACACACACATGGATTTAGCTAATACTGAAATACGGAACCACTACTCTTAATATTGATTTAGCAAATAAAGAACCATTGCTCCTAGGTGGTTCAGTATTCACTATATTAGTGCTTGCTGCAACTTTATAGACTATAACTACTGTGAATATTGAAAATCAATTCAATTTGTGTGTGTATTTATTAGTGCATTGAAAGGTAGCCTCCAAGATGATATGTTCATGTTCTAACTCCTGGAACTTTACTTGGAAAAAGGGTCTTTGCACATGTAATTGAGTTGAGATTATTCTGGATTATCCAGGTAGGATACGACAAGTGTCCTTATAATCGATAACTAGAGGAGAGAGATGAAAAGACCATGTGAATTTGAAGGCAGAGATTTGAGTTGTATAGTTTCAAGCCAAGGAACACCTGGAGCCACCAGAAGCTGGAATATGCAAGAGAGGATTGTCCCCCAAAGCCTTCAGACAGAGCATGACCATACTGACAACTTGATTTTGGATTGCTGGCCAATAAAACTGTGAGAGAATAAATTACTGTTGTTTTAAGCCACCAAGTTTATGGTAATTTGTTACGGCAGCCTTCAGAAACTAATACACACACACAAACACACACATATATAAACAAATAGTTACCAAATATGCTGGGGTTTTTTTTGAGACAGAGTCTCCCTTTGTTGCCCAAGTTAGAGTGAGTGCCGTGGCATCAGCCTAGCTCATAGCAATCTCAAACTCCTGGGCTCCTACTGCCTCAGCCTCCCCAGTAGCTGGGGACTACAGGCATGTGCCACCATGCCCGGCTAATTTCTTCTATATATATATATTAGTTGGCCAATTAATTTCTTTCTATTTATAGTAGAGACGGGGTCTCACTGTTGCTCAGGCTGGTTTTGAACTCCTGACCTCGAGCAATCTGCCCACCTCGGGCTCCCAGAGTGCTAGAATTACAGGTGTCAGCCACTACGCCTGGCCCAAATATGCTGTTTTTGACAGGTGATCTAACATTTCATTCCACATTTGTCATTTATTAGCATGAATGACATAGCAAGGTGACTTTTCTCTTTCAAAAGTACACTAATAACAGGGTCAAGGTTGGAATCTAATATATCACTTGGTTGTTCTTTTGTATGTTTCTTCTAAAATAAGTACTATAGAGTGAAGAAAAAGATTATATAACTTTTGTTAAAATATGCTAATGTTGACTACTTTGAAATTTCTATAAACACTACTAAAGAGATTAAGAGTAATTTCTCATTTCTTGTGGTTATAGCATATTAAGTAGTTATATAGCAAATGTGTGGATATCATATGTCATATTCTCCCAAATGTTACAGAAACTACCTAATGAATTTTGGGGGAATTCTGAACACAGAAACAGTGACTTAATAATAAACACAGAATTTTAAAAGTCAATTAAAAAAACATGATTTTGTTTTTTTTAGAAAAGTGAAGTTCCATTAAATCAATTTAGTTTTCAAGAGTAAGAAGACAAAAACAGGATAGGTGGGAATAGGAATGAAGAAATAAGGAAGCAGCAAGATAAATCTATGGTGTTTTGATTTTTGAACCATGTTAATATGTACAAAAAATAAAGTAAAAGAGGAACAAAAAATCAAAACCTAAAATTAAATATAAACAGAAACAAATGAACCAAAATATTTATCATAATGATAACATAACCACACAGAAAAACATTATTAATATTTCAGATGATCTTTGAATATAGTGCTCTGACTATGCATTCTTGGTAGGATGTATTCTAAGGACAAAAATCTTACACATTACTCAGTAGTTTACTATTATCATGCTGATATTGTAATTTTAAAACTATTTTATATATATTATATAATAAAGCAAATAAGTAAACACATTAAAATTATTATTTAACAAGATTTTTTTCTCTAAGTAGAAAGAGATATAAATATGAAATGCAAGAAGTTGGGGGAGACCAAAATCTCTACAATGTTAAAGTTGAATTGGTAATGCTAATATGAAGCTGTGACTTTAAAACATTTATTTCCTAGCTCTATCCACTGAAAGAGTCTAGAATTTGAGAACACTCTAGTAATAATGAGCATACCCCACTAACCAGATCTCGATTTCAGGGTACATTTCCCACCAAAATGAGCCAGGCTGAGTCCAGATTTGAGGCAGGATAATATAAAATGGGCTTGGGATATCTACTTGTACAGAAAGCATGGGCACACTCAAAGACCGATGGCATCATTTCAAAAGGACAAAAGGGGCAACCTAAAAAAGCTACCACAGGCCAAATTTGGGATGATTTGAACATCAAAAATAATAATGAGGCCAGGTGTGGTGGCTGACGCCTGTAAACCTAGCACTCTGGGAGGCCAAGGCGGGAGGATGGCTCTAGGTCAGGAGTTGGAAACCAGCCTGAGCAAGAGCGAGACCCCATTTCTACTAAAAATAGAAAGAAATTTAGCCAAACAACTAAAAATATATAGAAAAAATTAGCCGGGCATGGTGGTGCATGCCTATAGTCCCAGCTACTCATGAGGCTGAGGCAGAAGGATTGCTTGAACCCAGGAGTTTGAGGTTGCCGTGAGCTAGGCTGATGCCACGGCACTCTAGCCCGGGCAACACAGTCAGACTCTGTCTCAAATAATAATAATAATAATAATAATGATTATAAGTCATTGAATTAAAATATAAATCCATGAGACTATAATGAAGTCAATACATGAAACTGAATATGAGTTTATAATGAAATCAAAAGAGAAAAAAAGGAAGAAGGTGGGGGTGTTGGGGGTGAGAAGGTAGTAGACAGGAAAGTTTTTTACAGAAGAATGCCAGTTAATAAATGTAGAAGGAATGATAGGATTAGAAAATCACCATCTTGCAACCCTCAAACTAAGCAACTGACTCAGGCAAGGATCACCAACAGATGTTAAAATAATGGATGAAAGGTTATTGGGAAGATGGTGTATATACCCTAGAGAATACTTAGTAATTGCAAATGGAGAAATATATTAATACTTTTACAATGTAGGTATTTTTGTGGTTACCATCTTAACTAAATGCTCAAACTAAGCCATACTAAAAGTGGGACAATCTAACATTGTGTGTCTTCTGATAAGATGCAACATGGTTATAACTGTACCTATGAAGTCTTCTTGCTCAAAATGTGTAATCTGAATGAAATGGAACATTCATTAATAGATATAACTTTCGCTATAATAGAGAGGATAAAGGAACAAGTTAAAGAGTACAATGAGGGAACAGAAGAATCCAGAATGTGGAACATTCTACAAGACCAATGGTTTAGACTCTTAAAGTCAGTATCAGTAAAAAAAAAAGTTGGGAGACTGTTCCAAACTCAAAGAAATATAACAGCTAATTGCAATGTGTGAAACTTGACAGAATACTAGTTTAAAAAAATAGCTATAGCTAGGCATGGTGGCACATGCCTGTAGTCCAGCTACTCAGAAGGTCTGAGGCAAGAGGATTGCCCAGAAATTCAAGTCTAGCTGGGTTAACATAGTGAGACCCTGTCTCTAAAAAGTAATTAAAATATAAATAAATCACTATAAAAATGCTTTTAAGTTGCCTGGGAAAACTGTTAAATGGACTGACTAGATATTACATAATATTACAGAATTATGGTTAATTTTCATAGATAAAAGTAGTGTGCTTATATAGAAGAATGTCCTTATTCTTAGGAGATGTATGGAAAAATGGAAGGAAAAGTCTCATGGTGTCTGCTATATCCTTTACAGTTCACTTAAAAAAATGTATATACAGATATATATATAGGAATCAACAAAATGTGAAAAAAGGTAAATAATTACAACCTCAGATGAAGGTTATAAAAGTTTTTATTGTGGCAGTCTTTTAACTTTCTGTATGTTTAGAAAAAGGTCAGAGAAAAGAAAATATAGGGAAGATGGCTGTATTCAACTAAAAAGACATATAGAAAGATATATAGACTCCATACAGATATTATATCACTGAACTTGATATTATCTGTGTAATTCAATTTTTTTCTTAAGATAAAACATAGGCACCAACATTAAAAAAGGTCTGTGGATTCTGTTTTTTTTTAAAAGAAGTGATTTCTACTTAAAACAGTATCTTGGTCAGGCATAAGAGGGGAAACTTTATCTGAGGAAGAGTTAAAGATTTCCCATTATAGACTGTAAAGTTCAATCCATACCCATGAAAAGAACAGATTTTCCTGTAAGGCTTTTAGCAATACCCATTTACATGGAGTGAGTTTTCCGTGCCTCCTGGTGAGGTTACCTCATCTGGTTGAGGAAGGACAATAACTGACATTGTTCCTGTGTGAATACGCTGCATCCGTGATGACAGGCCCACCTCAGGGATTCGCTGAACTCGGTGAATCCCACCTTCATACTTCAAATGCTTATAGACATTGTCACCAGAAATTCGGGCAGCTGCATGATGTAGTCCACCTAGGGAAAAAAAAATCCTGAAATACCAATGAATTCTAGTTTGAAAGGGATCAGGATTCTAAATGTCCTTAATCTAAGGCCTGAATGTGAGTATAGAGCCTGAGATGAGAACATATAATATGTACAAAACTATATTTTCCCAATGTAAATGTGTTTATAAAAGGAAACATACCAAAATATTATTTATGGTTATCTCTCAGTAGTAGACTTTTTACTTTCTCAAACTCCTGGGCTCAAGCAATCCTTCTGCCTCAGCCTCCCAAGTAGCCATGACTACAGGCATGCGCCACCATGCCCAGCTAACTTTTTCTATATATATATATTAGCTGGCCAATTAATTTCTTTCTATTTATAGTAGACATGGGGACTCACCCTTGCTTAGGCTGGTTTCGAACTCCTGACCTCGAGCAATACACTCACCTGGGCCTCCCAGAGTGCTAGGATTACAGGTGTAAGTCACCGCGCCGGGCCAACTTTTTACTTTTTATACTTTTTTATTTCTAAATTTTCTATAATAAATAAGCTTTATTTTTATAATCAGAAAAAAAATGCTATTACAACAAAAAAGAATATGGCGATGTTTTCTGCATTAAACTAACTTGTGCAGTCTTAGGCCAATATGGTGTCATGTATATAAAAGAATGCTGAATAACAGAATAATTTCATAATATTGAATAACTCTAGAAGGAGTTTTCAGGAATTTATACTGAAAGTTAGCTTTTGGTTTTCTGTGGAGTGGGAAGAGTATCACAAAATAACAGCCTTGGCTAACTTATTCTTATCTAACAAGTTTTAAAAGAAAACATTTTAATGATACAGTTATACATAGAGACAGAAAAATGCTAATGAACACCAACTAGGTCAAGAAGCAGAACTTTAATTAGCTGGGCATGGTGATGCATGCCTGTAGTCCTAGCTACTCGGGAGGCTGAGGCAGGAGGATTGCTTGAGCCCAGGAGTTTGAGGTTGCTGTGAGCTAGGCTGACGCCATGGCACTCTAGCCCAGGCAACAAAGTGAGACTCCGTCTCAAAAAAAAAAAGAAAGAAACAGAACTTTGCTAGTCACCCCAAAGCCCTCCCATAAGTCCTTCCCAGTCATAATCCTTTCCCTTCCCCATGAGTAACCATTATATTGACTTTATTATAATGTTATTACCTAAATGTGTAACCCTAGGCAATATAGTTTTTAGTTTTGTCCATTTAAAAAATTTTGATGTCTTTTAAGTTTCTTAGTCCACATGTGCATCATCTATTTGTTTCATTTCCTATAAGCTATCTGTTGAGGAACCTGAGCTGCTGACCAGTAGGACTTCCAACAGTCTGGTCTTGCTGCAATCCAACCTGTTCTGCTGCCCTCTGTATTATTGGCTGCAATTTGGCAGCCGATCCAGAGACTGGATCAGGCACCAGCTTGAGCCCCTTCACAAGACTACAGGAGGCATATGATGTCTGGATGCCTCTCTTTTTATGGTCTTGACAGCCTTTGATGCTTAACGCATCACTGGGGGTTATAAAATGGTGATAGTCTAATTCTACCATTTCTCACTTACTAGTTAAAATACACTTATAAGAGATACCTCCCCTTGTCTATTATTTGATCACTCAGTAATACAGCTATATAGGAAAGGCAGGACAAATGTTTCATTCTGTCCATTTACCAGTTTTACCAATAAACTAACATTTTTTTTTTGCAATACACTGAACTTGTTCCTTTTAATTTTTAATCCTCTAAAGATAATCAATTAAAATTTTAAAAAATCACTATGAACTCAAGAATTTAAACACATCTAGCATGTTTAAATCAATTGCAATTATTATTATTGAAGTGTCACTGTGTTACTTTTGGTCACTGGGAGCTTCCTCAAGTTAACTTCTGATGAAAATGTCTGATGAAAATCTAATTTTCTTTCCTTTATAAGTCACACGTCTTTGTTTCTTTTTTTTTTTTTTTTTTTTTCCAATGCTATCATTAAGGATATATCTTTGTTTCTATAATACCAATGGATCTTCTTTTTTTTTTTTTTGAGACAGAGTCTCACTTTGTTGTCCTGGCTAGAGTGAGTGCCATGGCGTCAGCCTAGCTCACAGCAACCTCAAACTCCTGGGCTCAAGCAATCCTCCTGCCTCAGCCTCCCAAGTAGCTGGGACTACAGGCATGCGCCACCATGCCCGGCTAATTTTTTCTATATATATTAGTTGGCCAATTAATTTCTTTCTATTTATAGTAGAGACAGGGTCTCGCTCTTGCTCAGGCTGGTTTCGAACTCCTGACCTCGAGCAATCCACCCGCCTTGGCCTCCCAGAGTGTTAGGATTACAGGCGTGAGCCACCACGCCCGGCCAGACCAGTGGATCTTTACCTTTTTTATTTATTTTTTTTTTTTTTTTGAGACAGAGTCTCACTTTGTTGCCCAGGCTAGAGTGAGTGCCGTGGCGTCAGCCTAGCTCACAGCAACCTCAAACTCCTGGGCTCAAGCAATCCTTCTGCCTCAGCCTCCCAAGTAGCTGGGACTACAGGCATGTGCCACCATGCCCGGCTAATTTTTTATATATATATTAGTTGGCCAATTAATTTCTTTCTATTTATAGTAGAGACGGGGTCTCGCTCTTGCTCAGGCTGGTTTCGAACTCCTGACCTCGAGCAATCCGCCCGCCTCGGCCTCCCAGAGAGCTAGGATTACAGGCGTGAGCCACCGCGCCCGGCCTACCTTTTTTATTTTAAGTCCAAAAGTTTTACTAGAATATATCTTAGTGTTGATTATTTTAGCTGGATATTTTCAGATGTGCTCTTTAAATATATGGCTTCAAATATATGTATTTTTCTATTTCAGAAGAGTTTTCTTGAAACATAGATGTTAGTACTTGTCCTAGGCAGCTTCAAAGGTGGTGCCCCATGACCCCTGCCTCCTGGTATTCACACCCTTATATGGTCTATATGATCAATATAGATGATATATATGATCAGATGGTCTATATGATCAATAGCATACAGCAGAGATGCTACTATGTCAACTTCTGAGATTAGATTATAAAGAACCATGGCTTCCGTCTTGGGTGCTGGCTTACATTCCTGCATCGCTCACTTGGGAGAAACAGGTTGCCATATTGTGAGCAGCCCTATGGGGAGGTCCTCATGGTGAGAAATACACCTGCCAACAAACATATGAGTGACTTGAAAGCAGATCCTTAAGCCAAGGGTTGACATGACTACGGCCCCACTCAACAGCTTCAATGAAATCCTGTACCAGAATCACTCAGGAAAGCAGCTCCCTGATTCCTGACATTCATATATTCTGAGATAAAAAAATGTTTGTTGCTTTAAAGCTGCTAAGCATTAGGTAATTTGGCTTTTTGATTTTTATTTATTTTATTTTTTACCTTGCAGCTTCAGCTCAAAGGAAGATTTGGGTAATCTGTTACTTAGAAATAGATACTGAATATAGTACCTGCTCTGACTCTTTTTATCACATAATCTTTTTGCTTATCATCAATACTTGTCATTTTCCTTCATCCTTTTTTATTTTTCTTCTTTTTAATTTAAAAAAATTACCTTTTTTTGACTACTGCTTTCTTAAGGCATTAAATGTTCTGTTTATACACTCATATGTTCCCGCTGATTTATTCATTTCTCAAATGATTTTTATTTCTAATTCTTTCGTGAGTCTGTCACTTCATTTCTTCTAATCCTGATTTATGAGGCTCTTTCACAGACACATTGTTGTCTTAATGTCTCATTTGAAATAGATTAGTTTTGATCTGTTTTCTAGACACATATTTCTAGTGTGCTTTCATTGTCTGTAGGAATATTATTCTGCTCCTTATTCTTTTTTTTCTCATAAAATTTTCTATGGAATTTGACTTTGATATTTCCCTTATTTTTATGTGAAATAACTTTTCCTTAAGTTTTAGAATGAGGCCAAGCGTAGGAAGGCTTTTCTAATTTCCCAGAGTTCTCTTTTCTGTGGCTTTGTGTGATCTTCAAATAAACAGTGACCTGCTTGCTGGTACTTCCTGGCTGTTCTCCCTGACTTTGGTCTAGATCTTCTTTTTCCCTCTTTATTCCTGTCCTGCCCCCCTTTTTTTTTTTCTCTTTTTTTTTTTTCTTTTTCTTTTTTCTTTTTTTTTTCCAATTCTATACACAGCTGATGAACTGTCCTGCTCAATTTGATTCTATTCCTAGCAGTTAGTTCTTCCTCAGTCTGGGGCCGTTCTAGAAGCAAGCACTGGAGGCTCCATTTTGAGAAATCAGGGGGGCTAGATGGCTCTGGCCTCTTAAGATCTTCTTACCTAAGGTCTGAGCAGTCATCACTCACTGTTGAATAAAGCAAAATTTCTCCTAGTTTCTGCCCATGTTCACAATTGACTCTCAAATTCCACAGAATAACCATTAGTTATGTGGGTTCTCTAGTTTTCACATCAGTCAGATGCCACCCCACTGCTTCCTTCTTCCTCCTGCTTGTTTATATACCATGCAGGTCCTATGGCTACTGGTGGTTTGCCCCAACCTCTCATATTTTGGGGTTTTGTGGGGATGCCTTGCAACTGATGTTAGCATAAATGCTGCCCATGGGTTTTAGTTTTGCTATCCAGTTGGTCTGTATGGTCTTTCATGGGGATCCAGAGAGAATGAAAACCATGCTGCCACTGTAGCTACCATCTTCCTAATATGCTTCTAATGAACACACAATAACCTTAACCCATTTAGTTTCTAAAGTCAGTAAGTTAGACAAAAATTGGGTATAGTTTTAAATTATCCTTGAAAATGGGGAGCTCTCTGAACCTATACTGGTACAGAGTGCTGTCCATAAAAATAAAGAAAAAAAGAAAATGTTTTAGGAAGGTATCTTATCAGAGGTCAAAATATTGTCTCTTAATAAGTCTAATACAGCTGGCCTTTCTCAGTAGTGGAAGAGATTACTGTTAATCTTCTTGAATACCAGATAAAGAACATGATGTGCATTTAGGGGACAGAGGATATGAGAAAGCTAATTGTTTAACATTCACACTCAGTGTGGTAAGATGGTCATATGATGAAAGATAACCAGGAACTGAAACAGAGTGAAGCCACAACAAATTTAAATTTGCCATCTCATATTCACACTGTACTTTAAAAATTATTTCCCCTTCCCCTCTACTTCATGTCACATGCAAACAGTTGAATTAAAGTGAGTGAATAGGCTGGGCGCGGTGGCTCTCACCTGTAATCCTAGCACTCTAGTAGGCCGAGGCGGGTGGATCGCTCAAGGTCAGGAGTTCGAAACCAGCCTGAGCGAGACCCCATCTCTACCAAAAATAGGAAGAAATTAATTGACCAACTACAAATATATATATACAAAAAATTAGCTGGGCATGGTGGCGCATGCCTGTAGTCCCAGCTACTTGGGAGGCTGAGGCAGTAGGATAGTTTAAGCCCAGGAGACTGAGGTTGCTGTGAGCCAGGCTGACGCCACTGCACTCACTCTAGCCTGGACAACAAAGTGAGACTCTGTCTCAAAATAAATAAATAAATAAATAAAGCGAGTGAATAAAAAAAAAACCCTTGAATTTATATGAGCTAAAAATTAAAAAGCTATCATTTTACTGTATAGATTAATAGAGCCACTTTTAGGCTGCCTAGGTGCAAAATTCATGCTCCTCCTTTTCCTAGCTGTGTGCTTACAGGGGCGAGTTACTTGTCCATGCTTTGGTTTTCTATTTATAAATTATAATAATATATAACTAGGGCTACAGCACTGCACATCTGAAGGAGGAGCCATTCATATTACAGATTATATGAGTACTGCCTCAAGGCATATGTACACATATGATTTAACCCTGAATTCAACCTACTTTCTAAGGGTGTTTGTGAAAAATATCTAAATATATGTAGAGCGTTTAGTACAGTGTTGACATTTAGCTGTTGACAAGGACCAGTAGTAACTGGAACTACACCATAGGACCTCCTGGACTGGTGTGATATCTTGGGAAAGGAAAGATTCCTATGAACTAAATTGTGGCAGAGGACTGGAGGGTTGATATACCCCTGATGAAGGACTGTGAAGGTATAGTGCTGGCCTTGACTCACTCCTTCCAAGTGAAAGGAAATTGCGCCTAGTGGCCCTTATTGACAGAGATAGACTAAAAGACATCTGCCAGATCAACAGCTGTATACCAGGTACCAGGGGATATGGAAATTTGCTCAAGCAATGAAACCACATCTGGTATAGCAGCTGCAACTGGAGTCACCACTTGGTTAAGCTTATGCATGACAAGATAATCCACTGTCATTCTCTAGGATCCATCTGTCCTCCACACAGGCCAAACAGGAGAACTGAATGGGGATGTGGTCAGAATCACCACTCCTGCATTTATATTTTATTTTAGTTTAGTTTATTTTATATTTTATTTTGAGACACAGTCTCACTCTGTTGCCCGGACTAGAGTGCCATGGCGTCAGCCTAGCTCACAGCAACCTTAAACTCCTGGGCTCAAGCAATCCTCCTGCCTCAGCCTCCTAAGTAGCTGGGACTATAGGCATGCACCACCATGCCCAGCTAATGTTTTCTATATATTTTTAGTTGGCCAATTAATTTATTTCTATTTTTAGTAGAGACAGGGTCTTGCTCTTGCTCAGGCTGGTTTCGAACTCCTGACCTTGAGCGATCTGCCTGCCTCGGCCTCCCAGAGAGCTAAGATTACAAGCGTGAGCCACCACGCCTGGCCGACTCCTACATATTTTAGG
The DNA here is from genome assembly GCF_040939455.1 of Microcebus murinus. NCBI lineage: Eukaryota > Metazoa > Chordata > Mammalia > Primates > Cheirogaleidae > Microcebus > Microcebus murinus. Next base: position 57,082,366 of record NC_134116.1, read on the forward strand.
TTCTTGAAGGTGGCATTAATCTCTGCAATCCCTCCAGGAATGTGGCATTGCTTTTTGTTTACTATTTTCCTACAGGCACTTGGTCTTTTCCACCAGCCTTTGGTCCACAGATCAGGGAACAAGTGTAAAAATTCTGGCAGCTGCTAAATATGTCTATTCTAATTATGCATTCTGCAAATAGGGAAATAACCACAGGATGGGTTCAGGGACCCACTGGCCCACTGTGAGATGGATTTGGGCTAAGACTCATTGATCACCTGACTTCTATAAGCCCCTACTCTGACTGGTAGATCACTGACATTTTGGATCTCCTGGAATTACTGTTAGTTCAGAGTCAGCATCCAGTAGTCCCCAAGGTCTGACTATTTTCTCTTCCTCAATACATAGTTACCCTGTTAAAATGCCATGGGTCCCTTTGCAGAGGTTGAGGGACAGATTAACAGTATAAAGTTTTGGCATTGTACCAGGGTCCTTTATCAAGGGGACCCACCCTTTCCTTCATTCAAGGAATTTTAGGTCTGTAAACTGGCTCAAGTCTTGGAACTGACTGAGGGGCTGTGACTCCCTGTCTTTATAACTCAGGTTAGACTTATGTTCACTTGACCTAGAACTTTTCTCTTACACAGAGCAAGTAATAATTTAGTAGGCTTCCTATCTATTTTACTTCTAGAACACTATGATGTGTTCTATTCACTTCAAAAGTCTGTGAAATGCCGGGCACGGTGGCTCACGCCTGTAATCCTAGCACTCTGGGAGGCCGAGGCGGGCGGATTGCTTGAGGTCAGGAGTTCGAAACCAGCCTGAGCAAGAGTGAGACCCTGTCTCTACTAAAAATAGAAAGAAATTAATTGGCCAACTAATATATATAGAAAAAATCAGCCAGGCATGGTGGCGCATGCCTGTAGTCCCAGCTACTTGGGAGGCTGAGGCAGAAGGATTGCTTGAGCCCAGGAGTTTGAGGTTGCTGTGAGCTAGGCTGACACCACGGCACTCACTGTAGCCTAGGCAACAAAGCGAGACTCTGTCTCAAAAAAAAAAAAAAAAAGTCTGTGAAAAGCTATTATTCTGAGTGCTGCTTTGACTCTGCTGTCCAATATGGTAACTATGGCCACCTTGCCAATTACTGCTACTGCATTTAGGTTTCCTAATTCAGTAACCAAAGGTCCGGCATACAGAGAAGAGCTCTTCAAGGACAGTGGGACTCCCCTCACAAATTGATTTCTCACAGTTGTGGAGAAAAGTATGTCTCTGGAAACATAAAATTAACCATCACATTACTTTAAGTGTCCTTTCCCCAAATTCAACTGGTGAATAGGGAATAACAAAACATAGGAATAACAAAACATAATTTTAAACAATCTGTTGAGGACTGGGGAGATGATGCAATACATTTCATAGAATCCCTTTAACTTAGGAAATATTAGATACCAATTCATTAGATACCAGGTTTACAGATTAACAGTGTCATAACTACACTACTTATCAAGAGCCCTTACCCTCCACTGCTTCCACAGGACTATCTCGTAATCAGCTAGGCTCTGTGGCTTATGCCTGTAATCCCAGCACTTTGGGACACCAAGGTAGGAGGACAGCTTAAGACCAGGAGTTCAAGACCAGCCTGAGCAATGTAGTGAGACCCCATCTCTACAAAAGATAAGAAAAATTGGCTGGGCATGGTAGCCCACACCTGGAGTCCCACCTACTAGGGAGGCTGAGGCAGGAGGATCATTTGAGCTCAGGAATCAGGGCTGCAGTGAGCTATGATTGTGTCACTGTTCTCCAGCCTGGGTAATAAGGCAAGACCCTATCTCTTAAAAAAGAGAAAGAAAAAAAAGACTATCTTGTAACATTTCATTTGGACTATTTATGTAATGGTTGAGTACTATCTTTATTTGTACCTATAATCACAAAACTCTATAAGACTTTAAAAGTCACTTAATATATGAATTTTTACATAAGTGTTTCTTTCCATCTTTAGCTTTTAGTGTTATGTGAATCTCTGTATCTGTGAGTTCCTCTCCATTTTAATTAAACATCATAAATATATAAATAATTTAATATATGTATTTTATAAGGTAGCTGCTTTTTTCCTTTTCTCTATCTACATCTTTTCTTCTAACTGGTTATAATAAAAAATCCATTTAAAAAATTAATTTATAATTTCAATGAATAGAAGGTTTATTCCTAGTCTTTAATTTTAAAGGTGTTTGAGGAAATTATTTATAATTTCTTTTTCAAAAAAAGGGCTTTTTACTTTTCAAAATATTTTTATTTTATTTGGCAGTGAGTCATTGCTTAAATGAAAGGTTTCCCAACCACTGTTTAGGCAGCTCTACATAACTGGAACAGGGCCTCTTTTCCTGTTACTAAGTTCATCTCCCTTCTATTTTTGAAAGTCCTATTCAAAATATACATCTCAGAGGTCACTGATAACATTTCCCACTATTCTCTTTTTTATAATGCTGCTGTATGTGAGTATACTCTACTTGAAACTCCTCTTTTGCTTCCATAATAGTATCCAGTATCCTTATAATAGTAAACAGTATCCTCATCATTTTTCTGCTTATCTGACTCCTCTTCTTCTTTTGCCAACTGGTCTATCTTTCTAAATGTGGCCATTCTTCAAAGCTTGATGCCATGAATGTTCCCTCTCTATAGGCTCTCCCTCACTTATTCTCTCAGTATCAGATATTATCTCTGTGCTAACAGCTATCAAATAGCTCTCCTGAATTCTATTCTCTCACCAAAGCTCTGGTTACACAACTTCAGCATTTATTGAATATTTCTAAATGGATGCTCACTATAACCTCAAACTTAATAATTCAAAACCCACTCATAGTTATTCTTCCCAAATGGGCTTTGCCTTCCAAAATTCTACTCCGCTCGATGGCGTGAATGAACAAATATCACAATCTTCCCAGCTAAAAAAACTAGAATCACTGTGGCTTATCTCTTTTGCGTCAGAAAAGACTAATGAAATGTAATACAGCTCTGGATCAGAGAGACTTAAATTTAATCCCAAGATTGTCATTACTTATTGTGTGATCTTGAATTAGTTACTTACTCTCTGAGCCTAAATCCTCATCTGTAAAATGAGATTAATAATATCTAATCTCCCAGGGTTGTGAGGTTATATACACAGGACATACTAGGCAAGCAATAGCCCGTCTTGTATCCAGTCACTTGGCAAATTCTGCCCATTCCTCCTTTCAAGGTCTCTCACATATATCCCTATTGCCAATTCTAACTCCTGGTCATGTATGGTTACTCTAATAATCTCTTGGCAGTCTGCCTTAAATCTAGCCTCTTCAATCCATTTCTTCATAATGTTGTCAAAATAATCTTCTTTAAATATAAATTTTATCAAATCATATTCTTATTTAATAAAATTTTCAACAGCTCCCTATTGCCTATCAATCAAGGCTTGTTCAGCTTTCAAGGCTGTTCAAAACCTACCCACTCAAACCTACTTTAGCTATTACATCCTACCACAAATATGCTGTGGGTACATTGGTCTCCTTCTTGTCCTACCCACATGCCATGATCTTCTCACCTCTGAGCTGATGCTCAAGTTGTTCCTTCCCTCTGCTCTCACTGATGTTCCCCTCTCCCAGCCACTGGCTGTATTAGAAATCCGTACTCAGTATGGATTTCTTTCTACCTTACTTATCCTGCTTTCTGGTTTTAATTTCCCTCTGTTGTTTAACTTATATTAACACATCGACTGCCGCACAAGAAAAAATTTCTTTCATGGGGCCATGGTGTTTTATTATGAAAACTGAATAAAAACTTAGAAAACAAAACCATCCTTTCTAATTTAATGGAAAATTTGTATTTTTTATTGTCTTCGGTGTTTTTTCAATAAAAAATAATATAAAAACTTGAGGCTGGGCAGGTGGCTCACACCTGTAATCCTAGCATTCTGGGAGGCCGAAGCGGGAGGATCGCTCAAGGTCAGGAATTCGAAACTAGCCTGAGCAAGAGTGAGACCCCGTCTCTACTAAAAAAGTAGAAAGAAATTAATTGGCCAACTAAAAATATATAGAAAAAAAATTAGCTGGGCATGGTGGTACATGCCTATAGTCCCAGCTACTTGGGAGGCTGAGGTAGAAGGATTGCTTGAGCCCAGAAGTTTGAGGTTGCTGTGAGCTAGGCTGACGCCATGGCACTCTAGCCTGGGCAACAGAATGAGACTCTGTCTCAAAAAAAAAAAAAAAACTCAACAAAAAAACCAAAAAACTTTAAAAGAAAATAATATAAAAACTTGAAAATTAGTAATATGAATACTTGAAAAATAGTTCATAAAAGTGTTTTTCTTGAACTGTCAAGTATGACTTAAGGTAAACATAAATAGAAAAACAAAATTTATTGACTTCTATTCATTTAATCTATGTTTTTCAAATTAATTTGTCAATATTAATTGTAACAATAAGAGCATCAGCAAGTAAGATTTTTATGAACCAACTGCAGTGTTTTGGCCAGGTTTTGCTTCATGAGGCCCCGGGCTCAAAACTAGTGTGAGTTAAATACAACTCACATGGCAGTTAAGGTGTTAATCTTATTTCCAGTCTTTGATGGTTTATGGTTTATTACCGATGACCCCTCTTTCAACTACAGCGTATCACTATGTAACCAAATAGACAAAACCTTTCAGATGGATTAAAAGAATAGGAAAAGTGAGAGAATTACTATCAGATGTTCTGAATTAACATGCTTAAATATTTAAATGTTTAAGAAATTGCACTATTTGTTATTGTTTATGTCATATAATTTTTTTTTTTTTTTGAGACAGAGTCTCACTTTGTTGCCCAGGCTAGAGTGAGTGCTGTGGCATCAGCCTAGCTCACAGCAACTCAAACTCCTGGGGTTAAGCAATCCTTCTGCCTCAGCCTCCCAAGTAGCTGGGACTACAGGTATGTGCCACCATGCCCGGCTAATTTTTTCTATATATATTAGTTGGCCAATTAATTTCTTTCTATTTATAGTAGAGACGGGGTCTCGCTCTTGCTCAGGCTGGTTTAGAACTCCTGGCCTCGAGCAATCCGCCCGCCTCGGCCTCCCAGAGTGCTAGGATTACAGGCGTGAGCCACGGCGCCTGGCCTATGTCATATAAATTTTTATCAACCCAAATAGAGTGGAAGTTTCTTAAAAATACAAATGTTTAACTTTTTTTGTACTGCCATAAAAATCGAACACATTATTGCCCACTTAGTCTAACTAATAATAGTCTCTGATTATAAATGTTAAAGTTTCACATAAACGATAAAGTTCTTTAGAGTAAAATTTTAACATATCTTTGGTTTGAATTCACAGAGCAGTGACTTTCAAGGTAAGGTAAACATCTATCTTTCACAAGGGAATTTTCTCTAATTCACATATTTTTCCTAGGATGCTTCCTTCCTTCCCATTCTCTTCTCCCAACTAACTCTACTATAAGCCACGTGGTTGATGAGCCTGTGTCACAGTGTCTAGTTGATACAGACCAAAAGTTTTTAAAAATGGGACAACATGGTTCTGATCAAGAGCACAAGTAAAATAATTTTTACCATGTTCTATGGACAAAATCCTGAAATATGCCTACCATAATCTGCTGGTGTGTAATTCAGAAGTTCAAATGTCCAGTGTTTATAGCATGAATAATTCTGGTACATGTCAAATATTTCTCGGGTAAATTGTTGGCAGATATCACCTAAAAGAAAATATAAAAAATATTCAGTCAGCACAAATTTCTAAGAGAGCCATCCATAGGTGTGAGCCCCTTAGGAAAATGAGGAATAACTATTTTCAGTTAAACACATTTAACAGACTTTTAAAGATACAGTGATATCAAATTAAGGTAAAATTTAAGTATTTTTTTAGATCACAATAAAATTATTTTATATGTACCTCCAGTAGTTCTTCCAGATGTCACCTCTAAAATAACATCATTTTTGTCATATTTCTCTTTTGGCACTAGATTCTGAAAAAGCTGGAAAAGCAAAAAAAATATCAGCATTGCTATGTATATTTTCACTGGCATACTTATTATTTCTCTATATAAAAGCCCCCATATCATTAAAAGAAGATCAGTTATTAACAAATATTAACATCTCAATGAGGTTAATTCTAAAATGCTGTAATAAGAAGATCTAATTAGACCTAAAATAGATGATCAACTCATGTTAACAATGAAGTTACTTGTCAGATTATCTTAATTTTCTAAAACACAAAAGTTTAGATCAAAGTTTAGCTCACAGTGTTCCATTCATTCAGATTTTGCCTCTTATAATTAGTTCTGAACAGTAGCTTCTTTCAGCTAATGAAAGCAAGGCTTTGAGAGAAAATGAAGACTTTTTACATGTGATTTCATATTTTCTCTTGCCATAAACGACAGCAGACACCATGCCACACCTTGCCTTTTCAGTACTCTCTCTATTTTAAGACTACGTTGAGGACTCACAAGATAAGGCTCAAATAGATTTTCTCAACTGTGACAAGGAAAAAGGGGGCTTTCTAATAGTCAAATTTTCTCTTAGGAAGAAAAAGGAAGCAATTTAATTGCTAATACAGGTCGTTCAAATCAAACTAAAAGTACCTAAGTGTAATGACTCTCCCTACTGCTAATTTCTTTTTTTCCTGAGACAAGCTCTCAAGTTGTTGCCTGGGCTGGAGTGCCATGGTGTCATCACAGCTCACTGTAACCTCAAACTCCTGGGCTGAAGTAATTTTCCTCCTTCAGCCTCCCCAGTAGCTGGGACTACAGGTACATGCTACCACACCTGGCTAACTTCTTAAAATTTCTTGTAGAGACAGGATCTCACTACGTTGCCCAGGCTGGTATTGAACTGACCGCAAGTGATCTTCCTGATTCAGCCTCCTAAAGTGCTAGGATTATAGACATGAGCCACTGTGTCTGGCCCCTACTGCCAATTTCTGAAATACTCCATCTCTGCTAGCAATTATATAGCCTGTGGGAGAGAATATTAGACTATGAGTCAGACATCCTGCTTCTGCCTTTGATAAACTGGTTAAATCAGTGGTAAAAATAACTGATACCTTCATTTCATCCCTCTAACCCCTAAAAAGACCCCTCTCCTGGATTCCCAGAGTAAGGGAGACTAAAGTGGGAAGATGGCAAATATGAGAGGGAAACACGATATATAGTACTGTGTTCTTCACTGTCTTTGTAAGGAAAAGAGACCATGGGTGAAGGAAATTTTTCCACTTCCATGGCTAGAAGATTTCAGCTGATGCTGATATAGTATCATAAACCATAACAGATCCTCACTAGACCTAACTAAGGATGTGTGTTAACCAACCATCTCTACACCCTTGGATTCATTCTGTTATACCTAGAGGGCAAATTTTCAATCCTTAATTGACACAATCACCATACTCCCACCCACCCTTCTAACACTTAAAAACCCCTGGCGCTTCCCCATGGTGAACAAAATTTCTTTATCAGCATGTGTTCTCTTGCCTGGCAAGATAACATACTAAGCTTTGAAATTTTTTTGCTCTGTGGGTCTTTGTTTTATTCTTTGACATCACAATTCCTTCAATCTCATTCTGCAGCAAATTATAGACCTAAATCCAGCTTAATTACTTTTCATAAAAGAACACTTAATGTTTTGAGCATTAGAGTCTAGCAAAAACAGTATTCCTTTATATATCACTATTGAGATTAGTCTACCTCCTTAAACGTACCTCATTGTATAACATGTTGATTTTTAGATCAATGGTTTGCCTTTCTTCCAATACAAGTTCTTGTAACTGCTTTTCATCTTGTTTATTTAGACCTAAAAAAGCCAGCAACAGAAATAATGGTAAAGTTTTTAAATACTTACAAAGAAAGTCTTAAATAGCCACCTCTTCTTTGTCTGCTAAGTTTTATTTCAGTTGGGAAGGCAAGAGATTATACAAACACAAACAATAAAAATAGTTAGAGAGGCCAGGCACAGTGGCCCATGCTTGTAATCATAGTACTCTGGGAGGCCAAGGCAAAAGGATCATTTGAGGCCAGGAGTTTGAGACCAGCCTGGGCAACATATTGAGTCCCTGTCTCTGCCAGATATAGAAAAATTAGCCGGGCGTTTGCGGCACATGCCTGTAGTTCCAGCTACTTGGGAGGCAGAGGCTTGAGAATCACTTGAGACCAGGAGTTTGAAGTTGCAGTGAATTATGATGATGCCACTGCATTCTAGCCTGGGCAACAGAGTGAGACCCTGTCTCAGAAACAAAACAAAACAAAACAAAAAAACGCTGGAGAGTGTCAATTAACAAAAATTTGCTAAGCATGTCCAAAAACTTCAATATGAAAAGTAGCACAATCTTGTCCCCCAAAGCTTGTGATTTGAACAGCTATAAGTAATTAAAGAAATCTGTGATTAATCAAACAGGTTTAAAAAGGGATTGGCGGCTGGGGGCGGTGGCTCACACCTATAATCCTAGCACTCTGGGAGGCCGAGGCGGGCAGATTGCTTGAGGTCAGGAGTTCAAAACCAGCCTGAGGAAGAGCGAGACCCTGTCTCTACTATAAACAGAAAGAAATTAATTGGCCAACTAATATATATAGAAAAAATTAGCCGGGCATGGTGGCACATGCCTGTAGTCCCAGCTACTCGGGAGGCTGAGGCAGCAGGACTGCTTGAGCCCAGGAAGTTGAGGTTGCTGTGAGCTAGGCTGACGCCATGGCACTCACTCTAGCCTGGGCAACAAAGCAAGACTGTCTCAAGAAAAAGGGGGGGAGGATTGGCTAATTAAATATAAACCCAATAAGGTAAGTTTTGGAGCATATCAGGGTGAGCAATTCCTGTTTAAGTGGTAACCATAACTTAGCACATTGTGATGTGTGTCCAGCATGACTAGCACTTACATTTTGGCCTAGAGTAGTCAGAAATAAGAACTCTTAAAATCTCTTGGTCAGGCACATGGCTCATGCCTGTAATCCCAACACTCTGGGAGGCTGAGGGAGGAGGATTGCTTGAGCTCAGGAGTTCAAGACCAGTCTGAGAAAGAGCAAAACTCAATCCCTACTAAAAACATAAAAACTAGCTGGGCATCATGGTGCAAACCTGTAGTCCCAGCTACTTGAGAGGCCGAGGCAGGAGGATTGCTTGAGCCCATGAGTTTGAGATTGCTGTGAGCTATAAATGACGCCATCACACTCTACCCAGGTCAACAGAGTGAGACTCTGTCTCAAAAACAAAAAAAAACAACAAAAAAGAAATCTCTCGATCCATTCATACCTAGTACACATTTTTTTTTTAGAGACGAAGTCTCAATATGTTACCTAGACTGTACTCGAAAGCCTGGACTCCAGTGATCCTTCTGCCTCAGCCTTCTGAGTACATGGGATTAAAGTTATGTGTCACTTTGCCCCATTTAGTACACATATCTTTATAATATCATGTGGGTAAATCTTAAATTCAGCTGATAAAATAAAAAAATACCATGTGGTTCAAATATAACACATTTTTGTAACATGTGCTTTATGAAAACAATGATCCTTTTCACACCATTTCAAAAGCAAAAAATTAAATCATGGAACCTCTGGCAAAACAAAGTAACAATGATAGAGTGGCCAAGTATGGTAGATCCTATGACCTTTAATTCCACTGCTTTAGAAGCCTAGAAACTTTACTTGTCAGTAGTGACAGATGCAAACTGAGGTAGAAATGTTTAATTGTTAATAATTATAATGAAAGTAGAAATTAAGAATCATAATTATAAAGGAGCACAGTGAAGGCTCTTTGAAATTCTTCTCTAATCATGGAAGTCATTAGGGTTTGGTGGGCTTCTGTGCCTAATTCAAATTTCCAACATGTAACACTATGTGCTAGACACACCAAGGATGATAAAACATGGCCTACGGACTCAAATGGCTCAGTCTGGTGGGAAAGGTGGACACATACCTATGATTACAATTTGTGATAAGGGCACTGACGACAGTGTGCCATGGGGGCATAAATGAGGGGACTTAACCCAGATATCAGCACTTAAGGAGGGCTTCCTGGCTAAGCCGTCATCTGAACTAATTCTCATTGTGGAACATCTGTTGCAGAATTGTAGTATCACCATTGGTACCACATTGTGCATGTATGCCATAAATGCAAATGTCTACTGGCTCAAAGGTGTCAGAAAAACCTGATTTACAGTCATATAAGATTATACTTATAGTCTATGATTATTTGCCATAAACCTGTAAAATCTAATCTAATCCAATTTCACTATATCAATAAAAATTTGAGAACCTATTATATCCTATATTGGGGCACTGCAGAAGATATAAAAATGACTGAGACATAGGCCCTTCTTTGAGGAACAGATCATTGGGTTAGGGTCTGAGGTTAAGACAATTACATAAAGGATCATAATACAAAATAAAGAAAGTTAACCATATTTGCTTTGCAAAGAGGACTGAAGCCAAAGTACGACATCCAAGCCCAACTTTGTAAGAGGACTGACTTTTAACAAGGTGAAACTGGTGGGTTAACAACGTGAGCAAAGACAGACAAGGAACAGTGTGGATATATCCAGGGAATGATAAGGTGTCTATTTTGGTTGGAAGGCAGAATATGCAAAGTGAATTAATATACTACACAGAAAGGCTGAGGTCACTCTGCAGAGGCTTTTAAATCCCAAACCAAGAAATCTCTATTTCCAGGCAATGGGAGCTACCAAAAATTTTCAACTGGTGAGTAATATGACTGATTGTACTTGGGGTCAGGTGCAGTGGCTCATGCCTATAATCCCAGTGCTTTGGGAGGCCAAGGTGGGAGGATCACTTGAGGTCAGGAGTTCAAGACCAGCCTGGGCAACACAGAGAGACACCTGTCTCTACAAAAATTTTAAAAAATTAGCCAGGTGTGGTGGCACATGCTTGTAGTCCCAGCTACTTGGGAGGCTGAGCCAGGATGGCTTTAGCCCGCGAGTTTGAGATTACTGTGATCTGTGATCACACCACTGAATTCCAGCCTGGGCAACAGACTGAGACCCTGTCTCTAAGTCTCTCATTAAAAAAAAAAAAAAATTGTACTTGGACTAGAAAAGCCTAGAGCTAGGACTACAAGCAAGTTAGGAGCTGATGCTGATTGTAATCATCTAGGTCAGAGATATAATGAAGATATATTAGCGGCAAGAATAGAAGGAGACTCGTGCAAGATACATTACAGAGGTAGAGCATATTGGACTCTGAATCATTGTGCAGTGGAAAAGAGCAGAGGCTTCGGAGTCTCATTGCTTGAGTTTAAATGATTGTTCTTCCCCTCACTGACTGAGCTGAGCAACTTCTGGAAATTTAACCTCTCAGTTTCCTTATCTATAAAATGGGGATAATAAAACAATTCTTACCTCATAAGATTACTCTGAAAATTAAAATGAGATAGTATTTGTAAAGCACTTAGTTTAGTGCTTGGCACATAGTAATGCTAAGTAAATGTAGTTATTATCACTATTATTATAGAATAACAGAATTAAAGAGCTAGCAGAGCCTTTAGAAATGATCTAATCCAATGTACTAATATTACACATGAGACAACCAGGGCTGAAAGAAGTTTTTTTTTGAGACAGAGTCTCATTTTGTTGCCCAGGCTGGAGTTAGTGCCGTGGCGTCAGCCTAGCTCACAGCAACCTCAATTTCCTGGGCTCAAGCTATCCTACTGCCTCAGCCTCCCAAGTAGCTGGGACTACAGGCATGCGCCACGATGCTCGGTAATTTTTTGTATATATATTTTTAGTTGGTCAATTGATTTCTTTCTATTTTTAGTAGAGACAGGGTCTCGCTCAGGCTGGTTTTGAACTTCTGACATTGAGTGATCCGTCCACCTGGCCTCTCAGAGTGTTAGGATTACAGGCGTGTGCCACCGCGCCAGGCCGAAAGAAGTTATTTTTAATTGATTTAAAATTCCAATTTAATTGAAAAGCAATTAGTAAGCCCCTACTATGTGCAAGCAACTTTCTCAAAACTAATTAATTACAAATTTAAGTGGCATTATTCAAAAGAGTAAAAAATATCCTCAGTAAACTTCCATGAGAGGTTCATGGTACCACTAATAGAAGTTAGGCAAACATGGCTTTGAACATCCAGGATTTTACAGATATAACAGTAACAGGCCTTCACATCACTTAATACCACCAAAGCTTGATGAAACAGATTAGTGGCTGCCCATATCTGGCAGGGATACACCACAAAATCACCTGCTTAAATAGCTTTTATGGTGTTCACAAAGTGTAACCATTACCACAACAATTTTAGAACATTTTCATCACCTTAAAAAGAAATCCTGCACCCCTAAGCCATCATGCCCCAAGTCCTCTTTCCCTGCCTAGTTAGAAAATCCCCAGCTTCTCTGGTCAACTTGCATAGCATCTACATCCGTGTGGGTCCCAGAACCTCCTTAGCAGGACATTCAAGACCCATCACAATCTTAACTGGTTAGTCCACTGTCGCTCTGCACCATAAACTACATGCTGACACGACTACACATTCTCACCCTTCCTTAGCTTTGGTTCATATTGTTTCTTCATTTGGAATGTCCTTCTTTCTTTTCTCACCAGAAAAATCATTCTTCAGAATCTAATTTAAAAGCCCATCCCACCCACCTCTGTCAGAATTAGTCATTCCCTTCTTTGAGCTACTAGAGTGCTTGATTTATATTGTGAATCTGGCATTTATCACATTGCCTTTCATTTATATGTAGGATGTCTCCCAAATTAGACAGTAAACTTCTTAGAGCTTAATGATCTTTTTAGCCCTGCTTCCTACAACAACGCCTGGCTATATAGTAAGCCCTCAGGAAATGCTGACTGAATAAATGACTGAATTAACCGGACTAGATTCTTAGAAAAAAATTACTTTAATTAAACATCTATAAGAAATCTAGAAGCAGTATTTAGTTACGTCCACCTTGAAATTCTAACATGGTAACCCAAGTATATACATATTCATATTTTAGAAGGTTCTAAATCTGAAAAATAGATGGAATCAATTGTTTTGAACACCTGCTTGGTAGTTTGTAAACTTCTGATGAATGGGGGTCTCGGCTGAGTGGAGATGCTTATTTGGTGCTTAAAGTAACAGCGAAGACACTTAGGCTTATTATTTGACAATGGTAACTGTGAATACTTCCAAGGTTCTAAGAAATCCAGTCAGCTGTTTGTCCTAGAAAATATCTCCATCCCTCAAAAATACAAAGTCCAAATAATCTAAAACTACAATTGGAATAGACATTAAAGAATATCTTCTGAAATTTCCCCAGAGGAATCTGAAAAGGGAGTAACTTCAAGATATATAACATGAAATATAAAGCTTCCTTCGTGGTTCCACTAATGTGTGGTCTCATCTAGGAAGCTCTACCCAATCTATCCAGACTGGTTTGAGTGTCCCTCCTACTTACTCCCATAAAACCCTGTGCTTTCCTCTAGTGGAGCAAGTGTCACATTGTAAATAATATTTAAATAAATACAGTCTCACTCACTAAGCCGTATAAGTCCTTGGATGGGGTAGGAAATATATTTCTGTGTCCCTGGTAAGCAGAACAGTACTCAATAAAGGTCTACTCAATAAATTAAAGCTTCTGAAAAGGTTAATACTGAGTTTACCAGACCTGAAGAACTTCACGGCAAGCTACACAAGGAGCCTGGTCACTTAGCATAGTTGATCTTTAGTAGCTAAAATACATCAAATACCCTGTATATAGAGTCCTGCCCTTTGCAAGTGTTGAGCTTATTACTTGTAGGCTTTTTTAAAGACTAAGTTCAATAAAGTTTTAACTTAGAAAATCTCATCCTTATACATACATATCTTTTACCTACTTGTACACATTGATTCTAATTCTTCAATTGCTTGTTCAGCCTCCTGAATTTCTTGGTAAATGGCAGCAAGTGGTGCCAACTCAGCATGCCTTCGGTTCAAGGACCTTCGATTCTCTTCATTTACAGAGGTATGCTGCAAACATTGTTCAAGTGTTTGGTACTCCTTATTCAGGTCCTCCATATATTTCTGTAGTGCTTTATGCTTCCAGAGCATCTTGGTGTCTTGATGACAGTATCTCCTGGACCAGTTCTTATTTAACAGCTGGAGAATCCGATTCCTGTTTGGTCTAAATACCCACAGCCTTGTATGAAGATGTATCTGTCTACATTGATGAGAATGGAGGTGGATGTAACACTGGGAGTAACCATTAAGAGATGGATGTCTAAAAAGCCAAACACATAGGTGACGACTCATCTCAGCATCTGAAATATAATAAACACAATCTGAAAAAGGCAACTCTAAAGATATATGGGCCAGGCATGGTGGCTCACACCTATAGTCCTAGCACTCTGAGAGGCCAAGGCGGGCGGATTGCTCGAGGTCAGGAGTTCGAAACCCTGAGCAAGAGTTAGGAGACCCTGTCTCTACTAAAAATAGAAAGAAATTAATTGGCCAACTAAAAATATATATAGAAAAAAATTAGCCAGGCATGGTGGCAGATGCCTGTAGTCCCAGCTACTAGGGAGGCTGAGGCAGTGGGATCGCTTGAGCCCAGGAGTTTGAGGTTGCTGTGAACTGGGTTGACGCCACGGTACTCTAGTCCGGGCAAGAATGAGACTCTGACCCAAAAAAATAAAAAAATAAAAATAAAGATATATGGCTGGATGTGGTGGCTCACGCTTGTAATCCTAGTACTCCGGGAGGCCGAGGTGGAGGACTGCTTGAGGTCAGGAATTTGAGGCTACAGTGAGCTATGATGATGTCACTGCACTCTAGTCCAGGGTGACAAGACCAAGACTCTGTCTCAAAAATTTTTTAAAAAATTTTTGTTTTAATTAAAAAGTAAAAAAGATATATGGCATAATAAAACTAGAAGGCGCTCCAAGAAATCCTGTTAAGTTTACTGCCTCAGCCAGCTCCAAATGCAGTACCAAAATAACCCACAAAAAAATCCCACAATTTTTCAAACCTCTGAACAATAGCATATTAAAATAACTGAAAACAGCAGTTTTCTACCCACCCAACATATATAATTAACTAAGGCAAATAAGTAAGACAGTAAGAGTATAACAAATATATCGACTGAATCAATTAATTCAGCTACTTTCTAGAAAGTATCCAGAGTCTAGAATTGAGTGTGTAAACAAGCACTTGAAAGCTATGAAATAATCCTGCAAACTTTAGGTGGTTCACATAGTCATACATTCCAAAGCTTTAAGAAAACACTGACTACTTTGTCTAATTCTTTACTTTTAGGTATCCAGATGTCCAAGGAAGTCAAATAACTTAACCAGGACTATTGATGCAGCCACATAGAAAAACAAGTCAGTATTATATAGAATGCAAGTTGCCTGTTCAGGGCTCAGTACTTTTTATTCTCAATCCTGCAATCACTTTTAAAAGGTGATTAGTAATCTATGTACAAAAAAGTGTATATAGTACTTTTTGTTTTCTTTTAAACTGTCTGCCCTGCGTCTGCCCGTTATGATTTCATTCAATTCATCCCGGTCATCAAAAGGCAGTTTATTTTAGAGAGGTATGGTGACAGCACTACTTCAGCCCAATTTGTGTATCAGCCTCCCAACAGAGTGCTTTTTAAAAAGAAAACTAAATAAGAAACACACCAAAATGTTAATAAGATAATCTCTAGTTGTGGGATTATGGATACCTTTGCTTGCTTTCTGTTTTTTCTACTTTTTACTGTTTTCCAAGCCTTCTATACATATAGCACGTATCACATTTATAATCAGAAAAAAAGGTTACTTTAAAAAATTACAGGTTAGGTGAAATTGGCTGTGTACAAAAATTATCTGTTATCCTCCTCCCCTCGAACAGAAATAATCAAGAGCTAACAAAAGCACACAATGGTTTTATTGAGTAGAAAACAAAAAATATAAAGTGTTCTAAGAAAAACACTTTGCCCTTAAAATTCCCAGGTTCAAAGTTGAAATAAGGGTCAAAATTTATTAGAATCAGGCCGGGCGCTGTGGCTCACGCCTGTAATCCTAGCTCTTGGGAGGCCGAGGCGGGTGGATTGCTCAAGGTCAGGAGTTCAAAACCAGCCTGAGCAAGACCCCGTCTCTACTATAAATAGAAAGAAATTAATTGGCCAACTGATATATATATAAAAAAATTAGCCGGGCATGGTGGCACATGCCTGTAGTCCCAGCTACCCGGGAGGCTGAGGCAGAAGGATCACTGGAGCCCAGGAGTTTGAGGTTGCTGTGAGCTAGGCTGACGCCACGGCACTCACTCTAGCCCGGGCAACAAAGTGAGACTCTGTCTCAAAAAAAAAAAAAAAAAAAAAAAATTTATTAGAATCAATCTTTACTGTCTCCAATGTTTCTCCTACTTTAGGACGTGCATTCATATATTAGTTCATTTGACCACTATAGGTATGTTAATTTTGGATTATTGCCTAGGAAATAAAATATTCAGAATGATCTCTAAAATAGTCAAAGATTCCCGGGTCCTACTGATACATTTTAAAATACTAAATCACATCTGGAAAAGAATGCACCAATGCCCAGCAGCCATAAATGTTACACTCCCCCAGCAGAAGTTTCTCTGAGTTTTTAAATCTAGTTTCAAGCACATCAGAGGAGGTGTGTCTATTTTTATAACAGACAGAATAAGAGGATGACAAACTGATTTTTGTTAGAATACTTCTAGCTAAAATCCACCTTAGGAATAGTAGGAGAATGACTAATTCTCAAGGTCATGAACCTCAACATGAAGGGAAAAACCCAAAACTTTTACTCTCCAGGGTTAACTATATCTGAGAGCAGCAAGACGTCTCCATCACTCACCATAGTAACAGTATTACTCTGATACCTTAGGAAAAATTCTGTGTCGGCGTGTCAGAAGTGGCAATAAGTGGGCGCTGGAGTAGCACGTGCAAACCATATTGTGTAACTCAGTATATGAAGTGATTCCATAAGGAAGCAACAGAGGGAAAAATAAGAAAAGCAAAAGGTCCTTGTAAGATCGGGAAAAAATTATGAGTACCTATGAAAAAGAAGAAAGGACGTTAGCTCGCCTGTCTGAGGTCAGAACCTTACCAGACCCGCTACATTTCAGGCTGACAGACCCGGAATCACTTTTACTTCCGGGTACACTCCTTCCGGGTTAACGCTTGCTCCTGGCTCTTCCTCCGTCACGACCGTTTTCCAACGGAAAAATCCTTGGGTGTGCTTAACAATCAGCTAAAAATGACAAAAATTAGCTAAATGAGAAAAATGACAGAGAAAAGTGAGACTACTACGCCAAGCTGATCCGGAGCTGGAGCCGCAAGGCACGGGTGGAGATTGTGGGAGGGATAGAGGTGCCGCGGGGGAAATGAACCGGTGAACCACAACTCCCAGGAGCTCCCACCAAGGAACTCCCAGACTGCCAGGGAGTCTGGGAGTTGTGGTTCATCCCGCGACTGGCTGGCCCACCGTCCCCTCTCGCTGCCTCCCACCTCGCCCCGCGAAAGGTGGACTTTGGTTTTCAGTTACATGCAAACCCAGGAGAGAGAGTCTGTACAGTTTTGATTAAGAGATCAAGATTTGTGGCCCGATGCGGTGGCTCACGCCTGTAATCCTAGCACCTGGGAGGCCGAAGCGGGTGGATCGCTCAAGGTCAGGAGTTTGAAACCAGCCTGAGCAAGAGCGAGACCCCGTCTCTACTGTAAATAGAGAGAAATTAATTGGCCAACTAATATATATAGAAGAAATTAGCCGGGCATGGTGGCGCATGCCTGTAGTCCCAGCTACTTGGGAGGCTGAGGCAGCAGGATTGCTTGAGCCCAGGAGTTTGAGGTTGCTGTGAGCTAGGCTGATGCCACCGCACTCACTCTAGCCTGGGCAACAAAGGGAAACTGTCTCAAAAAAAAAAAAAGAGAGAGAGAGAGATCAAGATTTGTAATATATCATATGGGAAATTACAGTAATTTCCTTATATTATATATTATGAGCTCCTAAAGCAATGGTTTCTGTATTTCTTTTAATAAATACTCTTTTTTCATCTTTCAATGATTTAGGGGATTCTGCACGTTAATTGCTATACTTTCAGCTTCCATTTCTTCAGAAAATACCTAATGACTAAAGGAGATTACAAATTTGTATTTTTAGGCCCGGGCGCAGTGTCTCACACCTGTAATCCTAGCACTCTGGGAGGCTGAGGTGGGCTGATTGTTTGAACTCAGGAGTTCTAGACTAGCCTGAGCAAGAGTGAGACCCCATCTCTACTAAAAATAGAAAGAAATATATATTAAAAAAAAGAAATTAATTGGCCAACTAAAAATATATAAAAAATTAGCCAGGCATGGTGGCATGCCTATAGTCCCAGCTACTCAGGAGGCTGAGGCAGGAAGATCGCTTGAGCCCAGGAGTTTGCTGTGAGCTGGCTGACACCACAGCACTCTAGCCCAGGCAACAGGGTGAGACTCTGTCTCAAAAAAAAAAAAAAAAAAATTGTATTTTTAAAGGTCATAATAAAATCTCAAAAATAAGAGACTATGTATTTCCACTCTACAAGTTAGAGATTTTACAGAATTGCATGTACATATGGACTTTAGGGGCTCAACCTAGGTTTCAGTTGTGATTAAAGAATATTAGGGTGGAAAGCCTAATAGGTGCTCATGGCACGGGTGGAGAAATATTGCTTACACAGAAATTAATATATAAAAGTAAAAAAGTTTATTTTATCCTTCTTAGAAGCTAGAGAGAGTGTGGGGGGGGTGGCAACCCAAAGAAAGAGAAGGGAGATGCCAGCAGTGAGGCCAAGTTGCTTGCTGCTTTTAAGGGGGACAAAGAGAAAAAAAAGTAGCGATGGCTGTCAGGTGATAACAAAAGGGGCAGCAGGTAGTGTTAGGGGGGAGGAGTTTAAGGCTTCAATATATAAATTTTGAATATGAACATGAACAATAGGAATATAAACAATAGCAGTAAGGCTTATTATTTAAAGAGAACAAAGCATTATATTTAATACTTAGGTTTTATAGCTGCAAACACAAATCAAAATAAAGAATTAAAGAACTTTCTTTCTTTGATAATTTACGAGAATGATTATGTAGATCCCTTGGAATTTGTTCTCTACTGGAACATAAGCTCCATGTGGGCAAAGATTTTTGTCTTTTCTGTTTATTGCTAAATCTTCATACCTAGAATAGTAAATAGCATATAACTGGTGTTCAATATTTTATTTATTGAATGAATGATTGAATCTTTTCTGTTTTGGGAGGAGGGAGGCCACTATATCAGAGCTCAGGAGCCCCAGATCATTAGGACAGATTGCCATATTGAATCTTGGCTTTATCACTTACTAAGTCTTTTACCTTGGACAAGTTGCTTGAGCTCTCTGTGCCTTAGTTTTCTGCAAAATGGGTATTTTAGGGTTGTTGTGAGGATTATATGAATTAATAGGGTTAAAACATTTAGCGTCTAGTATGTAGTTGGTAGAAGTAGGTACCATGATGAAGGTAATAAATGTTAGATATCATTTTGTATGTATGGCTAGTTTTCCTTTTTATGTATGTGATATTAACCTAAGAAAATATTCTGTAAATTTAGTAATATGGAATATTTTTGCTTTTACTTCTGAGAAAGAAAAATTGAGGCACAGAGATTGAAGGACTTGTAAATGTGATAGCCAAGGGCTGTATCCCACTGGAATATTCAAAGTAGACTATTATGTTGGCATATTCCTGGAATTGTTTAATTGGCTTTTTATTGAAAGGGGTGGCCTTGCAAAAATAACAAGAAAATACCTAATCCTACAATTTCCCCAGTAACAGTTAAAGAGCAATCCTATGAGTCCTCTAACTAACAGGTACCCTGCAGGATTTCTGTTTTGCACAACGTCTAAAAAGAGCTTCATGGACAGAAAAGAGATGTAAATCTCTCCTTTCAAAATTGCTTTTTAAGAATTTGCTTCTACAGAGTTCCTCAGTAAACAGCCTAAGAACAAGCTATAGCCTCAACCATATCTCAAGGACAGAGTCACATCTCCTGTGATAATCTCTTCTCCAAGGGAAGGCAGTAGACCAATTCTTGGGCTTTGATAGCTTTGCAGATTTTGTTATCTACTGTTATAGTCCAAAGTGTGAGAAAAGACCACCTTAGAAACAACACATGCTGAAACCAATCTTACCTCAGGCTAATTGATATAAAGCGTAAGTTCCTATGGCACACTTCTGGCCATGAAAACATCACCAAACTTTTAAATAATACTTCTAATATTAAATATTAGCTCAAAATACTTCTAATATTAAATATTGAGATAACTGTGAGCTATACATACATTTAAGAAAGATGAATAAAAACAAGTAAGCTAAATTTTTATCCAGTTATTCCAGTTCTGAGTCACAGGTGAGCAGAGTATATCCCAGCAGCTCAGGGGACAACGTGGGAACCGGCCCTGGCATGGTGGCATTCATCACAGGGTGCACTCACACACGGCCACATTCACTCAGACTGGGACAACGTAGACATGACAATAAACCTAACAGGTATATCTTTGAGATGTGGGATGAAATCAGAGTACTTGGAGCAAACCCAGTAAGACAAGGGAAGAACATGAAATGGGATTTTAATCAGATATATTTTTCTACAGAAAAAATGAAATCAGGAATTATTTAGCAATGTAATACAAAATTCAAACTGTCCCTAACGAGGAAAAGAAATGTCAAAGCAAAGGTTGTTCCATTTGTATTCTTATAAACTATGTTCTTTGGAAGAAGCAGACTATGAGGATGATGTGAACTAAAGTAAAATTGTAAGGCTCACCACCCCACCCCCCATCGGCTGACCGAATGGACCACCTCGTAGTCAAAGGAATCTCTTAAAACTAAACTGTCTGCCTGGAGGAGGGTGGTCAGACCTGTCTCATCATGCTCCACTCCCTTCGTGGGGACATCTTTTGTAACCCATTAACAGGCCTAAGATGGTATGCAAGACAAACCTACAGGTCCTCAGTTTACACAACAAATCTATGTCTAGTGGCTTATCTCTGATAACAGCTCCTTATGTTAAAACATTCCAAGCCTTTAGACAAAGCTTCACATCTTTTACCAATTACAATCCAAAGAATCTTTAAACCCACCTATAACCTGTAAGCCACCCCTCCTCGAGATGTCCCACCTTTTTGGGCCAAACCAAGGTATGCCTCCCATATATTGATTTATGACTTTACCTGTAACCCCTGTCTCCCTGAAATGTATAAAAACCAAACTGTAACACAGTCACTTCAAGTCCACTTGCCCAAGGGCTCCTGGGAGGGGTTCCAGGTCATCGTCCTCAAATTTGGCTCAGAATAAATCTCTTTAAAGTTATTTTACAGAGTTTGGCTTTTTTCCGTTGACAATGAAAAGGCAGCATTTCTTCTTTTCACGTATTCATACTAGTTGTCAAAATTTTTCTTTTTTTTCTATTTTTCTTTATATATTAAACTTTGTTTAATTTTACAAATTTAAATTATTTTCTTTTCTTTTTAATCCATCCTAGTTTGTCCTAAGTCAAATATTTTTAGCTTGGAAAAAAATGCTAAGAAATGCGCCACCTGTTGGCACTATTGAAAATTTTATTAACAGGTCAGAGACCTTTAAGAGGCCTTGAAAAATCAACCTATCTTCCTTTCACTATTGATAAAAGAAAAAGGAAAAGCAGTTTGAAACTAATGAATCCTGAAAACTCCCATTCCCCCCTAAACAATAGTAGTATTAGCCTAAGTTGAAGTCTGCTTTGTTAACAAGATCCATTTAGTGTCTCCTACAACTTGGTCATTTTAACTCCATCCATTAATCTAAATACCATGCCAAAAATTTTTCTTAAATCATTTACTTCAGTTTTGAATTATACATTTTCAAATCTTCCATTCAATAAATTTTATTTTTTCATCTTTTTCTCCTGACAGTAGTCTTCAAATACCCTTTAGCATTAAAGTGTTTTCCAATTTAGATCCAAAGTGGTTTACATTGAGATATGCAATGTAATCTACATTTTTTGTGTGTGTATCTAGATGTATGTCTTTCCTTTTTTCCTTACTATGAAAAATTTCCAACATTTTTAAAAACACAACAGTGTAATAAACCCCAATGTCCCAATGCACCCAGTCTCAACAGTTCTCAGTTGGTAACTCATTGTTTTATCTGCCCTCTTCCCTCTCCCTTCTCCTCATTCTCCCTGGGTTATTTTGAAGTGAATACAAAACAATATATCTTTTCATTTGTACATATTTTCATATGTAACTCCAGGACAAAAAGACTTTTGAACCAGCTGTGGAGGCGCATTGCGCTGTAATAGCCACTGCACTCCAGCCTGGGCAACACAGTGAGACCCCTGTCTCCAAAAAAAAGAAAAAAGAAAAGAAAAAAGAAAGTATAATCACCCCTAAAGATTAAAATTTCTTCTTAATATTATCAAATATCCAGTCAGTATTCAGATTTCTCTGGTTATATCAGATTTTTCTTTTTCTTTCTTTTTTTTTGGCAGTTTGTTCATATTAGGATTCAAATAAGGTCCATACATTGCAATTGGTATATTTTTTATTTTAATCTGTATGTTCCCCCTCCCCTTCTTTTTTACCTTGCAATTTATTTGTTGAAGAAATTGGATCCTTCATCCTGAAGAGTTTTAATCAAGATTTAAACTAGATTTAGGCCGGGCGCGGTGGCTCACGCCTGTAATCCTAGCACTTTGGGAGGCCGAGGCGGGCGGATTGCTTAAGGTCAGGAGTTCGAAACTAGCCTGAGCGAGACCCCGTCTCTACCAAAAATAGAAATAAATTAATTGACCAACTAAAAATATATATACAAAAAATTAGCCGGGCATGGTGGCACATGCCTGTAGTCCCAGCTACTCGGGAGGCTGAGGCAGTAGGATCGCTGAGCCCCGGAGATTGAGGTTGCTGTGAGCCAGGCTGACGCCACGGCACTCACTCTAGCCTGGGCAACAAAGTGAGACTCTGTCTCAAAAAAAAAAAAAAATAAAAAAAATAAATAAATAAATAAACTAGATTTAATCAAGATTTTTCTAGATTTGTGGTATATCATGTGTTGTTCTTTTTTTAAATTACGTGCTCTTTGTTCCCTGCATTTCCTATAAGCTAGTCTAGAAGCTTGATCAGATTCAGGTTTAAATTTTTTTGGCAAAACTACTTCATAGCGAGGGTTACATAATTCCACAAGAAGGTGCGAAATGTGTACTTGTGTCTTTTTAATTGATTCTAGAAGCTCTTGATTGCCTAGATCCATCATTTCCATGAGAGGACCAGAGTGCACTTTCCTCCACCTAGACTCTTTTTCTCCCCTTTCCCTCACCCACCCACAGCTACCAAGAGAGATAATTGAGCCACCACACGGAGGCTTCCACAGGAAACGGGGCTCCGACTTTTCCTTTTGGGGTCCTGCAGTAGACTGGGTGGTGCTTAGACTGTGAGCTCCCTGCCCACTGGCCCTCCTTGTTGCTGCTTGTCCAGTGACTCCAGCAGAGCAGGGCACACTCCGAGGCAGAGGGACATGGAACCAGCTTGGGCACCCAGTGGGTGACTTGGGACCAGCAAGCATCCCTCTCCCTGGCATGGTCAGGGATTGATCTCTGGGGCTCTGGGGATGGGCCCACAGACCAGATCTCATACACCCAGGTCTTTATCACATTGCCTGGTGGCACAGAGGGGTTATTTGTGAATTGGTCTCCTGAGGTGCCTGCAGGGGCAGTTCAGATGGGAGAGTGCGGTGTGGGTCCTAGCTAAACCGTGCATGCGGAGCACCCCTGGGGGGGTCGTGTTCTGAGCTCAGGCCAAGATCCTGGGCAGGGAACCTTCTGGCCTACATCACAGTGGTGGGGGAGCTCAGCTGGCTTGAGTTCCTGCCTGCCAGAGGAGGCCCTGGAGAAACCGTGGAATAGGGGAGGGTGGAAAATAATATTATTAAGAGTCAGCAAGAAAAGGGCAAAGATACATATCAAAGAATCGTTATCTGGGGGGAAGGCTGAGAACCAGGCAGAGGGATGAGCAGAGGCAGAGGAAGCTGCATTCATACAGGCAGAGCTGGGGTCTTAGTGGGGCTGGGCTCCAGCTGTGCCAACAGGTGGCGAGTGATCTCAGTTTGGGTGTCAGCTGTGCAGCCGGGTTTTCAGCCCACAGAAGCCTCAAAGAAAGCAGAGATTAAGAGTGGCTCTTCCTGCTCTGGTTTACGGGTAGCACCTGCACAGCCCATCACAGAGATTCCCTGGGTTGTTCACCAGGCCACCCTCTTTTCTCATGCATGTGATCCTTTCCAATTTTTAAACCACAAGATTAAGACAAATGGAAGTAATATTACTCTCGCAATAGCAAATTTCAATCCGCAGCTTAATAGGAAGCAAGCTACTGAGAGCTGCTAAGTGAGCTCTGAGTACAGAACAGAGATGTTATAATAAAATACTCCAGAGTTCACATTCACTGCTGATAATGCCCTCCCAGGGAACAGACTGTCCATTTTCAACATCCTTTTACCAGGCAGTGGGTTAGATGGTTTTTAAAGGTGAGCTTCTTCATAACTGGATTAGGATATGCCTGTAGGTTTGAGGAGTGGGAGGAAGGAGGCAGTAATGAATGACTAGACAAGTGTCACCGAGGAGGACTTAGTGCCAACTGTTCTGTTTGGTGCTAGACTCACACAGCAAAAAAATGTTATCGGCTGGCAGTGCATGCCTTGCAGGCATGTTCTTAACATCATGATAAAATATAACATTTTGATTTTTGTTCCAGTTCCTCAAATCTTTTTTTTATGGCCCTGTGTTTTTCAAAAAGGAGGGCAAAATCGAGAGAGTAGTGGTGGAGGATGGTTTATTTCCTTCTGTACCTGAAGACAGGATGATACATTAGAGGCATTTCAGAAGGAGCCAAAAAACATACAGTACAGACAGCAGGTGGCATCATGTGTCAAATTAACTTTGTCCAAATAAATCTTCACAATCCCCACCTGTGTGGAAAAGTAGACACCTATGAGAGTCTACCCATGATGACATTTAAAAGAAAGATGCTATTCGTGGTGCCGGAGATAAAACAATAAGTTATGACTGAGTGTTAGGAAACCTTTATTTTTTCTCCTTTATTTCTGCCACAGCATATGGTGTGATTTCTTTCCTCTTTATTATTAAAATTCAATGCTGGTAGTTACAGTATAATCAGGATCAAATGATGGATAATTTCTTCCCTTCTATGCTTTCCTTGTTATAATTTCTTAGACTGGTATAACAGCAGAGATGTCTTTAGAAAATAAAATGTTAAGATGAATTACTAAACTGGGAGGAACATCAAAGTTTATATACACAAACACCCTGTGTAATATTCGCAGAGGGTCTTTGTAGATTGTCCACAGTGACAGCTATTGGGAACCAGGATTAGGTCTAATATCTATATATCTCTTGCCCAGTGGCTTCCTTTTTCTGCCAAATACAGGTGTCTTGACTTTTTCTATTATGTCCTCATTAATCCTTCCAGTAACTCTTCCCCTGGATACTTTCTCAGGCAGCCCTAACTATACAGACGATGAAAAACACTTTCTTCACTAAGTATTAGCTAGTTTCTGACAAGCTACTTTAGGTCCCTGCTCACATCAAAATGAAATTATATGAAATACTTGGCATCCATGGCTTACATAAAAAAGAGTCTTGGGTGTCTAAAAAGAAAATAATATCCAATAAAGCTGTTTGTTTTGGCGTGAGGGAGAAATATTTAAAAATGTGTGTATGTGGTTGGTATAAGGTAGATTAAAATGTAAAAATTACACACACAAAAAAAATCTGAAGTAGGAATTAGGTTCCCTAAAGTTAGAAAAATCAATTTAGTCTAATACCTGATTTGTGTATTCTTTTTCAGGTAAGCATCACTAAAATGTATCAAGAGAGTGGATTTAGTACATTTAAGAATTTGAAGAAAATGAGCATTAGTCTAGAAAAGAGCATGGAATTATAATCCTGTAAAAACATAACTTATATTCCAAAAACTCCCTAATGCAGCATATTGCAGAATATCAAGGTAACAATTAGATCTATTGTTTTAGAGCCCATTGTTTATGTGAAAGAAAACCAGTCTATAATCAAACACTACCTATCCACATGGGAAAAATTTATAGATTTGTTAAACAGAATTACACTGAACCAATGAATGCCATGAGTAAAAGGAACACTACCTCGTTAATGATAACCAAGACATTTTCAGAGGTAGTTCCATTTACCAATATAATTATCTAGTCCTGTATTATCTATCATTTTATCCTTTTTCTTAAGAAATGAACAAGGAGGCATCTACCAATGCAAATTTCCTATCATTACAAGAATATAATTGTTACTGTTGAGGAGTCCAAATGAATTTATGCCTCACTTGGACTGAATCAGAAAAATATAGTTCATTAGAGATGCTAAATTCTCAGCAGGAAAAACACACACATTCACACACACACAGACATACATATACACTTATGAGAATTAGTGAAATTTGGCATATGATGCTAGTTGTGTACTTTTTTGCTATTAAACCTTCTACATAGACTAATGAGGTTGCTGAAGATCATCCACTTGTAAGAATTCAAAGTTTTTCCTTCACATCAGAAATGTTACTTCTATTGAAATAATCATAATATTTTGAGTATACACATTTTAATTCTGTTCTATGGGAAAAATAGCATAATATCTTTACAAGGAAATCAAATGAAGATATAGTTAAGTTTTTCTTTTAATCTGTGTCCAACTCTCCAAACTCCAGATATGCCCCGTATTTTACTCATATAGGTGAAAGGGGAAATAATACTTAAAGAATAGAAATCATACAAGATCTCTATTGTATGACAGCTTTTGAAATTTTAATTAATCATAGTCTGATTTAAATCATGTAGGAAAAAAAGTATCTATTCATGACATTTTCTGTTATGCTTATGTATAAACAGAAACATTAATATAGGACAATACATTTTGCTTTTCTTTTTGAGACAGAATCTCACTCTGTTGCCCAGGTTACAATGCTGTGGCATCAGCCTAGCTCACGGCAACCTCAAACTCCTGAGCTCAAGCAATCCTCCTGCCTCAGCCTTCCAAGTAGTGGGACTACAGGCATGTGCCACCATGCCCACCTAATTTTTTCTACATATTTTTAGTTGCCTGGCTAATTTCTTCTATATTTAGTAGAGATGTGGTCTCACTGTTGCTCAGGCTGGTTTTGAACTCCTGACCTTGAGCAGTCCTCCCACCTCAGCCTCCCAGAGTGCTAGGATTACAGGTGTGAGACATCATGCCTGACCTACATTTGCTTTTTAAAATTAAATGGCAGGGCCGGGCATGGTGGCTCACGCCTGTAATCCTAGCACTATGGGAGGCCGAGGCAGGAGGATCCTTTGAGCTCAGGAGTTTGAGACCAGCCTGAGCAAGAGCGAGACCCCATCTCTACTAAAAAAATAGAAAGAAATTAGCTGGACAACATATATATATATATATATATATATATACACATTTATATATGTAGCTGGGCATGGTGGCATATCTTTGTAGTCCCAGCTACTCGGGAGGCTGAGGCAGGAGGATTGCTTGAGCCCAGGAGTTTGAGGTTGCTGTGAGCTAGGCTGACGCCATGGCACTCACTCTAGCCCAGGCAATAGAATGAGACTCTGTCTCAAAAAAAAAGAAAAAAATTAAATTGAATTAAACTAAATGGCAGAGATAACTCATCCAACAAACCAGCAGAAAGAGCAGATTTTTTTCACTTTGACACTTCAGACGGCATTTGCAAGTGTGACTAATTGTAAAGTGATAAAATGACTTCCTTCTGTCAGTGTCTGTGTGAGAAATACAAGTGGAATTAGTGTGAAAATTTTCTCCTATGTTATTTATGTTTCAATTTAAAATCAGAGAACAATGAAAGAGCATTTTTTTTGAGACAGAGTCTTGCTTTGTTGCCCAGGCTAGAGTGAGTGCCGTGGTGTCAGCCTAGCTCACAGCAACCTCAAACTCCTGAGCTCAAGTGAGCTTCCTGCCTCAGCCTCCCAAGTAACTGGGACTTACAGGCATGCGCCAACATGCCCGGCTAATTTTTTTTATATGTATATATATATTTAGTTAGCCAATTAATTTCTTTCTATTTTTAGTAGAGATGAGGTCTCACTCAGGCTGATTTTGAACTCCTGACCTCAAGCAATCTGCCCGCCTCGGCCTCCCAGAGTGCTAGGATTACAGGCGTGAGCCACCACGCCTGGCTGGAAGAGCATTTTCTATGCATGGAAATATGTTGAAAGAAAAAGGGGGACGCAGTCCCTGAGAATTGATATTATTAGTTGCCTAATGTTTAGTAGAACGAGTGGTTAAGAGCATAAAGTTTGCAGTCAAATGAGTTCCATCCAGAGACTCATCATTGTTTGGCTATGGCACCTTAAGCAAGTTACCAACCTTTTAAGGCTTAGTTTTATGATGTAATACAATAAATTAATAATTGCTTCTTAGAAATTTGTTAGAGAAATAAATGATGTAATAAGACGCAGCACATCTCTTGGCAATTATTAGTTAACATTAGTTTTGACTTGGTCTCATGAAATTAGAGGATAGAACATTAATGTATTTTTAGTTAGCAATATTTGTTGCTAGGTGTGACTTTTACCATTACATGAACTTTTCTTGAATGCTTCCACATTTAAGAGTATGTCTATCCAATAGTTCTTATAAAAGATGATTCTTACTTATCAATGCAGATATGCCTAACTTTCCCCCTAAGAAATGATCAGGCACTTTTGGAAAATCTAGCACAATTGTTACACAGAAAATTGCAAAATATTGAACTTTCAACAGTTAAAATCATTCCTCCTCATCAATAATATTATCCTAAGACTTTACTATCTTTAGCTGTTCTCTACCTATACATAAACCCTTCCTTTTCAAAATGATCTCATATAAAGACATATTTTATTCTCTGTGGACATCTGAAAGATTGTATTTCAGAGGAAAAAATGGTAAAATAAACTGTATGGAAAAGAGATCAACTTTTTTTTTTTTTTTTTTATAAATCAAATGATTTTATTCAAAATGCATTCTAGAAATTATATAGCCTGCATAACAAATACTAAAACAATGCATTTACTTTAGTTGTTACATGTTTCTGTAGACCAAAGAATCCAATTTCATTTATTGAAATAGATATTTTAAAAGATGAATGTTTTGTTAAATATATAACACATATACACAAGTTATTTTATCATGTGGGTTTGTTTGGTTTCTCTATAACATTTATATTTGCAAATCTGACAGAAATTCGTGTATCTCATCTTGTGTTTGGTTTTTTTTTTTTTTTTTTTTTTTTAATCAGGGAAGATACTTAAGAGAAACTTTCAATGATGTAGGAAAGAAAATTTTAATTTCCCCTCCTCACATATCCAATGAGGATGGGACTTCTACCTCATTCTCTGAAAGACCAAAATGAATGTGAACACATTTGCCACTTTTTCTAGTTCCCACACAGGAGAAGTCACACATCCAATATTTATTTCAGCAGGGGTATTTTACCGGTAGTTGAGATTAGGATGGCAAAGGTCGCTCATTCTCTCTTTGGCTGAGCCCAGAGAGATGGAATTCATTCTCCTATCTCTACACGTAAGCAGCCTCTGTGGGAGCTCTTCCGCAAGCCAGTGGTTCACTTCCTCAAGTCTAGATTTTGACAGGCCAATGGGTAGAAAGGTGAGGTTGACACTACCGTGTTAACCCAAATTATCATCACGTCTGGGTGGGAAAAGGAGACCTTACACACCAATATTACCCACTTATGAGTGGATACCACCCATTGGTCAAGCGCTAACAAGGTATTTGTTGCCTGACTATTGAACTAAAGCATTGACATCCATTTGACAATTAGTGTGTACTACACAAAGAGTGAGGAAGGATATGAAATATTTTAAATATGATTATCAGGTTTATGCATTACATCAATAGCTTGAATCTCATTAGATGGTCATCGGCAGTGTTTCGTATAAGGAAGATACTAAAAATTATATGTAAAAGTTGACACATGTTTGTGAAACATGCAGATTTTGATTCAGAATAAGTTCACTATGAGCAAATACTCAAAAAATGCTATCTGAAGTGCTACCATACAAAAATAGTAGTAAAATCAGTGTATTTTTTAGTACCATTTCTTGTGTTTTTGGCCATGGCACACCTAAAGTCTTGGGTTAATAAATGCAGCCATGAATTCGTGCTGGAATTAGAATGTCAATGCCTTCTGACCAATGTCTGTTATCTAGGAGACATTGAGGACTAAATATGAACAAGAGAGACCAGCAGACAATTAATAAGAAAACCCAAATAATGAATGATTAAGAAAGTAATCAACTGAAATAAAATAATAAGGCATGTATAATAATAATTAGGAAGAATTCAACTGTAATGAAATTATCAGGTCTGACAGATGGAAACCTAGAAGTCTGGGAGAGAGTTTACTTAGACGTAACAATGACCCAAATAAGGTTGAAAATAAACGTATCTGAGAAAAGCAGGAGAGAGTATTTCAGGTTCTGAGTGAAAACTAGTAGCTAGGAATGAACTTAGTAGGACAGAGGAATTGAATGCAGAGCAGGCATTGACTTTAGAATGCAAAGAGTGAGCAGGTGAACAAGAGGAAGCAGAGGAAGTATGCCCAGATCATGTTGTGCTTTCTGGGCTCTGGAAAGAATAATATTGAATATTTACTGAACAATTACTATGTGCCAGGTTCTAGTTTAAGTTGCTTTATGTGAATTAATTTATTTAACCCTCACAACAACCTTTTGAGAGAGGTACTATCACAATATTTTACCATGCAGTACTGAAATGGAGAGTAAATTGTTCAAGTAAATTGTTCAATCCACATCACCAGAAAAATCTCTGAGTCAGGATTCTAAACTAAGCAGGTATACATAGTCTTTTTCTTCTTAACCACTATGGTATGCTTCCCAAAGCCAGTAAATTGCATGTGTTGTATTAGAGTAATGTAATGTGCTTTAAAAATTATAAACACTGGCTTAAATTGGACACAAGGATGATGTGGATGATGTGGATTGTGACTCTTTTATCTTTAATGTTTACCATAGCTAATATGTAAAAAAAAAATGATTTAGAGGACAAGAATATAAGCAAGAAGATAAAAAAAGATGCTGTTGGTCAAACTCTTCCAACTAAATGGGGCCAGTGTACTATGGGAATTTTTGAATTCACTCCTCAGTACCACCAAGTACTTATGACAAAATGCAATGGAAAAAAAATCATCTTCTTACATGTGGCAATCTCTTTTATATCTATAGTAGCAAAATATCAAGTCAGGTACATACTGCATAGAGTGTAGATTCAATAGTTGTTCAGATGTTTACTGTTTAGGAACCGCATGACTTCCTAAAAAAGATGGATGCATATCTTACATATCCACATGGCAACAACATAAGCCCCAAGGAGTAACCTAAAATGATTAT
Source organism: Microcebus murinus (assembly GCF_040939455.1). Classification (NCBI taxonomy): domain Eukaryota; kingdom Metazoa; phylum Chordata; class Mammalia; order Primates; family Cheirogaleidae; genus Microcebus; species Microcebus murinus. Next base: position 57,113,760 of record NC_134116.1, read on the forward strand.
TACTTTCTATTCATTTGTCTTTCAGTGTCATCTGCTGGGGGAGATTCAGGGAATAAGAGGGTATGTGCATTCCAAGTCATATCTAACCCACAGTGGTTTTCCACAAAGTGTGCTTGGCTACTTAGACTAGCCTCTGCTCTACATACACACAATTTAAAGCTACCAGAAAAGGAAATTAGCTGGTCAACTATTAATAGCTTTATTTCATTATAGTCAGAAAAGACAATGGATATGATTCTGACTTTAAAAAAATTTTTGAGACTTTTTTTGCGGCCTGACACATGGTCGATCCTGGAGAATGTTCCATGTGCTGATGAGAAGAAGTTGTATTCTGTAGCTGTTGGATGAAATGTTATGTAAATGTCAGTTAGGTCCATTTGATCTATGAAATCTGATGTTTCTATCTTGATTGTCCGCCTAGATCATCTGTCCAATCCTGAGATTAGGGTGTTAAAGGCCTCAACTATTGGAATCTATCTCTCCTTTTCATCTAATAATATTTGATTTATATATCTAGGTGCTCTAGTGTTGGGTGCATATATATTTCTAATTATTATATTTTATTGCTAAATTGATTACCTTGGTATTATATAATGAGCTTCTTTGTCCTTTTTTACAGTTTTTGACTTAAAGTCTATTTTATCTTATATAAGTATGGCTATTTCTAGTTTTGGTTTTTGTTTGCCTAGAATATCATTTTCCATTCCTTCACTTTCCATGTATGTGTGTCTTCACAGATGAAGTGAGTTTCTTCTAGGCAGCATATAGTTGGGTCTTTAAAAAAATCCATTCAGCCAAGTCTGTCTTTTAATTGGTAATTTAGTCTGTTTACATTTGAGGTTATTATTGACAGGTGAAAACTTACTCCTGTCATTTTGTTAATTGTTTTCTGGTTGCTTTGTATATCCTTTGCTCCTTTCTTCAATTTTTACTGTTTATCTTTGCAGTTTGGTAGGTTTCTGTAGTGATAAAGCTTGATTCATTTCTCTTTCTCATTTCTATATCTGCTCTATCGTGAGTTTTATACTTTTGCATGTTTTCATGATGGTAATCTTTCTTTTGTTTCCAGATGTAGGACACTCTTAAACCTTACTTGTAATGCCAGTCTAGTGGTGATGAATTCCCTCAATTTTTGCTTCTCTGGGAAAGATATTATTTCTTCATTTCTGGAGGATAGCTTTGCTGGGTATAGTATTTTTGGCTGATAGTTTTGCTGGCAGTTTTTTCCTGTCAGCACTTTGACTGTATCATCCCATTCTCTCCTGCCCTGTAAGGTTTCTCCTGAGAAACCTACTGTTAGTATAATAGGGATTACAATATATGTGACTTGACACTTTTCTCTTGCTGTTTTTAGAATTCTGTCTTTGTCTTTGACCTTTTTTTAATTTTTTATTTCAGCATATTATAAGGGTACAAATGTTTAAGGTTACATATATTGCTCTTGCCCCACCTGAGTCAGAGTTTCAAGTGTGTCCATCCCCCAGACGGTGTGCACCACACCCATTAGGTATGTATATACCCATCCCCTCCTCCCCCTCCCATCTGCCTGACACCCAGTGAGTGCTATTACTATATGTTTGACTACTATGTGCCTTATAAAGGACCTTCTGGGGTTAGATCTATTTGGGAACCTTTGTGCTTCCTGGATGTGGACATTGATATGTCCCAAGACTTGGGATATTTTCAGCTATTATGTTTTGTTTTTTTTTTTTTTTTTTTATTTATTTTTTTTTTTTAATTTTTTTTTAAGACTAGTCAAGTGCAGTAGTGAGGAGGGGGGAAAGTAGTAGAACAAGGAGTTCAATCTGTAACTGACTGTGAACAATCACGTGAGATAACTCACTACCTTCGGACCAGCCAGCTATTATGTTTTTAAAGAGATTTTCTATGCCTTTTCTCATTTTTTTCTCCTTCTGAAATTTTCTCAATGCAAATATTTGTCATCTAATTGTGTCCTGTAATTCCCATGGGCTTTCTTCATAATTTTTTATCCTTTTTTGTTTTTGTCTGACTGGGTTATTTCAAAGACTTGTCTTCAAGTTCAGAAAGTCTTTTCTCTGCTTGGTCTATTTCATTGTTGAAGTTTTGATTGTATTTTTTATTTCATTTCTTGAATTATTCAGTGCCAAGATTTCTGTTTGGTTCTTTTTTTAATGATATCTATATCTTTGTTGAATTTCTCATTCATGCCATGAATTGTTTTCCTAATTTTGTCATATTATCTATCTGCATTCTCTTGTATCACACTGAGTTTCCTTAAGGTCATTATTTTGAACTATTTCTCAGGCAATTTATAGTTTTTTAATCTGGGATCTGTTACTGGGGAATTATTGTGTTTCTTTGGAGGTGTAATGTTTCCTTGCTTTTCATGTTTCTTGCATCTCTACATTGAGTTTTGTACATTTGGTGGAACTGTTGCCTCTTCTAATTTTATGGAGTAGCTTTCATAGAGAAAGACTTTTTCCTTTAGTTTTGTCCTTAATTAACATTATCAGTTTCTACAAGTATCTCAGAGTCCTAGGCTGGGGGTATTCACAGAGGCAGTGATGTGGCTTTGCTGGGGGCTGGGGACACCACGTGGTCTGGCTCTCAGGCTCTAGGGAGGCAGGGCATGTGCTGAGTGTCATGGCTCCACTAGTCAGGTGTGGCAACACTGACAAAGTGAGAACCAGGCAGGACAGTATTCAGGTTCTGAGAAGTGTGTATGGCATGCGGCAGCTTCACTGGTCAAAGAGTGAAGTCAATGGCAGGCTAGAGTATGTGCAGCATGCAGTGGCTTCACCATTCGAGGGCAGCCAAGTCATTTTAAACTAGCTGTTCCTCAGATGGCCTACTAGCTAACCACAGATGCATCTGTAACACCAGTTGAGATAGCCAATCCTGCCTTTAATTATCAGAACCCTTCAGTTAAGCCCAATTCTAATCCACAAATCATAGTATCATGAGCTAAATAAATGGTCACTGTTATAAGCCAGTAAGTTTTGGGGTGGTTTATAACATAGCAAAAGCTAACTGGTATCAATCCATTATGATTTTTTAACTAAAACAATAAGTTTTTGAAAGAATAATATCATGTCTGTATCAATATTAAACTTATGGCCAAAGTGGGAGGATTGCTTGAGGCTAGGAGTTTGAGAATAGCCTGGACAACATAGCAAGACCCAGTCTCTACAAAAAATGTATTTTTTTAAAAATTAGCCAGGCATGGTGACATATGTCTGTAGTCCAACTACTAGGAAGGCTGAGGCAGGATCACTTGAATCCAGGAGTTTAAGGTTGCAGTGAGCTATGATGATGTCACTGCATTAAAGCCTGGCCAACATATTGAGACTCTGTCTAAAAATAAAACTTATAACTACATAGTCTATGTTCACCGAGAAATGAGTATTTGTTAGATAAATACCATAATTGGATGCCTGTCTGAAGACTGCCTTCCGGAAGATGGAAGCGATATAATAATAATACACTCTGAAAGTTAAAATTATCACTATTACAAATGTCATGAAAGGTAAAACAATGTATAAAAATTAAATTTACATAAAATGAGTCTCCTGTTTTCATTGGAAAAAATCTTTTAAGATTGAAATTTATAGAAAAACCTGTTAATACGCATTCAGATTAATCAAGACAACATCTTAAATTGTCTAATATAATGACCATTAAACTGGTATGTTATTCCCAAGATTCAACTGGTTCTAGCCTTATGCCACATAATTGTGTTGGCATCAGTATGAAGCTTTTCTGTGCTTGGAATTTATTTCTTATCTTAAACACCAAAGAACATGTAAGAGTTTTGGGCACAAGTGATGGTGGGAACTTCCAGGGTGTTTCTCAGCCCTTCTGACTCACAGAACCTGAGATCTACAAAGCAGTGACCGCCTTCTCTGGGGCTCTAGGAAGAGAAGAGATCTCTCTGGGATCCTTGGGACTCACAATAACTACTAGAACTTAATAAATTCTAAACCAAATTCAAAAGAAATCAGCCAAAAATCCATTCAACTTCCTGTGCTGTGACCAAGTAGCCCCGATTTGAGACGACATGGAGATTTTCCATTACCAGGGTTAAACTACAAATTGCCACACTACCACAGTGGCATATGTCTTCATGAATAAAGAATACTTTGAAAGAACATGGCTTAGACAAGGCAAAAACAAAATAAAAATTTAATTATAAGAAAAATTTGAAGCTAATATAAGTTAAGCTTCACAAACCAGTAATACAAGTGAGATCCAGATCAAATCCTCTTTCTGTGTATCATGTAGTATTTCCTGGGACCTGAGAGTTTAAAACAGTCATTAATTTGTAAAACATAAATCAACATATATATAAACAACATTATACAGCATAAATATCAACCCTTGACAATATGTTACAAAACATAAAACATTTTTCTGAATCATAAACATGTTTTACCTACTTACCATCTTTCTGGTCAGCTATTCAAGAGGTGTTTCTTAAGGACCCAAAAGACAAAGTCTCATCACAGTTATAATTCGCAGAATTCGAAATAAATTTGCCAATCTAACAATAAATTTAAAAGATTCATTTTTGCTTTAGAAACAGAGGATTTTGTCAGTATGGACTAAGTCTAGAGCAGTGGTTGTTAACAAGGGGCAGTGCTCTCCCCTTCCTCTGCCACCCACCTAGGAGCTAGTTGGCTAAAATGTCTGGAGGCGTTTTTTTGCCTCACAATTGTTGTCTGTGTGTTTGGAGGAGTGGTGCTACTTATATCTGGTGGATAGAGGCCAGGAATACTGCTAAACAAACTACAATAAATAGACCTGCTGCCCAACCCCCTGTAACAAAGAATTATCTGGCCTAAAATGTCAATACGCTGAAGTTGAGAAATTCTGGTCTAGAGAAATAGTAATACAATAGGCTCTTAGAATTTATGAATTTAACTATTGTGGTTTAAGACGCGTATTTATAATTTTTCCCCATCAAAATAAACTGAGGACTCTTGTTTACCTTTGTTACTACCATGGGTGACAGGTTCACTACAGCTACTAATGCGTATCAGGCAGGCAGCAGACTGAGATACTTTCCAAGGGTGCTAGCTGGTGTCTCTCTATCAGAAACACCATGGCAAAGAACTGATGGACTGGAGTAGTGCTTCTCTACCTTGAGCATGCATAAGTAAGAATCATCTGGAAACACTTGTTAAACTTTAAATTGCTGGGTCTCAGAGACACTGACTCAGTGGGTCTAGGGTAGAGCCTGAGGTGTTTTTCTTACATTTTTAGCAAGCTTTCAAATAATGCTGAGGTTGCTGGTCAGAGCACCACATTGGCTCTGGTTATTTTCAAACAATTCCAATAGCCTATTACCTTGCTTAGCTGGGGCCTGAATTGTAGCTCTGGGAAACTAGGGTATAGAAAGAAGCTGTCTATTTGAACCATGAATTAACTTAGTGAGCCACTGAACATTTATATCCCAGTATATATTTTCCCTCCAGTTTTCCTCATTGCCATCGTAAAAAAGAAGGGGAAAAAAGGAGAGCCACCAGTCCCCCATACACTTTATAGTTTCCTGATCCCTAACAGGTCTAACTCTGCCTTGGCTTTCTTCATTTTTACCACAACTATACTGCAAAACTCTACTGATACCTTGCTATTCATGTCACCTCCTGGTTTTCTGTTTGCTATTTTTTAGAAAATCATGATTGAATCACTCAAGTTTTGTACATGCTCAAATTAATATTCTCTTGGCTATAGGAAAACAGATAGATAGAACCTCATGTGTAAGGAATTTGTGATTGAAGCACAAATGGGAATTTAGTGGGAATTTCAAAATGTAGAAGAGTTAAAGTTAGTACAGGAGGCAAAGCACCCAGTTCCTTCTTTGTATACTCCATCTTCTCTATTCAGTTAATAATAATTAGTGTATAAACCCTCCATTGGTCCTTACCCACACAGTTGTTTAGTTTCAAAGTATGTGGAAATATATCTAAACATTTCATTTTTTAGCAATTTATTTGGTATAGAATCAGAACATTCCAAGTTAGAAAGATCATATAGAATAAAAGCAGCCATGGAAAATGCAAAAAAAAAAAAAAAGAAGAAATTTTGAGAGGTAAATCATGTTTCATACCTGGGGATATCACTAACAAATTTGATGTTATAAAAAATGCAAACCACATTGAGCAGCAGAATCAATATAGTAACGATAGCATCTAAGATATGAAATGCATCAGAAAAATAAAACCTGTAATATAAAACAAAAAATAGTCACATATTATAGTCACTCCACAGACTTGGAGTCTCTCTCTCCAAGAAGAGATAGAAATATTTTAAGACCACAAACTGACTCATGTGTATTAAGAATTTTACTTTAATGGATAATTTAACTATGCATTTTCTAGACTAGACTAAGAGAAATAATACAACATTAATGGAAAGTTTTCAAACAGTAAACTTATATTCATCATTTGATACATATATATGACAAAAGCTTCCATATAGAAATTTAAGTATAGTAAGAGATATAACCAAACCATTGAGCAAGAGGCAAGCATTACCTTCACATAGATGGGAGAAGAAAAGTGGGATGTTGGGCAGTGCTATTGGATAATGGAAGCTGAATATGTTATAGCCTTAGAGAAACTGGGGTATGAGAAGTGTTCAAAGGAGCTTATGAGAGGAAAAAAGGTCCACTGTTTTGGCCTGCAAACTCATGGTCTGGCTTTGCACCCACACTGGAATTCCAATGGGCTGATAAAACCTCCTCTGGGCAAAGGTGGACTTCTATTCACCACATCTTCCTCCCTACACTGGATCCTTCAACATAGGCACTAGTCCTCCAGGAAATGCTGCTTCCAAATCTAGGGCATCCCCTTTCAGGTTCTGAGTAAACTGACAGTGGGCAACTGTTCTTAGCTGGACAGTTGGCATGAGGATAGGAAATCAGCATGGAAGGAGACAAACTGCCTTCTGAGATACTCTGAAAGAAGTGAGGCTGGGGACTTAGTCCCCAACTCCGCCAACAATCTAGCCCCAAGGTCTGGCTCACCCCACCCACCTTCTCAGAAAGCAAGCAAGTAGAGGAAATCAACCGCTGCCTCACTTTTAATATCTTGCTGATGGGCTGAGCAGGCCTCAGATCTCCTCTGCTTCTTAATGAGAAAGTTTTAATTCTGAGATAGGGGATTATTCATGATCTATTATGTAGTATTTAATATACTATCAACTGTAACCTAAGATTCAACTCTTAATGAATGTAGTAATATTTTTACTTCAAATACATATTCCTCTTATTAATATACATGTAGACACATCAGCGGCCTGGCCCCTTTTTGAAATCCCTTTAAGCTTTATATATTGAAGGAACCATCTAGAATACATTTGTTGGAGACCGGAGTGCCAGTTGCAACAATTACACTATTAAAGCCCAGTTTGTGAAAAACTGGGATCTGGATTGTTGTTTCTCTGTGGACCATGCCTTCGAGGAGAATTATTTTGATAAAGAGGGACACATTTGGTTGGGTTGACCTGCTAATTATTTTGAGATGATTTTTATAAAAGTATAAAGATAGCTTTATGCATTAAAAAATAATCAAACTTACTGTTCTAAATATACTCGAACGAGAAGATCGAGGAAAAAAAATAAAGCAATAGCTAGGAGAACTAATAGATATCCAAAAGGAATATAAATTGCACGAGTGAAAATTAGTTCTTTAAATACAAGTATTATATCCAGGATAATCAGGAGGACTCCAAAAATTCTGCAATAAATAAAGAAATAATGATAATAAAGATAGAGAAGTTTTTGTTCCTATAGTTAGACTATATTTAGGCCAATGATCAGTTACCAAAATCTCATTACTTAGGATTAAACTGTTCAATGGCAGGAAAAATTGCATTGTCTTTGAATCTCAGAAAAATTACTCAGTTTTCACCCAATAGAATCAGTTGTTAGCAAATAAAATTCCCACTGAACCACTTCAAAATGTTATCATGCTCTTTTATAGTAGACACATCGGACTAACACTTCAACATAGAAAAGGAAATTTGAATTAAAATTACATTCATCTGTTTGTAAACTCTTAAAATTTGAGAATTTCAGCCGGGCGCGGTGGCTCACGCCTGTAATCCTAGCACTCTGGGAGGCTGAGGCGGGTGGATTGCTGGAGGTCAGGAGTTCGAAACCAGCCTGAGCAAGAGCAAGACCCGTCTCTACTATAAATAGAAAGAAATTAATTGGCCAACTAATAGAAAATTAGCCAGGCATGGTGGCGCATGCCTGTAGTCCCAGCTACTTGGGAGGCTGAGGCAGTAGGATTGCTTGAGCCCAGGAGTTTGAGGTTGCTGTGAGCTAGGCTGACGCCATGGCACTCACTCTAGCCAGGTCAACAAGTGAGACTCTGTCTCAAAAAAAAAAAAAAAAAATTTGAGAATTTCAGAAGGAGTTTATACCAATTTCTCATAATATATAAAACCTCATTAATCTAGATAATTCTTAAGAATTTAATAATAAGAAACAAACAAAAGCATGACTATCATAAACCCTTTAAAAAACCACTTTAGCAGTAATATTTTTTATCAGTGAGATTTTATTTTTTTATTTTATTTTTATTTTTTTTAGACAGAGTCTCACTCTGTTGCCTGGGCTAGAGTGCCGTGGCAACAGCCTAGCTCACAGCAACCTCAAACTCCTGGGCTCAAGCAATCCTCCTGCCTCAGCCTCCCGAGTAGCTGGGACTACAGACACACGTTACCATGGCCGGCTAATTTTTTTTCTATTTTTTAGTTGCTTGGCTAGTTTCTTTCTATTTATAGTAGAGACGGGGGTCTCGCTCTTGCTCAGGCTGGTCTCGAACTCCGGAGCTCAAGCAATCCTCTCGCCTCAGCTTCCCAGAGTCCTAAGATTATAGGTGTGAGCCACTGAGCCCGTCCATCAGTGAGATTTTATTTATTTATTTTTTTTTCTTTTTTTTTTCATGATTAGGGTATCCTTAGAACATCAGTGAGATTTTAAACAAGTACATGACTACATATTCATGGGTGCACAGTGATGGACACATGACAAGGAATTCAATGCCATAATATTTACATTATTGAACTCTAAAGTACCTCCTGAGCTTTTCTCTCATGTAGTCTAAACACATTCCTCATAAATTGATTATACTATTTGCATAATCTATGAAGAGGAATTAATTAGTCTTCAAAGTACTTTTTAAAATACTTGTAATTGAAATTAAAATATTATTAATTCAAAAGGAAGCAATTATACTGTATAAATCTATGGATAGCATGAAATCTTCCTGTCACGCAGAGAAGAAGCCTAAGTTAAATGATTCCAGAATTAAAGAGCAATTCCATATGTATAAGGTATTTAATAAAACATTTTACTTATAGAATTTTAACATGCATGCTTCAGTATTTTTACTTTTACAGGTGGAAAAACATATTAATATGTGACTATCAGTCTTATGCAAATGCCATTTCTTTGCAAGTCTTAATGTCTTGCTTAAACCAAAATTCCAAGATAAATTAGATTACATTAAATGGGGCACATGGGCCATTGGCAACATATTGACAGCGGAAATGCTTTCTGCTTTATTTTTTCAGATCCTTTCTTATTAAAAATACTGATATTAAATGTTGTATGTATTTAATATATGTCCTTTTCTAGAGTCTCACATACCTATATACACAGGATGATAGAATTGAATGCAGAATTGTCTTAATCTTCCTGCTGCAAAAAGAAGTAAAAATAAAATTAATCACAGATTTCCTGTAACATACATTACAAATTCAACCAAAACACAAAGGCCTCTGAAAATATGATTTTTTTTTTTTTTTTTTTTTTTGAGACAGAGTCTCGCTTTGTTGCCCAGGCTAGAGTGAGTGCCGTGGCGTCAGCCTAGCTCACAGCAACCTCAAACTCCTGGGCTCAAGCGATCCTCCTGCCTCAGCCTCCCGAGTAGCTGGGACTACAGGCACGAGCCACCATGCCCGGCTGATTTTTATATTATATATATTAGTTAGCCAATTAATTTCTTTCTATTTTTTATGGTAGAGGCGGGGTCTCGCTCAGGCTGGTTTTGAACTCCTGACCTTGAGCAATCCGCCCGCCTCGGCCTCCCAGAGTGCTAGGATTACAGGTGTGAGCCACCGCGCCCGGCCTGAAAATATGATTTTTTTTTTTTTTTTTTTTTTGAGACAGAGTCTCGCTTTGTTGCCCAGGCTAGAGTGAGTGCCGTGGCGTCAGCCTAGCTCACAGCAACCTCAAACTCCTGGGCTCGAGCGATCCTTCTGTCTCAGCCTCCCGAGTAGCTGGGACTACAGGCATGCGCCACCATGCCCGGCTAATTTTTTTTTTTTTTTTATATATATATCAGTTGGCCAATTAGTTTCTTTCTATTTATAGTAGAGACGAGGTCTCGCTCTTGCTCAGGCTGGTTTTGAACTCCTGACGTTGAGCAATCCGCCCGCCTCGGCCTCCCAGAGAGCTAGGATTACAGGCGTGAGCCACCGCGCCCGGCCTGAAAATATGATTTTAAAAGAAAATTCTTCAGAAGTGTATTTAATAATGCTCTTTACTAATAACTAAAATTTTCACCTCTCTGTTTCATGAGTTTTTTTACTTTCCTATCTAGAATATATGTGACTAGAACACTAAACTTTAGATAATTTTCAAAGCACCTTACTTATATATATTATTTTACTTTTATTGTTAATTTTTATAATACAGCACCCAGTAAATAGATATCATAGACAGCATTATTAGCAGTTTACATTTGAATAATATAAAGTTTAAAGAGGTTTAAAATTGATTTGCTGAGTGTCAAGTGAATATTAGATGCCAAAGCCAAACATCAGTTCCAGCTTTCATTTCAAATCTAAGATCATCCCCCTGGTCTGAAAGACCAGCATTTCTCACAGGGACTATTGCAAATGACTCTTATATCTACTCAATGAGCTTTTGTCATTTTAAAACAAAACAAAATTTAAAAAACCCACTTTATTTTGTTTGGAGTGGGGAAAGAGGAAAGAAATGCTTCTCTTTCTCAATCTGTCTAAATTTTGTCCTATCCCCGGGCAGCTTCATTACAGAAATGCACAGCTAATATTCAGACATACAATTTAATTAAGTAGCAGAATGAACTTTATTCATTGATGGTCCATGATGAAAAAAGTTCTAGAAAGTGGAAATTCATGGTAATTTAAAGAACTGTTTGTATTCATTAGTTGCGCCCTTTGTTTCCCATGTAATCCTTGTTTAGACACGAACGAATTGCAACAGTGACCTATTAATTTCCTCTTTAGCAGTATTCTGTCTCCAATGTTGACAAAGCTGGTGAATGGTTATGTAACTGGGCAGGAGACAGGCAGAAGAAAAATGTTTCTGTAGTTTCTCCTAAATGTTTCTGTAGTTCAGCCATAACCAATTTTAAGAATGTATTGTTTCATTACAGTGAGTACATAGTAAAAATGATTTCAGATCAATGCAATAGGAAGTACTCCAAGTGAGATTACTGAGAAACAAATCAAAATTAATAAAATCCCAGTGAGCACAAAGAGGCTTTTAGTTAGCAAAACATGTTCACCTTTCCTATCGGTCCCATGCGCTCATAGCAAGATCTACAAAACCAGGAACTGGATAGTATCCAGGAAAAATGAGAAAGGACAATGATTTAAGGGTAAGTAGGATTCTAGATTCCTTTGTTAAGAAAGAAATTTTAATAAAATTACTCTCTTCTATGGATATTTTTCACATTTTCAACCTAGAAGAACATTTACTTCTGAACAGATGTAATTTTTTTTCCAACATAGTATTTGTCTGCCCATTTCATTGGAGTAAATACTGTGTGCTCTCTCTCCCATACATATTTATATCTTTCTATAGTTTTCCTTTTTCTTTCTTGCCTTAGCACAAATCCTGTTTTCCCAAAGAGATCCATCAAAGGCTCCCTACTTCCATACTTCAAACTGACTTACCTATCTGAGTTGTTCAAATCAGTGCTGTCTCCTTGACCATTTTCAACTCCGGTGAGTTGTTCTGATATGCTTTAACAACCAACAAATGCAAAAATAAATCATCAGATGTTTGCTACATGAAACAGTGATATGACCAATTTATTTGAACAACAAGAATTCTGAGAAATCTAAAGAATATATGAAACATAACTTCGTTCCCTGGAAGGTCTAACTTTTAGAAAGAATTTTAGAATCATTGACCAGAAAACTCTTTTCTCATGGATACTTTCAACATTGAATTTGCATATTTCTCTCTTCTTCTCAGTCTCTGTCTCTATCTCTCTCTCTCCCTGTTTCTCTCTCTCTCTCTGTAATTCAAAAGGATATATATAGAATATGTAAAGGATATATATACAGGCATATCTCAAAAATATTGCAGGTTCAGTTCCAGGCCACTGCAATAAAGAAATATTACATTAAGAGAGTCACACAAATTTTTTTGTTTCCCTGTGCATATAAAAGTTACATTTATAAGCCGGGCGCGGTGGCTCACGCCTGTAATCCTAGCACTCTGGGAGGCTGAGGCGGGCGGATTGCTCAAGGTCAGGAGTTCGAAACCAGCCTGAGCGAGACCCCGTCTCTACTATAAGTAGAAAGAAATTAATTGGCCAACTAATATATATAGAAAAAAAAAAATTAGCCGGGCATGGTGGCACATGCCTGTAGTCCCAGCTACTTGGGAGGCTGAGGCAGAAGGATTGCTTGAGCCCAGGAGTTAGAGGTTGCTGTGAGCTAGGCTGACGCCATGGCACTCACTCTAGCCTGGGCAACAAAGTGAGACTCTGTCTCAAAAAAAAAAAAAAGTTACATTTATAAAATACAGTGATTTATTAAGAGTACAATAGGATTATTTCTAAGAAAATGATGTATATAGCTTAATATAAAATATTTTATTGCTCAAAAATGCTAATGATCATCTGACCCTTCAGTGAATCATAATCCTTTTGCTGCTGGAGCTGCTGATCAGGGTCATGGTTGCTGAAGGTTGGGATGGCTATGACGATCTCAAAGTAAGACAACAATGAGGTATGCTGCACCGGTTGACTCTTCCTTTTACAAACGACTTCTCTGTAGCATGTGATGCTGTTTTGATAGCATTTTACCCACGCTAGAACTTCTTTCAAAATTGGACTTAATCCTCTCAAACCCTGTTGATGCCATATCAACAAAGTTTATGGACTATTCTAAATCCTTTGTTGTCATTTCAAAAATGTTCATGGCACCTTCACTAAGAGTAGGTGCTATCTCAAGAAACCACTTTCTTTGCTCATCCATAAAAAGTAACTCCTCATGTAGTCAACTTTTATCATGAAATTGCAGCAATTCAGTCACATCTTCGAGCTCCACTTTGAATTAAGTTTTCTTGCTATTTCCACCATGTCTGCAGTGACTTTCTCCACTACAGTTTTGATCCTTCAGAGTCATCCATGAGGGTTGGAATCAACTTCTTCCAAACTCCTGTTAATATTGATATTTTGATCTCCTCCCATGAATCACAAATATTCTTTTTATTTTTCTTTTTTTCTTTTATTTCATCATATTATGGAGGTACAAATATTGTTAGGGTTACAAATATTGCCCCTCCACCCCCATGTGTCCAATCCCCCAGTGGTGTGCACCACACACGTTATGGAAGCATACACCCCTTTCCTCCTCCCCCCTCCCGCCTGCCCACCACCTGATAAAAAGTTTTTTTTGTTTTGTTTTTGTTTTTTGACATTTTGGTTACATTGTATATCTTTGCCTCTCCCTAAGAAGGGTTAGAGTTATGTCCTTCCCCTCCAAAATGCTCGCCACATCCCTAAGATTGCCCCCCCACCCCGAATCCCTGGTGAGCATTGCCACCATTTGAAAACCATAGTTTTATTTATTTTTTTTTTTTTATTTTTAAACTTTTATTTTTATTTTTTATTATTTCCCCCCACCCCTCACACACACTTTTCTCGATGTGAATGGAATGGGAGGAGAGGGCCCTGCCGCTTTCCTCTCTCTCTTCCTTTCTTTTCTGCTATCTTTGAAAACCATAGTTTTAATCAGTCAGTACCAATTTGATGGCGAGTAGATGTAGAGCCCATTTTCCATGTCTTATGTCACCTCACTTTGGATAACGGGCTTAAGTTTAATCCAGGATAGCATAAATGGTGCTAGCTCACCGTCATTTCTCAGGATTGAGTAATATTCCATTGTGAGCATATACCACATTTTAATTATCCACTCATGAATTGACGGGCACTTGGGTTGTTTCCATGACTGTGCAATAGTGAATTGTGCTGCTACAAACATTTGGGTGCAAATGTCTTTACAATAGAATGTCTTATGCTCTTTTGGGTAGATGCCCAACAATGCTATTGCAGGGTCGAATGGTATTTCTATTTCTAGCTGTTTGAGGTATCTCCAAATTCTTTTCCAGAAAGCTTGCACTAATTTGCAGTCCCACCAGCAGTGTAGGAGTGTTCCTGTCTCTCCGCATCCTCGCCAGCATTTGTTGTTTTGGGATTTCTTGATATAGGCCATTCTTACTGGGGTTAGATGGTATCTCATTGTGGTTTTGATTTGTATTTTTCTAATAATTAGAGAAGTTGAGCATTTCTTTATATGTTTGTATGCCATTATTCTGTCTTCTTTGGAGAAGTTTCTTTTCATTTCTGTCGCCCATTTCTTGATGGGATTGTTTGATTTTTTCTTGTTAATTCTTTTAAGTTCTAGATAGATTCTTCTTATTAGATCTTTATCAGAGGTGTAGAGAGCAAATATTTTCTCCCACTTTGTGGGTTGTCTATTTGCTCTACTGATGGTTTCCTTGGCTGTGCAGAAACTTTTTAATTTGATCAGATCCCATTTGTTTATTTTTGATGCTGCAGTGATTGCCTTGGGGGCAGTGATTGCCTGGCTAATTTTTTAAATATATTTTTAGTTGGCCAATTAATTTCTTTCTATTTTTTTTTTTTTTAGTAGCGACGGGGTCTCGCTCTTGCTCAGGCTGGTTTCAAACTCCTGACCTTGAGCAATCCGCCCACCTTGGCCTCCTAGAGTGCTAGGATTACAGGTGTGAGCCACCAAGACTTGAAAGTCAAAATTACTTCTTGATCCATGGGCTACAGAATGGATGTTGTGTTAGCAGGCATGAAAACAACATTCATCTCCTTGTACATCTCCATCAGAGCTTTTGGGTGACCAGGTGCATTGTCAATGAGCAGTAGTATTTTAAAAGGAATATTTTATTTCCCTGAGCAGTAAGTTTCAACAGTGGGCTTAAAATGTTCAGTAAACCATGCTATAAACAAATTTGCTGTCATACAGGCTTTGTTTTTCCATTTAGAGAGCACAGGCAGAATATATGTAGCATAATTCTTAAGGACACTAGGATTTTCAGAATGGTCAATAAGCACTGGCTTCAATTTAAAGTCACCAGCTGCATTAGGCCCTAACAAAAAGAGTTAGCCTGTCCTCTGAACCCAGACATTGACTTTTCTCTGCCTATGAAAGTCCTATAATAGATGGCATGTTCTTCCAATAGAAGGCTGTTTCATTTACATTGAAAATCTGTTGTTTATTGTAGTCATCTTCATCAATTATCTTAGCTAGATTTTCTGGATAACTTACTGCCACTTCTACCTCAGCACTTGCTGCTTCACTTTGTACTTTTATATTATAGAGATGGCTTCTCCACTTAAACCTCATGAACAACCTCTGTTAGCTTCAAGCTTTTCTTCTGAAGTTTCTTCACCTCTTTCAGCCTTAACAGAATTGGAGAGAGTTAGGGCTTTATCTTGGATTAAGCTTTGGCTTAAGGAAAAGTTGTGGCTTGTTTGATCTTCTATCCAGACCACTAAAACTTTCTTAATATCAGCAATAAGGCTGTTTTGCTTTCTTACCATTCATGTATTCACTGGAGTAGCACTTTTAATTTCCTTGAAGAACTTTTCTTTTGCATTCACAAATTGGCTGACTGGTGCAAGAGGCTTAGCTTTTGGCCTATCTTGGCTTTTGACATGCTTTCCTCACAATCACTTCTAGTTTTTGGTTTAAAGACAGAGATGTGTGACTCTTCTTTTCACTTGAACACTTAGAGGCTATTGCAGGCTTATTAAATGGCCTAGTTTTAATATTGTTGTGCCTCAGAGAATAGGGAAGCCCAAGGACAGGTAGAGAGACAGGGGAATAGCCGGAACAGTCAGAACACATAAAACATCAATCGATTAGTTCACCATCTTCTATGGGTATGGTTCATGGTGCTCCAAAATAATTATAATATTAATAGTAACACCAAAGATAACTGATCACAGATCACCATAATAGATATAATAATAATAAAGTTCGGCCGGGCGCTGTGGCTCACGCCTGTAATCCTAGCTCTTGGGAGGCCGAGGCGGGCGGATTGCTCAAGGTCAGGAGTTCAAAACCAGCCTGAGCAAGAGCGAGACCCCGTCTCTACTATAAATAGAAAGAAATTAATTGGCCAACTGATATATATATAAAAAATTAGCTGGGCATGGTGGCGCATGCCTGTAGTCCCAGCTACCCGGGAGGCTGAGGCAGAAGGATCACTCGAGCCCAGGAGTTTGAGGTTGCTATGAGCTAGGCTGACGCCACGGCACTCACTCTAGCCTGGGCAACAAAGCGAGACTCTGTCTCAAAAAAAAATAATAATAATAATAAAGTTTGAAACATTGTGAGAATTACCAAAATGGAACACAGGGATACCAGGTGAGCACGTGCTGTTGGAAAAATGGCACCAAGGGACTTGTTTGACACAGGGTTGCCAAAAGCTTCAATTTGTAAAAAATGCACTTTCTGCAAAGTGAAATAAAGTGAAGAGCAAAAAACAGAGGTATGCCTGTATGTATATTCTCTAATATTTCCTATATCTCTCTCTCATACATTTATATACACATACATATATATACATATACATACATTATATATACATACACACACACACATATATATATATATCCTTTTATATGTCATGTATAGATATGCTTTAGTACTGCCCCAAATAAATGACATCAGTAGTCTTTGATAACACGGTCACCGAAAGGTAAGATATATCAAAGTAGTCAAAGACCACTGATGTCATTTTATTCAGGTCAGTGCTAAGGATTAAAAATGTACATGTCACCACCTCATTCTCACCACCTGAGAAAGGAAGAAACAAACAAAAAAGGTTCATGTCAGGCCAGGCATGGTGGCTCATGTCTGTAATTCTAGCACTTTGGGAGGCCAAGGCAGAAGGATTGCTTGAGGCTAGGAGTTCCAGACCAGCCCAAGCCACATAGTGAGATCCATCTCTACAAAATAAATAAATAATAATTAGCTGAGCATATTTGCCCACACCAGTAACACTAGCTACTCAGGAGGCTGAGGCGGGA
Organism: Microcebus murinus; assembly: GCF_040939455.1. Classification (NCBI taxonomy): domain Eukaryota; kingdom Metazoa; phylum Chordata; class Mammalia; order Primates; family Cheirogaleidae; genus Microcebus; species Microcebus murinus. Next base: position 57,131,111 of record NC_134116.1, read on the forward strand.
GGATTGCTTGAGACCAGGAATTTGAGGTTGCAGTGAGCTATGGTGACACCACTGCACTCAAGCCAGGGCAACAGAGCAAAACTCAAAAAAACAAAACAAAACAAAACAAAAGTGCACATGTCAGAGCCAATTGTCTTTGAAGACTTACTCTTTTGGTTGAAATTAGGTACAACTGCTCTACAATTTATAAACTGGTTGAACTCTAAAAACATATGTCAGTTAATTATTTGGAACTTGGTATGTCATTTTTACCTAAAATTAAGCCTTATATGATGTAAAGATGCTCTCATCTTACAAAAGAGGCTAGTGAATAAAAATTGAATTGCATTTCTTTATTACTGCAATTATCACTTCATTTGTGAATAAATGTTACAAATCCCAGTATCTTCCCTTCCCCTCTCTCTCTCTATTAATATATTACATCTGACCTTTCATTGATGATTATTCCACAAATTTTGCTTTTAAATTCAATTGGGTCGTAGCTAAAGGATTAACAATGAACATAGGAAGACTTCCCATGTCTTCCTAGACTTATTTTTCTAATACAAAGTGCCTATAACTACTCTATAATCTAGTTGCCCTAAAAAATTAACATTAGTTGTTTGAAACCTGGTATTTAATTTTCCCCAAGAAATGAAAGTTTATATGTTTGTAATGAAATCTTAGGCCTGTGGAAAAAAAACTTATTCAGCTTTATATATGTTTCTTTATTCCTGACCTTAATTCCCAAGTGTAACACCATTTGTGATAAAATTTACATCTAATTCAACTTTAGTTTGTAGGTACTCATCTTGCTTGTCCTTGTCATTTTCTGCCTTCTCAAGTCCCAACACCACCTACTATAGGCAGGGGTGTCTTCCCTGTCCCTCAGATAGGATCAAATAGCTGCAGATCTGAGACACAGGCTCCACTGAATGTGATGGTGGGTCTGCCTTTGGGGCAGCAACCTCACCTGGTGGCAAAGAGACAGTTCTAGAGTCTACTAGCTCTATTCTTTTCTGCTCCCTGTCTACTGCTACCTCATCCTTGCTACAAATAGGACTGTCTCCTCTCTTGACTATTAGGGTGCCATACACATATTCTCATACTTTCCTAAGGTCATTGGCTGCTGATAACTAAGGGTGACCAACAAATTATAAATAAGAAGCATTCTTCTTATGACCTGTTCCTTTTTTATCCAACTAGATCCAAAAAAGATAGAAAGGTACCTACAGATACTATAGCACAAAAGAAGACTTTAGAAAACAGTGCCTAAGACCCTCTGTATTGTCATGGATGCTCCTCCCAAATCTCAATCTCTATTTTTTGTGTGCATGTGTATGCTTGTGTGCATGCATGTGTACGTGTGTATTTACATGGATGTATCTGTATCTATTAATAACTATATTGTTTATTTAGATCTCACATCACATGAGTAGTTCTTTCATGAGTTCCTGTGGTCACTTCACTGAAGGCAGTGCTAATGGAGTAAAAGCTACATAGACACCCCCTGATTTCCTAGATTTGGTTTTTGGTTCAAATCAGCTACAATTACTCTTTAACTTATAACCTGGCTGGCCTTTAAAATTTCAATTTAAAAAGGCTGGGCACAGTTTCTAGGTACAAATCCTCTTTCACCCCATCTGTTTTCCTGATTCTCAATCCCTCTATCAACTCCTTACTTTCACAATCGTAAATACCTTCCCTGCTTTCACATATGGTCAAGTAACTGCAGGCGTGAGGCAGGGACTCCATCCAATGGGATGCTGGTGTGAGTTTAGGCCACCAGTCTCACATGGTGCAGAGCTCTGGAGGGTGGGGGATAGTTCTAGGGTCCACTAGCTCCTTTCTTGTCTGCTGAGGGCTCCTTTGCTCACTGTCCACTGCTACCTCCTCCTGGCTTCAGATAAGATTCTCTCTTTCTTTGGCTCACGCTGTTACAGTCTCACACACAGTAACATAGGTAACACACACTAGGCATAAAGGACTTCTTCCTCTATGACTTGTTCTTCCTTTTCCTACCTCTATTCAAAAGACAAATAATATTCTATATAGAGGCTTACCAAGAGAGAACTTTAGAAACACTAACCAAGGGAACACAGTATTCCTATGAATGCTCCTAGGAGTGAATATCCCAAATCAAAATTTCTTTGCAGGTTGTGTGTGTGTGTATGCATGCATGTATGAATATGTGTGTATACATATGTGTATATGTATATATTATATATTTATTCATCTATATCTTACATGATATTGGTGCCGCCCCAGGATACTCTTTTCTGGTCACTTGGCACATTGCTAAAGGATTAAAAAGTACACAGCAAGACACCATGTTATTCCTCAGACATAACTTTATGGTTTCAAATTAGCATAACTTTCTGTACAACTTATAAAGTTGTTTACCCTTAATTCACATGCAATCAGTTATTTGGAAATTTATATTTCCTCCAGGGAAATGTATCTTTACATGTTTGTTAATAAGTATCTTAGGCCTGTGACAACCTTGTATGATATTTAATTAATATTTAAGTTCAGGTTTTTATTATTGAAGCTAACCACAATGTGAACACATTTTGTAACTTATTTCAAATTCAACTGCAGTTTCTAGGCACAAATCCCCTTTACCCAATCTAATTTCCTGATTCTCAAGTCCCTCCATTGACACCTTATTTTTATCATCACAGATGTCTTCTATGCTCTCATGTAGGGTCAAGAAACTGCAGGCTTGAGGCTCAATCCAAGGTGATGGTGAATTTGGATTGGGAGCACCAGTCTCACATGGTGGAAGAAATCTGGAGGGTAAGGAACACTTCCAGGGCTATTAGCACCATTTTTTTTTTCTGCTGAGGACTTCTCTGCTCCCTGTCCACTGCTACCTCCTTCTTGCTCCAAATAGAATTCTGTCCTCTCTTGGATAGCAGAGTACTATAGAAAGAAAATCTGAGTTCCTAAGCATTTTCCTGCTAGTAACTAAGCATGGCAGTACACTAGTAAGAAGAAGCACCTGTCTGTGATCTGTCTCTCTTTTATCCAACACAATCTTAAAAGGTGAAAAGTCAACTAGAGATGCTATAGTTAGAAGATTTAGAAACAATGCCAAAGACGCACTGTATTTCTGTCTGAAAATGAGAGCAAAAATAAAAAAAAGCACACTGTATTGCCACAGATGCTCCTAAGAGTAAATCTCACAAATCTCAATGTCTCTGTCACTGCTTTATGTGTTTTGTGCATGTGTGCATGCATGTTGATAGAAGTATGTATCTGTGTGTATGTGCATATGTGTATCTTAATATTTTATAACTCACATTTCTCTGCTGGCTCTATGACTATTTCCTCTGGTCAATTCCTCTTGACTTGGGCTATAGGGAAAAATGGTCATAGTTAGACATGATGTATAATTTACTTTTTGCATCAAATAGCTACAACTACTCTACAAGTAATGACCTAGTTAATCTTCAAATATTCATGCGTATGTACAGGCGGTCCCCGGGGTTATGGAGGAGATACATTTCTGAGAAGGTTTTCAGGTTGGATTTGTATGTAACTCAGATTCCTGATGAAGAGTGCATATTTGTTGATGATAATAACAATACTATAATGGCTCATAGGTGGTAATAGCAATACACTGTAATGATAATAATAATACCCCTGTACACAGTAAGTCACAGAAACTATTGTGCTTATTTATTTATTTATTTATTTATTTTTTGAGACAGAGTTTCACTTTGTTGCCTGGGCTAGAATGCCGTGGTGTCAGCCTAGCTCACAGCAACCTAAAATTCCTGGGCTCAAGCAATCTTACTGCCTCAGCCTCCCGAATAGCTGGGACTACAGGCATGAGCCACCATGCCCAGCTAATTTTTTCTATATATTTTTAGTTGGCCAATTAATTTCTTTCTATTTTTTTAGTAGGTTTCACTCTTGCTCAGGCTGGTCTCAAACTCCTGACCTTGAGCGATCTGCTTGCCTCAGCCTTCCAGAACGCTAGGATTACAGGCGTGAACTGCTGTGCTCGGCCTGTGCTCATATTTTAAATTCAAACAAATAGAATATAAAAACAAACTCATACAAATAGTTTAGATGAGACGGGAGAAATTTAAAAAAAAAATAATATTAAAGGTTAACACTCAATGTTGCAGCAATGTCTTGCATACAGGAAGAAACATTTTTGAGGCAAGAAGGTAGGCTAACAATCAGAAGATGGTGATGGTGCTAGAGAGGATGGAGTGGGTGCTGGAGAATCAGGATTTGATTCTGTCACTGGAGGAGGGAAGCTGACCACTGAAGTCGGTGTCTTGCAAAAGGTGTCTAGGGTTGTCTGCACAGCCTTTTTCTTTTTGTCATCATAAATGGCCTTATAGCTGCTGGTGTTCTCAATAACTGCACAGTAAACCTTTGTAAACTGCTCAATGTTAGGATCTTGCTCCTCATGCTTAGCAAATCCTGCTTCAATGAGATGAAAGGCTTCAGCTAATTCTTTTTTCATAAACTTTCTTGGCTCTGGATCTCCTGATTCTTTGTGCTCTTGTGTTCCATTCAGCTGCTTCTCTGTGTATGAGACCAGCAGCTGGTGTAGAGATGCCGGGCCAATGAAACGCTTAGCCATGCAGGTTTGTTTACATGCGTGGAAGAAACTAGTTTCCCAATCATTAATTTAATTATTAAATTATAAGTTATCCTTACTGGAAGCCCATTTGTAAGTACAGAACACCATAAGTTGGGTGGTCTGTAACCCAGAGACTGCCTATATATCACTCATTTGACCTGGTATGCCATTTTTTTAAAATTAGAAATGAGGTTTTATAAGCTGGTAACAAATGTCTTAGGCTGTGAAAATAGTAATGTATCCAGATTAAGTAACTATTTCTTAATCCTATATGTAACAGTCTTTTGCCATGGCATTTCTTTCAAGTTCAACTTCAGTTTCTATGTCCCCATCACTCGTATTCCATTGGAATTCCCAATTATTAATTACCATCATCACCTCCTTATTTTTCATCTATCATAGATGTCTTTCTTGCCCAAGAGATAGCTGCAGGCCTGAGGCAGGGGCTCCATCCAATGCGATGGTGGGTTTGGGTTGGGGGCACCAGCCTCAGAGGGTAGCAGAGCCCTGGAAGGCGAGGAACACTTTCAGGGTTATTAGCTCCATTCTCTTCTGCTGAGGATTCCTTTGCTACCTGCCCACTGCTACCTCTTCCTTGCTCCAAATAGGATTCTCTCCTCTCTTGGCCCACACTAGCACAGTCTCATTTCCACAGTAACTAAAGGTGACAAACACCACAAGTATGAAATCTTCTCTATGAGCTGTACCCCAATCTTTCTATCTCGATCGAAAAGAAAAAAATATTTCATAAGGAAGTTTACTGGGAGAGGACTTTAGAAATAGTTTCAAGGAAACTTTTTATTCCCATGGATGCTCCTGACAAGAATAACCCAAATCTCAATCTCTCTGTATGCTGTATATACAAAGGCATGTATGTGTGTGTGTGTGTATATATATGCATATATATGTATTTATGCATTTATATCACATAGTGCATTAGTGCATTACTGAGTCTGCCAGAACATACTCTTTCAATTCATACAGGACAGTGCTAAAGAATTAAAAATGTAAATAGTAAGATACCATGTCACTTCCTAGACTTACTTTTTAGTTCAAATTAGTTGCAATTACTTTTCAACTTATAACCTCGTTGACCGTTAAAGAATTCAAGTGTATATTTACTTATCTGGAACCTGACATGACATTTTCTCTAGCTTTGATAACTTATATGATTATAATACAAATTTTAGAATTGTCAAAAAATACCAAATCAAGATTAAATTACTTTTCTTCATTACTGAACATAAGCCAATGTGTAAAAGTCTTTTCTATGGGAATTAATTTTTTTTTTGAGACAGAGTCTCGCTTAATTGCCCAGGCTAGAGTGAGTGCCGTGGCGTCAGCCTAGCTCACAGCAACCTCAAACTCCTGGGCTCAAGCAATCCTCCTGCCTCAGCCTCCCCAGTAGCTTGGACTATAGGCATGTGCCACCATGCTCGGCTAATTTTTTTCTATACATATCAGATGGCCAATTAATTTCTTTCTATTTATAGTAGAGACGGGGTCTCACTCTTGCTCAGGGTGGTTTCGAACTCCTGACCTTGAGCGATCTGCCCACCTCGGCCTCCCAGAGTGCTAGGATTACAGGCGTGAGCCACCATGCCCAGCCTGGGAATTAATTTTAAATTCAACTTCATTTTGTAGGTGGTCATCTCTGTAATTCCAACTCATGTTCTCTTTCCTATGTCCCTCCATCACCTCTTTACTTTTGTGCATCATGCTTGTCTTCCTGCCCCTGAGACACGATCAAGTGGCTGCAAGCTAAGAGGACGAGGGCTCCATCTAATGTGATAGTGAGGTCAGGTTTAGGCACCAACCTCACAAGCTGACAGAGCTCTGGAGGGTGAGAAACCAATTCAGGTTCCATTAGCTCTGTTCTTTCTGCTGACTGCTCCCCTCTTTCCAGTCCATTGCAACATTCTCCTTGCTCCAAAAAGGATTTTGTCTTCTCCGGGTCCATTCTAGTAGAAGAGGGTACATTAGAATGTAGAGTCTCATACACAGGGAATCTCATTGTTTCCTAGGGAATTGGCTACTAATAACTAAGAGTGACAAATACACTAACAGGAAGAAGCAACTCTCCTGTGACCAGCCCCAATTTACCCACCATGATCTAAAAAACATGAAAAGATATCTTCAAATGCTAAAGAGAGAAGATTTAGAAACAATGTCAAAAAACCACTCCGTAGGGCCATGGATACTCCTGATGAGAAATTTCAAAATGTCAATCTGTCTCGTTTTATGTTTCTGTTGTGTATGCATGTTTGTGTATAGATGTGTGTTGATAGGAGTATCTCTGTATGAATATTTATTTATGTATGTATGAAAGTATCTACATATATTAATACATACACATATTATTTATCTATTTATAACTTACCATGCATGGAGGGGTATCTGAGATGCTACTTCTGTCAATTCACCTTGCTGTGCACTAAGAGATTACAAAAGAATACAATCAGATACAAGAAACAATTCTTTTTTTTTTTTTTTTTTTGAGACACAGTTCTCACTCTGTTGTCCGGGCATCAGCCTAGCTCGCAGCAACCTCAAACTCCTGGGCTCAAGAAATCCTCCTGCCTCAGCCTCTCAAGTAGCTGGGACTACAGGCATGCACCACCATGCCCGGCTAATTTTTTCTATATATATTAGTTGGCCAATTAATTTCTTTCTATTTATAGTAGAGACAGGGTCTCGCTCTTGCTCAGGCTGGTCTCGAACTCCTGAGCTCAAGTAATCCTCCCGCCTCAGCCTCCCAGAGTGCTAGGATTACTAGCCACCGCGCCTGGCCCTGCAAGGCATAATTCTAAACTTACTTTTGTGAGATAGTTACAGTTCCCCTAGGCATAAACTGGGTGAGCTCAATATTCACGTAATGTAAGACTAACGGAATGTAGAAGGTCATTTTTTTATTACAAACGAGGCCTCGTGTGCTGGTAATAAACATCTTACACCTCTGAAAATAGTAACACTACCAGATTTAAGTAAAACCACTTATTACCTTAGTCTCGATGTGTTATGGACTCTCTGAGTCAGGGGCTTCATCCAATATAAGAGGGGATTGGAGTTTGGGACACCAGCCTTACACAGTAACAGAGCTTCTGAGGGTGAGGAAACATCCCAAGTCTACTAGTGTATCTTTTCTCATCTCTTGGCTGATACTTGTGGGAGAGGGTGCACCAGAATACAGAGACTGAAGGAATTGGATGCTATTAACTAAGGATAACAAATACACTATCAGGAAGAATAACTCTCCTGTGATGGAATCTGCTTTATCCCCCTCAATCAAGAAAGATAGAAAGTTACTTCCAAATGCTACAGTGAACAGATTTAGAAGAAATGTAAAACGAAAAAAAAAAAAACTCTTCTGTGTCAATGTGTTTCTTTAATTGTTATCTATTTCTGTTGTTTATGTATGTGTGTTGACACAAGTTTGTCTGTATGTATACTTATTCATTTATGTATATGCATAAGTGTGTATGAATGTGCATACGTACACATATCTCTACTTATCTAGTTGAACTCACGGTGGGTGGAAGCAGAGGTTGGAGGATTCCTCTTCCCAAGTGATAGTCGGTGTTCTAAGAGATTATAAAAGAATAAGGTCAGAATTAAGACATCATTGTAAATGTACTCTTTGGGATAAACAGTCACAGTTAGTGACTCTAGGCTTGAACTGGGTGATTTTTAAATATTCATGTGTGTAGCTCTAATCGAATCCAGAAGGTCATTCTAGCCTCTAATGAGGCTCTATGTGCTGGGAAGAAAGAGCTAAGGCCTGTGAAATAGTAATGCTTCCAAATTTAAGTAAAGCTCTTTAGTATTACATTAATCTCAGTGTGTTACAGCCTCTCCTCTGGAGTCAGGGGCTCCATCCAATGTAGGAGCGGGCTGGACTTTGGGACAGCAGCCTTAACGTGGTGACAGAACTCTTCAGGGTGAGGAAAACATCCAAAGTCTCTTAGCTTTGTCTTTCCTACTTAGAGCCCTACTCCTCCATTTCCACCAAAGCTCTTCTTTGATGCCAGATAGGATTTCTCCTCACTTGTTCCTTGTTAAAGGTTGAATATGGTACCAACACAATTCAATTACTAAAGTTCCCATCCCTCTAACTCATAGTATGACCTCATTCTGAACTAGAGTCATTGCTAATGCGTGTAGTTGAGATGGAGCACATAGAGGTGTGGGGAGGCCTCCTACTCCAATATGATTGGTATCTTCATAATCTGGGAAAATTTGGGCACAGATGCACACATATGGAAAATGTCACGGGAAGATAGCGGCAGAGATCCGGGTGCTGAGTACATGCCAAGGAATGCCAAAGAAGGCCAGCAACCAGCAACAGCTAGCAAAGAGAAATACAACAGATTCTGCCCTACAGCCTTCATAGGAAGCCAACCCTGCCGACACCTTCATTTCACACTTCTAGTCCCGAGGACTGTGAGATAATGAATTGCTGGTGCTTCAGCCACTCAGTCCTTGACACTGTGTTATGACAGCTCTGGAAACTACTACAGCCCTCTCTACTCGGGTCTCATACACAGGCAATCCGATAGTTTTCTAAAAGTTTTGGCTGCCAGTCACTTGGGTAGGAGGAGTGGTCTGCTTCCTTCTGACCTGTTCTGACCTCTTTTATCCCACTAGATACACAGAGGAAAGGGGGTTACATACAGAAGTGGACACTGCCAATAATTTAGGGACAGTGTCCAAGAAAGTCTATCTTTAATACCTCTGCATATTTTTATATATCTATATGTAATTCATATATGATGGAGATATTTCTATATATATATGTAGATATATATTATTCCATCATACAGGAGTGATGTCAGTTCATTTCGGTCAGAGCTAAAGACCTAAATTTCACAGTCACACACTGTGTACGCATCGACTTACTTTTTCATTCACATTAGCTACAATATCCATACAACTCATAAATTAATTAAGGTCTAAGAAATGTACATGTAATTTGCCTATTTAGAAAGTGCTATTTCATTTTTCCATAGAAGTGAGACATTATATGGTAGTAATGAAATTATTAAGCCTGTTCAGAGACGCCTTAATGAATCAAGATTTTGAAAGTCATTTTCACTGCTGAACCTCGTCCCAATGTGTAACATTCTTTTTTTGGTGGCAGTAGTTTCAAATCCAACTTCAGTTTTTAGGCAGCCTGCTTTGTGTTTCAGTCTCATGTCCTCTGCTTCCTATATCCTCCATCACTTCTTTTTTTTTTTTTTTTTTGAGACAAGAGTCTCGCTTTGTTGCCCAGGCTAGAGTGAGTGCCCTGGCATCAGCCTGGCTCACAGCAACCTCAAACTCCTGGGCTCAAGCCATCCTCCTGCCTCAGCCTCCCAAGTAGCTGGGACTATAGGCACGTGCCACCATGCCCGGCTAATTTTTTCTGTATATATTAGTTGGCCAATTAATTTCTTTCTATTTATAGTAGAGACAGAGTCTCGCTCTTGCTCAGGCTGGTTTTTTTTTTTTTTTTTTTTTTTTTTGAGACAGAGTCTCGCTTTGTTGTCCAGGCTAGAGTGAGTGCCGTGGCGTCAGCCTAGCTCACAGCAACCTCAAACTCCTGGGCTCCAGTGATCCTTCTGCCTCAGCCTCCCGAGTAGCTGGGACTACAGGCATGCGCCACTATGCCCGGCTAATTTTTTATATATATATCAGTTGGCCAATTAATTTCTTTCTATTTATAGTAGAGACGGGGTCTCGCTCTTGCTCAGGCTGGTTTCGAACTCCTGACCTTGAGCAATCCGCCCGCCTCGGCCTCCCAAGAGCTAGGATTACAGGCGTGAGCCACAGCGCCCGGCCTCAGGCTGGTTTTGAACTCCTGACCTCAAACAATCTGCCCGCCTCAGCCTCCCAGAGTGTTAAGATTACAGGTGTTAGCCACTGCACCTGGCCCACTTCTTTATTTCATGCATCATGCTTGTCTTCCTGCCCCTGAGACACGATCAAGTGGCTACAGGCTAAGAAGACAAGGGCTCCATCCAATGTGATAGTGAGGTTGGGTCTAGGCACCAGCCTCACATGCTGACAGAGCTCTGGGGCATGAGACACCAATTCAGTTCCATTAGCTCTGTTCTTTTTGCTGAGTGCTTCCTTCTTCCCCGTCCACTGCAACATCCTCCTTGCTCCAAATAGAATGTTCTCCTCTCCTGGCCCATTCTAGCAGGAGAGGGTGCACCAAAATGTAGAATCTCATACACAGGGAATCTCATTGTTTCTTAAGGAATTCACTGCTAATAACTAAGGGAACAAATACACTGACAGGAAGAAGCAACTCTACTGTGACCAGCTCATCTTTATCTACCTCAGTCTAGGAAAGATGGAAAGTTACCTCCAAATGCTGCAGTGAGAAGATGCAGAAATAATGTAAAAAAAAAAATCTCTGTAAGGCCATGGATGCTCCTTAGGGTGAGTTTCAAATATGTCAATCTGTCTTTTTAATTGTCTTCTATTTCTGTAGCATATGCATGTTTGTGTATATATGTGTGTTGATAGGAGTACATCTGTATGTATATTTATTTATATATGTGTATAAAATTGCATATACCTATACAGACATACATATATCTTCATTTATCTATTTATAACTCACCCTTTTGCAGAGGAACCTCAGTGATGATTTCTACCACTTCTTCCTGGTTTTTACTAGGAGAGTATGTAAAAATACAGTCATATGTATGACATAAGTCTAAATTTACTGTTTGGGGATAAATAGGTACACTTATACTAGGCATGCACTGTTTGATTTTTCAGTGTTCATGTGTGTATCACTAATTGAATATAAAAGGTCATTGTTTATTAGAAATGAGGCTTTCTGTGCTGGTACTAATTATCTTAGGCCTGTGAAATAGTAATGCTTCCAGATTTAAGTCAAGGAAAGGTCCAAATTATTCTCTTCATCCCAATGTCTTATAGACTCTCCCCCTGAGTCAGGGGCTCCATCCAATATCAGAGTGGGTTGCAGTTTTGGACACCAGCCTTACATGGTAACAGAGCTCTTGAGGGTGAGGAACATATCCAGTGTCTAGCTTCATCTTTTCTGTTTAGGGCAGTACTGCTCCATTTCACTTTACCTCTTCCTTGATGCCAGATAGGATTTCTCCTCACTCGTTCCTTATTAAAGATAGAATATCACAGCCCCCACCCAATTCAATTACTGAAGTTCTAATGCCTGTAACTAATGATGAAACCTTATTCTCAAATAGAGTAATTGCAAACTTGTGTAGTTAAGATGGGAGTAATACTGGTATAAGGTGGGCCAATATGATTGGTATCCTCATAAAGAGGGAACATTTGGACACAGATGCACACACAGGAAGAATTTCATGGGAAGATGGAGGTAGAGATGTGGGTGAAGAGTCTACATGCCAAGGAATGCCACCGATTTCCAGCAACCCGCAAAAGCTAGCAGAGAGGCACAGAACAGAGTCTGCCCTACAGCCTTCATAAAAAGCCCACCCTGCCGACACCTTCATTTTAGACTTTTAGCGTCTAGGACTGTGAGATAATAAAGTTGTGGTGTTTCAGCAACTCAGTCTGTGACACTTTGTTATGGCAGCTTTAGAAACTACTATAGCCCTGTCTACTACAGTCTCCTACAGAGGCAATCTGATAGTTTTCTAAAGGTTTTGGCTGCTAGTCACTAGGGTAGGAGGCAGTGGTCTGCTTCCTTCTGACCTGTTCTGACCTCTTTTCTCTGTACATCCACAAAAGAAGGTGTGTTACACACAGAATCTGACACTGCCAATACTTTAGAAACAGAGTCAAAGGCAGTCTATACATAATATCTGTGGACATTTTTATATATCTATATGTACATTTATATTTTTATTTTTTTTATTTTTTGAGACAGAGTCTCACTTTTGTTGCCCTGGCTAGAGTGAGTGCCATGGCGTCAGTCTAGCTCACAGCAACCTCAATCTCCTGGGCTCAAGCGATCCTCCTGCCTCAGCCTCCCAAGTAGCTGGGACTACAGACATGCACCACCATGCCCGGCTAATTTTTTGTATATATATTTTTTAGTTGGTCAATTAATTTCTTTCTATTTTTAGTAGAGACAGGGTCTCGCTCAGGCTGGTTTCGAACTCCCAACCTCGAGCAATCCGCCCGCCTCAGCCTCCCAGAGTGCTAGGATTACAGGCTTGAGCCACCGCGCCTGGCCCATTTATATTTTTAAAAGTGATATGCACACACATATATATGTGTGAGTGTGTATATATATATGTACATATATGTGATAGCATCATATGTTAGTGAGGTTAATTCCTGTCGGCCAGTTAAGAATTAAATTTCACATAATCAAACACTATGTGAATTCAGAGACTTACTTTTTAATTTTTTTTTTTTTTTTTTTTTTTTTTCCAGCAAGATCAAGGTCAGGAAACTTTTTCATTTAAATTAGCTACAATATCTATAGAACAAATACAGTGATTAAACTCTATGACATTCAGGTGTAATTTGGCTATTTAGAAACTGGTATCTCATTTTCCCCTAGAAGTGAGGCATTATATGGTAGTAATGAAACTATTAAGCCTGTTGAGAAAAGCCTTAATGAATCAGGATTTTAAAAGTTATTTTTACTGCTGAACATAATCTCAATGTGTAACAGTCTTTTTGTGGTGGGATTAATTTTAATTTAAACTATTGTTTGTAGATAGTCAGCTCTGTAATTCCATCTCATTTCCTGCTTCCTATGTCCCTCCATCACCTCCTTACTTTCCTGATTCATGCTTGTCTTCCTATCTATGAGAAAGGATCAATGAACCGCAGGCTAAGAAGACAAGGGCTCCATCTAATGTGATAGTGAGGTTAGGTTTAGGCACCTGCCTCACATGTTGACAGAGCTCTAGAGGATGAGAAACCAATCCAGGTACTATTAGCTCTGTCCTTTTTCCTTAGTCTTTCCCTCTTCCTGGTCCATTGCAACCTCCTAGTTGCTCCAACTGGGATTTTCTCCTCCCTTGGCCCATTTGAGTAGGAGAGGGCGCACCAGAATGTAAAGTCTCATACACAGGGAATCTCATTGTTTCCTCGGGAATTGGCTACTAATAACTAAGGGTGACAGATACACTAACAGGAAGCAGCAATTCTCCTGGGCCTAGCTCCTCTTTAACCCACTCAATCTATAAATAATGGAAAGTGACCTCCAAATGCTACAGTGAGATAGTTTTGAAACAATGTCAAAAAAACACTCTGTATGGCCATGCATGCTCCTGGGGGTAAACCTCACAAATGCCAATGTGTTTCTTTAATTGTCTTCTATTTCTGTTGTTTATGCATGTTTGTTTATGTATGTGTGTTGACATGAGTATGTCTGTGTGTATCATTATTTATCTATGTGCATAAGTTTGCATGTATGTACATACATACATACATATATCTCTATTTATCTAGTTTGAACTCACACTGGTTGGTCGTGTCCGTCCAAGGCTCCTTTTGTGCATTCAGGCCTTTTAGGGCTAAGAGATTATAAAATAATAAGGTCAGGTTCAAGACATCACTGTAAATTTACTTTTTGGGATACATCGTTACAGTTACTCTTGACATGAACTGGGTGATTTTTTTTAAATTTCAGCATATTATGGGGGTGCATATGTTTAAGTTGTGTATATTGCCCTTGGCCCCTGCCCGAGTCAGAGCTTCAAGCATGTCCACCCCCAGACGGTGTGCATCACATTCATTATGTATGTATATACCATCCCCTTCTCCCCCTCCCATCTGCCCAACACCCGATGAATGTTATTCCTATATGTGCACTTAGGTGTTGATCAGTTAAAACCAATTTGCACCACCAATTTACATGTGGTGCTTATTTTTCCATTCTTGGGATACTTTACTTAGTAGAATGTGTTCTAGCTCTATCCAGGAAAATACAAGAGGTGCTATATCACCATTGTTTCTTGTAGCTGAATAGTACTCCATGGTATACATATACCACATTTTATTAATCCACTCATGTATTGATGGGCACTTGGGTTGTTTCGACATCTTTGCGATTGTGAACTTGGTGATTTTTAAATATTCACGCATGTAGTACTAATTTACTCTAGAAGGTCATTTTTTATTAGAAATGAAGCTTTATATGCTGGTAATAAATATCTTAGGCCTGTGAAACAGTAATGCTTCCAGATTTAAGGAAAGCTCTTTATTATTTTCCTTAGTCTCAGTGTCTTATATCCTCTCCCCAAGTCAGGGGCTCCATCCAGTATGAGAGTAGGTTGGAGTTTGGGACAGCAGCCTCACATGGTAACACAGCTCTTGAGGGTGAGAAACATAAGCAAAGGCTATTAGCTTTGTCTTTTGTCCTTACGGCCCTACTTCTCTGTTTCCACTACACCTCTTACTTGATGCCAGATAGAATTATTCCTCACTTGTTCCTTGCTCAAGGTTGAATATAGTACCCCCAATTCAATCCTTGAAGTTCTTATCACTGTAACTGATGATGTGACCTTATTCTCAAATAGAGTAATTGCAAACTTGTGTAGTTAAGATGGAGGTCATACTGGTGTAAGGTGGGCCCCTCATCCAATATGATTGGTATCCTCATAAAGAGGGAAAATTTGGACATAGATGCACACACAGGAAGAATTTCATGGGGAGATGGAGGTAGAGATGTGGGTGAAGAGTCTCCATGCCAAGGAATGCCACCGATTTCCAGCAACCTGCAAAAGCTAGTAGAGAGGCACAGAACAGAGTCTGCCCTACAGCCTTGATAAAAAGCCAACCCTGCCGACACCTTCAAAGACTTCTAGTGTCTAGGACTGTGAAATAATAAAGTTGTGGTGTTTCAGCCACTCAATTTGTGATACTTTGTTACAGCAGCCCTAGAAACTGCTATAGTTCTGTCTACTAGAGTCTCCTACACAGGCAATCTGATAGTTTCCTAATAGTTTTGGCTGGTAGCCTGTTGGGTAGGAGGCAGTGGTCCTCTTCGTTCTGATCTGGTTTGACTTGTTTATTTCCACTAGATCCACAAACAAAAAATGTTAGGTACAGAAGCTTATACTGCCAGTACTTTAGAAACAGTGTCCTAGAAAAATCTAAAGTTAATATCTGTATGTATTTTTATATACTTTTATGTATGTTTTGAGTTTGACAGGTGATATTTTACATATATAAATGTGTATTATTCTATCATATGTTTGTGATTTCAGTTCATTTGGGTCAGAGCTAAAGAATTAAATTTTACATAATGATATACTATGTGAATTCATAGATTTACTTTTTAATTCAAATTAGCTACATATCCATACAATATCCATACAACTAATAAATTAATTAAACTCTAAGAAATTCACATGTAATTGGCTATTTAGAAACTGGTATTAATATTTCATTTCTCTCCAGAGGTAGGCATTATAGGGTAGAAATGAAATTATTAAGCCTGTAAAAGAAGGCTTAGTGAATCAATATTTCAAACCTTTTTTGTTATTGTTGTTACTGTTGATCCTAAACTCTCTTTTTAAAGGTCTTTTGTGGAGTCATTTATATCAAGTTCAACTTCAGTTTGTATGTACCCTATTTGAACACCAAAATTCTTTGAGTCTAAATGATGTAGTAAACCTGACTTAGCTCACTGGAAGACCTAAATTTTTAGATAGAATTTCAGAATCAGTGTCCTCAAAACTGTTTCCCATGAAAAATTCTGAAACTGAATTTCACCAATCTTAATTGCCCACACATCTCTTTCTCTTTCTCCCTCTCTCTTTCCATAACTATATACATATGTATGTGTATGTGTGTATATATGTATATGCATATATGCATGTGTGTATATATGCATATGTATGTATGTGTATGTGTTTATGTGTATATGTGTATGTATATATGTGTGTGTGTATATATATGTGTGTGTATATATATATAGGCATCACCTTTCACGTTGGGCTCCATCAAAGCTTTCTGATATCACATTACTAATGTGATTGGTGCTAAAGGATAGAAATTTACATAATAAGTAACAATATAAATTCATACACTTACTTCTTTTGGCTCAAATTGGCTATAATTATTCTACAAATTACACATTTGTTGGCTCTAAAACAATTCTCATGTAAATCAGTTATTTGGAACCTAATATTTCATTTTTCCCTAGAAATAAGCCTTTATATGTTTGAATGAAAAAAAAAATTTTTTTTAAAACAGAGTCTCACCCTGCTGCCTAGGCTAGAGTGATGTGTTGTCAGCCTAGCTCACAGCAACCTCAAACTCCTGGGCTCAAGCAATCCTTCTGCCTCAGCCTCCCGAGTAGCTGGGACTACAGGTATGTGCCACCATACCCAGCTAATTTTTTCTATATTCTTTCAGTTGGTCAATTAATTTCTTTCTATTTTTAGTAGAGATGGGGTCTCGCTCTTACTCAGGCTGGTTTCAAATTTCTGACCTTGAGTGATCCACCTGCCTTGGCCTCCCAGAGTGCTAGGATGACAGGCATGAGCCACCACGCCTAGTCTAAAATGAAAATTTTTAAGCCTGTCCAAAATGTTTAATGAATCACCAGCCCATTTGTCACCAGCCTGGGATGAAGCAGACCTCATTTCAACCTATCTGACTTAAGAATCCATGCTGTTACCATAACACTTTCCTAACTTTTCAAATATTTTAGTAAATTTCAGAAATTGCACACATTTCTTTGCTGTTGATAAGCACAGGGAATCTCTAGGAGGGAACCTGGTTATGTGGAGATTCCTAAACTTATTTAACCACAGAACCTCTTTCTCACAGTGGAAATGTGTGAAAAACACATGTTGGAAGCATGTATTAAATGGTATTTCTTTATGTCTTTAAGTATAAGTTCTTCCCCATAAGCCAATTTTGGACTCTGATCAATAGCTCAACACTCTAAGTACAGATACACATTAATCTTATGCTATTCTTTCAGTCTGTCTGTAAAGAAGGGCTGGAGTTCAGATTATCAAATCCTCTTGGCCTGGGCTGAGGATCTATGAAAAAGGAACCTTTCAAGTTCTAAGTGGGAGTTCTGATATCCTTGAAGAATGGCTCATGGAAGTCCATCTAGGACTTAGAGAAAAAAGAGTATCTTTTATAAAAAGAAAGACATTTATAGTATCTGCTGCTTTTTAACAGGAAGATCAACTGTATTGACTATTTACTAATAAATCATACAGGGAAAAAATATTCAGACCACCAAAAAGGCAAGAATTTCAGTTTCTGACATAGGCAGCCCTATTGAATGATTACAGGGTTACCTTCACTGTGGTAATTGACAATGTTTCAGGTGTTAATCAACATGGGGCAACTGAAGCCCTTGTGGAGACCATCTCAGCGGACTGACTTCCTAAGTAGAACACTAGCTCACCATCATTGAACAGAGCCTCCACCACTAGGGCAACCAGCTGCCTCCATAGGAAAAGCTTAAAGTGACTGCATATGCATATTATCACATTGCCTACAAAGTAGTATTTTTAAGGAAAAAACAGGCATAAGAATGAGGTCTTTATATTATGAGTTTGCCAAATTTTACTTGCATACAGTTAACAGTTATTATGAAAGAAGGTACATGAGTATTCCCTATTCCATTAATCAAGGCTACGAATTATGTTTAAAGTCAGTACAATTCATGTAGCCAAAACATTTGTACCCCTGTAATATTCTGGAAAAAACTATTCAGTACATTTGGGTTATATGACTTACTTATTTCTCAACCAGTGTACCAAGGAACGATAGAAACGATTATTCGTTAATCTTTACATTTTGCCTTTGTGGTTGAAATCAATTCACAAATAATCTAAGAAAGGAAAAGCACATATGAATTTTATATCAAATTAGAAAGTCATATATAGAAATTATTAAATATGGATCACATTTTAAAGTCTTGATTCCACAAATCTACAGTATTGTGCAATTTTATCAATCCTATGAAACATACATCCTGTATTTGCCCTTGGTATCTTAGTTCCATAAACAGAGGAAATAGAGGAATACATTTTTTTGAATGTTCAATAAAATTTAAGTTTAGCTCAAGTATAAGAAACTTTAAAGTCTACTTGCTACAAAGGACTCAGAAAGTGAAACAAAATCCATTTCAAGCCAATTTTATGTCATGATTGTAATTTATAATATTTCTATACTAAAATATTCTGTAGAATAAATCAAAGGAATGAGAAAGAAAAGATGCGCCCCTCAATATTTGACAGAGTGGATTTATGTCATGCAAGAAAATTGGAAGTCACTGCAAAATAAAAAGACACTACCAAGTACATTGCCAAGTTAATAACATGATATCTACGCTGAGGCAGCCACAAATGTGCCACAAGCCCCTAAACTCTTGGCAAAGAGAGAAAAATGAAAACAAATAAAAAAAATACTTCTCTTTAAAAAAATATATATAAATAGACCAATTTGGGCATAAATGTTTTGGGCCAGGGGCAGACACTGGTAAAGTCTATCACTTTGAAGGGTAGCAGCTCATGTGCAGTGGGGTGGAAATCCCAAAGCTCTCAGACTATTGCCTTGTACTCCAGAGATGTGGTCCAGGCACAGTTTTGGATGTGAACCAGGGCAGTTCTGAGGCAGAGCCAGATTTCTGGGAGTCCCTCCTGCCTGCAAGCCCTAGACCTGCGTGTCTGTAGGCAGGACTACTTCTGCTGGGGCCACTGCAGCTGCGAAGGAGCTGAGGGCAGCAGGGTGGTGGGATAAATAGCGTCTCGGGTCTTGTGACTTGGGTACAACTTTCTCTAAGAGGGAGTGAATTTTACTCAAAATCCTGTTAGCAGTTTCCTCTCCTGCTGCCTTTCAGGATAATAGCTTTTCCCTTTTTAAAGTATTTTTTTTATTTTTAATTTCCCCAAACCAAGCTTAAGTAAAATTTTCATCCAATTCCTGGCCAGCAACAAAGTTACTGCTACTTGGCCCTCCATCCACTAGTTGAATGCCCCCCCCACCTCCCACCAATGATGAGGGGACTCTGGGAGTGCCCTGGAAGGGGAGAGGGATGTTATTAGTGGTCCTCCCAGCTGGGTATTGGCAAACCTTTCTGTCTGTGGGCCTCAGAAACCTACATCCAGTCCCCTGCCCCTGCATAACTCCATTCCTCTTAAACTTGACATTCTTTTAATTTTCTTGGTGAGGATGAGAAAGCAACATTAGCTGAAGTAGAGAACAGAGGATGGGATGGGACTCCCTTGCTCAGAGACCCTGATCCCTACATCCTACCTGGTGCTGAGAGCAAGCTAGAACTGAAATAATGACTCTGCATCCATGGTAACCCCAAACAGAATCCTGGAGGTCTTGAGATTGTGACACTGTGGGGGATAAAATGACTTTGGTGCAAGACTGCAGGGATTTAAAAGTAGACACTATTCTCCTTAAACATCAAAATGGGGGTTGGGGCAAGGTTGTACCATGATCAAAGAACACAGGATTATAATCTCAGAGCAGAGACTAACTCCCCAGTTATTTTTTCTTTGGTATATAATGGAGGGGATTCTTCTTATGTATTCTGATGAAGCAGCTTATATTAAGCATTTGGCTGCTTTTGTGGTTTGTGGAGAATGACCAGAGGGCTGAATGTTTTCTTGCCAATATTAAATGTTACTAAAATAAACAAAATCAATAGTGAGGACTTGGGGGAAATTTTTCATTTACTCAAGCTATCATTTCATAGGATTGGAAGGAAACAATCAAATAGTTACAAATTTAAAATATATCCATATTCTTGGTTGAGTAAACATGAAAGGTGGAAACAAATGCCAAACAAATAAAAGAAAGCTTTTAAAATGATTAGATGAATCATTAGAAATTTCTGTGTGGAAATTATAATATAATTACAATATATAAGTAGAGAAAGATCAGTTTGCCACCATGTGTTGGTACATGACCTGGCGCCAAGGAAATGGTCACAGTTGAAGATACAGAAAAAAGATTAAACTCATTTTTATTTAATATTTCTGTAAAGCACCTTGCAAG
This sequence comes from Microcebus murinus, assembly GCF_040939455.1. Taxonomy (NCBI): domain Eukaryota; kingdom Metazoa; phylum Chordata; class Mammalia; order Primates; family Cheirogaleidae; genus Microcebus; species Microcebus murinus. The sequence continues at coordinate 57,151,638 of NC_134116.1, forward strand.
ATTCAAAAATGAATAAAACAGGCTCCCTGACTTCAGTGTCAGGTTGATGACCTTAAGACCAGATCTGGAGACACAGAGAGCAGCTTTTGGGTGGTGGTTGCTTTCCCAAAGAGTGATTAGCTATGGAGGAACAAGTAATGAGTAGTTTGGGGCTGGTCGAGTATTAAGGAATAGTCGATTGCTGTGGCAGAGACAAGGTAGCTGCTGAGTTTTTGAAGTAGTATTTATTGAGATCCTCTCTAGGACATGTTCAATGGGATGTGTGACCGTGCTAAAGAAAAATGCTTATGATACTGTCGCCTTCGCCTGAGTACTCTGAGCTGGTCAAAGTTTCTTCTTGTGCAACACTAACTGGTGCGACCAGTGTATGCTACAGCTCACAGTGGAGGCCCCAAATCTCCATCTTCACATATGTTTTCCACACTTTTCCACTCTGTTTGGGAAGGCTCATCTTTATAAACTTTATCAACAGTCTCCTTTGCCCTCTCTTCTACACTGGGGTTCTGCCAATGGGAGGCCCTGATAGGAGGATGGAGAGTGAGACAGAGTATAGTCAAGGTTTTATTTTTTATTTTATTTTATTGTTTTGAGACAGAGTCTCACTTTGTTGCCCAGGCTAGAGTGAGTGCCGTGGCGTCAGCCTAGCTCACAGCAACCTCAAACTCCTGGGCTCAAGCAATCCTCCTGCCTCAGCCTCCCGAGTAGCTGGGACTACAGGCATGCGCCACCATGCCCGGCTAATTTTTTTTCTCTATATATTATTTGGCCAATTAATTTCTTTCTATTTATAGTAGAGATGGGGTCTCGCTCTTGTTCAGGCTGGTTTCAAACTTCTGACCTCGAGCAATCCGCCCGCCTCGGCCTTCCAGAGTGCTAGGATTACAGGCATGAGCTACTGTGCCCGGCCTATAATCAAGGTTTTAAAACCCTGTGTACTTCATCAGCTACAGTTTGACAGTAGCTGTGTCAGATTTATCCCTAAGTATTTAATACTTTTTGATGCTATTATAAATGGTACTATAATATTTTCTTAAGATTTTATAGCACAAATTCTGACATGTTCTTTTTTTTTCTTATTTCAGCATATCATGAGGATACAAATGTTTAGGTTACGTATATAGCCTTGCCCCCTCAACCCCCGAGTCAGAGCTTCAAGCATATCTATCCCCCAGATGGTGTGCATCACACTCATTATGTATGTATATACCCATCCCCTCCTTGCCCCTCCCATCTGCCCAACACCCGATGAATGTTATTCCTATATGTGCACTTAGGTGTTGATCAGTGAAACCAATTTGCTGGTGAGTACATGTGGTGCTTATTTTTCCATTCTTGGGATACTTCACTTAGTAGAATGGGTTCCAGCTCTATCCAGGATAATATAAGAGGTGCTAGATCACCATTGTTTTTTGTATTTGAGTAGTATTCCATGGTATACACATACCACAATTTATTAATCTACTCATGTATTGATGGGCACTTGGGTTGTTTCCACATTTTTGCAATTGTGAATTGTGCTGCCATAAATATTCAACTGCGGATGTCTTTATTATGGAATGACTTTATTATGGAATGTCTTAATACCAATACTCAGTAGTGGGATTACTGGATCTAATGGTATTTCTACTCTTAGCTCTTTGAGGTATCTCCAAATTACTTTTCACAGGGGTTGTACTAATTTGCATTGCCACCAGCAGTGTAAAAGTGTTCGATTCTCTCCACATCCTTGCCAGCATTTGTTGTTTTGGGATTTTTTTGATAAAGGTCATTCTCACTGGAGTTAGGTGATATCTCATTATGGTTTTGATTTGCATTTCCCTAATGATAAGAGATGTTGAACACTTTTTAATGTTTGCTGGCTTTTATTCAGTCTTCTTTTGAAAAGTTTATGTTCATGTCCTTTGCCCATTTATTGATGGGGTTGTTTAATTTTTTCTTATTGATTTTCTTAAGTTCTATATAGATTCTTGTTAGTAGCCCTTTATTGGATGTGTAGAAAGCAAATATTTTCTCCCATTCTGTAGGTTGTCTATTTGCTCTAATGATAGTTTCCTTGGCTGTGCGGAAGTTTTTAAATTTGATCAGGTCCTATTTATTTATTTTTGTTGCTGCTGTGATTGCTTTGGGGGGTCTTCTTCATAAATTCTTTGCCTAGGCCAATGTCTATAAGAGTTTCCCCAACATTTTCTTCTAGAATTCTTAAGGTTCCATACCTTAGGTTTAAGTCTGTTATTTAACATGATTTGGTTTTTGTGAGAGGTGTTAGGTAGGGATCCAGTTTCAGTCTTCTGCATGTGGTTACCTAGTTTTCCCAGAACCATTGGTTAAATAGAGATTATTTTCTCCAATGTATATTTTTGTGTTGCTTTGTTGAAGATTACATGACAATATGAGAATGGTTTTATATCTGGGTGTTAGTCCTGTTCCAAAGGTCTGTATCTCTGTTTGTGTGCCAGTAGTACTATACTATTTTTGTTACTATAGCCTTGTAATAAAGCTTGAAGTCTGGTAGACTGATGCCTCCCAATTTGTTTTTTAGAATCCATGGGTGGAAGTTTGAGGTAAAACAGTCAGGATATTAGCACAGTCTCAATGTATCTCCTCTAAGACATTAATATCTGTCAAATACAAAAGGAAAAATACTGATTGTATACTGGAGAAATCTGATAGAAGCTATCTTAGCCAAGTGATCAAGATTAAAGTCATCAGTAATAGGAATATGTCAACATCACGTACTTGTTGATATGATGCCCTGAGAAGGGTGCATCACCTCTGTGGTATTCTCGCCCCAAATCCATAACCTCACTCTAGTCATGAGCAAACATCAGACAACCCCAACTGAGGGACGTTCTACAAAATACCTGACCAGTACTCTTCAAATGGTCAAGGTCATGGAAGGCAAAGCCTGAGACACTCTCCCAGACTGGAGAAGACTAAGGAGACATAATACCCAAATGCAATGTGGGCTTTGGGATTGGATCCTACAACAGCAAAAAAGACACTAGGGGGAAAACTCATAAAATTCAAATTAGGTCTGTAGTTTAATAGTATTGCCAATGTTAATTTTCTGTTTCAGATCATTCAACTATGGTTGTATAATTATTAACATTGGGGAAAGCTGGGTGAAGGGTGTACATAAATTCTCTGTACTCTTTTTTGCAACTTTTCTATAACTCTAACATTATTTAAAATTTAAAGTTTTATTTTTTAACACCTTGGTTCATGTCTCAGCTCTAGCATTTATTAGCTCTGTGACCTTTCTTGGCCTCAGTTTTCTAACTAAACATGAGTTAGGATGGATGACCCCTCAGCCCATTCGGGAGAACTGTGGAGTGGCTTTCTTGCCCACAATGTTTGCCTTCCTTTACTTGAGCCAGCAGAATAGTCATTCATCAGCAGTTGAAAGGGGGAATCTTGAAAATGGTCATGAAATTATATTTGCAGGTAATTTATTTCCAAGGTTCAACTTTCTGACTTAATGCAGAAGGATACAGGAAGGGAGACTTGTTCCCAGCTTGTTAGGGGTCAGAAACTGCTTTAACAGATACTATGACAAGAGGCAACTTACCCAAAAGTGTTAAAGAAAAGAGAATTTTTAGAAGAAAACACAAAAATACAATATTACCTATTAAATAGTAGTGTAATTATGAAGGGTCATTTTGTTTCAAAGTTTTCTTAATGTTATCATTGTCTTTTTAGAATTAAAAATACATCTACCAAAAAAAAATGCTTGTACTTATAATAGATAAATGTATTGTTGAAACTCACTACCTTGCAATCCTAGCAACTAGAGAGAATGTCCCAGGAATGCTTTGGCAGTTACAAAATAAATCAGCTTGGCAGTGATCATTTCCCTTGATACCCTCCCACACACCCACATAGGCATTTCTCTTGACCACTACGGACATTCCAGGCTCTTCCCTTCCAACAGTGTCCACCTCCCTGGAGGAACTCTTCCAAGGGGCCTTCATCCCCACAGAAACACGGCCTCTATTCAAACATGAATCTGAGCTCAAGGATGCAGTGCCTCAGCCTGGGTATTTGCTTCTCAGCAAAAGTTCAGCAAGGTTTTCCTTAGTCTCTGACAATTGTCGTCTTCTTTATCATTCCACCTTTTTTCTAGTTTCAAAGTTCTACTCATTGAGCTTCTCCTTCAACCCAACAACTAAGTGTTTTTAATACTTTGCCCTACCTTGTACAAGTGCTATAAGTATTCCAGGGAGTTGAGTTGGTTTTTTCTTTTTTTTTTCAAGTTTACTAGAACATTTCTATAATAAAATCTCTGTAGAGTAGAAATCCTCTCTGGGAGCCCATTTAGAATGGTTTGCTTGTGGAAGAACTAGCAAGATCTTTTCATGGCCTCCCGTTATGGAGGCCCTATTACTCTACTTCTTAAAACCATTCATTGGATGCACTTAAGATAAAATTCAGCATGCTGATTTTATCAAGGAAAGCACATACTTTCTGCATTACTCAGCATCATTACAGAAATAAGAAAATGACATGCTGGCAGTAATGGGGCTAAGTCAATACTTGTTGGGATTACATGACCCCTTTTAATTGCCTGGAGCTCCATTTAGTTGTTTAATGTCAGCCATTTACTTGAAGGTGGTTCCTTTACCACCAGTCCTAGGTTCTTCCATGGAGTGGCTTCAATCCTTTCCCAGATTAATCTAAATATCTGACATTTTCTCCTTTCAAGCACAAAACCAAAAATATTATTTAAGCTATTCTCTAGAGAATTTATGCTTCCTTGTATCTAAAATAGAGTATATTGCATATAATTTAACATTTCTGGATGAACCCTATTATAAAATGTGATGCCCTGTGTCTAGGGAAACATAGAGCCCTGTGTGATTTTTGTCTTAATTATTCCAGGCCCACACTCTTTTTAAATTCTGAGGTCATACTTGGAGTGTTTCTTTTTCTCCTTCACTGTCAGGATATCAGCCTACTCGCTATCACCATTGTGCCTGCTGGCGTACTTTTCAGCTGCTTCTAATCTGAGGTAGGCTTGGGAATGAGAAATGTAGGATCATAAAATCATATGCAAAGTAGAAGTCTATAGGAGGCGTGTGAGGTAGCCTCTCACATGTAATTAATATACATGAGCTTTGAGTATGATCCAGAAGTGAAGGAAGCTAGAAAGAAAATAAAATGGCTCATTGCACTTGATTCCTAAAAGAGTCTCTCTTGAGCAGCTATGTTACAAAAATGTAATATTATGGTGTTCTTTTTTATTTTTTCATTTTATTTTTGTTTAATTTTTATTCCATTTTCTTCCTCTAAGATTATGCTGTTCTTTAATTGAGATATATTTCATACACAATACTGTGTATATATTAAGCAGGGCAAGATACAGAGCATTTCTATCACTTCTGAAAGTTCCCTGGTAGCTTTTCAAGACAAGCTCCACTGTACTCCACACACATCCAAAGGCAATAGTTGTTGTCCAGTATAATGTTGTGGTGACCCAAGTTGTTGCATGTACTGGTGGTTCTTATTTTTTTTTATTATTATTGTTGAGTAACGATCCATTGTACATAGTACAGTCTTTTCATTCATTCTTCTGTTGATGGAATTTGGGTTTTTCCACCTTAGGGCCACTATGAATAAAGCCTATGAATATTTAAGTACAAGTCTTTTTGTGAACATATGTTTTTATTTCTCTTGGGCAAATACCTAAGAGTGGAATTTTTTTTTGAATGGGTCCAATATTCCTACTTGTTTTAATAATGACTACTTATATGTACAAAATCACTTCTTAAACTTTATTTATTGGCTTTCAATTTTAGAATTAGCCTATAGACAAAGGAAGTGAAATGTAACTATAATCATAGAAGAAAGTAAAGAGCAGATGAAGAGCATAGTAGGTAAAACAAACAGCATGTGCAAAGGCCCTGATGAAGAGAATACTTGATGTCTTTGAGGACCTGAGAGAAGCCATGTGGCTGGAGTACACTGTTTAAAAGGAATAGTGGTAGGAGATGAGGATGGCTGAAGCCAGATTATGAAGAACTCATAGGCCACATTCAGCATGCTAGATTTTATCTTAAGTGCATCCAATGAGTGGTTTTAGGAAGTAGAGTAATATGGCCCACTATTTTCTGTGGAGGGAAGGGAAATACACAGGGAGAAGCAGAAATAGCTCCTGCAATAAAGCTTCAGAGAGACGGACATTCCCTTAAACCAGAGATGGAGAGATCTGGGCAGATTTGAAACATATTTCGGAAGTAGAATTTGAGCTTATGGCATTTACCAAGATAAATAAATATCTATGTTTTAAAAAGAATTCCAGTAAATTACCAAATACTATTTCTGAAATTTTAGTTTGTCTTTGTGTGTGTGTGTGTGTGTGTGTGTCTGTGGGCCTAATGATTTTCTGTGAATTATTGAAAGGTATTGCCAAGAAAGCTAAAAGAAATGAGGCTAAGAGTAAATAGAAAAAGCAAAGAATGAGATAGAACAAGAGATTACTCATTTGATTTCAAGTCTCAAGAAGGCAATCCTAAAATAGAGATGTACAGTATCAGTGAATGATGTCTTGGTGCAGCCAGTCTCATGAAGCTTTATTAAAAGGATGGGCTCTTTTCTTGGCTTCATATCTGCCTCTTTGATGAGACAGGGAAACAATAAAGCCCTTCACTACACTGTGGCATGGACATGTTACTATCCCTAAAATATATTGCACAAAATAAGCTTTGCATGTGAAATAACTTTAAAACACACTTAAATAACTTTAAAACGGTGCTGGAGAAAGGATATAAATCAGTCTAATTCTGTATATCCTCAGGCTGAAAGCAAAAGACAACAAGCCTAGGAAAAGTCAAGGAAAATAAGTTGGAGAAGAGTTTCTATAACTACAACTCCAAGACTTAAGCAGAATCAAGAACTGTCAAGTTGCCAGGGCATAGTCTTTTCTAGGCCTATAATACTAAATCAGGGAAACCCAAAGTTGAATATGATCCACAGGAAGAAGATATACCCCTGACAAAGTGGAAATAACCCTGATATCTGACAAAAACCTAAGAAGAGAGACCATAACCTAAGTTCTGTAACAAAAGCAGTCACATACAATCAGCCTAGCTCTATTCTGTTCTCCATCCTGCTGTACCCTTAGGGTACAGAAGAGTAGAAAACAAAAACAAAACAACACAAAAAACCACCAAGCTCTCAGAATGAATTTCAGAAGGGAAGATATACAGGCATAAAATGAGGAGGAAAGTGTGAATATACTCATGCTACAGAAGAACAAAAAGTTCTCCTAGTGTTGCTAACCAAATGACACAATAATAATGCAAACACAATATAGCAGGTGAAGTGTCGAGCATCTATCCTGCTCCTCTTACATAAACTATATTTCAGAGGAAATGAATATTTTATGAAGGAAAGTTATTTATAAGAAGAATTCTAGCTAATCAATGCAGACACAATGATGATTAAAATGAAATAAGGGATCAACGCAATGATCCTCAATGGCTGCTAAAATCATTAGGTGAGAGGCCAATGAGGAGCTTTTTAGTGGGCATACCAGGGTGACAACTTCAAAAAAGGGAGACAACCAGAATGCCTCCTGCCTCTAGATGTGATATCACAGGAAGCACAAAGCACCACCAGTGAGTATTCAAATGGGACTGAAATCTAATCCACCCTATAAATCTAACTATAAGTTCAGAAGAAATATGAATGACAACAAAATACATTACAAGATACCACAAGAAAGCAATCAGCCAAATCTAGAATATGAGATATCCTATAAGACAAATGACCTTTCAAAAAATGTTAAAAAAAAGAAAAATGGAAAAACAAGCACCATATGTACTCACCAGCAAATTGGTATTAACAGATCAACACCCAAGTGGACATATAGGAGTAACATTTATCGGGTGTCGGAAGGGTGGGAGGGGGCAGGAGGGGATGGGTATATACAACCACAACGAGTAAGATGTGCAACGTTTGGGGGATGGACATGCTTGAAGCGCTTACTCGAGGGGGGAGGGGGGCATGGGCAATATATGTAACCTTAACATTTGTACCCCCATAATACGCTAAAAAAGAAAGAAAGAAAGAAACTGGGTAAAGTTATCAAAAATACTCATTTAGTTGTCTAATGATAAAAACAAAAGAAGAAGGGGAGGTTACTGCTCTAGATTAAAAGAACATAAGAAACATGACAACCAAATGCAAAGTGTGGACCTTAACTAGATCTAGATTCAAATAAACCAACCTATGAAGACTTTTTTTGGATAACTGGGGAAATCTGAATGTGGACTGGGTATTAATAGATATTATAGCATGAGGTTAATTCTGTATGATATAGCACTGCAGCGACATCTTCTGTTTAATCATTTTAAATAGATATGCATACTAAGGTAGGGAACAATATGCCTAGAATTTTGCTTTATAAATACTCAAAGAGTGGGGTGCAGTGTCACATCTCTCTAATACCAGCTACTCAAGAGGCTAGAGTGGGAAGACAGCTTGAGCCCAGAAGTTCGAGACCAGCCAGGGCAACAGAGCAAGATCCCCATCTCAATTTTAAAAAATACTCAAATAATGACCTGTAAAAGACACATGAGGAACCCAGACTAAAGTTACCATCTGAATGACTAAAAACATTCTAGAGTGTTTTTAAAATTAAATTGCCTTCATTTACATATTCCCCTACAAACAGAGAAACAAAGGACCAACTTATTCAGGATTAAAAGTAACAATAGAGCAGAAAAATGAGAGAATTTAGGGATTCTGGAAAAACAGGTTCTAAAATAAACTAACTGCTTGGTCTTGGGCAAGCCACTCAATCTCTCAAGTCTATTTCCTCATGTTAAAACAGGACTAACTCCCATCCCACAGGTTTATGGAAAATTTAAATTAAATAAAATCGAAAGTGCTCTCATTTCATTCACTAATGCAAAAACCATTTAATAAGTAGCTATTATGTCACACACATAATAAACATAACAGTGCATTACTAAAAATGATTACAAATGAATTGAAACAAGTAATCAAATTCTAATTCAATCTAATTTAAACTTACCAAAGGGCCAAAAAAGTCACATTTTAAGAGAGACTTTATAATTAGTAACAAGCTCCTGGATTATAGAAACCCACTAAAGAAACATTTTTAAAATTTAAAAATATTTTACTGGAAATATTTTTATTTATTATGCATTAAATTAGATTTGGAAAACAATATACAGCTTATTTCAGAACTATAAAATACTGGAGTATCTGTATTTTCCTCATTTTCAATACGAATATTTCCTTGTGGGGAGTTTGGGAAAAGAAGAAAATACTGTACACTGCTGTCTTTATTAATAGTGAAACAGAACCTCATTAATTTGAAGTTTTGAAGGACAAATTGTCACTAGTTACTACAAAACCTTTTTTTGCCAATAAACACATCTGTCAAATTTATTATTAACAGTTAATTTATTTGCCTTTTGCTTCCTGTTGTTATATTGTGAAGTTGTAAACCATTAAATAAATATTCAGATTATCTAAAATGTCAAGCAAGACAAAAAGTCAAGTGAAATGAAGCAAAGTTTGAAAATTGTAAGTGAAATAAAAAATGACTGCGTTTTGCTTATTATTATTAGCGACCCTGGGAAAAGGACAGAAAGTGGGAATCTGTACTCAACACAATTACAGATTTTCCTACCCAACTTCCTTATCTTCCTACTACAAAATAAGATCTGGTGCTTGCTTTGGCACATATATACCACACATATACCAAAATTGGAACAATGCAGAGAAGATTAGCATAGGCCCTGCACAAGGATGACATGCAAATTCATGAAGGGTTCCTATTTAAAAAATAGAATCAAAACAAGGCCTGATACATTACTTACTATTCTGTGAAAACTGGGATTTTAGACATTTTTCTTTTCAGAGAAACAACTATATTTCTTTTCTATCCCAAGGCCTCTTTACACACCAACCAAAATTCACTAGGGCTCCCCGGCCACTGAAGAGCACACCATGTGTCACAAAGTCCTAAACAGATTTTAGTACATGTGGCTAGGAAAGAAACCTCTTCATGCATTCCATTTAATATAGGATGGTACGATTTCATTAGCTTTATTGTGAACCCACATTAATCCCCATCCCAGAAACTCCCACAAAACTGACCATCCTACTGACACCAGCCAAAAAACACAGTAAGGCCGGGAAGAGCATAAAAAATGCTCTTCCAGCCGGGTGTGGTGGCTCACTCCTGTAATCCTAGCACTCTGGGAGGCCAAGGCAGGTGGATTGCTCAAGGTCAGGAGTTCGAAACTAGCCTGAGCAAGAGCAAGACCCTGTCTCTACTATAAATAGAAAGAAATTAATTGGCAACTAATATATATAGAAAAATTAGCTGGGTATAGTGGCGCAGGCCTGTAGTCCCAGCTACTCGGGAGGCTGAGGCAGCAGGATTGTTTGAGGTTGCTGTGAGCTAGGCTGACGCCATGACACTCACTCTAGCCTCTGCAACAAAGCGAGACTCCGTCTCAAAAAAAAAAAAAAAGAAATCCATTAGCCCAACTGTTCCTCTTAGGAAGTCAAATACTTTTTTCATGAGCTTACAGTGCCATCTACTGCCAGTTGCAAAAACTGCAACTAGAGTAGGTTTTTAAAAAATGGTATACCTTACGCATCTCCAGGGCGAAACTTTTTTCAAAGAAGTCAATTGTAATAATAAAAAGTACAACAAAACATATACTGAAGTTACACATAATCCTTCATAAAAGAGCATAAACACTACTGAATAAAATAGATCTCCAGCTTCAGAACTTCAAAACAAGATCTGATCATGAAAAAAACAAAACAAAACAAGATAATGGAAATTGCACATCAAATCTCCTAAATAAAATATCTGCGAAGAGCACTGGACTTCATGGTTCATTAGGCATTCTTCTTTGAATCTCAAAAATTTATGTTACAGTCGCTTTTAATCCAGTAATTAAGTGAACAATTCAATATTCCAAATTTGTCTATACAAGGTAATCTAACTAACGAATGACCGATTTCACTCAAGTCTACTTACCATCTATCTCAACTAGGTAGTGTGTAATATGAAAAATTAAATGTCTATCGAGGTCTTTTATCTATTTTTAATTGATTTATTTGGGTTTTTTTGTGTGTGTCCACATATAATATACCAACACTGATTTGTATAAATAACAAATATGCAGTTATAAATATAATAACTGACTTAGACACAATAAAAACAAACAAAATTCCTGTTAGTCTTTTCACACAGATAGGTAAACATAAATATGTAATTTGGAGTGAATAAAGTCACTAGAGTCAATAAGGAAACTGAAGCATTAATATAGATTAATTGAAAAATAAAGAATTACATAAAGGACAGTCTGGATTTATGTATAGAAATCAGAAAGCTTAAAAACAGAAATTTCTGGAGGTAGACTTTTATAATTATGAATTTTTATAGATACCAAAATAAATAATAATAAACCAATATTACATGTAGGAACTATAAGTATAAATAATTTCAAGAAACATTATGAAAGAGTCTTTTTTTTTTTTTTTTGCAATCACACAAGAGGAGGTTTATTTTCTGGCTAGCCAGGGTCCAAGCCCCAGAGCACCAACGCAGTGGCCACTCTCGCAGGCAAGGACCGAAAAGAGTCTTTTAGATTCTGCTCAAAAAAGTCATTCAGAATGTGAGAATGTGTGTGAGTTTGAGGGCAAGAGAGAGAACGGGGGAAAATGCCTACCAATCTACCAGATCTGCATAGTTTCTCCTAATATTTGTTGGAATTCAGCGCCTAAATTATCCAATATTTTTCTTTTCCCTCTGTTTAAGCTAATAAAATATAGTCTAGTGAATAATAATGTGGCCTCTAGATTCAAACTTAACCTGTCTGATTCTTCACTTAAAATATATTATTAATATATGCTGGTATTTAATAATGAATGAGATATTAATAATATACCTATAAGTTATATAACAATGTCTAGCAATAGACAGTACCCAACGCATCTTGGTTTTTTTAATTGGGGAAAAACGTGAACACACACACACACAGATGCATGTGTATATATGTGTATGCATTATACGTGAAGGTATAGGTATTAATCCATGATAGCATATATATTTTTTCACACAAAAAAATGAATGAAAATGTATAGGTCAACATACAGTTTACTTTAGCAATTTAGAGAGGTATTTATCACACTGAAATGTTGAATTGAAATTAAGTATTTAAGCAATAGTAGGACTTGACAGCTTCTAAAAGTCAAAGTGGAAGAGGAAATTATCACTGGGGGAAACCACAATGTGGCATGCTTAATCTACTTTCACTATTAGCTAAAGAATTCTTAAATTGTCATATACGAGTAATTATCAAATTCTTGCTTCACTCTGTGTTGTTTAGACAGCTTTGCAGCTCCCCTGTTCACCAGATTTATGACTTACTTTGGTAAGTCCTAACTGACTCCTAACTTGGTATTCTTAAACTTTTGAAATTCTTACCCTTTATTATAAACTTTCTAAATAATAGCAATTTTATTTCTTCTGATACAATTCTGCAAACTTTGTGTATGTCAAAAGCATATGTGGCAAAACATTACAATCTGAAGAATAATACATTTTTCACTTAAATATACTATATTTTATTTGCAAATTTGGATATTTCAAATTCATCATTTACATAAATATCTTGTAAGTGAACTGTTAATGTGGCCTACCTAATCAAGATGAGACTAATTACTCTTTGATGCAATGCAACACGTCACCCAAAGCTGGCAAGAATTCAGACAAACTGGATTTCTCATACATTGGTGGTGGGAATGTAAAATGGTACAGCCACTCTGGAAAATAGTTTGGTGGCTTATTAATAAAAAAGAAAAACAGAAAACAGGCAAACAGTGCTCACTTCAGCAGCACATATACTAAAATTGGAACGATACAGAGAGGATTAGCATGGCCCCTATGCAAGGATGACATGCAAATTCGTGAAGCGTTCCATATTTTTTGCGATCTTTGTGGAAAAGAATTTGGAGATACCTCAAACAGCTAGAAACAGAAATACCATTTGACCCAGCAATAGCATTGTTGGGCATCTACCCAAAAGAACATAAGTCACTCTATTATAAAGACATCTGCACCCGAATGTTTATGGCAGCACAATTCACTATTGCACGGTCATGGAAACTACCCAAGTGCCCGTCAATTCATGAGTGGATAACTAAAATATGGTATATGTTCACAATGGAATATTAATCCTAAGAAACGACAGTGAGCTAGCACCGTTTATGCTATCATGGATTAAGCTTAAGCACGTAATACAAAGCGAGACGGCACAAGATCTGGGAAAGGGGCTATACATCTATTGACCATCAAATTGGTACTGATTGACTAAAACTATGGTGCTCAAGAAATGGCAGTGTTCAACAAGGATTTGGGGGGGGGAGACCCACATCTTAAGGAAGTGGCGAGCATTGTGGGGGGAAAGGGATTACCTTTATCCCTTTTTAGGGAGAGACAAAGATATACATTGTAACCAAAAAAAAAAAAAGAAATATTGTTTGTGTGCATCACTACTTCAAAGTTACAGTAGTTATGAGAACTGCTGCTGGAATTTGTTTAATATGTTAATAAAGAAGCACATATATGATGACACCAGAAATTCTTTAATAATAGTTATTTCAATGTTGTTGATTTCTTAGTAATAGTCTATGTTTAATTTTATACATTTAAAGACATCATTCTGAGAAGGATCCATAGGTTTCATCAGACTTCAATAAAGGTTTATAGCACAAAAACAAAAACAAACAAACAAAAAAGAAAACAGGCAAACAAACTGAGAATAGTCTTGACTTAGCAATTTTACTTCTCGCCATTTACCCCAGGGAAAAGGAAATTTATGTCAATATAAAAACATGCATGTGACTGATTAAAGACATTTACTTTATAATAGCTCCAAACTAAAAACAACCCAAATGTTTTTTAAATTGGTTAAACAGTGTCAGGAAAGCAGAAAATTACAAAATGTCTGGGTTTGCTGCTGGTGCTTTTAGAAGGTAAGCTCATGTCCTCCCACAGAGACTGGGAGACAGGAGCCTGGATATTAGGTTATGGGTAGGATAGCCAGTAAATTCTTTGGGCAGCTTTGAATTTTCTCAGGCAGGCACCTTAAGGGGGATTGGCATCATCCTGGGAATGTGGCCCTGAAGTATTAGAAACTATGTTAGTGTTTTTCCAAATCTTTATATGCTAAGGTTGAGGCCTAGTTGAAAAGAGGGTTCAGAACCTGGCTAGAGTTTGGTCAAGGAAATCATCTTTGTCAACTACTGTTATGTACGATGTTACCACTGGAGGAAACTAGGCTTATGGTACACGGGACCTCTGTGTACTATATTTGCAAATTCCTGTATATCTATAATTATCTCAAAATAAAAAATTAAAAATATTCACTGTGTTATATTGTCATAATTTAAGGTTGTTAGTGTTTAAATGTTTAAAGTTTGCCATAATCTTAAGCAGTATATGGGGTAGAGAATTTCCTAAACAGCCAATATTTATTTAGGGAACATAAAAAGTCTTTTTCTCATCAATAAATTCTTAGCCCTAGGTTAAGAATTTTCTGTGTTTAATTAATTTTGCATAATGAATGAATATATTGATAGTCAGCTAAGTATTTATTAGGGCTATCCAATCTCTTTAATCTCACTATATGCATCAAAATTCCTATATTAGCTTTATTCAGAAAGAAGCAGAACTGCTCCTTTATACTCTAAGAGAGTAAACTATTTACATCACAGTCCAGGAAAATAATGCTCATCAACCTGGGTGTGCTAATTTTCAAACACAAATCTTTGTATTCATTTATTGTTTAGTGAAAATCAATACATTGGCAGGTGATTTCATTCATAGGTCACCTTTGGTTTACAATATAGCAAGTCAGTTCTCTATATTATGTTACTACCTTAATGGAATCAACACTTCAATCAAGAAAGTTGAAGTCAGGCCAGGGGCGGAGGCTCACACCTGTAATCCTAGCACTCTGGGAGGCCCAGGCAGGCAGATTGCCTGAGCAAGAGCGAGACCCCCGTCTCTACTATAAATAGAAAGAAATTAATTGGCCAACTAATATATATAGAAAAAATTAGCCAGGCATGGTGGTGCATGCCTGTAGTCCCAGCCACTCGGGAGGTTGAGGCAGTAGGATTGCTTGAGCTCAGGAGGTTGAGGTTGCTGTGAGCTAGGCTGAAACCTAGCCTGGGCAACAAAGTGAGACTCTGTCTCAAAAAAAACCCCCAAAAACAAAAAAGAAAGTTGAAGTCATACCCTAGGCTTGTAATTGTGTAGTACTAGGCTAGTACTCTAGTAATGATCTATGATCTTGTGAAAACACGCAAGAAGTTCCTTCCATTTGCTGTATCTTATCTTTTAAAAATGGATATACATTATTTTTATTAATAACTTTTTATACTTTGCATTAAATTATTTTAAGAAATAAACATATAAAAATGCAAACAATGTCACCTAAACATGAAAGGTAGTAAAATTTTATAAATCCTTTTCTATTTGAGTTTGATGATTACTACCAATATGTGATCTAAGCTCTAGTCTTTATCACATTTTGTGATTATCAGTAGCTTCTTAATTTTTTTTTTTTTTTTTTGAGACAGAGTCTCACTCTGTTGCCTGGAGTAGAGTGTCGTGGCATCAGCCTAGCTCACTGCAGCCTCAAACTCCCGGGTTCAAACAATCCTCTGCTTCAGCCTCCCAAGTAGCTGGGACTACAGGTGTGTGCCACAAAGCCTAGCTAATTTTTCTATTTTTGGTAGAGACCTGGTTTCACTCTTGCTCAGGGTGGTCTCGAACTCCTGAGCTCAAGCGATCCTCCCGCCTTGGGATCCCAGAGTGCTAGGATTACAGGTGTGAGCCACTGCACCCGGCCACTTCTTAAAATTTAAAAAAAATTATTCTGTAGTATCTTCTCGGGTACTGAAAAATAACCAACAGAAGTATTTAAGTAGTTCAAAACTGATAACCTCCTTACTGACATACTGAAAATAGTAAACATGCATTTCTTTCTGAATGTAAGAGAATCATATGGTGATTTATTACTTCTGAAATGGAATGATGAGTAGTGGAAATCAAACTCCTGTCCAGTGTCAACTAATATGGCATTGGTGTATCATAGAAAGAACAAAGGCATTGAAAAAATGTTGATATTAATACATTTAAGGTATTTGTATGTAATAACACTGCCCTTTTCCTTCTACAGCAGTGGTTGTCAACCAGGGTAATTATCCCTCCACGGACAGGAGGGACAATTGCCACTTGGCAATATCTGGATACATTTTTTATTGACACATGTTGATTGTCACTGTTGGTGGTATCTAGTAGTAGGGGCCAGGAATGTTGCGAACATCCTACAATGCATAGGATGGTCCCCAAAATGAATATCTGAACCAAACTATCAATCATGTCAGGTTTGAGAACCTTATTCTATAGTCAATTGTATGGATTAAATAATCTCTAATCAAGATAACTAAATATTTAGAGACAACCTAGATAAAGTTCATATAAAATAGAAAGTGATGTCATTTCTCAAAATTCATTTGATTCAAACATTGTATATCCTTGAAATTCAAAGTCATTAAGTCTATGCTGGTTATCTATACACTAATTTCTAGACAAAGACTCAGATCTTTTGAAAATCTCACCAAGAAATCTGCCCCACAGCCATCAGCAGTCTCCATCTCTCTTGCTGATTGAGTAGTTTTTATTGGTGTTACGTACCTAAGAGGGCACAAAAGGAACATGTTTATATTCAGCCCATCTCTGCATCCTTGCATTCCCCATGTCTGCTCAGTTCATAGAGAGGACATGGGGTCCGTTTCTAGAGAGCACATGGGGATATCTGCTGGACAATTCTAATCACGTGGCAAACCTGGAAGGGGGCTCTTTTGATGGACATCAACATGTCCTACTTTAATGTACCCCTCAAATTTCCGTAAGGCCATGCCCCATATTAGCATCCATTTAACAGGCCAGGTTTCCATTGCCCTCCTTCCTGACCGTGTGGCCAGGTCATTGGCCACTGCCCAAAAGTCAGTAAAAACTGAAACATAAGGGTTTTTTACCACTGTTCAATTCTTCCATCACTGCTAAGAAAACAGCATGCAATTTAGCCTATGGAGCTGATCTATTTTTATCTTCTTTGACCAAACTGGCATCCTTCCAAATAGGATATTGTCTGTTCACCCTGGAATTGTCATCCACAAACCAAGCAGCTCTTTATCAGTCGGTTGAGAGCTTGTAGGGCACTGTCCAAGTGACAATAGAACCTAATAGCTTTTCACACAGTTCCAGACTCAGTCTTAGAGGAAAAGAAGTTCCCTGTTCATCTCTTCCTTGTATTCCCCAGGTAGCTGACTCGGTACACACCATTTCCATTTCTTTATGGAACCCTCCTTAGCACTGGCGTTCCCCTCAGAGTGTTCCTCTGACTGCACCTGAGACATCATGGATATTTCAGGTTTTAAGATCATTTTATATCCTTCAATCATAGTGTTAGCTACAACTGATGTCCCATAGCATGGTAGTAAATGCTCCTCAAGTGGAAATTCTCAGAGTCCCAGTAGTCATGGCAGGGAGGAACTCACAGGCTTTTGCCGTAATCTCTAGTTTACAATACATACAGGGCTATCAAACAGAGAATTTGTGCATACCACCACTCCATCTTCTACTCAACATTCTGTGTGGGACTGGGCAATCTTACTAATTCCCATTTAACATGTCTAATTAATGTATCTTGAAGGGCAGATTTGCATACCTTCTGGTTTATGATACCAGGTAGGGGAAATATTCCCCAGTCAGGTACAATGTCCCTTCTGATAACACAATCAGGTGAAGGAGATGCAAATACTTCACATGAAGCAGTTCAAATATACCAACTCTCCTATAAACTTTTACCTTAATTCTATCGACCCTTACTTGCCTAACTGTAGCCCCATTAGGACTATATCTTCAGGTTTGGATTTTACAATATAAGATAGAGAAAGTCTTCCCTAGCTAGACGTAATATCCATTCCCATAAAAGAGTCATAATCCTACGAACCCTTACAAATTTATGTTCAACCTGGCCCATCTTTTCGGTGAACTGGGTATCACTTTCCCTCTCAGGCACTACACTCCAGCCACCTCCTTGAACCTAAGAGCAGAAACAAGTTCTCACTTGTCCATTTTATTCCTTGACTACGTCAATCTTGTTCTTGCATTAGGCAGTTGCCTGTGGTTCCCTGTGCCTACAAGATGTTGTCCCAGTTTTTCACATCAGCTCCCTTCTCATCCTCAGGTTTCTGTTTGCTTGTCACCACCTCCCCAGAGGATTCCCATTCCTGCGTACTTGGTTTACCACACCAGCCAGGTGTGGTAGCCCATGCCTGTAGCCCCAGCTACCCAGGAGGCTGAGATCTGAGTATCGCTTGAACCAGGAGTTCAAATCTAGCCTGGGCAACATAGTTAGACTTTGTCTCAAAATACATATAAAAAATAATAATAATTTTAAAAAGTAGGCCTTTCCTCAGTCCCTGTTGCCCTTATATGACCTTGCACAGCCTGGAATTACCCTGTTTACTTGTTTGTGTTTATTATTGGTCTCCTCTTACTAGAATATCAACTATGTAAGGAGGGAGAAAAATGCAAATTGTGAGGGGAGTAACTGAAGAGTAAAAGTTCAGGAAGAACAAAAAGGGATGAGATAAAGACCTCAAAGAAAAAACATGATAGTGCTATTTATTCTTCAGAAACAAGAGCAAGAAAGGCAGAAGAGAGCAGAAATATCAGGGAGTCTGAGGTGGAATGCATTATGCAATCTGGTAAGTTCTTTTCCCATCAGCCTTTAATTACATGGTTAAATTGGCTGTGGGAATTGCAGCAAACTATTTGATTTTACCCTGCCAGCTGGCTCTGGAAGATATACTGTGTATATGGGATGGAGAAAATCCTTTTCCAGATTCTTTTCTCCTTGGCTCTATGAGGCTTAGCAAGGAGAATCACTGGCCCATGTCATGTACATAAAAAGTGCTTGGGGAGCTGTGAGGGTTTGTACAGACGTTGTCACGGTTATTTCCTTTGTGCATGATTTTAACAGCGTTATAGCTTGTCCTGAAGCACCAGAAAGGAACATCTGGGTAGATGAACATGATGCCCCCAAAGGGGCTTCAGCATTCTTCCTGAAAAACAGCGAGTTCAGGTTTACATTTGTTTTTTATCACAGGCTTTGAAATGACTAAGCGTTAAATTCACATAGCCCTGCTCTGAAACAGATTACAATAGTATTATTCTAACCTTATTTTCTGTTGAAAGGTGGAAATAAGATTTGCTCCAGACTAAACAGGAAGTCAGTAATAAAATTATAGCTACCAGTTAATCCAGGCTATCTGATTGTGCATACGTTACATATTTTATACACTACTCTAAGGATCCAGGTGACAACTGCGAAGAGCAGAATTGATGTTGTTGGTGTTCTTTTCAATTCTCAACCTCTCTCCTCACCCCCACCCAAAGCAGACAACCAAGGTATGCATGCATGGTGTGTGAAAGACAGATGAAGAGAATATTAAATGTGAGTATTTATAATCTCCCACTTCCCAGTGTTTCGGATTACAGGTTGCCTTTGTGCTACTGGGCTTATTTAGGAGATGCTGGGCAGTGTGTTATGGGAAAGGGGAGAAGTTGGCAGTAGGTGGGAGGCTGCAGGGAGCAAATGAATAAACACCATGTGCTGCCTGATTGCGAGGAGAGCAATGGTGAATGATGGTGATGATTTGGTAGCTACCAGAGACAGTGGAGACAATGATTTGTGGTAAGTAAAGCTAGAAGAGGCCCACAGGAACTTTTGTAAGAGCAACATTCTTTTTCTCCAAAACATTACAATTGGCACTATGCTCTTTTCCCCTTCTCTTTTACTTTCCTTTAAAAATGTGTCATTTTGAAATAGGCCTTGAGGTGAGGCAGAGTGGCTTGAGTTGGCCAAGGTACCTTCCAAAAAAGTCCACGTCCCATGAGTGTCAAGGAAGGGCTTGACTAAAGCACTGAAGGTTTGGCTTGTCCCATGATTAACTTTTTACTCCTGAGGATATAGATTAATTGGGAGCCAAAGAATTTTCACTAATTAGTAATACCATGGCAAGCAAACAGTGGGTAGGGGTCATTGAAATGGTCGAGTACAAGGGTGCCGAGAGCATGCCCTTTTCTGCCTGCTCAGCTGTTTGGGTAGGGGACTGGCACTAACTAGTTCAGGTGCAACTCAGCCAGGCTCCCAAGGCAGCCCTCCTTGCCTACATCCCAACAGCTTGAGAAGGCTAGTTTCTAAAGAGAACAACACACAGATCCTCCCAATCCCCATTTTCGACAACAGTACCTTCCTTATTTTAAAAGACTCCTACGGTACTTTCTCCCATCTCTAACCACTCAGGGTACAAAGAAGAAAAATCAGATAATCACCAGTCCAGCTCAGATTACAGCTCATTAAATGCAATTACACACCAATTACGCCAGTCTCAAAAATAGACACAAAATATGAGGCAGAACACGTAAAAGTCTATGTACCTAATGTTTACATACACCTTAATACTAACCCTACCTTGTATATGTTTATTCTTGTCACCGATATATATCCTTATTTTTCCAGACTCACACATTACTATCACTATGCTGCTTTTTATTTGTTGTAGAAAATGTCCTACAGTTGGAAGATGCTGGGTTTGAATCCTGTTTATCCCTTTATTATACAGCTTGTATGAAGGGCCACCATCTGAGGAGAGAGAGCAGATAGACTTGGAGGCTCAGTGGCCCCATAAAACCACCATCATTCCCACTGAGAATGGTGGATGTTCTAAATTGCTGGAAATATGTTTCCGACCTTTCCTTCAAACATGCTTTCACGTGAGTCATTTCAAGGCCTGCCCGATGGCGCCTCACATAGGCTGTGAATACTTGTTTGGTCTGCACTGAAAACAGAAGGCTTCTTCCAGTTTATATCGAGGGAGAACAGCGAGAAAAACAAGTCGGTCTTATATTACGAATCTACTTTGTGTCAAGCACTGTTCAAGTTCAGAGGGAGAAACGCAAAAAAAATCAGACTCCGAAATAACTTAACATTTTTTGGGGGCCACAAGCTTTCCAAGTGGAGCGCAAAGCAAGCCAGCGTCTTGCGGTGGGCGGTGGGGCTCTCGAGGCCCGCGCGGCGGCCAGCTTCCGGCGACCGCAGCAGCCGCGGAGCGCCAAACCCCGGCAACCCCCGCCACGCCCCCACGGCCGTGCACCCGCGCATGCGCACAGCGCCCGGCGCAGGGGTTGGGGTGGGCGAGCCCCGGCTGCCATCTTGCAGCGCGCGGGAACTTCCGCCGCCGCCGCCACCGTCGGCGAAAAAGCCGGGCGAAGCGAAAGCGTGTCCTGCTCAGACCACCTTCCCTTTCCATTTGCCAACTTGCCAAGCAGCCTGGCTGCCCAGCCCCAACTCAGGCCAATGAACTAACCTATCGCCCGCTGCCCTACTGTCAGCAGTGACTCGTCCCGGTGCCCAGCCCCGCGAAACGGAGCGTCCGGACACCCAGCCTCCCCGCCGGCCGCGATGCCGAACACGCCGCTGCCGCCCAAGGAGAGCAACCTTTTCAAACGCATCCTGGTGAGTGGCCGTAGGCCGCGCCGCCGACCCCCGGACCCCTCAAGCGCCGACCCCTGGCCTGGAGGGCGAGCGGTCAGGTGGCGGCGCCTCCGCGGGCTGGGCTCGGCCTCCGCTGCGCTCCGCTCTTTGTTTACCTCCGAGCCTTGGGGACCCGACCTCCCCGTCCCGGCCTGTGGGCTCCGGCCGCTCCTCCGCGCGCTCCCTTTCCTCCGCAGCGCCCCGCCTCGCCCCGCAGTGCTCTTTCCAGAAACTTCACGCCGCCGCCCTCCGCAGTCCCCGGGAAGCTCGCAACCTTCCTGCCCGGGTCCTCCTCAGTTTGCTTCTCCTGTCAGTCTCCCCTCGGTGAGGTGTTCCTTCGCTGCTCTCCGTTTAGTAGATTGCACAGCACTCCCTAATCAATACCTGTGAAAGCAGGGTCGGCCCGATAGTGGGCTGGGGCCCTGATCTATACTGGCTACGGGAAAATAAAACCGGCGTCCGGAGGAAGCCGAGCCTGGCACTGCCTCCCTTTGGGAAAGAGTTTACTTGTTTGTGATGGACCGTGTTTACCCACTTTGGAATTGAACGGATGAATAGGTGACTTGAGCTGTGTTTCTAAGTTGTCACAAACTCCAACACGGCTCTTTTTGCCTTTAACTCGCTCAGGCCTTGCCTTCAGTGATCAAAGCCGCGCGGACTAGGTGGTTTTGCACCGGAGAGAGGAGCATTTGTTTTATTTCCGAACAGAAAACTGAACCGTGGCCAGGTGATGATGACCGCTGCCTAGCCGAGAGGGCAGTTTTCTGTAGTGCGTGCCAGGGCCCCTGGAGTCTACGGTTTTCCTGGAAGAAGAGGCAGCTTGCCTTTGCTTTTCTCAATATACACTCGGGACCGTAGATGTTAAACTTATATTGTTAATAGGTAGCTGCCTTTTCTAGGTTTCTCTTTTCATCTGAAAACAAGAATTTATTTGCTAAACAAGCGTTTAGATTTTAAGGGTGACTTTATTGAGAGCTTGTGTTGGCTATATCGCTATTAGCTATTGCTTAACTTTCCTATAAATAAAACGCTAATTTTAGAAGAGTTTCAAGTATTGTAACATCAATGGCAGATAAAATTCATAGTAGCTGTTCTGTTTTGAGCCAATAGAAAGTTCATAGTTAGTTTTAGAATGTTAAGAAAGATACACAGTAAAGGGATGAAAATTTTAAATCTTCATTTTATACAGTGCTTAGTGTTGAGCAAATAATGAGAGACAAGTGTAAAAACATAGAACCTAGAATAATTAAAGCATGTGGCTGATTGCTTCATTTGGCTTCATGTATTTTTTCTTATTTTACTTTCGTTTTTTTCCTACCCTTCTATTTTACATAGTATGGAATTGGAGAAGTGAACTTTTTCCTCCTTTTAAGGTTTTTTGTTTATCTGTGGAATCTGGAAGGTTAATGAAAAAATCATCTATAAATTATTAGTTGGATTTCAGGACATTTGGCGTTGTACCTAAATTATGACAGCACTTCTTTTCTCTATGGCTATTTTCTAGTTCAAATTGTGTATCAGTAGCATAAAGAAAAATAGTTATATGATTTATTATTCTCAAACTACAAAAGAGTTAAAGTTGCTGCTGAGTTAACTTTGTCCTCAGATAAATTGGAAAATGCTAGACATTTTCTTATCTGGGCATGTAATGTTTATTTTAAAGATTGCATGAGTTTAGGAGGGTGCTGCAAAAATGAATGATTTTTATCCTCTCACATTTGCGATATATGTGGGCAAAGTTTTGCTACAGCAAATTCCATGGCAAACAGAAGTCTCTATAATAAAACTATTTTTTAAGTTTGGTTGGTGGATCAAAGTGCTTCGCCACCAACAGTGTTTTTTTTTTTTTTATGCATTATCAATGTACTTAAACACATCCACACAAAGACACTAGCTAGTTTTTTCTTTCTTTTTTATTTAACATACTCTGCTCGGTTTATATCTGCTTGTCTTATTCCTCAGACTGGCTAGTAGCCTTACAGTTTGTTGAGCTTTGGAGCTATTCCATGCACTCTTCACAGAGACACAAATCAAACCCAGTAATGGTAAATGAGTAAGTGTCTAAGGTTCTCTGTCCAGTTAGTAGCAAAGTTGAGACTAGAATCTATCTTTTCTATAATGGTTCCTTACTGAACCTTAGGCTTATCTTTACCTGAGTACTTGAACTCTGGAGCCAGACTTCCTGGGTAAGAATTGTGGCTCTGACACTTACTAGCTTTGTAAACTCAGTAACTGTGTCTCAGTTTCTTCATCTAAAATGGAGGTAACGTGCATTTCATAGGCTTTCCTGGGATTTAAATAAACACTAAGTGAGAGAAGTGCCTGAGACATAGTAAGTGCTTCCAATAGGTGTTAACTATTATTATCATCATTATTATTACTGCTATTAGCAGTTTGGTTATTATTACTTTTAAACTACTTGGTAAGTCAGAAAAAAAAAATAAGTCATCCCTTGGTAGAAGCAGGGGGATAGGTTCCAGTACCAACCCCTCACACCCAAATCTGCCCATACTTAATTCCCAAAGTGTATACACTGGTTTTGCATCCTGCAAATACTATATTTTTGACCTTGTTTGGTTGAAAACATCTATGAGTGGACCCTATGCAGTTCAAACCTGTGCTATTCAAGGGTCAACTATATTTTTCTTTTGCTCTTTTTCAGTAGTTCCTTCTGCTTGTTTTTTCTTTGTCATTTGTCAGGTGAACTGTCTATATTCAAACTCAGATTGTTATTTTTATATTTTAAAATATTTTTGAAAGAGGCAGTGTATTCACATGGTTTAAAATATAGGTTTCTCTCCTATCCTTGTCTTACAGCTACCTACCTCCCAACTCCAGAAGCAATCAAGAAACCTCATTTTAAACATATTTTGTGTTTGTGTGAAGACTTTTCTAATTCTGCCCTCCACATCCAGCCCCTGTTGCAAGGCTTGATCTTGTTCTCACCCATTGCTGGTGCCACTTTGCTTTCAACTTACTAGGCTATATTTATGGAGCAGCTCCTGTTTATGTAGGCTATGGGAATGCGGCAGTGATTAAACTAGGTGGGAGCCAGGAATAGTAGCTCATGCCTGTAGTTCCAGTTGTCCTGGAGCCTGAGGCAGGAGGATCACTTGAAGCCAGAAGTTCAAGAGCAACCTGGGCAACATTGAGAAACCATGTCTGGAAAAAAACAAAAATAAGAAATAAAAAAATATTAGCCTGCTATGGTGACACACGCCTGTGGTCCCAGCTCCTCAGTGGGTTGCTGATGTGGGAGTATCGCCTGAGCCCAGGAGTTCAAGGCTACAGTGAGCTGTGATTGTACCACTGCACTCTAGCCTGGGTGGCAGAGTAAGACCCCACTCTAATAAATAAATAATAGATGAGATCCATGTTCTCATGGAGTTTACATGGTGGTGGGGAAGATAGACACTAAGTAATCAAGTAAATCAGATTTTAGGGAAGCGCTGTAGAAAATAAAATAGAGTAATATGATAGAGAATATGTATGTGGGAGGAAGAGGTAGGAGTCTGGCAGTATTTGATAGAGACTTGGATAATGAGGAATACAGCCATGAGTAAATCTGGGGAGGAGCTTTTCAGGTGGAAGGAACACAAGTGTAGAGGCCTGAGCGGGGATAAAGCTTGGCATGTTAGGCAATAGAATACCCAGTCTGACTGAACAGTGTAAGTGAGGGGAGAATGGAAAGAGATGAGTTCTCAGGTCAGTGGCTGCTGAGAAAGAAGAGTGTTCATTGCTTAGCCTGGCTGCTGGCATTTAGGAATAAAGATACTGCTTATCCTTGTATTTAGGCTAATGATCATGGTGGTCTTTGGAGTCAGACCAGAGGTTTGCAACTAAGCTGAGATATAGTTTTTTTTGGTTTTTCTTAAGAGTCATAGTCGTACTCTGTCATCCAGGCTGGAGCGCAGTGACAACGTTATAGCTCACTGCAACTTCCAACTCCTGGGCTCATGGGATCTTCCCACAACCCCCTCTCGAGTAACTGGGACTAGAGGTGTGCACCACCATGTGCAGGTAATTTTTAAATTTCATAGAGACAGAGTCTCTTTGTGTTGCCCCGGCTGGTCTCAAACTCCTGGCCTCAAGCAGCCCTCCCACCTCTGCCTCCCAAAGTGCTGGGATTGATTACACGTATGAGCCACCAAGCCTAACCCTAAACAAATTTTTTGAACTCATTAGTTTCAGTTTCTACATCTGCGGAAGTGGAGGTAATGACACCTATCTTAAGGAATTGTTAAAAGAAGTAAGATATAAGTTTTGTACAAACCAATAGTGGTTGCTCAATAAGTGGCAGTGTTTTTTTGATGTGTGTGTACATCATGCACCTTATTTTCATTCTTGTCATAGCAAAGGCTTTTAGTGAATGAAGTTTCTAGTATTTTTCTGTTATCACATGTTTTTGCTTTTGAATTAAAAAAATTTTGTGGCAGTATTAGTTGACAGTTAAATATCATTTTTCTTTATCTTCTATAAAAGTGAAAATACTGAGATTCTAGATGATTTGGGGCTGGAAGTGGTGGCTCACACCTGTAATCCTAGCACTCTGGGAGGCTGAGGTGCGAGGAGCCCTTGAGCTCAGGAGTTGGAGACCAGCCTGAACAAGAGTGAGACCTGGTCTCTCCTAAAAATAGAAAAATTAGCTGGGCATCGTGTAGGCCTGAAGTCCCAGCTACTCAGAGGCTGAGGCAGTAGGATAGCTTGAACCCAGTGCCATGGCACTCTCCTCAGGGCAACAGTGTGAGACTCTGCCTCAAAAATAAATAAATAAATAAAAATAAAAATCATTTGGCAAGAGTAGGTAAAAGTACCCTTCATGTTGTAAGTGATATGAATCCTTTCCATTGTGTGTGTTTTAGACCTAATTTTGGATCTTGAATTTAGAATATATGATGCAATGAAAAGTTGCTCCATTGTATATTCATTTTAACTTTTGTCCATATTTCTTTACAGAAATGTTACGAACAGAAGCAGTACAAAAATGGCCTCAAGTTTTGCAAGATGATTCTTTCAAACCCCAAATTTGCTGAACATGGAGGTATTGTCTCATCTGTGAGAGATTGCTTTAGGGAAATCTTAATTCCAAAATCAGACTGATAGGATTTTTAACAGTGAAAGAAGACTACTCATATTCCAAGGCCTTGCAGCTCTATTAAAGTACATAAAATTCAACATTTTTAGTTATACTTTATGTGAGTCTTATTTTAGATTACTTTTATTATCCTTAGGTTTATGTACTGTGTCTTTACTTTTAGATGAGAAGTGGTTGGTTGGTCTTTTGGGGAAAAATTGGACAAGGTATATACCAGTACTTTTATAGACCTCATTTCCTCTATTACTTTGAAAAGAAATTTACATTTATACCTTAGTTTCCTGTGTATAAAATTAGGACAATATTTGCAACACAAAAGTATTACAAAGATATAGTCATATGAATTTTATTCTTTGGTTGATGTGTTTTTTATATATCTGACCTTTATATATAAATATGATATTACTGATGTTATCATTAGATTGTGTATGTTGAGTGATTTTTCTAGTACTGATGGTGTTAATAAGGTCTGTATTTTCTTCTGTCCTTTTGCATTGATAGCCAGGTTTTGTTAGAGGGATGTGTCACGTTAGACATGCAAACTATAGTATTATAGCATAAGCAAAGCTAGTTGAGGTCACTTATTATCAGACTTGGGTAACTCTTGAGACCATCCTGTTGGAAAAATAGGCTGACCCTACTCACCTTTCTAATAATGTTTAAGAGATTCTTTGAAGGAAATGGACAGAAGCTTTCATTTCATAGAATTTTAAAAATTTAAAGCTTAGGGCATGGCATGGTGGCTTGCCCCTGTGGTCCAAGCTGCTCAGGAGGTTAAGGTGGTAGGGATCGCTTGAGGTCAGGAGTTCATGACCAGCCTGGACAACATACCAAGACCCTATCTCCTTAAAAAAAAAAAAAAAAAAAAAAAAAAAAAAAAAATTTAAAGTTTGGTTTCATGCTTTGTAGCTGTGGAACCCTTATCCAAATAGAGGCTGTGGGGAAGTTCAATATGTAAAACAGATAAAAGATGGGGGTGGAGGGGCTTTGATCTCCATGTTCTGAAAACCATGGAGTCCACAGAAATCATTTTGAAAACCATTGTTCTTGTCTGATTCCCCTGTTGTGGATCATTCTGAGAATTATTTCATTCTAAACCATCTTTCATTAACTCCCTAACATACTTTTGGTTTGCCACTCCCATTGTCCAGTGTTGGGTTCTTGACATGCAAGCTGATGTTTAATTAGCCCAAGTAGAATTATTTGGAGTAAACTTGCTGCTAAAAATGAAGTCTGTTCT
Source organism: Microcebus murinus (assembly GCF_040939455.1). Classification (NCBI taxonomy): domain Eukaryota; kingdom Metazoa; phylum Chordata; class Mammalia; order Primates; family Cheirogaleidae; genus Microcebus; species Microcebus murinus. Next base: position 57,179,647 of record NC_134116.1, read on the forward strand.
GATACTGAATAAGATGATTTTTAAATAATGTGTAACTCTTTGTTTAGGTAGATTGTTTTCATGGGGTATAAAAATCAGATTGATTAGAATTGATCTTAGGTGAAGTTGTGAGGCTGAGTGTGGTGGCTCATGCCTATAATCCTAGCGCTCTGGGAGGCTGAGACGGGAGGATCATTTGAGGTCAGGAGTTTGAGACCAACCTGAGCAAGAGTGAGACCCTGTCTCTACAAAAATAGAAAAAATTAGCTGTGCGTGGTGGCACATGCCTGTAATCCCAGCTACTCAGGAGGCTGAGGCAAGAAGATCCTTTGAACCCAGGAGTTTGAAGTTGCTGTGAGCTAGAGTGACATCATGGCACTCTAGACTCTGTCTCAAAAAAAAAAGAGAAAGGAAAGCTGTGGCGCTGCTCTAGTAGATTTAATTCAACAGGACTCAGATGCCCGTTTTGTTAATTTTTTTCAGCGGAATAATATTAACCCCCTTTATAGAGTCCCCTTAATAAAATTAACCCCCCTTTATATTGTACTTATGAAGTACAATAACCATTTTAGCTACTCAGTCAGCCTAAGGAATTTCAGAAAAAGACGTGGTCTGACAAGCTTCAAGCAAATACTTCAATGTAGTTGTACTTTTTGTACTTGGAGAGCAGTTCTAATTATGAGATTAAAAAGATGAATAATATAAGCATTGGAGCAGAAGTAATCCTTCATATCTCAAATACTAAAGTAGTGCTGAGCGAGTAATTTGAATCTTTCATGTGTAAATAGATCTTAAAATTATTTTTCAGAGACTTTGGCTATGAAAGGATTAACGCTGAACTGTTTAGGAAAAAAAGAAGAAGCATATGAATTTGTTCGTAAAGGACTTCGTAATGATGTCAAGAGTCATGTCTGTATCCTTTTCCAGTAGTTTGTTTAATTTGATATATGTTTTCATTTACTAATTTTTTTCTAATTCAAGTTAAAAGTGTTTTACTATGAACAATTTCAAACCTACACAGAAGAGAGAATTTAATGAACTCTGTGTACTCATTATTCAGCTTCAGTAGTTATCAACGTTTTGTAATATTAGTTTCATCTATTCTGTACCAGTGTTTGTTTGTTTATTGGAGTACAGAAAATCTCTATAAAAATATGTGTATGTGTTTATTTCAGTTGTGCTTAGTGTTAGAGAAAAGTTACTTTTGATAATTATATGTGACTTGAAATTTTTAAACATTCATGAACTGAGGTATACTTTCCTATTCCAAATAATGTTTAGCTAATTATATAGTAAAATCTGTGTGCCTTGCACCTTTTAGAAATTTTAAAAGAAAAATTTAAAAGACACTTATTTCAAAACAGGTTTTATTTATTATTAAGTGTGATATTGGTTCTTCAGCTTGGTTTCTGTTAACACAGGGACATAGTTATTACTTTGTTGGATCTTTATAATTGTATTTTTCTTTGGCTAGTCTTCCAGTTTGTACAAAACCAGCAATACTTTTTAAGGATGGATCATTGAAATTGACTTTGATTTGTTTTGTCTATCTGTATATTTATCCACAATCTCTTCACATACTGGCCTTGCATCTTAATTTGTTAAATTTAATTCACTTAGCCATTTCAACACTTGTGTTGAACTTAAATAGGCTTAGTAGTGTTTTTACATATTTAGCTTAGGATTCTCTCAGAATACTAAATGCTTATTTCTTTATCCTGGTGCTTACCCCAGAGTGAAGAGAGAGGGCATGTAAGTATGATAGTTTTTTATTTTTATTTTTGGCTCCAGGATATACTAGGACTTTAATTTACAATAAATAAAATTTAATTTTTGTGTACTTTAATATCACTAGTGAATTAAGTCATGGCTTTATGTTATTTTAGAATTGGTTGAATATAAACTTGTTTTGAAAGATAATTGCAAATTTTGTATATATTGTTTCAATACATCATGAATACTAGGTGAATGTTGAAGTTGCTGGGGTAGGGATGTGAGAGGGTAGAGGGTAGAAAATGTGAAGAATTTTGGGCAAGAATTTTTTAAGGTTCCTTAAAAAATACTAAAGAATATTTCAAATGTGTACCCAAGTAGAGAGAACAGAATAATGAACCCCCATTTGTCTGTCCATCATCCATCTGTAACAATTCTAACAATTGTCAGTCAAGGCTGATCTAGTTTCATCTTTACCCCATACTGTCCCTCCTCCCTAATCATTCTGAAACAAAACCCAGACAAGATACCATTTCATAAAGGTAGGCTTTATATTAGACATGTAGCATAGTATATTCTAGTGTCTGTGAATGTCTCTATTTCCTTAACTTAATAGGTTGGCATGTATATGGACTCTTGCAGCGTTCTGATAAGAAATATGATGAAGCTATTAAGTGTTACCGAAATGCCCTCAAATTAGATAAAGATAATCTACAGATTTTGAGGGATCTCTCTCTGTTGCAGATCCAAATGAGAGATCTTGAAGGTTACCGAGTAAGTATATCAGTCTTAAATGCATGTATTTTTACAATAGATTTAAGTATGTGAATTCAGAATGAGGCGAGCTGAGACAAGCTCTTGTAGATTTGATTGTTCCATATAGTCTGTACTAGAAGGGGAAAGTCACTGGGACATTCTCCCTCAGTATTTATGGAACTTCCTACTTGAGCACAAAAAAGAATAATTGTTTATTCAACCAGAATATCTATGTGCAAATGCTGTACTGTAAGATTCTTTGTGAGTTTGACATTTACAAATTTGGTAAAGTAATAAGAGCTTTTATAATTGAAATCTAGACATAAAGATAAATTAGCTTTTTAAATTATTGGTTAGTAAATATAAAAAAATGTCAGTGGGATTGCCATAAATCAGTCTTTCTGTAGTTCAGACCTCTTCAGACTTATATCTTCAACTCTTTGCCGGGCATCTCCATGTGTTCATTCTACTTAGTATGTTGGAATCAGTGTGCTGAGAATAGAATATTCTATTATGTGAAGGAGGCCACCAAGTCTTAACTTCTCTTTAAATACATTCTTCATATATTCTTATTTTTGCCTTGTACTGTCAGATAAGGCCTTTATGCTATGCCTAGAATTTTGCAGCAGTTTCAGGGGCTCTGCTGAACTTGATAATGGCTCCATTCTTCAAGGTGTGTGGTTTTTTTCTTTAGCTGTGCTTAGGAGCCAGAATGTGGTGGGAATTAAAATCAATTGTCTTTAGGAATAAGACATAGAAATTAACACTGTTGGTAGAACAGTGGTTGCTAAACTGGATTGCAAAATAAATGAAGTTAAGAGAGAGCTGGGTGTGGTCTTGCGCCTGTAGTCTAGGTTATGTGGGGAGGCTGAGGAGAGACGATTGCTTGAGCCTAAGTGTTCAGGCCAGCTTGGGCAAAACAGTGAGACTATCTTAAAAAAAAAATGCTGGTGGTAAAACTGTAAAAGACCCAGAGAACTAGAGGTACTGGGGTGTCAAAGAACAAGAGTAGGAATATCAGCAAGTGAGGGTGTTGGCAGCACAGGACCTGTGCGTAGAGAGTTAGATATCTGGATTTATGATTTCTGGGTGGCAGTAAATTGTAGGGTGTGGTTGTAGAAATGAGTCTCTGAATTGGGTCGAGGAGAAGATTGTTAAAGATGAGGAGATCTTGGGACTTAGAAGATAAGTTGTTGGATGGGTGACTCACATTAGAGTTACATTTCCCCAGGATAATGGCAGGATTTGGCAGAGAGAAAACTGACCTGGACTTTAATGGAATATTGGGAGTAATGGAGAAACAAGAGTGAAAATCGGGGATGGTCAGATATTTGTTCCTCTTGGCTGCGTCCTTCCTGTGTCTGGGGCCAATTCTAACAATGTAATATGTTGTATATTATATATATATATATGTTTTTTTTTAGGAGACAAGATACCAGCTTCTTCAGTTGCGACCAACGCAACGTGCTTCCTGGATCGGATATGCTATTGCATACCATTTGTTGAAAGATTATGATATGGCCCTAAAACTATTGGAAGAATTTAGACAAACTCAGCAAGTAAGAATTTCATTTCAACACTTTTTTTCTATATTCACAAACTGAAATAGTTGGCTTCTAAATTGCTCTTGCCCCCAAATATGAATTAAAGTCTTTGAAACCTACGGGAAAGCTTGAAAAAATTTATGAAATAGTTGGAAGAAGTTAAAATGTATTAGGTTATTAAGTATGAAATGTCTAATTTCCTTAAGTATTAAGTTTGACAGTTAATATCTCTGACATTTCACCCTGACACTTCTTGTTTTATTTTTATTGTGAAGGTACATCCTCAGGTCTTGCAAATGCATGTTTTGGGCTTGTGATTATCTTTTAAATTTTTTTTTTTTTTTTGGAGACAGAGCCTCACTTTGTTGCCCAGGCTAGAGTGAGTGCCGTGGCGTCCTAGCTCACAGCAATCTCAATCTCCTGGGCTCAAGCGCTCCGACTGCCTCAGCCTCCCAAGTAGCTGGGACTACAGGCATGTGCCACCATGCCCAGCTATTTTCTATATATATTAGTTGGCCAATTAATTTCTTTCTATTTTTAGTAGAGACAGGGTCTCGCTCAGGCTGGTTTTGAACTCCCGACCTCGAGCAATCTGCCCGCCTTGGCCTCCCAGAGTGCTAGGATTACAGGCACCGCACCGGCCTTATCTTTTAAATTTTTTTAAGAGCGTTTTGTGGAATCATGGATAAGTTGAAAATTCTTGTTATTTTCTTCTGTTTGGAACACTTATTGGTTTGATTGTACCTTCCTAGATTGTTCCTTTTTCCTCTTTGGTCGATATTTGTCTTTTTGTTCTATTTTCTACATTTCTTTGATTTTCTTTTTGTTTTTAAATTTTATTTGAAAACATCATATGTTAAAATTGACCCTTTTTTGGTGTGTAGATCTATGAATTTTAGCACATGTGTAGGTTCATGTAACCACCACCACCACAGGCAAGAATGAGTTGCTTTTAATCCTTTCTCTAAAATTTTTCTCTGCAGTTATGTTTCTAATTTTAAAGTACCTCTTTTTTTAATCATTTTTTTTCTTTTTGTCTTTTTTCCCCCCTTAGCATCTAGTTCTTGGGGGTTATCTACTGTTTCTGGAGAGGAGCTCTCCAGTTTTTAGATGGGATGAGTTCCTGGCTACAGGGTATTTATTCAACATGTGGATTTGGCTGCGGAGTTGATAGAGATGATGTGGGGTTGGTCACATACTAACTTTCAGTTAATCTTCCAACCTTGAGCCCATGTCTCATTCCTACTCCCTCTGTTTATCAGTCGTTTCATAATCTTGATCCTGTCTGGGCTTGGGGTTCATCCATCTTACTTCACTTATTCTTCATTTACATTCCATCTTCCAGAAATGTATTGGAATCCTATATGGTATGTTCTGTTTATTTTTATGGGTTTTTATATTGTTTCATCTGCTCTTATTTTTGTTTATTCTCATAAGGGAGGAAATAAACTATGGTAAGGCTGCCATCTTTACTGAGATTCTTAGCTTTTTACCTCAAATTAGAGAATTTTTTTTCCCTTGAGTTGAAGCAACCAATCTTTTTTTTTTTTTTTTTTGAGACAGAGTCTCACTTTGTTGCCCAGGCTAGAGTGAGTGCCATGGCGTCAGCCTGGCTCACAGCAACCTCGATCTCCGGGGCTCAGTGATCCTACTGCCTCAGCCTCCCGAGTAGCTGGGACTACAGGCATGCACCACCATGCCCGGCTAATTTTTTGTATATATATTTTTAGTTGGTCAATTAATTTATTTCTTTTTTTTTTTTTTTTTTTTTGAGACAGAGTCTCGCTTTGTTGTCCAGGCTAGAGTGAGTGCCGTGGCGTCAGCCTAGCTCACAGCAACCTCAAACTCCTGGGCTTGAGTGATCCTTCTGCCTCAGCCTCCCGAGTAGCTGGGACTACAGGCATGCGCCACCATGCCCGGCTAATTTTTTTTTTTTTTTATATATATATCAGTTGGCCAATTAATTTCTTTCTATTTATAGTAGAGACGGGGTCTCGCTCTTGCTCAGGCTGGTTTTGAACTCCTGACCTTGAGCAATCCGCCAAGTGCTAGGATTACAGGCGTGAGCCACCACGCCCGGCCCGAAGCAACCAATCTTAATCAATAAAATTCTTTCTTAGACTAGCTCTTTGTCTTTATCCAAGAATCAAGTCCTAGCCAAAAGAAAGTACTATATCTCATTTGGTGGGCTTAACAAGAAACTTTCCTTTTAAACACAAAGTTATCACATTTTGATGGTTAAATTTAGGTGTTTTGGAATTTTCTACTTTTTTTTTAAGAGAGAGAGTTTTGCTGTTGCTCAGGCTGGAACTCAGTGGCTATTTACAGGTATAATCATAGTGCATTACAACCTGGAATTTTGGGGCTCAAGTGATCCTCCTGCCTCAGCCTCGGAGTAGCTGGGACTTCAGGCATGTGCTACTGTGTCCTATAACATTGGTTTTTTTTTTAGACATAATGCTATTCTATGCTTAATAGACCACAGTATAATGTAAACATAACTTTTATATGCACTGGGAAACCAAAAAAATTTTGTGTGACTTGCTTTATTGCAGTGGTCTGGAACCAAACCCTCAGTATCTATGAGTTATGCCTGTAATTAATTTTTTGTTTATTGATCTTTTATTTGGTGACTTGCTAAACTACTTTATTAATTCTGGTAGTTTTTTGTTAGATTCCTTAGGATTGCAACCATTTTTAAACTTAGATGTAGGATTTGCTGACCTATTCACTTGGCTATAGACAGAAATGCAGTCCTTTAATGTGTTTTAAAGAGTGTTTTAATTTTTGGTGCAGTTAATTGCTCTTCTGTTAGTATCTACGTATGGGTTGCTTTCTTGTCCATGTAAATGATTCTCCCAAGAAGGGAATTTAATTAAAGATTTGTAATTGCTTTATGTAACTATACAAATAAGGTAATTTGGTCATTTTTTTCAGATTCCTACCAACAAAATAGACTATGAATATAGTGAACTGATATTATACCAGAATCAAGTGATGAGAGAGGCAGATCTATTTCAGGAATCTTTGGAACATATAGAAACATATGAGAAACAAATATGTGATAAACTTTTGATAGAAGAAATTAAAGGTAAGTTGATTTGCTTTTTCTTTTTTAATGGCCTCAATTAAAAATTATAGATTTTATTCTGTCCTAACACTTAAGTAATACTTGCCATGTATCAGGCAAGGTTCTAAGCACTTTATTATTAAACCATTATTAATTAATTTAATCCTCATAACAGTCCTGTGATTTAACTGTATTCATTTTAGAGATGAGGGAAACTGAGGAACTGAGGGGTTAAGTGATTTGTCCAAGATCACACAGCTTTGTAAGCTAAGCAGTGCTAGATTTGATTCCAGATTTCATTCCCTTTAAGCAGCATCATATACTGCCTTTATATCAACTATTTATCTCTGTATGTGCATATATAGGTTAAAGACAGTGGAAACAGTAATTAATGATATTGAGATCATCATGAAAGCAAGAGTCATTTCTTTTCAGTATGGGCTGATTATGAAGGCAAGATCCTATGAATAGTTTTAACTGTTCATCAACAAAGGGTGAAACAAAATTTTTCACAAAGCTTCAACATCAGTTACCCTTTCCCTAAGTAATACTGTATTAAATTGAATGTCCAGCTAAAATAATAGTTTATGGACTAAAGTTTCATGTAGTTGCAGGACCTCCAAAGCTTAATAAAAATAATAGCTAACTTTTTTTTATACTCTTCTGTTTCAGAGTATGGTAATTGCTTAAACTGCTCTATTTCATTTAATTTTTTAGCACTTTTAAGATGGGTACTGTTTATTATCCCCATCTTATAGTTGAGGAGACAGAGGCTTAGAGTGTTTAAGGCCTTGTGAAAAACTCAGCTTTTTAAGAGTTAGTTTTTAAAAACATCAACACATCTTTCTGACTTCAGAGGCTTTACTTTTTTTTTTATAGTCTTTATTTTTCAGAACAGTTTTAGTTTCACAGCAAAATTGAGCAGAAGGTACAGAGAGTTCCCATACATCCCTGTCTCTGTCCACCCACAGCCTCTCCCATTGTCACATTCTGTGGGGTGTGACAAATGTATAATGATGTGTATCCACCATTATAGTATCATACAGAGTAGTTTCACTGCCCTAAAAATCCTCTGTGTTCATTCCTCCCTCTTCCCAACCCCTGGCAACCACTGATCTTTTTATTGTCTCCATAGTTTTTGCCATTTTAAAAATGTCATGTAGTTGGAATGACACAGTATGTGGCTTTTTCAGATTGGCTGCTTTTGCTTAGTAATATGCATTTAAGTTTCTCCATGTCTTTTCATGAGCTCCTTACTTTTAACCACTATACTTTCTTGTTAATGTATAGCATGGGACTGATTTAGTTTTTATTATGATTAATATTAATACCAATATTGATGATAATACTTTTGCAAGCTATTGTTAAAATGTGGGTAAATAATTAAGTATTCTTATCTCTTTCTTGTTCTACTACCTGCAGTTGATGGGAGCAAAAAAAAAGGCAATTATTTTTCCTTTCCTTTCTGATATAGTATAGCTATTTCCTGATAAAATCTTAACCCTCTCAGTTTGTTGTTTCTCTTTCTCTGTAGTTGTCCTGTAGTATCAGTAGGAAATGGAGTTATTAGAAAGTAAATATAATATTGTGAAATCATTTCTAGTTAAAAAATTCTACAAATTGCCTCACATTGTTAGGGTAATTTGGGGGCCATTAATTTGAATATATAGCCAGTGTTCTGTATTGCCTACAGAGATAGCGTATGGTATTACTTTTTTCTGGTGAACTTTGTACGCCCAGAGACCTTTGATAGTTAACACATTTATTTCTTTTGTCATTAACTTTTTTTTTTTATGGAGACAGGGTCTCTGTCTGTCGTCTGGGCTAGAGTGCGTCAGCCTAACTTACAGCAACCTCAAACTCTTGAGCTGAAGTGATCCTTCTGCCTCCTGCCACAGCCTCCCAAGTAGCTGTGACTACAGGCACCACCATGCCTGCTGATTTTTTCTATTTTTAGTAGAGGCAAGGTCTCGCTCTTGCTTAGGCTGGTCTCAAAGTCAAGTGATCCTTCTGCCTTGGCCTGCCAGAGTGCTAGGATTAAAGGCGTGAGCCACTGTGCCTGGCCTTGTAGTCATTAACTTATTAACGACTTTTTTTTAAAGCTTGTAAAAATAAAATTAGAGATTTTTACTTTTTTTATGAATACGCAGATATACTTATTTGTTCTGTGCATTCCTCTAGTAATAACCTTTGTTTCATGGTAGTAGCAGATAACAGTTGTTATTTGTTGTTAGCAGTTGTTTTTGGAAATGAAAAATATGCTGTTGTCTATTATATTTGAGATAAGCAGGGTAAAAATTGGACTGGCCTGAAAATAATTGTGGAGGAATGGGGCATGTTTATAGTTTTAAATAGCAGGCTTTTATGTGTATTCATTTTGTACCAGGCAGTGTGCTAATCACTTGCTCAGTGTCATAAAGCTAATTAGTAGTGGAGTTGGTAATTAATTACACTTAGTTCAGTCTTATGCTAGAGATTGAGTGATATATAATAAATACATAGGAAAATAATAGTATATAGAACCACTATAATATACTGCCTCCTCCAACATGATGGAAGCTGAAATAGTATGACTGAAGATATTTCAAAGGGTTATTTGTTTGAAATAGATTCTTTGGGGAATGGGAAATCTTGGGGACAGAAAGTTGAGGTATGTTCTTTTTTGAGAATTGCCCTTTTATCTTGGATTAGGTGTGTTTTGCATTATATCTGAGAGGTGTAGGTCCTCAGTCTCCACACTCACTTTCGATTTGTGTGGCTTAGTATAATAAAAGGATTTATATGTGAGAGGTGACCCATACATGAATGTGGCTTTTGTGGCTTCCTGCTATGAAGTGGTGTTTAGTGTTATAATTTTACTGAGTTAAACTTCTCCAATTTAGTGACCTCTAAAGGAAACTAAGAGAATTGAGTGGAGAATTGTTTAATATGTCAACTTATCAGGAAAGGGACATTCAAATCTTGCAGTAGGAAAGTAGGAATATTTCATTAGACTTATTTATCAGTCTAATTTTGCTGTGTGTATGTGGTGGGGGGTGGTCTTTAGGTATCTCAATATAAAAATGTGTGTGATGCAAAGGTTTTTTTTTTTAACTAACAAATTAACATGCTACATGTGTATTTGGGGTGTGAGAGGGAGCCAAAAATGAAAGTGCACAAATGGATGTTCATTTCTGAAGGCAAGCAGTGAATTAATCTGTGCTTAGTTATATAAATTGCAACCTGTTCCATGGGGAAGCACATACAGTTTTTTCTTTTATAAACATCTATTCACTAATAATAGTGAAATCTCTGTGATCAAAAAGGTATTTAATGTTTAAATAAAATGAATGTGGTTTTAAACTTAATTTTAGGGGAAATATTGTTGAAATTGGGAAGATTAAAAGAAGCCAGTGAAGTATTCAAAAACTTGATTGATCGGAATGCAGAGAATTGGTGTTATTATGAAGGCTTGGAGAAAGCTCTACAACTTAGTATGTAATGATTTTTTTTTTCTACTTTCTCTAACCAATGTTTAAAAGTATAATAAAATGTAAAGTTGGTAATAATACTTGAGAACAAATAATTTTAGCATTAGTGCTTGTTTTTCCATTTAGTAAAATTATATTTAGGTTAAATATGGGGGGGAAATGAATTCGAATAATTACACTTCACTATAAATGCTTACAGATAATTTTAGATTTCGTGACCCATTAAAATCTTACCAATTTAGACTAACTAGAGAGAGGGGGAGGAAAATGAGCATTCTCTTTCTGGGAAATGTTATGATTATTTAATATTTTTAAATCATTAGAGATTCATTATCCTCAACCTCTAAAGATAAGAATTGGGCCAAAGAATTCTTGCCATGGGTATGTTGTATATATCAAGGGTATGTTGTGTTTACCAATGAAAACGAAAATTATTTTCTTAATTTCAAACTAGGCTAATTCATGCACAGCAAAATATTTTGCATCTTCTTTTGAAATTAGCCTTGATCCTTTGCCGAAATTTAGTGCTATTCCAAAATTTCCCTAATATTTTCATAATTAAGTATTGTTAAGAGCAGTTAATATTCCTAAAATCATATTTAATTGTTTTCTTTTTTGTTTTGGTTGTGACAGAGTCTTGCTCTGTCACCCTAGGTAGTGTAGTGGCGTCATCGTAGCTTACTGTAACCTCAAACTCCTGACCTCAAGAGATCTTCCTGGCTCAGCCTCCCAAGTAGCAGGGACTACAGGCGTGTGCCATGACTGTTGGCTAATTTTTCTATTTTTAGTAGAGATGGGGTCTCACTTTTGTTAAGACTGGTTTCAAACTCCTGAGCTCAAGTGATCCTCTCACCTCGGTCTCCCAGAGTGCTAGGACAGGCGTGAGCCACCGCACTTAGCCCATATTTAATCGTAAATAAATGTTTTCCTGAAATGATTATGAAACAGGCTTGAGGATGTTGAAACAGCAGAATTTTTAAATTTAACAAGTACATTAGGCCCAGTGTGGCGGCTCCTATAATCCCAACACTTTGGGAGGTAGTAGTGGGAGGATTGCTTGAGGTCAGGAGTCAAGACCAGCCGGTGCAACATAGCAAGATGCCAATTCTACCAAAAAAAAGTATGTTAAATAGGTGGCTCCCCATATATTCATTAATAGTAATATGAGCTATGAAAAAATTTGTTATACCCTAATCATTGTTATTAATTAATGTATGTTTTCTGTTTATATTTAAAATTTAATACTATAAGTTATTAGAAGTTTTTATTTCCTTAAGTAACTTTTTAAGAAAATGTTCAAAATATTGATTAGATCAATAATCTGTAAAATATGGGGCAAAAGTCCTCTGTTGAAGGGTGGAAATGTGAGATAACTATGAATTTTCTTTAAAATAGTACTCACTGCCTTGCAGTTAATAAAAGTATTTTAATGTTTTAGTAAAATGGATATAATGTGTTCCATATGTCAGGATCCTTGGTTACTGTAAAATATATTGATTACAAAACTAATTATACCACTTTATCGTTTTAGGTTCCTTAGGACCTTTTCTTCCCCATGGTAAGTTCTGGAGCTCCAACTTGTGACTTCAGATAGGACATTGAAATGGTTTAGTTTTGTCTTAATGTTTATTGAACTACATTTCTAAGACTTGTTATATCTGGGGTAGTGGAGAAATTTTTTTTATACTTCAGCCTGTCTTTCTCCAAGATTAGGCATAAACATGAGAACTATTTTTTTTTTTTTTTTTTTTTTTGAGACAGTGCTTTGCTCTGTTGCTCAGGCTTGGAAGTACAGTGGTGTGATCACAGCTAACTGAAACCTCAAACTCCTGGGCTCAAGTGATCTTCCCATCTCAGCCACCAAAGTAGCTAGGACTACAGGTGCACGCCACCATGCCTGATTTTTAAAAAACATTTTCTGTAGAGACAGGGGTGTTGATATGTTGCCCAGGCTGGTCTCCAACTCCTGACCTCCAGTGATCCTCCTGTGTCCACCTTCCAAAGTGCTGGGATTATGGGTGTGAGCTACCATACCAGACAAGAACTATTTTTTTAAAAATACATATATTTTTATTGTCTCCAAGTAAATTTTAGTTTAAGGGTCTTTAATCATTCATGAAGTCTCCAAATCTTTAACAGAATGTGAAAATTGTTTTTCACATGTCCCAGGTTTTAAAATCCAACCACATTGGAGCTCCAAAACATATTATTGGGGGAAGGAATGAGTCTAAACAAAATCAAACTTTACCTCTTAAAATGCAGTGTTTACAGTCTTGTTAGTAAACACTCCATTTATTATGGAGATACCTTGTTTGCTAGCACCAAGGGTTATTCTTAGAATAATTATATATTTGTGGTCTGAATTAAAGTCCACTTTAAGCCTTATAGTGTCAAAACAGGTTTGTTTGCTTTTTCTTAAAATTCTGTTGTAATTTGCTTAAATAAAGTAATGTATGTGATTTCTCTTGGTCAGTTTTGTAGGTTATTGTTTTAGAATAATGAACTGCACCCAGATTCTACTCTGCATATTTTTGCTGCAGAGTAACATAGTTTACATTTAAATCCTCTATGTGGTATAATTAAATTATGAGGGAAGATAGAACTTTTTGTTAGAAGTATATTTTATATCTTTTGTGAGAAATGATAGCCACTTTATAGAATCAATGGGTTTTTTTTATAATGGAGTTTCATTGGAAGATTTTAAGTCTCAAAGCTACCATAGAAATTGAGTTCATTTTTTAAAATATAAAACATTTGCAATTGTGATCCTAAAACTGTTGCTTTTTGAAGCCTAATCAGCAGGCTATAAACTTCATAGGGATATATGTAGGCTTTATTGGTTTAGAATGTTTACATAAGATATGTTATAAAGGATATATTATAAAAGGATTTTCTTTTTCACGTTTTGTGCTAAAGAATATAAGAGAAGTGCAGCGTGTGTTAAGCATATATTAAGTCTGTGTGGCTAGTGTGTATGTGATTTGAGTTGTATCTGTTGTGATAAAAGAAGTTTTGGATTTCTCTAGAGATAAAGTTTAAAATGATAACTTACTGATTATAGTATTTCACTACCACAGGGCTTTTAATATCATACTTAACTAAAATTGAAAGCAGCATCCATATTGTTAATATAATTTTTATTTATAACATAATTTTTAAAGTTTGTTAGCCTTTTGTCATAGATGAAAGTTTTGATGCTATGAATTTCATCTGTATTTACTGACAATAGGCACTTTAGAAGAGAGGCTTCAAATTTATGAAGAAATTAGTAAGCAACATCCCAGAGCCATTTCACCTAGAAGATTACCTTTGAATCTTGTCCCAGGTAATATTGGGATATCTTTTGTAGTACTAATAATTATTTGTTGAAATTATGTAATAATATTCATATTTTAAAAAGTTGTTTCTGGTATAGAGTTTACCTCTGTACCAATCTTGGGGTTGAGAGTGACCATTTATGAATTTATTATGCATATGTTAGTAAGAGTGTTATACTTCAATATATGGCAAAAATGTTGGTTTTAAGTATTTGAAGTTGTTCTATATAAAACTGCTTTTCTTAAGTTGATCTCATGAAGTGGAGAGTAGAGATAGAGGCTGGGAAGGGTGTGTGTGTTGGCAGGGTCAGGGGGATGAAGAAAGATTGATTAATGGTTACAAACATAGATAGAAGGAGTAAGTTCTAATGTTCCATAGCAGAATAGGGTGTCTACTTCAAAACACCTAGAAGTGTGGACTTGAAATGTTCTCAACACATAGAAATGATAATATTCAAGGTAACAGATTCCCCAGATACTCTGACTTGATCATTATACATTCCATTGCATGTAACAAGATACCACATGTACCCCATAAATATGTATAAATATTATGTATTAATGAAAACTGCTTTTCTTATGTGACATATTTATAAAAGCACCATATTTAGAAGGCAAATTAAATTCCCTAGAATTGCTGAAAAATTATATGAGGTATTATAATTTAAGTGGTGGAAGTATGGAAGTTTTCTATTTAAAGTATAAATTCAAAGAAAATGTTGTAAGCTTTTTGTGCCCACCACAGTGTTTAAAATAACATCATAATTTCCTTTGAAGGCCTCTCTCCTGAGAGTTAACCACATTCCTAAGTTTCACTTTAATTTATAGAACTCCATGTATTTTGTATCCCTAAAAACAAAACAAATAGCTTATGTAAATTGGAATTCTCTGGTATGTATTCAGTGATTTGTGTTTATTGCACAGTAGTATGTATGTGACCTTGAACCAAGTTATGTTATATAACTGAACTCATTTACTTCTGGGCTGTGTAGGAGGTAGAGAGTATATTAGTTCTTCAGATAGTTAACATCTTTATTGATCATTTTATTAAAAAATTGTGTTTTTGTTGAAGTCTTTATTTTTAGTTGTGAGTGCTGTAGTTTATGACTTATTTATTGGGGCTTTTGGCATTTCTTTTTATATAAGTCAGACTCTAGAAAGCTAATATAACTTTTAAAATAGTCTGGGGGAGTGGTTGTGGGGTGGAGAATATTTTCTAATAAATTTTCACAGTGGAAAATACATGTTTAATTGGGTTATGATTTTATTTTTATTGAAAGATTCATGAAAATTAAAAATTTTTAGTTGAGTCTATTAAAAATATATGAAATACCTCTTAGAAATGGATTGGATAGTAGATAGAAATTCATTTAAAAAATTCATTTTCTACTAGCGCATATCAGTTCCATAGATGATGAGTCATATTCTTTTGATCCCTCCCTATTTTGTTTTGGTTTAGTAGAATACTGAAAGCACATTTTACTAATGTTTTCCAGGGAACATTAAGTCCAAGTGGATGAGTTTAAACACAACTATCGAGTTTCTACAGGACTTGTCAGAGCTTTTTTTTTCCTTTTACATTTGCCCTTTGGCTGTAGAGAGCTTTTAATATACTTTTTATGAATTCAAAGATTGGAGTTTACTGTGTAGGAAGGAGCATTTCTCTAATAAAAGAAAGTGTTTTATGGAAGATGCTTAGGCTCACATGTCTGTACCTCTTTCTCCTCCTTTTTTTTTTTTTTTTTTTTGAGACAGAGTCTCGCTTTGTTGCCCAGGCTAGTGTGAGTGCCGTGGCGTCAGCCTAGCTCACAGCAACCTCAAACTCCTGGGCTCGAGTGATCCTTCTGTCTCAGCCTCCCGAGTAGCTGGGACTACAGGCATGCGCCACCATTCCCGGCTAATTTTTTATATATATATCAGTTGGCCAATTAGTTTCTTTCTATTTATAGTAGAGACGGGTCTCGTTCTTGCTCAGGCTGGTTTTGAACTCCTGACCTCGAGCAATCCGCCTGCCTCGGCCTCCCAGAGTGCTAGGATTACAGGCGTGAGCCACCGCACCCGGCCTTTTTTTTTTGTTTTGAGACAGGATCTCACTTTGTTGCTGTGACTGGAATGCAGTGATGTGATCATAGCTCACTGCAACCTCAAACTCCTGAGCTCAAGTGATCCTCCTGCCTCAGACTCCTAAGTAGCTGGGACTCATACCACCATGCATAGCTAACTCTCCCTCTTTTTATTTTTTTTAATAGCTTTCTGAAATATAATTCATATACCATAACATTTACTGTTTTAAAGTGTATAATTGTTTTAGTTTATTCATAGAGTTGTGCGATCATCATCACTATCTGCTTTCAGAAAACTTTTCATGACTCCAAAAAGAAACCCCATATCCATTAGCAGCCATACCCTAGGCCCCTTCACCCCCAGAACCCGACAGCTACTAATCTACTTTCTGTACCTATGGATTTGCCTGTTTCTGGACATTTCATATAAATGAAACTATACCATATGTGGCCTTTAGTGTGTGGCTTCTCCTTTTATCAGTCTCAAGGTATGTCTTGTATTTTACAATGTGGGTAGGGGTATTCTCTTACGAGCTTTCAAATGCATTCACATACCTCTTAGGAAACAAAGAAGTCTCATTTAGCGTTAAGATTACAAACACGATTTATTTCCATAGTCAATAAAGTTTGCTAAAGGCTCTCAGTACATGGCAGTGTATAGTAGGAAATACATTTTCAGGTGTGATTTTAGGTTAAAGTGGAACCATCCTAGACTCTCTGGGACATTCTGTCTTTGAAATGCTAAAAGGACTTTTGTTTACTAGATATATCCCAGTTGAAAGGTTTAATGGCTTGGGCTTCAAGGTCCTCAGCATCACTGTGAGGTTCTTTCTTTTTTTCTTTTTCTTTTGTTATGTTCTCTTTATTCTTTCCCATTCTTCCCTTCCTTACTTTTGATAGGGTCTCACATAGTGATAGCTCACTGTAACCTCAAACTCTTACTCAAGGGATCCTCCCCCTTTAGCCTTCTGAGTAGCTGGGACCACAGGTGCCACCACCACCCCTGGCTACTTTTTAAACAGTTTTTGTAGGGAGAGGGTATCACTATGTTGCCCAGGCTGGTCTCAAACTTCTGGCCTCAAGCAGTTCTCCCCCCTTGGGTTCCCAAAGTGCTGGAGTTGCAGGTGTGGGTTACTGTGCCTAGCCTCTTTCTAGTTTTTAAATTCTTTTTTGTTGATTTTATTTTTCTTTCATTTAAATATTTTTTTTCTCCTTCAGAACATGATACGTTCGGATCACTGTGAGATTCTGACATACATGTATTGACAAAGCTCTAATGAATATGTATAAAATTATGTAAATACTCAGTTGTATCTGCAAAAGCTCAATGTTTCGTGACTTCTTTTGCCTACCTAAAAATATTTTTATGTGCATTTTGGCATTATCAAAAGCAATAAGATCTTTTTCAAGAAACATGATAGAACTTGAATATGCAAGATAAAAGTTTTGAAAAAGTTCCAGTGTTTAGATAAAAAGGCTTGATATCTACAGAGCAGTGGGGAAATTCTCTAACACCCTGAAATATTAAGTGCTCTAGAAGCAATGCAGAGATAAAGCAACTTTTCAAAATAATTAATAGAATTTATCACGTTCCATTATTCTTCACTGGCTGAGGGGTGGAGAGAAGGAAGGAGATAATCCAGAGTGTTAAACACAGAATACTATTAATAATTAAATTTTGTTCCATTATTTAGAATGGATTTCCAGTGAATCAGAAATAGTCTGATCTTGCAGTTTATGCTAATTATTTTAGCGCTGGTTTTTGGGGCATCGATTTTTATGTGAATCTATGCTACATATCTAGATAAGAATTAAGCATAGTACCTATGCAGTCAGGTAACCTGTTTTGTGAACAGTAATGCTAAACAGGCATATAATATTGATGATCCCCCCCCAAGATAAGAATATGGGGGTACAAAATAAGTAGGAAGAAGGGAGATAATTTGTTTTGTGTAAAGGTTCTTCTTATATCTAAAGAAAGAATTTGAGATGTATAAATAATTAGTAATTTGGGGGATACGGTGAGCAGCGTAGACTTCTTGTTTAAATGATACATTCTTACAGTTACAAATTAGAAGGGTTTATAAGTGAAGTCTGTTTCTTGTCTCTGTCCCCTGGTTACCAAGTTTACTTGCCTAAACACATCTGTTGTTATCAGTTGATGGTGTATTCTTCCAGAAATACACTGTGCATATACAGGCAAAAAGTGTGGAAGGTTTATGTACAGCTTTCCTTTTTTCTCCTCCCTTTTTACAAAAGTAGTAGCATGCATTGCTTTGTATCTGGATTTTCTTTTAAATATATTTGGAGAACAGTCCTATTTCAGCACATAAAGAACTTCATTCTTTTTCATACCTATGCAGTCTTAATAAATCAAATCTGCCAGTATGATCTGAATAGACCAAGAAAGTGGGCCAAGAAAGAGGAGTTCAGAGTAGCTTCTGACATGAAGATAAGTGCTTGGGGGTAATTGGGGGTATAGAAAACAGAATCTTAAATGTAGAAATATAATACCCTGACAAGGTATCGGGGAAGATAGTGGTAGATACATTTATTCAGTGATTGCTGTATGCCAGACACTCCTTTACTGCCATCCATTTTTTATAACTTTTGGCTTATACCAGTGCTGGGAAGATTTGATCTCTGAAACTACTTTCTATTTTTAAGGCAGTAATGGTGTATATTTAACCTAGGATGAAGTATTATGCTGTTTTGGTATTCTGTGATTTTCAAAAGACCAGTCCTTTGTATGTGATCTAATAAGAAATTAGAGATTATCTGAGAACAGTCTTTATAGTTAATAGAGTTAATTTTTGTGACATCTAATTATATTGAGTATACAAGTTTTGTTTGATGGAATCACAGCAAATTAAAATAACCACTTTGGGTTGTTAGATTTTGTTATACAGTATTGTGGTTCATAAAGAAACCTTAGGGGGTCATTTCAGTCATCTGTCTCACTTTTTAGGCTAAATAGTTCATGACATATGTGCTTTTTTTTTTTTTTTTTTTTAATGATTGAGTAAATCCATGTCCTTATATATTAACCCTTACTGTGAAAAAGTTCATGTCTTTGTATTTAAAATGAAACTTCTTTAAATATTTAAAAACTTCTTTAAATATTTTCTGCTTTCAAAGAGTGACACCAAATCTTTTGTAAGGGTTTATTAATAATATAATTATTTACTTGATGTTTGCACATAGAGTATTTATTTTAATTCTGATGTTAGAATACTCCAGGGCTCAGTCTAATTCCTAACATACATATTTTATTTTCATTGTTGGTCTCACTCATTAGAATGTTAAATTCTAAAATCCTATGAGGGCAAGATTTAAAAAATTATTTTTGTTTAATCAGTGCTCTATTCCCAATACCTAAAACAATACCTGACTTGTAGTAGGTGCTTTGTACATCAGTGTGGAATTAGTGGATGTTGAAGTAAATCACAAGTTGATTTGGGAAAGCATTTGTAAACATCAGTTTAGTGTTTGTAAAAAGATATTTCAGCTACTACTTGAAGACAGTGCTGATTTACAGTAGTCTACTGCAGAGTACTTTATGAGTTGTCTGTAGGGTTTTGAGCTGTGGGTAGGTAGTATAGGACTGAGTCTGTGATAGTGAGAGATTAGGAAAGATACTTGCTATTGTGGCTGTATTCAGAATGAATAGTAGGTTATTACTTTTACTCTTTACTTAAAGCTGCACAATCGTTTTGTTTACCTATCTTTTTAAGTATTCCTTCGTGATATTTTGAACCTAGATCTAGGGGAAAATATAGTTGCCAACTGAGGTAATTTGGTGTTATGCTTTTTGGTGATAAGAAGAAATAATGCAGATTGACGTTTTGAGTTTAAGAATTAGATGGTACAGTCTGAAGTCAGGCATCAGGGGAAAAAAGAAAAATAAAATAATAAAATTAGAATAAAAGAAAAAGAATTAGATGGGACATAATTATTTCTGAGGGAGCTTTGTTTTCATTTAGAAAATCATTTTTTTTTCTTTTTTTTTTTTTTCACAGCATGTAGGATGTATAGAAAATCATTTTAAGAATTGTTTGCATCAATTGAAGTATAACAAAGTACGCTTTTGTTTCTAGGTGAAAAATTTAGAGAACTGATGGATAAGTTCCTGAGGGTTAACTTCAGTAAAGGCTGCCCACCCTTGTTTACTACTTTGAAATCTTTATATTGCAATACAGAAAAGGTAAAATTTGGTATTTATTCAGTTTTGCTATAGTCTTTTTACTGAATTATAGAAAGATGCTCATGCAAGTGATATGCTATAATTTAATCATCTCTGTTCTTGTATTATTTACCTTTTAGTGTAATAATAGAGGCACTGAAATTATATACCTGTAGTATAAGTAATATCAAAGGAAATGTCAATCCGTGCAATTTACTGAATAAATGGTTTATAAAAGCACTAATGTATAAAAGTTGTTTATTTTTAATGATGTACTTTCTGGTAGATTTTAAATTTGACATATTTTTACCAGAGGTCTATATTTACTCTATGATTATTATTTTATAGCATAATTATGGATTTCTCAATTTGTTGTGCATGCTTTTAAAGTTAATAGCTTGTATAATTAAGTTCTACAGTAAAATGCCATTTGGTCAACAGAGTACAAATTATTTGTTTTAACTAGTAGGCCACATTTTAATAAATATAGTTTTTAGCTTTATTTTTTAATACAGTTTCTGCTTTTTTTTTTCCCAGTGTCCCTTAGACTCAGTAGGAAGGAACTTTCTGCTTTGTAAAATTAGAAAATGGGCATTTAAATCTTGGTCTTAAATTAGATAAATAGACTGAGCATGGTGGCTCATGCTTGTAATCTCAGCACTTTGTGAAGCTGAGGCAGGAAGAAGATCACTTGAGGCCAAGAGTTTGAGACCAGCCTGGGTAATATAACAAGATCCCATCACAAAACACATACACATTCTCATATTCCCTCCCTCCCTCCCTGCCTGCCTGCCTGCCTGCCTTCTCTTTCCCTCTCTCTCCCCCCAACCCAAATCTTATTTTTAGTCTGTATATAATAATTACTTATTTCAGAAATGTGAAAACCTCAATGTTAAAATAATAATATACTCAAATAATGTATTTAAATGGCATCCATGGTATATCATGGCAATAGGAGGGTTTTTTAGAAATGAGTTTTTATTTACTTTCTAAACTTTCAACTATAACTTTGTTTTAGGTCTTTATCTAGGCATAGTTGTTTTTTTTTTTTCTTTTTGAGACAGAGTCTCACTTTGTTGCCCGGACTAGAGTGCCATGGTGTCAGCCTAGCTCACAGCAGCCTCAAACTCCTAGGCTCAAGCAATCATACTGCCTCAGCATCCAAAATAGCTGGGACTACAGGTATGCACCACCATGCCCGGCTAATTTTTTTCCCTCTCTATATTTTTTTAATTAGCCAATCAATCAGTTTCTTTCTATTTTTAATAGAGACGGGGTCTCACACTTGCTTAGGCTGGTTTCAAACTCCTGACCTCGAGCGATCCTCCTGCCTCGGCCTCCTAGAGAGCAGAGCTAGGATTACAGGGGTGAGCCACCGTGCCCAGCTTATTTTAGTTTTAACAATGAAGAAACCATATTAATTTGGCTGGGCGCGGTGGCTCACGCCTGTAATCCTAACACTCTGGGAGGCCAAGGCGGGCAGATTGCTCAAGGTCAGGAGTTCCAAACCAGCCTGAGCAAGAGCGAGACCCCGTCTCTACTATAAATAGAAAGAAATTAATTGGCCAACTAATAATATATATACAGAAAAAATTAGCCGAATTGCTTGAGCCAAGGAATTTGAGGTTGCTGTGAGCTAGGCTGACTCCATGGCACTCTAGCCCAAAGTGAGTGAGACTCTGTCTCTAAAAAATAAATAAATAAATAAATAAACAAACAAACAAATAAATAAACAAACAAACTAAAACAACAGTTTAGGTTACTGTATATAGCATAAGAATTTTTTTTTTTTTTTTTTTTGAGACAGAGTCTCACTTTGTTGCCCAGGCTAGAGTGAGTGCCATGGCATCAGCCTAGCTCACAGCAACCTCAAACTCCTGGGCTCAAGTGATCCTCCTGCCTCAGCCTCCCAAGTAGCTGGGACTAGAGGCATGCACCACCATGCCCGGCTAATTTTTTCTATATATATTAGTTGGCCAATTAATTTCTTTCTATTTATAGTAGAGATGGGGGTCTCGCTCTTGTTCAGGCTGGTTTCGAACTCTTGACCTCGAGCAATCTGCCCGCCTGGGCCTCCCAGAGTGCTAGGATTACAGGCGTGAGCCACCACGCCTGGCCAAGAGTGGACATTTTTATCTTGTTCTGCTCTCAGGGGGAAAGCACCTAGTTCTTCACCGTTAAGGATTTTGCTCGCTGTTGGTTTTTCATGTATGTGCTTTATAATGTTAAAGATGTTCCCTTCAATTCCTAGTTGTACATTTTTATCATGAAAGGGTGTTGTTGGATTTTGTCAAATGCTTTTTCGGTGTCAATGGAGATGATCCTGTGGGTTTTGTTTTTTATTCTGTTGGTGATGTATTTTACATTAATTGATTTTCAGATGTTATACCAATTTTGCATTGCTGGGATAAAACCTACTTGGTATGGTGGATAATTCTTTTTATATATTGCTGGGTTCATTTTGCTAGGTTTTGTTGAGGATTTTTTTTTTTTTTTTTTTTTTTGAGACAGTCTCACTCTGTTGCCTGGGCTAGAGCACCATGGCTTCAGCCTAGCTCACAGCAACCTCAAACCTCTGGGCTGAAGCGAATCTCCTGCCTCAGCCTCCCGACTAGCTGGGACTACAGGCATGTACCACCATGCCTGGTTAATTTTTTCTATATTTTTAGTTGTCTATCTAATTTCTTTCTATTTTTAGTAGAGATGGGGTCTTACTCTTGCTCAGGCTGGTCTCGAACTCCTGAGCTCAAATGATCTGCCTGCCTTGGCTTCCCAGAGTGCTAGGATTACAGGCGTGAGCCACCACGCCCAGCCAGTTGAGAATTTTTGCATTTATAGTTCTCAGAGATACTGGCCTGTAGTTTTCTTGTAATGTCTTTATCTGATTTTGGTATGAAGATGTTCCCTCCTTTTTTTTTTTTTTTTGAAGAACTTGTGAAGAATTGATATTTTTGTAAGTGTTTGATAGAATTTATCAGTGAAGTCATATGGGCCTCGAGTTTTCTCTTTGGGTAGTTTTTTGATTACTTATTCAAATTCTTTATTATTGGTCTATTCAGATACTGTATTTATTCTTCACTCACTTGAAATCCATGTTTCTAGAAGTTTGTCCATTTCATCCAAGTTACACAATATTAGTATGTAGTTGTGTATCATATTCCTGGTAGCACTATCCCCCCCTCCTCTTTTTTTTTTTTTTGGGAGACAGTATCTTGCTCTGTTGCCCAGGCTGGAGTACACTGTCGCCATCATAGTTCATTGCAAGTTCAAACTCCCAGGCTCAAACAATCCTCCTACCTGGCCTTCCCGAAGTGCTGAGATTACAGGCATGATTTTAAAATGACAGAGACAAAATACTATTTTTAAAAAGAATAGCTATTACATATTAATTTTTCATATGACACACTGCCTAGTTGAGATAGATGGTAAGTAGACTTGAGTGAAATCGGTCATTCCTTAGTAATACTTAGATTACCTTTTATAGACAAATTTGGAATATTGAATTGTTCACTTAATTACTGAATTAAAAGTGACTGTAACATAGATTTTTGAGATTTAAAGAAGTATGCCTAATGAATCATGAAGTCCAGTGCTCTTTGCAGGTTTTTTATTTAGGAGATTTCATGTGAAATTTCCATTATCTTGTTTTGTTTTGTTTTTTTCATGATGAGATCTTCTCTTGAAGTTCTGAAACTGGAGATCTATTTTTTTTTTCTTTTTTTTGAGACAGAGTCTCGCTTTGTTGCCCAGGCTAGAGTGGAGTGCCGTGACGTCAGCCTAGCTCATAGCAACCTCAAACTCCTGGGCTCAAGCAATCCTCCTGCCTCAGCCTCCCGAGTAGCTGGGACTACAGGCATGCGTCACCATGCCCGGCTAATTTTTTCTATATATATTAGTTGGCCAATTAATTTCGTTCTATGTATGGTAGAGACGGGGGGGGGGGGGGGGGGGGGGGGGGGGTCTCGCTCTTGTTGGTTTCGAACTCCTGACCTTGAGCAATCCGCCTGCCTGGGCCTCCCAGAGTGCTAGGATTATAGGCGTGAGCCACCGTGCCTGGCCTGGAGATCTATTTTATTCAGTAGAGTTTATATTCTTTTATGACAGATTGTGTGTAACTTCAATATATGTTTTGTTGTACTTTTTATTATTAAAATTGACTTCTTTGAAAAAAGTTTCACCCTGGAGATGCATGAAGGTATACCATTTTTGAAAACTTGCTCTAGTTGCAGTTTTTTCAACTGCCAGTAGATGGCATTGTAAGTTCATGAAAAAAGTATTTGCCTTCCTAAGAGGAACAGTTAGACTGAATTTCTAAGTGTGTGTTGTTTTTGTTTTTTGAGATGGATTCTTGCTCTGTTGCCCAGGCTGGAGTGCAGGGTCATCATCATAGTTCAGACTCCTGGGCTCAAGTGATCCTCTCAATTCATCCTCCTGAGAAGCTGGGACTACAGGCGTGTGCACCACCAAGCCCAGCTAATTTTTATTTATTATTTTTTGTAGAGACTGGGTTTTGCTATGTTGGCTAGGCTTACAAAAATTTTTTTAAGTTACACATATTCTAAGTGAGATTGGTGGGGCAGTCATGTTAGGTTGAAAATGCGGGGGGAGGGGGAGAAAGGGCATTTATTGAAACCTTAAAATTTGTACCCCCATAATATGCCAAAATAAAAAAAAAAAAGAAAATGCCTGCTACCATTAATTTTGCTTTATAGTAAAAATCTTTTTTGTCGCAGGTTTATCAGTGTTTCTCAAACTCTTACTTGAGTGTCAGGATGAACTGAAGTGCTTGTTAAAAACAGATTGTATAGAAACCAGAGTTTCTGATTCTGTCAGTATGGGGTGTGGTATAGAACTGCATCTCTGGCCAGGTGTATTGGCTCATGCCTGTAATCCTAGCACTCTGGGAGGCCAAAGCGGGTGGATTGCTTGAGGTCAGGAGTTCGAAACCAGCTTGAGCAAGAGCGAGACCCCCGTCTCTACTGTAAATAGAAAGAAATTAATTGGCCAACTAATATATATATAGAAAAATTTAGCCAGGCATGGTGGCACATGCCTGTAGTCCCAGCTACTTGGGAGGCTGAGGCAGAAGGATTGCTTGAGCCCAGGAGTTTGAGATTTCTGTGAGCTAGGCTGAAGCTATGGCACTCTAGCCAGGGCAACAGAGTTAGACTCTATCTCAAAAAAAGAAAACAAAACAAAAAACAAAAAGAACTGCATCTCTTACAAGTTACCACATGATATTTATGTCAATGGTCTGAAGATTGCCCTTTCAGAACCACTGTTTTCAAATTAAATAGTCTTTATTATAAAAACAAAAAACAAAGAATGTACCCATTTTCTACCACCCTGATCTCTTCAGTCATATTTTTATTGAGTATGTAGTATCTGTACATACTTGTTTTAGTGAAATCATAGTATGTGTTCATTATTTTCACTTCCTGTTTTTTCTGTTAGTTACACATTGTCCTTAGTGTCAGTTTCCCATCTATTTTCTTCATTGCCCATCTGTCTAAACTCTACTAGAAAATTGTGCCATATAATACAAAATCATGAGAAAGGTATCATGTAGGCCTGAGAAATGTTTTAATTTGGTTTTTGTTTTATAGTGTTTTTTGACTGGTGTCATTAGGATGGTCAGTTTTGTGGACACTAACCTATGAGTTTCTGAGATGGGGATTAACGTGGGTTCACAATAAAGCTAATGAAATTGTACCGTCCTATATTAAATGGAATGCATGAAGAGGTTTCTTTCCTAGCCATATGTTACAAAATCTGTTTAGGACGTTGTGACACATGGTGTGCTCTTCAGTGGCTGGGGAGCCCTAGTGAATTTTGGTTGGTGTGTAAAGAGGCCTTGGGATAGGCCGGGCGCGGTGGCTCACGCCTGTAATCCTAGCACTTTGGG
This sequence comes from Microcebus murinus, assembly GCF_040939455.1. Classification (NCBI taxonomy): domain Eukaryota; kingdom Metazoa; phylum Chordata; class Mammalia; order Primates; family Cheirogaleidae; genus Microcebus; species Microcebus murinus. Next base: position 57,205,647 of record NC_134116.1, read on the forward strand.
AGGCTGAGGCGGGCGGATTGCTCAAGGTCAGGAGTTTGAAACCAGCCTGAGCGAGACCCTGTCTCTACCAAAAATAGAAATAAATTAATTGACCAACTAAAAATATATGTACAAAAAATTAGCCGGGCATGGTGGCGCATGCCTGTAGTCCCAGCTACTCGGGAGGCGGAGGCAGTAGGATCGCTGAGCCCCGGAGATTGAGGTTGCTGTGAGCCAGGCTTACGCCACGGCACTCACTCTAGCCTGGGCAACAAAGTGAGACTCTGTCTCAAAAAAAAAAAAGAGGCCTTGGGATAGAAAAGAAATATAGCTGTTTCTCTGAAAAGAAACATGTCTAAAGTCCCATTTTTCACAGAGTAGTAAGTAATGTATCAGGCCTTGTTTTGATTTTATTTTCTAAATAGGAACCCTTCATGAATTTGCATGTCATCCTTGTGCAGGGCCTATGCTAATCTTATCTGTATTATTTCAATTTTGGTATATGTGCTGCCAAAGCAAGCACCAGATCTTATTTTGTAGTAAAAAGGTAAGCAAGTTGGATAGTAAACCCAGTAATTGTGTTGAGTACAGATTCCCACTTTCTGTCCTTTTCCCAGGGTTGCTGACAATAATAAGCAAAACAGAGTCATTTTTAATTTCACTTATAATCTTCAAACTTTGGGTCATTTCACTTGACTTTTTTGTCATGTGTTACATTTTGGAAAATCTGAACATTTATTTAATGGTTTAGAACTTCACAATATAACAATAGGAAGCAAAAAGTAAGTAAATTGTTATTAAATTAAACAAATGTTTATTCACAAAAAAAACCAAACCGGTTTTGTAGTAACTAGTAGCAATTTATCCTTCCAAACATCAAGTTAGTGAGGTTCTGTTTCACTATTAATAAAGACAGCAGTGTTCAGCATTTTCTTTTTTTCCCCATCCCCCCACAAGGAAATATATTGAGAATGAGAAAAACGCAGATACCCTCGTATTTTATAGTTCTGAAATAAGCTGTATAGTGTTTTCCAAATCTAATTTAATGCATAGTAAATAAAAATACTTCCAGTAAAATATTTTTAAATTTTAAAAATATGTTTCTTTAACAGGTTTCTATAATCCAGGAACTTGTTACTAATTATGAAGCCTCCCTTAAAACCTGTGACTTTTTTAGCCCTTATGGTAAGTTTAAATTAGATTGAATTAGAATTTGATTACTCGTTTCAATTCATTTGTAATCACTTACAGTAATGCACTGTTATGTTTATTATGTGTGCTACATAATAACTACTTATTAAATAGTTTTTGCATTAGTGAGTGAAATGAGAGTACTTTCAATCTTATTTAATTTAAATTTTCCATAAACCTGTGGAATGGGAGTTAGCCCTGTTTTAACATGAAGAAATGGACTTTAGAGGTTGAGTGGCTTGCTGAAGACCATGCAGTTAGTTTATGTTAGAACCTGATTTTCCAGAATCCATAAATCCTCTGATTTTTCTGCTCTTTTATTACTTTTAATCCTGAATAATTTGGTCCTTTGTTTCTCTATTTGTAAGGGGATATGTAAATGAAGGCAACTTAATTTTAAAAACACTCTAGAATGTTTTCAGTCATCAGATGGTAACTTTAGAGTGAGTTCCTCAAGTGACTTTTCATGTCATTATTTGAGTATTTTTTAAAATTGAGATGGGGATCTTGCTGTGTTGCCCTGGCCGGTCTCAAACTTCTGGGCTCAAGCTGTCTTCCCACTCTAGCCTCTTGAGTAGCTGGTATTACAGAGGTGTGACACTGCACCCCACTCTTTTGAGTATTTATAAGGCAAAATTCTAGGCATATTGTTCCCTACCTTAGTATGCATCTCTGTTTAAAATGATTAAACAGAAGATGTCATTGCAGTGCTATGTCACACAGAATTAACCTCATGCTATAATATCTATTAATACCAAGTCCACATTCAGATTTCCCCAATTATCCAAAAAAAGTCTTCATAGGTTGGTTTGTTTGAATCTAGATCTAGTTAAGGTCCACACTTTGCATTTGATTGTCATGTCTCTTATGTTCTTTTAATCTAGAGCAGTAACCTCCCCTTCCTTTTTTTTTTTTAACATTTTTTGAAAGGTCATTTGTCTTATAGGATATCCCATATTCTAGATTTGGCTGATTGCTTTCTTGTGTTATCGTGTAACATATTTAACTGGCATTCATATTTCTTGTAAACTTATAGTTAGATTTATAGGGTCGATTAGATTTCAGTCCCATTTGAATACTTACTGGTGGTGCTTTGTGCTTCCTGTTATATCACACCTGGAGGCAGGAGGCATTGTAGTTGTCTCTCTGTTTTGATGTTGAGGTTGTCACCCTGGTATGCCCATTAAAAAGCTCCTCATTGGCCTCTCACCTAATGATTTTAGCAGCCGTTGAGGATCATTGCATTGATCCCTTATTTTATTCTAATCATCATTGTGTCTGCATTAGCTAGAATTCTTCTTATAAATAACTTTCCTTCATAAAATATTCATTTCCTCTGAAATATAGTTTATGTAAGAAGAGCAGGATAGATGCTCAACACTTCACCTGCTATATTATATTTGCATCATTATTGTGTCATTTGATAAGCTACACCAGGAGACATTTTTGTTCTTCTGTAACATGGTTAAATTCATACTTTCCTCCTCATTTTATGCCTGTGTATCTTCCTTTCTGAAATCCATTGTGAGAGCTTGGTATTTTTTTTCTACTTTTCTGTAGCTTGAAGGTACAGCAGGATGGGGAACATAATAGAGCTAGGCTGATGGTACGTAACTGCTTTTGTTACAGAACTTGGGTTGTGTTCTCTCTTAGGTTTTTGTCAGATGGCAGGGTTATTTCCACTTTGTCAGGGGTATGTGTTCTTCTTGTGGGTCATATTCAACTTTCGGTTTCTCTGATTTAGTATTATAGGCCTAGAAAAGGCTAAGCCCTCGCAGTTTGGCAGTTCTTGACTCTGCTGAAGTTTTGGAGTTGTAGTTAGAGAATGTGTTCTCCAGAGAGAATCTCTTCTCTTTTCCTAGGCTTGTTGTCTTTTGCTTTCAGCCTGAAAATTCACAGAATTAGATTGATTTATGTCTTTTCCCAGCACTGTTTCTTTGGGAGTGAGGTTGGGTTTAGAAGCCCATCAAAACTATGATCGTGGTTTCTCTGCTTGACTGCTGCTTTTCAAACTTTATGGCATGAAGTCATACCACTTTCTGTTGAAATTGGTCATTTTTCCTGAGTTTTTACTGTTTATGACTATAATAATTATTTCATTATGAATTAGGGGAGAGAAAGTATGTAAATTTGCTTTATTTTAGATTCTTATAATAATTTAATATTTGTTTAATTACAGAGAATGGGGAGAAGGAACCCCCGACAACACTACTGTGGGTTCAGTATTTCCTGGCACAACACTTTGATAAACTTGGACAATATTCTTTGGCTTTGGATTATATTAATGCTGCAATTGCTAGTACTCCAACTCTAATAGAATTATTCTATATGAAAGCAAAAATTTACAAGGTAAAATCTAAATCATGTTTTGTGACTAGTTGAAGAATTCAGGTACTTTAAGAATCCTTGGAATTCTTTTTATTTAGAAATATCTTCTAGGGCACCCTGATAATCTTTTTTCTGAAATTCTTACTAATTCTAAGCAGTTTTATATTATGTAGCTGTGTAAACAATATTAGTCATTTGATTTAGCTCTTAGTATTAATAAATATGAATTGTAATTTAGATTATTAGATACATTCGATAGAAATGGTGTGAGATTTCTAGTTTGTCTTTATAAGTTTTTTTTTCTATTTTTATTGTACTCATATTTTCTTAATCTAAACTGTGATTTCTTTAATGCTTTTTTTATGTCTTAATAGCATATAGGTAATCTCAAAGAAGCTGCAAAGTGGATGGATGAAGCACAGTCTTTGGACACAGCTGATAGATTCATCAATTCCAAATGTGCAAAATATATGCTTCGAGCAAATATGATAAAAGAAGCAGAGGAAATGTGCTCCAAGTTCACAAGGGTAGGAGATAGTATACATGAACATGTAGTTGTCTGGATTAGTAAACTTAAGTTCTAGGATGATTTATGAAGTTTGCTACTGAAATTCATAAGAATTCTTTGTTTTTTAAAATCCTATTTAGCTCATGTCCTAAGTATGGTTTCTTACTGTAGTTGTGTGTGTATGCATGTCTTTCTGTCAGGGGATGGTCAAAGCAATAGCAGGATTAAATACCTTGGTACAAATACAAATACTATGTCATACTTTAGGGCTTATATGAAAAATTTGATTTGCGTTCCAAATTCTTTGTCTCCCTAGTAATTTTGGCTGCTTCTTTTGTTCTGTTCTATTTTGGTTTTTTTCAGACAGAGTCTTGCTGTCACCCAGGCTAGAGTGCAAGGTAGCATGGTGGTAGCTCACTGCAGCCTTGAACTTGTGGGCTCAAGTGACCCTCACACTTCAGCTTTCTAAGTAGCTGGGACTACAGGTGTGTGCCACCATGCTTGGCTAGGGTTTTTTTGTTTTTTGTTTTTTTTAATTTTTTGTAGAGACAGGGTCTCTGGCTATGTTGCCCAGGTCTTGAACTCCTGGCCTCAAGCAATACTCCCACCTTGACCTCCCAAAGTATTGGGATTATAGATGTGAGCCACTGCACCTGGCTTGCTTTTTAATTGTCTCTTACAGTGTTTTACTTTAGAACTGCTCATAGAGTTCATTCTATGTGGACTGTTGGTCTCTGTGATGGTCTAGAATTTAAGTTTTCTGACATTGTTGGACAAAGCATCCATTCCTTTCCTTTCTCTTCTTCACCATCCTTTCATATCCTTTTCCACCGAGACTTTCTTTTACATTATGAAAATAATACATGTTTATGTTTAACTAAGTGGACTAACCGAACAGAGTAGAAAGCTCAGAAACAGATTCACACATATTTGGAAACTTGGTATATAGCCAGAGGTACTGTAAAAATCAGAGATAGAAAAATACTGCCAGGACAATTAATTATTGTGTTGAAAAAATAAAGCGACATCCTTATTTATTACTGTACATAAATCAGTTCCAGGTAGATTAAAGATCTAAATATGGTAAGTAAACCTTTCACACTTTTAGAAGAAAATATAGGAGTTTATCCTTAGGATAAAGAAGCATTCTTTATGCTTGATGTAGGAAGCATTTCTTAAGACACCAAAAACATAAAAGTATAAGAGAAAAATTGAGCCAGGCACAGTGGTGTCATCCTGTAGTCCCAGCTACCACATGGTACATGTGCCCTGTCCACTGTATCACAAGTTTGAAGATTAGTAGAGAGTACAAAGAATAGACATAAAACTAATTATGTTTTTAGAGAAAAGTACCATCTGGAAGGTCAAAGTAGAGATTAGAAGTAAAGTACAATTAATAATGAGTATATGGGTTGAGCATACCAAATCTGAAAATCCAAAGTGCTCCAAGATTTGAAACTTTTTGAGCACTGACATGCTTAAAGGAAATGTTCATTGGAACATTTCAGATTTTGGATTTTTGGATTTGGTATGCTCAGCTGGTAATTATAATGCAAATGTTCCAAAATCCAAAACACTTCTGGTCCCAAGCATTTCAGATAAGGGATACTCAATCTATACATCTTAATTAAGTCCAGTGATTTTTACAAAAACAAAAACCAGAGACAAACTAACATGTGTCTTCAAAGGTGCTGGAAAGTGAGAAAGCAGGTGAGAGGAGGTGGTTGTCTGTGAAGAGTAGTCACCTCAGTCTGGCTGAGCTTGCTCATCATAACTGCCTCTGATCTTCTGCTTTTGACAAAATGGTGTATGGAGAGCTTGTTCAGTTTGTTCATACTGGTTCATTGGCCGGGCAAATCTGTAATGTGTAGTGGACAACATAGTGAGATGGGAAGAAAATTGCGAATGACCCTGAATATTCAGTTTATGCCTGCTTACTAATAAATGAATGCTCATATTTCCTGCTTACAGATTCTTCACAGTTTAGAATTTTTGTATAGAGTTTCTAATGCATGTTGGATAGTTCTAGTGGGTAAGCTTTTGAAATGAAAAGTAATGTAGATTTCTTATAAAAATATGTGGTCATCAACAAAATGGAAAATATATATGACCATAATGAAGAAATAAAATGCATTCATAATTCTGTTCACCCAGAGGTAACCAGTTTTTAGACTTTAATGAATTCTCAAAATTGAACTGATGAGACATAAATTGGGTAAAAAGAACTGAAGACTGAAATTACTTATATAAGTATATTTTTGCCATCTTTCCTAGGATCATAACAAAATGTATTTAAAATAACTCTCTTCTAAACTGTGACAAAACTCCAGTGCTCCAGTACCTAGACATAAACTAGGTACTTTATGTCTTACACTTCTGTCAGAATTTAACAAATATTCCTAACAAATGCAGCTATTTGGTTTTGGCAGCTCACTGTAAAGGATACCAAAGCAGAAGAGTTGGCATGAAACAGGAGATGCTATTAGAAGTGGACACATGGCCACAAAGAAAGTGGCAATGATACTGATAGCCTAACTTGAAAGAGGGAGATTGGGAAACTGAAAAACAGGCCTAGAGCATTAACAGAGTCAACAAATACTGGATGGTACCTAGTAGTGACCCTGAGTCAGCAAGGAAAGGCTAAGTAGCATTTGCTTGAAAGGCAGAAGATAAGGAGTGCTTCATAGGATTGCTGTCTTAAATAGTGGAAATAAAAGCTTTGGTGTTTAAAAATTAAGCTTTAGTAATTTGGAGTCTTTTCTGTGTGGAGTGCTGAATACCCCAAAAGAGCTAGATAAATAAGACATTATGTACATACATATGTACTGTGTATTTTGGATCTGATAACCCACGATGGCTCCTAAGTGACTAACAGGCAGGTAGGTAGTGCAGATATGCTAGACAAAGGGAATACTCAGTCCTAGGTAGGACAGAGTAGGATGGTGCAGGATTTTATCACACTATTCAGAATAGCACAGTTTAAGAATTATGAATTGTTTATTTCTGCAATTTTCCTGTCAGTATTTTCATACTGTGGTTAACTGTGAGTAACTGAAATTGATTTTCATGGAAATTGAAACTGTGGATAAGGAGGGACTACTGTAATTTAAAACTAGTAGGTGCCTTATGGGGAGTACGTTGGCATATTTGCTAATTGCTACTTACTGTCATAAAAATACTAGCAGTCATAGTTGTAAAAGAGAAAATGAGATTTTTAGGATCTGTTTTATTGTTTGTTCCCTATGGTTATGAATGCTTCCATTTCAGGAAGGAACATCTGCCATGGAAAATCTAAATGAAATGCAGTGTATGTGGTTTCAGACAGAGTGCATTTCAGCTTATCAGCGTCTGGGGAGATACGGGGATGCTTTGAAAAAATGCCATGAAGTAGAAAGGGTAAGTAGTTAGAATTTTTACTTCAGTTTTCTTCTCTAAGGTGATGAAAAAAGCAGATAGATTTTCTACATAAGATCATCTGCCTCTTCTAACTACTCTGGGAGCTTCATTGTGAAAACAATTCTTAATCTTTAATCTTCCAGACATTCAGAAGTTATAAAAAAAAAAGATTGCTTTTTTGATCCTCAAATGGTTATGCTTTTGACATGTCTATATATTTTTATTTGAAGGAAAAAAGAAACATTAATTTAGAAAACATTATTGCTATTATTAACATTAATTCAAAATTTCTGTTCCCCAGTTAGGCCATTATATGCTTTTCATTGCTAGGCTAAGAGGACACACAGCTGATGGCAACCTCTCTCCCCTTTAAAACGTCAGGATCTGGTCCGCAGTCAGCCTCTCTCCAGTTTGTCTTCCCAGGATGTTTGTTCTCACATTCAGTACTCTGTACAGCAATCTATGGCCATTTTGGAGGCTTATTTTATTGCTTGCTTTTAGGATGATGTGTGCGATGTACCTTAGTGAGGGGACTTTTCTTTTCCTTTGTGTGAATTTTTGTTTTCCTGTTCTTTGTCATCTCTGAAGCACTCTCCTTCCACATGGACCACAGGAGGAAAAGAGCCGCAAATGCACCCCTGAGGCAGTCCTCAGCAGCCCTCAGTTGTGGGGGCAATCGGCACCACTGTTCCCATGCTGACGCATATAGAACCACAGGCATCGTAGTCAGGTGAGCCTGATGTCTGCACCGTGGCAGTCACTTTGGCCTTTTTCCCACGTGAAACTTCTTAGGTTACTCACCAAGAAGGCTAACTCTTACAGGATGGCTTTTGATGTTAACTAGAACTAGGATTATACCCAAGGATTTTTAGAAATACAAATACCTAATTTTTTATTTGTTTTGGGTTTTTGTTTTTCCTGCTTTTTTAAGCTTGGGCTTAGTGGCTTTATATCTGGGAAAAATCCTTTCTCATCTTCTTGAAAGTGATATAAAGCCCTTGGATGATATGTGAAATATCCAAGCATTCTGGCTTAAATTAGGTTCTTATTTCTGTGATAAAATTGCAGATCACAAGCTTGTTTTAACACTTCCTAGAACTGTGGTCCCCAACCCATGGGCCCAGGACCCGCACACTTCTGTAGCCTGTTAGGAACTGGGCTGCACAGCAGCAGGTGAGTGGCAGGCCAATTAACAAAGCTTCATCTGTATTTACAGCCACTCCCCATTGCTTGCTTAAGCTCAGCTTCCTGTCAGATCATTAGATTCCCATAGGAGCATGAACTCTATGCTCCAAACTGCACATGCGAGGGATCCAGGTTGCGCTCCTTATGAGAATCTAATGCCTGATGATATAAGGTGGAGCTGAGGTGGTGATGCTAATGTTGGGAAGTGGCTGCAAATACAGATTATCATCAGCAGAGAGGTTCACCTGCATGGTAAATGCAATGTGCTTGAATCATCCCCAAACCATCCCCTTGACTCCCTGTCTGTAGAAAAATTGTCTTCCATGAAACTGGTCGCTGATGCCAAAAAGGTTGGGGACCACTGCCCTAAAAGACCCGTGCTTTAAAAGCATTCTGCTTATTATTAAGGAAGTATACATTATTATTAACCAGGGCATTCTCAGTGGGAAGTGAAGTCTTTCCTGAATGAAGAAGCTGCTAGGCACTTATGGAATAGTAATTCCAACAAGACCATAATCAGAAATTTAACAAATTGTTGGTGTATGTGAAATTTGAATATCCTAAGGATCATTATAGTTGTGAAATTTTTGAACTTAAATCTCATTCCTCCTAACATTAATAACTATATAGCTTTATTCTTTTTAATATTTTTGAGAATTTTTAGAATATGATATGTAGATCTTCCATGACTAACTTTGATTTAGATTATACATTCCCTTAAATTTTAGTGATATGGGCTGAGTTGCATGGAATAAAATTCTGTAATGTCAGATAAACTACTTCTAGTTCAAGGAGTGATTTAATTGTAGAAAGCATTTTTTTGAAGAAAAAAATACAAGGATTAAAAACACAAAAGAATTTATCACTCTCTGGTCATGTTACATAATTGCTGATAGAAATAACCATATTTAGGATTTGTTGTTAGCATTTGAGCATAAAAAGAACTAGTAACAGATAAATAAGAAAAGAGCCTATTCTTATGCTACTTGTAAGCTAATCTTTTTATAATGAATATATCTATACTAAAAGCAAATGAAACTTAACTTTTTTTGTAGTTAATATGTTCTACATATGTGGTTATATGTAGAAATATGTTTAGTACATAGGGTGACTAAATAGGTTGACCTAATGATTATTTATTAAATTAACTTCTAATATAATCTAAGAAAATTCTTAATGATATCATGGAAGGATTTAGGAGTAATTACAAACTTCAAAGATTTATTATAATTGGTATCTGCATGAGTTACCATATACATGGGTTTTAAGTATTTTAATAAGGAAATAACACATTTAGAAATAAAACTTAGCTGTTTACCTTCTAAGCAGAAGGTTAGTGAATTGAGAAATAAGTTCAAGTAAGGGCCATATCTTTCTTCTGCCTTCAAGGAGTCTTTTGTTGAAGGCAGTTTTTCAGCTAAGGTATTTATTGCAATGAGCTCTTAGTAATTGAATTTAAAAAGTTAGAATTCTAGACTGGTCCAGTGGAGTACCTTTTCTGTCTTCATCTTGCCCCTTTCATAGAATTTTAAGATTATATATAAAGCTTATAATAGTTCAACACAATTTGATGTTTGAAACTTGAACTTTATTAAAACAAAAAAAAAAAACCCCGACTTTCTTCAAATTGGTTGCACTCATGCCTATAATAATGAATCCTAGCACTCTGGGAGGCCGAGGCAGAAGGATTGCTTGGTCTCAGGAGTTTGAGACCAGCTTGAGCAAGAGTGAGACCCTTTCTCTACAAAAATAGAAAAAATAGAAGGTGTGGTGGCACAGACCTATAGTCCCAGGTACTTGGGAGGCTGAGGCAGCCTCCCAAGGATCACTTGAGCCTAGGGGTTTAAGGTTTTAGTGAGCTATGATGATGCCACAGTACTCTAGTCGAGACAACAGAGGGAGACTGTCTCCAAAAAAAAAAAATTGGATGTAAACTGTATTCAGAATAACATTTTAAACTATTTTATCTTTCAAGAATTCAGTTTTCTTTTTTTTTTTTTTCTTCCCTCTCTTACTATTAGACTTCAGGTGATTGGGTTCTCATTCTTATAGTGTGCCAACCTAATTTGAAACAGGGCAAAGTTATAAATACATATTTATAACTCTGATAAGAGATGGGATTTCTGATTTAAACCATAGGAAGTTCATAACTTTATCTTTTCTTGTATCTTAATCTTTATCAAATTGACATATGCTTTATAATGACATTCTCTATAAAAGAAATTAAGTTGATTGATCTGATAGTTGATCTAGTTATTATAAGGTCAGAGGTTTTTGTTTCCTTTCTCTTATTATAAGCTCTTATTGGTTGCATTTAGAAACTCTAAGAGGTAATAGGCAGGAGAATCTGTGCCAGAAGAGAGTGCCTAATAGGGAATTCCTAAAAAATAAAACCAACCACCACCAACCTCTAAAGCTATGAATGGCTTAATTCTTGCTCAGGGAGAAAGAATTAAGGGAATGAGCTATATGTTAAGATTTGAATACCTAAGTTTTCTGCAGTGAGCTGATAAGTGATTTTATCATGCTCTTCATGTTTGGCTAAAAAATAAAAAGTGCAGGAAAACTAACTTTATCTGTTTGTATTATCTAGTATATCTTTATGTTTTACAAATTTAGAGACTAAAATATCAACCCAAGATAGTACAAGGGAGAGCTTTGTGATGGAGTTGTTCTGTATCTGGATAATGGTGGTGATTACATGAATCTACACATGATAAAATCACATATACACACATTGTACTAAAGTCAGTTTCTTGGTTTTGATATTGTACTATAGTTATGTAAGCTGTAACCTTTGGGAGAAACTGAGGGAGGGGTGTACAGGACCTCTGTTTACCTCCTTTGCAACTTCTTCTGTATCTATAATTATTCTAAAACAAAAAGTTAAAAAAAAAACAACCCAAGATTATCTAGTTGTTCCTATGTAGAATTCTGCAATATGCTATTTCTTTGCAAAAGCAAAAGTATTAATAAGCCATAGCTGCAATATCCTACTTTTTCTAATTTAATCTAGCCATATTCTGTCTATAGTTGTTAGCTAATTATAGAGTGATTAACCACCCAGGTTTGCTTGAGGCTAAGCAGGTTCCCAAGACACAGTGCTTTCATTGGAAAAACAGGGAAAGGCTCTGGCAAACTGGGATGAGTTGGTCACCCTATTTGTGGAAGACATTAACTGGAGAGAGGCAGCCTATGGGCTAGTACTGATAAAGAGGGGCATTAAATATTTGGGGTTCCGTATGGCTCCTTCTGAGACTTGACTTAAAATCTGTGTCTACTGATGCTGCTAGGAATATCTCTTGAAGCTTGTCATCTGCCTTTTTACGTGTTTCTCAACCTAAAAAATATCCTATAATCTTTTAGATGTTTTGATCTCATGTGTGTTCCATGAGTTTTAGCACTGCCATTTTTCCTTAGTTGTAATGAATTTTAAGATATTCTTGTAGTGCTAGAAATAACTTGATTTACATTAAGGCAAACCACTAACAACTTATGAAATATGTAACCCATTGATTTTTAAAAAAATAAAACCAAGTTTATGTTAAATTGTTTATGAGTTGACTTGTCTTATTGGTGGGAAGAATACAGTTTTCAAATGTATTAAATAACAATTAAAGCATGGCTTTTTAGTCATAAATACAAACTAATATGAAATGTTCATTTCTTGCCCTCTTTTACTGTGTACTTTTATTCTTAGAATTCTTCTCTTAAAGTCTTAGGTACTTAATACAATTCTGTGTATAGTGTGTTTCTAATTACCAAGATAATCATGAAATGATTATGGGAAATTACTAATGTGTCCTCTGCACAGTGACTTAATCAGACCTCAAAGACAGAGTGAACATGAAGTAGTAGAAGAGCTTGATCTGTATTGGTGTACTCATTTTTCTGTATAATTTTGGAGAAGCTGAAGTAGGAGAAAAGAAGTCAGAGGTAGAAGTGCCTATAGGGAGATAATATAAGTAAAAAATTGTTTTATTGTGGGGTAGGGGGTTAGTGTTCTTCTTTTAATGGAAAGTATTAGTTCTTAACCTCTTTTGGCTACGGACTCCTTGAAAATTGGATGAAAGTTTTGAGCTCCGTAAGAAGAAGTTATTATACTTATTTATATGTAGTCTCCAGATTAAGAACTTCTGCTAAAATGGAAGGCAGGTAGGTTAAGAGCCTATTGAGTAAGAGAAAACCATAATGTCCTGCATTTGTATAGCAGTTTACAGTTGCGAATGAACTTAAGTTATTTGATCCTTAACCAACCTTAAGAAATTGGCTGTGTAGATTCCTTTATTCCTAACTTAGATTAAATAATTAAGGCTCTAGCTTATCTCTTGAGTTGGCAAATACTGTGCTTACTGAAAGTCTACTTAGTTTGTTAGGCCCTGTGGCAGGCAGTAGGGATAAAGAGGACAAGCCTTGCCCTCGAAGAGATCACAGTTGAGTAGAGCAGTCTGATTTTAAAACATTTAGTGTGAACCTACATATGTTTAGTCTTTATTCAGAGCTCTGTTAAACTCTGCCATGTTGGTTTTTAGGGACTATGGAGGAGAAATAATTCATTAAAACTAAAATATCAGTATGTTTTTAAACAACACCATCTTTTGACGTATCACATCGAATTTGAGTGTCATCACATTTATAGGGAATGGAGATGTTTTCTAGGAAAGACACTCTAGAACTTGAATACAAAGAACTTGATGTCCTTTATAGGACATGGGAGAGGGCAGCTGGTTGAAATTGTAATTGGTTAAATTGTTTTGGGGGCTCTTTATGATTTTCTTTCAAAAGGTTGACATTATTGTCATATATGTGAGAGATAATTTTGTGGTTTTGTTTTTAAGCATTTTTTTGAGATAACCGATGATCAATTTGACTTCCATACATACTGCATGAGAAAGATGACCCTTCGTGCCTATGTTGACCTTTTGAGATTAGAAGATATACTCAGAAGACATGCCTTTTATTTCAAGGCTGCTAGATCAGCGATTGAAATATATTTGAAATTGTTTGATAATCCCTTAACCAATGAAAGCAAACAACAAGAAATAAATTCAGGTAACTGAAAAAAACTTTCTTAAAAAGATTTGAAAAAAACACTAAATTTCAGAATGTCATTTTCATGAACAATATATAGAAAAGTATATTGTCAGGTGGATATGAAGACAAACATTAGATAACTGATAATGCCAAAAAATAAACAAAAGTGTCTGAGGTGAGGGGAGGCCTTAACAAAAGGGGGGTGATGATCTGTTGATGATGCTTCTAAATTGCCCTAATGGAGTGACGTGCAGTTTTTCTTATTGTTACCTTCTGAAAGACCACTCTAGGAAAAATAAGAAATGTCTATGGGCTGGTTTCATTTCTTCTTCTTTTTTAAAATTGTAATTAAAAACAGCTTTGAGCCACTTAGGGAACAGTGAGAATATCTGCAGAGCTTTTTATTCACTAGAATGTTAACATCTAGGAATATTTTTGAAATAGCATGGAAGCACATTTCTAAGCTTTTATTTCTAATTTTATATAGTGTTTATCATAGGTGTTTATATGCATTATCTCACTTATCCTTAGACTATTCCAAGAAGAGGCTAGTTGGTAATATCAGCCCCACTTTATGCAGTTAGGGACTTGACACTAAGAGGGGTGAAATGATTTGCCTGAAGTGGTGTATTATGTAAGAGACAGAACTGGGTTAGGTTAGTTTTGGTTAATGCAGCATTTACTGGTTGCCTTTTGTGTATCAGGTTTTGTGCTAGTCACTGGGAATACACTTTCTAAAAACTTCTATTTAGTTGCCTATACTTTTCTAAAAATTTCTGTGTAGTTGCCTCCCCTCTCCCAGCCAAAAAGAAGGTAATACAGTTGGCCCTCTATATCAATTGGTTCTACACCTGTGGATTCAAGCAACTACAGATAAAAAAAAACATTTTTTTTTTTTTTTTTGAGACAGTCTCACTCTGTTGCCCAGGCTAGAGTGCCGTGACATCAGCCCAGCTCACAGCAACCTCAAACTCCTGGGTTCAAGCAATCCTTCTGCCTCAGCCTCCTGAGTACTGGGACTACAGGCATGTGCCACCATGCCGGGCTAATTTTTTCTATATATGCTTTTAGTTGGCCAGTTAATTTCTTTCTATTTTTAGTAGACAGGGTCTTGCTCTTGCTCAGGCTGGTTTCGAACTCCTGACCTTGAGTGATCTGCCCACCTCGTCCTCCCAGAGTGCTAGGATTACAGGCATGAGCCACTGCGCCCAGCCCAAAAATATTTTTTAAAATGATTGCATCTGTACTGAACATATTTTTTGTTATTTCCTAAACAATACAGTATAACAACTATTTACATAGTATTTATATTGTATTAGGCATAGGTATAGACTTTAATATGGTTCACCAAAAAAGGATGTCATTATACAACAACTTAAAGCAAAAGGAAGGTGAAAGAAAGATCTAAAGCTGATCTAGAGATCATTTGAAGCATACTGCATGAGGATAGAAGATGTGCACAGGTAATATTCAAATACTATGCCATTTTACATCACAGGCTTAACCATCCACAGATTTTGGTATCCTTTGTGGGTCCTGGCACCAGTCTCCCACTGATACCGAGAGATGACTGTACTTTATAGTATGAGGGAAAATGCAAACATTGACTTAGAATTTTGTTCATTTGGATATCTGTAGAAAACCTGTCAGCCAAAGAATTGAAGAAAATGCTTAGCAAACAGAGAAGAGCTCAGAAAAAGGCTAAATTAGAAGAAGAGAGAAAGCATGCGGAAAGGGAACGTCAACAAAAAAATCAAAAGAAGAAAAGAGATGATGAAGAGGAAGAAGCCAGTGGTCTTAAGGAAGAACTTATACCTGAAAAATTAGAAAGGGTGAGATTAATTAACTGTCTTTGCTATTTGGTAAAATTTGTGCTATTTGGTTCTGTTCTGGCCACTAACATGATTTATTTAAATCTATAAATGAGAAGCTATTTGCAGTATTTCAAGCTCATTATGATAGCTGTCAATTACCTTTGAATGACAATATGAAAATTATACATAGAATTATAGTTGTGATAGGGCAATGGCCTTCCAAAGGTTGTCTGTGTTCTAATCCCCAGAACTTGTAACTGTGTGACCCGATATGGCAAAGGGGAATTAAGGTAGTAGATTGAATTTAAGGTTGTGATTAGCTGACCTCAAGATAGGGAGATTAGCTTGGATTGTCCATGGGGACATGATCAGAAGGAGCCTTAAAAGTGGAGGGAGTTGCCAGAAGAGGTCAGAGTGACTGATGTGAGGATTCAGCCTGCTGTTGTTGGCTTTGAAGATGGAAGGAGGGGACCACAAGCCAAGGAATGTGGGCAGTCTTCAGAAGCTGAAAAAGACATTGAACGGGTTCTCGCCTAGAGCCTCCAAAAGGGAATATAGTCCTCCTGACACTTTGAATTTTAAGCCCAGTGCGACAGACCTGTTTTTGCTGTTTACCCTACAGAACTGTAAGATGATAGAGTTCATGTTGTTTTAAGTCACTAAATGTTTAGTGGTTTGTTGCACCAGCAGTATAATTGCCTATTAAATATGGAGTCATTTTACTTTATATGTCTTACTAGATATGTTTTAGCTACAAAGAGATAGCACTTCATCTCCAGGATTTTTTCAAGGTGTTGATAGTTATTTGGGGACCAGATTTAGGAAAATATTTAGCTTTCTGGTTCCTTCACTGTAAATCTAGTATAGTTGACTCTTGAACAATGCAGGTTTGAACTGTGCAGGTCCACTTATATGTGGATTATTTTCAGTAATTATGTTGGAAATTTGTTATGGAGATTTGTGACAATTTGAAAAACTTGCAGATGAACTATATAGCATAGAAATTCTGAAAAAATTAAGAAAAAGTTAGATATGTCATGAATACATAAAGTATATATAAATACTAGTCTATTTCACCATTTACTACCATAAAATATATATAAAACTATTGTAAAAAGTTAAAATTTGTTAAAACTTGCATACTCAAGCACTTTAGACAGTACAGAGCACCATTGACAGTCAAGAGAAATGTAAACAAATGTAAAGATGCAATATTAAATCATAACTGTGTGAGCAGTTCCTTTCTCCAATGAATTGCATATCTCATTATAAATATGAGAATTATAAATTCTCATAAAATTATAAAATTATAATATTCTGACATATTTTTCATCATGTTTAATACAATATTGTAAACCTTGAATAATACCATGGGATCCATATGAAGTGCCACTAGTGATGCTGGTAGTGCTCCTAAGAAGCAGAGAAAAGCTATGGCATTACAAGAAGATGTTGAATTTCTTGACATGTACCTTAGTTTGAAGTCTGCAGCTGCCATTGCCTGCCATTTCAAGATAAATGAATCCAGCGTAAGGTCCACTGGAGAAAAAATGGAAATTTGTGAAACTTGCTGTAGCTATGCCAGCGATGCAAAATTTTACACATTTTATGTTACACTTTTTTATCTCATGTTAAAAATGAAGCTTTTATATGGGTGCAGGATTGCTGCAAGAAAGGCATGCTTAGACAAGTTAGTATGATTTGAGAGAAAGTGAAGCCATTAAAAGATAACTTAAAGCAAAAGGAAGGTGATGGATTTAATCTAAAGCTTGAGAATGTAATGCCAGCAAAGGATTGTGTGATAATTTGAGAAAGAGTTTTGGTTTTTAAGGCCATTACTTTTTTCCCACTTATGTGGTGGTATTATATTTGACTTCTTATTTTAGATGTTTTTAGATTTCCTTAGATGATATAAGGGAAGGAGTGGTATACCATCTCCTTAAGTCTATGGAATATTTTATGTACTTTTTAATAAAATTACCTTGATTTTATATCAGAAAAACAATAGACCTGTTTCTGTTTTGAAAATTACTGACTGTGTACTTTGATTTATTTGCAGATGGTTTTAAGATACTTTCTTGCTCCAATCTGAGCAAGAGCTAGATCCCGTCTCTACTAAAAAAATAGAAAGAAATTAGCTAGACAACTAAAAATATATATAAAAAATTAGCCAGGCATGGTGGTGCATGCCTGTAGCCCCAGCTACTTGGGAGGCTGAGGCTAAAGGATTGCTTGAACCCAGGAGTTTGAGGTTGCTGTGTGCTAGGCTGACGCCACGGCAATCTAGCCTGGGCAACAGAGTGAGACCGTTGTCTCAAAAAAATATACATATATATTTTTTTCTTGCTTATTTGATTATATGAATAAAACTGCCTAAATGTCTTCAGATATATATTATTATGAAATTTTGGGGGGAAATTTGACTTGTATAGCTGTTTTTAAAATAGAATAATTTTCCTTTCTGTTTCAAAATAGGTAGAAAATCCATTAGAAGAAGCCATCAAGTTCCTTATACCTCTTAAGAACCTTGTTGCTGATAACATTGACACTCATCTATTAGCATTTGAAATATATTTTAGAAAAGGTAATAGTTTGAGTTCAATTTATAATCCTTTTATATTTGTGACCATACTCAGTGTGACAAAATCTTTGTCAGATCTATTTTTGTTTCTTAGATTTTTATTCAACCTTCCACAAAGTCCCTTAATCTTAACTCTTTTCCTTGGCTACTCAAAACTTTTCTAGATAATAAATTAGAATATTACTATCAAATCCAGTTTAAGAATAATGAATGTGTTGAATAATCATACACATTGTTTACTCAAAGCAATTTTTCATGAATTTTCAAGTTTTTCTTTAGAAAGCAATATTTGTCTTTGATAACCAAAGTCATCTTTGAATGTTGCTTATGAATGTTTTTAAAAAGGTAACATTATGTTATAGAATTTAAGAGAGGCTAAAGTGAAGGAAATATCACATAATTAATTATGCTATTATTTTTATATTTTTTTCTGACACAGGAAAGTTTTTGTTAATGCTGCAGTCTGTCAAACGAGCTTTTGCCATCAACGGTAATAACCCATGGTTACATGAATGTTTAATTAGATTTTCTAAATCTGGTAAGTATAAAAAAGGTAATGTTTATTGAGAAGCAAATATGAGCTGTCTTCCATTAAGCTGGACATTTGCAACAATGTAAAGCAAAAAGAAGAATAATGTTTATAGTATTTAAATGAAGAAGTGTCTATAAAATGTTAGCCAAGAGATGTAGAAATTAGTGCATATTTAGACTAGAATGTATTTATATTTCAAAGGAATAATAATATTTTTACTATGTTAAATATATCAAGCTTAATAAAAGGCTTCAATAGATTTTTTTTCAAAAGACAGATTAAACTCAAAACCAAAAAATCTAAATGTTTTTGTTTTATAGTGTCTAAGCATAGTAATCTTCCAGACATTGTGAGCAAAGTTCTATCTCAAGAAATGCAGAAAATATTTGTCAACAAGGATTTGGAAAGTTTTAATGAGGATTTTCTCAAACGTAATGCTACCTCTCTTCAGCATCTGCTTTCAGGTTTGTATTTAGCTCCCAGGGTTAAATTGTTTATGGGAGAAAACAAACAAAGCAGAGAAAGAGCTTTAAGTGCAAAGATATTTACTGAAATGTGTGTAAGTATAGAGAAAGAAGAATGGGAACAGATTTAATATATGTCCCATAATAGGGAAAACAGTGGTAGATTCATCGGCTGTGGTACCAGGTAGTCATTTAAATGTGATCACTTCAAAGTGATGTTTATTCAAAGGGTTTGTAATAGCAGGCAAATATTTTTATAGTATCTTAACAGAATTGAACATATTATACCATCACAATGTATGGGAAAAAGGCTGAAAGGAAGTGTGTACCAAAGCTTTAATGTTGCCTTTAGGTGTTGTGGTTATGAATGATTTGTTTTTTCTTGTAATTTCCAGGAGAAATATAAACTGGGTTTTATTTTTAAATAGTTTTTTAATTATTTTCTTTATGAATATATTAATGTAAACATTTTACAAAGATTAATACAAACATTAAATATTAATATGTTAATACAAACGTGGATATGCTCCGTGCTCATATGTGACAGTAATTTGTTCCTTAGATGTTTTATTTTGGAGTATCATCTTTTTTCACAGTTTTGGCTGAAATATCCATCGATGCGATAGGGCAGTCCATATTTACATTTTGAATTATGTCATTTCTAAGGGGAGGAAGTTGTTAAGTAAGTGTTCTTATTATAAATATTTAATAACCATCTCTTTGTGAAGGAAAAAAGCTCTGATTTGTAGTGTTTTTTCATGATATAAATACTGTCATTGTGGCCCCAAGTTATCAATGGCATGTCACTGAATAGGAAATTGGGAAGAGATGACACAGTGGCTCTTAAGAGCTTTTGGTCTCCAGCCCACTGCTAATTAAACATTTGAAATCACATTTTTATTTTAAGTCACTGCTAAGTATGTATCAGATCAAATATAAGGCATAGGAGTTTATTCATTTTGAAATGCCTTGGTATTTTAGGTGCTAAAATGATGTATTTTCTGGACAAGTCAAGGCAAGAGAAAGCAATTGCTATAGCCACTAGACTGGATGAAACTGTAAAAGATAAAAATGTAAAGGTAAGATTTATCACGGGCTGATTTATAGATACTGAGTGATCTAACAAAACGTGTGTCTTTACATCATAATTCTTAAGTGGGCCTTCAGAGTTATGCCTGGATTTAAGTCTCAGCACCAGCAATTGTGAGCCAGCGTAACTTCAGGAAAGTTATGTCTCTTAGCTTCCTTTTCGTCATTTTTAAGATGAGGATGACCTACAGAGTCAGCATAAGAGTAAACTGAAACAAAATGTGAAGTGCTTAGTGCCTGGCACATAGTAAGCACTCAGTAAATGTGTGCTATTGTTATTAATAAAAGACACTTTAATTTTTAGTGATCATAGTTTTAGAGGTTCCCTTCCTTAGATATTAGAATGTTACTGCTTTTACAAAGGATTTGCAGTTTGTTTGTTTATTTATTTATTTATTTATTTATTTATTTATTTATTTATTTATTTTTATGGCCCCAGGTGAGGTCTGATGCAGAGTTGATTCTTAATATCCCTTTTTGAGGTGATTACTTAGTGTAGATAACACGAAGTTATTTTAGACTGAGGCAGCTTTTTCTTGGTCTAATTAAAAAATTGCATTTTTTGATTAAAGTGATTATAACTGAACTTATCATTTCTTGATAATTTGTATTTTCCCCTTGTTTTATTAGACTTTAATAAAAGTTTCTGAGGCCCTGCTTGATGGCAGCTTTGGGAACTGTAGTTCCCAGTATGAAGAATATAGGATGGCCTGTTATAACCTGTTTCCTTTCACCTCTGCTTTCCTGCCTTCTGTGAATGAAGTCGACAGTTCCAGCACAGCACTGAACCATACAGCTAACTATGATGTCTTTGCAAATGAAATTTGAAATCTCATAGAACTTTGACTCCTACAGACTCATCACTGAATTCAGATCAGGGTTTCTTTCCAGGGTGCATTTTAATATAGGTGTGAAATGAAATATTTGGTTAGAAGTTATAAATAGTATATTCTGTAAGCTTCTTTTAGTCTTTATCTGACTCTGCCAGTTTACATTTGTTAAAATTTGTTTAAACATTTGTTAAAATTTTAACATTTGTTAAAATGTTTAAACATTTGTTTAAACATTTGTTAAAATTGCCTGTTTATACTTGTACAGTTTTTCTTAAACTCCCTAATTAACGGCATTGTGGTAGCTGCTGTGTCTGTGTCATAATTATGATTATTTCTTATTAAGCTAACTTGTATACGCCCTACTATATTATTTTCTTTAGATCCTGGTTTCAGTATCTCTGTTTTGATCCCTTGTCTTATTGGTTTTATTATTGCTCTTTAAAGCATATCAGTTTTAAAGTGTCAACTGTGTTAAAAACCATATGGAATTCCTCTTGGCAGATATTGAGGTTTATTTTAAAATTTAATTTTGCCACTTTTCACCTTAATTTCTCATGATTTACCATTTCCTTTGTAATACCCATCAAAGTGATATTTTCTGGTTAATTAAGGGTACTCTAGTTTCAGAATGTGAAGTTTGGTTTGCCTGTCAGTTGTGGAAATTCACTGGTAAATTTGTTGCATCTCTCTCTATACCAGTCTTAAAGACCCACAGGCAAGAATTACGTTTTTTTTTACTACGTTGCTTTGAGTGTTAACACGTAGTTTATATTGAGGTCCTTCAAGGGAGCATATTAGGGCAGAATACAAATTAAAACCGAACATTGTTACTCTTATAACCATGCGTTAACTATTAAATGCATTTTTATATCAGCAAAATGAGAATTTAAACACTCATTAGTTCAACTATTAAGACATAGTATTGTTGAACAGTATATTTTGGGGGGATAGCTTTTTGTTCTATCTTGTACAGAAAACAGTAATGGAATCACTCAGTATGTTCAGAACCCTGTAAATATATCTGTAATATTAATGCTTCCCTTAAAGACAAATATAAATTCAAAAAGGGAGATTTTATTTAGACAAACAGTTCTAATTAAGATGGTTTTCCTTTACCCTAATCTATTTAGATTCACAATTGCTGAAAGAGAAAAAAATTCACTATAAAATAATGCCAGCCTAGATAATGCTATAATAAATTATTTTGTACACAGTTGCTTATTTGTGGTTTATTATTGCTTCACACTATTAATATTTTTCGCAAAGTATTTTTTGAGGAAGTAGAAATTTAATCACCATAATCTTTTCAAGTTTTATGAAGAATATAATTCTCAACACTTACCAACTATATTTTGATGCCTTGGTAACTTGTCTTTTTTTGGGTGTTTTAATAATTTTAGAACTATAGACAGTTCCAGCCTTAGGATGGTTCAACTTAAGATTTTTCGACTTGACAATGGTATGAAAGTGATATGCATTAAGTAGAAACTATACTTTGAATTTTGATCTTTTCCTGGGCTAGTGATATGCGGTATGATTCGCTTACATGAGATATTCAACAGTTTATTATAAAATAGGCTTTGTGTTAAATGATTTTGCCCAATTGTAGGATGACGTAAGTGTCCTGAGCACATATAAGGGATGTTGGGGGCTGGGAGAGGTGTCTCATGCCTATAATTCTAGCACTCTGGAAGGCTGAGGTGGGAGGATACCTTGAGGCCAGGAGTTTGAGAACAGCCTGAGCAAGATTGAGACCTCAAGACCCCATGTCTACAAAAGAAGAAAAATTAGCTGGGCATGGTTGCATGTACCTGTAGTCCCAGCCACTCAGGAGGCTGAAGCAGGAGGATGTCTTGAGCCCAGGAGTTTGAGGTTGCAGTGAGCCACAATGATGCCACTGCATTCTAGCTGGGGCAACAGAGACTCTGTCTTAATACAAAGCAAAAAAAAGGAAGGCCAGGCTAAGCTATGATTTTTGGTAGGCTAGGTGTATTAAAAATGCATTTTCTGATAAAAGAGCCTTGCTAATACACTAACTGAAAAAAAAAAGGAAAAAGCTCACAGTACATAATTGCCCTTTTGAAGAGAAAGATCACAGCACAACTGCCACTTTGTTATGTTAACCATCTGTGGCTTAAGTTGTTTTATTGAGAGTTTGTTTTCCAGCACTTAAAAAGAACTGTGAGCAGGTAGTAGCAGCAGTGTGATTCTTCCCCAGCTCTCACCAGACCACATTCCAAAGACTGGTAAGCCAGCCTCACAGAGAAGAGGAAAAAAGGAAAAAACAGGCACAGCCATTTCCTGCTATTAGTCTGCAACAATAAATTCCCAATAAACTTAATTTTTTCCCCCCATTTTAGCCCCATAAAAAGCCCAAGCCACTTGTCCTCTGGGCTGGCACTTTCTTAACTTTGTGCCAAGCCTCCCCACCGCCATTTGGGAAGTAAAATAAACTTTCTTTATTCAGAACTATTCTAATCTTTGTGTTGAGAATTCTTTCTCAGTCCACACTGAGTTCTTACCCTAGCATCTGGTGCCCTGTACGGGGACTTCCACCCTTTTACTTCTGTCACTGGGAATTCACTTTTATGCTTCTGTCTCAAGACTGCTCCCTCTTTTGTTGCACAGCTCCCAGAACATCCTTCTTGGTGCCCTTAATATCATTTTGAATTCAGTGAGTCTCTTAGACTCTGGAGATGGTCGTATGTTCAAGGTTGAGAGTGGTAGCTTTTGTCTAGGTTTGGTCTAGATGGAAAACCTAGTACTGGTCTATCACTCGGGGGGTGAGGCTGTCTTGGAGGGATCCCTCCTGACCACTCTTCCCCACGAACTTTTCCCAGACCCAGGGATGCCTGGCTTTGGGGGAACCTCTCTAGGTTTCAGTCTGGATCAGAACTTGGGGACACCCATTTTCTGGCCAGATCTCTTATCTCAAGGTTTTGGTCTGACTCAGTGAGGGACAACTGATGTCTGATCAGAACTCTGAAGGCTGTCTGAGTTGGGGATGCCCCCTCAGACCTTTTCCCTTTTGGCATAAGACCATCCCTAAAAATCCTTTTGTTTTTCCTAGTTACCATCATGGGCAATATTCAGTCAGCTCCACTTAAAGACTCCCCATTGAGATGTCTCCTTAAGAATTTAGAAACTTGGGACTTACCAACCTCCACCCCAAACACTTAGTCTTCTATTGCAATACAGCTTGGCCACAGTATAAACTGGATGACAAGGAGATTTGGCCCAAGAACAGATCTCTTAATCATAACACTCTTTTGCCACTCAACCTTTTATTTCTACTAGCTCAGCAAGTAAAGTCCCTGTGTGCAGACTTTTTTGAACTTGCTAGACATCCTGATCTTCACTCTGCCTGCCTCGTGTTACTTCTCACCTTTACATCTCTCCCACTATCTTCACTTCCCAGATGATGTTTCTCTTTGGGCTCTGTGTTCCCTCTGCTGCTGCTTCTCTGTCTCCACCATTTTGCCTGGCATGCTCATCTTCCAGAACCTATGGGCCCCCAAACCAGCCTCCTCCATACCCACAGACCCTCTGGGACTGATAGACCCGGCTTCCCAACGTTGAGATGGCCAAGCCTTAAGTAACTATGTAGCAAGTAAGCAGGTCGATTTTCTAGCTGATGCTGGAGCCGCTTATTCTGCTCTTCCTGAATTTTTGGAATCTCTACTTCCCTCCTGTGTCTCCATCATTGGAGTGGAAGGTACAATATAAAACCCCCTGTGTATTCCGCAGTCCCTCTGCTCACTGGGAGACGAAGTCTTTGCCCATTCTTTTCTAGTACTTCCCAATCGCCTGACCCCTTCCTGGTTCAGTTAGACACCTTACTCCTTTAAAACCACAGGCTTGCTTTCTTTGGACTCCTGGAAAAGACTTAAGTGGGACTT
The DNA here is from genome assembly GCF_040939455.1 of Microcebus murinus. Lineage (NCBI taxonomy): Eukaryota > Metazoa > Chordata > Mammalia > Primates > Cheirogaleidae > Microcebus > Microcebus murinus. The sequence continues at coordinate 57,230,480 of NC_134116.1, forward strand.
ACATAGAACCTTTTTCCCTTGATATGAGCAAATGATGATACAATATTTAAGCCTAAATTCCTAACTCTGTGCTTTCAAAATATAAACTTTATGCTTTGTTTCGCCTAAAAATATCTACTATCCATATGTATGTTTGTGTGTCTATATCACGTGTATGTGCTATTATAATACCAAAATATGTAAAAGCTCTAATTGGCTTAAAATGTGCTTAAATATTTTATCAAGAACATAAGAAAGAACTCAAATGCCTTTTAGTTCATGTGACTTTGATAATCTTTGGTAAATAAAATTAGTTTTTAAATTATTAAAGTTTAGATGTTTTAAGGTCATAATTGATAAGTAGCTACATCCAAGATGGCCACTGAAAAGCAGGACACACTATTGTTAAAACTACACCTATATTTGAGAGTGCTCCTTTACCATCTGGCACCTCCGCTCAAAAGGCAGAGCTAGTTGCCCTTATTAGGGCCTTATAACTAGGTAAAGATCAAAGACTTAACATTTTCACTGACTCTAAGTATGCCTATCACATCCTACACTCTCAACGCAGCTGTTTGGAAAGAGCAAGTACTTCTCACTTCTCAACGTACTTCCATCAAACATGCTAACCTAAGACTCACTCAGCTCTTAAACAGTAGCTTACAAAGTTTTCCTTAAAACTATGACAAAGCTGAATAAACCTCCTTCCCTATGCTCTTTTCAAACCCCACATCTGGCAAAAGGAAGGAATAAGTATTTATCCTGTATGACCTGTACCTTAGTTACCAAGTAGTTGATGAGGGAAAGTTCTTTATAGAATAATTGCATCTAATAAATGCAAAAGGAAAGATACAATTAAAATGCATATCACCATTTTGTAGTCTCCAATAAAATGACGGGTCTAGGCAATATCATGAATGGCTAAAACTGTTAGGTAAAAAGCTCATGGGAACTTTTTAATGAATGCATGAAGATCACAACATTTGAACCCAGTGATAACCACCTGAATTCACTGATCTACCTTAACATCACAAAGACACACACACTTTCCTGTACCTCCTGGTGCGTTCAATAAATTGTAAAACCTATGAAGTTTTCTTGCCTACCTCTCCCCCCCAACAAAAATTTCAAACCTGAATATGAACAAGTCCCTGAATAGATTTAACTACAAGTTTATAGGATATAAACCAAGATGTAGAAACACGTTGGAAGATACGGGGATGCAGTATGCAGGGCCCAGAATGTGGGAAATTCCATAGGACAAGTAACCTGGTGAATTGAACAAACTATGAAGGGAAAAGGAAGAGGGAGCCTATAGATTAAAAGAGACTTTCAGAGATATAACCAAATGCAGTCTGTGGATCTTATTTGAATAAACCAAGTATTAAAAGTATGCAAACAAGAAAAATTGATCACTAAATATTAGATAATATTAAAAAATCATTGTTCTTTTTCTAAATGGTGATAATGGCATTGGGATCGTATTTTTTTAAAGTATATATATATATGTATATACTCAAGTAAAATGAAAAAAAAAATGCTATCTAGCTTTTTTTTTTTCTATTTTAAGAGACATGGTTTCACTATGTGGCCCAGGCTCCTGGTGTCAAATGATTCCTCTGCCTCAAGCTCCAGAGTCACATGCCTCCACACCTGGCTTGGCATCTGCTTAAAAAACAAACCCAGTGGAAGGCAGAAATGGAATGAAGTTGGCCATGTGTTGGTGAGCACTTCAAATGTGGCTATCATGGCTGGAGAACCTAATTTTAAATTTTGTTTAGTTTTTTTTTTTTTTTTTTTTTTTTTTTTTGAGACAGAGTCTCGCTTTGTTGCCCAGGCTAGAGTGAGTGCCGTGGCGTCAGCCTCGCTCACAGCAACCTCAGACTCCTGGGCTCAAGCGATCCTCCTGCCTCAGCCTCCCGAGTAGCTGGGACTACAGGCACGAGCCACCATGCCCGGCTGATTTTTTTTTATATTATATATATTAGTTGGCCAATTAATTTCTTTCTATTTATATGGTAGAGACGGGGTCTCGCTTAGGCTGGTTTTGAACTCCTGACCTTGAGCGATCCTCCCGCCTCGGCCTCCCAGAGTGCTAGGATTACAGGCGTGAGCCACCGCGCCCGGCCTAAATTTTGTTTAGTTTTAATTAATTTAAATTTAAACAGCTACAGGTGGCTAGTGGCTATCATATTAGCAAGTAACATCTAATAGTTCTTCCCAGAAGGGGCATTTTTTGCAATTCCTCCATCCACAGGGATGCCTTTTTCAAATTGTGCGAGGGAGCTATGTGTGCCAGCAGTCGCCGGCTTACATGGGTGCCTGATGACAAGCATTTATTTAGCTGGACTGTAAGCCCCCTAAGGTCGCCAGCCTGCTCTGTCTTGAGTCAGAAGCGCAGAGCTCAGCACAAAGTGAATATTCACAAGTGTGTGGATGAATGCTTGCAGTCACTAAGTACTTTTTTTTTTTTCTTTGAGACAGAGTCTAACTCTGTTGTCTGGGCTAGAGTGCTATGGCATCAGCCTAGCTCACAGCAACCTCAAACTCCTGAGCTCAAGCAATCCTTCTGCCTCATCCTCCTGAGTAGCTGGGACTACAGGCATGTGCCACCATGCCCGGCTAATTTTTCTATATGTATTAGTTGGCCAATTAATTTCTTTCTATTTACAGTATAGACGGGGTCTCGCTCTTGCTCAGGCTAGTTTCGAACTCCTGATCTTGAGCAATCCTCCCGCCTCGGCCTCCCAGAGTGTTAGGATTACAGGTGTGAGCCACCGCACCTGGCCATCCATAGCTCTCTTAATTAGCAACTGCCAACTAGGAAAGCATGAAGGCTATGGTCAGGATTCCATCTGCCAACCTGAATCAGAAACACAGGACCTAAAGTGGGAGAAAGGAATTCATGGATTTTTTTTTTTTTTTAAAGAAAGAACAACTTTATAGTATTTTGTTTCCACTCGCCTCTTGGCTAAGATTGTGTAGTATCTGATCTTACTACCAGTTTAATAATATTCTGCCCCATACCTCTTCCTTGCTCCTCATCCCCCCAACACCGCCATGGGCCCTAGGTCCCAAGCCTCCCTGCCTGACATGTGTGCTGATTCCTCCCGCGTCCGCACACCGGCCACTAGTTCTCTCCTTGCCCTGAGCTCACACTAGATGTCACACCTGGGGGCCCCTCCTCATCTCTCCACCAGGCAGTGAGTCTCTAGGTTCAGGTTCTTGAATCCTCTCACCCATCTGTGCCCCTCTGCCTGGCAGTGTGGCCTTGGCAGGGCTCAGTAGTCTCCATGGACTGATGAGCTTGTGTTCTTTCAGGGACTGAGTATTCTGTTGGGATTTTCCAGTCCCTCCTTCTGCAGTCCACAGATGGCCTTGGCACCTCGCTTCTGCTGCTCTGTGTGTACTACCAGAGGCAGGGGAGCGGAAGGGAGCGGGACAGACCGTGTGGCCGCAGCTTCTGACTTTGGGGAGGATGCACATGGTGGCGATACGTCTGGATGCCCTGCGCCTTCAGCTTTTCCCCCCTGTTGTTCATAAAACCAAATTCCCCAAGCGTGGAGAGGACCTTGGAGGTGGTTGTCAGAGGTAGTGTCTTCAGGAGTGGAATGGAGTCAGAATCTGCCAGGGAAAATTCGCCAAGGCCAGTCTGTCCAGGCAGAAGTGACAGATGTCACAGAGACCCGAAGCAGGTCTGTGGAAACGGTTCCCCGACTGCATGCAGTGCAGTCGCCGAGTTTGGGGGGCCTCCTCCCCCAGGGCATTCTGATGTGGGGCTTGGCCTCTAGCCACATTTTGGGAATCACTGTTCGGGCATTAGAGTCTCTGCTTTTTTGGAAGTGGCAAGAACACCCAGAAGGCTGGCTTTTCTGTGTGCTACCCCGTGTTGGCCTGCCTTCCACCTGCCGCAGTGCTGACCCTCACACCACCCCCAGGAAGAGACCATCCACGCTGAGCAAACAAGCTGCTGTGATGATGAGTAACTGGCCCAGATTCACAGTAAGTGATGAGCCTGGGATTCAAACCCACGCCGGCTCCCTCCCCTGCCCACGCTCTCTCCATTACTACCGATGCCAGTGAGACAGAGAAGTGTTTCTCAAAGTGGGGGACCCACGCTCAGTGTCATAGGGATGTGGCTCTAATTCATCACTTAGTGAGTCAAATATTTCCTTTTAAATTCCCTCTTCTAACTCTTTTAACTGGAAACATCTCAGTTTGGTGCTAGTACATCCCTAATGTCTTCCTAACTCTTGTTGATCTACCTTTTTCACAAAGAAAGGAGGCCTCCACAGTTATTTGTATCTCGACATTTTATAGTGTTTTTTTTTAAGCATTTATATTCATATTGTCTAATTTTGTGGAAAAATAACTCATTTTACATTTATAGCAGTGCTATAGTTGTATTTTTTTTTCTGCTGGCAAGTAGTAGAGCAATATAGTTTTCTTTTAAAATAATTTTTTTGCATGAAAAAGATTAATTGAATTAAGGAAAATTTAGGTAAATAAAAGTATTGACTGGCATGGTGACTCATGCCTATAATCTCAGCACTTTGGGAGTTTGAGACGGGAAAATTGCTTGAGGCCAGGAGTTTGAGACCAGTCTGGGCAAAATAACAAGACCCCCTCTCTACACACTCACACACACACACACACACACACACACACACACACACACACACACACACCTTCAACAGATAGTGCCAGGATAACTATTAATAGATAGCCACATGTAAAAGAATGATGTTAAATCCCTTCCTCACACCATACATAAAAATTATGTCAAAATTAGATCCAGATATATGAACTAAAACTATTAGACCTCTTAGAAGAAAGTGTAGGAGTAAATTGGGAGACCTTGGGTTAGGCAGTGGTTTCTTATACATGAAGCAAAAAACACAAGCAACAAAAATTGGACTTCAACAAAAATAAAAATTTTTATGGTGAAAATGATGTCATCATGGAAATGAAAAGACAACTCACAGAAAGGGAGAAAATATTTGTAAATTATATATCTGATATGAAACCTGTATCCTAAATATATAAAGAACTCTTACAACTCAATAATACAAAGAGGCAAATGAATAAGCATATGAAAAGATGCTCCATGTCATCAGACATCAGGGAAATAAATGGAAATGAAAACCACAGTGAGATGCCATTTTGCATCAACTGTGATGACTATAATAAAAAAGATAGAAAATAACAAATATTGGCAAAGTTGTAGAGGAATTAGAACTCTCATGTATTGCTGGTGGGAATATGAAATAATGAGGTTACTTTGGAAAACAATTTGGCAGTTCCTCAAAATGTTAGCCAAAGAGTTATCACTTAAGATAATAATTTTACTCCTAGAGAAATGAGCATATATGTTCATATAAAACTGGTACACAGTATTCATAACGGCATTATTCATAATAACCACAACATGGAAACAGCACAAATTTCCAACATCTGCTGAATGGATAAATAAATGTGATATATCCATATAATAGGCTATTATTTGGCAACAAAAAGAAATGAAGTACTGATACATGCTACAATATAGATGAACCTTGAAAACAATATTTAAGTGAAAGAAGCCTGTCACAAAGGATATGATTCCATTTATATGAAATGTCCAGAATAGGTGAATCCATAGAGACATAAAGTAGATTAATGGTTCCTACCATTAATCTACTTTGAGGGTTGAGGGGTGTGTGTGTGTGGGTGTGAGAATGGAGAGAAACTGCTAATGAGTCTGGACTTTCTTCTTATGGGGGATAAAAATGTCCTAAAATTAGATTATGGTGATGGTTGTACAATTTTGTGAATAAAAAACATTGAATTATGAACTTTAAATGAGTGAATTATATCTCAATACAGCTGTTTTTAAAAAAGTACAACAGCACAATTCACAATTGCAAAGATGTGGAAACAACTCAAGTGCCCATCAATACATGAGTGGATTAATAAAATATGGCATGTGTATACCATGGAGTTCTCAGCCATAAAAAAAACGGTGAACTAATACCTCTTGTATTAACCTGGATGGAACTGGAGACCATTTTTCTTTTTTCTTTTTTTATTTACGTTTTAACTTATCTGTATTTGTTACAAGTTTTAAGTGGATTGTGACTTGGGCACTACATTTCTATTCACAAGCCTCACTTTTCAAAACAATTTTACAACACATATGGGTAGGGCTTATAATTTTGCTCCTCTAAACAATACTTCTTCTTTGGACAACAAGCCCTGTGTAGAGTTTCAAGTTGCTTTACTTTAAACATACTTATTTCTAGAGAACTAGTAATACATGCAGTGGAGACCATTTTTCTAAGTGAAGTATCACAGAAATGGAAAAACAAACACTACATGTACTCACCATTAAATTGGAATTAATCGAACAGCACTTATGTGCACGTATGGAAATAGAACTCATCAGAAATCAGGCAGGTGGGAGGGGGAGGAGAGGATGAGTAAATTCACACCTAACGGTACAACGCACACTATCTGGGTCATGGGCACACTTAAAACTTTGACTCAAACTGTACAAAAGCGATTCACATAACCAAAACGTTTGTGCCCCAGTAATACTCTGAAATAAAAAAAAAAAATGCTAGTAGTAAGTGGATATAACAAAGTTCACGAAGAGAATACAGAGATGTCTGAAACCCTGGGAAACTCTAAATTGGAGCGTGACGTTCCTCAGAGAATCTCGTGTACCTCTCTGGAGACAAACTGTCTGTACATGTTTCCTTTTTCTTCTCTGTTGTGTTACTCATGGTCACAAGCAGATCAATCCAATTTTGGCCTAGACTGGTAGCTGCATTATTCAGTCTGATTAAAAATATAAGAGCAAAATATAGCCTGGCTTATGAAACAAGAGGTAGACGTGCTGACGGATGCAAAAGAATGAATTTAAAATACACATTGGACCAACGCCTGGGAGGAAGGAGGACGTTTATGTCATGGGGGAGGTTCATGTGACACCTCAGGCTCTGAGTGTTTCCATCGTGAGCACAGAGCCTGATCTGCTGGTCATTCTACGTGGGGACGGACAGAGGCAGTGGGTGTGCCACATGTCCAGCACCCTCAACTGTTTCTGAAAATCAATGTGTCTCAGATTTTTTTTGGACCGTTGATGACAATATATTTCTGGGTGGTCACAGTCCATTCCCTCAAAATGTGTTTTTTAATACAGAATGGATTCCGCACGAACATCAGTACACCAGGGTTGTGTGTATAAGAAACACTTGCATAGTAAATAACAAACTTTATTAAATAGTCGAGCTTTCCTGGGGTGCCTGGGACTACCTGCCCTGCCTTTGAGAACTATTTGCATCATGCACTCCCCAGCTAAAGGACAGCAAGCCGCCTGACCACACCTCCTTGGCCACAATTGATCCCACCAGGGGGCGCTATCCGATCCTTGTCGGCCTGTCAGACTCTCTTTCCTGGGAATCTGGGATTAGGATTCAGAGGTTAATTAATTTGTTCCCTAAATGAATTTTAGGGTGACTTCTAAAATTTTTCATTGTGAGCATATGAATTAATTGCAAAATATGTGATTTCCTGGGTTCCATAAATACATTTTAAAATAAAAATAATTACATCACTCTTTTACCCTTACCACGTGGGAATTACAAATTACCTGTTACAAATATCAGGATGTATATAATCTTCTGTGACTTCTTCCCATAATTTTCTATTACTAAGAGACATTTATATTGTTGTGGGTAGCTGTGATTCATTCAGCTTCGCTGCTACATAGTATTTCATTGTGTAAATATACCACAATTTATTAACCTGGATTTCTGGACACCAGAGTGCAGGATTTCACATTTCATCCTCTAATGAACATCACTGGAGTAGAAATTCTCATGAGTGGCTCTCTCTCCTGGTTTACACAAAGCAGAGTCTTCCTTGGTTTATATCTAGGAATGGAATGCTCAGCCAGTGGTAGGGTGTTGTGAATGTTTAACTTAGCAAAATAATGCCAGACTGTTTTCCAAAGCGGTTGCAGCAACTTATACTCTCACCAGCGATGTTTAAACTATCTTATTACTCTATCCTCTCAGCATTTGATATTGCCAGACTTCTTAATTTTTTCCAGTCAAATGGATATAAATTGTTATCTCTTTATGGTCTTGATTTGCATTTCCTAGATTATTTATGAGGAATTCAATAAATGGAACTGGAAAGAAATTATCTTCCATGTGAAAAGTAAATCAGATTTCTACCCCACATCAGACATGCAAATCAACTCCAGATGGATGAAGAACTCAAATGTCAAAAGCAAAACTTTTAGAAGAAAATGTGGGTGAATATCCTTAGATCTTAAGGGTAGAAAAGGATATCTTAAATACTGGACAAAAAAACCCCTGCTATAAAATAGAAGTATGATGAATTTGACTATATTAAAAATATAAGCTTGTGTTCATCAAAGACATGTTAAAGAAGGTGAAAAGATAAGCTATAAACTGAGAGAAGACATATTACATTTAACAAAGAATCTATATCAGGACTATTTTAAAAACTCTTACAAACGAATAAGAAAAAAACACACCCAACAGGAAAATAGGCAAAAGCCATAAATAGACATTTCACAGAAGGGGAAACACATAAGGTTAATACTCACATGGTGAAACTCTTAATCTCCTCAATTTTAAAAAGCATCTTTTGAGGAAAACAGGATATTTAAAAAACATGGCTACTATGGTCTTTTTATTGCAGGTTAAGTGAAAATAAGCATTTAGGAAAATAAAATGTAAACTGACATTCATTCAATATTCCAGAAAAAACAACTAAACCTAAAGCAGAATATTTACCAAAGTATTTTAACATTACTCTCTGATTTTGCTTATGTAAAACAATAATTTTGTTATTACACACTGTTGGCATTCAGCGATGGTTAATTCATTGATTGAATCACTGTGCCTGATATTCTATAAGCCTAACTTTGATTTCTTTCAGAATGGGAACAGATGAGCACATACTTTTTAAGACATTAATAAACATTACAGAACATGATCTTCTTTCTCTGAACTCTATGCCCTGTTGGCTATAAGAATAAAGCACCCACTTGAAGTAAAAAAGTAGATTTAATCCAAAAGGCATGGTATAGCTATGCAGAGCCCAGAAGTTTGTGACCGAAAACAAAGTGCTTAGCCAGCATGGCTAGGCAAATGAGAGTGCAAGAGAGGATGGGAATGCCCCCAGGTCACTGCACATATTGATCTCCTTGAATTCAACTGAATGTGCTTTTATAAAATAGCACCCCCCCATAAATATGTGCAAATGCTATGTTTCAATTAAAATTTTTTTAAAATTTTAAATATTAAAGAAAAACCAGGTTCCACATTGTAAGGTGCCCTTCGAGAAGACTGATTTAGTAAACATGACATTAGCTGGACATGGTGGCACGTGTCTGGGTCCCAGCTACTTGGGAAGCTAAGGTGGGAGGATCACTTGAGCCTGGGAGTTCAAGGCTGTAGTGTCTATGATCACATCTGTGAATAGCCACTGCACTCTAGCCTGGGCAATGTAGTGAGACCCCATCCTGAAAAAAATAATAATAAAGGTGACATTTCAGAGAATAGTTACTTCTTTTGTATCATATTGTTGAAATGTGAGCTCATAGTATTTCATTTATAGTTTTTTGTTCAAGAAAAAATATTTTACTCAAAATACTAATATATCTGAAGATTGATTAATAGGGGAGTATCTAAACAAAGCTGACTGACACAATAAGATTGCCTTATGTTTTCTGCAGAAATAATTTTTGTGTAGGTAATGTTAAAAATGTATACTCAAAGATTTAGAATTTTATGTTTTCTTTGACCTAGCAATTTAATATCTATGAATTTATTCTAAGGAAACAATCATAGATGAGAATAAAAATATAGCTCCTAGAATATTTGTTAGCATCATTTCTATTCGTGAAAAAGTGAAAACAATCTAAATGTTAAAAATGGGGGAATTGATGAAATTGCAGTTTACCCACATAACTCTTAAAATGACAAACAATATTTAAAGACATAGAAACTGATCGTATGGTTACAGGTTATGAACAGTATATAAAATATGACCCTATTTAAAATATACACGCCAATTTATGCTGAAGGAAAACACTGAAAAGATATAAACCAAGGAGAAAAGAAAGGCAGCACAAATGATTAGAGTGCCTCAGGAAGGCCATGGATAATAGAGTAGCAGAGACAGCAAGCAGAGGAGGGAAAAAACAGACACAAAAATTAAAAAGTGAGGAAACTATTGCTTTGAAGGAATGAAAAATGTAAACCTGAGTCAAATCTCAAGATTTGACTCAAGATTAAATCTAGAATGAAGATTAAATCTAGAATCTGAAAAACATCCAAAGCAGGAAATTTGTTACTATTATAGCTGAATTGAAAGATTTCATTGCCCTGAAGAGCATATTCAGTGAGACCAAATAACATCAGAAAAGTATGTGCTAGATCTAGGGTTCAATCTATGCCTACTATGTGCCAGACACACTGTAGATGTGTCTTATTTAATCCTCTTCATAACCCTGGGATAAGTGGAGTTGGGAAAGCTCAGGTGGTCGAGGTCACATGGCCATGGCAAAGTGGAGCTGGCGTTCTGAGTCTTGTCTGGGGTTTGCTAGTGCACCATGGCAAGAAATACATCTATTAAAATGGTAAAAAGCAACATAGAAAACAGTTGGTAGCAATAATCTTCTGTGATTCTGAACTTAAGTCCCAACAATGGAGGAAAAGCCTGGCAAACTATGGTATAATATGAATGCATCATCAGTATCTCAACAAATGGCAATGTTGTTGGCCATCTCTGTAGGTCAAGTTGTACGTATGAAATATCACTAAGTGGATACGACAGAACCCCAGATGGTCTATGCACACTGATTATAGCTCTTCATATGCACGTGCTTATGTTGACAAAGACAGGAGGTGAATTTATGCTGATACATGTTGATGGGTTATTGAATGTATACGAGGCTTCTGTGCAAGCCAAGGCCACTCCCTTCTATTATGCCTTTTTTTTTTTTTGAGACAGAGTCTCACTATGTTGCCCGGGCTAGAGTGCCGTGGCATCATCCTAGCTCACAGCAACCTCAAACTTCTGGGCTCAAGCAATCCTCCTGCCTCAGCCTCCCAAGGAGCTGGGACTACAGGCATGCGCCACCATGCCCGGCTAATATTTTCTATATATTTTTTAGTTGACCAATTAATTTCTTTCTATTTTTAGTAGAGACGGTATCTCACTCTTGCTCAGGCTGGTTTCGAACTCCTGACCTCGAGCGATCCTCCTGCCTCGGCCTCCCAGAGTGCTAGGATTACAGGCTTGAGCCACTGCGCCCTGCCTATTATGCCTTATTTAATGTAAAAATGTATTACATTGTTATAAATATTATAAATATTTTGAACAATTAGCATTCCTTTATTCATTAAAGTTTATATTCCTTTACATATTTACGTGTGACTTCCACGACTAATAAATAACAATTTTTGAATTTTGACAAATTAAAATTCCCCGTGCATAGGAAGATTGATTAAAAACTGCCTTATCAATTTTATCTAAAAATTTGATTAAGTCATCCATCCAATAAACAAATTCCTCTTAAGTGTTTTATTTTATTTTATTTTTATTTTTTTGAGAGAGAGTCTCATTGTGTTGCCTGGGCTAGAGTGTTGTGGTGTCAGCCTAGCTCACAGCAACCTCAAACTCCTGGGCTCAAGCAATCCTTCTGCCTCAGCCTCCCAGGTAGCTGGGACTACAGACATGTCCCACCATGCCCGGCTAATTTTTTCTATATATTTTTAGTTGGCCAATTAATTTTTTTGTATTTTTAGTAGAGATGGGGTCTCGCTCTTGCTCAGGCTGGTTTCAAACTCCTGACCTTGAGCGATCCGCCCACCTTGGCCTCCCAGAGTGCTAGGATTACAGGCATGAGCCACCACGCTCAGCCTCTCATAAGTGTTTTAAACATCTGAAAAGCTACTCAACACATATAAATAGCCCAAAGATCATACAGTATTCTTTTATGTCTAGCTTCTTTTGCTGATAATATTTTTGATTATTAATCTGTGTCATCACATATATCAATACTTTCTTCCTTTTTATTGCTGAGTAGTGTTCCATAGTATGGATGTACCACAATTTGCTTATTCATTCACTTGCTGATGGGCATTTGGGTAGTTTCCGGTTTGGGTTATTATGCATAAAACCATGATTAGCATGCATGTGCTAGGTAGGCTTTGTGTGGATATGGGCTCTCATTCTTATTTTGTTCTTATTCTCTTGCCTTCTCAGAGTTATCTACTTGGAGTTACAATAATTTGATCTGATTTTACTTTTTGTTTTTCCTAAGGTTGGAGGAATCTTATCAGATTATAAAGGTAAAAAAATTAAATAAAACAAAACAAAAATTGTATCTTCTGTGGTTTCAAGATCTGTGTGGTTTTGGTTGAGACCTCAATTCGATTTTATAGTCCAGGGTAATGCAAACCTGAGGCATTAGCTAAGTGCCTCATAAGCTTAAGGCACCTTGTGTTATCAATGGGAATTTTAAGTCTAGGACTTTCTCATAGATTGTAGTTTGTTGAAACTTGGTATCTTCCTCAGAAATGTATTGGTTTAGGTTTCACATGGCTGACTTTGCCAAACTCATTGTCCTGCCATTATGATATATTAACCTTGTTTGATATTTTGATTAAAAACATATCATTGCCTTATGAGTATCTCAGTACAATGAATTACTAATTATAGAAGTTTTCTTTTCTAGAAGAAGAAGGACCAAGTTAATTCTCTTCTTTGGGCTATTTGGCTAGTTTATCATTTTAGAACACAAAGATTTTGACTGTCTCTTATGCAATACTGGTGTTGATTGACAACTGGATCCCTTTCTACCTTGTTATTAAGTATGCAGCTGGTGCTGATTAGTGTTATCTGCTTTTGGCATAGTTCTTTTTCTGGAGTTGTTTCATTAATTTCTGGATTTTTTGGTGTGTGTGTTCACTTATTGCTTACACAGATTTAAAAAGAATTATGCTTTATAAGCCAACATGTACTTAAAAGGAGATATAAACCTCCATATATATTAATATCTATAATAAGTTTTTCTAACCACTTTTCTATAAATCTTATATTGGCTTTTCTCTTTTGAGTATCATAATGAACTCATAGATGCTCACAGACTCATCCGGTTAATTAAGATCATTTATACCAATGGTTCTCAAAGTGTGGTCTCCGGGCCAGCAGCTGTAGCTTCCCCTGGGAACACGGTAGAAATGCAGGTTCTTGGTCTCTCCTGCAGACCTACTGAATCAGAAACTCAGGCAATGTGTGTTTTCATGCCCCCAGGTAGTTCTGACACGCACTCAAGCTTGAGAATCATTACTCTGTCTATGGAGGTGATGATACTTCCATTGTCATTACGTGGCCAGTGGGAGTTTAATCTGAGTCGCTCTACACCAGACATTTTTTTTTTTTTTTTTTTTTTGAGACAGAGTCTCACTTTGTTGCCCAGGCTAGAGTGAGTGCCGTGGCGTCAGCCTAGCTCACAGCAACCTCAATCTCCGGGGCTCAAGCAATCCTGCTGCCTCAGCCTTCCGAGTAGCTGGGACTACAGGCATGCACCACCATGCCCGGCTAATTTTTTGTATATATATTTTTAGTTGGTCAATTAATTTATTTCTATTTTTGGTAGAGACGGGGTCTCGCTCAGGCTAGTTTCGAACTCCTGACCTTGAGCAATCCACCCGCCTCGGGCTCCCAAAGTGCTGGGATTACAGGCGTGAGCCACCGCGCCCGGCCTACACCAGACATTTTTAAAAAGCATCTTTTCTTTCTGGAAACAAGAAGATATTCCAGATTCAAAGTGATCTCTTTTCCCCCTTCACACAGACATTTAATCGGCTGCCAGTCTCCAAGCAGTCTTTTTTCCTTTTAGTGAAATCAGAGAACAAATTCCTAGCGCTAGTGATGCTCACATGTACGGGGTAGGATGCAAAGAACAGCTGCTGATGTTGGGCCACATTTCACGAGAGCTTAAAGGCTCTGTACTCACACGGATCCCGCTGGCCCTCGTTCAACACAAGTTACTGTATTCCACTTAGAGTGTGCGGTTTTACTGACCACTAAAATTTTCTGCTACCTTGACAACACGGAGCTTAATTTCGTTGTTTCTTTCTCACGCCATGTTACCCAAACCTTTGATGTTTAAAAAGTTATTAAGTTAGATGACATTTCCTTCTCAAAAAGTCCTCTTTCCAAAAAGCATGAAAGTATCATTTGGGGAGAGACGAGGACAGCTGTGCAGTGAGTGCCTGTCCCTCACTCGGGGGGTGACAGGATGGGGTCATGAGCAGGGTTGCTTCCACAGCCCTGCGAACCCGTTTAGCGGGTCTGTTTCTCATTATCGGAAACATGTCATTGCCTTATTCATATTTCATTACAGTGAGGATGATCATCTAGAAGTTTTCTCCACCCGAAGATTCTGGAAAAGGATGCTGCTTAGAAGGGAAGTTTGCGTTCTTTTACTTCCCTACCTCAATTCCAAACCAAAGCAGATGTGCATCTAACATAAACTCTGAGTGTGAGGATGGGGGTAATATGGATGTGGACAGGGGAGGTCAGGTACGGATCAGATGAGAATTTGGCCCATTATGAAAAATTTTAGATTTCTGAGTATCTTTTTTTATTCTGACAGTGGTGGAAATAATCTCTTGCATTAATAACCTATTAGTTTTATTGTATTCTAATAATATTGGACTATGTTTTTGAACTAAGTGGTGTTTATTTGAAAAGGTTTAACTAACACCACTTATATGATAATCAAGCGTGTTGAGTTTACCATCCCCATTGGAGCAAGGAGGAAATTTACATTTGCTTTCCACGTAGACTTACAAAGCCCATCTCCACATTTAGGGGTGTCAGAAATGCACAGAAGTACAATGAAGAGGAAAAGATACACCTGTATATCTTCGGAAGTGATGGCCAGATTCAAATTTGCCAGAAAAATGACCCCCTGAGTGATCGTTGGAGACTCAATTAACCTTTCCATGTTTCATTGTCTTGGTTTACTAGTGTTGGCAAAAATTTTCTCTTCCTTAACTCATTAACAACACAGAAGTAAAT
Source organism: Microcebus murinus (assembly GCF_040939455.1). Classification (NCBI taxonomy): domain Eukaryota; kingdom Metazoa; phylum Chordata; class Mammalia; order Primates; family Cheirogaleidae; genus Microcebus; species Microcebus murinus. The sequence continues at coordinate 57,245,576 of NC_134116.1, forward strand.
GTATGAGACAGAGCTTCATTTCTGGAAGACAATGTAATAAAAAAGCCATATGTATAATTATTTTTATTTGCTAACACATTAGTAAATAGATTTGTAAATGTAGACATTGTACATTTGTGGCACACTGATAATTTATAAAGGATTTTGCATGTGTCATCTAATTTAAATGTCCCTAAAGCTAAAGAAGTCAGGTTGATTTTCTAATCTGATATATGAGAAACTTGAGGCTCAGGAAGGTTCTATGTCCTGACCATGGGTACACGGCTAGTTTAATGGCAGGGCAAATGCCACAGTCCAGGTCTTCTGACCTCTAGTTCGCTGAGTGCTCTTGCTGTGAACCAACTGCATCTCTACTGTTACTACCTAGATAGGTGTGTGTGCTATCATTCATTCATTCCACAAATGAAAATTACCAAGTGGCAGGCACCAGGGCAGAGAAACACTGGTGGCATACGTCACAACTTGCAAAGCTGCCTTGGGTTGCAAAGGAAGTGCTAGCTGATTTGTACCATTTGAAAGTCTTTTTCCCCCCCTCTGTGATGTTAGGATGCTACACAGGGCTGGAAAGGTTTAAGTCTGTGTTTTCCATCTTCCCCACTGAGTTAAGTCTGTGGCTAAACCACTCTGAAGTTCCTCCCCTGTAATCAGGTAAGCGAAATGGCCTCCAAATGGGCTGTAGGCTGTGGGTATGGTGGCGTGGGGACAGCCTTGCTGAGACAGCAGAGAAATCAGGGCAGACTCTGGGGACACCTCTTGTCTTTTTGTTTTCCAGATGGTGGCAGCAGAAAGTTGTAGAACTTGGCTATGGCGAAACTCCTGCTTTGGGGCTTTCCAAGAAGTACTGTGTTTGCTTTGGTTTAAAATCACATTAAATTGCTTTTCTTTCTTTAAGAGTTAAAAGTTGACTACATACCTACCATATGATCTACACTTTCTACTCTTATGTGTTACCCAAGAGAAACAGAAGCACCTGCCTGTACTTGTATACCAGCTCTATTTGTAATAGCTCAAACTGGAAACAACCCAAATGTCCATCAACAGGTGAAAGGAAAAGCACATAGTGGTATATCCATACAGCAGACTATTACTCAGCAATAAAAAGGAGTGAACTATTGATACACACAACAACATGGATACATCTCAAAATAATTACAGAAGGAAGTTTATGCTGTATGATTCATGTAAAATTCCAGAACATGAAAACTGATTGATAGTGATTGACAGTGGATCAGTGATTGCCTGCGAGGAGGGGGGGGCAGGAAGGGATGGGGAGGGGACAGGAAGGTGTGGAAAAGGATCACCAGGGCTCAGAAAGAAACCTGCAGGGGAGGGGTTGGGTGTGTTCACCACCCTGTGAACGTGTGTCGAAACTTATCACTTCATGCACTCTGAATTTGGGCTGTTCACTATTAGTCAATTATATTGAAAGAAACCCATAAAAGATTGCACTGAGATATTTTTTGTTCTTTAAAAACCCCCTGCCTTCTCCGCCATGCTGGATCTTGTTTAAGGAGGGCCCTAACCTCTGGAATATTCTGCTTACATTCATACCTCATTTATAATAAATCCCTGGTGGTCCCTGCCGGGAAGCAGGCCCAGTGCCAGGAGTTAGGGAGGCAGTGTGGGAGGGGGTCACCTGCGGTCACGGAGGGGGCCAGCTAAGGAGTCAGACAGGTGTGGAGCGAAGCGCTGCCTCCCGTTAGCTGGGTCATGTCGGGTGCGTTCTTTGCTGTTCAAACCTCAGTTTTCTTTTTTTTTGTAATAAAAAATTTTGTATTGATACATAATATTTGTACATATTAATGGGGTATATGTACCATTCTGTTACATGCGTAGGATGTGTAATGATAAGTTGGGGTGTTTAGAGTATCCATTACTTAGTGTATTTATCATGTCTATGCTTTGGGAACATTTTGAGTCCTGTCTTCTAGCTATTTTGAAATATAAAATACTCAGTTTTCTTACTTGTAAAATAGAGATCCTAATACCGACTTCATGGGCTCGTCACAAGGACAGGAGAGGAACGTAAAGGGTCGGAGATGTGTTAAGTGCCAGGGTTACTTCTCATCCCTCCTACAGACTGTGCCAGGACTCCTGCCGGCCAGAGAAACCCTGGCTCTCCTGGGACTCTTTAGCATGGTTAGAACAGTGGCATTTGGGCTTGAAGGTAGTGATTTTGTGGGCCTGGAAGCAACGAAGGGTGTGTGCTTGCTCTTGAAAAGGGAAACAGAGCAGAGCTTATGAATACAAGATGATCAGGGACAGGAAACTGCATAGCGGCTTCCCTTTGTTAAAATGTTATTGCTGAGGTGTGTTTTATGTACAGTAAAGTGCATCATAAATCTTAACGGGTTTTGACAAATGTATATACACCTGTTGCAACAATCACCCAAATGAAGACGCCGAACATTTTCTGAGCATTCCCTCGTGCCCTTTCCACGGGGGTGCCCCTCCCTGGAGCAGCCCTGGACTTGACTCACAGCTCCACAGATTAGTTTTGCCTGTTTTTGGACCAGGATTCATATGCATAGGATCCTACAGTATGCACTTCTATTAGTTCTCTAGTTGCTGCTGTAACAAATTATCTATCACAAACTTAGTTGCTTCAAATAACACGAATTTTAATAAAAATTATGATTTAATAAATAATATATTTTTTTGCATTAGAAGTCCAACAAGGATCTTGCTGGGCTAAAGTTAAAGTGTTGATGGAGCTGTGTTCTTTTCTGGAAGCTCTAGGGCAGAGTTCGTTTCCTTGTCTTTTCCAGGTTTTAGAGGCCAGCCACATTTCTTGGCCCATGGCTTTTTCTTTATCTTCAAAGCCGGCAACTTTGCATTGCATCACTACCATTCTGCTGTAGTCATGACCCTGCTCCCACCCCCAACAGCCAGGAAAGGCTTTCTAACTTAAACAACTCATGTGGTTAGATTGGACCCACCTGGACAATAATATCCCTATGTCAAAATCCTTAACCTTCATCACATGAGTGCCAGGTACGGTAACATAGTCACAGACTGTAGGGATTAGGCTAGACATCTTTGAGGGGCCATCATCCCACCCTACTATAGCACTCTTGCAAACATAATGTTTCTAAGATTCATGCATGTTGCTGGGTGTCTCAGTAGTTTGTTCATTCTGTTGCTGAGCAATATTTTCTTGTATGAATATGTCACAGTTGTGTGTTCATTCTTCTGTCGATTGTCACTTGGGTTTTTACCAGTTTGGGCTCTTATGACTACTCATTTTTACATTGTTTTTCATTTCCCTGGGGTAAATATTTATCATGTAGGAGAATTGCTAGTTTATAACGTAATTGTGTGTTTGACTTTTCATGTGTTTACTGGTCATTTATACATCCTATTTTGTGGGGTGTATTTAAAATTCTTTCAGGTTGTTTGTCTTTTTATGAATAGTTTGTAGGTGGTCTTCCTGTGTTCTAAAAACAAAGCCTTTGTTGGAAATATGTACTGTAATATTGTCTTCTAGTCTGTGGCTTGCCTTTTGCTTTTTGTAATGATGCCTTTGGTGAGCAAAAGTTATTTGTTTTTTTTTTTAATATTGATGAGGTCTAATTTTGCAAATTAAAAAAAATAATTAGTGCTTTCTATAACCTGTCTAAAAAAAATCAAGGCCATGAAGATATTCATCTCTGTTTTCTCCTGAAAGTTTTATAGTTTTAGCTTTTACATTTAGGCATATAATCTATTTCAAATTAATTTTTGCATGAGAGGTATGATAGATATTTTAGTAAATTTTTTTCTGCACAGATATCTAGTTATTCCAGCACCACTTATTGTAGAGGCTTTTCTTTCCTAATTGAATTACATCGATGCCTTTCTTATAACTCAATTAACCAAATACATGTGTACCTATTTTTTGGACTCTATTCTGTTCCATTGGTCCATTTGATTATCCTTGGCAGATACCACACTGTTTTAATAATTGTAACTTTATAGTAAGTCTTGAAATCAGGTAGTATAACTTTATGATGCTTCTTTAATTTGGTTACTGTAGTTTAATTTTGGGCTTTTGTCACAGTTATAGATAATTCAGGGGTCCTCAAACTACAGCCCACAGGCTACATGTGGCCCACCAAGGACATTTATCTGGCCTGCCGGGTGTTTTTGCTGCCATTGCCTGTCCTGCTTAGCAGCCGACTTGTCCCGGCTCCACAGTGCACATGTGTGGAATGTGCGCTGCACTCTCCAACGGCCCTCCAACAGTGTGAGGGACAGTGAACTGGCCCCCTGTTTAAAAATTTGAGGAGCCCTGGATTAAATTGTGTCTTCCCCAAAGATATGCTCAAATTCTAACCCCCAGTACCTGACAATGTGACCTTATTTGGAGATAGGGTCTTTGTAGATGTAATCAAGTTAGGATAAGGTTGTACTGAATTAGGGTGGGCCTGGTACAATATGACTGGTGTCCTCATAAGAAGAGACACAGACAAGGACACTCAGTGGGAACACTATGGGAAGACAGAGGCAGGGATCAGGGAGATGCATCTACAAGTCAAGGAATGGCAAAGATTGCCAGCAACCACCAGAAGCTAAGAGAGAGGCATGGAAAAGATTCTCTCCCCAAGCCTTCAGAAGGAACCACCCCTGCCAATATCTTGATTTCAAACTTTTAGCCTTCAGAAGTCTGTAAGAGAATAAGTTCCTATTGTTTTAAGCTATCCAATTTGTGATGCTTTGTTATGGCAGATCTAGCAAACTAATACAGTCATGGAAACAGAACTCATCCTTGCTTAAGCAATAACAAGATAACTGTCTATTAAACTTACAAGTCCACACTTGAGAGGTTCCAGATGAGATTTATATGCAGTATTAGGTATGAGGATTAGTTTCAATAGTAAGGATCAGAAACCCTCAAAACTGTGGCTTACACAAGTTGGACATTATATTTTATTTCTCTCTTGTGTAGGTGTTGGTAGTTCAGGGTTGGTTGATATAGCAGCTCATGACATCAGGGATCCAAGATTCTTCCATCTTTTTCCTGCCATCTTCAGCAAGTGGCTTCCACTCTATGGTGTGAAATCTAGTGTCATGTCTGCCTTTCATAGAGCAGGAAGAAGCAAGAGTGAGGTTGCCTGCCCTCTTCTCTCAAGGAGACATTCCGGAAGTTTCACAGGATACCTCTGCTTATACCCTGTTGTCCAAAATTTAGCCACATCACCACTCTTGCAAAACAGGCTGGGAATACAGTGTTTATTTCAGGAATGCATGGGTCTATTCATTACTGAGCAGCAAGGGAAGATCCGATATTAGGAAACAATTAGAAGTTTCTTCCATAGGGTGTATGTAGAGGAATATCAGGTACAGAAGACCTATAGGGATGAGATATAAGAGACTTGAGGGAAAAAAGAAATCAGATCTCAGAATAAAGATTCAAAAGTTTGTGAATATTAGTTACAATTCTGAGAGAGGATGACATGGCCTGGAGCGAGCGTAGCATGAGAAGAAAAGGTCAAGGAGAGACCTGTAAGGAACCACTGAGTTTAATGATCATACAGAGAAGGAGAATTCGGCAGGGGCCAGAGAAGAAGTGATGAGGCAGTGAGCTGGATACTCAGGGCAAGTTTCAAGGGGAGGAGAAGAGATGTTGCTATGGTCTGAGAGTGTCCTCCAAAATTCATATGTTGTAACTTAATTGCCATGTGATAGCATTAAGAGGTGGGGCCTTTAAGGAATGAGTGGCTTCATTTCCTTCTTTCTCTTCTGTCTTGTAAGCACACAGCAAGATTCACCAGACACTGAATGTCAGTGCCTTGATGTTGGACTTCCCGGTCTCCAGAACCCTGAGAAACAAATTTCTCAGGCTGTGGTATTTTGTTATAGCAGTACAAATGGAGTAAGACAGATGCCAATTAAGATAAAAAGCTGGTCTTTAAAAACAAAAGAAGTTGTGGTTATCCTGTTTCAAATCAAAGAGTACCTCCAGTCTTTTTCTAGAAAAAGATGTGTGACCGAATGACCTTCTAGAACTTGGAATGTGTGTAAATGCCACAGTAAGAATGTGATGGTTATTCAGGCTCAGGGCCAGGCACAGAAAGACAAACATCACATGATCTCACTCATATGTGGAATCTAAAACAGTTGATTTCATGGAAGTAGAGCATAGAATAGTAGTTACCAGAGGCTGGGAAGGGTAGGGGGAGGAGGGAGCCCAGAGAGGTTGGTCAACTACAGTTACAGTTAGACAAGAAGAATAGGTTCTGATCTTCTATTACACTGTAGAGCAACTATGGCGAATCCCAATGTAGCGTGTATTTCATTATAGTTGGAAGAGCAGATTTTGAATATCATCTCACAAAGAAAGGATAAATGTTTAAAGTGATGAATGTGGTCATCACTCCGACTTGAACATTATACAATGTATATGTGCATCAAAACATCACAGTGTACCCTATAAATATGTACAATTATTATGCATCAATTATAAATAAAAATTAAAAATTTAGGCTCAGGTCCGGTGAAAGCTCCTTGTCCCCTTTTAGTGAGGGACAAAGTCACACCTGAACAGTGAGGTCATTCATCATCTCTGTCACTATAGTCAAGTGTCTGGGAACAAGAGCAGGCCCTGGGACAGAAAATGGAAGCCAGACCGAAAGCTCGAGGGACAAAGAATTTAATCTTTGCTTTTGTCTGCTTCTAGGGGAGGAATTAAGATGAACACAGAAGTGGACTTACAATCACTGCTTCATAAAAAAAAATAAGGAAATATGAATAAAAAAAGAAATAAAATAGATGGAAATTTTAATGTTTTTTTTTTTTAAAGAAGTGGACTCACAAGAGGCATGTACAAGGATGTTGTCTGCAGCATTATTTGTGTTAGAGAAAGACTGGAAACAACCTCAGTGCCCCTCAACTGGTGGTGAATCTACACATTGTGCTGTAGTCTGTCAATGGACTTCTGGTTGGCAAATAAAATCGATAAACTAGATCTGTGTGAATCAACATGTACAAAAACAATACCAAATGAAAACACAGCAGGTTGCAGCATGAAAGCAATTATGTAAATTTGAAAACCACATAAAAAAATACTATAAGTTTTTTATGGAAACATAAATATAGTTTAGGTATAAAAACATGGACTGGGAGAGTATTTGGCAAATTCATGGTAGTGGTTGTCTCTGGGGAAGAAGGGGACTAGGACAGGGAAGGGTGTGACCCAGGGGATTTCAATTTTATCTGTATTGTTCTATTTTTCTTATTCAGAAAAATTTTAAGCATATTAAACGGTGGTTAATTTAATTGCTTATTAGGGAAATGTAAATTAAAGCCATAGTAAGGAGCAGGAGGAAGGGAGGGGAGAAGAAATAAAAACCCTAGTAAGAAACCAGTACACACCAGAATTGCTAATATTAACAAGTCTAATACATCATGTTGACACAAATACAGAGCAACTGGAACTCTTATACATTGCTGGTGGGAGTGTATATTAATTCAACCACATTGTAAAGCTGTTTGGCAGTATCTTTGCACTATCATGCACCTATCCTGTGATTCTGAAATTCCACTTCTAGATGTAAACTCAAGAGAAGTGAGTATATATGTGCACCAAACGAAATGTACAAGGATGTTCATAGCAGCTTTATTTATATTAGCCAATGGCTAGAGGTAATCAAACCAATTTGGTTATTCTCCTAGATACATACCACAGAGATTTTTAATTATATACAGAAGGAGACAGGTGCAAGAATATTCATTGCAATGCTATTTACCATAGCAACAACAACTCAAATGTTCACTGTCAGGAGAATGGATTAATATTGCAGTAACATGGATGAATCTCATGGAGATTATTTTAAGCAAAAGAAGCCAGGCATGAGTGAATACATACAGAACGATTTTGTTTAAGGAGTTCTAGAATAGGCAAAATGAATTCCTAGTGACAGAATTCAGAATAGAGGTCATTTATGGGATGCTATTGACTTGAAAGTGGCATAGGAACCCTTTTGGGTGACGATAATATACTACATCTTCATCTGGATGGCAGTTATGCAAGTGTAGACATAGGTAAAAATTTGTCAAACTGCACTCAAGATTTATGTACTTTATTGTACATAAGGTATGCCTCAAAAAATATCTGAAGCAAACATGAAAATATGTTAACATGTGGTGAGTACAGAGAGTGTTATTACCCACTTCTATATATTTTCCTGTATATTAAAATATTTATAATTAGGAAAGAGAGCAGATACTAGTCCTCTGTAATCAAAGTGACACCCATAACATAGGAAGTGACATTTTGAGTTGGGGCCCTTTGCCTGGCCATCTCCCCAATGCATGAGTGGGTCCCCTTGAAATGGGGTGGAGTTGACACCGGCCAACCAAACTCGCCTGTTTGGAGACTAGGTTATTATCTTCATTGTCACTCTCTCAGCTAAAAAGTAGGGCTGTTTGTGGGCTCTTTTGAAGATCAGCTTGACTGATTCTGTAGCTAAGAGGGACACTGAGCTATCATGCAAGGGCTGAGCTGTCTACTACCCTGTACCCAGCTCTGGCCAAGGAGGGTACTTTTGGAAGGTACCTGCTTGCCCTCAGCTCCTAGGTTGGCTGCTGCTCTGTTAGCTCAGGGCATCACCAGTGGGTGCCATGAGCAAATGGAAGAGAATGAGGGAGGGAAAGAGAGAGGGGATGGGTGAAAAGAATTTAAAGAAGAATAAAGAAAAGAGGAAGGAAAAGATAAAAGGAAAGATGCAGGTGCCTTGCCCTGTTGAATCAAGGGCCTGAGATGTCTGCTTTCTTATTTGGAGCCACCGCTTCCTGGCTGCTCAGTTCCCAGGGAGGGTGCGGTGAATCCGAAAGCGGCTCTGAAACCAGGCAGACCTGCCTATCACCAAGTGACTGCAAACTACTTAACCTGTGCCTGTTTCTCACCTGCAAAACAGGTGCAGTAATTCTGTCTCTCAGGACTGCTGGGGTGGTTGGAAATGGTGCATACCAGGTCTGGAAACTTACGAGGCCCTGGGTAACTGGGTAAGATGCCTGCTTCCCTCTGAGGTCAGCCTGGGGGTCAGAGACACCCTGCGGAGCTGTCCGGCAGAACTTTCTGCGGTGATGGCTACTGAGCACTTAGAATGAACGTGTCTCGTGTGACTGCGGGACTGAATGTTTGACTTTATTTCGTTTTACTTGCTTTACATTTAAATAGTCACCTGTGGCTAGTGGCTATTTCGTACTGGTCAGCGCAAGGTCTAGGGCGTTTGCCCAGACGGCAGTCACTCTCGGCCACGACTGGGTCCCCGGCAGGCCTCTGGGCAGGGTGACTCATTCATGTGGACACTGCAAGGCGCAGGGGACTCGCGACATCACGTAGAAATTTCTTCCTCTAAAAACCCGCTCCTGGCTAAAGTCTGGGGCTGGCGGAACGGCGATCGGGGATGGGAACAATTAAGGACTCCACCTACTCCTGTCCGTCTCGCCCCCGCCCGACTCCGCCAGCCCCAAATCTTGTCAGTCCCCTTGGGGAAATGGGGCGGGGACCGCGTCCGCGACACCCGGCGGGGCCTCCCCGGCTCTGCTTTTCCACGTGCATTTCGCAGCAGAGGAAACGGGGCGGCGGAGGTTTAGGCCGGAAGCAGCGGAGCTCCCCACGAAGGGCAAACTTTGCAGATCTGGTGACGCCAAACACCCTCCTGCGGGGCAGGTTGTCAGGGCGCGCGGTGAGCGCGGCGGGTAAATATTTGGGCTGTAACCCGGGCTCCTGCCACTCGTCGCCCCTGCGGTTCCGCGGCGGGCGCGTGGCGAGGGCGGTGCCTCGGGGACAGGGGCGTCCCCGGAGGGCGGCCGGCACCGACCCGGCGGCCCGGGCTGCAGCGGCCCCGCCCCGGCCCCGCCTCCACCGCCGCCCCCGCCCGCGGCTATAAGACGGCGGGCTGGCGGGAGGCCGGGGCTGGCGAAAGGGCGGGTGCGCGGACCGTGCTGGGAGCGGCGCGGCGAGGGCGCATCTGGGCGGACGACGGGACCCGCAGGGCGGGAGCGCGCGGGAGAGCGACCCGGAGCCGCGGCGGAGCGCGAGCGCACGCACCGTCCCCGCCGAGCCGCGCCGCGTCATGAAGCCGCCCGCCGCGCAGGGCAGCCCCGCGGCCGCAGGTGAGTGCGGGGCCCGGCGTCCGCGCGAAGCCCGGCACTGCGGGCGGTCTCGGGCCGGGCGGGCTCACCTCCCCGCCGCCCCGGCCGCGCGACGTAACGGGAGCGTCCTGACTCAGTCTTCCCACCGCCCACGGGGCGCGCGCCACCCCGGGGGCACAAGCGTGGGGACAGGTACCCGACCGCGTGTGGGAAGGAGTTTGGCTGTTACGACGAGCTGGGGGACCGCAGGCGTGGCGGAGGCTCAGTTTCCTTACGGGTGACGTGGGCTCGGCCACAGGACGCACCTCAGAGGGCGGTTGAGGGCGGGATACAAAGACTGCAGGCAGCAGCACTGCGTGCCTGTCACTTGGCACGCGCGCAGTGAATGTCAGCTGTCCTCAGGGATGGTGGCGGCCCTTCCTGGCCCCGGGAGGGAGCGATGGCCACCCCCGACCCCCATCAACTGAGCCCACCGTCCCTGTCCCCAGCCCCGGCCTTGGACTCGGCGGCCGCCGAGGACCTGTCGGACGCGCTGTGCGAGTTTGACGCGGTGCTGGCGGACTTCGCGTCGCCCTTCCACGAGCGCCACTTCCACTACGAGGAGCACCTGGAGCGCATGAAGCGGCGCAGCAGCGCCAGCGTCAGCGACAGCAGCGGCTTCAGCGACTCGGAGAGTAAGTGTGAGCCCCGCGCCCCTCACTAGGAGGATGCCCCAGACCTCCCGGCTCCCAGTACCTGGCCCACTGAGGCCTGGGTCTCAGTTTGCTTGTCTGTAAACTGAGGCACGGGCTCCAGGAGCCAAGCCCTAAAGCTCAACGCAGCGGGCCGAGCGGTAGCGGGTCCCTGAGGCTGATCACGGGAAGGCCGTTGAAGGGCAAGTCGCTGGCAGGTGTGTCGTGAAGCAGGAGGGTTTGAGCAGCTTGTCCCAGCTCAGTCAGATGGGACTCCTGGAACCCGAGCCAGGCTTTTCCGGTTTCTCCTCCTCTCCACCTCTCCTCTCTCAGCATAACTTTGCAGAGCCTGTGGAACAAGTGTCACTGGAGTGGGAGGGTGCGGTGGGGACATGGGAGGGCACAGTACAGAAATATTTGTGAAACCAGGAAAGGTTTCATAAGCTGCTGTTCTTGGGATATTTGAAATTTCTCCTTGCACTTTCTCCTGGTCCTGAGACTTGTTGCTCCCAGACTTGTTGCTGCATTGCATACAGTTTTGCAAGAATCCCCGGCACTTTTGAGTTCAAGTATTTTACAAAGTGTAGCTCTTGTAACCACGTCCATCACCCAGGCTGGAGGGGGAGCCAGAGAGCAGATGGGCATGGGGGCTTCCTAGTGACTTTTCTCACGGGGAGACTACCCCATGGTCTCTTTGTCCTAAACAACTATGTAGGAGAGAGAGAGAGGGGGAGAGAGAGAGAGAGAGGGGGGGGGGGGGAGGGGGAGGGGGAGGGGGAGGGGAGGGGAGGGGAGGGGACTCAAATGTTTTGGAAGAATTATGGATACCTGTTTAGGTATCAAACAGCAAATTTAGTCATCTTTTAAAATTACATGATTGTTGGTTTTCAAATCTTGGTTTTCGAAGTGAATTTTAAACTCTTCTGTGATATTCTTCAGCCTTTAATCCCTAAGTGGGTTATAAGCATGAATGTCAACCCCTTTGCTCTCCTTGACTCTGGAAGTAAAAGTAATGGCCTTTCCTTGTGATTCTCCTGTTTTGAAATCTGGAGCTTTCCCTGTTACTGGGCAAAGACTCAGTGGTACACTTGAGCGCTAGCTGTCCTCCCGGAAAGGGATAAAATGGCAGTTGCCACCCTGGTGGTGGTTTGAGTCAGAAGCCTGAGTTCCAGCTTCAGTTTCCTTGGCAGCAGCGCCAGAGGTTTACACCAAGCTGCAGCTTTTGAGGTGAAAGGGGAGGGAAGAGTGTGTTGTTAATTTTCCACTTAGGATTTTTGGAGTTTGTTCCTAATGATCAGGCCACTCATTTTCAATTTCAAAGGGAAGTCTTAAAAGTTTTGAAAATGTGTCTCAAGACCCGTGGCCAAACTTATCTATGTCTTCTTCTACTGGGGCGTGGAGCAAGTTATTCATCAAATACAAATTCTCTCTCCTATGGAAAAGAAAGCTGGGACAGTCTGTCACTGCTGCTCTGTGGCATAGAATAGCTTTCTAAGTCACAGCCTCGCTCAGCTAGAATGCAGTCTGAACTCGCCCATTCATGGCTGAGTGCAGCTTCCACTGGGTGGGATTTCAGACCTAGGATCTGTTTTCAGGGGCCTCAAAGAGAATGTCCTAGAAACACATTCTTAACAGTTTGGGGGGAGATATTTGAGATAGAGTTTGTAGTTTTTCTTAGGGTATATGTGTGTATTTTGCTTTCTGTTTTTGTTGTTAACTGTGAAACTAGCCCTTGGTTTGGTGGTTAGGGAAGTCATGGGAAGGGGATAAAGAAGGCTCAGATGACATTTGTCTTTACTTTAAATGTGTAGTTCATCCCCTGCAAGACTGGTTAGAAATAGTCTTGGCAGGGGCTGTGTGTATCTAAATAGTAATTTCTTGAGAAAGCATAATATGTACAACTTAATTGCTGCCAAGAACTGAGCACAGACATTTGTTATACTCATTTGTCTGTTTTACACTGTTCTGTGGAAGAGAATGCTTGAGAGAGGTAGATCCTAGATCCTACTGAAATTGAGCTCACCAAAAGGGAGACACACCAGGGTAATGGTAATAACAGCAGCTCACTTTCACCAAGCTATTATGGTCTATTAGCTCTTACTATTGGTGATCCCTTTGCTGTTCTTTGAATGTGTGATCTCATGTGATCTCTATCACAGTCCTAGAAGGGAGGCACTGTTATCTGCATTCATCTGATAAAATAGCAAAACCACATGGGCTTTCTCTCTAAGGCTTTGCTTTATCACCATGGATGGGTGGCTAGAATGGGAACCAGGTCTTCGGGAATAGACCAAAGTCCCATTGAGCCCAGATCATGTGCCAGTTTATCAATGGTGGTTGTTTTCTGAAGGTGTCTCTTTGAAGGGTCTTCATCTAGAAGGGTCAGTGGAGCCCAGGCTGAGCCCTTATAAAGGCCTTGCGTGACAAGCAGGCCAAAGTATCTCTAGCTGCAAAATTGAAAGGATGCTATCTAATCGTGAGATTAGAAACATTCATAAGCTCATGATTAGGAAGAAGATATTTTCTCTGTTTCATGCTTTCAGAACAACACTAACATGCACATACCAGCTGTATCACACAGATCAGACACATGGGAGCCAGTATCTTGCATGAGAATGTGATATATGAAACTATCAACCAATGTTTCTTGGGTTTTTGCTTTTATAGGTCTGTTGAAGGCACACCAATCTTGCAAGGTAGATCAAAATAGTAATTCTGTTCTTTAAAGAACACTTCTTTTTCTTATTTTTTTTTTAATTAGGTTGCTTACATCCAAAGGAAAAAAATAGACATTTCTTCTTCTACCCAAAGGAGCCAGTGACTTAGGAAAGAAAAGCAGATGTTTAAAAGGAAATATTCCTTGCTATTCCCACTTCCAGAGAGGCCTCCTAAGACAGGAAGAGGACCAAAATAACACTTGCAGCATAATGGCACACGAGAGGTGGGAGTCAAGTGGTAGTTGTTCAAAATGGGGCTGTTCCTGTCCCGTAGACTTGGGTTCCAACAGGTAACGTAGAGCACTTCAGTGGGAGTCATTTTATCTTCAGCAGTAAAAGGGCAATGCAATTAGGAGTTAGGGCAGTGTTTTTTTTCAAACTGGATCAGCAGAGGTGCTTTGGAAATTGTGAATATCTTTGGTTGGAATTTATGTTTGAAAACATAGCTTCTTTACAGTACTTTCAAAACTGTAAAAGTACACCCCATGATTTCTCACATTTTTAAATGAAATTTTAACTGGATATATTCCAAATTTTAAGCAGCTTGTTAATTTGTTTCCACAGGTTGACTTTATAAGACATTTATAATGTTGACTTCACTTTGAAAAGTGGTGTGAACTTATATCTTTGATGTATTGGGGTTTCACATACATTTTTCCTTCGAAGGGGAAAGTGTTTTGCTACTTGATAGAAAAGGTCTGGGTTGGCCGGGTTGGTGGCTCACGCCTGTAATCCTAGCACTCTGGGAGGCCGAGGCGGGAGGATTGCTCAAAGTCAGGAGTTTGGAACCAGCCTGAGCAAGAGCGAGACCCTGTGTCTACTAAAAATAGAAATTAATTGGCCAACTAAAAATATACGGAAAAGAATTAGTCAGGCATGGTGGCGCATGCCTGTAGTCCCAGCTACTCAGGAGGCTGAGGCAGTAGGATTGCTTGAGCCCAGGAGTTTGAGGTTGCTGTGAGCTAGGCTGATGTCACGGCACTCTAACTGGGGCAACATAGTGAGACTCTGTCTCAAGAAAAAAAAAAAAAGAAAAGAAAAGGTCTGCGTCTACTGTGTGTGCTAGGGCTGTTAGGATATTGGAGGACCAGGCTAGGGAATGAGGGACTGTTGGGGCCTGGCTCTGGGAGAGGGGACCTTATGGGCCCTCAGGGGACTCGCATGACAGGAGCTACTGAGACTAGAACCTGAACTTGTTCAAGCCATGAATGGATGAGGCCAGGTAGGAGCCCTCAGGATGCCCTGGTACTGTGTTAGGGATTCCAGGTGGGTGACAGGTCTCACTCTGATCCCTGGCAAGGTGTCTGGAGGGCTGGAACAGTCGCAGAAGAGGAGCTGGGACAACAGTAGAGAAACAGACATAAGGGGCTCTTTTTAATTCCATCCTACTTTAGTGAGGTTGTCAGAGTTTAGCTTTTAAGGAGGAGGATTCTATACACACCCCTGTCCCCCCAGCCATTCCCTGTGGCACAAGGGAGAGAGGTCCAAGGCTTTCTCTTTCTCCGTTAATTACTATGGTTTGATTGCTGTGAACGTGTGGGATGGTTCTATATTTACAGGCGCTCTGGGCATGGTTTACTCTCTGTGGTTTTACTTCCTTCTAGAGTAGCACATTGACATGTGCTAACCCTAAATTACCTTTCTCCCAACTCCCCAAACTAAGAAAACACACCTACCTTTTAAACCAGCCTCTGTATTCACAGCATAGTTTATCAAGCTCTGTGAGTGCTCCTAAAGTTAGATGGTTGTATATTTAATATGCTTTTATTTCTTTCGATGGTGTCTTAGAAAATGTGGTCCTACAATTTGAGGTTCCTGGCTTCAGTACACTAAGTGGACTGGCCTAGAACAGTTCTAAGGGGGATTTGAGATGCTCATGAGATGGGACTTCGGAGCTGATTGAAGTAGAAGTTGTAGGTCCTAAAATGTCCAGCGCCACCCCCTGCCAGGGCTCCCCAAATCATCACCGTTATTAGTCCCTTGAGCCCCTATTAATAGCAGCACCTGATGCCCGGGTGGGGTGATAATACGTTAATTTGCTATCAGCCAGTGACACATTGCTGCCATTTCATCAGACTAACTGCCTGTTATTTTGCAAGGAATACAGTTCAGCAGAGTGAACAGAACAGGAAGTCAGGCCTTGCTCACCTTTTAATCTACCTCAGCGCTTTGCATGCGAGATTTTGTTCATTCTAAGTTCTTGAAAGTCCGTTGAAAGAAATTCTATTGGGGAAGGGGTAGAGAGAGGTCTAAAGCTTGGGGTACCTGTATGCTGGGGGTTTGTCCTTGGGTGGTTTGTTCTAGGAGGCCTCTAGAGAGAAACTTAGGAATTTTTCTACTCTCTGAAGAAGAGAAAGAAGCCTGAGCCCAGAATCCTGATTCTTTTTCTTCTCTACGATGACCTTTTTCCTCCTGAGCATGCTAGTGTCCATTTTGGCAGAAACTTTAGAATGAAAATCATTAAAACTGTAGGCATCATACACAGAGTGCCTACGTTATTATTCTCCTCTTGCCAAGGAAGAAATGGGGTGACTTGCACAGAGTCATGTAGTTTGCATGTGGCCTGTCATGCTGCACTCTTGACGGTGGCTCTTGAGGTTGGGGCTTTTGGGAACTCTTGAGGTTGCTGTTTTCATCTTTTTCATAAATGGCAGGTAGAGTATCACCGTAACAGGTAAACTGTTGGCAGGTTTGGCTCAAGGATGCTGGGGGTTCATTTCCTCTTGACGGTTGAAGGCTGAACATTTCAGAAGCTGGAATCGGGTCTGCCCCAGACGTGTACCTCGTGGAAAGAGATGGAATCCCATGTGGCAATGAGCCGGGCGTGGGCTGATGTGCGTGTGCGTGTGTATGTGCATGTGTGCGGTTGGCTAGGGCGGGGCCGGGCAGGGAGAGGGGAAGTGAGCATGCTGTGCTGACGTGCCTCTGTGCACGTATGTTTATATATAAATACATATGTGCAACTACCATGTTTTTCCCTTTCCCTCCTGCATTGTGGAAGTAACAGTGAGTCTGTCTGTATATTTTCTGAGTTTGAGAAAAATTCTTGGATCAAGAAAGCATTTAGTATTTAGGGCAGGCTCTAAGGGGTCAGAGGGAAGCCCAGGCGATATCCTGGAATGATGGCTGATTCTCTACAGAGTCTCCCCAAACCACTCGCATTACCTTTAGTTTTCTTGAAACTTCACTGGATTCCTTTTTCTCCTACCATCCTCTTTTGCAATGGCCTTTTCCATATCTAGATTGTTCCTTCCCCAGAAACGCAATAGCGTTTGGTCTATTTGCCAATGAGGTGAACATACCATGGTGTTCCCCCTCTCCCCCCAAAGGATGAGTATATGTGGATATAAACTTGCTGGAGATGAAGTCCAGGGCCAGGAAAGGCCTGTGGTACATGCAGGGTGGGGTGCAGGGCGGGGTGGCATTGGAACTCGCTCTGCAGTGCCGGCTGCTCCTGGCAGATAGAGACCAGAGGTGTGGCTCCCGAGATCTGGGCCAGCTAGTCTCTGGGCCAGGGTTGGGAGCAAAGCTCACAAGTGTCCTTCAGAGCCAAAGATCATGTGCCAAGGGCATTGTTATCATTTCCTTCTGGCTTGGGAGTCTGGGCACGAGGTCTGCCCCCCAGGACCCTGTGTGGTTTTCTTGCCCCTAAATCTCGCCTCATCTTCTCCCCACAAGCTCCTGAGGCTGTTTGTAGCGATTCTCTTGGCTGTCGCATGGTGGCAAACAGTGCTGCCCCGTGGGTCTGCAACGTGCATGGCACTTTCCTGTACAGGGGAGAGGCTTTCCCTTGGGAAGACCCACTGAAGTCTCCCCACTGTAATACACATAAGAACGACCAGGAGTGTTTGGCGTTTCTCAAATGTCATTGATCGCACAGCTCTTATTTTCAAAGGACCAGTATTCCGAGGCATGTAGTTTTGGGGAAGTGTGGGAATAAGGCTCAGTGTTTGGATCTCAGTAGGGGTTCCTCAAAACCCTGAAATGACTGTGGTCCTCTTAGGCGAGCTGGGCTGGACCTCAGGAGCAAGAAAAGATTGCGAGCGTTGGTCACAAGGATCTTAGGGGCATTTTTGGAAAAGTGGACGAGATGGATGTGCAGGCCAGGAAGATGAGGTGGCAGCTGGGTCACCTGGTCAGCAGAGGGAGGTGGGGAAGGCAGCCCGGGCAGGCACCTGAGACATTGTAGCAGCCACACAGGGACGAAGCTGAATTCTCTTGGGACCAGAAACCTCCGCTTCTGAAAATGCTGATTCTTTTGATACTGAGCTTATCTTTTGTGACTTAGGAAAGTCCATTTTGAGTTAAGGGGACAGAAGAGAGATGCTTTTGTCCCCTGCTGAGCTGGAGGTCATTGGCTGAAAGAGCAAGGATCTCAAGGAGGGGCTGGCCGGGCCCCATCACACCTGAAGAGCGTTTCCAGGGCTCACCTGTGCCACGACCTCGGCTGGCTTTGTGTGTTGTTTTAACCAGGAAGGCTGTCCCCGCACAGCCTCATTGGCCACATCCTGCTTCCGCTGTCTGCTCTGCCAGCGGCTCCTTTCTGTGTCACCGCTGCACAGCGGGGCTGGCTGCGGGCTGGTTTCCTTCCTCTTGGCAGGACTTAGAGAATCTCAGAACTTCAGAGCTGGAAGGGGCTTTAAGGATGATTTAGTCCATCTTCCCATTTTGTTGACAGGTAAGCCCAGAATACCGTCTTGCTCAAGGGCACCTGTGTACTTAGTAGCTGAGCTGGGTCCCTTGACTCCCAGCCCAGCCCTGCTTCAGGGACCTCACCCTGCTGTCACTCAGGTGTTTGGGCATGCGAGAGGGAGCCACGAAGTCACTCCAAGTGTCTGTAATAGATGGACCTCCAGGAGAAGGAATCTCTGTCTTTGACCTTCTAGCTTATCCCCAGATTGCAAACCTCTCTTGAGCAGGGAGAGAAGATTATTATTATTATTATTTTTTTTTTTTTGACAGAGTCTCACTCTGTTCCCCGGGCTAGAGTGCTGTGGCGTCAACCTAGCTCACAGCAACCTCAGACTCCTGGGCTCAAATGATCCTTCTGCCTCAGCCTCCTGAGTAGCTGGGACTACAGGCATGCGCCACCATGCCCGGCTAATTTTTTTCTATATATTTTTAGTTGGCCAATTAATTTCTTTATAGTGGAGACGGGTCTCGCTCCTGCTCAGGCTGGTTTCGAACTCCTGACCTTGGGCGATCCTTCCGCCTTGGCCTTCCAGGATTACAGGTGTGAGCCACTGTGCCTGGCCGAGAGAAGATTATGAACTCATAGGATACCTTATGTTTGTATTTTGGGGATTCAGAGGACAAGAGGGCCACTTTTCACACAAGATGATTCTTTTCGCCTAAAATTCTTGCCCTCCCCGTACCCCACCAATTAGGCAGGCATCGGCTTAGCCTTCGGTGAGACACCTGGTCAGCAGGCGCTTGTGTCTGGTCTTGGTGATCCTGTCATACCCTTCTCTTTGTAGGGAAGCAAAGACCTTCGGTGTACTTGGTTGAAGACACACACACATACATACACACACTCTCCCCTGTCTCAAATCATTTTGGGGTATAAATATAAAATCTGAAAATCAACCTGTTTTCTTTACTATAGATTTGCAACTTTTGCTTCTTTTGGAGACAAACTGTTGGGTTATCAATAGGCCATAGAGTGATGAATCTCTAGCCTAATGAGTACTATGTCTAATACGTGTGCTTTCTTTCATGAAAGGTGCGGATTCCCTTTATAGGAACAGCTTCAGCTTCAGTGATGAAAAACTGAATTCTCCGACAGACTCTACGCCAGCTCTGCTCACTCCCACCATCACTCCTCCTCGGAAAGGTGAGCCCATTAGCTGGGCTGTGAGTTTTTTCTTTTTTATTCCCTTCCTCTTCTCAGTCCCTTCTCTCTCCCCCTAACCGATCTTTCCCAAATGTGCAAAACAGACAGATAAGACTAATCTCTCAGTACAATAGAGTGTGGGATGGAATTTGTTGTTTCTCAGCATTTTGGTCAGGGTGAAAACAAAATCAGGTAATTTAGGGCAGAAAACCTGAATTCACAGCGAGGAAGGAAACTTGTAGAGCTTATTCTCTGTCCCATGGTGTGGCCGAGAGTGCAAGTGACAGTGGAGTCTCCTCCCAGACTGGTTGGTTCCAGAATTTAAAACTCAGCAGTTCACCTTTGCAGAAAGTAGGATTGTTTTTATTGCGTTAACTATTTAACCAATGCTTTCCAGTGACCAATTTAGCAATTAAATGGCGTGGTCCTTATGAGACAAGTGATGATCTAACCGGATTCGAAATAGCAGCTCCAGCCTGTCTCTACTGTGGTATTAATAGACCTAAAAAGTTTTGCAAGATGCATGAGCAGTTTCTTATTTTTTTGGAACTGGTCAAGTGTCTCCAGCTAGAGAGCTGAATGTTCTCTTATATTGGACAAGCGCCCTTTTGAAAACAAAAGGAGTTGTTTTTTTTTTTTCCTTACGAAAAGTTACACTTGCTGAAAATAGTTGCAGAATGCCATAAAAATGGAACATAGTTAAAAAGAAATATGATGATTCCATCTCTTTCCGCACTCTGGCAATAAGACAGAACTTCTTGCTTTTTCAAAAGAGACATTTTAAAATTCTCTTCTCGGCAGAGCCGTGTTAGCGGCTACTGGGGGTTCTGCCACTGTCCAGCCCCCCATCTGTAATGGATCTGTTGAATTCAGAGACGGAGCCATCTAGAAAGTGGCTTAAAACGTGCCCAGATTTGTTACCTGATCCTCAAGACATGGGAATTAAAGAGGGGGGAAAAAAATTTCCCTGGTGGCAAATTGACTTGAAAAGCTAAGAACAATGAGCCATTTGTAGCCAGCAGGGGCTAATTAATAAAACTATCCAGTGCTGGATTTCAGGAAAGGCAGGAATGATGAACTCCACTGAAAAAAATAAGATAGACAGAAAAACTACACATCTCAGGCTATGGAGAGAACAGAGTCAGGGTGAGGGCTTGTTACCTTGTCCCGGCCTCGCAGCCTCATACGACTTTCCCTGTACGGTTTTGACAAGCAACAGTCGCCTGTCATGCATTTCAGACTGGAGGGACTCTGCGGCCTGCAGTGTTGCCCTGGGGTGATAGCACAAGCAGAGAACATGCCAGAAGGCACGTGCGGCAGGAATGAAAGAATCTGGGTATCTGTTTTGCTCAGTGCTGTGCTCACCGAATAATTCTGACTGATAACTCAAACCCTACGCAATCAAAAAACAAAAACTCTGTATCTTCCCTTCCTGCAGCTCACTCTCCCCCAAACTTTTAAGACAACTAAGGAAGATTCTTCTCCCAGGTTAGGGGGAGGGAGGGTGGGATGCCAGTAGAAGGAGGTGATGAACTAAAAAAGGAGGAAACATTGAGTCTAGTCTGTAGAATCAGTTTCTGAACTGATTACTGAACTGGTTTCTGAACAGTTACTGGAACTAGACATTGGAGCAGACGCAGAGGGTAGGTACAGGACAATCTTTAGTAGTCTCTGAAGATAAAGAGATAGATGTAAAATGGAAATAGTCCATTCCTAAGTTCTAGGAATTCCATAATCCTGGAAAACATGGGGTCATCAACTGTCTTTGACATAGGAACTGAACTCTCTCGCTCCTGTTTTACAGCAAAATTAGGAGACACAAAAGAGCTAGAAGACTTCATTGCTGATCTTGACAGAACATTAGCAAGTGAGTACATGCCTGGCATTAAAAAAAAAAAAATCAAACAGAAAACTAACCAACACCTCTGAAAAAGTGCTGTAATGCTAACCAGCTTGCCTAGGGGCAGACGGTTTCATCATAAGACTCCTTTAGGTTTAGAAACAGGACCCTAGTGGCTTGGAAAGAAACTCTGAGGATAAGCTTGCATTAAAGTAGACCATGTGCCTTTCCAAACAGTGAGAACAGGTCACTAGCAAACAATGGTGCTTTGTTTGAGAAATTGAGAGTGAGCAAGATTGGAGTTTTACTATCGTGATGGCCTGCAGGCTTTGCAGAAAAGAAATGAGCTGATGAAACACACAAGCATTACTCCAACTTGAGCCAGAGGGTTCCACCTCAGGGGCCAGGGTAATTTTCCCAGGTTAGATAGATCAGGGGCTTGGTAAGGTCTGATCTCTAAGAGATAATTGGCTTGGGGGAGACCTTGTAACCAAAGACCCATGCTGATTACTAAACAGCCTGGATTAAGTATACTATATTTGCTTCCCATTTGGGAATGACATTAATGGTAACCCATTTTGTGCGACCGAAAATGTTGCGAACTGAAGACATCAGATTATAACTGCAAAGGAGTAGGTCTAGAGGAAGGGACGTTTGCAATATATATACACGCTCTATTTCAAAAGGATAGGATTATAAAAGCCAAGAGGACCACCTTGAGCTTCTGGGATAGAAGTGTCAGCAACTCTACTCTTGTTGAACGGCAGAGTGGGCCAGGAGAATTTCACCCAGCCCTTTAATTTTTCAGTGAAAGGGTTGATTTTCTGTAAGAAGTATTTTATGCTATACTTTGCTAAAGAGCCAGGTAAACTCTGAAAAATTGGATCCAAAGCTGGTTATTTAACAATAACTCTGCTCTTAACACTCTATCAGACAAACCTAAATGTCAGATAGAAGGTCTTTGCATTATGTCTATTGAAGATTTCATTGCCCCTTTGTTTACATGCTGCACCATCCTACATCAGAAGACCAAGGCCTGTTTTGGCAGAGATTATGATACTAGCAGCACGATTTGTATTAGACCCGTGTAATAAGCCTGTGTAATTTATGGAAATTGCAGTGGGCCACCCCCGCCGTTCCAGTTCGTCAGACACACATTACGTGGGAGGGTCTGGCATTAAGTTTGGTGCTTTGATGCATGTCTAGATGGTGTGATGTGGTTAAGCACAGGAGTTGTGAGGTGCTGTGAGTGGATAACCATACCTGTCTCCCATTTACAGGCATGTGAAATGAGTTTTGGGCGAAGCTTCAGAAAGCTCCGAGGACCTGGTAAAATCGGCTACTAGAATTTGCTGCCAGAGGGGACAGAGATGTGTGCTCACCTTCCACCAGGCCATTCTCAGGCTCACCTTACCATCAGCCCTCGAGCCCATCTCTGGGCAGTTTAAACAGTGACGCTGACTTTGTTTACCTCCTCGCGGCACATTAGAACAGATGATCCATGCTAATGTTGTATTTTCTCTGAAAACGTAGCTTTCCTGTAATTTAAAGTGCTTCTATGAAAATATTTGTAATTAATTATATATAGTTGGAAATAGTCATATGCTTTTCCCATTATAATATATTTTTGTATACAAATAAAATTTGAACTGGAGTCTGTATTTTATAAGCTTCCTTGTCTTTTTCTTTATTTCTTTCAATGTATTTCCATTTAAATGATATTCTTGTGGGCATATTAGGCATCTTTTTTTATGGTTTATTTATTTTTATTTTAGCATATTATGGGGTTACAAGTGTTAAGATTACTTATACTGCCCATGCCCCCCTCCCTCCTCGAGTAAGAGCTTCAAGCGTGTCCATCCCCCAAACGTTGCACATCTTACTCATTGTGGTTGTATATACCCCTTCTTCCCTCCCGACACCTGGCATATCAGCCATCTTGATTCCTTAGCAGAGACCCTGGGTGTTACCTGATTGCAGCAGACAAGAGGATGGGACCTTAAGGAGGTGTTCCGCTGAGCTCGTTCAGTGCTCCAGAGGGACATGATGGCAGGTGGGAAATTTTAATTTGAGGATTGTGGTTTTTCTGGAAGTTAGACTTCTCTTCTGTCTTCTCCCTTCCTTTGCAAATCTTGGCACCTTTGTAGGTGGCATGAGCTCTTTCTTTGAATTAGGGGAAATAACAGGTGTACTTACAACCTAGGACGGGGGTCCTCAAACTTTTTAAACAGGGGGCCAGTTCACTGTCCCTCAGACCATTGGAGGACTGGACTATAGTTTGAAAAAAACTATGAACAAATTCCTATGCACACTGCACATATCTTATTTTGAAGTAAAAAAACAAATGGGCAAAAACACCCGCATGTGGCCCGCGGGCTGTAGTTTGAGGACGCCTGACCCAGGACTTAAATTCCTGAGGGAAAGTTGGAGACTCTGGAAGACTTAAAAAGGTGGTGCTTCCATAAGATGTATGCACCGAGGAGGACCGGATGGGGTTGGCCTTGATGGAACGTCCAGTGACTTCAGGTTCAAGCCTTTGCACATAGAAACCGATAACACTTCCCCCCCCACTTGCCTCTGTGGGGGCTGAGGAGAGGCATAAAAACAGAAGAGTTCATAATTTTCTTATCTGTGCTCTTCTATCCTTGAAACTTCATCTAAAATAAGCAGGTATTACTTTATAAGCAGAATTAAATTATTTAAAAGCTTTAATCCCTGTATACCTAAAGGACATACATTGAAAACATAACTACTCTTCTTATGTCTTTAAAAGCTAACTATTTGATTTGTTTTTTAGGGAATTGGGAAATTAAACTTCATTTTCTTTAACATTTTTATTTTCTTGAAGCTTCCTGGAAAGCATTTGGGTTGAACTCAATTATTTCCTTTGTTTCTTTTTTTAAAATTGAGATCTAATTCACATACTGTAACATTCAATTCAGTGGTTTTTAGTATAGTCACAGATATTGCAATGATCACCACTATCTAATTCTCTATGTCCATGGATTTGTCTATTCCGGACCTTTCATATAAATTGAATCACGCACTATGTAATATTTTGTGCCTGCCTTCTCTTACTTAGCATAGTATTTTCTAAGTTCATCCATGTTGTAGCATGAATCAGTACTTCATTCCTTTTTTATGGCCAAATAATATTCCACGGTGTGGATATGCCACATTTTGTTTATTCATTGGTTGAGGGACATTTGGGTTGTTTCTACTTTGTGGCTAATGAGTAACACTGTTATGAATATTCATATACAAGTTTTGGGGTGGACATATGTTTTCATTTCTCTTGGGTATATAACTAGGAGTGGAATTCCTGGGTCATATGTTAATTCCGTTTAACCTTTTGAGGAACTGCCAAACTGTTTTCCAAAGCAGCTGCACCATTTTACATTCCCAACAACAATGTATGAGGGTTCCAGTTCCTCTACATCCTTGCCACCACTTGTTACTGTCTGTTGTTTAGAATACAGCCATCCTAGTGGGTGTGAAGTGGGATCTCATTGCAGTTATGTTTTACATTTCCCTTATGACTAATGATGTCTCTTCTTGTGCTTATTGGCCATTTGTGTATCTTCTTTGGAGAAATATCTATTCAAATCCTTTGCCCATTTTAAAATTAGGTTGTCATTTTAATGTTGAGTTGTAGGAGTTTTAGATGTATTCTAGAGATAAGTTCCTTATCAGTTATATAATTTGCAAATCTTTCTCATATTTTGTTGGCTGTCTTTTCACCTTTTTGTCTTTTGAAACATAAAAGTTTAAAATTCTGACGAAGGTTGGGTGTGGTGGCTCATGTCTATAATCCTAGCACTCTGGGAGGCCTAAGTGGGAGGATTGCTTGAAGCTAGGAGTTTGAGACAAGCCTGAGCAAGAGTGAGACCCCGTCTCTACAAAATATTTTTTTTTTTTTAAGGAAAAATATAATCTGGTTTACTAAGTTTTAGAAAAGAAGACACAACAAAATGGAACTCTTTATCTTGAACAAGAAAATAATATTTAAAGTACAGTAAAATTTTAGATGCTACTTTCTACTGGGGACACTGTCTCTACAAAATATTAGCCAAGAGTGGTGGCGTGGTGGCGCACACCTGTAGTCCCAGCTACTCAGGAGATTGAGGCAGGAGAATCACATGAGCCCAGGAGTTTGAGCTATGATGATGTCACTGCATTGTAGCCCAGGCCACAGAGAAAGACCCTGTCTCACACACACACAAATTTTTTTTTTTTTTGAGACAGAGTCTCACTTGTTGCCCAGGCTAGAGCGAGTGCCATGGCGTCAGCCTAGCTCACAGCAACCTCAAACTCCTGGGCTCAAGCGATCCTCCTGCCTCAGCCT
The DNA here is from genome assembly GCF_040939455.1 of Microcebus murinus. Classification (NCBI taxonomy): domain Eukaryota; kingdom Metazoa; phylum Chordata; class Mammalia; order Primates; family Cheirogaleidae; genus Microcebus; species Microcebus murinus. The sequence continues at coordinate 57,271,062 of NC_134116.1, forward strand.
CCCGAGTAGCTGGGACTACAGGCATGCGCCACCATGCCCGGCTAATTTTTTTTCTATATATATATTAGTTGGCCAATTAATTTCTTTCTATTTATAGTAGAGACGAGGTCTCGCTCTTGCTCAGGCTGGTTTCGAACTCCTGAAATCCTCCCGTCTCGGCCTCCCAGAGAGCTAGGATTACAGGCGTGAGCCACCGCGCCCGGCTCACAAATTTTTTTTATGAAGTTAATTTTTTGTTGTTGTTGCTTGTGCTTTGGGTGTCATATCTAAGAAACCATTCTCTAATCCAAGGTTACAAAGAGTTACCCCTATGTTTTCTTTTAAGAGTTTTATATTTTTAGCTTTTACATTTAGGTCTTTGATGAACTTTGTGTTAATTTTTGTATAGAGTTTGAGATAGGTGTCCAACTTGATTCTTTTGTATGCGAATATTCAATCGTCATAGTACTATTTGTTCGAAAGACTATTTTTTCCTTATCGAATTGTGTTGGTACCCTTGTTGAAAATCAATTAACTATAAATATATGGGTTTATTTATAGATTCTCAATTCCCTTCCATTGATCTATATGTCTATCATTGTTCTAATACCGCACAGTACTGATTTCAATAGCTTTGTAATAAGTTTGAAATTGGAAAGTTTGAGTCTTTCAACTTTATTCTTCTTTTGCAAGATGATTTTGGCTGTTCTGGGTTCTTTGTATTTCTATATAAATTTAAATATCAGCTTGTTAATTTCTGCCAAAAGACCAGATGGGATTTTTACAGGGATTGCATTGAATTTATAGATCAGTTTTGGGAATATTGCCATCTTAACAATATTAATTTAGGTCTTCTTTAATTTCCTTCAACTGTGTTTTGTAGGTTTTTTAAAAAAAAATTTCTTAGAGACAGATCTTGCTCTGTCACCCAGGCTGGAGTGTAGTGGCATGATCATAGCTCATTGTAACCTCAAACTCCTGGGCTCAAGTGATCCTTCTTCCTCAGCCTCCTTAGTAGCTCAGACTGTAAGCACACACCACCAGACCTGGATACTTTTTAAAATTTTTTGTAGAGATAGTGTCTTGCTATGTTGCTAAGGCTGGTCTGGAACTCCTGGCCTCAAGCAGGTGGTGTGTGCCTGTAGTCCCAGTTACTTGGGAGGCTGAGGCAGAAGGATTGCTTGAGCCCAGGAGTTTGAGGTTGCTGTGAGCTAGGCTGATGCCACGGCACTCACTCTAGCCTGGGCAACAAAGTGAGACTCTGTCTCCAAAAAAAAAAAAAAAAAAAATGAGCCCTTGACTTGTTTTCTAAACTTGATTTTTCCCTTACCTGGATCTGGTTCTTGTTCATGCTTGGAAGCCTTTATCTGCTTTGGACAAATCTTTCTTTCTCATCAGGACTCCAGTGGCTGTTAATTCTCACTGTAACTTTATTATTATACTCTTCTGCAGTTGAAAATCTAACTGCATTTGGCGCCTCTTTCTTTGTGAGCTCCAGGGAGCTGGACTCCCAAAGTCAGGAGTGTTGGGTGTGAAGCTTTGTGGCGTGTAGTGAGGATAAGGTCAGTGGTTTGAGAAAGAGAAATGGATTCCTTTAGATAAGTGTGCGTGTGGGTAGGTGGGGTGGTGGTGTACTTTGTACTGTATCAACCTCTGTTGTATGATGACTTAGGGACAAGTGGGCTGTGAGTCACAGCTTGGGGTTCTGGGAGTGTTGAAAAAAGTGTTTTCAGAGTTTCCCAAGATGTGGTTCAAGGAGCACAGTCCTAACTTGTTTTGAAAAATCAGTATTAAGGTCATGTATGCTTGAAATGCTGCATGCTATATACTCCTCTTAGAAATTTAATACGCACATTAGTGTGTAAATTACTTAGAGGATAGTGTAAGTTGCTGGACCAGAGATACAAAATATAGTGACAAAATCAGATGGCAGTCTCTTTCCAACAGTCCAGGGCTGAGCAGAACAGGGTCAGGAGGGTGGCTCTCTGGTCCAAAGTGGCTGCTCCTACTCTTGTCCTCACATCTACATTCCACTCAGCAGAAGGGAGAAATGGCAAGTCAAGCACAGGCTTATTTCTTTCAATGACATGGCCAGAAGAGATGCATCACTTCTGCTCACATCCCCTTGTTCAGATCTTAGAAGGTCATTGCCAGCTGCAAGGGGGGCCGGGCGGGGGGGAGTCTCTAGGCAGATATGTGCTCAGATAAAATTTGAGAGTTCTCCCTTTTTAAAGAAAGAGGAAGAGAATGGGTATTGGGCGACAATGAGCAATGAGTCATTTTTGCCACAATATGTTGAAGGTTTTGAGAGATCCTGCAGCTAAGAGACCTGTTATTTGTGTGTGTATGCGTGTGTGTGTGTGTGTGTGTGTGTGGGTGGATGGGTGGAAAGCTACCAATAATCCACAGCATATTAATGTTCCTTGGAAGATGCTTTGGGAAATGCCATCATAGGTAACCTCACTTCACCTCCTCCAGGACCTGAGTGCTGGGAGGACGGCCCTTGCAAACCATGGGATTGTTATCTGGAGAGTGTCAGCTAATGGGCTTTTCTGGAACAGAACGAGACTGGATATTGGACGTGCAAAGCTGGTATGTTTTGAGTTTGGGAATTCTCCATTCTAACTTCTGGAAGGAACCGCCAAAGCAAAACAAAACAAAAAATTGTGGACACACCCAAAACTGAGAAGCTCTAGTGCCAGCCCAAATATTCATGCACAAGCCAGCCTGTGGAACACCTTTTCCCGGGGAGATGATGACAGAGGTGGGCTATGTCACATCTGCCCCCATGTGTGAGAAGGCACGTCAGAGCCGAGGGGCAGTCGGTGGTGACGGGTGGCCTATTGGCAATCAGACTGGGCAACCAGAGGAGGCTTCTCCAAGGAAATGTACCTCTGGGTATGGGATAGGGAGAGGAAGAGAAAGTGTGGGATTTCAAGCCAGACCAAGTTCAAATCCCAGCTCTGCCACTTAGTAGCTGGGTGACCTTGGGCAAGATCTGTAAGCTTTCAGAGGCTCTGTGTCCTCATTTGTAAAGTGGGGGTGTGAGCCCTTGTCTCCTGGGGTCAGCGCAAAGATCAAATACAGAACGTGAGAAGTGTCTGGCACTCCTCCTCCTCCTCTTCGTAGGACAAGGACACTGGGCTGCTGTCCCCGAGGCAAAGTTAAGCTCCACTTGCAGTGGCTGCAAAGGGCAGTTCCAGCCCCATTATTCCTTGTCTGATAGAAGAAAGCGGCAGATCTGGTCTGATGGGAATTTTGGGAAGAGTGAGGCAGAGGAAGGACACCGGACCAAGAGCCAGGAGAGGCACTCCAAGCCCCCGCCCTGCCGTTCACCTAGCCCATCCCCTCCCTGGGCCTCAGTTTCCTCCAGGTTAAGCACAGGAGTGGGGCTAAGTGCAGCCCACACAGCGGGTGTGCTCCGGCCCCTTCCTCAGACTTGCCGCTCTTCTCTGAAAAGCGGGTGGGATTGTTCTTGGTTCTTCAGGATGTGTTTCTTCCACACCCTTCTCCAAAATGTTTTCCTGTGTTCATTTATTTGGCTAAGAAGGTCTGTGGTGAGAGACACCAAACAGGAAACGGCTGTCATAGCTGCTGTCTGCAAGTTTGTTTTTTTTTAAGGCCTTCTCCTGCAGAACTCACCTTCTCTGCCTGGCTGGGTATTAAGTGCAGGGGAAAGAGGAAGGGGAAAGGGAAAGGAAAGCATTTTTAGAAGGGAACATTTTCTTTCAAGTTCAAAGTTCACTGGAGGTTAAGGATTACGCTTGTCCACAGTGGCAGCGTTAGGTGGCTCCTTCCCACCGTGGGACTTCTGTACACTGAGTTCCCTCTGCCTGGAATGCCCTTCTGCTCTGCTCTGCTCTGTTTTTCTAGTTGTTTTTTTTTTTTTTTTTTTTTGAGACAGAGTCTTGTTTGTTGCCCAGGCTGGAGTGAGTGCTGTGGTGTCAGCCTAGCTCGCAGCAACCTCGAACTCCTGTGTTCAAGCAATCCTCCTGCCTCAGCCTCCCAAGTAGCTGGGACTACAGGCATGTGCCACCATGCCCGGCTAATTGTTTCTATATATATTAGTTGGCCAATTAATTTCTTTCTATTTATAGTAGAGACGAGGTCTCACTCTTGCTCAGGCTGGTTTCGAACTCCTGACCTCGAGCAATCCTCCTGCGTCGGCCTCCCAGAGTGCTAGGATTACAGGCGTGAGCCACCGCTGTTTTTATAGTTAATTCCACTCCTTTAGTGTCAGCTTAAGCATCACCTCCTCAGAAAGCCCCAGTCTTCCGATGCCCCAGTCTAGGTTGGTTTGTTGGCACTGTGTTCTTGTAGAGCCTTGCTTATGTGTGTTCATCTTGGTTTTCAGTGACATGTTCAGTAGTGTGATCTTTTTGGTTAATGTCTCCCTATCCTCCTGTAATTGTGCCACAAGCCCCACGAGGGCAGTGGCCTCACGGCTGGCCACCAGGTCCCCAGTGCCTAGCATGGCGCCTGGCTCACAGCACACTCTCCATCCATGTCTGATGAAAGAATGAGCGGAACTTCTCACCTCGTCCACGGCCCAGGCAGGCATGACGTGATGCCTGTGGGGTGCTTGCTGGCCTTGTCCCCAACTGGGTCACTCTCCTCACACAGGTTTCTCCTCTTCCCTTTCTCGGGGGCCTTGTTACCACCCAACCAAAGCATCTGAGAAATTGGCCCCGGGGCCAACACTGGTGCCCCGAGACCCACAACAGCCCTTTCCCGGCTGGGGGAGAAGGGGACCTGAAGATGGAGAGAAATTTGAGGCCAAAGGGAGTGAATCTCTAGATGGTAGGACTTTGGGTACCCTGACTGGTCCTGATCCTAACACAATATCAATAACCTTTTCCTAGAACACAAAGACTCTGAAGTCAGCAAAATGTCCTGAGCCCCACTGTGGGGAGAACACTGTGCTAGCACCTGTGGGCACGTGCACGTGGTATGCATGTGTTTGTGTGTGTGTGCACACGCATGTGATGAATCAGAAGGAACAGGGGACAAAGACATGGCCCTGACTTGGAGGACCCACAGGAGAAGGCAGGGCCCCCAGCGGGGCTGGAGCTGAGTGGCTCACCAGCCTGGCCTGCCGGGGGCTGACCCTGTTTGGCAACACAACAGCACGGGATCGCATTCCTAACTGGGGTTTCACGTGTCACTGGGAAGGGCCCATTCCTGTGTGCTCCCGGGAGGTGTGGGACCCGCTGTCTCAGGCCCAGAGCCAGAGCCTGTTCTGGAACCAGAAGAGTCAGGGCTTGGCTGGGGATTCTGAGCCAAAGGAAGTCCCCACCCAGCCAAAAACAGGTCTGGGAGGGGCAGGACTGTGGGGCGACTCCTCCCTTGTTGAGGGTGTCTTGAGGGTGAGGCCTGGAGTACCAGAAGGAGGCCTGGAGGGCCCTGGGTGGGGAAGGGAGAAACAGAGGGTGACCACGCCATTACGGAAGGGACTCCCAGTTTGGGCCTGGCCCTGCGTAGGGAAGCAGGAGGGTGGAGTAAGTTCTTGGGACAACTTGGGCAGCTAGTGAGGAACTTGGGAAATAGGATGAGGTCTCTGGGAGGTGAGCAGACTCAAAGGAAAACGGAGTTCAGGGTCATTGTAGAAGGTGAGTCGGTAGCATGTCTTCTAGACATGAGAGCTGCAGGCGTCTGATCCCTCCTCCCACCGCTCTCTCTCCTTGGGCATCTGGTTAAGCTGCTTCATTTTGGAGTTGAGAAAACCAAGGCTGAGGACAGAGGGTTAAGCGAGCAAACACTGCATCTCTCAGTCAAAAAAGTTTCAGGAAGGTGACATCAAAGACGTGAATGCGCTACAGGGAAAACAGCTCCACGAACCAAAAGTACAATTAGCCACCATAATCTCAAGTGATCTGGGACTAATAGAGAGATTAGCTGTGTCCAGAAGGACTTTCGCTTGCCAATTGCTCGTGTGCAGATAAGACAGGTTGCGTAAGGCGGAGGGAGCCTGGAGTGGCCAGACAAGGAAAACATATGGGCTGGGAGGTCACCTTGAACCCAGGAAGCCCATTGTGCTAAGATTAGAGGTGGCCCTCACAGAGGTTACCAAACAGGTTAGGGCCACGACCCTATGGTCCCACGCACATAGGAAAACAAAATATGGGATCCTTTTTACATTCTTAAATCTGGGTTGAGAAACTGAAGAGATTGCTTCTCTTTGGCAAGCTGCGCACTGCCGTTTTTTTCAAGCCCAGCCAGACTGCGCACAACTGTTTGCAATTTGTGATCTGAGATACCAAATTAGTAACTTTTCCTGCGGGTGAATTCTGTGTTTTCAATCCCACCTCATCCTGAGGTTCAGAATTTGTCTCCTGCTGTATTTAGCCCTGTTTTGAAAGGCAAAACTGTTTGCCTTCCCCTGGGAAGAAAAAGAAGAGACAGATTCATTCACATATTCCGAAAGGTCAGATTAGCATTTTCTCCTGGTGATTAAGACTGCACGCTAGACAATCACTGCTTTATTTCTTTTAAGATGATCGACACCTGGCCTCTGTGTCTTTCCTTGGAGCGTAGACACTTCTTTATTGAGTCTCTTATTGGCTGTACCATCTAAGAGAGACATGGAGAATGTGGAGACGGAGGGGTTGGGTGATAAGACCCCCCACTTCAAAGGGGTAGGGTTATGTACCGGTCGTCTGGAGAACAAGAGGCTGAAAGGCAATTTAATGCTACTCAAAAAAGGTCACCTACTTTCCATATCACCAAGGATGGAACAAGGGATCCTGGGCGTAAGTGACTACACAAGATATCTAAGTTGGACACACTTATCTGTGGGGAGAGAATGAGAGGGTTGGGTTTTACTTTCTCCTGGGGCTTTTTCATTTCTAAAGGATAGATTATCATTGGCTCAAAAGGATCCCTTTCCAAAGGCAGGGCGTGGGCCTGTGAGCCCCGAAGGCTTTTGCTGTCCTGGGGCTGTTCCTCCCAGGCCTCTGTTCCTCATTGCAGACTTCTTGAACTACTCCACTGTAGGGAACCGAATGCTACTTCCACGGTGGAACTGCGCACACAGAGCCTGCAGGGCAGACTGAAGATGAGAATGTGGTTTGGGTCTACCTAAAGTCACTGTTTCTGCTCCATCTCGTCCATGCAATAGAATAAGATGACTGTCACATGAAACGCGCCCTTTCCAAGGTAGCATGATAGTGTCAGAGCTCACACCGGGGTTTCCGAGGCCAAAGACATCGTGTTCTGGGATTTAAATAGACAAGTCTAGCATTTAAGGAGCGTGAAGTCATTTTCAAAGGGGGCTACTTAAAAAGGGATGTTTATGTCAATGCGATGTCAAGGAAATCCACTCCAGAGCTTTTAAAGAGGATCTCTGCATGGCAACACCAGTTGACAACTCCCGTGTGTGGCATTTCCACGAGAGCTCTCATTTCATTCTCAGAGCAGCCCCGCAGGGCAGGCACGGGAGGAAAGGAAGGCTCGGTCACAGCAGTGGCAAGTGGCCTCGCCCCACCCCCAGGCTCACCCTGGTTAGTGTTTGGGGTTAGGGGTTAGGCACAAGCTCTTTCTTTCACACAAGCGGCTTCCACGGAAAGATCTGGGCCAGTTGATCTCCTGCCACTCAAGGCTCAGAGGTTGTCCTCCCTGGGACTTTGATCAGACAGAAATCTCACAGACTTTGCCCCTTGTCAATGAAACCCAGTGTTTTCACTCATATCCAGCCAATGCCTGACAATCTGAGAAGCGACCAGGGTCAATGTCTCTGCAGTTAACTTGTGACTTCCAGAGAAGGGGCTGAGGAGTAAAGCACCAGCCACTGTTTGTGGCTTCCCAGGCTGGGCCCAGGGGATATATGGAAAGGAGAAAAAACAAATTTACCTGGAGAAATGCAGAGAAACAGCTTCATCAGGAACTGAGCAATTACAGACAGCTAATGTGGCCGCCACCTAGCTTGGTCCTCAAGACGGCCAAGGGTATTGCGGATGGGATGAAGGCCAGTTGGAACCATGGCTGCCCTGTTAGCCGTCTCAGCACCCTCGGTATCTCCTGCTCAGCACCCATTTCATCCTCTGCTTCCGCCTTGACCAGGTTAGCACGCCCTGGCTCTTCCAGTAGACCACGAGCTGTCGGAAGGCGCAGGGGCACGTGGCAGATGGAGGCTTGGCTGAACTGAGCTGAAAGGAGTTCACGTTAGAAGCAGCTGAGAGACACTTCTTGGGCACAAACCGTCATCATAAAGTCCTGCAGTTGGAATATAAAATTAATAGCTCCCTCTTTTTATTTTATTTTATTTTTTTTGAGACAGAGTCTCACTCTGTTGCCTGGGCTAGAGTGCTGTGGCATCAGCCTAGCTCACAGCAACCTCAGACTCCTGGGCTCAAGCAATCCTTCCGCCTCAGCCTCCCAGACTGCTAGGATTACAGGAGTGAGCCACCGCCCCTGGCCTAGCTCCCTGTTTTTAAACCAGCCTGAAATAATGGGAATAAAAGTGGACCATGAACGAGGAGAACTGATTCAATCCCGGACTCTGCTGCTTTTCTAGCGGGGTGATTAGGGGCAAGTTATTTAACCCACTCCAGCTTGAGTTTTGGGCATAACATTTGTGTCCTAATTAATCTGAGTTTTATTCAGAGAAATGAATGAGATCACAAAGGTGAAAACACATTTGTAAATGGGAAATATAAAGAAGATAGTTTTTTGTGCTATTGAAAAAATATAATGAGTACTCCAGTTATCATAGCAGGCCTAGAGTTTTGTCTTGTTTTTGATGTAGTCTTATAGACGGACACATATACACACTCACACACCCCTTTGTAACCAATACTCAAATCAAGATGGAGAATATTAGCAGCCCTGGAGGATCATGTTAGGACCCTTCATAGTCAATATCCCCCAAAGGTAACTCTAGATTGGATTTTCCTATTCTCCAGTCTTGGGATTTTACCCAAAGAGTCTTCTTTGTTTGGTTTCTCTCTGATGCTCCAGCTCCTCCGCCCCTACCTTGCAGTTCTGTGATGCCTACTGGGATCTCCCGCCCAGGAAAAGTTACACCATGAGATGACAGATGCAAGGCCAGCCTCAGGGTCCACAGACCTCGGAGTGAGCGCAAACTGGAAGCCCCTTCTCACCTCCCAGGCTGGATGCGTGTGTATGCCTTTGACACCTCATTTCCATAACTTAGCATCATGTTCCTATCCATTCCACATCCCTTGGTCCCTGGCACATAGTAGGTGCTTGTGAAACCCGACTGAGTTGTAGAGTTTTGTATAGGACAGATTATCAAATTTGGGAGGTACTAAATCCATTACCTGAATCATCAATCAGTAAAGAATTCATCTCTAGGAAACTGGTCTTTTCAGCACCAAAACCTGGAGCAAGTTTCTGAGGTTCTTGCAAACTGATTTTGGAAACTAATTTGCAAGACATCACCCTCTGCTTCAGTGGGAGACATCCTGAGTGAATAGCTTTCCGATATGTGCAAGTATTTATCAATATTTTTAAAGAAAAGCAACCAAACATCAGGGAGCCCCAAAGCCACCAGCCAATGTTACATAACTTGGATTGTCAGAGTGGCATCGGCTGCTGTGACAGGAGTGGCAAGAACCTTGGAAACTTGCTCCATGTTTTGGTGCTGCAAAGACAAACTCCCTGGAGGCGAATCCCTGAGCCAGCAGCAAGACCAACTGAGCAAGTCCTTAACTGTGCTAAACTGGCTTAGAAGTAGGCCTGGCACTTCTTATGTTTTGCTTGCTCAGCTCAGCAGATGGGGTTTTCCAGGGAAAGCTGCTAAGCTGTTTCCGTGCCTTCTCCATTTTTTTCCATCCTTTGACCCAGTGTTAACTCACCTGGAGATTTTTTTTTCCCCACCTGCCCATCACCAGCTCAGCTCAACCCCATTCACAATGAAGTGGAGCCATCACCAAATCCATTACCATGTCCCCTGGCCTCTACCTCCCTGTCATCTGTTGGGTCCATGCCTTTTTTCCATCCCGGCCACCAGTGCCTTAGTTCAGCTCCTTGTTACATCTCACTGGGATCAGCGAGAGTCTTGGTTCTCTTCACTCTTCAATCCACTGTTGACATTACCCCAAGTGTGACATCTGACCACGTCATCATCACCTGCTTAAAACCCTTCTATGCTTCCCCACTAGCGTAAAGATAGATTTTTAAATATCAGCTTCATTATAATGCAGAGAGCTCACCCTTTAAAAGTGTGCAATTCTGCAGTCTTTAGCATAGCCACAGTGTTGTGCAATGTCACCACTATCTAATTCCAGAACATTTTCATCACCCCCCCAAAATTAACCCTGTACCCAAAGCACTCACTCCCAACTTCTCCTTCCTCCCAACCCCGGGCAACCACTAATCTACTTCTTCCTCTGTGGATTTGTCTATTCTGCAAATTTCATATAAATGCAGCCTTTTGTGTCTGGTTTCTTTCATTGAGCATAATGTTTTTAAGGTTTGTCTATGTTGTAACATGTGTCAGTACTTCATTCCTTTTTATGGCTTAATAATATTTCATTGTATAGATATGCCACATTTTGTTTATCCATTCATTAGTCGATGAACATTTTGATTGTTTCTACTTCTTGGCAATTATGAATAGTGCTGCTATAAACATTTGTGTACAGGTTATGTGTGGGCACATATTTTAATTTGTTTTGGGTAACCACCTAGGAGTGGAATTTCTGGGTCACATGGTGTTTAAGGTTTGGTTTCAACTCCTTACCATGAAGCCAGGGCCCTGCCCATTTGAAACCTACACTTGGGTTCCTGCCACTCTCCTGCCGGGGCAGACAACCGCAACTCTCAGAACACACCACACCCGGATGCTTCCTGCCATCCACCCGCTGGGCATGGCCTGCTTCTCTCTCCCCTCTGCAAGTGGATAACTCCTTCAGAGCTCAGTTCAGGCCTCACCACCAACCGGGGAGTCTCCAACAAAGAAAGCAAAATCCCTGCTGTTACAGAGCTCATGTTAGAGTTGGGGGAAATAGGTAAAAAGAAATAAAACTATATATGAATAGTTTTATTCATGTCCCTGTACTATTTCCCAAAAATGTATGCTTCCCTTTCCACGGTGTGGAATTATTGCTGTCCCAGCAGGAATAAGGATTATATTTTCCAGCCTTCTTTCTATCCAGATGTGGCCATGTGACAAATTCTTGTTAGCTGGATGGGATTAGAAGAGATGCGTGTCATTTCTGGGGAGGGACTTTTAAGAAGTGGATGAGTTTTCTCCATGATCTTTCTTCCCCTCTGCAGTTTGGGTGCAGGGGACTTTGAGGCCACACGCATGGCCGGTCCATGAGATGGAAGGAGCCTGGAGGCCTGAATCACCACGTGGACGAGAGCCACACACTCACTGGGAGCACCACACTAAGGCTGAGAGAGGACTGAGAAACTAACTTCCGTTGTCTTAGGCCACTGAAATGCTGGGTTCATTTCATAAAGTAGTTAGTGCTTCCCTAAGACAATGGAAAGTGAGAGGATTTCCCCATCAGCTACAATCAGACAGAATTCATATTTTCCAGAAACCATTGGATGTGCACTGATATTTGCTTCTGCTTTGGTGCCTTGTATGTAAAGATCCTCTAAGCTAAGTCCTGAGAATGTTTCCATCCATCAGAAGTTTTCCCCAAAGCACCCTTAGCAGAGCTGGCCAACTGAGAGGGAACGTGGATTATTGGGGAGGGTAAGGGAGGGGAGGCTGTATTTGGCTTTTATACTAATGATTCTCCCCCCATCTCTTCCCAAGTGTCCTCACCTAAACACATACAATGTTCTTGTCCAGCTGTTTCAAGGCAGAAGCACGTTTTCTATTCCAGAGTTCTGGAAATGAACTCTCCAACACTGTCTGGCAGAGACCTCGGCAAATGGAAGCATAACCTGCCCCCTGGGCCCCAGTTCCCCCCTCGAAGCCCATCTCTGCACGTTGCACAGGCTCAGCTTCCTGAGCCTGAAAACCAATGAAGATTCCATGTGGAGACACGGGAGAGGGTTCCATCTCGCCTCCAAGAACAAAGCTTCCCAACTCTCGCTTTGATTGGCTCTGCTCTTTGCCCAAATTCTCTGTTTATAGCAGATTTCCTAGGCCCTCCTCTTCCTCCCCTCCTCCCTCACCGTCTGCTCATCTCTGCCTCGCACCTCTTCAGAAGGCCCTCCCGCCTCCCCCAGTGTAGGATCCTCGCTTCTGGGTCTCTCATTTTTCTTATAGGAAGCAATTGTGTTTCCCATTTTACCCCCTTTGTCCTAGTAACACAAATGACCTTTCTCTGGACCGGCCCTCCTTAAGCAAAGTAGAACAGGAGGGTTATAAATAACCAGAAGGTTGTTATCCTAGTGGGAACTAAAACAAAAAATGCCTATTTTCTTCCTTTCTGTCTTTTATATGCCCCAAACATCTGCCAAACAGTATAAACTCCACATATCCTTATTGAATGGAATTGAATCGAGGGTGCTTGGAAACATACTGAATTTGCCAAAAGAAGGCACAATTTATTTTGAAAGTAGAGAGTTGTGATGGCAACCAGTACCTTGACCAGTCACAGGAAAGGGTTTAAGACGACGCACCCAATGATGCAGGAGGAAAAAGCTGCTTTGCGCCATGTGGCGGCATCTGACAGATACAACAGGTGCTCCTGGCTCGGCGCTGGGGGACTGTTGCTTCACGTCTCAGTTCACTGGCCACAGACACCTGCCGTTTTGCATGTTCTTGCTCAGACCACAAAAATCCCCATCGTTATGTTTGAGTACCCTGGAGTGGTTAACTCCACACTGACCCCAGCACTTTCCTTCCATCTCCAAGGTGGGACCAGTCTTTTCAGTGTTTTGAGTTCTGTAGACATGAGACGTGTGATGCAGGGTTCCTGCTCCTCAGCGTTTGCAGGGATTGGGCAGCTTCCAGCTGCAGATGTGTAGTTTCCCCAGCAAATTATTATAGCTACACTTCGTTGAGCTTCACTATGTGGCAGTAATAAAGTGCCTAAGCACGTTCATACTTTATCTCGCAATAGCCACACAACAGTCCTATGAGGTAGCTACTATCCTCGCCCGAATTTTGCCCAGGAGGAACCTGAGGGGTTAAGCAATTTGCTTAAGGTCACATGGTAAGGAAGAAGCAGGAGACAGGTTTCCATCCAGGTCTGTCGGAGTCTGAGGACCCAAACTCTTAGCCACCGTGTTTCACAGCAGAAGGTGGAACTCCTGACTGTTATGAGTGACATAAGAGTAAAGCTAGAATGTAAATCTTTTTTTTTTTTTCTTTTTTTGAGACAGAGTCTCGCTTTATTACCCAGACTAGAGTGAGTGCTGTGTCATCAGCCTAGCTCACAGCAACCTCAAACTCCTGGGCTCAAGCAGTCCTGCTGCCTCAGCCTCCCGAGTAGCTGGGACTACAGGCATGCGCCACCATGCCCGGCTAATTTTTTCTATATGTATTAGTTGGCCAATTAATTTCTTTCTATTTATAGTAGAGACGGGTCTCGCTCTTGCTCATGCTGGTTTCAAACTCCTGACCTTGAGCAATCCGCCCGCCTAGCCCTCCCAGAGTGCTAGGGTTATAGGTGTGGGCCACCGCGCCCGGCCTAGAATGTAAATCTTTACTGTGGTGCATCTCTGGGCCCCCAGCTCTGTGGCTGAAGGTTCAGGTCTGCTTGGCAGGTGGCTTGGGGAGAATGAGGGGGAGGAGGAGTTGTTTGTGGTTTTCAGGCTGCATTTAGCATGTTCTAAGGCCACGGATGAATGCTCTTTTTCATGTTTCAGATGAATGGTGGTCCCCTCAGTGATGACAGAATCCCCCAATCTCCCATTTAGAAGGAACCTAAAAGCATGTAGCTCAGACTTCCACCTCCAGGAAAAGTTGGACAAATGACCCTCTGGACCTGTTTCCTCATCACTACAACGGGGCGTGGGGGTGCAGGGCAGATGGGTGGCCTGAGGGTTTAGGGCCTGGCTTAGGAGGCCACAAGTCTTCAGCCTCTGGTATTCCTGGGATAGAGAAAGCCAAGGATTCCCTTTTCTCTCCAGGACGATGTCCTTTGCCTGCTGACCCATCCAGGCTGGGTCTCTGTCTCCACTCTCTCCTCTGGGACAGATGAGTAGGAAAGTGCTGGAGGACTAAGTGTTGGGGTTTTGGGGTTCAGGTTTCAACAGAGGTGTTGAGAAAGTAACCAGGAATAAAAGCTATTCATGATTAGATGTTGGTTGAGGAATCCACTCTTGGTAAATTAATTTTTATCTTCCATGTTTGCATTTTATTTGTTTTACCTTCTTTACTGGTTGTGGTAGGTGGATTTATTGGCTTGGATTTTTCACCCTTCCCTGTGTGCACACTGTCCTCCATGTTACTTTGCAGTTGGTCCCACTGGAGCTGGAGCTTACTTACTTGTTCCTCACCTCTGGGTTTGCCACATGACTTCTTTTGGTCCGTGGGCTGTAAAACTGGACTTGATATATCTTTGCATGGTTGGGCTTACTTTTTCAGGCATTTGTCATCATCATGAAAAGAACGTCCAAATCTAGCTTACTGGCTTGAGGAGGATAAGAGACGCGTGGAGAAAGTCTGATCCCAATTTGCAGCTTAGAGTGGCCAGCCAGGCCCAGCCTGAATCAGATCGCCTCCAGCCAGTAAACAAAGGCATGAGCAAAACATCGTGTTACCGTGTTATCGTGTGCTGCTGAGATTTGATGGTTGTTTGTCATGTTGCAACGGCTACTGATAAATTAGTGTAAGTTTCTTTTGATGCACTCCAATGTTCTCTTTGCTGAATGCATAAGTAAAAAAAATTTCCCAAACCTTGACTAGGATATCTGCTGGCGTCTAGATGCTCCCAAGTCCAGGAGGCCATCTCCAAGTCCTGGGTAGGGACGCAGCGGGTCTAGAAAGGAAGAAGGACTGGGGAGATGCTAATCATTCTGGAATAAGAATCTGTTATTACACCTTGAATAAATAGTTTGTTGTAAAATGAATGACTCCATTCTATACTCAGGTTAAAGCTGTAGAGTGTTCGACTCTGATGAAGTAAATTGAGACTGCTTGGGAGGGAATTTTTGGATGTGCCTGGGGTTTGCACAATCTGAAATGTGGGACAGGGACAACTCCTATAAACCACAGACTGGAAAGAATCGAGCACATTCTTCTGCTTCCAGGAAGGATTATATTTTTAAAAACAGTATTTATGTTCTATGACAGAAATGCATACACATTTTGGAAGGTACAGAAAATAATAAAGAAAATAGAAATCATCTATAATCCAGCAACCCAACAATAATTACAATTGGCAATTGTAATCAAATTAAAATTTTCCCTGAGTTTTCTTAACGCATTTTATCCTGTCTTTTAAAAGAAATACATAGCATTATATCTTAAGAATTCTTTCATGTTGTTAAAGACTCTTTGTAAACGGTTTCAACGCATGCTACTATTTTGTAGATGGTTGTCCTGTTATTTATGTCACCAGTCTCCTAATGTTAGGAATTTAGTTGTTTCCAATTGTTCACAAGTACAAACAATACTTAAATATTTTTGCGCACAACAACTTCTTGTTAGTATTTATTACCTTCTTAGAATAGATTTCTAGACACGTAAAATGAATATTCTTAAGACTCAGGATATAATTTCTGAAGCTAATTAAGCCAATTTACACTCTTACTCTTATGTGCGACAGTTTCTGTTTCAATTCTCCTTGTTCTTTGAAGATACTTTTTAAATCTTTGCTGTTAGAATGAATTTTTTTTTAAAATGGCATTTTATCTTAATTTGTGTTTCTTTGAACTGTGTGTCTACCCCACGCTGCTCTGGGGTGGCTGCTGGGGGTGGTTTCACTCAACCCCATGGCTAGTGACCTCAAGTGCGCCCTTGGCTTTGCCTGGCAATCGGACTGCATTTTCCACTTGCCCAAACTGCTATTTCGCACTTTCTCCTCTTTCCTCCAACCTCCTTTCCCCTCCTCACTCTCCACGGATGGACGACTTTGCTCCATATTTCATTGAGAAAATCCAGGCAAACAGAACTTCCACAAGTTCCCTCCACCATCCTGCTTGAAGGCCGTCTCCTCTGCCCCCCACCCTCCTTCCTGCGGCTAGACCGTCTCTGCTGCTTCTCTGTATCTCAGTATCTTAGGGTTGGAGGTGCTGAGGTTCAGGCCAAGGCTTAGTGCATCTCCTCTCTTTACCACATTCATTCCTTTCTGATCAACTTAGTCTCATGACTGTAAATGCCATCTATATGCTGATGACTCTGATTATATCCTCTTCCTGAACTCCGGATCCACGCACCTAACTGCCTGCTTGCCACCCTTTGCCACAGGGTCACAAAATTAACACGTCCAAACAAACTCCTGATTCCATCCCTACCCCAAGCATGCAGTCTTCCTCTGGCAAGCTCCCTCCTTCCACTTGTTAAGTCCAAAAACGTTGGCGTCAGCTTTGGTTCTTCTCTTTCTTTCATACTCCCGATGCAATCTGTCAAGGATCCTATTGGCTCTACCTTCAAAATAATCTGGGTCCACCTCTCTTTGCCTCCAGCACAGCTCGCTGGGCCAATCCGCCATTGTTTCCCTCCTGGATTACTGCAAAGCCTCCTAGCTAATCTCCATGCATTCAGCCTTTCTCACGCCTTCTCTGATCACGCTCTCCCACAGCTTCCCATCCATCCTGCACAGAGCAAGGCTGAGGTCCTTGCATGCTCCAGCCCCACTAGTCTCTGGCCTCATCTCCTCCCGCTGCCCCCTTGCTCAGTGGGCTCAGCCACGTGGATCCTTGCTGCTGCCCAATGCATGCAACAGGCGCCCGGGTCAGGGCCTTTGCGCTCACTGTTCCCTTCCCTGGGTGTCCTTCCCCGGCTGTCTCATCGCCTTCAGCCTCCTTTCCCTCAGATGTGGGCCTGTCTTGGGTCCTGCCCCAGAGAGGGCCACCTTGGAGAGAGGCCTTGGCAGAAAGGAACAAACAACCAACCAGGTGACAGATGCACATGTCAAGGAGACTGCAAGAGAGCGCCCCACTGACTGGGGGTATCTGCTAAGAATCCATGCTTGCCCACCCACGAGAGAATGGCCCGGCTTTTAACACCTTCTCATCCCAGAGAGAGCAAAGCCACCTCGGACATACAATACCTGGCGAGGGGGAACCTTCCTTCCTCTCCCGTTCCTCTCCTCCTCCCTCTTCCCATACCCGGGAGGCATCAGAACTGACAGTCCTGCACGGCGAGGGAGGAGTGAGAGGACATCTCCTTCCTATACTCCAGCCTTTCTGCCCATAACAAGGCCGAGTGTTAGGTAGGACTCATATCTGTAGGTGGTGGGGGTCGGCCAGGGGGGTGGCTCCTAGGGGCGGAGAAACTGGGGTCCAATCAGGAGCAGGAACGGCAGAAAAGAGCATAGTTAACGGAAAACCAGGAATCTGAGGTCCTGAGGTTTACGCAGCAGCTGTGGAGTGGAAGTGGGTCAGAACACCTGATAATCATCTGGTAACATCCACGCCTCCTGTAAGCCTTGCCCCCGCCCCGGGCCAACAAAAGGAAACCAGCTGGGCGTCCTTGACATCTCTCTCCACTCTCAGGGACTGACCTGTTCCTCTCCCTGGCACATACTTTCATTTTGTATAGTTTTTTTTTTTTTCTTTTCTGTAATAAACTGTGTGGGATTGCTTTGTATTTGCGATCACGCTGTCATCGGCTCAACTCGGTACGAGCACCCACTGGTGACACTGGGAGCTGAAGACCAGGGAACACCAGGACAGACCTAACGTGAGCTGGGGGAGGGGAGAGGGCTGTAGCTGGGATTTTAAATGAAGTTGGTTCTTTGACTGTTACAAGGTACTGGACATTCTATTAATAATCTTTCACCGGAGGGGCTTATGTCACCCAGCAGTGGACAGAGCAGTCCTGAGGCCTGCTTGAGTTTTCAGCCAGGGTGGGAGAAGAACTAAACCAACAGGATGGTAGTAAAGGGAGGCTGGTTTACAATTCCGTGTCGTGAGGATTGCGCACTCTGTGTACGTGTATAAAACATAAGGCGCATGATAATTCCATCCACAAAAGTCATTCACCTTCCTTGTCTCTGCTAGGGGTTGATTTTTCAGTCTCAGCCCAAATAATCAGCTTGTATGCACTTATATGTTAAAAGAAAAAAAACCAGCAATCCAGTTAAAGGTGAGTTTTAAATTTTCTTTGCTTTATGTTTTGGCTTCTAAGGTAGAGTCAAGAGTCGTCTAGAAGCTCCTAGCTGGGGTAAAAAAAATTTCTGTGAGTAGACCCGGGGAAGAAGGAAGGACCAGGAAGAAACAAGGGAAAGACAAGTGAGGAAACAGAACGAGAACTGAGAAACTAGACACAAAACGTTGTCTTTTTCATGGAATTGCAAAATGCCACTAATATTGCCACAGGGCACCCCATTTAGAACGTATATTTTATTGAGATTTAATCTATGCATATCTATTATTTAGTTATTTATTAATTTTATTTAGATTTATATTCCTGGGGGAAAGATGGCAGGTGTTAGGCTGAGGTCTGGGTAGGTGACGGTCCTCTTAACAGCTATGACTCTGGGAAAGGTCCCTTCCTGTGAAATTTAAGAGGATTTTTGATGAGGGAAGAGAAGGAACCATTAGAAGGTTTAAGGACCTCCAGAGAAGGCAATTTTACACGTGCAATAGGTACACCTGGGTGAGACATCTTCTCTGCATCATGTATCTGCAAAGCAGGGGTGACATGGCTTCAGTGGCTGCGTGACATTTCCCCCACCCCCCAACTTTGTAGACTTGGAACTTAATTAGGAAATTGAGCTTCTGGAAGAATTTGGCCTCCTTCTATTTATTCTTAAAATCCACCAGTCAATTAAAAAACCTCATTTGAACTTCCACTTCCTGCCAAGATGGAATAAGAGGGACGGAATTGCCCTCCTGCAGGCCTGTCTTAAGGGATAAGAAAAACCAAACAGGGAGGCCGAGGCGGGCGGATTGCTTGAGGTCAGGAGTTTAAAACCAGCCTGAGCAAGAGCGAGACCCCATCTCCACTATAAATAGAAAGAAATTAATTGGCCAACTAATATACATAGAAAAAATTAGCCAGGCATGGTGGCACATGCCTGTAGTCCCAGCTACTCGGAAGGCTGAGGCAGCAGGATTGCTTGAGCCCAGGAGTTTGAGGTTGCTGTGAGCCAGGCTGATGCCACGGCACTCATTCTAGCCTGGGCAACAAAGCAAGGCTCTGTCTCAAAACAAAAAACCAAAAAAATGAAAAACCAAACAGTTTTTTCTGCTCTGACACACCACTCAGCATAATGCTTCTGACACCAGATTCTCCAGTGGACACCAGCTGGGTGTCCTATAATTCAATCTGACACTATATTCAGATAGTTGAAGGCTCGGTCCCACCAGATGCCCCCTCCCCCGCCCCGGACTTCAGATGCCAATTGCAAGTCTCAAGTTATAACCTGTACTTTCCACCAGTGGGCTAAGTACACCATCTCCTCCTTGAGTTGGATTAATTTGCTAGAGTGGCTCACAAAACTCAGAGAAACACTTTCCTGACATTCACTCATTTATTAGAAAGGATATTACACAGGATACAGATGAACAGCCAGATGGAAGGGATGCATAGGGCAAGACACAGGGAAGGAGGGCAGAGCTTCCATGCCCTCTCAGGGCATGCCAACTTCCAGGAAACCCCTTGTATTCAGCTATCTGGAAGTTCATACGAAGCCTTGTCATTTTGTGTTCTTATGGAGGCTTCGTTATGTAGGCATGGTTGACTGCATCATTGGCTATTGGTGATCAACTCAGCCTTCAGCCCCTCTTCCCTCCCTGGAGATTTGGGCGGGGGACCTGAAAGTCCCAAGCCTGTAATCATGTCTTGGTCTTTCCGGTGACCAGCCCCATCCTGGAGCTATCCACAGGAGACCGAGAGGAGAGAAAGCTGAACAGAGAGAACTCTGGAAGTCTGCACAGGGGTCCCTTGAGTATTAAGGTGAGTACTGATCACTGAGTACTGAAGCATATACGTGAAGAAGAAACTAGCCAAAATGGGTAAAGAACAACCTGGAAAGACTCGAGGGAGGGTCTTTCCAATAAATGGTCCCGGAACAATTGGGTATCCATGTATACAAAGAATAGACCTGAATGTAACTACAAAACTTTAGAAGAAAACAAAGAATCTTTGTGATCTTGGGTTAGGCAAATATTTCTTAGATAAAACACTAAAACCAAGATTCTTAAAAGAAAAATATGGGTAATTTAGACTTCATCAAATTTAAAAACTTCTACTCTTTGAAAGACACTGCTAAGAAAGATTTGTGCACAAATGTTCACACCAGCTTAATAGGTAATGATAAAAAACTGGCTACAGGCCAGTGTCCTTTTCATCTACATCCTCACCAACATGTGTTATTGTCTTTTTTAATTTTAGCCATCCTAGTGGGTATACAGTGGTATCTTATTTCCCTGATCACTAATAATGTGAAACATATTTTTATGTGTTTATTGCCCATTTATCTATCTTCTTTGGAGAAATGTCTTTTCAAATCCTTTGCCCATTTTTAAATTGGGTTGTAATCATATTTTTTGAGATATAAAAGTTTTTTTTACATTCTAGATACAAGCGCCTTTATAAGAAATATGATTTGAAAATATTTTCTCCCATTCTGAGAGTTGTCTTCCACTTTCTTGATACTGTCTTTTGAAGCACAAAGTTTTTGATTTTGATGAAGTCCAATTTATCTGTTTTGTTTTTTTTTTCTGTTTCTTTTGCTTTTGGTGTCATATCTAAGAAACTATTGCCTAATCCAAGATCATGAAGATTTGCATATATGTGTTCTTCTAAGAGTTTTATGGTTATAGTTCTTACATGTAAGTCTTTGATATATTTTGAGTTAATTTTTGCATATAGTATTAGGTAGAGGAGGTATGTTCTTTTTCTTGATTATGGTGAGTTTCACTGGTGTATATACATGCTAAAACTTAGCAAATTATACACCTAAATATGTGTCATTTATTGTATGTCAATTATATCTCAATAAATGTTTTTAAAAGAGTTATGTTTAATGATATAACAATAATACATATTTATAATAGAAATTTCTTAAAAATAGAAAAATAGAAATAAAATCACCAATAGCCCTATATTGACTGTTAGAACTTTGCTGATTTCCATTTTGTTTCAGTCTTTTGTTACCTTTATTTTTTTATTTTTTTTTATTTTTTTTTTTTTTTTGAGACAGAGTCTCGCTTGTTGCCCAGACTAGAGTGAGTGCCATGGCGTCAGCCTAGCTCACAGCAACCTCAAACTCTTGGGCTCAAGTAATCCTTCTGCCTCAGCCTCCCGGGTAGCTGGGACTACAGGCATGTGCCACCATGCCCGGCTAATTTTTTTATATATATATTAGTTGGCCAATTAATTTCTTTCTATTGATAGTAGAGACGGGGTCTCGCTCTTGCTCAGGCTGGTTTCGAACTCCGGACCTCGAGCAATCCGCCCTCCTCGGCCTCCCAGAGTGCTAGGATTACAGGCGTGAGCCACCGCGCCCAGCCTGTTACCTTTATTTTTAAAATCTTAATCACATTTTAATATTTTTCAAGAATACTAAGAATATTCATAACATCAAATAAATAATGAATATTTTATAATTTAACATTTATTTAACATTTAGTTAACATAAAATTAAAATTTAGTGTAAAATACTCCATTAAAAATTAAAAAATTAAAATTGAAATGAAATAAGATCCCATATTTCATAGGTCGTAGAATAGGAAGGGACTAGGGTCTTAGAGAATCCCAGCTGGGAAGAGACTTAGTATCCTTAGATTCCTTGTATTATTTAATTTTTTAACAATGTGCACATTACTTTTAAAAATATTTTGATTTCCATTGAAAAGACATCTGACCATTTTTCTGTCTAGATTCAGAAAGAGCATCTATGATTCAGACATGTTCTTACTCCTGGGTGTTCTCACAGCTGCTGTTCAAGGATGCTCTTTTGTTCTCTTGGCTTCCATTGGGGAATTTTCCTGGAGGCAAAGTAAGTGAGGGGAGCCCGCAAGCCACTCCCAGGCAGTGCATGGCCTGGCTGCCATCACCTCGTGCTGGGCACTGTGGAGTGAGGGTGAGAGGAAGTCCTCTGGGAAGTCCTCTGGACAGTCTAAAATAACTTAAATGGGCCAACTGTGCACATGCCAAGGTGGTTCCAGCCTGCCCCAGCTGGGACAGTTCTCACTGTGTGCTACTTTCACCTCCTCAAGGTCTCTCTGGGCAGCTGGTGGCTGCGGAGGAGAGGCTGGGGCTGAGCCTGGGAGCCACAGGCCACGAGATGGACAAGGACATCTTCTTGCTTTTCCCTTAAGCTCTTCACATTTTCATGTTTTATAGAAATCTATTTTCTAACAATATAACAGCAGCTGAATTTCCAACCAGAAGCAAAGAAACACATCATCTGAGAGTTGGAATTGAAATAGATTTTAGATTCGCAGTTCAGCAGACAGTAACTGTCTTAGTCTGCTCTGGTTGCTAAAACAAGGCACCAGGTGGCTGGCAAGCAAGAGCAATTTGTTTCCCACAGCTCGGGAGGCTCTGGGATCGGGGTGCCGACACAGGTTGGGTCTGGGAAGGACCCTCTTCCAGGCAGGGACCGCAATCATCACATGGCCGGCAAGAGAGCTGTCTGGGCTCCCTTTTATAGGACACTGATCCCATTGATGAGGGCTCCACCCTCACGACCCAATCTCCTCCCAAAGGCTCCACCTCCCAGTACCAGCCCCCTGAGGCTAAGGATTTCAACATATGAATTTTGAGGGAGGGCCACAAACATTCAGGCCGTAATGGTAACTGAAGGCTCCATGCCAGGCCCTGTGACTGGGGTTGGGGCCAGTGACATGGATAAGATTGACGAGGCCCTGCTCTCAGGGATCACACAGGGACTCAGGTCATGCAGCACAGGGAGGTGGCCCAGGCTTGCAGGGCCAGGGAAGGCTTCCTGGAGGAAGTGGCATCTGGGCAGGGATTCGAAGCGCAAGCAGGCATAGCTGGGAGAAGGACAGAAGGAAGAGGGTTCCAGCTCAGGACACAGCACGAAAGTGGCAGCCAGAAACCAAGACACTTACCATCTCTGTGCCTTAGGAAAGTCGATAAATGTTCCACCCTGTCGTACGCGCTGTCTTGTGTATGGGTGGGAGATCCTGCGCTTGCACTTGGGTGACTAGTTTGAGGCCACACGTGATGGCTGTGGTCTTTCTGGGGAGGTCCCCGAGGAGCAGGAGTTCTCCAGGACATGGGGCTGGGCCTTCAGCCAGTTCTGTTCATGTTGAGCTTCTCACTCCACTGCTGGCCTCGGAGGACCTGGGGACAATTTTGTCAAGGGAGATGGCAGGTTTGTTTACATACTTTGACACAGTTTGGCTGATCAGGTTTTTTAGTCTCCAGGCAATGGGGTGGGGTCTGTTACACGGAGGGACAAAAAGAGAGTGTTGGAGCCGATAGCCGGGAGCATGGCCCCGGAAAGAGACCAGACCAGCAACAGTGGAGGTGAGCATGAGTGTGCCTGGGGCTGCCCCTGACTAAATAATAATACCTAATGCTTATTGATTATTTATGTGCTACACATATATTAACTCCATAGATGAGAAGATTATTACATGGGGAAACTGAGGCGCAGAAAGGGTAAGTAGCTTGCCTAACATAGAGCTAGTTAGCAGCAGAGCCAGGATTTGAACTCAAGTTATCTGGCACTATCCTGCCTGTGACGAGGATGGAGATGACAGTGGTGTTGACCTGCACAGTGTTAATTGTGCCCCAGCTCCTACTCATGCCAGGCGTTGCTCTGAGTTCGGGAGATGCAGCAGGGAATAAGATCATCAAAGTCCTCACTCTCATGGGCTTATGTTCTAGTGGGGAGACAGATACAAAAAGAAGTAGATAAAAAATAATTTCAGAGAGTGACAAGTGCTATGAAAAAAACTAAAGCCAGGGGAATGTAACAGAGCACAAAGAGAGACGGTCCATGAATGAATGACTGTGTGAATCTTGGGGCCTGGAGGTCAGCAGGAAGCTAAGGAATTAAGACAGGCCCCTGTCATTCAAAACGTTTGTGTCCTGAGGACTCTTGCCCAGATAGCTGCTGTGAGGTCAGCCATGCCAGAAGTCACTTCATTCATGCCGTTTTTATTCCTTAGAGACCGAGCAGCCAGCCCAAAGTTGTGGCAGTCTTAATAAATAGAGGAGTGTTTTTTAAAAAATCGTTTTCCCATTTGTCCGGTGATGTCAGACTTTTAGTTTGGCCGTTCATTCTGCACGCATTTTAACATTCAATGTGTTACTACTTATACTTGCAAAGAGATCCCTCAGGAACCAAGACTCTTAATGTTTGAATTACAAGCAAGCTCCCCTCTGCTGATATCCCGAATGACTGATTCTTACGGAGGTGTTTATTCTTCTGGGATGGGCCGTGAATGGAAAGGGGAAATAGCACAGCTTTCATGCAGTTCAAAGTAAATATCAGAGAAAGGTCAGTGTCTTTGCATGCATCCTCTCTTTTCAAAGGAAACACGTGGAGCATGAAAGCACTTTGGGAGTTTTACAAGACCAGCACTATTGGCTCCTAGACTGGCCCCAGGAGCATGAAAATCTGCAGGACAGGGTTCTGACATAAGTCATGGTTAACTCTGGGCCACTGGAGGGAGAGCAGGGAATAAGGAAGGCACGGTGGCCAGGTGCAGCAGACACCTCAGTGCCTGTGAAAGTCCCCAGTGACTAGGCAGAGGGGACAGTGCACTGCAGCCTGGGACGCCAGCCCGATGCAGGGTTCTCGACACCCTTTCACTCTTCCCTGGGCCTGTCGCAGGTCACTTCCTTCTGCTCCTCCTTCCTCTTGCCCTGTCTCTGGCCACTGCCCCGTGGAGTAGGGCAGGGTAACTACAGCCCGTGGGGGTAACCAGAGCCGGGACCCTGGGATGGAAGGGAACAGGCAGGACGAAGGTAGGCAGCAGTGGCATCAGCCAAACCATGGAGTTACAGCCAGTCCCACCAGCGGACTGAGCAGGGGCTGGCAGGATGGTGGCACGGTGGCTCAGGTGATGCGTACAAATGCCCGGGCAGGGCAGCCCGTCTGGCCTTCCTGGGGAGCAGATGAGGGGCCGGCTGGTGTGGAGCAGAGTGGACAGGGCGGCTGAGACCCAGCTCGTTGGTAGACCGCTGCGTGGGCTAGGCAAAGGGTTTAATCTCTTTGGGCCTCTGTTTCCTCCTCTGTCAAAAAGGATGAGTATGTCCTTCCTCACATGATTGGGCTCATGCCTTAAATGAAGTAACCGGAGTAAAGGAGGGCTTGAGTCTTGGCGATGGTGTGCCTGGATGTGACGCCTGGCGCTCTGGCAGTCGTGCTGTGACTGAGAGAGCAGTGGGATGAGCCCAAGGGAATGATGGGTAGAACCAAGGTCCTCGGTAACTTTGCCGAGTCACCCGACCAGCCCAGCTTGGAGCCTCCTGCCTGTGGGTGTCTTGCTGTGTATAAGCCAGTGACTTGGGTTATTCTGTTACTCGAGGTCACTGAATCACCTGGTGCCAGATCTGTGACCTGGGGGACTGCACCCCTGGGGCCACTTTTAGTTCTCCCTCTTGGTCCCGTGAATCCTTACAGAGTTCTCTGCATTAGTTTCCTATTAATCTACTACAAATTTAGTGGCTTAAACTAACCCAAGTTTTTCACCATTCTGGAGGTCAGAAGTTTAAAATCAAGGTGTTGGCAAGACCGCATTCCTTCTGGAGGCTTCTGGAGAATTCTATTGCTTGCCTTTCTTAGCTTCTAGGGCCCCCAGCATTCCTTTGCCCTCTCATAAGGCCCCTTGTGATTGCGTGGGGCCCAGCCAGATAACACAGGATAATCTCTTTATCTCACAACGCTTAATTTAATCCCATTTGCAAAGTCCCTTTTACCACGTAAGATGGCACATGCATGGGTTCCAGGGAGGAGGACGTGGGCATCTCTGGGAGGGCATTATTCAGCCCGGCAACCTCCCTCACCCAAAGAGGTCCATGTGTCCCCCTCCTGGCTCATGGAGGCTGCTCGTTCCTGATGGTGTCCCCTCCAGGGCGTGACTTGTGTGGACCCCAGCCTAGCATAGCCCACCTGGCTTTTCCTACCAACCAACTGTGAGGCCTTGCCCGAGCTTGGCATCCACTCCAAGCCGGGGGGGTGGGGTGGCGGGTGGCTTATTATTTAGTCAGAGTGAGAGCAAGAGAGTGAGAGAGCAAGGGGGGGGGTCGTAGAGACAGACTAATACAGAATAAGCTTTAGCTACTGCAAAGGGAGAGAAATAGAGACTTTGTATTTTCTCAGTAGCAGGGAAGCTGAACAAGATGTTGCCAGAGGTCTACCAGATGGATGAAATGAGAGTCAGATTGTCCTTAGAAACTCGCTGCTTTTGAAGACCCTCCACAATGTCAGAGCCCCAGCAGCTCTGAGTGGATTGGGGTGTCTTGGTGTCTCTCAGGGAGTGTGAGCACTGGAGTTGGACCCCAAAACCAAGAGGCCACTGATCTGCTTCTCATCCATCCTGGACACATGTGCTGGGAGAACTCAGAATTGCAGGGTCAGTGTTTGGGAGATTACTAGCTGTTTTTCTCCTTTATGCCACATGCTGGGCTTTGGGCTGGACCAAGGGGCCCCATTTGTGAATCCCAAGTGTGTTCTCTAAAGCCCTGCAGTTCTCATACGTCACAGCGTGGGGTTGGTAAAATGGATATGGAAGAGAAATTGTTAGAGGCAGAAGCAGTGAGGACAGAGCATTCCAGGGACTTTCATCTACACCATTGACCCCAGAAAAGGACAGGGTGGGAAGATGCGCTAAGGCTGGCTCTGAACGGCCGTCCCGGATGGCCTGGACTCGCTTGTGTTGTGCTGGCCTCTGAGCACACAAAGTCCAGGCCTCATGGTGACTCCACCTTGCTCCACGTCCACACCCCGCCCTCTGCACAGCTCCCAGGGGTGGGAAGATGTCCCAGCTTTGGAGTAGACCAGCCCCACCAGGAGAAGCAGATCCTCGACCCAGCAGATGGCGGATGGAGCGACAGAAATCATGTTTGGAGAATAAGCTACGTAGAGAGCAAGGCTAGGACATCCTTTTGCTGGTCTAGATTCCATTGACGACCCCCTCTCACTCTTTGCCTTGCGAGTCCCTAGTGAACTCTGCACTTCCAAAGAGTGCGCTGCTTAGTAGCAGAAAGAGGGAGAACTAAAGTGAGGAAATGGAGGATTTGTCCACTGAGGAGTACGCAGAGCTGATGAGGACGCATCGCCAGAACTGGCAATGGTGGCCCGAGCCGGCACGTTCTGGCTGCTTGTGACCACTCTGCCACACTGGAAGTCCCTGTTGCCCTGTGAGGCCTCAGCTTTCCCAGCTGGGTTACAAAATCTAGGCTCTTACCCCACAGGAAGTTGTGGCACAGCAATGGGATAAGGCATGGGACAAAAGAGCTCCTGGGAAAAGCTGAGAATGTTGACCCAAGAGCCTGCCACTCTCGTGGGAGCGGCTTGGGCACAGTCTTTGCTGTCTGGCGCCTGCTGCCTCCCAGCCCCAGAGCCAGCTTGAGTCCCCCCGCAGACCACACGTGTAGTCCGTGTGGGGACGCCTCTCGGAGGCACCAGGATTTTCAGACATAGCTGGACATAAAGGAAGAAAACCCACAGTTGGGAGGCCCAGTGGACTGAGGAGGCCGCGCTAACGCTCGGCTTGGGTGTTTGCCGGTGTCGTGGTTAGAAAGGCATCCTGGGCTTGCCTGTTCAGTGGCTTGGGGTGTCTGTGCCAGGGGTGGTTGGGGACCCCACTGAGGATTTCCTAGATCTGCAGGGTCTGATTCATCCTGTGTCAGCCTGAGGTGATGACAGATTGGTCTGGTTTCAGGCAGAAAACAACAAACCAGTGTTTGTAAGAGACGAACCCACTAGATGCTTCGGGAAGCTTTTCAACATTGTGCACCGCCCCCCTCGCTGTGTCTTCTTTCCCACACTCTGCAGCAAAACAGCCAGAAACCCACAGGCTCCAAGGAGTCCCTGAGGAAGGGGACGGTGGTGGCGAGGGCTGGGTTCTTACAGAGCCAGGGTGCAGCGGAGAGCGGGCACACATGCACACTGTGACACTTCAGTCACCACAGTTAGAAAGGTGACCTGTTTCTTGGGCTCTGAAAAAGGGGAGGTGGCAGAATCAGGTATCAGGGCTCAGAGAGTGACCAGTGGGAGGCCATTCCGCCCACGGTGGCCACTGGCCAGGGACACTGGATACTTCATATATGCACAAGGGGCAGGTTTGAGGTAAGGTGGCCTAAAGGAGTCCCCCTCACTAGCCAAGAAAATGCAAGGTCCTTTTTTTCAGTTGGGGTTCATAATTGCAATCAAAAACAGCTGTCCCTGGCTGATGAAGCAGAGAGAGATTTTATTAACAAGACATTGGGCAGTTCACGGTGTCCCATGAACCCCAGGGCACCCACTTTGGAAGTTGCACAGCCAGGCAGAGCACCCCAACTCCTGCCACAGAGCCTGTCCAGGGAAGATGCATTTGCTCTGCTGCAGGCCCACTGCCCATCCCCCAACTCTGGGTGATACCCCAACACTGGGCGCTGGCTGGAAACAGAGCCCTGCTACCCTTAGAAACTGGACATTGTGCCACCATGATCAGCACTGTCCATCGCCTGAACACATGCTGTGCAGGGAGACCTGCACTTCTTGTAAGAGACAGAGGCCAGGCCACTTATGTCACCTACCAGCCATGGGGCTGGAGAAGCCAGTGTTTGGCGCTTTTGTTACTATAGTGAGAGGTAGGGGAGTCTCCATGGTGACCAAGTGGATGACAACTGTCCCTGAGAAGGCATGAGGTGAGAGGAACTGACTACAGGGGATCTGAGTCTGCTTCCTTGTGGAAATGGCCTCCTTTGGAAGCTAATTACTTACCAGCTCTCTCTTCTGAGGGTGGCAGACATGGTGTTCACACTTAAGGTCAGTCGTCTGTTCCTGAATATCAGCTGTTCTATGTACTAATGCTAACCAGGAAAAAATTCCTGTTATTTTATTTTCTCCAGCTTTATTGAAGTTTCATTATATACACATTATATATATTCAATATATAAAACTGAATATATCCAATAAAAATTATATAGGTGTATAATTCAATGATTTGATCTATATATACATTGTGAAATGATTATGGCAATCAAATTAGTTAACACTCAGTTACCATTTGTGTGTGTGTGTGTGTGTGTGTGTGTACGATAAAGGACACTTAAGAGCTACTCTCAGTAAATTTCAAGTAAATACTACAGTATTATTAACTCTAGTCACCACACTGTATGTTAGGATCCAATGTTCCTGTTAGTATAAGATTCTTGTCAAAATAATGATCCTGTTATTCTAAATGGAAAAAATTATAATGCATACATCACTAATCTACTTCCTAAATGTAATAAAACATGGTAAAACATCTACATCTGTAATAAACTGCCACATTAGGATGTAAAATGCTTAAAACATAACTTAAAACACCAATAATCAATGTGGTGTTGGCGGCTGCTTTGTACAAAGTGGTGCTGTGACATTGTCAGCACTGGCAACTTCCGAAATGCTTGTCCCCTTTGCTGACGTTCAGCATGCTTTACAAACCTTCCACGTGCAATTCTGACGTTCTATTAGTTATAATCACAATGCTTCTCAAGACTTTATTGACACATGGTTTTGTTGAAAATGCAGTGTGTTCAGCAAAAGAAACAATCAACAGAGTGAAGAGACATCCTGTTGAATGGAAGAAAATATTGGCAAACTATTCATCAGACAGGCGG
This sequence comes from Microcebus murinus, assembly GCF_040939455.1. NCBI lineage: Eukaryota > Metazoa > Chordata > Mammalia > Primates > Cheirogaleidae > Microcebus > Microcebus murinus. Next base: position 57,300,820 of record NC_134116.1, read on the forward strand.
CTAGCATCCAGAATATTCAAGGAATTCAACTCAACAGAAAAAAACCAAAAACAAATAATCCCATTAAAAAGTGGGCAAAGGACATGAATAGGCATTTTTCAAAAGAAGACACACGAACGGCCAACAGGTATATGAAAAATGTTCAACATTACTAATCATCAGGGAAATGCAAACCAAAACCACAATGAGATACCATCTCACCCAAGTCAGAATGCTATTATAAAAACACATAGAATAACAGACATTGGCAAAGATGTGCAGAAAAGGGAACTCTTCTTATACGCCGTTGATGGGAATATAATGTAGTACAGCCACTATGGAAAATAGTATAGAGATTTCTCAAAAACTTAAAAATAGAACTATCATTTGATTCAGCAATCCCACTACTGGGTATCTACCCAAAGGAAAAGGAATCAATATTTCAAAGAAATACCTGTACTCACATTTATTGCAGCACTATTCACAACAGCAAAGATGTGGAATCAACCTAGGTGTCCATCAACAGATGAATGGATAAAGAAAATGTGGCATATATACACAATGGAATATTTTTCTGCCATAAAAAGAACAAACATTTGCAGCAACCTGGGTGGAACTGGAGGCCATTATGTTAAATGGAATAAGCCAAGCACAAAAGACAAATATCACATGTTCTCACTCACAAATGGAAGCTCAAAAATCTGATCACAGGAAGGGTAGAGAGTGGAAAGACAGAGAACAGAGATGGGAAAGGGTGATGGGGGAGGGAGAGGATGAAGAGAAGTGGGTTAAAGGGTACAACATACAGCTAGATAGAGGAAATAAATCCATTGTTTGGAAGCATAGTAGGGTGACTATAGTTAAACCAAAACATACTATACTTGGTAGGGAGACACCCTAAATACCCTGAATTGATCACTATGCTTTATATACATGTAACAAAATTTCACAGTACCCTCATAAATTTGTACAAATAGAAAAAAGTAGTGTGTTCTGTTTCAGCGGTGTAAATATAAATTTAGATAAATTTTGGTAAGAAATGTTATTGAGAGAGATCACGTATATCCCCTGGAATTTGGATTTTAAAAACCAAAACGCTGATTCTTTCTTATCTGGCTTCTTGGTTGAGAACTGGGGATGCTAGGACTAGTTTATGGAATCTATATAGAACTTAGGAAAACCAACAAGAAAAAAATAAAACAACTCCATTAAAAAGTGGGCAAAGGACATGAACAGAAACTTTTCAAAAGAAGACAGAATAATTGCCAACAAACATATAAAAAATTGCTCAACATCTCTAATCATCAGGGAAATGCAAATCAAAACCACAAAGAGATATCACTTAACTCCAGTGAGAATGGCTTTTATCAAAACGTCCCAAAACAACAAATGCTGGTATGGATGCAGGGAGATAGGAGCACTCATACACTGCTGGTGGGACTGCAAATTAGCACAACCTCTGTGGAAAGTAATATGGAGATACCTCAAAAAACTAAAAATAGAACTACCATTTGATTTAGCAATCCCACTACTAGGCATCTACCCAAAGGAAAAACGTCATTCTATAATAAAGACATCTGCACTTAAACATTTATAACAGTACAATTCACAGTTGCAAAGATGTGGAAACAACCCAAGTGCCCATCAATACATGAGTGGATTAATAAAATGTGGTACATGTATACCATGGAGTACTAAGCAGTCATAAAAAACAATGGTAAACTTGCACCTCTTGTATTATCCTTGATGGAGCTACAGCCCATTCTTCGAAGTGAAGTATCACAAGAATGGACAAATAAGCACCACATGTACTTACCAGCAAATTGGTACTAACTGATCAACACTTAAGTGCACACATGGAGGTAATATTCATTAGCTGCTGGGCAGGTGGGAGGGGTGGAGGGGATGGGTAAATTCACAACTAATGGGTGCAGAGTGCACTGTCTGGGGATGGGCAAGCTTGTAGTTCTGGCTTGGGCAGTGCAAAGGCAATATATGTAATTAAAGTGCTTGTACCCCCATAATATTCTGAAATTTAAAAATAATAATAATACAAAAACCCACAAGGCATCCTGCGAGAGGAATGTATTATGGGGAGTGTCTCAATTTGAAGAACGTCTCCCAAGTGTTGAGGACTTTTCACATATTAGCACTGGTTCTTACTATAACCCTAAATTTACAATAACGCCTAATTTCACATGTTGAAATGCCAAGGGTTTCTCAGGGCTCCACTGGGGCTGGTACTCAAATCCAGCTCCATGATCTCCCCACAGTACAATTCTGTTTCTTAATGTTTCCTCTTAGCATAGTGGAACAAAGCTGAAAAATTCCAAAGGAACTTTCCCAAAGTAAGAAAAATAGGAAAAAAATTGAAGGTAATAAAATTAGTCAAGTGTATGAGGCATGGGCTGTGTCGCCCAGGCTGGAGTGCAGTGTTGCGATCATAGCTCAGCCTTCAACTCCTAGGCTCAAGGGATCCTCCTGCCTCAGCCTTCTGAGTAGCTGAAACCAGAGGCATGTGACACCATGCCTGGCTACTTTTTAAATATGTTGTAGAGATGCGATCTTGCTATGTTGCTCAGGCTGGTCTTGAACTCTTGGGCTCAAGTGATCTTCCTGCCTTGACCTCCCAAAGTGCTGAGATTACAGACATGAGCCACCATGCCTGGCCAAGCATGGATTTTTTTAACCTTAAATTTCTATTGCTTATCGATCCCACTTAGCATGTTGCATTCCATGTTCTGTCTAGGACAGTGGGGTGACAGTGTGTGAGCTTTGAAAGCAAACAAATGTGGGTGCGAATCCTAACACCATCGCCCACTAGCTGTGTGACCTTGGCACTTTATCCCTCTGGACCTCAGGCTTCTCACCTGTCAGACAGTGATGATAACATTTGCCGCACAGGATCATGGTGAGGACTTAGTGACAAAGTGGATGGAAAGTGATGCTAATTTCTGGTTCAAGATGGTGAACTGAGCATACTCGTTTACTTTTGCTGCCATCCAGGATTCCATAGAAATTGCAGAAAAGCTGTTAAAAATAATAAATTCATAGCTTGCTGGGCACGATAGCATGAATGTAGTCCTAGCTACCCAGGTGGCTGAGGTGGAAGGATTGCTTGAGCCCAGAAACTTGAGACCAGCCTGGGCAACATAGTGAGACCCTGTGTCTAAAAAAATTAGAAAGTGACTTAAAAAATTCATAACTATGCCAGAAGAAAGGGTGTCATCAAAAAATTGAGAGAGTTATTAGAAGATGGATAGAAAATGGTGTTGGAGTGGGGTAGAAAGTGGACTCTGTTTCTCATTTCCTTTCAGAGCTGCATTTCTTGAGAGTTATTTATATTCATACTTCTTTGTCTTGTGTTGAATCTAGGAACGTCTACAATCCGGATTCTTCCACCAGGATTCCATGGAAACCGTTCTTATGAGGGCATCTCATGACCTCCCTCTTGCTAAATTCAGTGGTCATCTCTTTGTTGTCATCTTAGGCAACCTGTTACCTTTGTCACGGTCAGCCACTTCTTCTGGAAACGGTGTTTTCCTCATTCCTCTGCCACCTCAGCCCTCTGGGTTCCTCCACCTCACTGGTGGCTCAGGCTCTGTCTTTTTGGCTGGCTCCACTTTCTCTGCCTGATCCCCGAATGTCCCTGGTCCCCGGGACGAGGTCCTGGCCCCTATTTTTGTCATCTTGGACATTCTCTCCGTGAGCTCATCCATTCTCACGACTAAACACCATCTACGTCCTGCTGGTGCCTGCATTTCTGTCTCTAGTCTAACTCTCTTCTGGGGCTCCAGATTTGTATACTCAATTGTATTTAAAAAAAACCAAAAACCTTTTTATTGAAAGATAATTTCAAACATAGGGAAAGGTTATGAAAATAAAAATAGCACAAAAACACCTGTATACACTTTACCCAATTTACCTTATTAACATTTTATTCCATTTGCTTAATTTTTTTCTCTATGTTCCCTCTGTGTGCATATGGATATATAGTATATGTGTATGTATACGTGTATGCATGTATATACATAACCATTACATCATGGTCCCTTACTCAAACACTTCATTGTGTTTAGAGGTGAAAGATATTCCCTTACATAACCATGGTGCAGTTTTTAGTGTTTTTAGGGGTGAAAGGTATTCTCTTACATAACCACAGTGCAGTAGCAACCTCAGTCCATTTAACATTGCTAAGATACCTTATCTAATCTACTGTTCACATTTCAACTTTGTCAGTTAACCCCAAAATGTCCTTTGTGGCATTATTTTTTTTCTGTACTGTAAATGCAGGATCTAGTTTAGGGTCAGATGCTGCATTTGATTGTCATGTCTCTTTGGTCTCCTTTAACCTGGGCTATTTCCACAGCCTTCCTTTGTCCTTCATGACATTGCCATTTTTGAAGAAGACAGTCTCCACTTTTTTTCTTTCTTTCCTTCCTTCCTTCCTTCCTTCCTTCCTTCCTTCCTTCCTTCCTTCCTTCCTTCCTTCCTTCCTTCCTTCCTTCCTTCCTTCCTTCCTTCCTTCCTTCCTTCCTTCCTTCCTTCCTTCCTTCCTTTCTTTCTTTCTTTCTTCTTTATTTTTTGAGACAGAGTCTCACTTTGTTGCCCAGACTAGAGTGAGTGCCGTGGCATCAGCCTAGCTCACAGCAACCTCAAACTCCAGGGCTCAAGCGATTCTGCTGCCTCAGCCTCCCGAGTAGCTGGGACTACAGGCATGCGCCACCATGCCCGGCTAATTTTTTATATATATATTAGTTGGCCAATTAATTTCTTTCTATTTATAGTAGAGATGGGGTCTCGCTCTTCCCTAGACTGGTCTCAAACTCCTGCGTTCAAACGATCCGCCCACCTTGGCCTCCCAGAGTGCTAGGATTACAGGTGTGAGCCACCACCACTTCCTAAGCCTATTATTTGTTTTTTTGAGACAGAGTCTTGCTCTGACACCTGGGCTAGAGTGCCGTGGCGTCAGCCTCACTCACAGCAACCTCAAACTCCTGGACTCAAGCAATCCTGCCTCAGTCTCCTCAGTCTCAAAATCCAAATTCTTATACATAAGCAGAAAAACAGAGCTAGCTGGGACTACAGGCATGTACCACCATGCCTGGCTGATTTTCTTTTATTTTTAGTAAAGACAGGGTCTTGCTCTTGCTCAGGCTGGTCTCAAACTCCTGACCTCAAGCAATTCTCCCACCTTGGCCTCCTAGAGTGCTAGGATTACAGGTGTGAGCCACCACACCCAGCCAAGTGGGGAAGTTTTAAAGAGATAGAAAACATCTTCTGCCCTGTTTTTTGTTTTTTTTTTCTTCAGGCCATTCCTTCTGTTACTGTCATACTCCCTGCTGGCGTCCCTTTCTCTCTCTCCAGCCCCAGGTTGTTGGGTGACCCATTCATGATTTGCATCCTGCCCTGGGCAACCGGTTTCTGCCCCCTCCTGGAAGGGTGAGGCTGGTTATGTCATCATGGTAGGGATCTGGCAGGAAAACAAATTCTCTCATGAATATGAATCTTTCTGGGCATAATAATAATAATAAAAGTCTTCTTCGCCACCAGGGCTGAGACTTAAGAAACAAAACTTGAGTAAGGACAGAAAACTCATCCTGCCACTATATACTTCCTGCCTAAGCAAAGGTCTGTTTAATGAGGATTTTGTTTGTCTCTTGGCTCTTACCTGGGCCTCAGATTGTGTGTAAGAGAGAGAGAGAAAAAAAAAAACTGGACACACACACACACATACACACAGTGTCACCAACCACTATTAGAGTCATGCAACTAGGACTCTTGCTTGGGGTCCTTTTCTAAGAAAGCTACTCTGTCTCTCCTCCAATTGCCCCCAACCCATGGGACAAGGAAACCGGAGGGCCAAGGAGATGTGTTCACTGGAAACCATGTCTTTCTTTCTAGGCCCCACCCCAGGCACTGAGGCCCTGCACCTGCTTTCCTGGGTTCTGGGTCCTGGGTTCTGGGTCAGTCCTCCTGCCAGGGACACATTGTGGGTGTGGGCTCCCTAGATCCGAGGGGGGTGCAGGGGCAGCTGCTGGGGGGAGGATGGGAGAGGTGCATGCAAGGACAGAAGCGGGTGGCCAGGTGAGGGGGGCCCCACCAAGGGCCAAGGTGAGAGTGGACCCTACACGTCCCGGTGTATGGAGCCACGAGCCCTGCCGGCCTCGCCACGTGACTTTTTCCAGAGCGGTTGCTCAACAGCAGCCCAGATTCTGGGGCTATTTCCCCACTACATTTTCTCATTGTTGAGCAATTGCTCCTGCCCAAAGGATCATCCTCCCAGAACTCGGATTCGAAAGTGGTTTGTGGGGATGATTCACGTGGGGCTTCATCATGGAGAGAGCCGTGGTTTACAGTTTGGTTTTGTCTGTTAGGCAAAGAAGGAGGTTGTGAGACGCGGGAACAAAGTTCTCACCAAGTCTCCAAAGAACACCGGGCCTAGGCCCCGCTGTGGTCTCAGCTTAGCGTGCGGGAGGGGGCCGCTCCATCTGCCTCGGAGCTGTCCCCAGGCCACCAGGCAAGAGGGCTGGGGATTAGCAGCGGCAGCAGCCCTGGCCCCTTTCTGGTCCCTTCAAACTTCCGTCTTTTTGCAGCTGTGGACCTGGTTATGTTAGGCTTTAGTTTTTTCGCTCTGTTACCTTCTCGATCTGGGTCCAAATGGGAAGTCTGTCCACACTCGCTCTGCCATCTAACACGTGGGCCCCTCCTTGTCACAGGCTGGCAGACACCTCCCACAGGGGGGGCTCCAGCCCTAAGTGCCAGCCCTGCCAGGGCTTGCTGTGACCACACTCCCCGCCTGCCTGTGTCCCCTGCCTCTGGTCATGGCGCGCCACCCTCCAGGCTGGAAAGGTTGGCTGAACCCCCGGCTCCCCGACCCCTAATTGGGACAGCGGCAGCAAGTGGCTTAATCAACTTTACGCAGCTGGCAGGGGGCTCCAGGGGAGGCTGTTTAACTCCCTGTCTCTTCCCATCTCCTCCTGGGCCAGGACGCGGAGTGCCGGCGGACCATGCATTGGCAATCCTGCCTGAGTCAATTCTTGAAGCTCCAGGTTAGACTGGTCCTTCCCGGCAACCAGACGCTGACCCACTGGGCCTTGGGCCCTTGCCCAGCAGGATGGGATGGGGGCCAGTGTGGCTTGGGCATTGGAGGGCGGGAGCCAGTCAGCGCATTTGCTCTCCCTACAGCCTGGCTTACACTCCCAGGAGGACCAGCCTTTGACCCTACACAGCAGCCCAGGGCTCTGCAAACAGCCCTAACCCCAGAGGGGCTCCAGGGTTCCACCGAGGACTCCTGCACTCAGGGTGTTTCTGCCCTGAAGCTCCAGTGGGCCTCAGAAAACTGAGGGCTGCCTCTCAGGGAGCAGCCACAGGCATTTCTTGTCCTTGGCCAAGTTCCTTAACCCTCTCTGTAAAGTGGGGATGGCACGAGTCCTTTGCACCAGAATTGGGAGGATTAAGTGAGTTTACATCTGCCCAGCACATCACAAGCTCTTAGTAATTACTGGTGAGTACATTGCTGCTTCCACTCATCCCTCCCTCGTGTAATTAAGTGTTTGCCTTCTGTCTTCCCCAGCAGTGCCTCACTCCGTATCTGAGAGGTGTACCGTCCGCCCATCTGACCGCAGAGCCCAGAGGTCAGCACGTATTGTTGGATGGATGGTTGAATGAATGAACGAATTCGTTGCTACGAAGATTAAGCGAGATACCGTGAAAGCTCTAGGAACAGAGTGACCCTTCATCTGGGAAGGGCGGTGGCCGGGCTGTCAGTAGCTGGAGCTGGGGCGGGCCCAGGGACAGGCGTGAGGCCCGCATTGCAGCCTCTGAGCCCAGCAGGAGGGCCCAGGTCTCCAGGTGCTTCCGAAGCAAGTCGGTGTGACCGCAGCGGGTGGCTCCTTACTTCTGACTGCTGTGTGTACCTTCTGCCACCAACAGGTGTGGGTCGCAGGCCACCCCAGAGGGTGGAGAACTGGGTGCACCCACCTTCTGGCCCCGTGGCCTGTCTGAGGGGAGCCGCCCTCCTAGGTCTGAGCAGTGGTGACGGCCACCGCGGGCCCACAGGGAAAAGGCCATCTCTTTCCCGCCAGTGCGAACTCTCACATTTACATTTTTGCCAAGCTGGGAATAACAATAGCATAAACACGCCTCAGCGGCCCTGTCCCTCTGTGGAGGGAGAGGAGGAAAGAGCACAGCCCAGTCCGGGAAACAACGTCCCTCTGTTAGCAGACACGGGCTTCTGTTTAAGTCCCCAGGGCTCCCACGGTGGCAGGGGAACGAGCTGGGGCCGCCACCAGCCTGTGGAACCGGGGCCCTGGATGCCTCCCCGCGAGGAGGGCTGGGGGCTCTCCACCCCCTGCCCTGTGCGTGTGGCCGCACGCCCTGTCCCAGGGCACAGAGTGTGCCCGCACGCCCCGCCTTCAGAACAGCCTCCTTTGCACTGTCTGCTCAGGAAGCAGAAAAGGTTAAAATTTCCATCTTCTGTCTTAAGGAGATTCCTGCTGGGACTTAGTTTCTGACAAGGGTCTTTTCTTTCCCCTTCCTGGGCGGGGTTACAGCTGAAGCCTCAAAGCAGAAAGGCTGACACAGTGGGACAGGCTTGGTCACCCCGCTGGGGACACCCCTCTTCTCCTCCCTCCCCCCAAATGTGGCTGTGGGGACAAGCAGCCCTGTCCAAGGGACAAGGACAGCCCTTCTGGCCTCTCTCCCAGGCACAGCTTTGGGAGCAGCCAGCCTCCCCACCCAGCCTCCCCCTCATGTGGCTATGGCGCCCTTTCCTGCCTCCCCTGAGGGGCCAGACACCCCTCTGTCCCTGGCTCTATTTCCTGTCAGCCTGCCTGCTCTCAGTGCATCACCCCACGGCCCTGCTGCTTTCTAAAGGGACAGTTCATTTCTAAAGAAGCCCTTGCACATAGCTGGGCGTTCGTGGAGCTGCACCCTCAGCAGGGCCTGGGCAGCCTGAGCTCTCAAGTGAGAACCTCTGCGCTGCTCAGGCAGCCGCCGGCCTGACGACTGTTGCCCGGGGACCTCGCTGGGCACCAGCGCCTGCGGGTTCCAGGAGGACGTTTGACCTTCCCGACGGCAGAGCGGAGCCAAGTCATCCTTTGCATCCTCAGCGAAAGGGGGAGAAGTGCAAGACTGGCAGCGCCAGGAACACGCACATTGTCAGCCGATGTAAATCGTCCCACGGGTATTACAGCTTTCACTGCAGTGTGGGCATCCCGAAGGGTGTTTCGCCTCTTTCAGAAATAAAACAAAGAAAAAAAAAATGGAATGAGAAAAAAAAATTCAAAAAACAGATAAGAATCTCCGGTCAAGGCCTGTAAAACTGAGCCCTGTGTTCTCAGCGAGAGTCCATGGGAAAAGCAGCACGATGTGTAGTCTATCTCCTGTCTCCAGCACACGAGACTGTCTCTTGATTTTTTTTTTTTCTTTTTTTTGGAGACAGAGTCTCGATTTGTTGCCCAGGCTAGAGTGAGTGCCGTGGCGTCAGCCTAGCTCACAGCAACCTCAAACTCCTGGGCTCGAGTGATCCTCTGCCTCAGCCTCCCGGGTAGCTGGGACTACAGGCATGCGCCACCATGCCCGGCTAATTTTTTCTATATATATCAGTTGGCCAATTAATTTCTTTCTATTTATAGTAGAGACGGGGTCTCGCTCTTGCTCAGGCTGGTTTTGAACTCCTGACCTTGAGCAATCCGCCCGCCTCGGCCTCCCAAGAGCTAGGATTACTGGCGTGAGCCACCGTGCCCGGCCTGTCTCTTGATTTTTTATAACCGTAAAAATAAAAATTTGAAAAACAGGAAAAAAATTTTTTACAGAGTCCTGTTACTTAACATGCTACAGTTATTTGTTTGGATGGCTTAATTTTTATTTTGCTGAACTACTTACGGTTTAAGTACAATATACGCATTTATGGAGTCTTAATAACAATCACGATTGCAACACTGCTGGCAAATTTTATCAAAACCCTTTAGACAGAAAAACTGAGGCTCTTAAAGGGAACCTCCCCCAATCATTCCCTTGTTTCTAATTTATGGAGCACAGTAAGTAAACGTCTCTTTCGGAAGGGATTAAAGACAAATTAGAGGAATAAATAAAGAGGCAAATAAACAAATTAAGCACTTACTATCGAACAGCTCAGCGGCTCCCAACCCAGGGGTGGTTTTGCCTTTCAGGTGACAGTGGCAATGTCTGCAGATGCTTTTGGTCGTCACAGCTTGGGGGAGGAGGGCTGCTATTTAGCTTCCAGGGGGTAAAGATTAGAGATCCTACCATGCTCAGAACAGGCCCCTACACCAAGAATGATCTGGTTTAAAATTCAGTGGTGCCGAGGTTGAGAAACCCTGATGTAGAAACTATGAAAAGTATAAAAAGGCAAAAGGCACAGTTACTGTGCTTCAGGAATTTGCAAGCTAACTCATTTTCAAAATGCCACATAATGGAAACAGCCTTTAATTTTCCATATTTCTTTCCCCTGTTCTGGCCCATGTTTCAGATTTATGGGAAAGCCAGGAGTCCCTCCATGCTTCTGAGCAAGGCATTCTGTCGCTGGGGGGTCCGTAGTGCTTGCCCTTGTTAGGCCCTGTGGGTGGCGCCGAGGGGATGGGCATGTGGCTGTCATCCGCGGCTCGCAGATTCCAGTGCACTGGAATCTGCACTGTTCTCGGGAGAACAGTGAACGACTAGACCTTCAGATGGCCCACGGCTCTGAGGCCACCCAAGGACGCCAGGGCCAGGAGATGCGGCTTTGCTGGGGGAGGTGACCAGAGGGGCAGCTGGTACACAGAGTGGCGCTGTGGCTGCTCCAAGTCCAGTTGGCGTTGGGAATCTGCTCCTGTGTGTCTGTTCGTGATTCTCTCGCTTTCCTCCGGCTTGTGGCCCCACCACGTCTGTCCCTGCGGAACTAACCCCTCACGGCCAGCCGGGCGCTCTCTCCTCTCTGCCACACGCCGCAGGTGGCCTTACCTGTGGGAGGCGTTCCCAGGCATGGCCCAGCCCAGATTAGATTTCCCCAAATCTATCAAGTGTAGTATTGTAGTTGAAAAGGGGAGTCCTTGCTCGGAGAGCTACGTGTGAAGTGCGTCCAGGTGAAATGGCACGCTGTCTGGGGTTGGCTTCAGCGTGACCTGGCGAGCAGTGTGCAGACAGCGGGCGAGTGACGGGAAACTAGGCGGGCCGTGAGCCCTGGGTGATGGTCTCGGCGGGTTACTCTGCGTCTCTCCCTGCTTTCGTAGACATTTGAAATCTTTCATCAAAATACCTGTAATCCAAGCTTAGCCCTCAAAGGCATGGAGTCGGTGCCGGCTGGAGTGAGGGCTTTCCCGTTTTCTTTTGGAGAGTGTTACTTTTTCCATTTCTGAGTGCAGGCCTGGGTTTGGAAGGAGAGTTTTTAATATCTTGTGTTTATCTGGGAGATCGGGGCTCCTGCCAGGGGGTGGGTGGGAAGGTAGCAATGCCAGCGCCAGGGCAGGGGGAGGCAGTGAGGACGGACTTGTCTGTCAGGAGTTGCTGGGCGGGTGAGGCTCAGGCGACCCTCGGAGCTGCCCTGGGAGGCTGGAGCGGGAGGCTGTGCAGGCATGTGGGGAGGCCGGGTCCACATTCAGGTGGCTTCAGAGCGCCGAGCTGACCTGCGGCTGGAGGTGGCCCTGGGCCGAGGGCGGGCCCAGCTCAGGGCTGCAGCGGTGTGAGTGGTGACGACAGGCGGTGACTCTGAGGGTCTGAAGCCGAGGAGGCCCAGGTGAGGAAAGAGGATATAAGTGTGTGCGTTTTAATCCCACCCACAATAACCAAGAAACAGGCTCCCGAGGCCTCACGAGGTGACGTCTGCCCGATTCCTCCCGTGTCCCCTGCGCTCACACGTTGTGTGGCACGTAAAATCTGAGGTGACCTGAAGACACGTGTGTACCACGAGGGACACTGCGGGCAGGCCCTCCAGAGGACCCTGGCAGGGAGGTGGGGACAGGGGCAGCCGTGGCCCCCACGCCTGGATTCCTTGGGACCCTCTTTCCTCAGAGAGCCTGCGCTTTGCTCGGCAGGACAGGCGTCAGCAGCTTGCAAGGAGCAACCGCTTCTCATTTCACCTTACCCTGATCAAGTTTTTGGGTTTTGTCCACAGAAGCATCCGGGAGCAGGATGGCCGAGGAGGAGTCACGGCCACCGCAGGCCCGGAGGGGCTCCCATGCGGCACGTGGCTGTCCGTCACCCGTGGGGCAGCTGACTGAGGGGCCTCAACCAGGGAGAGGACGGTTAGTCTGGAACAGAAGTGGGATCTGTTTCCACCTCAGTCTGCCTCAGTCTCTCACCCTCCTCTGGCTCCTGGCTGGGAAAGGAGCAGGGCTCAGCTCGCATCTCTCGCCTCTCTGCCACATTCCACACGACAGCGGGCATGAGCCACACATTCTGGGCAGGGCTAGGCCAGATTGCCTTAAAAATAAATCTTTGCAGTACGCCCCACCTTCAAAGCAGGGCAGGGCATTGGGGGGATGTGTAGAATGATGCCAGGTGGACTCACAGTGTTTTCTTGGAGTTTGATTGATTTTAGTTCTGCGTGAGAGAAGAATGCCCTGCAGCCTGTGTACGGTTCACTGTGACTTCTAAGGACAGGGGCGTCTCTGCCATGGGTGCCGGCTCCCCACACACACGCCGGGGTTGGTCGGCCTGGAGTGCGGCCTGGGCAGAACTGCCCCGTGTGTGCAGGAGGGCCAAGACGCCTGCTCTGATGCCTTTTCCTTCTCCCTGCTTGAGGGAGCCTGCTGGTCCCTCAGCTCTGGTCTGCTCGTGGGTGTGTCCACAGTGTTGACTCTTGTCACTACTGGGACCTGGGTGAGCTCTGCTAGTTCCCAGGATGTTCAAACAACGAGACCGGAGGAAAGAGTCCACCACTGTGGAGAGTCAAAGGATGACACGTGCAGAGGCCTGGCGATGGCTCAGGGACCTCCGCTGGAGGCACGTCACGCCACGGCTGGGGCTTCGTGCTGTGAGGGAGGAGCGTGGCCTTGGAGGAGAAGGTGGGGCCAAGGCTTACCCCTTCTGCTCTACGGGCTTGGCTTTCATGCCGCCAGTACTGCAGGCCAAAGCCTTGGAGTCATCTATGATTCCTGTCTTTCTGTCACATTCCATATCTAATCGTCAGCAAATCCTTTGGCCCCACCTTCTAAATATATCCAGACACTGACCACTGCTCCTCTCTCTGCTACCATCTGTCATGTCTGAATTATCCCAATGGTCCCTCTGGTCCCTCCCCACTGGCCCCTCTGCTGCCATCCTTGGCCCTGCATAGTCTACTCAATGTGGCAGCCACAGCGATCCTTTCAAACAGCAGTTCCGAGTACGCCACTGTGCAGCTCAGAACCCTTCACTGGCTTCCAAACTTACATCGTGTAAAATCCAAAGTCCTTACTACGGTCTTTAGGGCCCACCTGCTTGGTGACCACTGGCTCTCTGGGCTCACTGTCTGCTACAGTGTTCTTGACAACGAGCCAAACTGGCCTTTCTTCTGTTTTCTAAGTTTGTGAGACACGCTCCCACCTCAGGGCCTTTGCACTTGCTGTCCCTCTGACTAGAATGACCTTCTCCATAGGTGCACACCTCACTACCTGGCTTCCTTCAGGTTTCTGTTCAGTTATTATTTTATCAGTGAGGTCTGTGTATGTTACTTAAAATAGTGTCCCCCGACCAAATCCTAATCTTCTTTTATTTTTATTCTCAGAGTTTATCAAGACCTACATGTTATATATTTACCCGTTTACTTGCTGTGCACAGGAGCCCTGAGCAGCTGGGAAAAGGCACTGCACGGACCCCCAGGTTTACTGTGATTACTCAGTTGCTCTCTTGGGTTGATACCACAGACCGCGGCGTAGCCTCTGGGTTTAGTCTTCTCAGAGCCACTCATAAACCACAGAGGGCCTCCTAGCCAGCGCCGGCCTGAAATGCAGGTGGACAGAGTGGTGTGGTTAGAGAAAAGGGTTCTTCTGCCTTGCGCAGGCGGGCTGTGGTCTGAGACGGCTGTGGCTGCTTTCGGGCTTGTTGAGCCTCTCCCGGCCTTGTGCACGAAGCTGCGTTCAGACCCTCTGTTACCTACGGGGGTGACATGCTAGTAATTAACACGTCACCACCTGGCAGAGAAAGGACACCGAGGGAGAAGAACACTTGGGAAAAGGAAGTTTTGACAGACAAGAGTGAAAGGGAGGGTTTGGGGTATGAGGAATTCACTGTCGGCTCAGGCTGGGAGTAGCCAGAAAGCTCTTTGGGTGAGTCATTGAGCTGCACTGGTGTATGCTCTAAAGTACGGTTAGGCAGCCACTGCGCCTTCACTACCACTTCCTTCCTGTTCGCTGCTGATAAAAACTTTTCCTGTGCACCTACTAGTGCCAGGTAGTGTCAGGTGCTTTACCACATATCTTGCTAATTATCTCCAAAGAACTGTGGTAAGATAAGAAATGCATTTTATAGTTGAGTGAATGGAAGCATAAGAACTTCTTTAAGAGGAGGTGATATCAGTGAAAATGTTGCAATAAGGACTTCCAAAAACACTTTCCTCCGTAAAAGCAATGAGAACACTAGCAAAAATTGTCAGATTCAACTTTTTCAAAACTCCGGAAATTAACCAAAGACTTACAGCTATCTGGGGAGCATTTATTCAAGAAAAAAATGGCTTAATCTCAGTGAGAATAGTGAGCTTTGTGGTGTTTTAACTTGCTCCATTAGAAATAATAACAGATTTAGTAAAGTTGTAGGATACAAGATCAATATACAAAAATAAATTATATTTCTGCGCACAAGCAATGAGCAATCTGAAAATGAAATTAAGAAAATAATTCCATATATAACAGCATTTATACTTAGTAATAAATTTTAAAAAGAAGCACAAGTCTTAAATACTGAAAACTGCAAAACATTGGTGAAAGAAATTAAAGAAGACCTAAATAAATGTGAAGACATCCTGTGTTCATGGATTGACTCACCAAATATTGTTAGATGGCAATACACCCCAAAGCAATCTATAGATTCAATAAAATCTTTACCAAAATCCCAGCTGAATTTTTTTTTCAGAAATGACAAACTGATGCTAAAGTTCAAATGGAAATTCAAGAAACCCAGAACAGCCAAAATAAACTTGAAAAAGAAGAACAAAGTTGGAGGACTCATACTTTCCAATTTAAAAACTTACTGCAAAGCTACAATAATCAGGACTGTATGGAAGTAGCATAAAGATAGACATGCAGATCACTGGAATAGAATCGAGAGTCCAGAAATAAATCCATACATTTATTTATGGGTCAATCAATTTTTGACAAGGGTTCCAGGACAATTCATTTAGAGAATTGTCTTTTCAACAAGTGGTGCTGGGAAAACTAAATATTCATATGTAAAAGAATGATGTTGGGCTGGGCATAGTAGCTGATACCTGTAATGCCAACACTTTGGGACCAAGGTGAGAGGATTGCTTTAGGTCAGGAGTTTGAGACCAGCCTGGGCAACACAGTGAGACTCCATCTTTACAAAAAATTAAAAAATTAGCTAGGCGTGGTGGTATGCACCTGTTGTTACAGCTACTCCGCAGGCTGAGGCAAGAGGATCGCTTGAGCTCAGGAGTTCGAGGTTGCAGTGAGCTATTGTCACGCCACTGCACTTCAGCCTGGGCAACAGAGAGAGACCCTGTCTTAGAAAAAAAAAAGGAATGAAGTTGTACCCCTACTTCACACTATCTACAAAAATTAACTCAAAATGGCTCAAAGACCAAAATGTAAGGCTAAAACTATAAAATTCTTAGAAGAAAACATAAGTATAAATCTTCAAGACCTTGGATTAGGTAATGGTTTCTTAGATATGACACCAAAAGCACAAGTAACCAAAGAAAAAATAGATAAATTGGACTTCATCAAAATTTAAAACTTTTGCATTTCAAAGATCACTATCGACAGAGTAAAAAAACCCATGGAGTGGGGGAAGCATTTGCAAATCATATATCTGATAATGGCTAGCATCCAGAATACATAAAGAATGCTCACAACTGAACAATAAATAAATAACAAATTAAAAATTGGGCAAAGGATTTAAATAGATATTTCTCCAAAGAAGACATAGCATCAAGCACATGAAAAGATGCTCAATATCATTAGTCATTAGGAAAATGCAAATCAAAACCACAAGGTTCCACTTCACAAGCACTAGGATGGGTATAGTCAAAAAGACAGAGAATAAGTGTTGGCAAGGATGTGGGAAATTAGAACCCTCATATTCCTGGTAGGAATCTAAAATGGTGCAGTTGTTTTGGAAAACAGTTGGACAGTTCCTCAAAAAACTAAACACAGAGTTATCAGATGACCTAGCAATTCCGCTCCTAGTTATATACCCAAGAGAAGTGAAAACATCTGTCTGCACAAAATCTTATATGTAATTCACAGCAGCATTGTTCATAACCAAAATTCCATCGGCTCATGAATGGATAAACAAAATGTGGTATAGTCATATAATTGAGTATTATTTGACCATAAAAAGGAATGCAGTAGTCATTCATAATACAACATGATGAATCTTGAAAACATTATGCTAAGTGAGTCACTGTGTCCTCTGGGCACAGCTCCCTGAGCATCTGCTTGTCACCAGGGGGTGACCTGGACACAGATTCATGTTCAGTGTCATACAGACATCCTTGTCACTGCCACTACAAAGATACTGTTACGGAGTCAAGCTAGTATGTCTGATTCTCTCTTCTCTTGGGATGAAATCCTTTCCAAGTGGTTCCTTACCTCTCACGTAGATGGATTAGGGGTGGCCTGTGCTGCTGCCCTAGCAGATATGGCAGAATTCCTGCTGGGGCTAAAGCCGAGATTCCTCCTCTGCCATCCCGTTATTATTGTGGGTATTGATAAGAGCCCTGGAAATCTCCTTTCCCTGAGGCATTTTTAAATGGGGTAGACTTTCTCCTCTTCAACCCATCTGCCCACCCACTCATTTATCCATCCATCCATCCATCCATCCATCCATCCATCCATCCATCCATCCGTCCATCCATTTATTCATACATTCCATTTGACTAATCCATGCTGTGCCAGGCTCTTTGTAAAGTGACTTATGGAGCACAGTGTTGCCTGGGGTTTGGGAACATGGGCCAAGTGATTTTTTTCTAAGTCTTCTAGAGATACATGAGTGTGAGTGTCTCACTGGGTTGTGTGCAGGGTGGAAGTGTTTGGGCAGCTTCACAAGGGCTGAGATGATTTAGAGCTTCTCCACCAATCCTTTCCTTTCCTTTCCTTTCCTTTCCTTTCCTTTCCTTTCCTTTCCTTTCCTTTCCTTTCCTTTCCTCTCCTCTCCTCTCCTCTCCTCTCCTCTCCTCTCCTCTCCTCTCCTCTCCTCTCCTCTCCTCTCCTCTCCTCTCCTCTCCTCTCCTCTCTCCTCTCCTCTCTTCTCCTCCCCTCCCCTCCCCTCCCTCCTCTCCTCTCCTCTCCTTTCCCTCTCCTCTCCTCTCCTCTCCTTTCCCTGTCCTCTCCTCTCCTCTCCTCCCCTCCCCTCCTCTCCCCTCCCCTCCCCTTCCCTCCTCTCCTTTCCTCTCCTTTCCTTTCCTTCCATTTTCCTCTCCTCTTCCTCTCTCCTCTCATCTCCTCTCCTCTCTCCTTTCTCTTCTCTTCTGTTCTCTTTTCCCTCCCTCCCTCCCTCCCTCCCTTCCATTCCATTCCATTTCCTTCCTTCCTTCCTTCCTTCCTTCCTTCCTTCCTTCCTTCCTTCCTTCCTTCCTTCCTTCCTTCCTTCCTTCCTTCCTTTTCTTCCTTCCTTCTTCTCTTTGCCACAGAGCAGTCATTTTCAACAAAATGACTTGCAAATGTGAAGCTGCTCCCTGAGGATTCCTTCTGCACAGCACAGACCTTTCATCACCAACCCAACTTGTAATCTTGGGTAAAGAAAGTTTTCAGCTCATTTTCAAGGAGAAAAAAAAAATGCAAGCAAAACAAAACAGCCACATCATGAAGTTGCTCCACGTAATGAGGCTTGCTCTGTGGAGCTGTCGTTACCCTGGGTCTAGGCGGGCCTCCCACCTCCCCTCTGGCGGGTCTGGGCTGGGGTCAGCCGCTGGGCTGGGCGTGAGGAGAAAGCTGCTCTTCAGGGCGGGACCTTGCCTAGAGATGCTTGGCTGGCTGGTGGCAGCCGAGGAGGGGGCCTGGCAGCTCAGCTGCCTTCCAGACATTCTGCATTCGGGCTCTTGCTCGGACTACTCTCACCCTACATTCCTGGGGTTCCAGGACTCCTCTTGGATCATGGGAATCTTGGCTCATGGGAACTAGTTCTGCCTCCCAGGCCCATGGTGCCTCCCCATCCCACAGCTGTTCATTCAACAAAAATGTGCTGATGACTTCTTCAGGGCCAGGCCAAAGATGTGGCTCCTGCCCTTGTTCCCCCCATGATAGGATAGGCGGATACGGACACGACTTGGGACAGCTTGCTGAGCACCTGTGACTATTCTTCCTGCTCCAAGACCGCAGAGGCTGGCCTCAAACACCAAGTGAGCTATTTCTTCATGCTCTCGTGGTGGTGCTTTCTGTCTTCCCAGCTGACTGTAAACACCTGGAGGGAAGGGTATCAAACATGTTCTCTCAGTTTCTTAGTGCCTTGCACGGTGGTGACCCACTATGTCCTTGAATTAAAAAACTGTCTATCAGTGAGGAACTGCTTCTTCAATCCAAATTTTGCTATAATTTCTTGGTGTTTGTTTCAATCTGGGAGCATTAGGCTAAGAGAAAGAGAACAAACAGAACCTTCTATATTAGTTTTGTTGTTATGCAAGTCTGTGGGGGTCTCTGCTTCATCTTTCACCCAGTGTCTTAGCTTGGGCTGCTATAACAGATTATCATGGGTGTCTTGGTGGCTTAAACAACAAACATTTATTTCTCACAGTTCTGGAGGCTGGGAAGTCGCAGATCTGGTGTCTGGGGAGGGCCCACTTTCTGGTTTGCGGACACCTGCCTTCTCATTGACTCCTCACATGGTAGAGAGCAGAGAGCGAGAGACAGTGAGGGGACTCTTGTGTCTCGTCTTATGAACACACCAATCCCATTCATGAGGGCTTCAACCTCATGACATAATTATCTCCCAAAGGCCCATCACAGCCGGGGTAAGGATTTTGACATATTAATTTTGGGGGACACATTCAGTCCCTAATGCCCAGAAACCCAGGCTCATGGAGGGTCTGCCATCTTAGAGCTATGTCTAAGACATGTGATTTTCTCAGTCAGCCCAATTCTAAGAAAGAGAAGAGAAGCTGGAGGGATGCACACTATTGACACATCACTTCTGCTCACAGCCCGTCGGCCAGAACCAGTCACATGGCCCTGACCTAATTACAAGGGGCCAGGGAAATGTGGGGGGTGTTCAGTGAACAGTGACTCTGCCACACTTCCTGAGCTGGCTTAGTGACAGGGGGATGTTGGCAGGACACCAGGGCATCGCATGGATCTCTAGTAAGGAGGATACATCTGAGCCCCAAACAGAACTGCACCCAGGCATTGGAGAGCCAGGAGCCATGGCCATGCTCTTAGGTCTCCAGGGTGTCATGTTCACTTCCTTCTCCTTCAGTCAGCAAGTTGGATTTTTCTCTTCTCCTTTAGGGTAGACTGGTTATTCTTGCTTTTTAAATAAAATGGGAATAAGAACAGTACCTGTCTCATGGAGTTGTGAGGATATGATGAGTTTATCTATACAGAATGTGCAGGAAGTGTCTTGCACATGGGAAGTGCTAGATAAGAGTCCGTTATTGTTATTCTGTGGAACAATAATCATAGTAATACTTATCATTGTCCCTGCACACCCCAGAACATGGCACCCCAGGTTTAGCCTTGTAAGACTTCCCCCAGCCACCCTCTGGGAGGGACTGTCAGAGACCAATTCTCTTGGGAGAAATCTGAATACCCAGCTGCGCAGATTCTCCCTGGATTTAAAGAAGGGGTGCAGGCCAGGAGGACATCTCGGATGGATGTTTCTATTACAGTCTTTATAGTGAAGGCAGTTCCAATGCTAACAGCCTCCTCCAGGGAACCCTGTTGCAGTGCAAAGTACTTGGCCATTCCTAAGAAAGGCCATGTCACCTCGTCTAGAGACAGACTATGGCAGGGCCTGGGAAACAAAGTTCTGACCAGGAAACAAATTCCTGATCACAGCCACATCTGCAAACAAGGCACAGAGCATGGGCTCTGCACCACCCTGGAGGAACACAGAGTCCTGGGAGCTGAATGGCCTCACGTCATCTGCCCCTGCAACTCCATTCCTCTGCCTGGGGCTTTTCCTTTATCTGGTCCCTACTTTGTCTATCACAAGAGGCTGTCTTGGCCCTGCATCTGCTCTGAAGTGTTTGACCAGGATGTCCTGGTTCTCAAACAAACTTGGTCAAAGGGATACTCACCTCCTGAGGTCCGACTGCCCTCTGTGGGTCTAAAACCAAATGTCTCTTGCCTTTGGGGCGGTGATGACAAAGGAGCCCCTTCATCCCGTCCAGAAGAGAAGCGGAAACACAGCAGTGCCTGGTGCGGAGCCCCAATTCCTACTTCGGGGGTGGGAACTGCCCAGGCTGCTGTGAGATCACCGTGGTCTTTGGCCACGCACAGATGGCAGTTTTGTGTGTTGCCTGTTCCACCGTCCTCTGCCAACCCACCAGCAGGGTTTGCGGAAGGATGCTCCTTCGGAAGGAAGCAGCACTGAATGCACTCTGAGTTGAATGGGAAACCATTCCAATAAACACGTTTGTATAAAACAAAACCCAAACCCACTGCCCCTTGAACTGGATAGCACTTTTGGTTTATGAGGTGCTTTCATTATTTTATTCCAATTCTCACAGGAACCCCAAGAGACGGGATTATTTATCCTCATCTTAGAGGTAAGGAACATGATGCTCAAAGAGACCAGAAAACGTGCCCAAGTCACGGGGTTAGGAGGGCAGGTCCAGGATTCCACCCTGATCCTGCGGACTCTGAAGCCTGTGCCATGTAGAGTTTGGGATTTCTCGGTGCCCACAGCCTGGCAAGATGGAACTTTACTGAGGAAACTAGGGCGAGTCTTATCACAAATGTCAACTTCTCTCTTCCTTCTGTGCCCATCCCTTAGCTCATCTGACTTACGGAATATGTTCAGGGTGTCAGCCATGTGGCCTCTATTTACAGAAGATGATGTTCAAATGACAGGACAGATTAGACTGTCATGGGGAAGAGCTACAGTGGTTTTAAGAAGGAAATTGATGTCATAGGTCTTTTTTTATAAGCACTTTGTGGGTGGCAGTAATGAAGGGGAGGGCGGCAGTTGGTGGAGCAAGGATTGGGAAATGCAAAACTGGTTCCTCTCAGAAGAGGAAAAAAGAGAATCATCATAAAGAAGCTATTTTTTTTTTTTTTTTGAAGAGGCCACATTCGTTTTTCAGAGACACTTGGTCTTTTTCACACCAAGGAAATAATACTTAAGGGCTTTTAGAAATAGTTATACACAGCTTCTTCCTAAAAGCAGAATCACAGACACTTCAGAAAGCTTCTTTCTGGCTCCATGGACATGTGCTCAGTACTGTCGCTTGGCAGGAGGGATGGATTTCCATTTGGAGTTTGACAGGCTCACACTGATCTCAGTTCAGTCTCGACCAGGATGGAGCTCGGGGATTCCGAAGCTCTCTCCACAGGAACTTCCCCGTGGCTTGGGTGCTGCTCAGTGGAGCCCGACTCAGGCCCTGCTTGTGCAAGGGAAGGGAAGTGGCTTGCAAGAAGGGCTTGGGGTGTAAATTCTTTTCCTAGAGGTCCACAGCATGGGGCAAGAATTCTTCTCTTGGCAAACTAAATTAGAAATAATTCAGTTATTTCTAAAGACTAAATTAGCTCCAGGGGCTGTGGGGTAGGTCTCCTAATTTAAAGGCCTTGCCCTTCCTCTGGGCAGGGGGCCTTTCACTGAAGCTTGGAAATTATCTCCCTAACATGGACGCTGTGTCTGCCTCTGTAACCCAGAGGTCAGAAATGCACAGAGCTTCCACGGGATGGAGGGCAAAAATATAAATGGAAAACTGTGTGTTTCTAAAAAAAAAACCAAAACCAAGACTTAAGAGAGAACCCAGCCGCTGCCCATCCAAACGTGGCACAGCCTTCAGCGAGAAGTGCTCTCAGGAGGCCCAGGCAAGAATGTCAGCCCTGATGTGCGCATGTCTCCTGCCCAGACATTGTGTCTCTGTCGCAGCTCCCAGTCCTCTGCGGGGGGCGATGCTCCCAGCAACCCCCACCCCCCTCTACCCCCTCTCCCCATGCATCCCAGCGGGTTAGGGAGAAAGCACATGTGAATGAAAGAATTTGAACCAAGACGTGCATGATGGATACCCTCTCAGGGCCGTTTCTGTTTTAAAAGAGAAGCCCCTTTTGCAGGGAAACACCACTCTGGAGACAGACGTCAGATGTCGGGGGGCAGGGAGCCAGGCCAGCTGTGGGGAGCTGTATTCCAGCCAAGTGACTGAATATCTGCTTTCATGTGGTTTTGTGGCACTGCTACAATCTTCCACCTCTGCAGAGAGTATACCCGTTTCTTCCAGTCGCCACGAAAGGTCACGGAGAGAAAAAGAGATTCTTCAGTTCTGGCAACTACGTATTTAATATGCAATCTTTGTGCCTGAGCCCGCGATGAACGAACATGCATATTCTATCAGCCTTGAAAATAACTGCTCAAAAGTGTCAGAGCCCTAAAGGAGACTTTTCAGATAGAGATCCCTTCTTTGTCAAGTGCCAAATAAACAGCTTTATTATCCAATCCATGTGTCCATTAAGGAAGCCCTGGCCTTCCCCGGATCCCTTTTATTTTTGTGCATAACACCCAGGAACCTGAGCATCCCGGCTTGCCAAAGAGGGCCCTGATTCCTCAACAGCCTCGGGCTCTGTGGGAACCACTCCCAGGAGCCAAGGCCAAGGCCAGTCTATGAGGCTGCCTTCTTGGCTTTGCCATTTGATTTCCACTGGGCCAGTGAGTATTCCTTTTTGGGCCATTTTCAGGGCTGAATTTCACATGGGCCATAAAGTCTTTTGTAAAGGAAAATGGATCAACCAGCCTTGTTGAGACTCACTCTATTTCTAGAGCCCTGATGATGGGAAACTTGATTAGTGGTGGAATAAAGACATGGGCAGTCTCATTAAATTAGTATGCGTATTTATTAATACAAATACGTTGCACTTGAAAATCAATGCAAATTTAATGTCTTGTCGGAGTAAATATACTCATTTTTCTTCAAGTTTCAATCAGTAAGGCTTCATGTATGGCCATGATGTCATGAGAGCAATAACACAAAATGCTCTTGACAGGCTCATTATTTTTTCCTGTCATACTCTGGTCTGCGTAAGAAGCAAACTCGCTTCGGGATGTTCAGAGAGACATTGTTTTCGTCCATTTCCAGGTCAGACTCCAGCTACCATTACTAAATGCTCCAGAGCTGCATTTCATTTTAATACATCATTACATTCTGAAACTCCTCTGTGGAGTCTGAATTTATTGACGCACATTCTGCTTGTTCCTTCAGGGAAAGACCTAGCGGCTCCAAAGTACTTCCACGGAAGCCGCTGAAAGGTGAGAAGACTCAGGTGTCTCTGGCACCTGCCAAGGGGGAGGACCCAGAGAGGTGGCTGACGCTCCTTAGTGCTGACATGTCCCCGTGATGAGATTTCTTACAGCAGAACATGACGTTCTTGCCATCCTCGGGATCCAAACCACTTCAAAAGAGCGTTCTACTTTGCTCTGAGTGGCCAAATACCACAAGCACCACTCGATTTTAAGATTATGTAACCCTGGCATTCCAAAGGCAACGTGCACGGCCTTGCAAGAACAGACGCGGCCTCTGTTTGAAGGCAAACGCCCCAGACAGCGCTTCATCTCACAAAAAAAAAAAAAAAAAAAAAGAGTTGTCATATCATTCCTAACTTGAGATGTTTGCTTGGCAAGCATTTTTTCCTCTCTGGAGGAGATTTTTGTTTACAGGATTTAACAATTAAAAACACAATCGTGCATTGTTCAGCTACAGCACAAAGGTCAGCTCTGGGCACACAGTAGTTTTCCAATTCCTGGGTTTTTTTTTAGTCCCACTGTGCAGACTGGCAGGCGTGTCATGCTATTTTAAGGCAGCAAAGTACAAAGTATGAGACAATAGACATCTTGTGAATTACTACAAAGCAGAAATATCTGTTCGGCTGATGAGGGAAAGCCCCCCTTGTCTAATGATGTTTGTGTAACTTTTTGTCTGCATATTCAGTCAATGCTATTTCGTTAGGGCAGTTGCTATAGGTGCCAAAATCTTCTGTCTAATGGGAGGGTTCTGGAGTGTGTAAGGGTTCTGAGACGAAGTTTTGCTCAAGTCATATGGCTCTTGTGAGCTATACGAGGGAACAAGCCAATTCCCCGTGTGAGATAATGGAACACGGGATTTTAGTGTTAGGGATCATTTTGTCCAACTCCTTTAATTCATAGATTTAATTCAATTGCCACCCACAAGTGAGTAGCTGAAGTTTACACAGGTGGTTAATAGCTACGCAGGCTCCAGAACTTCCTTTCTACAGATGAATTCTATCAAGAGTTTGTAAATTCTCCCCAAGAATGGAAAATTGGAATTCTCTTCTGTTATCTGTAGTACTTTTGCCACAGCAAGTCTGAGGAAAAAAGGTAAAGAAAAGGCAATAGGTACAAACTTTTTGGCAGAACCCTGACCACAAATTGGACTCTTCATGTAAGTCTTTTTAAAAGCCATATATGTGAATGGGAAGAAAAAAATTCTTAAGGTGAACATTTTATTTCTTAAAAAGATGAAAAAGCTATGTACAATTTACTAAATACAAGTGGACATTTGGACTATTCCTGAGATGCAACTGCAGAAAAGTTGTCCAGGCAGGAGAGGCCGGCTTAGAATTTGGGGACTATCTATGACTGCAATTGCCGGAAACAGAGAGCAATGCAACAAGCAAGCGACTATTCCTGCTGGTCCCTTCGTCCCTGTATGGCTCCGCTCTATTCACAGAGGAATTTAATTTTGCCTGATCTGACAGGCACAGGAAGGAGCCAGGTGGAGGGAGGGTGGAAGCCTCCAGAATTGGCCTTTCAGGAACACTGACAATGCTGTCTACTGAAAACCAGTTCTAAATGGTTTTCAAAGCCCTACAGTTTGTTTAGAGAAAAAATCTTGCTGGCATTGATGGATTTTTCCTCCTCTGAAGCTCACAGGAAAGTGTGTAAAGAATTAAATGATTCATTCCAAACATCTGATGGGTTTCCTTTAAGTACTCCCGCTCTGATCCACTTCTTGTGGGTGAGCTCAAGCTGCCCCATCTGTGATGAGGTCATTTTGTCGGGCACACAAAGGATTCCAGGGGGAATATGCATCATATACTGTGGCTATTCACAGCATTCATTCCTCCCGGCTGCTCACGGTAACAATGAACCTTCTCAGCGTTACATGTGCTTAGTAAGGGGACAGGGGTTAGATGCCTTTCAATGGAACCCCCCTGAGGCACACAATGCATTTATTATAACGTCCTGGCCCTAAGAAGGGCCTGGGAACAGCTTGGAGTGGCCCATAATTAAGTACATTTAATAATAAATGCATACACTTCTTAGGTATTGCAAGAAGTGAAAATAAATCTCACTGTCCACTCCCCTTCTCCCTCATCTTTCCCTTTTACAAATAAGAAAAGCCAGGAGTTCTTTTATTTTTTTTTTTTTAAATAACAATTGCAAAGGATGTCTAGCCAGTCTGGAAAAGGAAATTAAATTACTTGAGAACATTTTTTCCATGTCAAGAAAATGGCTTCTGCTTACTCAGGTAGTTATGCACGGGGAGGATTTGTTAAGAGGCTGTTCTTTTAACCACTCTTGGATTCTACTTCCAAAGGCTTTCAGGGGCAGTGACCCACTAGCAAAGGGCACCCTTTGGGGTTAAGCTGCCAGTTGGATGGATACTTCTTCAGTCCACTGCTGTGCCCAGGAAGGAAGCAAGAAATGTTCCCCTGGCGGTGTTCCATGTCCTCTGTCCCCACACCTCCGAGTGCCTGATTGTGTGCAAAGTTTTTAAATACAAGGGAAAGGAAGCAAGCTCTGTGAATGAGGACACAGTACAAGAAGAGAGGAGAAAAAGGCAGCAGGAGTGCGACATGTAGGTCTGCACGCTGCAGCACAAGGTGTGGGACTGCAAGAGCGCCAGGCACGGAAGGCTCGGGCGCTGGGAGCCCACTTTGCCCCTGCCTGGCTGAGAGCACGGCTGATGTTCTTGAACTTCTCTAAGCCTCAGTTTTTTATTGTAAAATGAGATGTTAATAGTACGACGAATAGTTACTCAATAGTCTAGTATCATGAATCTTGGGATCGTGACAAGCTCTCTAAGCCTCATTCTCCTTATCTGTAAAATAGGGTTGAAAATATCCATCTCACATGTTTTGATTGTGAGGACTGAATGAAATGTTTGAAATCACTCAGTGTATCCCTGGTACACAGCAAATAATCAGTAAATGCTAGCTGCTGTTATTATTAATGCAATTACATTTTTTAAGGTGCTTATTGGATTGAAATTGTTTGCATCATTGGATGATTCAATACACTGAGTAAGCAAGTGGCTAGAGAAACAAGAAAGCCATGCAAACTTACTGGGTAGTACTTCGTTAGAAATCTGACTGCTTTTATTTCTTTGACAGCTAATGATAGGGAGATGGGGTGGTGGAACAAATGGGTGTTACCTTTTCTTCTGTCCTATAATTAAATAAAATGAAATTATGGACTTGTACAATTTCAATATACACGAGTGAACAGGATAACATTATTAACAAGACTGGTTTTACCAACTTAAGACCAGTTTTTCTAACTCATTAGTGCCCTGGCATTTCTGATTTTGCCATTAAATGAAGGAGTTTTTTATTAGATGGTTGAAGACAGAATGACTTCTGCTGAAACATTCGATTTTAAACAAAGTGATACTGAGTCTATCAAAAATAAAGGTCAGCCCAAGAGTGGGTGGGAATAAGGTACACTTTGAAAGAAAAAAGAATGAGGCTTGAAAAATAGGTTTGTTTTTTTTTTATAGCTAGAGAAATCTCCAATCACTATTTAGTTCAAACATACTGCCTTGTTTTTACTTTGCCATAGGTAATTTTTAAAAATTATTATTTTATTTATAATTGACATATAACCATACATATTAATGGGATATATGATGTGGTGTTTCAATGTGTATCATTGAAAAAGTATCATGATAAAATTGTACACATTATCATGATAAAATTGGGGTAATTACCATATTGCCTTAGGTAGTTTTTATATGAACGTTCTCAATAAATAATTTTTCTTACACGCATATGTTACTTTGAGCATTACATCTTGGACACCAGAATGGAGTAGTGTGAATCTTTTGAGAAACACTTAGAAGAACAAGAAGAAACAGGAAACTTGAGGCAAGACATCTTTCTTTTTCTGTTCTAGCAGCAAGGAGAATAGGATATTCGTTATTTATTTTTGAAAGAGCCTTTGAATAGTCACGTGGGAAGGCAAGCACTCCAAGGATCATTTGATTCCTTTTGGCATTGGCCAAGAAAATGAAATTATTGAGAAAATCCAACCTT
Organism: Microcebus murinus; assembly: GCF_040939455.1. Classification (NCBI taxonomy): domain Eukaryota; kingdom Metazoa; phylum Chordata; class Mammalia; order Primates; family Cheirogaleidae; genus Microcebus; species Microcebus murinus. Next base: position 57,328,386 of record NC_134116.1, read on the forward strand.
CTATAAAATACTGCTGTTGGAAGGACTTTTCCTCTATAGGTTAAATCCTATAAAATCATTGTTTGCTAGGCGATGCAGAGCAAGGAAAAAATAAAAGTAATTATCAGAATGTGGTATCAAAGGCTCAGTTTGATGGGGTTGCTTGTCTTATCATAGGCAACCAGATGATGTGTTAAGGCAAAAAGCAAGGTATTCTTTTTCCCTCAGGTTTTTGGAAGTGGACCAAGCACCATAGTTCTCAAAACCACCTTCCTTTAACCCTGACCTTTTTTAAAATGCAGGTCAACTTGCTTCCTCTAATGACTTCTAAAGCCATCAATGGTTGTAGATTTCCAAGCACAAGTTTCCTTCTGGCTGCTTTCCTGAATTCTGATGACTGAGCAAATGTAGGAAGAAGACCCAGGAATGCCAGAATTATCCAGTCACTGCATGGGCTCACTTTACCGATGCCTTTTTTCTTTAGAATACTCTTTATTCCTGTCTTATTTAAAATCCTGGGGTCATCAGGGTGGATGAAAGACACTTCTTAAACACTTGACAACATGGTGGAGGTGAAGATCTGTTGTAAAATCTGAGGGATGTTCTTGGTATCCATGGCAACGAAAGACCGGCCAGCGGGTAAAGTTCTCTGAAGCCTGCCAGGGTGGAGAGGGAAGAAAATTACCATTGCAAATTGGGGTTCCCCTTCCACCTCCTGCCCTGGCAAATCACAGCCTCTAAACGGTTTCTTAGGAAAGGAAGTGTTTACTTTCTAATACCTTGCTCACTGCGGGAAGCTGAATTGGCTGTCACTAAGCAATGAATGGCTTGGAAGAGCAACAGGGAGAGACACAGTGAAAGCAGTGAACCGCAAGTAAGGTCTTTTCAGTGAGAAAAATCAGCAACTTCGAAAAGAAAAAATTTTCTTCCTTTTATTACTGTTGTTTCTTGGTATTTCATATTCCCTTGGTAGAACGGAGCCTGAGGGACTCATCTGGGTCCAGCAAATGTGTTGGCCTCACACTGTACTTCCAAGAGCTTTTCCTTCCTTAGAAAATAGGCCTCGAAAAATGTGGCCCAGCCAAACCCCAAGTGGTTCTTTCTCTCTTCCTTTTTCCTTCTCTCTCTCTCTCTCTCTTTTTTTGCTCCACATCATGCATGTCAAATGCAATCTGGATTATCCAATTGCTGCTTTGATGAAACTGAGGTTATATAGGCTTATGATAATTTTTTCCAACTAATTTTTAAAAACTTATAGCAGGTTTTGGTTTGAATCATCCTTAAAAATAACATGCCATGGAAGTTATGACAATTTTTTAAAATACCAATTTATCATTTGGAACAAAAGGCCATTTCCGAAGGCAATAAAACTGCAAGACACAGTTCTCTTCAAAAGGATGCCTCCTTTCACTATGCCAACAAAGTCTGGTTTTGGAATGACATTTAATAAAAGTCAACCATCCTGTGTCGTATCATACATTTGGCATGCCCGGTAGACCAGCTAATTCTGCAACATATCTTTTGCCAGTGATGTTGGACCATTTCCCTAGGAAACCACAAGGGTATTATTGTGCTTTCCTAAGTATTCAAACAGGATCTGTTCACTAGAAAGACAAATTAGCTATTTCGACTCAACCGGTATTTGTTGAGCTTGCTGTCTGCCTAATACTGGGCTGATGCTGAGGAAAATCTGGGCAGAAAAGGCATGGTTTGCGTTCAAGGACACCGAGCTTCAAGAAGGCACAAAGTGCTAACATGTAAAACTAAGAAAAATGTACATTTGTAAAAAAGTGACTGTAATCACATGATATTAAGGTCTGTTCTCAACCTTACTGTGCAAGCCTGCAGCAAGGCAAATGGAATAGAAAGGTTGTCAGCATTTTGGATACTAAAACATTTCCTAGTTTATATAGCATTCTACACCACAGAGTAAGACAGGTAAATGAGGGGAGTAATAATAAAAAGGTAGGCCCTTTGTGCTTTGGGCAGTTTTTGGGGTTTTTTTTTTTTTTGCTTTTTTTGGGAAGGAGCTATACTGTATACTTTCACTTGCATTTTCTGTTTCTTTTTTGATATGGGGGGTCTCTCTCTGTTGCCCAGGCTGCAGTACAGAGCCACAGTCATAGCTCACTGTAGCCTTGAACTCCTGGGCTCAAGTGATTCTCCTGTCTCAGCCTCCTGAGTAGCTGGGACTACAGGTGTACAACACCACACTCAGCTAATTTTTAAGTTTTTTGTAGAGAAGCGGTCTCGATATGGTACCTAGAGTGGTCTAAAACTCCTGGCCTCAAGTGATCCTCCTGCTTTGGCCTCCCCCAATTCTGGCATTACAGGTGTGAGCCAGCATACTTGACCATGTTTTCTGCTTCTTACAGGGGGTATTGTAAGCAGAGAAAAATCATAAAATCATAAAATGTTTTGTAAAAATCATAAAATCATAACATGTTTTGTAATTTAAAAAGATAAACATTAGTGTGTTCAAGTTATGAAAGTATTTCCAGATCTCTCCTTTCAGATCATACCCAGTGGTATTTATTGTCTGACCATAAATTTCTCTATTGAATATTCTGTATATTCAGTGTGGCATCTAACTATATATCTATGTATATTGTCTTATGTTGTCCCTAAGTGTTTCACCTACCTTGTCTCCCCAGTAAAAAGGGATATATATGTGTGTCTATGTATGTAGATACAGGCATATATATGTGTAGCCTTACATATACAGGACTATATCCCTTCTTATTAGGGAGACATATCTATGTAAATATAATATATGTGAGCTGTCTGGAAAGTATCCCGCTGTGTAACTGTTACTGTTATATTAACAGTGGCTGGATACTTCTGGAAAGCCCTTGTTTATGTGTATGTATGTCTACATATGTATGTCTACATATAATACATATAGGCTTATATACAGAGAGACACACACATTATACCTTATGCTAAGAAAATAGTAGATGTTCACTACTTCGAATATGATTTGAACACAAAATGATTAGACTGAGCTTGGGACCTTAATGTAAAGTGCCAAATATATAAAATACTATCTAATTTACTAGTGGACAAATCAAATTGCTATTTATTTTACAATATAAACTAAAAAGTAATTAATTTGAAGTTATTTTTGTTTATCCAAACAAAAGCTAGCACATATCCCCTCAACTAGATTATAATGAGCTCCTTGAGGGCAGTGACTCTAGTTTTTCCTCCATCTCCCCACTTGCCCCTCACTATGCTAAGCCCATGAAACACTGAGTTACTACTCAGTTTCTCTATACCTGCTTTTTGCTATATGCCAAGATGACACTTACCTGGTTGCTTGATCACCTAAAGATCCAATAAAAATGGCAAAAGCATTTACTTGAGGGTTACATGTTAGGATTTGTGCAAACTTGGCAGGATGTATTCCGTATCGTGACAGATTCGCATCACTCAAGACTATGACAAAGTACTCATCAGCTTCTTCTTTGACAATTTCCTTGATGGCGTGTTCTGTCCCCTCTAACGTGTGGTCCCCACTCATGCAGAACTGAGAGTGGGCATGCATTGTCTAGAGGTAAGAGATGTTGCACAAAAGCCATGGGTGAGACATTTCTATGACAAACATGATGATTTTTCTGTTGACCATGAGAATGCATAAATACCAATTATTACACATGAGTAATATGTCTCCAAGTTCTATTTAATTTGTACATTCGAGTAACAATAGTTCATAGTAATATTTGTATTTGGTATAGACTTTCATTAGAAACAGGAATCATTCCAAAACTACCTCAGTTGGCACTTACTTTTAAAATTCAAGCTTTCATTTAAAGTAAGAATATGTTAAAAAATGTAAAATGTGGTATCACACTGGAGAATAGAGATAAAACAGGAGAAAGATAAGGAATGGGTTGAGTTACCAATAAACAAAGTTATAATACTAAATACTGTATCATATCAATAGCAACGGAGGACATTTATACTTTAAAATTACGGTATGTGTGTTTATATCACAAATATAAGTACATGAAATAGAATTTATTATTAGAAAATACCAAGAAATACATAATATTGAGGATAGAGAGTATCCTAAAAGGAGTCATTCTTTTCCTTCTACTGAACATGTAGGGGCTGAGAAGTATATAGGACATATGAGGGGACCCAGGTTGTAGACTGTAATCTAATACTGAGTACCATAAAATATGTAGGGAACAAATTTTAAATTGCATATGATGGAGAAAAGTATTTTAGGGCACAATGGGTGTTTTCTCAGTTTAATGCCTGAATGCTTATGAAACACAATCTTTTTCTTTCCTGTATCTACTGTTTCTTCAAAGAACCTTTTTAGTCTTTATCTACTCTGATAGAAGCTTTCAAAATATAGAGATAATTGAATGTATTTACCTTCAGAACTTCTAGTCTTTGCTTATTGTCCTTGGGGATTTTGTTAATTGGAACTAGGCCAATGTTGTAGCCATCTCCGGAGTGCCCAGTGATGTCATACTGTATGTAAGAGAACCAGAGAGTTAGAAACCTCTAGCCACTGAAGAACTGTCATTGGACCTACAAATGTCCAAGTCTTTTGACTGCTGTGGTCCAAAGTTGCTCAAGACATGGCCACAAAGAAGTGCAGTGAGATAGATGTTTATCAACACAGGCAAACAAAATCCAGATTCCTTCATTTCTGATTCATGCTCTTCTGTGATCTCTGTCCTCCAGCAGGAGGCAGAAAGTATAATGAGGCTTTTAGGGTCTGCCACGAATTTCATTCTTAACTTTCAGGGCAGGCTTAAAAAAATTACACACACACACACACACACACACACACACACACACACACACACACACACACACGTGATGGGCAGAATTCTAAGATCCCAGTCCCCTGGTGGATATGCTCTTTATGATCTTCTCCCCTTATATGTGGACAGGACCCATAAATACGATGCGATATTACTTGTGATTATATTAACTTATAAAGCAAGAGGTCGTGCAGATGTAATTAAGTTTGACTTTGAATTAATTAAAAGGTAGATGATCTGCATGGGTCTAACTTAATCACATGAGCCCTTTAACAATAGAGTTTTTCTTCTGGCTGCTGGGGAAGGTGGGGAAGCAGGGGAAGATGGGAAGATCTGAAGCATTAGGGGGATTTGACATGAAGGAGTTGCCTGTGGCTGAGATGGAGGGGACCACAGGGCAAGGACCTGACAGCGGCGTCTAGGAGATGAGGGCAACCCTGGCTGAGACCCAGCACTGAAACAGGGATGTCTGTCCTACAACCACAGGGACTGCACTCTGCCAGCCATCTGAATGAGCTGATTCTTCCCAGAGCCGCCAGTAAGAACCCAGCCTGGCCGACACCAGGATTTCAGTCTTAGAAGCCCCCAAGCAGAGAACCCAGCTGAGACCGTATAGACTTCTAAACTACACAACTAAGAGTTAATAAACAAATATAGTTAAAATAACCTGCTATTTGTGATAATTGTTATACAACAATAGAAAACTAAAACATAGAGTTTTCTTTTCTTGGAAAAAGTACATTTATTGTAAAAATTATAGAAAAGCACAAAAGAAAGTAAAAATTACCTTTAATCCCATTACAGATGGTTAATGTTTTGTTGGATACACGGCTAGGCTTTTATTCATTTTTGATCTATGTGTAAGAGGTTGCACATTCACATACAAACAAACCTACATTGATAACATTTTTAAATAAAAAGGATAATGTTGGCCATGTAATTTTATACTCTGCTTTTCCACTTACCAGTGTATGACATATCTTTCAATTTAGAAAGTGCCTTTTTAATTCCCTATCTTGCTATGTACACGAGTAAGTCCTGTCTATTGAGAAAAAGCTGAAGCTGGGAGTTGGGTGCAACTCTTTTACAGAATCTGGAAAAAAGTTTTGGGCCTGAGATAAACTGAAATCGAGGCAAGGTAGTTCCCTTCAACTGTTGGGTTTGCCAGCAGATTCCCTCTTCCCTCCTCCCTCCCACTAAAAATTTTTGTGCTGCTGATGTAAAGATTAGAATAGACCTTGGGGCATCTGAGCATCTGCAAAGAAAATCTTGACTGTGGGTCTAGGGCAAAAGATTTTAGGGAGCACTTGGAGTACTGTGGGATAAAATGTTTAAGAATCATCGATATACCAACCAACCATCAACCAACAGACGGCTTCTGAGCACCTACTGTGTACAAAACACTACTCTAGGTGTTGCAGGGGAATGCAATTATTTCTTTTCATGTCTGTTCCTTTTAAAGTGATGAGTTCTTTGAAGGTAAGTCCAGAGCATATTTATCTTTGAATTTTTAGTATCTATGAGAGTGCCCAGCATGTTTAATGCACAAATGCTTTAAGAGAGTTTGCAATCAAGTTGGGGCAATAAGAAGCTTTCCTTTTGCATGCGGGCTACATTTTTCTACAAATAAGCTGTTTGGAAGCTGGAATGCAATTTTTTTTCCCCTTAGCAATCATGGGATAAATGGTGGTTAGCCCAAGCCAGCTGACAAAAAAACAACCCATAACATAACTGAAACCATTGTATTTAAAATGAAAAGAAATAGGAGAGCAAGATGGCTGCCTCTGCTCTTGCTGGTGCTGTGAGAGCAGTTTCAGATGTCCTGACGCTGCCAGTCAGAACCGTAACACACGTCAGTACACTAAAAGGCAAGAGAAAGACTGTGAAAGCTGTTGACTATAGGTTTCTTTGACTTCACTCTGGCCTTTGGATAAGGAGAAAGGCTGGTTATAAGAAAAAACTATGGAAGAAGACACCTGCAAGAAAAAAACGCTTGAGGGAATTTGTGTTCTGTAATAAAACCCGGAGTAAACTCTTAGATAAAATGACAACGTCTTTCTGGAAGAGACGAAACTGGTATGTTGACGATCCTTATCAGAAATATCATGATAGAACAAACCTGAAAGTATAGACCAGAAGTTTTATGATTTCCCAATTATTAAATAAGTATCTTTGCATAATGATGTCTTTGCAAAAATGAATAACTATAAAATCTGATGTAAGTTGTATCAATTAATATGTAAACGTGCAATGCCAACATTAAACTTATGAAAGTTTTGAAACTTAAAAAAATAAATAAATAAAATGAAAAGAAATAGATCATTTCTGTTGAAATCATTACTGTGCAAAAATGAGAAGTCAGATAGGGGGTTATCTGGAGAAGATGAGCTCCATGGTAGGCATGCTGAACTTGTACACTAGGGGACAGATGTGGCCGCAAGTGAAGACTTAGCAGTCATTCCCAGGAGGGTGACATGAATGGAGGCCCATATATGATGTCTAAATACATAAAAGCTATAAATCTAGCTATAAACTGTAAAATAAAATAGGATAAAATGCACAAAGATTTTAGGGATACTCTGAAAAGTGTGAGAAATCATCATTATAAAAACTTTGAGCTAGTCAGAAAAAATTCTGATCTAAATGTTAGGTGGTTTGATAATGACAGTGACGCTCTTGTTTATTGACTCCTATGGTTCGTCCATGGAAGCGTGCTCAAAAGTTGGCCCTGACAAGTCTGATCTGACAATGGTCACGGCAGGAACTGTTTGTAGCCAAGAAGAAAGTTCTCCTAGGAAGGTGCCAGGCAGGCTGCTTACATTATGGGGTTGGTGAAGTAATCTGTTAAACAGGGTCTTACACCTGAGGAAGATCTGTTCCCTACATAGCAGTAGGTTTCTTATACTGGGCTGAGCTAAGAGGGCTATGAATGTATTTGACTTTTTCCTCCCTTTTACCTGATGGTTAGAGTTCTTACTACCAGATGACTATAAAAATCTTTGGCCATGTGGTCTGTTCACAGGGTCAATGTTAACTGGTCACTGCAAGGAAAAAAGTTGCTAGTTAATTATTAAACAAATAGCAGTCAACAAATAGAGTTGGATGCTTATCAAAACGAGATACTGGCTGATTAAAACCTTCAAAAACTGCTCATCTCTATTGATATGGGGGGAAAAAGAAAAAACCTTCAGAAACATTTAGCAGCTGTCCATCTAACATTTTATTTATTGATTGATATGTCTATCTAACATTTAAATACATGCCCAGGAGGAAAAAAGCATACTATAATTTTCCAGGCAAATGAGACAAAGATAGGTGGTCTGCAGACTTCCTTTTTTCCCTCCTCCCTTTGTTCCTTTTTTCCTCCTTTTCCCCTTTTCTTTATTTGTGGGAAGGGAGTTCTATTTGCAGCAAGATCAGTCTTTGTCTGTGCCTAGAGAGTATTGCAAAAGCTGGAGAACACACCTAAGGGAAAGGATGGGGCTTATAAAATGGTTTGCAGGCTCTGGTTTCTCATCTTCCAGATGGGCTTGGGGATTATTCTGTGTCTAAAGTCAATAAAATGATTGAGAGGAATCCAAAGTACATACAAATGTGGACCATTCCCTGGTGTTACTATAGATCATTTTTAGTTTCCATTAAAAACAATACTTCTCTGTCACAATTATCTAGTATCTGCTATCCAAGGATTCCACCATGTTTTGCAAATAGTAATTTGCTAATCACTCAAAACTCTCTGGGTTCAAGGAAGAGGTACACAATCTCATTCTTTTGCATCCTCTAACTCCTAATTCTGCCACTCACCCAGTCTTGTTCCTGCTGTGACCATCGTGAAATCTGATTTGACAGGGCCTTAATTAAGCGCACTTCCATGGACGAACCATAGGAGTCAATAAACAAGAGCCCCACTGTCATTGTCAAACTACTTAACATTTAGATCAGAATTTTTTCCGAATAGTCCAAAGTGTTTATGATCATGATTTCTCCACTGTTTAGAGTATCCCTGAAATCCTTGTGCAGTCTTAAGTTTAGCATTCGACACAAGTATTAAGCCACAGTAGTAAAGAAAAGCCTCAACTAGAGAAGACCAATTTGAATACTTTTTTTGCTAGAAACATGTTTAAATGCCCTTTTGCTATATTTTCTATAGAAAATCTCATTTATTTAGAGAAAGGTATAACAAATGAAAACAAATGCTGAGTTTCAGTCTAAGATACAAAGATTTATCATCAAATAACAAGAATAATTTATAATACTTAGAATACAAAGAAAGCTCTGCTTAGAACAAAGTGCTCTTGGCATTTTTATGAATAAGATTTATGTGGAAGTTTCTATGAAGGATGATAACCAGTTGGTAGGAGAGGCTATGCTTTATTATGTGTCCACATTATAAGTAGCTATGAGACAATCCTATGAGGCTATTTCTGAAAACCAGTACGTGTCAGATTCTAACCTCCTTTTAGAAATCCAAACACACCATTCTGAGATGGCATCACTGAGTGTGGGCTGCAAAGGATTAGAAGACAAATCTGTAATTTAAAAGGTCAAGAGAAGTGCCAGCAGAACCCTAGGGTGTCAGTTAGCTAATAACTTATAGTATTAGCTGGCTAATCTTTCTTCATATCATAGAAGTCAATGTGAAAAGAGCAATCTTCTGAAAGGTCAAGGATTCTAGACTTGGCTCTGACATTAACAAGCTTTTTGACTTAGAGCAAGTCACTTAACCTCTCCAAACCTTGTTTCTACCTTGTAAACAATGTTGGCTTAGAAGATCTCTAACACTGTATATGCTTGTAAATCACTTATTTAACTTGTCTGACAAATAGGGGTAAACCTGTTTTACCATCTCACAGGGCCACTGAAAGGATAGGACAATACAGTTAAAGACTATAATGTTTAATGCTTGCATAGTTTGTTGCAGTTTACAAAGTGCTTCAATATATCTCATGTCATTTTGATTCTCTCCACAGCCTTTGGGGTGGGTGTCATCCCCATTTCGCAAATGAAGAAATTGATGCTTAGAGAGATTAACCGACTTTTTCAAGGTCATAGATCTGGTGTTGGCAGAAGTGGAAACCAAACTTAGGTGTTCTCATTCTACATCCAGTGTTTTTCACTACAGAGAAATAATCAACATTCCAACTATTCTCCCCTCTCATCTCTACTCAAGCTTCTGAATGGTTGGCTTGGCCAATATTTCTACATCAACAATTGAATCAATTCTGAATTCTTATTTAACTTTGAATGGACTCAGAAAAGTATGCACATCCTTCTTTGGTCCTATCTCCATATAGCAATAAAAATTTATTAAAAGCCTTAACCTGTTGGCTGGTCTCTATTTCTAAACCTGTGAAACATTCCTGAGGCATTGGGGAAAGGTCAATTACAGACAGTAAACTAAGCTCTTGATAGAAGAAATTTTCCCAGTAGGTGCTGGTTTGTGAGTCACATCTTTCCACATCCTTCTGGGAGTTAACCCAGCCTTTCTGACCAAGATATCTTTGAGAAAATCTTGTCTATCACACCTCCTTGGGGTGGTGAGGTGCCAAGGGCAGAAGACAGAGTACTTTATGTAAATGCTACCCTTGCTCCTGAATTATAGTTTTTAAAAATGCCAACTGCATAGAAATAAAATGGCTATGAGAAATAGGGATAAAACATCAACTAAGAGCCCTAAAGCAGGAGTCAGAAGTTCTGGCGTTTCGCTGTAGCCATGTGACTGTGGGCAAAGCATTTAACCTCATTGCATCTTGGTTTTCTTACCTATAAAACAAAGAGGTTGGTGAAAATAATTTCCAGGATAATTCGTATCCCCCAAAGTTCTATTAAAATGCAATGGTGTGTCCAGGAATTAGAAAGAAAAAGCCTGCTTCTCTTAGTTTTAGGAACACCTATGCCTTGTTTTTTTCTGTCAAGGGAGGAGTGAATCATCTAAATCTGACCAAGGATCAATGACACCTTTTCCAAAAAGAAAGCCCTCAGAGTCTATAAAGAAATAATCAAATATTGGCCCTAGAATAGTGGCTTTCTAACTCTTTCCTTCCTTTTTAAAAATTTTAGCAATGGAACTCTTTCTTCAAATGAAATATTGCACAAAAGCCCAGCTTATGGAAACATCGCGCACTATCAGTACACGTGGAATTGTTCCAGTTGAATTGGAGATGAAGAGGGATGGGGCAAAAAGTGCTGCCCACTTTCTCCACTTCCTAGACAATCTTCAAGGGCTCCCTGTTACACTGTCAGAAAACCACTGCTTTAGAATATGGCTTTATGCCTTCATAGAAACAACAAATTTGAGGTCCTTTCCTTTTTTTCAAAGTCCAACTTATGAATAACTGAATAAATCTGTTTTCTGGTGCCACTATTTGAATGTTTAGCAGAGAAAGTCACCTAACTTTTATGTCATTGATTGCTTTGAAAAAAATTAAGGCATTAAGAGCTTTTGAAAAGGAGGTCTATTTTAAGATTACAGTAAAAACATTCCCATGGGCTTGGAGAAATCATGGGGAACAAATTGGAATGAAGGTAAAGGACAAAAACACTTCCTGATTAAAATAAAATGTTTCACATAATCATTACTATTCCACCTTTTACTCCAGTGTTTAAGCATTCTATAAACATTAAAAATTATGCTGATTATAAGATTAGAGGAGTTTATGCTGATTATAAGCAAATGATGTTGCTCTAGTCTTAAGTGACCTACTGTGAATGTTATTTCTGGGGATAACTGAATTCAGTTGCTAGAACAATTATGAGAAACTTTAAAAACTCCAAATGGCTTAGAAATACATCTTGCCATTGAATTATCTTTCCTTCTCAGTAATTCTTGCTTGAGGGTCCCTGTGGTTTGGCACAGGTCATGATAATGTAGACTAGCAAGCAGAGGCTGACTTCAAATGAGGCTGCTGGGCCTAAATTGTAATGACCCACCACTCAGGAGCTGAGCCCGAGCCAAACAAAACACAGAGCAGTTGCCAAGAGAGACAGGGAAGAGTCCAGATCACCAGACCAGGCCAGTGGCTTCTGAAGGTTTCAAAGCAAATGCAGACTAGACACCTTTACAACTGACGGATAACTGTAGGGAGACAGCGTTAAGAACTGTCTGGAACTGGGAGGGAGGGAATCTCAGATCACCCTGCTGAATTCCTAGAGATACCACATGTGATGTCATTCTGGGCTACAGAACATCAATTTGTCACCAGGAGCTCCTCAAACTGTCTTCTGCTCATGTATTGTTTCCTATTTTCTGAGTAAATCAAATCCTTTCATTAGTTATTCCTAGTCCTTACATGTCTTTCACAAATGAGCAAATTAAAGTACCGAGTTGAATATGATCATATAACTTAAGGAGATGGAACAGAATGCACGGTACATGGCCACTTGGTGTATAGGCATCAAATATTTCTGAGAAGAAACCAAAAAATCCATTAACAGTGGTTGCCACTGTAGAAGGGGAGCCTGAAGCTGAGAGGGGGTGGGCAGAGGCTTACTCGTCACTCTTACTCCTCTTGTACCTTTTACATTTTGTATTATGTGTACACATTACCCACACCCCAAAATACTGACGGTCGGCCCTCCCAGCCCTCCCTATGTGCAGATGTGGAGCCTGGGGATATGGAATGCTGATGGGAACACTTGAGCATCTGAGGATTTTGGTGTCCTCAGGGGGTCTTGGAACCAATCCCCTGTGGATACCAAGGGACGACTCTCATTACAAACAGAAAAAGCTCTCACAGAATGTAAGTAGCTCCATCCCACTTCCTCTTGCCCTCTACAGAGGAGGCCTGGGAAGCTCTGGCAGAGATTAGGTGGCCTGTATCCACTCAAAATCTCAGACCTGTTAGCAGGGGTGGTAGGAAGATGTTACAAAGTCTCCAATGTGCCTGATATAGAAGAAGGGCCTGTTAGGAGTTCTGGAAATACAGGGGGTATTGGAACAAGTTAAATGACACCATGAGAAAACAACCAGACACATCCAGGGCAGGGGGCATTCTATAAGACAACTGGTCTGGACTCTCAAGAAAGTGACTGTCATGCAATAAAATAAATAAATAAATAAATAAAAAATAGGCCTCAGTCAGCCGCCCCGGCCCGGGCCCGGCCGTCATGGAGCGGGGCGGGCGCTCCGCCTGGGCCGTGTGAGGCGCGTCGCCGCCACTGCCGTTCCAGGCCTGCGGAACCCCCGCCGCCGCCCCCGCCGCCCGAGCCCCTCGCCCCGGGCAGCCTGTCGCTGCCCCCGGTTAGGCTCGAAGGCGCATCTGGTGAAGGTGCAGGCCGGGCGCCGCCGCTGCGCAGCCGGGAAATGGTTCGGGCCTAGAGGAGCCGGGACTGGAGGGAATCTAGAGCAACAACAAAGCTGAGGTCAAACTGCCATAAGGATGGACACCAAGGAAGCTGTGTTTGGGACAAAAAGAAATCAAGATAAGCAACATGAACCGTGAAGACCGGAATGTGCTGCGTATGAAAGAACGGGAAAGGCGGAATCAGGAAATTCAGCAGGGTGAAGACGCCTTCCCACCTAGCTCTCCTCTCTTTGCTGAGCCGTACAAAGTGACTAGCAAAGAAGATAAGTTATCAAGTCGTATTCAGAGTATGCTTGGAAACTACGATGAAATGAAGGATTTCATAGGAGACAGAGCTATACCAAAGCTTGTTGCAATTCCCAAGTCTACAGTACCACCGACAGCAGATGAAAAATCTAACCCAAATTTCTTTGAACAGAGACATGGAGGCTCTCATCAGAGTAGCAAATGGACTCCAGTAGGACCTGCACCCAGTACTTCTCAGTCTCAGAAACGGTCCTCAGGCTTACAGAGTGGACATAGTAGCCAACGGACCAGTGCAGGTGGCAGTAGTGGCATTAACAGTAGTAGCCAGTGGCATGACCGCGACTCATATAGCAGTAGTGGGAGTAGTAGCCGTAAAAAAGGCCAGCATGGATCAGAATACTCCAAAGCACGCTCTTCCAGCCCTGGAAAACCCCAGGCTGTTTCTTCACTAAGCTCCAGTCATTCCAGGTCTCATGGGAATGATCACCATAGCAAGGAACACCAGCGTTCCAAGTCACCTCGGGACCCTGATGCAAACTGGGATTCTCCTTCCCGTGTACCCTTTTCCAGTGGGCAGCACTCAAGCCAGTCTTTCCCACCTTCGCTGATGTCGAAGTCCAGTTCGATGTTGCAGAAGCCCACTGCCTACGTGCGGCCCATGGATGGACAGGAGTCCATGGAACCAAAGCTGTCCTCTGAGCACTACAGTAGCCAATCCCATGGCAACAGCATGACTGAGCTGAAGCCCAGCACCAAGGCACATCTCACCAAGCTGAAAATACCTTCACAGCCACTGGATGTAAGTCACACTTAGCATTGTGATTGTGTGAAGCAGTAGACTGTGAAATTAGGATTGAACTCGAACCGCCCTTTGCCTTACTAGTAAAGAGTATAAAAGTTTAAAGATGAAAAAAAAGTTTAAAGACTTGTGAGTGACTCTCAAGTGGATCCATTGAGCTTTTAGCTTCCCCTCTTGGGAAATATGGCATTCATGATTTTAAATATCAAAATGACAAGTCAGTTATAGAATAAAAGCATAATCCAGCAGTAAAAAAATAAATAAATAAATAAAGAGGTGAATGAGACATTACAACCTAAAGTAAGGCGTGGACGTTGATTGGATCCTGGATGGGGGCAGTGTGGGGAGCAGGGACAACTATAAAAGACAGTTTTGGGATAGTTGGGAAAACTGAATTTGAACTGGACATTATAAGATAGTAGGGGATTACTGAAAATTTTCTTAGGTATGTTGATGGTATTGAAGTTGTATTAGAGAACGTCCTGACTCTTAGGAGAAGTATAATAAAGTATATGGAGGTAAAGTCTTATGCTGTTTATGTAATTTACTTTCAAATGATTTAGAGGGGGGAGAAAAAGTACTGTAAATATTTGGAGAAGACATAAAGCAAGTAAAGGCATAATGTTAACAACTGGCGAACCTAAGTGAAGGCATATGGGTGCTTATTTTACTGTTCTTTTAACTTTTTTGTAGCTTTAAAATTTTTCCAAATAAAACAGTTTTGAAATAAAGGGGAAAGTTTAAAAATAAACCAAACAAAAAAAAAGGGAAAGCAAACAAAGGAAGAGTCCTGGGCTCTATCTTACTCTGTCTCCAATTAGCCTTCCGACTTTGGGGAAAGTCCTTCATTGTGTCTGGGTCTTGGTTTCCTGTTTGTGGAATGAGGAACTCCAATAAGTGACCTCCAAAGTGACCCTGGCTCTAAAGTCTGTGGACATGACGAGGAATTTGCAGGAACAGGTTTCATACGTCTCCCTGGGTCACCCTGTTCCTCCAGATACTCCCCAAACACCAGTTTTCCTAAAAGAGGTTCAAAGAGCTTCTTTTGTGAAGTCTTAAGATCTTCTCCTTTGTTTGGGAAGATACAATGGTTTCTTAAGACTTTTTTTTTTTTCCTTAAAAAATGTTCTAATAGAACTGTAGTGAAGGTGAGGGCTATGTTTACAAGTGCAAGAAAATGCACAAAAGCAAAACCATTAAAACACTTCCTGCTAAAAATCTAAGAGCATAAAAAAAATGATAAAGCTACTTCAAGCCCTGAAAAAAGTTTACTTTATCTTGGTGTCTTGCTACAATTTCATCTGGATTTGTCAGTCAGATATTACTATGGTTACCTTCTCAATATATCTGTGGTTACACTGGTAAAGACAGAGGAAATTCCTTACACTGTAGGGGCAACTGAAGACAGTACAGGACAGTACTGCAGTAGGGATGATCCTCTACAGAGGAGTGTGTGAAGAGGTTGTTTGCCTCCACACTGTTCATACAAATTTGTGTTGCAATGTGGAGTTTTCATATCTCCCTCACTTGGCTACAAGCTCAACTTTGTACCTAGTAGAATGCTTTACTCTTAGCAAGTGTTCAACTAATATTTGTAATTTTATTGAATTTCATTGACTTCCAGCAGGTCATATGGCAAGTTTGGTTTGTAACTATCAATAGAAAGCAAAATGAAACAACTTCTTGTGAAATGATCATTTTCTTGATATTGTTCCCTTTTGGCGTGACACATCCAGTTTCATTAACAGCTTGTCCAGATGATAGACTTTTAAAAGTGAGAACTGGACAGCTAGGAAGCTCTCTGTACACTCCACTGTGTGAGATGCCATGAAATACTCAGCCCACTTTGTGATGATCACACCATCTACTTGGAGGCATCAGAATGGCTCTCTGAACCCTCTAGTAGCTTTGCGACCTTCTGCCCTCTGTCTTATCTTTTACCCAGTCCTAGGGACCTGTGTCTTGGTTAATTCCTAATTTCTTGGTTAACTCCTAATAAATCTTCTTTCTAAAAACTTGGAAGAAGTAGCTTTACATGTCAGAGCAGTTCTGTTCTCAAAGATGTAGAAATCCTTTAACTGGAAATTTTATTTTAGATAACTATGAATTTTCCAATTTTAACAGTGGTATGTTTGCTATGGCCCATACCAGGTTAAAATCTCCACATAGCTCAAAAAGAGCTGAGGAACAGTGAAGTTCAAGATCCATAAGAGAAGCAGATGGGCTCACCCAAATATTAGCAGACCCAAGGGTTTTAAAATATCAGGTGGGATGTGGGTATTTTTGCTGATACAGTGGCTGTCTAACCACCCATTGGTCACCAATGGTCAGAGATTTAAGAATTATACTCCACCTTATATTAGAAGGGATCTAAAATATTTTTAAATAAATATTTTCTATAAACCCATAGAACATTAAAAAGGAGCAAAAAATAAAAATCAAGAAAAAGGTACATCTGAAGTGAGGGAGGGAGGGGCAGGGGAAGGAAAGAGCTGAACACCAGTCTGCGAGAGACATAACAAAGTTGTCATAGCTGGTCTTTGATTTTGGCTCTGAGCTTCCTGATAATGAAAACCAAGGGGGAATCTCGAGCAGTTCCATGGCTTTCACTAATTGCAAGGGGAAACACATTCCAGTTCTTCAAGGGAAACAAAGCTACTCCCCACCGTGAAAGTCCATGTCTTATTTGTATTTGCATCCTGTACTGGTACTGAGCCTGGAGACCCCTAGCCACCCTTTTCTTATCACTTAATTCTAAAAGGAATTTCTTGAACAGAGCTTCATACAAAGGACCCTGGGGAATTCAGGGAGCAGAATTCTTAATGACAGGACTATAGTAAATGAAGTGACGGGTTTCATCAATCTGTTTCTTGCTGTATGCTTCATATCACAGAGAAATGGCTTAGGGAGGCAATTCTGGGGTACAGGCGGGTGTCAAGCATAATAATGCTCTCAGACTGCTGATTTCTGAAGGACGTGTTTGATCCAGAATAAAATCTAGACTACCTATGGATATAGACTGTGTATCCTTTACACATGTCTGCACATCCACCATTCCCCTCAACTGAATTTTTGATAATAATTACATGGCATGTGATTCTACATTCAGGGTTTTTTGTTCTGGTAAGGGCTAGAAGTGCAGGTGCTCTTTGTGGCTGGGATTAAGAGCAGATTAATAGGTTCATAGTGGGCAGTAACACAGCAGTGTAGGGAGATCCTTCTCCAGACTCAGACCTCTGAAATGGAGAATGCACAGAAAACTGAGCAATAGCAAAATGGAAATAGCTTAAATGGGAGGCTGCATTTCTCCCAGGGTAATCGGCCTCACTGTCAGCTGGGGAGACATCTATGACCATAACCCATGCCCACGTGGGAAGGGAAGGTGGTGCTGACACAGTGTGCTTTGAGGGTAGACTCAAACCTCGGAAAGCTGGCTGGTTGGCAAGTGGGCAAGAGTAGGTTGGGATGGGGAAGTAGGATAAAGACAGGAGGCTCTGAGAAGTCTGGGAACAGACTTACGGTGCTTCTAAGCAGGTGGTTTTCCCCTAACTTTATTTCTAACATCATATAACTTGTGAAGTATAGTGCTTTCTTCTGTAATCATTGATACTTTAAATTATGGTACTATTTTCTTTCTTCTTCTTCTTCTTTTTTTTGAGACAGAGTCTCACTCTGTTGCCCTGGCTAGAGTGCCATGGCATCAGTCTAGCTCACAGCAACCTCAAACTCCTGGGCTCAAGAAATCCTTCTGCCTCAGCCTCCTGAGTAGCTGGGACTACAGGCATGCACCACCATGCCTGGCTAATTTTTTCTATATATATATATTTTTTAGTTGGCCAATTAATTTGTTTCTATTTTTAGTAGAGGTGGGGTCTTGCTCTTGCTTAGGCTGGTCACGAACTCCTGACCTTGAGTGATTTGCCCGCCTTGGCCACCCAGAGTGCTGGGATTACAGGCATGAGCCACCATGCCGGGCCCATTTTCTGATTATTAAAGCAGATAAAACAAAAGCTTCATTTTCTCTGCACTGATAAATGGGCTGGTGAGAAGATGAAGGTTTTTGTCCACTCTGGATAGAGTCTGCATTCATCTATCCAGCATCATGCCCCGACTCAGGCTGACTCCTGGGCGGATATGGTCAATGACACCTCTCATTACCCTTAGTTCATGCCATTACCTTGAACTTCTCCTCATAGTTCTCAAAGGCTTCCATGACCATACACACAGCCTCCATTGAGCGCTCAAGCCGGCCGTCCACCCCGTTGAAGCGGTACATGCTTCCAGACACATCCACCACCAAGCTCAGACGCTTAGGTTTCTCCTGCGGGCTGCCCAGCTGAGGGAAGGAACAACAGAGAAGCCTTGTGAGCCAGCAAACCACCCCTGGCTGCTGTCCTGCGGATCTCACCTAGGTCCCAGAGTGCTAGCCAGGAGTTGGGCAGATCCGCCATAGGCTCGGCCCCATGCATGGCTTCCTGGCAGCTGGGAAGGTGTCCACGGATTGTATTTCAGAAAATAGAATTTCAGACTTATGCTGGTAGTTGGAGCCATATGGAAAAGATTTCCCTTTGGAATATAGTTCTTTCGAAGCCCACTCTAGTCTTGTAAAGTCGCCTTACTGAGGCTGCTGCCCCAAAAATAACACGAGGTATTAAAAATAATAATGTGGAAAGATATAAACTGCAACATGTCACCTTCACTTTGTGCCTTAGAGTCGGTGACTTTAGCAAGAGTTTGTGCGATTTCCAAGGGAAGCCCACATCAATTTCACTCGTACCTGTTGTGTAGTGACCTGAAAATAATTTTCAACACAGGCCACAAGCAAAGTCAGATTCCTGAAACAAAGTTATAAGATGGGTGGCAAAGAAAGTAAGGAAATTATTTTCAAAATGTCTTTTTGTCTTTAACAAGCTTTAAGTTTTCCTGTCCTTCCAGTTACTGAACTATGGCTTCTCTTTTCTTGGCAGTTAAAAGCATGAAAGTGGTATCTAACTGCTGTCTAGAAACAATTGTCAAAGTAAAATGTGAAACAAACTTCCAGTTTGATTTTGGACCCATGAATGCCAATTTGTAGATTATTTTAAAAAAAAGTTTGTCAGTTTATTGACAAAAATAGAGAAAAATTCCTGATTATTCTGTTATTATATACTTGCTGACATGTATGAAGATTAATGAGCAGAGTTAGTAGTTTCGAGAAAATACTGTCAGTATTAAGAGTATAATGGTTTGAGGCAAATTCAACATATTTCTTAAAAACTTGTTGAGTCTGCCCAAATTAATAACACTGCCACATATGCTTCTATGACTACTCACAATTTCAGATGTATCCAAAGACATTTGTTGACCACAATGAGTCAGTAAAGAAAGCAGTTGTTGACTCATACCAATGACACAGAAATAAGAACTCCCCAAATCAACACCAGATCCTCTAAATAAACATCTAAATGCAGTGACTCTCCTTCCCCCCACCACTCACTGTACCCCCGGCTCTCAGTGGCTGCTCAGCAATTCTGGTTATTCAGGAAGGGAGGGGATCATGGAGCTCTCCAGGACACTCAGTATTTCATCCTGTTGCTATATATATATATATATATATATATTTTTTTTTTTTTGCCATTGTACTGGAAATATTTTTAAATTATGGCTGTGTAAAACTTTACATATTATAATTATAGTTATCTAAGGGGACTTCCTTATTTCCTAAAATTTTCTTCAGCTGTATGATGGACACAGCTCTTTCAACTACTAGAACAGTAGAAAACTACCAAGATGCTCTATTGTTTTCACCTGAAGGGTCCTCTGGGATTAACAGACATACAGGGCTTCTTTAGTTTCCCCTCCAGGGCACCTTCTGTGTCCTGGGAGCTGATCTGTATGGACAGTGGTGGGGCTTAGAAAGTGATACCCCAAAATATGGTGCTTTGACATGCTGAACATAAGCTGCCTCCCAAGGTCTCTCTGACCCCACCTCCCCCGGTCCCCCAATTTTCTCTCTCTTCCACAGCACAGCATGAAGTGAGGAAACACTGAAGTCTGTCAACACATCTGGACAGACTTGTCACAAACCATTGTCTCCTCCGGAGGTCCAACAGACTTTGTCCCAGGACATGATATGTTCTTCAAGCCCATTGGATTCCACTAAAAATCATTTACTACCCTGTAAAATCATCTACACTTCCCCAATTTCCTGTCCCCCTAAAAAGAAGGGTATATAACAATCTGTACCCCATTGAGTGGTGGGGTAATCACCCTGATTGTCTTACTGTCCATGTCAATAACTTTGCATGCCTTTTCTCCTATTAATCTGCCTTTTGTCAGTTGATTTTCAAAGAACCTTCAAAGAGTGAAGGGGAAGTTTTCCCTTGGCACCTACATCCATATTAGCCACACTCTTGGCTGCTGGCTTTCAGTGGGTTCTGCTGATCACTAGCAGGTGATCAGAGGGTTGGGATATTTGCTCCCTCAGCTCCTTCTCTGCTACTGGTGATGGGATAGCTCTGCTACCAAATGCCACAGCACCATCAACTACTTTCTCCAGGTTCCAGTAACTGCTCTCTCTCTCCCTCTGCCCTTTTAGACACAAGGATGAGTTAGACCCTTACTATTGGTAGGGCTGCACTGTTTATTTTTGGTTTTCCTAAACTCCACCCTCACCTTTGTAAATGGTCTTTGTATTGAGTGTTCCTTAAGTTACCCAATTTTGGCATGTCTTATGTTTCTTGCCAGGACCTTGACTTGTATAATAAGTAGTATAATATTTTTGTTTCTTCTTCTTCTTTTTTTTAATAATGCTTTCCTTGGTTGCCATATTCAGAGTTGATGATATTTTGACTCAACTCAAGAAAGCAGGTTTCTGTAAAGAAGGCCAAACCATGCAGGTCTGGGGCTACTAGTTCACCATTACTTACTTGTGGCTCGAGCTCACCCCGACGTTTGTAGATGGTTTTTTCTCCAGTCAGCCCATCAATGATCTTGGCATCATCTAGTTCCCCAGTAGCTTGGTGTCTTAGCCACTGTCTTTCTTTACCTTTAGCCTACAAGGACACACACACAGAGCCTTATTTTAATTAGGTCTGCAGGATCTCTGACACACTTTGTGCATCAATAACAGAAAACACACCCGGGATCTTTTCAATAAGTGAAGGTTCTGTATGAACACAGCTGCATAAATGGACTAGTTTCTGCTCTGCTGACAAAGAAATGCCCTTTGTGGGATTTTGTCAGTTTTAATTCTTTTAACATATGGAACAATAAAATGAACTCACTTAAAACACACATGAACAGGAAAATGGTATGCAAATGAACCCCTGGAGATACGTTCACTATCTGGAAATGTAATGGTGATGGATTTCTTATGGACTTTCTGTCATAGTGCTTCTAGAAAATTTATTAGTTAACAAAATAATCAGCTTGAACTTGTTAACACTGTCTGCAAGCCCAGAGAAAATATGATCTTCAGAGCTCTTTCCTTTGGAAAAGAATTTGTTACTCCAGTTCTCTGTGACTTAGTGTGCAAATGGAAACAGCTGAAAACAATAGTATGTGAACATTTTGTACCCCACATGTCTCTCTGATCTTCTATACTCAGAAATCTTCTGAATTACTTTCCTAAAGCTATTTCTACATAATATTTTGTCACAATAACTTACAACTATGCCAGATGGGCTAAGACAGTAGTAAAATTATAAAGAATTATCCCAATCAAGGCATATGTTTATTATATGCCTTGGTTGGGATAAGTGGAAAGAATAGCTAAAATATTTTTATGCATGTGAAGGAGCTTAGGAAATGTCATCCCAAAATATGACTCTTTGGTATAGAGTATTTTGAATTAAACACCTTTAGAGATCAACAGGCCTTGGAAGGGGCTTTCCCTCCTTCTTTATGAAAAAACAGACCCATCAAAAGAACAATCTTCCCTTCCCCTCCCTGTTATCTCAATATATTACAGAAAAGAAGATCAAGAGTGCAACCAGACCTGGCCCAAATAATTTTAAATATCACACCTGTCTCTAAGGTTAAATTTCTAAAGAGACTCATTTACAACTCGATCTGTTCCCCCCACTCATCCATTCTCCCAAGTGTCTAGTCATTTTCTCTAATAACCATTTTTTGCCCCTAAACAGGATTATATATATTCCTCCCATCCAAGTACTAACTAGGCCTGACCCTGCTTTGCTTCTGAGATCAGATGAGATTGGTCATATTCAGGGTGGTATGGCTGTAGATTAGATTACCTATATTCCTTACCTTCTCCTCCCCTCTAAAATGAGTGAATATAAACTTCTGGACTCCACTGGTATATTGGATAATCACTCTGTTTTTCTCCCTGTGTGCTCAGTAAGTAAGCCAGTAAATAAATAAATGAATGAATGAATTTCATATCCAGGGAAGTATTCCATTATGCTATTCTATACTCCTAAGACTTAAATTTAAATTGCCAAAGCATACCACAGACAATTGTGTGCTTTATGCTAATGAGAAAAGAGTATTTTACATGCAAATGACTTAGTGGATTACCTTGCAAATATAGTCATAAAGATCCCACTGTAATAAAGTGATCTGGAGTAACTACACTTTGCTATTTCAGATATTCCTATATTGGACTAAGTTATACTAGGACGTTTATCATTTACCAGGAGAATTAAGTTTTTCTTCAATTCCCTGTAGTAGGTTTGTAAGATAGAAGTCTTACTGGTTAGCTCTAGTTGTTAGCTTTCAAAGCTACTTTATAAGACTGTGAAGTGAACAAATGTTAACTTCCTATGGGAGGTTTGTGAAGTCCTCGTGATCAGCCTTAGAGCCCAGAAGGTACCATAACAGGCTAAAGGCACAAGAACCCGGCGCGGCAGATGGGGGGGACGCAAGGGGAAAGAGGCATGGGTGATGAAGAGTGATCGAGCCAGGATTCAGCGAAGGTTTGCTGAACCACAAGTCCCACAATACGGTGGGAGTCTCCCTCTGGTACACATGCTAATAATGTTTGTAAACATGATAAAAGGGATTCCTGTTTAGGACACGTGTTCCTATCATTGCCCTTGGTAAGGCAGTTACAGAATTATAAAATACTTACTTTTCCCTTAGAATATTATTAAGTTTTCGGTCTCTGGATTCACCATCATCTAAGAGTCTAGGAGTTTTGGGGTCTTAATTTGCTTGTGTTGATGTTGCTTCTTTTCCCATAATGATTGTCACACCCCTTACGGTACTCTCTAGCTTGAAGACTTTGTTTCCATGATATAGGCCGATAAAAGAAAAGTGGGAGTAAGGCTTTTCCCAATGAATCTGTTATCTTTTTCTTCCTTTTGTGGGGGTCAACTTTGCAAATTTAAGTATAATGTACTTGTAATAAAGTACATAAATCTTAAGGACAGAGCTCAATGAACTTTTACAACGTGAACACACCATTTTAACCACCCACATCTACCAAGTCTCCCCAGTGCCCTGCTCTGGACTTTACCTTCCTCCTGTCAAAGGAGATCCCTATTCTGATCTCTATTACCATAGATTAGGTTTCTCTGTTTTTGTACTTTATAAAAATGGAATCATACAACATATACTCTTTTGTTCCTGGCTTCTCTGGCTCAACATTCTCCCCGAGAGTTATTAATACCATGTTGTGTGCAGCAGTACTTTTATGGGGTGTCCCAAAAGTTGCCATATACAGGGAAAATAGGAAATTGTAGCTAAATGTACCTTTATTTATAAAATATTCATTACAAAATTTTACAACATTTTTCCTGTGTATGGACACTTTTGGGACACCCTGCATTCTCTTTCCCCCTGTAACAGTGTTCCATTATATGACTTTGTCACAATTTACCCATTCTACAACTCTGCTGCTTTCAGTATGAATAACGCCTCCATGAAGATTCCTGAACATGTCTTTTGGAGCAGGTATGTGCATGTTGCTGTCAGGCAGAGTCACAGAGTATGGACATATTCAGCTTCAGTAGATACTGCTAAACAGTTTTTCCAAAGTGATTTTTCCAATGTACATTCCCATGAGCAGTGCATGAGGGTTTCATTTGCTTATGTCCTCACCAACATTTGATATTGACAACTTAAAAAAATCCTTTTCAGCCATTCTGGTGGGTGTATAGTATACGCCCTTCATTTAAAATTTTTTTTATAGATAAATGAATTACTTTGGGCACTGCTTGTCACTGATATTTTTAGGAACATGAGCCAGTAGTTTTTGTTTTTGAGAAGTAAAGCTGTGTATCAGTCTTTTGATCCAGAACTACTGGGTACAAAGACATTTTCATAATAGCGCTGTTCATTAGGTTTCAAGTATGTAACTTGCAGATGAATATGGGCAGAAAATTTATTTTCTATCCTCTAGCCAGCCCACCAATACTTGGAAACTCAAAACAGGAAGAGGACTGTCAGAATGGATGCTCTTGGGGGCAATGGGCTGGAGGGGGAGCTCTTTAAAAAGTTACTGAAGGCTGAATAGAAATATTTATTACTTTAGACTGTGAATATAAAGGCTTCTGTATTTTATGGGACTTACTGAAATATTTCTTTAAATAGTAAGTTCCTACTGTATTTAACTTTATGCTTTTATTTATAACAAAGGGCCAAATATGTTATTTATTATATATTCCTATTGCATGAAGTAAAGTATCCTTGTAAATAATCCATCTGTTTTATATTATACGATAAATTCATACTAATGAGAACTCATTAAATATAAAGCTAGGTTGCACTAGTAAAAAGTCTATGTTATAGACTTTTTGAAAAAGAAATACAGTTTTACTACTTTCACATAAAATACCCAGAGAATGATGTATCCTGGTTAATTCATTTTTCTGGGAAATATGTAGTTAGCCAAAAATTATACACAACACACACACAGAAACATACACAGACACACATACGTAGCACTGAGGGCAGTAGAATAAATAAACTTGACAAAAACAAATTATCTTGTGGTTTATGACACTTTGTCTTGTGATTTCAGCACTGAAAGCACTCTGATTAATCTTAAGTCTTCACTTATATGAGTTATGGTTAATCAAGAGTTTCTTTACCTACAAATTCTACATTCAAGCCAATATGCTCTTATTCCTTCAGAATTTGTTTAATGAAGAGATTAGGAAGAGTTAAGCAGTAATTTTTATAGAAAGTATATACAGTCTACAGAATAAAGCACAGAAATACTTGGGTGAATGAATAACTGTAAACAGTGTTTGGGAACAGTGTTTCTCTTATGAAATATTAGCTCCCATTATTTTAACATTTCTCTATGCTCAACCAACATATACTAATTATGCTACTAATCTATACCATTAGAACAAATAATTATTGGACTAAGGAAAACTTCTACATAGTATTTATAAAATAACAAATATTAAGTGGAAACAAAAAATTTACTTTGTGGTTCTCAATATTTTGACATAGTTGTTACAAATATTTGAGTAAATATCTGTTTAAGTTCCTGAGCGAAAGAGTATGGCAAAGAAAAGATATGCATCTTCTTATCCCAAGGAATTCTCCGTTGTATGAAATAACGTCTCATGGCGAGGGAAAACGAAGATTTGTGTACTTCACAAAGGTGATTCTCATTAGAAGAGACTCTAATGGATGCTCTTGGATGCTGATGTGGAGCTGAATCATTACTTTGCATGACAATTTCCTACCTTTTAAATAGTTTTTATGAACAAAACCAATTTCAGGCTTTTCTTTACAGAATTAATTATTTTGTAACTCAAAGGATCTGTGAAGTGCACATTTTGGTGTACATCTGTAAGAGGCATCTTAAACGTAAATTCAGAACTAAACCCTGGATTCCACCCCTCGAGGCCTGCTCTCAAAGCCCTCCCCATCTCCATTAAAGGCAATGGGCCTTTCCTCCAGCTGTGCAGGCCCACACCTAGGAGCCTCCTTGACTTCTCTTTCACCCACACCAAGTCCACTGGCAAATCCTCTCAACTTCTGCAGTATCTGACCACCTCTTACCATCTCCATGTCCAACGTCCAACGCTCCATCCTTAGCCCAGCCCGCATTTTCTCTCCCCTGGGCCATGTCAATGGCCTCCCACTGGTCTCCCTCCTTCCATGCTTGCCCCCGCCCCCATACAGTAATCACAAAGCAATCAAAGGAGTTTTTGTAAAATATGTTGTCATTTGCAAGAAATATATTAAAAAATACTGGCATGATAACTTTAAGTCTTTAAAAAGCCTGACAGGAACTTGTATTTCTCTATTTTCAGGAATGAAAGAGTATTTGCCTCTCTCATATGTAACATGAATTATTCCACTTTGACTTCATTCTATTCCTCCTCTATACCAACTTAATTAACCAAAATCTTGATTTTTGGTTAATTTTAAAAATAATGCAAGAATTTAAACTGTTTATTATTAAATTCATGATTTTTAATATTGTACATTATTAAAAAGAATTATTCTTGCTTTTGAGTTTTCTTTTAAACTTGTTTAGCACAATTATTTAGTCCTGATTCTGTATTTAACTATCTCCAATGGTCATTACTGGTCTTTTTATACCACAAGGTTCTCATTCTTAAGGAATTGATTCCTCTTTTAATTGGCTAGAATATTCACATGTGTATAGATGTGTGAACATACATGTATATACATATTTCAAAATTATTTTCAAAAAGGGTACTTACAAGTCTCTGAATACTTGAAAATGTCTTTCTGTCACCTTTGTACTTTGGCTGAGTATAGACTTTTTGGGTCACAAGAATTTTCCCGTGAAAATGCTATAGACATTATTCTACTATCTTCTGGCATTCAGCATTTCTGGGACAACTAATGTAAAATTAATTTTTCTTTCTCTGTCAATAGCTTGTTTTTGTCTGCTTGTATGCTTTTAGGATACTTTCATTATTTTTGCAATGTTAGACATAAAGCTGTGGTGAGGTACTTAGCTCTTCATTAATTTTGCCTGGTACTCAGTGAAGTTCTTTTGATCCATAGACTTAGGCCTTTCTTCACTTCAGTATAGTTTTGTCACTACTTTGATGACTGTTTATGCTTCTTTGGTAATATCATTTGCCTATTGAGCATGGGTTTACTGAGCACTTACCCTGTGCCAGGTACTGTCCTACCTAATGGGGTGACTCATGGCTCTGATGTTAGCTCTCCACTCTGTTTTTATCGATCAACTTCTTATGGTTTTTACCTCTTTAATTCCTTTATAGTCTGGAATAACTTTTCAAGTTTGTCATTCACATTAGTACTTAGACTGTAGACTGGATTGTGTCTGTTCTTTCTACTTTTCATGTAGATTTAAGTTTGGCATTGCATTTTTAGTTTTTAAATATTTTCCTTATTGATTTCAACTCCCTTATTATTTCTGCTTGCTTCTTAGCCAGACCTTTTTGAATCTATGTCTTATGTCACACGCTTTAAGTTTCTTTGAATTATGAGAACACAAAGCAGATGTTTTCTAAAAATTGTATGTTTTCAGAAGAAAATATTCTAGCCCAGCAGCATCTTCTTTTGTATCTTGAATGCTTGTTATTCTATTTCAATGAAGAAACTTCTCATATGCCCATGCTGTTTTATTTTTTTCTGTGTCCTTATTCTCCAATGATGAGATGGCTATACAAAACCGTTCAGGAAGAGATTGCACGGATTCTCCTTGGTTGCATTCGCTTTCCACTTCGTTACTACTGGAATTCTCCTTGAGGATTTTAAAGTGGTGTTAGTTGAACTAAATCTACAATGCCAGCTGAAGAATTCAGTGGGGAAGGAGCTGGAACTGTGGATAGTCCCAGCATGGGAACTTCATCTTCACATCATTTCTTATTTGGGTTTGGAAAAGCCATTGCAATGGGGCCAACTTCTGGCATTTGGCTTTTGTTTGATCTAATGTTCAAGCCAAGTATAAGCTGGGGCTTGTCTGGCCTCTTTCCCTGTGCTGTTCTCCTTCCAGCTTCTCACTTGAAACCCCCCTCCTCCCTAGTGCCGCTGCTGTCACATGCTGCTGCTTGGCAGGGACAAAATGGAGGTCAAGGGGCCTGCTTCTCACCAGTTGTAGGGCCCTCTTCTTTCCCCTGCTTCTCTCAGCAAGGGGTGTTAATGAGATTTTAGGCCTCTTGCACTTACTTGCTAGTAATGCTATTTCTCAGGAAAGTTTTTGAGTAGCCTTTGACAGGGGTCCCACCACTCTGTACTTAGCAAAAATTCTTCAAAGCTTCTTGCATGTCACCTGTACCCTTCCTTAATTTCTACTGTCCTGTGGGCTCTTCACTGTTTATAGTTTTTTACTATTTTAATCATTTTAATAGTCATCTGGCAAAGACTGTACAGCCCCAGAGTCAGGACTATATTTCCAGGCTGCACTGGGTTGAAGTTGTCCTCTCATGGCCACCACATGCCGAGTGATGAGCCATTCACATGCTAAGAAAGAGCATCTGGTACTTTGCTGCTCTACCCTGAAATGCAGATGTTCTTTGACGTGGCTGTTTTCACCCTTCCCCTCTCTTTGCCCTATACTCTTGCCTTAGTCAACACATCCTCTCTCTTGTCTTGGGCTCTTCCCCTATACAGATGACCATGACAGTACACACATATGAGCAAAGTGGACTCTCAGAAAAACGTCCAAGTTCCTTACCTGGCACCTGCCTGCCTCTCAGCCTCATGTCCTTATTTGCATTTCCCACTGGCTGGTATCTTGCCTGTGGCCTGCCCTCAGCTCATTTCTGAGATCACACAGTGTCATGCCTTTGTCCATGCTGTGCCTTCTCCTGGGGCACTGTTTCTACCCTCCTCTGTCTCGTTAATACTTGTTTGTCCTTCAAGACTCAGCTCATGTATTCTTTCCTTCAAAATCTATACTTGAACCCCTTTCTTCTGGGCTTCCATCACAGCCTAAGAATCCCTCTATCTAGGCACTTGCCATATTAAACTGAAATTATCTGTTTAGGTATCTTCTGCTCTGCCTCTCCAGATAAGAATTTTCTTACACAGGGGCAATATCTTATCAATCTTTGTGTTCTCAGTGCTAAGCACAGTGCATGCCACACAGTCAGTGTTCAAAACATGATTTATGTGAACAAAAGCTCATTTTGAGACACTGGAGGGGGAAAAAAAGGAATATAATTGTTGGTTCATAGCGATATCATGCTAGCCAAAGCAATCAGAGAAAGGCTAATTTAGTTTAGCCTTAGAATGAACTTACTGATTGCAGAGCAGAAAAACATTGGAGAAAAGATATGATTAAAATCAAGTGGTTTTCTGTGGGAATGGATGTTTTCCTTTGTTAGAGAATGCGGCAATCAGAGATTGAATTTCTGAACCAAATATAATGGAAGTACTTATAGACTCTACTATTCTAGTAAGCAAACTCTTCCTATTGATTCAGAAAAGGGAAAAAGTGCAATAACTCAAAAGAAGCCCAGGAAGGTCAATGGTGACAGCTGTCTTACTGGAGAAGAAAGACACGTGCTGTAACCCGGGCACATGTTGGAGCAGATGTTAACATGGGCAGCAACAGCATTTCCTGCTCCTCAAATCTCAGCCCAGTCACCCGGAATCAACGCGTGGGCCTGAAGCTGTGCTTTGGAAAGTCATCTCAAATGATGATTTGCTAGTTCCTGGCCAGAGTTTGTGCTGCTCACCAAGGAGAAACACCCATGGTTACTGGGATTATGCAGCAACCTCAGAACAGCTGGAGCATATTAGTCAATCAGAGCCACACAGGACTGGCAGAAGATGGCAAAAACGGGACCAAATCAAAGTCTTCTTGCTTTTGCTACAATCTAAAATTTCACATTCTACGTAAGGCCCTGTCCATTCTTGGGCAGTAGCTGTGTTTTTTTTTTTTTTTTTTTTTGAGACAGAGTCTCGCTTTGTTGCCCAGGCTAGAGTGAGTGCCGTGGCGTCAGCCTAGCTCACAGCAACCTCAAACTCCTGGGCTCGAGCGATCCTTCTGCCTCAGCCTCCCTGGTAGCTGGGACTACAGGCATGTGCCACCATGCCCGGCTAATTTTTTTTATATATATATCAGTTGGCCAATTGATTTCTTTCTATTTATAGTAGAGACGGGGTCTCGCTCTTGCTCAGGCTGGTTTTGAACTCCTGACCTTTAGCAATCCACCTGCCTCGGCCTCCCAAGAGCTAGGATTACAGGCGTGAGCCACAGCGCCCGGCCTAGTAGCTGTGTTTTAAACTAGCCCTATCTCCCTAAACTGAGGACTAGAAGGCCCACCGAAGAATAATTCCCCTATGAATTAAAAATAAAGATTCAATAAGAGAAACACTTGAAAATGCTGTGTTGGCATTTGGATAATGATGAAAAATGTCTGAGTATATTTAAGAACTATACTTTTTTATGGAATTGCAGAGTTGAAAGGTAACAGAGACCTAAAAAATAACTGGGACTTGAGCTTTAAGCTCAAGCACCTGCTTCACTAGCCATATAACCCAGGACAAGCGATGCTATCTTTCTAAGCTTTGGTTCTCTAAATCATTTATAAAGTGGGGGCAAAATATTTATATTTCATAGGATTATGAGAACTGAGATAATTTATGTCTCATTTTCCACATCTATCAGATATAGAAAATAATACTTATTGGTTTTTATAGAGATTAAATAGCACGATGAATGTAATGTACTTGACTGGGTCTCTGGCCTGTTGTACCGGCTGATGAGTAGTAGCAAGTACAGTGAAGGCAAAAATGAACCTAATCCTTCTGCAGAGAATGCTGTACGCTAGGCACTGTTTTAAATGGCTTACATGGATCATCTGAGTTAATCTTCATTAATGCCACATTCATTACCTGTCATTCCCATTTTGCAGATCCAAGCTGTCTGGTTACAGAGCTGGCACTATTAGCCATTAAGCAGCGATGAAGGAGGTGATCTTGATGATGATGATGATGATGATGATGATGATGTAAGGCACCTAGTAGAATGCCCGGGGCCTGGTAAATGCTCAGTAAATGCTTGCTATTATTGTAATTCTGGTATCATTTGTAAAGATTTCTAGAGATGGAAGTTCTATATCCATTTTAGTTACTCACTCAAAGATTAAATCGCTTTTATCTCCTTTCATATATCTTAAAACTCTTTCTTGGTATTATTTAAGCCTATTTTCTCTTTTTTAGATTTCCAGAGAAGAAGAGAATAAAAACTTCCCTGAAATAATTAGTTACTCTCTTTGAGGATACTTAGTAAGTTAGTAACCCCAATTCCTTTAAGGATTTTTTTTATGGGTGCCACCTTCTTGTTTTCAATCCATTTAATCTTATTTGTTGCTTTTCCCTGAGACCTTTATAGTTTTCTTTTATTTCTCTTTGAAAGCTGAAAGCAAAACTGGCCACTGTTTTTTGATACTGGTCTCATCACTGTGGTGATTACCAAAAAGAGTCATTCCTTACTGCTAACCCTAATTCTAACCCAGGCTTTGCGTGTGCTACTGTGAGAAGTAACAGCAGTGGATATGATTTTTCTTTTTGCTGACCTTAGAAACAAAATGCCATTTATCTTAAAGGGTTGATGTAGGATAAAATGTGATGATGTTTATATAAGTAACTATAACACTGTGCCTTACAAATACCAATCAAGACATTAATTAATACCAGAGTATTAGTTATACTAATACCATGAGGAATCTGATGCCTTCAATTAAATATGTATTGTTACATCCCTGTCTGGTACTGTCAGTCCTCTCCAGACCTCTGTCTGTCCACAGGGTAGAACTCAATGTTGTCTGCATGTGCTCAGGGCATCCAGGGCTATTCGGGATCTGGTGCCTGTGACTCTGCCAGCCTCCTCTCTTGTCCTCAGTCTCCCACCAGGTTGTGCTCTTCTTAGCCAATCTGAACACCTTGCCCTCCGCAGCACTCATCGTGCTCTCCCGCACCCCTGTACACTTACACATGTGTTTCCTCTGTCTGGATTGTCCTCACTCCCAACCACCTGGGAAATTCCTCAGTATCTTTCAAGAGTGAAACCAAGCATTACATTCTCCAAGAAGCCTCTCTTCATTTGTCTCATAGTACCATGTACAAACTTTTCTAAAGAATTTAGTAAATTGTTTGTCTTCTTTGAGTTCCTTCTTTGAGGGAAGGGGCTATACTTTATTTATTTTTCTATCCCTAATGCCTGATGTGCATCAAGAACTTAAGAACTGAATGAAAGACTAAACTGCATTCATTCTCTAGTCCTAGTACAAGCACCATCTCCCACTACCTTCCTCTCTTCTGAACCATGCAGTTTGGCCCTATCCGACTCCTGCCTTGCCCTGACGCTCAGAGCCCACCTGGCAGTTCCCAGGTGCCTTCAATGCCCAGGGCAATGAACATTTGTCAAGTGAGTGGCTATGGAAGAAAATCCAATCATTTAATGTTATGTTGTTCACACAGTTTACATAAACTCTTATGTTGTTTTATCCTACATAACTGCATTTGGAATTTTTTTTCAAGCAAATCATTTAATCTTTACATTCCTCAGATTTTGAAATTAGGTATCTATCTATCTATTTAGAGACAGAGTCTCACTCTGTCACCTAGGCTAAGGTGTAGTGGCGTCATCATAGCTCACTGCAACCTCAAACTCCTGGGCTCAAGTGGATCCTCTTGCCTCAGCCTCCCAAGTAGCTGAACTACAGGTGTGTGTGCCATGATGCCTGGATGATTTTTCGATCAGTAGAGATGGGATCTCACTCTTGCTCAGGCTAGTCTCGAACTCTTGAGCTCAACCAATCCTCCCACCTTGGCCTCCCAGAGTGCTAGGATTACAGCCATGAGCCACTGCACCAGCCTAGCTAATTATTATAAAGATTTTCCCTCTTGGAAATGATGAAACTTCTCTTAATTTTCCTGATACAATTTAGATCTTTTGAAAAATGAGGTTTTCCTGGAGTTTTAGATTAAACTGCATCACAGAACTTCTAACTCCCAATACCTAGCAAAAAATATCAATAATAAAACTTCCCTCAGAAGAACAACTACAAACAAGAACCAAAGAGGGAAAAGGTATGAACTGAAGGCAATCAACTTCAAACTCGTCATGGAAAGGAACATGAGATTCCAGGGCAGAGTGGAAAAGCACGCCACAGCCCGGCTCTGAACCCTGCCCCTTTAATTCTGAAATGAGGCTCTGCTTTCTCTTTAGATAAAATAATTTGATTTCACTTGTGATTTTAGGGAATACTTACCTCTTCCTTAATTATTTGTGCAAATTGACCAGAGCACGATTTCAGATGTAAAATCTCCAAATAAATGGTCACTGGTTAGGAAGCACTGAAGAATCTTAATCATTATTTTTAGGGACAACAGCAATATCAACTGCTTCTGAGGCACCAAAAGTTGTTTTGGGAAAGGGCAAAAAGGCAGGCCATGT
Organism: Microcebus murinus; assembly: GCF_040939455.1. Classification (NCBI taxonomy): domain Eukaryota; kingdom Metazoa; phylum Chordata; class Mammalia; order Primates; family Cheirogaleidae; genus Microcebus; species Microcebus murinus. The sequence continues at coordinate 57,361,818 of NC_134116.1, forward strand.
GAGAGCAGGGGGAGGGCAGGAGGAGGAGGAGCCAGGGGGCAGAAAGAATGCACACCCTGGATGAACCTAAATGTTCCCCTGTTTCTTCAATGACAGTAATGTGATTTGTAGGAAGAGAATTCTATTTGTGAATTTCCAGTAGAGGTGTGATGCTCATAGATCTTATATGAAGGGACTCAGGAAGCTGGGTGTGTGTCTACTAGGGTTACTGGTAAAATTACTGCTTCCTGGACAGGAGGAGAGGTGAGGTTAAATATTTTTCTTTGGAGAACTCAACTAGGAAAGCTATGGGATGAGTCCACAGTATTATACAAACATTTTAGCACTGATTAATTTTTTCTGACTGGCTGATTAGGGTTCAGATGGCTCTCTCCAACAGTTTTGGGATGGGTTGAGCTTTGGGCCCAGATTACTTTCTTGGTCTATAAGTGGAAGATTACCTGTAAATTATCCAGGATGATTCGGAGGGAGTGCACCTGTCGCCGAACAGCACCCGAAAACCTTTCGTAAGTCGCAGCGTCATATTCACTCATTTGGATCTCCTTTAGCCTGAAACCAAAAGAGCACAGAAATACAACAGCTTGTGCATGTGGGTCTTTTACTTTCATTCACCTCCTGCTAGAACTTTAGCAAACTCCTTGGCAACTTAGAATGACTCTGAGAAAAAGCAAGAAGTGATGTGTCCAGCTATGTTTATAGATTCAAAGGAGAGGAATGTCCAGTGTTGTGCTGGTAAATAGTTAACAGTTGGCCTTCCAGGATTTGTTTTTTTTAAGCCTTGACTTGTAGTATTTGCTGATTTTCATGATGTAAATATTGTCACCACGATCAATGTCAAGCTACTGACACTGAACACTGAGTTATAAATGTGCACAGTTGGGTCTCCGGAGAAATGTGCATGAATTGGCTCCACAGCACACCATTGCTATATCCCAAAGACACGCTGTGAGGTTGGCAGCTGATCAGTTCATGTGGCAAATTCCTAAGAGAGTTCCCATGGGTTGCTTTTTAAGACGAAGGTCGTCTAGTTGGTTGGCCAAGATAACAGTGCAGGCCCAAAGAACATAATTTAATGTGTTGCTATGTATGCTTATACAAGAGTTTTCTAAAATTGCTGACAGTGTACCTTAAATAGGAAAATTACATTTTAATATTATGTGGCTCTGAAATTCTGTCCTCCCAGTATGCTGCTCCTTTTTATCATTTTTCATCACTTGCTTTAGCTACAGTGCCACCAGTGCACTGACAGTCCCCTGCACACACCACACACCATCGCCCATGCCGTGATGCTCCCACAGGTGCCTCTCTCCCACCTGAGTGCCCTTTCCTTGCCTCTTTGCCTGCTAACTCCACTTACCCTCTAAGACTCAAATCAATTATTGTCTCCTCCAGGAAGCCTGCTCTGACCCCTAGGTCTGTCTTCTGTGCTCCCATCTCACTTCATTCCTCCGTTAGAGCACCTACGATCTTTGATATAACTGCCTGTCTTTTATCTCCCCAGCTGGGCTCTATGCTCATGTGGGTCAGGGCTGAGTCTCTCTCATCTTTATATGTATAATGCCTAGCATGGTACCTAACATGTAACAGGTGCTCAAAATAAGCTGAAATGAATGACTGAAATAAAAATACGACCCAGGATTATTTAAAATTCAGCATCTTACATTAACTATAAGTAGAAAGTTCATTCACAGGGTGACCGCTCTTGGGTTTTACAGAGTTGTACCCATAATACACTAATTGAATCACACATTTTCATAAATTTCTATGAATATAAAAGGTGCTGATACTAGGACAGGGGATAATGAATGCATATCTCAAAAGCCTAAGCATAACACAATCTTCTAAACCACTGTGTGTGTGTGTGTGTGTGTGTGTGTGTGTGTGTGTGTGCATGCATGCAACATTGGAGGTGTGGATCTTAGGTGTATAGCTGAAACTCTTATCGAAAGTATATTTTTATCTCCTTGGGCTAAAACATAAACCCCAAATACTGAATGGGAACAAATGGTCTCAATTCCTTCTGTCAGGCCAACCACTGGGAAGAAGGCATTCATCATGGGGCAGAGCACTGGAAGCGTATTACAACTATGTAATGCTGGGCCTACCCTACCACGGGGCAGATTTGCGATTCCTGCCCTATCACCCAACTGGACTGGCTAACACCAACTCAGGTTTCAAGACTCAGCTCAAAGGTGACATCCTAATAAGTCTGGCTTGATCCTTTGGATAAAACTGACCATTCCCCTTTTATATACCTTATATAGACATCTACATGGAACCTGTATACTCAATGCTTTAATAGATAGGTCTGTTTCCCTTTATCATGGTATTTTTCAAATTTTCTTTTCCAAAGTAGGAAATATGGTTTACATTGAGATCTAGTACACACAAATGCATGTGTGTGTGGGTGTATAACTGAAAAATATGTTCATTATATGTGACGTACTCTGATGTTTTCTATTCTATTCCTTTAGTAGAAGGACCACGTCTTATTTTTTCTTTGAATCTCCAGTACCTAGCAGAATGCCTGGCACACAGTGGCACTCAATAAATGCTGTCAGATAGCACTTTGAAAACACTATCAAAAGGTAAATATAGACAAGGCCATTATAAAATCTGAATGGTTGTATTGTGAGTTGACATGCCAAGGTGCTCTTCTAAATCCAATTAACTCTCTATCCTGAAGAACTAAAAGGAACACATGTATAGGACTTGATCTTCTAACAATCCCTCTTATGTTTAGTTTTGGCAGTCTCTGAAATCTATGAATTTTCATTAGATTAAGTTATGTCTTAAGTATCAAGGCTGATAGAAGCTGGGCACAATGAGCACTGTAGGATATGCTACCTACCCACTTCATACCTAGGAAGTCAATATGCTCTTTCCCCAAGGAGATTAGAACTGATTAGAAAAAAATGTGGATTTAGCTATACTTGGGGGGAAGGGAAGGTGAGACAGGGATGGAGGAGAGAATGTATACACATACATACATGCACGTGTATACATACACACATATGTACATATGTACACATATCTATACATATACACGCATACAAACATATAGATACATATCAAGGAAGGAGCCAGGCAGTTGGCAAGTCACCTTGAGCAGACAGACCATTGCGGAGAAATCAGAATTAGCTCCCAGATCATGCTGCACCCAAAAAACACACCACATGCTGTTTCAATTATGAAGAAATCTGGAAATGGTATTCCAGATTGTGTCAGCTTTCAGAAAGATCACCTACAAGGTGTTCAAAGCTGATAACAAATTCTCAAAGATGAAGACCAAAGCAGAGAATGGAGAAGGAAAATAGGAAATTTTAGCCTTTGGATCAAACAAGATTCCCACTGCTAATACTCTCAAGCCCACAAAACTAGCTGAAAAATAAGTCTTTCTGCTTCTTTAACTGGGATCAAAACTGCAGGGCACAGCTGCTTCGCATCCTAGTAATCTATGTGGACTAACTGTACGTTGTTGGCACAGTATATTTTTAAAGGGTATATTTATTGTTACGTAAGAGTCTGGGAATTTTAGCTCTCATTTTACTTTTTCTTATAGGTCAGACTTAAATACTATAATTTTGAATCAATTACGAGGAAAACAAACATAAGCTGAGATTCACTGTGTGAGGCTGATTAGTTTTGCAAATGGTAGTGGATGCGATTTCCACAGCTGGTGCCCACCCTAAATGCTTTTCTAAGTGTGTACAAGTGCCTCACTGTCTATTTCATTCATTTTTCACTGGTGTACTGTTTCTGTTCGGCTTCATGCATGTCCTGTGCTTATCTCCCCCTGTTAGTCTGCCTGAGTTAGTATATTCTGGATATGTAGGGGCTTGTCTCTAGCCTCACACCAGATCCAAACGGATGCTAAGGAAATGCTATGTTGATGATGCCAGGAGCCCATCTGGAGTATCAGGCTCTGCAGGGCAATAGACTGGACCTTCCAGCTGATGGCTGGGACTGCCTCGTTTCAGCCAGTCTCTAAATTAAGTACTAAAGGGTGATGTTATTTCTTGTGCGTATGCATGTATTATTCATTCTGCAAACACGTATAAGTGTTTGCCATGTACCAGGTTCTGCATGCAGGTCCTGGAGCTATACTAGGGCACAAAACAGATAGATCCCTGCCCTCAAGGAAATTATAGGCTGTGGAGAGACAATCAACTAATCATACAAATCACAAAATGTGAAGGATTGATAAGCGATATGGAAAGGAGGTAAAGGCCACTATAAAAGCATTAAGGGTGGGACCTAACCTCATTCTGCATATGCCTAAAGTGGTAAAATAGCTTTAAAACTAATTACTTGATGATGGCAAAGAATTATTCCTTTGTAAAGATATGATAATAGTATTGTGGGTTTGTATTTTTTTCAGTTCTTATATTATAGAGATGCACGCTGAAATATTTACCATGAAATGACAGAATGTCTTGGATTGGCTTCAAAATAAGTGAGGGGTGAGGACTGGGAGTGGAGCCAGATGTTTCTTCTTGAAGTTGGGGGGGGGTCAGGTCTGTAGATTCATTATATATTTTTCTCTACTTTGGTTTTATGTTTGAAAAGTTGAAGGAAAAAAAATTAAAGAAAAATCTTCAGCAGTACTAAATGGAACAGTCTTCAAATGGGAGAGAAGTCCTGTTTCTACAGGAAAGCAGAAAGCAACATTTTTCTCTTGGTGTTTTTCTGTGCCTCTCTCTTTCTCAGGATTTCCATGTGTTTTTATTTCCTCCTCCCTTTCCTCACACCCTTGCCCACCTCTTCTGTCTTTCAACCCCCTATGGTATTCTCTTTTACTTCCACTGAGATTCTTCTCTGCTGTACACAAGAGGTGTTTGGTTTTCTTATTTGCTCCCTTCCCCACATCCTCTCTTTCCTCTCTGGCATCCACTACATCCAGTTGCCTTATTAATGCAAGATGCCCCTTGACTTCTTCCCCTGTGGGCCAATGGCCCTTCAGAGAACCAGGTTCCTGATCCCCATATGGCAACTGGAGACGGGGTTGCACACTTGTGTCCACATTCCACTGCAAGGCCCTTCTGCCTCCCTGTGAACGTGTGTGTGCCAGAACACTCTATCCACTTGTCCACCTGTGCAAAAATTTAGACTGGACAATTACTTGGGAGGTTTTGAGGGTGGCAATCATAGGAATTCATGAGTTGGGGAGGGGACAATGACGCATATCTAATTGGCTCTTTTCCTAAATGGATACTCCATTATTCATATGAAATGTAGGGTAGTATTTTAATTCTAACAAGACTTTTCATTATAGTATTCCTCCCACCTTATTTTGAGAAGTTTCAACTGCTTTCATTCCTAACATAGTTTCTGTCCTCATAGCCTCTCTGGAAGAAAAGAGAGTGAGGCCCCCTAGCTCCAGAAGAGCAAATTCTGGCATAAGGAGGATAAAGAAACTGTCCAGGGAAGCCAGCAGACGGGCTGAGAGCAACACTCCTGCCTCTAACGCACACAAGTTATTTACCTGCTGGGCCCGGGAGGGTCCCGAGGCTCGCAGGCTTTCCTGAGGGCGTGGCAGGCGGGACCTGCATTTTTGTCTCTATTGTTCTGCGCTGTTTACTTGCAGGATGTGAAAGTACAGCATGTAACGTGATACCAGATGTTCTATGTGGGAGGAATTTCATAACTCACATACCCTTGAGCATACTTTTTCCAACTGCACCCAGCTCCCTTCATTGAGCACAAAAATGTCAATCTACTTCCCAAACCACCACCAGGTCCCTCTGTCTGAAAGGAGACACTGCTGGTTCTTTGGCATTTCTCACTTTTAGCTGAAGAACACACATGGATGTCTACAGAGAGCATTATGTGGATTCTTATTTTCTAGACGGGTCCAATGAAAATGGCCAGGACAGCTGTGGAACGTCTAATGGCCACCACAGGCACGTGGGCCTGCATTTCAAGGCCTCCACCTGCTGGCGAGGCCTCCCCACCCAGCCTCACTGCCCACTTCTCCCTGGAGGGTACCCCTTAACCTGGCTGGGCAAGCTGGCTGCCTCCGCCATAGACACTGCGCTCATGCTGCCCTGGTGCCTCTGCTCACCTAGTTTTCTCTTCCTGGAATGTTCTAGCTCTTCTTTTCCCACTTCCAAAACCTGGGTGAACTCAGGCCCCACCTCACACCAGCCCACTGCCCTTCCCCTCTCTGCACTGTTGGAGGACACAGCCTCTGTGTCATGTGACATTAACACTCAACAGGGTCTGTGTGTGTGTGTGTGTGTGTGTGAGTGTGTGTGTGTGTGTGTGTGTGTGTGTGTGTGTGTGCACTAGCCCTGTCTCCACACTAAGCCATAAGATTCCCGAGGGCCGGAAGAACGTCATGTGGAGTTATCTGAATTCCCTTTGTGGCCTATACAGATAGACGTGGATGGAGTGATTTAAACTTTAACTTCTCTGAAGAGAAATATCTTTGGTTTTCCTTTCTCACATGCCTAATTCTTTCTTCTACACAGTCATATGTGATCAATAAATTTCAAAGAGCCTGAGTAGGAAGAAGAAGGGATTTCATTCACTTGGCTGTCTCCATTAGGGAGAGGGTGTGGTTATGGAATTCAATGTGTGGTCCAAGTTGCTGCGCGAGGCAGGAAATCAAACGAATCCTGGTTTACCCACAATCCACTGACGTTTCACCCCAGCAGCCAGCGCTGTTCCAGGGACCACTGACCTCCGCTGAAACGCCCTCTGGCCCATCTCTCTCGCGGCTCTCTTGACCTCCTCCGGAACCGCGTCTTTCTCGGCCTGAGACACTTGGTACACTGTGTGGCCTGCGTCCAGCCGGTAAGGACCTCCTTTGCCACCCAGACCTGCCGTGTCTCTTCCCCCTGGAAGGAAAGCATGGAAAGCCAGGCGGTAAGTCTGAACCTGACCACAAAACTCAAGTCAGATCACAGCTTTAAGACAGTCCTGTAAAGTATATTCAGTATACTTAACTAGTAATTAAATATTCAAATGACTTTCTGGAAACCTAGGTGTTCCCTGTTTAGGATGTTTTTCCTTATTTCTCCATTCATCCGAATCCTACCTGTATTTCAAGACTCAGTCCAAATTCTATGACAGCTTATCTGATGCCTCTACCTCATAGGGAATCAATATTCTTGTGTACAATTTGTTAACCTTTAATATTTATTTTGTTTTCTCACCAACTACATGATGGATGGGATCATATTTTAATTATTTTTGTACCTATGTACCTATAAGTGTGTCCTGAATGTCTTAGATACTTAGTATATATTTGCTAATTAAATGAGCAACTCTTCTCTTCCCTCTTGTTAGCTTATTTTTCCTTAAAATACTGAGTGACAACTAGACTACAAATACTGTTTCTTCTGGCTGGCAAATTATAAAAATGATGCACAGAGAGGTTAAGTGGCCTATTGATGACCTTTTATCACTGCCTTAGCCAAGATTACAAGCCAATTGTTATATCAACTTTGACTTTAGCTTTGAATGATATTCAACAGATAAACATCACCAGCTGCAGAACAGTCTTTCAATATAAACTCAAGTTTTACATGCTTGTAAGTATATAACACTGTATGAACCATTTATGCTGTAAATATAAATCAAATGCCTAGCAGGCCAGTTAGGTACTTATAAGATGTTCTGGGGATACTGGCTAACTAGAGAGTATTACCTTGTCTGAATTTGTCCAAGTTCAAATTATTTTAAAACATGGTAACCAAAGAAAAAATACATCTATTGGCTAGATTTGGCCTTTGGCCTACCAGTTTGTTACCTCTGCTATAATGATTAGGCTACTAGGAACTGGTTTCTTTTGTTCATTCATAGATAACTTGGGAACTTAGAAGCGAATCCAATATTAGAAGGGCAGTATAGTACACTACAGCATGGAGTAGTAGTATTGTATACTATTGCATAGTTAAGCCAGACTGCCTGAGTTTGAATCCTGGTTTCAACTCATTAGCTGTGTGTCTTTGGGGAAATGACTTAACATCTCTGTGTCTCAGTCTCTCATCTATAAAATCAGGATACCAATATTTAATATGTTTACTTCATGGGATTATCATTAAGCTAAAACACTTAGAACACTCTCTGGCTCATAATAAAAGCTATATAAAGGACTACTTTTACTATTATTATTTAAATAACCCCTAGTCACACGAATTAAACAATTTCTAGTTTCATAAAGTAGACAATTTGAAAGCTTTTCTCCTCTTCCTCCCTAGCTTTAATTGTCTAATAAACTAAAAATGAGAACTCAGTATGAACTGCTTCCTTTATGAAAGTCCAGGTAGGGCATTTCCTTTTGGGAAATACCATGAGAACAGCCTATTAATTACAGTATTTTTATCTTTTGGTTGGAGCGTATCTTATTTTACTTGTACTCAGAAATGAGTGGTGGAAAATCCCTTCTTGGATGTATGTGATTCCCAGCTCTCACTCAGGGTCAGCCTATAGACAGACAGAGGGGCGCAGGAACTGGAAATTGACAGTAAGATGCGGGTGGAAAAGTAGTTCCTGGGACCTGATTCCCATCACACAGGACGTTATCCTTAGGAATGGGTGGATCGTGAATTAGAGCATCACTCTGGTGAAAGGAGGAAAGTGGAGAAACTGTTAGGGCTGGTGTGGCCAGCATGAGTCACAGGGCCCTTGGGAAAGTCATACTAGGGTGGAGAGGGCAGGAGGGAAGAGTTCTTCGTGAGCTCCACTTCCCAAGCCTTTAATTTGCACTATTTAAATGAAAATGCTAGCAGGACGTTCTAAGACTGCAAGGCATAATCTTCTTAAAGCTAAGCTTGGACATCCCAAAGCAGTTCAGAAGATGGTGGGGAGGATGGGCAAGGGAGGGCTTTGGTGAAGAAAAGGGAAGCAGATGACCTCTTGGGCCAGAGCTAAGTTCAATGTACAGAATTCTGAGGGAGAGGGATGATAGAGGGAAAAAGAGAAATTGAAGCCAAGGGCCTTGCTCAATTGAAAAATAAAAGGCCAGGGGAAGCAAATGCAGGGTCTTCAGTCTGGGCATTGGCTTCAGAAGCAAACGCGAGGTAGTAAATTCAAGTTGAATAACAAATGTGAACTTTCACTCCAGAGTGCTGGGACCTACATCTGGCCAGCTCCTTCCACAATGCATTCCATATGGATTAAATCTTGTTGGCCTGACACCAACTTATAGATCAAAGGACATTTCTAAAAATAGCCTTACTTTAAAGCTCTTGCTTGATGAATAAACAGAGCAGGCGAGAAGTCACAGGCCTATTTGATAGTGCATTGTCTCAGCACAGGAACTTGCTAGGCTGTCAAGGCCAAGAGGCGCAGACCATCCTAAGGGAAGGTGAAGTACAGAGCTGCGATAAGCTCAGACAGTGCGCACACAGTCTGGCCCTATTCCTGTGGCCCAGCAGATGTGTCTGCTCCAGCTGGCTGCGGAGGAAAAAGGAAGACGACAGTCCTGGGAACAATGCTCTAGTCGGGCAGCCAAGAGGAAGGAATGGACCACGGCCATCAGTTCAAACTGCAACCAGCTCTCTTATCGCAAAATCTCTTATCCTTAACATACTCACTGAGATGTGGCAGACAAGGACCACATCTTTTAAAAGTCAGTTGCTCAAGAAAGAATTTCCTGGAGATTTCTGGCATAATCCCAAGGTCATGGAATTTAAAAGAAGGGATTAACACTTTAATAAATACATTCTTCATGCCGGGTATTACGCTCAGTGCTTTACAATCTTAATCTCATTTAATCCTCACTACAGCCTTGTAAAGCAGTTCACATCATCCCCTTTTAGGTGGGAATGGTCTTAGGTCATAGGGTGGAAGAGTTTGTGGGTCTCCAAATGCCAGGCTCTTTGCATGTCTTGATGTCATGCTGGGCAGAGGGCAAGAACACAATCCAAATGAGTAACGAGGAGTCTAAGACGGAAAGCTGAGCCTGCTGGTGGCACTCTGGCCTGATGGGCTCGTGAAGCCTTCGGAAGCCGGACCCAGGAGAACACCCGTGCCACCAACCTGTTCCGCCAGCCCAGGTATTGCCGCCTACGTGCGGCATGTTGTCAGGGTCCTCCTTTCCGTGTTTGGGGAAGCTCACATCTTCACCACTATCTCTGTCAATTGTGATCTACAAATGAAGAATAGAGACGTTATCATTGTCCTATGACCAATACCAGGAACTGCATGACAGAAAGATTTCTTTTTCCCTAAGTCCTTAACCTAAGTCTCATAACCTTAGGCCATAGGACGTGATAGATGCTGTGAGTAGCTGGCAAAAATTTTAGCAGATTGAACATCCATTCAGTTAGGAAGGAGATAAATTAAATTTAAAAAGTTACTTTAAACAGAAAAGAAAAGGAGCTGCACTTTGGTTATAGCTCCAGAATTCTCCTGATGCAGAACATGCCATTAGCATTTTATACAAGGCATGACACCTACCAGACATAGGGAAAATGGATCTCACCAGACAGATATTTCCCCAGTGGTTTAAAAGGATCACCATCTAACTGATCTGAGTCAGTATATATACATTTACCTATTTTCATTTTTCAAGAAATCCCATTACTCCAAGAAATGCCATTTTATGTTAAATATATGGAAAAGAAAAACAAAAAATAATGTTATGTATGCCTCAGTGATAGATTTATGTTATACACACCCACATATACTAAAAACTGCTTCTTTATTTTTTGGACACACTCCAATTTTATTATGGTATTTTGTAGCTTTCCTAATTCATCTTTAATTTAAAACTGGATTTACTGTTCTTGCAATTCCAACAGAAGAAGCGGCATTTTAGCCCTCCTCTATGAGAGTCTGTAGCTCATTGATCCCTGTTTCCTGTTCACTACAGAGTCACCAAAAGGACTGGTAACCACACAGGAATTCGAGTCTTAGTAGTCAGGCGTTCAGGAGGTCCTACTCTGCAATAGAAAGAACTCAAAGCTTTCAAGCATTTCATTACACTATTAGCCTGTTCTCAAATGTAATGATTTTCAGGGAAGGCAAGATCAAATTCTTATTTACATGTTCAGACAGACTTACAGCAAACATACTGGCAGGACATCATGTGAAGTAGCATGGGGCCTTAAAAGGCATGGAGGATTGGTCCCTGCCCTTCCACTACTTATGTTGGAACAGGGGACCTTGAAAATGGGCCTGAAGTCAGTCTGTAGAGCTGACCCATTCCATATTCCCACACGGTTTTTCATTAGTAATGTTGGGATTAATGAAAGTAGGTAGTCATTTGAAGTCTTTGCAAACAAAAGGGCCATTAAGAATGAAATCAACATAACTTCCATTGTCTTAGGTCTAAGTTGGTTCATTTCAAATGTTATGACATCGGAAAGAGATTTCTAATTAACCAGACTTTTCTACAAATAGCTTTGGCAGCATTAACAACATTTTTGTCATAATTTCAGCATACTCCAAGAAAATTCAGTAGTCAGACATGACAATTGGTATAAATTCCACACACATAATCATACTCTAAAAATAATTTTTTCTCCTTTTTTTCTTACACTAGTCAGAATAGCTAGGAACATTTAGAGAACAAATGAACATTTAAATTACTTTCCCCAGTACTTGCCACCATTTTCCAACTTGTCCACAGATACCATAGGTAAGTAGTAAATTAAAATATGTACACTGACTACAGGAATTCCAGGAAGCACTAACCAATAAAAATCCCTATGTTGATGAAATGTTTATATTTGCACTGTCCAATATGGTAGCTGTTAGCCATTAGCATAACGTGGCTATTGAGCACTTGACGTGTGGCTTGTATGATTTAGTTAAGTAAAATTTAAATTTAAATAGGCACATGTGGCTAGTGGCTATTTTATCAGATACCACAGCTCAAGGACAAGCTTGCCTTAGACCTGGAGATGCTGTTTGGAGATCTTCACAGCACCCTACAGATGTCTTCCATGAGAAATGGAAAAAACAGAAACCATTTCAAAATTGGGATAGGGTTTTATTCTGTTGCTAATTTAAGAAATCTATATAAAAGGTATGACTACAGTCTTTTTTTTTTTTTAGCAAACATAATGGAGTTTATACATTGAGATACATTTCTTATTTTTATACATAAAGATACATTTATTACAATAATGCTGCTGCTGCTGCCCCAAAGACTTCTGGACTATTTCTGGAAGGATCTTTAGGATCTACAGCACGTTCTTTTATAATATCTTTTTTTTTTCTTTTTTGAGACAGAGTTGCTGTCACTAGGGCTAGAGTAAAGTGGCATCATCATAGCTCCCTGCAACCTCAAACTTCTGGGCTACAGTGATCCTCCTGCCTCAGCCTCTCAAGTAGCTGGGACTATAGGCATGCACTGCCATCCCTGGCTAATTTTTCTGTTTTGTGTAGAGATGGAGTCTCGCTCTTGTTCAGGCTGGTTTCAAACTCCTGGCCTCAAGCAATCCTCCTGCCTTAGCTTCCCAAAGTGCTAGGATTACAGGTGTGAGCCCCTTCGCCTGGCCTTTTTTAAAAATATCTTTTGATGGTGGCATTTATACGTTCTTTCAAAATAGATTTGATTTTCAATAAACAGCCACATGAAACTTGGAATTGATTTCTGTTGTAAGCTATTTGCTAACTTGCTATGTTACCTTTGGCAAATTAACTTCTCCGGGCCTTAACTTTCTCACTGGAAACTAAGGGGGTTGAGCTAAATAATCTACCATTATACCCAGCATTGATATGCTGTGACTGACTCAAGAATTCCAAATCTGGTAAATAAAGTGATTAAGGTAGGGTTTTTGTGAAAACCAGGTATGGTCATACAATAATAAGGCAACTGACGGGTCCTAACTTACAATGATTTGACTTATGATTTTTCACCTTTACAACTGTACGAAAGAAAAAGCATTTAGTAGAAATTGTACTTCAAGTACCCACGCAACCATTCTGCTTTTCACGTTCGGTACAACATTCAATAAATTACATGAGACATTCAACACATTATAAAATAGGCTTTGTGTTAGATGATTCACCCAACTGTAGGCTAATGCAGTATGAGCACATTTGTGGTAGGCTAGATTAAGCTACGATGTTCAGTAGGTTAGGTGTATTAAATGCATTTTGCTTATAATACTTTCAATTCATGACTGGTTTATTGGGATGCACTCCCATCATAAGTCAGGGAGCATCTGTAGTTTGCTTATAAGGGTTGTGACTCTACTACAGGCTAATTCTAAAAGAGAAGTTCCAAAAATCGTCTAAGCAATGACAGGATTATTGGAAAAACTGTTCTGAACACTATTACTCATTTTGTGTGTGTGTGTTTGTGTGTGTGTATTCCGGTACATTGTTCACAAGTAATAAAAGAGCTTCAGAAGACGTATAAAAGGCAAATTCCTATGTGTCTACCAACTTTACTTTTATCAAATATTAGTTATCTCCTTTAGACATTTCACATGATCGAGCTATTCTGCTGCAAGAGAATCACCTTTTAAGAATAAGTAGTAAAAATGATGGCATAAGACAAAAGAAGAGACCCTTCAAATAGCCTCTCTCAGTTGCTTCCAAAATCATGCTTTTGACATTGCAAAGACACCTATAATGGCCATCAGGGAGGCAGAAAACAGGCTATAAAATTTCTGCACAGAAAGGAACTGGCATGTTCTTTGCCACCTGTGTGTTTTGCCAGGCATCCGCTGGGAAATGGAGCTGTTGATATCGCCAACAATGAGGCAGCTCCATGCCAACCCCAAATGAAAGTCCAGAGGTGTTTCAAAATTGACAAATTCTTGACAAAAACAATCATCAACCAAAAACTGATTTATTCCAGAGAAACACAAACCATAAAATTCCAGAGATGTTTAACGAAAAGCAAGGCATTTGGAGGAGTTTATCTAATTTTCTGTCATTTTATGAATACCATTATACTCACTCACAGAAATATATTTTTATAGGTGGATGGGAGAAGTACATCTGCCGAGAGGTTTCCAAAGCCACTTTAGGACATCTCTTACATGAACTGACAATGATTCATAAAAGGTACAAGTCAGAAAGTCTAGGACAGTCCAGGATAGAAGCTGGAACAAATAGTAGAGAAGGCCTATCATTTGAGGAAGCTTACTTCCTGGGAACAGACACATGCTATAGAACCACTGGCTATTCAGAAATTTGATAAGCTGCTGTTTGCTTTCATGTTATGTGTTGAGAAGCAGTTGGAATGTGTTTCCCTTGAGAGCTGGTTTCATTTAGAAAGAGCTCAAGTCAGTCATTCCAATTACTGAAATAGACACTACTGCATCCACTTAAAGGGCTTAAAATTTTCCCCAAGCCAGAAAAGACTTATAACTTTTGAGACAACCTGACATGCAAGGTGAGGCCATTGACTTCTCATAGCAGACACACTCTACTTCCTTTAGGTAATATGCTATAATCTTAAGAATCATTATCCTCTCCTATATGAATTAAAATGGAAAAAGCATGGATCTTGTAAATTACAACTCATAAAAATGTTCCAGAGTAAAGCCAGCACAGGGAAGGACATGACTCACTGAAACCCTATAATTCGGGGCAAGGCCCATTTATTTTAGGCTGCTCCTTGAGCTCATTATTTTTAAAAACCATCAGTAAAATGATATAAAAAGCCAGGATATACTCCTAGAAGAAAAGTTAGCTCTTGGAGATGTAACTGGACAACACAGCTGGAGACTAGATGTGGCTCAGCAGACATTTCTAGTCCTCTACCCCACATTCTCGCCCTCTTTCTTCCATTTAAGCAGAAGTCAGAAGTATCATGGTTGGCTATAATCGAGCACAATAATCCCTCCCCTTTGCCAGCGATTGGTCTAGGGGAGGCCATGTGACCTGAGATGTAAGAGAAAGTCTGTCCAGAAGCTTCTGAGAACAATTTTCCTCCCAGGTTCAAGAAGAGAGGATTTTAAGAAGAGCTTCTCACTGTGCTGAATGCACAGCTCTCCTCTTCCCTCCAAAACACACACACACACACACACACACACACACACACACACACACACACACTTCCTGCCTTGGGACACAGTTGAGTGAGGATGTGATGGTGTAGAGTTACAGCCTCCACCTGGGGACCACGTGGCAACAACAGGGTGGCAGATCGGAAGGATGACATTGTTGAGCTGCTGAACCAGCCCTGGAGACACTCTAATCTTCTGCATAAGTAAATAATAAATGTCCTTATAGTTTAAGCCATTGACAGTTGGGTTTTCTGCTACCTGGTTTTCTGTTACTTGCATGCAAACTAATTGATTCCTGTATTAAGGGATGGATGAGAGGCAGCAAGGCAAAAGCTATAGTCTTGACTTTTCTAAGAATGTCCTACTTCTAACAAGAAGACGTGCTTTGAATTTTCTGACATTAAAAAGCGCCATAATAATATCAGCACAGAAATCCTAATTATTGCAGTTGCCTACTGTGTTCTTGATTGATTAGCAGGCAGTTGAATGTATTTATTCATTCATTGTTTTATACAAATATTCCTGTGTATGTTTGTGGTGCACCTACTAATCACTGGGATACAGAGATGCATGAAACAGGATCTTTGTACAAAAGGGAACAAAGTCATAGCACAAGGAGATACAGCTCATAATAAGGGCCTTAACAATCTGCCAAAAACATAATATTGTCTGAGGTTATTCTTATCCACAGGTTAGAAATTTCTTCCATTATATTAAGATACAATGAAAGTCACATTAACATGTCCCTAGGAGTGAGAGTCTTTCATTTGAAGTCAGCTGGTTAAAAAAAGAACAAAAAAGGCTGACTACCACTCAATTTTCATAAGTAAACTGTACCTTCTATAATGCTAATGCATAACAAAAATACCTTTGTCCCATAGGTAGCTTCTGTGTGTTCCATCTTTAATCTCTGACAAAGCTACCAATTATGAAATTTATCTTCAGTTCTTCCCTGGCTTGGTGATATTTGCTTTCAAATACTCAATGACCTTCTTCCCTATTTAATCTCTCACCACCTTTAAAAGCAGAAAAGCACCTAACTTTTGGTCCCTCATATCCACAAATTACACTGTAGCTGTTATTTACTCATACTAAATAATTAACCTTAGAGGTCGTTCATATTTTCAGTGCCTTCATTACTAATTGAAAAATAAAGTCTTTTCCTTTGTTAGGAGTGTAGGAATCAGCAAGCAGGCAGAGGTGGTGAGATGGGGTGGGGGGCATATGAGGCCTCCTCCTGGCCCTAAAGACAAATGCCTCTTGGGGTGACTTGGACATTATAGGTAAGAAGCAGAACGGATGGTCCATGGTCTGTTCTGTAGAAGCCCTGTTTTCTAGTGTAGAAAGGGCTCTTTTCCTTTCTCATGGGCTTCTTCAAGTCAGCTAGCAGCCCCTCCCTCCTGACTTTGGGCTGGACCCCTTTGCCTACCTCCCAAACCAAACCCAACTCAGTCTTACCCTCTTCCTTCTTTCTGCTTGAACACTCCTAGAGGCTTATGCATATTTTGATTTCTGGCACAAATGATATGATTGGTAAATATTTTATAATATTTGAAATGGTAACCCCAAACAACCCCCCTCCTCTATTCAGTGTGTTCTGGAACATATCCTTATGTTATCTCTGTATCTGAGTTTACAAAGTCCTTGACAAAGAACTGCTTCACTGGGATGACCCTCTTCACTAAGGGCCATTAATATGTAACAAAAACACCCAGCCCAATTAAAATGAGTACAATTTTATGGATGTCACAGACTTGAACTAAAAGGAGGGTAAAATGTCAGTCTATTAATATTTTACTTTACCTTTTATTATCTGATGTGGCAGTTGGCACAGTGCTTATACATACAGCCTTGCACATAATAGGTGCTTAATAAATACATATTACATTTGTGCATGGGTGGTTGGTTAGTGACAGAAGGCTGAGTTTCATCTTCTCCACAAGCTATCATCAGGGTGCCAGATGGGACTCTTCCTGGCTCTGCCTGCCAGCCCATAATTCACACACAGTGGGACCATCTTCTAACAGAGGCAGGAAGCACGTGTCCCTGTTGGCTCTGGGTTGTTCTTAAATCCCGATCTTGCATTGCCTTTGGCTTGACTCTGATCCCCACTAAGGTCTCAGCTCAGTCAGTTTCTGCCCAGATGGTCTCCCTGCCACGGCCTCAGGGTCTATGGGTGGCGGCCTGTCGCCTTGCTTCCTGGTCCCAACAGCGCTATCTGCATAGCTGTCCAAACTAAAATTACAGGGTTGCAGAACTCATACAAAGCAGCTTCTCATTTTACTTAGAATACCTTCTTTTTCTTCTACTTAATTCAAATGGGAACAAAATATGAAGATGGTTTTTGGAAAATCTGGGAATATGGAATGCAGAATGATGGACTCAAGAGGATGTGATTCATGGGTTAAGATGCTACATTCTAAACAAATCTTTAAGGGAAACCAAATGTTGTTATCACGATGCGTAGGTGAGTGTCAAAAAAAAAAATGTTAAAAACCCACAAATAATCGGCATGGCAACAGTTTACTGGCGCAGAAACACACTCCTCCCGCCGCCTCACTCCAGGCGCTTGCTCAGCATTTGCTCACACAGAGCAACTGCTAATCACATTCAGAGATGGCAGGGGCGGGGCAAACTCTCAGGTCTTTATATATTCTACCCTTTCTATTTTTGCCTCTTTTATTTTTAAGAACCTTCAAAAGGTTAATGTTCAACACTACAGTAAATTAAGGCCCAGCCATCAGACCTCCGTAGCCAAGGAAAAAGTTAGCAAAGCAAGGCAACCTCAACTACAGCAAATAGTGTGCAAACGCTTTGGTTTCGCTATAGACAAGGTGGCCTTGGCAAAAGACATTTAATACCACGTACTGTTATCATTATTGAAGCCAAATGATCTCTCATGGCATTTCTTGGCCGGGTGACTTCAATCTTATACTGAAGTCTTGTGCTTTCCCCAAAACACAAAACCTATCTGGCCATTTTTAAAGCTATTCTGGTTTGCATGCTAACAGAATTCACTGAGGCAGCTAGGAAAAGGAATGGTGGGTAGAAAAGCCATTCCTACCACTACAGTGGGTAGAAGCAAGGGGGTGTTTAATATGACCCAGATTCTAAAGATTCTTGAAGTACCCACCACATCTATGTGTAAAAAACGAAGCAGGAGGAATTCTTTTCTGAAACAGGGAGACACTGAGTCAGTGATGAAAAGGTTATCCCAGCATAGTCCCCGTGGAGAGGTTTTTCTAGCATCAAACCCTGGCAAATGGTTTTTCCATTTTCTTTGTTTTTACTAAAGTCACCCATCATTTCTTCCAGCTATGTTTCATAGATTATTGGTTCACCATCTCAGTCTACAACAATGTTTATAAACCCACTGCCTACTCATGTTTACCCTGAGTTTCCCCAACCATTTCCTCAAGGTACCTGGAATTCCTGTAAAGCCTGTGTTGGAATGTCCGACGATAACAATTTTCCTTTGCTTCCAACAGGCTCAGCACTGTCACTTACGTGTATTTTGACAGTCAATCAAAACTATTAATCAGAATACAAAATCATGACATAAGGAGAGGCTGTAGGGAAATAAGCAGTCTGCACTGCACATGCGCAGCTCCGGATAAGGCGGCATGTTGTCCAGCAGCTGAGAGCACTTGCGGTGTTTTGCTCTGGGGCTCACTGTGCTCTGGGGCTCACTGCTGCACTTGCTCAAATGGGCCCAGACTGCAAAACAGCACTTGGAGCACGGGCACAATTCACACAGTAACTGTCATGTATGCTTTAGTTATAGTACATTTATGTGTATGTGTATAGATATGTCCACACCCACATTTTTTAAAGAACATATTTCAGAGGGTAAATAGCATTGCAATGAATCGGTGCTATGGATATGTAGGAAGATGTGGCTAGGTATGTAAACTGGCATTGAATCTAGGTGTGAACATCAGAGGGCAGGGACTAGGTTTTATTCTTCCTATCATCTTCCACACCGCACTGTCCTGATGTATCATAGAAGCTCAGCAAATATCTGGTGACTAAATGAATAACTGAATTACTGCTACTGCCACTGTGGTCAGGTCACAGTCACAGAATGGCTGCAGTGGTGTATATGCCACCACAAATATATAGAAGCCTGGTAGTTGCTCTCCTGGAACTTAAGGGGGCAAGTTAGAAAGCAGAGACTTTGGGGTAGAAGAAAATAATAGTATTGGATCTCGCTTTGTGAAGCATTCTTTCAATATTAGGTTGTGAAGGCTCTTCCTATGTGAGCAACAAATTTATAACACTAAATACCAATGAGTAAAGTGTTCTAATTAAATTTAGGGCACAGTTGAGATGGGACAATATCATGTGTCCTGTATCACTGTTATTGAGCTACATAGTAATCAGAAACAAACAATTCATGTGATGATTGTAATTAATCAGGGTTTTATATAATCGGACTTATGTGAGTTGGTTATTTTCTCCTTTGTGTTAGTTCTCCAGTTTAACGGTATGAATCTGTTACTCATTTATATCATGAAACTTTTGCTCCTAAAAAACCAAAGCCCCTGCCTCTGCCTCCTGTGGCTGCCCTCCTTCTCCCTATACCCCGTCCCACTCCTCCCCCTCTGTGCCCCATCTGAGAATTCCTTCAGCAGTGCCAGTCCTAGGATTGAGGGAGCCCAAACTTGAGGACATGAAGCTCTGTGTGTTTAGCCGTGGGCACACGGCATGGTCACTAGGCAATGATGGGGATCATACAGAAGGGAGAGGAGAGAATGTAAAGAAACTGTAGATAAACCCAAGGTCTTGGGGCTGACCTGGGTGAGTAAGGTGGCAACCAGACCTTCCTCTGCATCCTCCCAGTGCCTGCACTGTCTTCTATTGTGTTACTATAATTCTTTATGACACTCAGGAATTTTCTCACGTCTGTCTCCTTCCACTGACATCATTGTACCCCGGGACTTAATACAGTGTAATAGTCTAGTTGTGCAGCCATGCAAGGCAGCTTAACAGAACCCTGGTTTTCAGAAACACACTTTATAACCCCCCCCTTTGACTTATTTCGATGTGTCTTAATGTCATTTTTAGGGACAAAGACATTTAATATGGATAGAGAATGAGGTTAGGCATTTGTGAGAGACAGATTTCAAATGAAGCAAAGTGCCCGAGTGGAATCAGTAGTGCTTGAAAGGGTGGAGGCGTACAGCAGAGCTAGCACTGGGCTGACAGTTAGAACTTGGACTGTAGCCCAGCGTGGCCCCTAACTCTCTGTGTGATGCTAGGCAAGTCATTTCACCTTTCTGGGCCTTAGTTTTCTCATCTTCTAAATGAAAAATCAGACTAAATTCTTTGTAGCTCTAAATAGTTTACTCAGGCCCTTATATACATTTATTTCAGTTCTAGTTTATAAGTTATCAGGGATCAATTTGAGTAAAATACAAGTTAACTTTAGAGAATATTTTGATATGATTATGTAAAAATTTGGCTTTTCTTCAAATTGGTTTACTAAGAATTTAAAATTAAAAAATAATTTTTTTTGAGAGGCAGCTTGATGTCATGGAAGAACCATTTTATTGAGAATTAGAAGACTGGCTTTTGATCCTGGTTCTGTAGCTGACTGGTTAAATAGTTTTGGCCAAAATGACTTATTCTTTTAGCTTTCTTCATCTAGAAAATGAGGGGGACAGCTGGCAGAAATGTGATTTAAGTATACTACACAGCTCTACTGACTGATAATATTTTATGCAGTTATTATAATATGAAACCTGTATACTGGTCTAACCAAAATTCCACTATAAATTTACTGGGGTACGTGTGTATCAGATATTGGGATAGGAAATAGGAGCAAGGAGATATTAAGTGTGCATCATACAGAGGGATGAGGAAGTGAAAGAGAGAGAAATAAATCATGAATTTCTGTGGATGAAGTAAAAAGATAATGCCTAAAATGGAAAAAATCAGGAAGAAACATAAGTCTGCTATTTAGAGATATTGGAGCAAAAAATAAACGGGCAAAAAGAGTTGAAAGTGTTAGCCTCTGCACTATTTTTCATAACAAGCTTATAAATCTAAGTTTTAGAACTATGTACATATATAACTTAGATAAACCTTCAAGTGCCTCCCTTTTTCCCTTGCCTGTCAGACTACCTGCATGCCTGTAGTTTATTTAATAAGCACTGCCTATGATCCAGGCTCACCTGCATGCTAAGGACACAAAGTCCAATGAGACCTAGTTCTGTACTTCATGGAGTGTTCAGCCAGGGCTGGGAGGAGATCTGTACTCAGTAATCAGCGCAGAGAGTGCCTGGCTGGGTGTCAGCACGGCATGTTTGCGCAGCAAACTGTAAGGGTCCCTAACCCAGGCTGGGGGTCAGGGCAAGAATCACGGAAAGCATCCTGGAAGAGTTAATGTCCAAGATGAACCTTAATAACAGTCAGACAGCACAGGAGGCTGGAGATTTCAGGCGTAAAGAACAGCAGTAGGGGTGCTGAGTTGAAAACAAAGATATTGGCCTGGAGTGGTGGCTCATGTCTATAATCCTACAGCTTTGGGAAGCTGAGGCAGGAGGCTGGCTTCAGGCCAGGAGTTTGAGACCAGTCTGAGCAACATAGTGAGAGTCCCTCTCTACAAAAAATTTAAAAACAAAACAAAACAAAAAACTAGCCAGGGATGGTGGCATGCACCTGTAGTCCCAGCTACTCGGGAGGCTGAGGCAGAAGAATCACTTGAGTCTAGGAGTTTGAAGCTGCAGTGAGCTATGATTGCACCACTACACTCCAGCTTGTGTGACAGAATAAGGCCCGTCTCTTAAAAATAAAAGATATTAAGCAATAGTTTATATAAGGAACACTTTGTGTTCGTAGCTCTTATGATGATGAAATGCCTCATCCTAAAATCCGCCCATTCTGCCAAGTCAAAGTAGAAGAAACCAATCAGAGCACACAGAGATTTATGTGAAAACCCCAATAACCAGAGAAGAAGCTGAGGTTCATCACTCCTAAGTTTGTTCTACCTTATTGAAGAACATCAGGGAGATATGTGTTTATTATTGTGGTATCGGTTTGCCAGTAATCACTAAGTACATTTATAGAAAAAAAACTATCCAACTCAGTCTTTAAGTGTGGCTAAACTCTTATAATTTTTATTATGTAAAGCTCTTCCTCCCTGCCTGCTTCCCCCACCGTCATGCCATGTTGTAATAGTACATGATGCAGTTGTTGTTGTTATTGTTGTGTATTTGCTTCTTTTTAAAGAAACCTGTTTTTAAACATAGTTTAATTGTAATGATCCTAAAACTGCAAAGTAGTACCATGCATGCCAGCAGCCTAGAAACCAGATGACCTGAGTTTTAGTTCTAATTCTGCCACTCAGGAGCTATGAAATCTTGCACAAGTTTCAAACTCTCAGAATGTTGGTTTTCTTATCTATTAAATGGTAGTAAGTACATTTGGCCTCATGGAGTTGCTCTGAGGTCCAAATCAGATATGAACCAGTGTGTAACTCTAGAAACAGTGCTTACTCTCTCTGGCTTTCAGTTTCTGCGTCCAAAGAATGAGGGGGTTGCACTCAGACACAACCCCTTATGTCATTTCCAAATTGAAATCTATTTATATCATGTGAAGATGTTTTGAAATAATTTAAAGCACCACTCAAATATATGATGCATTAAAGACTTATTATTAAATAAAACAGAAGAAAGAGAGAACTTAGCTTTTTTACTATGCGTTTTTGTAAAGTCCTACCATTTCTATGACTATTTTGTTAATGTACTTTACAGCTACCAACCAGCTGAAACCACGGAAGTGAATATGGTTGCCTGAAATGAGAATTGAGAGTGAAAAGGGCTCAGGAGAGAAATGAACCGGCAAAGGAGACTGAGAAGGAGCAGACAGGACAGGCAGGAGGGGAGTTAGGGGGAAACTGGATTTTCAGAGAAGACTGAGCATCAGTAAGGAGGGAGTGTGCTGAGCTAATGCAACTCAGGGCCAAATAAGATGACTAAAAAGGGCCCGCTGAATTTAGAACATGGAAGTTGCCTGTGGTATTAGCAAAAGCAATTCTGCAGATGGGCAGGAGGGGGGAGAAGCCCCCCCGGAGTGAGAGATGAGTGAATGGAGGTCTGAAGTAGAGTCAGCGCATGCAGATATAAGAGGATTTACTATGGAATGGATTAGGATTATAGGAATTAGAGTCATAGGAGGTGAGGTCTGTGGGGTTCAGAAAAATATTAGAGAATGTCTAAATGCTGATGGGAAGGATCCACAAGGGAGAGAGGATGAGATGCCTGAGAAAAAGGAGTCAAAGGATGAAAGGAGCCTGAGTAGGGGTAGGGGGAGCTGGTGCAGCTGCAGACGGGCTTGCATTGCTGAGCTTGGAAGTCAAAGGAGATTCCTTCTAGTACCTTCTAATTTCTTTGCAAAGCATAAGACTGGAATATTGTCTAAGAATTTGGGTAACAGTGGTTTGAGGTTTGAAGAAAGTGGAGACTGTAGGAAAGTCATTATGGGTATTAGGCTTAAAAGACACTTTTTCATCTCAAATTTTTTTTTAGATTAACAAACATGTTCCTCTTGTTTGGAGATTATTAAGTACTAGAGGTGCTGGGTGTTAAAAAAAAAATAAGAAAGGTAGATCAGTGAAACCTAATGCTATATTTTTGACAAATTGCAAGTATCCAGATGAGAAGAAAGCCATGTTACACGTGATACCTACCAGAATTTGTCTGTGAATTTCCCAAACAAAAGATGCTTTCATTCCTCAGGGCTCTCACAGCTCTCTGTCCTTCTGTACATTGTCCTTTGTGTTGCATCAGTCTCATCCACCCAAGTATGCTTCATCTACCTTGCTAACCTGTAGGCACCTTGAAGGCAAAAGCCCATAGCCCATAGCTGAATTACACAGTATGTCTTTCCAAAAGTGCCACCTTTGAAATGCTTATATAAAGAGGAAATGTTATCTGGTTTATACAAATTGGCTTTATACACATTGAGGAAGACTCTCATGGCATAAAGGGAGGTGTCTTTGTAAGAACAAAGGGTTTCCAGAAACAGCAACATAACAAATGGGTGGGCCACACTTGGAAGCAACGTGTGGGCCACATCGCCACTCTATTTTACAATTTCAAGAGAGCCCTATATAGCCTAGCAAAGAAAATCGAAGGAAATGAAACAACCCTCCCCCACAACCTGCTCCTATTCTTCTTAGACACAAAAGACAGATAATTATCTAAAGTGTTTCTCAATATGAACGAAATGGAAACGTGACCTTTGAGTCTGTGACTGAGTCTATCCACATCAGTGTTTTTAGCAGGAGCAAAGCAATGTCTAGAGAATGGCTTAGGGAATGCTCACAGGAGCCAGCTTTTGCTCTCCCTCATGTTACATAGACCATAAATAAAAAGAAATAGTTTAATAGGCAGCCAGACCTGAATGGCTTATAGTCACCCCTAGGGAGTGGTAAAATTCTCCTGCTGGTAGACTTACATAAACCAAGATGCAATGAAATTTTTTAGGATACTCCCTTTGCTTAATAAACCTGAATGTTTTAAACATGAAAGATGGCTAGACTAAGAGGGAAAATAAATCAATCTGGCAAGAAAAGGCAATCATTCAGAGTGTTGGTAGATTAACTGAAACATAGGAAATCAAATTCAGTGATTTAAAAATCATATGCTTCCTAGCTTAAAAACCCCCACTTCTAGGTTTTTGCCCATTTTAAAACATACTAGAAAAGCTTTATCTTATTAATAACTTAGTGCTAAAATTGGGGCTTCTGTCTAATCTCTGATTTGTTTGTGTTCAAAATAGAAGATACAATAAATTTTAAAGATTTATCTGTTGTGTGATGGCAATTAAAAAAACCCACTTTATCAGATAATAAGTCAATTAAGTTAATTCAGTTGTTCATCCCACTAATGATGAAAACTTAGAGGCTTTTTTGGAAATTGATAGTTCCAATTTATTAAGGCAAAGTACTCAAACAATTAATTGTCCTGATTAAAAATAAAGACACAAGAGCAATCAAAGAGGACAAGACAAACAAAAACAGCGGGAGGAAAGAAGATTGGGGAATCAGTCTAAGTCCTACTCCCCTTCCTGATCTCGGATAACCGTTGGGCTTTACAACTTGCTAACACAGAACAGCTCACTTTCTGGTCTATATACTCCTCATTTATGCACACTTTGAAGATCTTCAAGTACCTGCTTGAATGAAGATAAAACATGAGGAGGACTGGCAGGAGACCTAGGTTGTTGCTTGGGGACAAGATATGAACAACAGTGCTGAGGGTGTTTTCTGGGGGAAAGAATGTACCAAACACTTAGAGTAAGGATTGCAGTTCTTATAGTAAAAAGGGAATCTTAAAAACTAATAAAACAAAACAAATTAAATTTAAAATATTAAATTTATGATGAATAACTAGTTTCCAAAGCAATGAGAAGAGTCAACAGTTTATAAGAAAATGACAATGCTAGTCCCAGTCCAATATTTTACTTTGAAATCTCTTTAGAAATTTAATGTTTGGGTCACCTGCTTAGGGTTATACATGGCACGTCTGGAGTTGATTTGAAAGTCTGCCTCTATGTGTACTGGCTCAGCTTCTTGGCAAAGTGTTATTATAACGTCTAACTTTTTGGCCAGTACTACCGAGGTGCTGATTATTAGTTTTAAGATGACTGCTCTGTTCTTACTTATTAAAAGAAAGCAATTTTCATCAATCTTGGGATATTCTAAATACTGAGGCAGCCAAGCTGATTTGTATTCATAATGTGTGGTGTTCTAGAATGCATTATAAATTCATAATGCAAAGAAGATCTGTGAAAAAACAGTATGTGGGAAAACTATTTCTTGGTATGCACATGTTTTATATGATCATATATTCTGAATTTATATTTCCAAATGCCAGAGGGATCCTACAAATCTACATTCTAAATAAAACAAATGAAAATAAAATGATTAATAACCAGTTAAGCATATGTCCTGCTGTGTCTAGGACAATCCCAGTTAATGCCTATTGTCCCAGTATAATTTTTTTTTCTTTTTTTTTTTGAGACAGAGTCTCACTCTGTTGCCCGGGCTAGAGTGCCATGGCGTCAGCCTAGCTCACAGTAACCTCAAACTCCTGGGCTTAAGTGATCCTTCTGCCTCAGCCTCCCAAGTAGCTGGGACTACAGGCATGCACCACCATGCCCTGCTAATTTTTTTCTATATATTTTTAGTTGTCCAGCTAATTTTCTTTCTATTTTTAGTAGAGACGGGGTCTCATTCTTGCTCAGGCTGGTCTCAAACTCCTGACCTCGAGCAATCCTCCCACCTTGTCCTCCCAGAGTGCTAGGATTATAGGTGTGAATCACCCAGTATAATTCTTAAAAGCACCCTTTTTAATCTCATAAGCAAAATCATATGATCATCCTATAATAATTGAACATGTAGATATAACTCAGCCCCCTTAGAGGAGTTGATTACTCCATTTAAGTATTGAATTAAACTCTGTTTCTTGGCAGCAATCACCAAGGGCAACACTGGGTTATACACATCTCACCGTTTGATGGAAGGAAGCATATGTGGCCTATAAAATATGTTTATTCTAAGCCCATATTAATAGCAACTTTTTGAATGTAGACTCTATTGAATTTTGGAATAAAAAATCTAAAATTTTGAATTTTGTCTTCAAAATTCAGAGATAAATTTTTTGGGATCTATTTCTTATAGTGACTCTTTATTAAAAGTTAGAGCATATTGGCTAACAGACTTGAACCTTAGGTGTGAAACTATTAGAATTCTAGAGGAAAATGTTGGAAATACTCTTTTAGACATTGGCCTAGGCAAAGAATTTATGAAGGAGACCCCAAAGGCAATCACAACAGCAACAAAAATAAACAAATGGGACCTGATCAAATTAAAAAGCTTCTGCACAGCCAAAGAAACGGTCAAGAGAGCAAACAGACAACCTACAGAATGAGAGAAAACTTTTGCAAGCTGCACATCTGATAAAGGGCTGATAACTAGAATCTATTTAGAACTCAGGAAAATCAGCAAGAAAAAATAAAACAACCCTATCAAAAATGGGCAAAGGACATGAACAGAAACTTCTCAAAACAAGACAGAATAATGGTCAACAAACATATGAAAAAATGTTCAACATCTCTAATCATGCAAATCAAAACCACAATGAGATATCACTTAACTCCAGTGAGAATGACCTTTATCAAAAAGTCCCCAAACAACAAATGCTGGCGTGGATGTGGAGAGAGAGGAACACTCCTACACTGCTGGTGGGACTGCAAACTAGTTCAACCTCTGTGGAAAGCAATATGGAGATACCTCAAAGCGATACAAGTAGATCTACCATTTGATCCAGCAATTCCACTATTGGGCATCTACCCAAAAGATCAAAAGTCACTTTATGAAAAAGACACCTGCACTCAAATGTTTAAAGCAGCACAATTCACAATTGCACAGCTGTGGAAACAACCCAAGTGCCCATCAATTCATGAGTGGATTAATAAAATGTGGTATATGTATACCATGGAGTACTACTCAGCTTTAAGAAACAATGGTGATATAGCGCCTCTTGTATATTCCTGGATATAGCTGGAATCCATTCTACTAAGTGAAGTATCTCAAGAATGGAAAAACAAGCACCACATGTACTCACCAGCAAATTGGTATTAACGGATCAACAACTAAGTGGACATATAGGAGTAACATATATTGGGTGTTGGGAGGGTGGGAGGGGGAGGGGGTATATAGAACCACAATGAGTAAGATGTGCAACGTTTGTGGTATAGACATGCTTGATACTCTTACTCGAGGGGGGAGGGGGGCTTGGGCAATATATGTAACCTTAACACTTGTACCCCCATAATACGCTAAAATAAAATAAATAAATAAATAAAAATAAAACTATGAAAAAAAAAGTTAGAGCATAATGCACAATTTTTAGCTTTTTCAGGTACTTCTATAGGCTGTGGGCTTAGGTGGTCTTGACAGCTGTGGCCACTTATCCCCCCAGATGCTGCTCAGTCTCAAGTTAATCCTGGTCCCACTCTCTTCTTAGCACTCTCTTTGTCTACAGTGACCTTTTGCCTTTTCTCTTGGGAACAAACCCCTTACCTTACATTCCTCTTCTAACGGTTAGGTCCCAGTCTGGTTTCCTATTGCATGAATCTATATGCTTAGGTTCCTGTCTTGTCCTTCCTCTGCTTAGGGACATCTTTGATACTGAACTTTCCAACCTAGACTCCCAGCTATTGCCAGTCATCACACTCCTGACTCTTTATGTTGTTTCTGTCCTTGCCAGTAAAGACAGACATTAAGGACTTTTTAATCTTTGAATAGCTGGCACTTAGTACAACTCCTGGTGCTCAGATCCTTAGCAAATAGCTGTCAAATGAATGAATAATGATTGAGCGCCGCAGCTTCCCTCTCACTGACTTGCACTGAGCTTCCTTCCAAGTGCCACTTCCACTCTGGCTCTTTCCACTGTTAACAGGGCTTGGAGAGCTAATGTTGTCCACGTATGTTAGTTTTGGATGAGTTAACACAGGCACAGGGCTTAACGAATACTGGGATAGCTGGCTGTCCCCAATAGGGAAGCTGCCTAGCGTTGTACAGGGTGGGTCTCGGCTAAGGTGGTGTGAGTGGGGCTGACATTCACACGATGCTCACGTCGCCAACACCTGGCTCTAAGGAGGGCCGCCTAAAGAAAACAGCATTTTCCCCAACTAGCCAGTTTGTCCAAAGAGGGACCTTTCTGTAATCCACCCTCTCAGTGGGAGAGCCTTTTCTAATTTCATACAGTGGCTCATGTGTGTTGGAAGAGGCCCTAGTAGGGCTAACACTCCCGCAAAGAAACACTGTGAGTGAGTTTTTGGCAAGTGCAGTTCTCACAGGCAGTTCTCTCTCTCTCTCTCTCTCTCTCTCAACGTTCTCACGTTCTTCACAGCATCTGTGAAGGAACGAATCTACTACTTCCTTTCTTGCTTCTTATTACAGATAAAACCCAGTATCTTTCTCCTGTAAGTTCATACAGATAGACTTTGCAGAATCCAAAGGCAAGAACACTAGCATGGAAGCTGAGTAACCCAGATTATTTTTTATTGTGCCATTATATGAAAGCATTCTTCTCCTAGGGAAGTGAGGTGAATGCACTTAGCCTTGGGAGAACCCTTGGAAGGCTCTTTCAGAGGATTTCCTCACGTGAGCCGGATGTCAAACCTGGGCATCTTGCAGTGAGGACAAACAGAGTGTAGATAGGTGGTTTGTCTTGCCCACACACACTTCTCTAGGATGACCAGATATTTGTTTTGTCCAGTCTTGGCAGATACACGTACATTCAGGTCCTTGAATTACATTGCTTAGTTCAGTGTCATTTCATAACAACGCTGATGAGAAAAAAATACAGACTCCCAGCCAGGACTACCATCTGGGTGCAGTTTGCACGTTCTCCCCATGTCTGCTTGGGTTTTCTCTGAGTACTCTGGCTTCCTCCCACCCCCCAGAGATGTGCATGTGAGGCAAGCTGGCATGCCTACGCTGTCCCCGTGTGAGCGTGGGGGTGTGTGAGTGAGCCCTGTAATGGGCTGGCGTCCTGCCCAGGCCTGAGTCCCACCTTGTGCCCTGAGCTGCCAGGACAGCCTCTGGCCATTCCTGATCCTGAAGCAGAGTAAATTGGGTAAACAGTTTTCTTGTTTTTATTGATCTTTCTTACATGTATGAAGAGCTTACATTTATTTCTACGTTTAATATTAGATGTGTTTTGGGTCTTTATTTAGAGGTTTGGTGATGTTTTTGTGATCAGAAATATGCTGTAGGAACTTAACTCTTGTTTACATCAACTTGCCTATGGTAAAATCGGTTTCCTTATATGTCATTTCACTTAAAGTGGCAGTTTCCAAGAACCTAGTAAGAATGTTAAGTGAGGACTTATCATATTACTGCTACTCAAAAATTTCCTCTGATGTAGTTAAGAGCACAGACATTGGAACTAGTTTGTTTGGATTCAAATCCCAGCTTTTGACACTTACTAGCTAGGTAAGGTACTTCATCTGTAAGACAAGGATGGCACCTACCTCATAGGTCACTGTGGGGGTTAAGAGGGGTTGATATAATAATTACTTGGAATAGTGTCTGGCCATACTAAATGCTACACGAGTTAGCTACTATTACTATTATTTTATTTCCTGAGAGTGAAAAAGCAAAAAACATTCATTTTGCGGTAGAGATGAGCCACATATGTATCATGTTCATATCAGCAATGGGGAAAAATAACTCAAGATTTTCGTCAAGGATATTTTTTGAAGTTTGGGTTGTACGAGAATCGTACACTCTGTCCAATTCACATAATAACACTCATGATGTGCTGTTCATTCATGACCTCACTCAGGAAGTTCAATGTTGCTGCAAATATTACAAATACCAAACTGATGTTTCCTAACTAACTCAGTGCTCTGCCCAGATTGTGGCAGGCGCCTTTTATGGCTCTGGCAGCTGAAATAAGAACTTGATTACTTCTGAAAACATGTTTGCTCTCAGCTGTAAAAGATGTGGCATGAAGGTGACTCAAAACATTTCTAGCCACATGACTGCTCCAAGCAAGACTTGAGAGAAATGGCTACTTTAAAAAATGAGAATAAAATACGCCGAAGTGCCAAGGAAAAGGAAGTTCTCTGCCTAAAATTAGGATTTGCATTTCCATCTGTTATATTGGCTTGTTAAATTTTTAAAAAATTTAAAAATCAGATATCAGATTTGAGTTTTCCATTTATTTACATGTACCATTTTTTCCTCTCACTGAAGCCTCTTACCAAATGTTTCCTGATTTTTGCATTGCTATTACCAGAGTTAGCATTTATTTGGTATTGACCTGACAATGCAAGAGAAATATTACTGAGGAAAAAAGAAAAAAAAAAAACATTGCTAAGGAAAAAAAAAATTGTTCAAGATTTGTTATTTCTAGAATTGAACAGTGGAACCTAATCTGGCTGCTGAGTCATATTCACTCATTCATTGATTGATTTATTATTTCAACGAGTACCGATGATGAGTGCCTACCATGTGCCTGGGCCATACACTGGAATGACAATGTGAAGTACATACATGATCCCTGCCCTCATGCTGTGTATAGTCTAGGCACTTTATATATATCACTTCTAATATTCATAATTCTTCATAGCAGGCATTATTTCTACTTTGTAGGTTAGGACACTTAGGCTTAGAGAATTAAAGCAATTTATTCATTGTCACATAGCTGTTAATTGGTGGAGCTAGGATTCAAATATCAGTCCATCCCATTCCAAAAGCCAGGTTTATTAGATTCTTCTTGCTATATTACACTGGCCTTAAACAATGAATGTGTTCTTGAAAGTTACATAATTCAATGTTTTCTAAAATATATCATGTCTTAAGAAAGCAAGGAGTATGTCCGAAAAACAATCATTTTTCCTTTTAATATATATCAGATTTATAGAAAGGAATGTACATCAGTAAACAGGACACTGGATCAAAGGGCTAGCGTATCTTTCAGAAGGTTAGTAGAATGCAGTATTTACACATGGTCTGAACTGTGTGATACCAGACAATTTTGAACATGACCTGCAGACTCAGTGTTTGCCTTGGTGGCTCACATCTGATAATGCCACTTACTGGCCATAAGGCATTGGGCATATTACATAATCTGTCTGAGGTTCTGTTTCTTCATCTATAAAATGTGACTGTCACCATTTATCACATGGGGAGTTACAAACAGTAAATGGAGGAAAGTAGGTGGAAGGCTTAACAGCAATGGGCAGGCTTCAGTCTCTTACCTTCCCCCACATATGACAGCCCCAGCTTTTCTTACAATGGTAGTAAAACACATCTATATTTAGCATTTACAGAGAAAAAAATTGCTCCAATGGACATGTCCCAGAGCATGAATATCAAACCTAAAATATATGGAAATGTCCTACAACATGGTAAAACCTAGGATATAAATGAAGATTAAAAGATTTTAGGATACACTTTCTGGATGACTCAGGTATAGGGTGACTGAAGAAGGGGTTGAATAGATAATCCCTAAACCACAAGTAATATTCCACTTATGCAAATTAGGTAAGGATAAACACTCAACATTAATACATATAGAGTATATCTACAAATAAGATTCTCTTAAACACATGAGAATGTATTCATTTAAAAGACTATTATTTAAAAAATATAAAATATCAAAAAAATTTAAAAGATTATTTGAAATTGTTGCCCTGAATTTATCTGTATTAATATTTATTTCATTCATGTGTTCAACAAATGTTTACTGGGTGTCCAGTAAGTTCAGGGCACTGTGCTAGCATTGGGCATACAGCAATGAACAAAACAGCAATCTTTTCTCCCTTCCAAACCAGTTTTGAAGCCACATGTGCAATCAGTCACACTATTTACTGATAAATAAATACCACTAAGAGAATTCAGGTCTGATTGACTGAAGCCTTAGCTTATTATAAAACTAGTCCTGGGTCCCAGCAGTTAGGAAAAAACAGTAAACTATGCATGTCTAGGAGAATCTACATAGTTAGCAGAGGATCGCTCTCCTAACACAATAGAAGAATGCCTTTGGACTATGTCTACATCCTCCAAGTAGAGTGTCTCACATTTCCTGAGCCTGATCACTGTTAATTACGATGATAAAAAAAGATTTCCTTTTTTTAGCCTTGGAAAAAATCCTATCCAAATAATTTTTGGAAGGTTAAGATCACATTATTTATCTGGTTCAGCTTTTAAAAATATTTCAGATTTCTTCTGCCAAAAACCAAGCCCTCTTTCCTCGTGGAGAACAACTTGGATTTCTGAAACAGGTCTTCCCTTGACGTTACTTGGGGGGTGGGCATTATTTCCCCAGAAAAGTAAACAACGGAATAAAAACAAGGTGACTCAAAGGATGAGGAAGTATGTTTTTCTAGAGAACAAAAGATCCTTTCACAGTATGTCAAAGACTTAACTGTGAACTTTCCTGAATGTAAACATTGTTCAAATGGCAAAAGGAATTTCATCTATGTCTATAAAAGGTCCTACACAATAGTCTTTGCGTGAAGCTACATTTGGCAGGCGGTAAAATAATCTTTTCTTCAAATACTTTGCATACAGACCTACAAAACTTTTATCTTCTCAGGAGAAACATAATTATAATTACCTTCATAATAGTAATAATAACAAATATTTCAGAGTACTGCCAAAGGCAATTAATGCCATAAATTATAAACAGCATCATTTATGCTTAGAGTCTTCAGGAATAAAGAAATGCTTTAACAGATAGGTTAAAATATTAGACTGATGCTTTCCATTTAGCATAAGAATTTAAAACTTACACGGCAGTAGATTTCTTTAAACAGATTTTGTTATGATCACAGATGAGGAATACTAATATTTTAAACTGAAAGGAATTATGAGATATCAGTTAGCTAAAATAAATATTTAACTTTTCCTATTTTAAGGTTTTATTCTTCACAAACATTCTAGTTCTAATAAATCTAAAATGGACTGATAATTGTATTTATAATATTTAAGAGATATATGTTAATGAACCAAATGATATAATTATTATGGGAATGCCAAAGGTCTTTCCTCACCCCTGCAGATTTTGCAGACATTTTATTTTCCCTATTATCAGCCTAAATCCTACAGTAGCCAACCCCTGAGGTTATTTCTCCCATCACTATGGGATGATTGTGCAATTTTAAGAAATGACCTATAAAGAGTACAACTATAGGGTCAGAGGATGTTGAGATTTTATTTGGGGTTTTCTATTTTCAAATACTGAGTACAAAATTAGCATGAGATGTTCTCCAGGACCCTGTGGGGTGGGGCGAGAGTGTGGGGGAGATGGGAAGGGACAGTGGCAGGGTCACTGTGCCTCAGAGATCAGCATCTGTGTGACATTCCCTCTTGCACCCCCATGACCATCGATCTCAGCAGGGTTAGCTCTTTCTAGTAATCACAAAGAACACTGGAAGTCAAAGGAATGTTTCACTCAGTCAAATCCTTGAGAAAGGGGCTTGCTGGTTCCTCAGGCTCTTGGGATAGTGGAGGGCACGGAGGAGCTCCTGAATGGTTTATTCCACATGGAAGAAAAAAGGTGGAACATTTGGAAAGAATAATGGTATTTTCTAGAGCTACCCCTGGCCAGAATGAGCCCACCACTTCTGGAGGAGGAGTGTGAGCAATCAGGTTCCTGGAAGGGACTGGGCCGGCCAGAGGAGTCGTGAAACTCATACTCTAAGAACAGTAGGAAAGAATGAACTACCAAATTCCCTCTTCCCCAGTTCCCCTTACTGAAGGAAAGGAAGAGCCCCAAAATGTCTTTTCAAGTTCTAGTTTATTCTAGTTCTGCCATGGAGTAAATGTATCCTCCCAGGTAAGTCGCTATGTCTTTCTGGGGCTCAATTTAACCACCATGGCTGCCTTGTGATCTCTGGAGTTCCTAAAGTTAGTGACAATACCAAATATTTACTGAGCACCAACATTTGCCATATACTGAAAGGTTCTATGCAAGAATTATCTCATTTAGTTTTACAGCTACTCTTTCAAGTCTTATCACTCCCATTTTATGTGAAGAAACCGAAGCTTGCAGAAGTGAAGTTGCTCATGTCACCAAGCTAGTTCAGGATTCAAAGGCTGGTCTGTCTAATTCCAGAGTTTTTATTTTTTTATGAGTTATGCCATACTGTTTCCACTCCACAATTTTCTCCACAATAATAACCAGGCATAATTTTTTTTTTTTTAATAAGCCATTAGTTTAGGACTGGAAGAATAAACTAGACACCATCTATACCTTTTCTCCTTGTAGGAGAGGAAGTTTGGCTTCTTCCCCCAGCTTCTGACTGCCATGTTTCCCTTCCTGACTGGCAAACACCAGGATGTCCACTGGGCTATACTTTACAAGTGAGCAGAGTCATTTTGCATTAAATGTGCAGTAGGCCCCCTGGTTCTTCCTACTTCGGTGAAGTGAGCTGACTGGTTTAAAACTTACCTCTTTTAGGGGGACACGGCCAGTCTTTCTCCTTCTGCTCTGGGCTTGCATCTGAAAGGGGTAGAGAGGCTGGGGCTTCTGCAAATATGCCTTAGAGTCTACAAGAGGGAAGCAAGAAGCCCTGGTTTGGCCTCTAGGCACCAATTTTTCTTTCTTTCTTATTTACTACTCCTGCACTGAGGGATAGTGGGAACTGGTTTATTTGCTACTAAATTAATATAAATATATTGGTACTTTGTGCCTGACTTGGCTAATCTTGAATTTAAAGTTCTTTTGGTTTGGGATCCTGAGGAAGGAAAGTGTAAGCAATGGGTAAGACATTTCTAGGTTCTGGCCTTCTCTCATCCGACATCCTGAAAACCTCAGGCTGCTTATGACTAGAAAATAGATCGAATCAGAACTTAAAAACTACCCACAAAGGAAAACTCAGGACCACATGTCTTCACCACTGAATTCTACCAAACACTTAAAGAATTAATAGCAATTCTTCACAACTCTTTCAAATAACAGAAGAGAAAGGAACATTTCTCAGCCAATTCTATGAGGCCGGTATATTATCTTGATACCAAAACCAGAAAATACCATTACAATAAAAGAACACTACCACCCCAATATCTCTTTTTGAATACAGATGCAAAAATCCTTAACAACATAATAGCAAACTGAGCCCAGCAATAAAAAAAAGATTATATACTATGACCAAGTACGCTTTATCCCAGGAATGCAAGGTTGGTTTAACATGTAAAAATTAATTCACGTAATATACCATAGTAATAGAATGAAGGGGGAAAAAACCATGATCAACTTAATGGAAGTATAAAAAGCATTTGACAAAATTCAACACCCCTTCATAATACAAATGCTCAAGAAAAACTAGAACAGAAGAGAACATCATCAACCTGATAAAAGGCATCTATGAAAAAACTCACAGCTAACATCAAACCTAATGGTGAATGACTGAATGCTTTCTCTCTATAGATGAAGAACAAGACAAGGATGTTCATACCATACCCATTCAAGATTGTACTAGAGAGTCTAGCCAGGACAATTAGGCAAGAAAATGAAATAAAAGGCATCCGCATTGGAAAAAAAGAAGTAAAACTATCTCTATTTGCTTGTATAAATAGAAAACCCTAAGTAATACACTAAAAACTATTAGAACAATTCATCAAGGTTGCAGGATACAAGATTAATAATAAAAATCAATTGTATTTCTGTATACTAACAATCAACAATCTAAAAATGACATTAAGAAAACAATTCCATTTATAATAGTATCAAAAAGAATAAAATAGTGTAAAACTTAAACTCTGGAAACTACAACACATTATTGAAATAATTAAAGAAGACCTAAATAAATAGAAAGGCATCCATGTTCATGGATCAGAAGACTTAATATTGTTTAGATGGTTATACTCCGAAAATGGATATACAGATTTAATTTAATTCCTATCCCAGAAATTGATAAACTAATTCTAAAATTCAATGAAATGGGAGGGACCTAGACTAGCTAAAACAATGTTGAAAAAGAAAAACAAAGCTGGAGGACTCACGTGTTCTGATTTTAAAACTTATTACAAAGAAGTAGTGATCATGATAGTGTGGTGCTGATGTAGGGATAGATATATATACCAATGGAATAGAATTAAGAGACCAGAAACAACCCCTCAAATTTATGGCCAATAAATTTTTGACAGGGGTGCCAAGACAATTCAATTGGTAAAGAACAGTCTTTTCAATAAATAGTACTGAGATAATTGGATATCCACATACAAAAAATAAATGTGGACCCTAACCTTACACCATGTATAAAAATTAACTCAAAATGGATCAAAGACCTAAATATGAAAGCTAAAACTATGAAATGCTTAGAAGAAACACAGAGGTAAATATTTGTGACCCTGGATTAGGCAATGGTTTCTTAGGTATGGCACCAAAAGTACAAATAACCAAAGAAAAAATTGATAACTTAGACAGCACCAATATTAAAAACTTTTGTGTTTTAAAGGACACCAATAAAAAAGTGAAAATAAAGTTCACAGAAAGAGAGAAAATATTTGCAAACCATACACCTCCCAGCCTGAGCAAGAGCGAGACCTTGGCTCTACTAAAAATAGAAAAAAAATTAGCCAGCTGTAGGGGTGCGAGCCTGTAGTCCCAGCTATTGGGGAGGCTGAGGCAGGAGGATCACTTGAGCCCAGGAGTTTTAGGTTGCAGTGAGCTACAATGACACCACTGCACTCCCCGGAGTGACTGAGCAAGACTCTGTCTCAAAAAAACAAAACAAAAAACCATACACTTAATAAGGGATATAATGAACTCCTACAACAGTAGAAAGACAACCGAATTAAAAAATGGGCAAAGGATTTCTCTAAAAAAGATATACAAATGGCCAATAAACACATGAAAAGATGAATTCAACATCATTAGCTATCAGGGAAGTGCAAATCAAAATCACAATGACATACCCCTTCACACCCACTAGGATGCCTGCAATAAAAAGACAGACAATAACAAGTGGTAGCAAAGTTGTGAAGAAATCAGAATCCTTAAACACTGCTGGTCATACCCCTGCCGGACCTTGTAAAAGCTTTAAATAACCAAATTAATTATACATTCATTTATTAATTCACTGATTCATCAAGAATTTGTTGAGCTCTGACCAGGTGTCAGACTTCCAGGTGGGTGCTGCAGGTGCCAGCTAAGTGGGACATAAATTCTGCGCTAGAGGAGCTTGCCCTTCTGACACATATCAAAGTAAGAGATCACAGCTTGAGCAGGGCACAGGGATGCCAAGGAGGGGGCGCTGCGTTCTGCTGGGGATGGATAGACGGGAACCAAGGAACGCTTAGAGAAACGTCAGCTCGCAGCCTTGAAGGATGAGACACAGAAGTGAGTGTGGACATTCCGGGCCTGAGGGTGCATGTTTAAGGACGGCGTGGACA
This sequence comes from Microcebus murinus, assembly GCF_040939455.1. Lineage (NCBI taxonomy): Eukaryota > Metazoa > Chordata > Mammalia > Primates > Cheirogaleidae > Microcebus > Microcebus murinus. The sequence continues at coordinate 57,399,669 of NC_134116.1, forward strand.
GTGTTTGTTCTAGCTTCATTCTTCTCATTCTTCTTATAACCAGGGAATTTTCTTTTGTCACTCATAAAATGCATAAATAATATAAAAACATTTTGGGCCAGATTATATTTTTCCCCCAACAATTAATATAGTTATGTTGTTTATTGTTGTGATCTAAGCAACATAAAATATATGTATATGATATAACTTTTGGAGAAGAGTCGTACTTGTTACCTCCCTATGTCTAGATAATATTTTGAGATATTTATTTATTTATTTCCCTTTGTTTTCCCCTGATTTAAGCAGATTCCATTTTTAATTATATTAGAGTAGATATGTAATGGAGTACAAAGCAGAGGCCCATCTTTTTGGCTTTTGTATTCTAAATCAGGAGTTGGCAAACTGTTTCTGTAAAGAGCCAGAGATAGTAAATACATTAGATTTGGAGATGATACTACTAAATTCTGTCCTTGTAGTGCAAAAGCAGCCACAGATAATACATACATGAAGGAGTGTGGCTGTGTTCCAATAAAACTTTAGTTATAACACTGAAATTTGAATTTCATGTAATTTTCACATGTCATGAGATATGATTTTTTTCCAATTGTGAAAAACGTAAGAAAAAAATTCTTAGCTTGTGGATCCTACAAAAACAGGTAGTGCAATTTGCCAGCTCCTGTTGTAGGTGTTTAAGATCTTCGGGCGAACCTAAGAGAGTTTTGTAGAGCAAGTAAGGAAATTTAGCAATATAGGCAAAGCTTGGAAGAGAATGTGGCTTTGTTTCTTATCCCTGCTTCTATCCTGGTAAGAGGAAAGAGAGATCTATGGGTCCTGGAATGCTTTGCCTTTCTCCTCAATCTGAAAAATTCTGAATTTGCTGCCAAAATTCAAATTAAGGAGATTTCATTTGGAAATCTGGATTTTGGTGTTCTCTTGAAAAAATGGGAGGAAAAGGTCAAATTGGACCTGCATTCTCACATGGCAGCAGCTAGATAGTGGCTGCCCTCCTAGGTGGGGCATGACTTCCTGTTCACCTGAGACCCTCCTGGCCTGTGTCCCCATCTACATTACCCATCTGACACCTGTTAGCAGCATTTGGTCTAAACTCTGTTGGGCGGAGACTTATCTGTTTTCTTCTCTAAGGGCACCTCCTCCATTAAAACCAGTCTTTTGGCTCTAGGGAAGCCACGTAGTAAAGAGGAATAAAAACACGGACTTCTGAGTTAGACCAAGGCTGAAATCTCAGCTTTGTTCCTTGTTAGCAGAGTGAGTCTTGCTTACCCCCAACCTCAGAATGGGAACAATGATACATACACATGAAATGGTGCTTGTTGTGATTATGTGAGAGAATGTATCAGAAGTAGATATTAATAGTATATACTAAGCAGTTAATAAAAAAGTGAATCATCAGGATGAGGAATTCTTTGTTGTATATCTTTTAATTTTAGACCCTGTCTTCATCGTTGCCTTCTATGGAAGGTCCTAAAGAATGGTCTTACAATTTACCTCATTTCATAAAAAGTGAAATTAAGGCTCAGAGAGCCACACATTAGTGATGGGACCAGAAGGAGGCTCTGGATCTCCTAATTTTTAGCCTGAGGAAATTTTTCTGTGTCACTCTACTTCATTTTCAGTCTGAGTTTTTTTTCATAAAAGCCTTTATTTCGACAGTCACAAAATCTTCCAAAGAAAAGAACACTGACTCAAGATTTAAGGCTAGCCTAGTGACCACGCTTTTAAGGTATAACTTATAAATATAGTGAAATGATAAGAATCCATCATTAGTTGTTGAAGTTCTCTAATATTTATCTGAAATGCTCCTGTTTTTGTTCTAAGCTCACCGACACCCTCCTGTGGTCAGTAGAAATAATAATTCCAGCTAAATGAACCAGAAAAATTTGGAGTTATTTAAAGTTTAATGGTTAAGTGTGACAAGATAGATAAGTGTCAAATAATAAAAAGTCACCATAATTATACTATTTTAGGCCCTGGCCATTGCCTAGAGGAAAAATTGTCTATCTCTGACCAAATTTTTAACGAGACTGATAGATTATAACGGATGCTTATCTTAGGCTTTGTTCATAATACATCTACCTGTCATAATAAAAAAAAATTCAACATATATGGTGGCTGTATTATCTTAGATCTCTGTAGATTTCCTACAATATGCATGACTATGAATGACAGAGCATTCTCTGAGTGTCACTAGTATGCATAGAAGGGCAGAGTCCTATCATGGGATAGTTAAACCTGGAGGCTCCTCTAAACTGTCTCCTATCAAACATACACTTGGTAAGCATATAACTCAGTTGGTGGAAGCAGAAGTGTGGGGACATATTAGAGGGAAGTGGATAAAGTCCAAATGTTTGGGGGGCTCTGGACATCCATTCAAGTGTGTGCATTACTTTAGTGAGTTGGTTAAACAGAAGTAGGTTAGGATGCTTCTGTTGTATTAACAGGCTGACCTAAGTCAACAGGCAGTGCTAAATTGCCAAAGAAACAGAATATATATCAGTAGAGAAAATCAGTGACAAAAGTAATTTAATTTACTTTTTGAGCCATGAAGTAAGGAAGGTATTCAAAAATGATGGGGGCATGTCAAAAGAACAATGGAAGTGGCTTGAAGCAATTCTCACCAGGTAAATCTGGAAAAATTTGAGCATCAAAACAAATAAGGGCAACGATGTACTATATATAACCTATTAAGTAAGATTGAATTTATGAGACCCTACTAATAAAAACAAACAAAGAAAGAAGGGAGGGCACTTCCTCATTTTGGAATGCCAACTACAAAATGTAGAAATGGTGGAATCATAAAAATCACTATTTTGCAACCACAGCAGTAATAACTGATTCAAACAAAAATCATCAATGGATGATAAAAATAATAAATGAAAGTTTGATGAAGCAATATATTTATAGTCTCAAAATTTATGCCCACAACACAGACACGTTAATTATAAAGGGAAAAATTAGTAACTCTGCAGTGGAGAAATACAGTGGGGACAACACCTTAACCAAATGTTCGAAGTTGACATCATGGATAATGGGACAGATCGACATCACGTGTCACCTAATAGAACACATTGAGAAGAACATAGCATTTCTGTGATATTCCTGCCAAAGATGCACAAAGTGGATCAGGAATGAGAAAACCAGATGTACCCAAATTGAGGGATGTTTTACACGATAACTGGCCTAGACGCTTCAAAAATGTCAAGGTCATGAAAATCAAGGAAAGATGAGAAACTGTTCAGATTGAAAGACACCAAAGAGACAAGTTAAGTAAATGTAACACATGCACCTTAATTGCTTCTTTTTGCTATAAAGGATGTGATTGAGACATCCTGAAATTTGAATAAGGTCTGTGGATTAGACATTAATGCTGTCTCAAGGTTAACTTCCTGATTTTGAGGTCTGTACTGTGGTTATGTGAGAAGAATGCTCTTGTTATGAGAAAATACTGAAGTGTTTAGAGGTGATGGAGCATTATGTCTACAACTTACTTTCAAGTGATTCATGAAGAAAAGAGAGAGAAAAAGATTTTTAAGAATGTAATTAGATTTTGTGAAATAAACAAGGTTAAATGATGAGTGAAATTATAAACAGAGTTTGTAGTCTTTGATGATGGAATGCTTTTTTTCTATTATGAAGTTGAAGAATCAAGACTCATTTTGTAATGAAAATTTATTGCAACTTTAGAAAAGTCATATATATAAATTAATATAAAAATATATTGATATAGTCTAGCATATCTATCTATCTATGTATCTATTTAGATATTTCTTGAGCTGGGCTTAGGTGAGAAGGAGAGCTATATTCAGAGTCTTGAAGTCTGTTACTGTCTTGTTTTGAGAGCAGTCAGAGGCTGATCCCTACCATCAAACCAGAGGCATAAGAGAAGATGTACATGTGATTTTTAAATTTCTGAATAATTATGTTCTATAAAAGAGGAAAAAGTATTTTACTTTAGAATTAAGAGAGCCACAGTTACAATAAGAGCTACTATCTATTGTTGTGAAATAGTCCTTATATATTGTTGAGAGCTCTATGGGTTAACCCAAACCAGACTAGAACATACGAATTTGTTTCTGATATTATGCCAGATTTTTCTCTTTCTGGGCAGTGACTTACATGTAAATATGAAGGCAGAGTGGTTGAGGTAATGATGACTCACAATCAAATGCAGCACTTTCCCCTTTGGCTAGCATAAAACCTATTTAAGTTTCAGATTTTCCTACAAAGGCTCTGCAGATGTTGTTCTTTATGGAAAGGATTATTCAACCCACACCAGCAATGTGAATTACAAAGGACCCTAACAGCCTGTATTCACCTCTTAAAACAAACATCTAAAAGGAAAAAAAAAAAAAAGAAAGAAAATTATCCAGTATTAGCAAGCTCTTTTTCTTAGGGGGAAAACATCACTGTAATGTCACCAGAGCATTGTCAAGGAAAACTTGACAAATTTTATTCAGCATCCTACAACTGGAAAGGCTTGTAAGAAGACTCAACCAGAGCAGTTATTTCTGCTCTTCCTGTAATTAAAAAACTAAGTATATATTTCTGAGATGCTCATTCTTACATCTATGCCTGTGGTCACATGTTTTCAAATGCCTGGAATGCCCTTCCCTCTCTTTCTGAACTATTTAAAAAAATCATTTTAAAAGCCCAAACCAAGCTCCAGCTCCTTTGCTTGTGAATGTCATCTACATAGACACCTCTCCTCTGAACCTTCGGCACAGGGCCCAGTTTCCAATTGAACACTGAACTACACAGTGTTTTTTACTACACGCTGTTGTTGCGTGACTACACAACAGCCTCATCTCCCAATTATATAGGATAAGCTCACTGAGGGTAAAAACTAAGTTTCATATTTCAGTATCCCCTCATAGAGCCTACGTTGGTGGGTAAGAGTAAGTGCCGTACTAGAACTAGCTGGCTACATAAATCTCAAGGTAAAGATCGGTGGACAGGAGCAAGGGTTGAAACAATTCTGGAAAGCAGATCAGTAACGTCAGCCATCATGATCTTGTAACAGTGATGATATATTCTCAGGGAGGAGGCAAAGGTATGGTGAAAGAGTGTTCTAGGATGGCAGATGTGCAGCAGGCCTCGAAGCAACCACTCCTAAGCAAAGGGGGAACACAGAGGGTTCTAGAAAGAATGGGTATCATAAAAAAAAAAAAGAACAAACTAATAATAGGCCGATAATATGAAAGGTGTTATAGGTCCAGTGGAGAATTTGTAGAACTATTGGTGCTATATGCATAAAGTAGAGCTAAGAATTAGTGAAGAGTACTTTAGTATATTTAGTACATTGCTTAGTGAGGAAATGAAAAATTACATGCAGTAAAACTATATACTAGCATATTAACTACACAGTAATATGTATTATCATACTAGAAATATATATAGTAATATGTGAGTATAGTAACATATACCACTCATATGGTCACATATATTATCGCATGTAGCAAAATATATCACCATGTCTTCTGCTTTCTTGGTTTACTCCCTCCTTTTGGTGAGAGTATGTCATACAGTAGCTTCCTGAGAAAGAATGTAAGTTTCTAAGATTGGCACATTTGGTATTGGTTTTAGTCTATTTGCACACTTGATTAATAGCTTGGCTGGATATAAAATTCTAGATTGGAAATCATTTTCCCTCTGATTTTTCCTTTAGTTTTCCATGTCACCCTATGGAGAAACGCAGTGCCATTAGGATATCTATCACCCTTTATGTAACTTGTTTTCCATTCCCCTCAACTTGGAAGTTCTCAGCATTGTTTCTTTATCCATGGGGTTTAAAATTTCAGGTGAACATGCTGTGGTATGTGTGTTACATCTGTTAAACTGAACACCTGTTCTTTAGTGAAATTTTTTAAAGTTATTTTTTTTGTTATTTCCTGCCCTTTCATTTTTTCTTTCTGGAATTCTTATTAGTGAAATAAAACTTTCTCATATTTTGTGTTTTCAATTTCTTTGTCTTTTGGGAGAATTCCCTAATGTCCAACCCCTTCTACTGAATTTTTTATTTCTGCTACCACTTTTTAGTTTCCAAGCAGTCTTTCTTGTTCTTTCAAGGTTCCTATGTTAAAATAGTGTCCTGTTTTTGTTGTATGATCACAATATTTTCTCTTACCTCTTAGGGAATATCAGTTGTCACTTAGTGAAATATTTTTCTGCTCTTCGCATTACCCCCATTTTTTCTTTTTTTCTTGTTTACTTTGACTTTCATCTTTTGTATGAGTGACTACCATTAATATTTAAGAATCAGGCACTGGAAAAGTAGACTCAAAACTTTTTTAGTATAAAAGTGGGGCTTGTCAACCAGGTTTTATTATAAGGTTACTGGGAGGAATTTCCCAATGTCCACATCAGAAAGGCTTTTCTCTCAGGTGTGTTAATTTTCAGAGAGGATTTTTCCAATTTGCTGCCCAAGGAGTACAAACACGGATGCTGGCCTCCTTGGATCTAAGTAAGAAAATCAGACTTTTACTCTATCTGTTAGTTGTATGCTCCTCCCCCACCTCCCCAACTGTACAAATCTCCATTACAGCTCCTGCTTTTTGTAAGGAGCTGTAAAGCCAGCTGATCTAGGAGAACAGGATGGGGGAGAAAATCTGGATGTCTAAATGACCTCTATACAGACTTTTGGCTAATCTTCCAAATTTTAGAGCCACCCCACACTCCAGCCTTCAGAACTACATGGTATCTTCAAGTCCTAATGCCAAGAAAAACTTTAAAAAAAAAACTAAGAAAGAAAAACTTGTAAAGACATCTTTAAATTTGAATTGCTCTTTACTATTCTCAGGACTCAGGCTAAATGATGTATATTTTGCTGTGTGTTTTCTGGTCCTGTTCTAATTTGTCTTTTGAATAAGGCTAAACACTATAATCCTCCACTGACAATTGTCCTATCATTGATTTCCTGCTTTTCTTCAAGCTGACAGGTTTAGGCAAAGACCATTTTTTCAATTCCTTTTTTGGGCCTGACAAAACTTTTTCCAAACAGGATTATAAATAAGGCTTACATTTTAACACTAGGATAGGTGACAAATTATGTAACTCATTGGGTCACAATTTAATATTAGGTATTTGGGTAAGATGGTTTCATTTCAATTTGGCTTTGTCTCCATGTAAGTATTAAAGAATTCTATAGCCCAATATTAGTTTAAATTCTAAGTTTCTAATTTTTATTATTTAATGAGTACTTACTTTTTACAACAATGTTGCAAGGTTCAGTGGTATTAATTTTATGTTATAATTAGAAGGTGAGGCTTTGAAAGAATAAGTAATTTGCCAAGGATCACATACAAAGTAGAATGGTAACTTGAATCTAGGTTTGATCACTATAAATTTCATGCTCTTAAACAATAAGCTTTACTGCTTATGAATAAAATCATAATTTTATCTGTAACTATAACAGTATGAAGATTTTATTTCTATAGCTATTGTAATGTGTTATTTATATGTATGTATATATCTAATGAGCTCAGGACCATACAAATTCTGGAGCTGTTGATAGTCAACCTATTTATTGCATTTGACATTCCAATTTATAACAGTATATTACAGAATTAATTTGTTTTCCTTATATTTTTAATAAATATTGCTAAATTACCTTTTTACTTGTTAATCATATTACTAAACAGTATATACTGGGGATACAGTATGATATAAAATAATGACTCCATGGCCTGCTTGAGAGAAGGGAGCTAAAATATTCCTGCCAATGATTTGAAAAGGAATTTCTTAAGGTTAGACCTTTTCTAAAGTATGAAAGCAAGACAATATTTCAATTTTTAATATTAGTTTAAGACTTAATAATACCCACAATTTTCATAGTTTATAGGGGTATCATTTTTTGCTGGATATGCACTAAGGTTAATGAAAACTCATAGCCTCCCTAAAATCATACACTTGCTGATTTACTGTCTTACAGAGGTGGTTGTTGATTTAATTTTAGTTGTATTTAGCAATTACTGATAATGTTGTGATCCAATGGAAGCATTACTGAAGGAATATAAAAATAAACTGGCAGTTTCTCTCTGAAATACAATCTACATAAGAAAGGAGGCACCTATGCATGAACCCGTGAGTGTCATCCCACTTGAGAGCACACTTTCCTCCAATTCTTTGCTAAAACCAAATTCCTGCTTCAAGAAGAGCATTGTCAATCTGTAATTGGGACAACTGCAGGCTTCCGCATTTCCCCAAAATAATATGACACCATCTTATCAGTGTTCTCAGTACCTCTTTCCCTTTTCTTTTATCCCTCTCTCTCCACATCAACATTGCCTTTGCTTCATTTCTGAGAGGCCTTGCTCTTAGGTAACTGTCACAATTCTCCTTGGGAAGTTAGCTGTTAAAGACTTAATACAGTGGCAGCTGGAGCCAAATTGTATCAGCTTGTGAGAGATAACTGCTAAACATTCGGGAATTTTTCTAGCAAATTGTTAACCTGTGACAGCATGAAATCAGCCATGGAGGGAGTATTTACATCATGGAAATTGGCAAACGTTATTAACAACCTCCCACTTCCCATGAAAGTTGATTTATCAGCATGCCACTAGGTATTACACTCCCCAGGAAATCTTGCATTTTCACTAGGTACTCCTGAAAATATTAAAGATTCAAAATGAATTTCCATGGCCGAGATTGCTCTCATAGGAACAAACAATGGAAAAATCACTAGAGACACTGTCCAAGTGTTAACCATATAGGCTAGACCACTTTGCTGAAAGCCAGCTCTATTGACAAGGCTAAGAGATACGGTCGAAGTTATAAACATTCAAAAAAGGCATTACTTTCTGGGCCAAGAAAGATTCCCAAAGACATATGTACATATGACAATCCTACAAAATATGGATCATACTGTAACAGTGACCCACTGAATCTGACGGTTAAGTATTTTCAGAGTTACTGACCACAGCAAAGAATGAAGCTTAAGAGTGGACCATGCTCCTTAAAAAGAACAAAGGACTGCATATCTCCACAGAGGATCTGAAGATAACTCAGTCTATACATTGAAAAACTAAATTTACTAATAGAGAGTCAATTAAATAATCTAGTAGTTTCCAAAACTGAAAATAGGTCCTAATATCTTACTAAGATCTTAAAAAACTCAAAACTGCTGTACTAGCGGTTAAAGAAAAGGCCAAGCTTAGTCACCTAAGCACATCAAACTGCATTTATTTATAGTCCTAGAATATTCTCTTTAAAAAGAAGAATGGATTAATGGTGTTTAATATAAATTAGTTATCTTTTCCATGTATTTCTTTCTATGCTTCTATGCTTCTTTTTTCTTCCCTTCAAGTATTGATTGTGTGCCTACTGTGTACCAGGCACTATCTTAACTACAAAGAGGAATAACTTCTGGTCTCACACTGTGTTTCAGAAGATTCTATATATTTTTTAAAATATATAATTAAGGAAGTACTATTCAAAGACATCAAAGAGATTCCACCAGTAAAACATGGAGAATTTACTTTCTGATTTGTTTACTGAAATTAGAAAATAACATTCGAAAACTGTAACCTTTTAGCCTTTTGCTCTCACAAGAATAGTCACCAGGAGTCTTCTAGAGAAGAGGATTTAATTTCTGAGGAAATTGCATTGTAGCTTTAATAGCCTTCTTGTGAGAAACACAAATGTAACTAAATAAAAATATGAAAATATATTTTATAGAGAACACCATTAAATATTGCCAAAAGGATTTTGGCTTATAATGAACCCATGCTTCTAAAATTATGGAATCTAAAAGTAATTAATATGGATTCTTAAGAATAGACTCTTACTACAATTATGGAAATACTTTGAGTTTGTTGTTATAGTTGTTTACTATAGGAAAAACACATGTTCCTGTCAAAGCATATAAAATTAATGAACACATTTTATACACAGAGTTCAATAAATACACTCTTGCAAGCTGTACCCATTAAAGAAAAATACCAATAAATTCACTGAACAAAAACTCAAAGCAACGATGGCTTCAAAGCTAATAACTCTAGAAGGCTGAAATGTAGCAAACACATAAAGTGTAGTGATAAAGCATGTAACTACATTATCTAAACATGGACGTTTTTTGCTACCAGGCAGAGGAATCAGAGAAGGACAGGATCAATTTGTGGTGGATGGCTTGGCAGGCTGTTTGCCCAGCCTTCACTCTGACCTAAAAGAGCATTTCTTGTCCACCAGGAACCACACGAGACAGGAGTGTGTAAGCCTCCCATGCTGGTAGGCCTGGGGCGGAGGCAAACTACTGGAGTACAAAGCAGGCCTGTTAATTTCCACAAAGTAAAGTTATTCCATTTGGCCACTAGGTGGAGATCAGGTTACTCTGCCAGTGACGGGAAGCAGCTTGCAGCCAGCAAGTGGTAAGTAAGTAGGGTTCTGAGAACCTATTCTGTTTCCTCCTTACTTCTATGAAAGGCATTTTCCAGGCTCCAAAATCAGGACCAGACCTATGCTGAATAAAGAGTATGCAAATGAAGACTAGCTGGAAGGATTGAACAGAAAGACCAAAATTTGCTTGTTATTATCATTGCCCATTTAGATTTGTTGTGCAAACTATGAGTAAACAATAGGATGAGCTGGTCTAAATAAAAGCAATTAATTAAGCTGTTTCATTATTTATCAAGCCATAGAAGGAAGAAGAAAAACATGACAAAAAATTAAAACAATAACAGACTATTAAGAGAATTAAACTTGTCTGTATAAACATAAAGATGCATACTCACAATTTGTTTCTAAGTTTGAGTATATACATAAATATTTTTAATATCAACCAAAATGGATCAAGGAACCTTAGAGATTAAAGGAGAATAATAGATAACATCTACTCTAATTTTCTAAATGAATTTCTGAATTATATAACTTTATTACTAAATAAGTCTTATTTCTGCCATATCTGAACTCTAAACTTGAAGATATAAAGTTATACATGTGGTGGAAAATATTTGGTTTGGAGAAAGTTCAGGTATTACACTGCATAATGTAACTGGATATTTTGATTAGTCTTTAAATGTTAGATACTATAATTCTGTTCATTTCTAACTTACTAACTATATATAGTCATTCAATAAATACTTATTCAGTTACAAATGTGGGGATAAAAACAGACAATTTGTGATAGTTTAAAGGAATTATTCTGTTTGTTATCAAATAATTTCAATTGCTAGTAAAATTTAGTATCTAGGAGTATGAGCATAAACTAACATAATTGCTTATTATGTACCAATCATTGTGCTAGAAGCTGGGATTACAAAGAGGCACAACATAGTCATAGAAGTTACTAGAAGAGAAGAGCTACATGGTTAAAACACAAATAGGGGTAAATTTTTGTAGCAATCAGGAACAGTTATCAAATTATCAGTAAAAGCTCTTTTCAAAGTTCTGTTGTAAAAATAAACTTAATTTAGGCCACCAATCTTGACCATAGGGAAAACATGACCTTTGATCTCTACACATATGAGAAATTCAAATAAACTGTAGAAATTCAAACACAATAGTATTTACTATTAGGTGCCAATGACTGTAATGAGAACAGGAGCTTAATTCAAAAAGAGAAGAAACTAATGTTTACAATAAAGAAAGAGGCCATAATTAATTAGTTTTATAAATATTGCTATGAATAGTGACCAACATTCAGTCTGCTGCTATAATAGATCCACTGCACTTAATGACATGCTTGTTTTTGAGCAATACATTTGCTTTGGCTTAATTAAATTAATAATTTATACCCCTTTAAAAGGATTTGAGGTTGCTAGTCTACTTTGGTTTGAGATTTTTAAAATGTTACTACAAGCTTTTAAGGATCTAAGAGAAATATGTATTATTTATTCACAAATATATCTATTTCTCTTTTAAGCAAAATCACAAAAATAATCATATAAATAGTCATTATTAATAAGGTATCAATAAAATAGTTTGTAGAAATTTCTTGTGTTGCTAATTGCTTCTTCGCAGAACAACATGGCTAGCAGAAACCTACCTTTATTTCTGTGGGATGAGAATGAAATGTAAACAGAAAAGTTTTGTTCTAAAGATTAAAATAAATAAATTGCAAATAAATCCTTTTATTATATGCTTTCGTATATATGGGTACACAGTCTTCCTCATTCTTCAAACTAGTTCCAGATGATAACTAGATCAGGTGATGACTGAGTCATTTCTGGAGTTGGGTTTCCTTACTTGGTGACCTGTTCTCACGCTTTTCTCCAGTGGAGGGGTGGGTCTCCTTATTGCGACTACTAAATTTGCATTATCTGGAAATAAGGAATTTGGCAGAAAAAACACTCTATGGATGTGCAATTTTGTTTACCTTCTCTAGTTCGGAGGTTCTGGCCTTGTAATAACCTGCAGCACTCTAGATCCTCCATGTTTCTGTTTCCTAGGTAGCATGCACAGATGCTGACAATGAGGCAGTAAAAGTGAGAACAGCTGCAAAGGTGGTACTGGAAACTGGTTAATGCTTAAGGTAAGAAAATAAAAGTTGATGATTTTATTCACATGTTGTGATGTCAGCAACCTGTACATTTAAACACTGACAGGAAAGAAGGCCATATTTTTACTTTGTCACTATCTAGATGATTTATCTATTTGTATTATAAGTCCAAAAATTATTTTAGCTATTGAAGCAACTGTATTTGAGTCATTGGCCCAGAAGTTTTCCCTGACTATGGCATTTGGAACTAAATTTATACCTGAATGTGCACCACTAACAGGTAAGGTCAATTCAAGTTGTACCTGCATATGTCTGTCGTCTTCTTGGCCAATCATATTTCTCCATTCCATGAGTGATCGTTGCAGATGTTCAAGTCCAGTTTCCCAAAGCCTGATGTGACCTCCCATATCAACAGTAACAACGCCACCTTTGCCCCACTCAGCTAGCAGCGCATCTGTGTCTGAAATGGTAGACAGCCACGTAGTGTATGGCGAGAGAGATTCTGATCTGAAAGAGGAATCCAAAGTGAAGACGAGAAACCATCAAAATAAAGCAGGAGGGATCATACTTCATATTTGCTCTGCTGTTTACTGTTTAAAAAACATGCTCACACCATTCATTCTTTTATACCTGCTCTTGCCTATCTCACACATAACACATGTTATGAGGATATGTGTTATGGGTGAAAGAGAGAAGACGTGAGAGCATCCTGGAGTTTGTAAACAAAAATGAGGCAGGACAATAATGATTACAAAAAACAGACTATTTAAAGGAAGATACATTTATAATTGATCCCACTATATAACCTTTTGGTAGTCTAGGTAACAAAGCTAGTTTAAACTGATTTAAGGTTCACTGAACTTGCTTTAAATAATTTATTATGAACTGAATGTTGGTACACATTCATATACTGAAGTCCTAACCTTCAATATGATGGCATTAGGAGGAGGGGACTTCGGGAAATAATTCGGTTTAGATGAGGTCATGAGGGTGGAGCCCCCAGGATGGGATTAGTGCCCTCATAAAAAAAGACCAGACAGTTGGCACATGTCCCCTTTCTCTGTCTACCTCGGCCCCATTCATAGTAGAATACAGCAAGAAGTCAGTCATCTGCAAGACAATCCTCACTAGATACTGAAGTGGCCAGCACCTTGATCTTGGCTTTCCCAGCCTCCAGACTGTGAGGATAAATGTTTGTCATTTAAGCCACCCACTCTGCAGTATTCTGTTATAGCAGCCTGATCTAAGACAGAACTCTAATAATAAGTACATTAAAAGATAAGATACCAACAGAACCATCTGTAAGAAACACAAATACACAGTAATTTATGGTTATTTTCCTGTATTTGTGGAGCCCAGATGACACCAGCTTTCACTGTTGGGAAGAAAGGAACCCTAAACCAACTCATACCTCACACGCCTACAAGAGTGGAATCGCTCCTTAGAGTCTAATGTCAGTGCTGAAACCATTGTCTTGTTTGTACATTTCAATTGCATTTTTATTTGATATTTTGCCTTTTATGGCTTAGAAAGTTTTATGACTCTATAATAAGGAAATTATATATCTCATATATTTCACACCTATTTCCTTTATAACATATTTCTGATATTTACATGTATGTGTATATTAATGTAGTAATTTTTAGGAATGCAACTTTTGTCTGTAAGAGTCAACTGCATACTTCCTTTACCTGAGTATAACTATCACTATACAAAAACAACAAAGATTATAAATTCCAATTATCAGTGTTGGCTCTCTAAATGCATCTGATATTTCCCATATAAAATAAATAGCTTAAAAAGATGGCCTGATCAGATAAGAAAACATAATAGACTATCAATGTAGATTTGGGAAAAACACAAAACCGTTATATATTAAGCAGATTCTCATAATATACTAAAGAATAAATCAAGACTATTGTGACCTTTTTTCAGTCTGCCTTAGTTGGTACTAAACACAGAGTGACAAGAACAGCTACTCTTGGACACAGAAGTCTTAGAACTTGTTTATATGATGAGGAAGGGAACAGTAGGATGGGACTGTGTGTTTCAGAACTGCTTCACATGACTCCTAGATGGGCTCAAAAAGGTAACATTTGATATAATACATGATTTATTTCATGGTGCTCTCTCAAAACATATTTGCTTTAGGGCTGGTGTGGTGGCTCATGTCTACAATCCTAGCACTTTGGGAGGCGAAAGCCAGAGGATTGCTTGAGGCCAGGTGTTCCAGACCAGCCTGGGCAAGCTAGTGAGACCTTGTCTTTACAGCAAATAAAACAATTCGCTGGACCTGGTGGTGCATGCCTGTAATGCCAGCTACTCGGGAGGCTGAGGCAGGGATTATTTGAGCCCAGGAATTGGAGGCTGCAGTGTGCTATGATCACACCACTGCCCTCCAGCATCAGTGACAGAGTAAGGCCATGTTTTAAAAAATATATATATCTGTACATTTACTGTAGCAAAAAAAATTAGGAGTTACAGTTGATGAAGTACAGAACTATTAAAGAGTAATAAAATTTACCCATGTGAAACTATGATGTTTAAAGTTCTGCCAAGAACACTCAAGTTGTATGATTCTATTAAGCACTGTATCAACTGGTTTACTCTATTTAACTCTCCTCTGCAAAACTTTAAATTTATAGGGGCAGTTTCTTCAATATGTCATAAAAAAGGGACTGAAGAAATCACATTTACTACAATTTGCATGCCAAGTCTAGAATCTCTTCTTCACGTTTTCCCCCTAGGTTGTCAAAGAGGATTTTATTTATTTTCTATTTCAAAATATACATGTTTTTGTTATATGGATACCTTGTACAATGCTTAAGTTAGGGCTTTTAGTGTGCCCATCACCAAAATAGTGTTCATTGTACCTAAAAGGTAAGTTTTTATTCCTCACCCCCTAACCCTCCCTCCCATCTTGGTTTCCAAAGTCCTTTACATCTTTTTATGCCTAGGTGTGCCCATTGTTTAGCTCCCAATTATTAGAGAGTATATATGCTGTTTTTATACACAATATATATTGTTTTTCCATTTCTGAGATACTTTGCTTAGGAATAATGGTCTCCAGTTCCATCCAAGTTGCTGCAAAAGATATTATTTCATTCCTTTTTATGGCTGACTAGTACTCCATGGTGTATGTATGTATATGTATGTGTGTGTGTATGTGCCCTATTCAATAAGTGATGCTGGGAAAACTGGATAGTCACATACAGAAGAATGAAACAAGACTTCCATCTCTTGCCATATACATAAATTAATTCAAGATGGATAAAAGACTTAAATATAAGTCATGAAACCATAAAAATTCTAGAAGAAAATGCAGGAAAACTCTTTCAGACATTGGCTTAGACAAAGAGTTTATGACTTTCTTTTAATGTTTCCCTTATACATGATAATGTAGTTTTAAATGAATATTTAGAATTATAATAGAGTGAAGCCTAGATTTATATATACAGCCATATGTGGAAATAAGGTAGTATCATTTTATAAATGCAAATAATACAAAAAGTTGAGGAAAAATATGTGGGTGCAAAAGTACTGTATTCATTTTGGCCCTGTGGTTACATGTAGTTTTATTGTATTTTCTATTATTTAAAGTTAGTCATCAAATGGAAAATTCCTGATATGTACAAGAATGCTAAATTTAAGCAACTAGCAAAAAAACCTGAAGTTCAGCTAGGTCGTTCCCTTGGATTACATATACACCAAAAAAAGCAATAGTTAATCTTGAGAAAAACTCAGGATATACAGACAATGAAACAGACTCTAAATCACATGACACTTGAAATATGGCAAGTCCAAATTGAGACGTGCTGTAAGTATAAAATACATATTGGATTTCAAAGACTTAGAAAAAAAAAAGAAATGTAAAATATTTCATTAAAATTTTTATATTGAATACCTGTAAGATGACAATATTTTAGATATATTGGGTTAAATAAAATATATTATTAAAATTAATTTCACCTGTTTCTTTTTACTTTTTTAATGTGGCTACTAAGAAACATAAAATTATATATATGGCTTGCTTTATATTTCCATTGGACAGCACAGCTTTAAATCAATGAATTATGATGACCAGCTGGCACTGGGCTGTATCCATAGGTACTCTTCCAGATGTTCTTTCCATGGCAAGCATAACATGTGGTTTATACAGAAAGTTAAAAGAGAAAAACACTGAAAGAAAAAGCTAGTAAGGGAAAAATTAAGAGAAATGTTAGAAAAAGTTATTGATGATTTAGAAATTTTTTAGAAAGATGTTCTTTGCATTTGTTACTTGAACTAAGAGCATATTTTAATTCGCATACAGGTAAGATGAATCAGGGATTTCCTCAAATGAATAAACACCATTTTCTATTAAACCAACACATTAGCATGTTGCACCAAGTCATAAATGTTGGAACAAGTAAATCTATTTCTTTGAATAATGATTTCACTTTTCATATTTTAAAAATCTGATTAAAGGGTCCTAAGAAATGAAGCTGTGTTTCTGAGTTATTTTGTACTATCATGCTGAGCTATTTTATTCTGGAAGTTGGAGGAGGGGAAAGAAAGGTGGCCTGGTGATATTTTAGGGGACTGACAGGTTCTGCCGTCCCTGGCCTTCCTCTGACATTGGGAGAACCTCTAGGCTCCACTGCTTGAGCTTTTAGGCAAGGCTTTAACCACCGTGTTGTGCAGGCTCAGTAGCATGTGAGGGTGTTTATCAGAGGAGGGGATGTATCTCAATCTAGATCAAAGTAGAGTGGAAAGATTAGAGGAAGGAGGCTTTGACCCAGTGAGCTAAAAAAGGAAAAAAAAGAGAAAAACCTGGTTTAAATAGAACAAAACAGGCACCAGCTTAGGTTGAGAGAGGGAGACAAGGCATGGATGCACCCAGAAAGGGACAGGCTACAGGTAAGGACACCTGGGTTCCTCAAGGGCAATGACCAAGCATTATTGTTTCTGCTTTTATATCCTGAGTCTAGCTAGGTTAGATGCTTTGATTCCGTTGCTAGCCAGTAACAAAAGCAGTGAAGAGTAATGAGTCCCATTCTAAATTTTTGGAGTCCTTTGGCTATTGTATGGCCTTCATGCCTGCAAATGTATAATAACATATTTAAAAATACTATTAAATAAATGCTATTTAAATTCCTTTGACATTTCAAACATTTTAACACACGAAGTTAATAAGTATTAAAATTTCTATAATACTAAAAATGCTATTTCAAATACAAGAAAACTTATTACAATAGATCAAACAGAAGAGGACAAAGACTTGAAGCCTGTTAGATTTATAACTATGTAAGATTTGAACATTTTTCCAAAATGAAAATAAAAATGCCAGTGAAGCATGCGGAAGAACAGCAAGATATAAACCAACTGTAACTGGGGGAAAAAAGAGCTTGCTATTTAAGGAAGCAAAAAGCACACATTTATTGGTATGAATTCCCTCATTTTTTATGACATACCAAGCTAAGAACAAAGGTGAAATGGATTACCTGGGAATAGGAATATATCGAAGTTTCTTTGATTGAAGATCAGTGACTTCTATATAACCAGCTGTTTGTGGAGGACTAACATCTGCAAACAAGTCATGACATGAGCCAAGCATGAAATTACTTGAAGATACCAAAATAGGACTAAAAACTGCTCAAATGCTGCTAGAAGTGGAACAAAGTTATCAGTAGTCTCGGAAGAACTCTGGGACCCACTTGACAAGGTACTGGGTGAACCCTCATGGCTAGACTCTGAGAATTATGTTTCTCTTATGGAAACATGAAGATTGTTGAACAGAAGCATATTAGGCTATGATTCTCTTCTGTCAGGAGAAAACATAAATTATTTTCATTGTCTGTGATAGCTTCCCAAGATGAGCACTTACAGTTTATTTGAAAGTATTCATCATTTGAATTTTGTTTTTCCTTCTTAGGAAGTAACAACACTTCAGCATGATATGGTAGAATCAGTACCCACTTTGTAATCAAACTGACCTGGTGTGAAGTCTTGGCTCTTACATTTCCTAGCTGTGTTATGTTGGTCAAGTTATTCCCCTCTATGAGTCTTGTTATCCTTGTTTGTATTAATAAAATAGGGATAACAATAGCATCAATAGGGATAACATATAAGAATAATTAAGGATAATAATAAAGGATAAGTAATAAATAAGGATAAATAATAAAATAGGGATAACAAATAAGCATTATTTTGAGGATAAAATGAAATTAGCAAAGACAGAGCATTAGTAGTTGCTCAGCACAAAGTGTCCGTCATAATTAGGGCTCTATAAGACAGAGGAAGGTGATGGGAGGATGAGACAGCAGGGTGAGGATCTGGGATTTGGTTCATAATCCTGAAAGATAAAATCTCAAACACGGTAATCCCAAATGTTGTAATTCTAAAAGATCAAAATCCCTAAAGTCTAAAATCCTGAAAATCACTATCACAGGATACATAGCTACATCATGTTAGGTGGAACTATTACCTTGTTATTATCTTTATTTGGAAATTAAATATGATTTGAGATGCATATGGGTGCCAAGTGGACAAGAGGTGGTGGATTTGTGAACTTAATATTAGGTGTCAACTTGACACCTAATATTAAGGAATAATAAGGAATACCTAGAAACCTGGTAAAGCATTATTTTGGGCATGTCTGTGATGGTGTTCCCAGAGGGGACTAATGTGGACTACATGGGAAAGATCTGCTCTCAATGTTGGCAGGCACCATCTAATTAGCTGGAGCCTTGGAGAGAACAAATATAGAAGGTAAATTGATCTCTGAGAGCAGGAACAGACTTTTCTTCTGTTGCCTTGGCTATCAGAATTTCAGGCTCACTGGCCTTTGGATTCTAAGAGGTTGTTCATCATGATGTTTCAGATGAGCATGGTTATAAAGCTGGGTACACACAATTACCAACCATAGTGACATGCATTTATATATTTCCCTTTCTGAATACCAATTTCTTTACAAATATGATTCATCTTATCATAACTATTCTATCCATGGGACTGTCATTAGTATACCTGAGTGTTTATGCTGGAAAAAACTTATATGATACTATTGCTTATTTTATTGTATAAAGTGGCCTAGGAAGTGTTCTTTTGTGTTTTTATATGTTTTCCAAATCAATTCCCTCTAAAAAAATGTAGATAAATATCTTATAAAGAATTTCAAATTTTTTTCCCCCTTAGAATTATATTTTTGTGATTTTGATATTTTGGGATTGTGATTTTAGCCTCTAGGAATTTTGATCTTTCAGGGTTTCAATCTTTGGGATTATGGCTTTCAGAACTATGTCTTTTGGGATTATTATAGGCTTCTAGGACTCTAGATCATGAAGAATGTGAAAAGTTGGGGATAGGAGAAGATAAAGAGATATAGGGACCAGAGCCTGCAACCCCAATTCTGGAGTTGGTTTCCCAGCAAATTCTTGGGCTTTACTGACTTCTATTCCACAGCCTTGAGTACCACCATCATTCTCAAAATCACTAGTTGCCACCATTGTGTGTTAGGAACTGTGCTTAGCCTTTATAGAGATAATGCTTTTAATACTGACAATGACAAAGACTTATGATTCCTGTCTGAGAGATGAGGAGGCTGAGGCTTCTGTCTATCTATGGGTCTATCTTTTGTTACAACTTCTGATTAGAATGAGATATCCAGGATGTCCACAATGAATTTATCAAATGTAGTTTACAAAATATAAGAAACCTGGCATTTTTACTTCATGTTTGCAGTTGAAAATTTTTAAATAGACCATCTGAATAACTCAACATATCTCTTTATATAAATGCATTTGGGCTTACTTTGCACCAGACATCGCACAAAGCACTGGGGATACAGACAAGAAGAGATGTGGTCCCTGCCTTTTAGGAACTTTGGGGACTTGGAAAGGATTCCAGAGTGGGAATCACAGCTGTAGGGCCAGGTATGAGCTGCAGATCTAAGCAAGGGGTAGTCCCAGAAAGCAGAGGGCTCAGGAGGAAAGGAAGGCAATGTCCAGGGATGGGAAGGGGTAAGATATAGTAATTTATATAACTATAAATTACTGGATTGGCTGTCCCCAGGTGGCCATCTGTATAAAACAAACACACTTATCATAAGTCATGCACCATCTGCATTGGAAATGCTGCTGGGATATAAAGTCAATCTTGGATAAATTTTGCATGATCTATCATTTTTGACAATTCCTGTTGCTAGAATTTAACTGAAGTAGGTTGAATTATTTATAGATCAGGGTTCTTTGCCAAAAATGACCAGTTATTGAAGCTGTTAGGATGACTAGAGCTGCCTAGTTAACCAACTTACACGTTGGCTTGATACTTACAGGCACTTTTTAAAATAAGTGGTGGTATTAAGTTGAGCTACTGCCATCAGCGGCTTTTAGATTGCCTGTGAGAGCAAAGTAAGCCAACTTATTTTAAAATACCTTTTTTTTCTACATCTTTCTTTTATTTCACTGTTTAAATTAATTTCATGGCATAAAGTGGGTGAGAACATGCAATAATGGCTGTGTCTCCTTTCAAGAAGGAGAAAGCAAGAGTTTAGTATTAAATATTTTCATGTACCAGGAAAAAGAGTTTGTGGTTACAAAGCACTTTAAGGGAATATTAAAGATGGCAGTAGTGGTAAGCGTTTTAAAAATAATCAAAAGTGATATTTACTGATTTGAAAATAAATCATCTCAAAAGACAAAAAGAGTTACAAAAAGAGCCTTATGGCTATCCTTGAACAGAATACATGATTGAATTAAGGACGTTAAAACTGTGGCCAGGTTTCCCTCCAAATTTAGCCAAGTCCTTGTCTATTCATTTTAAATGTTTCAACACTGCAGAGAGGATGGAGGCTCAGTAAATTTCCATTACATTTATAATCCAGGTGGATTTCAATGATAGGTATAAACTGTATTTGGGGATTAGTTCACTAACCATTAAAAAGGGAAGTCATTGCTGCAGTGTTTATCGCATAGCTCCTTTGAACAGCGGGGACAGTTTACATGCACGGTGCCAAGGTTAGGAGGAGGTATAAAAGCTGTCAGGCAAAACAACCAAGAAGATTTTCAGAGGGAAGGTGAAATTATATTAAAGAAATTAATTACTTCTAGAAATGTAATTTGATGTACACCTGTTAACCATTAGGTTTAATGTACTTCTGTGTTTACAGACTAAAACAGTGATACGTGCCCTGCAATGGTGCCAATACCAGATCTTTGGTTTTAGTCAAAGTACAAAAAAACAGTGTACTGCTTTCAATCAAGAATCATTATTTTTGTGTTTAAAGAGCTAAGACCTGTGATTTTAAAAAAAGCTAACATTTAATGAAAAGAAAAACGACTGGAAGAAAGCAGTAAATTTCTCCCCATCTGTATTAAATAAAAATTACCCCATCTTTGTGAAATCTCATCTGTTCTAATCTGAACTGGTCAATCCTTAGGCCTGTGCACTCCCTTTACCATGCTCTTCCTTCCTTCCTTCCTTCCTTCCTTCCTTCCTTCCTTCCTTCCTTCCTTCCTTCCTTCCTTCCTTCCTTCCTTCCTTCCTTCCTTCCTTCAATTCATCCCATGTGATTCAGACACTGTCCTAAGTACTTTATGTTCATTTTGAATATTTTTAGAAGAAACACTACTTAAACAAATGAAGGGAAATAAAACTCCTAGCAACTAAGAGAAAAATGGCTAAAGAGAAGCAGGGTGGGGAAAGAAAAAAATGGCTAAAAATATAAATATGCAACTCTCAGAAGAGTAAATCACATCATATAAAAGGATGCTCAAGGCTCCTTGATGGAGCTTGGATAGTGACTCATGCCTATGATCCTAGCATGTTGGGAGGCCAAGACGAGGAGGATCACTTGAGGCTGGGAGTTTGATGCCAGTCTGGACAAAACAGGAAGACTGTGTCTCTACCCCTAGCCCCCGCAAAAAAAAATTTAAAAGGATGCTCAAATCACCAAAGCAATCCTGAGCAAAAAGAACAAAGCTGGAGGCATCACACTAACTGATTTCAAAATTTACTACAAATCTATAGTAACCAAAACAGCATGTAACTGCCATAAAAACAGACACTTAGACCAATGGAACAGAATAGAGAACCCTATAAAATTCACGTATTTACGGCCAACTCATCTTTGACAAAGGCACCAAGAATATATAATGGGGAAGGGACAGTCTTCTCAATAAATGGTGCTGGGAAAATTGGATAACTATATGTAGAAAAATGAAACCAGATCCCTATCTCTTATCAAACACAAAAAATCAAATCAAAATGTATTAAAAACTTGAATATGAGTATTATTTTAATGTATTAAAAACTTGAATAAAAACCTGAAACCGTGAAGCTACTAGAAGAAACCACTGGGGATATGCTCCAGGACATTGGTAAAGATTTTTTGTGTAAGACCTTAAAAACACAGGCAATAACTGGGATTGCATCAAGCTAAAAAGCTTCTGCACAGCAAAGGAAACAATAAAGTAAGGAGACAACCCACAGAATGGGAGAAAATATTTTCAAGCTATCCACCTGCCAAAGGATTATAACAAAAACATATAAGGAACTAACTCAAACAACTCAATAGCAAAAAACCAAATACTCTGATTAAAAAGTGGGCCAAAGATCAGAACAGACATTTCTCTAAAAAAGATACATAAATGGCCAATAAATATATGAAAACAATATTCAACATCACTAATCATCAGAGAAATGCAAATCAAAACCATAATGTGATATCATTTCACCTCAGTTAAAACAGCTTGTATGCAAAAGACAGGCAGTAACAGATGCTGGCAAGGATGTGGAGAAAGGGGAACTCTCATACACTGTTGGTAGGAATGTAAACTAGCACAGCCACTATGCAGAATAGTATAGAGATTCCTCAAAAAACTAAAAATAGAGTTACCATGGGACCCAGCAATTCCACTACTGAGCATATATCCAAAAGAAAGGAAATCAGTATGTCAAAGAGGTATCTGCACTCCTATGTTGATTTCAGCACTATTTACAAATGCCAAAATAGGTAATCAAATTAAGTATCTATTAATGGATGAATGGATAAAGAAAATATAGTACATATACACAATGGAATATTATTCATTTTTATTCATTATTATGAATTTTATTTTATATAAAAGAATGAAATCCTGTCATTTGCAGCAATATGGATGGAACTGGAGGCTATTATGTTAAGTGACATAAGCCAAGCACAGAAAGACAAATATTGTTCTCACTTATATGTAGGAGCTAAAAAGGTGGATCTTATAAATGGATGCTCAAATGTACTAGAAATCAGGGAAAGGTAAAGTGAAATTACAATAAAAGGTCTTACCCCTACAAGAATAGATGAGCATAGGGAGCATGAGATCATCCCCTATGCTGCTGGAACAACTTTGGTAATTCCACTCCTAGATATACCCAGACAGACAGGCACAGGATATTCATTGTGCCATTATTTCTAATAGCAAAAATTGGAAAGAATCTAAATGTGCATTGACAAAGAATAGATGAATAAATTGTCGTATGCAAAGCAGTGAAAGTAAAAGTAGAGCTATTAATATGGATGATAACAAAGATTCTTTCCTTGACCAAACTCTCATCAGGCTCCTTTGAATCCTCTTCCCAACTGGGCCCTGACTCTTGGGTTTGTATTAGTCTCTGCATTGTCCAATTGTAGCAAGAATCCTACTATGTCAATTTAACCAGAATCCCTCGCCCTTGATATTATATTGGGTTCCTCATTCTCCACCATACCCCCCAGGTGATGCCTAGTCACCCTGGCCAGCCTTTAGCAAGAATTCTGTTAGGTCTATTTAACCAGAACCTCACCTTACCCTGATGCTTCCTCTTAGTGATTTTCTATCCCTTAATCCCCACCCTGCTCCTTTGCTATAAATTTCTACTTTTCTTTGTTTGATGTGAAGTTGAACCCAAGTCTCTCCTACTATAACACTTCACTGTATTAGTCCCTACATTTATTGAGATGGTCCTGAATAGAACAGGATCATTACATTTAGTTCTGTAACAAATGTCATGCATAATTTTTTCTTTAACAATGAATCTCAAAAACCTGATGTTGAACAAAAAAAGATCAAGTTACAGAAGAATAGGTACGGAATGATACCATTTATACAAAGTTAAAAACAAAAACATTCTGTTCAGTTTTGGTTAGCTAAAAAAAAAAAAAAAAAAAAAAAAAAAGAAAAAAAAATAAAAACAAAAACAAAATAATATTATAATAATATACCAAACTCAAATTCAGGACAGAGATTGCTTTTGGTTTGTCAAAAGTGGAAGGGAGGAGAACACAGGGGTCTTTGACTATATTGGTACGGGTGGTGGGTGCAAAGATTCTCATTGTATTTTTCTTTAAATTTTTGGCATATTTTGTGAAAAATTAAAACACATGTAGAAACATAAACACACTCTTCCTGTCCTTAAATAGGAAGTGCTTTATGAGACAGTATAGCAAGGGCTCCTGATTTAGAGTTGGACAAGGCCTTCTGAGGAAGTGACATTTATACCAAGACCTGAAGGATAAGAAGTTGGGGGTGGGGGGCAGGAAAGGGTACAGAAGAAGGTTGGGAAGGAACTTTGTGAATTCAAGTTAGCTGAAAGACAGCCAGAAAGATATGTAATGGACAAATTGTGCTGGATCTTTAGGCCAAGTTAAAATTTCTAAACTTTATCCTAACAATAACATGATCTGAGTCATATTTTTAAAATAGGTATTTTCTGAGCAAAACAATTTTGAAAATGAAGAACAAAGAGGGAACATCTACCTGATTTCAAGAATTATAAAGTATAAAACTATAAAGTAATCAAGAGAGTGTGATATTATTAATATAATAAAGGTATAGACACACAGATCAATAGAACACAATAGAGAATCCAGAAATAGACCCACTAATATGTGGTCAGTGGATTTCCAGTGGAGGTCCAAAAGCAATTCAACAGAGAAAGGACAGTATTTTTCAGCAAATGGTGGTGGAATAACTGAATAATCCTTATGCAAAAAAAGAGAGTCTTGATCCATACCTTGTACCATGTAAAAAATTAACTCAAAATGGATGATAAATCTAAACATAAAATCCAAAACTATAAGTCTACTAGAAGAAAAGACAGGAGATTTGCCCTCATCAAAATAGGAGAAAATTTTGGAAAGTATATATCTGACACTGGACTTGTATCTAGAATATTTAAAGATACTCCAAATTCATTAATAAGAAGACAAATAACCCAATTTAAAAATAGGCAAAAAATCTAGAGAGACATTTCACTAAAGAAGATGCATATGACAAAATGTTCAACATCATTAGGTGCTGGGGGAAAGCAAATTAAAATCATAATGAGATATCACTATATACTCATTAGAATGGTGAAAAGATGACAATACCAAGTACTGGCAGGGATGTAGAGCAAGAGGATTCTCATTCATTGCAGACAAGAATGCAAACTGATATTGCCATTTTGTAATACAGTTTGGCAGTTTTATTATATGATGCAAAAATGCCATTCCTAGGTATTTACCTAAGTGAAGCAAAAACTTGTGTTCACTAAAAAACCTGTGCAAAAATGTTTATAGTGGCCTCACTCATTACTGCCAAAGACTGGAAACAATCCATATACCCATCAATTAGTGAATAGATAACAAACTGTGATATACCCATATAATAGACAACTACTCTACTCTGTTTCAACTACAAAAAGAAACAAAATACTGGTATGCAAAACATAAATGATTTTCAGATACATTATATGAAGTGAATGAAGCCAGACTCAAAAGACCACATGTGGTATGATTACATTTATGTGATATTCTGGTAAGGGCAAATCTAGAAGGACAGAAATCAGATCAGTGGTGTGTTGGGGGTAGGTGGAGGGGTTGATCACACAGTCATATGGGAGAGGCTTTTGGGATAATGAAACTCTTCTATATCAGTTGTGGTGGCAGTTACACAATTGTTTGTATTTGTTAAACTTATAGAACTACACACTAAGGAGGGTGAATTTTACTGTATATAAACTAGACCTTAATAAGAACAAATGTACACTGTACTTTAAAAATATCATTCTGTTTGATATGTGAAGAACAGGTAGGAAGGGAATAGTGTGGAAGAGGTAACACCGTCAGGGAGCTATGGCAATTATCTAGTGCAAGATGATAGTGCTTTGGATGGGATGTGACAATAGAGCTGGAAACAAATGGGTACATACAAGATTTATTAGCAAGGCTGTATCAAAAGGACATGGTGATTGATGATGAATCTGATGTGGAGGATGAGTGTGAAGAGGCCGAGGTTTCTGGGTAAATGAAGGTACACTAAGCTCTGGTACAGAAGTTATTGTAATTCTTGAAATGCACTGCCAAGTCCTTGCACCTTTCCTGGGGCTCCCTTCTCCTGGACCAATTCCTTCAATTGATTAACTCCTACTCATCTTTCAAGAGTCTACTCATAATTCCCAGTCTGGGTTGTAAGTATCTCTTTCGTGTTCATGTATCACCTTGTGAATCCTCCTATCATAGCATTTATTATACTGTACTGCAATTGTCAGTTTATATAGCTACCTCTTCTACCATAAGAAAACATTTTAAGGAAATGGTGATTTATTTTCCATGAGTTTCAGTTTGGACGGACCTAACTTTAAATGTTATTATAACCAGGAGTTTTCAAACCTGGTAATAGACTATTACAATATTAATACATTTAGCATTATATTTGTGAAGTCCACACTTATATAAAAAATGTAAATACAGGATAACATATTACTACCACTATGATGCAAAAAATAACAGTCAACAACTCAATTATGAAAATTTTTCATAATTACCCATTATGATGAATGCCAGTGTGATTCAATGAGAATGGTTATAGACTTGAGAATAGAAAATTATGGTGCAAATCTGGGTTCTGCTGGCCACTGGTGGGGTGATTGTGGGCCAGTTATATTAGCTCTGTGTTAGGATGTTTCCACATATAAATTAGAAAGCACAGTAACAACAGGAGCGATTTTGAAGATTAAGAGAATTTATATAAGGAGAAATGATCAGCATAGGACTTGATATGTTATGTAGTAACAAATATAAGTTGACTTTGAGAACACTGAAAAGTGAATCAGTCTGTATAATAAGTTCTTCACCTTCAGTCTTAGGAGTTTAAGACAAAAATCAGGCCCCAGTTTCTATTCCTAAAATCCTAATCGTTTCTAAAAGCCTCTTTGAAAACATGTTCTAAGTAAAGTTATTGTATAGATTGCAATGAGAATGAAGATGAGTTCTAACAGCAGTGGCTGTAATCATATACTGTAAAAATGAGTGAGAACTTTCTGAATACACATAGGTCTTTTTAGTTCTTTCTAGACTTGTCAGACGATTTGTCTTTACAAATATGAAATAAGAATGATGGGTTAAGTATCCCCTACCAAAAGCAAGCTACCTATAGCTACCTTGGTAAATTAATAATTGGTAAATTTCTTACCTTTTGGGTAGACATCTTTTAGAGGGACTTCTCCTGGAGGCAAAATCCTGACTACTTGATTACTATCTAAAAGAGTCACACAATTGCTTTGTTTTGGAGTCCCATTTTTCTTTTTTCTGCCATAGAATGCCGTATCAGTGACATTTGGTTTATGCAAAGATGATGGCCTCTTCCAAGAATAAACTTCACTGGGTGACTGATTTTAAAAAAGGATAAAAAGAAAAAAAGGGAGATTAAAGCACTGAAGTACCATATAAGACATTCACCACAACTTTAACAATCTAACCCTTTAAGCATACTAGTAGTAAACAGATGTTTCATAAGTATAAGAAAATTAAATTCTTCCTCAACATTTTTTAATGGGGTACATGACATAGCTGCTTCACCAATAATCACAATTTTTCTGGTAAGTGTGAAATATACAAGTTAAATTTTTTATCTTGACGTAAATTACAACTAAAAAGAGGGAATATAGCAATATAGTTAGTTTAAAAATATTAAGGCCAGGTGTAGTGGCTCACGCCTGTAATCCTACCACTCTGGGAGGTGGAGGTGGGAGGATTGCTTGAGCTCAGGAGTCTGAGACTAGCCTGAGCAAGAGCAAGACCCATCTCTACTAAAAGTAGAAAAAGTAGCCAGGTGTTGTGGTGTGTGCCCATAGTCCCAGCTACTCATGAGGCTGAGGCAGAAGGATCGCTTGAGCCCAGGAGTTTGAGGTTGCAGTGAGCTATGATGCTGCCACTCCCACTATATGGGAGTGATAGAGTGAGACTCCATCTCAAAACAACAACAACAAAACCCAGGAATACCTATGCAGCTACTATTTGGCATAAAGAATAGAATATAACTAGCATTTTTGAAGCCTTGAAGTGCCCCTTCCTGATCACATCTCTTTCTCCCCTAAGTTTAACTCTCCTAGAATTTTGTGTTTTTTTTCTTTACTTGACTTTAACATTTTACCATGTATGTATTTATCCTTCCTAAGATCATAAAGATATTTTCCTATGTTTTCTCTGAAAGTTTTAAGGTTTTGTTTTTCATAATCGAGTCCTTAACCTATCAGGAATTTATTTCTGTGAATGGCATGAGGCAGGACCCATGTTCACCCTTTTATCACATAGACGGCTAATTGTCCAAATACAACTAACTTTTGCCCACTGCAATACTATCATAAAACATAGTTCTATATATGCATGCATGTGCTTCTGGGCACTATATTCTGTTGTACTGAATATTTTTCTACCCCTAAGTATAAAATCTTAGCTACTGAGATTTCATATTAATAATAAGCCTTGAAATTTAATAGGGAGAATACTGCTGCTTGGTTCTTCTTTGGGGATGTCTTTGTTATTGTTTGCCCTTGCATGTCCATAAAAATGTAAGACTTGCATTTGCTCTGCATCCCTGTGAGTACTTGGTATACTCAGTGCTTTTCGTAATAGCTTAGCCATTCTAATAGGCATGTTGTAGTGTCTCATCATGGTTTTAATTCACATTTCTCCAGTGACTAATGATGTTGAGTATCTTTTCATGTACTTATTTGCCATCCCTATATCCTCTTTGGTGAAGTATTTGCTCAAGTCTTTTGCTCATTTATTTTTCACATTTACCTTTAATTTTATTTCTATATCTACCTAAATATATTGAAAACTATGAGTTTACACAAATATATCCAATTCTAATCCAACAACTACAGGGTTCATTGTAGTTTTCTTTCTTCTAGTGTTTGTAACACCCTTCTCCAATAGTTAGAAACCTGTTTTCATTATTCTTAATATATTTTTCACTATCCTTTTTTTTAAATTTCAAAATATTAAGGGGGTACAAAGATTTTTTGCTACATGGATCACTTTTGTAATGTGCGTGGGTCAAGCTATAGGCATGCCCATCATCCAGACCGAGTTCATTATACTCATTAGGTTTTTGCCCTCTCCCTCCTCTTTCCTCCTCCCTGCTTGATTTCCACTGAGTTTTACTTCCCTCTGTACACATGTGTGCTCATTGGTTAGTTCCAATTTAATGGAGAGTATATGTGGTATTTGTTTTCCCTTCTTTAGATACTTCACTTAGGATAACAGTCTCCAGTTCCATCCAAATTGTTGCATTAATTCATCATTTTTATGGTTGAGTAATACTCCACGATATATATATATATATATCACATTTTATTAATCTACTCATGAATTGATGTGTACTTGGGTTAATTCTGCATCTTTGCAATTTTGAATTATGCTGCAATATACATTCAACTGCAGGTGTCTTTTTGATAGAAAGACTTCTTTTCCTTTGGGTAGATACCCAGTAGTGGGATTGCTGGATCAAATGGTAGGTCTAGTTTTATTAATAGTTTTTTGAAAAATCTCCATACCATTTTCCATAAAGGTTGTACTAGTTTGCAGTCCCACCAACAGTATATAAGTGTTCCTTTCTCTCTGTATTCATGCCAGCATCTATTGGTTTTGGATGTTTTAAAAAAAGTAACAGGCATTACTAACAGGGGTAAGCTGATATCTCACTGTGGTTTTAATTTGCATTTCCCTGATGTTTTGTGATGTTGAGCATTTTTTTCATATATTTACTGGCTATTTATCTATCTTCTTTTGAAAAGCTTCTGTTCATGTCTTTTGCCCACTTTTTAATGGAGTTGTTTGTTTTTTTCTTGCTGATGTGTTTGAGTTCTTCGTAAATTCTGGTTATTAGCCCTTTATCAGATGTATGGCTCATAAACATTTTCTTCCATTCTGTAGGTTGTCTATTTGCCTTGGTACTTGTTTCTTTAGCTGTGCAGAAGCTTTTTAGCTTAATCAAATAACATTTATTTATTTTTATGGTTACTGTGATTGCCATTGGGGTCTTATTCATAAATTCTTTGCCTAGGCTAGTATCTATATTATTTACATTTTTCCTACATTTTCCTCTAGAATTCTTATGGTTTTGTGCTTTACATTTAAGTCTTTTATCCATCTTGAATTAATTGATGTGAGGGGTGAGAGATAGGGGGTCATGTTTCATTCTTGTGCATATGGTTATACAATTCTCCTGAAACCATTTATTGAATAGGACACAATACAAAAAGAAAACTATAAACCAATATCTCTTATGAATACAGATGTAAAAATCCTCAATAAAATACTAGCAAATAGAATTCAGCAGCATATCAAAAAATAATAATAATACACCAGGACCAAGTGGGCTTCATCCCTGGGATGCAGGGATGGTTCAACATATGTAAATCAATAAATGTAATTCACCACATAAACATAAGCAAAAAAAGGAGAGACCATATTATCATTTCAATAGGCATAGAAGAAACATATCTTAAAATTATAAAAGCCATACATGACAAACCCACAGCCAACATCATGCTGAATGGGGAAAAGTTGAAAACATTCTCTCTAAGAACTGGACCAACACAAGGGTGCCCATTGTTACCACTACTATCCAACAAAGTGCTAGAAGTCCTAACCAGAACAATCAGGCAACAGAAAGATTTAAAGTATATCCAAATTGGGAAAGAGGAGGCCAAACTATTGCCCTTCACTGGCGATATGATCTTGTACCTGGAAAACCCCAAAGATTTTACCAAGAAACTTCTGGAATTGACATATAAATTCAAAAAGTCTCAGAATACAAAATTAATGTACATAAATCAGTAGCATTTCTATATACCAATAACAGTCAAGCTGAGAATCAAATCAAAGACAATACCATTCACAATAGCAACAAAGAAAATAAAATACCTAGGAATGTACTTAACCCAGGAGATGAAAGATCTTTACAAGGAGAGCTGCAAAACACTGAGTAAAGAAATTGTAGCAGACACAAACAAATGGAAAAACATATTATGTTCATAGATTGGCAGAATCAACATTGTTAAAATGTCCATATACCCAATGTGATTTACAGATTCAATGCAATCCCCATCAAAATACCAATGTCATACTTCACAGACCTAGAAAAAATAATTACGTGCTTCATTTGGAACCAGAAAAGAGCCTGAATAGCCAAAGTACTATTGGCAAAATGAACAAATCTGGAGGCATCACAGTACCAGACTTCAAAATATACTACAAGGCTATAGTAACCAAACAGCATAGGTATTGGTATAAAAATAGAGACATAGACTAATGGAACAAAAAATACAGAACCGAGATATAAACCTACTTACCTACAGCCAACTGATCTTTGACAAAGCAGACAACAACAAATACTGGGGAAAAGAAGCCCTATTCATTATCTTTAACATATTTCATTATCCTTAATCTATTTACTTCTTGCTCAAGTTCATTATATGTGATCCACCTCCCACCTCCACCACTAACTTTGCCCTCTGGGCAGATGCCTAGTCATTCTGCTTGGGTCCTGACAGACCACACTGGGTTACACGCACACAGTGACAGCCTCCTCACCTTAGTTGGGCTTCCACGTCCCATGCCAAGCTGCCCCCTCACAGGGATGCCACCTTTATCCTGCTTGGAACTTGATGCCCATCACCAGTGGTCATTCACCACCACACACACAAAGACACACCATGGATATCCTTACCCTGTTTAGGCTCTGATTTATGATACCTCACACTAGCCTACTGTTTGCTCATTTTAAAAACTGGATTGTTTTCTTACTGTTGAGTTTTAAGAATCTCCATATATTCTAGATACAAGTTCTTTGTTGGAAATGTGGTTTTCAAATATTTTCTTCCAGCCTGTGCATTGTCTTTTCATTCTCTTAACAGTATCTTTTACTGACCTCAAGTTTTTAATTTTGATGAAGTACAGTTTATCATTTTTTTCTTTATGTATCATGTCTATGGAAGTACTATGTTTAATGGAAGTAGTAACAGTGGGTACCCTTTTCTAATTCTTGGTAAGAAAAGGAATGCTTTTAATGTTTCATTATTGATGATGATATTTGCTATAGGTTTTTCATAGCTATTTGGTATTAGGTTAAGAAAGTTTTGTAAGTTTATAATAATTTAGGTGTCACTGATAATTGTATAAGAAAGTTATATAAAAAGATATGTATATCCCATTGTTCATAGTTTTACAGAGAATCCAAAGAAATTCACATAAAAGCAGAAAGGCAGTGTGGTGTGACAGAAAGGATGTGGGTGAGAGGGCTACACACTTGAGATTGAATCCCATTACTTATAATCTTTGTGGCTGGAGAATATAACCTCTGTTTCTGTTTTTTCATCTGTAAAACCTTACAGAATTGTTGTAAAAATTAACTATCATGTCTAACAGTGCATGTCTAAAAGAATATACAGAGCCTGACTATTGTGTTGGGGCCTAAAAATATGATTATTATCATAATGGCTGAAAGGCTGCCTAGGTGACTCTAATCTTCTATTTAACAAATACTCATTGAATATCTTCTACGTGGTAGGTACCATACTAAGTAGCAGGGCTGTAGCTTTCATTTTAACAAGGTCATTAGTCTTACAGGCTATAAAGGATTTCTATAGGGTAAATACAAACAGTGTCTTATACTCAGCTTTTCTAACCTTTCTATGGTAACATTTTATTTCTATACTAATTTCTTCCATCAGAGGAAAGTGATTAAAAGATCAGTTTTTAAAATAGTTCCACCTTCAGGAACAAAGTTCCAATATTTTTACTACTCCATAGCAACAAGCATTGTAGAAAGCATATTAAACACTCTTTTTTATACAACCAGGGATACTGTAGACACTGTATTCCAACAATATGTTTCACTTTGAGTTGTATAATATGATAGAAAATGGTTTTTACTTGGTAACTAGAAAAAGATATGGCAAAGTCCTAAGCCACATATTATCCATTGGGTTTTGGATTTCAAATGCCTTATATCCTGAAGGACCCACTGTTCATTAATTACATTAAAATTTTGAGGCATATGAGATTGGTGTACTATCAAGCAGAGCCCATATGTCTATCTTTAAATGATTCTATCATTCTACCTCAAAGTTACAAAGGAAATTATGAAAATCAAATGTTTAATCAAAACACATGGGAGCTACATTTAAGGTTATTAGATGGCAACTTGGACTGAAATAACTTTAATATTTCATTTTCTCACATTTCCATCAGCGGTAGATGGTACTCGGTTTCATCTGACATCAATTACAAATAGCCTCTCCTTTATAGATAACAGTAGATATTAGAAGGAGGGCCCATCGAAGAGAAAAATAAGTTGAGACCATTAGCGATTATAGTACAACCTGGGTGCTGCAAAGATACGATAAACAGAGCAAAACTCAATGGAAAGTGAATTGATGTTCTTGAGTGTTGAAAAACTTAGTCTACAGTAATGCCAACCCAATAAGTTTAACATCAAAAAATTCTAGATGACTTGCTACTTTATTAGTCTAGTGGCAGATTCCACAAGCACTTATTAAGATGACATGATAGAAAATCACCATCAGTAGGTTAAGAATTTAACTGTGTCACACAAACTTCCACATATGGAGAATACTCATTTCCCCTTACTAAGTTATATTATTGTATTATATTTTAAAAGCCAATTTTTTTTAAATAATGAAACTATATAGGTAGACCATATTTTTTAATGACTGATTTGGAATGCAAACTTGATCTAAAATGTTTACCTGAAAATTATTATGTTTTTAATTACCCCTCAAACAAGGTCAAATTGAGGGTAAAAATATATATTTAAATATTTATAAAATTGATGCTTACCATGAGATCTGGAAAACCAATAACTATTGTAGCATAACTGTTGTCATCTGAGAGAATTCGGTTGGGAGAGGCAATCTTTTGTCCCACAGCTGAACTTAGATTTTCAGATGATAGTTGATCACTTGAAATTTTATGAGGTATGCTGAACTCTGTTTCTGAAAAGTGTCAGACAAACATTAGATACTACATGCCCTTAAAATGCTCCAGAAATTAATTTTTTGCAAGATTTCATTCTCAATAACTCAAACAGAAAAGAACAAGGTAAAAAAGAGAAAATATTTTAAATTACATTTATGGGCTTTTGTTTGAGAAAACATTGTTTTTACAATGAAGGCATCTTCCCAAAGTTGTTCCAAATATTTCTGGAATTCAAAATTTGATTAGCAATAAATATTACCATTAATAGCTCCCTACAGAAAAGAAGTGAAACTGATACAACCCAGTGTTGGCAATGGTATGTTTTAGATTTTTTCATAAAAACTATTTACTCCCCAAAACTGTGATGAATTAATCATTTCCTGATGGTCTGTGGAAAAAAGAAAATATGCTATCCTAAATTAGACTTGGAACCTAAATGTATTTTATATTTATAAAAATTTTGATTTGTTAGTTAAAAAAATTCGAGGACAGATATCAAAAGAGTGAGCTTCCTTATGATGATTTGAAAGATGGTAGATTCTTATTTACTATTTCTAGTGTAGTGACTAAGTTTTTTCTTTTGGTATAAACTTAATATAGGGTGGTGTTATTCTTAAATGATGCTAGAAGACAGTATGTATACAAGCATGCACCCACACAGCACCCACATAAACACAGAGAACATAGTATTTACCTTGTGTAACTCCAAACCCTGTGCTAGGCAGCTCCTCTTTCAACACATACAACTGGCAAACCCCACTGCCCTCAGATTCGATGTGCGCAGGCTTAGTTAAAAGATATTTCCTGTAAACATACAAAATGTGTAAGTAAAAAGTTTTTCTTCTTCTAGTAATGGTAAGGCCAGACTAAGAAAAATTAGATCTCCCCAGACTCTTTTTTATAGTATAATTTGCAGTGTCAGTTTCATGATGAATTAGCAAATAACTTCTCCACATTGTGGTAAAGAGCAGTGTACAATAACAATGCAGTAATAAATGTGAAACAAAAATCCAACACTTCCTCTAGGAGGAAGGGCTGTTTAAAAAAAAAAAAAAAAGCAACTCTAATGGGGCACACCCTTATTATCATGGAGCCCTCTCTTGAAATGACTCTTTGATGAGCCAGTAGGGAGTAATGTAACCTGTGATTTGTGACCAGCTAAGGGACAGAAGGCCTCACCACTTAGTCTCCCTGATCTACTTACTTTTAAGATTTCTAAATTTTAAAAGATTTC
The DNA here is from genome assembly GCF_040939455.1 of Microcebus murinus. NCBI lineage: Eukaryota > Metazoa > Chordata > Mammalia > Primates > Cheirogaleidae > Microcebus > Microcebus murinus. The sequence continues at coordinate 57,435,594 of NC_134116.1, forward strand.
TAAAATACAGATGTATAGCCAGAAATCCTGCTTGTTAGCAGAAGGGCATAAGGTGCCTGTGCTTAGCGAGCCCATGTCATATACGAGAGAGGAGGACTCAAAGCTTACTGTGCACTCTGTATGTGCCTAGTGCCGCACGCTGCCTTCCATCAAGGGTGTGGTCTGACGGGGAGGCAACACAAACATAGCATAAACAAATAAGAACACGCAAGATAAAAAGAGAAAGAAACTAAGGTATGAGTTCTGTGAAGTCACAAAAAGGCATCAGCTTTAGGATGAAGACTGTGGTTCTTTGAAAAAAGGATAAACTGAAAACTTACTTTGAAGTATCTCCAGTTTGGCAAGAATACAGTGAATTCTCAATGTGTTAATAGGAAAAAGCCCAAATAAATATGAATCATACATAAAAGTCATTATTTTTTACTGTTAATTTCAATGTCATACTCTGAGAAGCGACTAATTTCATTTTCTCCCCCCTTTTCCTTCTTGTAACTCTCACCTGTAGAGATGCTGCCAAATAATGACATTGTTAAAAGACAGATGCAAGGAAAACAGAACTGTATGAATGTTGGATAGTTGACAAATAAAGTTGAGCACACTCTATGAGATGCTATACAGATCCACCCACTCACTGATTTGTTTCGTTCTCCACCAGAAGCCACTTGTCCTCAGCTACAAGGAAAACTGTCTTGAGGTTGATGGGAAGTGAGATGGTGTGAGTTCTCCCTTCTAGAACATCCAGCACAGTCAGGCTGTTCCTGAAAAAGGAGAAGAAAATTGTATCTGAAAGGAAATGGTGAGGATAACGGTTGAGTGACCATGACATAATCATTTCATGATATATTATGTAACCCTAAAAAGAATGTTTTTAAGAGTAAGTAATAAGATAGAAAAATGTTAACTGAAAAAAATAGGCATAAAAAATTCTAAGCTATATTAGAGTGTGCATAAGAAAAAATAATGAAAAGTGACGGCTGCCATGTTAATACTGGCCTTGTCATGGAACTGTGAGTGCTGCTAGCTTTTCTTATGTCTGTTTCTCAATATTCTATAATGTGGGAAGAGTTACTTTTACACTAAAACATTTATAATTTGGTTATATTAGTTTTATAATAAACAAGTATAATTAAACAGGAAATAGAATAGACAAAATAAGGACTCTAGCTTAGATCTTCAACAATGAAGAGCTCACCCTTTTTCTTTGTAGAATACTAGCCAGTTTTTGTGCGAAAATTCCTTACACATTTTATAAGTTTCCTAAAGACAAAACAAAACAAAATATTCACGTTAAATTTGTCAGATGTAGTCATGTCTCTCTTTAGTTGCTTCTCCTTAAAGTTCTTCAATGTGTAAAACATGTAATTCTCAAAGAAGCTGTTAGTCTACTCTTAGACTCTTATGCTAACATGGATTAAACTATATTTCAAAATTTACTGTGAACTATGTACTAAAACCTCTTCAGAAAAATTTTTTTAAAAATAAGACCAAATACTGTTTAGCAATAAATATGCTATCTGGTGGTTAACCATGGAATTTATACTACAACATAAACATACAGGAAATATTATACTTTGTTTATTAAATTTGAATACACTTATGATATATATTTAAAAAATCTCTTTTTTTCATGGTCTTTTAAGACCTAAGTATGCTGGGTATACTACCCACAGGGAGAGGGTAAGCCTTGTTTTATATCCATTACTTTTTTCTGAATGGCAGAATAAATTCTCTTGGGTTGGCCTAACGTGTATATACTAGCTTAATTTAGATAATAAACCAAAACATTTATTTGCCTATTAGGGGAAATCGGGTAGCATACTCATGGTTTTGTCACATAAATCCAAAATAACTATGTAACTGGAAAACAGGTTAAATTGACTGCATGATTAGAAATTTATTATGAATATCATAATCAAATAGTTCTTAATGTTCTATTATTGTTAGTTCAGTCCTGGCAAATCTTTATGTGAGTATGATGGACATAAAAATAAGCTATTTATATTTCATTACACATGTTTCTATATCTATATCTTTGTATTACATTAATATCTACAAATGTATAATATTAATAAAAGCATTCTCTTATGCATTATAGTAAACTGAAGGCACTAAAAGAGATGGGCATGCATGCATCTTTCTGGTTAGAGAGCTAGAGAAACTCCTTGGCAATTTGCTGGACAAATTCGGTATTCCTTACAGCTTCCTCCTTGTTCCACCAGGAAGGTTTCTTAGATATAACCTCTTCTAAAGGAAGGACAAGACGATGAAGGGCCCGGCCAGTGGTATCTAACAACAGGATGACATTACTCTGAAAATAAAGAGAACAGTGAAAAGCTCAAGATTTGTTCCTTTTCTAAAAAAGCAGCAGCTGCTTGGCAATCTGAGAGGGAAGGTTATAGTGATAAACCAAAGTGAAGACAACAATATTGAAATACTTAAGAGATATCACAAAGACACTAAATAATTTTCCTTAATACAGAATTTAGAGTTTTAGGTGGTTTTATGAAAATATTTCTAATTATGTAATGCAGGAGGTGTTCTCTTTGGAGATTTTATCTTAAAACCATTTCCTTCTAAATATAAGCTAGCTGAACCATGATTCTGTTTTATTATATAGTAACAAGGAAATTAAGAGGATTGATAATTTTCAAAAGTTCATTTATTTTTATCAAAATTACATTTAGAGAATGCTCTGTTGAAAGTTCTTTTACATCATATATAATCTCATTTATCCTTTTCATAAATCCAGCTTCAATTAAAAAAATAGGTACAAAATAGATATAAAGATGGGTTAGCAAGAAATATGAAGGACTCCATGAACCTAGCTAGTAATGAGTGTTTCTTCATCTGGAAATTCACTAAGCTTGAAGGTCTTTCATAACTGGTGCTGTAATAATGTACAAACAAGAGATTTCTTCAGCATTATTAATCATGGCTGTGCAATGAAGTAATCTCTCAGTGATTAGGATCGTTTTTTAAGAAGAGAAATAAAGTGTAAGCATTGAAATACATGAACAGAAACACATGAAATAAGAAATTCAAACTGAGAAAGCCAGAAAAGATTAAATATTTTAAAGGATACAAAGAAGTTGGTTGTTTTAGTTAAAATATAAAGACATTTGAAGTTTACCAGGTTTGCAAAAAGGCACCTGTAAGTTGTTTGCCAGGCCTCATTGTTAGGCAATTATCTTATCTTTCTTTCTTTCTTGTTTTTGTTTTGCTTTGTTTTGTTTTAAATTCAGGATTCCTTTAGTGATTCTAACCCTCAAAGTTTTCATTTCAAGAAGAACTTCCTTTGGGGAAATTAAAGTCACAAAGCAGACAAAGAAGTAATATATACCTTAAAAAATATAGAAAACAATCAAATATGAATTGTTCATTTATTCATGATATTTATTGAGCAGCTTATATTGAAAGCCAAAGGAGAATACAACAATGAATTAATCATGGCCCTTACTCTCTATTATGTAATCCAGTTAGAGAAAGAAAAAGAAATTTAAAAAGATTAATGATTCATCTGCAAACATAGCACCTCAATGTGGTTTCAAATTTATTTTACAAGCTAATTTTGTTCAAGTGCTCAAGAATTAAAATAGTATTTGCACAACATAGCTTTCTTCACACCATACATTCTGAATTTTGGCTATATTAAAAAATTTTACTAAGCATGTTGACAAAGCTTTAATTTTTCCACAAACATCACCCTTTGAATGTATCATTCTGTATAATATGCAATTCTCCATTAAGAATGTGTGTTAAGAATACACATTTAGAAATTAACATATAAGAAGTATTATTCACTAGCACTTGAATGTTTTGAAAATGGTAGTGATATCTTAGAGTTTTCCTTCAGACAACATGTAAGTTAAAAATTTACAAAGTCTCCATTCTAGATTAAATCTTTTATGAGTAAATACTTTTTAATGTAGAAAGTCTCTCTTATCTGATAAATATGTACAACATTAATATGAATTCTTAGCACCTAAGCAATCTGGGATAATATTAACTTTTCTAAGCAAAAGAAAGTTCTAAAAATAAATGTTTTATCCCCAAAAATGATTAGACAAAAGAATAAGCAGTTGATTAAAGAGATATGGTTAACCAGATATGGTTAAGCAGAAAAATAAGTTAGTATAGTTTTCCATTTTCTTCCTTTTTAGGGTCTAATACTGATACGCTCATAACTTGGCATAAGTGAACTGAAAACTGTATCTTACTAAGTGACAAAAAACATGTATATATTTCCAGCCATGGCTGTATTTAGAATTAGTTTATAAGCAATTGGCAACATGAAGGAGGTTCTGTTGCTCCATCCTTTTAATGTTAATGGTTTCCTTCTGTAAATGACTAATGATAGATTCTGTCTGAGTTTAAAAATAGAATTTTGCGTCACACATGAGTACATGTAACTGTGGTTTTGGCACTCCTTTAAGGGGGGCAGGGAGGAGAAGCGAGTGAGCAATTTTATTATGTTTGTATTTGACTGGGAGAAAAGTAACCTCTGGATGACCTCAATGTCCCAAAGTCTGAAATTCTAAACTTTGTACAGATGTAATAAATAATCTCATGGGAGGGGGGTGGGGGAAGGGGAGGGTCTTTATTTTTAGGCATGGCCAAGTTTCCCTTTCCTCACTTAAGATTTTATTTTAGCAAGGAATTTTTGAACAAGTTCTTAAACTAACTGGGGAAATGCATCTGTAGCAAAGCTTTATTTTAAAAAGACATGTAATAGGTGAATCCACGGAAGTATTTCTCTAATAGCTTAGATTCATTTTCAGTTAGGACAGAATGAGGAAGAAGGAATTGATGGCAGTCTACTCTTTTTTATTCCACTAGAATTATTTATCAGTTGTTAAATTTCACAGCTTTGTGTTGTTCATATGGAATTCAACAGATCTGATATCCTAACAGAACCAAATTATAAAATAGATAGCTAAGATATCCTCTCTGGGAAAAGAGAAGGTAATTCAGGAGACAGGTAGAATAGAAGTATCCAGATAAGCTGTGCTTATCTTCCCAGGTTGCTGAAGCAGCTTTCTGGAAAACTGTTGAGACTGTGGCCAAAGGAATAAGTAAGGTAGCATATAAGAACACCAGGAGAGTAGGAGCTGGCCATGGAGGTCAAGCACAGTTTTACAATGAAAAACACATTTTCGTTGATGAAAGTCATTGTAATCGAACACAGTATTAATCAGCAATGTTGCCAAATAATTGGATCTATTGAGAAAATAAAACACTTGCTGAGAATCTAAAAATCTGGTACTTTTAAAGAATTTGTATATGTAAATATGACAGCTAATTTGACAGCTGAAAATTTGGCAACACTGAATAAATACTCCAAATTTAGATTCTCATTCAAATTTGATTCAGTTACTGAATTATAAATCACCAAAGTATCATTTGCTTTTTATGACAGATTGTACTGGCTATAGAATTTAACTCAATGGCATTGATATTTTGTTGAAAATCCAGAAAGTAAAACCTTCATTCCAATTTTCCAGACACAAATTTTTATAAGCAATATCTAAATGTTTATAAATTCTGCTTCTAGGAGAAAGTAAAAGTTAAAAAATGCAAAACCAAAACCTGAAAAACCCTTATTGACTCAGTATTCATGAAAATTATATAGGCAATGACTAAAGTAAAAGTTGACACTTCCTCAGGGAATTACTGACATGTTATTTATGTAATATTTCCTTTTTGATTAGATTAAAGTCTAAAAGTATTCTTTCTTGGTAACAGTTTTCTCTTTAAATTCTTATAAGAATATTTCTTCTAGTATTTAAAAAATATTCCCTATTATGAATACTTTTAAATTTTTCAAATTAATCTTTTCCCCAAGATCTGTAGTGAGTGAGACAGTAGATGAAGATTAATTCTGTCTGGTAGGGTCAATCCAATTTTGTTTGAATCACAGTTCTGCTGTGTATCTGCTGGACAAGCTACTTGAACTCTCTGAGCAACAGTTTCCTTATACGTAAATATGGATATCAGCTATCTCACTGGGCAGTTAGAAGAATAATATGAGATAATGTACGTAATCTCTCACTTGACACATTGTCAGCATTTAACAGTGGATCCTTTCCCTTGGAGATATTCATCTCTTGCCTTCCAGAATACCACATTCCTCAATTTATCCATCTACTCCACTGGCCACTCATTCTCAATCCCTGTCATTGATTCCTCCTCATTTTCCTAATTTATTGATATTCTACTGCCCCAATGCTTAGTGCTTGGACTTCATTTCTCTACCCACCTTCACTCCCTTGGAGACTTCTTTCAGTCTCTTGGCTTTAAGCAACACTTATATGCCAATGACTCCCAAATTTGTATTTCCTGTTCTGGCCTCTCCATTGACCTCCAGTCTTAACATCTACTTGGATGTTTAATAGACATCTCAAATTTAATCAAACATCATCTGATACTCCCTCCCAAATGGAATCCTTTCCCATCTCAGTTGATGGCAACTCCATCAAAGTTGTTCAGGCCCCAAATCTTAAAGTTACCCTTAACTCTACTCTCTTTCAACCCATACATTTGAACTGTTAGGAAATCTTGTTGGTTCTACCTTCAAAATGCATCCAGAATCTGTCATTACTTATGAGCTCCACCCTCCTCCAAATCACCATTATCTCTTGCCTCAGTCATTGCAAAAATCTCTTAACTAGCCTCCCTCATTCTTGCCTTAGTAGTTATAGACTCTTCACTACAGAGCAGCCAGAGAAATCCTTTAAAAACATAAGTCTGATCATGCTAGTCCCATGCTCAAAACCCTCTAATGCCTTCTCCTTTCATTCATAGTTAAGGGTCACAAACTTCAATGGCCTGCATGATTCTATACCAGGCGTCCTCAAACTATGGGCTGCAGGCCACATGCGGCCCGCTGAGGACATTTATCCAGCTCGCTGGGTGTTTTTGCTGCTGCTGCCTGTCCTGCTTAGCAGCCGACTCTTCCGGGGCCCACAGTGCGCATGTGTGGAATGTGCGCCGCACTCACCAATGGCCCTCCAATGGTCTGAGGAATAGTGAACTGGCCCCCCTGTTTAAAAAGTTCAAGGACCCCTGCTCTATACAATCTGTTTCCCACTGGCCCCTCCACCTCATCCCCATCCCAAGCCACTGAGTATCCTCTTTACCTCTTACTACCCCCCTCATTCAGTATTCCCTACCACAATTCTTTAACAATGAAGAGGCATGTTCCAGACTCTAGGGCTTTGAACTTACTATTCCCTTTGCCTAGAACTCTTTTCTTCCAGATATCTCTTCTCCTCCTCACTTCCATCAAGTCTTTGTTTAACTATCACCCTCAACCAGTTAGGCAATCCCTGCCTACTTTATTTTAAATTGCAATCTTACTCTCTCTTGCTTCTCATCTTCTACCCTAAGTTATACTTTAATTGTTTATTTTGCTTATTGTCTACCTTCCTGCACCAGAATATAAGCTTCTGAAGACAAGGATTTTGGGGTTATTGTTCAATGTGGTATTCCCAACAGTAGGCACATGATATATATTCGTTGAATGAATAATATGCTTAGTATAGTACTTGGTAAATACCTGGTAAATACATTAGACTCTTTTCTATTGGTATAGTACAGATTAATTCAAAGCTTTAGAATTCTAACTAATTGAAATGCAACCTATTCTTTTGATGTGCATCTTCTCTTTGGAATTATTTTTAGCCTGACTCTGGGCATCTGGATTTTCCATTAGTGCAATCTTAGTGATGGGTGGAATTGAGCACCATTAGGTCTAACGGATCTCTGTGTATTTTATTTAGTGGATCTGTGTGGTTATCTCTACGTAAAAAATGTCATTCAGGTCTCAGATAAAATGTCATCTCCTACGATGAGATATCTCAGTACTCATTTTACTACTATTCACCTTCCCACCTCCTGCTACCCATCCCCACCACTCCCTCAGACATGACCCTGTTTCTATATATAACACTTATCACTACCTACAATTGGTGTGTTTATTTGTTGGCTTACTTGTTTATTGTATATCTTCTCAAAGAGAGTGCAAGCTTCACAATAAAGAATCATCTGGACCCAAATGTCAATAGCATTGAGGTTAAAGACCCCTGACTTACCTGTTTCCAAACTTATAGGTCATGTTGACACCTGTGCAGGGAGGAAGATGTTAGCCTTTGTGGTACAGACAAAATAGAACTCCTGACCCGTCCCTCTAGCCCTCTCCTGGACCTTTATGAAAGCGCGTACTTTCAGTCATAGGTCGCTATAATCACTCTTGCCTTTTCCTTCACGTTAGATGCTCTTCACATAATTGTAGTGTGTGAGTAGCCTGATGTGCATTACCTGCTGCTCATGGAGAATCACTTGACCCTTGAGGGGACTTCCCAGCGGTGCCACTGTCACAAATGGGTGCCAAACTCCACTGGCTGTTCTTGGGAAGATGTTAAAAAAGTCCACAAAGTAGCCACTTTTCCCAGTCATATTCATAAAGTATAAGGAAACAGGATTGCATGCAACTACATAGAGAGTATTTTCCTCATTTTCTGAAATGACAAAAAGGTGTTCATTTTGTGGTTTGCAACCAATTTTCTGAGACAAGTAGGTCAAGAGGCCTTGTGAAAATTGAATCACGAGGTTGAGCACACAGTTGCAACTCAGCAGATGATTTGTAGATGGATTGGCCATGAGAAACAACTTAGTTCTTACCCTAAAAATGTAGATAAGGCCACACCTATCTACTTAGGAAAATTAATTATCTATTTTTCCCAAAAGAATGCCTCTATATCTTGAGCTAACACTATTAAACATTTAACAATCCTCAATATCAGGAAATTGTTTCTTGTATGACAGCAAAGTGCTTTGTGCTCCAGTGAAGATCTGTTCTCTTGTTGGTTCAGATGGACAACAGTTGGTCAACACCATCTGTTTGCTAATCTGGCATTTTCCAGACAGTTAAGTAATCCCATTTTTTTACAATTTTAGCTCTATGGATCTTATTTTCCAAATTCTTGTTCACATTTGAGTATTTCTTATTACAAAAATTTCTTTTCAATCTGGGTACCTGCTAAAGTCCATTTTCTGAATGTCAGTGCTTCTTCAAATTTTAAGTGTCTATGAGTCACCTGGTGACCTAATAAAAATGTAGATTCTGATTTAGGGGGCCTAGGGTGGGGTTTCAGATTCTGTCTTTCCAATAAACTCCTAGGAGATGCCAATGCTGCTGGTTTCAGGGACTCCTTTTGACTAGTTAGGCTCTGGACTAAGTTCCTCATAATCTTTTATGTGGGCACCTTTGAGGTAAGGGATTAAGCTGCTTTTGTATAATAAATGCTTTCAACATCACCCATCACCCAGGTGTCTATTTTACAGTGGTCATATTTTCTGATCCCCAAATTAAGACACAAGTTATGACAATGAGATACAACATTTATATATGGGACTATCCTGGAAAATCTGAAACATTTGTATAAGTGTGTGTATGTGTGAGTGTATACCATGTCTATAATATTATATATACATACAATATTATAAATATGTATATTATATATATACACACACTAATATAGTAAATTTAAATAAACAAGCTAATATTGATAAGAAACACAAGCTAACTGAAGGGCTGAAAAAGACACATATTATTTAGAAAACAATGCAAACTGTGAGTTACAGTTCCAAATATTAGATAAAGTTACAGAATTTATAATTTATGGATCTTTCCAAATGTTTCCATTTATCAACACAAATAAGCTCTAGTCAACATTTATTGAGTACTTTTTTGCATACTGAAGGGGACTGAGAATATAGTAAAAGTGTTAGCTGAAATGTATTACTTAATAACTTATTAATTGTTCTCTCTTATTATAGGCATTAAGTACAGTTCAGTCTTTGGCTATAATCCACATATGGATTATATACATAATCTATATGTGTCTTTACCAATCTTTTCCAAACAAACCAAACCCTGTACATTCTTAAAAGCACACATTTTTATTTAAAATAGCTGATTTGGGGAATAAATAATTTCCATAGAAATAGGCACAAACAAGATACTGATATTTGCCTTAACAATTCCCATTTTAGTCAAGTTAGAGACTGTCTCCCCTCCCCCAGCCACCACTTCTGTTTATATCACCTTAGTACCTACATTAATAGAGGAACTTCTGCCAAAATGTACCCAAGGCCCACTGCATGAATCAGTAGGTAATGGCAACAGTCCAGAAATGTAGATGCCAAAAATTCACATGCTTTATTTGCCATTCTTTATAATGAAAAGTTTAATGATTGCAAATCACTCCAGCCCTACTTTTATGGTTCATGTAATCATCAAAATGGAATCTCAGCCAAAAAAAATTCAATGTTCCTCTTTTTTCTTTTGCCCTTCTATTTTTAGCACATGCCTGGGTGTGTTTAACTTTATGCTACAATTGTAATGAGAAACAGACATATGCATACAAACTCAGCAGTGCTTATGTGGATTCCATAATAGCATTGTGTTAGGTTGTTAGAGGAAATTATTTTTAAATTATATATAATTGCTATACAATCCAAGAAAGATAGTTACTGAGTCTATCATAGACTTTTTGACGTCTAGAGATTATTTTAATCTCCTTTAAAAAAAAAAAAAACTATGCAGGAAGGAAAGATCAAAAGAATAAAGTGGCATACCATGTGATGTAGCAATGTCACAGATTAAATTAATTTCATCCAATGGTAACCTCCAGGAAGCACATTCTTCAGTAAAGTTTAGAGATCTTTCTTCACGTCTTTCTATTGGATATTCCTGTATGTTTATAAGTACTGGACCCTATAATAAAGTAGTTATCTCAGTTAAGATATTTGGGTAGTCATCAAAATGTAGAAAAGCTCATGTCCTTCCAAAATATAGAATTTAAATTCATGTATTCAATAGCTTCAATTTTTTGACTGGCACAGTACTTATGACAATAATAATACCTTATACTTGCATTTATAAGTGCTTTCACATGTGCTATCTTATTTAATTTCTCACTTTTTCTTTTTTACTTACAAAATTTACCAGATGTAAAATCCCATAGGATTTCTCATTACTTCATTCCTTCCTAAGCCAAGAGCCAGTTTTGAACTCCAAGTATATGGACCCAGAGCTGTCCAAACCAGGAGAATCATTTGTAAATGAATGAGCCAGAGCCTGATATATTTCTATTGTGAAGAAGTATTCTTATATCATTATATATAAATGTAATCGCTGAACCTGACTCTTTTAAATTAAATGTAAAAAAAAGTGACATTTGAAATTAAAAAAATAAAAAACTCAGACTTACTCATAACCAATAGTGTTACTTAAGAAACGTGGAGTATTTCACACGTAGCAATAATTATTCAATATAAACATAAGCAGAGGAGCTAATTTAATAATGTCATGGATATTAGTTCTGGATACTTAGATATGACTTCCTGAAAGAATGCTATATTGTAACCAAAATTTCAATGATCTGCATGCCCTACAGTCCCTAATTAATCAAAATGTTTCAGCTAGATATTGGTACACATGCCCCTTCCCCCTTTCTATCTAGTCTGTATCTCAGGGGGCTAGAAAACTAAAAACTGCATTTCCCATACTCCCTTGAGAAAGAGCTCTGGAAGCGATTTAACTTCTGCCAATTAAATGCACTTGCATGAGATTTGGAAGGCAGAAGAGAGGTAGTGGCCACCTTCCTGCAGTGACAGCAGACCAAGAAGTGCTGACAAATAAGAGCAATCAGATTCTATGCTCTATTGCAGGGGTTGACAAACTATGGCCTGCAAGCCATGTCTTACCCTCTGCCTGTTTTTGTAAATAACGTTTTAGAGAAACACAACCACAGCCCTTTGGTTATGTATTACCAAGGCTGCTTTTGCGCTATGATGGCAGAGTTGAGTAGCTGTGAAAGCATCTGTATGATAAAAAAAAAAACTCAAGTATTTACTGCTTGGTCCATTAAAGAAAAAGTTTGCTGACCCTGCTTTACTGTGCAGCCCCCACCAGGAGGGAGGGCAGAAGCAGAAAAGCTGATCGTGAAACTATGAGTCCAGTGTTACCCCCGACTTCTGTTCCTCCTGCCCTTTCTAATGCTTTTCTAAACACCTACCTTCCCACAGTAATTCCCTCTCTGCTCGAAATACCTAGAGTGATTTCTATTGCAACTAGTGACGGATACTCCTTTCCTTTACCTTTTCGCACAAAGACAGCACCTATCAACAACACGTGGCTGGAAAGAGGCCAAAATTGCAAAAGCACAAAGTTTAATCCCGTTAGCAAACACAAACTAAAGACACATATCACAGACTAACCGTCCTAGGAAAATATGTCATACCTGACTCACCTGAAATACAGATTAACTCTTAAAAATTCTATCTGGCCATTAGGCATTGTCTATTCAGAGGCCAGGCTGATTTGAAAGTTAGAGCAGGAGCTAAAATAACATCAGAACAAATCATTTCTGAGATTGTATGGATTTTCTCCAGGGAAGAAGATACAGAAAAATTCATAAGATTCAATCTCTTGAGAGGAAAGAACAAAGATATCAACCTTTATGTCTACATGATGAGTTTCTGCCGGACACAAGAGTTTTTGCATTCCACTTCTTGCCTGACCAATTGTCCAGTAGCCCATGAATGTCTGCTCTGGCAGAGGCAACCTGTCAAGAATGATTTGCAAAGTAAATATTTTCTCTTGTTTCCAAGTCATAGGAAAAAATAACGAGTCATCTATTGTCAACCACACAAATACGGAGAATGCTTTACTTAGAAGTGAATTATACTTCATTTTATTAAAAGACCAGTCTATATAATTACGTTTAGAATATACTTTAGGACAAAAAAAGATTCCACATTTCAGAAACTCAAAAGATAAGGTAAGGTCCTATTTTTACCCTAATGACAAATATAATTAAAGTTTATATATTTTTCCCTTGAATTGGTGAAAGATTTAGTAATTTTAACATCTAAATTCCTGGTAGAGTGTAAGAAACATTTTTTAAAACTTTAAAAAACATTGGAGCAATCTGTCAAATTTTTCAGTCTATTCTTTTACATTTGGAATCCAATAATAAATAGCATATGACACTACTAGTTCTATGTTTGTAAGTTGTAGAGGGCAAGTTTTGACTTTATTTTGGCATCTTAATTATTTTTCACTTTGCATTGAAATATAATATACATACAGAAATGTTCACATAACTGTGTCACTTAGCTCTGAACACAAGTGTTCAAGTAAAATGTACCTATAGAAGTACAGTATCATCGGCACCCAAAAGTACCCATAGGATTGCTTTTAGTTGCTACCCCCACCAAGGGAGCTACTATCCTGACTTCTAATGGAATCATTCTGTGTTTAGATTTCTTTTTATTTGAAACAATTTTTAAATAAGGTGATGATTTGCCAAAACAAATATGGTGATGCAAAATAGCAATTTTTAAAAAAAAAACCTTCACTTTTTACTCATACTATTTTTTCTTTGAATCTTTGAAAAAGGAACTATTGATGTCATTTCAGCCATTAGAAATGTCTTATTCAATGATAAGTTAAGGCAAAAAATGATTCAGAGTTAAAAACTCTCTAAAAATAATACACATATGGCTACAAATTGAAATGTATGTTTGGAAAGAGTTTGATGATCATTAAAAGAGTACATATTTATATTTAGAAATCATTTTATTTTCAGTAAAGTGCTTGTCTGACATAATATTTCCATATGCTTAATAAGACCATGTACAGCTAAGATGTTTTTTGCATAAAAGAATAGAACCAAACATTCTGATGGAATATGCATTTTGGCTCTTTGGAATGTTAATGTTTAACACAAGAGGAAAGAAATTAAAAAGAAATTTATATTGAAATTCTTCTAAGTTATATTAATCTGTCAAAAGGACACATGTGCTTTTATATTTATCATCTAAAATACATTTTAAATACCTGGACAATTATCCTAATTGGTGACTCACTTACTTCCATCTTTTGAAAACCAAAAAAGAGTATGTGTGTATGGAGAGGGGCCTGAATTAGAGGATTTACTATTATTGTGTTCTCTCTTTCAAATGTAATAAAAATACATTTCTGTATCAACAGGGCAGGTCTGAAAAACAACTCATAGACTGAGATCTCTCACTCCTAATTTAGGAAATAAACTGTATTTTCACTTGCTTTCAGCAGTTTACCACGGGGGAATTAAGTCTCTGAATATAGAAGGAGAAACATAAAGGAAGTATGAGATACACTTAATTTCCCTCTAGCACATAAGATATAATGTAATAGAATGCAAGAGACCTGGGTTTTAGTTCTAGTTCTTTTATTTACCAGCTATGCAAACTTGGGAAGGGAAAAATCAGCTAATTCCCCTGAATATTAGTTTTTTCATTTGTGAAACTCCTTACAGCTTGGGGAATCTGTGATGGTTGAGGAAGTAAGTAGAGGGAAGTGTCAGTGGTAGGTTCGATGGTCTTGCATAGCCTTGGTGCTCTGAAGTGAAAATAAATAATCAGAATGAAAACATCTACACCTTGACTTTGGTCAATAGAATAGGTGTCTTGAGGAATAGGCATCCTTTATTAAAGCATATAAAAAGAAACTCAACATACATCTAAAATTAGCTCTTTGAAGAAAACAGAAACAGTTTCACATCTTGAAATCTAATTAAAGGTGAAGAATTGTTTAATAAAAATGATCCTTGGTTGATACTTAGCCCAAAAAAGTGAATCTAATATATCCTTTAATAATCTTATAAAAATATTATACAGATACTTAAAAAAAAAACAACCCTTCATGCATTTGAGAAAAAGTAACTTTGCTCAATTTCCAGTCTTTACTGACAATGCCAGGGATGTTCATAAAATCTGGTTTGAACTTGCCAACTCATTCTAAATAACAGTCATGGAAATTATAGGCTGCCTGGCTCTATATAAAAATAGCACTGGCTGTTTGGTTGGCAGGGTAGGAGAAGGACCTTCAGGTACCCTATATAGAATCTATTCTGGAACCACATAACAAGATGCTATTGGCAGTAATAACTATAACTGAAAGACACATAACTCAGTGTGTCCTGGAGTTGCACGATCAAACTGACTCAATCCTGCTCCTTGGTAACATGAAGTGTTGTTTCTAGATTTTTACTGTGGGATCTAGGCTGGCCAACTGAGGTAAACCAAAGCCCCTCAATTATTTTCCATTACTAAGCCCTCCCAATAAGCTCTGGAAAAATTTGACCATTACTAACTTTCTCTCCTTCAGGAAGTTAGTAGTCAGGGAAGAGGGAAAGCATTAGTATTTAGGTACATGAGCAAACTTTGGAATTTGAAATATAATCAACATCAATTTTGGGGTAACTCTAAATAACCAGTTAGCAAAGGCCCTATATTCCATTAGTGAAATCTGTCATCCAACTCTGACCAGGCTTAAGTTTTTATATCTGATTTGATTAAAACAATAATGGCATTTTCCATGGTTTCAGATCCTATCACTTGTATTGTTTAACTGTGTTAAAGTCCTAGCTGGAATGATGTGTGGATTTGATTTTAAGTGGGAGGAGGATGAGCTTCAGGCCTATAAATAGCACTACTTTTTATCTTCAATGTCATTCATGAATTTATGTTTTTTAAAACAACAGAGTATTTCAATTCATATGTTGTGATGTTTCTTAATCCCTTGTGGAAGTGATAATAAAGATCTGGATGTAAAAGTTTTGACTAAAAGCAAGGTGAGTATCAAAATTGTGACTCAGGTCAAATTATATTACTTGAGCAAGTTATAGAAAGGGACAAAAGCTTTTCTTTTTTTCCTAAAAATGCATATAATTCATAACATGATGCAGATAGACACCAAAGTCAAGTAATATAATCTGAATGACATGCAAGAAATTTGTCTAAGATTGCTTCCATAAAGAGGTGAGCTAGGGTTTTAAAGAGTATGTTTTGGCAAATTTCTGCCTTCTCTGAACATTTGCCAATACTATTTCTGGAGCATGAAAGAAAACACATGAAAAAGATTTGGATCTTTCTAGGGGCATTATGCAATTGGAAGTTGTTGACATATCTATTATCAACAATTCCTAAAACATTTCCTTACCACAAGAACTACTAATTTTCACGGGAATAATGGAAAGCTTCAGGGTTGTTCCACCAACTCTCAAAAATTCAACAATTACTACCATCTTTGAGAAGAATAAGAACAACTCCAATTTTAGCAGGACTCATCATTCCTAATGTTTTGAATCTAACCTCTGGCAAAAATTTAGTCAGGTTGTCCAACTGAGTTCCCTGGAGCCTTTCATGGAATGCCCTGACAAATATTTCCAGCATTGATTCTTACCCCTTCTTCTTACTCTACAGACAACCTACGCCTTAGCCACCTGGAACTGTTACTTGCCATTCCTGAACATTCTATGCATATTCATGCTTCCACAAGGCCATTACCTCTGCCTAGAATTCCTTTCTGCTACTGCCTCCTTGGTGAAATCTTTCTCATTCAAAAGGGCCGATTGAAGATTGAAATGTTAACTTTTCTTTGCATCCCTCTCCTATGCTCCTTTCTGGGCCCAATGAATTCCTTACTCTTCTGGTTTTCCATATATATTTGTATATATGAAACTCTTAGAATAGAGTTCTATAGAATCTGTAATTTTCAAATTAAAGACCTGAAAGAAAATAAAATTTTAGGGAAAGCAGGTCAGAACTGAATCTATGAAATCCTTTATATTTTTATATTTACTAAAAGGAAAAGTACACTTGAAAGAGAAAATACAAAAACCCCTTTAAATAATTTAAATTGTTATTACTAATTACTATTATGACTACTATCAATTCCTAGTAATACTCTCTCTTATTTGCTAGACAGAATCCTTCTTCCCTACAGTCTCATATGTAGCAGGCAAATTAATTTACTTTGTTGCAAATGATATATATGTAAGTATGTGCATGTATCTTCCCTTTCTGCGCCTGGTTCTGCAGGCTTACACTTTATAACTTAGACTTGTATAACTCTGTCACCTCAGTTCTGCAAAGACTGCAGAAATGTAGAATAATTTGGACACATGAGATGGAAGAAGATTTGGGGAAACTTGCTATTCTTGGCAGGCACTTCTCAAATACACTCCCCAATACCCAGAATGACACTGTGCAGCTTAGTGCTGTTGCCCAGCACCACTCCGTGCCAAAGCAGATGTTGTCAGCTTGCTCCACACATCTCTGGCTTTCTTCCTCCTCACAGGAGTTGCCAGACTACAGTTTTGGGGCCTGGGTTTCCCTTCCCTCATCTCTCTTCAAGTTTCATTGCAAAAATGTCTTCTCTTTTTCTGCCATCTGCTTTATCAACCACATCTTTGTATTTTTCTAATCTTACGTTCTTTTCTTTTCTAATCATCCACAACAAGAGTAATTGGGATTGAAACTCTCCCAGTTGTTGAAAATTCTCCCAGAAAAAAATTTCCTGTATTTCCCACAAGAGTCCAGGACTCATAGGATGAAAACTCTATTGTGGATGTAGCACTTTGAATATAACATAGCACACTAAGGTTGGTAGTTTTACATGTTTTCCTTACTAGATTATTAATTCATTGAGGGTAAGACTTACATCTTACTCATTCAAATCTCTGGCACTTAGAACCCATTGATTCTGCCACCTAATTCTCTCTCGCTCTTGTCCTCTTTTTCATTGCCACAGCCACAACGTGACCCCTCACTCTTTATCACCTGGATTACTGCAACTGCTTTGCAACTGGTCTTCCTGCTTTCAGGTTCACTGCCTTTTGCTTTATTGCCTTTAGAAAACCAAAAGGAGGGCCAGGCACAGTGGCTCATACATGTAATCCTTAGAACTCTGGGAGGCCGAGGTGGGAGGATCACTTGAGCTCAGGAGATTGAGACCAGCCTGAGCAAGAGCCAGAGACCCCGTGTCTACTCAAAGAAAAATTAGCAGGGGGTAGTGTCCTATACCAGTAGTCCCAGATAATCAGGAGGCTGAGGCAGGAGGATCGCTTGAGCCCAGGAGTTGAAGGTTGCAGTGAGATAGGCTGATGTCACTGCACTCTACCCAGGGCAACCAAGTGAGACTCTGTCTCAAAATAACAAAAACAAAACCCCAAAGGAGTCTTTCTAAATTACGAAGGTATCCATGCTGCTTTCTGGCTTAAAACTCTTCTATGACTTTCCCCAACTCTTCTTTCCCTTTCAGCCTCAATTCCCAGCGTGCTCTCACTTAATCTTGAGTTGTAGTGACCAAATGACTTGCAGTTTCCAAAATGCACCAAGTTTTCTTAAAAGTCCTCCACTTGAAGTATCCTTTCCTCTTTTATTTGCCTGGAAATGCCTAGTAACATTTGAAAGATTCAACTTCTTTAGCTCCACTGACTCTCCCCCTGGGCAGAAGGCAGCAATCCCAACTGTTTGTTCCCTCTTATGTAGCTCTAGTTTTTTTTTTTTTTTTTTGATACTGGGCTCAAGTAATCTTCCCACCTCCTCCTCCTGAGTAGCTGGGACTGCAGGCACCAGCCACTGCACCCATGTACAAGTCACTTTACCTGACAGCTTTCCCAATTGACCATGACCTCCTTGAAGGCAAATATTGAGTCTTCTTCACCTTTATAATTCTTTCTCTCTACACAGTGTTTACCATTAAGTGCTCAGTAAGTGACTGTTAAATGAATGAATGCTTGGTCATATTAGAACTGCCAACATTTTGACCTAGTTATTTTCTCATTTTAATGGCAAGCTATCAACTATCATGGTAAATATTCCCATTGCATTCTGACTAGGTGTCCTACTGTTTCCTTCACTTAGAAGACTCTCAACAAATGATGCAGTCTACTTTGCAGGTATATTTGGAAGAGACAGCTATAGGTGGGAATAGGAGATTTTCATCCAGTCAGGTAACAGGCTTTCATAAAAACATTACTTACAAATCCGTAAGGGATCAAGAATAATTCCAAGACTGCTAAAGATGTATATATGAAAGAGGATTCACAGTTCTTAAAAATTTCTATGTAGATTGAGTATATTTTTTATCTTTTTGCATCCCCATAAAGGAGCCAAAAGCAAATGAAATGGCTGGAAAGTTACTTCATAATAAACCAAGAGAATATAAGGAAAAGAGTATGAAAACACAAAAAACCTAACACCACCCTTCTGCTAATAAATTTGAGATGTCATTATATAGACATTATTTTTGAAAACTAAGAGCTCTTTTATAAAGCTAAATCATTATGCAGAGTAGAACTGTACTACTTAGATCTCCATGATCAACATCATTAACTTATTTATAAAGACTATGACTACAAACAGAAAATTATAGCATATAATAGTGTAGAAAAATGAAGAAAAAGCTCAAAACTATAGGCAGAGGATATTTTACCTTAATAAGATAAACAGTAAACTGATCATCATTCTGACTTTTTTTTTCCCCCAACAGATTCTCGCTTTGTTGCCCAGGCTAAAGTGAGTGCCGTGGCGTCAGCCTAGCTCACAGCAACCTCAAACTCCTGGGCTCAAGCGATCCTCCTGCCTCAGCCTCCCGAGTAGCTGGGACTACAGGCATGCACCACCATGCCCGGCTAATTTTTTCTATATATTTTTAGTTGGCCAATTAATTTCTTTCTATTTTTAGTAGAGACAGGGTCTCGCTCTTGCTCAGGCTGGTCTCGAACTCCTGACCTTGAGTGATCTGCCCGCCTCGGCCTCCCAGAGTGCTAGGATTACAGGCATGAGCCACCGCCTGACTTTCAAAGAGAATAGTATTAAAATTATTCCAAAGAGAGACCCTGGCTAGGGATATGCTTTTTGTTCTGTTCTGTTTTCTTTTCTTTTACAAACACTTGTGCTGAGGGCTGACTTTCAATAGGTTGCAGAGAGGGAGCTGATCTGCTACATATGAAACCCTGACCCAGAAGCAGGCTGTCTATGAATGGTTTATTTAGTACCAGGTTTGAGGATGTTCTTTTTGATGACTCTGATACTTGAGGACCTCATAGTTGTTCTCTGTTAGAGAAGCAGCAGCTGCTATTGACAGCCCAATAATACAGAATAAGTCTTTAATACAGAAAACCAAATTCTGGATAGATATCCTTTCAAAGACAAATTGAAAAAGATGAAGCTACTCTGTCTGTAAATATGCACACCTGGCACTGCTCTGAAAAGAAGGATAAATACCAAACATGATCCTGTAACACACACTGACATGAAATGCAAATGAAAACACAATCTCAGTTACCTTCATTGGGAGTACTACTAAAATATGCTGAGAGTGGCAGAAAAAGTAATGAATCATTACTGATATAAGGGAGAAAATTTACTAATCAGCATCCCTGTTCAATTAGGGCCAGTAAATCACAGACTCTATGATGTGGAAGGAACTATGTGAGGATGTTAAAGACTATTTAATTAATTGTTCCAAGTTTGAATCCCCTCAAGTAGCTCCCCAACAAGGTTCGTCCAGATTTGTTTAGATCCAGTCTACAGAAGGTAAACCTTTTTCTCCTGGGTAGTCCATTCCATCTTTGAATATAGGAGCTATTGACCCCAGGAAAAAAATCTAAGTTGTGATCGACTTGGAAGCAACTCACAGTGCACAAGTAATGCACTGTGATTCATGATTATTCTGCTAAAGCAACAATATTAATGATCATAATTTTGAGGATGGTTCTACCAAGTAAAGGATTCTATACAAAAAAAAAAAAACTTCAAAAAGAAAAGAATTGCTCCACTCATTTTGGAGAATTTGCAAATGCAGCCACTTTTGTTTTTAGAAAAGCAAATCCTTATTGTAGGAGAAAAGATTTAAGATGATTGCCTTGCATGTAATAGAAAGGATATTTTTATTTATTTCTGGAATCAAGGACAAATTATATTAACTTGAAGGAAATTATGATTAAAACAGTGGGTCTAGTCATTAATGCAAATGTTATATGTATGTCTGATACAAGTCCTCAAATGATAGGAAACAATTTGAAAGACAACTCTAAAGTTTCCATTATCTTTGAAATCTTGATATCCAATGTTGTACTGCATTGCCTTTATCAAGCAAATAGTGGAATAAACATAAAGATGTTAGGTTTTGGAACCAAACAGTTCTGTAGGTAAATTCTCCACCCTGCCATTTATTAGTTGTATAATTTATTAAGTTATTTAAAGTCACCTCAGCCTCAGTTTCTTTTTTTTTTTTTTTTTTTTTTGAGACAGAGTCTCACTTTGTTGCCCAGGCTAGAGTGAGTGCCGTGGCGTCAGCCTAGCTCACAGCAACCTCAAACTCCTGGGCTCAAGCGATCCTTCTGCCTCAGCCTCCCGAGTAGCTGGGACTACAGGCATGCACCACCACGCCCGGCTAATTTTTTTGTATATATATTAGTTGGCCAATTAATTTGTTTCTATTTATAGTAGAGACGGGGTCTCGCTCTTGCTCAGGTTGGTTTCGAACTCCTGAACTCAAAGGATCCGCCCGCCTCGGCCTCCCAGAGAGCTAGGATTACAGGCGTGAGCCACCGCGCCCGGCCCAGCCTCAGTTTCTTAATCTGTAAAATAGATTCAACAAATACACATACCCCTAAAACCTAATAGATCATAAAATAGGAAAAAATTACTTACCTAATAGAAAAAACAAAATTGTTGAGATTAGGTGAGTTAATATTTGTAAAGTGCTTAGACTGCTCAGTAACATGTTAACTATTTTTATTTATTTTTATTTTTGTTGCTTTGAAAATGTGTTGTTTACCCTCACTTAATATGTTTATATTGACAATGACCAATGCATAAACTTACTTATTCTGTGGTGAAATGCCACAGAAATGCCTGGTTAACTTGAATTCTCACTTGCCATTGGTGAAGGTGCCAATCTTCCACCTTTGGAGTGGGCATTACAGTGTGGCATCAGCTTTGCTGTGCTGGAGGCACATGTTCCAAGAAATAGTAATTTCAGAATAGAATTTGAAATTTTTTTAATTTAAGTAAGAAAATAAAACCAAAAAAGCCAGTGCCCAGAAAGTCAGTGAACATTTAAAAAATAAAATAGAAAATAATACATTTGTTAGAAAATTAAAATAGTACAGAGCATAAAGCTTCCTTTCTTCTTTCTAGAGACTCTCTCAAAGACAACCACTGTCACCAGCTACCATTGTGCTTGGAAATAAGTTAAAATGTGAATCTATTAATAACATTTACTAAAGATATCGGCTAATATCATCCTAGATCTTGTTAATTCAAAGTTACTCTATCTTGCCTGAAAAATGAGATTAAAAATTTTTTGAATAAAGCATTTGAAAGCAGGGAGAGAATGCATAACAACAGAACATCTTAGGAGTAATTATAAAACTCCAATAGGGCTTTTTAACCAGCTATGGGACACTTTTAAAGTGCAGTCACATATAATAGTCATTTTTAGATGTGCAGTCTGTCTGGCAAGAGCATTTTTATGAATATATGTCTGAAAAGGATAATGATGTTTAAACGTATGCATAGAGACACAAAGCATTAATATTATATTTTTATTCCTTATGAGAGTACCTCATATGCTTTATGAATCTCTTTATTATATCTAGAATATTTTAATTTTAAAATCTCAAGGAATGAGAAGAATGGAGAAAAAAGGAATGGGAAAGAAGTGTCAGACATAATTAAATCTAATTCATGTTAGATAACTTTCTTTTCAACAAATAAGCTTGGGAATGAATTTTCTTAAAAAAAGAACCTTTTTAAAGGGTTATGTCTCTTCTATTAAAAATAAAGATTCAGAAAAATAAAAATGATTAGAAAAATATTTCTCAGTGAATGCAATAACACATACAATCACAGGAAAAGGTCTAGAAGGATTTATCAATGTTTATTTCTGCATGGTAGAATTACAGGAGCTTTTATTTTCTTTTTGCTAGTTTATTTAAACAATAAATGAGACATCCTTCTTCATTTAGTAAACATGCTTTATAAAAAGCCTACATATTAAAACCTTTTTAATTTCCTCAAATTTTTTATTCTGTTTGACTGATACAAATGAATGATTGATACATTGTCGCTGGCTTGCTAGTTACAAATAGGCAATACATGCTTAGGGGCTGGCGGAGCAGCTTAATAAACTAAGTAGCATTTAAAAAAGAAATCAACAGAGTTGAGGGCAAAGCATTTGGAACAAGGAGGATGATCACTTAAATATTTTATAGACGTGCCTCTCCTAGGGAGGACAAGGAGAGAAAAATACCCAAAGGTAACTTCAGAAGGTAGATACAATTTCTTTGAATGTTTGATTTATACTAAAAATTACCATAATCTTTGAGAAGATTCCATAAATTCCTTTTGTGTTCCAAATCAGGAAGAAAGGATGGCTAGTATACTTCTTATATATGGTAGCCATAAAAATTTTCTAGGGATTTTATTTTTCTAAATGAATTATCTTGTGTTTTATTTCATGATTCTCCATTATGTGACACAAGAAAGAAAGCTTAAATGGGTATGAAGAGGTCTCTGAAATGATCTTTGTTCTGCCAAAAGCTTTTATTAATCTACTTTTTGGCTTACTTTTCATTCTGAAATATGGCTAAAACCCAAGAATCTGAATCTGTCATAACTCTCTGAAGAATAAGAATTTGTAGGCTGGATGTGGTGGCTCATGCCTGTAATCCTAGCACTGTGGGAGGCTGAGGTAGGAGGATTACTTGAGCTCTGGAGTTCAAGACAAGCCTGAGCAAGAGTGAGACACCAGACCTGTCTCTACTAAAAACACAAAAATTAGCTGGGCGTTGTGGTGCATGCTTGTAGTCCCAGCTACTTGGAAGACTGAGGCAGGAGAATTCCTTGAGCTCAGGAGTTTGAAGTTGCAGTGAGCTATGATGATTCCACTGTATACCTGGGGCAACAGAGCAAGATTCTCTCTCTCTCTCTCAAAAAAAAAAAAAATCAGGAGAATTTATATATTATATATAGGTGACATCATGGATGATTTCCAAGTTGATTACTTAAAATTAAAATCCCAAGGTCCTTTTAAATCAACACTATTGATAATTGTCAGTATCCAAATAACTCTGATTTAGAAGTTCCCTATAAATCTGCCTATTGATCTGCTTATATCATCATTGGAATTGTACATCTATCCCAGCTCTACCCCTGCTTTCTAACCTTAGGCAAGTCATATAACTTCTCTGTGCCTCAAATTCCTCATCTAAGGAAAGTGCTTGGAAATGTGCTTGGCACTTAGTTATCTATAATATCATCATCATCATTATCATTAAACACAATAATTATAACATGTTATAATGTATTATATTTAGAAGTAGAGTATTTGCATTTCATTGTAGAGCTATAAAATGACAACATGTTCATCTTAAGAACTGTTAGGTAAAGAGTGGAATACAAATTTAGGATAAATACTGTATTAGATGCTTAAAAGGGAAGTTTAGAGGGGAAAAAAACCCAGGTTTTTCTTCCTTTGAAATAAATGTTTCCCCAGCATCGCAGAGTTCATAAGCTATTCTGAAACACACTTTTTAATTTGGAAGTGCTAATGTGCTAGCAGTATGTTTATTCCCAAATAAAAGAAACTTCAGAAATAAAAGCTCACTTGAGGGAGAAACAAGCAAATTTTGCTTTAAAGTTTATATCCATATTTAGAGTTATCTATATTTAACTATAGCAGATAATCTATATGCCTTTGGTTGTATATTTAGACCTAATTCTGTTATGATATATATGTATTACATATATATTTCCAGCAATGACATTTAAAACTCAAGAGTTCAGATTTTAAGCTAAATTCTCCCATCTCTGCCTACAAGACTGACGACGTGAGATTAGCGCATATGTGTGCATGCAACACACACACACACACACACAACATCAACTGTCTTGACTACCATGTTTCCCCCAAAATAAGACCTACCCATAAAATAAGCCCTAGCAGGATTTCTAAGCATTTGCCCAATATAAGCCCTACCCCAAAAATAAGTCCTAGTGATGAGCGTGGCTACTCAGCATATCTGCATAACCCATGCATTTCGTGGCAGAGCGGTAAAGACTACAAGCAGCCCTTCTCATCTGCCCCATGAGAGCTCTATTGCTCAACATGAGAGATTGGGGCCAATGGTTCTAAAGGAAATAGAGTTGTAAGAAATTCAGGATGGAATTCAGGGTTTGGAGAGTTATGATGATGTTCAAGAAGATGACGACTTAACTATATTTGAATAAATGTAGATTGTTGTGCCATACTTAAAAAAATAACACATCCCCTGAAAATAAGCCCTAGGGTGTCTTCTTGAAGAAAAATAAATATAAGACCCTGCCTTATTTTCAGGGAAACACGGTAGTTGATTTTCTGTAGGACAAATGTCACCGAATTATATTCAAAGCCCATATAAAGCACAGTATTTATATTTAAAAAAATAATTTCTCCCAATATGCCTCCTTATTTGGTTATGTTTGTCACCTCTTTGGCATGTCCTTTTCCATGTATTAGAAATTTAACTTAAAGGAAGACAAATTAAAAAAACTCAGGAAGTATTAAACTAGTAAAAAGGGGCAAATGCAGTATGGGAGTGTAGGTAACTAACTGTGATACAAGCACTAAGGTCTGGGAATGTATTTGTAGATCAGGAAGAAGGGTTGCACTATGGCAGGATCAAGTATGGTAAAATAAACCACCCAATAAGACTCAGTCTACAAATACCAGGCTTAGCAGAGGTTTATGAAGACAAGTTAAATTCACCTCATCATATTGGGCCTTTAAAAGCTGTGCAGAGTCCAGCGAGATAGGCAATATCACTGCACTATTTAGTAGAACAAAAGGGAAAGTGATAGCATCTCTCTTTTGGGAATTTCATTAAAGAGCATGAAAATGACATCACCACTCCTGAACAGTGAAGGTATTAATATATTCTGATTTCAATTGGGGAAGAAGGTCCCATAGATCACTATACAAATAGAGGCTTAGTACCATCTCTGCCCTATGTAAATTTCCCTAGTTAACAACAACTGCCTTATATCTCTTTTGATCTCTATTTAGAGGGTGGCCAATTATCTTTCTATCCCCATCTTTAGTGTGGGTGTGATCATCTTGTTCTAGACTCAAGGTAATTTTTTTCCCATCCAATAAGCACTGTAGTTGGATTAGAGAACGTGAACATTGGCAGGTTGTAGCAGGAATTTTCATTCAGGGCAAAATGGTATTAATAGCAATTAAACCATTTTATCCTTCTTCCTTAAGACCTGAAATCTAATGTGTACCTTCTCCACTAAGAGGGCACCTGCAGAGCTGGGCAGAAGCAGACTAAAAGAACTGACTTAGCAAAAAGTCTGGAAAAGTCAAAGTCAAATCATGAGACTGCATGGGGACAACTTTAAATCTTTACTATCAACAGTGTGCCCCTCTGGGTGGAGGAGAAGGAAAGCATTAGTATCATATCTTTTTATGTTTGTTTTTGCAGATGAGAGAAACATTAAAATTACATTAAAATGTAAATGATGTTAGAATACGAAGGAATCTTATTGATGATCTACAATGAGAAGAACCACTAATGTGGCCTCATAAGGACAGTCTTATTTTACATCTCTTTTTACAGAGTTATTGTCAATAGCTTCCCCCTTCCATTCTCAAAAAGATGGTAAATTATACAGATATGCTATTTATAAAAAATGTCCACCTTTTACCAACAGGGAACCCATTTAGTTAAGTAACTTTTCTACATTCAAATAACCAAAATGGAACTGTGAGCTCTTTGAGGGTAGGACTATGTCTTTTCATTTCTCCATGTCTGACCCAGGTATAAAGGTTGAATGCATGATTAACTGCTAAATTCCTAGGCCATTACTTTGTTCACTTCATCATGCTACCCTCTCTGAGTACTGATAATTCTATAGAAAGAGTGCCAGGGAACCTATGGATTACATGAAAGGGCAATAAAACAACTTCACTACATTTGAACTGCCTAAGTCATTGCAATTTATAGATGAGGGAAAAAAAAGATGCTTTGAATGACTCTGCAAATTATAGTTTACTATTATCTCCACCCCAAAGAAAAAGTCGCTCATCCTTCACATCTGCTATAAGTCTATTTTTAGCTGCATGCAGTGGGTGAACAACTAGTTGTTTCCATCCCCATCTTAAGCATGAGTATGACCATCTTGTTTCCAGACTCAGTGTACGTTTACTTTTGCTCATAAGTAAGCACTGGAGTTGGAATTAACTTGCCACGGCAAGAATCAACATGCTATGGTAAGAAATTTTCACAGTTTAGAACTGAGGATGACAATGAGTAAGTGAAACCATTTTATCTGCCTCCCTTAGAAACTGAAATTGACTTAGAAACAACAATTTTCTTATGATAGATCTTGCCAATTAATATGTATTTTAAATTTTATTTAAAGTTGTGCAAGAGTACAAAAAAGTTATTTTAAAATCTTAAGTCTAGTTTTCCATGAAACTAGAACTTTATATAAATTTGTTAATAGTAATAAAAACCATCTTATTTTCAACTAAAATTAAAGATATAGTTTATAAAAAGGAATTAAAAAACATGAGTACTAATAGAAGTTTGCATATTAAAGATAATTTCTTGAACTCTTTAATATAGAAAGATATGTCATACCCATTAAATTATTGACCTAGTTTCAAACACCCATAAGGATTGCTAACAGTCAGTAAAATAGTATTGCACAGAATAGTGTATGCATTCACAACAGAATTTTCATTTTTCTTGAAAAAAATCTACTCACTCATTAATAATATAAACCAAAGTACTGATAATTTCTAATATAACTCCATCTCGTGCTTTTACCATAAAAGGGAAATATTTGTTTCTCTTTATAAGAAATTCCCAATACTTTAATAATTTATTTTCATTGGCATGTGTTCTGACAAGTTTTTATAATGACTTCAAAGAATAAGGATGATATATACATTTAAGATGAAGACACATATATATATACACACATATATTGTTGGGCTAATCACTGATTTATATTTAATGAATGTTTTTCTACAGAAAGATAATGCCTCCTATATGAGACTAAAGTCAAACAATAATTTACTTTAAAAGTATTTATTGTCCCTTATGAATTTATTATTGACTCTTTTTATAGACAAAGGTGGCATTTGGTGCATTATCAATAAGTTATGCATATTTAAAACAATTTTCCAGTGAATTTGTGTTGACTTAAATACGCTACTAATAAACTCTGTCAACTATCTTTCTGGTCAACAACATGTCTGTAAGATTCTTAACTAAAGTTAAATATCCTGTGATTATTAAATAAAAGGTAGGCAACTGGCCCACATGAAATGACCCCACTTGTTCTTGCTATGAAGCTGACATAGGAAACCAAAATTAAGTTAATATGATTATAAATTTAGAAAACTATCATAAAACTATATGGTGACATAAATGAGAACATCTTACCCCAGTGTACATTATCTCTTTATGTAGTTTTCATGTTTATACGATTTTGCACTGTATTACAAAATAATAAGACTCACAGTAGTTCAACAAACGGACAGAGACTCTTAAAGAAACAAATATTTCCCTTTATTTGATTGTATTACATCTACTCATGGGATAGTCATAATAATCAAAATTCTCAATTTACGGCCTATAAATAATGCTATTTAACTGAAAACCAGCCAGCAAATAGTGACGTATAGTTGAAAAGCTTACTCATGGTAAAGTAATTTCCACAGCAACTCAGTTTACTAGAGTATAACAGTAGATTAAGAATTATCAGCCTTTATAAAGCAGAAGAGTAATGCTTGAGAATATTTTATCAACAGTGAGTTTGCCTTACTCCTTTGCCAGCTGCACACTGGTAGGTTTTGCTCCAATAGGTATCCCGTATTTGTGCAAAGTGTTAATTAAAATCTCCCTCATGTCATTGTTGTAGGAATCAAAGTCAAACACATTCCGAACCACACTGGAGAGACCTTCAGTGGGAAATTTCTGTATTAAGAAAAAAATTCCTCATTATGTATGTGATAAAATATACAACATTATAAAGATTTACAAAATTGATAGAACAATAATGATCAAATGCACATTAGCAGAAATTTACTGGCCTTGTCAGATAACCAGGCAGTAGGAATACAGGAATACATTTTTCTCTTTTAATGTTTGATCAGATGACTTAACAATATATTTCTTTTTTGAATAAATGCTAGAATTTGAGGAGAAACAGCTTCTCTCAAACGTTATAGCAGTGCCTAGATCCTGGCATTCAGTGATTGCCACTGCTTTCTGAAATCTCCTGTCTTTAAAAATATGATTGGCCAATTTAAAGATGTTCGTTAAGCAAAGGAGAGTGTTAAATATATGCACAGAGTATTAATAAAAGCCAAAGGCTATGAATAAATGGAAAAAAAGATAAAGGAAAAAGAAAAGAAGGGAAGAAGAACATAAAAAGTACAGGGAATAGAAAAATAGGGACTAGCAGAGGGAAAGAAAATAAGGATTACTACAGCTAAATTTATACTGGTAGGATCCTCTACCAGTTCTGCTTTGATCTTCTTTAGATGCTGGGATCTTAGCTGGTTGAATTAGACTTACGGTTTCATAGGCAGAATAAAGCTTTCTATTTTTTTTCTTTCCAACTATATATTTTCTAATTGACAAATAATAATTACACACTTATGGGATACAGAGTGATATTTCGATGCACGCATACATGATAGAATGATTAAATCAATCTAATTAACATATCCATCACTTAACATACTTTTTTGTGGTACAAACACAATATACTCTCTTAGTAATTTTGAAATATGCATTACATTATGATTAACAATAGTCACCATGCTGTGCAACAGGCCTCAGTGACTAAAACCCTGTACCCTTTGACTAACATCTCCCCCTCATCCCCCAACTTCCAGACTTTCTGTTTTTCTTTCTAGGGTTTTCTTGGAGCGTTGGGGATGGGGCAGAGATCAAAAGTCATTAGGTTGTGACTGTTAGCCTGAAGACCATTATTTGTTATGAGTAGAATTCACTTTTTTTTTTTTAACCAAGGTGGACTACACATTGCCCATGGTCACAAGACATTTAATTCTTCTGCCTACATACTCTATCTCATAAAACTTTCTTGCAGTATTTACAGGTATATTAATCAATGCTGTTAGTTACTGCTCTGCTTTCTATCTCCATGTCATTTGTTCCAAAATAACAATATTTTCCACCCAGATACCACATGCTTGTAAAAAGCCAAACCACAGAACAGGAAGGTTTCTCCTCTCACTAAACTCTCTTGCCTCACCTTCCCCCTAAATATATCCGTCCACCAAATCTCCTACCTCCTTGGTAATAACCATGGGACAGAACCTTGCCAAAGTTCATTCAAAGGCTAAACAGAGAATTTTCATTGGCCTTCCAGATTTATAACAGATTACAAACACTTCGTATTATGTCATCTGAATCATTATAATATTTATGGAAATTGAAAGACCTGAAAAAAAGAGATTGATGGTTTCTTCTAAATGTCTATGCACAGGTGTGTGCCATACCTGTAAATGTTTTACTATGTTGACAACTTCCCTGGTAGAATAAGGATAGTTAATAATCCCCTGGTCAGCCAAACTCCTCAGCTCTCCAAAGGCAGCCACAAGCTTTTGAAGGATGGGCTCAGGCACATTTGGTCCATACTGTCTGAGCATATTGAGCTCTGAGTGGGGTTTGGGGTTATCAACTGCATGGCAGCTAAAAATATCACCTATAGGAGAGAAAAGATTCACATTCAGCATGCACCTAATCCATTATAATGCCACAGGAAAAAATGGCATGGTTGTTTATAGAGCCATTGGTTGCTCATCAAAGCACAGAACATCCATCCAACAACAGGATGGTACAGAGAAGAAAGCAAATGACTGAAACAAAATAAAAGAAAACTGGGTAACATATGGTCTAGTCCGTATGGATTTATTTTTGTTAACAAATTTATATAATACTTGAATACATGCTTACAGGGAGATATTCCAATATGAAGAGAAAAAGGGAAAGTCTCCTTTATATCTCTGCCAATGCCACTCACACCCCAAAGGCATCCAGTTTTAACAGTTCAGTGCATATTTTTCCAGATCTGTATTAGTACTTTTAAAAAATGCATATATAAAAACAGATATAGCTTAGTTGATTTATTCATTTTCCATTAATGGAAATACACTCTTCATATGGTTCTGAAACTGCCTTTTTAACCTTAACAAATGTTAAAAATTTTCAAAAATTATATACATCTATCTCATATAAATGCTTATAGATGTATACTCGAAAGGGGGGAATTGGTATTATCACTCTCTAAACAATTTATATCTTGTGCAGATTGCTAGAATATACTTTAAAGGTTAGTTTTAGAAAAGTAAACCTGTAGAGATACTGTCTACATTAAAATCAAGAAAAGGAATGTGGTAACATAATATTTCATCTGTAATCTAAGCAACTGGGAATGTACTAACAGATTTATAACAGATTACAAATACTTCATATCATGTCATCTGACTCATTATAATATTTATGGAAATTGAAAGACCTGAGAAAAAGAGATTGATGGTTTCTTCTAGATGTCTATGCACAGGTGTGTGCCATACCTGTAAATGTTTTACTATGTTGACAAATTCCCTGGTAGAATAAGGATAGTTAATAATCTCCTGGTCGGCCAAACTCCTCAGAAAAACAATCTATGCTCAAAAGGAATGAATTTCCCATGTTAAAAGTATAAGTCTCCTGATTCATATAATGCTATTGATTCATAATCTAAGAGACCAATACATTCTAATCTAATTTACTTTCGAAGGAAGTGAAAGTAAATAGACTTACATTATTTAATATGCTCATTTTAGAAAATGAGCACGTGTAGTCAAGTAGCAACAAGATCTTACTTTGGTTTAGAAGCCATTTAAACAAACAGTTGTTGATGTGTTTGTATGTGTTTATGCATGTATGTATTTAAAAGTAACTGAATAAAATGAAAAGCCATAACTAAAAACTTTCATTTCCTAGACTATAGCTTTTCAAATACAAATGTGAAGAAAAGCTTTTGCCTTTTTTTGCTGAAAATGAAATTTAACACTAATATAAAAAGTTAACTGGGAGAGGGGGCATGGGCAATATAAGTAACCTTAACACCTGTACCCCCATAATATGCTAAAATAAAAAATTTTAAAAATAGTTAATTGACCCTTCATTTGTTCATTCATCAAATTATTATTAAATGTCTTCCATGCACCAAGTGCATAGTACCTGCCCCAGTAGGTACTTTATATATATCAATGATCAAAAAAACCAAAATCCTTATCCTCAGGGAGTTTATATTCTGGCATAGGGAGGTAACAAATGATAAATATAAATATTAGAAAGGGTATGTTTCAAAGAAAGAAGAACAAGAAACATGGTATAGGATAGTAGAAATGATGACGTGGGGAAGGGGTGGGGGAGATGAGTCAGGCAGGCCTCACTGCGAAGGTAACATACCTGGGAGTTAAGTGAATGTAGATACCGGGGAGGAGAGAATTCTAGGCAGTGGGTACAGCTAACGCAAACACCCTAAATTAAGGCAAGCATAGCTGGCATGGGGAAGGAAGAGGCAGGAGAGCAGAGTGGCTGCAATAGAATCAGTGATACACAGAGCAGTATAGGACACGAAGTCAGAGAGCGAGGGAGACAAATCATATGGGACATTGTAAACTGTTGGAAATACTTGTGCTTATGCTCAGAGTAAAAAGGGAAGCATGGGAGGATTTTTAACAGAGGATTGGACTGCTGTGTTGAGAACAGACTGCAGAATGTGTTGGAAGACTAATCTGTTGTGAGCAGAGGCACTGACCACATTGACTATCTTTCCAAGGATGTTGTAGAGCAAAGTGCCTTGGAAGATAGAGATTGTCTGTTGTTTCTCTCGTCCCTTTTTCTCCCTGGAACAAGATTAAGGCATGCTCACTGATCATTATAAAAGATTTGGGGCCGGGCGCGGTGGCTCACGCCTGTAATCCTAGCTCTCTGGGAGGCCGAGGCGGGCGGATTGCTCGAGGTCAGGAGTTCGAAACCAGCCTGAGCAAGAGCGAGACCCCGTCTCTACTATAAATAGAAAGAAATTAATTGGCCAACTAATATATACAAAAAATTAGCCGGGCATGGTGGCACATGCCTGTAGTCCCAGCTACTTGGGAGGCTGAGGCAGGAGGATCCCTTGAGCCCAGGAGTTTGAGGTTGCTGTGAGCTAGGCTGACGCCACGGCACTCACTCTAGCCTGGGCAACAAAGCGAGACTCTGTCTCAAAAAAAAAAAAAAAAAAAGATTTGGGCTACTTAAGCACAGGGTTCCTCTCCTGGGAAGCATCTCACTACACTGGAAGAATCACCTGGCCATCTATGTGTTGTACCATGGGAACTGGGACTTGAGAATCCACACAAATGCTGACATTCTGACTCCTGCTTTTGCTGTGAGAAATAATCCCTCATTTGTCTTCTGCTATGAGACTGTGGTAGTTTACACCTGGTTAGCTTCAAAGTAGGCTAAAATCTACAATCCTTCAAAGTTCATGACCCATTAGGGGACTACTAGGAGTAACCCAGGTGAGAGACAATGGTGGCTCAGATTAGAATGGTGACAAATGGAAGTGATGGGAAGTAGGATAATACTGAATATATTTTGAGCCTGTAAGAATTCCTGATAGATGGATTGGAGTGCAGGGGAAAGACAGAAGTCAAGAATGAACTTTGGCTTGAGAAGAATAGAGTTGTCATCAATAGAGATTTAAAAAAAAAAAAAGACTATAAGTTAATCAGTTTTAGGAGGAAGAATAAATTCATTGTGGATGTATTAAATTTGAGATATAGGAGCTATAAAACAGGCAGTTGGATTTATAATCATGGAGTTCAGGAAGGAGGTCTGGGCTGGAGACAAACATTTGGCAATAAAAGTCATATAAGTGGTATTCTAAAACATGAAACATTATAATTTTACTAAGGGAGTGAGTATAGACAGGTAAAAAAAGGACCAGGGCCTGAGCCCTGTGGCATTCTAATAAGGATCCAATAGAGAGAATAGAGACTGTGAAGTAGTGGTCATTAAGGTAGGAAAGAAACCAAGAAAGTACTTGAAGGAATACTTGAAGTCAAATAAAAGAGAATGTATCAAGGAGAAGAGCATGATCAACTGGACCAACTGTATTAAATACTGCTGATAGATTAAGCGAGAAGAAGACTGTGAATTGACCTTTGGATTTAGCAATGGAAAAACCATGGACAATCTAGACAAGAACTGTTTCCATGGAGTGCTGGGAGGAAATATCTGATTAGAATGGATTTAAGAGAGAATAGTGAAGAAATGGAGATAGTAAGTACAGACAACTCTTGAGTATGAACAATTGTTGTGAAGGGTTTTGCCACAAAGAACAGAAAAATTTAGCAGTGGTTAGCAAAACAGGTCCAATTAAGAGTTTTTATGTGGTTTCTCTGTTTTTATTTTATTTTTTTAAGACAAAGGAAATAGCTTGATTGTCTGCTGATGGGAATAAGCTACCAGAGAAGGAAATTGCTGATATAAGAAAGGGAGGGCAGAATTGCCACAGTAGCATCCTTGAGAAAGTAGGATCTGGTGCTCAACTGGAGGGACTGGCCGCAGTTGGGAGTGTGAACAGTTTGCCTGTAACATGTGGGAAAGCAGAGCAACGTAGGTGGAAGACTTGCTGGCGGGAGTCTGTGGACATTCATTTATAATTGCTTCCATTTTTCTAAGTGCAGTAGGAAGCCAGGAAAAAATAACAGAAGTCTGTAAGAAGAATCAGTAAACTGGATGCTAGTTAGTGATGGGAAGTGATTGTGACTGTTAGAGAAGTTTTGTGCTTGTTCTAACCACATTCAGCTGCAAATGTGTAAGCTCAATGTAGTCAGAGAATTGGCATTAACCAGGCTGAATGGTCCCAGATGCATAGGACAAGCTGAGGGAGGGACAGGAAAGCTGAAGACATACGCCAGGGAGTAATAAATGTGAATGATTATGGTATCAAAGGTAGATAAGAAAAAAAAAACCTGAATAAGGGAGAAGAAAATATATCAAGGGGGAGGTAAGTGAAAGGTGATAGCATCAATGGATTGGAACTTCCAATAGGTTTGAAGGATGGTTGGATTTAGGATACTAGAGAGGATAGTTTGAAAGACTGGAGGTGGTAGGTACATGGATGAGATGAAAATCTCAAGGACATATGAGAACAGAACCATGCAACTGAGATTTAGAATAAAAGTTTCTGGTACTGAAACCAGGCTATGTCCATGGGAGTGAGTGGCTGAGGTATGGTGCAGGATAAGGCCACTAGAATAAAACATCCGAGGAGCCAAGAGGCCAGAGAGTTGGAAGGGTCACACATGTGGACACTGCAACCATTCCAAGAGGACTAGGGTAAGTAGGGTTAGAGACACTGACAGCAAACAAAGAGCTAAATCACCAAGAAATGACGAGGAACAACTAGGGGTAGATGACAGCCACAATGAGTGGCTGTACATGATACAATCTGATGACATGAGATATAAAGCTGGGGGGGTTAGGGAAGAGGGAAGGAGAATGACGGAAGCAGCAATAAGGAACAAAGACTCTACACTTTCTCTAGACACAAATGTGGGAGAAAAAACTCTGCTGCTTGAAAGGACTTCAGTGGGAGGAGGGGGTTAGGGCGAGGGCCAGAACTTCAGCAGAGCTTTAACAGACAGTACAGGTTTCAGGATTTGGGGGTGGATGGAAGATGGAGACAGAACAGGAGTATGTATTCTTATAGGCAATTAAATAAACGTGATGAGAGGTGACTTGGGGGATAAGGGGTGACCTATAAAGATCCTAAACATAAAAATAACTCCAACCTCTTACATAAGAAACAATTCCAGCTTTAGTTTGGTATGTTCACATTACTACACTAATACATGAATTGTTAATAACTTTTAAAGTAATAGCTGTACATAGTAAAAATTGTAAAGATAGTAGAAATGAATATATTATACCCCCATCCCTGACCTCCACTACAAACAACCACTTTTACCAGTTTCTTGTGTCCTCTTCTGGAGAAATTCTATGCATGTACAAGCATGTACATGTATACATATCCCTCCAGGAAAAAGGCTCTGGAATCAGATAGACTTAAACAGAAGCCCAGCTCCATCACTCATTAGCTCAGTGACCACCAAAAAATCTCTCTGAATATCAGATATTATCTGTCTCTAAAATGGGGGTAAATACTCTCCCAAGGTGATTATGATGCTGGCAACAGCACATGGTAAGTAAGCATTCAATGACAGCCATTGCAGTATTGTTACTAATATTACTATTTCTGTTATTCTTATCTTTTTTTTTTTTTTTTTTTTTTTACCTAGGGTACCGAAGAAATCATTGCCTAGGAAAGGAAATCCAGGTCTGTTGGCCAGAACAATCATCCTAAAATCGGGATGAATCACTACAACATTTTCTCTTCCATTCACATTAGTAGAATCTGAAAAACAAAATTTCTATTTATTCTTTATTGACATTTAATAATATATCAAGTTACAGCCTTTAAAGTCACATAAGTAGTCATACTGTTCATTTAGAGAAAGTGTTAAGGTATCTGGTGGTGATAACTTGGTGGCAGGAAAAAAAAAATTCTTTTCTAAGAAAGTTTGTTCAAAAACAAGATTGATAAAACTTTATGTAAATTCAACATACATCTTAGAAGCAAATGTGCCCAAATGTTGTCCTACGATACTTAAGCCTGGCTTGAGATGTTATTATTCCTTAAAAAAATAAAACAGATAAACATCTATAACAAGGGATAATCCAAGGATCCTTAGTTTTTACCAAATCAGTAGCTGCATCCATCTGCATACAGCCCGCCATTGTGCAGCCAAGGCACTATTTCTATTTAGATCATGCACTCTGCAACCTAAATACATAGAATAAAGGTCTTGAAAACCTATCAACTCATCACTACAGTGTTGCTTTTTTCCAATCAGGGGATTCAACCACAGTTCTTAAAATAAGTGATCTCAAGTTGACTTGAGCTTTGTTTGTGCAAATGTTTAAGGTATTAAAAGAAGTGAATATTACAGTTTACTGGCTGGTGTACATTTCAGATGGAACTCAAGTCCAGAAAATAATTTGAAAGAATAAGTTTTATTATGGTTATGTTAAGAAAAACCACTTGCTATCTGGATTTATTATGTTTATATAATTTTTTACTGTTTTAATTTTTTTTTTTAAAGGCTGGTTAAGTGAAGCAGTGGGAGTGGAGAAGGAACAAAGGAATCTGTAACCGGTTGTGATCAATTAGTTGTAAACACAACTACACTTGGACCAACCTGGATTTATTATATTTAAACTTCAGGCTTAGGTTGCCCATCTTCAAAACAGGAGAGTTGTGAAGTACCTGCAGTTTTATTTGAGATGAGTTTGTGAGAATCTACACTCATAATTTTTTATTTTACCAAAATGTTATCTTTTAATGTGCCACATATTTATGTGCTAATACAACCAATAGTTTTGATCCTCACTAATTTTAGTAGTGGCAAATAACAAGGGTATGTGGCCGCAGGCAAAATTTAATTAGTTAATTGAAACAAAATGACAATAAAAATGAAAATTTTAAAAAGCCAAGAAATTGAAAAACAGCCCTACAAGTGATGATTTATGAAACTATGTTCATAAAAGCTTCAAGTACTCTTTTTAAAATGTCATTTACAATCACACTTGAGTTTAAAAATTATGATGGCTATTCCTCAAAAACATATCAGAAAATATAAAAGGTTACCAGGAGATAATTACTCCTTAACTACAATTTTGTTTTGGCAATTCTTTCTTCCTTTCCATTTCACTGTCCTCATAATGCCTCTAAAAAGGGCATGCAGAATTCTACTTCTGAGAGTCTGAATGACCTTTTTTAAGAGAAAGTACTCAGGCTTGCTGGAATTTTCCTTTTCTCATAAATTCACTGTGAAACTCAAATATTAAAATATTTTTATTAGTGCTGAGTTTATGCTCAGAAATGGCAATTCTGTAATGATAATGTCCAAGGAGAACATCTCTGTGGTGATATACTTGTACCTTTTTAATGGGGTCTTCCTTACATGCTCTCTTCAAATATTGAAGATGTTAGTTTTTAGTCTCAACTTTTTTGGTTACCTTGCTATTGGCTGTATATTTTCAATGGCTAGTTATAGATTTTTCAAGTTTTTTCAGGACACAGAATTTGAAATTAGAAATTAGCAAATGTTATCATATTGCATTAGACAAACTTAATTTTCCTTATAGGTTAAATATATTGATGAGATTTCTCTGTTCTTCATTTTTTCCTAACAACAACAAAAAGGGTATGTGGTGAAGTGAAGGGAAAGAAGACAATCCAAAACAGAGACTTCTTCCTGAGGTAGAGATGTGTGTAATATACACACGTACACAGATTCACACACATACATAAGTATATATATAAAATAAAATGTCAAGCATTTTTTAATTGTGCTAATAAGTTTTCATATTTTGAATAGAAACATGACAGAGTTTTTAAAAATTCCAGATAACAATGAAAAAAAGCAAATCACACACAAATAATTGAGAGGTGAGTGTAAGGATTCTATGTTAGAATTCTTGAAGCAGAAAAATATGAAGCTGATTTGTCCTAACACTACTACTAAAATTTTCAAAGATGCTCTCTGGCTATAAAACTGACAAAGGTAGATTTGGATGTATTAATTTTTATAAATGATTGTCAATATAGACAATTTAAGTTATATTGAAATTATGCTTATTGCCTATAAAGAAGTAGCAAGTTAAGTTTGTGACTTGATAACAGAGATGTAAAAATTACACATATTAAAGGAAATAGCACTTATTTTGTACTCACTTGCAACAATGCGTCTTCCATCTGCTAGAATCATTTCTCCATTTTCTACTAGAGTTTTTAAAATACAGGTGACATTTGTTGGGGCTTTATCTGCTTCATCTACTACCAGAACATGACCCAACTTTACTGCTTTAACCTTTTAAGACATAAAATTTATCATAAATAATAAAATGAAAGCAAGTATTATTAAAACTTCATTACTTACTGCTTTGGATTTATAACAGCTGGTTTTATTTAAGTTTTGAGTATACTATCACAAACACAAAAAAAGTCTGTAGTAGAGCTAGAAAGAAAATTTTTGGATCTGCATCAAAAGCTTCACAGAGTTACTAAACTGCCAACTCTACAACAATCTTTGTATTTCACTTTAGTAATATATTAGGTTATTAAGTATGAAATGTCCGATTTCCTGAAGTACTGAGTGTGATAGTTGATATCGCTGACATTTCACCTTTGACACTTCTTGTTTTATCTTTATTGTGAAGGTACATCTTCATTCTTTTAAATGCACAGTTTGGCTTGTGATTATCTTTCAAAAAAATTTTTAGAGCAATTTTTGTAAAACCATAGATAAGTCACAAATTAGAGTTATTTTCTAATATGAGTTCTGTCATGGGACCAATGCAGCGTAGACGGCTTGAAATATCAAATAAGTGTTTGGGAAGGATGTGGCTAATGAACGCACAGTATGTGGATGGTTTGAGAAGTTCCATTCTGGTCATTTTAATCTTGAAAATGAGCCATGTGGGCGACCTGAGACCAAGGAGGATAAAGATGAGCTGAGAGCTGTAGTGGAAGCAAATCCATCTCAACCTATGTGTGAATTAATTAGCAGCAAGGGTTTGATGTTACTATTCCAACAACACTGGACCATTTGAAACAAATCGGCAAGATAAAGAAGCTGGTTAGATGTGTACCACATGAGGTCAATGTGTATCAGAAGTGAAATCGTCTTGAAGCTTGCCTTTCTTTGCTGTCATGACATAAAGGCAAACTATTTCTACACCGTATTGTTATATGTGATGAAAAATGGATTATTTTTGACAATTGTGTTTGGCACAATGGTCGAATAAAGATGAAGTGTCAGAACAGTCCAAAACTGAATATTCATCCAAAAAAGCTAATGGTGTTTGTTTGGTGGTCCAACCCTGATATCATCCACTACTGCTTCATGAAACCTGGTTACAGCAGATGTCTACGGCAACCAGTTGGGTGAAATGATGAGGATGCTTGTGATTAAGCAGCCAAGATCTGTCCGGAATAGATGGTAACATCATGAAAAGAAAGATAAAAGCTAGGAAGAACTCTTAAAAATATTTTTGAGGAGTAGATAAAAGAAGATACTCAATAAATTTAAATGTAAACCTAAAGATTTTTTTAATAATAAGAAGTAAAACATAAAGTGTACCACGTCATAAAATTTTTCTGATTGTGTAGTTTGGCAAATCATTTTAAGAAAATACTGTTTGAGAAACGGGTGTTACTTCTACCACAATTATTTTATACCATATTCTATTATAAAAGAACTGATAAGAATTTTGGTTTTTTTTTTAGAGTAAAAATAAACTGAACTTTAAAAAAGAAAACATGTAGCTTCCATCCCCAACCCCATCTTTATTCAGGGAAAGCCAGGCCCAACCTAGGAGAATTGGGGCAGAGACCTTGAAGACTCCAGTCCCCAGGGTCTGCATCACAGAGGTTCCCATGATGGCCTATCCCTGCCATTGCTGCAAAGGAATCATCTGCACAGAGGGACGTGCCTGGCAGGCTTTGGGTTTTGTGTGGGAAGCTGAGCACTGGATCTTCCCAGCTGCCCAAAATACCCTAATATTTTATTAGTTAGAGGTATTTTTAAAAACTTTTCTAGAAACATTACCTAATTTCAAACTCTACACATTTAAAAACAGCAGCAAACTTTTTTTTTTTTAATTCTGGAATAGAAAAGAAATCAATAGAGGATTTCTGTCATTCCCTAAACCTCTTACTCTGAAGAGAGAACAGCATAAGCAAACGTGTAATTTTCCCAATAATTTACATTTAAATATCTACTCCTGAAATGACTCATGAATAAGTGCTTTCCAGTTAAACTGAAATATATTAGAATCCATGAAAGACTTCCCCCTCCATTCCCAAAGGCTAAAATACAACCATCATTCAAAAAACACACTTGAATATATTCATATAATTGGATTACTAACCAAAGGTGAGTCTTCATACACAATAAGTCCATCTTTAACTGAAGGCTGAAGAGTAAGAGTTTGTACTGTGGTGTCCCTAAAGTTAAAAGAACAGATTTTATAATTAGTAAGAAAATAAACTGGTGTTTGAGTATGAATAAAAAAACAACACAAAAGCATTTTTAAAAAGATTTTTGTTCATCATCCTGCTTTTCTCAAGAAAAATAAAAACAGCAAGTGAAATTCCTTTCAGCAACAGTATTTTGTAGATTTAATACGATATAAATTACAAGGGCTTGGGAGTTAATCCAGGTTTATGGATTCTCTAGGTTCTTTATTTCTCTCTTTTTTCTGGTAATTTCCCTTGTGACCATTCCACACCTTAAAATCACCTCCTAAGAGTGAAAAGGAGAAATTAAAAATTCATATTTATATAATGTTTATGTTATTTAAAAATAATTTTGATGGCAATCTTGGTAATGACTGGCATGCTGATATGACCAATTAAAGCAAGTCTATGAACTAAATGTTCGGGCCCAATCTGCCATCGTTAGGTGCCAAAG
This sequence comes from Microcebus murinus, assembly GCF_040939455.1. Lineage (NCBI taxonomy): Eukaryota > Metazoa > Chordata > Mammalia > Primates > Cheirogaleidae > Microcebus > Microcebus murinus. The sequence continues at coordinate 57,477,109 of NC_134116.1, forward strand.
CCAGACTACCTTACCCTACTCCAAGAATACCGAGGAGTCAGTTCATAGAATTTTGAACATTTCTGCTGAGATTAGGGCAATCCATTTTATTTTCTTAAACCTACCTTTTACTATTTACTTGACCCTTCTCTAGATCAGGATTTTCAAAACTAGCAATAATGAGGTATCCTGATATTATAACCCTCCTTACATGATGAGATATGGAGTTCACATCACCTGTAGATATTCTTGCCAAAAATGTACAGAAGCTACAGGTGATAGGTAGAGTCAGACATTTTTAAGAGATCAATTTTATATCTTTACTTTCTGCACATATTCTATCTTAAAACTGAAAAATCTTATGTCCAGCTTGAATATGTCACACAGAGACTTAGAACTACTTTTAAAATGTGGGTATCACCTTTAGAAGAGTTCAAAGTTGTCTCTTCAAACTATGCTACCACTTATTCAAAGTAAAATGCAAAGCTGCCAATTGTGTTGTTTTGAGAATCTACTATGTATAAGACTCTACTTGGAAAGTGAACTTCAGACCTTGGTACTATAATATACTTGTGAAACATATACCCAAATGCCAAATTTTACTATAATCTATTAAAATTATAAAATGTTTATCTATTTTTTTTTTAAAATAAATATCACATGACAATAAAAAAGCAAATTTAAGATATCACTCAAATCATTTTTTTTTGTTTTAGCAAAACAAATATAATCAAAATCAGTCAACTGCTTTGAGAGGCAGTTGTGGGGTAGTAGAATTGAGGACTTTGGAGTCAGATCAATTAGGATTTAAATTCTAATTCTTGCCCCTTATTAGCCATAGGATTTTGGTAAGTAATAAAGCCCACCCAAGAACTCTTGGAAAGTGTCTAGCATAGTATCTGGCAGAGAGCAGGAGTGTAATTACATGTGAGCTTTAGATGTTATTAATATTGCTGCTGTGACTGAAAATTCCCTGCCTGTCTTATTGCTACTTGATCTTCAGGTTTTTAGCATAAATGGTATTTCCTGGAAATCCCTTCTTTGACACTTTGCACACCAGGTTAGGTGCCCCTGCTTTGTGTTCCCTTTGAGACCCTGATATCCCCTATCACACTACATTAACATTACATTTTTAAATATCTATCTTTCTATATCTACTGTCAGCTCTAAGAGTACAGAACATATCTACATTTCCCTCATTCTGTTCCTAGCATCTAGTAGAAGCCTGGCTCACAGGAGGAATTTAATAAATGTCTGTTGAATCAATGAAATAAACAAAAAATACTAAAAGGTAAAAAATCAACATTGTAACTACAGTACAGTATATACTATATGGACTTCCAAATTTATTGGATCATGGAACTTTTTTTTTTAAACAGAGAATCTGAAACTCACTCTAGTTAATGGATTAGATTAAGGCCAATTCTCTTAGAGGTAAGGAATGGCCCTTATTCCCCTATAAGCCTGTATTGGAAAGTACAGTCATGTTGAGAATGTATACTTGAATAATGAAGGTATTGAGGAGCTGATGGTTTATGTCCATAATAGACTCCAAATGAATTGAATTTAGACTTATCATCATAGTGTAACTTCTATATCAGAGTCCTCATTTACCAGGTCTTGAACAGGCATGCTGGCAATACAATTAGTGACATTTACAATTTCTAGACTACCTGCCTTATTTGCATCTAGCTTGAAAGGCTTAACTTGACCAAGCGGTGATTGGTTTCTTTCATTAATTCTTGGGAGTTCTGGCCCATTGCCCTTCCTGATCCCTATCCAAGCTCCCACCCCCACGATCCTAGCTCTCTTGGGCCTGGTGGCTGTCCCCATAGTCTACTGTTTCCTATGGCCCTAGCCCTACACTTTACAGAGAATCCAATATTATTTGTTTATCTTTGCTAAAAGTCAAATTAAACTGTGTCTAAAAATAAAGCTCTGGGGGATAAGAAAAGTGAAAACACATTGTGACAGTTTATTGGTGTTTATTAACTGTTAGTATGAATAAAATATTTCTTATGTAACATAATGATATATAGTCATTTTTTGTACTTAAGGGTCTTCTAAAGCTATTGTAGAACATTGTTATTTTTTCGCTAACAAATTAATTTTTAGAGTTTCAAAGAAATCAAGAACAAAGTTTAATTAATCTGACTTATATTCACTGTTAATATTCTAGCAATAGAGAAAGGGGGTGGGTGAGCAAGGAAAAAAGATAAGTTCACACAGATTTTTATAGCAATATAATGAATTTCGCACCTCAGCTCTCACATATTTAATGGGCAACAACATGACACCTACCAGCACCAAAAAGGAAAAAGGAACTCTCGCATCATTGTCAGTAGAAAGGAAATTCAGTTGTTACCTTAATAATTATCGTGCTTCATAGCAGGCTAAGAACAGTAAATTCAAGATGAAATTCTATTTTTAAAAAGAAAGTGAAATAGCTCTATAACATTCGAATTCTGATAGCATAAAACTTGTCCAAAGTTATCAAAACACTTTTGTGCTAGAAATAAAAACCATAGGTTTCAGGGAATAAGCACAAATCAGACGATTTCCAAAAGAGACTAAAATGAGGATAAATGCAAATGGGAAATACGGCTTGCGGTAGAGTAGTTTGTGAGAAAGAGAAGTTTATAGGATAAGAGTGGTTTTATTCTTTTCTTCACATTTATTCTTTTGTCTTGTACATCAAAGAAGACTAATAAAATATGTAAAATAATATTGAGCTTAAAAAATTGGTTGGCTTACATTATGGTAAGTTACCCTGATTATGTAAGAGTAGAAAACAATTGACTATTCTGTGCATAGTACTTAGCATAATAAGAAAAAAGCTTGATTTCCAAGATATCCTATAAACATAAACTTAGTTTAGTTTTAGTTTATAAACTTCAACTTAGTTTAGTACGGGATAAGTGACTGGTGTTGCAAGTAGCATATGACAATATAATGTTTCCTTTTCAGAGAGTATTTGATTAAAATACTCTGTATTTATGAACATCTTGGATCAAAGATATTAATTATCCACACAAATAAGCAATGATCCTAAAGGAATATTTTATTTGCTACATTTTCAACTCTATTATGACTTGTTCTTTTCAAAAACAGCTATGAAGTATAAGCTAATAAAAGTTTAGTGTCAACAATTTCAACAATACTAGGGAGAAGAAAAGTTAAAACACATCTTAGTTACATTTCCTTAGCAAAAGATTTAATAAAGAAATGACTTTCGGCCGGTCACAGTGGCTCACACCTGTAATCCTAGCACTTTGGGAGGCCAAGGCGGGAGGATCACTCAAGGTTAGGAGTTCAAAACCAGCCTGAGCAAAAGCAAGACCCCATCTCTATTAATGATACAAAGAAATTAATTGGTCAACTAAAAATATATAGAAAAAAAAATTAGCTGGGCATGATGGTGGCACATGCCTATAGTCCCAGCTACTCGGGAGGCTAGGGCAGGAGGATTGTTTGAGCCCAGGAGTTTGAGGTTGCTGTGAGCGAGGCTGATATCACAGCACTCTAGCCTGGGCATCAGAGTGAGACTCTATCTCAAAAAACAAACAAACAAAAAAATTATGACTTTCCAGTATATAAGATTTACCAGTAATGCTTGAGGAATTACAATGTTCAGCTAATTGTTGACATTTATGTTATCATAGATTGTTCTCACTTTTTACTATCTTATAATCTACAGTTGTTTATCAATTAAAGCCTATGTAAATAAAGGAGACACACACAAAAATTGTGCTAAACTCTATTCTTTTTTAATTTTGTGATTTTAAAGTTTAAAAAAATTTTTTTTTGTAGAGATAGGGTCTCAATATGTGGCCCAGGCTGGTCTTGAACTCCTGGCCTCAAGCAATCCTCCTGCCTCAGCCTCCCATGGTGATTATAGGAGTGAGCCACTGTCCCTGCCTTAAACGCTTTTTTAAAAATTGGAGTTATTAATGTTTCATGGTAACTTAAAATGATTCCAGATGCAATAAAAACAATTAAGTTGTGTAAAGACCAGGTTTTTGTCAAAATAAGGAAAGAAAATTGGCCTCTAGAGTACAATCTGTTCTGAAATGTTGTTTGTAAAGGTACATTAAGCTACTATCTTCTAATTTATTGAGGAACAAAAGATCCAAAATAGGGATGTTTACTTTGAGGATGATATTTTAATGAGTTGTATTTTAACTGATTTATGGTTAGCTTGGTTAGCTTTCTTTTAGAAAAACAGTAATAGTTAAACCTAAGAGTAAAGGAAGAAAAGAGACACTCAAGAGTTTCAAACAGCTGACAAAAAATCTTCTCTAACTTTATACTTCATTAAAATAAAAATGACTATAGGAATAGTCCACTCTATAATAAGAGCCAGACATGAGAAAGGAAAGACAAAGGAGGCACTGAACAAATATGTGTTCGGTATTTTAAAAAGTGGGATGATTATGAAATTAGAATTAAATGGTAATTTTTACCACTAAGATATAAATCTAACATCATTGAGCAGTAAATGCTGTCAAAAGATATTTTTTAAGTGAAGAAGAATTCATGGTATCATTAAGAATATCATTTTCACAAGGCTTATTTTAAAATAAGTAATAAAATAAAGGTAAAGAGCACTAAAATAATTACCATTAATAAAACAGAGAGTAGTACTTAGACACAGGCAATGCAAACAACTTTAAGAATCTGAATAGCAGCATATCATCTCTCTACTTCTACCTACAAAAGACAAATTTATTTTGCTGTATTGGGAAAGAAATTTCCTCAGCCCCACAAACAGAAATAGTTACTGTTAAAAGCAGTGGTACCATCCAATAATAATAAAAAAAAAAAAGACCCAAAATAAGCTATGATTACTGCAGTGTTAAAAGCCAGCATTAGATTAAAGCTGTATCGTTCCAGTTTGGTCAATCACTTAACTTCTTGAAGCCCAAGGTTACTCATCTCTACAGAGGAAATTAACGTAGAACATATGACGGAATACAACAGAGTAAAAATTAAGGAAGATAAAAGGAGAGTGAGTGAGAGAGAATATTATTATATAGTGCTTCAAATGTTTTGAATGGCTTTGAGGGAAAAGTCTTTTTATTAAGATAAGCAAAATATTATTTCTGCCAAAGTGACTGAAAAGATTCCAGCACTTAAAATAGTTGTTTTGGAGAACAAATAGTTTATTGAGTAGTCAATCACTCATCACTAATATGCCCAGATGCAAAAATCCTAACAAACTAAGGAAGACATTAGGGGGATAATATTTATAGAAGGAAGTATACTGTGATGCAACACTTTGCTCTTCAGAGGTAGGTTCTTGATAGGAACAGCTGGTAGAAAACAGCCACAGCAAAACAGTCATCTGACGGAAACTAAATATTTCCAAAGATGCTTAGTTTGCAAAATCTACTTACCTCTACTAAGTCTCCTAATACTACCTTAATATCTAAAAGAAATTCTTCCAAAAGTCAAAGCCATGCTGATAATCAAGTCTTTAAACAAACTCTGAAAATTCTGTAAGTTGTCTAGTCTTTAGAAATAAAAACAAATCTACTAAAATGGTATATAGAAAATTGGATCTTTTATCTTGACTCTGAAAACTAGCTTTCCAGCTTGGTAAATTTTAGGGACACAAAATGACCTAGTTTTTTTTTTTTTTTTAATAGGAATTTTGTTTTCCCTTTTCCATACACAAAGGAAAAACAATGTTCAAGTCCTTTATTTGAATAGGAAAATGTATTTTCTAATAAGTATTTAAAAAGGAATAGAAAAATTTAATGAAGATAAAAATATAAAGTTGAATGAGTGTACAAAGATAAATACAGAGATGCAAGCAGGGGGTGAGGCTTATGAAATTGTGTCCAGTGGATAAATCTTTATCAGAAGACATAGTACATAGTAATTTATAGTTTTAAAAAGACTTTAACAATTGAGTAACAACATAAAAGTGCAATAAAAAGTAAAAATTAGTAAATGAACACTTTCTCATATTAGAACTTTTCATGATCTTTTATTCAACAAATATTTATTGAACATCTACTAATGGGTACTGCTTTACATTTAATCTTAGCCAAAAGGCTGAGAAGCAACCATGGGTACTGCTTTAGATATTGCAGAAGTATCACTGAACAAAACATGTAAAAATTCCCTTCCTTGATGACATAAAACTCATATTATATTTAAAGGAACTTATCATGCTAATAATACACCACCCTTAGTACAGTATGAACTTGATTTTATACAGATTAAATATCAAAAGATATTTTATCACAGGCAATTCAAATAAATATTTTTGATCATCAAGACAAATGATAAAGTAACCTGCTGTTGTTTGAGTTTATCAGAAGAAGCATAGTCTCCATGAAGTTAGTTAGGCATGCCTCTTTTGGTTAATAACCCAAAATACATTTTCATGCAATACATATTGTCTAAGACTTACTTTATAAATTGCTTTTTGTACATAGCATGATATTATTTGATGTACTATAATCCATAAATCATTTATCCTAATTTCTAGTTTTTCATCAGTTGGAAAAAATTTCTAATGCTCTGGTTTTAAGTTTACCAGATTTTAATCATATAAGTCAAACAGAAAATAGTATGTAAATAAGTATTATATTTGAAAAACTCTTATCTTAAGAAAGATATCTGTGTTTAAGTTTTCTACAATTTACTTATTAAGTTTTTTTGACAGATTTTCTTAAAGAAAGATACAACTGTATCATAAGAAAAACAATATATTTTGCTTTTAGCAGTAAAAGTTATAGTTCATTTCAAACTCAGCCTATCTCCCAGTATCATTTTAATGGCAGAGAAGAACAGACACCTCTGAGGAATCAGAGGGCAGAGGACTGAAGCAACCCTCTGAGCACATTTCTTTGTCATCTTATGTTTTATCTTAAAATTTGATATAAATTTTGAAGGCTATTCCCAGTTTGTTTCAATACAAAAACATCAGTCACCATTAGGAAAATAGCAGCAAGGAGCTACTGTCCTGACCCAGCACTTTCAGGAAACTGAGTTGAACTGAAGACAGCTGATGCTGCTGTTCTAGTATCTATCACATTATTTCTTGAACCCCAAATTAAATAAATGAGTAGTTATAAAAGGCAATCGTTTTTTCACTGCTTTATGAACTATGTCACGGTAATTACCATGGAGAGCCTCCAGAATGACGCCAAAAAGGCAGTCTGTGCGGGATTTTTTGACTTCTGCTGGTAGGCATTTCAATAACTACACCTTTTAAAGACATCACATAACTTATGCTATCTTGGGACTGAAAAGTTCTCTCATCTCCTGGGCAATCCCTTCTACTTTTTCAAGATAATGAGGAGGATGTGGTTCAATTGTCCCATTTTCTCATTTGAGGTTAAATATTGTTGCTATTTATTTAAGGTTAGTCAGAACGTCTCCAAAACCACACCAAAAAGAAAAAAGAAGTACTCAATACATAGATGAAAGGTAAAAAGAAAAAAAAAGAGAGAGAAAAGAAAAAAAAAAGGAAAGAAAAGGCGTATTTTAAGACACTATTGTTCAGTGCTAAATCAAATGCCAACCTTCTCAGTGAGGCCCTGCCTGACCACCCTATTTCAAACTATACCCCCTGCTCTGGACCCCCTTCCCTGCTTTATTTTCCCCCATAACACTTATCACTAGCTGACATACTACATATTTTAATGATCTTATTCTCTTTTGACACTAACTATAGTAGAAACATGAAGCCGGGGCTTTTGTTCACTGATGTTATCACTCACATTTAGAAAAGTAACCAGCATACAGTAGATATTCCACAATGCCTGTTGAAATAAATGCATTTCAGCTTCATTCACATACCCTAAAGTATACTGAGATACTTAATTATCATGTTTCTTTCTGTGCACCTTTTCTTTTTTGCTGGAAAGTTTTCTTTTCCTTTCTTCCCCCCTTCCCTGACAAATTGTTAAGGCCCATTCCTTAAACACTCAGCTCAAATGTCACCTTCTCTTAGAAGAATTCCTTAATTCTATGTCCTCCCAACTGAACTAATTGTTTATACAAAGTACTTTACACTTAAGAAACTTTTTAGTTGCTCACATGACTATCTCCCTCAAAAGGTATTGTCATCTATGAACAAGGATATAACATCTTTTTGTATATACCTAGTGTCTGTCACTATGCTTCATACCTTAGAGGCATGCAATAAATGTTTGCTCAAAGAATGAATGAATGCATGAGTGTATTAAACAAATATTATGTACTTCGAAAGTATAAAACAGATTATTAGACATAAAGGGTTATAAAATGAATAATTCAGAGACCCTGCTCTCAGGAAGCTCACATGACAGACACGGAGACATATACAAGACAATGAAATATAATTCACATTAGAAGGTGATAAGGGCTATAATGGAAATCAAAACAAAATTCAGTGGGGACTCAGAGAAGGCAATTAATCCTGGTGGGAAGAAAACAAGGTCCTGATGATTGAATTTGATTTTAACTGGCAGGGAGGGGTGCAAGGTGCTTCCAGGATGAGGAACAAACATGTAGAAGTTGTGAGATACAAGAGAAGTTTAAGGGTACACCTAGTTATCCAGCATGTCTAGACTGTAGTTGCATGGATGGAAGTAGAGCTAGGTAAGTAGGCTAAGTTAAGAATGTATAGAATCTGAATTTCATTTCATGAAAAATATGAAGCCATCAAAAAACCAATCATGTATCCATTTTAGAGAGAGGACTCTTTAAGTGGACTTCTCAGAGATGGATAGGAGGGAAGAGACATTGCATTTATTCAGTTGTTTAACAAACATTTATCGAACATCTGCCATACCCCAGACTTCATGCTGAAAGTAGGCGGTTCAAAGAATAAGCCTGCCCTCAAGGACAGCTCACTGTCTAGTAAGGGAGACAGAGATGGAAACATGTAATTGTGATAAAAAAAAAAATGACAAGTACCATAGCAGAACCTATTGTAGGTCAGTGGCTCTCAACCATCAATAAAAGTTTTTGAGAAGACACATTCTAAAACATACAAAAATAGAAACAAAATACAATGAATCAGAGATGGAAAATAATATCTTAAAAACACTCTTAGATTTTACTTGTTAATAATACAAAAAACTTTTTGTTTTCATTAAAAATTAAAGGATATTTTGGGAAGAGCAATGTGATTGATACACTTTATTACTTGTGTGATTTAAAAGTCTAGTCCTAAATTTAGTTTATTTCACTATTTTGTTTTAATGGCTAACATAACTAAAAAAGAGCTCAACAAAGACGTGTAGATTCAAATGGAAGAAGTTGCAATATTGAATGTGCTCCCTATAGCTCAACACACATTTGTCAATCTCATTTATCAAACATAGGAAGGTTTTTTTTTTGTTGTTTTTTTTAATACCCCACTTTAAAAAACACTTTGTGTCATGATGGAGACTCAGACTTTTGGGGGGAGGGGGGGAAATGGGCATTTATTGAAACCTTAAAATCTGTACCCCCATAATATACCAAAATAAAAAAAATAATTAAAAAAAAAAAAAAAGAAGAGAACAGACCCAAAGGACTCACAGGGAAAAAAAAAAAAAAAATACTTTGTGCTAATGGTGACACAAAGAAAGAAAACAACATCTGCTTGTGGAAGAGAAGGAGAAAGAAGGGTCTAAGAAGTTTTCCTAGAGAAAATGAATTTGCATTTTAAGGAAAAGTATGAGTTTTCCAAGTAGACTTGATAGGAAATTACAGGCAGCAAGAGCGCTGCACGTGGCAAGCTACGGAGCCATGGATATGTATGTGATACTTGGGAACCACCCGTGGCTTAAGCACACATGGGAGAAAAAGGGTGGAAGACAGACACATGAAACAGATGGTGCTCAAAGGACAGAGTGAGGACTTGATGCTGTTGGCAATGGGAGCCATTGAAGGGTTCTGAGCAGGAGAGTAAGGGATCAATTTTATTGGCTGGAACAATGTGAGGCATAAAGAGGAGAGATTAGAGGTTGACTTTTTAACCAGAAGTCTACTGCTAAGGCTAAGTCCAGGCAACAAAAAAAAAGATGAGGCATAGATTAGCTCCCACTACTACCAGCATGCTGAAACTGATAACTCCATTCACCAGGGAAAGACTGCAGCTAGGCTTGGTACCTTTCACTGTTGGCTGAAGTCCTATTCCAAACTGTCACTTGCTCAAATTCTCACAACCCTCTAGTCACTGTAATCTGAAGGGTTGGCTATTACTTTTCTTACAGATCCATCCTACCTTGGGTCAATTCATCTGCTGGGCCTCCAGAATAGACAAAGTTGCTGAAATGCCAGAATGTCTTACCGCAAATCATATGACAATTATGAAATTATCATTGCTGCTAAACTTATCAATCTTAGAGTTCTACTCCTCAAGTAGTCTTACATTACTTCCTATAACATTATCCTTTAAATATTTTAATATTCCTTTCATTTTAGCATTGATATTTCTAGTTTATTATTTGTCCATTGCACATCTCACCACTACAAAGAAAGCTTCATGATAGCAGTCACCTTGTCTGTCCTGTTCATTGCTGTATTCTCAAGGTCTAGAACAGTATTAGAGACACAACAGGTGCTCGGTAAAGATCTGTTGTAGTAGTTCTCCTTTGCCACCAAATGAGCCTGTCTCCTAGCTGCTGCAGTATTGACTTTTGAAAGCTCACAGCTAAACCTTTTCCTAGAGAATTTCCCTCTACCAGTGGGAGCTACCTCACCCAGAAATGCCTGGGAGGTTATAGGTTCCTCCTTCCCAGAGGGAAGTTGATATGGATGGCAAAAAAGCTGGTCCTCTTACTTCCAAGGTGGAATAACTGAGCAGTATTACCCACACTCCAGAACTCCCTGTGAAGAGGCTGAGATCAGACTTCAGCTAAAACCACCTCTTTTCGCTGGCCTAATCCTGACTGTTTCACTTTCCTACAGGTTTCATCTGAAAGCTCTCCCTCTAAACTCACTTCCACAAACATTGCCATCTCTGGCTCTGCTTCTAGGGAACCTGACCCAAGTTATCTGTTGACTTTGAACAAATGAATGAATGAATGAAGATAATGTAGAAACAATCCTTAGATTTTCTAGCAACGCTCCTAATTCTTCCTGCATCAACCATTATAAACACGTCTCGATTAACAGAAATTACAGAGTTGGGAACTGAGCGATCTCATTACTACGCAAATCTACTTTCTAATTTAAACAGCTTGTGTCATCCCCTTCTCTCATTTTGTCACTGCTGCCATCAGGTGAAGCGTCTGACTACGCACCAGTATCTGTCACATAAGGAATGGCACTTCATAAAGCTCAACAAAAACATTTAAAATCTAACTGAATAAGAAGATAGCTGGGAGGTATGTGGCACTGGCACAAACCTCTCTCTGCTTACCTAAGGACACTGTCAGAAACCTGCAGCTGGCCCTGACTGGGAAGGCCCAGACACAGGAGAGCAGGTTGAAGTGGCTGGGATATGACATAAAGCATGTTAAGATAATTTGCGATTGGAACAATTCTGAGTATAAATAAATATAAACTTTTTTTAATCCCTCCCCTATCAGATTATCACTGACTTTGTAATGTAAATCAATGTAAAATAATATTTTTTTAATGAGAATTTGTTTACAAGTAAAAAAGGATAGGAAGGTTATAAACTAAACTTATAATAGTGATTGACTTGAGGCAGGGAGATGAGATTGGAGGTTGTGGTTAAAGGGTACCTCTCAGCTATAATTATAGTGTTTTATTTCTACAAAAAAAGAAGAGAATCAAATTTGGAAAAACATGAACAGTTGCTAAATCTGGGTGATAAATCTGTGTCATATATTTTTGTTTACGTTTTTTGGATTTTTAAAGTTTTTCTCAAACTAAAAAAGTACATAACACTTGAAAGGAATGTAGCTGTTCTCTAGTGGCAAGAGATATAACAAAACTAAAAAAGAAAAACACACGCTGCATCAGTGGTTCTCAAGCTTCTTAAGCTTGTGATTTAGAAAATAAAAATGAAGAGGCCCACAGAATCCTCATTGTTTCCAGTTTTCTTTTCCAAAACAGCCTAGAGCACAACACTTGCTGGCATCTCCAGTTTCGGGAGTCAGTCTGTAGCTCTGACTCACCAACCTCTATAACCCACAAATTAGAAGCCAGGATAATGCAACTATTCGGTGGGGGCACCGAGAGAAAGGATATTACTGAAGTAGTGTCAGCCTGGGAGGAACATCACATAAAAGACCACAGGAATTAATTTGGTTACCTTTTCTATGAATCACCCAGAACAGAACAGAAAACAGGGCTATTAAATTTCCTGATGACACACCTCATAGGTGTGACTGAGGATCAAAGTTAGTTTAATAATCTGGAGAAGTGGTCAAGAAAACAGAAAATGAGATTTAATAAGAATATTACTATTGACAAAAATGGGAAAATATAGAAAAACTGGCCAAAAGTAAATAATGCAGAAAAAGACTTTGGGATCAAGCTGAGCAAGGATTGGGAATATAATGCTAGAATTTAAAAAAAATCAAGCTATTAGACATAGAGTGAAGTGTAGAATGTAAGAATTGGTTGATCAACAGTTCCACCACATGGATAATACTTTAGTGAGGTACTCACTGAAGGACTATTCTCACTAACATACTATTTTATTCAGCACAACAAAGTCCAGCGGCAGCACAGTGCAGTGGTTAGAGCAGAGGGCTAAAGGCAAATTGCATGGAGCTGGCTGTGTGGCCTCAGCCAGGTTGTTTAACCTCTCTGTGCCTCAGTGGCCTCACTTCAAAACAGAGACAGTAATTGTACTGACCTCATAGAGTTGTGGTGAGCAGTAACAAGATACAGTTTGAAAACAATTTAGAATAGTACCTGGCACACAGTAGCTGCTGTGTAAATGTTTGTTAAATAAACAAAAATAATACAGGAATTTAAAAGGATTTAGAGATTATCCAGAGGAGTTAAGAATCATTACAAACCTAAATATCTATATGGAAAAGCTAGAGGCACTGGTATAATTCATTTTGCACACACACACAAAAAAGAGGCAGTAGAAGGCATTCTTACTGGGAAAACTACTGTCCAATTGCCGATAAAAATGTGTCTTAAACACCTTTTTCAAATTCACAATGGGGAAGATGAGACAGAGGAGCACCGTGGACGTTTTGAGCAGCAGCTGACATCAGACATGTCTCTGGTTCTCTATTGCTCTCATCAATGCTAAGAATGTTGTGATGACTTAATAATAATTTTTTCCATAAGACTTCAGAAAAGCTTTTACTTTTTCTATTTTCTGCCGGTACTTCTATCTGCCCTCTGGGACTTTGTGAATTTCCAAATGTATACTGTCACATTCGGTTTTCTTCAGCCTGAGGAAAGCCTCATATGCTGAATTATGCTGTGCTTTGTAAAGCATGTCATCATTCACTCTGGGATATTGGGTTTTAAGAGGGCCAATAGTAGAGTTTTACACTGAATTTGCTAAATGTACTTCATTTGGTTTCACAAAGAAAAAAATATATAAAAGTATAAGAGAGGAAGAACAAGTGTTTTTTTTTTTTGAGACAGAGTCTCGCTTTGTTGTCCAGGCTAGAGTGAGTGCCATGGCGTCAGCCTAGCTCACAGCAACCTCAAACTCCTGGGCTCAAGCGATCCTTCTGCCTCAGCCTCCCAAGTAGCTGGGACTACAGGCATGCGCCACCATGCCCGGCTAATTTTTTTTTTTATATATATATCAGTTGGCCAATTAATTTCTTTCTATTTATAGTAGAGATGGGGTCTCGCTCTTGCTCAGGCTGGTTTTGAACTCCTGACCTTGAGCAATCCGCCCGCCTCGGCCTCCCAGAGAGCTAGGATTACAGGCGTGAGCCACTGCGCCAGGCCAGAACAAGTGTTCTTAAAATAACCACCCACGTTGCTGTATTTTACTACCTCAGCTGGTTAGAGCACTTATTTAACACAAAGGTCTAATATATATGGACCTTACTCAATTTGAAAACAAGCATCAGTGCCTCTAGCAAGGGATGGCTGATCATAGAGAAGCTTAAGCTGGAAGGTCCAGATGAAATTAGCAAACGACACATCATTTCTACAAATATTTATTGGGCTTTCACTGTGTATTGAGAACCACACGAACTACCTGCCTTATGATCGGTGGGCCATACATAAGAGAGTTACTCTTAACTTCTCTTTTCCTTCATGTTCCACATCATTATCAAGGATTCTAAAATTGGCCTTTAAACCTATTTCAACATGTCCCTTCTTTCCATTCTCATTGGTAGTATGTTTGTTCAATCTCACCAACTTTATCTGGATTAGTGAAATCACCCCCTAGTGTTTTCTGTGATTGAAGTCCTGCCTATTTTCAATGACCACAATGCTCTTTTCTCTGTTCTGCACTTGGAAAACGCCTACTTACCTTTTAAAACCTTTTTAAGTGCCATCTTCTCCAGTTTAGGTACCCCTCCTCAAGGCTCTCATATACCGGTACATGTCTTTTTCATAGGTTATATACAATAACTGTGTCATAAATGTTGGTATATTTTTCCTGCTCATAAGTAAGCTCCTCTAGGTCAAGATCAATGTCATAATCTACATGTCATCCGGTGCCTAAAACAGCCACTGGCAAACAAAAGGAGTTTAATAACTACACACTAGATGAAGGAATTAACACATAATGAATAAACCAGACTTCTGCCCTCAAAAGTTCCCTATTCAGTTGGGGAGGCATGACTGGAGAAAGGAGAGGAGATGGAAATATGATATAGAAATCACAATAATACAAATCAAAGTTAGATAAGAAAGTAGGGTATGTGTCAAGAAACTAAATCTTATTAGTTTGCCTAAATGTTTAGGTGTCCAAAAGTGCCAGACACTTGGTCTATTGTACATATTCTCTCATTTAATCTTCATAACCATGAAAGGTATTAATATTTTTATTTCAATTTGATAGGTAAGGAAATGAAGACCTAAGGAGTTCAGGGCCACACAAAAGTTAGTGATGACAGTATTTGATCTCTAAAGCCCATCTCTTTTATTACAATGGTACAAGCTCAATCTCATGGAGTTTCCAAGGAGGGAACAGTTATACACAAAGTGAAAAATCAGGAAAGGTTCCATGTAGAAGTAACAATAGATAGAATCTTATAGGATTGGGGGAAAAATGGGGTGCATTTTAGATGGAGAAATAAAGACATACATGGATACAAGTCCAAAACTGTGAGAACTAGAACACTGAATGATCCAGTCTGCACTAAGCTGAGCATACATGAAGAAAATTCCACTGAAAGAGAAAGGCCTATCCTAGGAGACCTGGGAACTCTATATTTACAATGGGTAACTAAGAGCATAGGTCTTGCTAATGACTGGACCTCTGCTGTCATCCCCATACACGAAGGATAGCAAATTGAAAAAAAAAAAAACAAATCTGGCAACATAAGCATTTCAAAACCCTAAGACAATTCTGATTTTAATACAGACATGCAGTTTTATCCAAAGACAAAATATAGTACAAAGTTAACATATTCAAGTATCCTCTTTAATGTCAAATTAATATGACATTGTAGAAAAGCAAGTAAATGGATGCACTTCACAAATGTGAGCCATATATTATATATTCTCTTTGGTTTGAAATGTATAACATCAAAGTAATTATATCTATTAATCTTTTAAATTACCTAAGTCATACCTTTAAGACAACGTATTGATTTTAACTAAATATATAAATTACCCAACTTGCTTTATGAAATCTGATAATCAAAACATAAGATGGCTATACTTAAAAGTACACTAGTTGTGTGTTTTATTCATGTATGCTCGGTGACAGTTTTACTTATCAAGATTATGTTTTGAATGGCTCTTATAACTAATTCTGTTCAAATGACATCTATATACTAAATTGAGTGTGACTGATTATTTATCCAGTAACATCACAAATCCATTAAAAGGAATCTAAAATAAACAAAGACCTTAAGTGGTTCATCCATAGATCAGAAATGCCCTAAACATTTTTTCAGACTACTATTTTTAGGTCTTTAAAACATGTTTCTCTTAAAGCTACTTTATGAGCTTAAACTTTATAGCAAATGTAGCCCTAACATTGTATTTAATAAAGGAAAAATTCACTACCTTGAAATTAGTGGGGCTGTCAGTCTATTCAGTGTCAATTCTTTAACACTGTATATTTTAAACAGAAATGGAGGCTTTTTACTTCCAATTTTATATAATAGGTATCTAATATTGTCAAATAGAGATATTTAGGGCCTCGGTTAAAATGGATGTAATTTTATTTGTAATATTATCAATCAATATAGCAATGAGTACTATAAAATATAAATATTTGGCTTGAAAATTTTTATTATATTTTGAATTCAGAACATTTTTTCATAGATAATACACATACACTTTTATCTAGCCAGTGTCAGAATTACCACAGAATATACATTAGCAGCATGAAACTCTTTACCATTTATGAATCATTTGTTGTTTTGTGACAAAATGCTGGTTTTAAAGATGTTTTAGGCAGGAAGTAAGACATGGTATCTTTAAAGCTCTAAATTTTAACAAGCATCTTGAATACCATCTTCTTGTTACCTAGTCAAAAATATTTGAACATAGAGCCAAAAGAGATATTAATCATCTTGTCTGCTCTTCTTAGAGATGAAAGAACTAAGACCCAAAGAAAGACTCAAACATAGATAGCCTCAAATGCATTTGTATCATAAATTTAAAGGTTGAAAAGTAATGATTTAAGCATCCATATCAAAAGTTTAAAAAATAGCACATGAAATCCAAAGAAATCAAAAGAAAGGGTATAATAACAATAAAATCAGAAATTATTGAAATAGAAAAGAAACATAAAAGGGAGTTTCAACAATGCCAAAAGTTGGTTCTTTGAACAGACCAATAATATTGTTAACCTACTGGCAGAACTAATTGAGAAGGCAAATGGCCAATATCAGGAATAAAAATGGGGATACTATTACTGAGCCTAAGATGATATTCTAAACAATTTTACACCAACTAATTAGAAGGAATAAGTCCTAGAAAAACAACATTTATCAAAACTTCTCATAGCTAATAAACTTAATAAATCCATAAGTAAAAGGCCTGTTTGTAATGATTATGGTGGTAACATACATCCAAGATTACTAAATACAAATTATATATTTTTGCCTCCTTTTTATCCTGATTGTGTTAACCATAAAGTAAAATCAGAATTGACTGAGGCAGTTTAGCTTAATATATCTTTTTGAAAAAATACTTTGTTGTTCAAAATAAAAGAATAGAGAAACTGCTGCTATGATATGAAGGGACTCTTGACTTCCTTCTTTCCCAGTCATTTTTATCACCGCTCCCTTGTAGGTTATATGTCATTTTTCTCTGGCAGTTTTAAAGATTGTCTCTTTGTTTTCAGCAATTTGATTATGATGTGCTGTGTTGTGGTTTTCTGTTCACCCTGCTTGAGGTTCATTGAGCTTCCTGGATTGGTAACTTCATGATTTTTATGAAATTTGAGACTTTTCCCACTATTATCTCTTCAAATATTGGTTTGTCCTTTTTTTTCTCCTCTCCTTTGAGACTACATTGCTTATATGTCAAACTGCTTTTTTAGGATTGTCATTTCTCTACTAAGAATTCTTAATTATCCCTTTATTTTGTTCATTATTTCCCCTTTAAATGCTTGAATATATTTATGACAACTTTTTTAGTCCTTGTCTGCTAATTCTATCATCTGCCATTTTTGTGTCTACTTCTACTGACCAATTCTCCTGTTTCTTTTTATGTCTAGTAATTTTCTATTGAATGCTTGACATTATGAATTCTATATTGTTGAGTGTTTGGATTTTGCAGTCTTCCTTAGTTGGGTGTTAAGTTTTGTTCAGGTACACAGCAATTTACTTTTGAATCACCTTGATCTTCTCAAGGCATTTCTCCCTGCTTCCCCAAACATCCATTCCTTTTTATTTTTAAAGCCATTCTGTATGCAAAGGAACTTCCAAAACAATGTTAAATAGCAAGCATCCTTCTTTTTCAAGGCTTATTTTTAAACTCTGTAAGAATAGGTATAGAGTAGCTCTTATTTTAGGGATAGATTAGTCTTACTTCTAAAGCGTAGATAGAGGCTATCTTCTGAATACCAGGGTTCTCAATAACGAAGGTTCTCAATCATGTAGGAACTCTGATAGTTGTTCAGTTCACAGATCCCTGGTAGCTTTTCTTTTCCCAGTATTGTTAAATTCTATCTGGTTTTTATAGTTCTTTACTGTGGTAGGGCTAATCTGGTAGCATTATTCTGTCACAGCCAGAGGAATAAATCCCAAAAGGGAGTTTTTGACCATATCTCAGCTTCCCTTTGATTCTTTTCTCTTTCTCTTTTGACCTACTAACTCTACCTTCTATTCTCCTATAATTCTCTCTCAAGAACTGACAATCATTTAGTGAAAGGACTCAAATCAGAAACTATTTCTTGCAACTCAATTCAATGTTCTTTCAACTACACAATATTTTTTATCTCCTGGTTTAAAATAATAACAATCTAAGATAGTTTTAAGATGCTTATTACTGGATATATTTCTTGACTTATATCTCTGTCTCTCTCTTTTTCTCTTTTGTTTCTGGTAGATCTGTTGCCTATATTAATATTTTATTATTTAAAAATTGGAACAGTTTTAGTGATAAGCTAAAAACAATTCATGTTGAGAACATCTATTTGATTAAAAGCTATCCCTGAACCAGCATTCTGACCACACAAAACTAAATAATGTACAAAGTATTTTAAGGAAGGCAAGTAGACAACTAATAACATACTTCTTCCATATTTCTGGGTTCCTTATCTCACACCCGAGATTCATATAGTTTGTTTCTCCTTGCAAGCTATTGTTAGGAAACGGGCTTAGTTTCTACATGTTTTTCTTCTAACTTAAGAGCCTTTATGTTGATGAGCTCTGCTCCTAGAATGTAATGTGCATCACTCTCTGTCCACAAAATATTAATTCATGTTTAGAAAGCATTAGTCACTTTAAAAATAAATTTTGCTTCATTTTATAACCTTTTAAGGAGAGAAGCGTTAAAAGAAGGAAGAACAGAAATGAAAGTGGTTTATAAAATAAGCCTTTAAGAAAATATTTTAAATTGTACTAGGAAAAAAGAAATGATTACATCAAATTTTGAGAGATTATGGGTCTAATACTCTTACCTATGCAGTTGGATATATTCTCGGGGTCTGTTGAGCAGGTGAAGGAATCTGTCAACAATCTTGTTTTTTCCTACACCCTGTAATTACACAAACAAAAAAAAAGGCTTTTGTTTGGAGGTAAGTTTATGCTAAACCAGAAGAATTTTCCTATTTCTCAAAGTTGTACTATTTTAGTTTATTGTTCATGTAAACCAAACTGGCAAACATATACAGTATATCTCCTATGACATAAAGGTTTTTGAAAAAATTTACCTCTAAACATACTATTTCTAAGCTATTCTTTTTTTTTTAAACAGAGTCTTACTTTGTTGTCCAGGCTAGAGTGAGTGCCATGGCGTCAGCCTAGCTCACAGCAACCTCAAACTCCTTGGGCTCAAGTGATCCTCCTGCCTCAGCCTCCTGAGTAGCTGGGACTATAGGCATGTGCAACCATGCCCAGCTAATTTTTTTCTATATATATTAGTTGCCCAATTAATTTCTTTCTATTTATAGTAGAGATGGGATCTCGCTCTTGCTCAGGGTGGTTTCGAACTCCTGACCTCAAGCAATCCGCCCGCCTCAACCTCCCAGAGTGCTAGGATTACAGGGGTGAGCCACCACGCCCAGCCTAAGCTATTCTTATTTAAAAGGAAATCCATAAATTAGCCTTCTACATCTTTATTTTTTTGTTTTATAATTTTACACTGAAGATTATTTCATATTTGAAGAAGCCATCAAATGTGATCAAGTAAGTATAAAACAATGATTTCTCTAATCATATCCTTAGAGGTACGGTTTTCAGTTACAGGAAGATAAATATAATACTGCATTTTTTCTGCTGTCATAAAACACTCATTTCTTCTCATTGTATCCCACTTTCCAGTCCTTTAAAACCCTGGAAACCTAAAATTATAACCAAGGTATATTAATAAAACTCAAGTATGTGTGCTCTTCCTAGAAATGCCCTCATTTCCTTACCACTTATTGATGCTGAGAGTTGCTGCCCTTTTGCAGAAGACAGACTGTTAAAAATGGAATCCACCCCCAAGCTATTTCCCTATATTAAAGATTTCACTTAAAGGTGGAATATAATTAATGGGGTGTAAATCTTTTGACAAGTAGAAGAGTAGGAGTGTGAGAAGTGTGAGAAGAGTAGAAGTGGTTAAAAAGCTGAGTTTTATATCATATGTGATAGCAAAAATAACTGTTACTGATTTCTTACACAAGTTGAGCAACCCTA
Source organism: Microcebus murinus (assembly GCF_040939455.1). Classification (NCBI taxonomy): domain Eukaryota; kingdom Metazoa; phylum Chordata; class Mammalia; order Primates; family Cheirogaleidae; genus Microcebus; species Microcebus murinus. The sequence continues at coordinate 57,497,454 of NC_134116.1, forward strand.
ATCCAAAAATCAGACACCCAAAATGCTCCAAATTCTGAATCTTTCCGAGTGCTGACATGATGCTCAAAGGTCATGCTAAATGGAATGCTCAGATGCTCAACTGGTAAATATGTCCGAATATTCCAAAATCTGAAAATATCTGAAATTCAAAACTCTTCTGGCCCCAAGCATTTTGGATAAGGGAAACTCAGCCTGTGCTGTGCCAGGCCCCATGCTAAGTATATTCATGTGTTATTTCATTTAATCATCACAACAGCCCCATGAGGTAGGTAGTGTGATTATTCTAACCTCACAAATCAATAAATCAAGGCTCAGAGAAGTTAAGCAACGTGTACACAATCACACAGCTAATCATAGCGGAACCAGGACTCAAATTCAGGTCTGTGTGCTTCTGATGCTCACACTGTTAGCCCCTACATTATATATTTCTTTCAGTTGGAAATTGATTTTAGTAATCTGAGCCTTAAATTATCTCTTTCTCCACTTCTAGGATCCATCCTAAAGAAATAATTAAGCAGATTAGGGCAATGCATAGAGCACAGCAGCAATAGCAGGAGCCCAGTTAAGCAGACATTATTACTGATATTTTTACTACATGCACAAATATCTCATAAAAAAAAAAGCATTCTACAAGCACCAAGGATAAAAATTCAAATGAAGTGAATGTCTATTTATTGAATGCCATGGAGGGCAGGGACTACACCTATTTTGTTTATCACTATATTCCGCAGAGCCCAGCACAGTGCCTGACACAAAGAATGCATTCAGTCAATATTTGTCAAATGAATGAATGAACGTACGGAGTTTGGGAAGTACTGGAAAAGGGCTGTAACTTTTGGTGAAATACAAACTGTGTCCACGTTAATAAAGATGCTGAATAATGGAATCTGTGATGCGTTATGGACTTACAAAAGCTGGGCAAATTTTATAAACGATCCAATTTATTTCACCTAGAAAATTCTGATTCAAGGTTATTAGATCTCAATGTCAAATTGACAAATTCACTAAAATAAGAACAATGGATCACTTCATCCTTTAGGAATCTTTTCAGTATCCCACCGGATTCCACCTAAAATAGTTTTAAGCCTCACACAGAAGCACAAAGAGGGAAATTTACATTTGCACATCTTTATGTAAATTAAACAGGTACATAAGCTTTAAATGGCATGCTGCAATAAACATAAAATTTTAAATAGAGAAATTCAGATGAGTTAAAATATCTGTGTTAATTTTTCAGCTCTGTTGAATTCAGCGATCCTAGAGAAAAGCAAACATCATAAATGCATTATAATGTTGGAAATACAAAGGATTTCCTGAAAGAAATAAGTCATGAAAAGCTATTATCAGGGAGTTCCTCCCCCAGTCCACATTCACAGTGACTGAATCAGCCACACCTCTTTCAAATTCCTCCTGAGCAGTGCACTGTTTAGGAGTGATGGGCTGTTTACAAGTCCCGTAAATGTAGAATGAGATGTGGAGTCCCAGCAGCCACTAAGGAGCTCTTTTACAGTGTCTCTTTAAATGTTAGAGTCTCCAGAAAGCCAACCTCAGCTGTCTTCTTGCTCCATATACTCTCTGGGAAATCTCACCCACTCCCATGACCTCAGCAATCACATACGGCTCTCACTTCTTCCTTAAGCTCCATTTGATATCCCCATCCCTAACTGTCCATGGAACTTCTGTACCAGATGTTCATACTGAACTCATTACGCTTCCACCCAAACCTACTCTTCTTTCTTTTTAACCCCAATAACAGCATTGCCATATACCCAGCTACTCAGTGAAAGAATCTTAGAATATTTTTGACTCCTCCATTTTTTCCCCTGACATCATTCAAAATGTGACTAATATCTTTGCAGTCCCTACCTGCAAAACTTTTAAGTTTTTTTCCTTTCCTTCCATTGCTTGGTTTTCCTTCCTTCCCTTCTTCCTCTTCCTTCCTTTACCCCTCTACTCCCCACCTTCCTTGTCTAATTCATCAACTATTTGAATACCTAATGCTACCATACTGTACCAGCTGAACTGGACACAATGGTAAATAAAAACCTACAATCCCTGGCCACAGTCACAGCTTAGAGTTTAGTGTGGAACCCAGACAATTAAGCAAATATGAATATAATAGATATAGTGTTATTATATGGGGCTCCCAGATGCTTGAAGATTTAACCTAAGGGCTCAGAAAAGCCCATCCCAGATTTATGTTTAAATTGAGATGTAAAGGAATTAAAGAGGTACAGGGAAAGAAGAGAAGGGGGAGTGTTCCAGGCAGATAGAACAGAATGTGTCAAGACTTGTGGGTAATAGTGAGCTGGAGAGCTGGATAGGTTTGTGAGATGTCACAGGCTAGAGAGGAGTGAGGAAGGGAGTGATAAGAAACAAGACTAGAAAGGAAGGTGACGTCTAGCTCTGAGAAAGCCTTGGAAGCCACTTAAAAGAGTTTGAACTGTTTCCTAAAAGCACCAAAAAAGCCACTGAAGCAAAGGAGTAATAGGATCAGATTTTCAGTTTTGGAAAATCACTCTGATCTAGCAGAGAGTAAAATGGAAAGCAGTTTGGAAACTCCTTTAAAAATTCAAGCTCGAGGTGATGACAGCCTAAACTAAGGGGTCGAGAGAAATGGATACATTTAAGAGATATTTAGGAAAAAGGACTCATGGGACTTGGTGATGGACTGGAGGTGGGGTATAGACTGCAGGAGAAAAAGGGAGGAGAAGTGGATTTGCTGGGTGGGGGGGGAAGTCTAGTTACAAACAGGCAGTTTAATTTTGGGTATGTTTACTTTGAAGTGCCTGCTTCCCATATCTGCTCCTTCCTCTCCAATTCACTGTCTCAGCTCAAGGGTAGCTCATCCTCCCCTCCAGATTTCTGGAAAGGGTTCAAGTTTGTTTCCTACCTCCAGACTCATAACAGGACAATCCACAATTTGTTTAGTTATTTTTCTAAAATAGAGATTTCGTTAGGCTGCTTCCTACTTCACTTTAAGGAGCTCTGATAATTCCTTCGAGGAAATGCTGAAAGCAAAATCTAAGAAAGAATTTCTGTAAATATCCTGAGTAAAATGAACCAGTTATTGTGACTTGTTCCTTCTAATCAGAGTTTTTGCCTAGAACAGAAAATCCTCAGGATTATTTTAATTGAATAAATACAAAAATAGTGTCTTATTTTTCCATTGTAAGGTTATACGTACTCATTTTTCTCACTGGGAGATTGAGAAAATAAAACATCACCCAATGTGCACCTCCTATAAAAAAATCTGTTAACATTTTCATTTTGTTCCTGTGCATATTTTTCTTTACTTGCTAGTAATTATTCTGTATAAAGGATAACTTGTATCCTTTAATAACAATTAATATGAAATGATACATTTTTACATCATTAACTCTTTTTGCAGGTAATAGTGAAAATTTAAAAAGGGAGAAGAAGCCTGTGGAATCAGAGACCCTAAAAAATATAAATTATCTCATGAGAATGATGCTTACTTGTATCATTATTGTTCTGTCTCATTGTGTTCTTCAAGACAATGGACTGGAAAGAAGTAATGAAGGGATGAGGTAGAAAAGGAAGGTCAAGAGAGCCTGAGTGCAGCCATTTTGACCCATACGAACCCTAACCACCCTGGACAAGGAAGTCGCCAGCAAGTTACTGGCCCAGGCCCACCCGAGGATGGATGAATTACTACGCCGGATGCCTTACAAACTGTGCTTACCTTTCTGTGAAAGCAGTTTATGATTAACCTTTATGGCCTGACTATGAGACAGTGTTGGTCACACATGGGTTTTTTTTTAACATTTAAAAACATTACCATTAACCCGTAAGGTAACTCCTTCTCGGGAGAGGACCCCTACTCCGTCTGTGGAGTGGGGTCAGTTGCCTATCTCTGTCTCAATAAAGCTTCCCTGTAGCTAGTTGGCTCCCTCTCAATTTCTTTCTCACACAAGGCTAAGAACCCACTTGGCAAGTTCAGGGGGCTTTCCTCCCTTCCTTGTGATGCCCCTCGCCTCAGAAGGACCCTCACAGAGGCGAGAGTCAGAAGGCCTTTTAACTCCAGGGTTAGGAGAAGTAGAGACTTAAACTCCACAGACAGGAATCAAACTGAGGATGGGAATTAAATATGTTTCCAGTTTCTGTAAGAGAAATGCTAGGGACCATGACTGTAAGAACTTTGAAGGATTCTGGGATTCTTATAACATTCCCAGATTTGTTATTTTAGTGACACTGTTTCTTCAGAGAGATTAGCAGTAAAATCCTTTACAGAAAAGGAGCTTCTGGGCTTTTCTTCCTGGACAAAAAAATAAAATATAGAACTTAGGAAACTCTATCCATGTTCCATGGGAAGAGAAGGAATTGGGAGAAGGAGGAGAAAGGAATGGAGTAGGAGAAAAGGATGAAAAAGGAATGGAAAACAGGCAAAGAGTAAATTAGCCTGGGAATGGGATTTGGACTAAATGTTGGTACTTAAATGTTGAGGGATCAGTAACAGGCCTTAAAGGATTCCAGCAACAGCAGGTAAACTTGTGAGCTTGCTATGTCAGCCCTCTGTGAATCTCTCTCAAACACGTTCCTATCAGCCACTGTCTCCAGAATAATGACCTTCCCACCTCCACATCTTTGCTCTTACGGTTTCTTCTGACTACAATAGGCCATCCTTCCCCATCTATCATCTTCCATCCCCTGCCCCAGACTTCTGATGAAATGTTCTCCTACGTTTTGTCTGCCTGCTCCATGTTTTTCTCTCCTATGGCTTCCTGAACCATTCTCATCACAGTATACTTCAGTAATGTGCCAGATGCCTTGGCCAGTAGACACTCCTTGAGGCCAGATCATCCCCTTATTCAGGTCTCTATCACCAATGACTCGCACATGACATTCAGATAATAACTATTAAAATTTCAGGAAAGGAGAGGAAAAGAAAAAAAGGAAGTTATGTGAATCACTCTTGCTAAAAGAGGTAGAAACCTCTTCCAAGAACCTTCTGCTCCCTTTGTGCAAAGAGGAGGAAATCACCATTTATGGAGCCCTCTGGCACATGCATAAATGTCATCACAGTGCATAATCACTTGAATCCTCATGCCAGCCCTGTGAATGGGAGGTTATGTACCTGCTTCGGAGAGAGGTAAACTTAAGTTCTAAGAAGTTAAGAACCTTGCATGCAATGGGATTTTGAAGACAAATCCATTCTGACTCAACAGATTGGGCTGCATTTTCTATTTCATCATGTTGCAAAACAGGATGTCAGAAGGCATCCTCCCTGAACTAATTTGCATGAAAGTTTATGTCTTGATGTCATGGAGCCAAAGATCAGCCAGTCCAAGCTTATAACGTTGCCTAGAACATGTGTCTAGGAACTCTGCATGGTATCCAAAGTTCTGGAGAAAGAACAGTGAGAAAGCCAATCCAGATCTTCTCTTCTGCAGTAATTGTTTTTTGTTTATTTGTTTGTTTTGATACAGTGTCTCACTCCATTGTCCCAGCTAGAGTGCAGTGGTGTGATTATAGCTCACTGCAATTTTTCTGCAGCAAATTTTTAAATGGACTCCAAATGAGTGCCACTTCCAATGTTCAGCTTTCCCACATGCTTTCTGGAACATCTTTACTTTGGATCTTTTAGTTCCTCTCAATTCTTTAATAAAGTTGGTTCAGTCTATGTAATATTTAGAGATGTTCTTTGCATAGTGCCCTAATTTCCTTGTTAGAAAAGTTATTATATGAATGTCATTAATAAATACCAACTAGTGAAAAATAACAAACTAATATTACAGTAAATCAGGAGAAATAAATTCTCATTGCATTTTTATTTTACTTAAAAATTTCCATCAAATGTTAAACCTTCTAATTCTTTGCTTAACATGCCTGAAAATACATTATACTAGGAGTTAAGAGACTTAGACCATAATCCTTGCTTATTCCCTCTCAGATGGCAATTTCTGCCCCTATCTGAACCAAATAGATTTGTTCATTTTTATAAAGAGGGCATAAACAAGCTAATCTCTAAACTCTATTTTATAAAAGTATTCTTTAATCCTGTGACAAAATAAGAGATCACTGCTATAAGATTACTGAAAATTTCTTATTTTCCAAATTCTCTCAATGAATACATATTACTTATGTAATCAGAAAAACTATTATTAAAATTGAATAGTAAATAATTCTAAACATTCATATAAATGGGTTCCATATAACAGAGCCAACAGAGAGTACTCAGAAAGTCAGATGAGAAAACATATATTCAATTACACTACTTGTTTGCACAGCTCTAAAATACACTAACTTATGAAGCTTCCTGTCAAAGTCATATCCTCCTTTACACACAGGAATAATAAAATCTACATCCCTGTAATTTCCCTTTGAAATACTGTGTTGCTAAAAATGGCAAAGATATACTTTTGGTAAGTGTGGTCAGCCATTAGGTACAACCAAAGTAGTCATGACAAATATTACAGGAGGAAAAAAATCAATGTGTCTACAAGAAGAAAGTACAGATTCAAAATAAATGCCAGAAGAATATTCACAAAGAAATACTGGATAGACAGAAAAAAAAATGGCAGAGAGAATGTGACAGAATTGCACAGAATTTGCAGGTTGTCATTCATGTAACTCAGCTAACCAAGGGGTTTGAGAAGGGACAGGAAATAATTTAAAATAAAGATGAGAGGCACTATATTTGATGAAACAAGTATTTCATAGCATTGGGACCCGTAGGCCACTGGAGATACTAGGAGCACAGCACATTTAGTTATCAAATTCCCTGCTGCCGCTACCAGATGGGGACACAGGCAAGAAAATTACTGGACAAACTGTTCAGTACCTCTACAGATATTAGACAATTATGCTGTCATAGCAACATGGTATATTTCTGATGGTGCTCTGGTAGCAATCTGCCAGGGCTTAGTTCAAATTATTAATTAGTAAAATTCACACGTTCTTTTAATTTTGGCAATAAAATATTCACAGTATCTCAATATTAAACAATTCAACAAACACTTACTAAACCTCTACCAGGAGAAAAATGAAATCCATGATCACAGTAAGCTTAAAATTAATAGATGGAATGAGATACAAAGAATTGTACAGTAACAATGTTCATAGAGTCCTACTTGGTTGGCATTAAATATATATTTATTGACTTTCACAGTGTATAAAAGAGTGGAAAAAAATCAAATGCTATAAAAAGTCTGAAAAGAACGTAGTAGTTGTTCCCAGCCTGGAAAAAATAGATATGGTTTAATTTCATTGTGTAAATTAATCAAGAAATTAAATTTGCTTAATAAAGTTTATTCTAAAAAATATTTGTTCAGTGGAAGTTTGTCAATAGTGGTATAATTCTGAATAAAATATGTATGCTCATGAAAACAGGTCAATACCTCTTGGGATAAAGATAACAAGAGAGTATATTTTTCCTCTTTCAAAGAGACTTGGCAGGCATATCAACTAAATTTAGTGATCAGGCTTTGGATATTGCTTGGAACAAATCAAATGTAAAATAACACTTTTGAGACAATTGACAAAAACTGAAAATATAAAGGATATCAGATTATATTAAGGTATCATTGTTAATTTGTTAGGTGTAATAATAAAATTGTGGTTATATTAGAGATAAATGCTGAGACACCCATAAGAAAAATGATATACAAAAGAATATGTATTAAAAATGACATAAAATATGTTAGGGGAATAGACCAAACATGAATGTACAAAATGCTGTTAATCGTTGAAGTTGGGTGATGGGGACAGGGAGTATATTACATACTCTACTTTTTCTAGAATGTATACAAGTTTTGCATAATAGAAAAATTGTAAATGTCCTTTAGTCTATATGTAAGTCATAGTCTCTAGCCTATTATAAACACTCAACAAAAGTTAGTTATTTTATTATTGTTGTTATTATTACTATAAATAGTATAGGAATTCATGTGGTGTAGTGAAAAAAAGCATGAGCTTTGGAGATCAAACTCCTAACTCTGCTATGTGATCTTGAACAAATATTTTAACCTTTTTGAACTGATTTGCTTATTTGAAAAAGGTGGTAAATAAAAATGTTTACTTCAAAGGGTTGTTATAGAAGTAAATGAGATGATATAAAGTGCACTGGAAATTGTAAAAACATACAAATATTACCATTTTTAATCCTGCTCGCAAGAAACTTATTACCAATTATAGATGAAATCAAATACAGATCACAACAATTTCAAAAGAAAACTGAATCAACATAGTGAGAAAACACTATAAAACTTCAGAAGAAAACAAAATGATTTCCATTTGGGAGAGATTAACCAATGCTTCGTAGAGGAGAAGACATCTGAGTTTTTGAAAATCAGCAGGATCTTTGCAGGCAAAGGTAAGGGGGAAGAGGCACTATAGGAAGCAAACAAGAAAAATGGCTATGGAGGAGAAGGGGATGTTGAATTTAGGAAGGGTGAGAAACTATACTTTGAAAGAACTAGAACTATAAAAGGAGTTTGGAGCCAGATATTTCGTGGTTTTGAGTATTGTCCTACGAAGGGGATTTTTTATGGGAGGCAAGGTAGAGCCATTTCCATCTTTTAGAAGAAAAATAAAATTATGAGATTCTTTCTAAGATTTACCTCACCGCTGATAGATCAGAAACTGCCATGGAATTGAAATGAGTACCTAAAGAATCAGAAATGTAAAAACATGAAGAACATGAAAGCCAAGGTTAGAGAAGGCATCCTGTGTGAAAATCAGCCAGAGTGCTGGCTTTTTATTTGATAAGGAATACATAATGCATTAGAATTTTGGTAAGGGCAAAACATATAGACTGGAACACAGCAAAGCTAAGTATAAAAACTTTACCAGACTGTTATTGTTTGGTAAAATGACACAAAAGGCTGGCTTAATAAAAAAGTTGACAAACTCCTAGCAAATGATTTTACTGAACTATATTCATGTAGAAATGATTATAAATTATTCATTGTGCCTCATTAAATATAAATTAACTTTTAATGACTTGCTTTGAATTTTTATATAATATCAGAAACCAAGATATTATGATATGTAAATGATTAAATTTTCGTTTCTAAAAAGAAAAAAATGCATATTTTAAAAATAATTCTTCTGTAAAGGCACTTGAACATTTTAGAACACCACATTGCTAAAATATTTTTCCCCTCAAATATCTGATAAATGCAAGTCTCTCAAAACTCATGTATTCTGATACAAAAACAGAGATTTATTCTTAAGGACTTTTTTAGACAAGAAGAAAGGAGGTCCTTTAGGCTGACTCTATAATGTCAAATTTTCACAATAAATATTTTGTATATCAAATGGAATACGATTCAACAAGTCAAAAGCAAAGCAGATATGGGAGGTGGGGAAGGCAGGAAGTTTATTCTTAAACTACAGCTGGGACAGAAAAAGCATCACTAGCTAGAAAATAAATAGCTATCTCTCTTTTTGTTAAATAGAAAGTCATGCTATGATTAAAAACAAACAAACAAAAAAGACCAGCATGAAATTCCTAATTGCATGAAAGGTATATATGTTATAATTACAGTAGGTTGAAAATAATGCGTGTTACAGCATACTAAAGTGGTTCTGCAATATGCAGCACTGTATCTTACTTAAGTGACCATCAAACATGTATAATTTGAGGGCAGCCTATCCCATTTGGCTCAAAGGCAGTAATTCTGCTTCACTTACTGGAAAGACTATGTGCTGTGCCACAAAATCCCACACAGAAAATAAAAACGATTAAAAAAATTAATATTATTATAAATAAGACACAGCCACTTACTTTATTTTGCTATGACAAATAGTGTCTATGGGACTGTTTTTAGCCTCCCAACAGATGTCTAATATCATAGATTCTTAGGAAAGATAATATTATGTGCAAGGAAAAGGTGAGATTGGTCTAAATAAAGATTATATACCTTGAGATACTTCAAAATCAACACTAATTTTTCATTTCCTCATTGTCAAAGTTGCCACTGGTAACGGAACAATCTTCTGAAATATCTCTAGAAACAATTTCAATTGTTGAAAAGTTTCTTTCATGGACTTCAGCCAGTTTCTAGATGGCAACAGAAGGTTATGTGGACTGTATCTATCCACAGGCAGTTGTATTAAAAGCTTTCATTACATTTTATTGTATAATTATACCAATCCACTATTGGCTTCTCTGTCAATATTTAATCCCTAAAGCTTCACTTCCAATTGACTTTTTATTTTTGAGTAGTTATCACTTAATGTTTTAGAAAGAGAGAAAGGAAAGAGCCTGATCAATTGCTACAAATGATAGTTCACTTAGTTTCAAAATAAATCATATGATTAAAATATGCATTTTCCCAGGTGGCTGTCATTTTGTATTTGTGTGAAAACATCAGTAACACTACCCTAGGAGAGCTGAGAGTCCATAGTCCTCCACCTACCACCTGCCCTTTCCCTTGCCTGTCTTTTCTTTTTTTAATTGTCTTGTTTTGCAAGATGGAAGTTGAGAAGGTACATTAAATATTGAGAGGCATGAAATACCATTATCAATGAAGCAGATCATTTTCAAAGCTATTGAATAAGAACCTGAGTTACTATAACTTGAAAAGTACACATTCTTAACAAAAGAACTCTTGTAGATCATCAGGACTCAGGAAAGCACAGAGAAAGAAAGCACACAACCTTCACACCACTTCTTAGCAAAGCACAGCTTTGCAGAGTACCATGTTTGCCAAAGAATACTACAGGTGGCTTTGTACCCACCTCATACCTCCCCCAAATGGAAGCAGCCAAGAGTCTAACCATAAAATCTTTCTAAGATCTTAGCACAGAGATTAAATCTATGCAAACATGTTTGAAAAAAATTGAAGTTAGCCAAAGTATTCAAACAGTTCTATTTAGAATTTAACCAGCCACCTTGGTCTAACTGCCACTCCATGGCCTGGTAAATGCAAGCATGTGCAAAGTTATGTACCATTTAATTAGCTAAATACTAATCAGGACTTAATTATAATTAGAAATTTAAAAATAATTAGCTTTTCATTATTCTGTCTTAGTGATAATGCTGCCAGTCTCTGATCCTATCATGTGGCACCAGATCTAGCTAAATGGGCTACTTAACTATTTACTCCCCAGTACGTAGTCCCTAGATTCTATTTAACTCATCTATTTCCTTCACTAAAGAAATGTAAGCTCTCAGAAGAAATTCAGTCAATTTGTCTCAGAATCCCCTAAAAATAATCCAACTAAGCCTGAATTTTAAGTTCAAGTTATTTCTAAAGCATTTTGACTACTCATTAGGAATTTATTTTAAATAGTCCTCTAAAATCCAGTAATTCATTCAGCAAAGATTTGCTGGATGTCTACCTCACGCAAGGCATCAGAAAGAATGCAAAAATAATGAAGATTCTTCTCAAGGAGCTCTCTTTTTCATAGAGATGGCAGGCAGACCAATAAGTCTAACAGAAGTCCATAAGAAATCTATAAATCACTACCTATGACAGTTCAGAGAGTGGAGTCAAACCTTTAAGCTGTAGTGTTTGGGAATACTTCATTAAAGAAGCATATTATAGAATATTACATCTAGAGGGACCCTAGAAAATATTCATTCCAACTTTATAATTTTACAAATAAGAAATAAGAAAAGAAAAGGCCCTTTTAGGAGGAATAGCAATTTAATCAATACCACATAGAAAGTTAAAAAACCTTTACAAGAAGGTAGGTCTTTGGATTCCCAGCTTACTTCCTCTCCATATACCACACTGTGAATTGAAGGGCTTCAGACAGGCAAAGAATAGGGGAAAGAAGAGTTCAAGTGCTCTGGCCAAGATATATTGGCCAGAGGCTGGGATATATTTGGGAAACAAGAGAGTTTAATTTACCTAAGGACGAGAGTTTGAGGGGAGGAATGAGACTGAAAGCACAGTGGGACATCACATGACGGTCTAAGATAGTTATGACTTTTTCACTAGAAAACACAGGTAACAGAATTTATTTACAAAATCTAAGTGTTCCTTCAATGTTGATACTATGATATGACACTAATGGTCTTAGAGGTTTATAATGAAAAAACAGAAAACTCTTCTGATATGAAAAAGGCCAGCTAACTGTAGCAAATTATACTGAATACAAGATTCCTTTGTCAACTCTTCTTTCTCCAATGTGGAGGCTGGCAGAACAGGGGTTGAACTGCTGACCACAGATAAAGTTTGTGAAAGGACTGACAGAAGTTTGTATAACCCATGGCCCTGCCTTGCTGCTCCTGAGGATCCTCAACCTGCAGGATATACCCAGCTGCCTCCTGAACTAACTCCAGACAGGTTTGAAAATCATTGGGATTGCCCATCCCCACCAGATGCAACCAAGTATCTATAGAGTCGTAGCTGCTTTTTCCTCCACCCCATTCACCCCATTGCCTAGCCCTTGGGTCCCTTCTTTGGGACTGGAAACAGATGAGAGGTAGCATATTAGATTTTACAACACCAACGTTTATATAGCACTATAGAATTTTTTTTTTTTTTTTTAGATAGAGTCTCGCTTTGTTGCCAGGCTAGAGTGAGTGCCGTGGTATCAGCCTAGCTCACAGCAATCTCAAACTCCTGGGCTCAAGCAATCCTGCTGCCTTAGCTTCCTGAGTAGCTGGGACTATAGGCATGTGCCACCATGCCTGGCTAATTTTTTCTATATATATTAGTTGGCCAATTAATTTCTTTCTATTTATGGTAGAGACGGGGTCTTGCTCTTCCTCAGGCTGGTTTCGAACTCCTGACCTCGTGCAATCCGCCCGTCTCGGCCTCCCAGAGTGCTAGGATTACAGGCATGAGCCACCGCGCCTGGCCACTATAGAATAATTTCAAAACACTTTCACAGCCTCTTCATTTATCACAAAGCATAAGCAAGTTTCTATTTCACATCACCCCTCACTCCACATAGCTCTCCTTAATCCTCCAGACGTTAGAATAGGCTCCCTGTCTCTCTGAGTACTGGCGGGGTTCTAATGTCAACTTTTTAACCTAGAAGAGCTTCCTGAAACCCTGACTCTATTACCTGCTCAACTATAAGTACTACCTTTGCCAAGAAACTCCCACTGCATTCCACCCACCAAACTCTTAGGGCATCAATACCATCTGAGATACTTCAAAACCACTGGCATATCATATCTTAACTTCTAGGAACCTTCCTTTTGAAAGCCTATTCCTCTAAAATTTATTCCTCAAGCCCAAGCCCTATATATTCTTGATCTATTCTCTTTGCTGTGCTGGTCTGCTGTGGCTGAGATGCCAACAGCCTCTGTGTCTAAGGCCACTCAGGTGATGACAAAGGTTCTGAAAAGGACACACTGAGTGTGCCAGAGTTTAACTTATAAAAAGCTCATGAAGCACTATGGGCTATATAAGACTTAAATGTCCACAGAGTCATTGTTTTTCAAAGTGAGATGAGACCCTGACATCCTGGGTTTCATTTTCAAAGACCAAATACTGACTGTTAACTAATCTTCATCCTCCCACTCTGGTATATACTCTCATCAGGAAAAATGCCTTATGAGAAAGAAAAGTAGGTAATACTTTTCAAATAGTGGGGAAAAAAAGGGCCATGAAAAATTTATTGTTCTACTTTTAATTCTTGTTTAGAAAAAATGAAACAAGAGAATATTAAAGTACTTTTAAGCTATACAGTGATATACAGATTTTATTTTTAGTTGGCAGAACTGAGTCCTGTGTCAAAGTACTTTCCATGTGTTATCTCAAGTCATCCTTACATTGGCCTAAAAGAGTATTCATTATTTTCATTCCCAGATTAGACGTCAGGAAACTCAGTTTTAGTAAGATAAGCAATTTGCACAAAGATACACAGCCATATGTAGAAGAGTTGAACCTCTAGTTAGCTAACTTCCAAACCTATGCACATAACCAGTAAACCACTCAATTGGCCCATTAAAAAGAAAATGAACACTTTAAAATAAGATTGAATGGCTAAATATATAAAGAATATGTATGGTTTTTGTAAGTACTAAAAAAGAAGAAAAATAGAGACCAAACTACTTTGGAGACCTTGTTACTTTTAATTTAAGGCCAATTTAAAAAACCAAACATGCTGCTTGCTGTGGATCTGATAATTCAATTAAGAAAAATTATCAGAACCCTCTAAGTATAAAATATCCATCTGTTCCCTCCATAAACATATACGGAATATCTACTATGCAGCAGGTACCATGCTAGGAACCCAGGACAGAGATGAACAGGAGAAACATGGTCCCTGCCCTCGACGAACATAAAGACAAATTGGGAAGACAGCCATTCTATTAACACATGCAAATACAGTACCATATGACTAGTGTAATAAAAGGGAGATAGATGGAAATAGAAGCAGAGGAAACCTAACTTAGCTAGGGACAAGGGAAAGCCTCCCTCCTATGAGTTAGGGGCAGGGTACATGGGAAGGGGTCAAGGAAATGTTCCATACAGAAGGAAGAGCCTGCACCAAGGACCAGAGCAGTGATAAGAAAGTGAAGGAAGCTCAGAGTGCCTCAGGCCAACGCAGAGAGATAGGAGGGGCCAAGGCTTAGGACTAGAGAGGTAGGCAGAGGCCAGATCTTGTAGGACTGTATGCCATCCTGAAAACTCAGACTATACCTAAAGGCAATGGGGAGCCAATTTAAGCAAAACAACAAGAGAGATTCAATCATATTTTAGTTTTACAATCTGGCAGCAGAGTGGAAAGTAGATCACATTGGGCCTAAGGTGGGGGTAGAGCTATGGGAGGAAACTATTTCTGTAACCCCAGTGATAGATGCTGATAACTGGGGCTAGGGTAACAGAGTAGACAAGAAGAGTAGATACTAATGAGGTAGAATTGATAGAACCTGATGGGGATTGAATAGGGGCAAATTAAGCCTTGAGGTAATTCTGAAGTTTAGAAGGTAGTACACTCTTGGCCTTTAACTAAACCAGTCATTTAATTTGGAAAAAGAATCATTTCTAAAAACTAACTCTGACAAGAACAAACCTACTGTTTTTAAACAATTGCTACCATTTATTCATTAGTATATGAGTTCCAGCCATAACTCACCTGGTTGCCAACCAATAATAAGTGTTCTCCAAGAAGAAAGTCTTTGAGCATATCTTCCATCACTATCATGTGCTAGAGGAAAAAGAACCAGAGGTTGTGTTTTGCATAATCAAGTAAGACAATTAACTATAGATATCATCATGGAATGTAAAACATTATGATAAACAAAATCAAATGTTTTGATTTTTAAAAAAAAAAACACAAAATTAATGCTGTCATTATAAGTTATATAACCAATTAGGTCACTGATACTGAAAACTTAAAATAGTCCACCTGAGCAAGACTAAGCGACTGACCAATATTTCGAAGAGTTTTTATAATTCAACTATTTTTCACTTATTAAACTAGGTAGAGTTGGCTTGCAACTTAATATAATGTTTAAATTGACACTTGCTAATGTAAATATTACAAAGGCTTCCTAAAATAATTGAAGATTGCCATGGACCATTTTACACTGACTTGTTCCTAACCATTACCTTTAAAGCTATGTATAGCTTTAGAATTAAAAATATATTATTTACTTTCTACTTGTTTTTATTTGAATTATGATACAATATGATAAAAGAACAAGATTAAATTTGTTCATAATAGCCACAGAGGAAATAACATCACTCTCTTTTATTTTGAGATACAGGACACTCATAAGTAGGTCACAAAGACTCATTGGGGTTTTGGGGGGAGACCTACATTCCAGCACAATTACTATTCCTAGTACTTTCTCTTGATTTTCTCTATCAAGTCAATAGCAGTCTCATTAAGTACTTAATGAGCACTAAAGTTCCCTATTTGTAAAAAGGCAAAGTAACCCCTTCACATCTAATATACACTGCAGACATTCTTCTAGTGTGCCACCTGATTTTCCTTTTTTAAATTTAGTTTATGGTATTTTTTTTAATATCTTGAAATTTTTCTTTTTACTTATCTAATTTAACAATATTTTCTTTCAGATTTTCTCTCTTACGAAGAAAAACTGAGAAAGTTTTTTCGCTCCTTCAAGAACAAATGAGTATTCCCTGATGTTTGTCTTGGTAGTTTTTAAAATGCATTTTTTAGAATGCTTTCAGATATACCAGGAAGCTAGAGTTTTAGCAAGGCTTGAAGTAAGGTGAGCATATCCATTTATTGTCCATTCTGGAACACTTTTAAGAATAAAAAGAAACACTATTAATAATTATGCGAGGACAACAAGTATAAACAGAGACTATCTTAAGTGAACTGAGATGTATGGTTACCCTATAAAAGGGAACCCTAGCACATCTGAGTTCTGGTGGTAAAACAGTCTGGAGACTTCTTCCTTTTCACTAAGATGAAAAGTCAGTGCCAATTTCCAGACAACACTAAGTTCTTCCAGGAATAAATGGGCTAATCTGCATGAGGAATATATAGAAAATTTGGAATGAACACTTGCATAGCCAGGTAAAAAAAGCAATGTAAAATAATTAAAAAATATTTGTATTTTGTCTTCTTTACTATTCTCATGTCCTCCTACTTTGTGCCCTCATTATATCTAACTAGATTATTCAAATTAACAAACATTAGCTAATGCTAAAGTCACTGCCAACATAATTCTTCTCTTAATCTCTTGGCTCACTTAGCACTGTAGACAATTTCTTCAAAGCCTCTTCCCCTAATTGTCTGTTTCTCCTGATTCCCTCCTACCTCCCTAACATTTCTCTCCATAGTCCTCTGGGCTGGATCTTCTTGTAGCACTTCCTTAGATATTGATTTTGGCCACAGTGCCACCATTTGTTCTCTCTTTCTACCTTTTACATGCTTCCCTTTGTTGTCACAGTGTGAGGCAGAACAGGTTTTGCCTATTGGTACCCGGGCCCCCACCTGAGGGTTGGAGGAGGACTGTGTGCAGTGTTGAGTACCCACATGTCAGTGTTTGAGGACCATGCTCTGACTCTCTGCTCCCTAAATTTTCTCATCTATCTCATGGCTTCAACTACCAACTCTACACTGATCTTCAATAGCAAGACTTTCTTCCTCAATTCCAGCCTGTATTTCTAAGTGACCATTAAGCCACTGGTCATTCCCCAATCTCCAAAACTCAACGCATCTAAAACTCAGCTTATTACTCAGCTTATTTCCTCCACTTCATTCTTTATCTTCTATCTTTTTTTCCCAATTAACAGCATCATTTTCTACCACCACACCAAACCCCAGCTGCCTGCGCACCTTATTCCTCCCTTACCAAGATCCAACTAAACACCAAATCTGAGCTGTAAAGCCACCAAATTCAACCATAGCTATCTTTTCTTTTCTTTCTCCACAGCTTTGATTCAGGTTTCTATCATCTCTGGCCTAGATTTTCATTAGCTGATTTAGCTTCTCTAACTTCAGTCTCTCCCTGAACCAATGTGTTTTTACGGTACTGACATATCATTTCTTTCTTCAAAATCCTGTCACTTTATATTTCCAAAATTCCTTAAGTGACTCCTAATAATTTAGGAACAAAGGTCATTCCTTACATTGTTAATCTAGTCTCAGCCTCATGTCCTACAACTCTCCTTCTCCTATAGTGCCCCAGTTATGGACACAATTTAGAAAAATTTTCTATTTACTCTCCCACCGGACTATGAACTCCTTGAGAAAGAATCTCTGTCTTTCATCTAACAAAAAACTCCACTGACTCTATCTCCTAAACAGGCCTGCAATGTGTCTCCACTGTGGTCCTACTGTCATCTCCTTAGTTCAGATCCTTTATAACTTTCACCTGGACTATTGCAATAATGACCTAACCAGTTTCTCTTTGCTTTGGTCTAACCCCTAGACAACATTAAAGAGTAAAAGCAAAGTTAGCAAAAGTACAACTGTGCTTAAAATCTTTCAATGACTTCCTCATTCTTCTAAATAGAATACAAATCAACAAGGCCCAGATGATCTGACCCTTTCCTAGTTCACCAGCCTCATCTCTTGATACTCTTCCATTTGCAGCTTCAACTGCATCAGTGACAATTATTAATATAATAGTTATACGTAGCTCCCTAAATGAGCTACCCTTTCATATAACCAAGTCTCTGCAAATGCTAGTCTCTCTACCTGTGGGACTCTCCTACTTTTGCCCAGTTAACCAATTTTCTATGATCATTCCAATCTAAGCCCTTCATCCCATCATTGCTAGCATAGTAACCTACACATACTTTATCACATTGAGTAGCAACTATATGTACTCACTTGTCTGTTTCCTCTATTAGACTATGAGCAATTTGAGTCCTAGAGTTACATATGCTTGTGTATATATTTTAATCTGTATTTCCTAATACCTTAGGAGAAGGCCTGACACATTTTAGATATTTTAAAATTCTTTCAGATCTAAAACTCCTCAGGCTTATTAAGAAGCTATTAATCTCTCTTTCGTCCAAGTTCTCCTTACTGCTGCAAGTATAATATTCCTTAATGAAAGATTTAATAAAATAATACCCTTTATCATGAACATTCAAAATCATATTCATTCTTTCATTAATCCACACAACACATTTACTTAGCAGTTACTATGTGCCAGGTACTTTGTTATTTGCTGGAGATAGAAAACAAAGAAAACACAGGGTTTTGCTTTAGTGATATGAAAAAACACATTTAAAAAAATCAATTTCAACACAATGTGGTATGGGGACAAGAGGGTATAGAACAAGATGGTGTAGAAACACCTAAATCTGCAATAAGCACTGAAGACTGCTGTTTCAAAGATGAAACAACATAAAAGGAAATAGTAATATACACAATGGAAGCAAATTTAATCAAGCTACTGGCCCTAGAATTGGGATAGCTAGAAAATTTTCATTAACGGTTAATTCAGAATGTTTTATGAAGAGAAAGTACGCTTAGAGACAGCTTACAAAAAGTCCCTCAGGGCCACTGTGTAAAGTTCACAGCAGCCCTGCAGTCCTCAATGTCTATGTCAGGAACACCATGGCAACAGACATTGTGTTCAAGGGCACAATGGTTCTTTGCTGCTTGCTACTGAATTTCCTACATTCTTATATCCTGTGAAGTCTTTTCAACCTTTGCTACCATGGAGTTTTTCAAATTGTCACTTATAACAGTATCCTGATGCTTTTTTTTCTTTGTTCCTTTCCACTACATGAATATAGTGTGATACCATCAATGCTTGGAAACAGTATATTTTCCCTACAGTCATGTTTTTGTCTTTATTTGATAGGCAAGTTTTTTTTTTTTCCTCTGTTCTGTCTTATAAGTAATTTTTTTTTCTGTTTGGTTGTCTACTGATTGTTCAAGAGCATTCTCTGGAAGGAAAATAAAACTTATATAATATTAGTTCATTGGCTATAGAGTGAATAAAAGCAAGCCCAGCTTATACCTTTTTCTATATCATAGATAATAGTCACAGTTTTGAAAGATTTCAAAAATTTTTAACCAAGATTTTTATTGAGAAAGAAGAATATTTGTCTAGATACTTACACTGTTAATATAATTTTGGGATATAAATGATGGTACTCATTAAACAACAAAATTGGGGAATGGCAGATTAAACAAGAAATTTTACTTTAATTTTGCTAACTCCTTAACACAGTAAAAATAGTAAAGCCAAATTCTTCTAACATCATTTGTAATTTATAAGATTATTTACATGAAGATTAGTGACTAAGTATTATAGAAAAATTTAAGTATGTTTTTTATTATAAAAGAAACATATAACCACTTGACAGAAAATTTGAAAGAGAAAAAGACTTTTATATTGGGGATAATTTTCTCTAAAAAATTCTTATTAAACATCTACCATAAAGCTTTCTAGGTATAAATTTATTTCTATGCCTTAACTGAAGGCCCATAATTATTGTTTATAAGTGTGGGGAATTCTCTACATTCATCCCTTAAAAAAAAAAAAAAGAAAAAGGAAAGAAAAGAAAAACACTAAAAACTTTCAAGAAAAAGAAAAGAGTATGAGAAAAAGATGCACAGGACATAACTCTCTTTGAACTACTGAAATGATATAACAAGCAAGGAAAAGAGACAATGAGTAGCTCTTTTATGTTTTGAATTTAATAATGTATTCATGTTATTTACCTTAAGTACAGTATGTGTACATGTGTGTATATAAAATGTATTATCCTAATCATAGCAACAACTCCTCCAATTTTCAAGCATCTCTGGAAAGGAAAGAGTTTTGTTTTATAATGTCTTAATAAAATATGTTCAATACTTTATTATGCATTATCTAAATTGAACTTAGGGAATTACAAAAATAATTACACATTGATTTCCAGAGTTTACTATCACAATGTAAATGATTTATCTAAGAATACAAAGCAATGCTCTTACCTGAATGTTGTCATAGAACAGAACATCAGGCACTTTCATTTTCTCATGGGCATTATAGATTGGTGCACTAACAGCACCAATCCTCAGAGATCCAGATGTGATTTCACCTAAACATTCCACACAAGACAAGGATTATTCAGAGCACTGTCCTCAGAGAAGCCAAGCCTCCTAACATAGAATGCAATACAGCTTCTATAATACCTGTGGGTTCTTCAAGGAATTTCAATCTAACATCTAAAGAAATAAGCTTGAAGGTGGTGATAAAGCATCATAGCTCTACACTCAGCTTGTTTGGTCAGAGACTATAACATATACATAAGCCAAATAGCCATTAAAAATTTCTGAAATACTTTGAATATCATTTTCTAGGGCTCATCCATTGAAAAACCCTATAAGAGAATCCCCCAGAGGTCTAGTAAAAAATACAGATGGATCGACCTACCCCAGACCTGTTATATTACTATTTTCAAGGGTGGTCTAGCATATCTATGTTTTCAAATAAGCACCAAGGTGGTTCTGACACTGAGCTAAATTGGACACCTCTGTTCTACACAATTAACCTGTAATAATTATTATCGTATTGTGCCCTATTTGCTGTTAATAGGTTGGCCTAGAATAGATTATGAGCTCCTTGAAACCAGGAAATTAAATAGTAAGTTTCTTGAAATCAAGGAACATATCTCATGTGTATTCCCTATGTTAACCACATACACTTGTTCACTGTCTGACATGTTCCAAGGTCAATAACATTAATAGCAGTATTGTAGTAATTGCTAATGATCCCAATAATAGAAGCTATCATTTACTGAGGACATTCTATGTACCAGATCACAAACTAGGAGCTTCATCTAGTTTTTTCTCATATAATTTCATATAATTCTCTTACTAATGAGGCAAGAATTATGAGGATACTAAGAAGAATACACATTAAAGTAAGTTGTTTAAAATCACCCAGGGTACAGCTTGAAGCAGTCTGACATTTTTTCTACCATGTAATGTATATTCAATCTTTTGACTCTGAATAATATTCCATCCTGTGGAAATACCCAAGCAAGCAGATACACAATTACAATGCCTTAAACAATTCATCCATCTCTTTTTTTCCTACTTCAAATAAGAAAATTACAGTTTGCTTCTCCTCTAGAATGCTATTTTTGTACTAAAGCATTTTGAAAGACAAGGGGGGAAAGCAACATTTGCTTCTATGGAATACTGTGAACAATTTTGAGCTAAAAATAATTAAACTGTCACCCTGTTTATGAGTGCTACACATTTGCCAAAGCACAGTAGATCTTAACAATAACCTTCAATAGAAAAGGAAAACCATGAGCAGTCACACTGAGAGTTTACTATTTATTTACTACCATTAGACCTCTGAAATAGACATAAAAGTGTAAAGGGAAAGAACAGAAATGTGTCAGTGAATCTACTATATACTTGTATGTTGCCTGAGATGACACATATAATTTCAGATTCAAACAGCATCTGATGCTATCTATGGTTTAGTTTATTGGAACATATTCACTCAATAGATTTGGGGCTTTAAGACAATTTAATTCACTCAGCCAATGTTTATTATTAAAATTTCAAGCTCATAAAGGGTAATGCACTCATAGAATGGTGATTTCTCTAGGAGAAATCTGGCTATCTTCTAAGACACTCACAGGATGGAATGATTTTGGTAAATTTGTCAAAGTCCTCAGCCTAGCAGGCTCTAAACCTGATTTTGTCATCACAACTAAATGGCAAATCTGACTTTCAGGAGAATATTAAAGACATATGTTCTGGTCTCTCCCTCTCTCTCTCTCTCTATATATATATTCTGATATAAAATCAGAATTGCAAACTATTACAGCAAAATGAAAACTGCAACTTTCACATGGACTATGTGATACACTGGTTGCGACAACCAGTATATTATTTGGAGGGAGACCTGCATTAGAAAGCGAAATCCTCATCAGAAAGCCGTTTTGTGAGGATAGACCCTGACCAAGGAAAGTTAATTAAATGAATTCTCCATGAGAGATTGCCTTAACATTGAATGGAACCAGAGAAGTAAAATGTCTCTTCACTTAGGTGCCTTATCACCTATAGAAGGCTTAGCTGGGCACTAATAACACTGGCCTGTAACTGAGACCACACAATCTACAGTCTGAATGGCAGTCTTTCTTTGGATATGTTAATACACTCAATCAAACAACATTATGAGATTACAAGTCCCAGAGTTACTCTGTCTCTTTGAGTTGGCTCTGCATATCTGTATTCAGATCCATTGGTATGCCAAGTCTATAATTTTACTCTAAAAAGTCATCTTATTTCGTTAATACCAAGTTATTGTCTCTGTGTAGCCTTGACTATTAAAAACATCTACTACAAAGAGAGCCACAATAGTCTCCTTCGGAGAGTGGTCACACATTGGATGTTTTGATAAAATAGGTAATTACATTTTAAAAAACTGAAGCACTTTCAAAGTGCTCTAATTGAAGAATAGGGGACTTTTACAAGAAGAGCTAAATCTCTCCAAAACTCAAAATTATATTTACAGTTTTCTAGAAGAAAACTACCATAAAAGATAATACAGGTAGAAATGGAAGGAGGCTTGCAATGGTATTCTGATTATTATTTTAGTCTGTAATGACCTAGAAAAGTTTCCCAAACATGTACCATAGGATATTAGTGGCCCTCAAAATATGTTGTAGAAAGAAAACAGAATTCTAGATTCATTGGTGAAATACATTTGGGAAAAATACAATCATCGAAATTAGACAAGTTGTTTTACAGCAAGAATTCTCACAGCCTTTAATATGTTACTATCAATTGTGACTTAAGGGAGGGGGAACTGTATCTAGTATATACGAAAATAAAGTAAATACTCTCTGATTTAACTTATAAGTGGTTTTCAAACTTCAAAACAAAAAAATACTAACAGATTCATTTCTGCAACCTAACACATAAAACAAAATGGATGCAAACAAAAATATTTTTATTGAATTTAAAATTATAAATAGCATCAAATGTTTAATGTTTATTATTTCACTTAAAAAAGAACCAAACACTTACATTTGTAATCCTTCAGTTCTGGTTCCACATTGTCATTAGTACTTATTTCTATTGAAGCATCTGCCAGATTTTTTTCTAATGCTAACCTAGCAAGGCTTGGTAGAAACCTGGGGGGAGGGAGAGAAGAATGGATAAAGTCAAGGCATTCTGTGATTCTTAACTATCTTTTAAAATACACATGCACCCCTTTACTAATTACATCCAATTAAGGAAGATTAGTCTGGACCTGTGAAATCCAAATCATGCAAAATTTTAGAATAAATATAAACTTTATGTATGAATTGTATGTTTATGGCATCTCCTTTAAAGTAAAGCTTATTTGTAACTAGCAGTACTCATATATGTACATTTTGCAGAACAATATTTAAAATAATTTGCTTTCTTTAGTGGATTTAGTATACCTCATAAATCTTGTTTACTATTTAACTGGCTTATCAAATTTTCTTAAATAGGTAAAACAACACTCTAGCCTGTTCTAAATTGGCAATCACACATTCAGATCAGCGGAGGTGAATTAATGAGGTTTTCTTTACTTTCTAACACAAATTATTGAATGAATTTAAGATTATCCAGCCTGGTTTATCCTTCCATAGAAAAATATTTGCTCATCTATTCTATATGTATGTTGTCAAAACAACAATCTGGTGAGTGACAGACATTCTTCAAAACAAACAGATTATGAGTATCATGTGCTTGAAACATGAAACAGTTTCCCACCACACAAAGTTATATCTAGAATTCATGATCCCAAGTGAGCCCAAAGAAATGATTTTAAATCACGGCTACCTGTACTATACTACTATAAACTAATCATTATATGAGACAATGTTCCAAATAAACATACCAAGAACATATCACCTCTAATTTAGGTTCTCCACATTTCTAAATCTTTGGTGGTATTAATAGTTCGCACAGTCTTGAGCCTAAGCTCCAGCAGAGGAGAGGTTGATGTGAGTGAAATAGCCAATAGACAAGCATGTAAAAGAATTGTCAAGATTCCTGTCCCTATGATATTCCAATCTGCATATCTGACACTACCTCTTACCTACTGCTTCATTTTGGTGCTAGGTTAGGATAAGGGAATTTATACAGCTCTAGGTCAGTAGCTCTTCAGTTCAGTATCAAATCCAACTTAACAGTTGCTCATCTATGACCTTTCATCATAATTCTTAGATCATTAGCTTGCTGTTCAAAACTAAGCCTTCACCTTATCTTCCAGCCCCCAAACTGGGCTTTTATCCTGTTTCCTGAGTCCTTGTCTTGGACCCAGCCCAAACTTCCTCTCACCACTACCCCACAAACTAGAGTCTGGTCTGGTAACATTAGGCCCGGTAGCTACATCTCCATTATTCCTATCAGACCACCTTGACTGGCAATGACTGCTTTCAAGGTTAGGCTTGTTTGCTATTCCCAGACATCCCTGACATCTACATGATCTGTCTGTCAACACATCCTGACATTAGTCCTGTTCTGCAACATTTCTAGATTGCCCTCCAAAGCCTACAAATGGCCCATATGCCTCCCTTACAAAAGCAGTGGCAGGCATTGCTTGCTAATAATAAGGCATTCTTTCCTGCTGATATTAAACATGCTTCACGATTATTCTCAATCTAGCACACAGCACTATCAAATAATCAGAGGTAGCATGGAAGTTGAAATATATGTACATCTAGAACCTAAATTCTAAAAAGATATTGGCCCACTCAACAAATAAGGAGAATGAAGCATATCAGGTGGTGTGAGGCCAACCCTTATTATATTCCTAGATTTCAAGGGATTAGTTAACCCCCTCCTTTCCCATTTGCTCACTGATATTTTCTACTTATTTTTTCTTCTCTTTCCCTGATCTTTGGTAAAGTAAGTAAATAAATGAATGTATGAAATATCAGTCCTTCTATCCTACCCTCCCATAACCAAAGCAAGCACACATCGTGTTTCAAATATTCTTGGTGTACTTATCACTATTATGAACATCCTGGTGACTTTTATATTTATCATTCTTTACCACAAGCAAAAAATGAATTGGAAAGCCTGTAGTCTTGTCAGGGCTTGGTTATAAGAAAAACCAAGGAAAGATTCAACTATATTCTGGGAAATCCAGAAACAGAAATATAGTAGTTACCATAGGCTAACTCAAATAACTGTGTCTCTGTCACAGGAATAGGATTGGCTCTTTAGATTAAGGAATAAAATAGCAGCAGGAGACAGCAGTATGCTGTAAGGGCAGGGAATGCTCTCAAATTACCAGCCCTGAGAGAAAAAGACTAATAGGAAGAGTGAGAGAAAAAGATTTGAGAGGCTCAGTGGACATCAGGCAATCTTTGAGTTCTATTTAGAATGTGTAATTAATTAATTAATTTATGTTGGTAAATCTTACATTTTCAAACAATATTGGAACATTTAAGATAACTTATGGTTCATCCTATTTATAAATTTGTTATACTTGTGCATTAATTTCTCAAGAAAGTTTTGTTAATTGAGACATCTGAAGTCCTTAAAAGGAAACAGAATATATAAAATATATTAATACAGTTTCAAACATGTGAAAGTATTTAATTTAGCAAAGTTTTATAAATGTGATGAAATATTTTTCAAAGGCCCTTTAAAGTGAGTGTTAATATCGGACAGACTTACAGAGTTAGTTGAATGAACAGAAAAGCCTAAAGATCTATATTTTTTTAAATTATAGCATTAAAAAATTGAATGTCAGTTTTTAAAATAAAAAATAAATCTCTGAATAGTTTTTCCTACAAGCAAAATCATTCTTCAAGAAAACAAAAAAATTCATATCAACAATGACCATTATAATCACTTAATACTGTTTATGATGCTCTATTAGGCTTGCAATTTTTAAAAATTAATTAGCTAACAGTTTAAACAATGAAAATTTTATATAGATGTTATTCATTTTATACCACAAGGGAATTTGTGAAAAATGTATATAAACTAAGTTTTTTTTTTTTTTTATTTCAGGATATTATGAGAGTACAAACATTTTGGTTACATTTTATGTCATTGCCTCATCCAAGCGAGGATTAGAGCCATGGCCTTCCCCTCTACAATGCTCACCGTGTCCATTAGTTGTAAACTGAGTTTTTGATAAATAGAATACTTTGCTCATAACCTTAATACTAAAGACAGTTAAATCTTCATTTCTGATTAAATTCTTATAACTCTGCCCAAAACTTCTATGCTAAAGAATTATCATCCCCAAATTTTCCAGAAGTAAATAAGTTAATGGAATACGAAATATTTGAATGAAGTAGAACTCTTAATACAGGAACTTCTAATTAATTCTTCTACAATATAAGCATTTTGCGGATACAAAATACCTGAAAATTTCCTCATCTTCTAAATTTATTTCCCTGTGGTGTCTCAGGTTTTCAAATATCTAGAAAATGAATTATGTCTCAAGCTCCAAGAGTTGAAGTCCATATTATAGGCTATGAGAATGAAGTGCTTAGGGAGTTGTTACTTCAGATAAAAACTGTTGCAATCTAGATTTAATTGGCATAAACAAATAAATGAATAATATTTTAAAAACTTAATAAGAAAACAAACCTAGTTAATATTTAATCAATTTAATGTTTAATACATTTAGGCTGGATAATTTCTTTTGACTTTGTTTGCTTAATAAAAAATGTATGATATAACTTATATCAATTTTTGTTTTAAAATTTTCCACAAAATTCAGTTCTTTTTCACTGCTTCAATATGGAATGAGGTCATTTAAAAAATAAATAAAGCACTTTATGCACCAATAATATTTTGGTTTCTTCCTGGCATTGTGTTATTCTGAAGAGATAGTTAATAAAAAGGATTTTAATGTTATAGCCTTGCTAAAGTCAACAGATGATGCATAAAAAAGATAGCTCTTTTACTATTAATTTATAGCCAAAAGGGTCAGGAGGTGATAAGAAAACAGACTTTTACTGTGGTCAGTTGATAAAACTGAAAAAATTAGTTGATTATTTGATTCATTGAAAAATGTATGAGGATGAAAAATAAGCATTTTTTATTTTTTAATTTTTAAACTATTAAATATCTCAGTATTTCAGAAAATTACGGAGAATATTACAGAAAATTACAGAGAATATTAAGTATTCGATTCATCCCTCTTCATTTCTAAAAGTAACTCTAACCCTAAAATTGGTGTGCATTTCTTGTTCATATTTTTAAATTTTGCTCTGTAAGTATGAATGAGTAAAAAATATATTGTGCTGTTTATTGTATTTAACACTTTATACAAATGGCAACATACACCAAATCTTCATCTGCAGTTTGCTTTTTTCACTTATTATTAAGTTGTCATGATACACAATTGTGGATATACGTAGTTTACTTAAATTATACTACTATACAGTATTTGATCTCATACTGTCCATCAGTAGGGAATGAATATATAAATTGATATATTCATTCCCTACTGATGGACAGTTTGTTTCAGTTTTTCATTGTTACAAACAATAATGCAATAACATTCTTTTATATATCTCCTTATATACACAGTTAAGTCTATCTCTGAGGCAGATATCAATCAAGAAGCAGAGCTGTCAAATCGGAGTATTAATATATTTAGGCATGAAGATACTGTGAGTTCAACTCTAAAGTGATGAAAGTTCCATCACAACAGTAGTGATGAAATTCCATTCCCTTCAACTCACAAAAAATTTTAAGTTTTATAAGTAAAAATTTTTAAAGTATAAAACCATGGCTGATTATTGCTTTACATTTCATCTCGTTAGTAATGAGGCTGAGAAGTAGTTCTATACATTTAAAAAATATTTGGTCTTAGAAGAGATCCATTAAGTTTTATGCTTCAAATAGAGGAAATATGGAATCATTCTGAAATTACTTTTCCATATTGAATTGAATATCTGTCCAAAGGAGATAATAACACATCTGACAGAAACTCATTTCTTAATTCTCTCTGAGCTTTATTTAAAATGTTCTCACATTTTCTATATAGGCTGTGTGAATGAATTATTAATAAACTAAACTTTGGCAGCCTTCCATATTCTTAGCCACTTTAGGTTTTCTTCAAACTTTGATCACTCTTGTTTATTTTTTAGATCAAGTCTCACTTTAGTATTTTTATTTGCTTTTTTAAATAAGAGAAACTAAAAGGATTTTTTTTTGTTTTGGGGGTTTTGGTTTTTTTTAGAGACAGAGCCTTGCTCTGTCACCCATGCTAGAGTGCGGTGGCATCATCATAGTTCACAGCAACCTCAAACTCCTGGGCTCAAGGGACCCTAGTGCCTCAGTCTCCCGAGTAGCTGGGACTATAGGCTTGCACCACCGTGCCCAGCTAATTTTTCTGTTTTTTTTAGTAGAGATGGGGTGTAGTTCTTGCTCATGCTGGTCTCGGACTCCTGAGCTCAAGTGATCCTCCTGCCTCAGTCTCCCAGAGTGCTAGGATTACAGCATGAGGCCACGGTACCCAGCCTGCAAATTGAAAGTTGATTCAACTACCAGGGTATATCTAACAGACTGTAGAATGCTTTGGCTATCATTATTTCATTCTAATAAAACTAAAGTATTATTTTCATTTAGACTCCCAAACTGTGTATATTACTTAGCATTCTGTATTTACTTCTATGATCTCATACCTATAACCAAGTCCCGATAAAATATTGTGTAGGTAATGAAGCTATCTCTCTGTATGTTCTTCAGTTCATAACTGAAAAATAAGCAATTGAAGCATTATTTTTCCAATTTTCATTTGGAAGTTTAATATTCTACTTAAAAAAATAAGGAAATCAATTTTTTATTTCTCATAATTATTAGTTTTTCAAAGAATTATTCTAAAGACGTTGGAGAGGAGAAGCTTAATTTACAAGAAGTTTAACACAAGAAGCTTAATTTAACTACAAGAAAACTTGTCCACTAAACTGAAGAGTCACAGAGGGCAATACAGATTCTCTTAAACTGAAAATAGATTATCTTTCAATTTCTCTTATTAAGGAATGAACAAACAAGAAGCATAAGCACCATAAAGATAATTACTAGAGTATATGAAAAGAATCTGAAAGACATCTTTGGGCTTATTGGCTATTGTTCTTAATTTTTTTATTATTCTTTCAAAATAGTTACATGTAAATGTGATCCTTTAAGAAAATTCTATAAGCCAATGTTTTATAATCACTTCCCAATTGGTATGAAAACTGTTAGTGTAGACTGAAAAAAATGTTAGTTTTGTTAAGTTTAGCCAACAAGGCAATATCATCAAGCACGGAAAGTTCCAGTACAAATTTGAGAGGCGATAAGTGTATTGCTTAAGAGCCCTAACTCAAAAGACACATGAACCAGCATTCAAATCCCAACCCCACTATTTTACTACTGCAGGACTTGAATAAGTGACTTAGACAGTTTTCTCATCTATAAAACAGCTCTTAAAATTGTTGTTATGCCTAAATAAGGTAATATAACATACTAAAATAAGTTCTAATAACTGAGGGTAAGGCTGAAATATTAAATAGCTGTATATTTAGATCAATACCTTTTTAAGACCTGTGAATATAGACAATTAATTAAACATATGTTATAGTTTTAGCAAAGACCCAGAGACTTGAATTGAGTGAGAAAGGAGAAGGCGCTTACCTGGAAAGGCAGGCTTTCGTAACAGCACTGTGAAGACTTTCGTTAGGGTACTGCGACAGCCGACGAGAAATGCGTAACAGTTGTCTGGTAGAAAGTGATGCCGCCAATGACTGTGCCTAGCAAAAGGCAAAGACAGCCTGTTAGGAGTCTTGTTTCAGCTTGCTAAAGTCTCTGTAGATGAGTATCACAACAGAATTCATTATTTCTGAAGGACAAGGTCAAACTTAAATATGTATTGTTAATGAATTACAATTAAAAATAAACCAAACCGGCCGGGCGCGGTGGCTCATGCCTGTAATCCTAGCTCTCTGGGAGGCCGAGGCGGGCGGATGGCTCGAGGTCAGGAGTTCAAAACCAGCCTGAGCAAGAGCGAGACCCCGTCTCTACTAGAAATAGAAAGAAATTAATTGGCCAACTGATATATATATATAAAAAATTAGCCGGGCATGGTGGCGCATGCCTGTAGTCCCAGCTACTCGGGAGGCTGAGGCAGAAGGATCGCTCGAGCCCAGGAGTTTGAGGTTGCTCTGAGCGAGGCTGACGCCACGGCACTCACTCTAGCCTGGACAACAAAGCGAGACTCTGTCTCAAAAAAAAAAAAAATAAAAAAAAAAATAAACCAAACCAATTTACACTTAAAATATCCTTGAAGATAGGTTTTTAAAAAATCTATAAAAATAATTTATCAGTTAAATTCAGTTAAGTTATTTTAGTTGGGCTAAGTTCGGCGGGGCAGGGCGTTGGATGCAGGAAGGATGTACATAATACAGGTCACAACTGAGTTACAAATAGCCTTTATATTTGTTCATTTTGTTTTCTGCTTACACAAAGCCAACCTGTTAAGATATCCTGAAAATGCTTAGAGCATTGAGCAAATTTGTGCTTTCTGAAAAGGAGTTGTGGACAATTCAGGCTGCTGACTACAGAGGTGTCAACCAGTTTGTCACATGGATTGCATCTTGCTGTTTGGAATCCTTCCCCTATACTGTCAGAATAATTTCATTTTGTTTTCCTACACTTCCCCAAATCCTACTAATAGAGTTGCTAGTATAAAACTCAGGACATGGTAAGTACTCTACAAATACTTCTTCACAGAACTTGAAATCTGTTGAAATTGTTTTGGCTGCCAACATAATGTAATGGTAAAGTTTATAGGCTTTGGAATTAGACAAATGATGCCCCCGTTTATTAGTTGTGTGACCTTGGCAAATTCCTTAACCTTTCCGAGCCTCAGTTTCCTCTCCTTTAAAATGGCAATAATAATGCCGTCATCTTTAAGGTTGTTATAAAGATTAAATCAGAAAATGATTCTAAAATGCTTAGCATAGGTCAGATAAATACAGGTGCTTGACAAATGGCAGCAATTATTATTAAATCAGTTAGCCTCTTCAAAAATGAAAAAATCTAACAGAGGAAAGCAATGAGATCTACACATTTGCATAAGTGTAATGAATCAGATAATTACTGGCTTAATTTCTAACTTAGATCACCAGCATTATGAGGCAGTGATTTTCACTAAAAACCAGAGAAGAGAAGCACTTTTGAAGCAACTGGACCTTTGGTAGGACAGAGCAAGTCAAAGTGAAATGTCACAGAGGTGGAAGAGGGCTGGAAAGTGGCACTGAACACCTGAGGCACTGGAGAAGGACTCTATGGAATTAAACAAAAAGTTCAGAATGGATGAGGGGAGAATGCCAAAGACACACTGTACATTTGCTTATTTCAAAGTTTTGCCTAAGGGTCATCTCTATATGTCTCAAAGATGAAAAAAATGAATTGATTTCTCCTTCCTCGTGTATTTCGCAGCTTCATGGGATGCTAGTCTGCTGTTATTAGTATTATATTTCAACTACAACATTAGTATCATATTTCCTTTGGGAACTAGGTTGGGAGCATGAGCACTATTTATGAGATATCCTTTTTTTCTATTAAAAACACATTCTAAGTTTCAAATAACTCATTTATAAGCAAACATTTGGTCAATCTTTGTTTTCAATAAATTTGCATTTTCGACATGGAGACAATATTTAAATACAAGAAACCATAAATTAGAACTCAAAGTAGCATATAATTTAATGCTAAAATAAGTGGAGCAGTTGACAACTGCTACAAGAGCTTAAAATGTTCAAGTGGGCAGGAGAAATGCTATGACCAAAGGCATGAAAACAAAAGGAATAGAAATATTAGGTCATTAAATATGAAATGTCCAATTAAAAATCAAAAGTGTAGTTTATTGTATCTCAAACAGGAAACAGTACAAATAATCTAAGTATGCACCTAAACTAATGAAACCGTTTTGCCATCTTAACAGTAGCTTGTTAATGCCAGTGATGAAGCCTGGAAAGTGAGTGGCACAGAGTGGTGATCAAATCATGACAGGCATTTTCCACAGCTTGTTGAGAACTGAATATTTTTCCTTGCAAGAAGTGGTCCAAAGCCTAGAAGTGGTAGTCAGTTGGTGCAAGGTCTGGTGAGTATAGTGGATGACAGAGGGTACCCAAGTCCAGCCTTTCTAATTTGAGCAGGATTGTTTGTGCAACATGTGGCCAAGTGTTGTCTGGCAACAGGATTGGCCTGTCTCTATTGACCAATCTCAGCTACTTAATCATCAGCTTCCTCATCATTTCATCCAATTGGCTGCAGTCCACATCCTCTGGAATCACTTGACTAGGTTTCATGAAGTTGCAGTGGATAATACCAGCACAGGACCACCAGCAGACACCATTAGCTTTTTTGGATGAATATTTGTTTTGGACTGTGTTTCAGCACTTCATCTTTATCTAACCATTGTGCTGAACACTTGTAATTGTCAAAAGATTCCATTTTTCATCACATACAACACTACGGCATAAAAATGGTTCGCTTTTAGGTCATGACAGCAAAGAAAGGCAAGCTTAGAGATGATTTCTCTTCTGAAGCTCGTTTAATTTATGCAGAACCCATCTATCTAGTTTCTTTACCTTGTCAATTTGTTTCAAATGGTCCAATATCATTGGAATACTAACATCAAACATTGTTGCTAATTCACACATAGATTGTGATGGATACATTTCCACTAAAGAAAGTGGAAATAATTTCACCGCTTTCAGATCATCATTATCCACCTTGGTCTCCGATCACCCATGTGGCTCATTTTCAAGACTAAAATTACCAGAACAGAACTTCTTAAACCATCGACGTACTGTGCGTTCATTCATTAGCCACATCCTTCCCAAACACTCCATTGATATTTTGAGCTATCTATGCTGCATTAGTTCCACGATGGAACTCATTCGAAAATAAAATCAATATTTGACTTATCCATGGTTTCACAAAAATTGCTCTAAAAAAAAACTGCAACATAATCATGAGTCAAAATGTGTGTTTGAAAGACTGAGGATGTACCTTCCCAATAAAAATAAAACAAGAAGTGTCAAAGTGAAATGTCAGAGATAGCAACTGTCAAACTTAATATTTACACTTAAGAAAATCAGACATCTCATACTTAATAACCTAATATGTGTAGAACATGAGGAAACCAGCCCAGCTTCATGACAGGGTCCTACTAGAAGTCTTGCTCTCAAACAACAAAGACCTGTGAAGGACATTTGGAGGAGTCTGGCCTTATTCCTAAAGGCAATAGGACTTTTGTTATATGCAAAGCAGTAACATGATTTTAGAAGATGATTTATTATTGGCCTAATTCCTAACTTCAATCAGCAGGAGTATGTAAAGTAGTTGAAGGACAGAGAAAACTGAAACAGGAAACAGAAAGCTACCTCAACAACCTGCCTATAAAAGTATAAAGTCCTACAATAAGGGTATGGCAACAAGAATGGAAAGAAAGGATGCAACAAATATTTCAGAATGTTGGCAACTGACTAGATATGAGAATGAAGGAAGAATTGAGGGTAAAATTTAGCCAGTATGATTAAAAGTATTGAAAGTTAAAAATAACTCAGAAATTCCCATCCTTAATTCCCAGGACCATGAAAAATTCCTACTTCAATCATAAAAAAAGTTTAACAAATGACTCCAACCAGAGGATTCTCATGACAAGAATCCTATTATACCTAAGGCAACTTTCTATGGTATAACATTCTAATCTCTCTCTAAGCATGACACTGAATTCAGCCTCCACATTTCATTCCAGTGATCAATAAGGATTTCTCATGAATTTGAACAACACCAACTCTTCTATTTGATAGCACCAAAATGCTTTGAAATAATATCCAAGGTCAAAAAAATCAGAGCTAAGCTTTACTTTGAGCCATTTAAGTGCTGAATAAAGAGTTTGGGAATCTCTGCTCTCACATTATTATCAATTAAAAAATGAGAATGTACTTTAATTAAAAAATTCCTAATATATTTAACATTAAATTTCTCACTGCAGTTTTATCTTGCAAAAAAAAGGGGGGGGTGAGGATTTGAAGCACATTTCCTTAGTTACCATGGTTATACAGTTTAAGAGCATACCTCAAAGAGTTTTTCTAATGTTAGCATGATTATTAATACCTCAGTATAAAAATATGAAAGTTCTCATTAGAAATTATGAAAAATTATTTTTCTTTTATTCCTCTCAAAGAAGTATTTCTTTTATGAAAATGTAACATGTTCTCAGGGAGAGTAAAATTTTAATTAGTTAATCAATTTATTCATTCATTCATTCATAAAAGATTTAAGTGTCTACTATGTGCTAGGCACCAGGCTGGGAAATGGGAATAAAAGAATGAGTGAGTAAGACCTAGCCTCAAGGAGGCAGGCACCAGTGTATTCAAGGGACAATAAAGCTTACTGTATAGCTGAAAAGAATGACTAAGGGGGAAAGCAGTTGGAGATGAGGTCTCAGAGGAAATTAATAGGGAACCTGTGACATCTAGAAAACGGTCCTCCACAAAGATATCCACATCTTAATCTCTGGAATCTGTCAATGTTACCTTCTATGGTAAAACCGACTTTGCAGATCAAATTAGATGAAAGATTTTGAGATGAGGAGATTATGCTGGATTATTTGGATGGGCCCTAAATGCGGTCCTATATACCCTTATAAGAGGGAGTAGGGAGGAGATATGACACAGACACACAGAGGAGAAGGGGATGTGAAGATGGAGGAAGAATTGCCATAGTGAGGCCACAAGTCAAGGAATGCTGGCGGCCACCAAAAACCAGAAGAGGCAAGGAACAGATAATCACCTGGAATCTTCAAGGGAGTGTATCCCTGCTGACTCTTCCATTTTAGCTCACTGATACTAATTTTAGCCTTTTATTGTCCAGACAAAAAGAAATTTCTATTGCTTTAAGTCTACCAGCTTATGGTAATTTGTTACAACCACAATTGGAAACTAATAGATGAATGAATTATTGGTGAAGACAGCTATGAAGAGGACCTAACAATATTCCAGGAGAAAGATGGTGAAATCCAATACTAGGACAATTACTGACAATAGGTAAAAGAATAGATGACACATCAAGATGTTAAATCGGTGAGATTTGCTTTCAGATTAAGTGAAGACAGTAGGAGAGCATGGAATCAACAATGATGTCAAAGTTTCTAATTTAGGAGACAGATTATTAACAAAGTCAGAATTGAATCAGGAACAGGAATACATTTAAAGAGGAAAGATAGTTTAGTTGTGTAACATGAATTTATAGTCATCTCAGAGGATTCTGTTGAAAAGAGAAAGAAACTAACATTTATTAAGCAGCTATTGAGGAGGAGATTCTTTACATCCACTTTTATGTTGAATCACTGAGGCCTTTTTATGAGGTAGGAGGGCACTGTTCCCATTTTACAGATGAGAACACTGTGACTCAGAATTAAAGAGTGACAGCCCTTTATCTTCCCAACATGCCGTCCTGGAATGGAAAAATGAAAATCAATAAAAAAAAAAAGTGAAGTTTAAAGCTGAAGATAAAGATGTAGGCATTAACTGGGAGGTGGTACTTGAAGCTATAAGAATAGATGACACTGCTCAGCATAGGAGACAGAGGGAACAGAGCAGAAACCCCATGAATAATACCAAGCACTCCTCTAGAGCTACAAGCTGTTTTCTATAACATGAGCCAGTAGGAGCTAGAAGAAATGTTAAAATCACTAAAATCAAAGTAAAACATATGTATAGGACAAAGCATAGCATAAGGTATAAAACGTCAGCTTAAAATATAGATTTTAAATCATTGAAGTCTAAGAAAATAAAGCAGCAGAATGTCAATTCAACATGGGAAATGCCCGGACTTACCGTTGGATCCTGTGTCTCTCTAAGTTTGTGTGTAAACGATAATAATTTATCCAAAGCTTCCTGAGGTATATTTGGGACCTGTTTTATGAGAGAATTAAGGAAAAACAGAAAGAATAAATTGGGACATCAGACCAATCGACCAGAAATTATGACTACTTAACAAATAATATTAGAAGTACATTTTTAGAAAGTTAATTATCAGTTACATATTTAACTAAGATAAAGTTGCTTATTCAAATTTTCAGGAAACACTGAAATCCCCGCTTTCTCTTTAGGAATCAGGTAACTAAAAACAAGCCGCTCTTCATATACAATTCTATCACCAGGATGAAACTGAAAGGACCCTCTAACTCAATCAAAAATTGGCATATGATGTATCCATAAAAAAAACTTTTCATATATTACCATTTCCTCTTTTATTAGCTTCAGTGTGATATTTTAAGCATAAACTTAGGCATTTTCTTACTGAAACCAAATTCCTTTACTTAGTAGCAATCTTACATATGTCTACTAAGTGACATAAGGAAGGCTTGTGTAAAGAATGGACACCCACAGTGTTCATTTTTCCAAAAATACATACGTGAGGGGTATAATCAACATATTGGTGAATTATGAAAAGCAGTCACCCAAAAAACATACATTGATTGCTCCCAACTATAACAAACTTTAATCAAGCAATCAAATTAATTGGACTATAAGCAATTTTTATTTAAGCAATAACAAATTTAAGGCTTTAATTTAAAAAGATCAGAAAGAGATACTAGCATAATGACTGGGATAATGTGAACATTTCAAAAAAAATATTGCTCAGAGTTTCTTTGGTCATTTAAGTAATTTGAATTTTTTAAAATTCTAAGTTCTATTCCATATATACTTAATCTCATTTATTCTTGAAATTGATGCTATTATGTAAGATGTAGTATTATCCCCATTTTCAGAAGAAGAAACTATGATTAATTTACCCAAGATCTGGAAGCTAATAAGTAGTGAATTTGACATTTACAGCTAAGTTGTTGAACTCTAAAGCCTATGCCCTTATTCACAACCATGCTCATAAGAAGGCCTAAAATTAATCAGCTCATTCTGGTATTTCAAAAGAAATTTTTGTATTTTCTATCAAATTTAAGAAACCATAATATATCTGGCCTCCCACTACAGTAGGAACTTAAAATAGTCATCTTTGGCTGAATATAAAAAGAAAAGGAATTCCAAAACTGTGTCTACACAAGGAAGAGGAGAGACAGCCCACATCCGTGGTTCCCCATGTGTGTTCCCCAGACCAGCAGCATGAGCATCACCTGAGAACTTGTAACAAATATACATTTCATGTACCATCCTACATCTACTGACTCAAAATCTATAAAGATGGAACCCAGAAATCTGTGTTTTTGTCAAGCCCTCCAGATTCTGAAAAATGTTAAATTTTGAGAAGCATTGACCTATACCATTATATGAGAAAATATGGGAGCAAATGGAAAGTAAAAGCTAAAAATGTCTAACTCTGCTCCAGCATGTATCAGAGTACCTTAAAAAGAGAACAGGCGTAGAAAATACGCTAGGCTGGCCTCACTCTTACCATTTCCTTAATCACTTGGATTTCTTCACTTTTGACAAGCGGTTTCATGTAATGGAAAAAGAACATGGTTAAGAATTCTGGTCCCAGCCACTGCTGTGTAGTGCTTCCAATAACAGGGGGCTCTGCCAAGGCAATGATCCTGAAGGAAGGATGGATAGGAAAAATGGATCTACAAGGGAAAAGAATTAAAAGAATTTACATTAGTAAGACATTCTAAGAACCTAAGATGAATAAACAAAATAATCACTTACTGCTAATAAATGTACAATATTCATTCAAGAAACTCCAGCCCTGGCACAAACCACTGCTTTTGATATGTTGTTATGCTATAACAAATTTTCTCCAGAATCTCTTGAAATAAAATCCTATCCAGTTCATATTCATTACATATACCTTCTTTATTTATTTAAAATCCCTTCAAAATCTCCTATCTTGTTAGAAACCCACTCTATGTCAATCATAGAAAGACCAAGAAGAATAATTCAGGGTGAAAAGACTTTTTACAGTGCAGAAAATTTAAGCACCATAAGGGGTTAGATTGAATTTAAAATTTAGATTGGCAATAAAAATACTTAGGTCTTAAAAAGGCAGGAAAAAATGAACCTTTATATAATTCACTCTTTTGTCATTGTATCTTTTTTATAAGAAATGTTATGATATTTAAAGTGATCTCTTTTAGAAATCTATGCTAGGAAATCTGAGGAAGCACATAAATATTCTAGGATACAAAGAGGAATAAGATAAGACTTCCCACAGTTTATGAAATTACTTGAGTTGTTTTTGGAGGGCTCTAAAACCCCTCATCATGATCTAATCATGTGGGTGACACTGTTGGCTTTTATCAACACTACTCAAAAACTGAGTAGAAATATGCTTTTAGAGGGTGATACACTTCTTGCTAAGAGAAGAAGAGATGAAACTCAATCACTTGCCAAGATCTTCAGAGAAACAAAAATACAGGTACATAACTGGCATATTGCTATTAACTATTATAACAGACCCAAATAGTTAAGTGATTAGGCAGCTAGAATACCAGGAGGTAGGACATGTATGAAAAGAATCAGATGAGTCCTCTGAAGAGCTAAGACAAAGTCCCATCTATTCGGTGGGCAAGTTCACCACGTTCCTGACTACATGATCTGTAATTTTAGAGGCCACATCATAATTTGTAAACCAGAGAAAAGCAATTTTTAGAAATGGCCTTATGAAAGGCCTGAATGAATTCATAAAAGCTACTCAGTATTATTTCATTTCTTTAGGTAGGGAAAAACAAACAAACAAACAAAAAGACATATTTACAGATGTTCCAGCCAGGCCTGGGAAAGTGATCTGTTCAAAGTCGTTGTTCTGGGAAAATAGAGAAGGATGACAACATGGACAGTGCCTGAAAGTCCTGAGGATAATATGGTCACTCAGGATTGCTAGTAATTAGATAGTCACAAAACAAAAACTGGACACAGAAAATCCTGTGATGGGAAAGCTAAAGGGAAGAAGTTATTCTGTTTTCTTCTGCTGCTAAGTGGTTTGCTATCATCTAAAAATTTTTGTTCAAAGGCCTAGCAACAGATGCTGGATTCATCCTGATCCTCTTCAATCACATCTGGGACAAAAGATAGCAGGTGAAAGAGAGAGCGAGCCTGGTGTGGCTGCACAAAATTAAACATGCAGATGTAATTTCTTACTTAAGAGAGTAAGAAATACAAAACCAGAGAATAAAGATGAAATTTTATCTCAGGCAAACCAAAAGGGGAAGTCCAATTTACATCCTTAAACCAATAGATCAGACCACATCTGAGCTGTAAAGTTAGGACTAGAAGAGCAACGAAAAGGAGAGCAAGGCAGGTAGTTAAAATTTCAATAAGGTGATGGTCATTGCCTGGGACATACATTGTCTGTGACTTGCTTTTTATCAATAGTATTGACTCTAGCAGGGTATCTGAGTGAGCAGGCTAAATTTGAAGGAGGCAGTCTCTGAGACGGCTGATGTATTAGGCAGAAACATGCATGCTGATTATAAAAACAGCCACCAAACTACTGAAT
Source organism: Microcebus murinus (assembly GCF_040939455.1). Classification (NCBI taxonomy): domain Eukaryota; kingdom Metazoa; phylum Chordata; class Mammalia; order Primates; family Cheirogaleidae; genus Microcebus; species Microcebus murinus. The sequence goes on from NC_134116.1 coordinate 57,537,246, forward strand.
AACAGGATGAGAAGGGCCTTTTTGTTTGCTAGGTTCTCCCCAAAGGCTTCCTTACATACAAATAGGTCATATGGAAAGTCATTTCCTGATGATGCTAGGTTACTCAAGTCTGAAAGTTAGAGAGCAAAGGCTCTGCCATGTACTTCAGAGCAATTTGACAAACTGGTCAGTATACAAAAGCTGAAGAAGTGATATGTAATCGAAAATTACAAAACCAGTCCCATTAAAATTTAAAATCAAGGTTAGTTTAATTTTACTACAGTTTTAACAACAACAAAACAACAAATGAAACTAAAGATATCCCTTAATTTCAGATAAATAGATATTATTTCCTAAAGATTGAAGATCAAAAGGGCAAAAAGTGCTTTTAAAAAGATTTTAAAAGATTTAAAAAATAAAAATATTGAGGTCAATGTGTCTGTGGGCATAAGTTTAAGTTTTTAGAGAGCAAAATACTTTCCAATGCTTATCAGCAGTAAAGAGGAATGAACTATTGATACATATAACAATATGGATGATCTCAAAATAATTAAGCTTAAGTGAAAGGGCCAGACAAAAAAGAGCACATAGTGTGTGATTCCATATACATAAAACTCTAGGAAGTACAAGCTATATATAGTGTCTAGAAGCAGATCTCTGAGGATGGGAAAGGAGGGTGAGAAGGGACAGGAGTGAGGATTACACAGAGGTGTGAGGATACTTTCAGGATTACAGATTTGTATTTATCATCTTGATTGTGTTGATGGTGTCACAAGTATATGCAATTATCAAAAATTATCAAACTGTGTACTTTAAATATGCATAGTTTATTATGTTATATATCAACAAAGCTTTTTTTTTCCAACAAAGCTTTTAATAAAACAAAAAAAGACTTTGATAAGCTCCAGTCTTTTGAAGGGAATTAAATAGTACATTTTTATGGGATTTGTGTATTAAGGAACACAAAATAATGATATAGAAGATTTCTATAAAGACATCAATCATGAACAGCATTTTGTAATTGGCCTTCTATACTATAATATCAATACTACTGTTCCAATTCATAACCTAGTAAAAGTTACACAGTTACACACATATGTACACAGCTCATATTTCCCCTTTTTTCCAATGCAGTGTGGCAAACTGCACTGATATATTCCTTATGCATATTTATACCAGCCAAGGTCTAGTGTAATATTTGGAAGAGGAAAGATGCTAAATAAATAAATGTGTACAACTCTTGTTAGTAACTATCACTGAGAAAAACTTTTCGAAGATTTTTGGTGTCAATGACAAAGGTAAGTGATAAAAACTGAAAATCACAGTGTCCCACCCTAGTCTATTAATAAATCTCATCTGGAATGAATTTGTGAGAGAAGGTACATTCTCTGTACCAAAAGGATAAATCTAAAACATACAATAAGTAATTATACCATTCATAGGTAAAGAGGTTTTAAATGGTTGTCTGACCATGAAAACGCTCAGAAATATTTTCAAAATCAGACTTTGCTAAAGCCTTTTGTTTTGACAATCAAACACAAAGACTTAGGCATAAAATCTTGATATATCTTAAGTTTTGTTAAAAATTTACATGGCCTCATTTGCTAACAAAGAGATGCGGAGGTTTCTGGAAAGCTAGGAGAGAATGCTTGCATACTATCTTCAAACATGGGTAAGAGTAAAAGCAAAAGGGTCTAGAGAATCTGATTAAGGACTGTGCTCAAATATCCAATTATGGTTCACCACTAAGACTGAAAAATTATAAACTGTCTTCAATGTTCAACAGCAACAAATAAAAATAAAATATTCCATAAAAATGCAAAAACATTAGAACATATATAACTAAGACTAGGCCACTACTCTTTATTGTTTCCCTGAGATAACCAGAAGCCCTTTCTTTGTGAAATAAACTGTTAATAACTCACGGGGACTCTCATCCCCCTCATCTATTCTCTGGCTAGTAGCAGGAAGAGACACATTTAGCAGCCTATAGTATTTGTACTTCCCCCTTCCCCAAAGAAGTTTTTCTCATCAAAGGAAGCAGTTCTATTTTGGTCCTTATTTCCTGAGAGAAATGCAGGCATGGTATCTGGTGTGTGTGGCCATCATGCTATTTCTAACAACCATGTCCGCAGCATTCCTGGTGTCTTGCAACAAGAGAAGCCCCTAACATTTCTAAAGGCATGTTAGGCATGTGATTACCTGCAAAGAATATAAAAGCCTATAGAACATTCTGGAAATGATCAAGGTGTATGAATTTGGTGAAGAATTAGTATACAATACAATGAAGGTCAGCAAAGGAGTGGAATATAATTGTTCAGAAACTGGGTTTCATACCATGAAATTGAAAGGGTTGGTGGCCCACTGCTAGCCCATTATGATTATGAGCCGATATTGATTATGAGACCCTATGCCAAAAGACTTTGCCATTAAAAGGCATCAAAGTATTCCTAATCAGTAGATTCATATAAGGAAACATTGCTAGCTGAGAAGGTCACCTAAACTGTATTAATACAATGACCTTTATAGTAGTTTTCTATCTGAAAGCAGAACAGGTATCTAAATTTACCAAACTGCATCTAGAGGCCAAGAAGTCCCAAAATCTGACTTGGCCTTAGGAAGGGCCATAGGAATGTCAGAGATTTCACAGAGGAGGTGACTACTGAAGGGATAGCAGAAGTCTGCCACACTGGTCCTGAGAAGTGAAAAAATGAGGCTAAAAAGGCACACATGTAAAAGATATTAGCCCTGAATCCTGTAGCAGATGGAAGCCACTAAAGGATTTAAACAATGAAGTGATCACTTTTATGGATTAGATACCTTAAACTTCTAGTTCTAGGTGTGTGGAGAGACAGTGGTTCCATTCACTAAGTTTTGGCACTCAAGAGGAACAGTGGGTTTGCAGAAATGAGCTCAAAGATTCTCTGGGACATGTAAGGGCAGATATCCAGTAGTCAAATGGCACTTAGAAAACTAAATTGGAAACAGCTTTTAAGGAATGCTCAGTGTATCAATGACAGGTAAAGACATGAGTGACTGAGATTGCCTAAAGAAGAGAAAAGGCTAAGGCAAAAACCCTGGGAGATGCCAATTTTAATAGCTTTCTGAAACCTTTCCCAACCTCTCAAGACACAGTTACTAATCACTTCCTTTTCTGTGTTCCCACAGCATTTTGTACGGACCTCTAGTCTAACATTTAGAAACTGCATTGTAATTATTTATTTACATATCTGTCTACCTTCATGAGTGGTATACCACAGAAGGCAGCAACAACATCATCTAAGAGCTGGAACTCAAACACTTAACCTAAAGGAAACAAGTAATACTAATGATTAATAACAAACACTTGCATATGCAGTCAGTCTATAGATAAGAATTACCTGGACTCTATTCTGGGCGCCCAGAGAGTGACTGAGTCCATGGATTACCGTACCTTTATGATACTCAAGTTCAACAAAATCACACAACTGCTGTATTCAGAACAAGAGCTTTAAAATGAACTCTGAAGAGGTATTACTCTACAGATTAGTAGAAATTGCTCTTGGAATCTTGATCCCTCGGAGGTAGGAGATTTATTTATTTGTGTAAAACTATGGAAACTGTTTTTTCTGTTAGGCAGCTGCAACTGCTATAACACAAAAGCACCATTCCCACTCCACCCCAAAACCCTTCCCCTTAAAAAACAAAACAAAAACCTTCCCTATCATTCTACCTTTGACCTTTTTCTCGACCTTAAAATCTTCTACAAGGAAACAAAGAATTAATAAAAATAAATAAAGTAAAAGCTGAGTTTGCTTGAGGACTACAGAAGTAATAATCACTTTGTTGAACTTCGGTGAGCAAGTACAAAAATGAAAGAATAGATAACATGGGTCATGAGTTTCTAATTTGTAGTTCAAATGCTAGTGCCAAGAGTGACATATTAGATATGAACAGACTATAAGATCAACCCATGAGAGATAATGGGCAATATTACTTACAAGAACCCACAAAATAAAGTAATTTCCTCACTGAGTACAAATTTCCTGCTTTTTATATTGTGTTATATACTTTAAGTCAAGCTGTCAGCCCCACTACCCAATAAACACAGTCTTGAAAGAAATACTGTTAGATATTAGAGAAATACTTAAAAGAAAAATCTAATCTACTGTAACTCTAAAAGAGGATATTTATTCTGAGAAAGACAAAAAAGGGTTAAAAAATTAAATCAAGATTAACCAAGAAAAGGTAAAGAAATTTACCAACACTCCATACCACCAGAGTGAAGCAGATTCTGTAACACAACAGTGTAAACAACAAAATAAAGGAAAAAACTATTTATAATCATAGGAAAATAGTGTGTTTCTCAGGTAAAAAGGAGTACAATATAAGAAGTATGGATAAGGAAAGGAATTAGGCTTTCAACTGTTAAAAATATTTTAGACAAGCCAGGAGAATCATTGGTAGAACATCTCACTGCTGAAAAGTTAATGAATGCCCAACAAATTGACAGAACATAAGAGAGAGAAGAAGAAAAAAAGAAGTTCAGCCCAGGAGGTTGAACATACATCTAAATAATAAAAAGTACAGAGAGAGAGAGACCAAAGGAAACTTGGTAAGTGGGAGTAGAGAGAGATCTACGATGACATAGGAGCTACAGGTATAAAAAGCAACAAGTACAAGCAGGGTTTGTCAGAATATACCATGGGAGAAAGACAAAATTGATAGAAGATGGAATTTGATAAATGCCAGATGTGTGAGTATGCTGAGAGGAGATTCAGACAAACAGGGAAGTGTTTGAGATGAAAAAGTGAAACATATTATAGAAAATAGGGTCACTTCCTTCCCAGTGTTCCCATACCATTATTGTACACAGACCTCTAGTCTAACATTTAAAACTGCATTGTAATTGTTTATTTACATATCTGTCTCTCTTCATATGTAGGTAAGTATTAATTTCAGGAGAAACACAATGTGCACAATAAGAGAAATAACTATGATATACTAAATGGCTTAGCTGGGTACAGTTTTTATGCTGTCATAATAATGTAAACATCAAATAAAGTCGCAAACAAGATTATCATATAACTCTAGGAAGAATACTGGATGGAAGTATGCATGAGTAGTGAGATGGGAGGTAGTGAAAGAGGGAAATCTTAATTTTCCATGTAGAAAATCAACAGCTTAATCTCTAACACTAAAAAATAAATCGGGCATATCAATGAAAGTATATTGTTTAGTGGCATGGAGGTAAATATGAAAAGAAACAACTAAGAGTTGAAAGCAGTAGCCTCTGAAGCATGAGAAGTGGGAAATAGAGACTGTCATGAAACCAACGACAGGAGATGGTATTTTTCATAAAATGCTTTGAAAAATTACCTGGCTCAAGTTTCATGCAAGTTTAACATTGGCAAAAATCCAAACAAAAATGTAAAAAGTGAAGGATAGCAAGCATTGCTACAATCTCTCTCCACCCCCTCAGAGTGACCTCTGGAGCTAGAGCTGAGACTGGTTTGTGTTTGTGGGAGAGACACAAATCAATAGTGATTAAAGTGAGAAACTTTCAGAAGAAAAGACTATTAACCACTCTGCACTAAACTCAACATGATGCCCAGGGCCACTCTGTTCCTGAAAGTGGTTTCACTTGTAAAACTGCTTGTGACCCTTAGGGAGAACTTGGGTACTTTTTGTAGAAAAGGGTTGTCATTTCCCTGACATTTGGTGACAAGTACCGAGCTCCTGATGTCCTAAGGGAAACTGCTGGGCAGGCTTGCTGCGAGCTATTGCTCAATTGCTTTGATTCTTCCCTCTGAAAACATGAACTGTTCTCTGACTAGTGATTCACATGCAAATAATGTACAAAAACTGAATGTTATAAACTGAAAGTACGATGTGACTTGCCTCCCGAAACACTTGACCAAACTATTTCCTGGTCTAGAGTAATTTGATAATGTACATCTCAGAACTATAAGTAGCTGTGTAATCAAGTAAAATTTATAATAATTTATACAGAGATAGTAGGAATTTAACATTTCACCTCTAAGAAAAAACTCCAAGAAAATTTTTAAACAAAATTTTGCTTAAAACATAAACACAATAATAAATTCCCTTAATTGTCTTTTGTAGAATTTTAATGTTTTAAATATGGCATTAAGTCCTTTGGGGGGAGGGGAAAATTCATTTAAATGGGATCAGATTAAGTGACAAGGAGTTTTCCCCAATGTATCAACCACTAATTATGTTAAAATATCTGTGGAAATGTAATGAGATGAAAAATAATCTATATTTGCCAAACCTCCTCTAAAGAAAAGTATCATATGTAGCTGCAACAAACATCTTCCTTCAAATTTTTAATTTTGAAATTTTTCAAACTCATAAAAAATTTTAAAGAATAGAATACGTAAGGCTGGTGGCGGCCCCCTCCCTTCCCTAGATCAAAAGGAAAAGGCTCCGGAGACCAGACCCGCCAAGGACAAAACTGGCAGACCCTGCCGAGAGGAACCACACCCAGATGTCCACCTGGATAGGAACTTTTCGGCTCTTGGATTCCACAAATACCTCCAGCCCCTCCCCAAAATCCCCAGCTCTTCCCGCCAAAAGTCCCTAGCCAGGCCCAAAGGGTATAAAAGGTCTCAACCCCTTCAAACAGCGGCGAATTCTGGGGCCCCCCTCTCTTGGGGCCCCAGAACCTCATCCATGAGTGTATAATAAAACCACGTGGTTTGGCCCCCACTGTTTCTCTCTGTCTGTCTTTTCACCACCGCTGAAAAACCTTACAGAATACAAACACCCATATATTCTTGACCTACATTTTGCCAATTGTTAAGATTTTACCACATTTGTGTTCTCAATCTCACTTGATCTTTCTCTTTCTCTGTGGTGTGTTTGCATGTACATATACACATCTTTTTTTTTTTTTCTGAAACATTTATAAGTCAATTGCAGGCATTTTTTTTTTTTTTACTTTATCCCATAAGTATTTCAGCAAACATCTCCTGTGAAAGGAATATTCTCCTTCATAACCACAATACCATTATGATACTTAAGAAAATTAGTATTAATTCAATATCATAGAGAGAGAAAGAGAGAGAGAGAGAAAGAGTCCATATTTAAGCCTTTCTAATTTATCTTTTATAGCTATTTTCATTTTGTTTCCTACTCCAGGATCCAGTCAAATCTCAAACATTACATTTGGTTGTTACAGCTCTGGAAGGAATGTTTAAATAAGCCATAATGGGTAATCCCACATAAAGTGGTGTACCCCATCAAGTGGCGTACCCTAGAAATACTGATGACACCCAAGGAGGGTGACCCAGTTAATGGTGGGCCCAGCTTTTGTTCTGCTAAGGGGATACAAAAGTACAAGGCCAAAACTGAACTAGGAGGGCAACTGAGGAGGGAGTACCTTCTTCAAATCAAAGTTCTTATAAAATGTTTAAACATTTATTTGAAAGTAAGGCTGAGAGTACAGAGTACATCTTGGACAGCAACCTCACATTTTAAAAAGTGCCAAACTACTAGCATGTCCAGGACACCAAATTATTACACTGTTCAAAGGTATCTTGGCTTGACTCCAGGTTTATAAAAATAATAAACAATGTTTTTTTTTAACTTAAAAATAATAACAATAAGAGCAATGTACCCAGAATTACCTCTTCTGTAGCTGCTCATCAGACATTTGCAGCTCTTCTTTTAAGCGCATATACCTGTCTTCTCTCAGCAGCCTAGAGCCATCATAGAGGCTCAACTCTCGATCGTGGATTAACCTAATGGGATAAGAGCAAAGTCAGAAAACAAATGAATCAGTTTTGAACACTGAAGTTATTAAAGATACAGTCCGTCAGCCAACATTTTAATTATACCTATCATAGCTGGCAATTGAGTCTAACCATTTTGTAAGATAGACTTTGCAAAATTTCAAGCTAGCTAGTGCTGTTATACTTGACAAAACTGTTGGTTTCTGTGCTGGGGGCAGTAGTCATGAACATTAGATGTGGACAGGGAAAAAGAGGAGAGGTGAAAATGCAACAGGAGGAAAAAAAAAAGAAATGGAGGAGGAGGGAGAGGAAAACAAATAACTGAAGGAGTGACTCAGAATAAGCATGGGTACATATTAATGGACAAGGCAGCTGGCACAAACTCCTTGAGTCTAATGTAACTCTTTAAAGGATAGTATCAAAATATTTCTAAAAAAATTTTTTTCTATCTTGGGAATTATGGATTTTAAATACCAAAAATCTTCATAATGAAATAACTACATTGCTTCTCTTGTCAACTCTGATGGTGGCCTAACTATCCACACCACAAACAACACTGTCTTCCAGATGTTGCAAAGGTCAAAAAGCACTGTTCTAGATCTTGCACCAACCCCTCAGTCTCCCGCTGCCCATGTTAGAGTTGCCCAACACAGCCTCCATTCTGAGGGAAGGAGAAACTATATACTTCAGAGGACAGGAGCCTGGGCAGGGAAGCCAGTCAGGCCTGGGTTCAACTCCAGCTCTACAACTCACCAGCTCCATGACTAAAGAGGGGGAGAACCAGGCCATCTCTCGAAACTTTTATCTTTTGTAACACTGAGGTAGTAATGCCAACTTCATACAGTTGCTGTGAAAATTAAACAGCGAATGTAAAAACCGATGCTTAATATACAGCTGTTCTCAATCTTGGCTGCACATTAAAACCTTCTGAGAAGTGTTTACACCAGAATTTGTGGAGGTGGGACCCAGGTATGAGGATTTTTAAATTCCTGTCCTGTAAAGTGATTCCAAGGTTGAGAACCTGAGAAGCACTGGCTTAGCACAGTGCTCATCACAGAATAAGTACTCAATGGCAGCTATGACTGCCATTGACTACTATGACTACTCAGCCAAACAGGCAAGAGACAGCCAATAAAAGGGGTCCAACTATTATTGTGTCTGCTTTTGTCTGTTTCAGAGAAAAAATACTGTAAATCTATGGAATGTTTATGGTAAATCACTGAAAGTTTGTGATTATTATTTTTAAATAATCTAAAATCTAATGAGGATTAACACAACATATTTGGAATCTTTAATTACACTTGGTATTTGCATCTTGTCAGAAACAAAAAACTTTGAGTAGTCAGTTGGGGAAATGACTTATTCCACTTATTTGACCTTTCCCAATAACTCAAAGTTAAAAATGAAATGTCTGCAAGTTATAGAACCACGATGAAACAAAAAATATCAGTATCAGTAATCTCCTAAAAGGACACAGGATGGGAAAAATTTTCTACAAAAATTACACATGAAGAGTCTTCTCTGAACATTAAATTCTGGAAAAGTTTTAGGAATGTGTGGAAATTTTTCCCACCTAAACTGAAATCAGAAAACATAGCTACAGAGAAATGCTCGAGTTTATAACAACAAAGTGAGCTTTTTTAGTCTACATAAAATATAATCAAAAAGCTATTACATATTTTATATTAAAAACATCTTTTTCTCTCTCAGAAAAATGATTCCAATGAGATCAGCCAATAATTAATATCTATGATTCATAAGGAGTTTTTAAATAGTAAAGCTGTGACGCTAAAAAATTATAGAAATTTCAGCTGTGTGTGAACTTTTTGCATATATACATCTAAAGTCTTTCAAAATTACTAAAGTTTTTCTTTTTGCAGTTCTCCCATACAGAATTTTGCTATGGCAATGGCTTTTCCCAAAATGTTCATTATTTAGAGTTTTACTCCATTGTGTTTATAGCAATAAAAAAATCTACCATTCTACTTGGATATAGAATCCCAAGTTTCTCAGGATCTACATAATTAAGTTTTTAAAAAAAAGTTTGAGGGGAGAGGAGGGGATGGGTACAATGTACACTATCTGAGTAATGGGATGCTTATAGCTTTGCCTCAAGCAGTACAAAAGCAATCCACGTAACCAAAACATTTGTAGCCTTGTAATATTCGGGGAGGGGGGCAGGAGAAAGGGGTGAGAGAGTACCATGTCTGGCGTGTTATGTGTGTGTATGAATGCGTGTGTTTTGCACTTTTCGGTGTCTCATACAAACCTCTGCAACACAGCAAGTGTGCCTGCATTGACCCTATGGATGCCGTCCAGCAGGACCAGCTTGCCGTCCAGAGCAGCATTCACAAGGGGAGAGGAGCGCCAGGCAGTATCTCCATTTGGAAGAGTGTACCTCTGCTGTAGCAGGTCACGAGCTGTCATATCCTAAAACCGATCCCCACCACCCACCAAAGAATATGCGGAATTAATTTTTAAGACATGGATAGTAGCTTATTTGGCTTTATAGAATCACCTCTCTCTAAACATACATTTCATACAATAACTGGGAAGTCATCTCTAATCCTAAAAATGAAGATCTCCAAAAACCTTTTTTTGGTCATTTGAAGATTTTTTCCTATTACTCATTTACCTAACATAGTAAGTGTGAGGGTTTTTTTCCCCCCTTCTTTTTATTTAGCATTTTCCTCCTGTTTTAAAATGTTCATTTATATAATGGCAATAATTTCCACCGAACTTTAACAGAATTCAACTCAATCCATTTATTCTTGCAGGGACCAAAATGTGTTGATTCTGTTTTAAAATGAGAAGCCATTCAAACTCACTATGCAGAGAGATGCTATGAAGAGACGCTTATCAATAAAGTGCATTTTCTTGCAGTTGATGAGTTTTCCTGAAAAGCCATGCTAAGAACCATCACAGTGACTTTTTATATTTACAGAGGCTTGGTAATGGAGGAAACTGAGAACAGTCATCAGAGAAGGTACAGGAATTGAGAAACAATAGCATGGAGCTTAACATGCAATTTTTTTAAAGCACACGCACAATGTGCTAACACTAAAATACTGTAACAGACTTAAGCAAACTATTATAAGTTGTGACATATAAAAGTTTATCTCCTGTAAAAAAAAATTTGGAGCTATGTAATATGAACAAATTTTTCTTATATGTGTTAATGTGGAAGACAATAGTTTCTTTTCTGTTATCAACTGTAGATATATTTTGTGCCATTTACAGCAAACAGAAGTTAAACTTTTACAATAAAATTTAAAGTCTTTGGTAAATTCTTTGCTATTCACTCCAAATTTGAGCAATAGAAAAACTAATGAGTTTGCTTATATTCATAATGGCAACAAATCTGTATTGGAACCAAGATTAAAATGTAAGTCTTAATTATTACAACTCTTAATATCAAAAAAGTACTGATTTCAGAAGTATGAATCGGCTTATACTGAATCACAAAGACCCTGGAGAAACAATAGCATTCAAACTCAGCAAGTTCCCATAACCTTATAAGGGGCTGGCTTTGAGACATTATCAAAATTTGGCCTAACTCTTTTTTTTTTTTTTTTTTTTTTTGAGACAGAGTCTCTCTTTGTTGCCCTGGCTAGAGTGAGTGCCATGGCGTCAGCCTAGCTCACAGCAACCTCAATCTCCTGGGCTCAAGCAATCCTGCTGCCTCAGCCTCCCAAGTAGCTGGGACTACAGGCATGCGCCACCATGCCCGGCTAATTTTATATATATATATATATATATATCAGTTGGCCAATTAATTTCTTTCTATTTATAGTAGAGACGGGGTCTCGCTCTTGCTCAGGCTGGTTTTGAACTCCTGACCTTGAGCAATCCGCCCGCCTCGGCCTCCCAAGAGCTAGGATTACAGGCGTGAGCCACAGCGCCCGGCCTGGCCTAACTCTTTTAATAATTTTATTTAATCCTTCAACGATGAATTTTAAATGCTATGCAAACTGAATGAGCAGTGTCACTCTCTGATGCCAATGACAGTTACAGCAATCAAGATTAAATTCATCAACATCATCATTGTTTACTGATACAGTTCATGGTGGAAATGAGCTCATTCCCACTCAAGGTTGTATAACAGAACAGTAAATGATCAATGCATAAAAAAGAAAAATAGGACAAAACCAAAATAAGTGTCTGTGGGGCATTTTCATAGTCAAATGATAAAGAAACATCAAATATTATCCACACATATTCATGTGTACATGAAATATACACATATACATGCACATCTATACACATATACTCATAAAATCTTTTTAAAGTTAACATAAAAATAGTTCCATTTATAGAAAACTCTTGGTACAGACTACTCTAGAAAAATATTTGCCATAGAGTTATATCACATATTATACTAGAAAATTAAACAGAAAACATGCTTTAGCACAGTGGTTCAAAACCAAAGATACATATCAGAAACTGCTGCGGAATTCTTGGGCCATCCATAAGCTTAAGGCCCCATCATCATGAAGACTCTGACTCAGCAGGTCCAATGTGGGGCCTACCGCCTGGTTTTTTTTTTTTTAATTAACTATTACATCGGTGATTCTGATATGCCTCCCAGGTGGGAAATACTGCTTTAAAAGAAATTAAATTAAAATTCATTCATTTATACCTCTCCTTATTCTAATATGACTTCTGAGATTGCACAAAGATAAACAAAACGCATAACAAATAGCATAAATTAAAAGTAAACAAAAAATGAGGGAGAAAAAAAGAGTAGGCTTTATCTCTTTTAAGCACTTCTATTTGAATCAGACAGGAGGTAGCATGATGAAGGCATTCCACTTATATTTTCAAAGAAATGGATGAATTTTAATTTGGAAAATATCAGCTCCAGACTGAAAATGGCTGACATCCTGGTCCAGTTGATCTTGGGAGTCTTTTGCTTGGGCCCAGGAAAAGGAGATAAGGAATGCTGTGACTCTAGCATAAGAGGTTCAGACTCCTAAGGAGCTGAGTGAGGCTAATAGCAGCTGGCAATATTTTTTAAAAATTTCAGTCAAAAGAATTCCCCATTCTAATACCACCATATCCCAAATCACCATTCTGTGCATCACATGAAAAATCACTACTTGGTCATGATTCTAAAGTACTTTCATGTCTTATTAACTTGCACAATGTCTACAGTACTTGCCTTATTCATGCAATTAAACATTTACTAATAGATGAAAAAAATAACTAGTACAAATGTTAGGTAGATAGTAAGGGGTTTCAGGTCTCCTAGGGATGAAAGTGGGTGCCTTGTCTTAGTGCTGCCTTGAGCAACTGTCCCACCTGGGAAGAAGGACAAGGGCAGGCCCCAGCCTCCATCCTTTGGTGCTGTCTCACCCTAATCCGTCCAGAGCCACTGCCATACCTGGGGGAGGAGGAAATGCCCTACCAATCTACCAATCAGAACTTAGCATGCCAATTGCAAAAGAATGCAGAGGACTTTGTAGCCCACAGGCCAATTGGCATAAGTACTGGAAGGTGACTTAGGATAACCTAAGACTAGCTATCATGTCATCATCTTAAATCTACATTGCGGTTCATCCTCCAAATGGGCTTTGAGAGAGGCTCATGGGAGATGCACATACACAGTAAGATTCAGGTCATATTACTCCTAACTGTCCATCAAAGTGGTTCCATGATGACACCTGAACCATGGGGAGGTCCCTATCTGGACACTATAAAACAAGACCTAGATCATAAACAAGGTCTCTTTTACCACAACAAAGGGTCTGGTCATCATCTGTGGCGTATGTATCTTGCTCTATAAATCTGTATCTTGCTCTTGCTCTATAGTCCTCCCTTGCTCTCCCTCAATAAATTTCACCTCATACTTGTCTTACTTTGGTGTGTCTGGTCATTCTTCAGACAAGAGCACACCAAGAACAGAGAATACAGAATGAGATTGCCACACCCAACACACAGAACTCTTCTTTTCCAACCTAGCAGTTGGAGACTCCCTTATATTTACTAAAGTAAAATGAAATAATTATTTGTTGTTATCCAAGAACCTGTAACAAATCAATATGGCTCAATGCTGTTAATGCCAACCACAGCTATAGACCAAAAGTATTCTTCCTTTTTTCAATCTTTAGAGGGGTAGAAAATGAAAAATATGTGGCATTTCTTAGAAGCCTAGATCACTTCAGTTTTATCATTTAAACTCTCTGCCTATCATAATGTTAAGAACCCTCTTTCATTTCTAATATATCTTTGCATTAAAATAGAAACCCTCCTGAGAGAAAGAAAAACATTCCTTTTAATACCGGCTGTTAGTTTTCATGATTAAGATTGAAGGAGCTCAGAGAATTTCAGCCCAAACGATGACTCCTTTGTATAAAGAGTATTTTGAATTAAAGGCCCTTAGAGATCAACAGGCCCTTGGAAGAGGCTTTGCCTCTATCTGCATAAAACCAGAGGGACTCATCAAAAAGAATAATCTTCTTCCCTCCCCCATCCTGTTATCTCAATATACTGCAGGAAAGTGGATGGAGACTATAATCAGACCTGGCCCAATCCATTTTAAATATAATACCTGTCTTTCAGGTTAATTTAATTTCCAAAGAGACTCATTTATAAGTCAATCTGTTTCCCCCATCCATTCATCCTCCCTAGTAACCATTTATTGCCCCTCAACAGAATTGCTTATATTCCTCATTTCCCCCCTCCCCTTTAAAATGAGGGTATGTACACTTCTGGACCCCACTGGAATACTGGGTAACCACTCTGCGATTCTCCTGCTGCACGTGGTAAATAAATTTGCAATCTTTTTCTGCCATATTGTGAGTAAACCTTCAGGAGGCAAAAGGGAAGTTTTTCTTTCTCCTTCACCAGATCCTACATGGAAAGATAAAAATTTCAGCTTTTCCTTAAAGAGATAGTTGGCTCTACTTTCTCCAAGTTACAATCAGAAGTTATTTTCTATTATGTGAAAATGTAAGGACACTCAAGTAAAATGGAACCTTCACAGAACAACTGAATCTAATTAACAGAACTTTCCCAGTATAGTCTGAATGGGTCAATGATGTAAATTAATTCCAGGTAATAAAAACACCTTTTATAAAATTAATAAAAGGCCACAAGGTGAGAACTGTGGTTGGGGTCTAAACTCTGCAAAGGGATAGGCAGTTAGTTTATACATATAACTATTACTGAAAATTTGGCACTTGTCCATGAGGCTGAATCAGAAGAATGAGGACAAATGGTTTGGGGAGGAGGAAAGAGAAGTTTTATTACTTTGCCAGCAAAGGAGGAAAAATGGTAGACCTTCTCATCTCAAAATCTAAATTTCCTCAACATTAACAGAAATACAGAGCTTTTAAAGAATGGGTTTTCAGCTTCAGGCAATTACTGTTAACTACAGTTGATGATTCTGATCATCCCATCTCCACTGAAGACAATCTGGTGACCTCTGCCCAGGACCTCCTTTTACCAGGTCCCAGCTGGGCCATCTCCTATTGCACAAATAAACAAAAGACTTACCCTGCCCCTCCCAACCACTGGCCTGAGGCAGGGATGCAAACCCTAGTTCTCAAAAAGGAGTGGAGGATGTTTGTTTTAAAGAGAGAAAACATTTTCACTGTTTCCTCCTGTTACATATTTTCCACTCCCAGTATTTCCCTTCCATATCTATGGGAGGGATGACTACTCTGTTACTTCACCATCCATTATTCCCTAGCTTTCCTACAACTGCTTACTACTGAGGAGTCACATAGCTGATGGTCATAAAGATTCTTATCTTTCTTTGTTGCTCCCATAGATAAAATCACCCTTGTGAAACATAAGGCTAGTTTTTGAGGTATCTTCCAGGTCTTACATTCCAGTGGACTGGATGACCCACCCAGATCATTGGTCCATACCAAGGAACTGATTCAACTGATCTTGTGACTCCCACCCAGAAACTGCCTCAGCACAAGAAGACAATTTCTATACTCTATGATTCTATTCTGAACCCAGCCAATCAGCATACTCAATTGCCTAGAGCTTTACCCTCCAAACTATCTTCAAAAATCCTTTCTCCCAAATTCTTGAGGAGACAGATTTGAGAAATTCCTCCTATCTTCTCACATGGCACCTGCAATATTAAACTCTTTCTCCTCTGTAATACCTGTTATCTCAGTGTATTGGCTTCTTCTTGAGCAGCGTGCTGAAACAGTAATAAGCTAATGTTTAAAACAGAGTAATGCCATTTTCAAGTGTTTTTGGCTATACAATATTTGGTTTTTAGAACCATGAAATTACAGTTTTAATATCTTTATTTTAACATACACTATACAATGGAGTTGTTAATAATAATAATATATATTATTTTTCCTTATTTGTCTTATCTATATTATCATCCCTATTAGCAACTGGAAAACTAAAACTAAAAAAAGAAGTGTGTTTATTCTATAAGGGCATTTTGAAATTTAAGAAAGATGAATGTCCCCATTTTTGTATGTATTTTTCTTATCCTTAAAATTCTTCAACTTAGAATAAAAATAGCACTAATGATATCACAGAGACTGAACCATTTCCTCTTTCTGCATTTCCTTAAAAATTTTAAAATAACAGGACATGAAATCTAATTTCTTTAAGGCTACTATTGTCTAACCTTCAACATCTCACCTTCATTCAGATCCCTGGGAAACATCTATGTATTTCTGTGTTATTTGGAATTATGCTCTTTTGATTTGCAACTGAGGAACCCCACTGAAAATTAAAATGTCCTGTTAAGATGAGAAGCATAACTCCATGAAATGTATCAGAGAATATAGATTTGAACCTTAAAGCAATTATATGCTTTAAATGTTCTTAGTACCTTTCAATGGTCTAAGCTAATTTTTCTGGAAATTCTCTTGAGAAATCCAGATATATCTCATTAGCTCAATAAAATAATTGCACAAAGTAGTTATGTGGAGAATAGCAAAAACAAGATTAGAATTAGTTTTCCAAAGCATAATGTCACTCAGATAGAAAACTGAAAATATTATAGTAAACTTTTAATGTATACAGAAATTTGAGATACTTCTCTCTTTAAATATGAATGCTGATATGAAAGTAAAATTTTACATTATAATGAACTTGTAATTTTTCTTATAGAGAAGTAAAATAATTATAGCAAAAGTGGGATATCAAAGTATATATGGAGTATGACCTCAACCAGGTTTGTAAAAATACACATTTCCACCACATATATGAACCAAAAAGAGTTTCAGGAAGTATTTAAGTTGGCTTGCAAAAATATGCTTAATATAATGTATTATAAAATTTAACATAAATTGAAACAGAAGTAACAATAATTATAGCAGCTAATAGTTACAGAAAGCTTAATATATATAAGTACTTTACATATATTAACTCATGTAATCCTTGTAACCCTAAGAGACAGATACAATTATAGTCTTCCTTTTACAGATGAGAAAACAAGTATGAAGAAGTTAAACAGCTTATCCAATCAAGGACACACAGCTAGCAAGTAGAGGATCTGGATTATCCTCAAGAATATTACTATAACAAACACAGCAACAAATTTCATTATAAGAAATTCTATAGGGAAAGAGCTGGTCTGCATTAATAAATCCATGGGTAGATTGTATAGTAAATATAGGATTGTATCAATGACACAGATTTCAGGCTATAACTTCACAAATCAATTAACTTCTAATAATTCTCAATCAACTTCTTTGAGAAGAGTTAAAAAGTAGTGACTAAAGCTGACCACTCCCAGAAAGGACTCCAAATATAGCTAGTCTACATTGCTATTTTAAAATATCTCTAAATATATACATAAAAGATTGAAATAAAAAATGCTGTAGTTAGTAGTAAGTAGATGTGATTCTTCATTCCTTTATTTCTAAATTAAAAATACAAACAGTGGGCATTTAACATTTTTTTCATTGGGGTCAATAAGGTTTAATGATGATGTTGTTTTTCAAAAGAAACTAGTTAAAATTCTGTACGCTTATCTCAAATAAATCTTGCTTATCTTAACTAAGCAAAACTTATCTACCAAAAAAATCCTACTAGTAGTATAAACACTAAAAAAATCTGGAATTTATGTGAATAAAACATGCCAAGACTAGCTAATATAAGCCATCAACTTTGCAATAATGGATTGATTATGTCCATATTTATTAGTGGCAGAATACTACATAAATATTATCTAAGCACTGAATATTAATAATTTTTAGGTCCTGGAATAGAAACAAAGCCATTATTTACAGAGTCTAAGTATGTTCAAGTGAACAGAATGCAAGGCATGCTGCCAACATTCCTAGGTGTCATTTATGTTTATCTCAAAAAGGCCTCTTGTTACATATATTGTAAAATTACTTGCAAACTCTTTCATGCTTTTTCAAGTTCTTCTTTTAAAGAACTTTTGTTAACCTGTCACATATAAAGTAAATGCTCTCTTTTATATATATGATAGAGATATTGACTGAAGTTACTCTGCTATTGATAGGAAGAAACTGATTTTATATTGTTTATAGCTCTATTCATTATAACCACTGGGATCTATTTCAAGATTATGTGTTCTAATTAAAGATTTACTTTATGAACATAGAACAAAATTCTCTGTTTGAAGCTAACCAAAAGTCAAACCCTCAACTTACTAAAAACCAACTCGACTAAAGCATATATTAAATAAGTTGCAAAATAAAATATAATGCCAAGGTTAGTATAGGTGCACATAATACATTTTTCAATGAAGATACCCTCCTACTATCCTTCCTATACTACAAAGGCTAGAAAACTAGAAACATCGTTTCTTAACATCTTTGAAACTAGAGTTCTCCACATGACTCATGTTCTACCAAGTATTCTCCTGTACAAGAGACTGGGAAGATGGCAGGGAGTGATCAGAGCCAGGGGACAGCCAGCACCAAGACAGTTGTTCTTCTAGGGCAGCAATGGCTAAACTTCTCCTGGCGCTATCATTCCTTACTAGGTAAAATCTAAGTTCCACTTTCTGTCTCTCCTAGAAATTCTGTAAGCTAGCTAATACTCTGTAAAAATCTCTCAGTTTTAGATATCCAGAATGGATACTATTATCCACAATGAAAACCACAACTTAAGGATGATGCTGTTTAAAAAGTAAATCAACTGATTAAAGCTTGTAAAGAAAATGATCACAAATGACAAAGTATATTAAGAAGGGTGAGAAGAGTTTCACAATGGAAGGCAAAATGCAGAGATGCAATAGAGTAAAACCCCAGCACATACAAACTAAAGAAGCATATTTTTTCAAATGGTACTGCAAACTTTGCTGCATTTTATCACAAGTGTTTAATTAACTGTTAGAAGAACATGTGGGAAAGTAGCAATAAATTTGTGCTTTAATATCTGCAATAATATTAATATTTGCCTTATAATAGTTTCTAATTTTTCTTTTCATTTTTTTTTTTTTTTAGATTGTTGCCCAGGCTGGAATGCAGTAGAGCAATCATAGCTCACTGCAGCCTTTTAAACTCCTGGGCTCAAGCAATCCTCCAGCCTCAGCCTTCCCAGTAGCTAGTACTATAGGAGGGTGACACCACACTCACCTTATAATGAATTAGTTTTTAAGAAGCACATAATAAGATATAAAATCAAGGTTGATGTACATACTGACTACCTGTTAGGTATTCAATAAAGACGCCTGGAGCAAGTATGGCATTTGGTCACCCTCAACACCACTCAAATCCTTGCTAGTCAGCCAAAGTGGGAGGTAGCACATTTGAAAGGAAGGGTACAGAATAAGGAAGTGTGTGTTTCAATTCCAATTCTATAACTTCCTTATTAGCTAATAAATGGGGAATATGAATGAAATATCTTTAGAATTAAATAAAATAATGCCTGGCACCTAGTTGGTACTTGACAAATGACAGCTGAATCTGAATCAACTGAAGAAAGAAAATACAAGTATGTTAAAATTTAAATATAAAAATAAGTCTCCATTAACAGCTCAGGACAATAATGGAAGTGATATAACAACGCTGCACACAATGAAATGACAGAAAATAGTCTTGTCTTACAATTTAAAGTAAAGGTAATATTAAAGCAGGTAGGAATAGTAAAGAAAAGCTGACAAAGGAGGTCAGAGTTAAGATGACCATTTAAAAAAGATCTAAGTTTTTCAAAATGTATTTATTCATTCACATATATAAATACAGAGAGAGAATGTGTGCACACCTACTGCAAGCAAGTCACCATTCCAGGTGCTGAGGAGGATACTGTAGTGAAAAAGATAAACATAGACCTAACGCTCCAGTGGGACGAGAACAAAAATAGACAAAGGAAACAGACAAAGGAAAAATACACAAAGGACAGAGAAGGAGAAAGAAGGAAGAGAGGGAGAACATACAAATAAGAAACTATCACATAGTGGTTGACACTACACAGAGAATAGTAGGCAATGTGATAGCCAATGAGTCAGTGGATCGAGGATGCCCTTATCTAAGGATATTCAAGTTGAGATCTGACTGCCAAGAGGCCATGTGAAAATCAGGGGAGGACTATTCCAGGCAGAGGGAATAGCCTGTGAAAACAACTTGTAGCAGAAAGAAGGTAGACACATTTAGGAGACTGAAAGTAGCCAGTGAAAATGAAACATAATCAGCAAAGGGTCCAGCAGAAGGGAGAAGGCTAGAGAGGCAGGCACAGGCCGGGGCACATAGGGCAGCGGTTCTCAACCACGGCTGCCTGTTAGAATTTTAAAATGCTGCAGTCTGGTCCCCCCTTATGCCAATTACTTCAGACTCTCTGGTGGTGGGATGTGGACACTGGAAGTTTTTCAAAGATCCTTGGATGGTTGTAACAGGTAACTTCATTAATGAAGGGCTCATAAGCCAGGGTAAAGAGCTTTCATTTTATTCTAAGTATGATGGGAAGGCACTGACAGACACCAAGCAGCAAAATGAAATGATCTGATTTAAATTCTAAAATGGTGACTCTCACTACTCTTTCGTGAATGGATTACGGAATGCAACATATTCTAATTAGATATCCACAAATGTTCAGGTGACATAACTGATGTGTTCTTATAAATCCTGTATAAAATAAAATTGTATATGCCAAATGCATTTTCCACCAAAGTCTCAATAATAAGTCCTAGGATGGTGGGTTAGAGTTATTGGAAATGTCCATGGTTACAGCGAATCCTGCAAAAAGCAAATGATGGAAGACTGATAATGGGCTATGAGGAGTGAAAAAGATGGGGAGAAGGCCAAAAGGAGAAGGCCACAGCCTCAATACTTGACAACCTATTTGATTGGCTTCATGTATCCCTTTTAGCACATTCCTCACAAAACTGAAGCTACTTTCTCTGAATTGCTCCTCTGTGGGAGACACTGTGCAGCAGGAAGCCAGACACCTGTTCACTAGGTGGGAAAAAGAAGAGTTGAATGGAGTCAGGGAGAGTCATTAAGGAGAAATGTGGAGTCTATTGCCTGAAGCAACATAGAAAAAGACTTGCTAAGATTAAAGAAACAGGCTGGTTGAGCTAGCAAGGCAACATGCCCACCTATGTGACCGCATAATGATCATTATTCTCCTTCTGCACAGAAGCTGCCTCCTTGCAGCTACCTAAATTTGGGAGAGCTTGAGAGCACTTTTGGAAATGAAAAGGAAGCATCACAGGAGCTGGGCTGGCTAAGGCTCCTCTTCAAGTTGTTAATCTTTTAAAGGCAGTCAATAGAGTGTGAAATCAGGATTTTAGCAGCATCCACCACCTCAAATCCCGAGATATTTTCCCTCCAAGTTTCTGGAGGCATGATCTGAGCTCTTTTAGAGACCACCTTTCCCTTCTTTGACCATTTTTGGGTCTATCTCTGTGTTTCTGACAAACGCCTTTCACTTCAAACAGCTCAGAAAGCCCTGTTTTCTACTATGCCACTGGCTTGTCAACCAATAATAAAGTTCTGTGCATTCAGAAGGTAGTATGGATCCTGAATAATTGATTTTTTAAATAGGGGAAGAATACAAAAAGAAAGCACATAGAAATCATAAAAGGCAACTAGGTAATAAAACTGAAAGATGTGTATTTACTTTTTATTTCAGGAATAAAATACATTCACAAAATACATTGTACTTAGAAAAATTTGTAAATTTAAAATAAAATCAGAGTTATATCCTTCATTATTTTCTTTTTCAATATATTTCTCATAAGAATGGATACTTATAGATATACAACTTCACCACTAACCTTTGGCAAACTCCTCACATTTGCAGTCATCTTCAATGACTATAAAATCCTGAGGACCCTTAAAAGATTTCCCTAAGACCCTTATCAAAATTACTATAAATTAATTTAAAACAAAAGTAGTAACAAATAGATATGATTAAGCATATCAATGTGTTGTTACTAAGAACACTACAATTTCACTACGTAGTGTATTATGTTTGGAGTTATTCCATATTCCAGGTGTCCTCAAACTACAGCCCACAGGCCACATGCAGGTGTTCTTGCCCATTTGTTTTTTTACTTCAAAATAAGATATGTACAGTATGCATAGGAATGTGTTCATAGTTTTTTTTTAAACTATAGTCTGGCCCTCCAATGGTATGAGGGACAGTGAACTGGCCCCCTGTTTAAAAAGTTTGAGGACCCTGCCATAAAGAATCCCCAAATATGAAATTCTTTCCCTCTTCAAGTTTACAGATCATCAAGAATAGTAAAAGAAATACCTTTCAGACTGGAGTTCCTTATATGGCAGGATTCCTTACTTTTGTTTTCTTCCTTGGGCTAATGGACTTGGCTTTATTATAATGTTTATTTTTATACACATGCCCAAAGGCCTCTTAGTGTGTTTTTAAAAATCCAATAAATACTTCATGATAACTAAATTTGTTAAGATAACAGAAAAGATGTCCATTATTTAAAAAGTATACTGTTTCAATTAAATAAAAGAGTCAAGTACATATTTTAATAGTAATATAGATCCCAGGTGCCAGGCCCAGCCCAGTGGACCCTGGCATCAGACAAGTCCCCCCCTGGACTCTGGGGTCAGATGAGGCCCATTTCCCTGAATCCAGGTGCCAGGGTTAGACCCTGCAGACTCAAGCTCAAGGTCTACCACAGTACCATGTTAGGTCCCACTGACCCAGGTTCAGACCAGCAACCATGAACCCTGGCTTCAGTCCTAACCCCTGATTTCCCTAAGAACCATATCAAAATTACTGTAAATTAAATTTAAAACAAAAGTAGTAACAAATAGATATGATTAAGCATAACAATGTGTTGTTACCAAGAAAACTACAACTTCACTACATAGCGCATTATGTTTGGAGTTATTCCATAGAGCAGGCGCCCTCCCTAACAGACTCAGTTGACAGGCCCACCTACCTGCTGACTCAGGCACTAGGCCAGCTGACCCAAGGACTCTAGCAGCAAGCCCACCCAAGGATCCTGCCAGATGGATTGCCCAGAATCTCTGGCTGGAGTGACTAGTTAAAGGGCCTTTCCTACCAAAGCCAATCTGTAAATACTGGAAGAGGTGTCTACTTTTTCAAATGCACAACAACCAATACAGTGCCATAAGGATTACTAACAATCAGGGAAACATGACACCACTCCAGGAACAAAACACCAGTAACCAACCCTACATAAATGCAGATCTATGAACTACTTGACAAAGAAAGACATGCTCCTGAACTATCAATGGGTCAAAGAAGAAACCAAGAGGGAAATTTAAAAAATCTGAGACAAACAAAAATGGACACACAATACACCAAAACGTATAGGATGCAAAAGCAGTTCTGAAAAGGAAGCTATTAGCAATAAATATCTACATTAAGGGGAAAAAAAGAACCTGTTACATCTCAAGAAATTAAAAAAAAGAACTAAACCCAAAGTTCACAGAAGGAAGGAAATAAACATCAGAGCAGAAAGAAATGAAGTAGAGTAGAAAAACAATAGAAAAGATTAATGAACTGAGTTGGTTTTTTCAAAAGATAAAATTGACAAACCTCTAAGAAAAAAAAGATAGGAGACAAAATTATAAAAGAGCAGACATCACAACTGATACCACAGAAATACAAAGGATCCTTATAAGAGACTACTCTGAAGGATTACACCAATAAACTGATATATTACAGTAAGTTACTGGTATAAAAGTAGACACCTAGAAAAATAGAAAAGAATAGAAAACCCAGAAATAAATGCACATATTTATAGCTAACTGATTTTTGACAAAGAACATAAATTAGGGAAAGGATAGCCTCTTTAATAAATAGTGCTGGGGAAACTAGATATTCATATGCAGAAAAATGAAACTAGACCCCTATTTCTCACCATATACAAAAATTAGCTCAAAATGATTAAAGAATTAAATGTAAGACATACAACTATAAAATGACTAAAAAAAAAAAAAAACTAGGGAAAATGCTTCAGGACAATGGACTGGGCAAAGATTTTATAGGTCAGACTTCAAAAGTACAGACAACAAAAGCAAAAATAGACAAATGAGATGGTATCAAACTAAACTGTTCCTGCAGAGCAAAGGAAATGATCAACAGAGCATAAAGTAACATTTGGTTAGTGTAGCTTTGTAGGATATTTTGAAGTCAGGTAGCATGATGCCTCCACTATATTCTCTTTGCTCAGTATTCCGTTGGCTATTTGGGATCTTTTGTGATTCCATAAGAATTTTAGGATTGTTTTTTCTATTTCTGTGAAGAAAATATTGATATTTTGAAAGAGATTACATTGAATCTATAGATTGGTTTGGATAGTATGGTTATTTTAACAATATTAATTCTTCCGATCCATGAACATGCAATGTCTTTCCATTTTTTTGTGTTCTCTTCAATTTTTTCATCAAAGTTTTGTAGTTTTCATCTGAGACATCTTTTATCTCCTTGGTTAAATTTTGAATTTATTCCTGGGTTTTGGTTTTTTTTGGGGGGGGGTAGCTTTTGTAAATGGAATTGCTTTCTTGATTTTTCAGCTAGTTCATTACTGATGTATAGAAATGCTAATGATTTTTGTATGCTGATTTTGTATCCTGAAAATTTACTGAATTTATCAGTTCTAAGAGCTTTTTGGTGGACTCTTTAGGTTTTTCTATGTATAAGATCATGTCATCTGCAAAAAGGGGCAATTTGACTTCCTCTTTTCCAATTTGGATGCTTTTTATTTCTTTCTATTGCCTGATTGCTCTGACTAGGACTTCCAGTACTATGTTAAACAGGAGCGGTGAAAGGGGGCATCCTTGTCTTGTGCCAGTTCTTAGAGGAAAGGCTTTAACTTTTCTCCATTCAGTATAATGTTATTTACGGATTTGTGATATATGGCCTCTAGTATGTTCATGCTATTCAAACTATTTGGAGTAAAGAAATGAGTTGTTTACCAAATATATCCTGGATTAAGCTTCCAAATGAAAATAGTATGTATTCAGTTCTCAATAAAAGCCATGGATTTTTCTTCCTCAGAAACTGCCACAAAACCTTCCCAGTATAACCATATCTCCCAATTTGATCTGTTGTTTAAATTATGTATTTGTTCAATATCTTTTCTTCTTAGAATGGCAAGAGACTGGCTTTTAAGTAATTATCTATGGCCTATAAAACTGCTTCCTTATACAACTTCTACATAAAACAACTAGCTTTCCTGTGTGTTTTAGGTATAAATACGCATTCCATTAGAAAGACATCATCAAGTTTCCATCACTTCTCTTTTGAAGCTGGAAAATATGGATAACAAAGTTTGTGGTATTTTTACATAAAAATAAAGTGTAAGCACTATATGAAGGTTTTTTTTAACATAATAAGCAAAGAAACTAAACTAGCTGTCTAAGTAAGATTTGTTTATTATATATGTTTTACTTCATTACTTATTTTTTAAAAATGAAGAAATGTTATAAGCATTAATATGCATAATAAACAACTAAAATAGTAACTTACAATTAGCTGGGTATAAACTTCAATAACAGTTTCCAGTAGAGGTAACATACTACAGAGAATCATCCATATTTTATTGTTTCTAATAAAATATACTCATGAAGTAAATTATTGGGATAAGGATTACAGTTTGTGGCTTTATAATTTAATTTGTAAAATTCCCTATGTGTGTAATTGCCACCTCCTTTTTAATAACTTGATGAAACTTACTGGAGTAACTATTCCATACAAGGTATAATATGTATAGTTTTACAATTATGAGTAATACTATCATTCATTATAATTTCATTAATCTAAAATATGCAAATAACATTACATAGTTATTGATCCTCTTATAGTATGCGTCTGCTATATAGGCAAGAAATTCAAAATCTTATTTGATGAAAATGTCCCTTCAAATTAAAAGGGAAATTTTATTCTGCTAACTCCGTAGGCATTGTGATAGTTAATTTTATGTGTCAACTTGACTAGGCTATGGGTAGCACATATATTTGGTTAAACATTATTTTGGGTGTGCTTGTGAGAGTGTTTCTGGATGAGATTCGCATTGAATTGGTAGACTGAGTAAAGTAGATTGTCTTCCCAGGCATGGGTGGGCTTCATACAATCCCTCTGAGGCCTGACTAGAACAATAAGAAGAGGTAAGAAAATCTGCTCTCTCTCTCTCTCTGCCTGTTTTGAGCTGGGACATCAGTCTTCTTTACTCAGACTAAAACTGAAACTATTGGCTCTCCTGGTTCTGGGGCCTTCAGACTCTCACAACTATACCACTGGCTCTCCTGGATCTCCGGTTTGCAAATGGCAGATCATGGAAGTTCTCAACCTCCATAATCTCATGACCTCATTCCTTACAATAATCTCTTTATAGGTTCTGTTTCTCTGGAGAACCCTAATACAGACACTAAATTTTACTCTGATGGACTGTAATATATTTTTAGTTAAAAAAAATCTACAGGCCGGGCGCTGTGGCTCACGCCTGTAATCCTAGCTCTTGGGAGGCCGAGGCGGGCGGATTGCTCAAGGTCAGGAGTTCGAAACCAGCCTGAGCAAGAGCGAGACCCCGTCTCTACTATAAACAGAAAGAAATTAATTGGCCAACTGATATATATATAAAAAAAAAATTAGCCGGGCATGGTGGCACATGCCTGTAGTCCCAGCTACTCGGGAGGCTGAGGCAGAAGGATCGCTTGAGCCCAGGAGTTTGAGGTTGCTGTGAGCTAGGCTGACGCCAGGGCACTCACTCTAGCCTGGACAACAAAAGTGAGACTCTGTCTCAAAAAAAAAAAAAAAAAAAAAAAAATCTACAGAAAGGAGGCAGGAGACAAAGCAGTATCACTATCAAAGAGAAAGTGAAGAAGACATGGAGACAGAAGCCTTAAATTGCTCAAGTCAACCATTTTAAAGTTCTGATGTGATCAATGAGAGACATTGTTCTTAGAAAAGAAATTTTATAATAAAATAAAATTAAAGGAGTTGAAGTAAGTAAATTCTTAAATAGCCTCATGAAAGTTATTCTATGTGGGAAAACAAAAAAATACTAAGAAGACATGACAGAATGATGACATACTGTAGCAAATAAGAAAGCAAAAAAATAAGAGGAGCTACAGAATCATGTAAAAAGTATCCAGAGTTGAATATAAACCACTTATATTCAAATATCTTGAAATTTACCACAAATATCTTGAAACCTTCATGAGAGAAAGGTGCATAGGCGAGGCAAAGACAAGAAGCACAGCTATGAATACAAACATACAGCAATGAAAACGAAGGAGAGAGAATAAAAGAAGTAAAGATATTTTCACTGTATTTGGATAAACAAGAAGTGGAGATTGTAGATTAGATGGAAGAGGGAGAGAAGGGTTTGGTTTGAGTTTAACTATACGAAGAAAAACTTAGCTAAGGAGTCAAAGATGATCCTGAGATTTCAACACATTTTTAGACCATGATTATTGTCATTAACAGTCCCATAAATTATTTGCTCTTAAAACTTTGACTAGATTTGACTTGGCTTTTAATCTAACTAGTACTTAATTAGAAGAAAGAGATCTCAGATCTGGCATATTTATGATGGTATAGAAAGAAATCTGGAAATATGCCCTTCTCTGGTTGTGAAGGAAAAGAAAAACTTGTCATTTCTTCAACAGTATGAAATTACTGACTTCGACACTAAAAAAAGAATACCGAGTTAAAAGAATCTGACCTAACACTTGAGCCAAATGATTTATTATTTTTATAGCCTATTATAAAACTTACTTTATGCACTGCCACAAATTTGTGTTAAAGCTCTGTTTTCCTCTTACTTCATATGAAACTCAGTTCTAAAAATAGTCAAGTCTAAAAATAAGGCAAAACCCACAGATTAAGTGTAGCTTTATACATGTACAAATAACAGGGAAGTCTCCACATCTTCCAGGAAAACAGATGGTGGATCTACTTGTTCCCACTAAATGCTCTATGTTGGGTCAAACCTCTGAAACTTTTTCATTAATGTAAACTATATTATTGTATAAACCAAACTGATTCTTTTATTTCAGCATATTATGGGGGGACAAATTTTAAGGTTTCAAATAATGCCCTTGTTCCCCCTCCCCCACAAGTCTAAGCTTCAAGTGTGACCATCCCCTAGACAGTGTACATCTCACTCATTACATATGTATATACCCACTACCTCCTCCCCCCTCCCACCTGCCTGATACCCAATTAATGTGATTCCTATGTGTCCACTTAAGTGCTGATCAGTTAATACCAATTTGCTGGTGAGTATATGTTAAACTGGTTCTTTAATTCTATTAATTCCTCTGTCCCTGAGAGATCAATGAGCTTTACTAATAAATATGTAAATGAAGCAAAAGAGTCTTATATTTGACCTCAGGAGTTGATTGGTTTCTAAAATGAAAACAAATTGATTAACAATGCACAAATATCAATACAGTGCCTAACATATGCTTTGATTCAGTTCGTGGAAAGAAGTCATATGGGGAAAAAAAGAAATAAATTCACTTCTAAAACATGTTATATTTATTATATTTCTCTATCCCTTTCCAAAATCTCTACTTCCAGGAACTTCTTTTCTCTAAACATTGTCTCTAAAGATTAGCAAGCAGAAAAGTAAAATGGGAAGAGAAAAAAGGTTTTCAGAAAATGTGATTAGTTTGTTTATTTCTGTACCATCTTTCAATCCTTGCAGGCATTTAAAAAGGTCAACAGGGTATGTACAAAAGACAAGTAAAATATTTTATGGGAAACTTAAGTGCCTTTCAAATTATTATCACCCATGTTTTTCAGAGAGAGGATTGATATGACTAAATGACCTCATTCTCTGACAGAAGCAAGAAGAGATTGACTTTTTAACTCAGAAGTAAATCAGGAAATAGAATGGCCAACCATCAAGTTTAATGGAAGCATCTTACCACCTTGTTTATCTATCCATCAACAAATGCAACAGGAAAACAAAACACATTAAAATAATACTTTTGTAAGTTTATTGACCTTCTCCAAAAATATGTAAGAAAATCTGTTCTCAGACTTTTAAACTAATTCTTTCACATATTACAGTAATATCTTCTTAAGGTTCATCCATGTTGTTTTATAATTTAAAAAGAGAGAAAAAAAATAACAACATCAATGGCAGGACACTTCAGGTAGTTTTCCAATGCAGCTAAGAGATCTGAATTATTAGATATACACATACTCTTTTGTTTGGTTTTTCTTTTGAAGAACAGGAGGGTGAAGTGAACATTTAGCAGCTCAAGCATACAGTGTAAAGATTACATAAACTGACTATGGAAACCTAAAATAGAAATAGTACTGTTTGAAAAAAACTGTTGAAGCATAAATTATATCCAGTTTTGATTAGTATGGGAATATTTATTTTAATGTGAAGAAAATATTCATGTATATAATTTTACAGATAATACTAACATTTAATTGGAATGGAGTCAAAGAAAAAAAGAAATATTTTTCTCAAAGTCTTCTCCATAAGATTTTAAATCAATGGCACCTAGGGAAGGTAAATTATGCTTTGACCTCTAAGTGGAATCTAAGATATTTATAATCAATCTTAACTTGTTTTGCAAAATATATTGATGATTTGGGGAATTTTTCCCCCTGTTGTTTGGTAGAAAAGCATTTTCATTGGAAATTAGAAGATTAATGGAAAATAGGTTAATAAGATGATAAATACCATAGTCAGATCGTTTCTAATATGAGCTATGCACAGATGACCTAGCATGCTGAGCCAACCATCTATCTTCTGATCTTTGACAAAGACACCAAGAGACGTGGTTATGTAAGAAGGCAGTGCACTCTTTACAGTATTTTCCATAAATTTAATTCGAGATATACCCTATCAAATATCCTTATTTCCCTTTAAAAATCTAATAGACTTATAGTCAACTTATAAAAACTCATTTGAAAACATATTTTCTATGGGTTCTAAGACTTGACCACCTGCTATAAAATGTAGAAATTTATTTTTTTTCCATACATATTTACCTTTCAAAACTCAGGGTGGGTATCCCTACTAGTTTAAGTCTCTTCACCTTAATTCATGATTTCATAAACTTGTATCATATGCTTTTCCCTAGATTTCCTCTTTTAAGATCATAGAGACTCTCAGTAAACATTTGAATGTTTTAAGTTCTTTGATTAGTTATTTAATTACCTTTACCTTGATACCTACCTACCTGCCTTTCTTGAAATATGACAATAAAAACTGTACCAAATAATAGAAGTATGAATCCACTACAGTTTTGTACAAAGACAGTAAGCTTCTCTTTTGTTTCCAAAACTACTTTTAATGCAACTCAAAATCCTAAATGGTATCTTGGTGCTCTGAATGAGTTAAATTACCGAAAGGGAAGAAAAAAAATTAATTTCATGGAGAATTCTCACCTATACTTTACAAAGACTCTTCTGCTTATAGCCCAAAAGTTACCAGTAGCATGTAATTACAATTCCTTCCAAACTCCAGCTAATTCAATCAACAAGTACAAAGTACCTTAAAGCAGCAGGAAAAGAATCTCAACAGAATCATGTGAAATATGAGCAGCTAGCAAAATTTTCTTTGATCTAAGATCATGACAACTAACTGGTTTAAATGCCATTTTTCAGAAATAAGAACATTATTAAAATAAACATTTTTAGTTTTAGAAACAATTAAAAAGTATAAAGAATAATCTAAAAACAAAAAAGCTATCTTAAAATGTAAGTAAGTAGTATCACATTTACTTCCAAAAATATTCAAAGAATAAAAACAGAGACTATTTTGCTATAAGTAAGAAACTGCCATAACCAGCCAAAGACTGACATACAGAATCAAAAAATTAGCAGGATAAAAATGTTGCATAAGGGATCATTAAAAAAAAAAATGACAGAAAATTTCACACTGTAATAATACCAGCTGTAAGTATGCCTTTTTACCATATTATATACAACATGTACATCTACCAAAATAACCTCTTCAAAAACACTTAGGGAGACAAAAGACTTGTACACTGAAAATCACAAAACATTGCTAAAAGAAACTAAAGAACACATAAATAAATGAAAAGACATTTGTGTTCATGGATTGAAAGACTTGCTGTTTTTCTGAGACAAGATCTCACTTTGTAGTCCAGGCTAGAGTGCAGTGGCTCAATCATAGTTCACTGTAACCTCAAATTCCTGGGTTCAAGTGATCCTCCTGCCTTAGCATCTTGAGTAGCCAGGACTACAGGTGTGCCACCGCACTCAGCTAATTTTTTAATTTTTTGTAGATATGTGGGTCTTGCTGCGTTACCTAGTCTGGTCTTGAACTCTTGGCCTCAATCCATCCTCCCACCTTGGCCTTTCACCCTTGTGATTACAGGGGTGAGCCATCATGCCTGGTGGAAGACTTATTAAGATGATAATACTACACAAAGTGATCTACATATTCAATGTAATCTCTATCAAAATCTCAATGGCTGTGTGTGTGTGTGTGTGTGTGTGTGTGTGTGTGTGTGTGTGTGTGTGAGAGAGAGAGAGAGAGAGAGAGAGAAGAAACAGAAAAGTCCATCCTAAAATTTATATGGAATCTCGAAGGACCCTGATGGTCAAATGGTCAAAATAACCCTGGAAAGAAAGAACAAATTTGGAAGACTCACACTTCCTGATTTCAAAACTTACTATAGGCCGGGCACGGTGGCTCACGCCTGTAATCCTAGCACTCTGGGAGGCTGAGGCGGGAGGATTGCTCAAGGTCAGGAGTTTGAAACCAGCCTGAGCAAGAGCGAGACCCCATCTCTACTATAAATAGAAAGAAATTAATTGGCCAACTAATATATATAGAAAAAATTAGCCGGGCATAGTGGCGCATGCCTGTAGTCCCAGCTACTCGGGAGGCTGAGGCAGAAGGATCACTTGAGCCCAGGAGTTTGAGATTGCTGTGAGCTAGGCTGACACCACGGCACTCACTCTAGCCTGGGCAACAAAGTGAGACTCTGTCTCAAAAAAAAAAAAAAAAAAAAACTACTATAAAACTACAATAATCAAAACAATGTGATACTGACATATGGACATTGAATAGAAAGCCCAGAAATAAACTCTTGCATATATGATGAAATGATTCTTAACAAGAGTGCTTAGGCCATCCAACAGAGAAAGAATAGTCTTTTCAACATCAGTGCTGGGAAAACTGGATATCCACATGCAAAAGATTAAAGTTGGACCCTTCCCTTACACCGTATACAAAATTTAATTCAAAATGAATCAGAGACCTAAATGTAAGACCTAAAACCATAAAACTGTTAAAAGAAAACACAAGGGAAAATTCATGACACTGGACCTGGCAATGATGTATTGAAATTAACACCAAAAACACAGGCAACCAAAGAAAAAATGATAAATTGGACTTCAACAAAATTAAAAACTTTCGTGCATCAAAGAACTATCAAGATGATAAAAAGATAACCCACAGAACAGGAGAAAACATTTGCAAATGACATATCTGAGAATAGATTTAATATCCATAATGTGTAAAAATTATATACAAATAAACAACAAAAAGTCAGCCCAATTAAAACATGGGCAAGGAACATGAATAGGCATTTTTCTCCAAAGAAGATAAACAAATAGCCAATAAGCACATGAAAAGATGCTCAACATCATTAGTCATTAGAGAAATGCAATTCAAAATCACAATGAATTATCACTTCATGCCCATTAGGATGAAGTTACAAAAAACGTAACCAAGAAAACAGAAAATATGTGTTGATGAGGATGTGGAGGAATTGGAACCTTCATGCCTTGCCCATAGGAATGTAAAATGGTACAGCTGCTACAGAAAACAGTTTATTGGTTCCTCAGAAAGTTAAACATAGAATTACCCTATGATCCAGCAATTCCACTCCTAGGTGTATACCTGAAAGAATTGAAAGCAGGGACTCAAATAGATGTTTGAACATGATTGCTCATAGCAGAATTATTCCCAATAGCCAAAAGGTTGCAAAAGCCAAAAGGTTGCAAGAGCCAAAAAGAAACAACTCAAGGGTTCATCAACAGATGAATGGATATGAAAAAATGCTCAATGTCACTAATCATCAGGGAAATGTAATTTAAAATCACAATGAGATATCACCTTACCCCTGTTAGAATGGCTTTTATTAAAAAATCCAAAAACAATAGATGTTGGCATGGATGCAAAGAGAAAGGAACACTTATATGCTGTTGGTGGGAGCGCAAATTGGTACAATCTCTACGGAAAACAGTATTGAGATTCCTCAAAGAACTAAAAGTAGAACTACCACTTGATCCAGGAACCCACTACTAGGTATCTACCCAAAGAAAAAGAAGTCATTTTTGCAAAAAGACACCTGCATGCAAATGCTTATTGTAGCTTGATTCACAGTTGCAAAGATGTAGACTCAACCCAAGTGCCCATCAATTCATGAGTAGATTAACAAACTGTGGTATATGTATACCGCAGAGCCATAAAAAATGGCCATAAAAATGATGAATTAATGTCTTTTGCAACCATTTGGATGGAACTGGAGACTATTATTCTAAATGAAGTAGAATGGAAGAACAAACACCAAATGGACTCCCTATTAAATTAGAACTAATCAATGAGCACACATGTGCACAGAAAAAAAAAAAACTCAGTGGAAATCAAGTAGGGGGAAATGGGGAAGAGAGGAGGGGCAAAAACCTACCTAATGGGTACAATGAACACTATTTGAGTGATGGGCACACTTACAGCTGTGATCAAGCATTACAAAAGCAATCCATATAACCAAAAATATTTGTATCCTCTTAATATTTTGAAATTTAAAAAAGATCTTTCTGAATTGATATTTTAATCATTAGCATTTCTTGAGCTTTGGTAATAAAATTTTAGATATTTTGAAATTTTAGTTGTTTTAGGGAATATGCTTTGAGAACCCAGAGAGTTTGAGAGTTCAGACTTGTTATGATTTTGTGTAGTTCAAGTTTAATCCTACTTCCCAGACAACTTTTTCTGTCATAATTACGTTAATTCTCATGAACTAAAATTACCATTCTGACTCATTTAATAAATGTAAAAATTAGAAAACCTCAAAAAAAGTAGTATATACCTACAACAAAATATTATTTAGCCATAAAAAGGAATGAAATTCTGATATATGCTACAACATGATGAACCTTGAAAACACTATAGTAAGTAAAATAAACTAGACAAAAAGAACAGAAATTATATGATTCCACTTACATGAGCTACCTAGAATAGGCAATTCTAGGGACAGAAGGTAAAAGAGAGGTTACAAGGGTCTGAGAGGGAGGGGGAAATCGAGAGTTACTGTTTAATGGGTACAGAGTTTCTGTTTAGGCTGATGGAAAAGTTCTGGAAATAGGAAGTGGTGATGGTTATACAACACCATGAATGTACTAAATGTCAGTGAATTGTACATTTAAAAATGGTTAAAATGGGAATTCTTGTGCTATGTATATTTTATCACACACAAAATAATCTATTCAGTGAATACTAATTATCTCCAACTGCAGCTGGAATCTACTTTGTTTAGATTTCCAAATTACCAGTAAATGTACTCTGTGTGTATATGCATAAAGTTCATAAAATCAATATTTTTTAAAAATTGATACATAATAGATGTACATTTTTCAGGGTACATGTGATATTTTGATATATTCATGTAATGTAAAATAATCAAATCAAGGTAATTTGGTTATCAATTATCTTATACATTTACTTTTCTTTATGCAGAAACATTCAAATTATTCTTTCCTAGCTATTTTTAAATATATAATAGATTATTGTTCCTTATAGTTACTCTACTGATTTATCAAACA
The DNA here is from genome assembly GCF_040939455.1 of Microcebus murinus. NCBI lineage: Eukaryota > Metazoa > Chordata > Mammalia > Primates > Cheirogaleidae > Microcebus > Microcebus murinus. The sequence continues at coordinate 57,572,141 of NC_134116.1, forward strand.
TTCAGTCTTATTTATTCTATCTACCTGTATTTTTGTACCCATTAATCAACCTCTCTTCCTCCCTACCCCCTACCTTCTTAGCCTCTGGTAAATGAATCTCTCCTGAAAAACAGCCCCTGGTGTGTTATGCACATCAGATATCCTAGAATGCACTTTCAGAAACTCCAAATAACTATAATGGCATTCTAATTTAATTACTATTTTAGTATATTTATCTACATCAGAAATTTTAAAAGTCATGACTAAACAGGAAAATTCTCATAAATTCTACTGATGAACTAAACATGTATGTTTATAGTCCGCGAACTAAAAGCGAACATTGTACCTGATAGAGCATAATCGGTTCTATGTTGTATCCTAAGGTATCAGCAAAGTTCTTAGCGATGACTGTTTTTCCACAACCCTACAAATGGAAGCACAATTATTCAAGGGATAAGTCAAAATAACCAAAAGCCAGGAAACAAAAGTTTTCATTCAAACTGCCATTCTTACCTTTCCTCCAATTAAACATATATCCTTAACCATGTGAGACTGCATCATTTCAGCCTGTAGCTGCTTATGGCTTAAAGTCTGTATGAAACGGTCTGATGCACAAGGTTGACTTAATGGCCTGGTCCCAGCTGGTACCTATAATTAAAGAGAGGTAAACATAATATGCATATGCTTTTCTCAAACTATTAGTAACTTAAAGCACATTAACTGTTATTCAAAAGGCTTCCACTAACTCCTTGCTCAGTTTAATTCTATACTGTTTTTGAATAGTATAGAATTGAGCAGCAACTATTTTTTCATTCACAAATCTGGTCATTATTATCATCAGATTTCCAAATCAATCATTCCTCTGAAATTAAAGTCCCTCATGTTGCCAGTTATGTTCATAAGAATCATTGACTTTCACTACAACTATTAAAAAAAAAAAAAAAAAAAAAGAATCATGTCGTTTCCATCCTATTTATAAATTATAATAATTATGTCACTACTAGAGAAGGAAGCTTTTCCCCCAAATTCTAGTTTTAAGCACAGAATTTAAAATCAGTCCACTAGAATTTCCAAAGTCACCAATGACCTCTTGATTTCTAAAAGCCATGTCCACAAATCCTTTTCACTCTTATCTTGGTTTACCACTCAGAAGCATCTATTCATAAAATCTCTCCTCCCATCCTTCATACCTACTTCTCCTTTTATTTTTTTGTCCTCTCATTATTTTAGTCCCCTGAGGGCCATGCTCTGCTGAGGACTCTGGACCAGATCATACTATACACAACATGAATTCTAAAGAATTTTAAGTTTGGAAGTAATTTGCATTTAAGAAAGATCATCCTGGTACTAATATGGAAAGCTAACTGGAAGGGACTGGAGCCAATGAAGTTAGAGAGCCATTATCAAAGAGAAGCAAATAATGAAGTCTTGCTCATACCTACTGCTTCTGAATGTACTATTAATATTTAAACTGCCCCAAACATCCTATACACTCATGGGCCACTGGAAAAATCCTATGTCATTCTTTAAGACTTAGCTCAAGTCCTTCCCCATCTCTGAAGCTTTCTCTATTCCTTCTCCTGACTTCCAGTATTACTCCCTTTTCTATATCCCCATAGCCATTCCAATGCAGTCCTTACTCATCTGCCTGTACACCAAACTATAAAGGTCATTCATCTTTAGGAGACAGAAAGTGTAGTGGGAAGTGTCCCTCTGCCTAGAAATCCCAGCTGTGCCACTTCCTAGCTGGTGACTGACTATGGGTAAATCAATTAACCTCTTTTACATTTCAGTTGTCTAATCTATTAAATAAAGCTAATAAAACTTACCTCTAGGGCTATTGGAGAACTTAAATGCATAATATATGCAAAGAGATAAATACAATAACTAGCACACAGTAAACAGACACTCAGTAAATCTTAATATAGAGCCTGGCTCATAATAGACATAATCAATGTTTAGTTCAATGAATAAGTACAGTAACATGAATAAATATTAATATATTAAAACAAAAGAGCTTATCATGAAATTTGCTCTGCCACAACATAAGAAGGCAAGAATTATTCTTTTTTACATTCACTTTGTGTTTTTCAAGCTGTGTTTCCGAGTTTTCCATAACCTCTTGGCGTTCTTAGGACCCAAAAAGAAAATGTTAGAAAAAAGGGAAGTAGAGCAAGTAGATGGAGCTCTATGACCAAATATCATTCCCTTCTTCTAAAAACTATTCAACAGCTCCTCTTTTAATAGTTTTGTGTAGCTAAGAAAAATTTTATTTGAAAATAGGGTTCTCTAGCCACTAAAATATGTTTAAATACACTATTTCTTACCAAGGACTCATAGTACAAAATGCTTTCATTAATCAGCCCTTGATTTGATTTTCCCAGAAGTCTTTGTATTTCTGATGAAAGGCTACCCTATGTTTCTCCTGAATTGTTTTTAGTTCACAAGCACACATGACTCTAGAGACATAGAGATATACATATATAGATGTGGTAATATCAAGCCAAAGACTGATATCATAAACACAACTTAGGTCATAAAAACAGGCAGAACAATGTACATCTTGGAAAGAACAAACCTGTGATTCTTTACCTTAATGGTCACCTCTTTTTCTGCAATCCGGATAGTCACAAAAGCTTGGGAGACATGGTTTTCAGTTCTCCTCTCTACTCGTACAATCTCTTTAGGAAGCAGGGAGCTTTCTGAATCTTGGAGTTCAAAGCGCTGTCAAATTACAAGAAATCATGTAATTTACTTTTCATTTTAGTATTAGGGTTAGCTACCTGGAAGATTCCTCCTTAATTTAAACTAAAGTCCATTCCATGTTATAAAAATAGAGGTAAAAAAAGTTAATGAGAATTTCTTTCCATTTCTCCTAATACTTAAGTCAATTATAAAACAAAATATGAAAATAGTTCCTAAAATTTACTAAATGACAGGAAATGGAATCGCTGAATTTCTGACCTGGCAGAAGTTTGTAGCTTATATTCCTTGACAATCAAAGATTCCAGTTTCCTAGAAAGGGATGATGAGACTCTTGAAAACATGCCGAAGTAAAACATGGCCTATGTCTATTGATTTCTTAAATCAACTGAAGTTAATGTGTTGCCTGAAATTCATGACAAAACAGAACTTCTTGGGCACCATTCTGCTGTCTGCTATGTAGATAGATTAACTGATTAAAATATTAATACATCCTAACAATCAGTCTTCCACTGCATCTGGCACAGTGCCTTCTATGCTGTAGGGTTCTCAGTATTTGTCAAACTGGCTTAAAAAGGCTAGGACCACTGATTCTTTCTTGGTGTGGGCCAATTATCAACATCCTAACGTTGACCACATCTCCTCATACCAGCTGGTTGTATAAAAAGATGCCCACAGAGAACACAGGTGAGTATGTGAAAAATGAGAATATTAATTGAAAATTAAGTCTTATGTTCTACGTTTAGCATCAAGCTCATAAATTCATTTTTAGTATTAAATAGGCAGAAATTACCCCCCCCCCAAAATCCTACACTAGTTTTTGGAACATTATCATTATAGTAAAAGAGCAGAAAGTCAATGAAAGGATAATCATTGTATTCAACAGAATGACAGAAAACCAGAAAATAGATTTTAGGGGAAGAAAATCATGTTCAAGATTCTAAACATAACAGTCCAGCTCAAGTCTTCATTTTGGTGTCATAAGTGCTTGAGACAATCACTAAATCCTTTCCCAAACCCTAAGAAAAATTGTGTATTTGTGCTACCATAAAAAAAGTTATACTTTATATAATTTATATATGCGAATGTCTATAGTATCACACAATTTGACAAGAATTGTATCCATGTTGTAGATAAATAACAATTACTGGCACCTTAATTTCATGCAAAAATGCTACATTGTTATTTATAAGGAATATAAATAATAGGAAAGAAGGAAATAGGAAAGAAGGTCTAGCCAAGTAATTAATTAATTAGAATTTAGAACCAAGAGGCATTAAATTCTAGGGAACAAATAAATGCGCTTAAAGGTATGTTTTTACCCCAGCTATGGTAATATTAATCTAACTTGATATAGGATTGATGTCAGAACGCTCATATTCCAAAAATAAACACTAATGCCCTGAACCACTTGCTATCCTGGTTATATCCTTATAAATAATTCAAGCTAAAATATTTCAGTAGAATAAAAATAGTAGGCTAGAATATACTAAGATAGTAAAAATAAAAAGAAAAGGAAAAAAACCTCAAGTTGAAAAGTAAATTATTATTTGCTCATATAAGAAATTTAAAGAACTGTTGATCAGAAAGGTAATTCAGAACTCTAATAGACATATAATTACTTCAGGTTACACTTAGCAAGAAGTAGAAAATCATAGCTTATTTAATTTACCACTTTATATTCATGAGTATTTCCTTCAAGTTCTCAAATTTCAATTAAACAGTACTAACATTTTCTGACATATTTCTTTAGGATTATATTATTTAGACTGTGACTTATAATTAAATAAAATGAAACGTAAATCACATGGGTAAATCACAAGGCCTCCATATTCATTTTCACAATTCCCAATCCTGTCCCACCAGGCTATCTATATTTTTTATATCTTTTCTAGGCTGTTGAGCACTGAAAATAAAATTCTCTATACCGTGTTACCTGAACAAAAATGTGGCTGTCCTGGGCTCTTTTCACAAAGCCCCTCAATAACTAATATGAACCATTACTATTCTCCTCAGGAGTCGATCTGAGCCCATTTAGCCCTCTCTCAGCCAGCAATCTAGCTGCCTCTTCCACTTAGAAGGAAGCCTTCAGACACATACTCCTCTACTCCTTACAAGAATGTAAGCCCCAGTAGGACAATATCAAATGTATTGATTTGGCTCACTCCAAATCTCCTGAACCTAGAATCACACATAGGACATAGTCAATGATCAATAAAGGTTTGTTAAATTAACAAACATATGAAATTCTTTTTTCTTCATCCTTACAATCATTGATATTTTCAACAATCCTTATTTCTTTTCCCACTGCCTCAGTGGAAAGGACCTCTGCTTTAAGTATGAGTGGATGAAAAGCCACCAGAAGTCTTTCTTCATCTCAGATTAGGGTAACTCCATCATTCTAGTTCCTGGATGTAAAGTATGTTCTTCCATCTTTCCAAACCAAAGCACAATGGTGCTCTGGAAATGTCCTTTTCCACCTCAGCCAGGCCATATTTTTTTGTCCCTTCTGCCTATAAAAATGTTTGTCTCCCCCATCCCAAGAAACTAACACTCATTTCTTGATCCTATATCATCCTTGAGTGACCCATCATCTTTTGGCATCTACTCATCACCAAACCTATTTTACAAGTAGTATATTAATATAATCACTGTTTCACCTTCTTCGTCTCCAATTTAGTGTTCAGCCCATTGATTTTTTTGTCTTACATTCCCACCACTCTACTAACATTAATCTTAGCAAGTTCATCAGTAATATCCTATTTGCCAAATTAAATAAAATAGTTTTCTTCCTATTTCATTGTTTCATCCTTTGTCTTTTTTGTGAGTTCTTCATCTTCCTGAACCGTACATATTAAGGTAGTTCAGAAGTGAACCTTTTGTATCTTCTATCTACATTCACTCTTTAAATAATCTCATCCAGTTTCATGACTTTACAAACCATGTATATGTTCATCACTTCCAATTTTCTCTTTCCAGTCCAGAGCTAATTCCTGAACTTCTGACTTGTATATGGAACTGTTCTCTTGAAATTTCTGGACAGCTAATAGGCATCTTGAATTAAATGTGTCCAATACTCAGGTCTGATCTTCCTCCCATATTCTCTATCTCCAACTTCATTATTATAGTTGCTTAGTTCAAAATGTTTGAAATTATGCTTTACTCTTTGTCTCAATCCTACATCCAATCCTTCAGCAGATCATATTGATTCTCCCTTCAAAATATAACCCAAATCCAACTACTTCTTACCAACCTCACAGCTGGTCAAAGACATCACAATTGCTCAACTGGATTACTGCAACAATCTACCAACTGGTTTTTCCCTGCCTTCACCTTTATACTCTACAGTCTACTCACTACTTAGCTGCCAGAACAAGCCTGTAAAAAAGATCACTCAAATGAGACATTCCTCAAAGTCTTCTCTTAATACTCCATCTCGCTCAGCCTGAAAACAATAGTCCTGTCCATGGCCTACAGAGCCCTACATGATCTGACCTCTCTTACCTTCTTTGGACTTCACCTCCTACACCTCTCCTTCACTCACTCTGCCCCATCACACTGCCCTTTGCTTTCCTAAAATACTCTAGGTGTGCTCCTGCTATGGGCATTTACACTGGCTATTCCCTCTGTCTCAAACGCTTTCTACCTACAAGACTTCTCTCCTTCAGATCTTTATTCAAATGTCATTTTCTCAGTAAGAGGATCCATTCCTCAATTGACACACTATATACTTATTTACTTACCTGGTGATTGTCCTTCACTAAAAAAATAAACTCCATGAAGGTAGAAACTCTTGTCTGTTTTGCTTAGTGCTACATCTCCAGCATAACACTGCCTGGCTAATTGGGTGGATGGAAGGATAGATGGAATGAATAATCTTTTTGGAGTGAATAATCTGAAAGTCTTCATGCAACCAGACATCTCTGCAGCATTTGAAACTGTTGCTAATGCTTTCCTCTCCCGCTCCCCGCACCATAGTTTGTGGTTTTACTGCAACTTCCTTTCAAAATAAATTTTATATCATCTGTGACTCAGGAAATCTCTGTCTTCCTATCAAGCTAAAGAAACAAGAAATAGGACAGTGATTAGACTTTTAAGTATCAAGGAGTTTAGAGCCCCAGATATTCAATATGCATCCCACCATGCTCTAATTGTTTTAATAAAACTGGTCCAAACGCTCACATTTTTATCGTAGCTAGTTTTGCAGTTCAAGGATCAGGTAAAGCCCCGTGATCTATAAAATTGAGGGGTGATGGCTCAGGGTTAGGACCTTTCCTTGGTGACACTGAGTTGGTTGAGCTGGCCTACAAGAAGAAATCTACACAGGGGGACCTTGGAAGTGCTAGCCACCTTGACGGCCTCCACCCTCCCCGCCCCCCCCACACGCCCCCCCCCCCCCACTCCTGCTCAGCCTTCAGGTAGTGGCATGCTCAGCCAGTAGTGGCTCTCCACCTAGATCTCCAGGCACCGGATCATGCTGTACTTCGCTTGCAATGTCATCGCCCGCAGCCACCAGTGCCTGTCGACCCACTGCCTGTCAGGAATGTGGCTGCAGTGGAGGGCAGTCAGCAACATGTTCTAGCATGTTCCACGGTTGTGCGAATCCTGGAGGCTACGGGCTGATGCTGTATCTGAAGCTCACCCACCTCTCGGGGCTCCCTGGCGACTTCTACTGTTTTACCCTTGAAACAGTTTTTCCCAATGCACCATTAGAATACTCCCTGCTATTCTACTTGTATCTCTCTAACTGCTCTTCTTTTGCCTCATTTGAAGGTCTTTCCCACTATCCAATCCTTAAATGTTCAGTCTTCAGCCAGTTTTTCTTCTCATTATACTTGCTCCCATTCAGTTCTTTAATCCATCCCCATGAATTCAACTAATACCTGTACATTAATGACTCCCCAAGTATTTATCTTTAGTATCAAAATACCTCTAGAACCAGATCCATATATTCAGGTCTGCTAGATAAAATTAGAAACCTCAAATTCAAAGGGATCCCACTGTATGGAATTATTTAGCCCCCTACCCCAAATGTGTTCCTTCTCTCAACTTTCTCATGTTAGTTAATAGAATCTCTATTTATTCACTTGCCCAAGCTAGGAATCACGGACATTCTTGATTTCGCACTTTTTCTCATAGCCTCCCAACTCACCTTATATTTCATCAGCTAGTAACATCTGTCATCCCACCTCTGAAACATTTTTCATATCCATTTAATTCCTATTTCACTGATCTACTTCAGGTTGTTATTGCTTTGACCATAGAAATTCACCATTATGCTAGACTGCTATAAAATCATTATAATATTTATTAGAACATCTGATACTCCTCAGACATTGACTGTAGGTTCCGCTAGAGATCTGACTGTACCCATTTCTGTATCCCTACATTTCTGCATGCATGTCATCATTTGCCAAATAATGAATGCTCAATTGATGTTTGTTAAACTGAATGAAAACACTAAATGCAAGATCCTTCCAAGTTTCTTAGCAAAAACTCTGGCTCAGTTTATATTACCAATGGATAAGTGGCAGTATATCCTTTCTAAATCATGAAGGGAACTTACTAATTTAACAGGCCCAAGAGCCAAGGCATGCTACTAGAAGCCTGGATGTATTTGTTACTAAACTGTGACAAAGGCACACCATTCTCAAAGTACAGGAGATTCAGAATGAGAGTATTTTATTTAAGATATCCTTAACTAAAAGCTAGAAGTGATTTTATGACTACGGAAACATGTTTTTAGAGTATGAACATCATATGATAAGTACCATCTGGGGAATGAAAGTCATTCCAGCCATTTTTATAGCTTGTTCAGAAAAAAAGGTGTTCTGAATTTTAGCTGACAACATTTTCAGTGAGTAACATTTTTTCCTTAAAAAGACAGTCTAATCAAGTGATTACACTAAAAGTCAAATAGATATCTAATTCAAATACAACTATTCACTAATTTCTGTGACAATCTAGGAGAGAAGATAATTATCATTTATCAAGGAAAAATTATTATATGCAGATATGTACCTTCTTAATTTGCTATTATAATAGATATTTCTATTTCTTTAACATTTTTTCCAAATTCAACAATATTTCCTTAATTTTCACCTCTCTTATTCAAAATTACTTGAGGATATATAATATTTTATTCATCTATGAACATCAGCTTAAGATAATGCTTTGAGGAAAATGTAGAAACTTAGAATAAGAAACAGACCACAAACGCTGCCCCAGAATAGATCTCAACGAATTATACCAAAGAGAAGACTATTCTACAATTAGGGAAAGATATTTAAGATTCTGATAGGCTTGGATATATCAGTGTGTAATGATTTTACAAAAAGAAAGTTCTTCATTAGGTTGAGACAAATAAACCTAAGCCCTCCCACTTCACTATCTACTGAGTTAGAACTGTCCTAATTAGCTCTTCATATAATTAAGGTAAAAAGTTAGCCACACTCTTTCTCATCTTATCTAAGTAATACCAATCTTTTTTTCCTTTTTTAAAAGCTCTACAATCAAATTTCAAATAATTTCTGTTGATAATATAAACACTTAATAATTTTTCTATGTTTCCCTTAATTATGAAGGTCAAAATAAAGGCCAAGAGAATGAAGCAACACTAGCTACTTTGTTCAGAAAATACAACTCTTTAAAGGTATTCTATAAGTTTATATAATTTGTATGATTAGTTTTGAAATTGGAAACCAGAAACACATCGAAGTTTCTTTGTAAAGACCTTTGTTCGTAACTGACTTATCTAGACACTGAATATCTTCTCTCAGTTATGCCACCAAAAAAAAAAACACAAAACACTTTAGATTGTTTCCTTTCATCAGTTTTTTCCTCCCTGAGTATGTGCCCTTGTTCCCAAGGCACTGCGCGTTGTGCTGAGGACACTGAGGAAGCTGATCTGGAATCACAGCCTTTGATCTTAAATACTAAGTGCTCTACTTCAACAACCACTGCAAATATAGCTCCGATGTTGATTAAATCAAAGATAAGTTCCAGTTCTAAGAAGAGGGTAACTTCCTGATTCCATGACACTATGAATTAATTTCATTTCAAAATAGATCTTAATATCATCCCTGTTCTTCCTCCTCTTCTTCCTTTTCCTGCTACTGTTCCACCTCCTGCTCCTTGTCTCTCTCCCTCTCCCTCACACACAGAGAAGACCTCTTTCTCTTTCATCAGTGGCTGCTATTTCCTGCTTCTATTTTCTGCTGTCTCTTCTACATGGTCATTATTGACCATTATTTTCCCCTTGTTTCTTTATACTTTTCTTTTAGTTTTGTCCTTAACTATACTTCTCATTATGTATGAGAAACAAATTTTTACTATTTTTATTATTATTGTTGTTATTATTATTGACATTGCCAGTCAATGAAAATATTGTTTCTCCGGGCTCTCCGGCTAGATGATCTAGAAATAATCTGACTGAAATAATTAGAATCACATTCTACTCTTCTGAGTTCTTCTCACTATTAATCAATTCATGGAGGGTACTTCTGTACTCCCAAAGACTCTGTATAGATTTGAGTGTAAGGGAGAAAGAAATATCATTCCATACGCTTAAGCTGTCAAATCCCGGCCTCCAGAAAATTAAAGTCCTTTAAATAAAGCACAACAGCTTCGAGTTCTCATTCTACCTATTCCTTGGAAATCTGCACCTCAAACCAAACTGTAAAAGAAAAACAAAAAACTGTCTTTCCTAAAAAAAAACCAATTTGAGTAAACCAATAAATACCAAGAGTCAACACTTTTAAATATATAGTTTTAAAACACCACATAGTATGATTGGCCATTTAGAAAACATACTGTTAACTATACTATCAGAAAATTATGCTGTACATATTTTAAAAGAAAATCGTGCCCCATGTATTATAAGGTACTTATGACAAAAATGTGAGAACTTCATTAGTTTGAATGATAGTACTTATAGCAATTTCCATAGTTTTATAAAGCATATGTGCTTTTCAAGTTAATAATTTAAATTATAGACAGATAAATTTTAACTTAGTATTATATTACATATTTGCTTTTAAAATTTATTTTTATATGCGCTATATTGGATATTTACTTTTTAAAATTTTTGATTTTGAAATAATTTCAAATTTATAGGAAAGTTGCGGGACATATTTGTACAGAGAACTTCTATTTCGCCTTCATCTGGATCTCACAGCAATTAACATTTTAGCACATTTTTTCCCTCCCTCTTATTCCCCCCAACCCAAAACACTTTATCCTTGATCTTTCTCTGACCAATTTAAAAGCAGGCTGCAGATATGATACCCCTCTACCCCTAAACATTCCAGTTCATATTTCCTGAAAACAAGAACTCTAGCCAATGTCATCACCATATAAGCCTCCAAATCAGGAAATCAATTTAATACAACGCTACTTTCCAATCTACAGACTAATTCAAGTTTTACTAATTATGCCAACAATGTCATTTGTTCCCATCTGGTCCAAGATCCAATGCAGGAACATATGATGCATTTAGCTGTCATATCTCTTCAGTCTCCTTCAACTTGGAACATTTCTTCAGATTTTCCCTACCTTTCATGGACTGAATGATTTTAAAGAATATAGGCCTATTGTTCTGTAGGATGCCCTCAACCTAGGTCTATACAATATTTCCTAATGGCCAAACTCATGTCATAAATTCTCGACAGAAATTCCCCAGAAATGATACTCTTCTCAGCACAAGACTTGGGAGACACACAATGCTGATTTGTCCCACCTGATCAAGTTGGTGTTTATTGCAAAAATACCACTTTCCTGCTTTGTGGTCAGCTGAGTATTTGGAAGGGAGATAATCAGAGATTATGCTAATATCCCATCCCTCACGGAAGCTCCATCTGCCAGCTTTAACATTCTTTGATGACACCTGCCTAAATCAACCACCACTGATGGCTACCAAATGATGACCTATTTATATAATTCTATTTGTATAATTCCTTCTACAATAGGCATTTTGCACTAAGGAAGAGATTTTCATTCTCTCCCGTTTTTTAAATTTATTTATATCAGTATGGACTTACCGATTCCTAGTTTATACAATGGGTTATAATCAATTACAATCATTATTTGTTTTTATGTTCACGCTTTCCCAGGTTTCAGCTACTTCAGGTTGGCTCGTCTGTCATTTTGATATGATAACATCATTTGTTAAACATTGCCTTATTTTCTGGCACAATACGATAGTTCAGGCTCATCTTGTGTGTCCCTTGGCCTGATCTTTAAGTCAGCCTTACTTCCAAGGAGTCCTCATTCCTTTTAGGAGAGCATGGTATTTACAAATCAAAGACCAGGCACTTAGTCTGATCATTGCTATTGAGGCATCATAGTTTTTAGGCTTTCTCAGGGACAACTAGAAAATATATATGTGTATACACATATACTATCTACATCTACTACTATATCTGCCTGTTCATATATATTGAAAAAGAAAACATGATTCATAATGACATCTCCAATTCCAATCCAACACCAAGGGTTCTCTCTTTCTCTCTTATCCCCCCCCCTTCCATGTTTATAAATCCCTTCTCCAACAGTGAGAAACATAGCTTTTATTATCCTCAATAACCTCTTTGTTCTACGTAACCAATCTCCCAACCACACCACCCCTCCATGCTTGCTTCCTTCCCCTCAGTGCTTTCTCATTACTGGCATGCCAATCCTTCCACTCCTGGGAAAAGAAGAAAAGGGAAGGCAAGGGGAAGGAAAATGGGAAAAGGAAGCAGATACTTACTTTTAAAACACCTTCCACAGCCATCTTCCCTTCATGCCCTAGTAAAATAGTGTATGGATAAAGCCACTGGATTGCATGCTTGATTGACATCATGGGAAAGGAATCCTATTAAGAAGCAAAAATATGTAGGAATGAGCAACATCTAAAATAATTACAGAAAATTTATCTGAAATGTACATTTGACATTAAAATTGCCTTATAAAAATAACCAACAGGTTTCTGGTATGTCCTAGAAGTCTACAAAAGCAAATATTCATTATTTCCTGTTCTCTTCCTATCCCATAACCCTTTCCTAGGTAAGCTTACGACGTACTCTCATCTTTCATCTATCATCTGTGTTGATGGCTCCCATGCTTCTATGTCTAGTCCTTACCTCTTTCTTAAGCTGCAGACCTGAACTCTCAATTGTCTATTACACGTAATTATATGAGTATCTCACAGACTCTCACTTGAAACCAAACACATTTCCCTACCCTATTCATTCCAAAGTACCTCATCCTTCTTTATTCCTAGAGTTTATCTCATCCACATTCACCCCACTTTGCAGTTATATAACTTTAGAAAGTGTTTGTTATCCTTAAATACTTCCCAAAATCAAATTGCACTCTCATTTCTGTTCACCTCACTTTAAAGTTTATTGACAGAAACAATTAAGGAAATTTCAGAAGTGTCTATTAGATGCTATTATAGAATTATTATTAATATGGTACAGAGTATGATATCAGTGTTCATGTTTTACAGAAGAATATTATTTGAAATTGCATACTGAAGTATTTAGGAATAAAGACTGCCGTTTACTTTTGAATGGTTCAGGAAAAAAAGAAAAGAAAAGGAGAGAGTACAAGCAAGCAAATGTGGCAATATATTAACAATGGGTGATTATAGGTGAAGGGATTGTAGGTGCTTTACTATTTCTGAACTTTTTTTAGATTTGAGAATTTTCAGAATAAAAAGTTCTAAACAAAAACAATAAAAAGTATAAGATTTGATAAACAGGAGAAGAAATGCTGTTCTGGATGTATAGAACAATGTAAACAATACCTAATTCCCTGACTCAGGAAACATAAAGAAATGAACAAACACACACAAGAAAGTATTTAAAAATAAACGTCTCTTGCTGAAGACAGTATCTCCACTACCTTGGAAGGTCCCTCGCAGCAGGGTCTCACTGAGTATTACAAATGCCTACTTGTTCCCTGTGCATCCAGGTTCTCTCCAGCCCTCCTCACCTCCAACAAGGGTGTTGTCCTCAAACATACATCTGATCACTTCACACCCCACCTACTTCATAATGTTTGATTAGCCACTTCTCCCACATCATAAAATCCAGGCAACTTCATTCACCATGAAAAACATTTCACAGCCTCTCCCTCCACCACACACACTTGTTCTAGGTATAAAACATACTCCCATTCTCCAAACATACCAGGCTCATTTGTGATTGAACACCTTTGTCCATGCTTTGCCCTCTGCCTGGAAGGCCTTTCAATCACTCCAGACACAACTGCCATGCCCATTGTGAAAATGTAGTGGACAATGTCTCTATCCTATCAAATTCTCTCAGATCTGTTTATATTCTTTCTGTGTGCCTCTCAGCTTCCCCTTCCAACTGCTAGGTGCTGCAGGACTTTTTAAAAAGATTGCCCTTAGGCTCTAGAAGCCAGCTTTGCTTAAATGCTGGGAGAGCCACTAGTGCCTAGGAATTTGTGTCCCGGAAGATGACCATTACCCAATGACAGGCGGGTGCTAGAGCATGAAAGCCCCAGCTCCCCAGGCTCAGGCTGGGATGGCTCTGAGGCCTAACTCACCCTGCAGCACACCTCTTACTTGATTAGGCTGAAGTCCTCCTTCCTTCTGTGTAACTTCTACTGAGATTGCAAGTCTACCTCCTACTCCAAAGCTGTAAGTTCTTTAGGGACTCAGAACATGTCATTGGTCTCTGTACAGTTTACTGCACTGTACAACAAATTAGGTCTCAGGTCTTGCAATATTTATATAGGAATGTGACAAGGCAAACTGAAGTGATTAATACCCAATAAATAACTTTCAAATTTTCTTTGCTACATTTGGGCATACCAATTATTAATTTATTTTATACATACCAGGATTTGAACTGCATCTGGTAAACTATCTAAAGGAAAATCTGGAAGTCCAAGAGTAGATGATTCTTGTGAACAGAGAGTTGTGGCAAAGGACAAGAGCTGAGAAACTCTAGGGGGAAAAATGATATTAAATTTTATTTTGATAGTTTTTAAAAAACAAAATAGATAAGTTTGTTAAATGTAAAATAGGTGGGCCAGTTTAATTAATCTAAAAAGATGATCTGCACTATTCTTAAAGAACAATGGCTCTATATCATAATATTCCATTTAAAAGTCAGGCACTGACTAGATACATGCATATATATCCTATATCCATTATAATATGTGAGGTTTTTCATAACCTAGCCCAAATCTACCCCACCAGCCTCATCTCCCACCTTTCTCAATCCCAAACTTAAACTCTAGCCACTAGGAGCTTTTCATAGCCCTAAGGACATGGCATAAACTCTCATATCCCATGGTTTAAAAAAATCTCTTAGAATTATTTGATTCCATTCTCTATCTGGCAAAAGCCTACTCATTCTTTAGGACCCATTTCAAATACTAATGCCTTTGTGAAACTCCAAAGTCCCAACCACCAATAGCCCCAATATTTTAAATTATGGCATTTACTATACTATGTTAAACTAAGCTATTTAGAAATCTTTCAACTTGATTAGATGTTGAGTTTTTTGCCATCAAAGATAATATCTTATTAATTTTATCACCAGCACTTATCAAACCTCCTAACACTGAAAAACTTCATCAAAGAATAGTTGTTAAATGAATCAATCAATGAACAGGCAAAATAAATTCAATGTTAAATGTCCAGAAATTTATAAAAATATACTTACTTCTCAGCAGAAACATTAGCTCCAACTGAATATAATAGTTTAATTTGGTCCTAAAATAACATAGAAACACATCAAATTAATAAGAATTGTAACTGATTAAATGTAAATGTTATATAGACACAATCTAACCTTTGAAATTAAGCAGACATTAAGTAATTAATAGCAAAAAATAATTTCTTGATACATTCATTTTCTAAAAGAAAAGTCAGCCTTTAAAAAAAAAATCTCTGAGACAAATAATGGCACAATAATTTTTCTCCTAGTTTCCAGAGATTTTCTTTACACTCTTTTTCTTTCCATTAACTTCTGAGAAGGAGATCTAAAAATATAGTAACATTTTTATGGAATTGAATTTCTTGTTATAAATAGAAAAACTATTTTAAAAAATTGATTATCCTTGGTCATACTTACCTTGAAGGGTAGATAATAAATATCTCTGGCTTGAAATCGAGAACGGAGAGGGGGGTCTAATGGATTCCCAGAATACCTCGGCACTGGCAATCCCAAGGCGATTACTCGGAAATTTTCACTGACTCTGACAATCTTCCAAGCATCCAACTCTGTTTTGGTATGATCCTATAAAAGTCAGAGACCCCCCAAAAAAACTATGACATAAATGATACAGTTTATAACTGAAAGAGCTGCCAGGCCAAGGAAATTAGGCCCTGACTATTGAGCAAACTATTTGAGAATATTCTCAAAGCCAAACTGTCAAGGAAGAGAGCAAAGGAAATCACAATCAGGATGTCAGGATAGGCTCAGAACATGAAGACTGGTGTTTGAAAAGAAAAGCAGCTAACTCCCCAAGGAACAAAGGAGACCTGGGTCAGATCTCCAAGAGCTAGTCAGTAACACAGAGGAATAGAGTCAGAAAAGTAAGGAAAATATACAACTAGAGTATCTCCATTACCTTGGATGGTGCCCTCCACAGCAGGATTTTTTACAACTACAGGTTGTAAAAAAAAATAAAAAGAGTCCGAGAGGGACAGATCACCAACAGAGTGGATTTCCCATGGACCTTAAATAGGTAATTATGTTTGTGGGTATATTTCTTTTGCAAGGCACATTATTAACTGTGTAATGACTAACACGTTATGAAAACTTACTACGTGATAAGAACATTCCGTGGATTTTTCTAACTTTCACCAGAATCCAACTAGACACCCAATCTCCTTTGAGTACGAATGAACAAACTTAAGTTCAAAGGACTCATATAACTTGCCCATGGTCCTGCAACCAGTCTATGGTGGAGCTGAGAGAATGGCAGCAGTACAGGTTTTGGAGTCACAAATCCTGGCTCAATTGCTTGATGTACACTCTAACTAAATGACCAAGGGCATGTTGTTATAACTTTGGAGTCTCAGTTCCTCTCCTCTAGAAAGTGGAAATACCATCATGTACATTATTATGACAGCTATGAAAACTAAATGTGAGAATATATGTGAAAGCAACTGGTCCATAGCAGGCACCTGTTAAATGCCAGGATCTTCAGAGGGCACGGCCCATGTAGTGTAGAAACTCTTAACGTGGCACTCATGGCCTTTCCTGGCAGTAGTCCTACCTGACTCTCCCTGTCTCAGCAACCAGTACATACCCATCCCCTTGATCCGTCTTCCATGACCCTGTGCTCCAACCTATCTCATGACTTCAGCCATCCACACACACGATGCTGCTTTACCAATATTGCTCCTTTTGCCTGGAACACCCTTTCTACTTTGCACAGCACAAACACAAGTGTCATTCAAAGCTTAGCACAAACACCTTTATAAAAATGAGCCCTTTTCTGACTCCCTCCCTCTTTAGACTCACTTTTGTACCCTTCATTGTATCCTACACAAGCTTCTATCATTATACACTTGTGCATTTACTTCTAAACCAGATTGTCTCATGTTAGCTCCAAACTCTTGAGAGGACTTTTTACCTCTAAAACATAATAGGGAAAATGTTTGCTGACTGATTGTATAAATTTTAACAATAATAAATAATTATTTCAATCATATTTTGGTATGAACCAAAATCACAAATCACACATTTACTTTATAGACACCATGACACTATGTCACATACACTAGAAAATGAAAGTTTAGATCTAGCCCTGAGAAACCAAGAGTACAATCTACAGAGAGCTAAATATTTCTATTTTTCATTTACCCAAAAATGATAGACAGAATATAAAGTTCATACAAACTGATTGTATCTGTTTCCCTAACAAAATTATACTACAATCACCTCTATGAAACTAATAACATTTTTGAGATGTTAAAATTTAAAATATGAAATTTAGCTAGAAATAAGTGGGACTTAAATTACAGTGTTGGAATCTTTTTGCCATAGAAATTATCTTAAAATGGTAGTGTTTTTGTGAAGGGATCTTGTCTCTATTCTGTGAGGTTCTCATGGGACAGATTCTATGAATACAGAAATAACATTTACCAATAAACATGTATTTATACTGATATTTACTTTGGGAAAAAAAATACTAGGTCCTTCTTAATAATAATAAGCAATTCCTTGTGTACTAAAATCCTTTTGACCCCCATATCCTGAATTCCTAAAGTAATATACTTAATAACTTTGCATAGAATTCCACTATAAAAATAAAGAATGTATTGAACTTTTTTTTTTTTGAGACAGAGTCTCACTCTGTTACCCAGGCTAGAGTGTCGCAGCATCAGCCTAGCTCACAGCAACCTCAAACTCCTGGGCTCAAGTGATCCTCCCGCCTCAGCCTCCCAAGTAGCTGGGACTACAGGCATGTACCACCATGGTTGACTAATTTTTTCTATATATTTTTAGTTGGCCAATTAATTTCTTTCTATTTTTAGTAGAAAGAGAGTAGAGATGGGGTCTCGCTCTTGCTCAGGCTGGTTTTGAACTCCTGACCTTGAGCAATCCACCCACCTCAGCCTCCCAGAGTGCTAGGATTACAGGCGTGAGCCACCGCGCCTGACCTTGTATTAAACTTTTTTTTGTGAAGTAATTCCTATACTTTTAAAAAATGATTCTGTATTCTGAGCAGTTTTTTCAAAGTCATTTACTATAAATGGTGGATACTAATATAATCTCTAGAAACAAACAGTTTTTTGCAATTAGAAAGTATCTAAAGAGAAAAATGTTCTGCATAATATCCACCAACTTTAAAAAATAAAAATAGCTTTCATTTCAGCAAATTAACCATAACAATATGAATAAATGAATTTAACTTTCTCTTATTGGTTAAAATCCTATATCTCCTTTTAATTATCTTAGAATGGGATGATCTGCAGATAGAGCCAGAAGAAAATGACTATATTGCACGATAAAAATACCATCTAGAAACTACCATAAACAGCAAAGAAACACACCGCTAAAAGGGTTGCAAGATGAGTTACAGAGAAACAGACTCATACAGCAGGAGTCAGAAAAAGATGTTCCTGGCCCTGTCAGCCATGGAGCCTCAGTTCAATCAGACTCTCTGACGTCAACATCTATCATTTAGGGCCTAGTATGTTCTGGGCTTGTGTTAGCACCCTGGGAACAAGATCAAGAAGTATAGGCCGGGCGCTGTGGCTCACGCCTGTAATCCTAGCTCTTGGGAGGCCGAGGCGGGCGGATTGCTCAAGGTCAGGAGTTCAAAACCAGCCTGAGCAAGAGCGAGACCCCGTCTCTACTAGAAATAGAAAGAAATTAATTGGCCAACTGATATATATATAAAAAAAAAATTAGCCGGGCATGGTAGCGCATGCCTGTAGTCCCAGCTACTCGGGAGGCTGAGGCAGAAGGATCACTCAAGCCCAGGAGTTTGAGGTTGCTGTGAGCTAGGCTGACGCCACGGCACTCACTCTAGCCTGGACAACAAAGTGAGACTCTGTCTCAAAAAAAAAAAAAAAGAAGTATAAGACACAGCTCCTGCTCCTAAGCAATCTGCAACAAACTAATAAACTGAGTAAGATTAGCATATATGTATCACTACAGAACAGGTGTGAGAGAGACTGTAGGTCCTAGGATGTAGAGGCAGAGCAATCAGTCACAGAAAGCTGGGTTAGCCACAAAGAGCTCCCAGTATGGTGCAGCTTGAGCTGAATCAACAAGGGCTATTTTCTCACCATCTGTGATATTACATGACCCCATCTCCCAAGCCTCTGAAGAGCCCCACATCCTCTAGTTGTCACCTTCTTTATATGCACATGTATCACAGCATTTAATCATTTCATTGCACTTATTCATTCATTCAACAAATAGTTACGGAGTGCCTACCATGTGCCAGGCATTGTTCTGGGAGCTTGAAATAAATTCAGTGACCCAAATCCCTTCCCTTGTAAAACTTATATTCTAGTAAAGGAAGGCAGACAATGAACTAAAAATATAATTAAATAGGATGTTAGAAGACAACATGGAAAAAAAATAGAGCAGAGCAAGAGAGTACAGAGGCAAAGGGCAGACAGCAATTTTAAATAGGAGGGTCAGGACAGGCTTTATTGATAATGTAACATTTGAGCAAAGACTTGAACAAGGCACAGACAGGAGAAGCCAAGCAGATATCTGGGAGAAAATGTTTCCAGGAAAAGGGAAGTGCCTGTGCAAAGACTAGAAGGCAGAATGCCCACTTAGTATGTTTAAGGTATAGTAGCTGGAATAATAGGGGAGGAAGATAGGAGATAAGGCAAGAGGTAGTGAGGCCCCAGATCTTAAAAGGCGCTCTAGCAGTTGGAGTTAGTGTATAGGAGTGTCCCAACCTGATGCATATCTTAAAACAATCATTGACTCCTGTGTTGATAACAGTGGAGAAGCAAAGATGGAAACAGGAAGTACAATCAGAAGGTTCTTACAGCAATGCAGGCATAAGATGCTGGTGGCTTGGATTATCAGCATATCTTTTAAAATATTTTATTCATTTCTGTCAATACCTACTGGACTTTTAGTTTCCTGAGGTTAAGAACTGAACTTTATTCAGTTCATATTGCTGGTGCCCAGCACTGTTTGGAAGTCATTAGGCTTTTAGTAAATAGTTGTTGAGAGAAGGAAGAGAAGGGCACAAAAAGGAGATAAGAAGAAAAACAAAAGGAAAAAAAGTGGGAAAGAGAGAATAGTTATTAGACTGACAAAAAAAAAAAAAGACAGTAAAAATCTGGGACGTGTTCTGACATTGAAAACAGAAAAGCCTTATAAAACTCCAAACTCATGGTGGCAATTTTACAAAGATAAGGGCCTTCTGAACATCTGTCCTGATTCCAATAGAACCATGACTTACACAACAAAATGGCACTACCCACACACAGCTTGACAACAAAGATAAGGCAGCCAGTTTTTCTTCTCTTACTTGGAGAAGTTTGTCGTAGCGCTCGGCAGACATCAGGAAGCGTCCATCTTCAAGCTGCATCTCCCTATTTTCCAGCAGGTTGTTCAAAACAGGCAGAACATTCCTCTCCGCCTTTTCCAAGCCTTCCAAAACAAGAGTTCGGCCTTCTGTGGCTGCACGAACTGCACACTATTTCCAAGAAGCACAAAAGCAAAATGAGAATATCGAAGTTGCAGAGCCTGACCTAATTCTACTTACAATGCCCATTAAACTTGCGGTTCTTGTTATAGGGACCAGGAATCAGGAAAGCTGGGTTCCAGATCTTGTTTTGCTTTTTCTGCCTGTATTATCTTAACCAAGTGATTTTACCTCTTTGGGCCTGTTTATTCATGTAAAATATTGTATAAATTCATGTAAAATAAAGAGACTGGAAGAGAAGACCCCTAAGGTTCCTTTCAGCTTTAACACTTTAAATTATATACCCAATGAAATAAAAAACTAACAGCTATCTATGTGCAAGTGACATAATTAAACAAGGGAACAGATTCTATAACTGGAAATGAGAAATGAAGATAGCAATCTGCCCTACCTATCCCACAAGCTTCTTGTGAGGATCAAATAAATAAGCTAGGTGAGAAGGCTTGGAAACTGTAAGGTTTGTAAACATGAGTCATCCTCAAAATGAATTCAGGTTTAAGTGTGATTCTTGATGCTGACAATGTTACACATTTAGCAAAACAGAAAAAGGGTCAAGTTTTACACTGGCCTACATCAGACTGACTTAACTGGTACTATAAGTCTTCCAATAAATTTTAAAAAAATTATTAATGGAGAAAAATAGAAAATAAAGTAAACCCCCAAGTGATAAGAGACAGGAAAACCATAATACAAAAAGAAAAAAATCACTAAAAACATGAAAACACATTCTCCTTTAACTGATAGGTCCTTAACAACATAGAAAAAAACTGCATTTTGGTCAAAATGCTTGAAAACTCTATTTAAAAAGGAAAACTTCAGTCATGTTTCTTCTGAGGCATTCAACAACAAAGGATTAAGGTGCTCAATTTATATTCTCACTCCTTTCTTAAAAAGTCTTCTCTGGTTTCCATGACACTGCATTCTCTTAGAAAAACTGTTTTTCCTTTTCGGCCTGTCTATTAAACATAGGTGATGCCCAGAATTACATCCTTAACCCTCAGCTCTTCTTTCTCTACAAGGTACTTCCTGAGAAATCTTATTCAATCACACAGTTCCAACCATCACCTTTATGCTAATGATCCCTCATCTCATGCTCCCCCAAGCTTTTTTAGAACTATGCAGTCCCATCACTTGGATGTCTCCAACCAGACCCCATAAGCACCTCTAGCTGCCCTGTAAGACACTGAACATATCCTATTTTCCCCTAAAACCTGCTTCTCTTCTTCTACTTTGTATTTTAGGTAGGAGTACCATTCATTCATGCCCAGACCCTTGATTCCTATCTTATTCCTACATTTAATTTATCACTATATCTAGATCATTTAACTTTCTTAATATTTCTTGAACTCATTCCTTTCTCCCCCTCCCCTACTCCAGGCCCTCCTTACCTCTCAGATCTTCTCCCTAGGAGTTTAAGTTTTTTAATTTGGCATATAAGCCTATCACAATTTGGCATTTACCTACCTCTCCAACATTGTCTCTTGACATTAGTTGCATCACATGCAGTATTTTTGTGACAATGAACTGGCTACAACCTCCTACACATGTATATAACATAATGCTTTACTAGAAAGTCTGTCTCTACTTATACCAACCCCTTTCCTTAATTTTCCCTATAGTAATTAGTCCAAAAAGATCTGATTGTTTGAAGGTGGGGAATATATCTCTATTTTTTAATATTTCATATCCAAAGAAATTCCTGTAGTAGCAAAGCTGTACATTTTCTAAGTGTAGAAAAGAGGCATTGCTAAATCAATCTTACATACTGCCTTCTTTTAATAAACTGTTAATTTTATACTGTATAGTAGAGCTTAGTTTATTTCAAGTGTGTTTGTATTATTGTAAAAGAATAAACTTTTGTGAAAGCCATATTAGACTCGAAATGATTATCTATGTTAAGAATATAAATTCATGAATGATCCTTCAAATCCATCATTACTGCAAATATTTTAATTCTCTTCTACCAAACTAGTCATCCTATTATCATAGCTTTATTTGAAAAAAAAATGCATGGAAGGGACTAGTAGCTCCTAAAGAACAATAAAATAAGAATCTCATTTTTGCTAGCTGTGTAAAAGACAAAGCCATAGGCATAGTTTCTGGGACATTAACAGTCAAAATACAAACTACTTCTTACAAAAATTCATGTTTCAGGTAAGGTCTTAATTAAGCTTTTGTTCACAAGAATATATTTACTCCAAGAAAGCGTAGCTCAGAGTAAAAAAAAAAAGACACTAATTAAGTTATCATAACCTGTGGCAATACCATTTTTAAAAAGCTAAAATTTTTATCAATCATTGCTACAAGACAGAATAAATACTGTATTTGACTTTTAAAAACTCCATAGGGGTGAAAATGCATGTTCTCTGAGATAAAACTAAAATATACACATTAAAATTTAGTGATTCACCAACTGTGGGCCAGGGAAAACAAAGTCTTGACAACATAGGACCACAACAAACACTGCAGCTCTGCTTTATTCACCTCAGGTATACTTTGGTCTTCTAAGCATTGAATCTTTTCAGAGGAATTAAAAATAAACTATGTAAAGACGTCAGAAACAGAAGCCAAATACACAAAGTATTCCTTTCATCTACTCTAATGAAGGTGCTGTGACCATAAAGTTGAGACAGTTGTGATGGATGGAAAAAAGATAACACTGTCTAATGATCTCTTGAAAATTTGATCAGTTTTGCACCTCTTCTCCAGAGTAAAATGCAAACACACACACACACACACACACACACAGAGTAGGGACCCCAAGTGAAAAACCTCTACTACTAAAGAATGATAAAAATAGAAAATGATCCATTTGGCAAATGCTATAGTAATAACTGTTGGAGGCAATAGTTATTTTACCATTAATGAATGGCAAATGAGGGGGTAAATGTATGATGAGAAACAGGATATTTTTATAGACTCAAAATATCTCCCCACAAGATACTGTATTAATGACAATGTGGAAAATAATACAACACTGGAGAAACCTGGCAGATAGCATCTTAACCAAGTGATCAAAATAAATGTGACCAATAATGAGATGTATCAATTTCACATACTATTAATAGGCTCCTAATACGATGCCCTGAGATGGGCACATCACTTCTATGGTGTTCTTGCTAAAAAGGCATAATTTCAAGCAATTCATGGGGAACATCAGACAAACCTAAACGGAGCAACATTCTGCAAAATAACTGGCCATCAAGAGGAGACAGGAGAGGGCTGCTGTGGGGACTCAGTTGGAGACAGTGAGGGTGGCAGCAGTTTTGTTTTTTTTTTTTTTAATGATTCAAAGACTTGAGCATGTTCAAATGATGAGGGAGAGGAGCTGGCAGAAGAGTACAAAAAAGATAGTGTATAATTACTGAAATAAAACTAAGGGAGCTGCTACTTTATAGTTTGGTCTATCTACTGAGTAGGAAAGTGGTAGGGCCTGCAAGTTTGTATCAGGCTCTTCTATTTATGCTACCTAATTTAATCCTATGACAGTCCTCTGAAGTATACAATATTTTACCCAATTTTTTATAATGGAAGAGAGGTTATGCAGTTTGAAAATGGCAGAGCTAAAATTTTAGCTTGTCCTTAAATTAAGTGACAGAAAACAAGTAGATGAAGAACTAAAAAGAGATCAATAAATAGAAAGTTATTAGTTATTTCAGAGAGTCTAGTTTTACTAGGCATAGGAATTTGCTGTGTATCTATTTAGATTAAAAAAACAACATCCATACAAGACATTTCTGCATACACAAGAGACTCGATACAACTTAAGATATACATGACCCTAAAGTAGTACATGTTACCATAAAGTCTTCTAGAGAAGAATAAAATCACATTTTCCCAAACTAACATTGTTTTTTAAATCATTGTCAACTTAGTGAAATCTCTAGAACTGAACAGCAATAAAACTAGCCACCTGCCTAAGTTTAACTGGAAAGTAAGGTAGTGAACAGAAAAAATTCAATAGTCTTTTAAATCAACATAACCCATTATTGCACGATGATCCCCACATGACTTAATCAAGAACTCTGACGCCCATCTTTTTGCTAAGTTGTTTTCCACATATAACAAACTCTAATTTAAGCTTCTCTGTTGTTTGTTTTACTTGCAAACTTACGGAGTTTGGGGTTTTGCTTTGTTTTTTTAACTTACAGAAATATTACCAACATTCTTTTTTTTCTTTCTCCTAACAAATATTAATGTAAGAAAAACCGATCAGGCAAATATCCAGTTTCTGACGGTGGCTTCTAAATGTCTCTAACTTTCCCTTAATAACCCATTAGACACATTGCCAGGAAAGTTCTGTAAGAGAAGAGGGATAAGGAGGCACTTTCATTTTAAAAATAGAAAGATAAATAGAAAGGAAAATCAATAAAACTGGATAAGAATAAAAAGGCATGCTACAGTATATCCAGAAATTTAATATGTGAATAAGAGAAATTCTTGGAAATGAAAGTAAGGGGTCAGAGAGATTTCACATTAAACTCTATTGTACTGTTTGAAACTTTTTTCTCTTTTGGCTAGGATCACATGTATAATCTTTTCTATATAAAAAAAACTAGCCAATGAAATTGATTACAATTTTTAATATATGAGAAAAGTGGCATTTCAAATTAGTAGAAATTAGATTTTTGGGAAAAAAATCAAATGAAGTTAAAAGTTTAATGGTAAAAGTAAAACCATATAATTACTAGGTGATAATATAATTGACTTTTAAAAAATAATTTTGAAGAAAATCTTTCTGATAATTCAAAGACAGATACCATTAAGAAAAAGATTACTAGATATGATTACATTTAAATTTTTCCATAAACCAAAAATATCATAAATTAAAAGGCAGACTGAAAACTTGGATGAAATGTTTATAATAAATGTAACAAAGACCATATGAATATCTTTAGTATAAAATAAATGTTTATAGATTATTAAGAAAATACCCCTATAAAATACAAATGAGCACCATAATAAAATATATTCACTGATTATTAGACAACTATTTTAATACAAGGTAAAACATGATATTTTTAGACTTTCAACTTGGCAAAGATTTAAAAAGATCAAAAAAAAAAAAAAAGATCAGCCTAAGCAACATAGTAAGACCCTGTCTCTACAAAAAATAGAAACAATTAGTCAGGCACAGTGTCATGTGCCTATAGTTTCAGCTATTTGAGAGGCTGAAGCAGGAGATTGCTTGAGCCCAGTTGTTTGAGGTTGCAGTGAGCTATGATGATGCCATTGCACTCTACCTCAGGCAAAAGAGTGAGATCCTATCTCAAAACCAAGTCAGTAAGTGAATCAATCAATAAACAAAAAAGAATGATAATATCCAGGGTTGATAAGGTTAAGAGGAAACAAGGACTGTCATTCACAGTTGGGCTGAGTGTAACTCTATGAAGGATAATTTAGCAAGATGTATAAAATATGTAAATGGATATGTTAATTAACCCAGCAATTCTATATCAGGGAATTTATCTTAAGGAAATAAACAGATAAGGGTACAATGGTATGTAGTATGTATTATACAGTCATTAAAACACTGTTTTATAATTGCAAACAAACCAAAAAATCCAAATGCCAATCTGTAGAGGATTGGCAAAACTAGTGATAAATCAATATGAAGTAATAGCACACAGCTATTAAAAATATAGCTCTAACTTTACCTGTAAAAAAATACATAATATTTTGTCTACTTGAAAACTTATAACTTCCTCTCTAAAACTGAGGACATGGGGAAACAGAATCAGAGGACTATACTAGTTCTTACCTAATTACTGAACCTTAAATATTTAGGTTATTAAGTATGAAATGTCCAATTTTCTTAAGTACTAAGTTTGACAATTGGTATCTCTGACATTTCACTTTAACACTTCTTGGTTTTATTTTTAGTGTGAAGGTACATCCTCATTCTTTTAAATGCACACATATTTTTTGGCTTCGGATTATCTTTCAAAGTTTTTTTTTATAGCAATTTTTGTAAAACCATAGATAAGTCACAAATTAGTGATATTTTCTAATATGAGCTCCATTGTGGAACTAATGTTGCACAGACAGCCCAAAATATCAACGAAGTGTTTGAGAAGGATGTGGCTAATGAAAGCACAGTAAGACGATGGTTTGAGAAGTTCCGTTCTGGTGATTTTAATCTTGCAAATGAGCCATGTGGGCGACCTGAGACCAGGGTGGATAATGATGAGCTTAGAGCTGTAGTGGAAGAGAATCCATCTCAACCTATGCGTGAATTAGTAGCAAGGTTTGACGTTACTATTCCAACAATATTGAACCATTTGAAACACATCAACAAGGTAAAGCAGCTAGATAGGTGGGTTCCGCATGAATTAAACGAGTGTCAGAAAAGAAATCATCTCAAAGCTTGCCTTTCTTTGCTGTCACGACATAAAGGCAAACCATTTCTATACCGTATTGTTAGATGTGATGAAAAATGGATTATTTTTGACAATCGCAAGCATTCAACACAATGACTGGATAAAGATGAAGTGCTGAAACACAGTCCAAAACTGAATATTCATCCAAAAAAGCTAATGATGCCTGCTGGTGGTCCAGCACTGGTATTATCTGCTACAGCTTCATGAAATCTGGTCAGTTGATTACAGCCGATTGGATGTACCCACAACCAATTGGATGAAATGCTTGTGTTTAAGCAGCCAAGATTTGTCAATAGAGAAAGGCCAATCCTCTTACAAGACAACACTCAATGACATGTTGCACAAACAACGCTGCTCAAACTACAAAGGCTAGACCTGAAAACTCTCTGTTATCCACCATATTCACCAGACCTTGCACCAACTGACTACAACTTCTTCCTGGCTTCAGACCGCTTCTTGCAAGGAAAAATATTCAATTCTCAACAAGCTGTGGAAAACACCTTTTGTGATTTCATCACCACTCGCTCCCCGCGCTTCTTCACTGCTAGCATAAACAAGCTACCATTCAGATGGCAAAACTGTGTTAATAGTTTAGGTACATACTTTGATTAATTGTATTGCTTCTTGTTTGAGAGATAATAAACGAAATTTTTAATTTGAAATTGGACATTTCATATTTAATGACCTAAATAAATAGGCTCCAGCTTTTATGAATCTTGTTTTTAAAAATACTTCATTCATAAGCCCATGGAATGAGTTGGGGAAGATCCTGACCATGTTCTAGAGATGGAACATTTGTTCTTCCCATTATCTCTATTATAATCTAGGTTCATCTGTAATGAGATGTGAGGAGAAGCCACTACAAATTCACACTGTACAACTTCAGCTGAACCTTCACTATTATCTAAAAGTTATACCTTCTAAAAGTAAAGCCTAGCTTCCAATGCCTTCCTTCTACTCTTTCAAATGACCTTGCCCAAAACTTTACTGTGATGGTTAAACTCATGTGAATTGAGATTCTGTGACTTTCTTCCACTCCATCACACCGTCCCTCTGTGTCTTCATCTTTCTACTCTACTAAGATTTCTACCCTTGACAAAATATCCTCCTCCCAGCCCTCCAAGACTAGTCTAGTCCTTTCTACTTTGAGCTTAGTAGCATTCCCTTCCCACCTCCCCCAAAATCTTCTTTCATCAACTATACCATCTCTTATCTGCATTTCCAAATCCCTTTTCTTCTACAAACATATCTATACTTTAAGAAAACTTACAGTTCCCTGATACCATTTAATACCCTCTCTTTATCCTTTCTTTTACATTTAAGGCTCTTAAAAAGGGGGCCACATACACATTCCCTCTAATAAACTTCCATCTAGCTTCCAATATTCTTATTTTACTAAAAATACTCAAAAGCACCAACAATCAAACTGCCAAAATTCATGGCTTTTTCTTGATCTTCATATTCTTCTGTTCTTCAACTCTCTTCCCCTGATCCTCTCTTGTGCTTCATCGTCTATGGACATTACCACGCTGGCTTTCCTCCTGCCTTTCCCTGGCCTTTCCTCTGTCTCTTGTCCTCTAAAATGCAAGCATTTCCCAAGGTTCTTTTTCCCTCCTCTTTTCTCACTTGATATTTCTCTGGCAAAGATCTAAGTTATTCTCACAAATCCTCATTCATTGAGTACCCATTTTATAGCAGGGGCTGTGTGCTATGTTAAGTACACCAAGACTTTTTCATTTTCTTTATTGCATTATTCTTGAGGACCATACTGTGTGGAGCCAACCTGTCTCCTAAGCTCCCTACACATCTCCTAAATGCCTTTTAATGTCTCCAAATGGACATTCACACTTAACAAGTTTAATCTATCGAGCTTGTGACTTCTTACCTAAACCAGGCCCTCTTCCTGATGACTATTTCAATTAAACTTTCACTTTTAAATTTTTTAAATTATTTTTTAAATCTTTTTTTAAATTATTTTATGAAAAACAGAAATTTATTTCTGAGAGTTCTGGAGGTTGGAAAGTCCAAGCTGTGGTTACACACTTAGAGAATAGGTACGGACCTCGAATCAAAACACTGAGAGTCTTCTCCTTGATCATCAAGTCTACAAGCCTAATGCAAATTACCTAGAGTCTCAGTTTCTTTGTTCATTAAATATTCATAGGGAGCAGAGAGCCCAGGATATGGAACCTCTGAATTTGAAACTTCTATGATTATAAGGGCATTTCAACTATGTGTGCTTAGGCCTTTAAAATGTTCATAAAGGAATTTTTTATCCTTTCTATAAGGTATAGGTTTCCATATGGCTATAAGCCACAGGCCTTTGTGTGTATACAAGGTAAAGTGCTATACACATCTCTAGGGTATAGGCCTCTTTAAGTCTACACACAAATACACATACACACACACACACACACACACACACACACACACACATAAAGTATAGACTTCTAATAGTCTAAAAGCTGCAAGCCAACATGTGTCCACAAAGTGTAGGCCTATATGTGTCTATAATGTTTAGACCTATATGTGTCTATGAGGTATGAGCCAATGCATGTACATTATGAAGATCTTTTCCTGTCCTTCAAGCTAAAGACTTTCCAAAGAACTAATTTTCTCAAATAGAAAAAATGCAGCAAGATTCTTCCGGCCCAGCCATCTCATATCATAGCTTTAATAATTCAACACATGAACATGAAGGATTTCAAGATAAAAGTAGGTGCATGACCTAAATCAAAAACTGTCTACGCCCCTGTTCTAGATTTGCTTCTGATTTGACATAAGACCTTAGGCAAACAATTAATCTGGATGTCTGTGTCCTCATTTACTAAATGAGAACATCCTCAAGGGGTATTGTACAATGTAACAATTTTAGAGTCAAAGCAGTCCTGGAAAAAATTTAAAGCTATTGAAGCTACTAAAATGTAATTATTAATGTAGCCATAATTTAATAATAATAGATTCCAAAAAGCTTCTGTGGCTACAGTATAAACGTACTGAAGAAGCCAAAGAAAAATAGAAAAATCTACATTTCATTTTCTTCATTTTAAATTATCAGAATAGGATCAGATTGATTTTCAGTTTCTCTACCATTTACTTGCTATGGATGACTTACATTAGTCACTTTATATCTCTGAACCTCCATTTCTTTCTCAAGCTAGGTTCATCATGATGCTTCTCTCACAGACTGTGTGTTGAAGATTAAAAGAGGTAAACCTCTGGTAACTATTATGAGTCCTATCATCATCACTGGTCATGGTAGTTGTCATTTTCATAAAAATCATCACTGAGTTTTTTTAGGGAAGTAGCATACTATGGTAAAAAGAACCTGAGCTTTGAAATTGGACAGAGGCTGGTTGAAATTCTACCTCTAATGTTTATCGGTTGTATGATCACTGCCCTCTAAGCTTGATTTACTTAATCAGTAAAATGGGGAAGTCATCTTGCCCCTAAGGATGTTTTGAGGATTAATGCAACGATGTAAAGCACCTAGCACAACATAATATCTCCCAATAAAAGTTTCCTTTTCATCTCCCTTGACTAATTATTTATTTACTTGTTTATTTATTTGTTTGTTTGAGACAGGGTCTCACTCTGCCTCCCAGGCTAGAGTACAGTGGTACAATCATAGCTCACTATAACCTCAAACTCCTGGGCTCAAGCGAATCTCTTACCTCAGCTTCTCAAGTAGCTAGGATTACAGGTGAGCACTACTACAATTGGCTAATTATTAAATTTTGTGTAGAGACAAGGTCTTGCTATGTTATCCAGGCTGGTCTTGAACTCTTGGCCTCAAGCAATCCTACCACCTCAGCTTCCCAAAGTGCTGGGAAGGCATGCGCCACTGCACCCAGGCATTACAGGCATGAGCCACTGCACCCAGCCTCCCTTGATTTTTAAAAATGAATCACATAAATCTGTCAGTTTACACTGTGTAAGTACATGGTGTTATGATAGCAACATAATAAGGAATAAGAACTCACAGTCTGAGTTCTAACACAGAGTTAGATCTCTAATTGTCCAACTGCTAATTAAGACATATTTCAACAATGTATTAATTTATGCTAGTGAAAAGTTACAAAGAACCTGGATGACCAATAAGAGAAGGTAGAAAAAATAGGAATGTTAAATAAATAACAGCATATCCATTTGATGAAAGAGACGAAAAATCATATTTTGAGGAATTTCTAATGTTATAAGCAGATGTTCCTGATAAAATGTTTTTTAAAATATATACTATAAACTTTATATACATGGGATACCACTTTTATAAAAATTATTCATTAGGCATGACAAATAGATATGCAAATAGACAGAAATACAGAAAATAGTCACACTGTTGTTCTTGGAGGAGAATACAAGTAATTTTGAAATTCTTCCCTGTGCTCTTTAGCATTTATTATGCTATCCTTCTTTACTCTGTTTATTTTGTTTTCCCCCACTAAAACATAAGCTCTATGACAGAGATTTTTGTTTCTTGTGGTCACTGCATCTAGAGAGTACCTGGCACAAATCTGTCATTCAATACATATTTGTTAATTAATAAATACAAATATATATGTGTATATATATGTGTGTGTATGTGTGTGTGTATATATATATATATATATAAATATATATATATATATATCTGTAAAATGAGCATTTGCCACTTTTGTAATCAGAAAGAATAAACATCACTTTGGGAAAAAACAATAAATTCCCTAGTTTATTAACCTAACTATGGCCTTCCAAGGTAGCAATTGAATTTAATCACTTACTTTATCATCAAACATGCTTAGTCCTGAATAAGAATGAGCAAAGGGGTAAATGGCCATGACTCCCAGCTCAGGATTTGAGAGTTTTGCCACAGTTTTCCAGCTGAAATGCCAAGTAGTAATAACTCAGACATCAATCATAGGTGTATGATAAGTGCATACAATGTCAACCACAGTGAAAACCCCAAACTTTCTCCCCACCTGACAGCCACAGGTATTTTTTCATCTATGTTGGCCCACCTAGGTTACAGGTATCATCTGATGGTAAATAAAGACAGTGCCTCTTCCTTGAGCCCAAATATCAAATTCAGTGAAGGAATTTTTAAATAAAATAAATGTAAAGCCCTTTCAGTCTAATAAACATATGACTAGCTGGTAATCAATTGGCAACTTCATCTATCTAGAATTCAAATAGGTATTATACATTCTGATGCCTCATAACAGATGTCAAATAGGCATATATCCATGGAAAAAAAAGGAAAAGCTACCTGGTCTCATCCAAACCCTATTTATTCTCAATTTACTTAAAATTTTAACAAAGTTAATTATCTAAAGGGGAAATTTACCATCAAACATATCTGTCAATTATGTTCCAGACAGTTTTTTGGTGCTCAGAAATGAGTAAGATAGTTGTATCCCAGTGGGGAAGAGAGACAATAAACGTGAGCAAAGAAATAAGTAGGTAAATTCAAATAGCGATAAGTGCTCTGCAGATTATATTGTGTAATATGACAGCATGGTGCAGCACAGTATATGTGGAAAGAAAATCAGCACAACTAGAGGCTACTTTAGCTAACATATCCAACGAATTTATAACCTGAATTATGAGAAGGCAAGAATATAATATACTGGGAGATCATATATATGAAGAAGAGGAAATATCAAGTACAAAGGAAAGCCACTGTAGCTGGAGCCTAGAAGACAAGGGGAATAGAATGAGAGGAGATGACAGGTATGATGGGAAGTTTTTGCATGGCTTTAAGAAATGGATAGGCTCTGATTATGAACTATACAGTAGGGAATATTAACTGCCAGGAAATAAGCTGGAAGAAAAACTATGGTAATCAGAGAAAACCTCAAAAAATAGTCTGAAACAATTTAGAGAAAGGACCAACATTTCTACACAACATTCTACCTCAATCACAGGTTCTGAAGGTATCAGCGGTACTACAGTACAGTAAATAGTGTTCATCATAATGAGTAGGCTTCACCAAGAAAATGTAAAGTATAAAATATTCCCATACATTTATATGACACAAAATATTTTTTAAATGGTATAAGTTGTAAAATATATATCATCTGAAAATATGCTTTTTAGGATGGCAAAAGAAATATATCATTTTAGAAAGTTTCATCTAAATAATTTACCTTAATGCTCCAAGAACAAAAATTTTTAGCTAATCAATAAATTTAGTTACCTAAAACAACTCAATTTCTAAAAAGCCAAAGTTTTAAACTGTCTTTAAAATTATGTCTTTAATAAAAACATTAAAAAATCCACTTTCTCTTCGTATTTGTATTACAGCAATCAAATCAGCTATAACATTCATTTTAAAAATATCTTTTAAAATCTATATTCTAAAGATGTGCAACATTTGGGGGATGGACATGCTTGAAGCTCTTACTCGAGGGGGGAGGGGGGCATGGGCAATATAAGTAACCTTAACACTTGTACCCCCATAATATGCTAAAATAAAAAATAAATTTAAAAAAAATCTATATTCTACTAAACAAAGCCAGTTCTTTTACTGTCATTTAAATATCTTCCTATCTCCTCACCTCTACTTAGGCCATCGTGTCAATTTCTATTCCCTTTACGCAGCTCATCACTAACCCAACTCAAATCCCTTCCCTCACTCTTACCCTCTTTGAGTGAGGAGAAGAAACAGGCAAATTTCTTTAAAAACTTTGTTAGCTGGGAAGTTGTGGGGCATACACAGCCTCTGTGAATATCTAAATAACATGGGAACAGAAATTTAAGCAATTAAAAAGTGGCATGCTTAAAAAAATCCAGAATTTTAAATTTTAACATTTGTATTAAACATAACATTCCAGATTTTCTGTCGAGCAGCCTAAATATTAAATTTTAAATATATCAAAAATTTAGGGATTATTAGATCATATGTTTTAGAAAACTAACCCAATATGAAATTTTAAAAATTAAACATGCTTGATCAAGTGACTATTCCAAACAGCTTACAAAGTTCAGTGAAAATGATCCTGTGAATTAATATCTACCTGCCCTTTATCAGAGATAACCAACTTGAGAAAGAAATTAGGACTAACCTGTTACCTTTCTTACCTAGTAAAAAATGCAGGTTGTTGACTGTAAAAATAAATATAATCTTTTGAATATAAATATATTTTCATCATGTGGCTAATATGTGGATCACTAGGTTTGGAATACTTGTCACTAAATTGAGAATCAAAGTCAATAGACCAGAAATAAAAATCCAAGTTCATATTTCAAGAGGCACTTATACACAAAGAAAACATGGCAGGAGTTTTTAAGATGTTTAAAATAATGAATGCAAGAATCTCTTTGCTGTAAGAGAGAATTTTCTACTCTAGGACTGGAAAGTCAGAAAATTACCAGTAGTAAATGTTACCTATTGATATTTATAGGTAATATATGTGAGTACAAACAGCTCTTTAAGAATTCCCCAATAAAATTATATGATAAAAATGTCTGATAACTATCATTTGTTTTAAAACTTGACTATTAACTATCTTAAAATTATAACTTATAATTTAATATTAAAAACTTCAGGGATTTCGTTTTTTGGTTTTTTATTTTTTTGAGACAGAGTCTCACTCTGTTGCCCAGGCTAGAGTGCCATGGTGTCAGCCTAGCTCACAGCAACCTCAAACTCCTGGGTTCAAGCAATCCTCCTGCCTCAGCCTCCCTAATAGCTGGGACTACAGGCATGTGCCACCACGTCTGGCTAATTGCTTTCTATTTTTTTTTAGTCGCCCAGCTAATTTCTTTCTATTTTTTAGTAGAGATGGGGTCTTACTCTTGCTGAGGCTGATTTCAAACTCCTGACCTCCAGTCATCCTCCAGCATTGGCCTCCCAGAGTGCTAGGATTACAGGTGTGAGCCACCACACCCAGCCTAAAAACTTTGAATGTAAAAGATAAGACAAACAACAAAAATGGCTATCTATACAGTCCAATAAAGAAACTAAGAAACTCTCCAACCTTTTAATCTAGAACTATTATTACGTGTTTTGGTTTTCATGACATTGAATTTTATGAAGAGTGTAAGGTGTTGTCTTATATTCTAGATTGGTCCAATTGTTAAACATTTTTGGCAAGAATACTATATTGGTAGTGCTATATAGCTCTTATTAAATCATATCAGGATCGCATCATATAAGCTCCTCTCACTATTGGTGATTCTGTTGCATGAACTGGTTAAGGAAACAAATGCCTGATCTCTCTATTGTAAAGGTATATTTCCCCCCCTTTGTAATCAGAAGTAATCTATAAAGTGAATCATCATGTAAATAAAATATTAACAGATTCCTTTAAAATGTATTTGTGTGTGTGTGTGCTTTGTCTACAAAGGATTACTTTTCAATTGTGGGAAATCTGAGCTTCTCAGATTTTCCCGCTAGATGATGCTAAGTCTGATCAACATTATTTAAAAGGTGGTGACTGCCAAATCTCTCCATTTTAAGTGCATTTTTTCTTTTGATATTGACAAGTAATTCATGAGACCATGTGACTCTCCTGTCCCTCCAAAACCTTCTACTCAGTGTTTTTGGTTTTTTTTTTTTTTTACAAATATACTCTTTTAATTATAAAGTAATAGTGTACCCCTAGTAAATCTTCAAATTTAAAGAACTATGAAAAGTCCCTCCCACATCCCATTACAGACCCTGAGTCACATTTCTGTAACATAGTTTATGTATACTCTGCTAACTGCCTCTTATTAAAGAGACGTCGTTAGTACGACATCTTCCAGCACATTGTTCTGGAAGTTTACAACAACATCTATACAAACATATATGCATTTCTTCTCTTCTTTTTATCACGCATGAGATCATGTTATATACACTGTCTTGCAACTTCATTTTTTTCCCTTACTATATCCTGTACTTCTTTCCTATCAGCGCAAACATATTCATCTCATTCTTTTTAACGGCTACAGAATATTCTACTCACCATTATTTATTTTATTAGTCTCTTAAATGTACATCATTATTGTTCCCATTGACAGTTTCATACAATTTCAAACAATGCTATAATAAATATCCTTGTACATATAATCTTGTGTGTTTTGCATGCATATACTTGGAAAAATTTGCTAAAAATGTAATTACTGGGTGCCAATGTATGTGTAATTTCTTTTGTTTTGATAGATATTGCCAAATTTCCTTTTCAGATTGCTTCGATTTCTGCTTCCATCTACAGCAGTGCTGTTTCCTCATCCCTTCTTCCTCATCGACACTGAAACATTAGCAAATTCTTTAATGTTTGCCAATCTGAGAGGTGAAGGAAAAATAGCACCTCACAAGTGTTTTAATTTTTATTTTTGTAAATAAGAAGGTCAAGCATCTTTCCATGAATTTTTTTGGATATTTGAAATCTTTTCTCTATGACATACTTATTTATAGTCTTCATCCTTTCTTCTGTAAGGTATTCCTAAGAACAATAGTTAATACTTTTAAGTGATGTACTTGAAGAAATGTATAACAAATCTCATTATAACATTCATAAAATATTATTTTAGTTGGCAATCTGCACCCAACACCTAAGGCAGTTTCTGGTAATACTGCCAGAAAAAAGCTGTAGTTCCTGGCAGTATATATTTAATTTCACTACATTTAATACACCTTTACCCAAGTGACCTATAGATTTCAAATACTTCAATAAATGTGCTAGAGAATTTCCCATATTAAAACGTCCTTTAATTCTTTTTAAAAAAAATCAGATTTCTATAGGCAAATAGTAGGAAGTAATTGAAAACTGAGAAATCAGCATATTGATCTTTAGCTAACATTTTAGAACCATTAATTTCATCTAGGGTTTCTCATTTTAGTACTAAGCCAAGAAGACATTTCCAAGAACAGAGAAACCAAACATCTAAATTAAATCTTTCTGGAGAGAGCACAGTACATCTATCTTTTTATGAGCTACTCTCTTTCTACTTTAAAAATCAATTTTGTATAGACCTGGAGTAAATAGTCACGGGCTGGAGTGCGATAAGAACTTGCCTGATCAATGTAAAAAGCCGTGCCTGCACGGATCTCTCGTCGCTGTTTGAGATCAGTTTCAGTGGTATCCCTTGACAGGGCAATGTATTCAACCTCCCGTTTGGTCAGCTCCTGTAGAGAATGAAATTATTCCAAAAATAAAATCAAATTCCCAGCATGTGATTTGGAGCAAGTTACCTGAGAGTGCCACTGCCCTAGAGAAGAGCATTTTAAATGTAATTCTGCATTAAAATCTTTTGACTATCAGCTTTGAGAAAAATGCAATATATACATGTTTAACCAAAACATGTATATATTTCCTCAGAGCTCCACTTCAACCACACTCAATCTGACTTAAGCAATAATAATCAAAATTAGATCTCACAAACCTTCATTTCTTCTGTGGAATTCTTTTCAAATACCATGAGCAATAATTTGGCAATATTACTTATTGATTTTCCCACAATCTATAGCCATTTCTATAAGTAATGTTCATTTTTTTTAAAAGGATGACTTTAATTAATTCCACTGACCAATGTTTACAGAATATATACAATATGTGAGGGACTTCACCAAGTATGAGAATAAGGTAAAAATACCAATAGTCAGGTCAACAGAAGAAAGGGACATGTGCGTAGTTGAAAAAAGAGAAGGAAAAGAAGGAGATGGAGGAGACGGAGGAGGTGGTGGGAGGAAGAGAAGAAAGAAGAAAAGGGAGAAGGAGGAGAGAAAATTTTATTTCACCAAAAACAATCATGAGATTTGAAAGGGAAACCATCTGGAACTCATTTTTTTCTTAACAATTTATCCATCCTTAAAGTCATTTTCCCTTACATGTAACCACAATATTCAAAAAGTTTTTAACATTATCCTTGGTTCTACAATACTGAATTAAAAACAATGACATTCTTCAATCAAATAAGGCATACAATAAATTTTTACTAAACAAGGAAAACAGATTAAATTACTAGCATATAAAGCAAAAAGTTGAATGAATATGCCATTAATGGCAGAAGAGGATATTGCCACACAAGAGGATTTTTTTCTCCACTCTATCTTCATTTGATGTTGGTAAAAATATAAAAGGACTGTCCAGAAAGTATCCAGCCACCGTTAATATAATGAGAATGGTTACATGGTTGGATACTTTCTGGACAGCCCTGCACAATTGCTGTCATTTAGTTTTTGTAAAATGTATTTGCTCCCATGCTGTCATAACTTTCAGTATGTATGGAAAGGAGTAAAAAATGCTCTATTTAACACACAGCATAGTGGTGAAGATGTGGCGATACCAAAAGATGTTTTCCTAAATGACAATGAATTGTCCGAGAAAGCACAAGTTTGGCGTAAAGTAGCTGTTTCTCTTGTTAGTAGATACCTACTTGTTGTTTCTGGAATATAGCACTAGTACCTTCATGTCTGCTTCATTTATTGGCTGAATGTGATCTCCTTCACTGAAAAACACTGCCATTCACAATAGGCTTCCATTGGTTGGCAAAGCTATGTATGTCTCTTATTGTTAAACTGCAGAACAGTTACACCCTGAACTGCTACGCTGAGGATAATGCACTCTTATCCTCAGTCTCAACAGTTCCCTCGGACTCATCAGCCACAACAGGCACTGAAGTCTCCCCAGGTGCTGCTTCACAGAAGCGGTAGGAGCTTCACAACAGCACCATGAGCAGCAGCTGGGGGAGGCAGTAGTGGTCTGTCTTTGGGAACAATCTACAAAAAATGGCCAGGCATGGTGGCTCACACTCCTAATCCTAGCACTCTGGGAGGCCGAGGTGGGAGGATCAATTGAGCTCAGGAGTTTGAGATGAGTCTGAGCAAGAGCAAGATCCTGTTTCTACTAAGAATAGAAAAAATTAGCCAGGTATAGTGGCATGTGCCTGTAGTCCCAGCTACTTGGGAGGCTGAGGCAGGAGGATGGCTTGAGCCCAGGAGACTGAGGTTGCAGTGAGCTATGATGATGATGTCACTGCACTCTAGCCAGAGTGACAGAGCGAGACTCTGTCTCAGAAGGAAAAAAAAAGCTCCTTTTATGTGAGTTAAATATAAAGTAAATACAACTATCAAATTATTTCTATTTAATTTCCCATTGGTTCAGCAGGTTGCCCTCAAATTTCTGCTTTTAAAGATCTCATCTACTCTGGCTATGGTTCTTAGATCTAGTGGCAATAATAGTCCTCATTGCAGAAGTTGCAAGGCACATCAGGCTAGTATTGAGTTTTCTTGTGTGTATTTCCACAGCCTATGGCTGCCTCAGCTCTATTCCATAATTTAAAGTTTGGTGTGTGGTTCGGTTTTTTTAAAAAAGATATAGACTTCACACTTGCGTTGCATTTTTGAACCAACAAGTCTCCTACAATCTCCTAGTTCCTCTCATTTCACATTCCCAACGAACTTAAAAGCCTTGCGAGAAACAAAATCTCAGTGAGATATTATGGTCTTTGAAATGAGCAAAGTAAAGAATGAGCATCTTAAAATTAAAGAGGTTCTAGACCTGGAATTCTCAGAAGCTCACCCAGCATTCTTAGATCAGAGACTGTTGCTATATCTAATAGTAAAGTGAAAATGATACTACAATGGCATGTTTTACCTCACAAACTGGTTCTAGTGAGAAATAAAAGATATGAAAGCAATGGGGCTAGCGGGAGTTAGGTTCTGATTTGTCCACTGTACTTTTATTATTCCTGCACCACATGATTTTTGAAGTGCCAAAGTACATTCACCACTAAAATAAGAATATACAAAGTAGATGTCAATAGCACAGAGATCAATCCTTTAATAAAAAATAACATAAGAAAGCTTTATTAAGGTTTTTCTCCTCATCCTAAAAAGTATCTTCAGAACACAACTTCATCTGATGCCATTCTTCCTTGAATCTTTAGAGCAATGCCTATTATCGCTAATAAAATATTAGAAAAGTCTTGTAAATTTCCTTATTTGGGTTGAGATTTAAACACTTCAATTCACTTAACAGTTCTCAAAAAACTGCAAACATTTAGGAGAATAACATGTCAGAAATGGGAAAAAATGTGGAATTTGAAGCCAGTTCCATTATTTACTAGGTGGATAAAGCTTGAGTGAGTTACTTAACCTCTGTGAACCTGTTTGCTCATCTATTTAAAGAAAAAAAAAAGGAGAGAAAGTAACATATAAAAGATGGCCTACAAACCTTAGGCTCTCTTTAAAGACTACATAACTTCAAAACATCAAGGGGATTGTTTGGCTTTTTAAAATGTGAACCTGGGATAATGGAATGTTTTCTGAATAGTATAAAACCAAGTTTTGTTTTGTAATTTCAGAGTTGCTGATTTTATCCTCTACTCATTGCCTGAAATTATATTTCTTTTCTACTCGAAATGGAAGACTCCTAGTTACAGCAAAAATTTGCTAATGTTATAAAAGGCAAAGGTATATTTTCTTCCCAAATAACTTATGCTAAATCCTTTATAAACGAATCACCTTTTTGATGTTAGCATTTTTTTCAACTAATGACTAATCCTGATATCTTTATAAATTCTTAATCTTAATTTATTTTATATCATAGCTTATGAAAGTTAAGACCCTTAGGAATTGACAAGAACTGATCGCTCACCAAGTACTGCATAGCAATAGAGCGTCGAAGAGGCCCAGGAGGTCCTATCAGGAAAACATCTTGCCCCAAAAGGTCCTTCTGCATTATCCATCTTAGATGCTGAACTACAGATTGAGCCAGAGAGTCTGAAACTTAAAGAAAAAAAAGAGACAATGAAAAACAAATTAGACTATTACTTATTAATCTCCAAGTAATGCAGACAGTATGTTTAAATACATACATATAATATATACACACGTGTATTTATTTCTAGACATATATATAAAAAGAGACATACAGATAACTACTGACTTTTCATACTACATTACAATAAAACCGCTATTACCAACATTAAAACAAGACAAAGCTTATGATATCAAAAGAATTACATATTCTACACTTGAAAGGTTATAAGAACATTTGAGCAATCACCAATAAGTAATTCCTAAAGAAGTGAAAGTGATTTTCAAGGATGAGTTGAGGAATTGATATCTTACTTTATCATAATTTTTTAGCCTAATCCTTTTTTGTTCCAAAAAGGAGATGTGACCAAATCATCCCAATTTATGATTATTAGTCTTGCAAAATTTGAGAAAAGTATATTATAACTTAAGCTGGCATGGGTTGTAAGATCTCCCAAACTTCACAGTTAGAAAGTCTGATGTAGACTTGAAACTACTTCTTTAGAATTTAGAATTTAAGTTGATTCTTCTATACAAACTCATTTGGGAATAGAAGACTACACCATACAATGCCTTTCCTACTATTAAATCACCTATCGATGTGCTCATCTTCTACCTAAGCATTTTCTAAAATGTTTAAATTAACTTGTGTTTCCCCATATTTAAAGCACCAAATGACCCAGCAAGTCCAGCTGTAGGTATACAAGAAAAACTCTTAACCTTATACATCAGTAGACATACAGAATACTTGGAGCAGAATTATTCACAATAAAACTAGAAAGAGGTGAATGGATAAAACACACACAATGGAATATTATACAGCAACCAAAAAAAAAAAAACCAGAAAGAA
Source organism: Microcebus murinus (assembly GCF_040939455.1). Lineage (NCBI taxonomy): Eukaryota > Metazoa > Chordata > Mammalia > Primates > Cheirogaleidae > Microcebus > Microcebus murinus. The sequence continues at coordinate 57,613,935 of NC_134116.1, forward strand.
CCCAACAATATGCTTAACCCTTAAAGGTATAATATTAAGTGAAAAATTAAGTCACAGAATAAATCACATGATAATATTTTAATAAATCTCAGTAAACTAGCAAACAAATTCTTTAGAAATACATATATATGTGATAAAACAGTACTTGAAAAAAAGCAAAGGAATGATAAATTCATAAGAATTGGATGCCTGGAGATAAGGGGGTTGGCATGGAATCAAAGACATTCTCAATGACTAGCTCTGAAAATATTGGTAATATTCTACTTCTTAAATTGGGTGTGGGTTACACTGTTGCATTTTGATGCATTTTGTATATATACAGATACATATATTACATAAAGTTTTTGTATATACTGAATATTCCATACTTTCTAAACTTTAATTGTCCCATGAGGTCATGAAAGAGTTCAGAGATTTAACTAAGAAAGTTTGCCTAGGACTAAAGCTGTCCTTTTTTTACCCTCCTTTAATAGCACTATATTGCTAGGGTAGTTACTTCCTCAAAGTAAGCTAACATCTAATCACTGGAAAAGATAATTTTTTGATTTTCATTATCCTAGTGAGAAGATCAGGGACAAGGCTTTGGGCAGACTGGTTGGTTTACCATGTCACTGGAATCACACTAAAAAATATTATAATTTTCTCAAAGCGAATGCCTATATGTCTGAAAATCAAGAGACTTATTACCCAAGTGGAATTGCTCGGCTTCTCCCCTGTTCTTATGAATCCTCTAAATCTTGCTTGGGGGCATATTACACCAAGGAGGCAAAAAAGAGGCTCCTGGAGAGGGAAGCTTGAGAAAAATTTTTAGATATTATAATAATTTGTGGTCTTCAAAAAGGATTCAGTACATAACAGATATATACAATATAGCTGTAGGCTGGGTGTGGTAGCTCAAGCCTGTAAATCCAAGCACTTTGGGAGGTTAAAGCAGGAAGATCACTTGAGGCCAGGAGTTCAAGGCAAGCCTGGGCAACACAGTGAGACCCCCATCTCCACAAAAAATTTTAAAAATTAGCTGGCCATGGTTGTGGACACCTGTAGTCTCAGGTACTTGAGAGGCTAAGGGGGGAGGAGTGCTTCAACCCAGGAGTTTGAGGTTACAGTGAGTTATGATCACACCACTGCACTCCAGCCTGGATGACAGAGCAAGGCCCTGTCTCTTAAAAAAATTATTATTATAAAATATAATATATATGTGATATTAAAATTTCATGGGGTTAGGAAGGAATAATTACAGCAGGAAAGTGTCCTTAGAAGAGCAATAATGAAAAACAGATTGAAAATTACTGCTTTAAGACCTACACTTTTGAGGAATCAAGTAGTTTCATTAGGCTACGATGTAACTGGCCTGAGCCTGGAGAGTTAACCTCATTTATGACTACCAGATGTCTTTTAACTATTTTCTTTTCTGCTTTAGGCTTAAATGCATCTTTATGATACGCAGCCTACTCCTCCTTATTTCAAGAAAACATGAGTCACACTTAAAAGCACGCCAGAAATAGAAACAAGATTTAAGACTACATTACGAACATCTGCAAAACAAACTGCCAAACCGCCATGCATAACCTAATATAAACATGGCCTCGTGCATGAGAGAAATCCCCAACTTCAATGTTTTCAGGCACAAGATGCTACCTTCCAGGAGTCCACATAATAATAAACTGATGTAAAAACAATACCAAAGAGCTTGATCCTATATTCTATGATTTCCTTTTCTTTGTAAAAATAAAACATCTGGTTCATGTGGGGCTAAATTCCTGACCCAATTCCTAAGCAGTATTTGTTTTTAAAAAAAAGTATTCTATATTTACCCACCCATATTCAAGGTTTTTAAAATAACTTTATTAGAGTAACCTAAATTATTTTTCACCCTTCACAGAATCAAATTTGTCAGATATATAACATATTAAAATTAAAATTTCAGAAAATTAAGCATAGTTCAGATTCCATGATAATAAATCCTTCAAAATTAGTGGTGTTTTTTCTTAGTATCCTGAGAGGCAATATAATATAATGGAAAGAAAAAGGCCTTTGAAGCCAGACAGACTTAGTTGTAACTTTTCATCCTGTCCTTTATCAGTGTCCTTGGACAAGCATTTTGACTCTTACGGGCCTAAGTTTCCTTATTTTCACAAGGGAGATAATAATACCTATCAAGTATGGTTATTATCAGGATTATACGTAAAGTACCTTGTGCAGTCCCTCAGCCAATGAGAACAGGAATGGAGGATATTTAAGCTCTGTCCACACCTGCAAAGTTCTCTCTCTTGTGTGGACATCCTGGACAGCAGAACGCAGTGTTGAATTGGTGGCTATGAATGGGCTCCTGGCTCTACACTCAAATTACCTGATGGACCTAGAGCCCCCACTGAAGAAATAAAAGAGAAAAGTAACCCAATACTTACCATACCCTAATGAGTAAAGCCTCAGGTACTTTCCCATGACACTTCATTTTATTCACTATAATCACCCCACAAACACACACCATGGAATACTACTCAGCCATAAAAAGGAATGAAACAATGTCTTTTGCAGCCACTTGGATGGAACTAGAAACCATTATCCTAAATGAAGTATCTCAGGAATGGAAAAACAAATACCACGTGTTCTCACTTATAAGTGGGAGCTAAACAAAGGATAGATATGATCATAAAGAGCTGTTCTGAATACTATTCAGAAAAAAAAGGAATAAATTGTTGAGACATGCAAGGTGAAAAAAAACCTCAAAATAATTATGCTGAAGATAAAAGCCCCCCCAAAATTGTATTATGTTGTATGATTCCATTTGTATAAAATTCTAGAAGTCCAAACAAATCTATGAAGCAAATCAGTGATTCCCAGGCAATGGAGGAATCACGAGGCATTATAAAGGGGCGCAAGTATGCTTTTTAGGGGGATGAATTTATTTGATCAGTATTTGGATTATGGTAATGTTTCCTGGTTATATACATATGTCAAAACTTATCAAATTGTAATTTTAAACATGTAAAATGTGTAGCTCTTGATTTAAAGTGAGAAAAAAATATGTGTAATTTATTGCATGTTAATTATACCTAAGTAACAGTTTTTAAAAAATTAGAATTATATACATTCAATGTTAATAGTATTTATATTTAGGCTTATGGATGATTTTGGTTTATCATCTATAGTTTCAAAGTTTTCTGTGTTGATCATGTTTTGTGTAATTGGAGCAAAAAGTTATATTTCTTATTTTTTGAAAAATCATGTTACAAAGTAATAATAGGTATCCTGGAAGTAAGGAAGATCTGACACACAGAGAAAGGAGCAATATCATCATGGGTGACATGTATCAGAATATTCTGACTGATCAACAGATCACAATAATCACAATAATGCTCAAAGTTCAATTTGCAACTCAGATACAGTGTTTATCTATTAGATGTTGCTAAGTTATGATTATTTAGTAAAAACATCTTTGGTGGCCTTAGTGTAGCTAGTCACATTCAATACAACAATAACCGAAAGCATAAAATAAAACCAAGGAATGATCTTTGGTTATGAGCACATCTCAGAAGAACCAAGAATTTTCAGGTGCTGTCAAATGAGTCCAAAGGTCTTAAACATAAATCATGAACTTTTTATTTTTAAGAGTCAGGTTGCAGGAAAAGCAGTTAGAACTTATAAAGTGGATGAATTCTTTATTTTAATAAGTTTTACTTTAGGGCCAGGTGTGATAGCTAATGCCTGTAATCCTAGCACTCTGAGAGGCCTAGGCAAGAGGATTGTTTGAGGCCAGGAGTTCTAAGCAAGAGCAAGACCCCATTTCTACAAAAAATAGAAAAATTAGCTGGGTATGGTAGTGCACACTTGCATTCCCAGCCTCTCAGGAGGCTGAGGCAGGAGAATCACTTGAGCCTAGGAGTTTAAGGTTGCAGTGAGCTGTGATGACACCACTGCACTCTGGCCCAGGTGGCACAGCAAGACTCTGTCTCAAAAAAGAGTTTTATTTGAAACATGAGATTTTTATTAGCTATTTTTAAAATTACAAATCTAATGCATGCTTACTATGTAACAAAGAAAAAATACAAATGATCTTTCTCAACCCTTCCCATTGCCAGTTCTACTCCTAACCAAACACCCCACAAGAAATTCAAAGTTAAGAGCCTGAAGTGCATACTTCCTCACTTTTCTCTGTACACAGACAGACATAAAATACACTTATAAAAGGTGTTTCAAGTTCTTTGGTATTTTTTTTAAACAAACATGGTATCATACCTCATATGCCACTCTGCAATCTACACTCTTTAGCTTAAAAATAAGCACATGGATTCTCTCTAGGTCCAAAGATATAAGTCTAATTTATTCTTTTTTAATAGCCACAGAAGATTCCATAATGTGGGTATAAAATAATTTATTCAACCATTCTATTGATGAACTCATATTAGTTTTAGTATTTAGTATTTAGTACCAGAAACATCAAAATGATGCAATATATATAGTGTACATATATATCGTGTACATATGTCCTTTTTTAGGTGCTAATTTTTTTCCTTAATGGATGGAACATAAAAAGAAACTGTTATATCAAAAGGTATGTAAACTTTATATTTTAATAGCTACTCCAATATTACGTTCCAAAGAAGTCATATAAACTCATACTTTTCCTAGCAATGTATGAAAATGCTATTTCTCTGAAACTGTATAGGTACTGGACATTATAATACTTTTTAATTTTGGCTCAGGTGATATATGAAATTCGCTATCTTATTGTATAATTTGCATCTCTCTATTAAGCAGAGTGAGAATATATGTTCATATACTTATTGGCCATTTAGATTTCCTCTTCTATGCTGTGCCTATTTGAATCCTTTGCTTAGTTTCTACTAGATCACATGACTTTTTTCATCAATTTGTCAGATATATATGTATGTTAAGTGTATTAATTCTCTACCATATGTTTATACACTAAAAATGTGATTTGTATGTTAGAGGTTTACTACTTCAATTCACTTTCTCATTTAAACAATATCTTTAGTGGTGACTAAATTGCCACATGGATCCAAAGAAGCCTATTTAACATAGTACATAGTTCAAAAATTGTACATCTGGCCATGGAGGGCATTGGGGTAATGTTCATCAAAGGATAGAAAATTTCAGTTAGATAGGATTATTCAGGAAATTTATTATACAATATGATGACTATAGTTATTAACAATGCATTATATACTTGAAAAGTGCTAAGAGAATAGATTTTAAATGTTCTCAGCACAAAAAAAGTACTTGAAGTAATTGATATATTAGCTTGATTTAGCCACTCCACAATATATACATATATCAAAACATGTGTACATCATAAATATAGTCATGTACTACATAATGATGTTTCATGCAACAATAGACCACATATTAAATTATGGTCCCATAAGATTATACAGGAGCTGAAAAATTCCTATCATCTAGTGACACTGTAATGTTATGACATCATAGTGCAACACATTACCTTCTCTATGTTTAGAAATACAAATACCATTATGTTACAATTGCCTACAGTATTCAGTATAGTAAGTAACATGCTGTACAGTAAGTAACATGCTGTACAGCCTAAGAGCAATGGGCTGTATCATATAGCCTAGATCTGTAGATGGAGAACCTAGAAGTATATTCTATGATTGCACAGTGATGAAATCACCTAATGATGCATTTCTCAGAAGGCACCCCTGTCATTAAGTAATGCATGACTAATACATTAATACAATTTTTGTCAATTATAAAATAAATTAATCAATTTCTTAAAATTGTACATCTGCAACAAAAATTGCAGAAAGCAACAAGAATTACTAAGCAGAAAATAAAAAATAATAAAATGCATCAAAAATGTTTAATCTTTGAATACGGTGCTGGCAGAAAGAAGATTAAAGAAAAATTAGGCTCTGGATAAAGACTGCTATAGAGACTCTAGGGGATACTTCAGGGCCATTCAAGGACTTTGAAAGTTGATGGGACTCTTCTTTTTGAGGGCTCCATTGTTAAAAATACATCTAAAGAAATCTCAAAGGTAATCCTTTTCTCAAAGTAAATTTTTATGTAATGAGAGGCAATTAGTGCAAAGATTGAAAATAAGGCACTACCTTAAGTAGTGGATGCCTTCTCTGATTTTTTTTTCTAAGCTCTCTTTTAAGTAAAGGCATCTTAGGTAATACTTTTCCAGAGACCTTTTGTGTAACCTTTGTCATTAATTCATTAAAACTGACAAACAGCTGCAATGATTGTTCTACATTTGTACAAAAATCACAATTTTCCCATACTATGCTGTCATTTATGATGAATTTCTCAAACCTCAAAATTATTTAAAACTACAGAAAAGAAAAATCTCTCATCCTATTGATTTTATGCCAAAACTCACCATGTTAAATTAAGAGCATAGTGTTGTATAATAATTCTAAGAAATCTTTGTGGACCTTAATTGCTTGGGTAAAAGTTCAGTATGTACAGTAAACCTTAAATGACCTCAAGTACAATTGGTCCACTGACTACAAAAAGAAAATTATATAAGGAAGCAGAAATATAACTCTGAGGTCAGGTTTAAAGTTATCTATTGAAAACCTACTACCCTGGACCATCACCTCATAAGGCAAACCCTGGAAGAAATATTATCTTTGGTACAATATACTATAACTTCAAGCACCAAAACATGAAAGAATCCCTTTTTAAAAACTGTCAAATTCATCTAAGCCTTAAGATTCAGTTTTAACACAGAAAGGCAAAAAAGCTCCATTTATCCACTTTAACAATTGCAGGTGAGAGACTCAGGACTAAGATGATAAATGGGAGTTATAATGGTCAAGGCAGGAGGTAACAAGACCTAGATAATAAAAATACTGAAGAGCAATCCAACCCCTGTGTCTATGAAGTGCCAGGTGCTAGGCTACATTCTAGAGCTAGAGAGATGCCCTATTGTGCCCAACACTGTGAAGACAGAAATGGTTTGAATGAGCAGTTGATAACTGACTATAGAATTCATTATCACAGGTGGTCAATGAATTAAGAAATTCTACTTTGATAATACTTTTGTGTGGGTTTCCACTGAATTTTAGACTTTCACTTAAGAATATTTCCAGTTGGTAGCATATATCATTAACAGGATTTTGACCATTAAATATATGTTAAATATGAATATCAGGGCTCATATTTCAACATTGTGACTTTTATTTCTTTACTACTATAAGACAATAGTGATTTTTAGTGCTCTGAATAATAACTTTGATAAAGACAGAAATAAAACAACACTGCCATGCCTCAACTCACTTAGTATTTTTTAAATTCCAAAAGAGTTTTCTAACATACTATTCTTCTTTCCATCCCAGGGATTACTCTAAAGAAAATCAAGAGTAGCTACTAAGTAGATAGAGATATTGTAGCAGGCTGTAAAAGGAAAACCAAACTGAAGTTAGGAAATCTAGGCTTTGCTACTAATTAGTTAGTGTTTTGACCTATTTCTTGTAGTTCTACTTTTCCTGACAATGAAATGAGAGTTTTAGAGAGAATAATAATTGCTAAAGTTTCTTTCTTCAATAAAAATCTATCATTTTATATTTCATTTAAAAATATTAAATATCCAAAAGCTAAATTAGATAAATTGAAGCATAAATACACCAAGAAAAGTAATAGGGTATCAAACTTCAACAAAACACCATTTTCAAAGTATTTTAAAATATTTTTTAAACTCTAAAAGAGAAATAACATAAAGTCCATCAAAATTCTCTCATAACCCAATTCCATAATATCTAATCAATAATGTAATAACAACAGTGAAACCAAAGAACTATAATTTTACCATTTTGGAAATAGTCCCTGAGAGAAGGATAAAAGTTCAAAAAATACAATATTTGAACATTATATAATAAATGAATGCACAAAAACAGGTTGTATAATTGTGCAATATAATTTTTCTGCCCAATCAATATGTAGCAACCATATGACGCTTATGTGGATACTTAAACTTTTGGTTGACTTAGCTCTGCCACTTTTATTTCAAGGTAACCAAACCCCTAACAGTCTTTTCCTTACATACGGACACAGTTGCTTATAAGAAAGATGAGTAGAAACAATGTAACAATTGCCTACTGGGTAAAACACGCTAACATCATCTTGGTATATAAAAGATAATAGATAAGGATACTTCCATTGTGACAATGGTAGGGATAATGTCGAATGGAGAGCACGCACAGAAAATGCAAACTAGGATCTATAGACTACCCAACTGCTTTCAATATAAACTCTCTTCAGATAAATTTCAAAGAGTAAGCTACTAATAACTAAACAAGAAAGAAATGAAAATGTTTATTACGTAAGCAATACATAAAAAATAATAAAAATTTTAAGTATGTAAACAAAAAATATGGTGGTGGTTTTTCGGTTATTGGTATTTTAGGTTTTTATGGGGGTTTTGGCAACAACTTATGAGAGTGTTGCTAAATTTAGAAACTTGTGCACTTTAAGAACTAGGGGAATGGTTGCATAAGGATGCATATTTATTGAGCACTAAATGCCAGGTACTATCCTACACAATTCACATTAGCTATTCAACTTAATCCTTACAATATATCCATGAGGTTGAAACAAATGTCCCCATATAGTCAAGGAGACTCAAAGCAGGTAAATAACCTACAGAAGTTCACACAGCTAGAAAGTAGTACAGTCAAAATTGTAAACATAATTTCCACTCCGGGTAGTCATTTTGCTATAGAACTCACACCACATGTAAGTTTTCTATTGTCTATCAAGAGTGGATATTATTCCTCACCTCTTAAGTTTATTGTAAAACATTAGCTCATTCATAATAAGACAAGCCTAGAAATCAGGAAAAAATGCCCTTTTATTCCCAATTATCAGGTACCCATGGCATGTAAGGTATTTTTTTTTTTTTCCTTTTTTTTCCTACAGATGTATTCCACAATTCAATCTGGGCTGCCACAAAGACAGACAGAAAGCGCAGGGATTTTTCTTTCGCATCCTAGTGCAAACCAAAAGCATGTAAGGTATTATAGATCCATTTTGTTAATTTTTCTCCAGACAAGTATAACAACTTGTTGAAGAATTTATGTCACTAGTCTCACCTCCAGAAAAGAAAACCTGTCTATTACAATAATACCCATTAAATAAAGAACATTAAAAATAAATGTTCCCAACTCCCACTGGTAGTTAGGAAGAAGTGAACTGCAAGAGAATTTCACCTGCAACTTAACAACTGGAACAAACCAGTTAATCTATAAAAAAAATCACAATTTCTTAAAACTCATCATATAGCTAAGAATAAAAAGAAACCTAAATGAACTAAATTCTATAAAATAATAAGCCCTTTCAAGGAGAAAGATTCACAGCTAACTTTCACCCCTGGTGGAATAACAGGAATTGGAAGAATCTGCAATAGATGTGTCAGGAAAAACGAATTAAACTTTTAACAAACTTATAAAGGCCACATATGGGCTAGCATAATGGATTAATATACTAAGAAGTCCCAGTCACAGAGAAAACCTGCACCTACCCACCTATTCTTTCTCCATAGTCCCTTATCAAATGCACAGCGATATACACTAAAAACCAGATTCAGAGCAAAAGCTGAGAGATATCCTTCCTGAAGCATGCTGGACCTTTCCTTAGCGTAAGGCAAAAGCACATGGTAGGGGGTGGGAGAGAAGAGATGACAGAAATTCCTTCCAGGTGCTTGGGTCTTTATCCACTGTAAGGCAGGATAAAGTATTGAGAAAGGACAGCTGAGATACATCCTTCTCGGGCACTACTGGCCTTCACTGAAGCAGCCTCTGGAGGCTGAGGACAGGACAACAGGACAAGGACATCTGAGTTGCAGCAAGCAGAAGAAAGGACTGAGTGGCAAAGCGAACTCCCCAGCAATAGAAAAGTCTGGCTGCTATACAACAAAGAGAGATTGCTTATGGTTTGCATAGTCTATGAAGCTGGAGTTAGAAGAGGAGCTAAAGTAAATAAAAATAAAGAAGCATTAAAGCTCAAAAAATCAATGAAATAAATGGACAAACAATAGAGAAACTCAATAGTTCAAAGCTGTTTCTTTGAAAAGTTAATATCACTGATAAAACCCTGGCAAGAATGATTAAAAATAGAAAGAAAAAATACAAATACAAATTTCTCAGTATCAGTAATAAAAAAAAGAATATCACTACAGAGTCTATCTATAGATATCACTACAGATTCTACAGATATGTAAATAATAAAGGCCATCTTATAAAAAAAATTAAGTCAATGAATTTACAAACTGAGATGAAATATATCTATCCTTTTAAAATAAAACTCTTATAAAGCTCTTAGAAAAAACATGGCATATCTTTAAATTTTGAACTGGGTTAAGATTTCTAAGATACAATAAGTACTTACCATAAAAAATAATCTCCCCTTTAAAAATACAAGATAAAAAAAATAAAAAGAAATAGATAATCAATAAATTGGATGTAATCAAAACTCTGCCAACCAAAAGATACCAATGAGAAAATGTCTACTCAAGTAGACTGAGAGTTTTCATAATACATATATATGACAAAGGACTTATATACATAATATATGAAGAACTTTCACAAATCAATAATAAAAAGGCAAACAATTCAATTCTTTAATGGAAAATGACTTTAAGATACTTCACAAGAGAAGATATACAAATTGGTGAATGAGCACAAGAAAATATCTTGAACATCATTACTCTCAGAGAAATGAATATTAAAACCACAATGAAAATCAACTTTTTCAGCACTCTGGAAATTAACAAAAGACTTTCAACAATCTGACAAGTATTTATCCAAGAAAAATGGGTGAACCTCAGTAAGAACAGTGAGTTTTATAGTATTTTAACTTGCCCTAATCCCATCCCCATGTCCACAAGTCTGTGATTGCCTTGAAAACTAGCTGCCTGGCATAGTGAAAACCAGCAGCCTGGCAGCCAATTAAGGTGACAGAACTGAGTTGAAGCTGCGAAAGCCCTATCCTCAGGAAATTGTCCCTACTTGACCCATCTGGCAGCTTCTTGTAAAGTTCCATTCTTAGAATTTGTCTTTATTTAATACACTCAGAGCTCAATGTGTGCAAACAGCACTAACCCAGGGCATTTGTCAAAAAAATCAACAACAACTGTTTAACATTACAGCTGCCTGAGGCAGTGAAACCAGTTGGAGCTAACAAGAGTATGACCGAAAAACTTAAATAAAAAAAAAAAATGGGAATGAGATATTCCCAGGAGGTTTTGAAAAGTTCCAGTGTCTGCCTGGGAATCTGGAAGAACAAGCACATCTCCAGGAAAATCCTGAAGAGCCTTATTTCTCAGCTTTGGCTGACCTTGAGCATTTACACAGCAGAAAATAAAGGTTGAGGCACAATCATAAGCTGACTGCAGAGCACTGAAGTCATACCCAACATGCACACAGAAGCCCTCAGCAAAGGAGGAGACTTATTGGTTCTGGGCATTTAAGAAATCTCAGTCCAATCATTAACTGACCACTAAGCTAAACAAGCAGAAACATCCATGGCTGCACATAACAAAGAATACAGATTTATTATATTATTTAAAATATCCACTTCTGACAACAACAACAAAATTACCACAAAAAAAAAAATGGGGTATGGCTCATATACAGAGAAAAAAAGGAGTTCATAAAAACTGTCTCTGAGGAAGCCAGACATTTGACTTAGTAGATACTTTAAATCAGCTATTATAAATATGTTCAAGAATTAAAAGTCATCTCTAAAAAATTAAAGTATGACAACAATGTCTCATCAAATAAAGAATACCAATAAAGAGATAGAAACTATAAAAAGATCCACATAGAAATTCTAAATTTGAAAACTACAATAAATGAAAAAAATTCACTGGAAGGACTCAACAATAGATGTGCGCAGACAGAGGAAAGAATCAGCAAACTTGAATATGGGTCAATTGAGATGATCCAGTAGAAGGAACAGAAAGAAAAAAGAATGAAGAAAAATGAACAGTTTTTGAGACTTGTAGGGCACCATCAAATCTATCAATATAAACATAATAGGAGTACCAAAAGGAAAAAGAGTGGGAAGAGGGAAGAGATAAATAATAATGAAGAAATAATGGCCAAAAATCTTGCCAAACTTGATGAAAAACATTAGTCTGCACATCCAAGAAGTTCAACAAACTCCACAGGGAATAAACTCAAAGAAATCTGCACTTAGATACATCATAGTCAAACTATCAAAAGCCAAAGAGAGAATCTTGACTGCAGAGAGAAAAGTGACTTGTCATGTAGAAAGAATCCTTGATAAGATTAGTAACTGACTTCTCATCAGAAACTAGAGAGGCCAGAGGCAGTATGTAGACATATTCAAAGTGCTCAAAGAAATCACCAATGAAGAATCTATATCCAGTAAAATTTCCCTTCAAAATACAAAGGATAAATTAATATATTTCCATATTTAACAAAGAAAAATAACTGAGAAAATTCATCACTAATAGAACTGTCCTACAGGAATTATTAGAAGGAATCCTTCTTTTAGGCTGAAATCACACTAGACAGTAACTCAAATCCACGTGAAGAAAGAGGATTATCAGTAAAGAGAACTACATAGGTAAATAAAATGACAATATAAGCATATTTTTGTAACTGTTTTCTTTTGATTTAAAAGACAATTTCATAAAGCAATAATTATAAAACTATATATGGACTTTTAATGTACAAAGATATAACTCCTATGACTATAACAGCACAAATGAGGTGGGAAGGAACAGAACTATCTTGGAGCAAAGCTTTTGTATACAAAGCTTTTGTATACTAATGGTAACTAAGTTACCATTAATCTGAATAAAATCATTTTAGGTTTAAGCATCAACTGTAATCCCTAAAACAACTACTAAGAAAATAACTGACACAAAAAAAAAACATAGTAAAAGAAAAGTGGGATGCTAGGTGTGGTGGCTCACGCTTATAATCCTAGCACCTAGGAGGCCAAGGTGAGAGGATTGCTTGAGGTCAGGAGTTCAAGACCATCCTAAGCAAGAGTGAGACCCTGTCTCTACAAAAGACAGAAAAAAATTAGCTGGACATAGTTGCATGCACCTGTAGTTCAGCTACTCGGTAGGCTGAGGCAGGAGGATCATTTGAGCCCAGGAATTTGAGGTTGCAGTGAGCTATGATGATGCCACTGTACTCTAGCCCAGAAGACAAAGAGAGACAGAAAAGAAAAGAAAGAATGGAAAGAAAGAGAGAAAGAAAGAAAGGAAACAGAAAAGTGGAACAGAGTGGAGAAGACAGATTGCAGAGCCATTTGGGAGGTAGAGTTAATGGAACTTTGTATTAGATGAAAGTGAGATATTCCATTCCCCCTCAAGGAACTGACAAAGATTCTTTGCTTGACCAAACTTTAGTCACATTTCTAAAGTTTTTCCAAGGCCCATCCTTGCACTTCCTTGTAAAATCCAGTTTTAGCAAAAGAACCTTGCTAAGACAATTTAGCCAGAACCTCCCCATTCTTGACAACTGAGACCATTCTTCATCAGGTTTCTCATCTTCCACCATCCCCCAGGTTATGTCTGATCACCCTGGCCTGTCTTCAGCAAGAATCTTGTTAGGTCAGTTTAGCCAGAATCCCCTCTACCCTTGATGTTTCCCCATGCTGCTCCTTAGCTATAAATTCCCACTAGCCCATACTGCTGTCAGAGCCAAGCCCAATCTTTCTCCCCCACTGAAAGACCCATCATGATGGTCCTGAATAAAGTCTTACTTATCACTCTTTAACAAGCATCACTGAATAATTTTTTTCTTTAACAGAGCAGATAGTCTAGTGGAAGAATCCGAAGAGCAAAGAAAAAGTTATTCTATAATACATCATGCCCAATGACTAGAACACAGAATAGGAAAAGAAAATGGCACAAGATGAGTCTAAGACTAGATCAAGATAGCTAAGAATTGACCTTTGTTCCTAAGATATTAAAAAGTCGTTTAAAGAATTTTGAGAAAAGAAATGACATGATTTCGAGCAAGGAAGTCATTAGGGAAATGTAAAACAGAACCACAATTACATACCACTTCACATGCATGAAGATGGTTGTTATCAAAAAGACAGACAATAACAAGTGTTAGTGAGAATGTGGAGAAACTGGAAACCTCACACATTGCTGGTGGGAATGCAACAGGGTGTAGCTGATATGGAAATCATTTTGGTAATTCCTCAAAATGTTAAACATATGCTACCATATGACCTAACAATTCCTCTTCTAGGTAAATACCCAAGAAAATTGAAAACATATGTCCATAAAAAACTTGTGTATATGGATGTTCATAGCAGCATAATTCATAATAGCCCAAAGTAAAAACAATCCAAATGTCCATCAACTAATGAATGAATAAACAAAATATAGAAGATCCTTATAATGGAATAAAATTTAGCTATACAAAGCTATGAATTACTGACACATGCTACAACACCGATGAACCTTGAAAACATTATGCTAGGTGAAACAAGCCAGACACAATGGCTACATAGTATGATCCCATTTATATGAAATGTCCAGAATAGGCAAACCCATAGAAGCAGAAAGTATATTAGTAGTTGCCAAAGGCTGAGGGGAAGAAAGAGAAGAAAATGGGGAATGACTATTAATGGGTATGAGGTTTCTTTTTTGGGTGATAAAAATGTTCTTAAGTTAGATAGCAGTATGTTTGCACAACTCTGAATATACTAAAAACCACCAAATTGTACACTTTTATGTGGTGAATTTTATAGCAGATGAATTATATCTCAATAAAGCTATTATAAAACATAAACCATGATGAGTTACTTTTTTTACATCTAGTTGCATGAGTAAAATAAAAAAGACTAGAAATACCAAGGCTGGCAAGGAAGTAGAACATCACTGTTGGTCAAAAGTATAATGGTACAACTTTTTTGGAGAATTGTTTTGATAGTGTGTTATAAAGTTAAACAGGCATTCGCCCTATGACATATCAATTCAATTCCTAGTTTTTTACTCAAGAGAAGTGAAAATTTATAACCAAAAGAACTGTAGAGGAATGTTCATAGCACCTTATTTATAACAGTCCAAAAATGAAAGCCATCCAAATGTCCATCAACAGAAAGAATGGATAAACAATTTGTGGTATATTTATACAATGAAATACTATTCAGAAATTAAAAACTGATAGGTGCAGCAATATGGATAAACCTCAAATTCATTCTCTTGATGGAAAAAAATACACACACACTCACTCATACCGTATGATTCTATTTATATAAAGCTGGAGAACAGGCGAAACTAATCTATCATGGTAGAAAAGAAAACAATGGTTTCTAAGGCAGAGTAAAGGGCAATAAGCACAAGAAAACCTGTGAGGGGTAATTAATCTTGGTGGTAACACAGGTTTATAAAATTGTCAAAACCAACCAAAACAAACATTTAAGAGCTGTGTACTTTATTATATGTAAATTTTATCCCATGTAATAAAGAAACAGTAGTATGTGAGACTAATAAATGTTTCTCTTGAAATATTCATGTGTGAAACGATAGGATGTCTGGGATAGGCTTTAAATGTTCCAGGACAAAAAGTAGGAATCAGGTAAAAGAAGATTGGTATAATATTAATAAACGTTGAAGCTGGATGATAAATACCTTGGGTTTATACTGTTCCCTCTAGTTTTGTATAAGTTTGAAAATTCCTATAATGAAAAGTTAAAAGTTATTCATTCACAAATTAATGAATTATTTCTTACTGTAGTTCTGTGGCACAAGTTCTGGGTTCTTGGGAGTCTTCAACTTGTAGGATACATCTCCAATATTTACTGTATCACCTAAAAAGATAATAAAGAAACAGAAGCATTATAAGAAACAAAAGAGAAAGCACACTCTATGCCTTTGGCAACAATGACTGTCCTGACCTACAGAGAGAAATGTTATACAAATGTACTATACATCTATCTAAGTCAAGCACTATGCTCTAAAACTTCCATCCAAAGTATATGCCCTATAAAGGAGAAGTGAGACATCAATGGCATTCACATTTTAAATGCTAGGTTAGCAAAAAGATGAAGCACAATAAAACACATAATCAGCTTTCTGTTTTCATTAACAGCAATGTTAATATAGGCAACAATAATACAGAAGAAGGCATTTTAAGATCATCCAAACCATCAATAAGATAGAATCTTTAACACATATCCTCAATACTTTTTTACATCTTTGTATGTCCTTATTTTTACTATACTTTCAAGTTATGCTGCAATCTATGCTCAAAATTGAATATTTCTAGGTGCATAAAAAGAACAAACCCCCTGTGGCATAGATGCCAACTCCTACATGAAACAAGCAAAAGAGAGCAAAAGTTCTCAGTAATTTCTACACAGTTCTGTTTGTTAAAGTAAGAATTTCTGGTTGATCTTCTAAAGGGCTGAATTAAACTGAATAATCTCTCTCTGCTTTGCTCTCTCCAACAGCAAAGTAGGCATAGTGATACCATCTGCACCTGGAACTTCATTTGGAAAGCACTCAAAGACACTCAGAAAAAGTAGCTGTGCAAAACTTACCTTTCAGAAATGCCAGTTTAGAGCTAGTGAGGTATCCTAAAGTCTAAGACCTTAAATCATGACAGTAGTAAAAAGAGCCAACATTTGTTGAATGCTTGCTATCTTCTGAGTACTTTACACATTCCCAAAAGAACCCTATGAGACAGAAACTTTAGAAACAAGGAAATTTATAAATCTTTGAAAGAATTTTTGTAGATAAAGAAATTTATTACGAATAGGTGGTAAATTGAGAGAGGAAGAGAAAAACTACATATGAAGCTAAGTCCTTGACAGATCCAAAATTAGCAGCCAGAAGGAAGCAAGGCAATAATCATTGAGGGCAAAAATCTAACGACTGCAAACCTCTTCCACGACCCACCAAGATCTCCCTTCTTCTTCCCTGACTAATCAACCCTTTGTCTTCATTCAGTCTATCATAAGATTCTCAAAGCATCAATATCACCTGGGAACTTGGAAGGCAAATTTTTCAGGCCCCATCCCAGATCTACTAAATCAAAAACCCTGGAGTGGGGTCCAGCAATCTGTGTTTCAATAAGCCCTCTAGGTGATTTCTAATGCAAGTTTGAGAAGTGCTGGTCATTTAAATTCTAATACCCTAAAAAATCAGGTGGTCAGCAGGGTCTCATAGTACAAATTTAATTACTTCCAGGTATTGGCTGACTGGTCATGCTGTCCTATTTTCCTTAATGCAGGAAAGAAACTATAAATTAACTACTTTCTAAAGCATATTTTCTTTGAAAGAATAAGCTTGCTTACAAAATTAAGGGCGATAGTATCTATTGGCTTTTATTATAGAGTAGTTATAACATAAAGAATTATACCTACGGTATTTTCAAATAAGATGCCTTTACAAATGTTATTTCACTTCCTGAAAAGACTATAAATATCTGGCCTCCTGACAAAATAGATACTGAGCAATTAACCTGAATACAATAAGAACATTTCAGGCACCATTTCTCATTATAAACCTTGCCCTCAATGTTAGGTCTGACTGACATCCTTCTAATAAGCAGTCTAGGAAAAGGACAAATTATACAAGTCAATGAGAACTTGACAGTTGGCTGTTCATTTCTTAAAAAAAAAAATCAAGGTAAATTTACACCACACACTTCTAATAAAAATAAGTTCAAAATGTACTAAACAAGTAAAAACATTGAAAACAAAAATATAAAGGAATTAGATATAGGAGCATGTTGATAACTTTGGCAAGGACTTCTGAAATAATAAGCAAAAAAGCAAAGGAAAAGACAAAATATTTTACATTAAAACTTTATAACAAAGATACCATAAACAACATTAAAATATAACAGATAGAAACTTATTCAGAATATAAAAAGAGCTCCTACAAATCAATAAGACAATTCAACAGAAAAATGGTCATGTCTTTTTGCTGCTGCTCTTTGCATTGCCAACATTAGACTTTGAACATTGCCATAAGTAAACTGTTCCTGCAGCCTTTGGAAACATTTCTGCCTCACGATTCAAAGTCTTGGGCAAGTGGCTTTAATTGGTCAAGCGTAGGTTATTACACACGGCCTGCCTGCCAGGGTGCAGGTAGGAGGAAGCTCTAGTGTGATTTCCAGAGTAGAGTCAGAGCCCTGTTTCCTATCAAAACTCATACAATATGGCTCACGCCTGCACTCCTAGCACTCTGGGAGGCCAAGGCGTGAGGAATGCTTGAGCTCAGGAGTTCAAGACCAGCCTAAGCAAGAGTGAGACTAGGGGGTGTCTCTACTAAAAGGAGACAAGGAGAAAATTTAGCCGGGCGTACTGCCCTGCACCTGTAGTCCCAGCTACCCAGGAGGCTGAGGCAGAAGGATGGCCTGTGCCTAGGAGTTTGAGGTTGCAGTGAACTACAATGATGCCATTGCACTCTACCCAGGAGACACAGAGAGACTCTGTCTCACAAAAAAAAAGATACAGTCAGAACTTGTAAAAATTTTTCTTTTAAATGTCAATATTTACAACATACTGGAAATGTCATTCTTTGCAACTATTTATACTTATCAGAATAACTTTAGATATCAACCTAAAAATATGCAAAGGGTTACACATTTGCAAAATCCTTTTAGCAGATAAATGATAAAAATGTTTGAAGATTACTATTACTATTTAGTCTACAAGACTTCTATTTTTTTCTTGGTGTAGGGCCTATGTTTTCATATCATTTTATCCCTGGTGGCAAAACCAACATCTCAAGCCTACTAGATAGTCAATAAATGTGTGACAAATGAAAAAATGATCATAGATTTAATTAAATACTGTTTTCTTAAGTATTGTTTTTAAGCTCTGACTAATGGTTTTCTGTATTCTTTGAGCACATCCTACCTACTAATATGCTCGTAAGTCAAGCCATTAGTTTATTTAAATAAGGTATTCTCTAAAGGAGAATGAAAGTACTTACAAGAAAATGGGCAATATAATTTGGGCAGAAGAAGCTAATGTATGTCTTTCTTCAAGTAAACTCTTTTGGTTAAGCCCAATCATTTTTTATAAAAAGAAATTAGTTAATGATATAAGACACTCTTAATGGAAACTATCAAAATAACTAGAATAATGAATAAATTAAAAAGTACAACTGCTATATAATATGCTGCTGAACATTTAATTGCACTTATAAAAAATAATGCAAAAAAGCAACTACACATAATTCAAATTAACATAGATTCCTGTGCAGTACACAATGTCACATAAATCCCATTACAGATAAGTTTTACATTTTATTCAAGCACTACAAGTATAGACTTGAAAATTTAAAACCCTGAAAAGAATACAAAAGATAAAACTTTCCAAATGAAACTAAATTTAGACCACACTTAAAGTAACAGGGCTTGATTTTATCACCTGCAATAATCATTAAATAAAAGGATTTCCCACAGGTATGCAGGAAAATAATTTCCATATTAAAATTAGTAATTAATAGCTCCTTTTACATAACATAATCTATCACACAATCCTTTGGATATTACTCACTTTCTAGGTCATCTTCAGTGAACAGCTGTTGTGTTTTATATGCCCAATATTCTTTCCCCTTTCTTTTGACAGTAGAATCTCTTGCTCCAATGGAAAACTCATGCCACTGGGTTTGAGTGCCATTCATCTTATCCCCAACGTTTACCGCTGCACCAAAACCTCTAGGAGTGAGTAAAGTGCATAGGCCTACCCACAACATTCCACACCCTAACTATAATGATTGTTTCAGAGATAGGTTTCAGAGATAGGTTTCAGAGATAGACCAAATCTAAGTTTGGCCAAAAAGAGTTCTCTACAGGAAGAATCAACATTGTTAGAACATCTATACCAGGAGTCCCCAAACTGCGGCCTGCTGAGGACATGAGGACATTTATCCGGCCTGCCTGGTGTTTTTGACACTGCTGCCTGTCCTGCTTAGCAGCCGACTCATCCTGGGCCCACCGCACACATGTGTAGAATGTGCGCCGCACTCTCCAACAGCATTCCAATGGTCTGAGGGACAGTGAACTGGCCTCCTGTTTAAAAAGTTTGAGGACCCCTGATCTATACTATCTAAAATGATTTACAGATTCAGTGCAATCCCCATTAAAATACCAACATCATTTTTCACACATCTAGAAAAAATAATTCTATGCTTCGTACAGAACCAGAAGAGAGCCCAAACAGCCAAGGCAACCCTAAGTAAAAAGAACAAATTGGGAGGCATCACTTTACCAGACTTCAAGCTATACTACAAGGCTGCAATAACCAAAACAGCATGGTATTAGCACAAGAACAGAGATATAGACCAATGGATGAGAATAGAGAACCCAGATATAAAACCATCCTCGTGTTGCCATCAGATGTTTGATAAAGCAGATAAAAACATACAGTGGGGAAAAAAATCCCTATTCAGTAAGTGGTGGGAAAATTGGATAGCCACATGTAGAAAACTGAAAAAGGAATATTCATCAGGTGTTGGAGAGATGGAGGGGGAGATGGGTATATACACACCTAATGTGTGCGGTGCACACCATCTGGGGGATGGACATACTTGAAGCTCTGACTTGGGTGGCACAAAGGCAATATATGTAACCTAAACATTTGTACCTCCATAATATGCTGAAATAAAAAAAAAATTTAGAAAAAAAAAGACTGAAACAGGATCCACATCTCTCACCGCTCACAAAAATTAATTCACAATGGATAACAGACTTAAATCTAAGGCAAGAAACTATAATAATTCTAGAAGAAAATGTTTAAAAAACTCTTCTAGATTTCAGCTGAGGCAAAGAATTTATGAAGAAGACCCCAAAAGCAATCCCAGCAACAACAAAAATAAATAAATGGGACCATATCAAATTTAAAAAGCTTCTGCACAGCCAAGGAAACAATCAATAGAGCAAACAGACAACCTACAGAATGGGAGAAAATATCCACATGCTATATACATACAATAGGGCTGATAACCAGAATCTACAAAGAACTCAAGCAAATCAGCAAGAAAAAAATCAAACCACCCTATTAAAAAATGGGCAAAAGACATGAAGAGAAACTTTTAAAAAAATAGACTAATGGCCAAACATGAAAAAATGCTCAATATCTCTAATAATCAGGGAAATGCAAATCAAAACCATAATGAGATATTAGCTAACTCCAATGACAATGGCTTTTGTCAAAAAAATCCCAAAACAACAAATGCTGGCATGGATGTGAAGAGATAGGAACACTTATACACTGTTGGTGGGACTGCAAACTGGTACAACCTCTGTGTAAAGTAGTATGGACCATAAAGAAAAGATTCATGTTTAAGGTGATGAATATCCCCATTACCCTGATTTGATTATTATACCTTATATGATAGAATCAAAATATCACATGTACCCTGAAAATATGTACATTATGTATCAATAAAAAAAATGAAAAAAAAAAGTTCTCTGCAGGATTTTTGTCAGTCCTGACAAGAAAAAAGTTCTCCCTTCTTTTGACACTGTGAATGGTAAGGACAATGAAAGTCAGGGGCTGTCAGTAAGGCTATCATTGCTAAACTTGAAGAAAGCCTTTTAGACATTGAAACCAATACAGCAAAAAGTAGATCCAATAAATGGAAAGTAGAAGGTGAAAAGACTAAGCAGAAAGGTGGAGAGAGACCAAGCCTTAAAGATGACATCTGAACATCCTTTATCCAGCCTGGCCTAAAGTCACTGGGCCTCCTACTTATGTGAATCAATCAATATGTTTTTTTCTGTGCACATTTCTACCACTTAAAACCAAATGAGCTGGGCATGGTGGTGCACCTGTAGTCCCAGCTACTTGGGGTGTTGAGGCAGGAAGATCAGTTGAGGCCAGGAATTCAAGACTACAGTATGCTATGATGGCACCTGTGAATAGCCACTTCATTCCAGCCTGGGCAGCATAGTGTTGCCCCCCCATCTCTTAAAATAATGAGACCCCCATCTCTTAAAACAAAACAAAACAAAACAAAAACAAATGATTGCTGACTAAAACAGCAATTCTTGTGAGGTAAAAGAAGTCAGAGCAAGTATAATGATGCCCATTTTACAATTGAATATATACACTCAAAAAAGAATATTAATTCTGAGGTTAATTTTAACCCTGAGGACATTTTTTAAATGAACATTTTAATCAGCATAATACTTACATTCATAAATTTTCATCAAGTAGTTAAGCCAAAATAATTATTTGCTCAACATTTATATGGTACATTTTCATTTTTATTTGATTTAAAATATTTTATATGAAGGTTTATCACTTTTTTGGTTCCATATAGAATTTTACCAATTATATCCTCTACAACTATATGTTTTCCTTTGTGACCATTAGCATGGAATGAATACCAGAAAGATTTTATTCTTTCTTTTACTCAATGTTTAATCATTAGTAAATTTTGCAGTAAATAGCTTTGTTCATTTTATTTTGAATTGATCATTTCCAATAATTCTTTAAAATTTTAATATGACTAATAGCTTTTATTTCAGGAGAACCCATGAGAAATTTGAATATGCTCCTCAGATATTTTAAAACTGTTCTATTGTCAAGATCTTTACCAATCTCAAAAAAAAAAATATATATATATATATATTTTTTTTTTTTTAGATAGAGTCTCACTCTGTTGCCCGGGCTAGAGTGCCATGGTATCAGCCTAGCTCACAGCAACCTCAAACTCCTGGGCTCAAGTGATCCTCCTGCCTCAACCTCCCAAGTAGATGGGACTACAGGCATGAGCCACCATGCTCAGCTAATTTTTCTATATATTTTTACTTGGCCAATTAATTTATTTCTATTTTTAGTAGAGACAGGGTCTTGCTCTTGCTCAGGCTAGTTTTGAACTCCTGACCATGATCGATCCTCCAGCCTTGCCCTCCAAGAGTTCTAGGATTATAGGCATAAGCCACCACACCCAGCCTCAATTATATATTTTAATATAATGAAATATATTTCACTATATATGTGGTAGCCCTTCTCCTAAAATATGGTTTTAAAGCCCTTAATCCTTTCAAATTAGAGACTACAGAAGCTGCTAATGAATGTACATACTTTTAAGACATCCAACTCTATGAAATATACTCAGAATGCAATGATCTGTAGTGTTAAGCTAAATCTGGCCTAAGGCTGACTCAGTACTTTGAGTCCTTATGTGATAAGCTGCAACCTAACTTAGTACACGCATTAACTGAAAGCCTAACTTAGGAGTATACTTTTGTAACAAACAGCTGAGTCTCTGCAAATCTGAGCAGCTAAGTTTCAATCAATCACAGACAATTAACAGATCAGAACCATTCAAATAAAGCAATGTTGAGCTGTAACCAACCAAGCTGTTTCTGTACCTCACTTCCATTTTCTGTCCATAGACGCTGCCTGTCTATGTTGCAGAAAGTTCTTGGAACCTTTTCTGGTTCTTATGACTACCCAATTCACAAATCACTCTTTGCTCAATTAAACTCTGTTAAATTTAACTTATCTAAAGTTCTTACTTTAAAACTTTGGTGTCAGAAGTGGGATCTCAAGCAGACCTCCAGCAACCCTCCAGGCCACTAAGTGACCAAGCAAAGGTACCCACCAGGGCCCATTGTATCTGTTGCTCTCTTGCAGCACCTAGGGTCATAGGTTGACTTCCTTCCTGATTCAAGCTCCACAGACTTGTGTTTTTAGGTCTCCTAGTTTATTTGAGCAATTTTTAGACGGGACTGGGTCCAGGATCAGATTTGCTCTGATAATTAACTAAACTGGATCCAGTTAGAGGCCTCAGGTATCTGTCTGGTCAGACAAAAATTGGACTGGGTTCAGTAGGTAAGTAAAATTACAAGAAAACAGGAAATAGTGGGCTTATCTGAATCCGGGGAGCATAGAATTCCTCCATCTTGAAATCTGTGTTTTTCTAGAGAAATGAATGAACCTTACCAAAAATAATTTAGAGTTACAGCAGCTATAGAGGGGAAGATTTAATCTAAACAAAATTGTTTATCTATAGGGTGCTTTGGAGGGAAAAAAAGGTGGGGGGGGGTGAGATCCTGAATGCCTAATAAGCAATAGGATGTGTTTTTGATTGACATGCAGGGGTTTCTAAAAGATACAAGCAACTAATTGATAAGAGAACATATTTTACATTGACTAATGACTTCAAATGCACTTTCCTTGTATCTTTCTCTCTCTCCTACCCTGAATTTACTAACATTTTCACTTCCTTTCCCATCTCAAAGACAGGGAAAGAAGTTATTTACAGAAGTTGGGCCCCCAGGTCAACACGGTGTGCTTCTTATACCTTGGTAAAAATGTTAAGCTCAGAACAATAATGAAAGATATCCCAGTGTGGCACAGAAGATGCTTTGTCTGCCTTATTTCTTAATAGGCTCTACCATCAATTCAGTTATCTAGTTAGAAAACACAAGCTAGGTTGAAAGGCTGCCTATTTTTAGTAATTTGGGATTGATTTTTGGTAAAAAAAAAAATTACATTTATAAAGGAAATCTCCATTTGTAAAAGTATCTCACTTCACCTAAATCACTAGAAACTTACAATGAAAAAGGGAAAAACTTAAATCTGCATTAACAAGCCTCACCTTGGCCCCTTTTGTCTTAACTGGGCTTCCAACTCAAGCCTTTCTTTGTCTCAAATAATGGTATTTAGGCCTGAAATCTAAGCTCTGGGCCTTGGAGATGTAAATTTTCTGCCTTGTTTTACCAAATTACTATTCCTTTGGAAATGCAAGTTTAGGGTAGAAAAATTTTAGATGGTTATTAAAAATGGGATGAATAAAATGACAGTGATGGGATTAAAACAAAAGTCTTAATATAACATTATCAAGGGTTACATAGACCAAAGGGAGCCCCACCTGATCCCCCAAAACTACAGGCCCCAGACCAGTCCACTCTAATTTAGAGAAATGTAAAAAACCAAAGGGCAGAGATTACAATGAGAAACCTAGCTAACAATTGCTTAGGGCAACAATCAGGCAGAGAAATCAAGAAAAAGAGCAATGATCCCTTGATTCATAACCCTCTCTGGAATGGGTAAAATGGTGGGGAGGGGGGTAAAAAAAAAAAAGAGAGAACCTCAGAATAAAGGGTTTTTGGGAAAGATGAATGGGCCCTTAGAAGACAAGAAGATGGTTTGTCACAAGATCTGCTGGGTGTGGTTTGACCTCTCGCCTCCTCTCCTGTGATAAGAGTTAATTGTGAAATGGTTGATGACAATTGTTGCTTTTGTAATATCTGTCTTTAAGCAGAGGGAGAGAAACTAAAAAAGCCTTGCCCTGTATTTTGCTGTTTTTCAAGCACCTTCAGCTTGAAATAGTCAATATACCAAAGTAATATATTTGAGACGGCAATTCCTGAATTCTTTCAATGGCTAGCTTTAATGAACAAGTCAAACATGATGATTGTTAAGAATGAGTAAGTTAAGAGAACGTAAATAGCATAAAAGTTTGTAAATTAACTTGTAGTTCCAAAAATATTTTTCAGACACACAGGAAGAACACCATGTGAACACAAAGGTAGAGCTGGAGGTGATGCACCAAAAAGCCAAGGAATGCCAAAGATTTTCATTAAACACTGGAAGCTAGGAGAGAAGCACGGAACAGATTAACCTACACAGCTCCCAGAAGGAACCACCTCTGCCAACACCTTGACCTCAGAAGACTTCTGGCCTTCAGAACTATGACACAATAAAATTCTATTCTTTAAGCCAAAAAAAATCTTTTTCAGTAACAGGAAATCTGAAAGTTATGTTAAATCAAGTAATAGATATTCATGAAATGTCTGAGTCATTTTTAAATAAATTAAAATATGAAATATTAATTGCTGAACATACATATAAAGTACATATACTTCATTATCTTACTTTTAAACAGTATAAAGAATATATATATATGGGTCTGTCGGTGAACATGAAAAAAGTTGTTCTGAGGAAACATATGTTTCTAGAAATTCTGAAATGTATATTCATAAAGTGTTGGTATATGAGACAATTCAAGATTGCTTACTTCCTGGATTTTCACTAGAAATTAAGGTTACTAAGAGTTAAACATTCTAATTCATACATAGTAATTACAACTAGAAATAATAAGCAAAATAACTCCATATGTGAGGAAAGAGATATGTTTTGGATAAGTGAAGTTACGATGTATGAAAGATGTGTTTTTGTTAAGGGAAAAAGTAATTTTTGTCCAAAAGTAGAATGTTTACTTGTTTCAAAATGAGAAAGAGGAAAAGTATAGGACAAATAATTGGAGAGATATAAATAACTGAAGGGATATTAGAATATTATAGGTTTGTGGAAGATGAATCTTGTGAAAGGAATTTTATGTCATCAAGATGAAATTATTAGTGTTTCTACAAACTGAGCACTGATAGCAAAGTACACTAATACAAAACTAGAATTTGGTCCCCTGTGTTAAAACAACAAGGTTTTCTTAGAGTATTGATCTACTCTGTAATAGGACACTGTGAAATATTTTTCTTTACCATTAAGGTAACTGAGCTAAGAAACAAAGATTCTGTGTTTTATCAAAATGATTCTCTTTGTTTAGTGCTTTATTAGGTATTTGATTAGTTAAGAAAACTGAGTCCTTTCTATTACAGAGCTTGTAACCAGCCCCATGAACAAATTTCAATGACCTGTATATGGTTTTTTATAATCCTCTCCCTTTACTTTACCAGCTGAGTAGTTTTCCAGAAAGAATGTATTTTCTGCAAGACAAAGCAGCTGAGATTCTGAAGGCCCTAGGGCAAACTTCCTGATGCCAAGACTCACCAATCCCCTCTACCTGCCCCAAGGCATGCAGATCCTCCCTACAAAGCCCCAGATCTCCCTTATTGGAGGATCTCCCTTAGTTGGAAAGACAGACTTGAGGCAGCTTCTCCCATTCCGCCAACAAGAGTTCTATGTATTAAAAAATTTCCTTTCTTACTTGGTGATAGTTGTCTCAATAATTGGATCTTTATGCAATGAGCAACTAGACCTAGACTGAAACCCCCTTGTGGTTTTGACAATAAGATAAGATTTTTCCTAGAACTATGCAATCTTCTGTATTTGCTTCTGAAGTCTTTATCACTCTGGTTAAATGAATGTCTTATTTTATAATGACCTGTGATCCTATTTTGATCAAGTGTTTTATACCTTTGATCTTTGTAACAAACTTCCCAAAATCAAATTCTAAATTGTCTTTCCTTGACCTCATATTAACTGGGATTTTCCAGATGAGCATGTAGAACATCTCAAAAGATTTGTCTCTCTTCTTACAAAGAGATATTAACTATTTGGGTTTACTTGATATATTAAATTATATGAAAAGCATTGTCAAACCTTGAGTTATATTTGCATGTATGTGTTATTAATAAGTCTTCCAGAAATTGTGTGAAATTCCTAGAAATCTATTGGACCATTGGACTTGGTAAGAATTTCCAGAACTCTAATGAAGAAACTGAACAGTTTTATAAAATTGCTAACCCAACACCAAGCAGAACAAGAATTAATAAAATACCAAGGAAATGCTTTGGCAGATTTTCCTACTAAATCATCCAATATTGAAATTAAGATATGCAATTTGAATAAACTCCATTAAGACTAATTCAAGTCAAATTACTTATAACCAATTTAACAAATAGGGCTATGTACCTGAATTAGAGAAACAAAACTGCTAATTTAAAAGAATATAAATTCAATGTTAACTTAGGGAGGACCCAGATGGCCACCTGTTCCTTCCTAAGTTCTTAAAGCTTCCATTATTAAAAGTTCTACACTCCATAGCTCACCATAAAGTAAACAAAATAATACAAAGTACAGAAAAATACTGGTGTGGTGACTGTTCTAAAATTTCTAAAATCACTTATAACCAATGTTTGCTTTGCAAACCCATAATTATAAGACAAGCAAAACTACAGGTGATACATTTCTGCTACCTGATGGACATTTACAGTGGGATTTTATTTATTCATTCATTTGAACATGTTCAAAATGTTCTTTTGAACATTTACAGTGGGATTTTATTCATTTGTCACCTTCAATGAAATATGAATATATCCTTATAATATTCTACATTCTCAGTTTGGATAGAAGCTTCCCATGCAGGAAGGCCAATGCTACAATGGTAGCTAAAAGGTTGCTTGAAATGTGTTTCCTTTGTAGGGGCATTCCTGTAGAAATCTCAGCAATAAAGGTACCCATTTTACTGGACAAGTTATAAAGCAATTAAATAAGGTGTTACAAACAACAACATTACCATTGTCCCTGTGCCCCTCAGTCTTCTGGAAAGATTCAAAAGGCAAATGGCATCTTAAAACTGAAATTGGCAAAGTTAACTGAACTAATTGGTTGCCTTGGTTAAAGTATTACCATTGGCCTTGATGATAACCAGATCCACCCCCAATGGAAAACATAAGTTGATCCCTATGAAATAGTCACTAGAAGACCTGTGCTCCTAAGAATAGAACCTCAGTATCTCCTACTCTCTTAAACACTATTGTGACAAAATACTACAAAGGTTTTAATGCATTATGCCAAAGGGTACTTTCACCAGGTAAAGGAAGCTTTTCGTGATCTACGAGCTGAGAACAATCAAACGTTTTCATGATCTAGACCTGGAGATAGGGTCTTCTGTAAATGACAACAGAAAGACTGCCCTTGAACCCATAGAAGGGACCATCTCAAGTTCTTCTTACCACCCACACTGCAGCAAAACTTTAGGGTCTCTCTTGAACCTTGAGTCTACGTCTTACATCTCAAAAAGGACTCTTCAGACTCTTCGAACTGTATGTCCATTAGATACCTTAAGGTAAAGCTGACCAGAGAATTTTCTCTCAAGAAGCAAATGGAATCCTAGACATGGACAATTTTCCCAACATCACAGATATTCAGACTTCTCTGCCACCATGAAAGCCTTATCCTTTTTTCCTCATTTTTTGCTGTCTTCATCCTTTCCTTTTATCTACATGAAAATCCATGGGATCATAATTTGTGGATGGCTTTAGCTAAAGCTATGCTCTAGCAAAAAAAACAGAGCAACTGTTAGGTTTACAAAGATAAGCTAATTTCCACGAGGAAAGATTTCAGTGGGATTCCTGGCAGCTCACTCTTGGCAGTAATGGGGTACCAGTAGTTTAGAATTTGAAACTCATCTGTAAATTTGGGGAAAGTACTGGACATTGTGGCAGACTTCCTGGGGGTTAAAAAGGTTAGAAGTCACACTCCAAAAGGTGGATGATAACATAAATGTTCAACCAAAACACTTAATGGAACATCATGCTCCTATAGATCTCATTTTTCCTCTGTTGCGGCTTGTATATGGTATTGAACAAAACTGAATGTTGTACCTCTCTTTCCCGATTTTCCTACTACAAAAGCTTAATTTAAAAGGTGTCTGAGGCCAGGCACAGTGGCTCATGCTCTTAATCCTAGCACTTTGGTAGGCCAAGGTGGGAGAATTGGCCAAGGCCAGGAGTACCAGACCAGGCTGGGCAACTTAGCAAGACCTCATCTCAACAAAGAATTAAAAAATTAGCCAAGCCAGGTGCAGTGCCTCATGTCTGTAATCCTAGCACTCTGGGAAGCCAAGGCAGGAGGACTGCTTGAACTCAGGAGTTCAAAACCAACCTAAGCAAGAGCGAGATCCCATCTCTACTAAAAATAAAAAAATTAGCCGGGCATTGTGGCATGCACCTATAGCCCTAGCTACTCAGGACACTGAGGTAGACAGATGTCTTGAGCCCAGGAGTTTGAGGATGCAGTGAGTTATGATAATGCCACTACACTCTAACCAGGTGACAGAGCAAGACTCTGTCTCAAAAAAAAAAAAAAAAAATTAGCCAGGCATAGTGGCGCAAACCTATAGTCTTAGTGACTCAGGAGGCTGAGGTGGTAAGATCACTTGAGTCCACGAGTTCAAGGTTACAGTGAGCTATGAGTATGCCACTGAACTCCAGCCTGGGTAAGAGCAAGACCCTGTCTCTAAAAATAAGATAATTTTTTTTTAAATGGTGGCTCATACTGCTGTTTTTTTGGACAGTGCCACCAAAAACATTTTTAAACATTTCTAAAAAGAAAAGAACACATGATATGTTACAGGAGCAGCTAACAGTTAGTTTACAGGCATCCTAAATGGTAGATCGTAAATGTGAATTTCCCAAGGTTTTCTAATATTTATGTTTCTTTTACTGGGTGTCCAGGTTACTATACCTTGTCTTACCAGGCTAATGACAAAATTATATACCTCTATAAAATCAGACCATTATACAGCAAACTATATTCCTTAATAGCCATCATACCCCAAACACAGACTATGACCAATTGTACTTAAATACTATTGAACTATATTGCCTGAACTTTGATTTATTTGATTTTTGACTGGTTCAGTTCATAGGGGCTCCTGTGACATTTTGGTCTTTGGTTATTATTCTCCTGAAAGTCATCATAACAGTCCCTCTGGTCTGCGAAATCCTCTTCAAGCTTTTTGTTTGTTTGTTTTTGAGACAGAGTCTCACTCTGTTGTCTGGGCTAGAGTGCCATGGCTTCTGCCTGGCTCACAGCAACCTCAAACTTCTGGGCTCAAGCGATTCTTCTGCCTCAGCCTCCTAAGTAGCTGGGACTATAGGCATGTGCCACCACACCCAGCTGATTTTTTTTCTATTTTTAGTAGAGATGGGATCTCGCTCTTGCTCAGGCTGGTTTTGAACTCCTGAACTCAAGCGATCTTCCCATTATGGCCTCCCAGAGTGCTAGGATTACAGGCATGAGCCACCACGCTCAGCCTCCTGTTGAAGTCTTAAATATTTGTATGCAGCCATCCATTGAGCATTCAATGATCTCTCTTTGACTAGATTAGCAAGAACATAATTATTCAACTGATGTGACATCATGACTTATGAATTCCATAGTGAAACCAAGTAAGTCCATTATGATGGTGACAGAGAATGGTATCAATGCCCAAGGTTTTGGTCAATCTCTCAAAATTAGGAGGCTGAAAAAAAGGGGGGAATTGCTAAATGTGGCCTGAGGATTCCTCTGTACTTTGAGTCCTTAAATAAAAACCATAACTTAATTTAGCACACAAATTAACTAAAAGTCTAACTTAGAAGTATACTTTTGTAACAAATAGTGGCATCTCAGCCAACCAGAGCAGCTGAGCTTCAGTCAATTACAGGCTGCCAACTGCTCAAACTGAGTTCAAATAAGGCAAACGCTGAGCTATAACCAATGAAGCTGTTTCTGTGCCTCGCTTCCATTTTCCATTCATAAATGCCGCCTGCTCACATTGTGGAATGGAGCTCTCTGAACCTCTTCTGGGTTTGAGGGCTGCCCAATTTGCAAATCATTCTTTACACAATTAAACTATTGAATTTATTTTGCCTAAAGTTTTTAACAGTAGCTTTGACAAAGTTAGTTTAGTTCAGAATTTCTCAACAGTGGCACTATTGATGTTTGGATAATTCTTTGTTGTAAGGGGCCGCCCTATGCATCATGGAATGTTTACAGCATTGCTGGCCTCTACCCACTAAATGCCAGTGGTACCCCTTCCCTCCTGGATCTGACAACCAAAAACATCTCCAGACATGGCCAAATGTCCCCGTGGGAGAAAGGAATCACCTCAGGTTAACAGTCACTGTCACCATTTTTTATATACTAAACATAGACCCAAGAAAAAACCAAATGTATCAGCAATTTCCACGTTAATCTACGTGACCCTAATACAAGTCTTCTTGTTGAATTAAAATTTACAATTGTTTTGGGATTTTACTATTAAATTCTTTAATACATGGCAGGGTCAGAATATCTTCAGGGTCTAAATAGTCTGCTGCAGGTTCAAAGTAGTTAATTTTCTCAAGGTTCAATACCTAGTAAATACAAAGCTAAGACCATATGTCCTAAGCCATACTAATTTTCCCTTTGCGTCATATTTTCCAGTTGAAGTCAGAGTTCTATATTTCTCCTCCCCAAAACCATTTATTACTATCTAAGTTTATTGTAGCCCAAGAATACAATCTTTGGGGAGGGAGCAGTGGGAAGAGGGTTTCACTCTGTTTCCCAGACTGGAGTGTAGTGGCGTCATGATATCTCCCTGCAACCTCAAACTCTGGGCTCAAGCAAGCCTCCTGCCTTAGGCTCCACAGTAGCTGGGACTATAGGCACACGCCTCCATGCCTGGCTAATTTTTCTATTTTTTTATAGAGATGGAGTCTTGCCATATTGCTCAGGCTGGTCTCATACTCCTGGCCTCAAGCAATCCTCTAGTCTTGGCCTCCCAAATTCCTAGGATTACAGGCATGAGCTGCTGCCACAAGAAATATATTCTTAAAAATCACAAAAATTCATACTGATGGATGTTTACTGCACTGTTCATGTATTTTAAATTAGACAACCTGAATGTCCAAGAATGGGAAATTGGGAAAACAAATTATACTGATAAATATATAAACTTAAAATCTATTTTAAATGATCATGTACAGCAATATTTATCACTATGTTAACATGTTCACAATAATGGATGGATAAATTATAAAATATACATGATCCTATTTTTAAAAAGAAATATGTATTTTATTTTTTTTATTTTATTTTATTTTTTTGAGACAGAGTCTCACTCTGTTGCCCAGGCTAGAGTGAGTGCCGTGCGTCAGCCTTGCTCACAGCAACCTCAAACTCCTGGGCTCAGGCGATCCTCCTGCCTCAGCCTCCCGAGTAGCTGGGACTACAGGCATGTGCCACCATGCCCGGCTAATTTTTTCTATATATATTAGTTGGCCAATTAATTTCTGTCTATTGATAGTAGAGACGGGGTCTCGCTCTTGCTCAGGCTGGTTTCAAACTCCTGACCTCGAGCAATCCGCCGGCCTCGGCCTCCCAGAGTGCTAGGATTACAGGCGTGAGCCACCGCGCCTGGCAAGAAATATGTATTTTAATAAACACTTTACATACATATAAAATCTGATAGGATGAACACTAAAAAGTTGATCATTATAAATCTGTCTGGGAGGATTATGTTTTAGGGGATTTGTGTGTTATTTTTGCTTTTCTACAATCGACATAGATTACTGTGCAAAATTATTTTAGAGGGGTTTTTTTTAGAAAGAAAGGTAAGAGATATGTCCCTCAGAAAAGGAGAATGTGAAAGATTGGCGGTAGAAGAGAAGGGAGGTCTGAGGGAGAAAGGAGTGAGGAGGATTTAGCATCACCATAGGGTGTTGGTTAAGAATGGAAATCCTGAAATTAAACTGCATGGCTCTGAATCCTGGTTCTTCCACTATTAACTGTTTGATACTGGACATGCTGTGCGATACCTCTGTTCCTGCAGCTTCCTCACTTTATAAAGTGGTGCTACTATATTATCTCCCTCACAGATTTATTATGAGGATTTAGTGTATTAATTTTGTAAAGCACTTAAAACAGCACCAGCCTATATTAAATACTTCATAAATGCTAATTATCATTATCCAGGAGAAGAAAAAATTAACATTCTAAGAAAGACAAGATAAGGAAAGAGTCATCTCAAACAGACTGAGAACAGGAGACAAAATCTATTTTTAGGTATATAGTGGACAGTAAGATGAGGGTGAGAACCAGATGGGGAAGACTTTCCATTTCAGCACTGAGTGAATTAGAAGGGAAGTGCAAACTGCTTTTATATCTTGGGCCAAGCTGTGTTGTCTCCCAAACGTCAACGAATGGAAATAGAGCAGGATACCATATTACATGAGGTCTAAAGAGCTTGGGATAGCTGGGGTGAAGTGAGGCTCATTGTGGTTTGCATTTACATTCCCCTAATGATTAATGATGTTAGCATTTTTTTATATATTAATAATTATTGGCCATTTGTATATCTTCTTTTGAGAAATGTCTATTAGGACCTTTTACCCATTTTGAAGTCAGTTTATTATTTTTTTGCTATTGAATTGTTTTAGTACTGTAGGGAGAAAGGAGATGAAGAGAGATTGGTCAATGGGTACAAAATTACAGTTGGACAGGAGGGATAAAATCTGGTGTCCTATTGTACAGTAGAGTTCCTATAGTTAAAAATACTGTATATTTCAAAATAACCAGCAGGAAGGATTTTGATTATTCTCATCACAAGGAAATGATAAATATTTGAGGCACTTGATATGCTAAATACCAAAATTCAATCATTGCACAATGTATACATGTATGGAAAATTACACTGTACCCTATAGTTTGTGATATTTAGAATCATTTGGCACTTTGGGGAGTGCTTTTCTCTTGGAAAGGGATTTGAGCATTGTTGATGAAGGTATCAGATCCTGTAGCACTCCTTGTTTTTTCTCTCTATTCTTGTTGGAATGAAGAGAAGTAATTAAAACTTTTGGCTTTCTCAAGACTGTAACCCTAGAGTGATGATTATAGCTTCTAGACAACATGGTTGTGATAGTTATAAAAACTTTGTTGTGTTATTTAATCCCTGCAATTGGCTAGGTCTCTCTCTCTCTCTCTCTCTCTCTCTCTCTCTCTCTCTCTCTCTCTCTCTCTCTCTCTCTCTCTCTCTTTAGTGGGAAACTTTCCTTTATTTAAAAAGGAAATTTAGCCAGGCAGGGTGGCTCATGCCTGTAATCCTAGCACTTTAGGAAGCTGAGGCAGGAGGAGTACTTGAGGTCAGGAGTTCTAGGCCAGCCTGAGCCAGAGCTATACCCCGTCCCTACTAAAAATAATTAGCCTGGCATCATGGCATGGGCCTATAGTCCCAGCTACTCAGGAAGCTGGGACTGAGGCAGGAAGATCACTTGAGCCCAGGAGTATGAAGTTGCAGTGAGCTATAGAGCTGTGGTGACGCCACTGCATTTCAAGCCTGGACAACAGAGCAAGACACTAAGGAAAGGGTGCTGGGGGGTGGGGGGGGAATATGAGACCAGACCAGAGGAGGAAGAGGAGATGAGACCAGATGAGGAAGAGAGGACAAGGAAGAGGAGACTAGACTGGATGAGGAAGAGGAGACCAGACTGGATGAGGAAGAGGAAACCAAATCAGAGGAGGAAGAGAAGACCAGATTGGAGGAGGAAGAGGAGACCAGACCAGACAAGGAAGAGTAGACCAGACTGGAACAGGAGACGAGATCCAACCAGGAAGAGGAGACCAAACCAGAAGAGAAGACAAGAATGAACAAGGAAG
The DNA here is from genome assembly GCF_040939455.1 of Microcebus murinus. Classification (NCBI taxonomy): domain Eukaryota; kingdom Metazoa; phylum Chordata; class Mammalia; order Primates; family Cheirogaleidae; genus Microcebus; species Microcebus murinus. The sequence goes on from NC_134116.1 coordinate 57,649,041, forward strand.
AGAAGATCAGACGGGACGAGAAAAAGGAGATGAGGATTTTGGAGTATTTCTGTAAACAAATTTACTTCATACACAGAGTCATAAAGAATAAACAGTGAATTCCTTTAATAATAATGGTGTTAAAGGAGAACACTAAATATGGCATGGCAGATTTATACAGTTATATTTCCAGGTTTATCATTTGATCTACAGTATATTTGAATCTATTTACCGTTAGAGTCCTACTGAGCCAACTTGCTTGGCTCCAACTGTGAAAATACTATAATAATTCGAATTGAATATTCTTAGTAGTAAACATGTTAACCTCTTTGTTCCTAAAACCAAGAGACAATACCACTAATTGAAGTGTAAAACGATATAAAGAATTTACAAAGTATAGACACTTATACGATCTGATAGCAAAAAATAAAGAGCAGTGCATTTGGGGGCTGCAGGTTTTTTTTCTTTTTAACATAAATGACCTCTCTTCCTTCTTCTTATCAGGCTTAAGAAAGGTTCTATCTTGAGAGCCAACAAAGTAATAACAGCCTCTCCTACTCCTTCTCTGTATAAACTTTTAAGGTATAAAGTATTGGCAAGCATCAAAGGAATATAAAGATAAATAAGACAGACAAACAATCCAAGAGAAATAAAAACCACATAAAACTTGAATCTATTATTTATGCTCTTTTGTTGCTCTTTTTTCAAACTATTTAACACTAGGAAGCAATGTCAACTACATGCATGGAGGAGATGAGGTCACATGTAGAGTGCAGCTGAGAGCATCTTACCAACAAGGCCAACTGCTATTTGTGGTTTTACATTTGTCTATGTATGACCTCTGGTTCAGAATGGGACACTCCAACCCTGATGGCCTTACCCTTATGTTTCAGGGTAGCCAAGAGCTTGCCTTCTGTTCACCTTGCTCACAGCTGTTCTTACTCGAGTCCAAATCTCTGGTGAGTTCCCAACTGCATTTATCTAGGCTTTTATCTAGGCCATTTATCAGACCTTCAACTTTTGAATCTTTGCAGCAGCAAGGCAAATGAAGTTAACATAATTTACTTCTTGTGGTCTCATACTGCCATAGTTAATGATGGAATCTAAGAAGTTAGTATGTTGTCTGTAATGTACCCATGACTCTCATATTTGAAGAAAAGCCTGTACTTTGATTTGCTAGACATAACAGAATTTTGAGGACATTTACAACTAACCAACCAATACCTATATAATACAGACTTTAAAATTCACACCCGCATGTGCTTCTAATGTTTTTACAATCAACATGTACTATTTTGAGGACATTTACAACTAACCTACCAATACCTATATAATACAGACTTTAAAATTCACACCCGCATGTGCTTCTAATGTTTTTACAATCAACATGTACTATTTTATGTACAAAGAACATTTTTTTTAAAAAGTTCACATCAATTAACTCTGCTACACTTACCTACCCAGATAGTTCTGACAGTCCTGAACCTAAAAAGAACTGGTATCATTTCTTCTAAAGGCAAGGAAATTAATTCCACATAGCTAAAGTGTATTATATATACTAAGAATAACAGAAGTTAACTTTTATTGAACATTAATATGTATCACAGACTGAACCCTCACAACTCTATTAGATATACCCTTTTCCTCATTTTACATTTAAGAAAACTGGGACACAAAGTTAAGTAACCTGCCCTCAAGTCCCCATAGCTAGACAATGCAGAAGTGGATTTCAACCCAGATTGTTTAACTCCAAAGCCCAAGTTATAGATTTAACTACATTTCTACCCTTGACCCCTGCAAAGCTGCAACAAACAAATGAAAAACACCAATGAATAAACAAATAACAAATGAACAAACACCTTAGAAGTCACAATAATTGAGAAAAGGCAAAATTTGAAATTGCAACTCTATGGGGCGTAGCATTTGTTCAATGAATGAATTAAATACATGAGACATAAACTCACTCATGTCTTGGCAAAAAAAATTGGTGGGGGGAAGGCAAGAGGAACAACGAAACCTACAATTTCATAGTGCAAACCTCCATTATTCTAAGCAACAACATTGACGAAATCTTGCCTACAATCACTTCACCAATCAAGAGAAGCAACAACAGACATCAATGCCTACCACCTAACTTCAACACACGACAAAAAAGAATTCCTAAAACCAGCTCTGGTAGAGCCAAAAAAACACTAAGCTTAGAAATGAGAGCATGTGACTTTAGTGTACTCGCTAGTTGTGTGATCTTCAGCAAGTCACTTTTCCCTTCTGGGTCTAGATTACGTCAATTGCAGAGTCAAGGGTTTTAACTAAATTAAGGTGTAACTTTCAGCTCTAAGAATATGTGAAACTTTGAGGAAGGAAAGCTCCTGCAAAACTTGGAAAGCCTCGTGGATACATTTCAAACACCGTGAACTATGGGTTCTTTAACTAGAATGTACACTTCTAAGCCGCCACAAGCCGTGGCTGGAAAGCAGAGACGGGCTTCCAAGCCCTTGGGACCCAGAGAGCAAGGTCAAGTCCGGCTTTCCAGTAGCTCTCAAGGGCTGCTGCATTAACCTCTGCGTGCACTGTGAGCCAAGTCAGTATTCCTTCTGGGGGCAGAAGCAGCGGCGGCGGAAGGGAAAATCACTATTCCGGGTCATCAGAAACATTAGTCCAGACGCCTCGGGTGACCGAATGGGGCTCAGAGACTGCAAGCGCCTTGCCCCGTGTTACACAGCAGTCAGCAGCTAGGTCGGGACTAGAACCCCGATCTTCCGGCTCCCCGCGGAGCGAACGCTCCTTCCACGCTCAGCGGAACGGCAGGAAGCACAGGCGGCGGCGCGCGGGGGGCCGGCCGCGAGCGCAGGGGCGGCGGGACAGCGCGGGCGCCCCAGGTTACCTGCGTCGGCCCCGGCGTGCAGCAGTCGAACCTCCGGCCGCTGCCTGTCGCCGCCCGGCCGGCCCGGCAGCACCTGCCGCAGGAGCAGCCGCACTCGCCGGGAGGCCGCGCCGCCGTGGCCGCCGGATGCCCGGAGGAGAAGGAGCCGGGATTGCATGAGGCCGGGGGCACCGCCGGGACGTCCCGGCTAGGGGGTCGGGGCGAGCTGCGAGCCGGGCCGGCAGCGTGAGGCGGCGGGGTCGGGAGGACAGGAAGCGGCGCTGGGCCGAGTCCGCCGGAAACTCCTTCCCCCGGCGCGGCCGGCTCCGCGGTCTTGGCCCGGCTCCGCGGGGGAAGTAACGTGGGGCGACGGCGGCGGAGAGGGGAGGTCGGGAGGGCCTGGGCGCAGCCATTTTGGCCCGCGCCAGCCCCTGACCACCCTGACCGAGAAAGTCGCCAGCGCAGGGCCACTCGAGGGTGGACAAATTGTACTAAGCCGCACGCCTTACGAACCGCGCTTTCCTTTCTGTGACAGCAGTTTATGATCATGCTGTATGGCCTAACCTCAAGACAATGCTGGCCACCAGCAGGGTTTTTGAACATTTAAAAAACGTTACCACTGCCCCATAGGGGGTCCCCTTCCTGCTCTGGTAAAGGCCCCTCCTCTGTGGAGTAGGATCTATTGTCTATCTCCCAATAAACTTTCTGTCGCTAGTTGGCTTACTGTCAAAGTCTTTCCAGCTCGAAGCCAAGAGCCCACTAGACGCATTCAGGGGGCCTTCCCCCCTTCATTGGGCGCTCCCTGCATCAGAAGGAGCCTGCAGCACGCCCAGCCCAGAGAGCAGGCGCGGGCCGGCTGGGCTGCAGCTCCGGGCCCCACTCGCCTCGCCACCCCCGTGCCTGTTCACCCGGATTCACTGGGCCTGCATCCCTCCTTCCCCTATAGACCCATAAACTCTCAGTTCAGAAGATGCCAAAGGGTTTTAGTAACATTTGTCGGTGTGGCTCTTCAGATACTTGCGCTAAATCTTTTCTTAGTCAGTTTTGTTATAGTGCGTTTTCCCTGAATGCTGCTTCAAATCCTTTTCCAAAAATTCAAAAAATATGCACGAGATTATGGGAACTTTCGCCTATCTTGATTCATTGTAACCACACCAGTGTTTCAGTAGCACATTTGAAAGCCTTACCCTTTGTCTTTTTTGTGACGCTTGTTTCTTTGTTTTATTGCCACTTCCTAAATTCTAAGTGGAAAATTCACATCTTAATGATCTATACAAATTGCTCAACATCAGAAAGGACCCAAATCAAGCATTTTTTCGGTCATACTGTAATACAAGAGTTATATAAACATAATTTATGTCTTTAGTAAGAGAAAAGTAGGACACTGGCTAAGGCTGACTCCTTTCATACATTCCAAAAGCGGAAGGGGTTGTACCACAAAGCAAACTAAGCCTAATATAATTAGACTCATCCTCAAAATGTCAGAAGTGAATTGACAAAGGCAAAAAGTTTGAATCGAGTTATACAAAATAAACATCAAAGAATGCAGAAGGCCTCACTTTGAGCAAAAGGCCTTGCTAATTCTAGAGCTGCCACTGTCTTTAAATATATATTGAGCACCTACCAGGTGCATGACCCTGTGATAGGTTCTGAGAAGAAAATGATAGAGAGGAAGGAGGCTATAAAAGAGAAACAAGGCTAGGTGAGGAAGGCTTTGTACATCTTGCTGAAGGGCTTGGACGTGAGGAATGAAGGCTGAAACAGGCCTCTAGCCTAGTTGGGGAGATAGTGAAAATAAAGGTAACAAATATTTACATAATGTGTTACAACAATGGTTTCATCTGTATCTTCTCATTTAATCCTCGCAGCAACCCTATGAGGCTGTTGGGAGAAATGACATAAATTCAGGATGTAAGCTTATAAAATACTTTTCCCACTTTGAACACATACTATGTTCCAGGCATTGTGCTAAACACTTTAATGATTTATCTCATTTCACACAACAATGCTTTGATGGAGGTGCTATTATTATCTTCCATTTGACAGATAAAGAAACTGAGGCTGGAAGAATTAAATACATCAACGCATTTCCAATTAATCTCACGGGGAAACTCAGTACACACCTGAAAGAATGGAAGAACAATCTAAGGCAATTTAGCAAAATGACTGATATAAGCACTAAGAGCTTTTAGAGTTAAGAAAATAGGGAGATCAGTACGGGTTAGAACACTCATTGAGCAACTGCTGTACAACTAGTACTCTGTTAGGTACTGTGGTGCAATGGGCACGAGTCAAGTATAGAAGACAAACATACAAAGAAAGAATTACAATGCAGTGTGACATGTGTAGATTTTGGCTCAAGGTACTCTGGGGTAGAGTGCTACACCTGGGAGGGTTCAGTGAGCCTTCACAGAGATAATAATGTTTGAAATGGTTCTCGAAGGATGTGCAGGAATTTGTCAGGCTGAGAAAAGGGCAAGTCAAATCTGGCAGAAGGAAGATCTCATACATAGACAGAGAGAGCTGAAAGTACCTGGCACGACTAAGAATCAGAGAGTGATTCAGTGTGTCTAGAGATTGAGTACATAAAACAGTTTGTAGGCCAGGCGCGGTGGCTCACACCTGTAATCCTAGCACTCTGGGAGGCCGAGGTGGGCAGATTGCTTGAGGTCAGGAATTCGAAACCAGCCTGAGCAAGAGTGAGACCCCCATCTCTACTATAAATAGAAAGAAATTAAGTGAGCAACTAATATACATAGAAAAAATTAGCCAGGCATGGTAGCGCATGCCTGTAGTCCCAGCTACTCGGGAGGCTGAGGCAGCAGGATTGCTTGAGCCCAGGAGTTTGAGGTTGCTGTGAGCTAGGCTGACGCCTCAGCACTCATCCTAGCCTGGGCAATAAAGCAAGACTCGGAAGGAAGGAAGGAAGGAAGGAAGGAAGGAAGGAAGGAAGGAAGGAAGGAAGGAAGGAAGGAAGGAAGGAAGGAAGGAAGGAAGGAAGGAAGGAAGGAAGGAAGGAAGGAAGGAAGGAAGGAAGGAAGGAAGGAAGGAAGGAAGGAAGGAAGGAAGGAAGGAAGGAAGGAAGGAAGGAAGGAAAAGTTTGTAGGGATAAGACCAGAAAGAGAAATTGGGGCCATATTGTATGCCAAAAGAAGGAGTTTGCATATTAACCTCCAGAAAATAGAAAAATGGTGAAGAGTTTTTAGAATGACAAATCTACAATTTGGAAGAAATATTTGAGCCAGGAAAAGGTAGCACTTGAGCTTCACTTTGAATGATAGTTTGCATTTGGATAAACACAGAAGAGGAGTATAGAGGATGAATAAAGCCTTGGAGTGCTGACGAGCATAGTTAATTTATAGGAGCAGTGAGACCAGCCAGGTGAGGTGGGTAATCTTTGAGAAGTAGTAGATGTTGTCAGAGGGGGAAAGATTATAGGAAAAGATTATAGAGTGAAGAATCTTGAATGGCCGGGTGAAGAAGTTGGACTTTATTTTAGAGGCATATTGGACAGCCACTGGACATTTTGATCATGACACTTTAGGTGGTGACATGTACTATGACTTGAGTTAGAAAGACAGAAAGCATCAAGTGCTAGTTACATGGAAGTAAAATTAGCCTCTGCTTGCAATGGTGAACCCCTGCTGGTGGCAGTGAGGCTGAATAGGTAATAATGGACCTTAGCAATGTTTTTAAAGATGAATCAAAGGCGTTTGGTCCATTACAACCTCATTAAAATTTCTCTCAAAGTCTCACTAAAATATCTAATCACATACGTTTTTAAACTCCTATACTACCAAAAGCTGGTATTGACGGTCAAACTTTTTCCAGCATCTGGGAGGAATATTTTTTACCTACCACATTAATGTAACTTGATGGAAAATGCAATTAATAATGCATTCACACTATGTTCAACTGAAAGAAGGTAGGTACTCCATTCCTTTCCATAAAGAATGAAGAATCTTCATCCCAGGGATGCAGGGATGGTTCAACATACGTAAATCTATAAACGCAATTCACCACATAAACAGAAGCAAAAACAAAGACCACATGATTCTTTCAATAGATGCAGAAAAAGCTTTTGACAAAATTCAACACCCTTTCATGATACGAACACTTAAGAAAATAGGCATAGAAGGGACATACCTAAAAATGATACAAGCCATATATGACAGACCCATAGCCAACATCATACTGAATGGGGAAAAATTGAAATCATTCCCACTTAGAACTGGAACCAGACAAGGCTGCCCACTATCTCCACTTTTGTTCAACATAGTACTGGAAGTCTTGGCTACAGCAATCAGACAGGAAAATGGAATCAAAGGTATCCAAATAGGGGCAGAAGAGATCAAACTTTCACTGTTTGCTGATGATATGATATTGTATCTAGAAAACCCCAAGGATTCAACCAAGAAACTCCTGGAACTGATCAATGAATTTAGTAAAGTCTCAGGATACAAAATCAATACACAGAAATCAGAGGCATTCATATACGCCAACAACAATCTAATTGAGAACCAAATCAAAAACTCAATTCCCTTCACAATAGCAACAAAGAAATTAAAGTACCTAGGAATATACTTAACCAAGGACGTAAAAGACCTCTACAGGGAGAACTATGAAACACTGAGGAAGGAAATAGCAGAGGATGTAAACAGATGGAAATCCATACCATGCTCGTGGATTGGCAGACTCAATATCATCAAAATGTCTATACTACCCAAACTGATCTACAGATTCAATGCAATACCTATTAAAATCCCATCAGCATTTTTCACAGATATAGAAAAAATAATTTTACGCTTCATATGGAACCAAAGAAGACCCCGAATATCAAGAGCAATTCTAGGCAACAAAAACAAAATGGGAGGCATTAATATGCCAGATATCAAACTATACTACAAAGCTGGAGTAATTAAAACAATATGGTATTGGCACAAAAACAGGAATATTGACCAGTGGAACAGATGTGAGAATCCTGATATAAAACCATCCTCATATAGCCATCTCATCTTTGACAAAGCAGACAAAAACATACGCTGGGGAAAAGAATCCCTCTTCAATAAATGGTGCTGGGAAAACTGGATAGCCACCTGTAGAAGGCTAAAACAGGACCCACACCTTTCACCTCTCACAAAAACCAACTCACGCTGGATAACAGACTTAAACCTAAGGTATGAAACTATTGGAACTCTAGAGGAAAAAGTTGGAAACACTCTCCTAGACATTGGCCTGGGCAAAGAGTTTATGAAGAAGTCCCCAAAGGCAATCACAGCAGCAACAAAAATAAATAAATGGGACATGATCAAACTACAAAGCTTCTGCACAGCCAAAGAAATAGTCATGAAAGTAAACAGACAACTACAGAATGGGAGAAAATTTTTGCATCCTATGCATCCGATAAGGGACTGATAACTAGAATATACTTAGAACTCACGAAAATTAGGAAGAAAAAATCAAATAACCCCATTAAAAAGTGGGCAAAGGACTTGAACAGAAATTTTTCTAAAGAAGACAGAAGAATGGCCAACAAACATATGAAGAAATGCTCAACATCTCTAATCATCAGGGAAATGCAAATCAAAACCACAATGAGATATCACTTAACCCCAGTGAGAATGGCCTTTATCAAAAAATCTCCAAACAATAAATGCTGGCGTGGTTGCGGAGAGAGAGGAACACTCCTACACTGCTGGTGGGACTGCAAACTAGTTCAACCTCTGTGGAAAGCAATATGGAGATACCTTAAAGCGATACAAGTGAATCTACCATTTGATCCAGCAATCCCATTGCTGGGCATCTACCCAAATGATCCAATGACACTCTACAAAAAAGACACCTGCGCTCGAATGTTTATTGCAGCACAATTCATAATTGCAAGGCTGTGGAAACAGCCCAAGTGCCCATCAATCCAAGAATGGATTAATAAAATGTGGTCTATGTATACCATGGAGTACTATTCAGCTCTAAGAAACAATGGTGACATAGCACATCTTATATTTTCCTGGTTAGAGCTAGAACCCATACTACTAAGTGAAGTATCCCAAGAATGGAAAAACAAGCACCAGATATATTCTCCAGCAAACTGGTATTAACTGAGTAGCACCTAAGTTGACACATAGGTACTACAGTAATAGGGTATTGGGCAGGTGGGAGGGGGGAGGGGGCGGGTATATACATACATAATGAGTGAGATGTGCACCATCTAGGGGATGGTCATGATGGAGACTCAGACTTTTGGGGGAAGGGGGGGAAAGGGGCATTTATTGAAACCTTAAAATCTGTACCCCCATAATATGCCAAAATAAAAATAAATAAATAAATAAATAAAAGAATGAAGAATCAGAATGGAATTGGAGTTTCAAAGTCATAACTGGCAAATTGGTAAGAGAAGAAGACAATATAACCCCAGGTGCTTGTTTAAGGGCTTATAATAAATATGCCAATAATATAGTTTCTTATTTGACTTTTACACTGTTAGAATGTGTAAATTTATTGAATTTTGAATACATAAATAGCATATTTTCCTACAGATTGATTTATTTATGGGTATATTACAGCAAGATGTATATTTGCTATATATTACAATTGCCCCAGGGAGAAATTTGCCCTTGCTATAGCAATAGCAGAAACCAGAAGACAATGAAGTAATGCCTTCAAGATTCTGAAAGAAAATTATTTCCAGGCCTGGTGCAATGGCTCACACCTGTAATCCAAGCACTTTGGGAGGCCTGTTACCAAACATTTGGCACTTGTCCCCGAGGCTGCATCAGAAGAATGAGGACAAGTGGTTTGAGGAGAAGGAAAAAGGAGTTTATTAATTTACCTGCAAATGAGGAGATTGGCAGACTCCTGACCAAAAGTACCAACATCCTGCCTCTGAGCAGAAGTACAGAGCTTTTAAAGATTCTGATTAATCCCATAATCCCATGTTTGGGTAAAACAATCTCATAACCTCTGCCTGGACAATTCCCTGGAGCTATTTCCAGTGTCACAAAGAACAAAGGACAACACTCTCTTACCCTTCCTGACCACTGGTCTGAGGCAGGGATGTAGGTTTTAATTCTCAAAAAAGGTGAGGGGGTTTTGAAGAGGCAGAAAACATTTTACCCTTTTCCAGGCCAGTTTCTCTGTTACAGGCCAAGGTTGCTTGAGGCCAGGAGTTCAAGGCCAACAAGACCCCATCTCTAAAAAAAAAAAATTATTTCCAAGAATTATATACCCAGCCAAACTATTAATTAAGAGTGAGAATAGAAGAGATACTTTTTCAAACATACAAAGTTTCAAAAATAATTTATTTCCCATATTTTTCAGGAAGAAAAGAAATAAGCCAAGAAGGAGAAAGATAGGGAGCCTTGGAAAATAGAGATCTCACAAAGAGGAAAAGGGAATCCCTGAATGATGGTGAAGAAAAATCCAAAGAACACAGCCATGCGGCAGGCCAAAAGGCCACCAGTCTCCATGGTATCATGTCTGAGGGGTCAAAGGGACTTCTTCAGGATCAGAGTCAATAGGCATTGTGAAGAAAATAGAAAACACTACCTCATGGGTTTGAATTTATTGAGTTAATGACAGTTACATGAAACACAAAACAAATAAAATATGAATTTAAAAGAAAACGATGTGCAGGAAAGGGAAAGTGTAGCATACTATGTGGCTTAACTGTAACTGGCATTTACATAGTCGTAATAATGTAAATATTGAATATTAAGCTAGCCAAAATTATGCCATAGACATATTGGCAAAATAGGAGAAGAGTCACAGGTGAGGGCAAGGAAATAAGAGCTAAATATCCATCTTCCAAAGAGAAAAATCAATAGAGAATAATGCCTGAAGATGAAAAAAATCACAAAGTTGCAATGTAAGCATGTTATTTGAGCTATTGAGGTAAATATCAAGAATCAGCTAAAAGAGTTGAAAACAGTTGTGGGAAATTGATCAATGGGGAGGGGTATTCAGAGGATGGGTTTTCTCATAACGATCTTTAAAAACCTAAATTTGGAGAAAATAAAGGGAATAAAATAAAGGGAATAAATATTTTGCCAATATTTACTCACATAAGTTTGTATGACAGTCTCTGCTTCCTTGATGCCTTACCTACAACAGGGTATCACAATGGAAGGAAGGAAGAAAGGAAGGGAGGAAGGGAGGGAGACAAGGAAAGAGAAAAAAAGAAAACAAAAGAAAAATCATTGTTCATTCCAAAACTGACATCTTTTATATTTATCCCTTTGATTATCAGTAGGATGAACTTTTTTTTTTAAGTTTAAAAGTAATTTATATTTTTAGTCAAGTAAAGCACTGGGAGTGGAGAAGGAACAGAGGAATCTATAACTGGTTGTGATCCATTAGTTATAAACACCACTGCACTCGGACCACCCCGTAACTTGCATTTCTATTATTATTATTTGTCTAATTCTCCTTTATGTATTTTCTGAAATATTTTTCTAATTGAGTTTAAGAACTCTCTCCATATTAACACTTTTTTACTGAGTTGTCAAAACTTACATTGGTTTTTCCCTCCATCACACTTTGGCAGCTCAAACTCTTGTGAGCAAGTAGATTTAGCTAATGAAGAAATATCAAGTAGTAAGACTATGGGCTTTGGAACCAGGCGTATCTGGGCTCCAGGCATCCTTCATCACTTCAGTCCTGTGACATTAGGCAAATTTTCCTTTCTGCACCTCAATATCTTCATCTGAAAAACAAATATAATAAATACTTAGTAGAATGTTGTGAGGCTTCAATAATATATATAAATTGCTTAGCAAAATATCTGGCACACAGTAGATATTCAGGAAATCTTACCACTGTGAATGACCAATCTGCAGAAATTAGGAAACTCAATAATTTAAAGGATTTTAAATGGGTATTAAATGTAAATTCAGTGTTTGAGGAGAGTGGATCTAGAAGTCTTGATTAGTGTGATAAGTATCTTCCATTATATCTGAAGAGGTATATAAAAGGGCACATCGGTATTCTATTCCTTTTCCTCCAAAGGAATAATTTCTAGGTTTTTCTCTCTGTGAGTCTGTTATATTTGCCTGCTGGCCCTCTTCTTTTGCTTCTTCTAATGGAATGTAACTCCTGCATCTCCCAGACCTGCTAAGGCTGTCAATCAACTAACCCCACCTCACCACACACACAGGTTGGACATGCGACTTGGACTCAGTGCTTCACTCAGCACCAATCAGAAAGGTTTATCAGGGGTGGCCATGGGTGCAGGGACTCTTTTTACTATTTTTTTAACTAAAATTATTGGTGCTTTTTTTTTATTTTGAGGCAGGGTCTCACTCTGTCCTCTAGGCTAGAGTGCAGCGATGCAATTATAGCTCACTGCAACCTCAAACTCCTGGGCTCAAGCATTCTCCTGCCTCAGCCTCTGAAGTAGCTGGGACTACAGGTATGTGCCACCATGCCTGGCTAATTGTTTTTTTAGTTTCTGTAGAGACAGAGTCTTGCCACGTTGCTCAGATTGGTCTCCAACTCCTAGTCTAAAGCACTCCACCCATCTCAGCCTCCCAAAATGCTAGGATTACAGATGTGAGGTACTGCACCCAGTCTTTTTTCTACATTCCTAATGAGTCTCAAGAAATTAGCAAAGGTTGTTGGTGACTGCCATTACTCTCACTAGTACCAGACTCCATGATATTATATAAACCATGGATAATGAAGTTGGTGAATAATACAAAGACAGTTACACTGTTACATTTGGTTGTCATCACAACTAACTTTGGCATATTTAATAGATAAGACCATTAGTTGTTTTTGGCCGGGTGCGGTGGCTCACACCTGTAATCCTAGCACTCTGGGAGGCCGAGACAGGTGGATTGTTTGAGCTTGGGAGTTCAAGACCAGCCTGAGCACGAGTGAGACCCCCGTCTCTACTAAAAAAATAGAAAGAAATTAGCTGGGCAACTAAAAATACATAGAAAATATTAGCTGGGCATGGTGGCGCATGCCTGTAGTCCCAGCTACTCCGGAGGTTGAGGCAGGAGGATTGCTTGAGCTCAGGAGTTTGAGGTTACTGTGAGCTAAGTTGACCCCCAAGGCACTCTAGCCCGGGCAATAGAGTCAGACTCTGTCTCAAAAAAAAAAAAAAGGACCATTAGTTGTTTTTAATTTTTAAAATTTATTTAAAAATTATGTATAATACAATGTACACTATTTGGGTGATGGTTATGCTAAAAGCCCATACTTCACCACTATGTACTATATCCATGTAACAAAACTGCACTTGTACCCCCTAAATCTATAAAAATTAAAAAATATGTATAATACATATAAAATTTACTTCCTTAACCATTTTTCAGTGTATACTTTAGTGGCATTAAGTACTTGCACAATGTTATGTTACCATCACAACCACCCATCCACAGAACTCTTTCTCGTCTTACAAAACTGAAACACTGTACCCGTTAAATAATAATTCCCCATCCTCCTAACTCCCAGTCCCTGCCAACCACCATTCTACATTTTGTCTCTACAAATTTGATTACTGTAGGTAACTTATATGTCTTAGCCAGGGTTTTCCAAAGAAATAGAACCAATAGAATGTGCTTTGAGAGAGAGTGACAGAAAGAGAGAGAGAGAGAGTGATTCATTATAAAGTATTGGCTCATACAATTATAGAGGCTGAGAAGCTCTAAGGTTTGCAATTGACAAGCTAGAGACCCAAGAGAGCCAATGGGGTAAGTTCCAGTCTGAAAGCCGGCAGATTCTAAACCCAAGACAAGCCTATGTTTCAGTTTGAAACTGAAGGCAGTAAAAGGTGGTGTTCCAGCTCAAGCAGTGAAGCAGGAGGAGCTCCCTCTTACTCCAGGGAGGACCAGCCTTTTTGTTCTAGTCAGGCCTTCAGTTGAGTAGATGAGGGCCACTAACACTGGGGAGAGCAATCTGCTCCATTCAGTCTATTGTTCAAATGTTACTTCTATTATATAATGTATAATTATACACACCCAGAGTAATGTCTGACCACGTATCTGGGTGCTTCCATGGCCCAGCCAATTTGACACAAAAAATTAACCATCGCATCATACAAGTTGAATCATGTAGTATTTGTCCTTTTGTGACTGACTTATTTCACTTTACATAATGTCCTCCAGGTTCATCCATGTTGTAGCATGTGTCAGAATTTCCTTTTTAAGGATGAATAATAAATAGTCCATGGTATGTATACATTACAATTTGTTTATCCATTCATCTGTCACTTTGGGTTGGACACTTGGGTTACTTCCACCTTTTGGCTATTGTGAATAATGCTCCTATGAACAAGGGTGTACAAATATCTCTTCTAGCTTCTGCTTTTAATTCTTTTGAGTACATACCCAGAAGCGGAATTGCTGGATCATATGGTAATACTATTTTTGACTTTTTGAGGAGCCCAACATATTGTTTTCCATAGCAGCTGCACTATTTTACATTTTCACCATCAGTGTGCAAGGGTTCTAATTTCTCCCCATCCTTGTCAACACTTGCTATTTTCTGTTTTTTTGATAGCAGCTTTCCTAATGGATATAGGGTGGTTATTAGTTTTTTATATTTAAATTTTAGTCATTTGTGTCCATTTTTGTCACTTACTAGGTTTTTGTCATTACCTCTTTAAGACCATAGACCCAAGAGTCAGAGACAATGCTTGTTACAGTAGGTGGCTAATCAGTACTAATTAGCAGTAATTTTCAAAAGACCATATAGTAAATAGAGGCTAGAGAAGAAATAGGAAGGGGTTAGGATTGGGCAAAACAGAATCAAAATAGGTGGCAAAGAGGAAATAGGCATGGATGTAGGCAATGTGGTATGGAGAAATCTTTTTCTCAGAACTAAATGGTAATAATAAATAGTCATTTATATTTTTGGGTGAGAGTAGGAGGTAAGAGGGAGGAAAAGAAAGAGTTTATTTCCTCATCATCTAATATGACTTCATACCATACACAGTGACCATCACTGGAGTGTAGAAATGTTAGCAAGTATATCTAGTATTACACTGAAGTGTGAATCTACCTCTGAGAACATAAATGACTCTTAACCCTTTTTCTAAACTACTGATTCTCCACACGCTCTAACCCTTTATAGCCTTTTTCTCAATTACACAAGAGACACTAAAGTTTAATTGTAAATGAGTATCTAAAATTGCCATTGTGAATTATTTGTGTTATGACCAAATTGTGTGTGATATCTTTCTTTTTAATTACTGTACCATTTGAAGTAAATCATTCCTTGGGCATCGTGCACTATGATTATTCATAAAAGAAGATTAACTTGTTTATGAGCATTTACCAAATGTTTAGTCAGAATATACAAAGGCCTCTAGGAGCACACAGACTAGATATGAGGAAGGGAAAATATGTATTGGTACACAACGTAACAAAGAAAAAGATTCCTAGACAACATATGATTGAATTTAAGGAAATCATTCCATGCATTATTATTAATTGACCACTGGATGCTACATACTACACTGTTCACTGGGGGACAAGTAATAGAGGTAAATAAGACAGTTTCCTGCCTTCATAGAACCTAGGATCTATTTAGGCTGGATTATATTTAGAAGTTTGAGTTTGCCGTAGGTCAGTCCTCTTCAAACTGTGCTTTGGAGATTGTCATACAATAAGGAATTTGTCTGATTTTTGTCCTGGGTTCCCGGCTCTCAGACAGGAGTATCTTTGTTATTCATGAGCCTTCGGGAATACTCTTGAGTTTATGCTAATAAGGTGACTCATGATGGAAATCTAGGTAGCTTCAGGATAGAGGCTGGTTGTTCCAGAAAGACCAACCATGTGATTAGAGTGTTAGGGCTTTGAACCACATGATATCAGCCCAGCCTCTTGACCTGGGGTGGGGGGGTTCAGATGTTGAGCTCAGTCATGTGGTCAAAACCCCCCAAAAATTCTGGATCTCAAAGTTCAGTGGAGCTTCCTGGTTGATGAACACACCAATATACCAAAAGGGAGACATACCCTAATTCATTGGCAGAGGGTGTGGAATCTCTGCAAAATTTGGGAACTTCCAAGACCTCACTCTATGTATCTCTTTATTTGGCTGTTCCCAACGTAAAGAAATGGTAAATGTTTGAGATGACAGATATACTAATTACCCTGATCTGGTCACCATAGATTATAAATATCAAAACATCACCATGGGCCCCATGAATATTTACAATTATTATTTGTCAATTTTAAAATTTTAATTTAATTTTAAAAGTTTTTAAATTCTATTTTCCATATTAGCCTTCTAGGTTACCATTATTGAGTGGTCAATAAGTATCAATGACTGTTATTTCTGTTTTACAAATAAGAAAACCTAGGCTTAGAGGGATAAATAACTTACCCATATATTCATGTGAAGTATTCAAGGATTTGACTTCTGTGAAGAGAAGCGTAAATTGACAGCCATCATAGAAGAATTATCAAGTGGCTAACAATCTTGGAAAATCAAAAGATAAGGACAATCCAAAGCTAACTTAAAGGTTATAATCCAAAGGAAACCAGATTTTAGAGATATCAGTAACCACAAAAGAAAAGGTGACTTTACATAAAAAGGACACAAAAGCATTTGAAGGTCAAAATGTGATAGGAAAAGTGAGGGTAGGAAAAGAAAGATAACCTAGGAAGATTAGTTTAATCTTAGTTAAAGCTTTAGTTTCCTCATCAATAAAATGGGGATAATAACATTTAGCTCAGATAACTAGTGATCATGAGAGTTCCAAGTTAGCTGCCTAGCATTTTTTTTTTTTAGACAGAGTCTTGCTCTGTCACCCTGGGCTAGAGTGCAGTGGCGTCAGCCTAGCTCACAGCAACTTCAAACTCCTGGGCTCAAGCGATCCTCCTGCCTCAGCCTTCTGAGTAGCTGGAACTACAGGTTCGCACCACCATGCCCAGCTAATTTTTTCTATTTTTAGTAGCGATGGGGTCTCACTCTGGCTCAAACTAGTCTTGAACTCCTGACCACAAGCCATCCTCCTGCCTCAGCCTCCCAGAGTGCTAGGATTACAGGCAGGAGCCACTGCACCTGGCCTGCTGCCTGGCATTATCCTTGGCATATTTCAGGTTTTCCACAAATGATCATTCTCTTTTATGTCCCTCAGTATGCATTGTTAGAGCAAGAGAAAAATATCAGTGACCCAAAAGAGAGAGACTCAACTATATCTGCCTGTTCACAATCTACACAATTTATTAAGATCCTTTTACAAAGTAAGTGAAATCCTGCCAACGTGGCAGAAGTAGCCCAATGTGTTTCATACCCCTACCTATAAGTTTAGTATTGCTGGAGAAGGGTCATGCTAAATCACAACCCACAACCACTGCATAATAAAATTTAGTATATATTACAACATTGCAAAAAATCTTTGCATTTATATTTAATATTTATATACATAAATACCAAAATGAAAGTATAGAAACATTTTTATTTGAAACATATTCAAGTCCTACACTCAGATTATCATGGGCAGCTTCCGTACATGACTAAGAAGAACACTGAATAATTATGTGGGACAAGTTTTGCAGGAGAGACCATTTGTGCACTGTAGGCTGTGTAGCATCCCTAGGAATACTAGGAATGACCCATGTCATTGTGACAACTCCAAAAATCATACATTTCCAAGCTGCATTGTATAAGGTGAAACTATTCCAGTTGAGAGCTATTGCCCCAGAGCTTCCTTTGTTGGGTACAGGGCAGATGTCTGGGACCAAGAGCATAGGTCTCTCTGTTTACGTGTGTACAATTATGAGCCTCTCTTGGCTGCCTGTCACTGTTTCTAGCTAAATCGTGGTCATCGCTGTTCTCTGTGAGATTGTTCCAGTGTGGCTCCATAAGGGCTGTAGGCTAGGTTCTTTGAGGCTCCTCTCAGCACACAGTTTCCATCCAGATCGGACCACCCAGCTGTCACTGGCCTTCTTTCCCCTGCTCAGCTCCTGCCCCCTGTGGGGAAACTTATTAGCCCTCGCTGATGGGGTTGCCCTCTGGAGTGGAGCAGCCACAGGGCTCTAGTCTGGATGTGTGCAACAGAGCGCCCCTGACGAACAGGAAACCCCAGCAACCTTGCTGAGTAAGCTGTGGGGAAACGGCTGTGTCACTGCTGGCCCCAACCCCTGGGCCTCCCTTGGGACCTTACCCCTTCTCTTGGCTTTGGGGAATGAGAGAGACAGAGTGCATGAGAAAATTGCCTGTTTTCTCCTTTTAAAACCCACAATATTAGTGATGCTCTCTCTCCCCTCCACAGCTCTATTCCTCATATGCTACAGAGCTAGATGGGGTGACTGCTAGTGACAGAGGGCAATACTGCCTGCTCTAGCAAACTGGGGAAGGTATCTAGTCCCAGTCAGGCAGGATTCTTTAGAATGCGGAGTCATTGTGCCTCTTTGTCCTCAGCTCTGGGTCCTGCTTTCCAATTCTAGGAAGAGAGGAAAAATCCTTCTTAACATCCTGTTACTATAGATAGTTAGTTGCCCCTGGGGAGGGTGCTGAGGGTTCAGGGTAGGACACAAACAAATATTTCACCATATACCTGTGCACTGTTTGACTTTGCATCACGTGTATTTATCTATTTATTCAGTTAAGAGCTGTCTCATTCTAAATGGGAGGAGGAATAAGTTAGTCTACATGCATCGCCTTGAAATGATGTATGTGGTGTATTGCTAAGTTAGCAAAGCAAGCTGCAGCATAATGGGCCTAATAGTAATTATGTTAATAGGTGTAGAACAGGCATAATATTTAATAGTAAAAGGAAAAGAAATGCACAGTCCCCATTGCATGCTTATGTTGGTACGTGTTTCGCAAGTGTGAGGAAAGGTGTGGAGGGCCACATACCCATCAGTTAACGTGGTTATCTCAGAGAGGTGATGATGAGGTAAGAGAAAAACTTGTATTTCCTTTGTTTTTTTTTTTTTTTGAGACAGAGTCTCACTTTGTTGCCCAGGCTAGAGTGAGTGCCATGGCGTTAGCCTAGCTCACAGCAACCCCAACTCCTGGGCTCAAGTGATCCTTCTGCCTCAGCCTCCCAAGTAGCTGGGACTACAGGCATGCGCCACCACCTCTGGCTAATTTTTTCTATATATATTAGTTGGCCAATTAATTTCTTTCTATTTTTAGTAGAGATGGGGTCTTGCTCAGGCTGGTTTCGAACTCCTGCCCTCAAGCAATCCACCCCGCCTCGGCCTCCCAGAGTCCTAGGGTTACAGGCGTGAGCCACCGCGCCCGACCTCCTTTGGTATTATTTTAAATTACAAAAATAACACATGCTTGTTGTAACAAAGGCAGGTTCGGACAAGCGTGTGTTATTTCTGTAACTTGAAAAAGAAAGGAGGGGAAGGGAGAGAAGGCAGAAGAGAAGAAAAAACATATTACGCCACATGCTGTCAATCACGGTCCCAACAAACTAATCAGCAAAACAAACCTGTAGCTCTCATACACAGGCATGCCTGACACCCCGAGGCAGGCTTATTTTTTTCCCTCCCTTTGTTCTGAAGTTCCTGTTTCAGAAATAGACAACACACAGGCATTGGTCACACTCTCTCAGGACCAGCTTGTAAGTTCTTCATGGGGGGGGGGGCCTCTTCTCTTAACTTTCAAAGATGTATTGGACCCCGTATGGTAGAATAAACTTATCATTGTGTTTGTAAATAAAGCAAACAAAACCAAAATTTACACGGCCATCTGTGGTTAAGGAATTTAGTCTCACCCAACATCTATTAAATTCTTTCTTGAGAGGAAAACGGGTTAGAAGGAAAAGGCATAGAGGAGCTGGCAGAAGAGGTTATAGAAGGCAACTGAGCACTCGGGATGATGGGGACAGGAACCCTCCTCACAGCCATCCCCACGGTGACCCAGCCTGGGCTTCCCTGAGCAGCAAATCACCTGCGTGTATTGCTTTCCCGTTGAAACAATGGACACTGCACCCCTTAAAAAATGCCTAATAGTACAAATCTTAGTGTCCAACTTAAGTTGAAAAAAAATATTTATGCAGGTCAGACAGGCAATGATTTAAAAAAAAAACAACCAAAAAGCCTTGATAATAAAGACAAGAATGGGGTAAGAGAATCATATATTCCTGGGGGTATGTAAAATGTTACAGTTATTCTGGGATGTAACTACATGTTTCAAGGGCCTAGAAACATTTTAAACCCCTCTAGGACTCTAGCTGGAGGAAATAAACAGAGATGTTATCAAAGATTTGGTATGAGGATGTTTTGTACAGCATTATTTATAATACTGAAATATTAAAACTAATTGTTCAACAGGAATGGCTAACTAAATTAGAGCTATAATTTACACGGTCATAAAATCTTCATAATATGTTTAAAAGGATAGAAGATAAAACTATATATCAACATGATTCTAATTTTTTAATGTATAATAAGGATATAAAAATATAGATTACATTTGAGTGGTCAGTTCATGAATAATTATAAAATTTACTTTATCCTTTTTATGTTTCAAAATATTTCTGCTATAAATATATGTTCATTTTATTATTGAGGAAAGTAAAATGAGGGAAAAAAACATCAGCTGTATTCCCACACAAAGAGAGTGAATTCTCCTTGACACATTTAGATCTATGAATTTAGGACAACCTATTAACTGACCAATGGTGGGTAATTGAACAGTCTATTCTGAATTCATAGATTTCCCTAAGGTCCTAAAAGATGTACCTGTTTAGCTACCAAGGAACCATTACTCTCAGGAAAAAAGAAGACTCCCAAGTAAAAATAAAATAATATTTTTTTCTTTCTCATATTTCTCTTTTTCTTGAGAGAAACTTCTCTATACACACAAGAATTTGACAACAGTTTGTGCCACTTATGCATCTAAAGAACTGGCACTTTGAATGGGATTCTGAATAGAATTTGTACAGATGGAATGTAAATATCACCCTGAACTGAATTGGCCCTCATCCTGTCCAGCCAATCTGGAAATGTCTTCTAAGCTGTTTATTGCATGCGTCTAGAGCTCAGGAGAAAGTGTGGGCTGAGATGCAAATAATAGTATCATTAGCATATGCGTGACAGCTGAAACCATGGGAGCAACTTCCATCTAAGTCAGTGATTCTCAAATAGGAGCAATTTTGTCCCCTAGGGAACATTTGGCAATGTCTGGAGTCATTTGTGACTTTCATAATTGGGAGTAGGGTGCTACTGGCATCTGGGTTGAGACCAGGGATACTGCTAGACATTCTACAATGAACAGGGCAACCCTTTACAACAAAGAATTACCTGGCTCAAAATGTCAATGGTGCCTACATGGTATAATCCTACTCTAAACTCAAAACTGAACTCAATCTTTTCCCCTCAAAACTTGTTTCTCCTCCTGTGTCCCCATCCCAATCATAGTAGCCCAGTTTAATCTGTTAACCAAAGTAAAAACCACAGGTCCTCCTTAAACTTTCTCATACCTTTACTTCTCATAACCAAATGATAACCAAATCCCATCACATTGACCCCGTTCTCATCTAATCCTTTCCCTCTTCTCAATCTTTCCACTGTTGTCCTGGTTTGGACCTTAATCATAATTCGGTTTGCTATAAGAACTTCCTAATGATTTCCTGTCTTCAATCTTGTCACCCTCTGATCTCTTCTCCACATCATTTCCAGGATGATCTTTATAAAATGCAAATCCAATTATGTCACTTCACTGCATGAAACGTTTGACTGATTTCCCTTTACCCTCAAGATGAATTCAAAACTCCTTATCAATTACATAAGCCCTTTAATGATCCTAACTTCTCCTACCACTCACTCTACTACATTATAAACAAACTCTTAATATTCTGTCTCCCCCAATAGACTATGGGTACCCTGAGGGAAAGATCGGTGTCTCTTATCTTTGGACTCCTTATAGCTAGCACCATTCCAATTTCTGTTTATTGAACTAATGAAGGAGATCACTCTGAGAGAGAGAAAGAGAGAGAGAGAGAGAGAGAGAGAGAGAGAGAGAGAGAGAGAGAGAGAGAGAGGAGTGGGAAGAACAAAGAACCAAGGACAGAATCCTGGAGAGCACACAGGTTTAGGATAGGAGATGAACTCAGGTGACCAGAAAGCAGTGAGACACGTAGAATCAGGAGATCACACAGTCAACAAAGCCAACGGTAGAGAAGATCATTTTAAGGAAAACCAGATCATCAAATACTACAAAGAGAAGTCAATTAAGATGAAAACTAAAAATAGTAGAACACATCAGAGAATACAGTAGTTGGTTGCAGCCTTTACCATAGTCATTCTAATGCCCTGTGAGCCTAGAGTCAAGTACTTGGTGCTGGGCTTGGAGTCACTGTTGGTCAGTAGGACCAGCAGTTGGGAAGACTAAGTAGACACCGAACAGAAGGAGAATGAGAACAAAGTGAAACCTGCTAGTTATCTCTGCACCTGTCCATCAGCATGACTGACTGCCACAGTCTTT
Source organism: Microcebus murinus (assembly GCF_040939455.1). Taxonomy (NCBI): domain Eukaryota; kingdom Metazoa; phylum Chordata; class Mammalia; order Primates; family Cheirogaleidae; genus Microcebus; species Microcebus murinus. Next base: position 57,671,278 of record NC_134116.1, read on the forward strand.
CAAGAATAATGACTTCCGCTTTATTTCTGCTTTCCAGATCTCAGGCAAGTTCTTCTTTTGGCCAACACTAACCTAGAACCAAATAGGGAAAGGGATTCCAGGAAATGTAGCCTCAAATAAGAGTGTGTGTACCAAGTTGATCACACACAATTCAGCATACATCCTTTTGTTTAAAAAAATTAACAAATAAAAATCTTCATGTATATGCACCCACATGTTTACCACTTTCAGTATGTACCATACCCTCCTATAGATCTGAATTTCTATCCGGTAATATTTTCCTTCAGCATAAAGAACTTCATTTAGCATTTCTTGTAGTGCAAGTCTGCTGGCAATGAATCTCTCAATCTTTGTATATCTGAAAAGGTTTGAATATCCTCTTCCTTTCTGAAAGATATTTTCAGTGAATATAGAATTCTAGCTGAAAATTTTTTTCTTTCAGTGAATATAGAATTAGAATTGAAATTCTTTTTTCAGCCCTTCAAAGTTGTCATCTTACCGCATTCTCAAATCCATTTATTCTGATCGGAAGTCAGTTTTATTCTTATAATCATGTGTGTGTGTGTGTGTGTGTGTGTGTGTGTGTGTGTGTGTGTTGGCAAGTGACAGAAAGAGAGATGTGTCTTTTTTCTTTTGGTTACTTTTAAGGTTTTTCTCTTTATCTTTGGTTTTCAGCAGTTTGCCATAATGTGAATAGGTATGATAAGTATGATTTTCTTTGTAATTATCATGCTTAGAGTTTGCTGAGATCCCTAGTCAAGATTGACTTTATTAAAAAAGTCAAATATGGGAAAATTTTGTTATATATGCATACATATACTCACACACACACACACACACACACACACACATCTCCTATTCATTATTCCAATCCCAGCCTAATTTTCATTTCCTTATGGAAGTCATCTCTAACTTTTCTAAGTCAACTTCTCAATTATCTTATAGTATCATGTATTTTTCCTTTATAGCACTAAGCACCACATCAATCTTACATTTGTTTGTGTGATTATTTGATCAATATCCATCTTCCCCCAAAGTGTGGATTCCATGAGGGTAGAAACTACATCTTTGTGGCTGTTTTATTACATTATATTTCCAGGATATATCACAGTGAATGGTGCATAGCAGGAACTTAGTAAATATTTGTTGAATGAATGAATGCCTGAATAAAATAAATGAGATGACACTTTAAAGCTCTTAGCATAGTGCCTGACTTGTAATAAGCCATCAGCAAATCTTGGTTATTATTTGTAATAAAAACTCCCAAATGCATTTATCATAAAATTGCTTTTTCATACCATGCAACTATTATTCCTTGGATGCTTTGGAAAATGGTGGTATAGACTATGTTTTAGGAATTTTGGCTGGGGAAGAAAAGAAGGGGGTGGGGAATAGCTAGACAAGGATTCAAGATCAATGAAGGGTTTCGGTTTCTTGATGAAAAAGGCTTTGAGTGTCCAGACAGGGCATCTCAGAGATATTTCGCCAAATTATTTCTTTTTACCTGGAACATTTTTAGTAATAAACAAGTTACACTTTATAGCATCTTAAAGGCACTGTACAGTCTCTTACAGCTCCATTGGCTTTAGGAGTGTTGTGATAGTTTCTGTCCAAATCCCCTTGCATTGGAGGTGCACAGGGGCATGCATTCCCCCCGCCTCCCGTAGTCAGAAGGAGATTGTGCTTCTACACAATGGGGGAGAGTAGAATAGGCTTGATGCTCAGCTAATCCAAAAGAACATCTCTCAGTTCTCAGTTGCCTGGTTTTAATGGTAAATCAACAAATACAGAAGCTTCAGGATCATGGTAACCAGGGGCTCAGATGCCACAGGAATGAGGTTCTGGTTCATTGCACTAGACAAACCACCTAGACTTGCAGAGGTGAGCTTAGAGGGATTCTAAAATGGAAAAAAGTTTAGTATCCGTTACAGTCTTCAACTCCACTGCAGCTATAGGGACTTTGGTTCTTCTTGGTGACCTTTTTTTTATGTTTCCCAGGATATAGGACCAGCTAGAGTCCTGGAAATGAAGGTCTGTGAATATGATTACTGCAGAGTGGACTGTAGTGGATACTGTAGTATTTGGCTCAGCATCTCCAGGATGTAAACAGTCATACTTCAGGTTCTGGGAATATTGGCTTTAGATGGCTCACAGGCGTGTCCCTAGCAGGGCAGTACTCTCCACCACAGGTATCTGTTCCCTTTCCTGGAGAGCATCCTATGGCCAATGACTGGCTACTCAAAAGATATAAAGCACCAGCCAGTTTGCCTCAACAGGGAACAACATTGGGAGGCCATTCGCCCTCCAGATTTGGCCATAGGACTAGTTGAGCTCTTGCCCTCTCATTTTCTGTTCAATCTGCCTTGCTTGCTTCCTTAAAGGTGTATCTCCTGAGAGCATTTCCCAAAGAAACTTCTACACACAATTCTCCATCCCAGAGTCTGTTTTCAGGGAATCCAATCTATGGTAGAGATAGTTGGACGACATCACTGTTGTCATGGACTTTGGGATTCTTGGTATGGCACCATGAGTTGTGGCACTAGAAGTCTCCAAGTGACTTTGTGATTAGAGGACAGGGCAAAGAAATGTGATACAACCCTTGTAGTTGCTCAGAAGTATCTGGAGAGTCTTTATTGAGAAGATAGGGTCTTGAATAGGCAGTAGGCTTAAGAAAAGAAAAATTTTAGGTGTTAATGAGACCTTATTTGTTGGAAGACGATGGTAAGGTCTCAGGGAGATCTAGATTATACTTCTAAGAAATCAGTCCAATTACTACATGTGTGTATCTTCTAAAATTAGACTGTATTGTGCTATATTGAAATAGTTTTGTCATTAGAAGAGAGTTTCTCAAAATGTGGTCTGGGATCACTTAGATCAGAAAACACCTGAGAACTTGTTAAAGATGCAGATTCTAGGGCCCCACCCCATATTTACAGAATCAGAATCTTGGGACTTAGCAATCTACATGTTTAGCAAGCTTTTAAAGTATTTCCAGAGTGCTTAATGAGTACAAGGTTTCTTTTGCAGATGATGAAAATCTCCTGGAATTAGATAACAGTGATGATTTCACAACATTGGGAACATACTAAAAACCACTGAAATGGTTTTGGTTAAAAAGGTCACTTTCATGTTGTGTGAATTTATCTCAATAAAAAATAAATAAAACTAGGGGGACAGAAATCGCATCAGTGGTTGCCAGGGGCTACAGGTAGGTGGAGGGAATGAAATACAAAGGGTCAGAAGGTAATTTGGGGAAGTGGGGGAAATTTTCTATATATTGATTGTGGTGGTAGCTGCACACATAGTGGCTAAAAACTACAGAACTATATACACAGAAAGGTAAATTTTACTGTACATAAGTTATTCCTCAATAAACCTGACTGTAAATGCATATACATATTATATATATATATATATATATATATATATATATATATATATATATATATATATAACGTCCAAGAGATTTTTAGAAACTCTAAAGTTTAAGAATTACTGCTCTGAAGTCATGGTTTCCAAAGTGGGGACACATGTCTCCAGGGTTCTAGAAGATAAACCACTGGGGTACAGGAAGAAAATAACAGAAATCCTATTTATATATTTTTTTAATGTAAAGATGAGAAGGAAATTATGTTTTCCTGACATATGGAAATCCACTAAGGAACTTTACTAATATTTACTAATAGAATGGCCTTGTTGCCCCCACTCCATCTGTGTCACATCAGGTACACAAGATGTCCCAGGGGAAGACTGGGAATTGCATGCCTTGGTTGACCTTTATCATCTCATTCATTCACTTGCTTTCAGCATATTGCCACATACTGCAGTTTACATGGATTTATGACTTAAAATGTTTTACATTAAATAAAGTAGTGCTCAAGAAAAAGGATAAATGGTTTTTTAAAGATCTCTGCAAAGAAGCTACTGATTGAAGGTGATACTCATAATGCAAGCCAAGGGGACATGAAATGGCAGAACTGACTTTTTCCCCGGAGCTCTGGCATCAGCCACACTGGGAGGGGAAACAATGTTGGTCTGATCAGATCTGAACTGAAGTCAGCTAATGAGTGAAAAATGGATTAATTACTTTTCAAAAGAAACTTGTATTAGGAAGAGAGCACTCTGAAAATAGAGGTTTGGCAATGTTCCCATTGTTAAATGATTTAATTGCCTAATCAATAGAAACATGACTCATACTAAAACCTCCACATCTGCACACCTAAAGAACTTGGGAAAAAGACTTTTTTCTAACCGATTTCAAAATCTTCCAAATGAAGCGATTCAGTGGGCTTTGAACCCATTTGTCAAAAAAAAATTTTTTTTTTTTGAGACAGAGTCTCACTTTGTTGCCCAGGCTAGAGTGAGTGCCATGGCGTCAGCCTAGCTCACAGTAGACTCAATCTCTTGGACTCAATCAATCCTCCTGCCTCAGCCTCCCAAGTAGCTGGGACTACAGGCATGTGCCACCATGCCCGGCTAATTTTTTTTTTCTATATATATTAGTTGGCCAATTAATTTCTTTCTATTTATAATAGAGACGAGGTCTCACTCTTGCTCAGGCTGGTTTCGAACTCCTGACCTCAAACAATCCTCCCGCCTCGACCTCCCAGAGTGCTAGGATTATAGGCGTGAGCCACCGCGCCAGGCCTGGGAATTAATTTTTAAATATAATGCCTTCCAATTAATTTGCCAGGACAACCAACTGGTATCAGGGAAGACAGAATTTGGCCATCTGGGTTTCAACAAAAACTTTTGCATAACTAATATATAGCATTGAAACATGAATATTATTCATTTAATCAGTGCTACAATGATGCTCTTCTTCCATTTGATTCTGTGCATCTCTGTAAGATACTTTACCATTAAAACAAAGTGTAGTTATGAATCAAATTAGAAATAGGGATTTATATCAATGTTTCACAAAATGTCAAACCAAAATATGGCAAAACAGTGCAGCATATTCAATCTCATTGCCTTCACTAAAAAAGAAAACAAAACTTATTACAGTATTTTAATGAAGTTATTCTTTGATGTTCATTTTTTGGCTTCTTCTTTCTTCCTTCTCCACTTACTACTTCATTCTCTCACAGTTCATTCTCTCACAGTTGCCATGTCTAAGGAGAAGATGTCCAAATTTAAGTCCCTAGCTCTCAGTCTTGTATTTCTATCTCTTGAATTAGACCTTCTACCTGGTTCTTCTACAGGTCCTTCAAACACAACATGTTCAAAACAGAACTTGATCTCCCTCCTCCTTCTATCCCCACTCCTCCACTGGTGTCCCTCATCCAGGGTTGTGAAACCTCTGCATTCTTCTTTACATCTTTCTCTAATGGCCAAATCTTTATCCTTCGAACTTTCTGGATTTTGCTTTGGTCTTTCTCTACCTTTCCATTTGTATGTTGAGTTCCCTGTAGTTTTCTGCCTTATTTTATTCCCAATTCTATGCCTTTCTTATTCTTCTTTACTTTCTGCCTTCCTTGTCACCAAAAGAAAGAACATTTTTTTGTTTGTTGTACTTATTAAATATTTATTGTACTAAAGCATGAAATGGAACACTTTCTACTTCCATTTTGAAAACCTGCATTAAATTATATATTTCTGTAGGCCTTGATTGATTTTGTTGTTTTTTTCTGTGAGTCAGCAGGTTTGGATATTTAAAAGACAAAAAGAAAAAAGGAATACCCACTTCAGAATTAGTAAATTAGTGTTTCCCTATGGCTTTACAGAGTTCGGGCATGGTCACCTCCAACTCCTGATGGAGAAAAAATTTTAGGTAAGCATCCATGTTATCAGGAATCTAAGGTTAATTTTGTTGTTCTTGCCAAAAGTGTTACTTTTAAGGAAAAGATTTCACTGGAAGGAAAAGCACTGTAGCTTGAAGGAGGCCTTCTCAATGTAAAAGGCAATCTTGAGATTCGTACTCCTTGTTAATCACTCTTCATCAGGATTTGTTTCAAAATGTACATATGGCCGGGAGCGGTGGCTCACGCCTGTAATCCTAGCACTCTGGGAGGCCGAGGAGGGCAGATTGTTCAAGGTCAGGAGTTCAAAACCAGCCTGAGCAAGAGTGAGACCCCGTCTCTACTATAAATAGAAAGAAATTAATTGGCCAACTAATATACATAGAAAAAATTAGCCGGGCATGGTGGCACATGCCTGTAGTCCTAGCCACTTGGGAGGCTGAGGCAGGAGGATTGCTTGAGCCCAGGAGTTTGAGGTTGCTGTGAGCTAGGCTGACGCCACGGCACTCACTCTAGCCTGAGCAGCAAAGCGAGACTCTGTCTCAAAAAAAAAAAAAAGTGTACATTATATATGGAATATATAATGTTAAATATGATATATATATTTGAATTAGGCAAATATAATATAAAGTTTCTCTCATAAAAATTACATTGAAGGCCGGGTGCGGTGGCTCATGCCTGTAATCCTAGCACTCTGGGAAGCCGAGGTGGGTGTATTGTTCAAGGTCAGGAGTTCGAAACCAGCCTGAGCAAGAGCGAGACCCCGTCTCTACTATAAATAGAAAGAAATTAATTGACCAACTAATATATATAGAAAAAAAAATTAGCTGGGCATGGTGGCGCATGCCTGTAGTCCCAGCTACTCGGGAGGCTGAGGCAGCAGGATTGCTTGAGCCCGGGAGTTTGAGGTTGCTGTGAGCTAGGTTGATGCCACGGCACTCACTCTAGCCTGGGCAACAAAGTGAGACTCTGTCTCAAAAAAAAAAAAAAAAAAATTACATTGCATAGATTTTTTTAAAAAAGTAAATTATGTGTTTGGCACTCATTTTCAATGGAACTTATAAAACTAAAGCATTAGAACCATGGCAATGAGTTTTAGTATTCGCCTTTTGTTTGTATTGTGCTATGTAAAGCAAAGTTCCTGTCTTACTTGCGCCAAATGTGCTCTAGTGGGGCTGCTATAAAAGTGTCCCTTTCTTGCATCAGCTGAGAATCTCCCTCCTCACTAGAAATGCCTTTGCTTCGTGCCAATGCAGACCCTCTGCCACCCGGAGCGACACATGTCTCTCTTACATGGGCTCCTGCTTCTTACCCCTCATCACTCCTGGTCACTTCTCTCCTTGTTCCAGCAGGGCCTCTCTCTGCTTGTTACTGTGCCCCAAACTGGTAATGGATTGGACTTAATTCTGCAGCACTGTATAATTGTCTGCCCTCAAAGTCTGGTAGGAGAAATGAAAGAGAGTAATGTAAAATGCCAAGTTAGGGGGATATCCCCAGGGGGCTGAAGGAGACCCGTGCGACCCAGGCTGAGCATCTGGGAAGGAGCCAGACAGGTGGGATGGATGGAGGGCTGGCTCAGGGCCAAGGCTCAAGAGGAGACAGGAGCCAGATAGTAGGAGTTTAAATTTTGTTTATTTATTTTTAATTTTTAGAGACAGAGTCACATCTCGCTCTGTCGCCCAGGCTGGAGCGCAGTAGCCTGATCATAGCTCACTGTAACCTGGAACTCCTGGTCTCAAGCGATCTCCACGGCCTCCCAAAGTGCTAGGGTGACAGACGTGAGCCACCAAGACTAGCCAGGAGTTTACATTTAATCCCCCAAATATTAGGGTCCTTAATTCAGAGAGTAATGTGATTAGATTAGTCTTACTCACAGGATGGAGAATGGATGGGAGGTAGAGGGTAGGAGCAGGGAGAATCATTTGGGTTGCAGGTGAGAGATGATGAGATTCCGAATCCGGCCATGGCCATGGGATGGAAATAGTAGACAAACCAGAGAGGGATTTAAAGGTGGAAAGGTTATGACATAAGGAATGATGGGACATGTGGCTCAGGGAAGAAGAATAGGAAAGACTTTTGAGAGAAAGGGGGAGAGAGGACGGAGGGGAATACAGAGGGGAGAAAATGGAGATGAGAGATAGAACTAGAGGAGGGGAGGGAAAAGGAAGAGGAAAGCAGGGAAGTTTCCACTACTGTTCTTCCCACCAGTCCCAGCGGCCTGAGTTTGTGTTTGCAAGGTGATTCAGAGGGGCTGTGAAAACCAGAAAAATTGAACTTGGGATGGAACAGGGGAAACCTGTCCAATCTTTCTCCTCAAACTCACCTTGGTCCCCTTTTTTGACAGTTTCTGTTCCCATGGTTGGGGTCTTTAATTAGCCATGCTGAATTGGACTGTGAAGGGAGATGAGTAATCTATTTATTTAAAAGTGTGTTGATGTGTATAATGTCTCTAAGTATATTTTATAATTGAAAAAAAAAAGTAACTCCTTACAGTTCCAGATACTTTACCTTTTGTGGTTCACCCAGAAAAGTAAATGCCATTGTTTCAGTGGGGAATATGTTTTGAGTTGCAAACAAATGTCTTACAATTAGCTTTTGGATGGAAAAAAATCTGTCTTTGAGCCCAGTACTACCATATTAAGTATATACTATGAAAAGGAAAATCAGCAAATGCTTCAAATGCTCTCTTAAACTTTGGCTTGTTCCTGCTGATTACTCACTATTTGAAAGTACATGACAGTTATATTTAGAAGGAGAGTGAGAAATTCAGTCAAGAATGTTTTCATACATCCATAAATATTTGGCACAGTATAGATAATTTCCTGCATTTACACGGAAAGGGAGTCTCAAAGGCCTTTTGCATATATTATTCTTTTAATAAGGTATCCCTGGGTGTAACTAGATTCCAAAATAGTGACACCCCTGAAAAGGAGGGACCGATAGGGATCTTCACTGAGTTTGGCAAAGTGCCATTTGGATTAGCTGTTGATAGGCCACGTTTGGTACTTTTCAAACTAGAGTATCCCATATTTGAGGAATATATTGGCATTAGACTTTAGCGTGATTGTCTTATTAGGCTGTAGGCCAGGCCACACTCTGTGGGCGGCAGGAGGGTTTCCTCTGAATGGAATGGCCGTCCCCACTGCCAGGCCTGTGCGGGAGAGGGAGAGCTCTGTGTTGGGGGAGGACCTGAGAATACAAGAATCAGGCCTCACACGTTCTCTTTCCTCCACCGTCAGGGGTCAGTTTGTCTTGAAGGGGAGGCAAAGCAACGCTGAGGCACGTCTGGCGATTTGGAATGGGCGCCCAGAGGTGGTGAGCTTGTGTGGCAGACGGGGGAATGTGCACCGCTCAGAACTCCTTTCCAGAAGGACTCATTGCTCAGCTGCAAGAGACGTGTCAGCTGACAGCCTCCAGCTGTCAGGTCCTTTAGGTCTACCTTAGCTTTTGAGTCAAGGTCATGCTCTCCTCCCTCTCCTCCAGGTAGCCCCAGTCCGTGAGTAGGCAAGACTGTAGTATGAGGGTCTAGCCCCTTCTGCCCAAGGCTGGGCTCCTTTAAAGACAGACTTTGATCTGGAGTTCCCACTGGATTGGAGATACTTTGTCAGTCTGCGATCTCCTCCCAACCCAGTTCATCTCTTTCATTTTTTTTTTTTTGAGACAGAGTCTTGCTTTGATGCCCAGGCTGGCGTGAGTGCCATGGCGTCAGCCTAGCTCACAGCAACCTCAAACTCCTGGGCTCAGGCAATCCTCCTGCCTCAGCCTCCCGAATAGCTAGGACTACAGGCATGTGCCACTATGCCCAGGTAATTTTTTCTATGTATATTAGTTGGCCAATTAATTTCTTTCTATTTATAGTAGAGACGGGTGTCTCGCTCTTGCTCAGGCTGGTTTCGAACTCCTGACCGTGAGCAATCCGCCCGCCTCGGCCTCCCAGAGTGCTAGGATTACAGGCCTACATGGGTCTTATTCTCCAGTAAACTTAATGCAATTCCCACATCTGCTTCCCAGAGGACCCAACTGCTCACCCTGCCACGAGGAACCAAGCCAGAAAAGAGCCTGGGAGTGGTCACTTTACAAGGCCCCAGGGTGAGTCTGGACCTGTACGGCAGTTACGAGTTGTTCTCGGTGTCACACCTTCTTTCTAATACCCTTTTTTTTTTTTTTTTTGAGACAGAGTCTCACTCTGTTGCCCGGGTTAGAGTGCCGTGGCATCAGCATAGTGCACAGCAACTCCTGGGCTCAGGCAATCCTCCTGCCTCAGCCTCCTGAGTAGCTGGGACTATAGGCACGTGCCACCATGCCCAGCTAATTGTTTCTATGTATATTAGTTGGCCAATTAATTTCTTTCTATTTATAGTAGAGACGGGGTCTCGCTCTTGCCCAGGCTGGTTTCGAACTCCTGACCTTGAGCAATCTGCCCGCCTCAGCCTCCCAGAGTGCTAGGATTACAGGCGTGAGCCACCACGCCTGGCCTCTAATATCCTTTTGAATGTCAGAAAATCTCATGAGAAGTCCCATGCTGGTATCCACCATGTTGTGGAGAAGTAAGGGGGAGCTGCCTACCACCTGGGAGGGCCTTGACCCCTCAACAGTGCTGTGGCACATGATAAAGGGGGACCAGCGGGCCCAGATCCCGAACACACCTAGGCTGAAAGGGGCTGGGGACCTCTCCAAAAGAACTGCCATCACTCTGAGGGAGCTTGTCCCTAGTAAGAAGGCCAGAAGTGGCATATGTCAGCAACACCTAGTTCCGCTTCACTGAATTCGCCCCATCAGAACCCAAAAGATGAATAGATTTTATCATCCTATTTTATAGATGAAAAAACGAGGCACTATTCTAGAAGTTAGGTTTTCTTTCCACGATCCCTTTGTCATATTCGAGATTTGCAAAGCCGCAGGACAGAGAGACAGAGTCACTGAGGCTGTAATTATCAAAAAGAGTTTTATTGTCTAGCTCAAGCTGGGGTCCGAGCCCCCAGAGTGCCAGCGCAGTGGCCTCTTCTCTGGGCAGGGACCCTCCTTTGTGTGCTAGTGACCCTTTTATAACTAAATTGTTTACACGCTGATTATGCATCTGTCTTTACAGTGATTCTTACTTCATCCTGCCCCTGATAGGCTCTAACCTGTTCCGGGTCCTAGCTGAGAGACTCCGGTTTCCGTGTTCTTTGTCTTTTTCCTCTGCATCCCATAATGTACTCATAATACCTTCCGGTTAGCAAACAAGCAGTAAACAGAAGCTGGAAGGTGTCCATTGTCCTTATAGCCCAGTATCTTACACCTTGACGCCCACCTTTTCAACACAGTATGGCTGTTGGATCACCATTTCGTATGAAATAATTGAGTCTAATGAAAAAGGGCATCTGAGCTGCCCAAAATAATTTAATGCTTTAACAAGGGTCCTCAACCTACGGCCCGCGGGCCACAAGCGGCCTGCAGGAAGGACATTTATCCAGCTTGCTGGGTGTTTTTGCCGCTGCTGCCTGTCCTGCTTAGCAGTCGACTTGGCCCAGGCCCACATTGCGCATGCGTGGAATGTGCTCCGCACTCTCCAACGGTCTGAGGGACAGTGAACTGGCCCCCGGTTTCAAAAGTTTGAGGACCCCTGCTTAGGCTTTCACCATTAGATGCCTTTAGTGTTATCAGGATGCTCGTTTGTTTATTTAAATGAGACCACGGTAAACCGCGGTAAATCTTATAAGGGATATGAGAATCTGTGTTAGTATAAAAAGATACATATTTTCCCCCTAATTTTATTTCTGACTCTCAGCCATTTTATGGCTGGGCTTTTTGTGGAAAACTTTAAATGAGCAGGCATTTTTCTAAGATCTTGATTATTATCTTAAAAGAAAGTTAAGGTTAAGATCGTTTTTCCTACAAATTCTAAACTTTTTGAACCCAATTATTTGTGCTTTGTTTGATCCATGTAACCCTTCTTCTATGATCTGGGTTTTCTCCTCAGAGTCAATATTTCCTACAACAAGTATTTTCTTACATATAGCTATTTCTTTATCTTTTTTCCTCTCTGGTCAATTTCTGATGCATACTGCTGCCATTGTCTTTTATTTTTAAATGCTTTGCCCTGCTATGCTAACTTTTCTTGCTAGCTTCCTTATCTTAATATCTGCATTTCTGTTATTGTGCATTTTGACCTATACAGTAAATCTTTTTTCTTCTAAGCCATGGAAAAGGTCTGCTCAATAGTAGCTTGCACTCTGATTTTTTTGTTTTATAAAGGTTGTATCTTCTTTTCTTTCTTATTGAGTCCCTCCGGGATTTTTATTTTTTCTTGTCCCACATTATTTCTTATGCAAAAACAAAAATAAATTTAAAACATTTACCAATTTCTGCTTTTGTTTCAACCAGTCAGCCCTTCCCATAAGAGTAAAATAGTCAGAATTCCTTATTATGTATTCATCTGGTACAAATTCTGAGCTGCCCTGGGCAAGTTGACTGAATGGTTATTGCTAAGCCTGCTTTGTAGTAGTAAGAATAATTACCCTTGGATTTCTTTTTCATGCTCAATTTTTCCCTGGACTTTATTTCTGGGCTTTGTATGTTTTCCAAGGGAAATGAACAATGATTTTACTGACCTTTATTGTGCTTTAAGCTCTTTACACTAAGCTCTGGGTCTGAAGGAATTTTTCTTTTATTCTCTGTACCATGGGCCAGGAAATATTTTAACCAATGTTTTCTAGAACTTTTATTTTCTGGCTGTTATGCTGTGTGAATAATTTAGCAATTTCCTGCTACCTGTCACAACCACAGAAGGCGAATGGAGTAATAATATTGCTCTATGATGATATTTGGATCTGACCTCTAAAACTGAGAGAAAAGAGAATTGAAGCTAAATGGGCAAGATTCATGTTTATTTTTGTCTGAGTTACTTATTAACACATGACAGGAACAGTTATATTATGAAATGCTTCATTATTAATTATATAACACTGTTTTTCCTGGAATACTAAAACCTTTATACTTTCCTAGTTTGAAGCATAATTTCTAGAATGGTTTTTACCAAATGACTGTTTTGTTTTTTTTAATGACTATTCAAAATTCTCACACAGCTTGATGAAGTAAAAAAACATCTTTTGGCCAGGCATGGTGGCTCACGCCTGTAATCCTTGCACTCTGGGAGGCGGAGGCGGGAGGATTGCTTGAGCTCAGGCATTCCAGACCAGCGTGAGCAACAGCAAGATCCTGGGTCTACTAAAAATAGAAAAATTAGCCAGGCCTCATGGCACACTCCTGTGGTCCCAGCTACTCAGGAGACTGAGGCAGCAGGATTGATGGAGCCCGAGAGTGTGAGGTTGCAGCGAGCTATGATGATGTCACTGCACTCTACCCAGGGCAACAGCGACACTCTGTCTCCAAAAAAGAAAAACAACACTTGTTTATGTTGACCAACACTATATATTATAATTTGAAATGTGTGCTTTCATAGAATCATAGACTTTAGACCAGGAGTCCTCAAACTACGGCCTACGGGCCTCATGCAGCCTGCTGAGGACATTTATCTGGCCCGCTGGGTGTTTTTGCCACTGCTGCCTGTCCTGCTTAGCAGCCGACTTGTCCCAGGCCCACAGTGCGCATGTGTGGAATGTGCGCACCACCCTCCGATAGCCCTCCAACGGTCTGAGGGACAGTGACCTGGCCCCCTGTTTCAAAAGTTTGAGGACCCCTGCTTTAGACAGAAGGAAAACCAAGAGATTGTCTAGTTTAATTTCCCATAGAATGCTGAATTCTCTTCAACAGAGTGGTGAGATAGTTTGGGTTTTGCATTTATTTTTTGCTTGAATGCCTCTATTATAGAAAGCTGTTATGAAAGCTCATTTTAGTTAAACAACTCTAAGAATAAGAAAGTCATTTAATTTGAATCTTAATCTGCTCTAGAACTTCCGTTTGGTACTAGTTTTCCCTTTTGGAATAACTCATGCCACAGCTGCTCTGCTCTACGTGGGACCTTTATATGTATTTAAAGATTGAGGTAAACATCTCCTGACTTTTCTCCTTTCCAGGTTAAACATTGACACTTCCTTCAGCAATTTTTTATGGTTTTCAATTCTTTCTCCACCTCCCCTAATTCATGAATGACCGTCTTAAATGTGATGTGCAAAGTTATATCCAATTCTTGCTTTAAAGTATATCTTCAAGAAAGCGAAAAGGCAACCCACAGAATTGGAGTATATATTTGTAAATCCTATATCTGATAAGAGACTTGGACCCAGAATATAGAAAGTATTCTTACAACTTAAATAAAAACAAACAAATAATCCAATTAAAAATGGGCAAAGGACTTGAATAGACATTTCTTCCAAAGAAGAATAAGCAAAAGGCCAAAGAAAAATCTTTCAAACAAGTTAAGCAAAAGGCCAATAAACAGAAGAAAAGGTACTCAGCGTATTAACCATTATGGAAATGCAAATTGAAACCACAGAGAGATATTGCTTCACACTACTAGGATGGCTGTAATGAAAAAGATGACAAGAAGTCTTGGCAAGGATGTGGAAAAATTAGAACTTTCTTATATCACTGGTAGGAATATAAAATGGTGCAACAACCACTTTGGAAAACAGTTTGGCCATTCATCCAAAGTTAAACAGGGCCACCCCATTGCCTGTGCCAGGCATAATGGCTGCAGCTGCCAGGAAAGTGTTGGGACAAGTGTGGCTCTTCTCATTCTCTCTATTTGGCAAATCAACTGGGTCTTCCAAAACTGGTGATCATATGTGAATTCTAGAGATAGAAATCTGTTGAAGGAAAAAGGAAAGCTATCATTTAGTGGATTGAAGGGAAGCCCAGATTTCATTTTATTTCTGGGTGGAAAAATTTTAAGAATACTAAAACAACTAAATTCATTTCCATTTCCCAATGTAAGTTCTCATCAGCTCTAGACACCCTTCTGCAGCATAAAAAGGTTTGTTTGTCCTGTATGTGCTCTCAGAGAAATTCCAGTCAAACAGAGAAGAGCCCCCCGACCTCATTCCAGCCGGAGCTGCTGTACTAGTAGAGTTGGGAAACTTTGTCAGGTGTATGAACATGTCCTATATGTGTGTCAGCCAATAGACTCCCAGGCAGGAAGCCTCATGATGAATTCCTTCCTTTCTCCTCCCTCTCTTTCTTTCTCCTTCCTTACACCCATAAAGTATTCAAAAACACCCAAAGTGAAAGGCTACAAGAAATGAGACAAAGAGGCCTTCCAGAGTCTCCCTGTGTTGCACTGGGTAGAGTGCAGTGGTGTCATCATAGTTCACTGCAACCTCAAACTCCTGAGCTCAAGCGATCCTCCTGCCTCAGCCTCCTGAGTAGCTGGGATTACAGGCACGGGCCATGGATGTCCGGCTAATTTTTCTATTTTTAGTGGAGACGGGGTCTCACTCTGCTCAGGCTGGTCTCAAACTCCTGAGCCCAAGCAATCCTCCTGCCTTAGAACTCTTTGAAATCTTTGGTTTGGGACCATACATAACATAACATAAAATTAACCAGTTTAACAATTGTAATGTATATAATTGAGTGTCATTAAGTATATTCACGATGTTGTACGACTATCACAACTATCCATTTCCAGAACTTTTAAGATTGTGTCAAATAAACAATAACTTCCCATTCTCCCTTCCCACAGTCTTGGTAACATCTATTTTACTTACTATCTCTACAAATTTGGCTAGTCTAGGTACTTCATATATGTCAAATAATACAATATTTGTCCTTTTGTTGGACCAAAACATTTTTGCAGAATAAAAGAATGAATGGTTTCAACCTACTTAAGACATTCGAAATTCTCCTGGCTATTCCTGCCCTGCACTCAATGTTTAGCCTTCCTGATTCTCAATATCTATCTAATCCTTCCAATCATGCCCATTTCTCTCACCTCAGCCATAGTCTATTTAATTAGGACACCTGCCAGAATCCCCTCGTGGTACTCCAAGTTTGGGCCTCTTCTGCACACTCTGCTCAGATGCCACTGTACTCTGCACATATAATACAAATAACGAACATCCATGTAGCACTTCCTTGTTTACAAAGTACTTTATTGGGCATATATCTTATTTGTTCTTCATAATGTCGTTATGAGGGAGATAGTGTGTAGTATTTGGTAAATGAGGAAACTAAGAATTAAAAACGGAGTGACTTACCCACATTTAGATGGCTAGCAAATGCAGGACCAAGAGTCTAGAGTCCCTGGGCTTTTTCATATAGCTCTAGGCCCTGCCCCCAAAGTCTGTCCCCCTCCCTCTTTTTAAAGAAGCTCAACCACTGGGTAGGGCAGAGGAGTGGTCAAGGATGGGTGTGTGTGTGTGTGTGTGTGTGTGTGTGTGTGTGTGTGTGTGTGTAAGGAGGAAGCATTGGGAGGAGGCAGAAATCAAACCATTTTGTTTCCATATAGGTTCTGAGTTTAGGTTACTGTTTCCCCTTTTCTTTTCTTTTTTTTTTGAGACAGAGTCTCACTTTGTTGTCCAGGCTAGAGTGAGTGCCGTGGCGTCAGCCTAGCTCACAGCAACCTCAAACTCCTGGGCTCGAGTGATCCTTCTGCCTCAGCCTCCCGAGTAGCTGGGACTACAGGCATGTGCCACTATGCCCGGCTAATTTTTTTTATATATATATATCAGTTGGCCAATTAATTTCTTTCTGTTTATAGTAGAGACGGGGTCTCGCTCTTGCTCAGGCTGGTTTTGAACTCCTGACCTTGAGCAATCCTCCCGCCTCGGCCTCCCAAGAGCTAGGATTACAGGCGTGAGCCACAGCGCCCGGCCTGTTTCCCCTTTTCAAACCTGTGGCCAGTGTTAAACAGCCAGCTTCTAAAGCCCACTCTCTTGGGCCTTACCCTGTTTCCTCTTAAAATTCTAGAACCAAAGAGGTTGCCTAAGATGGCACACATAGCCCATGCCTTGTGCCGCAAGAGAAAAAGCACAGAGGCCACACAGTTGAGTGGGAGGTGACTTTGTAATCCTGTCACCCATCCAGCTAGGTGTGTTAACCCTCAGCCCTTCCCTCGGAGGAGGCTGATAAGGCATAAAAGGTGAGTGTGTGGTTAACATTTTTGCACATTTCGTAACATAAATTACCTTCTGCCTGTAGGTATAGGTTAGGTTATAATGATAGCATTTACCCAAATTCCTTTGGGTAAATGAATTTGGAATTACTCAAAGGAATTTGGGTAAATGCACTTTTGCCCCAACCAGCTCACCTGTGAGTTTCCCTGCAAAGACTCCTCCAAATACTTCTGGGAGCCCCCAGAGAATATCTTTTATGCACTTGCAAACAAATCTTTCTCCACTGGGTACCACCATCTCACATTTGGCATCCACCAGCTTCCTGAGGCGTCAGCACCTCCCAAAGCAGCTGATACACAAGCCTTTGAAGTGCCAGGATGCTGCACTGTTCTGTTATAAAGCAGGAGAGAAGGGCTCTTATGTGTGACACTCTCAGAAGAGGTGGAAGGCTGAGCTTGTGCTGTGGAGTTACGCAAGGTTAACTATGTCCTTTAATTTTCCTTTTACAGACTCCCTCCTCCCAGTTACCCAATATAAGTCCAACGGGTTTGGGGTCAGGAAACAAATTTGAATATAAGAATTCACATTTCAGATTGATATTTGAGTATCAGTGCTGTCTCCATGAAACCCTTTCCTCTTGCAACTACCAAAGCGTTCTGCCTGGGTCCATCTCTTACAATGTCTAGCATCTGCTTCTACAGGATGAGTTTCCTCCAGGAGGCTTTTTGGGGCTCAGGAATCTGCTTCTCGAAGGCTCACCCCAGTGTTTTGCCAACAAAATGTACAGACACATCTGATTTTCAGTCTGCCTGCTACACGGATGCATCATTTCCACGGTGGCCTTTTCTCAACCCAGACAGAGTGCTGGTATATAGTTAAGAAGGTGCCCCAGCTACAAATATGTGAAGCTTGATAAGAATGGTAGCTAAAACAAACAGGGTTTCATTTGTGTCTCGTGACAAAAAATCCAGAGGGACCAGTGCAGGGCCAGTGCAGTGGCTGAAGGAGGCCATTGAGGACGAAGGAGGAATGACACAGCAGCTGGCTTCCACTTAAGCCTCCTCCCCCAGAGCTACCTGCATCCACCTGCCACAACTTGTGTGTGTGTGTGTGTGTGTGTGTGTGTGTGTGTGTGTTGGGGGTGGGGGGTGGGGTGCTTAAAATCTGCATTTGGTCCAAGATAAAAGAAGCTTCTCCATTATGCATCCCAATGGCACCTGTGTGGTATCATTAGATATTTTCCTGGCAGCAGCTGTTCTAGTGGACTCTGCTCACTAGAGTGAGTCCCCTGGATTCCACCCCCAAAATAGCCCACACACCTTCAGGTCTCACCTGTCTAAATAATGACACGAAGCCAATTAATTAAATGGACAGTTTAGGACCTTAAGAGTTTTAATAAAGTTTTTCAGTGTGGCCCCTAGCAAGCCACTACAATATTTTAGGACATTACTTCAATCAACTTTATAGCATGTCAGACTATTCTCTAGATCAAGAGTTCATCTGCTATTCCAGTGTTTCTCAAAGTGTGTTTTATAGAACACCAGTCCTATCGGATGTTCTGAAACACGCACACGTTGGGGATACTGCATGCTATGTCTGACTCCTAGAGCTACACAGTGCACAGTGGCATTTGAAAGATTCTTAAAAGTCATGCTGTAAACAAACCTGTTTACTTTAACTCACTGTTTCCCAAGTTTTTTGAATAAAAGAACCCTTCTAGGCATAATGAGTATGAACATCTTAAGGTACTGGGTTCTATGGAACATATTTTGGGAAACACTGACCTACCCTATTTCTTAGGTTAAACTAGCTGTGTTACCCTATCAAGTTACCCTATCAACCCAACAGCTTATCCAGTTGAGTTGTCAAGCATGAAATGTCAATAATGTAATACACATAATGCCATGTGAGCAGTTTAACATGATTCCATGTGATTCCTTTTCTCTTTTCCCTTTAATAAGAAGACCATAATGTAATTTCTTGCATATAAGATTAACTAAGAAAAAAAAGTGTTTTAGGTTTTTTTTCTTTCTTTTTTTTTTTTTTTTGAGACAGAGTCTCATTTTGTTGCCCTGGGTTAGGGTGTCGTGACATTAGCCTAGCTCACAGCAGCCTCAAACTCTTGGGCTCTAACTATCCGTCTCCCTCAGCCTGGCATAACTGGGACTACAGGCACATGCCACCATGCCCGGCTCAGTTTTTCTATTTTTAGTAGAGATCGGGTCTTGCTCTTGCTCTGGCTGGTCTCAAACTCCTGACCTCAAGCAATCCTCCCACCTCGACCTTCCAGAGTGCTAGGATTACAGGCATGGGCCACCACGCCTGGCTAATATTTTAGTTTTAATATATGGCAGAGTTTTTGAAATAAAGGACAGTCTGGCTTCATTAAAAAGAGGAAGATAACTTTGCACATATTTAAGGCACGAAAATAACATTAAAAGAACTTAAACTTAGTAGCATACACACGATAGTAAGGGGAGGGAAACCAATGGCCGTGGGGCAACATGTGGCTTTCTGGACCCTTGAGTGTGGCCTTTTGACTGAATCCAAACTTCACAGAACAAATCCAGATCCCCAAGGGCCACACTTGGGGATCTGGAGGGCCATATGTGGCCTTGAGGCCGCGGGTTCCCCACCCCATTTGGCGAACCAATGAGAACCGAAAAGAAATCAGTAGCTTAGACATACAGCTAAGGGGGCAAAAATTAAGAAAAAGAACTATCGGATTGTGGCTGATGACAACTTTCCACAAAAAGGTAAGCAATTTCAAAGAGTTAAATAATTGAACAGAACCCAAGTTCAGATTATATGCTTCATTAAAATTCGTGGTCAGTGAACAGAACACTGTCAAGTGCCTCCAGGCCGGACGAGTTTTCTGTCATGTCCGCACAGACACATGCAGAGTCACGGTGAGGAAACGCCTCCCAGGGATAACAGCCCAGTAGGGCCGGCCTCCTGATGTCCGAGAAGCAGGGGAGGCTGCGGCCTTGAATCTCACAATGTCGGCCTGTAGGGGGTGACAAGTTAGGGTTCCTCTGGTAATGCTGTTAGCATTTTGCAATGAATCACCACATCATAATCATATTTCACTCCTACCAGGCGTTCTTTCTGACTTAAGGGTAATCAGTAGCTTCTCTGATAGGGTTGGACAGGGTTAGCCTACATAATTAATCAGAAAATGGATGGCTCTTAATGCCTGCCTCAGAAATAATAAATGTCATCACACATATATATATAATATATATTAGATTTTATGTAAACTTTTAATTGACTTTTAATGGACATTTTACATCAAAATTCCCTAGAGAAGAGTCCAAAATTTCACTTACAGTTCATTCTTAGATCTGCTTATTAGTTGCAACAAAATACTGGTGCCATTTTGTTATTATTATTTTTTTTAAAAAAGAGAGAGAGGCTATTATAGAAAATGTGTAACCATAGTCCCAGCTACTCGGGAGGCTGAGGCAGGAGGCTCACTTGAGCCCAGGAGTTTGAGGTTGCTATGAGCTAGACTGATGCCATGGCACTCTAGCCCAGGCAACAGAGTGAGACTCTGTCTCAAAAAATAATAATAATACTAATTTTTAAAAAAGAAAAGAAAAGAAAATGTGTAACCCCATGAAATGAGATTTTTTTTTTACTGAGAAACCTTTCTGATTATTGCAGAAATGAGTATGGGAAGCAAAGTAAGGGGAATTTAGGTATATGTATTAATAATTTGATGGCTTCTAGAAGAAAGAATGAATGAATAGCATAGAATACTATGTTAGTGTCAATTAAAAAATTGCTTCAGAGGTAGAAATTTTAAAATCTAATATTGCATGTGAGAATTTAAGGAAGAAGGGCTTGGAAAAAGAAGAGATCAATCTATAGTTCAGAAATAGCCTATAAAATAGGAGTTCTTCTAGAAGTGGAAAAATAACAGCACTGTATGTGCAACAGCATTTGTTTCTAAACAGGTCTTAATGACGTTTGACAGTCAGCTCTTGCCAGGTCTATAAGCAGAATGAGGCGAACTCAGCCTAGACATGAACATGGAGGTAAGTGAAATCTGGCACTCTGGGATTGATATTTGTTTGTACATTTATTTGAGAAGAAGAAGAGGTATACACAGTACACACATGTCCATAGATATTTTTACATTCTATAAAATAACACAAGCAGTTTACCATGTAAAAATAGTAACAATGACATTCTACACATCATATTGACAATAACTGGCAGTCTGCTTTTTATATTTACTGCTAAGTAGATACTTCTAAGGATTTCCTTCCTAACGTTTTTATGAGATGCTTGTAAACTCCTGTTTTGTTCCGGATGCCTGTGTGTGTGTATGTATGTGTGTCTGTGTGCATGTATGTATTGTGTCTGCACGTGTATGTGTGTGTGTGTGTATGGTCTCAGCTAAGTATTCCATGGTTTTTATAACTTTTAACTCTAAGGTTTTGACACTTCCTCCTGCCTCCTAGATTCCAAGATTGTGTAACTTAGGTTTCTGGTATGGGGAATAGGGGTTAACCTCAGTATATCAGAGTAGGGTTTCTCAAGCCTCTCCCCAATATGAAGAGGTTATATAACCTTCCTGATAACTTCATGCTAAACTACAGAGCATCCCATGCTCCCTCCTCCCCCACCACCTGAGTTCTTCCTTTCCTCTGCCTCTAGTACTAAAACTGGAATATGAATGCCATCAATTTCATCTATTTTGATTGCAGAAACTCTATCTCTGCACTCCTCTCTACCTCCTTTTTCTATCCTAATTCAAAATTTTGTTTTCTAATTATTGCACATCCTTTGTATTCATAAGGACTATATCCCCTAATCCTTGCTAACCTGCAGATGCACAAGTACATCATAGCGTGTATCAAACCCCTAACATGAAACAGTCCCTGAGTCTACAAAGAGGAACAGTATGCAATTCCGTCTGTTTTCAAGAGGTTCATCTGCAGATACAAACAATTCAGTTCAGCAGATAAAGCACTATCTAGAAATTGGGGCAACAAATGGAAGTTGAAGCAAATAGTATCAATGAGATTCGATATTTAATAACAGATATCCCACTAGGAAGACAAAGCATGGAATCGAAATTTAGGTACAGAAAATATTTCAAGATTCAAGCAGACATAGGGAAGTCTATTAGGAGGTGGCGAGGGTAGCAAGGTACTTCGAAGGAGATTAAGATGCAGAGTTTTAGTCTGGAAGGGAAATAACAAGAATAAAATTGAGTCTCATTTCTTTAGGGACTGGAGTACTGGTAAAAGCAAAACAAGGACTCTCACGTGGAAAATCAAATCTGTGACCCAATTACCAGAAATAGTCCACAAGGCAGGGGTTTTGTCTTGAATATAGTTTTAAAAACTGGAGCAAGCCAGAAATTCCATGTCATTCTATAAATCTACTTGCACAAGTATGCAAACATACAGATGCAAGGCTGTTAAATGCAATACTGTTGGTAATAGTGGAAAACTTAGAAACTAAATACTCACCAGTGGGGTTCTGGTTACATAAATGATGGTATATCCAACCAAGGAAATATTTTGCATCTCATAAAATTAATGAGGAAGCTAGCTCATATGAGATGATATGGGAAGATCTCCAAAATGTGTTATTAATTGAAAAAAATTGAGGTACAGGGCAATATGAACAGTTTGATATTGCTAGTGCAGAGAAAAAAAAGATACACAGTATCTCGACAACACACATACATGCACACACACCTGTGTATATGTATTAGTGTCCATTCAAGAAAATAAAACCATTCTAAGTATTTCAAACCAGAGAAGATTTAATACAGGTATTGGTTAAAAGTTATTGCTGAGCCAAAAGGGGAAGGTAAGTTTACCCAAAGGTGAGCAATTTTAGGAAACCAGTAATACCTAATGGAACAAAAGGAAATGTTATTTAACTAAAAGTCCACAATTGCTGTGGTGCTAAATCTGCCGGAGGTGCTGTCTAGGATAAATCCTAAATTCTCCACGTTCCAACCACACATCTCCTTTATGTGCTTTTTTTAGGGGGCAAATATTTTATTAGGCTGAGGGATGGTCTTAAAATGGCAGTCTACTGGTTATATTATTAGATGTTTAATAGAATTAACACATTGTGTCAAGGGGAAGGATCTTATAAACATTCTTTTGATTTCTTTTTTGTTTTTAGATACACTTCTCTTATTATTTTTTTTATTTTTTGTAAAGACAAGGATCTTGCTATGTTGCCCAGGCTGTTCTCCAACTCCTGGCCTCAAGTGAACTTTCCCCCTCAGCCTCCCAAAATGTTGAGATGACAGACTTGAGCCACTGCACCCAGCCATTCCTCTTGTTTTGTAAATGTGGAGTGATTTAGAGCTTTGCTCAACTAGTTAGGGAAGGGGGATGGAGAGAATGCAGAGGGAGTCCGATGTATTATTAAAAACAACCAAAGCCAAGATATTTACAACAATAATCTACAAATGATTTTAGTTTAACCTGAAAAAGAGGAGTTTATTTAAAATGGAATGAGAAAAATGTTGAGTTTTTTTTTTTAGATCAACTTTCCAAATAGAAATGGGTAGCATATTTTTAAAAGAGACATGAATATGACTTCTTTATGAGTCAATTTCATTATGCAGGTCTCTATATCTGATTCTCTCAGCCTCACCTGTCTCTTATTCCAGCTCCTACCGTGGCAACCAATTCCACGCAGGCTCCGGTTTCCTGCCAACATAATTATACATAATGCTGAAATTGTTCGCTTGAAATTTGCTAAGACAGTAGGTCTTAAGTGTCCTCACCCTCGCGCCCGGCATGCACACACAGTGAGACAGCGTGTGGCCTTCTGCACACAGGAGCCTCAGGCTTTCCAGATCAAGGCTTCTCTATTGACGCGGAGGCATGCAACAACCTACAAGGGCAGGTGCAAACTCTTGATGGTTTGGATAAACGCTTGTCCCACTTTACCCTGGTCTGGGAAGCTCTGAAAGGCGGTTCAGTGGTCCTCTGAGAAGGAGTGAGCAACCAGGAAGGCATCTTCCAATTAGCTCCCCCTTCTCCCTGCTTCTCTGCTTCACCACCTCCCGCCTCCTCACTCCTCTCTCCTGAACCACACTCCTCAGGAGAGTACTTGAACTTAAGTGCAACATTTGTTCCACACTCTGCTTTAGCAGGCTTAGCCCAGGCTAAGACAGTTTCCAACATACAACACTATGGTTCTGATGAAGGTCTAATTCAGTGACAGCTCTGAGGAAAACACATTGAAAATATTATCACCGGAGACCTGAGCTTGACGGTTTTGTTACAATTTGTATGGAACACAGAAAAATGGAAAAATTCCACAGCAGGCAGGAGGGACCCTGAAACCAGAGATCCAAATGCTATCAGGACTTTCTCTACCTCTCTCATGTGCTTTGTTTCTGTCTGTGTCTCTCTGTTTTCCTGCCTCTGTCTCTGCTT
Organism: Microcebus murinus; assembly: GCF_040939455.1. Lineage (NCBI taxonomy): Eukaryota > Metazoa > Chordata > Mammalia > Primates > Cheirogaleidae > Microcebus > Microcebus murinus. The sequence goes on from NC_134116.1 coordinate 57,695,440, forward strand.
CTCTGCTGTACATGGAAAGAAAGTGCCAGAGGTGGGCAGAGGGGATTCTCACCCCTTTTTCTCCTGCTTTCAAGTGGAGGCACTTCTATTAAGGGACACTCCCTGCGCTCTCTGCAGCCCTGCTCCCCTCCCCAAATTCTCCCCAGGGAAGGAGTGATTTCAAGCTGATTTCTGAATTTGGGGAAAGGGCCTAAATATATGCGGTTCAGCTGCTTCCTTCCTTCTCTCCTTTTGGGATCAGTCTGCCTGCAGGAAGCACATATTTTTCACTCCTCCACACAAGGAGTTTGGAAGAGTCAGATCCTTATGGGTCTTGGGGAGCCAGCACTTGTGTGACTGTGCCTATGACGGGTGGGTGACTCTCTTCAATACAGGGACGGAACCTAAGAAGACCCACATATCGTATTCTCTGCTATGATCTCCAGCCGGCTTTGATATTTGATAAATATGACATCTTGATCTCTAGTTGTCTGTCCTGCATCTCCAATTGGTTCTTAGCTTCGATATATATTAATATATAAATAAATATAGAAGGGATTTTATATATTGACCCTCCTAAAACTGCACAGCCACCAACATCCTCCAGGCTTTATATCTTATAAGCTTTATACTCATAGAGAGATGGTTTTCTTTTCACTTCTACTTCCAACATTCCTGGGGAAAGCCTCTAATTCACCTAGAATGAATGCTGAGTAGGGAGGCAAGAAAATAAGATGAGCTAAACTTGGGTCGGATGCTCATTGATGGACCAAACACCTGAGATCAGGAGGTTAAGTCAATCTGTAACTTGACATCTTTGCCTGACCACAAGTATCCACCGCCATGGACACAGGCCACATGCAGCCCATCAAGCTGGCCAGTGTCACCAAGATTCTGGGCAGGACTGGCTAGCAGGGGCAGTGCACACAGATGCATGTGAAAATCATGGACTACACAAGATACTCCATCATCAGAAACATGAAGGGCCCCAGGCAGGTGGATGACATGCTCACCCTATTGGGGTCAGTGCAGAGGCTCAAATGCTACATGGAACTTGCTTCTGGGGCCTGAATAGATTGACCACATGGAAGATCTGCAACTGTTAAAGCTCTAAGTCAGGTGGGTGGGGTGCCCAAACTAAGAAATGCTCCAATAGTCTCTAGTCCATATTATTGGCATGGCATTTATTACATTGAATTATCATTGCTGTTTTACCTTATTTATCTTTGCCTCTTTAATACCTTTAATAGATGCCCTGGCTTAAGGCCTGGATTAAAATAGGCATTATTTAAAATATGCAAAAACAGGTAGAAGAAAGAGAGAGAGGGAGGGAGAGAGAGAAATAGACTTGTGGCTAACATCATTTGTGCTTAGTGCTGGCTATTCCTACTGCTACACTTTTCACTTTGTGAAGGTATAAAATTTGAATAATACAATGCAAATGCAGAATATTATTGGAAAGTCACCTGCAAAAAAGTAAAAACAGAGACACAGGGTGGGCTTTTTGTTCATTTGTTTATGATAAGGTAGTCATGAGACTAAGCTACAATCGCATTGTTACATCACTTCATATATAACATCACATTGCCTAGCGGTGATACAGTCTCAAATTCAGTGTGAACAAATGGCTCAAATAATGGAATAAATAATTCAACAAAGCCCTGGTTCTTTGGGGAATGCCATTAAAATAAAATACCCAGGATGGAGACAATAGTAAAGATGGAGTCAGCAGAGGTGCTGCCATTGAACTTTCAACTTCTTCAGGAAGTTTGTATGCAAGATGGGGGGCTATCAGAGATGGGAGTAATTGGGGTTCAAGGGGGTATTAAAAAACTGATAAATCACATAGGTGCTACAGTAATAGGGTATTGGGCAGGTGGGAGGGGGGAGGGGGGCGGGTATATACATAGATAATGAGTGAGATGTGCACCATCTGGGGGATGGTCATGATGGAGACTCAGACTTTTGGGGGGAGGGGGGAAATGGGCATTTATTGAAACCTTAAAATCTGTACCCCCATAATATGCCAAAATAAAAAAAAAAGCAAAAAAAAAACTGATAAATCTTTTACTGGAATTTCAAAGATGTTTTCTTCAAAACAACTGTAAACAGGAGCATGTCTCACTAGTGAATAATGTGATACCCTAGCACATAATTATTTATGAGGTTCTCATCACAATGGCACCTAAACTCTTCAGAGATATTTGATGCATGGTCTAGAGGCATTTGGAGCTTTATTAGACTCAGGGTGCATTGATAAATGTAATAAAGGCAGATGTCTAATGGATTCACGGTAAGAAAAAAAAAGAAAGAAAGAAACGAGAACTCATTGCCAAGGCACTTGCAAATGTTCGATTGTTTCATACTACCCGAATACCAACCTCAAGAGAAATACTTCTAATAGAGCATAAATAAATGGGCTAAAAGTTCCTGGTCTCTGAAGGGGATTAGTGCCAGGAAATAAAATGGTAACTTAGGAGAAGTAAAAATTAGTCATAGCAGACTCTTAGACCTCCCTTTTGATTTATTTCTTTTTTCCTTTTTCTTTCCATTTTAATGCTTTTTATTCTGCTATTCTTTCCTCAGAAGTTCTTTTGTTTATATTCAGAAAATCCAGATAGCCAGGAATCCTTGGCATAAATCACTTCCTTTTAAAGAGATCTGTGTGGTTGCTGATATTCCTCGCCTAGTCTATTTCACTAAGCCACAGACTATCTATAGAGAAGGATTTTCACACAAAATGAATGTTTTAAAAACTTAAAACACAGCTATATTTGGATCTGTGAACTATAAACAGCAGGAAACCTGCAAGATTCTAAAACCTGCTATTTCCCTCTTATTATCTCTATTTTACAAAGCTCTGTGTGTTCCATCTTCAGAAGCTATCTCCATTCCTCTAGTTCAAGAAAATTTACCTTAACATATTGCTAAGACTTTGGATCTTTCCGACTTTACCCACAGATGTCACCCCAGAAATGATGCATACCACTCAGTTCAATTTGCATCGTTGCACAAAAGGGACTCTCCCTGGAAACCTTTTATGCACTTCTAAAACATAATAACATTTCAAAGAAATGAGTTCTTTTTGAGATAATAACTGCTGTTAACTCCCCCACTAGAGCTTGCTGAAGTATTTGACAATTAACCCAGCTTACCACTGGCTTGAAATGATTTGACAATGATTTAACTCTTTGGGGAAAAGCTCGTTTTTAACTTACTAAGAAGCACTTTTCTTTTTCAATGTACTTCAGTGCATTTAAATTTCATCTCCATTCTTCCTCTAGACCTATCCTTTAAAATACAAATCCATTTTTGGTTATGTGTGTCTGTGCTTCTTAAAACCAAATAGAATCATTGTACTGTGGGGTGGATTGTATGCCCCCAAATTCATATGTGAAGCCCTAACCTCTAGTACCTAAGCATGTGACTGTATTTAAAGATAGGACCTGTAAAGAGGTGACTAAATTATTAATAAAATGAGGCTGTTAATGTAGGCCCTAATCTAATATCACTTGTGTCCTTATAAGAAGAGGAGGTTTGGGCCCACAGAGATACCCAGGATGCATGCCCACGGAGGAAAGGCCATGTGAAGGCACAATGAAAAGGTGGCCACCTGCAACCCACAGAGAGTGGCCTTAGGAGAAACCAAACCTGCTGGCACCTTACCCTCCAGAATTGTGAGAAAATAAATGTTTGTTGTTCAAGCCACCCAGTCTTAGGTATTCTGCTGTGGCAGCTGCAGGGGACTAATGCACATAGATCCTCTCTCCGCTGCATCCCTTCCAAGGGGTCCTTCCAGCCTTTGCTCGAAGCTCTTCAGTGCCAGGGCAGGTGCCAGACCTCTCTACCATCTAGGGCAGCCCTTTGCAAATGTGTGTCTGTTCTGAGTTACTAGGATTTCCTGCAGTAATCCCACTGCCTGAAACGACATCACGATCACACAGGGTTATCCCCTGATCTCTATAGAAACCCAGTGCTTTCAATAAAATTACGATAAGTTGATTTCAGATGGCCCTAAATGATTGAATGTCCAAGCAGCATCTCTAAACTCTAAATCACTATCTACATACACCTAGTTGCTAAGCCCAGACGCCTGTCTCCAACACATCATTCAAGGCTGGCTGTTCCCTTCCTCGTTCTCTTATGCTAGCAGCCCTAGCTGTCACATTATTGGTTTTCTTGTCTCTTAACTTTCAGTAATCACCACCAAAAACCAGTGATCTCATGAACACTGGAGGGGTAGCATATGCTGTGGACTAATCACCCACTTGTCACCACCTTATTTTTATTTGATGAGATTAAATTATACTGAACAATAAAGCCTGCCTTTTTTAAAAAGGAAAGAGACACCCAGGGATGGTTTAGGTGCACCAGATGGGAAACACAAACCCTTCGCCTTGTCTGTAATGTGTTGCACCAGCTTCCCAACGAGGCTCTGTGTCTCTGCCCTTGTGCCACTACAGTCTACTCAAATCATAGCAGCCCAAGGATGATCTTAAATTCTAAACTCTATTTGCTCCCTCCCATTGGCTTTCCATCTTATTCAGGGTGGAATCTGAGTCCTTACAATGGCCTGGAAGGTTTTCATGCTAGGGCCCCCTGTGAGCTCTCTGACAACACCTCCAGACTCAGGCTCATGCTTCAGTGGTCCCTGGCTGTCCCCAAATGCTCCAGGCTTCCACGCTGTGGCTTTTGCTCTTGTAACAACTCCCTCAACTTGGAGATCCTTTTCCCTAGATACCTGCCTGAACCTTGCTCAAATGACATTTTTTTCTTTTTTCAGCCTCTCCCAATCCCACCAGTAACACGAAGAATATTGATGACAATAACAGCAGTAATAATAAGAACAGTCTTTCCCATCATTGTTTAAAGTTGGGAAGAGACACAATTTAAACAGCGTAAATACCATATTTGAGGACATAGATGTTCTTTTCTATCTCACATGTCGCATCCTGGGGAACTCACATGCTAAAAAGTATCTCAAGGATACTGATCAATTTCTTGCCATTCATTTGCAAAGCTAGTTCTGATCTTTTTTTAAAAAAATACTTACATTTGCAGGATTAATACTGAGTGAGTGAATTGGTATCACTGGATTGTCCAATGTCCATCTCTTTTCTTCCTGCATCTAGGTCAAAAATTTAATCCTTAGCTTTCTGACTTCTTCCTAAAAGAATGGTCATTTGTATTCCAGAACACCCTCTGCTCACAGACCAAGTCCTCAGGGAATATCTGAAATAATCCTAATGGCAGGTGCTCTCAGCAATGCTGCAGCTACTAAATGTCTTGGGGCCCTCAAATGTTCACCTGAACTCTCTCATAGTCGCCTCTAAGGACTATGTGTCCTGCTTCATTTGTGCTTCTTTGGACATTTAATTGGAACATGCATCACATTGTACTGCACGTATTTCTTTGTCTGAGCTACTTCATATTCTCTGAGCCCTTTAAGGACAAGGTATTTAAAAATTATTATAAAATTAATCATGCTGAAAAGTCCAAACAGTGCACAAGTGAAAAGTCCCTCATGTCCCTGTCTCTTCACTTCTACCCCCAGAGGTATCCCCTGTTAAATTTCTGAAATACCTTCCTGAATTTCTCTATTTATAAACAAGTACATATCTATACATAGCAGGCATGATTATTTTCAGGACACGACATTCAGCAGTGCAAAAATGTAACTTTTAAAAAATATTAATAACATCTTAATCTCTATTTTTAGCACCAGTTCTGTCAAGAAGCAGAAAATGTAATGTTTGTCAATTCAAAGGAGACTCGGGCATTTCGGGAGTTCTCAATCGAGAAGCTTCCACTCTGTTCTTCTGGCCCAGATTATTGCTGCTGTTGCAGTCGTTCTAGATTCCGGGAGGTGGACACAGGGCGTTGTGGAGGAGGTGGCCAGCCACTGGCCAGACTGAACGTGTTGGCATCTGCCGCGGTGCCCACCGCCACGCCGGGCTCTGAGCTGCTGCTGCTGCCGCCCATCTGCCCTCCATCTTGGCACCTGGTGCAGACCAGGTGGCTGAAACTCCATCTGCCGATGGTGTTGCCTCTTGTCGGCCCACAGGTCCCAACTGGCTGTTGATTCTTCACGTGAAACCTGAGGCTGCTCCTGGGACCCCAGCCAGTGCAGCTGCCCCAGGCCCATCTGCCTGGCACACCTTACACTTGCCTCTCCTTTTTTCTCCTGTACCAGGAGAGGGAGCTTCATGGGGGCCCTGGACAGGAAATGGGGCACAATTCCTTGACCTCTTGGCCCCCCTCCCCCACACTCTCTGGGGTTCAGCCCAAGGCAGCCGTGTGTGCTGATCCTCAGCACAGTATTGTCCCACCGGCTCTCCTTTCTCCTCGTCTCCTTTCTCTCCTGGAATATTTTTATCTCATCTAAAGCAGGAAAACTGGCTCTTAGATCAACATTCATTCTTTCCAAAGCGATTTGTTTAACCCATTGTCTCTGCCAGGAGTTTAAAAAGTCTATTTTGAAACTAAAAAGTGGAGAATTAAAATCTTGTATTCTCTGGTCAATTGTGGCCCTGCTTTCCCGAGAGCTGGGATGCTCGGGTTGCTGCCTGCAGTGGGTGGAAGGGTGCATAGGGGCAATGGCGCCGGTGGGATGGCAGTGGGGACAGGAGAGCAGCAAACACTTCAAAGGACTATCCACCCCATTTATAGATATCCTTTTATTTTTTGGCCCCCAAAATGTAGTCCTTCTATACTTACTATTCTTACTAGTTTGCACTTTTCACTCAATAAAATGTCATGGATATCTTTAGAAATGAATACGTATATGTCTATCTCATACCTTTTCACACTTGCATAATGTGTCATTCATTGTCTTGCTATACTATTTTTATTTAGCCAGTCCACTATTGATGGACATTTTGGTAGTTTCAGGTTTTGGCTTTTCAAACAAAGCAACAATGACCACTCTTATTAGGCACATATTTGCTTATTTATATGAGATAGCCATAGTATATTTTTCTAGAAGTAGAATTGCTATATCACAGAATATATCCATTTTACATTTTGGCTCATATTGGCACACTGTCCCTAAAAATGTGTACCAATTTACACTTCTACTAAAAGTATATAAGAACATCATTTTCCTACAACATTCACCAACACTAGGCATTTGTCTAGCTATACATTGTTCTTGGTTTCTTTGGGGGTTCTTTTTTGTGTGAATTGGTCACTCATTTCCTCAGACTATTTTTTTTCCCATTGAACATTTGTGTTTCTTATTGATTTACAAACAGTCTTTATATGGGAAGGAAATTAGATCTTTGATTGTTTTTCTTAACATGCTTTATTTTTAATTTGGTTATGGCTTTTTTCTCTATAAAGTTTAACTTTTGTATGGAGTAAAATATTTGAAATCTATTCTTTTCTGCCTTTAGTGACATATGAGGAAAAGTTTATCTCATTTTAATAATAAATTACTATTAACCTATCTTATTATAATACTTTTTTATTTTTCTATTTCACAATTTAATCTATTGGAATTTATTCAGGTGTAAAATATAAAGTGAGAATATAATGTTATCTTTTTCCAAACAGTTCAATAGCTTTTATCGAATATCATGTATCTTCCTATGGAGTACTTTTTCAGACAAAAGTACTAAATTTAGCTACATGATATGGTCTTAATAATTTTGGAATTATCCAGGACAGGGGCTTCTCTTCCTCCTCTTTTCCCAGTATGTCTGACTATCACTTCTTCCACAAAGTAGGCCAATGGGGCATATGCTTGCCTTTATGTAGGTCTGGTGAGGAGAGGAGACCGAGGCAAATGACCCCAGTTGGCTCTCCTTCCTCCTGAAGGATGGGAGCTCCTACAGAGAAATTCCAGTGGGTGCTCCCCAGAAAGGCCCAGCTTGTTAGAGGCACAGGATTTCTGCTAGCAGTGCTGGGCTTCTTGCTAAAGCTGATCTAGGTGCTATCAGCAACTCAGCAGGCCAAGTGTGGAAAAGTGTGCTACTTCCATGGTATCACAACCCTGAGCAACTCATAGCCTCCCCTTGGGAAAGTTGGAGTCCTCAGCCTAATGCATAGTTCTTCCTCTTTTGCTGACACTTAAAAAAAATGATTATTATTATTTTTTTTAATTTTTATTTTTTAGAGACAGGGTCTTTCTGTATTAAGCAGGCTGGACTGCAGAGGCTATTCACAGCTTACTGCAGCCCTAAACTCCTGGCCTCAAGCAATCTTCCTGTCTCAGCTTCCCTGTAACTGGGGTTTCTGGAGGTAGCAGCTGGCAGCTGACTCTCTGAACAGAGTAAGCAGGGGGTGATGCTTTATCACCCCCTTCTGTGGGCCTGAGCCCCAAGTTCAGCTTAAAGTTCCTTCATGGTAAATTCTAAAGCCTCCAAATTACTATGGCTATGAATGTTATAAGGAATGTTTGAAGATGAGCATTGCCACGGAACAAGGCAAAGCAGAGCAGGGTCTGCAGCAGACCTGGAGTGCCTGGGGCGGGGAGGAGCTGGCCAAGTTGGTCAGTCACTGCAGGTCTCCACCAGAAGGTGACATTTGAGCAAAGAATTGGAAGAGGCGAAGGCATGAGTCATCATGAAGGTTTCTGAATAAAGAACATTCCAGGCAGAGGGATCAGCCCTTGTGAATGTTCTGAGGTGGGGCGTGCCTGGCACAGTGAAGGCACTGGGAGGGGTGTGGCATGAATGAGAGGGAGCAGAGGAGAGAAGAAGGGAGAGATGAGGAGGGGGCTGGAACCTCCAGCGGCTATTTTCAGATTAGCTTGAGGCCATCATGCCTCATTTTTATTGTGTTTCTCTCTTCCTACTCCAAATTCTTAACTATTCAAAAGTAATCCAAATAGCACTAAAATAACTCACTTAAGCAACTTCTACTGGGTAGACCAAATTGACAATTAATGTTTTCCAATACAGACTAGGCTGGATATTTACAGTAAAATAATCCAATGTTATATTATAATATAAATACAGTTATACATATAAAACATATATAGTATATAACGTATATTAATAAGATCATTAATTATAAACTAAGTAAGCTAAATACATTCAGACGAATATGTTTATTATATGACAAACATAATTTAAAAGAATTTACATAAATATAATTCAATAAAATAGAATTTCAATGAATAATTTTGCTATATTATAAATTCACTAAGTTAAACCTATTTAAATGAACACTACTCTTCAAAATTCTAAACATGTTATTAGGGACAGAGAAGAGAAATGGGCTAGATAGAAATACTCCCGTTATGTATGGCTTTTTCTTAACATCTTTCTCACAGAACAAACAGATAAGCAAATTAAAAAAGAAACAAGGAAATGACAAGAAACAATGCCTGCTGGTATTTTGTGCTTCCCCAGGAATTTTTATTTGCTTATTATTCGAAGGGGTGCTATTGTCTCAGAGCAGAGTTTAGAACCAGGAGTAAAGCTAGGCCTATATAAATACCACTGGATCTTTGATTTTAGCTCTCTGGGTAGCTTTAAGCACATGACTTCACTTCCAGTCCTGGCCTTCCTCTTCATCAAAATAGAATAACAATATTGAATGAACTCTCTGGGACGAAGTGCTTAAGTGTTGCTAGCCTACAAATTTTGTGCTAAAAGCTCTTAGAAAAATAAGAGAAAATGGTAGCTTCTGACCAATTTCAAATCTTTCTGATCATCAAAGCTTATGTAATTTATTCAGTAAATATTTATCAAATAATGAGTTAAGTAGAAGTAGAAGAGCTTGTCAAGAGTCTAACAGGGTGTGGTTGGACAGGTAGGGGAACAAAAAAGTGCCAGAGGAGCTAAGCCAGACAGAGTTTCAGGAGGAAGCAAATGCCCAACAGCCTTACCTATTGCAAAGAAATTGGTGTGTCCAGTGGATTTGGCATTTAGAAGTTCACTAGTGACTTTATTAAGAATGGTGTCTATTGTGCGTGGTGTTTTAGAACTTAGAAAGCAGTCTCACATGCACTTTGTCATTGTATTAAGTTATGTCTGTTGAAGTTCTGGGGTGATCCCTGAGATCCTGATTGGAGCCTCACTACTATACAGGACACATCAGCAAGATCACGGCTGCAGTTTGAATTTGTTGAGTCGAAATAGTTAAGCAGGACCTACTATTCCTTCCCACCCTTACTTACATCACTGATGTGTATGAGAGCCGGGAGCTTCCTGGGGGAAAAATGAAATCTTGCTTCCTCCTGAGTTGTAGACATAGAGAAGCACACATGGAGAACCGATGTGTGGGTAAGTTTGAAGGCAGGAGTTGTGATGAGAAGTGGCAAATTACCACAAGAATATGAACCCTCTGGTAGAGAAACCTCCATAAAAGGAGTCAGACACAAAGATAAAGACGATCTGAGAGTCAAAAGAGAGTCCAGGCTGTTGCTACAAGGAGGTGGCTACAATATGAACGAGTCTCAACCAAGCCAATTGAGGGAAAAAGTTGTGTGTGAACCCAAAGAAGGACCTTAGTAAACTCTGGAACCCCCTCTCCACCCAGATAACTTTGCTGTGGGATTCCTCTAACAGAGCAATCCTCAGGTGGAAGAGAGCCATGCACTTGAGTATGGCCATGTGTCCTGATGCCATGAGCGTCAAGAAGATCTGCACCTCGGGAGAGTGCTGTCACCAGCACCGCCTCAGCTCGGCAGAGATGTGCCACCACCCTGGCTGCGGACCCTGACAAAAGCAAAGGCAGCAACAAATTAGACTGATCGTAACTTCTTAGAAGTAACTTCTAGGGCTCCCCCAAAACTCTGGGAGAGCCAAGCAGTACTTTGGCTGAAGTTTCTGACTGATTGGATGGGGGCCCTTAATGTAATTAAAGTTATAAAGAGAAGACAATGTAGTTGACTATTGCTCAAACTTTTAGGGAGGGAAAGATTTTCTGAGATTTGCAACAATAGAATTCTCAAATTTTGTTGTCCATTTCATATTATGTCAGTTTTATATTTAAAGTTTTCACTTACATTTAAAATTCAGTATATAAATTGTATATGATAGCTTCTAACCAATTTTTCATATTAGTTGTTATAGACCTTTCCTTATTTTAGATTTTTAAGCTTGATTTCTCTCTCTTTTGGCCCAATTATGCTGGGGGTCAAGCAATTTAGCTAACACAAAAAACCAGCACTTGTTTCAGTTTGACAGTAAAATTGCTTCCTAAATTTCCAATATTTATCTCTCTTTATTTTTCATAAAGTCTAGTTTTTTCCACCTCTCCTGTGTTTCTCAGTGTTTTTCTAAATCCTTTTGGTATAAAAAGGGAAGGAAATAACATTTATTTGAGCTCCCTATTAAGTACAAAGTTTTAATATAGATTACAATTATATTTATCTTTTAATATTGTATTCAAACTTTAACTTTTGTTCAGAAACAATTTCAATACTGTTATCTTTTTGTGTCCTAGATTTCATCCCAGTAAAACTTTACTTAAGGTACTTAACTACCTTTGCTGTGAGAGTCATTGAAATCACTTAAATTTATTGTACCCCTCTACGGCCCCGGTCTTTTGTAGCTTTTTGGTAGATGTAGAGTGTATTGAAATATTGAAATATTCTTTCAAGTTCTATGTTTGCAAAAGACTCTTCTGCCTTAAACACAAACGAACAATAACCAAAACAAAACAGGTAATATCCAAAAAAACCAGTGGAATGGCATTGTAATGTATTTGAAGTGAGAATCAAGTATTTTTAAGAGATCTGTGATAATGTTATCCTTATGGCTTGGTTATGTTCTCTCTCTTATAGAAGTTTAAAAATCTTTTAGTCTTAGAATCTTTAAAGGATAGCTCTCTCTTCTCTTCAGCCTTTTCCATTAAATATCCCACATCTTTACAGTTCAAGAATCTGACAAGTAGGAATCCAAATAGTCCTCCACTCAAGAATGATTTGTTGTTTTTAACTTAGGAGAAATTGTTTTCAGTGATATCTACCAGTGTGCTTTCTATCATAATTTTTTTTCTCCTTTTCTCTGGCAACACTATTCACAGATTAAATTGGAGCGATCTGTTTCTTTAGGCCTATAGGGGTTTTATTTAAATTGCTTTAAATTTTAAACCATCTCTCTTGGGATTTGATTTTCTCTTACTGTTGAACTTTTAAAGATAGCTGCTACTCTCTTAGTGGGTTTAAAATAAAGGAGGCACCTCACATTATTCATTTCTTCATTACATGTTAATTCAGTGGAGCTCAAAATGGCCAGGTGACAGCCTCAACTTCCAAGGCAGTAGAAGAAGCATCGTTGTAGGCTTTGAAGGAAGTACTACTGCCCTGAGAACTATGACCTTAGACCAGCAGAGCCTAAAGTTGCAGGGATGAGGGCAAATATTTGCCAGTGACAGGGGTGACTTCCATTCCACACCTTCATTCCTGGGCCTGGTATTCTGGCTGTGGGAGAAACACCACCATACATTGGTCACTTTGGTCACTAGCTCAAAGAATACACTTCATCCTATAGGAAAGCACTCTAACCTTGTACCATTTCGGCATTTTCCACGGGGCTGCTAGGCAATGGGGACTTAGTGTCAGCGTATACCATGGGCATGAACCCGTTGTACCACTTCTTTTGCTGTAAAAAGTAGTTCCTTGGTAGGAAGCAATTCCAAAATTGATTATTTTCATTCAACATGTTCAACTCCCTAAACTATCAGAATTTATTTCTGTGTATGGTAAGTTTGATTTCTCTCTTCTGTATATAGTATGAAGTATGATTCTAAATGTTCACGTATATGAAAAGGTGCCTGATGTCACTAATCAGCAGGGAAATGCAAACCAACTGCAAGGAGATGTCACCTCGCACTTGTCAGGATGGCTATTATCAAAAAGACAAGAGATAATAAGTGTCAGTGAGGATGTGGAGCAAAGGGAAACCCTTGTATAATGTTGGTGGGAATATAAATTGGTACCACTATTATGGAAAAGAGTATGGAGGTTCCTCAAAAAACTAAAACTGGAACTATCATATGATCCATCAATCACACTTCTGGGTATATATGCAAAAGAAATCATATCAGTATCTCTCATGTTCATTGCAGCATTATTCACAATAGCCAAGATATGGAAACAACCTAAGTGTTCATCAACAGATAAATGGATAAAGAAATATATATATATATATATCTCCACATATCACGTATATATGCAATGGAATATTATTCAGCCATAAAAAGGAAATCCTGCCATTTGTGACAATATGGATGAACTTGGCAGACAATATTATGAGTGATGTAAACCAGACACAGAAAGACAAGTATCATATAAACTCACTTACATGTGGAATCTAAAAATATGTTGAATTCATAGAAGCAGAGTAGAGAGATAGTTTCCAGGGGCTGTGGAGGTGGGGAAAATGAGGAGATGTTTGTTAAAGCAAACAAACTTTCAGTTATAAGATGAATAAGTTCTGAAGTTCCAATGTACATCATGGTGACTATAGTTAATAACACTGTACTGTTTACTTACACTTTGGTAAAAGAGTAGATCTTAGGCTTTCTCATACCCCAAACATACAAAATAACTATGTAGTGATGGATGTGTTAATTAATTTGATTGTGGTAATCATTTTACAATGTATACATATATCAAATGATCACATTGTACACCTTAAATATATACAATTTTTATTTGTCAATTAAAGCTGGAAAAAAACTTAAAAATGAATTGTTTACCTATAATTTATCAGAGAAAATGACCTAATTTATACTCAGTTCTGTTTCCTGTCATCATGTTAAAACAAAACAAAATACAACACAACACCATAAATGAGATGACCAAGAAGTGTGAAATGCTCTGATTGTTTTTAACATCATGAAAAGTGGTGATCCTTTTCCCAGTTAGCAGCCTAAAACTTAATTGTTTGCCTAAAATGTATTAAATAAATTAGCTAAATAATCCTCAAAATATTCAAAAGTAGAAAACTTGAAATGTAAAAAAATTCTCAAAAAGCACCTTTATATTTACTATATATTATGAAATCAATTTTGGATAAATATACATTTTTGGTACATGATTTTTTGGATGAATTAATATTTGGTTACATTGACAATTTATATGATGTGCCACATATAATTATACAGATTATATATAGATATGTAGACTTGGTTACATTGATTGATTCTATTGATATAGATATTAGAATTTTTTCTTCAGTTAATAAAACTCTGCTAATAGTTTACTATGCAGTCTTTCAAACCTTTTTATATACATTTATATATGAACACACACAGATTTTTGGTATTTGTTTTAAACTCTGGTGGGGCAAAGGCAATATACAGAACCTAAACATTTGTATCCTGTAATATGCTGAAATAAAAAAAAATTTTTTTAAATATGTCAAACTAATTTATAACTTGTTTTTAAATATATTAGGGACATCTTCCATGTTAATGGATATGGATGGATGTAATCGGAGATTTAGGAATTGCATTGATTTTATAGCTCAATTTGGGGAGAATTGATATATGTATAACATTAAATATTAATATTTCTATTTAAGAATGAGATATATTTATATCTTCTTGAATGCCCTTTGGCTAAGTTTTATAATTTTCTTCATGTAGGTCTTATAATATTTCTATTTAACCTGGGCATTTTCTATTTTATCTTACTGTAATAAATATCATTTCTTTTTCTTTTTTTTTTTTTGAGACAGAGTCTCACTCTGTTGCCCAGGCTAGAGTGAGTGCCGTGGCATCAGCCTAGCTCACAGCAATCTCAAACTCCTGGGCTCAAGCAATCCTGCTGCCTCAGCCTCCTGAGTAGCTGGGACTACAGGCATGTGCCACCAGGCCCAGCTAATTTTTTCTATATATATTAGTTGGCCAATTAATTTGTATCTATTTATAGTAGAGATGGGGTCTCGCTCTTGCTCAGGCTGGTTTTGAACTCCTGACCTTGAGCAATCCACCCGCCTCGGCCTCCCAGAGTGCTAGGATTACAGGTGTGAGCCACCACGCCTGGCCTAAATATCATTTCTTAAAAGTACAACTGCTTGCTGTTATTGCTACTTATAAAAAAAAAAAAATCTGTAGCAGTAATAGAAGGCATTTGTCTTGTCTCCCCAGCTTTAGTGGAGAATTAAGTGGTTAAGTGGAATGTTAAGTATGATATTTGCTATTGGTTCTGATTCATATCCTTTTCCAACTTGGAGAAGTTTCCCTCTTTTCCTAACCTATGCATAGTTTTTATGGTAAATAGGTGTTGAATTTTATTAAATTCTTTCTGAGGGTGTCTGTTGAGATGAACCTTGGAATATTCCTCTCAAGGAATTTGAGTGTGAAAGTCCAAATCAAATTCCATCATCATCTTTTGGATCTTCATTCCTGGATTAGTGGTGTGAAATTATTTGTTGTATAAAATTGTTGTATTTATTAAAGAAAGCCTTTAAATCATTTTGATAAATCTTAAAATTAGAGATAGTTATATATTAATAACAAACACCTGTTGGTTGACTGCACCTATTATTTAAGTTAATTTAATTGGATCAATGTATAGAATTCAATTGGGTCTTATAGAAGTCAAACTGAGAATAGAAAATGTAGTAAAATGAAATTAAGACAGATTGTTTCTATGTTTCTTCCAACAAATGGTAAAGCCACTTATAAATTCATGTACAAATTAAGAACAGCTCTATGATCTTTACAGAGCATCTGCCAAACTAAATTATAAATACTTCAATTAAACTTTGAAATTATATTGGAAAATATTATATTTATGCATTATGGTTGACAAAGATGAAAAATCTTTAAGAGTGTTTAAACACTTCTAAACTAGATATAAATAAAGTTCAAGCTCCTAACTCTAACACCCAGGAGGATGGGACAAAGGGAAGTGTGGCCTGTGTAGAGAATATTTACGAGGACTAAATGAGCTGATCTCCAAATACCCGTCTATAGACTGAAGCCACTTAGTTCAACCCTGATTTTCCTGGCACATGGCATCCCTCTGAGATGGATTTCTCTGAGTCTGAGGACCATGTTGAGTGAATAATAATCTAAAAACTGAGCATGGGTGAAGTTAAATCATTGAGCGTCTTGGATACCACATGGAAGAGCTTGAACTTAATTCTATAGGCAATGGTGGGTCCCTGAAGGAATAGGGGAATATCATGGGAGTACATATTTATGCCTAGAACCATCCCCCTGGAAGATGGCATGGGAAATAATGTTATGTCATGGACATAATTAAAATTCTGTTCTCTAGTCATTCTTTTTCCTTTCTCTAGGTCTGTCTGTCTTGCTTACACTTTACCTACTGCTGATCATCCGTGATACTGGTGAAGATGGTATTCAGAAAGAGCACGGCGAATAAAGAAGAAATAACAACAACAACAACAACAAAATAGTCATGAAATTCAACATGGTCACTCTAGGCTACCCTCAGATAAGTAGGGTCATCCTATGTGAGAATTCTGGCTTTTTAATTGTTAGCACCATATGCTTCTAGATTGGTTGCCCCAGATCACGCTCCTCTTTATAAATACTTCTTATTGTTTTCCCATCTTTGCCAACTTCTTAGAGCCAATCTAGAAATGAATAAGGAACCAGGGCAGTATTCCAACTGTGACAATACCTGTGGCCAATCAACTGTGTCTCTTACCTCCCTACCGTGGGCTCCCAGGTTGTTTCTAGCGACAGACCTCTGCTCTCTGTAATTTTGTGGGAAGATAGAGAGGTAAGCGAAGGCTGGTCATGGTGGTCTGCGTGGTTTGACAGCAGGACTTGTGGAGGTCCCCACAGATGTTAGACACGGTTGTGGCTGTGGATTTCAGGGTCCCAGAGTGATGAAGTCCATCAGTGAATAGATACAAAGGAATCGGTTCACCTGCCAC
Source organism: Microcebus murinus (assembly GCF_040939455.1). Classification (NCBI taxonomy): domain Eukaryota; kingdom Metazoa; phylum Chordata; class Mammalia; order Primates; family Cheirogaleidae; genus Microcebus; species Microcebus murinus. Next base: position 57,712,236 of record NC_134116.1, read on the forward strand.
ATAGCAGAAGCCATTTCTTCGTTGGCAAAGGCAAGACTAAATTAGATCATCCAAAATTTAAACATCAACAACATTGCTTAAAAAAAACCCTCTGTACCTGAAAGGCCTTGTCTCATCATGTTGGTACAGAAACAGCGGGACATCTGGTTGGCCAGCAGAGCAACTCAGGGTGTTACAAATTGGGAGAGCTGTTGCCCAGGAAACAGTCTTAGCTTTAGACAGGATCACAGAAGCTGAAAGAAAAACGGATCCAGAGAGGTGGTGGCTTGAGATTTAGAGGTCAGGGTAGAGGCCTGTGAAAAGGGAAAGGTGTACACCTGCGTCTAACTGCTTTTCACGATGGGGAGTGGAAAGAGCAGAGGTGTTTAATGTTCCATGGTCAGGGCTAGGGACTGGAGCCTATGTGGTTAACAGAGGCAGAGAGAAGAGCTCAGAGAATAAACTATAATCCCAGCTGACACGGGATCCCAGATCCCAGGAAGGATGAGAAAGGCCCTCTGAGCACTGTGGCTAGAGAGATATAACAAGACTCCAGAGGCTGATTCCCCTGTTATGATCTGAATGCTTGTATACCCCCAAAATTCATATCTTGAAATCTAATCACCATTTAGGAAATAGGGCTATTGGGAGGTGATGAGGTCACAATGGTGGGGCTCTCATGAGTGGGATTAGTGCCCTTACAAAAGAGGCCCAGGGGAGCTGGGTCATCTCTCCTGCCATGTAAGGACACAGGGGGAAGGTGCCGTCTATGAGGAAGCCGGCTCTCAACTGACACCTTGTTATTGGACTTCCCATCCTCCAGAACTCTGAGAAATAGATTTCTGTTGTTTATAAGCCACCCAGTTTATGGAATTTTTTTATAGCAGCCCAAATGGACTAAAACCCACCCAAGTCGTTGGTCCTGGGGGATACCCATGAGTTAAAGGTACAGGTAGGCAGCAGCCTCTTGGAGGCATAGACAGGGCTCTCCTTGTATTGTATTCATCGCCTCCCCTCCGACTGACCACTGTGGTGACTAAACAAAAATCAGGGCAACATTGGCCCTTGTGGTCTTTTCCTCCTCTGCTCACTGGGGGTGTGATATGGTGTGGGGGGGACACACCCACTCATATACTCTCAGGATGTTTTATTAAAGCACAGTCGGAGTGGTGGGAGCCTTCCACCAAGACAAGTAAAGCCAGGAGGTCTAAGCCCAGGATTGCTTGTTCTTTCTTCACTATAGTCTCAAGCTCTTTCTGTTTTCCCCTTGAGATTTTCTCTCCCTCAGGAGCGCTGGGGTTGACCGGCCTGAGAATCTTTTCCTAACCCAGGAATCCCAGAGGTAGGCAGCTCAAACCAAGCAGTGCAATCTGGTGTTTAAGAGTCTGGACTTTGGGGCTAGGCTGCCTGGGTTGAAATCCCAGCTCTGCTACTTACTGGGTGTGTGACCTCTGTAAACTATCTGTGAAATATAGAAATAATAGCTCCTAGCTCCAGGGTTGCTCTGGGGTTTAAAATGAAAGGCAACGTATAAAGTTTCAATAGCAGTTTTTGGCTCATAGCAGGTATTATCTTAAAGTGTTAGCGTTTAGATACAGGGATAAAGCACTCCCTCAATAATACTTTATTAAGCATCTGCCATGTGCCAGGCACTTAAGTACTGGGAGTAAAGCAGTGAACAAGACCAGGTCCCTGCTTGTATGAGGCTTAAAGTCTAGGGTAGAGGCAGCTAGTAAACCGATGAACAAGTAAAGAGACAATGTTAGGTGGTGAATTGTGCAATGAAGAATATAAAACAGGTTGAAGTGATGGAGAGTGGCTTGGAAACTTCTTTAGTTTGAGTGGTAGGGACGGCCTCACAGGGGAGATGACACTGAATGAGAGGGAGCGTCACAGGCAAAGGGAACAGCTGTGCTGGGTCTCCTGGGCTGGACAGGTCTGGGGAATATAAAGGACGATGGGCTGGAGTATAAGAGAATGGAGAGTGGTATGACAAGAGATCAGAGAAGCAGGCAGAGGACAGATCACAAAGGAACTTGAAGATTTTAGTGTGTCTGCAAGAATTTCAGATACCTCTTGGGTGGTATGTGAAGCCATTAGTAAATGTTAAGCCGACAACTGACATGATCTGATTTATGCTTGTAAAAAATCATTTGTTCTGCCATGTTGAGCATGGGTTGTACAGGAGAGGCAATGGTGGAAGCAGGAAGACCAGTCAGGAGATGGGCGCAGTGGTCCAGGTAAGAGATCATGGTGATTTACACTAAGGTGGAAGTAGAGAGGGCCACAGGTGGACAGATACACTTCAGAGGTAAAGTGGATAGATTTGATATTGCTAATGGATTGGATATGGGGGTTGAGGAAAAAAGGGGGCTCGTTTTAGGTCTTTGACTTGAGCTACTGTGTGAATATCGATGCTTATTATTGGTGTGGGGAAACTGGGAAACAGGTTGTGGAGGAAATCTATTTAGGATATATCAAATTTAATATACATATTAGTGACTAAGTGGAGATGTCAAGTATGCAGATGAATATATGACAATGGAGTATAAGGGAAGGGTCAGGGTTGGAAATATAAATACAGATGTCATCAGCACACAATTGGAAGCCATGAGACTGAATGAGAGTCCCTGGGAGGAAGGTATAGACAGAGAAGAAAACGGCCCTGAAATTGATCTCTGGGACACATCCACGTTCAGAGGTTGAACAGAGGAGGAGCCAGCAAAGGAGACTTAGAAGGAGTGGCCAGTGAGGTGGGAAGAAAAACAAATGAGTGCAATAGCATGGTTCTTTGTAAACATAGAAGTCAAGAGAAGGAAATATTTCAAAAACCAGGGAGTGGCTAAGTGTGTTGAAAGGTCAACTGTTGTTGAAAGGTTAAGTTATATGAAGACTCAAAAGTGTCCATTACATTTGGCAACATGGAAAATGCTGGTGACCTTGGCCAGACTGGCTTCTATGCTGGGGAAGGGACGGAAGCATGGATTATAGATGTGTTAAGGAGAAATCGAGGAGAGGGGGAAGTGGAGTCAGTGACTGTATTCTTTGGACTGCTCTTTCATCACCATTAGAGTAGTAAGGAAAGAGGGCAAGGAAAGGCCAGCTTGTTTTTCAAGGGGGAATGGGCAGGAAGGCCTGCCTCTAACCTAGCTCAGCGCAGCAAGGGACCACATCATGGTTTGGGACAGAGCCTCTAGTAACTCAGATGGACACTTCCCCTTTCTGCACTTTCTTTATCTCTGAAAGCCCTTTGGGGAGGGCTGGTCAGGGCAAGGTGTGATCCAAGCTTTTTTGCCACAATCTATTTGTTTCTTTCTCTATTCACTAATAAACTAAGTGAAACTAAGCTACAGTTATCTTTTATACTGTCAAGAGACTGACTATTAGAGTATTAATTTCACAAATCACCCCTTCATTTGGGGGGGGGTGTAGGTGTTTAGTGCTAATGACCCTGTACCTTCAATCCCAGCTTTTGGAAAGCTTTTAATCTTGTTAATAATATGTTTAAACAAATTAAACAACATGACTAATTCTGTGGTCTAGTCACTGACTGATTGCAACAGGAAATTTCTCTTCAGGAAAGTTCACTCTGTAGGTACATTCATCTGATGTCTAGTCATAGATAACGTGCGCTTTAGACTGTGAGGCAAAGATATCACATTCTAATCATAGGCCAGTCGAACCTGCAATTGGTTATTCACTTTGATTTCATTATCCAAAGCAATGCTTTAAAAACTAGATGGTGAGAACCTGTGTTTGAAATAGGTTTCCAACCTGGTCCCCCACCCCCTTCCCAAAGGGTAAAAACCTGCTCCAGCTTGTATTCTTGACTCCACCCTGGAGGAAACTGTTAATTTCTAGATCTTTTAAGATGCCAGAGTGGTTAGTCAGAGGATTTCTAAACTTGTTCAAAATGCGTCCTCCTCTTCAATCTTCACTTCTATGATTTCCTGCTGCACTCCGGAAAGACAGAAGGACAGAAAGAAAAAAGAAAAGAAAAGAAAGCAAAAGAAAAAGTCCTTTAAAATGGTATCTGTGCTCTCTAGTTTTGAAGACTTAATTTCAGGGTATTAAAGATGGAAAATAATAACTTGTTATAATCGAACCTCACTTGTCTTCTGGGAGTTGTAAGGATTAATTAATCAATCAAATGATGAGCTCCCTGCTTGCTATTACCATTATGTTAAAGATGTGAACATAGAAAGTCTTTGCTGCTGTATTAAGCCCTTCATAATCCATTCTCTGTTCATTTCTTCAGTGTCATCTCTTATTCACCATCTCATACTGCAGTTAACGATCATATCACAATTCTTTTCAAAGCTTGAAAGAACCAGCAGAGCTCTCCTTTGCCTCCTGGTCTTTATAAAGAATTAGTTTTTCTCCTACTAGGAATACTTTTCTTCCACTATTTCTCTCCCGACTCATCTTGGTCTAGTTAATGAATGAGTGTTAGGTTTCACTGTAGATGTCACTTCTTCCAGGAAGCCTTCTTCACTATGCAAGATTAGATTAGGCATCCCTCATCCCAGCCCCAGTACCCTTGGATCATAGCACCTATAACACCCTATTGTAAAGGTGCCTGGTGCAGACATCTCACTGGTACCAAGCCTCAGGTGTAGAGGCTGCTCGATACATATTTATTGGATGAATAAATTGAATAACGATGATCTTATAAATAATAAATTTAAAAACATTTCCATTTAACACATTTAAAAAAGATACAGTGATAAAGTATTAAATGAGCCAGGCATGGTGGCCCACGCCTGTGCCTGTAATCCTAGCATTCTGGGAGGCCGAGCTGGGCAGATCGTTTGAGCTCAGGAGTCTGAAACCAGCCTGAGCAAGAGCAAGACTCCGTCTCTACTAAAAAAATAGAAAGAAACTAGCTGGACCACTAAAAATATATAGACAAAATTAGCCAGGCATGGTGGCGCATGCCTGTAGTCCCAGCTACTCGGGAGGCTGAGGCAGAAGGATCGCTTGAGCCCAGGAGTTTGAGGTTGCTGTGAGCTGGGCTGACACCATGGCACTCTAGCCCGGGAAACAGAGTGAGACTGTCTCAAAAAAAAAGTATTAAATGGACTTTATGAACATTAAATAAAATATTAAATAAACTGAACTTTAACTTCAGTTTGACAGTTTGTAAAGTTCTGAAAGTTTCACGCCTGTGACCAGAGACAGTTGGCTTACGAGAACTGTTTAACATGATTTCTGGATAACCCAAAGTTAATGACTGACACAAAGTTGGTGTTCAATAACTTTTTATGGGTAGAGAAATTAAACTTTAAGATGCGAGGTACTTTCTTGAGGACACAGAAAGCAGAGGTGTAATTCAACGGTTTTGACGTCCTAGTCAGTGGCACTATAAGGTCGTCGTCCTCTCTGACACCCGCAGTGCACACTCTCCACTATGAGCACGAAATGCAAACAGCACCGCTCCCCCAATCCCCTATACTCCCGGCCTGCCCTTACCTCTTCCCAACCCTCGGCAGCCTCAGTGGGTGCGCTGTCTGTGTGAACGCCCACAGGGGCGGGCGTTGCTCAGGGCAGAGGCAGGACTGGGCAGACAGTGGGGCAAGGGTTTGCTCTGGGCTTAGGTACAGCTGGAACCCACTGTGGCAGAGGCATGAGGCGACGCCAACTGGGTCAGGCCACGCTCCTGAAGCCCTGGCTCACCACCTGCTTGTGGCCCTCCAGGTCCCTCCCTGGGCTAAAAAGGCAGAGAGGTGGAGGAGAGGAAGGGGCGCTTCAGGAGGAATGGCCAGGCCCCGGGTGGGTGGGACAGGAAGCAGAGTGAAAGGAAAGCAAAGGAAGGAGAGCATTTAGGAAAGGGGGCGTCGTCGTGTGCAAGAGGCTACTAAAAGGGAGGGACAGGCTGGACTCAGCCTGTTAAGGACCTTTGTACTGAGGACAGCTGCTGTAACCTGGGGCAACGGGAAAGAAAACACACTTTAGTTCTGGATTCCAGGCCAGGTCATAACGACAGTTAACAGTGTGTGTCTCGTCCTTGCCGTCTTTATTCTTGGCTCTGAAGAATCTGAGTTCTTTAAGCCTTATTCTTTAACCTGTGCACCAGAACATTCCCCGTCGATAGCCTTCTCTTTGGCATTTCAGTCTTTTCCCCTCCACTAGCTTCTTCCCACTTGCCTAAACACGCGTTTGTTTCCCTACGTTAGAGAACATCAATAGCCTCGCACCACTCCAAATTTTACTGCCCAAGTTCTTGAAGTGTGGTCCACTGTCCTTCTCGCTTCTCCTTTTGCACTTCGCTGTCCTAATTCTTCTTCTGCCTCTCTGATGGGACTTCCGTGTGCTGAGAACTCCACATCCCAGCTCTACTTCTTATGAGAGCTGTGACTTTGGACAAATTGCTTAATCCCTGAACCTTAGTCTCCTCTTCTGTAAAATGGGGATAATAATAACCTCATGTGGTCGTTCTGATGATCAAAACTAAAGTGTCACTCATTAAAAGGGGAGCTTTTAAATTTTGTTATGTGCAAAATTTTGTAAAATGTATGGTTTCTATTTCCAGTAGCCTCTAATTTCAAAAAGTATATGACCTCCTGCATTAATAATGAGAGGTAATGCTCCCTAAATAACTTCTATGACTTCAAAGTAATAATTGTCCTCCCATTTCTTTTTCGGCTGGGGCTTTTGTGTTTGTAAAGAGCACCTATATTATGCCAGGCATTTTTAGTACAGTATTTCATTTAGTCCTGAGAACTGTGCTCATTTTAAAATGGGAGATACGACTTGCCCAAGGTCTCACGGCTAATCATAGAAGAGCAGAAGTTTCGGCGCAGTTCTCTTAAACAGCACATCCCAGGCCCTTTGCACTCAGTGCTACTGTACCTCAATGACAAAGTGCCAAACCTCACTCTTCTTGCTTTTATTTCTTCCTTGCTTGGTTTTCCAAGAGAAAAATACTCCTAACTCTGAGAAAGCCACTACATAAACTTATTAGTCCCTTAACCTGGCGTGGTTTTGCTGACGTTCCCTGCTCTTGTCCCCTGTTCTTGAAGGCCAACACTGACCATGGATCTGCTGCCCCCTGAGCTCTCTCTCAGCCTTCTGCACTACTGATTGCTTTCTCCCCGATGGGCACCCAGCTTGGAGCTGAGCTGCCTGTGTTGGCGTTCCCTCCACGTCCACTGGCCCCAGATCTCAGCACTTTGCTCTGACTTGATTCCTGCTATTCAGTTGTTGACAGCCCTGTCCCTAAGATCTAGAACTCAGTCCTTGAATCTAAAGTGGCTGGGGCCCTGCTACCCGCACGGATGAAGTCTGCTGATGTATTCTCAGGGATCACAAAAGCTAGATTTCCCCATCTTTTGCTCTGCTCCCTTGGTGGGAACCCCACATTTTTACCATTGCTTGAATCACAACTAAACCTATTGAATTTTACCTTAAATGTAGACCCAATTCTTACCCTCATCTGGCTTAGAGGACTGAACCCTTATGCCCCTGGTATTTTCCCATTTTTGTCTTCCCCATTACTACCTTCTTCCCAGGCCCGATATATCTTTTTTTTCTGGATTTAAGGATTTATATTTTTGTAATTTTATTTTATTTTATTTTTTTTATTTTTTATTTTTTTTTTTTTTTATTTTTTTTTTTGAGACAGAGTCTCACTTTGTTGCCCAGGCTAGAGTGAGTGCCGTGGCGTCAGCCTAGCTCACAGCAACCTCAAACTCCTGGGCTCGAGTGATCCTTCTGCCTCAGCCTCCCGGGTAGCTGGGACTACAGGCATGTGCCACCATGCCCGGCTAATTTTTTATATATATATCAGTTGGCCAATTAATTTCTTTCTATTTATAGTAGAGACGGGGTCTCGCTCTTGCTCAGGCTGGTTTTGAACTCCTGACCTTGAGCAATCCGCCCGCCTCGGCCTCCCAAGAGCTAGGATTACAGGCGTGAGCCACAGCGCCCGGCCTGTAATTTTATTTTATGTTAATTTCTCTGTTAATGTAATTATGAACAGTTATTAATAAATTTCTTCTCTCACAAGCAACAAATGCATATTGTGGGGAAAAAAAATAAAGCACATCTAATAATCCTACCACACATCAAACAAAAACAAGAAAGGACAAACATGTGGGATTATGGAATCCGACTGCCCATCAATAACCACTAACCACATTGGGGTATACTCTGCCACATTTCTTAATTTATACTTGTATATAACATTTACTTTTTTACACACTGTGTTTTAAAATATGCCTTTGCACTTGTTGTCTTTTTAGCAACTTTAGAGATCCATATTTATGGTAAACATATTTTAAATAATTTTTAAGTTATTTTCCTCTTGATATTGTGTGACATGAGGGCAGGAGAGCAAGGTAAGACCATTTGTGTAATTTGCACACCTGAGTTGTGGTCTGTAAGAAATAGAGAACATCACTGCACTCTGCCACATGAAGAACCATGAAGGCCATTCTCGCTAAGACAGCAGGGCTAGTCTAGCCAACGTGGCTAAAGAGTAGTTTGGTGTGCTATGGATCCTCTTTTTGTGTGTTCCATATTACTTTCACAAAGTGGAATGGGGGCTGAAATTTCCATTTCTTGCTTCAGGTGCATTAGTACTCAGATGTAATCTGTTTATGAACTTGCTTCAAGTGCAATCCTGAAGCAGCACGTCTTAACCCTATTATTTCTTTGGGAACTTTTGTTAGACTCTAATATGCTCCATAAAAGATCTGGCTGGGGCAGTGCAAGAGCTCTTCGCTTCTCCAGTTTGAGAACTCTGCCTGTATTTTAGTGGGCTGCATCCCATACGGATGATAATCCATATCCTTCAGGTGCTGTGTCAAGAGGGAAGGAATATCCCCTGTTTTTATAATCTGTGCTGAGAATGGACCTCAGGCTGCCCAGAAGCATGAACACCAGAACTGACCGAGAGACACCAGTGTGGTAGATAGTTCCAGAACTGGCTGCACAAGTACATATATATTTCATTTCACATGTTCTTCTTACAATGCTTTTGATACTTCTCCTCCAGATATGTGGGGGTCTGTGTTCTGTACCTTTCAGTCTAGGCAGGGTTTTGTGAAGGTTTCAACCAATTCATTTGTTGGAAGTGATGCTATGTGGCTTCCAAGGTGAGTTTATGAAAACGATACTGCTTTCCTCTAGCTCTCCTTTTCGACACACATCTTGGGAGCCCTGATCTTATATGTAAAAAGGCAAGTTAGCTACCATGAAGCCACCATGCTGGGAAGAATAGTGGAGAAGGCTCTTAGAGATAGAGAGGGATACTCAAGGCACCCCAGCTGTGCCAGCCCTCAGCTGTTTGAGTCTTTCAGCATCAACTGCCAGACCTGTGAATGAGGTAAGAAAATATATAGGTCCCTGGAAGAGTCAAAAGTATGTCCCCTGCAGACAGGTGGCTCCATAGGGCATGAATTACTTCAGTGGAAAACAAGTGCCACGAAAGAGAAGTTCAAAGTAAAACATTATAGAGCATGCAAAAAAATAAGCCACCACAAATGTGACTCAGCAAGTGCAGCAAATGAGAGAATTTACACAGTAGCAACTATAGATAATTGAGCAATGCAAAAGACACTTCTAAATAAATGTGTCTAACATGTTTAAAGGGATAAGGGGAAAAAATAGACTCTAAGCCAAAGTAAGATGTTATGAAAAAAGAATGGGTAAATTTGAAAAAGAATGAACATTCTAGAAATACAAATAAAAGTTCAATAAATATATTAAAAAGTATACTGAATATAATTGCAAAAAGAATTAGTGAATTGGATAAGAGATCTGAGAAAATTACCCAGGACCAGTACAGAGAAGCAAGAAGATGGAAAATATAAAAGGAAAATTAAGACATGTAGGATAAAATGAGAAACTTCAACCCACATCTAATAGGGGTCCTAAAAGGATAAAATAGAGAAAAATGCATAGCATAGGGGCGAGGGGAAGTAATATTTGAACACGTAAGGGCTGAAAATTTTCCAGAATTAAAGAAGGACTTGGGTCCTCAGATTAAAACGCATACCAAGTCCTGAATGAGGTATCCAAAAACAAAGTCCACCTAGACACAAAGCAATAATGCAAAGATCAGCTGAAAAAAAGAAAATATTGAAAGTTACTAGAGAGATAAAAATCTATAGAATGATAACAATGAGACTCACTACAGACTTCTATTCACCAGCAGCAGATGACGAAAGATAACGGAATGATCACTTTGAAATGTTGGCATTAATATTATGTCGATTTAGAATTCCCCATAGCTGATAAAATCATGATTCAAGAGTGTAAGGGAGGGCCGGGCCGGGCGTGGTGGCTCACGCCTGTAATCCTAGCACTTTGGGAGGCCGAGGTGGGCGGATTGCTCAAGGTCAGGAGTTCGAAACCAGCCTGAGCGAGACCCTGTCTCTACCAAAAATAGAAATAAATTAATTGACCAACTAAAAATATATATATACAAAAAAATTAGCCGGGCATGGTGGCGCATGCCTGTAGTCCCAGCTACTCGGGAGGCTGAGGCAGTAGGATCACTGAGCCCCGGAGATTGAGGTTGCTGTGAGCCAGGCTGACGCCACGGCACTCACTCTAGCCTGGGCAACAAAGTGAGACTCTGTCTCCAAAAAAAAAAAAAAAGAAAAAAAGAGTGTAAGGGAAAATAGAATGAACTAGTGATATACAAAGATCCAGAAAGTTTTACTCACAGATCTTTGGTGAAAGAACTCCTGGAGAGTGTACTTCACCAAAACAGAAATTGAGCAATAGAGTTGTGGCTGAGAGAGTGAATTCATTTTCCTGCTCCTTTGCTGTCATGTAACTAAGTTCAGGCCACCAGGGTATGTGCAGATGAGAAGTATGTCACTTCTGGGTCTAGGCCTTAAGAAGTTGGGCTGTGCCCCTTCATGCTCTTTTTTTTTTTTTTTTTTTTTTTTAGACACAGTCTCGCTTTGTTGCCCAGGCTAGAGTGAGTGCCCTGGTGTCAGCCTAGCTCACAGCAACCTCAAACTCCTGGGCTCAAGCAATCCTCCTGCTTCAGCCTCCCTAGTAGCTGGAACTATAGGCATGCATCACCATGCCCAGCTAATTTTTTCTATATATATTAGTTGGCCAATTAATTTCTTTCTATTTATAGTAGAGACGGGTCTCGCTCTTGCTCAGGCTGGTTTCGAACTCCGGACCTCAAGCAATATGCCCGCCTCGGCATCCCAGAGTCCTAGGATTACAGGCGTGAGCCACCTCGCCCAGCCTCATGCTCTCTTCTTCCTTCCTTGAGCTGGAATTCCCTAACCAGCTTCCACAATGTAGATTAGGGCAATGCCTTAAAAGATGGAATAGCAACGTGGATAGAGCAAAGGAGTCACCGCCAACAACCTGGACCACTTATCCTGGTACTGTTTCATGAGAGACAAACATTGTGTTTGAGAGACAAACATTGTGATGATGCAGGGGAAAGGATTTCTTTCCTATAAAAACCTTTCTCCCTAATTGATATGCATGATAAATGAAAACAGATTAAAATAGACTACTAAAAGGTAGACTCTCAGAATGGGTCAAAAATATAAAAATTCAAGAGTTATTTATGACACACTTAAAAACATAATGACTCAGAATGGTTGAAAATAAAGAGATGGAGAGATATACTCAGCAAAAAATAACAAAAAGAAAGCTATTGTCATCATACAAAATAAATTTAAGGGGAAAAAATGGATAGGTGTCATAGTCTATTTGAGCTACTAGGATAAAATACCCATACATGGGTGGCTTATAAACAACAGATATTTATTTCTTACAGTTCTGGAGGCTCAGACGTCCAAGACCAAGGCTCTGGAAGATTTGGTGTCTAATGAGGACCTTCTTTTTGATAGTTAGCCATCTTCTCACTCTAACCTCCCATGGCAGAAGGGGCAAGAGGTCTCTTTGGGCCTCTTTTATAAGGGCACTAATCCAATTTATAAGGGCTCTGCCCCCATGACCAAATCACCTTCCAGAGTCCTCACTTCCTAATACTATCACATTGGGGATAAGGATGTCAACATATGAATTTTGTGGAGACATAAACATTCAGACCATAGAAACAGGCAAACACATAATGGAACTTAACTAGGCAAACTGGATTAAGTCCTGGTTCTGCAATTTATACAGCAGAACCTTGGGCAAATTGCTTTGTTCTTTTCTAGCTTCAAGTTTCCATCTCTATAAATGGAAGGTGATAATATTGTTTTTTATTTTTTATTTTTTGCAGAATTGTGAGAATGAAATGAGATAACGTATGGGGAATGGATTTTCTATCAGCCATAAAAATATAATTCAAACTGTATCACATAATTAATCCATTTAACAAACATTTATAGAACACCTACTATATAATCAGGAACTAGGAGGATGAAGATAAGTCAGTCATAATACTTGCCACCTGGGAGATTACACATAAAAACTGAGTTCAATAAAATTTTCTAAGGCATTATAATTGGGGGAAGGGGATGCATTTAGTGTAGAGAGGGTGGCCACATCTAACCTGCAGCAGGGTCAGAAGTGATTTCATAAGGAAGGTGACATTCCATGTGAGGGCACAGCATAAAAATAAGTGGCCTGATAGGTAACTGTGTGCAAGGAACTGAAGGTATTCAATGAGACTGGAGAAATAGGCATTGGCTCAGCTATCAGATCTTTACCCTGCAGGCAATGGGGAACCATTGGCAGGGATTGTCCAGGGAACGATTTGCTCAGTTTTGTATTTCAGAAGGCTTCCTTTGGTCATAATGTGAGAAATGGCAAGGGCAGAGGTACAACCAACTTGGAGACAGCAAGACTAACGAGGAGAGTAATGCAATGTTTCCAGGGCTCGCAAGGGTCCTGAAACCAGGCAAGAGCCCTTACATGGAGGGAAGGTGACAGACAAGAACCATGGGTGCGTGGATGGCAGACAGTGGGAGGGAGGAGGAGGAGCCTGGGACAATTTTCAGGTTTCTCATTTGGGTGACTAAGACGATTGTGGTGACATTTACTGAGAATGAGACTAGAGAGAAAAAGCCAGCTGGCAGAAAAGTTGACTTCTGTTTTAGTCTCGTTGAGCGTAAGGCCTGTGGGACTTCTTGGTAGAGATTTCTGGTAAGGACTTGGCTTTACAGAACTGGAGATCTGGGGCAGGGATGGGAATGTATGGGTTATCAGCAGGTGGTCGATGGCTGAAGTCATAGGAGAGTCTGGATAGGCCACTCATTGTGCCCAGGCAATATTAGAAACAAGCTAAGGGCTGACTATTTCGGCACCCCCAACTGGTAAAAGGAGACTGAGTAAGAAAAGGTTAGAAAACACGGAGAATGAAGAATAAAAATCTGGTTAACAATGACAAACACTGCAGATAGGTCAAGTGAGATGAGAATTGGAAAATATCCAATGGCTTAGGGAACTTCCAAGGCCAACAGGTGACTTTTGTCAGCGTCGTCTCGGTGGGATTGTAGGCACAGAAGCCAATTTGCAGGAGCCTGAAGAGTGAGTGGGCTGGGGGCAGACTGCTTCAAGCAAGTGTTTTTGCTCCTTTGGTTTGTTTTTAAAATTGGTGACTGCATTTGGCATGTTTAAGGGCTCCGAGAAAATGCTGACAGGAGGAGCCTCCGAATGCAGGAAAGGGTATAACCTGTGTAGAGTCAGTCCCTCTTAGAATTAGATGGAAACCGTCTTTGACGCCTATTAATAAGGCATGATTCGAAACGCTATTTGGATCGCTTTTTCAAAGGACACGAGGAGTCGCCTTTGCATTTATCCAGCGCTCCCTGCTAGCTAGCCCGCGCCCCTAATGTGAACACAGTGCTAAAACTGGAAGGCGGATTGACTCCTTAGCAGGTTTTCTTTCCACGAAACTGTTAACCATGAAAAACGAATAAAAGCAGCACTCCCTCAAGTTTAACCTCTCCTGCAGATGGTAAGCCATCTGCATTCTTTTTTAACGCCACAGAGAATAAACCATCCCCGGCGCAGCTCGCTCTCGAGGGCGGCCGGAGTGCGGTCGTCTCCCTTGCTCGGCTGCTGGAGCGGGCCACTGTCCAGTGTGATTTCGGTTGAGCCTCAGCACCCAGAGGAGGGGAGGCGCCTGCAGCGCGGCAGCCGGCGCGGGGAGGGAGGCGGGCGCGGGCTGCAGGCGCTGGGAGCGGGGGAGAGGGGCGCAGGGAGTCGTCTCCCGGGACTCGCGGCCACCGCCGCTCCCGTCGCCAGCGCGGCGGCCCGCCCGGCCCGGGCTCTCCCCGCGGCTCCCCGCGGCTCCCCGCGCACAGGGCAGCGGCCGGGCGCTCGGCCCCCAGGGAGGCCGCTCCTGTCCGCGCGGCCGCCCGGTGCCAGTGACCACCCGGCGGCCGCTTTCGGTTCCGCGCCTTATAAGGCCTGGCAGGGGGGTCACGTGCGCCCCGGGCCGCCCGCCGGGAGGAGGGGAGGGGAGGGGGAGGGGCGGGAAGCGGGGAGGAAAAGGGGAGGGAGCCGGGGGCGGAGGAAGGAGCGAGGGGCGGATTCTGCTGCCGTGGGAGGCAGCGGTGGCTGTGGGGAACCGACCGCTCGGAGCCGCGCAAGGGAGCGGGACCGAGGAGGAGGAGGAGGAGGAGGCGGCGGCGGCGGAGGAAGGGACCGGCGCGGGGGCGGGAGAGCACGGCGCGGCGGAAGCCGGAGAAGGCGGGAGGGCTGGTGGCTGGCCCTGGGCGGGAGCCGGGGCGGCGGCGGCGGCCGAGAGGGACCCGGCGACAGAAGCGCATCAAGCGGCCCCGGCGGCAGCGGCGGCGGGGGCCCGGGTCCGCGCGCCCGGGCGGCCGGCGGGCGCGGGCAGGCGCGATGGAGCCGCAGCACGTGCGCCCCGCGCCCGGTGCCCGCAGCCCGGCGTGGGAGGAACCGGTGGGTACCGCGCCCGCGCCCACCCCCTCTCGCTTCTCCTCTGCTCCCCCCTCCTGGGCCCGGTTCCGTTCAGGAAATGGCCCGGGATGAGGTTCCCAGCTGCTTCCCAGCCGGGACAGCGCTTCCTCCGCCGCCCGCTCCCCCTCGCGCGCCGCCCGGAGCGCCTTTGTCCGGCCGCCCGAGGCTCTCCCCGAGTGGCTGCAGGCGAGCCGCTGGCGGCGGCCCTGGGAGGACCGTTTCTGTGTCTCGGCGATTCTGAACTTTTCAGTGGCGTTTAGAGCGTGGGGCGCAGGGAGGGCGAGAGGAGCCCGGCCGCGCGGTCGGCGCGCGGGGCCGGGAGGGGACCGGGCTTCCCTCGCGAGCCGCGCCCGGCCGTCACCTGGGCGCGCAGGTTCCCACTGACCGCCGCCGGGGAGGCCGGTCGCGGCGGGAAGCCCGGGACCACGCCTCCGGCTCCGGGTCGCCGCTGGAGCCCCGGGCTTTCCCGAGGGCTCTGGGGTTTTGCCGGGGACGCAGCGGAAAGCCAACTTCGCTTTCGCCTGGGATTTCGCTGCACACGCAACGCCGAGGTTGAGTAATTTTAGGGGCCGAGAGGAGAGTGTGTGCCTGGTGTGTGCGCGGGGATAGGGAGGAGGAGACCCGGGGCTTTGGATTTGTTCCCTCAAACTCCTTCAACTTCCTTCTGTCTTGCAATTCAAGCAGTCAGAGCCATCTCACGTCCCTCCAGGGGTTCTACCCAGGAATCCCCGTCTCACTCCGAGCCTTGTAATCCTGTGTGGGCAGCCTTTTCCCGGGCCTCGGATTTTGGCTTCTCCACGCCCTGCCTCGATATTGAAATTCTACTCCGCCTCGGTTGAAATTCTGAGCCGGTCTGAAAATTTCAACCCGCCTGAAATTTCTGGCCTCGGTTGGGTTCCGGGCAACGTGTTCGGATGCTGTTTGCCCAGGGACCCCGCGAGTCTGCTCGGGCTGGCCCTCTGCCTGTGGAGAGTTCTAGGTCAGGTGCCAGGGCTGGTTCTCCTTTTTCTTTTCTGATATGTACACTCCCAGCTCCTTTGCCCAGGGAGCGTTTCTCTGCCTGTTTCCTGACCTTTCAGAAGTGTCCTTCGACTCCGATCCATCTGCATCTGCAGCTGTCTTTGCTTTTTTGAATTTGAACATGTTGTTAGGTTATCCATCTGCTCATATTTCTTCTATTGTGGTCATCACTGGGGATTAAGTTATTCTCGAACTTAAAAATACAATCCAATTTTGAAGTTTAAATCAAAGATCATTGAGAACTAAATTAAGTGACCTGTTTTTTAAACTTTCCTATATGCAGTCTCTTCTGAACCTGGATACTTTTAAGAGCGAACACCAATCACAGTGGAAAATACCCAGTTATACGCATTTTCCTTTAGGATGCTGATCCCAGAACTACTTTGTCCCTAGAATTAGGATAAACTTTTTTTTTTTTGCTTTACTTCTCAAAAGTGACAGGAATTAAAGTGCTCATTTATTTTCCACAGAAAACATTCAGTACAAGATTTGCCACTGGCCCTTTTAAAACTAGGGCCCCCACAGAAAATGTGTGAATGCACTGTGACACTCTTTAAAAAATCAGGTTTATTTTCTTTAAATACTGAAGACCTTTTTATCTGCTCAAGAGATATTTTTATCCAGCACCTATTATATTCCAGGACTGCTGGACAGCAGTTAACTACTCGGAGAAAAATCCTTATCCTCAGAAAGCTAGCATTCTTAACTAAACAGAATGTCTTGTTTCGTATATGTTAGTGGAGTACATTCAGAAAGTCCAAAGAACAGATTCTGAGATCTCCAGGTAGGTGGCATAAAATGATAGTTCTGACAAGTGATTTTATTACAAAGCCTAAGAACTACTAAAAGGAATCCTCCTTGAAGTTCTTAAAAAAAGACAGTTATCCAGATTACCAAAAAGTGGCATATACGAGATAAAGGAGGCATACATTAGGGAAAAAAGATTATTTAAATGTTGAACCTTCAGGCATTTGGAGCTAAGGGAGGAACATCAGCTTAATCTAACTAAATATGTTTTGAAGGGACACAAAATCCATTAAAATAAGGGGTTCTTGGTCTTTTTTGGGGTCAGTGATCCGTTTAAGAATCTGATCAACACCAGGGACTCTCTTCCTATCAAAAATACACCTATGTGGCATATACACACACACATTTTAATAAAATTTTTAGGGAATCACAGACTTCCTTAAAACCAATCTGGGGCTCCTCAAAGACTCAGGTTAAGAACACCTACTTTGACTTGAACTCTATTAAGTTTGTAGTTATTTAAAATCTGCTTTTGAAATGCAAATATTGGCGACTTAATACTTTACCATGAGAGTATGCTCATTTATGAGGGCTATCTGGAAAGTATCCATCCATTGTTAATATAATGAGACCATATTACATGGCTAGATACTTTCCAGACAGCCTTTGTATATTCATGAAAAGGAATGTTCGATATTGAACAATATTTAATACATTTGGTATTAAATCTGTTCAGTAATGAACAGATCCTGTTGCATTATCCCTTAAGGGATAATATATGGGTGTATCTACATAACAGTAGCATACATGTAAGGATTTACTCTCCTTTTACTCTCCATTTTTTGATGGGACCTAAAACGTGATGGTGTGATTTTGCATGGGATTGTTTAGACAGAAGAGTGAGTAAACAATCTCAGGGATTGATGCTGACAGAAAATAAAGACAACAGCACTTCCTCCTTAAAATGCACCATATCTGGAGCTGAGAGGCAGTTGGTAGACTTCATGACATTCTTTGTGTTTGGAGATGAAGTTTTTAGTTAAGTGGGAGCATTTAAGTAAACTATCAACTTTACTATTACTCTGACTAGGCATCGGGCCTAAAGAAGATAAATGTTAGCATTTAAGTTTCTGTATATTTTCTTTAATGCTAGCTTTGAAATGCAATCAAATCTTCGTGGAAATAGAGGCATTACCTAAATTTCTAATAAATTATGGAATATTTTATTGGTTGGAATGGGTGGGTAGGAAGATATTTAGCCAAACAATCCTGACTCATAGATAATATTCTGAGGGGAAAATGGCTAGTTAGAATTCTATCCCAAACTTAAAAAATGCGAGAATATTTACAAAGTAGGGTTTTTGTTTGTTTTGAGACAGGATCTCCCTCTGTTGCTGGGGCTAAAGTGCAGTGGTGTCATCATAGCTCACTACAACCTCAAACTCCTGGGTTTAAGCCATCCTCCTGCCTCATCCTCCCAAGTAGCTGGAACTACAGTAGGCTTGGGCCTCCATGGCCAGCTAATTTTTCTATTTTTTGTAGAGATGGGTTCTCACTCTTGCTCACGTGGGTCTCGAACTCCTGGTTATTAAACAATCCTCCGGTCTCAGCCTCCCAAAGTTCTAGGATTACCAGCATCAACCACCATATCTGGCCATAAAGTAGTTCTTAGTGGAAGGAGGCTGGAGTACACATTACTGGAGTACACATTACTTATTAAAATTTGTTTTATTTCCAAATGATATTATACTAATTAGTTCTGATAAAACTATCTGGGGCTAATAGAAAATTAAGAAGGAAGGAATTTCATAGGAAAAGAGGCCAAAATATAAATGAGAGGTTATAAACATTCATGCATTCGGTCTACATAATGAAAAGTTTTTGCCTCAGGTACAAAGATGACCATGTGTTTGTGCAGTTGATATCACAATTAACCCCCAAATCTTTTTCATTCAAGTAACAACTAAGGAAATTTTAATAGGGTAAAGTTTTGAATGTTAAATTCTGAACATGTAACAAATAGTGTATTGAGGAAATCGTTCTAAAGTTTTAATGAAAGCAGTCTCCTAAGGCCTGTACTTGTTCAACCTGCAATGTTCTTTGATTGTATGGTTCCTTATTAGGAATGTGAGTCCTGGAATATGGTAGTTTTTAAAGTGCCTACTTGGGGTCTTCAGGATATAAAAGAGAGCATTCTGTATGTTTATGGTGTAATATTTAATGTAAAACTACAAAACATGAGATTTAAATGTTGCAAATGGATATTAACCCCCCTTTTTTATGAGTAGTGATCAGTAAGAATATAATTCAAAATATCTCTATAGACAACAGTACAGTAATATTCATAAAGTTGGTATCAGCATGAAATTTGGCTGTGACTTATGCATCTTCAGTATAATAGGTGTGTGTGTTTTTTTTTTTAAATGGAGGCAGGAAACCCCATAAGTAAAAACCTAATTGAAGAGCAACTTTACCTTTTTCCATTTCGTCATCAATACAGTGTTTTCACAGCTTATGTTCAAATTTTTAATAGTGTGCTTGTGACAGGCTATGTTTCAAATTGAGATTTGAGAGTTATAATAATAAAAGAAATATGTAAGATGCATCTAAGAAATTATTTGAGAATCTGGAACCACCAAGGAAAAGATCAAGTAATTCTTACAAATCAAATAAATAGTACCACATATTTGAAATTTGTTTCAATTGCCATTTTGAGCTACATTAAACTGGTTAAAAATATTGAGAGATCTTGATGTGGCTGTAATATTTTTAAGGAAGGTAAAGTGCATCATAGGTATACAGTGCACAGATTGTATATTCACTCTAGAAACTTCTAGCTTACAGATAAGACCTGAGAAGAAGCTGTGGGTCAGGTACCTTAAATTAGGGATGTCTAGAAACCATCTTTCCTCAAAGTAGATGACTGAAGAAAAAGAGGGTTTTTTTTATGAGCTGCCTGTTGTAGGAAATGAGGTGACATTCCTTCATTTGCCTACACTGTATTTTCATCCTGAGTTTCCAAAGTGCTAGGGACATTGTAGAGCAACAATCATTTATTTAGCACAAACAAGCTAAGACTGGCTTTGCTTTCAAAGTCACAACCAAGTTTTAGAACTTGTTTAGGAGTCTTTGAAGAGCAGAGCTGGCTCTGAGGTTAAATCTTTGTAAGTAACAAATACCTTTACTTTGAGGTATCAGTTGCCCAGCTCTGGGATACAAAACTGTTTTAAAGTGTCTTTAAATAATCAGTGTTGAAATCAAAGAGTGAGAAATGTAATTCTTCCTTTTCTTAAAATCACAAAATCACCACGGTTATTAGATAGTGCCTTTGGTTTAATCACTTTCTTCCTGAATTCTGGAAAATGTTGCCATAAAAACACATAAAGTAATATATGTATATGATAACTGACAAACTGACTTTTGTTATATAGTGTGGTAATGTAAATAGAACATTGGAATAGTAATCACATGATTTTGACTTTGGTCCCAGTTTGTGATTTGGGGCTCTAGTTTCTTCACATTAAAGAGAGGGTTGAACTAAGTTTATTCTTTCAAAAGACCCTATACTAGGTATCCTTGTCTAGATCACTAAACCATTGGACGTGTCAGTGACCAAACCAGTAAGTAGGAATAAAGACCATTATTTTCATTGGTTGTTTTCCTTTTTAAGAATTTCCAGCAATACGTTATTTGTAGACATATTTATAGAGCCATAAGGGCTCTTAAAGTTCATTTTGCCCAACTCCTTCCTTTCCCAAAAAAAGACAACTTGAAGCTGGAGAAGTAGCCTCTATGTTAGTGTTAATTACATGGCTACAATCTCCTGTCTTTGAAGTTTTAAACTAAACAGCACATTAGCACATTTTAATGAATTTAGTCTGCAATGTGATGTACAATATTGGGATTGCATACTTTTTCTGAAAACCTCGTAGAACTGTCAGCTCTAACACAGAAATCAAATTTCTTGTCGGAGTAAGATTGCAACAACAACAAAATACAGAATCTTAGTTTGGAGGAACCCTAAAGGTCACGTCAACTGAAAAATATATAAGAAAGGAAGGGTGTGAACATGCTAAAAGAAATTGAATGCTTTATTCAGGTGGAGAGACTGCACAGTCTGGCAGGGACTTTTTGCCCTACTTAAAATTACAGTTAACATAAGTTTAGAGTTCTCTTTCGATGACAAGAGTGATCTGTCATTTTAGTAGCTTCTCCCGGCGCCCTCCCACCCCTGCGGGGGTTCTTTGACGTTAAGCGTGCGAGTCTGCAGTTTCCAAGTGCCCGCTCCACCAGCTCGCAGGGGACGAGTTAGCAGCGGTGGCTGCAGCCTGTTGATCCCATTTCCTCCTGCTCCAGTCCGGGTTAGGGAGTGGCTCTCCCAGGACTTCCAGTGTTTTTTGTCTCGGGTACTGGCGTTCACAGGGCTCGAGTGCATTGTTTTCTTCCAAGCAGTCTCGGATAGCGCTTCAGCTTAGACCTTTATTGTGCATTCTGTCGTCTTGGGCTGCGTGTACTCTCTTGTTTCTGGGCTTTCTCCACGCCCTTCCCAGTTTCCTGTTAGCCGAGGGGGATCGCTCTTTCTGAACGCAAAGTTCTCCTGAACCTCCCGGAAAATGCTCTTCTCTTCCGTGTGCGCCGGATGGGGGTGGGGGTGGGCCAGAAACTAAACGCCGCGGTCGCGAGCGAGCGCAGGAAGGACCGGAGACCCCCAGGCAGAGGCGGGAGAGGTATGGTCCTTGGAGTGGGGCTGGGGCAGGGGTGTCGAGAGATAGACAAGGGGCAGCTCCGGACCGACCTTGTCTGGGCAGTGGAGACTTTTATTTAGCTGGGACCGAGCGGCGAGGCCCGAGAGTCGCTGGAGAGAGCCGGGGTGCAGGAGGTGGCGGGTGCCCCCAAGGGTGTCGGGAGGAAGCTCCTGGTTCCCGCTCTTCCCTAGGAGCTGACCTTGCTCCCGCTGCCCAGAACGCCGGGTGGGCATCCCCACTGCCGGAGCCGCGGTTTGCGCAGAGGGTTCCCGTCTCCCTGGCCCTCCCGCCCATCCGCGGACCCAGACCGCAGAGGGAGTGGGTGGGAGACTGCCCGATGCCCGTTACCCCGTGCTCTCCACCCACGCTGGTGCGTTCTGGGTCAGGCACCCCAGAACGTCCCGAGGCTCGGAGCGCAGGGGTCCCGGGCTGGGGTTGGGGTCCGCGATCCCGGGGCCCCACTGCGGCCGCCGACCTGGCGGGAACCGGGCTAAGGAGGCCGGAGGGCCCCTGCCGGAGGGCGTCTGGCCCTCAGCGACCCTACCCCTGCGGGAGCGGGAGCGGCGGGGGGAGCGGAAGATGGCGGCGGCGGCCAGGCGCGGGGTTCGGGGCCCGGCTCGGGCAGAGCCCACCCGCTGACCGCCGCCGCCGCCCCCGCCGGGCGGTGCTGTGTCCCTGCAGGAGTCGGAGAGGATGGCCGGGGCCGGCGGCCAGCACCACCCCCCGGGCGCCGCTGGAGGAGCGGCCGCCGGGGCCGGCGCCGTGGTCACTCCAGCCGCACCCTCCGCGGGGCCGGGAGAGGACTCGTCCGACAGCGAAGCGGAGCAAGAGGGACCCCAGAAACTGATCCGCAAAGTGTCGACCTCGGGGCAGATCCGGACCAAGGTGAGGCGGCGGGCCGGGAGGTGGAGCGAGGGCGCCTGGGGCGCGGGGCGCGCGCCGGCCGGTCCCGGGGAAGGTGGGGACACGGGGCAGGGCGGGGCCGGGGGCGCGGGGCGGGGCGGGGCCCGGCGATCGCGGGGACGGTGGGGGCGCGGGGCGTGGCCGGGGCGTGGCCGGGGGCGTGGCCGGGGCGTGGCGCCGGGAGTTGGACCGCGGCGCGGAGGCCAGGGATTCCCGGCGGGCGCGCGGGAGGCGGCGCGGGTGGGCTTGGCTGGCAAGGGCGGAGGAGCCGTGAACCAGCGGCTCTGCAGGGGCGTGGGAAAAAGCTGAAGCGCAGTTGCGAGTTCCCACTTAGGGAACTCAAAAGGAGAGTTTTGTTTTTTCCTCCCTGCCGTTCGGTGGTGTGCGCGTGTGCAGGCCGACCGGCCCGAGCTGCGAGCGGTGAGCCCCGCAGCCTTCCCGTCCCGCGGGCAGCTGTCTGCCCTTGTCTTGGCCCGCTGCGAGCGGGTGGCTGGGAGGCGACACCCTTCCCTCTGCCTCCTGTTGCCATCTGGAAGGCAGGAATGCTAGGCAATGTCAGCGGTAAATGGTGCTCGCTGTTGAACTGCACCTGCGTGGCGAGAACTCCGTCAGTTACATCTCTTATCACTTGCACTGATTCTCAGGGAAGAAGGCGAGGGCAGCAGGGGAGTTTATAGAAAGAGAACTGTTAAATTGAACTGTTGGTTCCCAGTGTTCAGTTATGATCCAGATAATTTAAAAGACAAATGATCTCTTGATCCCCTCCGCAGGTGTGTAAGATGGGAGCATCTGGGGGAGAGGTAGGCTGTAGGGTCAGCTCAAAGTCCAGTCACTTTTAAGACAGCACTAGCAGTTCTTGCTCATACGTCCTGAAGATGCACCAAAGGGCCCCTAGGTCTGACAGGTTGTGATTACTCATCTTCATTCTTGGTTGAGTAGCAGCCTGGAATGGTGTCTGTAGCGCACACACACACACACACACACACACACACCCCTATACATGCACACACATACATGCTTATGAACATATGTGTATATATGCCCTCTCTTTATCAAGCATTTGTGCATAGATATAACATAGGGCTTTCAGCAGAGTGAGTTGCACATAGAAGTAAAAAATATTTCTTAAATAAATGACTACGTGTACGTACAGATTGAATATCCCTTATCCAAAATACTTGAGACCAGAACAGGGTCTGGAATTTTTGGATTTTGGAATATTGGCATATACATAATGAGGTATCTTGGGGATGGGACCCAAATCTCCTTGCCGTTGAATGAATCTAAACACAAAATTCATTTATGTTTCATATATACCTTATACACATAGCCTGAAGGTAATTTTATGTAATATTTTTAATAATTTTGTGCATGAATTAAAGTTTTGACTGCCTTTCTATAGTGGCTAGTCACCTGAGGTAGAGTGTAGAATTTTCCACTGTGGCATCATGTTGATGCTCAAAAAGTATTGAATTTTGGAGCATTTTGGACTTTGGATTTTTAGATTAGGGATGCTAAACCTGTAGTACATACTTACATATAATGCTTCATATAGTGAAAATTATCATTAAAACATAAGTAGTATTTATTTTAGTTTCTTTTAAAATCCTTAGGATCATAAAACTATTGGGTAGGCAGTTTAGGTTTGGAGTAAAAAAAGCTACTAAATTAAGTAATTACCTTATGTAAAGTGTTCTTTGTTGTAAGTACTGGTTAATGTTTCAAATAATTTGAATGTTAGTAAAGGACATTAATTGTGGTATTTGAAAAATGGCCAGACTTTTTCTTAATTGAAAAAGTAATACATGCGTATAAAACATTCAAACAGCAACAGCGGACATACAGTGATGGGAGGGTAACCAATGAAAAGTAACCTCACTCCAGACCTCTGGTCTAACTTTTAAGAGGCAGTCATTGTTGACATTTTCTCTGTGTGCCTTCAGAAATTTCTATGCACATACAGGTATGTGTATATGTGTGTGTGTGTGTGTGTGTGTGTGTGTGTATATAAATTATATATGGGTATCTATTTCTTTATTAAAATCTATTATATATGGATACTTCTTAATAAAGTGCTAATGGGAGCATTTTGTAAGCTTTCTGTGTCTTGTTTGGAGATATAATATGGAGATCATTTCTTTAATGGTGTATATGCATCTACCACATTGTTTTTAATGTTAGATTGAGCTATATGAAATTGCTTTGCCAGTAAGTCAAAATTGATCAAATAGGAAAAATTTCCCATTTTTCAACCTAATATGGTATATCATCATTTAATTAACCAGTTCTCTATGGACAGAAATATGGTTGTTTTAGGACAACATGCTAATTTCAGCTTTTTTTTTTTTTCTAATGGATGTGATGACTTTTTAAATAAAGAATAGGACTGGTGTACCTTTCAAATTAGTGTGACTTAATAAGTCCTTGTGTATATTTTAGTATGTTCATCACATCCCCATACTGTGAACTTTTTGTTTCCCTTTTAATTTTCCACTTTTTTCCTGGTTTCTTTGTATGTCCATGCTGTCTATTCTACTATTTTTAATCTTTCTGTTTTTCACTTTTTTTCCTTTCTCTTTAGCAGCTAAGTGGAATTTCGGGTGGTCTCACCTAGCTGCCCAGCTGCTAAACACTGGATGATTTTATGGCTACCTTTATTTCCCAAAGGCAAAAAGTTGCTTAGTTACAAAAGTGAAAGTGATGCTGATCTGGGAAAGCCAATAAAGAGCTGTAGTATTTGTCCTATCTCTTCTTCCTCTTGACCCTTCTCTATTATTCTTGAGTTTGTGGATTTTTGCATTAGACATACTGTTGTAGAGAATACTGTTTTACAGGTATTTACTGAGAATGGGACATTTTGAAACAACACTGATACCAACTCAGACCAGTTGGGTTTTGAACATGAATGTGCAGGAGGCCTGGTATACTTTTTGTTGGCCCATGATTACTGTAATCTTTCATTTTATAGGAATGGCTGGAAGAACCTTGTTCAGGCTTGCAGACTCGGATTGTTCAACTACTGTAAACAAAATGATGATGTGAACAAATGACTATTTCTGCCATTAAGTTATCTTGGCTAAAGTCTTGAAGCTTCATGTGTCAAAAATAGTTCCTGATTAGATTTATTGTGTTCTTATTTATTTTTGACATTCATATATCTTCTTACATTTAATTTTGCATGGTCATAAATAAGACTCTAAGTTTAGGCAAAACATACCTAAACACTGAAATGATATTCAGAACTTTACAACAACATTATATCTGGATTAAGGCATCTCTTTAAGTTCAGCAAGAATAATGATCACATTCTTCAACTGGTATCTTGGTTTTAATTTAACACAAAGGTTGTATAAATAAAATCCTGTATCTTTATGGTAAGACAGAATGTGAAAATACAGATTTGTGTTTTTAATTGCCTTATGAGATGCAATTTGTGCAATTAAAACATTTATCTTTTACCACAAACCCTAAGTAGAGTAGATTAGGGAAGACTTGCTCAGCAATTTTGAAATTGTAGGTGGCAGCCGATGTGGATCATGGTGGTTCACATCCAGCATGTAAAGCAGAAACAGAATAAATTAGAAAATATCATTTAAGACATTTAGCTATAGTTCTGGGTAGAAACACTGGAATTAGGTGCTGATCTAAACAGGATGAGAAATAGAAACATGGCCAGAAGAGTGTTAAGAAATGAGAATAAAATGATATAGGCAGGTTTGTTTGAAAGTTCAGTGTGAAATGAGAGGCAAATAGGAACTTTTGCATTCTGATAGGTGATGAGCAGAGAGATCTCAAATAATAAATTTACGTAGGGCAGAAGTTGGCTAACTTTTTCTGTAAAGATCCAGACAGTAGATAGTTTAAATTTTGTAGGTCATAATGTCTCTGTCAAAATTACTCAACTCTGAGAATGGTGGCTGGGAGGGAGGGGATGGGAAGGTGGAGTGATGTTGGTCAAAGGGTACAAAGTTTCACTTAGACAGGATGAATACATTCTGGAACTTTTCTGGAGGATAATAGATTAAGTTCTATTCTACTTCATTTTGACTATGGTTAATATTAGAATGTTATGTTTTTGAAAACTGTGAAGAGAGCAGATCATAAATGTTCTCACCATTAAAAATAAGTAGGTGATGGATATGTTAATTAGCTTAATCATTTTACAATGTATCCATATGTCAAAATACCATGTCACATGCCATAAATATATATAATTTTTGTCAATTATACTTTAATAAAGAAAAAGAAAAAAATTATTCAACTCTATCATTGTAGTGTAAAGCAGGCATAGACAGTACTTAAGTGTGGTTGTGTTCTAATAAAACCTTATTTAAGGACACTGAAATTTGAATTGCACGTAATTTTCATGCATTAAGAAATATTATTGGCCAGGCAGGATAGCTCATGCCTTGTAATCCTAGCACTCTGGGAGGCCAGGGCAGCAGGATTGCTGGAGGCCAGGAGCTTGTGACCATCCTGAGCAAGATCAAGACCCCATCTTTACCAAAAATAGAAAAATTTAGCCAGATGTTGTGGCATGTGCCTGCAGTCCCAGCTACTCAGCAGGCAGAGGCAGGAGGATGGCTTGAGCCTAGGAGTTTGAGGTTGCAGTGAGCTGTGATGGTACCACTGCACTCTAGCCAGAGCAACAGAGTGAGACTTTGTCTCAAAAAAAAAAAAATATTATTACTTTAAAAAAAACTCACAAACATTTAAACATGTAAAAACCTTCTTAGCCCATTGACTATAAAAAATCAGGTGGCTGTCAGGATATGGCTCATGGATATGGTCTTGTGGGCTGTCATTTGTTGCCCCGTATTCTAGAAGATGAAGGATGGTATAGTTAGTTTGCCAAGCATTGCAAACTTAAGGTGCTGCTAAATATGATCAGCGTTCAGGGGGACCAAATAAAGCTAGATTTCAATCCATTTTAAAAATCTCATCTTTGTAGAACATTTTATTTTTAGCTTGGTTTGCGTCTTTGCTTCCATTTTAATGTGAACTAAATATAGACTGGAAACTCTGACTCTCAGTACAGTAATATATGGTATAACAGCTTTCTTTCCATTTTGATTACAAGTTAAACATGTATCCCGTTATTAAAGATAAGAGACATAATAAATAATTTACTAAACCTTTACCTGTAACTTAAGATGTGTTATTTGAAAGTATCTAAATTTAGAAAGCTTTCACTTAGTTTAGGGCTGTACGTTTGCTATTGTGATGAAAGATTATATGAAACTGCTATTATAAAGGACTCAGGGCTCCTATCTGTTTCCAGGGTACAGTGTTTCACTTATATTGGATTCATTAGGCTTTACTTACTCAGGAGATGTGTTTATAATCCCAGGCTTTAATTAAAGAGTGTTTGTTTTACATCTAAGAATAGACCTTTGTAAAAGACCATAACATGTTAGTACATTACAGTTTCACTTGGTAAATTTGTTTGGTTTTGAGTATTTTACTCTGTGACTATTTAGTCACTTGAAACACATTTGTATTTTTTGATTTGGTTAAGTGGCTTAAAATGGTCAACAGCTGCTATCGATAATAGCTTTAATTTAGGATTCAACGTGCATCATTTCTATTTTATATAGTTGTTTTTCCCCCCAAATGAACATATACGGTCGTAATTCCCTCCCTCCCGCTTTTTATTATGAGGCTATTTGGAAGACTGTAAGGCTCTAGTTTTATACTGAGGAAATCTGATTAACTTTATCATGTGTGGAGCTGGAATCTCTTACCGTCTCACCGTGACATTGGAGTACTAGCACTTTTTCGGACCACCGGAATGTAATTTAGTATAATAGATCTTTTTAGATATAAGCTTGGTGCTCTTAATTCAGAAATTTAAAAATATCTTTCTACCTAGCATTTTATTGTTTGCAGAACAGTTTTATATACATGATCCTATTTACCCGTGGCATACAATTACTTACATTTTATAAACGATAAAACTGAGGCCAAGTTGGAATATCTGCTGAGTAAATGGCAGAGCTGGAACGCAAAAGCAGGCTGTCTAACTATGGGACCCATGTCCCTCACACAGTGGATTCCAGTGGATGGGTTCCAAATGCCTTGCTTTCCGTGGTGCCGTGACTTCTCAGGCTGTGAAGCTTTAATCTGCAGCGTGCAAACGTGTGGTGTGTGTGCAGGCAATCCGCCGCACACTTCTCTTGGCCTCTCTCCCTTCCCCCTGCCCTTCCCACTCACCCTTAAATTTCCCTTTTCTTCTCCCCTCTTTCCTTCCCCTTCCTTTATTAATTTGTTTAATCAATGAGTATATCTCTCATCAGTGTTTTCGGTTTCATATATGCCTTTTTGCCATTCGGATCCTATGTTTTTAGTGCCAAGTATAAGAGTTATACATTTGAAAAGTGAACTTTGGAGTAAAAAACTTCAGCTGAAATTTATATAAATTTTAATTGAAATGAGCAGAAATCATCAAGTCGTTTAAAAAATGTCTTTAGAAGGACCATTTTAGAAGAAAATACTTGTGGGTACCTGACTCTCTCATAGGTTTTCAAAGAAAACAGTTTCACTTCTTTAAGGTAAAATGCTATTTTTCAAAAGGTCATGATATGGCTTTAAAAAGAATTATGTAATTTTCCATGTGGCCTATTAAGACATATTTGAGGAGAAAAGATGAGTAAAATGTATTTTTACCTTGCTAAGGAATGAAAATGGACAGGGTTTTTTTTTTGGCCCAGTTTTCTCCATCTGACTATTTTATTTATTTATTTTTTTGAGACAGAGTCTCACTTTGTTGCCCAGGCTAGAGTGAGTGCCGTGGCATCAGCCTAGTTCACAGCAACCTCAAACTCCTAAGCTCAAGCAATCCTTCTGCCTCAGCCTCCCAAAGTAGCTGGGACTACAGGCATGCGCCACCATGCCCGGCTAATTTTTTATATATATTTAGTTGTCCAGCTCATTTCTTTTTCTTTTTCTTTTTTTTAGTAGAGACAGGGTCTCGCTCTTGCTCAAGCTGGTCTCAAACTCCTGAGCTCAAACGATCCTCCCGCCTCAGCCTCCCAGAGTGCTAGGATTTGACTATTTTATTTAGATGAGAAACGGTGCAAGAGTTTGTTGAGCAGACATACCACTTTGAATTGGATTATTCATTCACACTCTTGTAGTACTTGGAAATTATAATATTCAATATTTATAAGTATATATACTGTGTCCGTAGTTTGCAGAGGACAATGGTAAGATGAACACCTCTGAATCCAGTCTCAGGACGACATTTTCAACATCATGCATCTTCCCGTGTGCTCCTTCTCAGTTTTACTCTTTTCCTTTCCCTCAGTGCACTCATTCAAAAAATATTTACAGTGTTGTAGGTACCAGGGCTAGAGCAGTAAGCGAAATAGACAAAACTCTCTGCCTCCATGGAGCTCACATTTTAATGCGGGGGGATTTATGAACTAATAAATATGTAAAATGCACAGTACAGGAGAAGGTGAGGAGGGCTGTAGTGAGAAATAAAGCGGGGCTGTGAGAGGAGGTGGAGTGCGGAGGGATCTCAGGCAGTCAGCCATGCGGGCCTCTGGGGAAGGAGCAGTCTAAGCAGAAGGAACAGTAGCAGCAAAGACCCAGAGACAGGAGCCACAGGGAAGAGGGCAAGGGGGGCTGTAGTAGCCCAGGGGTGGGGGGAAGCAGGTAGAAAGTTGGAAGTGAGTTAATGGTGTCAAAGGTAAGATACCATAGAGAAGGGTTCTTAGCCTGGGGTTGGTGCATCCTGAGCTTGTTCGGACTTAAAAGAGTCCCTTCAAAGTTTATGCCTGTGCGTATGCCCCATAGAAGACTAAAACCATTGATTTGTAAAGGGAAATGGCAGCTTAGAAAATGAAAGGTGGAAAAAAAAATATATATATATATATATATCATAAGTCCTCAATGTTGTTGCTAGGTTCTTGGAAACTGTGACTTTAAATGATGCATAACGAAACCGATTCTTTTTATTTTATTTTTTGAGACGAGAGTCTTGCTCTGTTGCCCAGGCTGGAGTGCAGTGATATCATCATAGCTCACAGCAACCTCAAACTCCTGGACTCAAGCAATCCGCCTGCCCCAGCCTCCCGAGTAGCTGGGGCTACACGTACTTGCCGCCACAGCTGGCTAATTTTTTCTATTTTTGGTAGAGACAGGGTCTAGCCCTTGCTCAGGCTGGTCTCAAACTCCTGACCTCAAGTGATCCTCCTGCCTCGGCCTTCCACAGAGCTAGAATTACAGGTATGAGCCACCATGCCTGGCCTGAAATCAATTCTTTTTCCTCATCAATGTTATAATGAACAGACGTTGAATGAAAACATTATTCGAGGACCTGCTGTACATTGTTTCGCTTAAAGTCGCAGTTTCTGAGAACCTATTGGTGATGTTAAATGAGGACTTACTGTACACACAGTATAATTCTACAGTAATATTGAATTCTTGGAATATAAACCATCTGTTGTCATTGTCATGTGGAGAAATGCTAAAATTGGGGGTAGAATCAATGAAATGAAGTGAGCAGCAGCGTGGAATAGCAGGGTTCCCTGGAGCTGTTAGGTAGTGTTGGGTTTGATTCTTAGCTCATTCATGTACTATTGGGTGACCTCAGACACTGTTACTTAATGGGTCAGAGAATGCTGTGCTCATCAATATGTTTCTCCTTCTCTTCTTGGCCCACTGTTAGACTTCCTTTCCCTCTTGCAGATAGGTGGGGCTATTTAATAGTTCTGGCCAGTGAAATACAGGTGAGAGCAGTGTCTGTCACTTAGTCTCTAAAGCTGCTTCTGGGACTCTCCATATACTATCCCTTCCTCCACCTGCCAGATAAATGGAGAATATCCAGGGGAAGGAGCCTGGATGTCTGAATGACTTTATGGAGCAGAGCCCTCTGTGCTCCTTCCCTGACCCCCATTAGCCACATTGGATTGTAACATGATGGGAAATAGACCTTTATTAAGTCCCTGAGATTTGGGCATTGTTTGCTACCGCAGTTTGCATGGTCTTATCAATACACTTCACTCTGAACTGTGGATTTCTCATTTGCAAATTGGATATAGTGATTCCTACCTGTTAGGGTAGTAATGATGGTTAAAGAAACACACTTTTATATCCATAGTTATTGAAATTGTTTTTAAAAACTGGTATAAAATGCTAATAACTCAGTTACTTCTGATACATGTGGCTTCTAAATAATTTAATCAGTAGTGTATATAGACCACTATGCTTTGTTGACTGTTTAAGTGTCTTATGAAAAAATAATGAGAATGAATGACTTCTTAGAGGTGGTGGTGGAAATAATTGGCCAGGTTGGCTTTTGGGAGCTTTCATGGCCTTATCCTGAAATGATCTTTCTCAGATCCTCCTTGTCTGACCTTCTTCAACTTCTGTTTACCCATTAGTAAACTGCAATCTGGCTTTGGCCCTAACCACTTCATGAAACTTCTTTTGAAAAGGTCCTTAATAATTTAATTGCTAAAATTCAGTAGTCTTTACTTTTCAGTCAACCATTTCTTGCCAGTTTGGATGCTGTTGGCCATTTTCTTCTCATATATTCTTTTGCTTTCAAAGTTCTCTCATCTTTCTTACTGCCTTTTACTGCCTCTCAGTCTCCATCCCTGATTCCTTTTCCTACTGGGCAAGTGTTTTTGTTTCCGAGAAGTCTTACTTTAACTCTGCCTCTTCCTTAGTTGATCTGATCAATGAGGTTAGGCTTCGACTACCAGCTCCATCAGTCTTTCTCTAACCTGTACTTCTCTCCTGAGATCTGCGCCGGTAGGTCCTATGTCTACTTGACATTTCCTGTAGTGGGTCCATAGCCATCTCAGCCTCACTGTTCTCAAACTGGACAGATTTGTGCACAGTTTCCCCAACCCCAGCCCAGTTTGCTTCACAACTTTTATATCCTATAAAAGGAATTGCCTTTTAGTTATCCTTGACCTCTTGCTAATCATCATCATTAATTTATTTGCTTTCAATGAATATCCATTCGGTGCCTATGGCTAGGCAGAGTGCTAGGCACTGGGGATTTAGTCACGTATAAAACAGACACGGTCCCTGTCTTCATGGAACTCACTCACTGTCAGTGGTCACCTGACAATTTGATCAATTCTGTATTTTTATACATTGTCTTATTTAATTCTCATAATAAAACTATGATGTAGGTAAGTACAATTATTCTCCCCGTTTTAGAAATGGGGAAACCGAAGATTAGATAAGTAACTTGCCCAAGGTCACACAGCTATCAAGTGACCTGTTTGAGCTATTATGATATACTGTCCCTTTGTCTGCTGTATATATGAACAGCTCTCATGAATTCCTCTCCCCCTTTCCATTCGCCGCTTACCGTAACCCTAACTAATGCTTACCCATTTATTCTTTATTATCTGTCATTTGGATTTTTGCCATGGATTTCCTCTCTGACCCATTCTCTATTCCACTGCCAGTGTTATCTGTCTGAAAGAGAGAAGTATTATACATGATACATTTTGCATATGCTGTTAGACACTGCCCATTGACAGTGGGATGAAGTCTGAATTTCTTAGCATGGCTTATTAGGTCTTTCTCAACCTGATACTAAACTGCCTTTCCATTCATTCAACTAATATTTATTGAGTACTATTCTAGATGCTGAGATGGTAAAATAATATAAAAATCTCTGGTGTTATAGAGCTTATATTCTATCAAGGGAGAAGTTAATAAACATATAAACAGACAAATTTATATAATCTAGCAGGTGTTCATAGTGGAGGAAGGTAAAAATGACAAATGGAGAGTGATGGAGTAGTGTGTGTGTGTGTGTGTGTGTGTGTGTGTGTGAAGTATTGAATTGATCCAGGGTGGACTTTCTTTGAGAGGTAATATTTGAACAGAGATCTCAGTGAAGGGACATGACTTAGGCAGATGTCTGGGCTCAGAGCAACCCAGGCAGAGTCAATGCCAAAGTATTCCACTTGTGTTTTCTGTCACTGTCATCTTCTGGCCAGCCTTGCCAGACTCTTCTCTGTTCCCAAAGTAAGGCAGGCATTTTCATCTGCCTAAGTGTTTGCATGTGTTATTTTATCCATCTGAAATGTCCCACTTCTCCTGTTTCTCTGATTTATTTTTATATACTATTATTTCCCTATATTCCTCAAAATATTTGAAGTGGCTTATATTCCACACTGTGTGTCAAGCTTAGGTAAAATACAGATAGGAGAGGACCAAGAGGAAGGTCAGTAGGTTAATCATATATAGAGAAGGGTGTGCTGTCTAGTTAAGGATGAGCTGTAGATTTGGTCCCAAGCTTTCTGGCAGCCAAAGCAACAAGATCAATTATAAAATTTTATCGTCGGTGGCAAAAAAGCCCTCTAGATTTTAGGGGGAAGAAGGTTTTCTAGCCTTTCTTGGGGGAACCAAGAAAGAAATGTATTCTGTTTCACATGGGTGGGGGTGAGGGATCAAGTAGACATTCCCCTCACCTACATGGTAACACATGGAAGGTGTCCTTATAATGTCTACCTTGTGAGGTCTGGACATAATCCAAGCTTCATCTTTGTAACAGCAATTATGTAGGAGCTTTAAGTAAGGAGGTTTTAGTTATGGCTAACCCCAGGCATAAAATCCAAATTATTTTTGAAGACTGAATAAATGGCATGTACTCCCAACAATTCTCCTGTTAAGCTAGGCACCTGCTGAAATACTTTGAAAGTGTTGTAGAATCTCAGGTTATCTGTTGTGTTTACTTATTTATTTGGGTGCAATTGATAACAGAGGGTGAGTGATAGCTTCTTAGCTAGTATGGAAAGAGGAAGAATGACATTTCTTGGTGGCTGTCATAAAAAATGATAAAATGGTTCTACAGCCAGGTTTTTAAAAAATGTAGAGCTTTATGAGCACATTGCAGAATATTAAAAGATGTGTATGTTTTAGGATTATGATGAAAATAGTGTTGACCTCATGGACCCCCGCAAAGATCTTGGTGGGGATACTTGGAAAACTTGCTAGCACAGTGTACCTGGACCTTTTTTCTTTTTTGGAGAGATCCCCGTCTGGAGGAAGATGAGAGCAAGCAGAAAGAACAGCAAGTGCGAAGGCCTGAGCCGGAGTCACACCTGAAACCTCTGAGAGCAAATGTTAGGAGGCTGAGGGTGGCTGCAGTGAATGAGAGAGAGGGAAGTGAGTAGCAGGAAAAAAAAAGGTAGAGGGGTCAGAGAGGACAGCCGATAGCTTGCTGTGACAATTTCTTTGACATTTTAGCACATAATTAGCACTTAATAGATGCTAGTTACCATATTAATATTAAAAGAATATAGTTGCTATTTCATATCAAGTTTGATTTTTCAGATGAAAATCAGCACCTATAACAAATGCTTTTTTTTTTTTTTAATTTTCTGATACAGAGTCTCACTCTGCTGCCCTGGCTAGAGTGCCGTGGCTCACTGCAGCCTCAGACTCCTGGGCTCAGGGGATCCTCTTGCCTCAGCCTCCCCCAGTAGCTGGGACTACAGGCGTGTGCCACCACGCCCGGCTAATTTTTCTGTTTTTAGTGGAAAATAGAGGTCTTGCTCTTGTTCAGGCTGGTCTCTTGCTGAGGCTGGTGTCCAACTGCTGAGCTCAAGCGATCCTCCCTGCTGGGCTTCCCGGAGTGCTGGGATTACAGGCGTGAACCACTGCGCCTGAGTGGTTAAAACAAACCCTTTAAAAGATAGGAGAAAAATGAAGCAATCGCTGGAGGGTGATCCAGGGGGCAAGTGAGAGATTATTTTAAGCAAAATGATTTTTTTCAGGAGGAAGAAGAGTATGTTTGTGGGCTGAGAAGAACAATCCAGTTGAGAGGGAAGCCTAAGTGACGCAGAAGAGAGGAGAATGACTGGAGCAAGTGTCCTTCCTTGTGTGTGAGGCAGGGCGGGCTCCTGTGAGGAGCTGGGCTGCCCCCGGGAACTAGTCCCAGTTTATTCGCAGTATGTGGTAGATGCAGGGACTGGCGCTCCTGGAAGTTCTTTTCTGAGTACTTCTGAGTACTTCTTCTCTGAGTACTTTGATCTTCTCAGTGGAATAGGAAGCTAGGTCATCAGATGAGAGTCAAGTGGAGGGAAAAGGTGTCAAAAACTGAGGACTGAGAACAGGTATGAATACCTGAACAGGGGAGCCGGAAAGGGAATGGACTAGAGAAATGCAGTGTAAACATTCAGCCACGTTTGAGGCATATCTGAGGGGGTGACCATGAATATAATGGAAGCACCGTTGGGCTGGCTGGGGGAGCACGTTCAGCTCTGTGATGAGTGCAGGAAGTGGAGCAAGAGGAGAGCTGGGTTAAACCACGGTTGTGGTTTGACTGAGTGAGTGTGGCGGGACGAGAAGGGACAGGGAGTGTGAGGGTGGGTACAAAGGAGGTGGATACAGTGACAAGCTCTGGAATTTATGTGGGGTAAAGAGTGAGGGCTTGAGTCGGGGCTTAGGGATAACCACGGGACCAAGCTGCTGACCTCAGAGGGGGAGAAGATTTTGGCAAAGATTAAGTCCAAGAATTAAACTTTGGTCATAGAAATTTTAAGAAAGAAAGAAAGACAGACTACGAAAAGAAGCTATACAGGTTTAATTATTTTATTTATTTATATTTATTTATTTTTGAGACAGAGTCTCGCTTTGTTGCCCAGGTTAGAGTGAGTGCCGTGGCGTCAGCCTCGCTCACAGCAACCTCAAACTCCTGGGCTAAAGCAGTCCTGCTGCCTCAGCCTCCCGAGTAGCTGGGACTACAGGCATGTGCCACCATGCCTGGCTAATTTTTTCTATATATATTAGGCCAATTAATTTATTTCTATTTATAGCAGAGACGGGGTCTCACTCTTGCTCAGGCTGGTTTTGAACTCTTGACCTCGAGCAATCCGCCCGCCTTGGCCTCCCAGAGTGCTAGGATTACAGGCGTGAGCCACCTCGCCCGGCCTAATTATTTTAAATATGTTTTCGAGATGCATGGATAACAGGTTTTGCTAAGAAAGTCTCTATATCATGAATGTACAGCTTGAGTCTCTCCTTTCATAAAGTATTTTATATAGAAAGGAAAAAGAAAGTTTCCCAAAGAAATAAATAAATCTGGTTTGGAATTTTTTTAAAAAAACATACTTATGTGCATGAAATAACACACGAGTCCCGGTTCCAGTTCTTACTGGGCAAGTTACGGAACCTCTCCAAGCCTTAGTTTCCTCATCTGTAAACCTTCAGAAGGCTGTAGTGAGGATTAAAGGGAGAAAGGCCTCCAGCTCATGCCTGGCGCACAGGAAATGCCAGCTACGCATGCAAGAACCTTGAGGCGGATGGCACTTTTTCCAATAGGATGCTTCTGTGCACCAGTAGGATGCAAGGGAGTGAGGTGCTAGTGAAACCTTCCAGCCACAGGGAAAGGATTCCCGCGCTTGTTCTGTCTTGGGCAAGCCAGAAACCAGAGCTGTTTGATTGCAAACCTTCTTATAGGTTGGGTATTATCTGAGAAGTAGATGGATTTTATCATAGATCCAGTTAAAATTCCAGAGTAGGAAGGGAAGAATGTTGAGGGAGATTCAACCTTCCCCTGGTAATAAACACTGCTACCTTATCATCATCCATACATGTCTCAACAGTTCTGAATAATTAGCATTTGAGTATTCTTGGTCTTTTTTTCCTCCTCTTCTTAAAGAAGCAGCACTTTAGCTTGTTGGATCAACTCCTTCATTCTCCTTTTCTATGGAACAGGGAAGTGAATATAATGAACGGACAGGAAATAATCACTGTATGGCATTATTACCTTAAGGCCTCAGTGTGTGTGGGGTAATTGAGAGTCTGGAGTGAACAGGTGAGTCATGAGTACTTGACTTTCCTATATAATGGGGGCGGGGATTGGTGGGGAGGAAGCAAATATGAGCACATGTGAGACATTCCCTGGGAAATATTTGGGCAAGGGAGGAGGACTGGGGTGCCATATGAATAAGTAAGGGAAATAACCAGTAAAGTGTGGATCATTGTCATCATTGTGACCCTATGTATATCTACAGGCTGAAAAAGCCTGGGGAGCTTGATGTGCTCTTAAATTAACCATATACAGTGTGATCATGTGATATATAAAACATTAAAATGATGGTGCAGTTGCACACCATGTTCATAGTAGCATTATTCACAAAAGCCAAAAAGTGGACGCAGCCCAAGTGTTCATTGATAGATGAATGGATGAACAAAATGTAGTGTACACATATAATGGGACATTATTCAGCCTTCAACAGGAAGGAAATTCTAACACATGCTACAACATGAACGAGCATTGAGGGTATTATGCTAAGTGAAGTAAGCCAGTCATAAAAGGACAAATACTGTGTAGTTCCACTAATAAGAGGTACTTAGAGGCGTGATGGCTCACACGTGTAATCCTAGCACTCTGGGAGGCCGAGGTGAGCGGATTGCTCGAGGTCAGGAGTTCGAAACCAGCCTGAGCAAGAGTGAGCCCTTGTCTCTGTTATAAATAGCAAGAAATTAATTGGCCAACTAATATATATAGAAAAAAAATTAGCCGGGCATGGTGGCGCATGCCTGTAGTCCCACCTACTTGGGAGGCTGAGGCAGGAGGATTGCTTGAGTCCAGGAGATTGAGGTTGCTGTGAGCTAGGCTGACACCACGGCATTCTAGCCCTGGCAACAGAGTGAGACTCTGTCAAAAAAAAAAAAAAAGTTACTTAGAGTCATCAAATTCATAGGGACAGAAAGAATGGTGGTTGGTAGGGGTTGGGGGAGGGGAGAATGGGGAGTAATCCTTTAATGGGGATAGGGTTTTAGTTTACAAAATGAAAGAGTTCTGTAGATGGATGGTGGTGATGGTAGTACAACAATGTGATTGTATTTAATGCCACTGACTGTATACTTAAAAATGTTTAAGGTGCTAAATTTCATTATATTTTACCATAATTAAAAAAATTAAAAAGCAAGCTTATAGGAAGAGACTTCTATAAACTCAAATAATATGACAAGAATTTTTTTAGTGAGATAAAAGTGAAAAATAAACTTAAGAAATGTGCCAAACATCAAGAAAACTATGAAACTTTGCTGAGGGACAAAAAGAATTTGCTTGAATGCTATACATTTTGCCCAGTCTAACTGCAAATTTTACACAACTATAATTGCTGTTGAATTTAGCTAATTTACTAAAATGACTTGAAAGATCATAAAATAATATTTAGTTACATTTTGAGAAGGAAGAGTAATGAAGAGGTCGTTAGCCAATCAGATGATAAAACGTAGCACAAGTAAACAACAAAATTTAATTTGGCTCTGATGTAGAAATAAACAGAAAGGTCAATGAGAACAGAATAAAAAGTTCAGAAATGTGACCATGAATACATATAAGAATATATTTTACAATAAAAATAGTATTTCAAATCAGTGGGGAAGAAGATGGGTTATTCAATAATTCCTTTGGAGACAACTGGATTACCATTTAGTTAAAAAAATTTGAAGCCCAATCCCTACCTCACACTATGGATCACATAATTTCCAGGTGGGTTAAAGATTAAAATATAATAAATGAATTTCAAAAATATTGAAATAAATATAGGCAAATATTTGCATAGTTTCAGGGTTGGAGGGAATTTTAAAATGTAACACCAAAGGAAGAAAACAGAAAGAAAAAGCTTGTTAATCCTGACATACTGAAACTTATCACAGACCAATTTACAAGGCAAATAATTTTCCTACTCTTCCTAGTGTTTAGCTAGGAAGATTCTTCTCATTCCTTCTGATACAAATATCCAATAATAAAATATTGGTTAAATGAATTATGCTGCAGACATATAAAAAAAATCACTATTCAATCAGTTGTACAGTACCTGGCAGACAGAAGATATTAAATGAGTTGGAGAAATAAAAAATTAATTAATTAATTTGTATCATATTAACATGGATAATACAATATATTAAGCAGAGAAAGAAGATTACAATGCTATGTATAGGCTCTGATCCCCTCTTTGTTATATACTTAAGTACATAGGCATTGAAATAGGTATGGTAGGAGATAAGAGAGATATAGTGGCTTCTCACTATATTATGGAATTATGGGTGTTTATTCTTTTCTTCTCTTTATTTCCAAGTAAAACATTATTTTGCCAGTATTGTGTTGCTTATATAATAAGAAAAATTTTAGTTTTTAAATTCAAATATATTCCATTTTATTACAAAAAGTACAAATACAAACTTTAAATTCTCATATACAAAAGGAATTCAAACACCACTCCATTTTTAAAATAAAACATGTCTAATAAATAGATGGCATAATACTTCATATTTCTAGAGGTGGATTAAATATTTCTATTGGAATGATCAAAGATAAATGGCATTATCCACTTAACAGCATGCATTAATTTCTCTGTTTCTATATAAAGGAATAATAATATTTCAATAATCCAACCATTTATAATTTCTGTAAAAATAAAACAAAAAATAAAAAAAACCTGTAGTGTGATCTATACTTATAAACATGATTACTATTAAAATGTTACTGAGATGTTGAAGAATAAAGTCTGCATAGACTAATTTGTATGATAAGTAAGGGTTAAAATTTATAAAAACATCAGCAGTCCTTAAAAAGAGTTGTTAAAGTTTGCCAGATTTGTAAACAGTATAATCTGTCTTGTAAACTGAACTTACTTTAAGTTCAGTTTAGGTTTTTAATTTGTGTCTTTAATAAATTGGATATTAATTCTTAAGAAAATATTTATAATAAAAAGCCTTGGCTATTGGTAACATTTGTAAAACTTACTTGAACAAGAAATACTTAGTAATGGATAATGTACTGACAGAATACTAACAGGAACTAATTTGCTGAGATCTACCCTTTTTGTGAAAAATTCCTTTCTTTCAGGCCCTGAAACAGTATAAGTGTGACTACTAGAAATGCCTCACATGCTTAAAAACCACTGAAATTTATTTTCACATTATAAGACGAAATGCATGACCCAGATCAGTGATGACATACCTCAAATGACAAATATTAGTGAAATGTGGAATCACTGTGAGGCCAGAAGTCATGCCTTAGGGTGCTGAGCAATCTAAAGATTGCTGACTTAAAGATTAGTGCAACTTGCTGACATTATTGAACAGAGCACAACATTTATCATTGTTTTTCACATAATAAAAAATACTACATGCACGTACTTAACATTTTTACAGTCGACCTTTCTTTTCGTGGTTCCCGTTTGCTAATTTACCTACTCACTAAAATTTATTTGTCACTCCAAAACCAATACTTGCGGTGCTTTCGTGGTCATTTGTGGATATACATAAATTGGTGCAAAATTTGAGTTGCCCAATGTGCACTCTGTCAGCTGAGGTTAAACCTGGCAGCAGCGCTCTGCCTTCTTGTCTCAGCTCTCATGCTGTAAACAAGTGTCCTTTCACGATCTGTGTAGGGACATGTTTTTCACACTTTTGTGCTTTTTCCTGGTGATCTCACTGTTTAGAATGGCCCCAAGTTTAGTGCTGAAGTGCTGTGTAGTGTTCCTGAAAGCAAGAAGGCTGTGGTGTGCCTTATGGAAACAAGACTTGTTAGACAAGCTTCTTTCAGGCATGAGTTATGGTGCTGTTGGCCCTGAGTTCAATGTTAATGAATCAAACGTATATTTATTCTTTATATATATATAAAGAATATATATATATATATACATGTATATATGTGTGTGTGTGTGTGTGTATTTTTTCCCTTTAAACAGAAGCAAACATAAAACAAGATTTTATTTTGACTGGTTGACAAAAATGTTGTGACAGAGGTCTGCAGGAAATTAACCCTGTATTTCCCCAAGGGGCAATGGTTCAATATCTGCTAATTCAGTGTTGCGGTGATTTTATAGAACCTAACAACCGCAAATAATGAGAATCAACTGTACGTTAAACTATTTTAAAGAAAAAAAAATTATCATTAATTTCTGTGCTTTTAAAGGAAAACCAGTATTTGAATTGAAACTGATCAGTTCAGAACTCATCAAATCAAAATAGTATATCAAAAAATCTTTTCTGTCAGAATAGACACTAACTTACGTTTTAAGTTTCAACATATTAATATTTAAAAAAAGGATTTTGAAATTAGAGCACAGAATTACTCATTTCATTAAGAAGACCATTTTTTTCCTCCTCAGCAAACACATTTGGCTTTAAGATTATCTGTTCATATCTATGAATAAAGGCTATTATCCTAGAAAGGTCATAAAGGTTTGAAGTGACAAATGGATAGCATGGTGTGTGCTAACGCCAACCCTTTACATTAGTTTTTAATCTTTAGGCTTAATTATTAATTATCGCTGTAATCGATCTAGCAATCGATAGTA
Source organism: Microcebus murinus (assembly GCF_040939455.1). Classification (NCBI taxonomy): domain Eukaryota; kingdom Metazoa; phylum Chordata; class Mammalia; order Primates; family Cheirogaleidae; genus Microcebus; species Microcebus murinus. Next base: position 57,753,796 of record NC_134116.1, read on the forward strand.
CATTTCTCACTTTTGTGTTGGTTTAATTTAAAAGGAACGACTCCGAGACTAGAGATATTCTTAGAGACAGAAGGATGTGGTTTACTTTTGTTTTTATCAGTACATTTTATTTCCTTTTCCTTATCATAATGACCCCTGGCACCACTACTCCCTGTGTTTATATAATAGATTCCCAAGATGGTCTTTAAAAATAGGGTCTGTGTTTTGCTCCTGTGGGTTCATATTGCTTAATGTTTGAATTACAAGAAAAATTTTGTTGTGAAGTCTCTTTCCATATTAGGTTTACATGTGAACAGTTAATGAGTAAGTATATTGAAATGTGGCATAGCATAACTGTTCCTACCTTCAAGGTAGTAGAGTATTGTGGTTAAGTTCGTGGAATTTGTTTTTTGAGAAAGGCCTGGCCTTAAATCCCAGTTACTTTACTTGCCATTGAAGTGACTTTAGGAAAGTTACTAAATCTCTCTAACCTAGTCTCATCTGTAAAATTGGAATAGGGATTGTACTTACCTCATAGAGTTGTCTTGTAGATTTAAATGAGATAATATGAGTATTGGAACAGTGGCTGGAACATTATTGGTTCTTAAAAGAGGCCAGTTATTATCTTGATATTAAAAGAATAGAGATGATGTACCATAGTTTGATGTTTAAAATAAAATCAGCGGCCGGGCGCTGTGGCTCATGCCTGTAATCCTAGCTCTTGGGAGGCCCAGGCGGGCGGATTGCTCAAGGTCAGGAGTTCAAAACCAGCCTGAGCAAGAGCGAGACCCCGTCTCTACTATAAATAGAAAGAAATTAATTGGCCAACTGATATATATATATTAGCCGGGCATGGTGGCGCATGCCTGTAGTCCCAGCTACCCGGGAGGCTGAGGCAGAAGGATCACTCGAGCCCAGGAGTTTGAGGTTGCTGTGAGCTAGGACGCCACGGCACTCACTCTAGCCTGGGCAACAAAGCGAGACTCTGTCTCAAAAAAAAAAAAAAATAAATAAATAAATAAATAAAATCAGCATCTAAAACAAACTTTAATTGTGATGAGCAAGAAAAAAAATGTTCACTTTGCAAAGAAGTATAGATCTGCCCATGGTCATGAAGACAGTGGCTTCACATTAACTCTGTTTTAGATGGTTTCCAAATTTACTACTAGATTGTGAAATCTCATTATGAAAACCTAGACAGAGTGATGGAGGTGGGGTTTTGTTTATAATTAACATCTTATAGAACATAATGTTTTTAACCAATGAGTTTTATAACAAAAGAAAAATACATCTTCTGGTAATAAAACTCCTTTTTTCACCTCAGGTGTCACCTTCTTGGTGAGACCTGTCCTGGCAATGCCACTTAGCATTGCAATCTTCTCTCCCAACCTGGCATGCTCAAACTTCCTTTCCTTCTTACCCTTAGCGCTGATCACCATCTGATACACTAATACATTTTATTTTCTCTAATGTCCATATTCTAATGCTGGAGTAGAAACCGCAAGAGGCAAGGATATTTGTCTGTTTTTAGTCCCTGCTCTATCTCCTGTGCCCAGAACACTGCCTGTTACATAGTAATTGCTTAGAAAATATTTGTTGAATGAAGAAAGGAATAGTTCTAATTTGGAGAAATTCTTTTATATATTTTAACTGTTGTGGTAATGTTCATCCTTTTGTTTTATATCTGTTTGGTAAGAGTAATTAAGTTTTAGGCCAATGTCCTTCCCGATACACTCTCAAGATTTTTTTATAGCAGGATACGCAGCATATGAATACATTTTTTTCTTTGCCATTTATTAAGGGTTCATTTTGCGCCAGGGATATAAAATTAGTAGAATGCAGTCCTTTCTTATCTTGGGGGAGACAGCCATGTATACAAATATATAAACAGAGTCCTCGGATTTTTTGACTTTAGGATGGTACAAAAGCAATATACATTGAGTAGAAACCATACTTCAATTATCCATACAGCCATTCTGTTTTTCACTTCTGGTACAATATTCAATAAATTACATGAGATATTCAACACTTTATTATAAAACAGACTTTGTGTTAGATGATTTTGCCTGACTATAGGATAATGTAAGTGTTCCAAGCATGTTTAAGGTAGGCTAGGCTAAGCCCTTTTGTTTGGTTAGGTGTATCAGATGCATTCTTGACTTAGGATATATTTTCGGCTTATGATGGCTTCATTGGGAATGTAACCCCCTGGTAAGTGGAGGAGCATCTGTATGTGGTGCACAGCCATGCGTGCCAATATATATGGAAATGGATGCGTGCTGTCACAGAGGCTAACAGAGGGCGCCATTGGGTAGATAGGAAAGGCTTTGGGAGAAGGGTCTCATTGAGCTGTGTCTTGAAAATATGAATGATGGAAGTAGGGCATCAGGGGCAGGATTACCCTCCAGCAGGACTGAACTGCACAATTGCTTTTCTTCAAAGTACTCTGCTATGAGGACTTTGTTACTTACCCTCACCGGAAAGCACTTTTATTTAGTGTCCCCTGCATTCATGGGACTTTTTTCAGGAGTTATAGAAATTACCATGGTGTTTTTGTTAGGCTGTCTACAATAGGAAAGATGAGTTAGAAAATTTACTGAGTTCCATTTGTACTCTTGTTATGATCAAGTATGTGTTTTTGAACTAGAGATTTTTCTTTTCATTATAGTCCTCATGGTCTTGAGGTGTATGTAGAAAACTCAGTAACAGTTGAAGGAAGCTGATCTATTTACATTCTTATATTTTGGACATAGAAAATTATTAGTGGGGTAATGTGTATTTTTATTAAAAAGTGAGCTTAGATGTATTAAGTGATTCTTCAGAATATGATTTTTGCCATTTTTAAAGCCTATTATTCTTATAGCTTCATTCTCTGCCAGATTTCCACATCATTTATCAAAATCTCTATCCTGAGGACAATAAAAGTTCAGGTATTTCACTCAAAATCATTTGTGAAAAGCATCTACATGTCATCTTCTTCCCCTTTGAATAAATTAAAGAACATATTTGTTAACTTTTTATTTATCATTGACATATTAAAATAATTAAGGCCGGGCACAGTGACTCACGCCTGTAATCCTAGCCTCTACCAAAGGTAGAAAAAATTAGCCAGGCATGGTGGCACATGTCATGTAGTCCCAGCTACTCAGGAGGCTGAGGCAGAAGGATTGCTTGAGCCCATGAGTTTGAGGTTGCTGTGAGCTAGGCTGACGCCACCGCACTCTTGCCTGGGCAACAGAGTCAGACTCTGTCTCAAAAAAAAAAAAAATTATTATTATTAAGATGTCACTTGAAACAGTGCATATGGAAGGGTAAAATAGGCATCCTTGTCCTACCATAGCATACAGGCTGTAATGTATCTGTATATTTCCTAACGCAGATGATGTTTCAAAACAGGCCACTGTTCAGTATCCATCCATCCATCCATCCATCCATCCATCCATCCATCCATCCATCCACTCATCTCCTAACATCTTGAACACAGGTCCTATTTATGTGCTGAAGTTACAAAGATTAATAAAACACGTCTACAATTTTAGCTGTTCACTATCGGTGTGGTTATCTGATGTTGAATAAAAGCTGGAGACTTGCTTTTAATAACTATGTAATTTAATTTAACAAAACAGTTTTTGGGAAAATAGAATTGAAATTTGAAAGTATATCCCACTCTTGAAATGAGTATTACGTGGTGCTTTGTTTCACATTGAACATGAGAGTGGCAATGGGTGGTCATGGAGATTTTTTTAGTTTTTAAGGCAAATAGGCCCTTCTGCCTCCTATGCTTACTAGTTGTATGATAGAGAATTGTTTGCCATCTTCAAGCCCCAGTTTCCTAATTTCTAAATTGAGATAGATTCACCTTGTTGGATTGTTATGCAGATTAAATGAGATAAGTACAAGTGAGAGCTTCCATCTTACTTTCTGTTTCCTTTGTACTTTTTCCTGCTTTAGGTCATGTTTCTTCAGTTTGTTCAGTTCAGGTATAAATCCTCTAGTGGTGTTTGAAGGTGTGATAATCCCTTCAATTTGACAATACAATTAGAATGGTGCTTTTGGTGCTAGCATATTTGTGGTGGTCATGCTGTTGCATTGTTTCTCACTGTTCTAAAGTGAAAGAACTTTATCACTAAAATATTTACTTCATCACGAAAGTGTGTCTCTTGGGATGAAGGACATCAGTGAGTCCAAGGACATCTGTGAATATGAGATCTAAGTGTGAAAGTGCAATAAGGATTGGGCTCCACTTCGACCATCATTATTTTTGCGCTATGGTTACTCTGTAAATAAAACACTGTCATTCTCTTCCCTTAAATTTGCAGATCTTTCAGAAATCCATTTAAAGTTTAGCCCTTAACAGATGTGTTGACTCGTCCCTATTACTGCTGCCACCTTATTTAGTCTACTTAAACGTTACTTGTTAATGTCTGTGGGTTGCGGGAGCCACTAACTGAAATGTAAGGAAGGTGCAGGTGGGCACTGTCATAAGCCTTGTGCCATGACGGATGTTCATCAAGGTATCATGGTTACCATGGCGAGCACAGGCTGCTACCTGTTTCAGCAGCTTCCTCCTACTCCTTCCTATTTTCAGACTGCTATCTACATTCTACAGACTCATTGTCACCTCAGCTCCACCAGTGTTACCTAATTCCATCCTTGATTTCTATGCTCCTAATTGAACGTTCCTATTTTTATTTTTGGAGGAACTAAATCTCCTGAACAATTTTAAACAACGTATAATACAGTAAGCTTTAAATCTCATACAATAATAGCCTTTTCCTTTTAATATGAGCCCACTTTCAGTGTGATTCTGATTTCCATTTTGGATCATTGCATGTAATCCTCTCATAGCCTTGGAAATTCCAGATGGTGTTTGTAAATACTGTGCAAGTGGTTTTGGTAAATAAATTTTTCAACATTCAGTCTGTGATTTAATTTAAAAGTCCAAGTCTCTAGGCACCAAGACACTAACTTAAAATAAGATTTTTTTCTTTTCTTTTTTTTTATTTCATCATATTATGGGGGTACAAATGTTGTTAAGGTTACATATATTGCCCTTGCCTCCCCTCCCCCCTCAAGTCAGAGCTTCAAGCATGTCCATCCACCAGGTGGTGCGAATCACACTCATATATACCCATCCTCTCCTCCCCCCTTCCACTGACACCCGATAAATGTTTTTTGGGTTTTTTTTTGACATTTTGGTTACATTTTATATCTTTGCCTCTCTCTAGGAAGGGTTAGAGATATGCCCTTCCCGTCCACAATGCTCACCACATCCCTAAGATGTGGGTCTACCCGCTCCCCGAATCCCTGGTGAACACCACCACCATTTGAGCACCATTGTGTTAATCAGTCAGTACCAATTTGATGGCGAGTACATGTGGAGCCCATTATTCTGATCTTACGTCGCCTCACTTTGGATAATGGGCTTAAGCTTAATCCAGGATAGTACAAGCAGTGCTAGCTCACTGTCATTTCTTACAATTGAGTAATATTCCATTGTGAACATATACCAAATTTTAATAATCCACTCATGAATTGACGAAGTTTTGAAAAATTACTTGACAAGTAAAATTGTTACTCATGTTGTATGCAGCCTGTGTGACAGACTACTGTATTAGACAGGAGACAGCTCAATTCTTTTGGCCTAAGAATAAAAGAATTATTACATATATTATAAAGTTCATGTGTAGTATATGTGGATATGCAGTTGATCTAAAGTAGCAATTTGTTTTCTATTATTTGTCATATTTTTGTCAAGCAGACTTTCTGTAGTGGCCTTTTGGACAATGACCAGTTGAAGAGAGAAGAGAAAAATCAACCTCCAACATAGAGCTAGAAGGGGAAAGACATGAAATTTATATAAAGAAAGTATTTTGTAAGAAAACATTATAACCCTCTTTTTTATTGCCCATTTTCTAGAAGTCTTACTGCTATTCAAGTTGAGGTTATCTATTTTTTCTCTACAGTTGGCTCTATTTTAACTCTATTTCCTGTGACCATAGAGTTTTAACATATAATGTTGAGAATTATTTTATCACAAGTAGTTTGTGGCTTTTTTCGAAGAATAGAGAAGCAAGAGAATATTGGTTTTAAAAAATGTGCTATTCAGTTGTTTTTTTTTTTCCTACAGATATGACAGTACAATTCATCTAAGGGAAGCTGCTTAGGTCTGCTAATTAAAATAATTTGTTATAGCTCCTATTTCTATAGCATTGAGAAAGAAGTTACAGGTTATTATTTCTGTGTTTTAAATGTGTCTTTGTATGTGTGTACTTTTTTTCTTTTGATAGTTTTAACAGGATAAAAGTCTTAATGCTTTTGGAACTTTTAACAGGATAAAAGTCTTAATGTTTTTCTTCATCAACTTTTATAGAATATAGAATTATGCATCACTTTCTCTTTCTTTATAATGTTTATTCGCTCTTTCTTGGCAATGCAGTTTAGACATTCTTCTTGATGCTTTTATTAATGAATTGCTCTTGTTTGTAATAATCCCTTCACTGGAACATTTAATAAATTCTGTAACATAGGCCTTGAGAAACTAGACAATATGTAGAAAGACTAAAAGATGCTTCATTATTCTCCCCATATTATGAATTTAACAACATTTCTAAAAATAACTGTTTTTTTCTGATGTGGTTTAGATCTCCATTTTAGTAATACTTAAAAGGATGATGTTGCATACTTCAGAGCAGAAATACATCATTAGGGAAAGTCTTTTGTCAGAACCTTTGAAAGCCTCATGAAGCTTTACTACTGATGATTACTGGTGACACTTGGCTTAATGTTGCAATACCAAGAAAGAATAAAATCATTTACCCAAGAAATAAAAAGGATTAATAATATGTTCATACAAGGAATGACAAAGACAATTTTCTGAGTATTATTCAACTGAAGCAGAATTGAAATTGGAAAATAACTTTTACTATCCTGGGCCCTGGCCTTGAACTTTTATCTGTTTAATGGAAATGTTAGGGTGATTAAGGTCAGCCTATTTAGAAACAACTTAGACTAGTTTGTCTCTTGATTGAAGGGACTCATTCTGTTTTGTCTAAAGAAAATAAAAGGGACAGCTGACCATCCAGTTTTAAATATTATCTACTTCCATTTCAACCAAATAGAATCAGGATAAAAATATCCAGCTATAATGTGGGCTGCAAGGGTAGTTTGGGGTTATTGCATCAGCAATCTAAGTGGTTTTTCTGATTCCAGCCCTGCTTGCCTCCGGTCCTCTCTCTATGGCTAAAATGATCTAAGAGAAATAATTTTGGAAAAATAGTATAGAAAAGTAAAAAGAAGGTAATAGTCTTTTGTATTCTCCTCATCCAGAAGTAAATAGCCTGCACATATTGTCATATTTGCTTCCATTCTTTTTTGGTTTTCTTGAAGTAAAATTACTGTATTGCATTGGCAAATATAAATACGATACATGCAGTTGTAAACAATCAAAAGAAATGCAAAAGCACTGCATCAGTGAGGTTTCACTGCAGGAAGCAAAACATTTTAGGTATTTTAAGCAGAAAGATATTTAATTCGGGCACTTGCGAGGTTAGAAAATCTCTGAGAGGTCGGTATGAGTAAAAATCAGAGGCTACCACTGGATAGTAAATGTTAAGTTGCTATCCAGAGGTTAGGAGGCTGCTGCTGTTACTGGTAGCACCGTTGCCACTGCCACAGCTGTCTCATACCTACAGGGCTGGGGAGCGGACTCTGGAATAAGGATTCTGGTCACTGCAAAAACTTACAGTGGTTGGACCTTGCTTGTTGGCTACCCCAACAGCTAGAAGGTGGTCCTTTTCCACTTTAACCTTCCAAATCTAGTACATCTGATTGACAGAACCTAAATCACATCCCAGTCTAAGGGTGTCTCGGAAATGTAGTTTTTAGCTTTCTGGCCCATTGTCCTCTGAGGGATGGGGGGACAGAGAAGGTGCACACGGATGCCAAATTGATTGAGACAATACTCAACCAAAACATAAAACTGAAAACTCAAAAAAAAAAAAATCTTGAAATCCCACTTCCCAGAAATAACTATACTTAATAGGTGTACCTCATTCCAGACATACTTCCTATGCATATATACAGATCGATTGACAAATATTCTTTAAAAAATAGGATCATGCAATAAATGGTATTCAAATTAAAAGAAATTCATTTTACCTTAATTAACATACTGATAGAATGTTTGTCAAGTATATGTATTTTTTATTTTCTAGAACCTGTATATTCTTAACCCTCTAGATTTAAGTAAAAGAGTAAAGAAAGCATTTCAATTGCTTTGGTCAATGGGTTTTTGCTCATTGCCCCGTTCCGGTTTAGATATGCTCCTTTGACTTCCAGCCAGGAACTGTGAACTATTCTCACTCTCATGGTTCTCCCTTGTTCTCTCCCAACACCTCCTAGCTTTGTCTCCAGTTCCATCCAGATTGTTGCAAAAGGTATTAATTAATTTTTTATGGTTAAGTAGTACTCCATGGTATACATATACCACATTTTATTAATCCACTCATATACTGATGGTCACTTGGGTTGTTTCTATATCTTTGCAATTATGAATTGTACTGCAATAAACATCCAAGTGCAGGTGTCTTTTTTATAGAATGTCTTTTTTTCCTTTGGGTAAATACCCAGTAGTGAGATTGCTGGATTAAATAATAGTTCTACTTTTAGTCTTTGAGATATCTCCATACTCCTGAGTTTTTTTTATTTCAACTCTATTCTTAATTCCTTCTATTTCATTGTCAAATGTACTTTCAAGAATGGTGCATGGGTGCTTTTTTGAGTTCTTTTAAGTTTTAACTGTCTGTCTGTTGTCTTTATACATGAATAATTTGGCTGAATGATATTCTTGGGTCCCATTTTCCTTCCCTCAGAATTTTGTTCCACTGTCTTCTTTTTGATTGTGGAAAAATCTGAGGTCAGCCTGGTTTTCCCATGTTGCTTTTCTATCTGGATGCTTGAACAATTCTTTCTTTAACCTGAAGTTCAATAATTTAATGTCTACCCAAATAGAAAAATTAACTTGCTGTTTAACACAGTAATTTAGATTTCTTTCTCCTCACCCATTGGTATCCATTTACTTTATGCTTTTTGACATAATGCATTCCATAGAATAGCCACTGTTTTTCACACCAAATATAAGAGAGTATTAGAGAAGGCATTTTTCAGTTCCAAATTAATTCTGTACCTTATGAAGTGCTGAGTTTCTTACTTTATAGGTGGATGAGTGCTTGTTTTTATGAGATGGGGTTCTGTCCTCTAGGATAGAAGGTTGAAATAGGTGACCTTTAAGTTCCCTCCCAGCTCTAGTATTTCTTAATGAGTATACCGTCTGGTATAAGCTCATTCCTAGGCAATATTCTAGAGAAATCCTTTGGCCATTATGTTTGATGTAATGAAATGAACTATTTTCATTTCTTGATAATAATCTCTTAAAAACTAACTTGTGAATCAACTCATCTTTCAGAAATTTTCTTCTAAGTATTTTGGATTCTGAGAAGGCTACTAAATTTGACTACTGTAAATAAAGGAAAAGTCATATCTACAAAACTAAATTATAAAGAGAATTCTTTAGGACTCTTTCTTTTCTTGTCCTATGTTTTTTTTTCCCCTTGAAATCTGTAAGCTCCAGATTTCCAGGCATTTTCTAGAAAGTAGACACATTATTATTTAAGTTTTCCTTAGACAATTTTATCCCATTATTTATCTGAATTTTATATATTATAGCTTTATATATATGAATTTATTTGACAAAAAGGCTTTATTGAATTTAGCAGTTTAGCATGAATCTAAGTTAATATCACTTTCTAGGTGAGGAAACTAAGAAGCAGAGAAGTAAGTGATCTGCCTCACCCCAGCCAGTAAGCCAGACAGCCTGATTCCTAATTTTTATGCTTCTTTAGCCAAATAGCGCTGGGAAATGAAAGCTTAGATCCTTCTTTGTTCAAAATTTACCATGCTACGTACATATTTCTAAATACTAGAGATACATTTTTGTTTTGAAGTAACTGTAATTATTACCAAATGAATTTCACAATTTCATCCTTATTTTTTATATTTTCATCATAGGTTGCCATGCTACTAAGGAAAAGTTTTCTATTTTTAAAATTATTTTTGTGTGTATCAGTATGACTTCCTGTTTTATTCACTGAGTAAGCCATTACTATGATTATTTCTTTGGTTGTCCAAATTATCTCAGGTCATCCAGTAGGAACCCCCTCAGGCTGGTTTCTCAATTCTTCTGCTATGTCCCCATCATTCTTAAACTATTGGCTTTCTGGCAAATTGAGACATCCCAAGTTTATCTTGTTCTTTCTTTGCCCCAGCCTTTTTTTAAAAAAAATTAAATTTTTAAAATTATTTTTAAATTTCAGGATATTATGGGGGTATAAACATTTGGATCACATATATGCACTGCTGCTCAAGCCAGAGCCACAAGCGTGCCCATCCCCCAGAGAGTGAGCTCAGCACCCATTAGTTGTGAGTTTACTCATTCCCTCCATCCACCTCCCACCTGCCCGGCACCCGGTGAATATACTTCCATGTGTGCACTTAAGTGTTGCTTAGTTAGTACCAGTTTTGCCCCAGCCTTGAAGTAAGCCCTTTCTCCAAAGAGCCCTGCTTTGTTTTTATAAAGATTAGTATTTACACACACATTTACCTCTATATTTCTGTATCAGTTCATATTGGAAACCACGAGTTCATACAGGTACCTTTGATTCCAGTCCAACCCCACAGGTTTCTTCAACTTTTCTCTCTTCTCAAACAGTGAGAAACTAGGCTCCCAATATCCTCAATCTATTTCCTTCTCAGATCAGTCCCCTCTGTTGCTGTCCTCACTCCAGCGAGGCTCCCACGCCTGATGCTGGGCTGTACACGTACCCTCCCTGTTCGGCTTGGGCTCTCAGCTGGCGCCGGCTTGTGTGGAGACCTTCATTGTCCTTCTTGGCCCCCTGACACCCCACACTTGTCTACCTTGCTCAACCCCACCTAATAGTTTTTGGATTGAGTTGTTAAAGAAGGAAAAACGGGGGGAGGGGGCAAGGGCAATATATATATAACTTTAACATTTGTACTCCCATAATATGCTAAAATAAAAAAAAGAAGGAAAAACATATTACATTTTTACTGGTAGCAATAATAGCACAAAGTAAAGCTAACTTTTTGAAATATTTTTCTAGACCTTCCAATTATATTTTTAATGACCTCCTCTATGTTCTTAAGATTTTCATATGCCTTAGTATTTATTCTTATGTTATTTCCCTTAGTATCTCAAATTATGTTCAGTCATCAATTTTTATTCATATTATCGGGGTTTTTTTCCTCCCAGAGTTAATACATTTATAAAGCAGAGGCCCAATTTTAAAAACTTTAGTTTATGGTGCAGTCATTTTTGTGTGTGTGTGTGTGTGTGTGTGTGTGCTTTAGCTTATGTATGTTTGTATCTCTCTGCTTGTCCTGTAATAGGATTCATGTTTGTAAAATAATTCTAGCTTGTTCCAAGTAATCATTAATATTTTAAAATTGTCTTTTTTTTTGCCACATTCTAGAATGCTATCTGTTTAATGTATAATGTATTAAGAGATGTCAACACTCTATGTTGACATCTCTCAGAGGTTAGATACCCCTACTATGGATGTCAATAATAGTCTGTATTTTCCTTTTCTTTACACTTGCAAATTGCATTGTCAGTTTATATTAGTTTCCTCACTAAAGTCTCCAAACCTTGCTTGCTTGGTTTAAGTGTCCCTGGGGCTTAGCACAGGGCTTGTTGAAGTTCTTTTGAAATGAATTGAAGAAATGTGAATATGAGTAGTCAGTTCTAGGTCTTCAGGATAATGGAGAGCTAAGAGGGTTTATGCCAGAGGCTCTTACTGCTGAGACTTTTCTGGTTTTGATCTTTAGGAAAAAAGCTTAAATTCAATTTTAGCTAGAGTACATCCTAGTAACTTACTTGAATATATGTAGTACTTCGGGACTCTGTAAAAACAAAAATGGAGATTTTAAAAGATTAGTGAATATAAATGAGAATGTTTATTTTTAAAAAGGCACTTTTAGTAAATATGTTGCCAGTTGTCGGCATTTTAAAATGTTTGAGAAGCAAAAAACAAAAGCAAAATAGACAAAAAGAAAAAAAAAGAGAGAGATTTGTTTTGTGCTTCAAGCTTAAATGGGGAGAAATCTGGAGGGTAGTGATGGAGAGTGTGACATCAGGAGGTCCCTGAAACTCTTTTTTTTCCATTTGCAAAATGGTGACATCCTCCTTTTCTATTTTATTCAGCTGTGAGACTCAAATGGAGAAATCTTAGAAACCATAAAGAATTATGCAAATGCAAGGTGGGGTTATTTTTCCTGCTTGGTAATGCAGGGAGTCCCCGTTGCGCCCGGATTCACAGCGCCTCCTCACCTGGCGCTGCCGCTGCCGGCAGGGGGCGCCCCGCGGAGGGAGCGGGGACACACCATAAGCTGGGGAGGGGGCGCCCAGGCGCCACCTGCCACTAACTGGGTTTCGGTGGCCTCCCTGAGCAACTCGTCGTTGCTCCTTGGGAACCCGTGGCTGGCCCACGGACCCACCCCCTCGTATTTGCTGGCCCCATTTCCTTCCACTTAGTCCTTTCCGTCCTCTTGCTGCTGCCTGGGGCTCTGTTTTCTGGGGAGCCTGAGCTAGTAGGACAGAGGACTTTCTCTGTCTTTAAAAGATTTAAAGAAATACTGAAAAAAACCCCAGACCCCCCCACCCCTCAAAAAAAGGGAAAGAGACCCCCCCCAAACCGACCCTATTTTCTCAAGACTTATACAAAGTAAGAAATAAAAGTAGAATTGGTGTTAAGCCCATTTCTGAGAAGCACTAGGGGAACAGGAGCAGCCTGGGCATCCCTGGTGGAGACAGTGACCCAGTGGGGGTGGGGTGGGGGGGTGAGGGGCGGTTGTGCAGACTTAGATAAGCCATAAGTAGAAACTGGTCCCTAAACTTTAATCACAATCTAGATGAAAGTATAGTGATAAAAGAACTCCTGGTCATCCATATTCATGTCAATATATTAAATATATATATATATATATATATATATATATATATATATATATATATATATATTTTAGACAGAGTCTCGCTTTGTTGCCCAGGCTAGAGTGCCATGGTGTCAGCCTAGCTCACAGCAACCTTAATCTCCTGGGCCCAAGCAATCCTGCTGCTTCAGCCTCCCGAGTAGCTGGGACTACAGGCATGTGCCTCTATGCCCGGCTAATTTTTTCTATATGTATATTCATTGGCCAATTAATTTCTTTCTATTTATAGTAGACACAGGGTCTCACTCTTGCTCAGTCTGGTTCTGAACTCCTGACCTCGAGCAATCCGCCTGCCTCGGCCTCCCAGAGTGCTAGGATTACAAGCGTGAGCCACCGTGCCCGGCCAATATATTAAATATTTAACAGAAAGCACATAGACATTTATACATATGTGTACTTTATATGTTTACTGATGCTTGCACCTTAAAGTGATTTAAGAATAAAAAATTTTTTTCCATGTTTATTCGCAGGTATCTCTTGGAAGTTCTTTGCTGTTCTATGTTAATGCTGTCCAAACCGAAATAGTACAATCTGTTCTTTTTTTCTCTGATACTACATCTTAGGAAATGATCCCATCTGCTATTCAGTGTTGTATATAAGAGTGCTTGTGTGTTTTTTAGTTTAGGTGTAAATATTTAAAGCTACCAGATTTTTTAAAGGAAGTTATTCACAATAGCCTCATTCATCTTAAAGAGTTTTACAATTAAAAATTGATACTAAGGTTAACTTTATATAAACATAAGATACCTAAAAAATGTATTTTAATGTATTTAAGCTTTTTTTTTTGGAGACAGAGTCTCGCTTTCTTGCCTAGGCTAGAGTGAGTGCCGTGGCGTCAGCCTAGCTCACAGCAACCTCAAACTCCTGGGCTCAAGGGATTCTCCTGCCTCAGCCTCCCGAGCAGCTGGGACTACAGGCATGTGCCACCATGCCCGGCTAATTTTTATATATATATATATTAGTTGGCCAATTAATTTCTTTCTATTTTTATAGTAGAGATGGGGTCTCGCTCAGGCTGGTTTTGAACTCCTGACCTTGAGCAATCCCCCCGCCTCAGCCTCCCAGAGTGCTAGGATTACAAGCGTGAGCCACCAGGCCCGGCCTGTATTTAAGCTTTAACGCAGTAGAGCATTGCATTCTTTTCAGTCTGAACAAATATTAAAATAACCTTGATGCCTATATTTTTTGAAATATAATTTTACAGTTAACAATATCCTGTGTAGGTTGGAGCTAAGGATTAGCCTTTTTTTCCCCCCAGACTGGTAGCATGAACATAGTTTATATACCTCTAATAATTTGGGTTGACAGTGTTCTGGCAGAAGGACAAGGACCTAGGTTCCAATAATACATGAAATATATAGCAATTTGGAAAACAGATGTTAGTGGCTAAATTAATCTTGCTTTAGTAGCCCAGTGAAAAGTTTCATAATGACTGTTCTTAGTAAAAAAGTAATCTTTAATCCTATAAATAGATATTGTATGTTCACTTTGGATTTCTGTTTACTCTTTTTGCTCATGGTACTACATTGCTATTTTTATCCCTACTTTTTTTCTCTTTTTTTTGAGACAGAGTCTTACTCTGTTGCCCCAGATAAGAGTGCTGTGGCATCATTGTATCTCACTGCAACGTCAAACTCCTGGGCTCAAACAATCCTCCTGCCTCAGCCTCCCAAGTAGCTGGGACTACAGGTGCATGCCACCACTCCTAGATAATTTTTTCTAGAGACAGGGTCTTGCTGTAGCTCAGGCTGGTGTCAAATTCCTGAGCTCAAACGATCCTCCCATCTTCGCCTGCCAGAGTGCTAGGAATTACAGGCATGAGCCAATTTACCTAGTATTAAACATCAGTCATCCATTTTGAGCTACTGGTCCATTTTATGAATTGAGTCTGTGATACAACATAAAAATGTAAGTTTAGGCTTTATTATGCAAATGATATAAAAATGTTACCTGAGACATGCTAGATTATTATCGTCTGAATAACAGTTGGAGTATACTGACCAGTATAATCTTTATAGGGCATGTGAAACCTTTGAGAATATAACAGTGTAGATAAATTGTAATTAATATTACATTTCATATGTGTGAAGTATAGGTGAACAAAATAGTTTCATGGGTTCCCTTCTTCCCTTCTCCCTATGCCTCTCCTCCCAAAATGGCCATCCTGCCTGTGAACTATTCTAGAAACCACCCAGGAAAGCCATGGCTCTGTCAAATATACTTTGAGAAACATTGATATAAAGGGAGAAGTACAGTGATTGCGATTTGGAGTTTGTGGCAGTAGGTAGTTTGAAAGCTCTGATTAGGCTGGGCCGGTGACTCATGCCTGTCATCCTAGCACTCTGGGAGGCAGAGGCGGGCAGATTGCTCAAGGTCAGGAGTTCGAAACCAGCCTGAGCAAGAGCAAGACCCTGTCTCTACTATAAATAGAAAGAAATTAATTGGCCAACTAATATATATAGAAAGAATTAGCTGGGCATGGTGGAGCATGCCTATAGTCCCAGCTACTCGGGAGGCTGAGTATTATTAAGATATTAATATCAATACTACCTAAAGTGAACTACTGATTCAATATAATCCCTATCAAAATCCCAATGGCATTTTTCTCAGAAAGAGAGAAAAATTCATCCTGAAATTGATTCATATAAAATCAAAATATGAGATTTTATATTGAGACCCTGAATAGACAAAATGATCTTGAAAAAGAACAAAGTTGGAGGTATCACACTTCCTGATTTCAAAATTTATAATCTATAGTAATCAAAACAGTGTGGCATGGGCATAAAGACAATATAGACCAGTGGAATATAATGGAGAGCCCAGAAATCAACTGATGAACCTATGGTCAATTAATTTTCTGCAAAGGTACCAAGACTATTGAATAAGGGAAGGACAGTCATTTTAACAAAGTGTTCTGGGAAAGCTATATATCTACATGCAAAAGTATGACATTGGACCTTTACTACAATGGTCAGAATATTTTTTTTGTCTACTCTAAAGTTCGCATTGAAACTTAATTGCCAATGTGATGGTATTAAGAGAGGGGGCTTTTAAGAGATGATTGAATCATGGAGGCAGAGCTCTCATGGATGGGGTTAGGGTCCATATAAAAGGGTTTGAGCCTGGCACAATGGCTAATGCCTGTAATCCCAGCAACTCAGGAGGCTGAGGCAGAAGGATCACTTGAGGCCAGGAGTTTGAGACCAGCCTTGGCAACATAATGAGAAACCATCTCTAAAAAAAAAAAAAAAAAAAATTAGCCAGGCGTGGTGGCACATGTCTGTAGTTCTAGCTACTTGGGAGGCTGAGGTGGAAGGACCAGTTGAGCCCAGGAGTTCAAGGCTGCCCTCCAGCATAGGCAACAGAGTGAGACCCTGTCTCTTCAAAAGAAAGAAAGGGTTTGAGGGAGTAGGTTTGCTTTGGCATTGCTCTCTGCCATGTGAGGATGCGACATTCCTCCCTCTGGAGGATCCAGCAACAAGGAGTTATCTTGGAAGCAGAGAGAGCAGTCCTCGACTTGATCTTGGACTTCCCAACAGTCAGAACTGTGAGAAATAAATTTCCATTGTTTATAAATTACCCAGTCTGTAATATTTCATTATAGTGGCACAAATGGACTAAAAACATTACCTTACGCTCTATACAAAAATTGACTCAAAATCAATCAAAGATGTAAACATAAGAGCTAAAACTATACAGCCCTTAGAAGAAAACAGGAGAAAAGCTTCATTACACTGAATTTGGCAAAGATTTCTTAGATGTGACACCAAAAGCACAAATAATAAAATATTTATGGAACCACATCAAAATGAAAAACTTCTGCATGTCAAAGAACATAATCAACTATGAAAAGGCATCCTAAGAATGGGAGAAAATATTAGCAATCACATATCTGATGAGTGGTTAATATCCAGAATATGTAAAGAACTCCTACAGTCCGACAACAAAATACAAGCAACCCAATTTAAAAAATGGACTTGAATAGACATTTCTCCCAAGAATATATACAAATCACCAGCAAACACATGAAAAGGTGCTCAATATCACTAATCATGAGGGAAATGAGGATCAAAACCTACTATTAGGAAAAAAAAAGGAAAAGAAAAAGGAAATAGTAAGTGTTTGTTGGAATGTGGAGAAATTGGAACCCCTGTGCACTGATGCTGGGAATATAAAATGGCGCATCCGTTGTGGAAAACAGTATAGTGGTTCCTAGAAAAGTTAAATATATAATTACCATATGATTCGGTCATTCTACTTCTGGATATATACTCCAAAGTATTGAAAGTAGGGTCTCAAAATGATATGCACACCCATATTCATAGCACTATTGTACACAATAGCCAAGGGTGGAAACAACCCAAGTGTCAATGAATGGATGAATGGATAAAGAAAATGTGGTGTGCACATATATTATTCATTCTTAAACAAGAAGGAAATATGACACATGCTATAGCATGGATGAAACTTGAGGACTTTATGCTAGGTGAAATAAGCCAGTCACAAAAGGATTAATATTATACGATGTCACTTAATAATAGGAGGTACCTAGAGTGGCCAAACTCATAGAGACAGAAAGTAGAATGGCAGTTGCCAGGGACAGGGGAAAGAGGACGTGGGGGTTGTTCAATGGATACAGTTTCAGTTTTGCAAGATGAAGAATTCTGGAGATTGGTTACACAACAATGTGAATGTACTTAACAGTACTGAACTGCACACTTAACAATGTTTAAGATGGGAAATTTTATGTGATATGTATTTTACCACAATAAAAAAACTTGCAGAAACTATAGAAAGACAATGTTAAAATAGTGCTCGACAACAATTGATCAGATCTGGTTATACTTTGAGATTTTTAAGCAGCTTTCAGATGCAAACGTTGATGCAGAATTTTTAGTACAATTTTCATCTTTAAATATACATTTTTCCAATCATAAATTAGAGCTGGATTTGGGGGACATACTAGAATTTAGTGTGGGTCTGTGAAAAGCATCAAGACCTTCAAAGAGGTCTGTTTTGGTATCTATGCAGTAATGCTTTGTTGAATTTCCATGCTTCAGAAAGGGGCTATGTCTTATCTTCCTATTTCTCACAGGCCTAGATCTGCATAATGAACTGAGCGTTATCTGTGTTGGGTAGAGTTAAGAGCCAAACGTGCAACAGTGTACCATTTACAAGTTTTATTTAAAAAGGAGATTTGAATTTTTATACAGTCAAGTCTCTGCCAAGAGAGAGATTCCAAATTAATTTTTGTTTATGCCAAACCCATATGTTGTTTTCCACAGTCTCAGAAAGACGTGCAAATTGACAGATTCCTACATCTGTATCCCACAGGATACATATGCAGCATAGCTACCACTCATTTATTTCCTGCCAGCTTTTTAGTAACTGTGTTTTAAAAGAAAACCCGTAGAAAGGTAGCAGAAAACAAATGGATAGTGGGGTGTGTGTCAGCTGATTCCCTGACTATAGAAACCCTTGAAATAAGGCAACAAACTTCATAATGTGGGAGAGGAAGGAAGGGCTGGGAGCAAGATAGGAAGGGGACATGGAAAGACCAGTGGGCTCTCTCTCCCAAGACACTTTATCTGCTTTATAACTTGTTTGTATTCTGACTGCAGAAAGCTTTGCTATAATATTCTCTTAAATATAGCAGCTGCTCAATAAATGTTGATTACTTTTAATGAGTGCTTAATACCTGTTGGAAGGAAAAATTAAATGTTAGAGTTAGGAATTGTGTTTCTAGCAGTGTTCATCTGTGTTTTAATTTGGTGATTAGTAATTTTTTGTTCCTTGCAATTTTCTTCTATCTTCCTTCTCCTTCAAAGAAAAGCCAACATAGCCTATTCTATTATTCTTAAAATGAATTTAAAATGTTACCACCTCTATGTATCTTTTTGAATGTATATCTTTGTGAATGTATATTTATATATTCCACTTCTATAAGACAGTTTTTGATTTGGTATTTGTGAATAACCTTTAGCCTAATAATTGCCATAATTACAATTTAATTAAGGTTATAACCTATTTCACTAATTGACAGGTAACAATGCATTTGTTGGTATTCTAGTTTAAAAGTTTGATAGAACCAAATCTCTGTCTAAATTTAGAGAACAAATGTCTAATTATTTGAAATTATGTTGCTTTCGTGTTGCTTGTTATTCTCTTAATAGAAATAAAAAGTTTTTGATTTTATGAATAATTATGTTCTGATTTGTGTAAATTCAGTAGCTTTAGGTTATGACAAGTAATTTTAAAGAGATTTCAAGTTTAATTCAGATCCCATTTATGTGGTAAGCTTATCACCGTCACTCCAGACTTGCCTGTTTTCTATTATCAATGAATTTCAATAACTTCTATTCAATAATGTAATGCATGGCACATTCTTCAAGGTGTAGTAAAATTTGCAAAGATGAATAAAATTGCTGCCCTACTAGAAGATAATGTTCTTGTTACTTGACTGATGACCAGTTGAAGGTGAAGGTGTTATTCGAAGTGGGGTTGAGGGGAACACAGGAGAAAAGAAAATGTGCAGAGATTATTCAGGGACTGACAAATTTGATCATATAGGAAGAGAGTCCTGTGCAGTGGGCTTCCATGTGTGAAGGTGGTTCTGTTTTTCTCTTACACTAGACTGATAGTTCAGCTGGGTTTAGATTTCTAGGTGGGAAACCACTTCCCTCTCAGAACATTGAAAGCATTGTTCCATTGTCTTCTAGCTTCCAGAATCGAGAAATCTTTTACAATATGGATCTTTAATGCCTCATGCAACCCCCACCCCCCTTCTCTCTGGAAACTTTCAGGATCTTTTCTTTTCCTTGGGGATCTGAAACTTCGCAGTGAAATTCTTATGGGTTTATTTTTATGCATCGTGTGGGCTTTTTGTATCCCCTTTCAGTCTTCAGTTCTCGGAAGTCATCTTGAATTATCTCTTCCTTCTGTTTCTCTGTTCTTTCCTTTTGGAATCATTATTATTTGAATGTTGGGCCTCCTCCACTAATTTTCCTATCCTCCTTACCTCCCCCATTTTCCATCATTTTGTCTTTTCATTCTGTTTTCTGGGAGATTTTCTCAATTTTATTTTCCGACTCTTCGACTGCATTTTAAAACATTTCTTGATGAAATACATAAAGATAGATAAATACACATATATTCCTATGTACAGTACACACACAGGACAAGAACACACTTGAAGTTGACTGGAATCTCTGTGTCTATGCAGGTGGGACTTGTCATCTGTGTGCTTCACTGTTTAATCAGACTAGTCATTTTGCTGGTAACCTCTGATATCAGTATCTTTAAGTCTTTTCTCGTCACTTTGTCAGATCCTCAGAGAAGACTCTTCCAATGGAAAGTTGTAGCCCTGGCTGCCAGTGACTTGGCCCAGTGAGCAGAGAGTCTGGGGAGCTCTCAATATTCAACATGTAAAATTTTGTGTAATATTCCTTTTTTTTCAATGATATATCCCTGCCTTTGGTTATTCTTGGGTCTGCTATTCTAGGCATTCTGTGTATGACTTACTCCAGAAAACCCCAGTCTTATTCCGAGGTGAGGGAGGGCAGTTGTGGGCTATGTAGAGCTGAAGAAATTGGGAGTAGAGGTGTTGAGGGGATGGGGAGAAAAGGAAACTTAATGATTCTAAACCAGATTTTCAACCAGCCTTTTTTAGCTTCATCTTTACCCTGGCATCCAGAGGTATCTGGTACTGCCAGCTTTTGAGCCATTTGAGGATTGCTTGTTCAAGTGGGATGATTTTTCAACTATTCCCCACTGCTGTTGTGGTTGTGCTAAGTCAATTCTCACTTGTCCATATATTTTTTATCTTAGAAAATTTTGCAGCTCTTCTATTCTCTTCGATTTTGTTTATCCATGTAGTTTTATGCCTTTTTAGAAATGTCTCTACTATAATTTGGAAGTATTGGGAATAAGTAAAGCTAAAAGCGTGCATTTAATCAGCTATTTTTAATTGGGAATTTGGGAAATTAAAACTTCACACGGGTGATTAAGTAATATCACAATTTAAAAATTAATACTTAAAAGGTTGTTAACGTATAGTGGCACTGGTGCCATATTTTAAGAGCCATTCCTTTTGATGACATCTCTAAAATCAATTAGAAGACTCAAGTGTATGATTCCTCAAGTCTTCCTGTTCTTCATGTTTTTAGTGTAATGCTACTCTTTGTAATCTAAATGATGTAGTGAATACTTAGTAAGTATAAAACATTTACCCTTAACTTTTTTAGTAATATATATTTGTATTATATTAAAAATCCATCAATTTAGCACATATTTAAGTGCATATTATGTGCTAGTACTATATGAGGTCATTATATTCTTAAGCTAAAGTCAGCACTTTAGAGTTACCGTTAGGTGAGAAAAACAACTTTTAATATGAAAGGACATGTTCTAGAAGCATACCCAAGTGCATATGAAGTTATTAAAAGCATTTTCTTATTGGAAAAATTACAAATTCACAGGAAACATGATTAAATGCCAAATTTTATATTAGACGTAAGTGCTATAGTAGGTCATAGTAGAGAGAAATCAGTGTGGGCCATTATGGCAAAAGGAAGCTTCATCTCAGCTTGAGTAGCCTCTTGTCAAAAATACACGTTTAAAATTGAGCTCCTCATCTTCTCATCCTCTCTGATTCAGAGAGACACAGGTTTGCAAGTCACTTGAAAGGTGCTTCAGTTCACTGGCTCTTTCCTGGCTGATGTCATCCCATCCTGCCTATGTTTCTTTATTCCACACCATCAAGCCTTATTAATTCTTCCTTTGGAAAATGTCTTCAGTTTGTCCATTCAGTTCTAGCATCTTGACATGTTTGTTTAAGCACTGACTATGTGCCAGTTACTGTGTAGAGGCTTGGGGCTGAATAAGCGTCCCGAAGGAGGCTGTACCCCTTCATGGGTGCAGTAGACATGGACATGGAACATTTCAGGAAGAAAGTGGAGTGTCAGGACACTGTTCACGTAGGATCCTATGGCAGCGTGGAGGACTGAGGAGAAGACCTGAAACAGCAGAGGGTATCTGGGCATAGTTCAGTGTTGCTGAAGCGTAAGTGGCGATGCTGAGGCCATTATCACTGCAGGTGAAGCAGCACTAGTGAGCAAAGGTAATTGCTTGAAAGATATTTCATTCATTTAACAAATATTTATTGAGTGCCAACTATGTGCCAGCCAACTGATTTGTAACTAGATGCGGCAGTAAATCGTAAGTGTGGTAAATAAGTCAATGTTCCTGTGAAGATAGAAAGTGCCATGGAAAACTGTAAAGCAGGATGATGGCGTTGAGGAATCTCAGTGCCTGACCTGGGGCTGAATGCTTTTCACGTTGCATCCACAGAGCTCCGGGGACTGCAGAAGTGCTTCAGGGGGCTCTGTAAGAATTTGTGCCAAATTTCATTTTTTAAATATGCTTTAAAACATTTCAAAAACTGTAATGAAAAACAGCACGAACAAACGTATATGTTATAGATGAAAATTTACACTTTAGGCACCACCAAAGCATTAACTTGTGCCGCCATAGTCATGTCTAGAAAAGGTGTGGATTTCAAAACAATTTTGTTTGTACTAATTGACTTCATAATAATTCACTTCACCCACTTACATTAATAAAACATCTCATTTACACATTTTGTCTATGGAGAATCTACTGCTAAAATTATTTGAAAACCACCTTGTAGAGAGTTCAATCCCCCCTTACTCTTGGGTGAGCATAGTTGCCTTCAAACTTTCTCCTTTCTAATCTCTCTTGCATACCATTGCTGGAGTTAGTTTTCTTAAAATACTAAAGCTTTTAATTAAATGCTTGAAACCCAAACCCTATTTTGGGGGAAAGTAGACTTAGATATTAGTTATAGCTCTGCCACAAAATGCTCTGTGACCCTGAGCAAGTCTTTGTTTTCTCATCTGTAAGCATCTTCTTTCCTCTAAGTTTTTCCTCCCATGACATCCCCTCTAGCTGCTGGTGGTCTTAATGATCTGTCTCTAGCTTATCCACCTAGTTCCCTCTCTTCCCCCACTAATCTATGCCTTTATCCTCTGCTCTAGTCTGGCCATTCTTGTCACTCCTGTCTCTTCCCTTCCCCAAGCACACACCATTTGCTGATTAATTGTGCTTTGCATATATTCATGTTATTTCCCCAGCCCAGACTGACCTCATTAGCTCATTGATTTAAATTCTTCACCTTCTTTAAAAATAGGCTTCTAGAACTTATGGTTAAAGAAGATTTCTTGGATGAGCAAAGCAGTACCAAATGATACAGCATTAAGATAGATTGAGAACTGGTAACAAGCCATTTGATTTGTCGAGAGCTGTCATGTTTAGTGCAGTCACCACTAGCTACATGCAGCTATTTAAATTAAAATCAATTAAAATGACATACAATGAAAAATTAAGTTTCTTAGTCTTACTAGTCACAGTTCAGTGGTTGCGTTTGGCTAGTGGCTACTCAGACAGTTTGTTTTTATCATTGCGAAAGGTTGTTGGACAACGCGGGCCACGGGGAACTTGAGAGTTCTGTTTCAGGGACATCTAGAGGAAAAATATATTTGCAGATGGTTCAGAAGGAAATGTTTGATGAAGAAACAGGGGTGAAGGGTATAAGCAGTTGATTCTAGAGGTCTGACAGTGGCGAGAAGGAGAGACATAGGGAAAAAATATTGCCTTAGTAAGAAGAGGTAGGGGTGTGTTGGGGCGGGAGAGAGAGGGAGACAGAGAGAGAAGAACATTTATTAAAGGCAAAGAAAAAGTGTGTGGCAATGGAAAGACAGTCCATTCTAGACGTTGGAAGAAGAGTCTGTAGGAGGAGATAAACATACTGGATTTCAGGAAAACAAGTGAAACAGGATGTTGAGGTAGGTTTCATTCTGTCTCAGTTTTGGCTGAGGCCCTGAAACATTGCAAACACAACAACAAGTGGCAATGACATCACATTCCTTAGTGAAGGTTCGTAACCCTTAGCCCAATATCTTCATGGTGTGATGGCGCTGAAGAGGCCAAGAGAGGGGCTCGGAAAGCAGGAACGGGATGATTCCATCTCACCTCAAGCTGAGTGAGGGGGTTGGAAGGAGACCTCTGCTCTCTGCAGCCTGTGGAGACAGTAAACCGGGACTAGAAAAGTTTAGAGGTCAGATACTGGAGCTACACCCGCCTGCCTGGCTGCAGAACAAGGAGCGGCAGCTGCATAGGAGGTCAGCTGTGCTTTCACTAAAAACAAGGCAGCTGGACCTACTTTCCATGGACCAGGAGAGGGCCTGGCAGTCTTTTCCAAAGTAGCCCTCCCTGCCAAGGACAATGTGACTTTGACTGGAGGTGTGTCCATCGGATGCAGACGTGGGAGGGTGGGCAGCGTTCTAAGTGACTACCTGGAGGTGAGTTATTGCTTGAGCCCCAGGAGCTGTAAAAGACTGTTTCCAGCAGGAACATCTCTGTAAAGCAATGGAGAAGCCCCATTTGAGGAGTCAGATTGTTCTGCTTAGTGAATTAAAGAAAGGAGCTGACACCTTTATCAGAAAGAGCCTGCTGTGGTTGGAACAGCCAAGACTGGGGGAGAGGAGAAACTTTAACTTTGCATAAAGTTTGGAGTTTGTGCCTGGACATTTTCCCTGCTGAAATGTGCAATGTTTTTTGTGACCAGAGAACTTTGACTTTTTTTTTTTTTTTTTTGAGACAGAGTCTCGCTTTGTTGCCCAGGCTAGAGTGAGTGCCATGGCATCAGCCTAGCTCACAGCAACCTCAAACTCCTGGGCTCAAGCGATCCTGCTGCCTCAGCCTCCCAAGTAGCTGGGGCTACAGGCATGCGCCACCATGCCCGGCTAATTTTTTCTATATATATTAGTTGGCCAATTAATTTCTTTCTATTTATAGTAGAGACGGGGTCTCGCTCTTGCTCAGGTTGGTTTTGAACTCCTGAGCTCAAACGATCCGCCCACCTCGGCCTCCCAGAGAGCTAGGATTACAGGCGTGAGCCACCGCGCCCGGTCCGGAACTTTGACTTTTTGATGAACGCCTAGAAAAGCCTTGGAACAGATTTCATCCAGGACAAGAAACAAATAGGCTTCCGAATGGGTTTAAAGACACATGGAGAAAGAATAGTTCTTTGTAGCTTGCACTCTGGGGGATCCTACTTATTAGGGGCAATGGGTGTACTGATTTGGAGTTTGATGAGAATGTTTAGAAATGCTCTAAGAGATGTGCTGAGAATTAATAAGAAGCAAGTGAAAGAATAATAACCTGTAATATGCCTGACTGCAGAGAAACAACAGTAGTTAAGTGGACTAGTCAGATAAGATTTTTGCCTCCCTTTCCAGGATTACTCTGTAGCCTGGGATAAAGAGATTCATTGTTATCTATTTATTTGGGGTTTATAGTTGAGGTAATTTGAAGCCTCATAGTTTTGTGGATTGTCATTTTGAATTCAGAGGAAAGTAAACGGAGAGTGCTACTTTAACATAGCTGGGTTTTCTTCTGTGTGTGGTGGTTCAAGTGCTCTTTGATGTTATTCCAGTGATGTAATTAAATGTTTCTTCCATATTTAATGATTTGGGGTGGGAGTAGTCTATTATGATTGGGATGAAAGGTAGTATATTATTTCTATTTCACTTCTAAGATTGGTTTATTGATTATGTACATTACATGGGGGACTTTTGTCATATATACTTTATCAGTTAGGATGCTGTCAGCTGCAGGTTTCAAAATACCCTAAATCATATTGGCTTAAGCCAATGGGAGGGAGGGCAGGCTCTAACTCACTTCTTTCTGGGATTCTTAAGGCTGTGCTTTCATTTCTGTTAGCAAAGTGCCTGAATCAATTCCAGGAGTCATATCAAGACAACAGACCGAAAATGTGCTCTGTCTTCTGGAGGACCAAAAGCAGTCCCCCAGGACACCCCCACTCGTAGCTCATTGGCTGGAACTGGGTCACATCTCACCTCTGAGCTAATTACTGATGGCAAGGGGAAAGGTATCCTTATAAGCGAATTGTTAGACTAATTAATACGTACTCACTAGAGCTGGGAAGAGAATCAGCATTTCCTAAGCAGCTGACTTAGGAAGAAAGAGTGGATACCTGAACCACATCAGGGTTCTGCTAAGAAGCAGGAAAAAGGAGATGGTTGGCTACAGTCTTGCACCTATTCCTATAATTATATATAATGAGTAATATAATTAATTGGAAATGACTAATTACAAATTAGATGGTAGGAACATGTTATGTAATATACAGACTATCCTGCTGTGATAAAACTCTGAAAGATGGTGCTTTAAATAATATAAAAGTGTATTTCTTTCTCACCAATAACAGGTCAGGGGTATGTGATGCAGACGTGGTGAGGTGGCTGTAATATAGCTTGACTATTAGAGTTACCAAGTTGTAATAATGAAACTCCTAATTTTCAGAGACTTAGAGAACAAAGAAGTTTCTCTCATACATTACAGTCCAAGCTTCTGAGGTGAGTGGGTGTCTCTGTTGCATGGAGCTATTCAAGGACCCAGGTTCTTCCCATGTTGTTTCCTTGCCATCTGCCAGAGGACTGTCCTTGCCTCTGTGGTTAATGCTATGTAACCATTTCCAGGTTCCAGCTAGAAAGCAGAAAATGAGAATAGGGAGGAGGAGTTGGGCCCATGTATAAAGGCGTAGGCCAAAGTGGCACCCAGGACTTCTGCTCACATTGCATTGGTAAGACCTTGGTCACATGGGGACATCAAATTTCAAAAAGGTTCCGAAATGCGGTTTTCCTGGGCAGCTTCCAAGGTTGTTCAAGTCATCACTATTTCCAGCCAGCAGAAAGAGGGAACACCTAGGCCAGGTGTTTTTCAGGTGATGATACTTAAGTTGCACTCATCACTTTTACTCACATCCTCTTGGCACAAACGTGGTCACATGGCCACACACAAGGGAGGTCGGGAAATTAAGTCTGTAGCTGGGAGGCCAGGTATTTCTTGAAAATCCCAGAACAGTGTAGAAAAACTGCCCTCCAAACGGAGAGAGAACCGAGATACCAAAGAATGACTCTGACCAAGTCCAGCTTTGTGAGTTAGGTGAGTTTATCAGAGGTTACTTACAAGGGCGCTTGCTCCTGGGTGGCACAGGAATTTCTTCTACAGGAGCTTTCTTGCATGCAAAATGCACATCTGCCCACCCTGTGGTGCTGCCTTAATTCTCTTCCCAGTGAGTGATGCAAAGTTTTTACATTGTATCATATATAATAAGGGTAACATATATGATATGGCCTAACATCCAGGACATAGGGATGTGTGAACTGAAGAGAGGGAAAGGAAAAGTTCCATTCTATCCCAACAACAGAAACATCTACTCTTTTCAAGACAGCTGTTCTTATTTTTTACTTTTGGAGGTAGAGTCTCACTCTGTCACCCCAGGTAGAGCGCAGAGGCATCATCATAGCTCACAGCAACCTCAGACTCCTGGGTTCAAGCAATCTCCTGTCTCAGCCTCCCAAGTATCTGGGACTACAGGTGCGTGCCACGACATCTGACTAATTTTTCTATTTTTAGTAGAAAAAACAGGGTCTTGCTCTTGCTCAGGCTGGTCTCGAACTCCTGTGATCCTCCCATTTTGGCCTCCCAGAGTGCTAGGATTACAGGCATGGGCCACTGCTCTATACCAAGACAGCTGTTCTTACGTGGAGTGGAGGTTAGGTAGAATAAAGAAGGAATAAAATAAGTTGTATCCTAGAATGCCTTTCGGGGGTTAGGGAGATGAGGCTAGACATGCTTCTAAAGACTGAGTGAGTAACTTGACCTGCTATGTGATTTATTTTCTCATCATACTGTGATATAGATTTCAGAATTCATGTACCACTAAAAATATTGAAAAGTAAGAGAGAGAGAAACCATTTAAAGTAAACATAATCTTAGTATGTCACTCTCCTGTGTGAATCTGTTACTTTTTAGAACAGTAAAAAGGGCTCCGGGAGGACTGAGGACATGGAATGGCAAATGAGCGGGCACTCCTGAGTGATATTTGGTTATTATTGTTATTATTATTTTTTGAGCCAGAGTCTCACTTTGTTGCCCAGGCTAGAGTGAGTGCCATGGCATCAGCCTAGCTCACAGCAACCTCAAACTCCTGGGCTCAAACGATCCTGCTGCCTCAGCCTCCCGAGTAGCTAGGACTACAGGCATGCACCACCATGCCCGGCTAATTTTTTCTATATATATTAGTTGGCCAATTAATTTCTTTCTATTTATAGTAGAGATGGGTCTTGCTCTTGCTCAGGCTGGTTTCGAACTCCTGACCTCGAGCAATCCGCCCACCTCGGCCTCCCAGAGTGCTAGGATTATAGGCATGAGCCACTGCGCCTGGCCTGAGTGACATTTGGAAGGATGGTGTGTAAGCCCAGCATTGAAGGGTGAGTCGTGGGAGGAAAGGTGCTGGGGAGGTGCTTTTAGTTTCTATGGATAGACACCCAAATAAAAAGCCCAAGATGGAAGCATGTATGGTTTTTTTTTTTTTTTGCCACTGGCCAGGAGACCAGTACGCCAGGAGCAGAAACTGCAGGGGGGATGGGGCTGGTAGAGGCCTTTAGAGGGGGCTGCAGAAGCAATAGTGATGTAGCCAGGCAAGAGCCTTAGATGCAGAATTGAAGTGCTGTGCTTTATGCTGTGGTTTATGAACAACCTTTAAAGATTTTGAACAGGGAAGTGAGCGGATGAGATCTGTGTCTTAAGGAAATAATTCTGGAGGGAGGGAGTATGGAGAATTTCTGGGTGTGTGGGGCTAATTTTGTGCAAGGAAGTATATGTGTTTTTCATGTTTATGTCCATGTGACTTTTATGAATAAGGGTGACTTTTGTGGGGCTGTGGTGCTCAGTTAAGGCCTGCCTGAGTAAGGCAGCATCCCTGTGAGTAGAGGAACAAGGATGGTGAGGACAGACCACAGACAGGCAGCAAGAGGGGCTGGCTGGTTTTGGTGTGTAGATTGCAGGTGTGGGGCCTCTCTGAGCCTGTGCTCCTTGGCCATAGGGGACCGCCTGGTATGTCCCTGGTGGGGAGCTAAGTCAGGAAGCTCCTAGAGTCCCTCTTTGGGCTCACAGGCATGGAGGACAAGGGGAGATTTTGTTCTGTTGTCTAAAATGGTGCTCTCTGTTTACCTCCCTTATGCTATTGGCAGCCTTTAGTAGTCCTGTTTGAGTGTTCTGACTTGCCTCTGCTTTATTATGCATTATCGAGAGTTGTTTTCCACACTTGGGCCAAACTTCAATGGCAAGCAGTAGCTTCCAAATGCTGCAGGCAGTGGTGGTGATTCTTCCCGAAGTGCTGGTCCCCGAAGGGTTTCCCTAGGGGAGGGGACTGTGATAGTCTAGGTGAGAAGTCATAAAGTTACAAGAATTGGGGCACTGGCCGTAGGAGCAAAAGGGAAGACGAGTTTTCAGAAACCTTTTGATGTGGCAGACTAAATAATTGAAGGGCAAGGGAAGGTAAAAGATAGTTTGGGAGTTCTGGGATTATGGTTGTGTGTTTAGGAAAACAATGCTGCTGCTAACAGATGAGCTCACAGAAGAGAAGCAAAATTGCTAGGGGGAGGTGCTGAATTCGTTCTGAGTTCTGTGTAGAGTGAGTACTGTAAGTGCCTTTTACCCAGTGCTGTGTAGTTAGTTACTAGAAATTCTGGAATTAGAATCTAGGTTTCCTGAAGTCAGGAGAGTGTTTTTGTATGATCCTAAGACATGTATTACGTGAAATAAAATGTACCTATATAGAGTTGCAGGTGGTGACAGCATCTCCAAGTGGAGATGTCAAGTAGGCAGTTGTACATGGGGCTGGAGTGAAAAATTGAGAATAAATATAGAAATTTATTTTAGGAGTTACATATATATTTAGAAGAGATAATTGGAGCTATGGGAGGAAGTTCACTCAAAGAGATTTGACCCATAGGCTGTAATTGGAAATAGCCAAGAGACAGTTTTCTTGAAAAGGAGGCAGTGAAAGCTCTAATGCATGCAGTAAGGCTGAAAAAAAGCAAAGAGGCGGCAAGAGGATTCTATGTTCTTTTAAAGAAATTTTGTAGTAGTGGAGAGGAGGTTATAACTTGCAACCTGGGGCATAATCAGGAGGTGAAAAAAAGTTTTTAAAATCAGACGTGGCAAGGGGAAGGAATGGGTAGAGAGGGAACAGTTAGAGATGGAAGATAGACAGATGGAAGAGTTCAATTTAGCTTAGCAAACAAATTACAAGTACACTGAGGGGATGGGCCTAGTGCTGGGTGCCAAGATGCAGAGATGGAGTCAACACGATCCTGACTGGGGAGTTTGCTGTCTAATAAAGGACAGGAGCAAGAATAACAGAATGACTAACGTTTACTGAGTGTTGTGTGTCAAGGAATGTTGTAAATACTTCCACGCATTGACTCATTGAGTCCTCACAACATCCCTGTGAGTTAGTTATTATTTTATTGTCCATAAAGAAGAGGAAACTCAGGCACAGAAAAGTTAAATAATATGCTCAGGATCTTTAACAACTAGTCAGCTATGGAGCCAAGATTTGAACCCAGGCCATAGCTCTGCACCTTTGTGCATGATGTACACAAGTTATTGCATTACAGTGCAAAGACAGAAGTAAGGACAATGTACAGAAGTTGCATAAAGGAGGGAGGGGTTACATCTTTTTTGGCAGGTGCTAGAGAAAGAAGATCTCTGAGAAAGGGTAAATTAAAGATAAGGATGGATCCAGACAAAGGAACATACTGTTGTGACCCAAGTATAGAACCCGTGTATGTGTATGCATGTTGCTGTTTCAATTAGTAATTTGCTCAGCCTTCAGGTCTGACCTTTCCTCTGCCCCATCCTAATCACAGAGGACAGTCACATTTGATTCTATTAATTTCTGTGAACAATTAAGATATTTAAAAAAAAATCTACTAGAACTGGGTTATCTTTTAGAAGTATCAATCCTGTCCATCAAAACCATTGTTGGATTGGAGTTAATGACATTAAATATAACATTTGTATGTCTGTATGTATGTGTGCATATCTATCTGTCCATCCATCTAGGAGTTCAAAGAACTGGCAGATTTCTAACTGAGAATTTCCTATGCAGTTGGGACGCAGATATTCTCTGGGGAAAGAACTAGATAACCTGAGAGGCAGATTATTGAAGGTACAATTGAAATTCTAGAAAATATGTAGATTTGGCATGGAATGAGGTATAACCCTTTCTGGGATAACTGTATGCGGTAGAGACATGGCTCCTGGTTATCTGTGGTTAGGCTGTTAGATGCCTGTGCTTCAGCCAGCTTCCCATCCCTGACCATACATGCCACTGCCCTCCAACTCCTGTCCCAACATGAACTGCGTTCTCCGAGTGGGGACATTGGGAGTGTAGCAGCACTGTGGGACCCAGGTTTGCTGTGGGATTACTAGTTTAAAAAATCTCATGTTTAGTTGTTTTATTTTAGGCCATGTCAACATGTCCCTACATCAAAATAGTTGTATCCTTGTGGTCTTGTGGGAAAGTGGTTACATCAATATGTCATGGGGTGGGCAAAGGGATTATTCTTGGAAGTGAGGAAGGATATTTGATAAAGGAAGAAGTAAAGTCAAAATTTGAAGGATAGGTTTTTTGTTTTGTTTTGTTTTAAATAACAGTTACATATATGCCATTCATCAGTTATGGGGAAGGATTTGTGTGACTGAAAAAGGCCCATCTACATTCACAACACAGAAAGAAAATCCTGAGAATAGCATAGCACCACTGCCACCTTGTGGTAATTTGTTGTAACTATTGTATTTTATGACAAAAGTACATCTGATATTTTACAGCATGCACATTTTGTACCTTCTCAGTATAACAGTACCTTATAAAACCACATATTTTAGCTCTCTAATATTAATTAGAAAAGTGCATCTAGAAACTTCTCTGAAGAAGGTACATATTAAAAATGGAAAGAGCTTAATTTTAGGAATTAACAAATGTTCCCAAAATAATGTTTCAGGAAGGTAATCGTATGTTTATAGCTTTTCTCAAGAAATTTACAAACCATTATACACAGCATATTAGCAATCACGAGATGGTTTATTGGTGTAGAGGGTAATTATTAATAGACTATATTGGATAATCTCCATTATTTTGCTTTAGAATGCATTAATTTATACTTACATATAGATGTCCCAAATATTAGAGTTCATAGTATTTCTAACCAAATAATGAAGATATTCTGTATATATTCAGAGGTGTTCAAAATACTTCATTAGATAAGGAGATACTGTCACATCTTCATTACGTTTCCTTGTGCATACTTACATATGTCCCCTCAATTTCTCAAGGGGCAGACCTAATGCCTTCTCAGGTTTATGCAGGCTGCCGCACAATTGACTTTTGCTTGCCAGGTTGAATTGTTTTCTTTCTGGACTGGGAAGACGTCATAGGAATTGTGCTGGCAAACCTTTTCTGTCGCTGGGTTGAACATGGCAGGATGGAAAACTGCAGAGCCACAGGCCCACTGCAGAGTTTCCCAGTCTGCTTCTCCACACAGAGGGTGTGTGTTGCCAGTGCTGCAGAGTGGCCAGACTGCAGTTTTCAGTCCCATAGACATCCTAGACCAGGGGTCCTCAAACTTTTTAAACAGGGGGCAACTTGACTGTCACTCAGCCCGTTGGAGGGCCGTTAGAGAGTGTGGCGGTGCACATTCCACACATTTGCACTGTGGGCCCGGGAGGAGTTGGCTGCTAAGCAGGACAGGCAGCGGCAGCAAAAACACCCAGTGGGCTGGATGAATGTCCTGGGTGGGCCGCATGTGGCCCGCTGACCAAAGTTTGAGGACACCTGTCCTAGACAATCAGAATCAGAATGTGTGTATATGTGTGTGTTTTACATGTGAAAGTAAACAATGACTTCTAGTAAAATTAAAAAAGAAATAGTGGTTGTATATTTTTGGGGGACTAAAAACAAATGACTATTTTACAGACTTCTAAAATATTAAGTGTCAAGATTTTGTGTGAATATTAGATATGCAGGGCATATCGTCTAGCCTAGTGGCTTCTGAACTCTATTTCACAGACCTGTCGCATTCCTCAGTGGTATCCCCAGATGGGGAGGATTTGCCGGTTGGGTTCTGGATTGCCTATTCAAAGTGCCTGCTCATATATATTTGGGAAAAGCTCCTCGGATTATCCAGATACACCAAACTGCTTGAGGACAACTGTTTTAAGTGGCAGTTTATAAAAAGGGAAGTGTTTTGTGATACTGTAAATGACAAAGCACCGTTGTCGCCTTATTGCATTATCATTAAATATTGATATCATTAAACATATGATATCATACTTCTTCTATAAGCTGGGATGTCACTCTCTTAAACTCCCCTCATTATTCCCACTGCAGTTCCCCTGCCAGCATTTGCTCTCCTGGCTAGGTCCGGCCGGAGTGACAATTTGGAGCTGGAGACAGAGGAGGACAGAGAAAAGCAGCTAGGGTTGCTCTTTCTACGACCCTCCAGAAATTTCCCAACACACAGAGTACCGGTACCCATCACAGCTTCTATTTCCTCGTCTGAGGTCTTATTCTAGTCTTCGTCTGCAGTGAAAGCTGGCTTTTACCTGGATTATAGTTGAGCGCGGCTCTGTTCGTTGAGGGCAGCTGACTCTCCAGAGCTCGAGTGAGCATGCGCAGTCGTTCCTCCCAAATTACTCTTCTCCCCTCCTCCCCCGTCCCCTGGTTAGGGGCGCAGAGGGGACAAGAGTGGCACCTTAATGGGCCTCCACACACAGGCAGGGAAACATTTTGAGTGGAGAAATGCGATACCTACCTAAAAATGTGTTTTAGGAAGATTCGGACACCACATTTTTAAAATATTCAAAGCTGGGTAAGAGAGTAAGTGGTTACACTGAATGGTATCAGTTAAAGGTGAATGGGAAAATAGGAGCAAAAGTCCGGATTATATCTTTTTAAAGGATTTATGTAAGTTATTGTACGTAAAAATATTGTTCGTGAGAGTATCTTTTAAGCCTGATAATTCCAGTCAGTGAAAGAGATTTTAGTATATGTCGGTTCTCACGCCCCACTCCAAACCTACTGAATCACAATCTCTCAGATGAATTGAGGCGCATTAATGGTTTACAAAGTTCTCCATGGGATGATCAGCCAGATTTTAGAACAGCTGGCATATTTAATAGGGCTTAGCGTATAATGCATGTATACTTATTTTAATAAAGAGGCTTAAATTTACTTTGAAGAAAGTAGGAAATTCATGGTGGGACAAAATTCAGAAGGGAAGGGAAGGATACAAGACACAAAGCTAAAAGGGTCTGGAATCAAAGTGAATCGCTGGGAAATTGTGGAGGCTGATAGAAGAGCCATTGCTGGGAGCAATTTCACAGGTGGCTGATGAAGGAGGTTGACAGATTGAATCAGAAAGAGATCAAATGGCTTCCCTTGAGAGCTGACAGAGAGGAGCAGTAATCACTCAGTTGTAAGTCCTGGCATGGTGGTGGGGAAAAATTTGTGCTCTTATTTTATGAACACATAAATATTTAGAAGGGCAGATAAAAGAAAAGGAAGCAGTGTTGTATAGGAGACACATTAACATGCACACTTGTGAGGAAGATAGACTTTCAGAAATGCGGGGTAAAGGGTGGGTCTCTGGTTTGTGTTTGACCACTTTCAAGCTAAATTATGTTACGTCGAACTGTTGGGTAGGATACAAAATTTACCGTGCTTTTCATTTCACTATCTATAAATAGTAGTTGATTTATACATTTTATCAGTATATCTCTTCTGTATACCACTTGAAGATAGTATTAATGCTGATGGGATAGATAGCCTCCCCTAATAATGATGAAATGGTAACGAATAAAAGAAAAATGGGTTTTAATTTGGAGAAAAAAACAGAATAGACAACAACTAAATGCTGATATTTGCCACAGGGACATTTGCAAATGAGAAAGCGATGACTAGTCACAAAATAGGCACCTCTGCATCCACTTATCAGAATGTTGTCAGGTTTCCTGCCTGGGCTCTTCCTTAAGAGCTCTTAAACACAGTCTTCTGTTCAAGCTTACCCCTAAGCCCCATTTCACCTGCTCTATCTGAATGCCAGTCTCCATTCATTCGTTTAATGAATAATTATTAAGAGCTGTTGTCTGTGCCTGGAACCCTGGTTAGTGCTGGGGCTTCAGTGGTGAGAGGCTGGACACGGTCCCTGCTCTCACTGGGCTCGAAGGCTGCTTGGGGACACAGATATGTCAGTTTGGGGCTTATTGAATTTTGGAGATCCAGGTGGCATCCAGGTGGAGATATCCAGGAGCAAGTCTAGTCACTTCCTAATTTTTACTGGTGAACAAGATTGGTATTTTCAGAAGTAAAATAATAGTAATATTGTAAACTATGCCCCATTATTATATTAAATACAGTTTCATGATTGATTTCTGCTTTTATGTCTAAAGTTTAGAAAACTATCCATTTTGGGACTATATTCTTTATGTGGTTAAACGTGAGTTTTATATGATAATGTCTCTAAATAGAACATTGGGCCCTTGTTCAAGATTGTTACCTTTTCATTTAACTAGTATCAGTCTCACTTAAAACAACCTTTTCCAATAGTACCTTACTTATGATACTTTATATAGCACTTGGGAGTTTAGTAGAGACATTTACACATCTTTTTGTTTCATCCTAACAACTCTGAGGAGTACAGTGCAGGTGACATTTCACCTTATAGATGGGAAAAACTTAGGTTCATAAATGTTATTACTTATTTGAGGTTATAAAGCTAGTAAATGGTGGATCCAGAAATAGAATCCAATCTGGGGCTCTTTTCAGGAGTCAAGTCTCTTTCTTTTATATTTTCTGCTGGTATGTTGACTTGCTAGAAAGAAGGTCAATCTTTCTCCATCAAATTCCTCAAATTCCTATTAGTCAAAAGAAAAAAATGGTTAGCCCTGTTAATTTCTTACACTTTGTTTCCTGATTATTCAATTAATCAATTAACACATATTCATTATTTTCTAGGTATCTGGTATTTGGCTATATGTGGAATGAAAAAATAAATGAGATATAGTTTTTGTCATTGAGAAACTCACAGTCCTTGTTTTATTAATTCCATAGGTTTAGGGGGTACAAGTATTTTTTTGTTACATAGATGAATTGGATAATGCTGAAGTCAGGGCTTTTAGAGAACCTGTCACCAGAATAGTGTACATTGTAGCCAATAGGTAGATTTTTATCCCTCACTTCTCTTCCACCCTTCGTCCATCTTAGTTTTCAATGTCCATGTAAACACTTTATGACAGTATATGTCTGTTGTTTGGTTCCCACTTATAAGTGAGAACATGTGGTATTTGTTTTTCTATTCCTGAGATGCTTTACTTAGGATAATAGTCTCAGTTCCATCCAAGTTGCTGCAAAAGACATTATTTTGTTCCTTTTTATGGCTGAATAGTATTCCATGGTATATATGAATATATATTAATACCACATTTTCTTTATCCACTCATCAGTTGATGGGCACTTAGGTTGATTCCATATCTTTGCAAATGTGACTTGTGCTGTGACAAACATTCTGGCACAGATGCCTTTTAAATAAAATGACTTCTTTTCCATTAAAGGAAAAGTCCCCCAGTAGTGGGACTGCTGGATCAAGTGGTAGATACACTTTTAGTTCTCTGAGGAATCTTCAAACTGTTTTCCATAGAGGTCGCACTCATTTTCATTTCCCCCCAACAGTGTGTGTTTCTTTTTTGTTGCATCTGTGCCCATATCTATGTTTTTTCACTTTTTAATAATGGCCATTCTGACAGGGGTAAGGTAGTATCTCCTTATGGTTATAATGTGCATTTCCCTGATGATTAGTGATCTTGAGCATATTTTCATAAGTTTGTTGGCCATTTGTCTATCTTCTTTTGAAAAAAAATCCGTTCATGTCTTTTGCCCACTTTTTGGTTGGGTTATTTGTTTTTTTCCTGCTGATTTGTTTAAGTTCTTTGTAGATTCTGGATATTAGTCCTTTGTTGGATTTACAGTTTGTGAATATTTTTTCCCATTCTGTAAGTTGTCCATTTACTCTGTGGATTATTTCCTTTGCTGTGAAAAAACTTTTTAGTTTAAGTTCCATTTATTTATTTTTATTGTTGTTGCATTTGCTTTTTGGGTCTTGGTCATAAATTCTTTCCTTAGGTCAATGTGCAGAAGTGTTTTTCCTACATTTGCTTTCTAGAATTTTTATGGGAGAAACTCACATTCTTATCAGAGAAAGAGGCACAGGCACTTTAAACTCCTATACAGCATGAATAATGCTATAATTATCTGTGAGTATACTGCTGTGTGTACACCAAGGATGTGATAGTGGCCTGAGCCTTGAAGGGTGCAAGAGTTGGGGAAGCATTTTCAAGAAGTAGAGGATACCGTTGAGTAGAAGGAACAGCTTATGAAAAAGCCTGGATATAAGGAAGTGTGGTGTATATGGAGATTACCAAGCGCTACTTCTCTTTCATGCTCCTGTTAGGTGAACTTATGCAGTTTGCTAAAGATGAGGTTGTTAAAGAAGGTGGGTCACTTATGGAAGGAAGAATCTTGTATGTCCACCTAAGAAGTCTAGAATTATACTGTGGGTAATGGGACACACTCTGAAGATATTAAACCAAGAGTTTGGGAGGATCAAATCTCTATTTCAGAGATAATTTTGTCCACAGTGGGAAGAATGGGCTCTCAGTAGGAAAATTCATAGCATGGAGAACATTTAGAAAATGGTTGGGTTCCAAGGAGTTCCAAGGAGGGACTTGAAATAAGGCAATGACAGGAGGAGTGGAAAGTGATGGATTTATGAAATCCAACCTTTTCTATAATAAATAATGCATATGATGAGGACTAATGTTCATGATAATAATATCTTGGCATACTACATTTTTAAAGAATTAATGTATTCTTTCATATCTATGGCCTCACATATTGTCGTAGCACATAGTGGCATGCAGATATTATTTCCACTTCAGAGATTAAAGTCTATAAACTAAAGAAATTTAGTTTGACCATTAAAGATGGTCAAATAGACCAATTATTACAGTTTTGTACAGATACCCAGGAAGGCATGACACAGCTTTCCTGGAGCTTATTTGACAAATGGGTAAGGAAATGTATAGGGCAAAGAAAAAATCTTTGTTGTGGAAGACAAAATAGACAGTAGTTAGAAGAGATAGAAACGAAGTGTCACATGTAAATGTAGAGTGGTGAAAACTCCCCTGACCCCTCCCTCCCATTTCACCAAATTCCATTCCCTAGAGAAGTAGCAAAGGAGTCTTGTTGGTACAAGACTAGTGGAAGCTAGAGATTCTTCTGGAATCCTTGTAGGCATTTGTAAAAGACAGGAATCATCACTGACCTTTGCACTTCACCATGCCAGTTTAATGCCCTCCCCCAAGTCAATACAGTATATGAAAAGATTCTTAGCTTTACAAAAGGCTCATCAAATGGCTGCTTGTAAAGTTGCATTCTCCTAGGGCATTAAAGGAGTATTCCATCTAAACAACCTCAACCATGACACAGATGGGTTTCTGAAATTTTAGGTAAAATCGTAGAGCACTCTCGTGTGTATATCATGTAAAAGAGAAATTGCTTTTATTTGCTCTAAGCAAAGGGCATGAAATAAGCAATTCTACAGCTTTAAGATATTGGACTCAAAACAGTCTTGGAAAGCCAGCTAGGTAAGAGTATATTCAACTGGTAAAGCTTATTTTTTTAAAATAATTTTTCAAGGCTAAATTTATTTACCTTTTTGTTTTTAATTTTTTGAAACTAGGATATTGGATTACAGTTTGAATCTGCATGGCTTTACGGATTTTTTATGAGGGTCAGATAGTACTAAACCAATTATCTGACAGATTATATAACTAAGTGCCAGTTGAATGTAAATGTCTCTAAGCCCTTTTTGGGGGGATGGAGGAGTTTATCACTTATCCTGGAAATTGTGAAAAAAAAATTAAAATGCAATATTTATTTTTAATTATTTATTTTTATTATTGGTATACTCATTATTCTGAAATTTTTGGAACCACGTTTGTTTTTTTAAATGTCTTTTTTTTTTCTTAGCCACACTTTAATTATATGATTATATTTGGTAGAGCTGTTATACATTAATCATTTTTTTGTTATGCTTCATCTTTTATCATAAGAAGTGTTGTTTAGCCATATATAAACAGAAGTTTATTTTGAGGATTCACTTTCATGTGAATAACTTGCCTCCCTGTTAAGTCTTTTTAATCACATCTCTTAGTGGAAAGCAAGAATGTTTTTTCTTTTTTCTTTTTTTCCCCCAAGAATTTAAAATTGACTGTTTGTATATTATAACATTGAGAAGTTTGTAAATCTGTGAAGGCAAAGACTGTATCTTATACATCACTCTAGTCCCCACGGCCTCACACACTGCAGGAGATTAACCCATGCTTATGCAAGATTTAAGGAAGAACATGATAATTATATAGAAAACAGATAAATTATTTGCTTTGAAAGTGACTCTATAAGCAACATCTCTAAATGAGCAATATTCTCATATACAATCAGGATAGCATTTTATTTTATTTTCTGCCCCTCTGCCTGTCCCTACCTGACCCCTCACCCAGGACATGCCCGTGGGGACATGTAGGCCTTTGAGCATTGTAACTGCTGGTTTCATGCACAGGAAAAGAAACAGGCTCGGACCTGCCGAACCCTGGAAACCATAAAAGCATTTCCAGCCATTATTTCTTGTTGACACATTGATACCATTTCCTGTCAAAATCCCAGTGCTTTTCCCGTTTGCTAATTTTTTTCCCCCTTGTTTTAAAATAGAAAGTTACCTTACATACATAACCATTTTATACTGTCACTTAAAAGTCGCTCAGGTCAACTCAACGGACATTTATTTGTGGCTCTGATGTGTTGCCTCACATGTTAGAGAGTGATGTTGCAAAAATGGGCAGGACACAGTGTTTGCCCTTCTGAAGGCCACAGGCTAGTGGGACCATAAACATGTAAACCACTGCCAGCCAGTGTCACTGGTGCTGTTAGGCAGACAGGATGAAGACACATTGGGGGGCGAAGGAGGGCATGGTCACTTCTTCCTAGGGAGTTAGGAAGCCTTCCCAGGGCCGGTGGTGCTGGATGAGAGGTGAGATGAAGAGGCGATTTCAAGCCAGGCAGATAGAGGAGAGCATGCGTAGGGATGGAGGAAGCCTGGGAGGGGGCGGCCGTGAAGGTGGAGAGTGTTATTCAGGATCTTCTGCAGTACAAATAGGAGCTTGGACATTATGCTGCCAGCAGAAGAGAACTAATGAAGGGCTTGAAGCCGTGGCATATTTTAACCAGGTTTTCATTTTAGGAAATTACGCAAATAACCATGCGAGCATGAAGTAGGTTATTTATACTTTCTTAAAACAGTACTTATAGAACGTAAATAGACCAGACATTAATTTTTCCTACTCATGGCCTTAAACAGAACCTTACAAAAATCCCAATACACCCATGTCTGTCATTTGAATTTCCAAATGATTTATTCTTTGGCTAAGCGATATTTTTATAGTACTTTAATGCTCTGTGTTTGGGTTTAAGAATTATGAACTGCCTACCTTGGGTGACATCAGGTGCCACGGCGATGCAGCTCACCGCATAACTCTCCCTAATCCTCCCTTGGCATTGACAGCAGGCTGCCTGTGTTTTTCCCCAATGCATCTTGCAATAGGACTGTATTGAACAGGCACGACTATTCTGCGTATGTGCAGCATTTTCAGGAAAAAAATATAAAATTTGTATGTGAAAGAACATGAGCAAAGGTCTAAAAGAAGAGGAACGAATTTATAGTAACAAAAGACTAAAGGTCTAGTGCGATGTAACATAGTAAAAGTTCAGAGGTGCCGCTTTAGCTGAGATGCCTTCATGTGGCATTAGTGGTCGTCTACAGTCCAGTCCAAAAAGCAGTCCTATTGTAGGCACCAGGCCATAAGTTTTCTTTCTGAACACAGTGAAATGGTTCTTCCATGACGTTCAATGTAGTTTCCTTCTTTCTCCTCCTCTCACTAAGTTTGTTAAATTTGAAGATTCTGACATTGCCCTCATAAGAGTTTTTAGCCCTCATTTCAGGAGCATTCTGGGCTAACAGAGTTTTGTAATCTTTCTTTTCTTTCTCTCCTTTTAAATTATTTATATTTTGGTAAAAAATACATAACAAAATTTACCATCTTAATTATTTCTAGATGTATGTTTCAGTAGTGTTAGGTACATTTATATTGTGCAATGTAATCTTTTTAAATTAATTAATATTAATATTTCATATTTCTTTCTAATCAGGTTAATGATTATTTTTGTTTAACATACTATTAAATCTTGATTTCTATACCTCTTATCTCATTGTTTGCATGTTCTCTTTTTAATCATAAGTGCTGAATCAAGATTGTTGTGTGTTTTTTTTTTTTAAGAGATGGGGTCTCACTCTTGTGCCCAGGCAGGAGTGCAGTGACACTATCATAGCTCACTGTAACCTCAGACTCCTGGGCTCAAGTGATTCTCCTCCCTCAGCCTTCCAAGTAGCTGAGACTACAGGCACACACCACCATGCCTAACTAATTTTTAAAAAATGTTATTGTTTTTAGAGATCTCGATGTTGCCCAGGCTGGTCTCAAACTCCTGGCCTCAAGTGAGGAGGCCACTTGGCTTCCCAAAGTGCTAGCCTTACAGACATGAGCTACTCTGCCCTGAAGTTTCCAAATCTCTAATCTTTGTTTGAAAACAAACCAGGACTGAAAACACAGAATAAAAATATCACATTTTTTGTGTGTTGAAGGAGTGAATATTCTAATATAAATTAATTTTTCTTAAAATGAGCTTCCCATTTTTTATAAAATAATGTTTTCCTTTAATCTTGGGAAGAACAACTATGTAATATGTCTTCAAAAATCAAATTTTCAAATTGAATAAGTAAACATCTATTAAACTTTCAAATTAGATAATGCCTATGTATTTTAGAATGGGTCTGGTTATGAGTTGTAATTATTAATAACTGCTGAAATTGCAACAGAAGATTACAACTCAAAAATTTTTAGTTATTACTCTCTAATCTCTTAAGTAATATTAAATGATGCTGTTTCAGATGCTATAGGAGACTAATAAACTAACCAGAAAAAAGTTAAAAAAAATAGTATTTGTTACTCATAACCATATTAAGCCCTGATCTATTTAAAAAACAACCAAAGAATTCATCCAATTTGATGTTATATAGAGGCCATGATTTTTAGTTATGGTGGATCTTGAAAGTTCACGAACCC
Source organism: Microcebus murinus (assembly GCF_040939455.1). Classification (NCBI taxonomy): domain Eukaryota; kingdom Metazoa; phylum Chordata; class Mammalia; order Primates; family Cheirogaleidae; genus Microcebus; species Microcebus murinus. Next base: position 57,796,090 of record NC_134116.1, read on the forward strand.
CCTAAAATTGTAGGTAATTTACAGTGTGTAAGTGTGTGTGTGGCTGTTTCTGGAGAGAGAGTATTCACAGCTTTCATCAGATCCAAGCCAAGGTACAAACCACTCTCCCAGAGGTTACTTTGCCCATTTTCCTGTTTATATACAGATCCTAAGTCACAACTAGATTTTGTTTTAGAAATAGTTTATGAATTGGTTGTTTGGAACTTAGACCACATTTTTCCATAAAAGTGTTATATACACATTACTTTTATAAATATATATATATATCAGTGATGTTTTCTGACTTCTGATGGTTCAACTTTTGAGTTTTTGACTTTACAGTGGTGTGAAAGCAATATGCATCCAGTAGAACCTATACTTTGAGTATTCATACAACCATTCTGTTTTTCATATTAAGTACAATATTTAATAAATTACGTGAGACATTCAATGCTTTATTATAAAATGAACTTTGTATTAGATGATTTTGTTTAACTGTAGGCTAATGTGAGTATTCTGAGCACATTTAAGATAGGCTAGGTTAAGCTATGATGTTTGGTAGGTTAGATGTATTAAATGCATTTTGACTTATGCTATTTTCAACTTATGTTAAGTTTATCGAGATGTAACCCCATTGTAAGTCAATGATATATATTATACTTATATAAATATTATAGAATGTTCCCAGTGGTGGTACAAAGGGAAATGAGGTAGGCCTCCCAGACTCCTAAGTAGTTTATAATCCATGCTGGGGCAAAAAGACATGTATAACCGATCCTCCATTGAAATTGAGCTCCTAATTTACCTGTGACCTTCCTGTTCATTTTTCTTCAGCTATATCAGGATTAATTTCTTCCCACCATTAGAAGTTCATTTCAGAAAAGGAGGAATTGCTATCAGGAATTCAGTAAGAAAGAGGACAGAGTCTGTCTTCTGTTAGCACAAAGGTGTGCTTCTGACACCCGTAGAGGTATTAGGTTAATGGTATCCTGGGGATTCAGATACAATGTAGAATAACATGGAGACTTAATCATTAAGGCAAATATATGGTATGGTTTCTATGGGAAGATGTACTCCTAGTTCTGTCTTGGAATTGAGGTTTCTGGGACACAGAGTGTCCTCCCCTTAGAGCCTCATTAGTGGGTACCCTATGTGTGATGCATGGGGTTCCACTTCACCTCTGCCATGGGATCTCTCCCTGAGGAGCCCTTTATACAATAAGCCAAGGATTTTCTGGCTAATTGTATAAAGGAGACTGAAGCAGGAGGATCGCTTGGGCCCAGGAGTTCGAGGTTGCAGGTGAGCCATGATTGTGCCACTGCACTCCAGCCTGGGTGACAGAGAGAGAGACTCTTTCTCTTAAAACAAAAAGACTTTTTCATTAGTAACAACCGTTTGTGTTTCAAATCTCTATAAGTCAGACTTTTCTTTCTGAGGTACAGTATGAAAATTTTCTTTCCCCTTCCTCAATTAGGTTCTTGATGAGAGGCACGATAATTCTTTGTAGCTAAACTGTGTAATTTCTAGTGGAAGTTGTATAATATGTTGGTTGACTGAAGGGAGAAGCTAAGGGGTGGGGGAAGACAGAGAAATGAAAGCATCTGTCCATGAAAACTTATAGACAAATGTTTATAGCAGCACAATTTTAATAGCTAAAAATGAGAAGCAACCCGAATGTTCAGCAATAGGTAAATGGATAAACAAACTGTAGTATGTCTATACAATGGAATACTACTCAGCAATAAACAGGAATATAGTACTGAGATACATAACAGAATGGATGAGTCTCAAAATACTTAAAGTGAAAGAAATTGGACTAAAAAAAGTATACACTGTATAATGCCATTTATATAAAATTCTAGAAAATACAACAGGTAATATCTTATGATTGGCAGCAGATCAGTGGTCACGTGGGGACAGGTAGTGATTGCAATGGTATATAAAGAAAGTTTGGGTATGGAGAATATAATTCAGTATCTTGATGATGGCAGTGGTTTCATGGCCATATACCTATGTCAAAACAAATCAAATTGTACACATTAAATATGTACAGTTTATGAGATGGTAATTACATCTCAAAGCTGTAAAAAAAATTTTCTGTAATATGGTTTCCTTTGGCTTATATTTCTGACCTGATGCTAAAATAGATTTTTTCAGGGATAAATCCTTAAGATACATGACCATTTAAAATATACAAATTATTAGGTCATAAACATGGATTTTTTTAATCTCTCTAGTATAAATTTTATATAATAAATCTGAAAATTTCTGATAATTTTGACCTGCAGTTAATATTCATATGCACTTAATACAACACTCTCAGCCTCAATTGATGTAAATCATATCAAATTATTTAGAAATTTGCACCATTATTTATGTTTTCCTAATTTTTGTCATTATAAGCAAAACTTTAGTGTAGTTTATGGAATAAAAAAGTAGAGGTATTGAATGTAAGTCATCTTGAATGGCTGGTCTATGTTATTAATATTTCCTTTTTGTATTAGGAGTCCATTTTATTCCATATTGCTAAAAATAAATAGGCTTTTGGATGGTACTTGGGGACTTTTTTATTCTTGCTACATTAGTGGTGGTTGTAACAGTGTATTTGGTAATAGGGTTTGACTTATGCTTGCCTGGATCATGGGCCCCAGGGATGGGAGAGATGATAGAAGATAACCTAGCCCCTGTGTGTATTAAGCTGGTACCATATGGTGGTGTATTTAAATTTATTCTATACAAAAATTAGTCCTAGATAGCAAAAAAAAAAAAAAAAAAAAAAGAGAAGAAGGAGTGCCTTAGAATGCTTTGCATTCTATCTTACTTTTCTTACGAAGTTGTGCAAAATGGGGCTTGGAATTTCATTCCGGCAGCATTTTTTGCTGCTGCCACATGAGGCTTATTAAGGGCAGGATTTTGTCCTGACACCTGGACTTCCTCACTGCTTCCTCTTGGGAACCTTGCTTCTGTGTGGACTCAGGCAGCTATAATTGGTTTAAATGTGCAGGTAGACCCCACCCGTGGTCTAAGGCAGCGGTTGTCTACTGTGACTGCTATTAGAATCACCGCTGCCTTTCTCACCCATTTTCCCCCTGTCACTTCCCTGCCTTAAACATTTCACTAGCTTTTTGCACTTAGAATGAAAAGCAGACTCCCCGCTGTGGCCAACATGTACTGGCTCTTGTCTTCTCTAACCTTATCTCTTGATACTCTCCTTCTACTCCAGCTGTTATTTGTCCTGACAGTGGCCTGCGAGCACTTATTTACTTCTTCCAAGAAGCTTGTCTAATTCGATGCCTGGAAAATACTCCTTGGACTTAATAGCATAATGATATCATAATAATAACACTTTGTCCCATTTGTTGAATGTTTTCTTCAACCCAGACAGTGTGCTAAGTGCTCTACAGGCATTATCTTATAATTAAATTAGATACAGCAAGCTTGTGAAGTTGGTGTTGTAATGGCCATTTTTTTAATGAGAGGAAACTAGGGTGTAGGAGAGTTGGAGTGACTCGCCCAGGTTCCTACTGTAATTGTATGCTGGAGCCCGGCTTGAAGTCTGTCTGTCTGACTCTAAATTGGCTCTTTGGTACTGAAGTTTCAGAAATATCTTGTTACCATTAAATTGTAATGATCTCACAACAATTCCTGGAGGACAATCTTGGAGCGAGCTGTAGAGTAGATTTCTTATTGAAATTGGAAATAAGCATTAATATAACTTAACTACCTTCCTGGAGACAACAAAATTTTCTCAATATTTTATGTCTTTTTGATAATAAGAGGCAGTATGGTGTAAAAGCTGGGAATAAACGCTGGAACCAAACAGATAGGGTTCCATCTCAGAAGCATCTGCCTTTTGTTCGTATAGATCTCATTAACATATGTACCAGATAATGTTCCACTCTAGGCACTTGCTATCTGCACAATCCAGTGGGATCATTTAAAATTTTGGTCCTATAAGCTGTTTTTGTCTTGGAGGCTCACTATAGCATTGTTACTCTTTTTATTCAGTATAAATGAGATCTATCTCCAAACATGTAAACAGATTACTGTGCATGGTGGTCCATAGGAAGAAGTATCAGCTCGCCTTAGAGGGAGTCAAAGAAGTCTTCCCAAGGCCGGTCTTGGAGGAGTTTATCAGAATGACAAGAGATGTGAGAAGAGCATCTTAGGTGTATGCAAAAGTAGAAAGGTCTAAAATAATGGGGTCTATCTGAGCCAGTCTTGTGACATGTCTCCTAACAGCAATCTTATAGGAAGGCTCTAGTATAGTCTGCTTTCTTTTTTCTTTCCTTCCAATTAAAATGAAACATTAAATTTAACTTTATTAGATATAACAAACTCAGGGACATCATGTTCTCATAGGGGATAGCACAATGAACACAATAAGTAAATAAATTGCAGTGTATGTTAGAAGATGGGAAGTACTTTGTGGGCGTGGGTAATCAGATCAGACGGGGGGGGATATGGAGAACATGAACAAGTTGCAGCCTTAAACAGGCGGTCAGTGAGCTGGGTCTTGTTGAGAAGATCAAGACTCGAAGGAGGTGAAGGAGTGAGCCAGGTGGCCATCTGAGGGAAGAGCAGTCCGGGAGGACAGGTAATGAATGAGTGCCAGGATTAAGGCAGGAACAGATATGACCACCTAAGAGCAAAGCTGCCATTGTTGCCGGAGGGGACCGAGAGGGAGAGACACTAGATGATGTCAGAGAGGTTCAAAGTATTTTGTTGGTGACAGTGAAATGAGCTAGCATATGTAAAGCACTTAACACAGGGCCTGTCCCAGAGCCACAGAGCCCCTGACTACCTTTTCCAGCCACATCTCCACTACTCCCCCTTGCAAACCCTTTGCTGCATTTTATAACAGAAAGCTCTTTGAGGATTCCCCCAATATCCATGCTGTTTTAAACGTTTCTACTTTTGCACACACGTAAGATACCCGTCTCCCATCTCTTGTCATTCTGATAAACTCCTTTTTTTTTTTTTTTTTTTTTTTTTGAGACAGTCTCACTTTGTTGCCTAGGCTAGAGTGAGTGAGTGCTGTGGCGTCAGCCTAGCTCACAGCAACCTCAAACTCCTGGGCTCAGCAATCCTACTGCCTCAGCCTCCCGAGTAGCTGAGACTACAGGCATGTGCCACCATGCCCGGCTAATTTTTTGTATATATATATTTTTTAGTTGGTCAATTAATTTCTTTCTATTTTTGGTAGAGACGGGGTCTCACTCAGGCTGGTTTCGAACTCCTGACCTTGAGCAATCCACCCGTCTCGGCCTCCTAAAGTGCTAGGATTACAGGCGTGAGCCACCGCGCCCGGCCTTGATAAACTCCTTCAAGACCAGCCTTGGGAAGACTTCTTTGACTCTCTCTAAGGCGAGCTGATACTTCCTTCCCTGGACCACCATGCACAGTACTTTGTTTATATGTTTGTTATAAATAACTGATGGCTCGTGACAACTAACATTTAATGAGCACTTACTGTGTGCCATGCACTAAGTCCTTTGTGTGTTTTTCATTTATTCCTCACAACAACCCTAAAAGGTATATCCTATTGTATTGTCATCCCCATTTTACACATGAATAAATAAAGGCATGAAGAAATTTAGTAACTTGCCTAAGATCATTCTGCTGCTAAGTGATGGCGCCAGGAGGTGAACACAAGGCGTCTGGATCTAGAGCCCTTGGGCTTTCATAATCATTATACTTCACCTTCACCATACTTACTATACATGAGGCAGTGTGCATATCACACTGTATTGCAAATGTTAGTGTGTGTGCGTGTGTCTCGTGTATTATTTGTGAATTCTTTGAGGGCAGGGAACCATGTTAAATTCACATTTGGTCTTTGGGGCTTTGTACACACATGCTTCCTTAATTCAACTGTGATGAAAATAAAATATTCTTTCATGTAATTTGTAAGACATGGGGCATATTATTCAAAATGCAAATGATCACATGTCATTGATTCTGAATCTCATTTTGTCTTGAATTTCATTTTAATCATATTGTTGTGCTTCTGCTTCTCTCCAGACCAGTATTAAAGAGGGACAACTGTTGAAGCAAACCAGTTCTTTCCAAAGGTGGAAAAAGCGATACTTCAAACTTCGAGGCCGTACACTGTACTATGCAAAGGACTCAAAGGTAATGCAGGAGAATCCACTAATTCCAAGCACTTGAGGTTGGGGGTAGATTTAAAATTTTGGTTGTTTAAGCTGTTTTTGCCAGCTCACTATAGCATTACTGCTCACTATAGCATTACTGCTCACTATAGCATTACTGCTCTTGTGTGAACTCAGTATAAATGTGATCTGTCTTGGACCCCATTGTAAGGAGGTCTCTATTTGAGTCAGTCCCATGACATGTCCCTAAGGATAATCTTTTAGGAATGCTTCAGTGTAGTTTTTTCTTTATTTCTTCCTTTCCTTTCTCCTTCTAATTAAATGTAGCCTTATGAGATGTAATAAACTCAACATGTTGGGCTTCTCCCTTTTCTGCAACTTTTTACCCTATAAATCTTTCCTTGACCATGAGGGAGAGAGTCTCTATAGTTGCTAAGAATTCATGCTCTGTCTGGGTTCAGACAGGAGTTCATATCCCACTTCCAGCACATTCCAGCAGAGTAGCTGTGGCTAGCACATATTGTTGAGAGGAGACTTCCAGGAGACAATATACATCAAGTGCTTCCATAGTACCCAACACAGAATGATCACTCCAGTATGCTAGCAATTAAGAATAAAAAATCATATTGAAATAAAATCAAGACAAAATGATTGTTATATATAATAACAGTTCAGCCAAATAATAATCATGCAGTTTTGGGAGAAAAATTTGTAATTATGAGCCTCTATTAAAACTGATATTTTAGTATTACCTCAAAAATAAACATTAAGATTTCTGGCTACTATGCCAGTTGAATAATTAATCATTTCCATTTTAAAAAAATGAATATTCCTGATATAATTAGTAGAGTTATATACCAGGAGGTAAAAACAAATAAACAAACCTAATTCTTAAATTATACAGCTATAGAAATAATAACCAAATAAAATAATCTTATTTTATAAGTGATTATGTTCAAGCTTGTCCCTGATCTGGCTCCATCCTGATTTTTCACATTTATCTCTAGACAGCATTGAGCCTTCAGCTTTGGGCCATGCAGACCACCTCCAGAATGACTTTTCCTTTATCTACATTTGACGAAATTCCCTGTTTTTTTTTTTTTAAGATCCACCTCCAGTAATCCTGATTCTATCATTCACAAGAGAAAGAGTTAATTTGTTTCTGCTGGAGAAATCTTCTGTGACCTTCTAAAGCACTTCATTATATCTCTTCTCTTTCACATTTATAATCATTGTCTATCTAACATTTCAAATTAGTTGCATCTATTTCATCTCCTGTGCTAGATTGTAAATTCCTTGCAGTCGAGGAGCAAGTCTTACAGTCAGGTTGGTTGAATTGAAGTAGACTCACGTAACCCTCTGGAGAGTTTGTGGGGGGTGTGGAAGCTGTCAGAAAAGGGGGGACCCTTTTTCTGCAGTTCTAGAGGTGCACTGTTATGCCTGCCTTGCTGGAAGATCCCTGAATGAGTGTGAGCAATGACTGACTGGAAGTGGAAGCATACGTTTATTTATTAGAATTTCCTAATTGCTACCTCGTGTGTTTTAAAACATTCCATTTCTATGGAGTTTTTATCACTGAAACTTTTTTGGTTAAAACAGCTTTTAAGAGTATAAAAAAACTCCATCATCTTTTACTTGCAGAGCACATTCATCATCTCTTTTGAACACTTATTTATAGATGAGGAAAATAAGGTTCAGAAAGTTCAGTAACTCATTATAACCTCAGACAGGACTAGTTCTCAGTTCTCACTGAGCAAACCTGGGAACTTCTGTGCCTCCCTGGCAGTGTTGTTACAAGCTTTAGAGACAGTGTGTGTGTGTGTGTGTGTGTCACACACTCAGCAGGCTCCCCATAAGTAGTAGCTGTTATACTTCCAGAAAGCACAGCGCATTTGCATTGAAACAGTGTGCCCAGAGGTTCTTTGAAGTCCTTTTCAATTTGGGATTTATGGATTAGTTGTACTTTATGGTTTTATTCATCCTTCCTAAGAAGAAATTCAAGAGCATCACTAACTTAACCTTTTTTTCATTTTCTATTCCTAATTCCTGACATAGCTTCATAGTCATGAACTGATGGTAAAATCATATTGAAGAGCATTGAGCTAGGTTTTCATCTAATGCGTTTGTGTTTTTTTTTTTTTTCATTAACAGTCTCTGATATTTGATGAAGTTGACCTCTCAGATGCCAGTGTAGCTGAAGCAAGCACAAAAAATGCTAACAACAGCTTCACGGTATGATTATATTCTGCTAACTCCCTGTTCAAAAGTTCTAGAAAGACCTTTCCAAAGCATGTACAGAATACCCTGTTCAGTTACCAAATGTGTGTCAACGTGTGCATGTTGGAGCTCTTCCCAACACAGTAAACTCTAAGTACATTGCATTTCTAACACCCAATACCATTTGTGATCATTTGGCTCAGTTAACCTGGGTTTAAATGTACTTTTAAAAAAGAATTTATATTTTTTCCTTTTTAGACTTTTTAATTTTAGTACCTCAAATTTTCACCACCTTTCAATTAATTTCATTGTTCTTGAATGTTTAAAAAGTTTATTTATCTTCATTATTAAAAATAATATTTTCTACATCTGTTTACTTTCACTCCAGTTGCCGTTGTTGGGGCACTTGCCTTGTTCAGGCCTTCGTTTCTTCTCACTTAGGTAATTCATTTGGCAGCTGCTCAAGAGGGGTCCCGTGTTCCAGTTTCTTCTTTTCCAATCACAGATCACATTGCTGAAAAGACCTCCCTGGTTCCACATTGCCTGCAGATTGCATCTCCAGCTCAGTCTTCAAGTCTGATATGATCATGCTGCAGTATTTTAGTGTCACCTGACAATTATTTGTCCTTAAATGCCCCACCGGTTTATCAGTTCTGTGTGTGCCCATGCTTTCCCAACAGTTCTCTCAGACTTGAGTGATTCCTCCACCATCTGTAGCTGTTGAAATAAGTTCTTCAAAGCTTATTTGAGATACCCCATTTTTCCCCTACTTCTTTCATTTATAAAATATGGATTGAGTTTCCACTGTGTGCCAGGCACTTGTGCAACCACATGAAATTCAGAGATGAATTTACCTCGTATTTCCCTCGAGATATTCACAGTACAGTTCAGTGAAGTTCATGTGGGGTACTTTTTGTAACTACATATTCCTTGGGTCCTCTAAGATGTATTGCTCTAGCTGTGTTGTCACCCCATTCACACTCCCATTCCCCTCTTTAGAAATTTCCCACTAAGGACAGTAGTGTGTTGTGCACATCCCCTAGGTGTGCCCCGGGCAGGGAGGACAGAGCAGTGCCATGACAGAGGTGTGCATGGGTCGGGGGCTGGGCTGGGGGAGGAAGCATATGAACTTGGATTTAGTTTTATTGATTTATGGGCATGTGGGATAATTCATAGTGTAAATATTCCTCCCCCTCTCCCCCATCCCCAGGGAGAGTTTAGTTTGAGAAGAGGAAAGCCAAGAATAGAGTCCTGGGAAAATGTTAAAATTCAAGGTCCAGGAAAATGTTAAAATTCAAGGTCCGACTCATAAAGACTTAGTAAGTGCAAAGAAGGAGAATCAGAAAGCGATGATGATGTTTTAAAAACCCAGTGAAATAGAGTTTTACGATGGAAATTGTTAAACACCATATACTGTGGAGAGGTCAAGTCAAAGAAGATTTGGAAAAGTGGTTGTTGAGTGCGATATGAATAACTTGGTGTTCATCTGGCCCCGTTGATGTGAGTAGTTTCGGCGGGTGGCTTGCTTCGGGGTGTACACAGAATACACAGTGAGAGGCAGGAAGAGAGCCAGGCTAGATGATTTTTTCTAAAGGTGGGCTGTTAAAAGAAGGAGAACAGATATAGTTAGTGGAATGCTTAGGCCAGAAGAAAGTTTTGGTTTTGTCATTGTTGTTCTTTTGCTATGTTTTAAACATGGATTTTGAGTGTAGTGATATGAAGAGAGGAAAGAATTGCTAGAACCCAAAGTTGAAGATTCAGGAGAGAGAGGCAATGACTGTTGGAGCATGTGGAGGGACAGGAACCAGAGTGCAGGTTAGGAGGTCGGCAATGAACAGGACACAGAACGCTTAAGGAAGCAGATGGGGCCAGGAGGTTCGTATGTTTCAGACCCACATCCTCCTATTTTCTCAGTGAACGTTAAGGCCAAGCTTGTCTTCTGTGAGTGAAGGATTAGGATGGTTTGGGGTAGCTTCTGTAGAAAAAGAGAATTGAAACTGAACAGGGACCTGTGGAAGATTGCTAAGTAGTGAATAGTGTCTACCAAAGATTAGAGATCAAGTTCAGGAATGTCCTTAATTCCTATGCCTATGATATTTTCTTTAAGTGGAAGTAGAGAACAAACAAATGAGGTGACCCAGGGTTGATGGCTTATAGGGCGTATTGGATAGAAAGTTAAAGGGATTGCTGGATGTTTGAGGGATCCGTAACTCGTCCATCTTCCCCCTCTTAGGTCCTGGTTTTTGAGAATAAAATATAAGGAGTAAGGGACAACTTTGTTAATGGCTGAACAGAATCCAATAACCACTGAACACAGGGCTTCTGATACATTGTTGGAGGCGTAAGGCCAAGTGATTCTTAGTCCTTTTTTCTTGCAAGTGAAGGTGGACTAGGGTGGAGTAGAAAGAGTCTCACCAGTCGTACCAGTCAGATCAGCCACTTGTCTTCCCCTCTGCAGGGAACAATAGTTCTCTCCCCACTCTGGAGCTTTTCAGAGGGGGAGATAAGAGTTCCCCCCTAAGAGAGATTTATTTTTTCAATACTTTTTATTTTTAATTGACATATAATCATATATATTTGTGGGGTACATAGTGATGTTTCAATGCACATACTGTATAGTGATCAGATTGGGGTAATTAGTATATCCATCGTCTCAAACATTTATCATTTCTTTGTGTTGGGAACATTTAATATCCTCCTTGTAGCTATTAGAAACCATATGTTATTGTTAACTATGGTCATCTTATGGTGCTATAGAATGCTAGAACTTATTCCTTTTATCCAGCTATGATTTCGTAACCTTTAGGAATTTAGTCTGAGAGAGGGTTTCAAAGTTTAAAATTTGAAGGATGGATTAATTTCAGGTGAAGACAAGGTGTCAGAGTAGATAAAGTAAAAGGACCCGAACAGCACGGGTTTGGAGAGGTTATTCAGATCCTTTGTACAGCTGTTTCTCTGCTGTCCAATGGCATGTGATCTCTCCTTTTGTATCTTTCTTATAGAACTTACCATATTCTGCCTCATACTTAGTTAAGTACTTATTTTTATTATAACCTTGAGGGCAGGGACTGTGATATCTTTTTCCCTCAGTGTGCCTTATCCATATGTACTTGTTGATTTTAATTAATAAGATGAAAGTTTATTTCAGGCTTGAGAAGACTTTTTGTTGAAATATTTTCAAGAAATTTCTTCATTCATCCAAATGTTATTTCTGAAGTTTGTCAGATTAGAATTGTAGGGACTAAGAAGTTAAGGCAGATTGCTTAGGGTTCTGCAGCACATGAATTTGTTAGAACTTTCCAGGGTATGAAAAGGAGGGAGAGAATGTTTTCAACCAGTAATTGGCAATCTTCCCTGTCCTCCACTGTCCTGACTGCTGCCAGCGCTGCCATTGTGGCCAGTTCACGTCAGAGGTTAGTGGTGTCATGTGATGGCGTATGGCTGGAGAATGCAGGAATGGCCAAATTCTGCTTCGTTACGTCCATCCCTTGTCTCTTGTGAAGTTCCTAAGCATGATATATCGACAGAGTACAATATAAATAGTAACTGAAAAATGGAAAACCTATGCTTTGCCCGAAAGCCCCATGTTGAACTCTCTGGTAAAACGGGCTGTTAGAGACCAGGGCAGCAACTGACCTACCCCAGGAAGCTCCTCAGCGTCACTTCCATTGCATTTGATTGGTGTGCGCATGTCACTAAGGCTGGCCAGCCAAGCTACAGAGGATACAGACATAGGCAATCAAGACCGTGGTGTCAAAGGAGTCGGGGACATACTTTAAAACCTATATACAGTAGGATTACTCTTCCTTTTTTGCACAGTCACTCCCATCCAGAGTTAATAACCGTCTTGTTTTTTTCCATTGTCTACATTGGCTCAGGTATTGTATTAGTTCTCTATTGCTGGGTAACAAACCACCACAAACTTAGTGGCTTAAAACAATCCCCATTTATCTCACAGTTTTTGTAGGTCTCGTAGCATGGGTAGATTTCTCTGCTCCTGGTCTTTTTTTTTTTTTTTTTTTTTTGAGACAGAGTCTCGCTTTGTTGCCCAGGCTAGAGTGAGTGCCGTGGCGTCAGCCTCGCTCACAGCAACCTCAAACTCCTGGGCTCGAGCGATCCTTCTGCCTCAGCCTCCCAAGTAGCTGGGACTACAGGCATGCGCCACCATGCCCGGCTAATGTTTTATATATATATCAGTTGGCCAATTAATTTCTTTCTATTTATAGTAGAGACGGGGTCTCGCTCTTGCTCAGGCTGGTTTTGAACTCCTGACCTTGAGCAATCCGCCCGCCTCAGCCTCCCAAGAGCTTGGATTACAGGCGTGAGCCACCGCGCCCGGCTTCTCCTGGTCTTATGGTATTAAAATAAATGGATATGATAAATTAAATATGTGTGTGTGTGTATATTTATATATAAACACACTTTTTAATTGCCCGAAATTGGGCTTATTTTGACCGTGGTTTGAGTTCATGGTTTTACAAGTGTCTTCTGCAATAGGCAACTACAACAAAACCTGCAAACCTTGAAAGCATTTTTTTTTTTTTATGATTTTAGGTGGCAGTGATATGATCAGGGAATGGAAAAGGACAATCCCTGATAGCCTTGTTGTCATTTTATAAGCCTGTAGGCTAAGGTTATTTATTTGTAGTTTAAGTTCTACCATGGCATTTTATATGGTTGCTAAATCTATAGTATGTTCTTTTTTGTTAATTTTTTAAAATTATTCATTTTCTTTTTATTTTATTGATGTCTGTATGCTGTTTTGGAGTTTCATTGTCCCTCTAACCTTTGTATCTTTAACACAGTCCCATGCTGTATGTAAACGTGTTGTTCTTTCATTAGGCTGGAGAGAAGAATTAATTTCCTTTTGGTCACACAGGTGCCACCCTGGAAAGGGGCTCCCAGATGTCCTGAAGTTTAATCTAAGGCTCTTTCTAATCACACAGTATCCTCTCTGTGTGGACAGTCTTTGTCTCTGCTGTTCTCTTTCTTCCCTCACCCACTGCTCTCTTTGTTTCTTTCTCGTTAATCAGAATATGTATATCCCCAGGGTTTTTTTTGATTTACCAAATTATAGAGGATAGGAGCTTAGACTCTGATATCAAACAGCCTGGGTTTGGGTCCTGGCTCAGCCACACCTAGTTATGTGACCTTTGACAAACTAATTTACCTCTCTAAATCTCAGTTTCCTCACCTGCAATTTGAGGATGATAAAGGTACCTACCTTTTAGTGTTATGACTATTAAATTCAACGTGATAATACACTAAAATACCTAGCACAGTGATGAGCACATACCGCTTAATAAGTGTTAGTGGCTGTTATTTTCCTGAATTTATTATCCCTCTATTTCCTTTACAAGTAGTAGTGCATTGCCAATTCCTAAAAGTTGGGGAATTTTGAAGGGGAATGTGGATGAACTTTGTCTTGAGAAAAGATTTCCATCTGCCCTGTCTTTCAGGGGGAATAGCAAAGATTTATGTCTACTTTTATCTCATATTATTAATAATAAACATTACTGGGAAAAGCAACCATTTGGCAATAAATGAAATTATAATCTCACCTTGTTAGGTAAATGTTGTTTGCTAAAGAAGAGCTTTTAAAGGATTTGAAAGTCATCACAATCACATGGTGATTGGTGATTTTAAAGCATGCTGTTCAAATGACTGTTTTCTTTAAATTTTAATGAAGATCAGGCTAAACCTTAAACAAATGAGTCATTATTTTAAAGAAATTATTGCACTGCCATTGTTAAAACCTCTTATGAAAGCTTGTAGAGAAAGTAGAATGTGTTTTGTTTGTTTGAAGTGGAAAGAAATACAGAGGTACTTTATTTTGTTTATTTAACCACGCTTTATGGTTTTAGTGAGGAGTCTGCAGTGTATGTGAAGTTTTGTGGGTACTACACATCCACACTGGCTTGCTTGGTGATAAAACACAGGCACCCTGTGGTAGCACTTATTTTTAGAACTAAATGAGCACTAGAACAAAGGACGATTTTAGTTCAGGGGTCACTTGCCACAGCAGATGTGACCAAAAGTTGATTAGCATTAGATTATGATTCTTCCTAAGTATAACGGAAAAAAGACACAAAAAGACAAAGAGAACATACTTTTATGGCACATAAAATGCCAGGAACTGTGCATTCATAGTATAGTTGAAGTGAACAGGCTGGGTTTTAATGGGAGGGAAAATGTTCTTAAGAAATTTGTTTCTTTAATGTTTACTGTTTATTTTCCTACTAGCATCCTCTCAGTTAATATATTTCAGTTCATCTCTCTCTTAAGAGGAATATCACATCCTTTGAACTTAAGAAAGTGTCAGTTTACTTTTATCCATTAATATCTCAATATTTAGTTACAAAAGAAGTAACTAAAAGTTGTGGGGTTTTTTTGATATCACTGGTGAATGCACACACAAAAAATATTTAGATTATTATCTCAATAAATTGACACAAATCACTGAGACAAATAAATGGCTTACCTTATTTGATAATATTTGTTGTAACTATTATACTGTATTCATGTTTTAAATGCTTTGCATCTGATAACCCACTCAATTTGTTTTATGAATCCTGTAAGGTAAGAACTATTATGGTCCCATTTGGTAGATGAGGAATTTGCAACAGAGAAGCTAACATCTAGTATATGTAATAACTAGAATCGGAACCCATCTGTCATCTGGCTTCAGTCTGTATTCTTGACCACTCTGCTATCCTGCCTCTTTATTGGGGAGTTTTAAATAAATGTGGTTCAGATAGTTTTCCTCTAATTGGTCACTACATGTTCAGTTGTCTTTTCTAGAAAATAATTAGAGTCTTATGCTGCGTTGCCAGGTGTGTAGTAAGCACTTGCCAGCCAGACTACAAATCTAGGATATGACATTATATTTTGGGCACTCTATTTTAAAGAGAAATGTTGACTAAAGAGCTCACAAAGGAAGGTAACAGATACGATATAAAGGTCTGTGAATCATGGGATTGATTGGCATTTAAGGGTACTTTTTATTTTAAAGACTTGGGAAAATGTGACAGTTGTCTTTTTAATATTTGAAGAATTCTCAAGTAGGAGAAGCAGCAGATAGATAGGTTTTGTGTTCCTGAAGTGTGCAGGTTTTGTGTTCCTGAAGTGTGCAGGACAAAGACCTGTGGTTGAATTCATGGAGGGACAATTTCAGCTCAGTGTCAAAGAGAACTTTCTAACTTGAGTCATCTGATAGAACAGGCCCCTTGTGAGGTAATAACTCTGCCCATTATTAGAAATCTTCAGTCATCTCATTCCCTGTGAGCTGGAAGGGGCCTTCAAGGAGAGAGTTCTCAGAACAGACTCAGGTTTAAAATGCTGAAATGAATTTCTCAAGGTTGAGTGGCTGATAGCCACGCATAGCTAGTGCAGAATTTGGGCCCCTCGGTTCTTGGTGTTTGTTGAGACAGACAAGGAGCAGTGGATTTAGAGATTTCTGGGCTCTATACTAGAAACTTACACACGCTGTCCTGGAGACAGCATGAGCTAAATGATCATCTTTCAAGAATGCACTTGGAGAATCTTTATGTGATGTGTGTATGTGAGAGGGGCTGAGGGGAGATGGTGAAGACTGAGATTTCCTTGTAGGCACAGACAATATCTTCCTCACCACTGAATGCCCAAGGCTAACACGGTGCCTGGCACAGAGGAGAAAGCCAATGAATGTTGGTTGATTGAATGAAGGAATGTGTTTTTATTGAATGAATGAATGAATATTTGTAAACTCTAGTTTTTCTTTGCATCATTTCATGTTTAAGCCCAGAGAACACAGTTTCCTAATTCCCTGGCCCCTCCCCCATGATCTTGGGTTATATATAATATGCCCATAAATACTTGCATCCTCACTGAAGTCTTTATATAATAATCGGACCTTTTTTATACCATGTCTTCCGAACACAATTTTTGTCTTTCATTAATCATTGTAGTTAGTCCCACCTTTGTTTACATTATTCATTATTAGATGTCTGATAGCAGCAAATCTAATATTTTTGGTTAACATATTTTATGGTACTCTAAAATGATACCATATCAATGCAATTTAAGTGTTGCTTTGCCTTTGAAAATTGATTTATATACACTTTAGATGGTTTTATACAATGAAAGTTGCTAATTTATAAGTCAAATTTGAAATTTATATCTTAAACATTAGAGATTTTTAGAAATCAAATATCTTATCATTGTTTCCGTGGGCATGCCATAATTATCTTTTCATTTAGTGATATAGCATCCTTTCCAAGAATATAACCAAGAGAAATAGCTCTTAAAGTTATTATCGGCTTACTCAGAACAAAGTCTTAGGGTATAAGAAACCATTGGTAGTTTTGTAGCAAGACTAAAATCTTGGGGTAGAGATAAGGTGTGGCAGAAGGAACAGTGCCTTTGTCTCCACCTTCACTAGTAGCTTTCTATAGATCTTTCAAGTGGCTTTTCCAAAGTAAGGCAAGACCCAATAATCATGAGTATTCTGCCAACTCTGGAGTTCTGGGAACCTGGGGCTCCCTTGCAAAATCAGACCACGGTAGTTTCAGCACATAGATCAGTTTCATAAAAAGGTCTGTTGTGTTCTGAATAGATACTATCAATAAGCTGGAGCTGGGGTGGGGGTTGTCATCCAAAGAGCTGTGTCCTTAGGGGCTCAGGCAGGGTATGATGATAAGTTGCCGTGCTTGTCATTACCACTTTCCCCTTCCCCTGTGCCTGGTCTTGTGAAAGATCCATGACTCAGGGAAATCTTGGCACTCCTGATCCGTCACCTTCAACCTGCTGCCTCCAGCACTCTTTCTGTCCTCCTGGGCTATTGCACAGTGGCCCACTCCCCACCACAGCCTCCACTTCTAGAACTGCCCCTAGAATTCATTCATCCATTCATTTAGCAAACATTTATTGAAAGTTCACTACATGTATCAGACATTGTGCTAGATTCTGGGTATATAGCGGTGAATAAAAGGAATTGGCCATTGAGTACCCAATTTTTAAAAAGTTTTTACTCAAATCTAAACACTTTTTAAAAA
Organism: Microcebus murinus; assembly: GCF_040939455.1. Taxonomy (NCBI): domain Eukaryota; kingdom Metazoa; phylum Chordata; class Mammalia; order Primates; family Cheirogaleidae; genus Microcebus; species Microcebus murinus. The sequence goes on from NC_134116.1 coordinate 57,813,431, forward strand.
ATGTGGTGCCTGAAAAAAAAAAAAAAAAGAACGTGGTGCCTGCCTGCAGGGATAGGTGCCTATGTGACCTTGGGAATAGGACACCTCCCAACTGGGACTGGAAACTGTCCGGTCCAGGTGACAGGAAAGAGAGGGGATTACAATTCTCTTAGCGCTTGGGGCCCAGACCATTCAGGATGCCATAGACAGACAGACTCCTTCTGGGACTGCTGCATCTGCTCTTCTCCACAAACATGTCCCTAACCCAGTATTTCTGAGGCCAAAATATGGTGACTCTGTAGAAGTTTTTATCCCTGAGTCTGGACACCGATGTGCTATGAAGGAGGCCTTTAGCCTTAGGCACCTTGTAGACTGCCGTCCGGATGAGAAGTTTGATCAGTTTTAACCTTGTATCATGGAGGCTTGACCTTCCCAGTGACCCTGCCCTATTGAATCCAGGTTGTGTTAGCTGATCAGGGGCGGGGTGGAGGGTCAGGCAGCTGTCTAAGGATACGCTCAGAAGCTTCCGGTAAGCTGCTCCCACTGGTATGGAATTCAAGGTGGAAGTTAATCTTTGTATCTTAGAGATAAACAGATTAGTAGTAAGAGAATATTAAAGAGAACTGAGGTCTTAGAAGTTGTGGCTATACAACAGCCCTGGCCCCTGACATCAGGACTGGATCAGGACTCTCCCAGCAAAGATTGAGTGATGTCTTCCATTGATCCAGACACCAGGATCGCCCAGTGACACTGTCTGCTGGGATCAGCTGGTAGGGCCTCTTGTCTCTGCAGCTGGGTTGCTTTTACACTTCTGTAATGCTTTGTAATAATCTAGCACAACAGGCCGGGCGCGGTGGCTCACACCTGTAATCCTAGCACTCTGGGAGGCCAAGGTGGGCTTATTGCTCAAGGTCAGGAGTTCAAAACCAGCCTGAGCAAGAGTGAGACCCCGTCTCTACTATAAATAGAAAGAAATTAATTGGCCAACTAATATATATAGAAAAAATTAGCCGGGCATGGTGGCGCATGCCTGTAGTCCCAGCTACTCACTCGGAGGCTGAGGCAGCAGGATTACTTAAGCCCAGGAGTTTGAGGTTGCTGTGAGCTAGGCTGATGCCATGGCACTCACTCTAGCCTGGGCAACAAAGCGAGACTCTGTCTCAAAAAAAGAAAAAAAAATCTAGCACAACACTACTTAGTATGAATATCTGACATGGGCAGCTACTGGGGCAATAACCAGAAGTCACAAAGGCCTGCCACTAATAGTTCAAGTGGCCAGAGTCACAGGATTCTGTGTGTTGTAGATCTCGTGTTTGTAAGAGCAATGACTTGAGTGTTTGGCCTCTGTGGTCTGGTTTCTGCATATCCTCGGCCATTTTGTTTTTCAGAATTCCATTGATAAAGGATGCTAATAATAATTAATTTTCCCATTACTCAACATTATTAGGGCTGTCCTGCTTGTTAGTCCCATAACGTGGGAAAGCTGTCAGGACCAAGCAGCTAATCCTTCTCCCTCTGGGGCCTTTGTAAGAATTCAGATTGTTTGGGCTTTTCGTACAGGTAAAGTGTTCATCGGAATATATTTTAGATTGGATGTTCCTTTTCAGGATGGATAGAGTCATGCTCATCAGCAAGGACTGACGTGACTGCCCTCAAAATGACTGTAGATAAACTTCTAGAAGATTTTAACTTGAGGTTGAACACAATATCAAGACACACACTTGATAGGATAGATTGAGTCTTCTTCATCAATGCCTTCACTGTCTCCACCATCCAGAATCAGCAAGGGGAGTGAAATGTACCATCGATGTGTACAAAGACAAGGATACAAGGATATCAGCTGCACATGGTAGTAACCAAAGTTGGAAACAACCTAGATGTGCAAGTTAAAGACTGACTGGTTGGAGTGAATTATAAAATATATCACACAATGACATACCGTCATTTACAAGATGAATCAGCACTATCTGTAACAATGCATACCAAACTCCCAGTTTTATTCAGTGGGAAAAGCCAGATATATGACAATGTGCATGTATGAAATGTTACTCTGTGTGGCCAGGCGTGTGGCTCACGCTTATAATCCTAGCAGTTTGTGAGGCAGAGATGGAAGGATTGCTTGGGGCTGAGTTCTAGACCAGCCTGAGCAAGAGCGAGACCCCGTCTCTACAAAAATTAGAAAAATTAAGCTGGGTGCGGTGGCTCACGCCTGTAATCCTAGCACTCTGGGAGGCCGAGGCGGGCATATTGCTCAAGGTCAGGAGTTCGAAACCAGCCTGAGCAAGAGCGAGACCCCGTCTCTACTATAAATAGAAAGAAATTAATTGGCCAACTAATATATATAGAAAAAATTAGCCGGGCATGGTGGCGCATGCCTGTAGTCCCAGCTACTCGGGAGGCTGAGGCAGCAGGATCGCTTGAGCCCAGGAGTTTGAGGTTGCTGTGAGCTAGGCTGAAGCCACGGCACTCACTCTAGCCTGGGCAACAAAGTGAGACTCTGTCTCAAAAAAAAAAAAAAAAAAAAAATTAGAAAAATTAGCAGGCTGTGGTGCTGGTGTCGTGTGCCTGTAGTCCCAGCTACTTGGGAGGCTGAGACAGAAGGATTGCTTGAGGTTGCAGTGAGCCATGATGACACACCACTGCCCTCTAGCCCAGCTGACAGAGCAAGACCCTGTCTCAAAAAAAAAAAAAAAAAGTTACTTTGTGTGTGTGTGCAGACATGCATTTAAACCTCAGAAGAGCACATAATTGTTATATATAGATGGAATATCTCTGGAGAGATATACAGGAAGCTAACAATATTTGCTTTCAGGAAGGGAAGTTGGTAACTGGGGGCAGGCTTAGGAGGGAGGCATACTTTTTATTCTAAATACATTTTGATTTTTTTTTTTATCAAATGTTTATTATCTATTCAAAAATTTGTAAAATGCTATGTGGGAAGCCCCTTTTGGCAGCGTGTTATCAGATGCATTTGACAAGAGTGATGGATTTGGCAGGAAGGCCACCTTGGATGCTGCCATGATGTCCAGGGAAAACAGGGTAGAGGCACATGTCAGATTGTCTGCAATGGGAGGGAAGGGAGGGCTGGAGGAGAGACCTTGTGCAGGAAAACTGGAGAGCCGTGGCCAAAGGCAGGCCAGAAGGAGAGGAGGAAGCTAATGTAGAGTTGTTGAATTTGAGAGAATGGTATATAAATGATGCTTTTAATTAAGGGTAGAAAATGGGAATAAAAGTAGGTTTGTGGGGGGAGGGAGAGTGTAGGGAAGACTTCATGTCTAGACATTGTGAGTTTGAAGTGACGCTAAGATATCCTGGCAATGCCTAGCAGGCAATTCAGAGAAGTGCTTTAAACACTATTAAAAGGGCTTAAAGTACTTTTTTGGTATCATTTTCATGGCTCCTTTTAAGTTTCTAGCATATTCAAATCTCTTCTCCATTCCTTAAGTATGGTTATGGTGTAATGGAAAATTTAGGGTTTTAGAAATATTTTAGTTTTGTGGTGACCGATACAAAACAAGATAATTATTTTGTTTTGAAACTTCCCATTACATATGTGTCCTGTACAAAGCCATTTACGGTTACAAACCAAAGCTTGTGCCAAGGGAGTGAGGCTAATGCATTGTTCCAATCTCTGGTACAGTCTGAAAATATTAAATGAATGGTAAAACTTTTAATGTGTCCATTAACTAATACCGCTAATTGACAGTGGGGGAGTGTATGTGACAGCCTACATAAATAATTTCTGAAATATCTGTGATCCTTGTGGTTACTATTAATACTACAAAAATTCTCAGTTTCTCATGTACAATGTAATGCTTCCAATTCAATGCCGTATATGATTATATATCTTGCAAATATTTTGTTCTCTGAAGGTGCTTGGTTTGCACCTTGTCTATGTTAGTAAATGAAATTATTATTATTATATATCAGCATCTTTGTATCCCTTTCTTGCTCACCTTTAAAGAATGTATAGGTAGGTATAGGATTGAGATGCAACTGTGCAGCTGCCCTGATTATATTTTTAAGGTGAGAAAAAGTAAGCAGTACATGCAGTCTTTTCCACCTGCCCTTCCAGGATGATGTCAGTAAATTCTTTGCCATTCTTTCTTTCTCTGGTAGATGGCTAGGAAGGCAGACAGAATTTAGTTTCAAGTCCTACCTGCGCTTCATGACCTTGGACAAGTTAGAAACCTTTCTGAACCCATTTTCCTCCAAAGAAAAATGGGATCACTACTTTTCGAATTGTGTGGATGAAATGAGATTATATACCTGACCTGTTAAGAGTACTCCATAAACGATAACTTAATATTTTGGAATCACAAAATGATTTTAATTCCAAACACAAGTGCCAGAACACAGATGGGGCTTAAGGCAACTGGTGAATAAAATGGGAGAAGTGTTGACCCTAGAAAGCAGAGGGTCAGGGAGGACTTGTAAACTCAAATGCCTCCAGGACCACTGGGCAATATATATCAGTGTGTAAAGTGACCAACTGAAGAAAATAGGCATAATCTGCTTGTGCTTGTACCTAATTATGGTAGATTTTAATTTTTTTTAATAACACTACATTTCAGGGTTCAAACACAATAGCAAAGCAAAAATATCAGAGACTATACTTTTGTGACCGCTATTATATTACACGGATGCAGTAGATGGAAGGCTATTTCAGATTGGTCCCACAGATTGGAATCCTATTGAGGGCAGACAAGAACATTGGGAATTGGGGAGCAGAAGGGTGCTGAAAAGAGAGGAAGCCATAGAGAATAAGAGCACTTTCTTGACATTATTTCTACTATACCAGGCCCTGCCTTTTTGAGTAGGAAAGTTGGATGCTTCTAGTAGCCTTCGTGGTGGATAAATAGGTATGCACAGAATCACCGGGGTATCTCTGCCAAGCAACATCTAAAATTACATCTAAAATTATCCACATACCCTCCCTCTGCACAAACCAAGATTTTGTTCAACAAGTCTGCTTTGGAGCTTGGTTTGGGTGTATTTTGAAAAATACTTGGCTCGATTGAGGTGCACACGTGCAGTTGCAGACCTGTGCTCTTGGATGTAGAGGTCTCTTCTGCAGTTTATTCTTTGAAAGTATCTCTGCTCTCAAAATAGTCACTTAAGATGCATGACTACATTGTAGTTTGGCACATTTCAGTTGTCAGAGTGATTTGCTTCACTCCATAAAGGATGAAAAGAAAAAGCAACATACATAATTAAAGAGATGGGTATAGATTTTATGAGGAAGGATGGAAGAGGTATATTAAGACTGAGCAGTTGGTGACTTCAGGTATAGCAAAGCTAGTGATAAAAAGGCACATTTTAATGCCTGACTAGATAATTATGCCTGATTAGACTATTACACAAGTCAAATTATATCAAATGCAGACAATATAAATTATAATAAATGCAGACAATAAAAATTGTTATAGTACAATTAACTCTTTGCTGGTCTTGCTTTCCAATAAAGGCATTGCACTGCATGTGGATTTTTATTTCAATAAGGGCAGCTCAGGATTATTCACTAAAGATACAGCAATAAGTCCTGCATTCAGGCAGATGTGATCAGTTTGTTGTTAGGAACTTTATTAGAAATAAGAATTTCTTAATGGAAAAAGTTATTGGACATTTAAAATGACCAGAGAAGGCTGCAGAATTTCCTTCATGGCTGAATCAAAAATTGGAGTTAAAACAAGTAGCCATCTATCTTGAATAGTTTAGGTGTGGTACCTACCAGAGACTGCATGCTGAATTCTTTCAGTGATGTGCAGAGATTCTGGTGCTCTTAATTTTGGTAAGCCTTTTGCCATTTTGTAATGTTGCTTTGGGCAAGGCTAGATGCAGTGCAATTAAGGGGAGTCAATTTTTTCCTAATTTGTTGGGTGACATTTTCCTAATGTCTTCTAAGGAGTAGATCAGTAGGTCATTATCATTATTCCTATTTTTGGTGGTTTGCTAGTTAGTGACTATTTTGTTGGCAAAATTCCTCTATTTCTGACTTGTGCTCATTTGACTTTCATCTTGGACCACGATTACACAAGAAGTATATACCTTTACAGAAGAAATCTGTAAATGTATATGTGATTTCTTTCACTGCTGAGAAGACTTGTGATGCTAACATTTACTGAGCTTTGACTGCATGGCAGACACTATGCTAAATGCTCTACCTGGTTTAACTCATGGAGCCACACCTGACTCTGCAGAGCTATGAATTACTGCTCTAGTCCCACTTACCAGAGGGGAGACCGAGGCTCAGAGAACCCAGGAAATATGTCCATAGGCAGACAGGTAGGAAGGGATGCTGTTGGGATTCAGGTTAGATTGGTCTGACTCTGGAGTTTAGACACCGAATTAGACTCTGCTTTTATATTAGTGATTTCCAATTCAGAATTTGCAGACTAACAATTTCTTCTAATTCGCTTCTGTTTAGAAACTTCTCTCATTTGTAAAGTTCTAACGTGGTTGTGGAGAATAATAAAACATCTTAGACACTGGGTCTCAAATTTGGCTGTACTTTGGATCACTTGGGAGTTAAAAAGAAAAATATTGGTGTCTGGATCCTACTCTCAGATGTTCTGAGTTTATTGGTATGGAGTGTGGCCTTCACCTTGGGATTTTTTTGCCCGAGACAGACTCTCATTCTGTTGCCTGGGCTATAGTGTCATGGCGTCAGCCTAGCTCACAGCAACCTCAAACTCCTGGGGGCTCAAGCAATCCTTCTGCCTCAGCCTCCCAAGTAGCTGGGACTATAGGCATGTGCCACCACACTTGGCTAATTTTTTTCTATATATTTTTAGTTGTCTAGCTAATTTACTTCTATTTTTAGTAGAGATGGGGTCTCACTCTTGCTCAGGCTGGTCTTGAATTCCTGAATTCAAATGATCCACCCACCTTGGCCTCTCAGAGTGCTAGGATTATAGGTGTGAGCCACCATGCCCAGCTGATATTGAGATTTTAACCACCCACTCCCAGGTGATTCTACTGTGCTGCAGAGTTTTCAAACTCCTGCTTTGGAACAATGCAAAATTTTAAATTCTAAATTCCCATCTTTTTATTAGTAAAAATGTAGTGATTTTTTAATTACAGAAATACTAAGTATTTGATTTAGAATCTGCAGACAAACAAGAAAAATTTGATTAAAATGATCTGTAATCCATTCACTGAAAGATAACAGTGAAATTTTGGCTATGTACCTTTTTTCTCCCTGTGGACATTTATATATTTAAAGTCTTAACTACAATGTTACTCTTCTGTAGAATTTTATAATTAATGCCAGATTGCCTTATGTCTGTTTTATGTATTTTTTTTACCAAGAATTCTTGATTCTTATATGTACATAGTAGTGTTGTTGAATCTTTATAGGCCAGTAACTCCCAACGTGGGGCAATATCTCTATTAATGGAGAGTTTGTATGGTATCTGAGGTAGCGCTTACCGAGCTGATTTAGATGTCTCTCCTTTGGACCTCCTTGTATAGCATGTTTTCAGATAAGTAAATCCTTGGTTTACTTCTTGTCTCCTTTATGGACTCTTAAGGCAAGTCCCATGTGGTTTTTATCCCTTGGCTCTGGCATGCGGGACATGCTCAGTAAATGCTCGAATGGATGAGCAGACAGAAAGATGTATTCCAGGATCCAAGGTGGGCATGGTGGGTACAGCTTGAAAAAATTACTGAAGTAGATTCGGACATTCCTGAAAAAAAAAATCATCTGGGAATGTAGGGGTAGTAGCAAGAGACGGATAGAGTGGGGTCAAAATGAGGACAGATGCCAGGGGGCATTTTAGGATTTGTAAGTTTCAGATCCTTCAAGAAGAGTAAAACGTTCTCTGGTTCCAGAAACTTCCTGGGCTTGGCCCCCACGGGGCTCTGTCTTCCCTGGGGAATAGCTCCTCCTCCCCTCCCAAATATGGTGATGGGCTCGTGTCCTATCTTTGCATCTTTCATATCCTACTCATTTGTCATAATAAAAAGGCTGAAGTGGATAAACTCTCAGAGTAAGAACCAGATAATTTTCAGAGTTTCTCCCCTCCAGATATTTTCCTAATAAAGATTTGGGTGAGAAACCACTATAATGTGATGGAGTTCCATTAGGGTTTGACTTTCATCAGTCAAATCAGCCTGTCAGTCAACAGCTGTGTCTGTTAAAGTCTTTTCTTACAAAGGTCTGGGATGAGGAAGACTTTAAATAAGAGGGGGAAGGGCCTCAGAGCACTGAAGGGGCCTGCCAAGGAATTGCCCCAGGAGGGACGGGGCCAATGAGGGAAATGTCACAGGTTTGCTCCTTAAGCCAGGCCGGTCTAGTTAGCCCAGACAACTCCGTCCTCTCATTGAGGTATTTTTGGCACTGAGACCACAAATCCAGACATCTTTGCATTGTATGATTTATGAAGGATTTCTTTTTCATACTTTTTACAATGTTACTTTATAATCAGTAGATTTCTTAATCACATTCATAAGGCCTATAAATCAAAATAACTTTCTATTTTTTTTTTACTCTGAAAAACTAACCTTTCTATTAAAATGTATTATGATCTTTACTTTTTTTTTTTTTTTTTTTGAGACAGAGTCTCACTCTGTTGCCTGGGCTAGAGTGCCATGGCGTCAGCCTAGCTCACTGCAACCTCAAACTCCTGGGCTCAAGCGATCCTTCTGCCTCAGCCTCCTGAGTAGCTAGGACTCCAGGCATGCGCCACCATACCCGGCTAATTTTTTTTTCCTATATACTTTTAGTTGTCCAGCTAATTTCTTTCTATTTTTTTAATAAAAACGAGCATCTCGCTCTTGCCCAGGCTGGTCTCGAACTCTTGAGCTCAAACGATCCGCCCACCTCTGCCTCCCAGAGTGCTAGGATTACAGGCGTGAGCCACCATGCCCAGCCAATCTTTACATTTTTATTACTATTCATTTTAAGACAAATTTCTATTAAAAAGGAGAAATTGCAAATGTGTACATTTTACTTTATAGTGTATAAGCTACCTGCATGATTAAGTTATATTGCTGAAATCAGTTAGAATCATGGCATTTGTGTATTCCAAAAACTATTTAAAAATTAGAAGATATTCTCTATACTTCTTTCTCCCATTTTGATCAAATTCACGATGACTTTACAAGACTGTTAATGTAAAGACATTAAAGATAGTTAAAACCATTAGTCATCATGCTTTGCTTAGAATTCAGCAAAGAACAAAATGAGAGAATGAAATAGCAAGCCTGGTTTATTTGTCTGAATAATACTTGTCTCATGATAAAATAATAAATGCAAGAGAAGGAATACTTATAGTTACATCATCTAGTATAGCAAAAATAAGTAAAATAAATGCTGAAGGTGATATTTATTCAGATAACATCAGTGGCCCCAGTGAAACTTGGAGATCTCTAGAATGCTGTGCCAGTCCTCGGAGCCAGGAGTATATTATGATTTAATGGTACCTCTCTGCTGCATCTGATGAGCTGTCCTAGCAAAACATTTTGAAGCAATAAAGCATCCATTTGGCTCCTAAGTAATGAGAGAGGCCTTGCTCTTTGCATTAACTATTTATTCAGGAAGAGAAGTGACCAACTGCTAATAAGCTTTATCCAAAGAGGGTCGTGGAAAACGAAGAAATTGCAAAAGTGAGGTTCTCTTCAATTTCATATGCAATTAGCAAACACCCAGAGCTGACCGGTTGGTGCTGCTCTTCCATGTGACTTTTGGCCGGCTGTATTTAAGTGCGAGTGCCTGTCAGATGTATTTAAAGCTGCTGGGTTTAAGGAAGGACTGTGTAGCCTTAACCAATGACAAAGGAGAGGAGGCAGTGACTCGTGAGTACCTAAGACTGGCTGATCTCTCTACTGTTTTGAATAATGGACTTATTTTCTGAGATGAATAGAAGTGATTTAGGTTTGTTAGTTTACTCCTTTTGGGAAGGGTTCCTTCTATTTTTCTTTTTAGATGATTATTACTTTTTTATTACTTGTAAAATTTGCTCTATAGTGTAATGTAACATTTAGATTTATCACTTGATCAAGAGGCTTTTAACCTGAGGGAAAAAAATCCTATTTTCTGTATAAATAAATATGTAATTTATTATTGGGAAATAGTTTCTAGCTAGGGATGTAACATTTTGCTCTTGTTCCACAAGTAAATGATCTCTTCTTTGCAGTAAATGCTTAGGATTTAGTCACTTGAAGATTACAACAAGAATATTGTATTCACAAGTAAATAAGGGCTGTTTTCAAATTATTTCAGAATCTTACTTTGAAGCACTTTTGGTGCTATAAACATGGAGTTTTTATTCCTCTTGCTTTAAGGTTCTTAATATAATTAATTTGCCTTTTTTAATGACATGAAAAAAGATGAAAGTCACAATTATTTTCTTCCCTAAAGCCAACTAAAGGATTTTTATGCTAATTCTTCCTCCCTGCTCTTACTGAAAAGTAGTACAATGGAGTTCTACAAAATGGAAGAAAAAATTTTCATATAAATCATATTAAAATAGACAGTAGAAATGCTGTGTAAACTCAATATTATTTAACTATTAACAGAATATTCTTGATACCATAGTAAATCAATTATGAAATCATTTAATATTGTATTCCTTTTATTTTTAAGTTAAAAAATATTTTCCAATTGAAAACTATGTATTAATTCTAAGCTCACTGTGAATGATTTTGAAGTGTATTTAAAATCAATTTTCAAGATATATTCCATGAAATAAGAATGCATTATTTATTTGGGTTCACAGCCTTAGAAAAGGGCTAAAAAGCTTGAGTTAGTAGCAAAAGGATCAAAGAGAAGAAAAACTCCTTAGAATTTTCCTTTCCTAGACACCATTATATCATACACAGAGAACAAAACTCACTTGTGTTACAGGGAATCTTTCTTCCTTCAACAAGAAAATAAAGACTCAGGTTAGAAATGGAATTACCTCGCAAGAGGTTAGGTTTTACAGTAATCTTTCTCTTTGGGTGTTAACAATCATTAGAATGAATTATCCCTTTCAGATAATCACTCCCTTCAGAAGGCTAATGCTGTGTGCTGAGAACAGAAAAGAGATGGAGGACTGGATCAGCTCACTGAAGTCTGTACAGACCAGAGAACCTTACGAGGTAAAACAGCATCTGTCCTGTCCTCTTGTGTTCTTACCGAATAAATGTTAACCAGAGAGCTAAGGCTCTACTGTGCAGAAGTATGTGTGGACTCATCCAGCAACTTGTTTAAATTATCTTCTGAGACTTTGAACTTAAAGTGCTTTGGTTTTTAAAAAATGTTGAATTTGAAAATTTGATCATAGCCGTGAATGTTAACAAATAGTTCAGCGCCTATAGTCTTGTCCTTTTTCTGTTCGGCACATCTGTCCTAACCTCTCCTTTTTAGGTGGCCCAGTTTAATGTGGAACATTTCTCAGGGATGCATAACTGGTACGCCTGCTCCCATGCCCGGCCCACCTTCTGCAACGTGTGCAGAGAGAGTCTCTCTGGAGTCACCTCCCATGGTCTGTCCTGTGAAGGTACTGTAGCCCCCAACCCGCGTTCCCTCCGAACTGTCACCAACCAAACTGCAGACACGCCACCGCTGGTTTTATTGTAGCTTAAAGTTGAGCTCTCCACACATGGGACTAGCTTCGGAAATATTGTTGCTCAGGAAAAGATAACAGAATCATTTGAAAGGAAGCATAAATCAAAATATAGTATTTCACACCTAAGGAACTAGAAACTACTATCTAAAAAAGAATCTTTGGATCTTGTCTATCATTCTAGTATTCTTTATGCTGATTGATTATGGAGAGCAAAACTTTTTGTGAGGATAGTGTATATTCTTTGGCAGAATTTCTGATTGTATTGTTTTAAACATTGTTTTCTTTTATTTCACTTATGTTTAATTGGAATGGATGTCATCCTTTTTAATTTCTTTACAGTTTTTTTAAAAGAAGGCCTATGCCTTCTTTTAAAATGTTGTTTTCATTATAGGATTTGGGAGGTTTTTTTTTTAAGAGTAGTGACCACCAAAAGCAAATACGTTAATAATTATGAAAAGAAAACTTATAGCTTCATTAGATTTATTTAATTTCATACCTCAGTGATCACACCACTGTATACTACTTTTGGACTATATATAATGCTAATACCAGCTTTTTTCTCCAATACAAAAATTTCTTAAGTAATTTTGAATTACTTAATTTTAATTAAGTAATAAAGTAGTAATAGAGTTATAGCATTAATTGATTTTAAATTATAAAATCTGTGATATATCATTGTTTCAACTCTTTAATGTGATACTGCATAGTGGCTAAAATTGAGCTCCACAACTAAACCCTTTTTCTCTTACACTATTATAAAATGTAACCAGGAGAATAGTTTAAATCATTTAGACTTTGCTTTCCTCATCAGCAAGACAGGAATAATAATAATTTCTACCTCATAGAATCACTGTAAAAATTAAATGAGATAATACATACAATAAAACTACTTTTCTAGTCAAATAAATTGTAGAAGTCTGTAACTGTATTCTTTAAGAAATTTATCAAGTAAATGATTCCAGATTGCATCATGGAACTGATGCATTAAAATTCGCAAAAATGGAGAAGGCTTTAAACTTTTTTTTTTAGAGTTAAAGAATGATTGCAAAAAGAAATCTAATTGTCCTTTATGACTTTAGTAATCTAAAAGGGTTCATGTAGAACTGGATAACTGCTACCAGGTCTGTTAATATTATGTGGTATATTACCTCCTAGTTTCTTGTCCCCAAAATGCTAAAAGACATACCAGATCTGAGATACTCTATGGTACTCTTCTGATTTGAGAGTTATGCATTATTAAATATATTTAATTATTTAGGAATTCAGTCAATAGTGGAATGACTGAATATTTTTCTAAGCATTTTAAAAGAAAAATGAAAATTACATTAGTGGTGATAATAAGAAACTTAAAAGTCTTTAATTTATTATATTTTTCTGAAAATAATGTAGTTTTCATGACTTTTTAAAGTCTCAGTTATTGGATTAAAAATTTTTTTAGAAAATTGTGTATTAGTATTCATTTTCTCTGCCAGTAAAATTTTAAATCTGTATTATCTTGCCCATTAGTATTTTCAGACCTTTAGCAGAAGATTTTTTTAAAGGGTTTTATAAATATTTTTAAAAGTTACCTTTTTATTTTATGAGAATATGGTTACCCTGATATTTTTATCATAGTCAAAGTTAAATTTCACACCCCCCACCCAAATTTGAATAAGCTACTTGCTTGATAAACCAAAAAATATATATATATATATATATATTGGATGTAGGAAGCTTTAAAAGTTATAATGGAGATGCAAATATAATAAGAATTTGTTTAACAGTGAAGATGAATAACTTTGTATTAGAATAGAATTAGACTTCCAGTGTGTGAAGCCATCAATAAATTTAGTCTTTCTGCCCTTGTTTTTCACAATAAAATAAAGCTGTACTAGTTTGTTTTCTAGGTTTCTGTTGAATAATAACTAAATTTATTAATTTAAAGTCTTGCATTTATAAAATATTATATGAATGAAAAATAGTAGGCAGATAATATTTTCATAAATAATGCCCTAAGTCAATTGAGAATCTTAGTTATAATTTCAGAGCATATTTGTCCTTCACAGTTATTTAAACAGTAATTTAACGAAAATGTTAAATGGTAATTTTTTTTTAGTTAACAGCATCATGTGTCAACATTGGTACTTATGAATTTTTATCTTAACTGATGTTTCACATAAAGATTCAGTAAAGACTGGATATTTTAATAAAAATCATAATTTTGTTACATGTCAGTATATGTTTTAAGTTCTGTGGTTTTAAATAATGCTTAAATAGGTCAGGGGAAAGTGCTTTATTTCAGAATAAGTTGTCTGGAGAAATTTAATTGTCACCTAACAAAATTAAGGTGGCTTTTGATCATTTCCATTCCTTAGTGACCATAATTATAGTTTGGTTTGTTTTATTATTATCATTTTATGTTATATTAAGCGACTTTGTTATTCTTGAGGCTCATTGCATGAAGCACTTTATTATTACAGAAGTTAAAGTTATTATTAACTTTAATAATAAAGTTAATAATAACTTTATTATTAAATTATTTTTAATTTTTAGTTTTTGATTTTTAATGGCAAAATTTTCAAAAAACCATGAAATTATCTTAATATCATTACCCTCTTGTATGTCCTTCTTTTCCTCTTAGAAACCAAATATCAACTATTAATATCAAGTCCTTATTTGTACTTATAAATCACTCTATGGACTCTGTTGCAGGTAGTTTTAGGATTCCACTTTTGAAAAATGCCATAATAAATGAAAAGTCCTAGAGATGCTAACTGACCACAGTTTGAAATAATCACTAGTATTGGAGCAAAAGAGAGCAGGTCATGATAAACATTTTATTCAAGCTAAGCTTACTTCCTGTAGTGCTGTGTCTTCACACTTACTGTTTGTTCAAAGTACACAAAAGAGGAGGCAAGTGAAACATTTCCATGTGTACAAACTAATATTTTTCAAGGATAAGCCAGCTCAGTTTAAGTGGCCATTGATATATAGGCGAGTCATGACAGCTGGGCATTGTGAAATTTGGCTATAGACATCTTAGTTATTTTATCTGAACCTTCCATTTTCATGTTACATCGAATTAGGACAGATTAAAGAGAATGGTGTATAAGAAATCATTCAAAATTTTTTAATGATTGACTATCAGAAATTCAAAAAAATCATGAGAATGAGTCACTTTACATTTAAATGGAGCAATAATTACCTTATTGTTTCCATGGAAATGACCTTTACTTTAAACTATTTACCTGAAAAGTCAGGAACAGATGTATTAACAACATCAGTATCCACTAATACTTGAATAACTGATATCCTTAGAGGGATACATGTGTTTAGTAGTAGATAAGTTCTGATTTTCATAAGCATGGGTAATTTTTCAAATAACCTGTAGTTTACTTGTTTTTCCATTTATGGGTGGCTTCTTACTTAGCTATTTCCTCTTATTTCTCTTTTATAAGCTCCTTTATGATAACGTGGCTGGGGAGAATTAGTGAAGCCTGTAGTGGGAACATCGCTTCGTCATTCATTCTTCTGCATTTGTCATTTGGTCATCGCAACATAATACTTTTAAAAGATAGTGCCGTGTTTGTGACCCTCATCGACTAATTTTCTGTGATACTTGGATATTTTCTTGTACTTGCACTTTAAAACTCCTGAATTATCTTTACCTTATTGCATTTTCAAGATGCTTCTTATCAGCATGTTATACATAGAGGAAAATACAAATAGCATGCAGCTCAATGAATTTTCACAAATTAGACACATTCATGTAATCAGCACCCAGACTTAGAAGTAGAATGTTACCAGCAGTCCTGTTACCAGATGTTATTTGCTTCTCTGTGTGTGTGTTGTCTCTTTTCTCTTGAAGCACTAATTCTTTTGTATTTATTTCCTTTCTGTACTTCTCAGCAATCTATCTACAGCTTGATAAAGGTGCTTCATAAACGCAGAGCCATATTTGTTTTTTAGAATACCATTACTATTGTTGGAGAGTAATTTAAATTTTTTAAAAAATAGTTGTTTTCCTTCTGTCTCCTCTTACCCTTTTATCATTTCATGCTGTGTTTTCCTTTCAATTGATCCAAAAGTACTTCTTCACTTAAAAATGGATGCTTTTTTTTTTTTTAGTATGTAAATTCAAGGCTCACAAAAGATGTGCAGTGAGGGCAACGAATAACTGCAAATGGACCACCCTGGCCTCCATTGGGAAGGACATCATAGAAGACGAAGATGGGGTGAGCAGCTGCCCTGCCTCTGATCTCTCTTAGCACCTCATCTCTTATCCTGTGCTCTTGTGGAAACTAATGATAGAGAGATAAGTGAGAATGTTTGTTGTTAGGATTACATGGGAAGTTTTAGTTGATTATGCTTTTATTTTTAATTCAATCCTTCATAGCTTTCTTCAGCTCTTAGGTTTTGGGGGAAATCTGTTGTGAATAGGGCGTAGGAGTGGCTGTTGTGCTAGGCTAGTGTTGTAGACCTTTATCTGACACACTCCGAGATATTCTTAAAGGCATAGCTCAGATGATCACGCTCCAGATTTGGGGGCCTCCTCTCCACAGTACCCCCACCTTCAAAACCTTGCCGCCATTGCACCCTGCATAGGAGTCTCTGATAGCACTTAGTGATCACGTGATCACAATCCCTTTGCATGCCTTTCTCCTCAGCTAGATTGCTGCCTGAATCTCAGAGGGTAGGGCTTTCATCCTTTCATTTGTGTCCCTACAGGGTTTAGGCTTGATAGATGCTCAGTAAATATGGGGTGAATGAGTGAAGGCCATGCATTATATGTATTAGCGACTCCCTAGTGTAAGAAGTCACTCAGCACCTTCCCTGGGGTGAGCGTGGTGTCTGCCACGTCTTCACTCTGGCTGCCCTTTGTTCCTGCTCCACAGGTCGCTATGCCTCACCAGTGGCTCGAGGGCAACTTGCCTGTGAGCGCCAAATGTGCTGTCTGCGACAAAACGTGCGGCAGTGTTCTCCGTCTACAAGATTGGAAATGCCTTTGGTGTAAAACGATGGTGAGGGCTTTGGAATCATTTCGTCGTTCTTAATTGTTAGCTTCTTTCCCTAACTTTGTTGTCTGTGTGGTTTGCAGGTAAAGCAAAGAATTTATGGCAGAGCAGAGTCTAGTAATGCACACCCCCTATTGTGACATCCTTCTTTTCTTAAAGTGTATGTCTTCCAATTCTGTAATGTTTTCAGATGCCCTTTTTGTAATACTTACTCTTGTCCGTATATTTTCTATGTCTCAGGATCTCTCTCCTACAGGTTTTTTTTTTTTTTTTTGAGACAGAGTCTCACTTTGTTACCCAGGCTAGAGTGAGTGCCATGGCGCCAGCTTAGCTCACAGCAACCTCAAACTCCTGGGCTCAAGCAATCCTCCTGCCTCAGCCTCCCGAGTAGCTGGGACTACAGGCATGCGCCACCATGCCCGGCTAATTTTTTCTATATATATTAGTTAGCAAATTAATTTCTTTCTATTTAGAGTAGAGACAGGGTCTCACTCTTGCTCAGGCTGGTTTTGAACTCCTGATCTCGAGCAATCCGCCCGCCTCGGCCTCCCAGAGTGTCTCCTACAGTTTTGCTGATTTTCATTGTTTTTTAATCCACACAGAGGTTTGCTATTTTCAGGCCTGTTCTACCACCCGTTGCACCCAGAAAGCCCTGCCCTGGTGTGCCACCAAATTTTGGTTGACACGCAAAATGTAATTTTGCTACAACCCTGGCAGATGGAACACTGAGTTTTTTAGGCCATGCACTGATGTAATTTCAATTATGTACATTTATGTTAAATAAGTAAATATTTAAAAACTTCTTTGCATGTGCAAGAAACAGGTGAAAAGCACGTACATCGTAATGTTGAGCCAGCAGCAAGGAATGGTCTCATGCCGGACGTGTTGGGGACAGTACCTCTGGACTGCGTGAGGGCAGGCAGAGCAGGAAGGAGGCCACACAGACAGTGGTGTGGGGTTGAGAGCCACAGGGTGAGGAGGCCAGAGCTGTAAGCCCTCATCTCAGCACCGGACGATGCTGTCCTTCGATGACAGTGATCGCCTTGCACGGGGGCTGATCTGTTTAGTGTTGTTTTGAGTCTTGTAATCTTAAAGTTGCTGCCCCAAATTTGGAAGTCAACCCCAAATTTAAAAAGGTGGAAAAAGCCACTGCTTGTGGTAAGTATGATATAGATCAGCAAACATAAGGGATGTGAGTGTGTTGTGTTGATTTCCTAATCAATAAGACTGTCTCCATAGGCCACAAAAGAAAATAAGTCCTACAACTTTTCAGTTAAGCCTGGTAGTTAATCTGTGTTTCTTTTTAATTTTTAAGTCAAATGTGATTCTTTTTGTTTTCATGTTTTTGTTATTCTTCATCAATTGCCTCTTTTATTAGCCATAGGTGTGTTACTTTTTATTTCTCTTGTGCAATTTAATATAGATACTGTTACAGATGTCTCTCTTTGGAATCTTAGTACCATACTAACCCCTAAAACCCTCTCACGTCATTTTTGGTTTCAAAGGAGTGCTACCCATAAATGAGATTTTAAATCGTCATCCCACCTAAGATTTCTTTTTGAGGGGACAACCACTGACAGCACTTCCTGCTATCTTTATCAGTCTATACATTTGCTTGTCTATTTTTCTACTTCTAGAGCTTCAGCTGTTCATTTCTAACTTATTAGAAAGAAAACATATCATGTATGTGATGAATATATATATATATATATATATATATATATATATATATATGTATATAATCTACTTTTATTTAGTCAGTAGTTTTAAAGTCTCCTAACTTTAACAGTGGATATTAATTAGGTTTTTTCATTCTACTTGCCCCCAATTTTTTAAAATTTCACGAAAAGAATAACAGCAGTATTACAAATGACAACAGGGGGGACATTCTAGAATGTCTTTTCCCTCTTTTTTCCTAGCAAACTCAAATCTCATCTTTGTTGTGATATCATTCCTGCTTCCCCCTATTTAAGTTAGACATGCTGGTTTCTGAGTCACCATCCCCTGTAATACCTCGCTCATTCTTATACTTCCTGTACACTATCATTTATCTGTTTACATATTAATACTATTTTGCCTTTAAAATATGCATTTCTAACAGCATGATATCTAGTGCCTAAAACATAGTCATGCAGTAAAAAAAAAAAACCAACAAATAAAAACCAAGCCAAAAAGCCCACAGTTCCACATCCCCAATGAGTCAACTCATAATCTTTCCAGCTGTTGTCCAGTCTCTGGGACATAGTTTTACCTTTTCTGTAAAAATAGTGAAAATATAATTTTATCTTTTGCTTTTCTCATTTATCATTATTTTAAATATCTTTGTTTTGTACCACGATTCTCGTGCATTTTTTAATTCCTTTTAAAACTGTCTGTGCATGTTCATTTTTCTAAAATGCATTTGGATTGTTAATTATTGTAACTCATAATAGGAAACTGTCCAAAAACAGGTCACCAGCAGAATAAGGATCACTATTGAATTTCAGTTATTCTCTTAAGAGTTTTGAAAAATACAGGTTTAATTAGTGTGCCAGTTTTCTTAAAGAACTAACAAAATAAAGCCATAATAAATAAGTGTGTGATGAAGTGTCTGCTTGTACTGGTTAAAACATATGAAAGGCTCTCTGGCTAAGCACAGAAAGTATTCTAAATTGCCTGGGTCCTACTCACTAAGTTAGCCCCGCTTTTGCTCTGAAAAGTATCTTGAGTGACCTTGAAATGTTCAGCACATTTACTGAGTACCTAGTATGGCCGTTACTTTCCTTGCCTTCACAGAACAACAGTCTAGCTAAGAAAATAGGCATAGGCGTCCTTGTAACTATAATAATAAGAAAATGCCATATAAGAAATGTGAATAGAAAGTTATAGGATTACTGCAGACAGAGCAGGCACATTATAGATTTTATTGGTGTTTATTAAATTCTGTAAGAATTTTATAAGGTAGATGCCACCAATTAATTTTTTTGGACAGTGATATTGATATACTGGTTAGCTTCCCAGCTTTCTCTCTCTTTCCCTTTCTTCTTCCCTTCTTCCCTTTTTCTCTTTTCCCCTCCCTTTTTTTTTCCTCTCTCTTTTCCCCCCTCTACACTCCCTCTCCTCTCGTTTTCTCTCCTTGCCCTCACCAGGTGTTCATTGACCATATATTCTTTCCCCAGACAATCACAAAAATAGACGGCACAAACCAAACTCAAATTCCCATATCTAAAATGTTTAATCTGTTCCATAGAAGCATGAATATTGTGTCATTAAAGCAGTTTATGCATTACTGAACATTTTGTGATGCAGTTGACCCTAGATTATCAAATTTGTTTTTATGATTCTTGAAGGTTTATTTGTTTGTTATTAGGTACACACTGCCTGCAAAGATTTATACCATCCTATATGTCCACTTGGCCAATGTAAAGTATCTATCATACCTCCAATTGCACTAAATAGCACCGATTCCGATGGTATGTAGCAGTAGTGTAAGTATGTATATTTCTGGTATATTTAATGTTGATATGTACAGTTATTTTCCTAGAATAAATATAACTGTAATTGGTTGCTCTGGTCAGTTTTTATAAAATAATTCCATTTAAATTGCTGAACAGTACATTTAAAAGAATTTTGAAAGAATATATTTTAATGAAAGTTATAACATAGCTATTAATATGTTGGTGAGATTACTGTGTATAGGTCTTTTAGGTTTAATGTTTCAGTAAATAAAATAAGATCATTATTCTGTATGGAAATGCAATCTGAAAAGGTTAATTTTTATAAGCATTTTTTTCCCTCCATAATTGAAACTTCCCTTTAGCATGGCTGTTATTAAAATCTATTTTTCTATAATTTCATCACAGGAATTTATATTCCTATAATGCACTTTTTCCAGAATTTTACAACTTAATTGTAAGTGCTATAGGAACTCCTTTACAACACTGATTTTGGTATAGCGTACTAATAACCTCCTTCTAAGCGAGCCATATTACAAAAGGCTTTTACCGTTTAATATGCCATTTTATGTAAGAGACTTGAGCAACCATAGATTTTGGTATCCATGGGGGTCTTAGAGCCAATTCTCCATGGATACCAAGGGAGGACTGTACTATTTTTAATGTCATGCATTGATATCATTCTTTATGTTTTCCAAACTTTTTGTATAATTTATGCCAACAGGTATCTTAGATATAAACCTCAAAAGATGTAATGTTTTTTTAAAACCTGTGCTATTAACAGGTCTTTCTTCCCTGTACTAATAGATCAAGGTTCTTTTGTTTACTATAAATTTAAAAATATTTTCCCAGGCCTCAGCAAGGAGCAGTTAAAATATTTTAAAATACTGAATAGGAACATATGAATTCTTTGACGAATGTGAATTTACAGCCTGTGATTAGTTTTTTTTTATAATTAAATCTAGCTGAGGCAATTGGTATATCTCAAATTATCTGTGACTAATAATTTTATTAATATCATCTTTGGTATGATTTTCATTATACAGCATATTTTTAAAAGATTAGTTCTATATTCTTAGTATGCAAATAATTAACCTATCTCCATTTTGGAAGCTAAATTATAACTTAATGTTTCAGTAATAAACAAGGTTCTTTATTTTTATGAATTTGTCTTCTTTTCTTTGAATGTTACTAATTCAAAAGAGAAAGCTGTATGTATTGATTGTGTACTGTGTTGTTTTTTTTTTTAACAGGTTTCTGTAGAGCCACGTTTTCATTCTGTGTTAGTCCTCTATTGGTTTTTGTCAATTCTAAGAGCGGAGATAATCAGGGAGTAAAGTTCCTGCGTCGTTTTAAACAGTTGCTAAATCCGGCTCAGGTGTTTGATTTGATGAATGGAGGCCCTCATTTAGGGTAATTGATTATTGATAAATCGTATTTGAATGCAGTGTCACACTATGCATGGAATGTGTCTGGCTTTTCAGCTCGTGAAAATTGTAGATTCCTCTAGATTCCCTCCCTTTTTAAAGCTCTAATGATAAGTTTTAACACAAACTTTTTGATGGTTCTACAACTGCCTTATATAAATTCCAAAATTGATATTGAAATTGACAAATTCCCAAATTTGTTTAGAAAATGTTTTAGAATATATCCTGTATCAAACAATACTGTTTGTTCAGCTGCAAGAAAGATCAACTTGCCTAACTATAGAATGCAAAAATAGTATTAGAAAATGATTTGCCTGGAAGGCCAATATTGATTTATATGTAATATAATCAATTATTTCACCAAAGTACAGGTACTATCATGAATCTCAAGGACAGTTCATCAGACTCAGTTCATACAAAATAACAAAGAAATACTTTTGTTGACTGTTCTTTTTAACTTTCTGAAATGTCATTACTTAAAATCTGAAAAAAAAAATGAACTAAATATTTTCATTGAGGGAAATATACCTTGAGGAACTTTTAATATATTTTATTGTATGTATATGATTTTTCTTAAGAGGTACTATTATGTCTTTAGTCTCTATATGATTTACTTAGGCCAAGTCAACCTTTCTCTTGGGTTTCACTATTACCTTAAAGCATGAACACAGAAGTAGAAATGAGAATTTTAGATACCAGTGCCTCACTAGGCCTTTCATGTTTTGTATGATATTTCCCTTTGTCTTCTCTTTTTGCCTGTTTTCTTCGTCCCTTTGGGATCTGCCTTCCTGTTTCTAGTGCCTTTTCCTTGCCAAGTGTCGGGCTTTTCTGGCCACATGGGTGGTGGGTCTTCTCCTTGACATCTACCTTCTTCCTTTTCTCTGTGCACATCTTTCCTGTCCTCTGCTGGGGGCCTAGTGTTTCCTCCTCTAGCCTCTCTTCTCTCCTTCTTTGTCTCTGCCATTCTGGGTGGTTTTGTGTCCCTTCTGAACACATCTGCTTTTCATAATCCTTTCAAGTTCCACAATTGTATAGTCTTGATATTTATTTTTCCCATTCATCTGCTAAGACTCCAAGGATCTCGCTGTGAAACTTCTTGAGATTGATCCTCTAATACATTTTTCAGATTTTCCACAATACTTGGGGTGTACAAAGGTACTGGTAGGAGATGGGATGTGTCAAAAGTTGAGATGAAGTAAGATAGAAACAAAGGATTGGCCTGAGAATAGGAGAAGAGGAGGAGGAAAAGTGAGTTGGGGGTTCTAAGAGTGGCATTTAATACGTTGGTCTCTTTAGGAACTGCCCAAGTGCCACTCAGTGTACCAGCACCTTGGATTCCCCAGCCATGGTTTGTAATTCTTAAGGGAATAATTTATCCTTGTTAATAGAAAGAGAAAAAACACTGCTTTCACCATCTCGTATGACTTTACCTTTCCCAGTCTCTGCTGCTTTTTTGTTTTCTTATTTCTCGCTCCTCTTTTTTCCTAATTTTTATCTTCTTTTCTATTTATAATTCCCTCCACTGCTTATCATTCAGAAGTTTCCTGAATGATAAAATTGCACCTAATTTTTACAGTATAATTAATGTGTAGGAGGAGTTCTTGTATCTAATCTGAACATGAACACCAATAAATACAGAATAGCAAAGAATCAAGGAAAATGATTTTTATTTCTTTATACTAAAATGAAATGCTTTTTTACTTTCAGCTTAAGATTATTTCAGAAGTTTGACAATTTCCGGATTCTTGTGTGTGGAGGAGATGGAAGTGTAGGTTGGGTTTTGTCAGAAATCGATAAGCTCAACTTGAACAAACAGGCAAGTGCTGATTCTTTTTATGGCTGGTCAACATGAATGAGTGCTAACATATTTGCCAGGGGGGTGCAGCAATGCAATAGCCCCTATTTCTCAACTTGTCTGAACGTCTCCCTGTTGTGCCATCTTTTAGTGTCAGCTAGGAGTACTGCCTTTGGGTACAGGAAATGACCTTGCTCGAGTTCTTGGCTGGGGAGGCTCATATGATGACGACACTCAACTTCCTCAGATACTCGAGAAGCTGGAACGGGCCAGCACTAAAATGCTGGACAGGTAAGAGTGCATTCTTTGCTAAATAGTAGGTTGAAAGTGGCACACTGAAATCATTTTTTTAGAAATTTAAATTTTACTGACTAGAAGTCCCACGAAGGCAGAGATTTCCTGGTCTTGTCCACCGTTTCATTCCTGAAATGGATGAAGAACAGGCCCTGGCACAGAGAAGATGCTCCCTCAGTGTGTTTTTTGAGTGAATGGTTGAATCGTGAAAAAAAAAAAAAAACCTAGTCCAATGAACCCATTATTTTAGTGACAGAAGAATATGTTGATACTATTTACTTTTATTTACTGTTTAGATCAGAAAGCTCAAATAATTAATTTTGGGGGGTGCTTTTGATATGCATAATAGGTAGGCTCCCATTACTTTGCAGTTTCAGAAAAGCTAAAAAAGTCTTTATATTTGGGAATACACCTCGGTATCGTACCGAAATCTGTGTCTCTCGGTAAGAAAAACAAAAAAACAAAAACAGAATGCCTTTAGATATATTGGACTATCTTTTTAAAATCATGCATATTAAGAATAAGCCGGGTGCAGCAGCTGACGCCTGTAATCCCAGTACTTTGGGAGACCAAGGAGGAAGGATCACTTGAGCCCAGGAGTTCAAGACCAGTCTCAGCAACATAGAGAGACCCTTTCTCTACAAAAAATAAAAAAATTATTTTTATTACCAGAGGTGGTGGTGTGCACCACCTGTAGCCCCAGCTATTCAGGAGGCTGAGCCAGGACAATCCTTTAAGCCCACGAGTTCGAGGTTGCATTGAGCTATATGATTGCACCACTGAACTCCAGCCCAGGCCACAGTGAGACCCTGTTTCAAAAAAAAAGAATGAATTGATGCAACAAAGAACTAAATATTAATAAAAAAAATCCTTTCCTAGGGACAGGGAAGTATTAGAAAGATAGCTTCAAATGAAAGAACTGCCACTGGGTTTATGCTATTCCTGATCACATCTCTTAACTGCTTTCTCTCTGAATGTCCATGTATAAAGAAGAAATCACAATGTGAGTACCCTGAGCATTATGGAGGAGGTGTTTAGAATTTGGGAAGAGGGAACAACAGGACTCAGTTAGCTGTAACTCTCCACCGTCTGCTGTAAGCAGAAGACAAATGTCAAAATATCATTATAAACTTGAGCTTACATGCATCAAAACAACTTTGATAGAATTAGCCATCTGTGGAACTCTTCCCGAAAATAACAAAATCTCATCAGGGAGCCACCAATCTAAAATGTAATTACGATGAGGAGCTATAACCTAATTAATTGTAACCTTGCCTGTCATAGGTAACGTTGCAATGGTTGATTCTTTTGTGGACAGAGTATCTTAAAAGAGAGCTGGGCAGCAGAGGGTTTGTGACTATCTAAAATGCCTGTGTGAGAGGGACACTCCAGTAGTTATAAACCTTTGCATAAAGGTTTATAATCTAATATGGTGCTGGATTTAGTCTTTAAAAGAGCTTGGAGGTTAGAAAAAAAAAAGGTAACTATGTGAAGTGATGGAAATATTAATTAGCATTATGGTGGTGATTATTTCACGATGTATATGCATATCATAACATCAAGTTTGTATACCTTAAATATATACAATTTTTATTTGTCAACTGTACCTTACTAAAGCTGGGGGGAAAAACTGGAAATAAATAAGTAAAATCACAATTCTGTGTAAAAGAGCCTGGAGGTGACTTCCCAGACAACTGTCAAATTCTGTGTTTACCAAACACAAAGTATTTTAAATGCTCTCTTTATTGCACATTTAAAGATCACTCTCAGTTCATCCTAGGAAAAGCTGTTAGGCATTTCCTCCACTCTGGGTGTATACTTTTCCCTGATGTGTTACAGAAAATCACTTCTCCAGTGTTTAGCCAAGAAACAGTAACCCTTGATGAAATTCCTTGATACCTACAGGCTTGCAAAAAACACAAGAAAAAAAAATTCGAAGGGGATTCAAAAACCTAGAACCATTATTAAAAACATACATGTATTTTGTTCTTGTGTTTTCCTTATTAATTTGCTGTTTGTAAAGAGCAGGTGAAAAAAATCATTGTTTAACATTCCAAATTATATAAAACATTCCAAATATTTTCCTATATTAATTTATTTGATTCTCAAAACAACACTGTGGGGTGGCTCAGAAAAGCATTGTTATGACTATTTTATAAAGATGAGAATTGAAGTTTGTAGAGACAATGGGAGTAACAGCAACTAATAATTTTTGTCTGCCTGGCACATCTAGTAGTTGCTTTGCTTTATATATTGTCTCATTTAATCATTGTTGTACTCTTAGAGATAGCTAATATTGTCTTCTCCATTTTTCCAGTAAAAAAAATCCTTATTTTTTACATTATCTAAGTTATATAGCTAGTAAGTGATTGAATTGGCACCACAAATCAGAATCTCAAGGTCTTTTCTCAACATTTCACTCTCTCCCCTTTAATGCATGTTAAGTGCCAGGGGTCCTTTGCTTCTGGCCTTTAACTCTGCTTAGCTGGTGCCAATATTCGTCTCTTCCTCACTCTTTCCTCTGTTGCTGCCACTTTCTCCTGTTTCATCAGCTCCAACCATTTCCTTTTGAGGAGGAAGGTGCAAGGAGCTTAGACGTTTGACATTCCCATTTCTTCAACTGTCTTTTGACCTGAGAAGTATCTCCACCTATAAGGAACTTGACTTTTATGTCTGCAATTACAGTTTTCCCTGTTTGGATAAAGTTTAATTGTTTTGTTTACTTGTGTTATACTTGTTTTCTACACTAGACTAGAAGCTTCATTAGGGAAGCCTTATTCAACCCTGTCTGTCACTTTGGGATGCCCATTACAGTGTATCTGTTGCATGGATGAGTGAATGAATGAATGAGTGGATGAATGGCTTTTGGTGCTCAAATATATATTTCTTTATAGTATTTTTATGTCAAGAGTTGAATAGTAGTGCTATTCAGTCTACATATCCTAACATATATGTTTATTGGGGAATTTTTTGGGAATGTTGACTTTTATGCAAAGATTTATTCTCATTAGTCTTAATGATACACTAGGCTCTGTTTAAATATTGATCTTGGGATTTTCCTGTAGGTTCTGTTACTGGTTTCAGCTGTGTTACGCTTTTCTTAAAATTCATGTGTTACAGTATTGCTTTTATTATGCCTCATTTCTGTATAAAAACTTTATTTCACAGCTTTTTATAATATTAGTCTGTGATAATGTTCTTGCCCACTTTTTCTTCCCAAATCTGGAAATTATTATTTTAGATAGGAGACTGGGCTTATTCTGAGTTGATTGCTTTCCTCACCAAGTGATTCAATATTTGCTTTGAAATTAATACTTATAGCTAATTGAAATAAATTTGCTTCAATTAGATATTATTAATATTTCCCCATTAATCCCATCCTTATATTCATTTGTTCTGAATTTAAGAAGGAACATTTCACTAATTTTCTTTTCATAGGTAGTATGCATTTATTTAATCTAGGACATTGTTTTAGAACTTTGGATTGTGACTCATTGGTATTATAATTTGTAATCTAATAAGTAAATAATGAGCATTATTTGAAGAGTAGAATAGAAATGTCAGAATACATTGCACCTAATGGAGAAGGGACAGTGTTATTACATATGTACATTTTTTACTGTGGGCCATGGCCTTAAAACATTTGGAAGCCACTAATAAGAAAAATGGTAAGATGTGGAAATCATAAATTACAAACTCAACCTTTTATGAAATGACCAAAATTCCATCTCCTTCCCCATTTTTGGCTGTTTTCAGATATAATAAACCATAGTTCATGAATATAAGTGTGTATATATATATATATATATATATATATATATATATATATATGAGATGGGAATAGTTTATTAAATTTTAAAGCAATTTTAGAGCAAACATTTTTCTCCCTTCAGGTGGAGTATAATGACGTACGAACTCAAATTGCCACCAAAGGCTTCTCTACTTCCGGGACCTCCAGAAGCATCTGAAGAACTTTATGTAAGACTTAACCCTTTTTCTATTTGTCATTTGGAATGGGAGTAGCTATCTTGAAAAACAAATGAGAAAACTTGTAAGAAATGGTAGCATATTTATTTAATTTAATTTTTATTTTTTGGAGTGTGGACCCATTAGCTACTTACAGTCCTTTCTTTTGGAGTGAAGAATCCTGAAGGTCTAGGTTAGAGTCCTCCCGTGACCACCCACACTGGGAACATGAACTTAGCCCAGGCACTGGCCCTCCTGAGCCTCTGTTAACTTCATCTGTAAAATGAGACTACAAAATTGTGAGGATCAAATGACATAACAAATGTGTGTGAAGCACGGGGCATGCAGTTCTCCCTGAATATTCTACCTGCCTGTTTCCTTTTTATCAGCAGGGCTCCAGGTAGGCCAGCTGGTAACAGTTCCCTGCTAGCTTGTACTCAGCTTCTGTGTTGGCCAGGAGCACCTATGTGATTGTTAGGTATTGGCCCAGCTCCCTTGAACAATGTCCAAGCACACCAATACTCTGGCCAGAATATTATACATCTTCCCTCTTACTGCGTTGCCTGCTCTTTGGAGGGGGCAGTAGGACAGGTCTCCGGGTTAAGCCTGTTGACCCACATAAAACAAAGGAAGAAAGAGCGTACTTCGTTCCAACCTTGCCACAAGCCAGAGGACTAAAGTTTTTAGACGTTTTTTAAAGATTCAGCATTCTGATTACACCTCAAAGCAGCGGAGATTTAAAACAGAACCTGACTTTCAAAGGATTATTCTCTGACTCATTAAGACCATTTGATCTGCGAAAGCTTATTTTTCCCTTTAGGAAAATGTGTCTATTTTACAGTCGAAATCTTTGTTTTGTCATTAAGAAAATTATGATCTTATCAAAACTAAGGCAAGGGATGATAACCAGAAATACGTTTTTTAGAGAAGATAATTGCATTTTTAAAACTTTTTCCGATATAAAGGTAGCAAAAATTGCTTCTAAAAAATTTTGAAAATCCAAAATTATATGAAAAAAAGTCACGTGTAGTAATATCACCCAGAGACCCAGAGATAATCTTTTTTTTTTTTTGAGACAGAATCTCGCTTTGTTGCCCTGGCTAGAGTGAGTGCTGTGGTGTCAGCCTAGCTCATAGCAACCTCAAACTCCTGGGCTCAAGCGATCCTTCTGCCTCAGCCTCCCGAGTAGCTGGGAGAACAGGCATGCGCCACCACGCCCAGCTAATTTTTTCTCTATATATTAGTTGGCCAATTCATTTCTTTCTATTTATAGTAGAGATGGGGGTCTCGCTGTTGCTCAGGCTGGTTTCGAACTCCTGACCTCGAGCAATCTGCCCGCCTCGGCCTCCCAGAGTGCTAGGATTACAGGCGTGAGCCACCGCACCTGGCCCAGAGATAATCTCTATTAAAGATTAATATATTTGCTACTTTATTCCAAGCAACATTTTTAGTTGTAATATTATTCTGACTATAAACATAATATGTTTTTATAGAACCAGTCTTTTTTCTTAATTGTATGTTTGTAAATGTCATTAATTTTCTTTCCAAAAAGACAAAAAGGGGAATTCTTTTGTTCTATATACTTCAAAAATATCTCTTTCCTAGCATATTAAATAAAGGTAGATAATTTACTCTTATCACTTATATATAGTCACTAAATATCAGGTACAATTGTACGGATGTGAAGGGAATCTAATTGTTTTAATGCAAAAGGATTTTGAATGAAACTTTATTATTTTAAACTTATTTTTATAGTAAATGGATAGCATACTTTAAGATTACAGATTAAATGATGTTCTCAATGGCCCTGACTAAGGCCTGAATACCTTCTGGCTGACACCAGGAATGCACTTTACTGTATGTGACTTTTTCACCTTGAAAACTGCAATAAAAGTAAGCTAAAGTTTCCTTCTTAGCTTGAGTGTATGTAGCTGCGGATCTTAGGCAAATAACTCAGCTAAGCTTCAGGTTCCTTGACTGTAAAACAGGACAATTAAAGGGGTATGTATATACAAAGCGCTTAATCGTAGTATCTGGTATACAATGCAGAATGTTAACTCATTATTACTGACCTTCCTGACCCTGCTAAGTGACTACATAGTAGGTTAATAAGTGATATCAATAATTTTATCCTTTCCACATAGAGGTTATTTCATTTTCTTCTGAAAGAGGTTGTATTTTTGTCCTTGAATATTTTTACTGGACAAAATCTTGGGTTTTCAAGTGTAAGTTTCACATGGCATTAATCAAATGACATCAATTAATTAACTGACTTTAATTAATTCATTAATTAATGGCATTTATTGATCATTTAAAATATTTTCTATGTTATAGAGAAGAGAAATATCTGAAAAACATTTTTCTTTTTTGCATTTTTAGATGTATTTTCATTTTTGTGAGTTTAACTTATAAAGATGCAGTTTTTAGTGTTTAAACAAAGAGATCAATAGAGTGGATTTGCGGGTCAGTACAATGTTGTGTATAACTTTGGAGTTCCTGCCTCCCCTCCATTCTTTGATGTAAAATTGCTTTCCCATATTGTGGTCTGCCTTTGAAGGATGGAAATTTAAAAGAGTAACATACTGACCTGACTACCCACTGGTGGAACTGAATGTAAATTAGCAATGAGATTCCTATGGGAAGAGGCTACTCAGGAAGGCTTTATGTAGGGAGGGATGTTAATTGAATCTTCAATTAAGTGTGAATAAACTGATGCTAATTGGTAAAAAGCAGTGAAAAGACATCTGAGTCAGGCAGAAGAGCACAGGAGGCAGCTTGCATAGTGCAGACCATTCACAGTAGAAAATTTTGAGCTGTGTGACTTGCAATATCATTTGATGCAAACATTGGATGTAAGGCTCTAAATATGAGGCTGTTTAAATGTTGCGTACATTTTTACATATTGGGAAGATGTGTTCTTTCAACAGGATGTTAAGATTTTAGTCAAATAGAAAGGAGGTATGGACACTTTTTGGCATTTTGATTATTTCATTGTTTAAGAGAAATATTTATTTACACGATTGTATGACAGTGCATTAAGCATTTAAAAAAACTTTTTATTGACCTATACCTACAGAAAAGTGCACATATCATAAACATACAGCTTGGTAAATTTTCACAAACTAAACAAATGTATGTAATCCACACCGAGGACAGCATTCAAGTACCCCATGCGTCCCCCTCAGTCACCATCCACACCTCCCACCCCAATAACCATTATCGTGACGTCTGACAGCATAGATTAGTTTCACCTGTTTTTGTACTTAATAAAATCAAATCAGTTTTTATGCTCTTTTGTTTCATTATCCTTTCACTCAACTTTGTATTTGATTTATCTACATTGTGGCGTAGCTGTAAATCATTCATTGTCATGGTCCTGTCATATTCCATTACACAATTATACTGCAGTTTGTCGTTCCTTCTATTACTGAATGAATGCTGCTGTGAGCATTCTAGTAATACCTTTTGGTGAACACACACATCGGCCTTTCCTTTGGGTATATATGTAGAAGTGAATTTCTGAATCCTATGGCATTAATGCATATGTTCACCTTTAATACATCCTATCAAATAGTTTTCTAGGGTATTTTTATCAATTTGCACTCCCATCAGCAGTGCATGAGAGTTCTGTAGCTCCACAGCCTTGCTAGCACTTGGAACTTTCCATTTGTGGTTTTCCTTCTATCCATTCTGGTATATATATATATATATAGTCAAGTGATACCACCTTGAGGTTTTAGTTTGAGCTTGCCTGATGGCTGATGAGCATGAATGCTTTTTTATCTGTTTATGGACCATTTGCATTTTCTCATATTTAAATTTCTAGTTTTTTGCCCATTTCTATTAGATTAGCTTTTATTACACTAACTTATGGAAATTCTTTGGATTAATTTATTTAGGCATTTGACCTTGTAAATTATTTTAAAAAGGTTTTTATGAATTTTTCTAAGAATTTAAATGAAAGGATTCCAAAAAACAAAAGTCTTTCAAAGAAAGGAAATATTTAATCAATTTTGCATAGTGATTCTTTTATCTATTTCATGATAGCCGTTGCCCTGTCTTGCATGTGACATGAATGGTTCCATTTCTGCAGTGATAACTGAGCTGTATAAATGCCAGCAACAGTAATACAGTGTAGGTTTTTTTCTTTTTTCAGATGGCAATTTATGAAGACTCAGTTGCAACTCATCTTACAAAAATCCTCAATTCTGATGAACATGCAGTGGTCATATCATCTGCCAAGTGAGTTGTAGAGTTTAAGTCATGAAATAATTATATGGTGAAAATGAAAGGGAAGCTGGTTCCTATCATTTATGTCATTTGTTTGTGATTTTTCTTTTCAAAAAATATCTCTGAAGTAGTTTGTAGAATTAGATATACTAAATTTGAATTGATTTTTTAAAAATCACATT
This sequence comes from Microcebus murinus, assembly GCF_040939455.1. Taxonomy (NCBI): domain Eukaryota; kingdom Metazoa; phylum Chordata; class Mammalia; order Primates; family Cheirogaleidae; genus Microcebus; species Microcebus murinus. The sequence goes on from NC_134116.1 coordinate 57,845,287, forward strand.
AGCATCTTATTATCACTGGAGTATATTTATAGGGTATATTTTTTGATGCTTAATTTGAAACATTTTTGTCAAAAAGGTATAATAAATGTCTAGAGATTAATTAACCTAACCGTCTATTTAAGGAAGTATTTCTGATTATAATATGGAAAACATTTCTTTATAATTCATTATTTCCATAAACACTACTATTTAGGGACTGTTTACATCAGTAAAAGAAAAATAGTGATGAGGTTTTTCAAAATGACATTTCTCAGCATGTTTACATTGCATAATTATATTTTAATTCAGTTATCAGATTTTAGTTAAGTTGATTCTGTACATGGAGCCAAAGCTACTTACTTGATGTTATTATCCCAAATGTTGCCTGGCTGGAATTTGGAATTTAGTTTTGAAGCATGCTATGCTGATGTCAAGAGAACTGGAAAGCAAACCAGAGGAAGGGGGGTAAAACAACTGATAATTTCAATTGATAAGCAAAAGGATGCTTAAAAGATCTGGCTTAGCAAGGAAGTAATATTATTGTGCAGAAAAAGAAGAGAAAAAGAAGGGGAAGAAGGAAAGAGAGTGCGAAAGTGGTGAAGGAAAAATACACAAATTTTAGTGTATTATGTATTTAATTTGTAAAAAGCCTAGAAAAGACAAGATAAATCATTATAAACAAATTTGCTTGTGATGAAAGTACGACTGTGACAATTGCTTTTGATGACACACCCTCCAGGAACAGGAAACCGAACTGAACAGTAGGAAAAAGAGTTGAATGGCTTAGGACATGGGGAAGCACACTGGTTGGCCCAGGCACAGGTGGGCCTCTGTTTGTGGGGCATCCCTGCTGGTTGGTTTATGTTCATTTGTTTGGATGGGGTTTTTTTTTTTAATGAATTGTATTGCTCTATGGAGAAATGTACAGATCTCTAGTTTGTCCCAGTCCTCAGCATTCCCCATTGTCTTTCTTATCCCAGGCCCAATTCATATACCTAAGTGAATTTGCCTGTTCCTTGTAGACGTTTGAGTTTGCTACCTTTACCCTGTGAATCAAATGTGTCTTTATAGTTCATTTCAGGGGACATTGCTAGGAAAGAGAGAAAGTCGAAATGCAAGCTTATTTAAGGTATAACAAGTTATAAAAGAATTTTTTTTTTGTTTTAATATAGTTGAGTAAATATTTTATCTGGCTACCTTTTATAGTTTGGGTGTTAGCAAAGTCTTTATATTGACCTTCATGTGTTTGATTAACTGCCTCCTGTACATTTTATATGTTTTTAATTAAATGGAATTCATATTATGAAATTTCGGCAAATGCAAACAGGATGGTTATAGCAGCCACACCTTTCTTTCCCTATCATTCTTTTTTTTTTTTTTTTTTTTTTTTTGAGACAGAGTCTCGCTTTGTTGTCCAGGCTAGAGTGAGTGCCGTGGCATCAGCCTAGCTCACAGCAACCTCAAACTCCTGGGCTCGAGTGATCCTTCTGTCTCAGCCTCCCGAGTAGCTGGGACTACAAGCATGCGCCACCATGCCCGGCTAATTTTTTATATATATATCAGTTGGCCAATTAATTTCTTTTTTTTTTTTTTTTTTTTTTTTTTTTTTGTCACCTGATCTGACTTGTATAATTTCTTTCTATTTATAGTAGAGACGGGGTCTCGCTCTTGCTCAGGCTGGTTTTGAACTCCTGACCTTGAGCAATCCGCCCGCCTCGGCCTCCCAAGAGCTAGGATTACAGGCGTGAGCCACAGCGCCCGGCCTCCCTATCATTCTTAATCTTAATACCTGTATAGTCCCTGGGTAGTATAACATTTTGAGCAGTGGAAATATTTTTTCAAATAAAATCTTACACAGATTTCTAATATTTTAAAAAATTAAAATTCTGTTTTGTTGGCATTAATAAATTGAATAAGATTGAATTATTAGGCACTGATGAGAAAAATTAAGCAATAAGGTTATAGATATGTAAGAATGTAAGGAATACCTATTATTCCTCCCTCATAGAACTGTTAGGAGAATTAAATTGAGTAATAAAATAAATATAGAGCTCATAAATTATAGGATTAAATTATGATATCATCACCTCCTGTTTTACCCAATTACATTTCAAATTTTTTTGACCTTGATCTGACTCCTTGTCTAAGGCTCTGCACAGCTCTTAGCCCTAGATTTGAGTCTCTCCCCAACAGCTTACTTCCCTATGGGCAGATTCCCTTCCAAACCCTGCTCCCCTCTTGTCACTCATCTGTGTTCCCAGGCCTGCCTGGCTGGCCTGCCTTTACAGCCCCAGATTAAAATTCTAGAAGATTGCCATAAAGAGGTTCAAGAGAGAAAAGAGAGGACAATATGTAATAACTTTATACCAGTAATATATTTTTAATTTTATTTTTAGGGACATTTTCAAACATATAAAAGTAGAGAGGCTGGATAATGATTTCCACCATACCCATCACTCAGCTCCAGTATTTATATATATTTTGCCACCTACGCACCACTTTATTTTGCTACAGTAAGATTTGCTTACAGTATCTCTGAGCAAATCTCAGACATCATTTTATTCCGTTTTTGGTATACAGCCATCCCTGGGTATCCATGGGGGATTGGTTCCAGGACCCCCCACAGATACCAAACTCCACCAATGCTCGTGTCCCTTGTATAAAATGGTGTAGTGTTACTATTTGCATATAACCTACACATATCCTCCTATCTACTTTAAATCATCTCTAGATTACTTATAATACCTCATACAATGTGAGTGCTACGTAAATAGTTGTTAAACTGTATTGTTTAGAGAATAATGATGAAAAAACAGTCTGTACATGTTCAGTACAGACACCAACAATCCATTTTTTGAATATTTCAGCCTGTGGTTGATTGAATCTATGGATGTGAAATCCATGGATATAGAGAGCTGTGTGTGTGTGTGTGTGTGTGTGTGTGTGTTTGTGTGTGTACACCATATGTATGTATATATACTGTGTGTGTGTTTACATATATTATTAATATATGTTATATATATAATTTCTTTAAAGGGCCAACGGCATGTATGTGTGTGTGTATATAATCTTTTTTTTTTATAATAGTTCTCATGTGAGGCAGACGTGATAACCACTATACTGCAGAAACCAGACAATAATAGTTCTCTAATGCCATCAATATTACTCAATCCATATCCCATTTTCCCCCCAGTAAACTTGAAGGGTTTTTTTTTTTTAAGCAGTTTATTTGTTCAAATCAAAATCCAAACAAGGTTCACACATTGCACTTGGGTGATATATCTCTTTAGGACTTTTAAAGTCTATAATGTTTCCTATTGCTTTTAAAAAAAATTCCTTATTGAGGCATGACATATATACAGCAAAGTACCCAAATCACAAGGGTACGACTCAGTGAGTGAAAAAATACTAAACACACTTATAACCACTACCTAGATAAAATAAAGAATTGCCTTCTTTTGTGTTAATGTCACTTATTTGTTGAATGATAGAATATTAAGGCAAAATGTTTTACCTCTCTTGTGCATGTTTCTATTTATTTCATAAATAATAGTTCCCTGTAGCCTTAACTGTTTTCAACTATTTTTAAAATGTTGAAATGCTTAAGCTATATTACATTAGCATAATTATTAATAATATGTGGGTTAACTTATATAGTAAATGTAGGTTAACTGAAAACATCATTTCTTTGACTTTGAAATTTTATCAATTCCATATGGTAACAGGAGTTATCGTCTTAGAATCCCAGCTCTAATTATCTATAGTAGGTGCTATTTATTAATAAAAATGAAAGACAGAATTATTAAATAAGTTGTCTTTGACTGCAATACATGTCTCTCTTATTTAGTCAGTAGTTTTTAAACTTTTCTAGCTTTAACAGTAGGAGTTAATTAGGTTTTTTTACTCACTCATTCTACTCATGCCCAACTTTTAAAATAAATGCAATTTGTTCTTTATACAAACTTTCAGAAAATGGGATAACTGGCAAGAAGATTGGAGCCATTGTCATAGAGGTGTAGAATTTAGATTTGGATTCTACTTTAGAGATAAGGTAGGCAACCCCCTCATTTAATAAGTGAGGTGAGGTTGTTGTTAAAAATCTTTCCTCAGAGCACATACAGAGCTAGGGATTTTAAAAAAATTATGCATTGGTACTTATAGATCATCTTTAATTTCTAATTGGAACTTTTCATATCAGATGTAAAATGAGTTTTTCAGGTTCTCATAGGATAACCCTGTCTGCCAATTCTGTTGGGCCGCATAGCTATATTTATCTTAGTGTGGTGTTTACATATTTTATTGTCATTTGCCCATATTTAGAAAACAATAAATGGAAAGCTGATGAATGAAGGTACTGATACTAGTGATAAAGAAGTATAGGTCTCACAATATAATATAGTTGAGATGATGGTAGAAATCATTAACTATATTATATTAAATGTGGACTGCTGTGAGTCCCAGCTGAATATTTGGTGTGCACAACTGACTGTGTTCAACTTTTAAGAAAGAGAACAAAATTAAAGCAATAAAATATTGGAAATATCTCAGCAAAAGTTCTAACAGATTAAAGATGTAATTGGGGATTTAAAAATTTTTTAGCTCTCCAGGAAAATCCATGTTCCATTTTCATTTATTGGATTTTTGCACATGTTTTCTGGAAGTCTTTATGTATAAAGTAGGAAACTCTGTGTATAGTTAGAGAATTTCTTTTGTGTTACTATAGTAAATATATCTTTAAAAAAATTTTTTTTATTTCAGCATATTATGGGGGTACAATGTTAAGGTTACATATATTGCCCTTGCCCCCCCCTACCCCCTTGAGTCCAAGCTTCAAGCGTGACCATCCCCTAAACGTTGCACATCTCACTCATTTGTTTTTTTCTCCAATTGGCAAGTTCCGAGTTGGCATGACTTTGATATCATACTATTTTTAAGTGTATAGTTTATTTCTATTTTGAAACCTTTACATTCACTATTTATTTAGGTGTAATAGGAGGTTAGTTCATTCTTCCAGAATATAAATATCCTATATTCCTTCTGGAATATGGAACTAATGGACCATCAGATGAAGCATTTCTCTGGATTCTTCCCACACATATGTGGCAAGCACTCTCCTGGCTTTCTATTCCCACTCTGCAGCTCTCTTGGCCACGGGTTCCGCAAGGATCCTACTGTCGCCTTCAGCCTCTGTCTGCCCTAGCAACGTGGCACAGCCGAGGAAAGGCAACCTCTCTGCCCCTTTCATTCCTAAGCTGATGGACTGAAGGGCTCAGTTCCTAGGAGTTAATAAACTACTCCTACTCCTAATAATATTATGCCATATGCCGTTTTACAAACCCAAGAGAAAATTATATCAAGATGCTGTTATTATAACGACAAGAAAAGCCTCTATTTTGGAGTTATGCCAAGAGTTAAGAATGCCAGTATCTCCTCTCCCTCAAAGTAGCACATCTTAGAGAAACTTTCAGTAAAATCCAGAGAAGAGATTTCATGATAGCCTGACTTATATTTCAAAAAATCCCATAAAGTGTTTTACATAAACAAAGAAGACGAAACTTGAGGTGAAGTATTTGAATGTATCACTAGTAAATGGTAAGCTAGATTCTCTGGGGAAATTTTGAGTTTTAAAAACCAACTAAGAAGGTTGAGGGTTAGGAAATATTACCTTTTGTCCAAGAGAAATCTGGAAATGGTTGCCAAGAAACAACAAACAAAATAAAAATTGTTAGGAGTAATGCTTATTTCCTAGATGATAAATGAGAAGGTTTGTAGTGCGTGTTTGTGCATGTAAATGTGCGTGTATATATGTATATGTGTCCTGTGTCTATTGAATGGCTTAATTTCGTGATACCTAAGTATCTAGAAATTTACCATTATGCCACTCACCTACCGGAGAAAATTGTAAGTAAAATAGAAAAAGTTACTGCTAAACCTATTTTTTAAAAAATTCTTCAATCTATATAAATGATAGGGAGCAATATTATGATTTTAAAATAGTCTGATTCTATCATTGTAAGTCCTTGCTTTAAAAAAAGCTGGTCATATACTATTCTGTTGACTGTTTAATCCAACACCAGATCTAAAGCCTTTTGAAATAAATTTTTTTTTTTTTTTTAGTGTTTCATGTTATTTTTCTTTTGGTTTACTTCTATTGCAAAGAAGCCAAATGTAATTAAAAGAAACAAACAAGTAAACATATATTGCTGACACTAACAAGACTTAAATTAAATTAGTGTCACATGTTATTGCATTGGTTATCTTAAGGAAAAAAAAAATGAATGGATGTATGGAGAGTATAACTCAATTCAAGTGGCATGTCAGTTTCCATCCTAATACCCCATCTCTTTCCTCTTCAGGAATAATATATTACCAAGGTACCCACGTGTTCAATAGCGACAACATAAGTGATAGCTTATCTTGTTTGTTCAACGCTGCACTTTCTATTATGAAAATATACCCGCTGTGGAGATAATGCTCTTTTTAAAGTGGGATCTAAAAGTACTCTTCTTAATAATGTAATTTATCCACACGAGTAGAGTTTATAAGAAATTAAAAAAAAAATAATAATGTAATTTAAATTTTTGAGAGAGGCTTATTCTAACATTAACATTACTATAAATTATGTAGAGCAAAGTTTATTCATGTATGCATTTGTCACTTGGGATGTCTTGAACTTATCTGAGATGAATACACAGCAGATAGAAGCATGGATTTATATACAAATGACTTAGATTTTTTTTTTTTGCAGATATTTGACAGTTTCCCTAATTGTGCTTATTTTTTTAATACATCTTATAAATCAAAGTAAATCGACCTGTGAACTTTACTGAACCGTACAATTTCTTTTCCTCAAAGGACGCTCTGTGAAACTGTAAAGGACTTTGTGGCCAAAGTCGAGAAGGCTTATGACAAAACTTTGGAAAATGCTGTTGTCGCAGACGCCGTGGCCAGTAAAGTAAGAGCAACATGAAAGTTGTTTACTCACAATGTCAACATTGAACTGTGCATTAAACCTGAACTGATTAAGTGATTTTCCCGCCAGAACATCTTAAACCAAGACAAAAATTACTTTTCAGTGAGATATGAGGATTTTAATAAATATTCTACTTTATGGTTACCCTTTAGTAAGTGGGAAAGCTGCATTGCTTAAAACCATCTGACAAATGGATTTTATAACTTAAATCCCTTTTGCAGCGATTGACATCTTGAAGGGGAAACGGGTAGCGGTAGGAAGGGAGGGGGGAATCTTGTGCCACCGGCGTTCCAGTGGGGTGAGGAAGGACTTTCCATTTCCAAGCAAGGCTTGGTCTGTCCAGCTCCCTTCCGTGTACGGTTCCTTGGGCTCCCTAGATATCGCCGTCCTTGGTCCCTTTCAGAGTGCTGTTTCTTGCATTTGTTTACAGATATTTTTCCGCTTCATGAGCTTTTGGGTGCTAAAATAAGAGCAGTTTACTCAGCCTTAAAAGCTACTGTCTTTGCTTTCATAAGTTCATGCTAGGGCATTCTTACCAAAGGGCTTGGATAGCTTGGGCTTGCAAAGGAATTTGCTCCCCCAGATTCATGCTGTAGATGGTGGTGTAATTGAGTGGAAGGAAAAGAAGATAGAAATAAACATATATTTGAAGTTTTCAGCCTCTTTCTCTTGTCTTTCCACTCTGTGGAGCATTTCAGAAAACAGAAACCTTCATTGGCCACATTTTTGTCTCTAAACTATTTCTGCTGTAACTTTGTCTCTGCATGTCATCAAAGAGAAGTAAGTGGAGGAGGAAAGGGCCTGGGAATTGTGTGGAGGTAAAAGGTATATTGGGGGTAAAATCCTGAATGTTTCTTCACACCTAGTAATACAAGAAAAGCAGGAAGAAACAGGACTTGCCTACTGCTTGTTTTTCTTTCTGCATCACCCTTCTCTTCCCTCTTTATCCTTGTACATTTTCCTTCTTATATTTTCTTTGAGCCGATAATCTCCTAGGCATCTTCACTCGTTTGCAAACTACTGCTTTACAGGTGACCTTGCCAAGACTCAGCCAGAACTGGAGTTTGTGATACTCAAAATAGTGCCATAAGTCAATTACTTAAAAAAAAAAAAAAGTTTATCTAATGTTTTGTGCAATATATAGAAAATTTTGAGTAGTATATAATTTTTTATGTAATGTGTCATAGTAAAGTATCTGTTGTGTTCTTCTAAGAAAAATAGCTGTACAAAGGTTGTAAAGATTTTTTTTTATTGCCTGGGCTAGAGTGCCATGGCATTAGCCTAGCTCACAGCAACCTCAAACTCCTGGGCTCAAGCAATCCTTCTGCCTCAGTCTCCCGAGTAGCTGGGGACTACAGGCATATGCCACCATGTCTGGCTAATTTTTTTTTTCTATATATTTTTAGTTGGCCAATTAATTTCTTTCTATTTTTTAGTAGATATGGGGTCTCACTCTTGCTCAGGCTGGTTTCAAACTCCTGACCTCTAGCAATCCTCCTGCCTCGGCCTCCCAGAATGCTAGGATTATAGGCGTGAGCCACCTTGCTCAGCCGATTGTAAAGATTCTATTTTTACCCATGAAATAGGATCTGAAAGGTTCTGGAAGCATAAATCAATGAAATGACATAAGAATTGTGCCAATTAAAAAAAATATTAATTATTAATATTTAGTAGACATCACCATAGGCTTCTTCCCTCTAAATCAAAAGTCATTCATTTAAATTACTATTTTCTATCTCTACTAAATAGAGATTTTATAATTAGATGCTTCCTGATCCAAAACATCTACAATATTACAGGTGGTGGCCATTTGAATTTTAGTGTTTTTCTCTTTAGCGATTAAACTTTGAAATATCTTACATAGAAATTTGTCGTATTTTGTCTGCTGATCTTAATTCTTTTTGGATTGCTTCCTCATTGCTGTATTTCTGTTTTCTCAGTGTTCAGTCCTAAACGAGAAGCTTGAGCAACTGCTCCAGGCTCTACACACAGATGCCCAGGCTGCTTCCGTCCTCCCGGGCCTCGGCCCTCTCATTGTGGAGCAATATGCTGTGGAGTCTTCAAGTGAAGAGTCCTTGGGTGAAAGCAAGGAACACCTCACAGATGATGTTACAAAACCTGCCTTCCAGAAAGCCGTCAGACCAAGGGAAATAATGCTTCGGGCAAACAGTTTAAAGAAGGCGGTGAGGCAAGTCATCGAAGAAGCTGGAAAAGGTACATGTTAACAAAATTGGCTTTGGAAGAAGTTAGCAGCATTTCCTATCGCAAGCATAACAGTTTTCATGGTGGTGAGAGTGGACACAATTAAAAAAAATTGTTTTAAGACAAGATAGAAGATAAAGTCATTGAAATGAAATTTATACTTAGTCTTATGTATTGTTTTAGTAGCAGCAGTAGTAAGAATCAACATATTAATGATGCATAAAATAAAATCTCAAAAATAAGTTGAAATATTTGTAAACTAAAATAGAAAATGAGTTTAAATAGTATTTCTATAATTTGAGATATTTTTTACTTAATTGGAAGATGTCGAATTCTTAGAGAAAATGAAATCTGTAAACTACTTTGAAGATATAGAAAATACTTTAACATTAATTTTCTAAAGGTTCATGTTGCTTTATTAAGAATTTATAAAAACTCTGCCTATATTTTAATTTTTGTATTAAATAATATATGTACTTCCCTTAGAATTTTAGTGGTAGACTAAAAGTTAATTTTAATATGAATGATGAATGTTCAAGAACTCCTTTATAGATTGTAATTGATAATTGGACTTGTATTACATTCTCTAAAATTCTCATTTTATTTTTTATTCTGATAGACATATAATTTGAACAACTCTATTTAGTTTTATAATCTCTAGTACTTATAGACATCCCCCTCAAGTTTATTGCCTAAATAATGTTTCTTTGTAAATATGGAATTTCTTTCAATATATGTTAATTTTCCTTTCCTGAGCATATCTTAATATGAATGGGTTTTATTGTTACTTGTCCGAACATATTTATCTTACTGCTTAAAGCAACGGATGATCAGACAGTTCACCCCTGTGAGCCAGCTACTCACTCGTCCGATTATGATAGCACTGAAACCGATGAATCTAAAGACGATGATATAAAAGACTCATCAACTGGTAAGGAAACCATGATAAGATTATTTTTTGAATTAAATAGAATACAATTTTGCTTTTAGTTTTCAAAAGGCTTATCAGTTTGAAGTGAACTATTTGTATTTTCCTTTTAGAAAAGGTTAAGGAAATAACCAAGTTAAAGCTTAGTTATTCGTGAATATTAAAAGATAACAGATTATTTAGACTATTGTTGGGTACTCTCACACCTTCTCATCATGTCATCTAGAGATTATAACAAAAAACTGAGGCTTGTGGGACTAAGGATGATTAAATATCTTGGTTTTCCTAAGAAAGGGAGAAGAAACACCTAAATCATCCAATTTTAATCTATTTTAGCTCACAGATTCCTTTGACATGTAAGAAAACTGCAGGCCACACATAACACTAAATTTGGCATTTAAATGATTCAGCCTTTAAGTTCCATTCACCAACCTTCTAGGTTGATAGTCCACATGAATAAATTAAGCTTTAAAATCACAGGACTTATAGTTACAACCCTTTCTTTGCCAACCCTTTTTTTGCAAGGAAGTTAATATGTAATTGCCTGAAGAATGTTAACTATTTCTCTACCTCTTTGGTGATAATTGAAGATAATTTATACTTTTAATATTTTACATTGTATAAGGGAAAAGTTTCCAACTTACTGGAATAAACCAAAGCAGAAAGTAAAATATTAATGAAGGTGAGAAGATAATATGAAAATAAATACACAGTACTCATAAAAGGCAACACAGTTATATCAGAACTATTTGCAGTCATTTTTGCTTTCACTTTCATTACATATAAACATGAGCAAATTACTTAACCTCTCTGTAGTTTCCTCAACTCTTTAAAATGGAGAAAATAATGTACCCACTTCACTGGGTTGTTGTAAAGATTAAATAAGTTACTATGCATAAAGTGCCTAGAATGGTGTCTGATACACAGTGCTGTATGAGTGTTTGCTGTCATTATTATTATTATTATTGCTATTACTGCTGCTGCTGTACTAATTACATTAATTGTGGGGTTTTTTTGTTTTTTTTTTTTTAGACAGAGTCTCACTTTGTTGTCCAGACTAGAGTGAGTGCTGTGGCGTCAGCCTAGCTCACAGCAACCTCAAACTCCTGGGCTCAAGCAATCCTGCTGCCTCAGCTTCCCAAGTAGCTGGGAGTACAGGCATGCGCCACCATGCCCGGCTAATTTTTTCTATATATGTTAGTTGGCCAATTAATTTGTTTCTATTTATAGTAGAGACGGGTCTCACTCTTGCTCAGGCTGGTTTTGAACTCTTGACCTTGAGCAATCCACCCACCTCGGCCTCCCAGAGTGCTAGGATTACAGGCGTGAGCCACTGTGCCCAGCCTAATTTTGAGAGAATATTACTTGATTGTATTTAAAAGACTTAAGAACTATGAAAGTAGACCTTGAAGACCTCACGTGTTCAGCATACAACCCAATGCAGGCACATTGTAGGACCTTTTTGACAGATGGTCATTGAGCCTTGGGCCACTCACTTTCAATACATCCCACTCTTATGGTCAGCTCTAATTATTAGAAAGGTATTCTTTGTATTGAGTTTTCTGTTTTCTCCTTTAAATTTCTACCCACGATTACAATAGTTACTAGGTTTTATTGGTGTTGACAGTAACGACTACTGGCATTTGTGTAGTGCTTATGGTTAGTTTAAAGATCAATTTCACACACATTATTTCACTATATTGAAGATGACTCTGCCTCTGGAACTGTATCTTGTTCTTCCATGTGGCAACCCTTAACTAATACCAAAAACAGCTTTCATGGCGTTAGATCTCCTTCCCACACCTTACGCCTTCTTTTCCAGATGATTTATCCTAAGTGCAATGTTTATCTTAAAATGTAATGTGCCATTTTGAACAAAATTCTTGAGATATTTTCTGTACTCTGATAGCACATTGATACCCATACTATACTCATTCTAGACATTTTGGATGTTACAAACAGTACCCAAGATTTTTTTTTTAAATCTAATTATAGTCATTTACACACATCCCTATGAACTTTTATCTTTTTTATTTAGATCTATCATTTCATCCTCTGAAAATCTTTTGAAGTTTGATTCTATCAGCTGAAGTTTATTCCATCTGTGAATTTGATAAGCAAGACTTAGACGTTTTTATCCATTAAACATGTTGACTAAAGCAGGGCTGACAATGATGTCCTAACAGAATGCTGTTTGATAATCCCCCTGAGATGATGACTCTCTTTGCAGGATTGGGTTTTCAACACTCATTGCTAATGGTTGTCCAACCAGCTGTCATCCTGTCTTACCATAATCTCTTAAACTTGACACTTCCATTGTAGTCTTTAAAAGAAACTAAAAAATATAGATATAGTGCTACAGATATTGATACTGAAATAGACATAGACTTAGAAAAGCCTTTAATGGTATAGTATTTAATCTTAATTTTGGCTAGTACTTCAACTTATGAGGAAACCAGTAGCAATAGTAGATGTGTTTCTGCTTTCAATAATCATTATATTTTCAAGCACATTGTACCATTATTAAATTATATAATAATTCATATTTCTGAGCTATGACAAATACAGTATATTAATATGATCAATGAGTTGCCTTATTTAAGAAGAACCATGAAACATTAATTTAGTTACTTGCAGTGGAACATCAATCTTAGTCATTAGTATGCTCTCTGCTTTTTATCAGATGAACATCAAAAAGTTGTTTTTATTAGAAATTAGCCCCAGGAGTCCCATCCATCAAAAAACAAACAAACAAGAAAAAGAGTGGCTGTTCTGTTACTTTTCTTTAGTGTAACTGGACTGTTTTTGAACAGAGAGAATAGAGTGTAAAATTAATATAGTTAGTTTATAATTAGTTTTAGGAAGAGTGAAGATAATTAAGTTTGTAGAGTATTTTAAAATCAAGTGTCAGAATTACTGAGTTTTTTTAAAAAAATGCCTGCCAATAACTCCTAAATTAGTCAATGGTACTATTTGCTCTGAATTAAATTGCCTCAGTTTAGATAGAGTTAAATCTTTCTTTTTGTTATTTACTTTGAGAATAATTGTGTTTTGCAAGAATTTTAAAAATATATTGAGCTTATACAAGAATATAATAGAACTATTTTGGGAAAATCATCATTTTAAACAAATAATTGAGACGTACAGGAAAAGCATATTGGTTTCACGTGAAAATAAATACTACCTTTCCATTTATTGAAGAGAATGTTAACTCATGTTTTACACGTTAACTATGGGAATTACATTAATTAAATTTGATTATTCACTCAATATTTATGTGAAAAGGATAATGATGGTAGTGTACATTTTAACACATATGTTCCATTTTCAAAAGTTATCAGGCTTCAAAATGTTTATTTATTTTTAAATGTGGGTTAGTATTCAAATTATGAGCATTACTGACCTTTAATTATAGTAGACATCTATTTTTTACTGATTTCCATCTATGTGAGATGAAAGATCAAGACATCTCTCATCCAGCCACCTGTGGCAGATTCCCTCTATATACATCTCAAGAAAAAGAAAACAATAGAAAAGGATATGTAAACTCAATTAATATTTGTAGTTCCACTGATTGACTTAAACAGGTATTCAATTATTTTATGTATAGGTGCTTGTTTATTTTTGTAGCTTTATCATTATCTCTCTTTAATCTGGACTTTTTGCCAACAGTTAAAACTGCTCCTAGGTCTCCAGATTCCCGGGCAAGTCATGGCCATTCCCAGGCTGATTCTGTCCCTGGTCCAGCTGTAGCAGCCAGCAAAGAAAATCTCCCCGTGCTCAATACCAGAATAATCTGCCCAGGTAGTACAGATTCTGACACATGGTGTATTTTTAAGTATTTCAGTGAAAATGTGTAAGTACTCATTTCCATGAACTATAGCAACGTGTTCTTAAATGTTCCTTTAGGAGAATGTTCTTGGTATATACTTGGATAGTTATAATCCAGCTCCTTAGAGTCTTCTGTGTATAACAGTTGCCTGGATAATAATAAAATACATGTTTTTAGGCCCTGCCCTGAGAAATTGTGATTCAGTAATTCTAGAGTGGAGCCCAGGAATCTGCATTTATTACGTACCCAAAGTCAATATGATCTCATATTCTACTACTTCTTAAGTGTCTTCACAGCTTGGGGTTTAAGCCACAAATCTCTCTGTAGTCATTTGTAGACTGGTGATATTGCTTCCTTTTTGAATATCTGAGGCAGGGGGCCTCAAACTTTTTAAAAAGGGGGCCAGTTCACTGTCCCTCAGACCATTGGGAGAGTGTGCACTGTGGGCCTGGGACTAGTCCGCTGCTAAGCAGGACAGGCGGTGGCGGCAAAAACACCCGGAGGGCCGGATAAATGTGCTAGGCAGCCTGCATGTGGCCCGAGGGCTGTAGTTTGAGGACGCCTGATGAGGCATCTATTCTAGCCCTGCTAAAGGGAATATACTTTGGGATTAGGCTAGTCCTAGTGGAAACCAAAGGACTGTGGGGCAGGAGATGGAGGAAAATTCAAGTGTCTCAGGAGCCTTATTAAGTGCCAGTTGTTTGACTTACTGGAAACCCTCCAGATTCATTCAGATTAGAATCCGTTAGACCCTGAAAATCAGTGTCTCCTATGGGCTCTTTTAAAGGTGAATCACAATTCAGTAATAATAGTTGGAGATTTTAGTACCTCACTTTTAACAGTGGATGGAACAACTAGAGAGATGAACAGCAAAGAAATAGATACTTGAAAAAACAAGTGTTGAGCTTTCTTGTAGTAAAAATCACTCAATAAACTAAGAATAAAAGAGAACTTCTTCAAGCTGAGAAAGGGCATCTATAAAAACCCCACAGGTAGCATCATACATAATGGTGAAAGGCAGAAAGCTTCCTCTCCAAGATAAGGAACAAGACAAGGATGTTTACTCTTGCCACTTCTATTCAACATTATACAGGAGGTTCCAGCCTGGGCAATTAGGCAAAATAAAAAGAACTGAAGGCATCCATATTGGAAAGAAAGAAGTACAACTGTATGTCTTCACAGGTTGATCTTGCACATATAAAATCCTAAGGAACACACACACACACACACACACACACACACCATTAGAGCTAATAAATAAGTACAACAAGGTTGCAGGATAAAAGATCAATATACAAAAAAGTAATTGTATCTCTATACACTAGAAATGAGTGCTCAGAACATGAAATTAAGAAAACAGTTCTATTTGCAATAGCATCAAAAACAAGAAAATACTTGGGAGTAAATTTAACCAAGAAGGTGAAAGACTCAAACACCAAAAAGTAGAAAACACTGCCGAAAGAAATTGAAGAAGACCTAATGGAAAAATGGAAAATGGAAAACTTGGAAATGGAAAAATGGAAAACCTAATGGCTAAATGGAAAACATCTGGGTTGAAAAACTGAATATTATTAAGATATCAGTACTCCCCACACTGAACTACAGATTCCACATAATCTGTATTAAATCCCAGCTGTCTTTTTACACAAGTGGATTTTAAAACTCATCTGGAAATGCAAAGGACCTACAATAGCCAAAACAATCTTGAAAAAAGAAGAACAAAGGTGAGACACACATTTCCCAATTTCCCAAACTTACTACAGAGCACAGTAGTCAAGACTGCATGGTGCTGACATAAGAACAGTCATATAGATCAACGAAATAAAATTGAGAGTACAGAAGTAAACTCATGCATTTATGGTCAGTTAATTTCAACAGGTGTGCTAAGATAATTCAACAGAGAAAGAATAGTCTTTCCAACCAGTAGTATTGGGAATAACAAGATATCATCAGCAAAGGATAAAGTTAGACCTCTACCTCACTCCATATATACAAATTAACTCATTATAGATAAAAGACTTAAATATAAGACCTTAAAGTATGAAACTATAAAAGACATAGTCATAAACTATAAACAACATAGGCATAAACGTTCATAACCTTGAGTTAGGCAGTGGTTTCTTAGATATGACAGGAAGCACAGACAACAAAAGAAAAAAATAGAGAACTGGACTTCATCAAAATTAAATATTTTTGTGATTCAAATAACACTATCAAGACAGTGAGATGACAGCTCAAGAATTTGCAATTAATATATCTAGTAAGGGACTAGTATCTAGAATATATGACGAATTCTTAGAATTCAACAATAAGAAGACAAATATCTCAATTTTAAAATGATAAAGGGATCTAAGTAGACATTTTCACAAAGAAGCTATACAAGTAACCAAAAGCACATGAAAAGATGCTCAACAGCATTAGTCATCAGGTAAATGCAAATTAAAGCCACAGTGAGGTGCACCTTTATGACACAGGATGGCAAGGAGCAAAAAGGGCAGATAAATATTGTCAAGGATGTGAAGAAATTAGAACCTTCACACATTGTTACTAG
Source organism: Microcebus murinus (assembly GCF_040939455.1). NCBI lineage: Eukaryota > Metazoa > Chordata > Mammalia > Primates > Cheirogaleidae > Microcebus > Microcebus murinus. The sequence continues at coordinate 57,861,752 of NC_134116.1, forward strand.
GAATGTAAAATGGCACTGCCATTTTGAAAAACATTTTGGCAGTTCCTCAGAAAGTTTAACATAGAGTTAACATGTAACCCAGCAATTCTAGTACTAGCTATTAATGTGTACCCAAGAGAATTGAAAATAAATGTGTACCGAAAAACTTGTACATGACTATCTATAGCACTATTCATAGCCCTAAAGTAGAAACAACCCAAATATCCAGCAGTTGAATGGATAAACAAAAGTGGTATATCTATACAATGGAATATTATTCAACCATTAAAAAGAATGAAGCACGGATACATGCTACAACATGATTACCGTTGAAAACAAGCCAACTGAATGAAGGTGAACATAAAAGCCAGATATTATATGATACCATTTATATGGAGTATGCAGAATAGTCCAATCCATAGAGACAGAAAGTAGATTAGTAGTTTCTAGGAAACTGGGGGCAGGGAAAGATCTTAGAAGGATGGAAAATGATGGCTAATGGGTACAGGAGTTGGGGGGGTAATAAAAAAGCTTTAGAATTATTAGTAGTGAGGGTCGTACAACTTCGTGTATATATTACAAACAACTGAATTATTTTAAAACTTTAAAAGGGTGAATTTTATAATGTGTGAATTATATCATAATAAAAATATTAAAAGAAAAAAGATAAATCCAGAACATGCTTGACTCTGGCAAGGCCTCCAGGTTTACAGGTCATGTTTCTATGCCTAACCCTAAAACATTTTAGAAAATATGACACTTCTCTGTGGGGCAGCTAGACTATGGCTCTTCACCTTTCCAAATTATTCTTTACTCTCATCAGATCTATTGTTTATATTTATGCATTTACTTGTTTAGACATTAAGAAATTGGCATAACAAAGCATGGCATGGCATATTCAAAACTATGACATTGAATGACAGAATAAAATTTATCTTAATTATTTGATAATCAGCTAAACAATATTAATTAAAATAATGAATAATCTTCTAAGAAGAGGACATTGTTGAAACGGAGTTTTTGGTAAAGATAGGACTTGTTTTTCTAATTTCCTGGTGTTTCTCAATTGCATGACATGTTTTTCTTCACTATTCTTTCCTTTTTTGTTTGTTCCCATAGGCCCTTAATAGTGTTTCTAGCCTTAATATTGGATTGAGTAGATCATAAAATTCATTAGCCTTGAATATCATAACCAGTTAGTGGAAAGAATGTTGAAATAAATTTGAAGTTTTGCATATTCAGAGATAAAACAGAATCTTCATTTTTTATATTCTATTAATATATTCTAAAATTCATAAATATGTACATTTAATATTTTACTACTTTCTTGACACTAAACTACATTTTCACCTTATTACATTTCTTAACATTTTTAATTGAGTATTACTATTTATGCTTTGAGAGTATGGAGTGGTAACTCCATGACATTTTGGGTAATTCAGCCTTTATTGTAAATTCTTTACAGACTTAATACCTTATTTTCTGTAACAAAGGAAGTAACATGTCTTTGTTGGAGTTATAGAATTATTGGGATGGCAAATGAGAAAATGTCACAAAACAACTTCTACTTAGGTCTGCATCTCCTTAAATCTTTATGATAACATATAGATCCTTGGAAGCATCAAAAACCTTATATTCACAAATGTCATAATTCTTAGTTTTGATTAATGAGAAGATGAGGCACTGAAAATCATGCTTTTGGAGCAAGATGTTTGAATGTGGGCCTGGGTGAACTGGCTCTTTTTGGTTTTTCTTAACATGTGATCCTGTGTGTGTTTATTTTTCTATCCAGGTTTAAGAGCAGGACTAGCTGCCTCAATTGCTGGGAGTTCTATTATCAATAAAATGTTACTAGCAAACATTGATCCTTTTGGTGCAACACCATTTATTGATCCAGAGCCAGATTCAGTGTAAGAAAATGCCTTTGCAAATCTTTTGTCTTTTCTTGTTTCTGTTTTATATGAATTATAATATTTTCAACTGTCTTACCATAAATATAGTTCCATATACAAAAAGGATGATCAGCACATTTCAAAAATTGATAATGATGGGAACATTGAGCCCTTTGAAATTCAGTGGTCTCCATGCTTTGGCACTGAGGGAGGTCCTTTTTCAGCCTGTTCTCTCTGAGACCAGCCCTCAGGAAGACAGGAACAGCTCTACTCACTTTCTCTGGAATATTTTACTCAATGGCCCCTTTAGACCTATATTTATGCTATTGCCTTTACCTCCTTTCTTCTCAAGTCTTGCCAAATCTGTCATCTTTCCACATCCAGCTTCTAGGTTTACTTATTTGGGAAGCCTCTGGCCCACACCGATCTCTTCCCTTCTCAAAACTCCCCCCCCCCCCCAATTTTTTTTTCACAGTTCAAGATATACATTTTTTACTTTCATTTTTAATTTTGCTTTTGAAATATCTCATTTATGTAATGACATTCCTCAAGGACAATACCATACTTTAAATTTTCCAAAATGCCCAGAAGAATGGATTGGATCTAGTAGGTTTTTGCTCAATAAATGCTTGTCCATTGTTAAGAGTAGAAGTGGAGGAAACCTTGTAATGATCAAAAAAAGAGGAGTATTGGCTCCTGACTTCAAGACCCTCTGAAAATCATCCTCATTTATATGAGTAGTGAGGGACTTATATAGGAGATAGAACCACTAAGATTTTGTTACAATTAATAGAAAACCAAACCATAGGTGTCTCAGCTTTGCTTTGCATATCATCCCTTTATATCACCAGAAATTGTACACATTTCCTGTGGTTCTACATATGGATATTAAATAGGAAGTGATTATTGCTAATCTTTACAATCCTTGTATAAGGAATGGAAGCTTAAATGGTTTTAAGTGCTATTTTGTGTACAAATTTTAAGTGTTGTAATGAACCCGAAATTGACTTTAATGTACTTTTCCTTATGACCATAGAGATGGATATTCAGAAAAATGTGTCATGAACAATTACTTTGGGATTGGATTAGATGCAAAAATTTCATTAGAATTTAATAATAAGAGAGAGGAGCACCCTGAAAAATGCAGGTAATTTTGGTAATAATAATAATGTTATTACATAAGGGCAATTTTACTTTAATTTCATTTATTATCTCTTTTGCTTGCTCTGCCCTTAAGAAGCAAATAAATAATTTTTTCCTGAAATTGCCTGTCAACGTTTATTTTCAGAAGCCGAACCAAAAACTTGATGTGGTATGGCGTCCTCGGAACCCGGGAGTTATTACAGAGGTCATACAAGAATTTAGAACAAAGGGTTCAACTGGAGGTAAGTTCATCACAAAATAATAAAGACATCATTTACTTACATAGATTATCTTACTTAGAAAAATAATTTCATTTGTGGAGCTAATTTGACCTAAATTCATCTTGATTATTGATTATATATTCAAGGGGAAAAATGGAAGTGCTGATCAACTTTATACTAAAGGAGATATAGATACTGGATATGAGTGATGTACTTAACTATCATCCTCATTAGCTCCTGAAATTGGGTCTTCTGTGGGGTAGTAGCAGTACCCCAGGAGAAGACAGAGCCATGGGGGTACATATAGGAGATGGTTTTTGATGGGTTTTCTCATTTAACACACAAAGTTTTATAGATCCCTGCAAATAACATTCATACTAAATAAAATTACTTAATTTAAATGTATGTTTATTTTCTGTTCCAATTATTTCTAATAAGATATTAGTAAAAGAAAAAGGTTTTGAGCATTTACCTTTTAAAATATATTTTACTAATTTAAATAGGAAATGAAGGACAGCAAAAGTTATTTAATCTCCTTCCACAACAGGAAAAAGAAGGTTGGGGACATGGCTCTGAAAAGTCTATCAATTTCTATGAATTTTATTTTCTTTTTCTCTTGTTTCAGGGATCACTATGCTGACAGGCATGTCTTTTCCTTTCTTATGTCTTTTTATAACCGGATATTTTTAATTAAAGTATATCATACATATAGAAAAATGTATAAATGTTAAGTCTACAGCTCAACAATTTAAACAGAGCATTATTTAGATGTTATCTCAACACTGGAATGTGGGCTAAAGAGGTGCCAGGCTCATTCATTATCAACTAAATGTTCTGCTCAAGATCAGCATGTTATACCTTTCACTCTAAAAACAACTGCATAATCAGCCGGTTTGATTTATCATTGCTTATAAAATTAAGACAGACAGACTTAATCACCATACCATATTACCTGGTGAAATAAGCACAGAAAAACACTGATCAGAAAAAAAGCCTAACTGCAGTTTTGTAGTATTTTGCTACCCAGAAATGGAAACGTGGGATGATAGGGAAGATTATAAATGAGTAGAACATTCCTGAAATTTTTCTTGAATATAAAAAACTTTTGAGTCATGTGACCTTAATTTATCTGTGCTTCTCCTATTTTTCCTATGAGAATCTATAAAGTGGATATTAAGCACTTAACTCCAGATGTTTTGCTTAATGTGTATATGTTAAATTTAGCACTACACATGAAACTTCTTTCTGAAAATGTTCTTTTTTCATGCCATGCTTGTAAATAAAGTGCATCCATTTCTAAAATCTTTAAAGACTGCTCTGAATTATTTTAAAAAATACTTCTTCCATTTATAGAGATAGTATTTTTTTTCCATTTCCTTTAAGTTAGTCATATGACTTAAAACAGCTTCTTCTAAAGCACACAAAGGTACTCGTTTAATGCATTGGGTGGAGAAAAAGTTTATTATTCTAGTAAGTATTTAATATGTATTCATTTAACAAATATACATTGAACACCAGCTCTGTGTCAGGCACACTCCTAGGTGCTGGGTTACAGTGTGGACCTTTGAATGTGAAATGCTCAACCTGGTCTAATGGTTTTCATGAAAAAGGAATTGTAAAAAATGCACGTGGAGGTAAATCATTTATGAAGTCTGAATTATTTAAAGTGGTTGAAAATAGATTCAGACTGGATTCTCCTTTGTTCTAAAGGTAGGAGACAATTTTGATTGCATATTAAAATGCATTTTTTTAAAATTATGTTAGTTATTTTTAGTATGAGAAATTATTGAATGAAAATATAGCATATATTTTAAGTGTAGCAACTGCAGGCTCTTCTCTTAAAATGAAGGCTTAAATCTTTCCATTGGATTAAATGTTCACTTAGAAAAATATTAAGTGGTTTGGCTTAAATGCTGATTAAAATATTAAATATAACATCATATAATTTATATAATTATGGTCATTTTTCTTAAGAGATTTAAAAAAAATCAGTTTCTTAACTGACTGTCATCTTAATAGTCAACTAGGCTTTATTTAAGTATTAATAGAGTGAAGCAAACAGTAGCCAGGCATGGTGGCATGTGCCTGTAGTCCCAACTACTTGGGAGGCTGAGGCAGGAGGATCACTTGAGCCCAGGAGTTTGAGGCTGCAGTGATCTGTGATCATGCCAGTGCACTCCAGACTGGGCGACAGAGCAAGACCCCATCTCTAAAGGATGCTCTTCGCAAAAAAAGCAAACAGCGTTAATTTAATTTTTAAAAATTAAGAAACAACCTTTATGAAAAGGTAACAATTCTGCTTCTACTGAGTAAGAATTTATTCATGTCACGTCATTTCAGCAGCCATATCCTTGCCCTCTACCCCCTTTAAGTGGTAATGTAATTTTCCTTGGCTTTGGTTGTGACTACTTGAACAACTCAGCTTTTGAGTTTAGACAGTCCCAGGTGGTTATAGGGCACCAGCAATGTACCAGGACCGTGAGAGGTGCTAAGTGAGATGGTTAGGACCAGATTCTCCCCTTACACAGCCTGCTTTCAAAAGGATACTTAAAATAAGTACAGAGAAGACTACAATATAAGTGAGAATATCATTAAGTGACCTGAAAAAGACTCAAGAAAAGTACTGCCTGGCTTTGGAGGAAAGAGGTATATAACATTTTTAAAAAATCAGTTTTCTGAAACAGCTTCTGCTATAGTTATTTATAGTTTCAAATTTTTTAGTTACAAAAAATAAGATAAAAGCTTTTGCAACATGTAGGAATGTATTAACAGGGGAGCAGACATTACCAACACGTTCTGCTCCATCGCCTTTTGTCTTTGGTATTTTACTATCTTTCAAACTATTGGTTTTACCCTTTTTACCTAATCTCTTAAGTTTTTCCCTTACAGTGTGATGGGCAGTATATTCCCCTCCCCAGTCTGCAAGGCATCGCAGTGTTGAACATCCCCAGCTATGCGGGAGGCACTAACTTCTGGGGTGGAACTAAAGAGGATGATGTAAGTAGCATAATGGGAGTAAATTGTTTCCTCAAAAATAATTAAATTACTGGAATACCTCACTTATTAAAAAAATGTGCTTTTTAATAGTAATTTAATTTCACGTTAGAATATTTTACATGGGGAAGATGCGGTGTGGAATAGATTTAGGATTTTATTTGCATGGTCTCTCATGGATAGACTCTAAATTTTCTCATGTTAAATATATAGGTATGCATATCTTGGGGTGTATGTGATAATTTTCTGGATGAACATAAAAGAATCTACTTTGCGAAAGTAGATTTAGAGAATAAAGAAAGGAAGGTTTCACTTTTTTATTTCCTGTGTTAGTTTTCTACTGCTGCTGTAACGAATTAACACAAATTTAGCCACATCACACCCATTTAGCACCTTACAGTTTTCTACGATAGAGTCTGATAGAGTCTGGCACGGTCTCACTGGGCTAAAACCGAGGTGTCAGCAGGACTGTGTTTCCTCCTAGAGGCTCTGGGGAGAATGTTTCCTTGCCCTTTCCAGATTTTAGAGGCTGCCCAGGTTCTTCCCTCCATCTTCAAAGTCAACAAAGGCTGAATCCTCCTATTGCATGCTCTGACCTCCTGACCTATTTCTTCTTCTGCTTTTAATGACTCTTGAGATTACGTTGGGCCCATACAGATCATCGAGGACAATCTCCCCATCTCAAGGTCCTTAATTTAATCACATCTGCAAAGCTCCTTTTTGCCATGTGAGGTAACACATTCATTCACAGGTCCGGGGATTGGGACATGGACCGTTTTGGGGTGGGCAGGGCGCATTATTCTGCCTACCACAATACCTTTCAGTACTCTTCATTTTCTAAACTTGGTTGTGTGTGTATGAATATATATATTTTTTAGGAATATTGGGAGGGTTCATTTGGCCAGTAAGGTTTGGGGCTAGTTTTGTTTTCTTTTTATACTTTCCTATATTAAAAAAGAAATAAAAAACACAGCCTCACAAATGTTATTGCTCTAAAAAGAATGTAAGAGATGGCACAATTATTAAAGCAAATATAGCAATAAAAGAGGAAATGCAATATTTCAGTCTTTATTTGAAGAGTCATATACATTGATTTGAGCTTATGATATAATGGTTCCCACTGACCTATTTTCTCAGGGCTTCTGAATGGACAGGCAGGGATTAAAGTATAAGATAAATTGGAAAGTATTTGCAATTTTCATGATATGAATGTATTTTAATTCTATTGGAATACAAAAACTTACACTAGCAGTCAACATTTTTTGTCAACCTGTCACTGCTCTGAAATATTTTGAAGGGGAGAAATCAGTGAGATTAAGATAAATAAAGCTGGCTGGGTGCGGGGCTCACGCCTGTAATCCTAACGCTCTGGGAGGCTGAGGCGGAAGGATTGCTTGAGGTCAGGAGTTAAAGACCAGCCTGAGTAAGAGCGAGACCCCTGATTCTACTAAAAATAGAAAATTAGCATGGCTCAGTGGGAGTGGTGCACACCTGTAGTCCCAACTACTTGGGAGGCTGAGACAGGAGGATCTTGAGCCCAGGAGTTTGAGGTTGTTATAAACTATGATGATGTGACAGCACCCTAGCCAGGGAAACAGTGAAACTCTGTTTAAAAAAAGAAAATAAAAGATAAATAAAACTGACAATCCTTGAACACCCACTAAGAAGTAAGATGATATTGTAAAAGCTTCATGGCTTCATGTTCGTTATTTAATACCCACATTTTTTAATCTGAATTTTACCACTGAAGAAACTGAGGCAAAGTTTCCACAATTAGTAAATAGCAGACACAGGCTTTAAATTGTGGCAATCTGATAACAAAAATTATAAGAAATTATCAATGTTAGCAAATTCATGTCCTGATATTTTCAGTGAAAGTTTTAACTAGGATACTACTTTATACTGAATATTTTTTCACAAGGATATTACTTATGATATAGTAAAAGAGAAAGTAAAAAAGACAAAGTAATACAGCCTGAAGTTAAAATTTTAGAGTAAACTGATTTTGTGAAAATGCATCTAATGTAAAGGCAAAGCAAGTGTACATGATTTTGATCCTGAGGCTTCTGTTTCCATCCTCTCAAGCACCCTAAAAATTTGTTGTATTAAAATATAAAGCACATATGCATATTGTTTGTAACACCTTGAAAGATTTCTTTTAGGACATACCAAGTGAACTGGATTATAATTTGCATGTTCATTAATTTTAACCTTATGAAACTATAACACCTTTCAGGTTTTTTAGATTTCCCCAAATTTACATGCAGCATCTTATTAAGACATTTGAATTATGTATAAACAGATATTTAACACATTTTAGACCTGGATGAATTATTTAGAAATATATTCGTTCACTGGTCCAAAGAGTGTTTTATGAGAGATATGCATATCATATCCATGTGTGTTTGAAAACCCCCTTTTTTTTTTAACTATAATTGTTTACTTTAAGCCATCTTTAGAGATTTTTTTTCTTGGAGTTTCATTGCCTAATAATATTTATTTACTGTTATGCTTATTGTTTTCATAAGTTTTAAACATATCTCTACATATCAGAGTTTACATTGCTTGATGCACCACTTCACCTATACCTTCAGTGGAAGTGTAATGTAGTTTTTCCTTTCAGATATTTGCTGCACCATCATTTGATGACAAGATCCTGGAAGTCGTTGCAATATTTGATAGCATGCAAATGGCAGTTTCAAGGGTCATTAAATTGCAGCATCATCGAATAGCCCAGGTTGGTTTCTCTAATCAAACCTGACTGCACTCCTTGGGCCACAGAGGGTTGCGGGGAAGCTATTCCCGAATGACTCCTACACTGGATATTCATCTATAAAATATTGGTTTTCTTGTCATGTCAGTTGCTACCATGTCATTATAAGTGGTAGAGGATAGCAGTCCACCTGACAGAACAGACTAATATTCAAGCCTGAATGCAGGTCGAGTGTCAGTTTCTCAGGATGATTTGTACTCAAAAGTAACTTGTGTGTTTTATTTCAGTGCCGTACAGTAAAGATCACTATATTTGGCGATGAGGGAGTCCCAGTGCAGGTGGATGGCGAAGCATGGGTTCAGCCTCCAGGGATTATCAAGATTGTGCACAAAAACAGAGCTCAGATGCTAACAAGGGACAGAGTATGTAAAAAGAAACGTGCTTCTAGAATTTTATCAAGTTGTTTTTTTTTTTTTTTATTTCGGCATATTATGGGGGTACAGATTTTAAGGTTTCAATAAATGCCCATTTTCCCCCCTCCCCCCAAAAGTCTGAGTCTCCATCATGACCATCCCCCAGATGGTGCACATCTCACTCATTATGTATGTATATACCCGCCCCCTTCCCCCCTCCCACCTGCCCAATACCCTATTACTGTAGTACCTATGTGTCCACTTAGGTGCTACTCAGTTAATACCAGTTTGCTGGAGAATATATCTGGTGCTTGTTTTTCCATTCTTGGGATACTTCACTTAGTAGTATGGGTTCTAGCTCTAACCAGGAAAATATAAGATGTGCTATATCACCATTGTTTCTTAGAGCTGAATAGTATTCCATGGTATACATATACCACATTTTATTAATCCATTCTTGGATTGATGGGCACTTGGGCTGTTTCCACAGCCTTGCAATTATGAATTGTGCTGCTATAAACATTCGAGTGCAGGTGTCTTTTTTGTAGAGTGTCATTGGATCATTTGGGTAGATGCCCAGCAATGGGGTTGCTGGATCAAATGGTAGATTCACTTGTATCACTTTAAGGTATCTCCATATTGCTTTCCACAGAGGTTGAACTAGTTTGCAGTCCTACCAGCAGTGTAGGAGTGTTCCTCTCTCTCCGTAACCACGCCAGCATTTATTGTTTGGAGATTTTTTGATAAAGGCCTTTCTCACTGGGGTTAAGTGATATCTCATTGTGGTTTTGATTTGCATTTCCCTGATGATTAGAGATGTTGAGCATTTTTTCATATGTTTGTTGGCCATTCTTCTGTCTTCTTTAGAAAAGTTTCTGTTCAAGTCCTTTGCCCAGTTTTTAATGGGGTTATTTGATTTTTTCTTCCTGATTTTCGTGAGTTCTAAGTATATTCTAGTTATCAGTCCCTTATCGGATGTATAGGATGCAAAAATTTTCTCCCATTCTGTAGGTTGTCTGTTTACTTTCATGGCTATTTCTTTGGCTGTGCAAAAGCTGTGTAGTTTGATCATGTCTCATTTATTTATTTTTGTTGCTGCTGTGATTGCCTTTGGGGACTTCTTCATAAACTCTTTGCCCAGGCCGATGTCTAGGAGAGTGTTTCCAACTTTTTCCTCTAGAGTTCTAATAGTTTCATACCTTAGGTTTAAGTCTGTTATCCAGCGTGAGTTGGTTTTTGTGAGAGGTGAAAGGTGTGGGTCCTGTTTTAGTCTTCTACAGGTGGCTATCCAGTTTTCCCAGCACCATTTATTGAAAAGGGATTCTTTTCCCCAGCGTATGTTTTTGTCTGCTTTGTCAAAGATTAGATGGCTATATGAGGATGGTTTTATATCAGGATTCTCACATCTGTTCCACTGGTCAATATTCCTATTCCAATATTTTTCCTATTCCTAAATCAATACCATATTGATTTAATTACTACAGCTTTGTAGTATAGTTTGATATCTGGCATATTAATGCCTCCTATTTTGTTTTTGTTGCCTAGAATTGCTCTTGATATTCGGGGTCTTCTTTGGTTCCATACGAAGCGTAAAATTATTTTTTCTATATCTGTGAAGAATGCTGATGGGATTTTAATAGGTATTGCATTGAATCTGTAGATCAGTTTGGGTAGTATAGACATTTTGATGATATTGAGTCTGCCAATCCACGAGCATGGTATGGATTTCCATCTGTTTACATCCTCTGCTATTTCCTTCCTCAGTGTTTCATAGTTCTCCCTGTAGAGGTCTTTTACGTCCTTGGTTAAGTATATTCCTAGGTACTTTAATTTCTTTGTTGCTATTGTGAAGGGAGTTGAGTCTTTGATTTGGTTCTCAATTAGATTGTTGTTGGCGTATATGAATGCCTCTGATTTCTGTGTATTGATTTTGTATCCTGAGACTTTACTAAATTCATTGATCAGTTCCAGGAGTTTCTTGGTTGAATCTTTGGGGTTTTCTAGATACAATATCATATCATCAGCAAACAGTGAAAGTTTGATCTCTTCTGCCCCTATTTGGATACCTTTGATTCCATTTTCCTGTCTGATTGCTGTAGCCAAGACTTCCAGCACTATGTTGAACAGAAGTGGAGATAGTGGGCAGCCTTGTCTGGTTCCAGTTCTAAGTGGGAATGATTTCAATTTTTCCCCATTCAGTATGATGTTGGCTATGGGTCTGTCATATATGGCTTGTATCATTTTTAGGTATGTCCCTTCTATGCCTATTTTCTTAAGTGTTCGTATCATGAAAGGGTGTTGAATTTTGTCAAAAGCTTTTTCTGCATCTATTGAAAGAATCATGTGATCTTTGTTTTTGCTTCTGTTTATGTGGTGAATTGCATTTATAGATTTACGTATGTTGAACCATCCCTGCATCCCTGGGATGAAGCCCACTTGGTCGTGGTGGATTATTTTTTTGACAGGTGTCTGGATTCGGTTAGCTAAGATTTTGTTGAAAATTTTTGCATCTATATTCATTAGGGATATTGGTCTGTAGTTTTCTTTTTTTTTTTTGTTTGAGACAGAGTCTCACTTTGTTGCCCAGGCTAGAGTGAGTGCCGTGGCGTCAGCCTAGCTCACAGCAACCTCAAACTCCTGGGCTCAAGCGATCCTTCTGCCTCAGCCTCCCGAGTAGCTGGGACTACAGGCATGTGCCACCATGCCCGGCTAATTTTTTTGTATATATATTAGTTGGCCAATTAATTTCTTTCTATTTATAGTAGAGACGGGGTCTCACTCTTGCTCAGGTTGGTTTCAAACTCCAGAACTCAAACGATCCGCCCGCCTCGGCCTCCCAGAGAGCTAGGATTACAGGCGTGAGCCACCGCGCCCGGCCTGTAGTTTTCTTTTTTTGTTGCATCCTTTCTTGGTTTTGGTATCAGAGTAATATTCGCTTCATAAAAGGTGTCGGGGAGGTTTCCGTTCTTCTCGATGTTGTGGAATAGTTTCTGCAAGATAGGTACTAGTTCTTCTTTGTACGTGTGGTAAAATTCGGGTGTGAAGCCATCTGGACCGGGACTTTTCTTTTTAGGAAGATTTTTAATTGCTGTTTCTATTTCAGCTGTTGACATTGGTCTGTTCAGGGAATCTCTTTCTTCCTGGTTGAGCCTAGGGAGGCTGTGTGTTTCTAGAAATTTGTCCATTTCCTCCACATTTTCCAGTTTGTGTGCATAAAGATTTTTGTAGTATTCATAAATTGTATCTTGTATCTCTTTGGGATCAGTTGTGATATCTCCCTTTTTATTCCTGATGGAGCTTATTAGAGATTTCTCTTTTCTGCTTTTCGTTAGCTTAGCCAATGGTGTGTCAATGTTGTTTATTTTTTCAAAGAACCAACTTTTTGTTTTATTAATCTCCTGAATAGCTTCCCTGTTTTCAATTTCGTTTAGTTCTGATTTGATCTTGTTGATTTCACTTCCTCTGCTGGGTTTGAGGTTGGTCTGTTCTTCTTTTTTCAGCTCTTTGAGTCGTTTCATTAGATTGTCTATTTGTGATCTTCTTGTCTTTTGGTTATAGGCATTTATGGAGATAAACTTTCCTCTCAGAACTGCTTTAGCTGTGTCCCAGAGGAGTTGATAACTTGTCTCTCCATTGTCGTTTTCTTCATAGAATTTTTTTATTTCCGTCTTGATTTCTTCATTTATGAAGTAATAATTTAGTAGGAGGTTGTTTAATTTCCATGTTTTTGTGTAGAAATGTGAGTTTCTGTTAGGGTTGATTTCTAGTTTTATTCCACTGTGATCTAAGAAGGTACATGGTATGATTTCTATTTTTTTAAATTTCTTGAGATTTTCTTTGTGTCCTAGGATATGGTCAATCTTAGAGAATGTCCCGTGAGCTGATGAGAAGAACGTATATTCAGTGGATTTTGGGTAGAATGTTCTGTACATGTCAGTCAGACCCAATTGTTCTAGAGTTTTGTTTAAGTCCATTATTTCTTTATTAATTTTCTGTTTGGAGGATCTGTCTTGTGCTGTCAGTGGGGTGTTGAAATCTCCGGCGATTATGGAGTTGCTATTAATCCATTTGCTTAGCTCCAGTAAGGTTTGCTTTATGAATCTGGGTGCACCTAAGTTGGGTGCATATATATTTAAAATTGTTATCTCTTCTTGTTGGACTGTGCCCTTCACCATTATATAATGACCCTCTTTGTCTTTTACTACTTTTGTTGGTTTAAAAACTAAATCATCTGAAATTAGAACTGCCACACCAGCCTTCTTTTGGCTTCTATTTGCTTGGAATGTTGATCTCCACCCTTTTATTTTTAGTCTATATGCATCCTTGCAGGTTAGATGTGTTTCCTGAAGACAGCATATACTTGGCCTGTATTTTCTTACCCATTCAGCCAGCCTATGTCTCTTGAGTGGAGAGTTTAAGCCATTCACAATTTTTGAGAGAACTGATAGGTAAGGTAGATTACTGATCATTCTGTTGGGTTGGATGTTGTTGGTATGATTTCTGTCTTGAGCCATTGTAATATCTGGCCTTTAATATCTTTGGGTTTTGGTTGTTTTTATATTTGTGGATTATTATTATGATCCGTGCGTAACGCTGTTTTAAGTACTTCTTGTAGGGCTGGTCTTGTCTTGGTGAATTCTCTGAGCCTTTGCTTGTCTCAGAATATTTTTATTTCTCTTTCATATACGAAGCTTAGTTTTGCAGGGAACAATATTCTAGGCTGGGCATTGTTTTGTTTCAAAAGAGTAAGAATGGGGCCCCAGTCTCTCCTTGCTTGTAAAGTCTCATTAGAGAAGTCTGATGTTATTCGAATTGGCTTTCCCTTGTATGTTACTTGCTTCTTTTGTCTTACAGCTCTTAGAAGGGCCTCTTTAGTTGATACTTTGGTCAGTCTGATGACTGCATGTCATGACGTCTTCCTGTTTGCGTTGAATCTCCCAGGGGTCCTCTGAGCTTCTTGAACTTGTATATCAAGATTTTGAGCAAGGCCTGGGAAATTTTCCTCTATTATATTTTCAAACAGCTTGTCCAACCCTTGAGTGTTGTCTTCTTCCCCTTCTTGTAACCCTATGACCCTCACATTAGGTTTCTTCACATAATCCCACAGCTCTTGTAGGCTTTGGTCTTTTCTTTTCTTTCTCTGCTCTATTTTTGTGACTGATTTATTTAATTGGAGGGTGTTATCTTCAAGCTCTGAGATTCTTTCTTCTGTTTGATCTACCCTGTTCTTGAGACTTTCCACTGTATTTTGTAGTTCCTTGAATTGATTCTTCATTTCCAGGAGTTCGGTTACACTTTTCTTCATTGTGTCTATTTCTTTTTCCATATCCTGGAGGCTTTTTGTGGTTTCTTTGTGTTGGTTATTGAGTTATTGCAGCTGGGTGAGTGTTCTTATGATCCACATACGAAATTCCTCTTCTGTCATATTGGTTGCCTGATTTTGGTTGGTGTCCATTTCTAGGGGGCTGGTGCTCTTCTTTGGGGGTGTGTTTTCCGTTTGTTTCTTCATATATCCTGAATTCTTTCGCTGATTTCTTCCCATGTCGATCAGTTGTTGTTTCTTTCCTTAAGTTTGGGTATTGTTTGGGTATTCACACACCTTGTTTAGTTTCTGAGGCGTTAGGTGGTGTGTGTGGGTGAAATTGGACCACTCCCTGTATATTGAGTCAGTGGGTGCCTTGGAAAGGCTGTGCAAGATGCCGTCCCTGTCAGTAGGTGGCGTTTGCTTGGAGGAACAGGCTATGCTGTTAATTTTGTGTCCTGTTATCAGCTCTTGTTCTGGGCGGAGCTGGGTTGGGTAAGCCTGCTCTCAGGCCGTTAGCAGGGGTCAAAGTTCTGTTCTCTGCTTCCAGGGAAAGCTGTTAGGGTGTGGCTGGAATGGTCCCACTCAGCCAGAAAGTCTGGGTGTGGGGGTGGGGCTGTCTGAGACCCGCAGTCTGGAGCGGGCCTTGCTTCTTTCCACCCTCCCCAAGTCCACAGCTACTCCTGGGCCTCTGCCAGCAGGCCAGACCACAAGCCACCAGGCCTCCCGGGACTGTGATGTCGGCGGGGAGGTTCCCTGCACAGGAACGCCACCTGGGTTGGGCGCACGGCCTTCTCCTGGGAGGGGGGTTGCCTTCTAGGACGCCGATCCGCCCCTGGAGGCACACACACCTCAGTAGGCTGTTCACGTATAACCCTTCTGTGCCCCGGGCAATGCTAGCCCTCGGTGCAGGGGATCTGGTCTGCAGGTCCGACCTCTGGGTCCCAGAGTTCAAACTGTATCCCCACCAGGGAGAGGATTTCCGGTCTCAATTCACCCACAGGGAGCCCAAGCTGGGTCTATGTCTCTCAGCCTCTGAGTCGGCCCCGTTCTCCTGGGAACACGGTGCCAGCAGCACCTGGGAGGGCGGGCGGGTAGGGAGCTCACAGTCTGAGTTCCCCTGAGTCAGCTGTAGGGTCCCAAAAGGGAAGGTCCCGTTACCTGGAGGTGCCTCTGGCTGGTGGCTGTATTGTCTCTCTGGGCAGCCGTGGGTAGGGTCGGCGGAGGGGAGGAGGAGGCAATATGGTGCCTGCCGCGCGGCTCGGGTCTGTGCACACGGAGGTGCCCGGAGGAAGTTGGGAACCTGGTGCCACGTATGCTACAGGCTCACCGCTGGCTGGCGGCGGCGGTCTCTGGGCTGGTGTCCGCAGGTCTCTCCACCCACTGGGGAGCCCACCAGCAGTCCCAAATGGAGGGGAGGGGAAACAGAAAATCCACCTACCCTTGCTGCTGGTCTCCGGGCTGCTCTGGTTCAAGTTGTTTTTTATAAATCTGAAATTGTTCTGCAAAATCGAAGACAAGGAAAAAGATTTAAGTTTTAAGTTTAAGTCTTTTAAATCTGACATTGAGGTCATTGTGGTTTTAAATATGAATAAATATTTATTTATAATAGTTTTTTTAAAAATTAAAGCTTTTTTAAGAGCAGTTTTCGGTTTACAGAAAAATTGAACAGAAGGTACAGAGAATTCTAATTTATATTCTCATATACTTCCTCCTACCTCTTCTCTGTATACATAAATTCCCCTGTTATTAACACCTTGCATTAATGTGGCATGTTTGTTACAGTCGATGAGCCAATATTGATATATTATCATTAACCAAAGTCCATAGTTTACATTACTCTTTGAGTACATCTGTGGGTTTGGACAAAGGTATAATCACTTGTATTAGTGTGTCATAGAGAATAGTTCCATGGCCCTAAAAGTTCCTTGTGCTCTACCTATTCATTCTACCTCCCTCCCTTACTCCTGCCCTGTCTATCACTGATCTTTTTACTCTCTTTATAGTTTTGCCTTTCCAAGAAAGGTTGACCTTTAGCAAATAAGCCAAAATATTTTATCATCCTGTGAACCAATCAAATAACCTTAGCAAATAAGACTGCCAATATTCCTCCCATCTAATATATATAAAATAGTAAATATTGAAGTATAAAATCTTTTTTCTTAACTTTTCTATGTTATTCATCATCATGGACTCTATTACTTTTTGTTGTGATACACTGAAAAACTTTAAAATGTCTTTTTTTATGCTTGCAATTTGTTTAATGAGGTGTTAGATTAGAGAAAAAGCCATCGTAGTTCTACTTTAGCACCCATTTATATGTGCCTCAGAGTTGTAAACTAACAATTCATTGCAATATTGATTTTAAATAGGCCTTTGAAAACACTCTGAAGTCTTGGGAAGATAAACAGAAGTGTGACTCTGGTAAACCAGTTCTCCGAACCCATTTGTACATCCATCCCAATGACTTGGCCACGGAAGAGGTGTCCCAGATGCAGCTGTGCTCCCAGGCTGCAGAGGAGCTTATTACCAGGTATGGAAGCTCTGCTGGCTCTTTAGACTGTGAGAACTCTGCTCTCAGCCAGTTTTGTTTCTTTAATGGTAACACATGGTTTCAGTAGTTTGTGGTGTCAAGAGACACAATTACTCTTCTTCACTGCCTGCCCTGTTTGTGCCTCACAATTGCTGCCCTCCTTTATCAGGTCCTCTTCAACACACACACACACACACACACACACACACACACACACACACACACACACACACACACACACGTGTCCTCTGCAGTCCAGACCTTAGATGTCCTGAAATACAATGCTTAGCTTACCCTGCCACATCATACTCCTTCCATTATTGTTTAGCTTCCCACTTTATACGTAATCATTATGCTAAACTACCACTTATCTATTGCCTTATAATTTTTTTTTTTTTTGAGACAGAGTGTCGCTTTGTTGCCCAGGCTAGAGTGAGTGCCATGGCGTCATGGCGTCAGCCTAGCTCACAGCAACCTCAAACTCTTGGGCTCAAGCGATCCTTCTCCCTCAGCCTCCCGAGTAGCTTGGACTACAGGCATGTGCCACCATGCCTGGCTAATTTTTTCTATATATATTTTTTAGTCAGTCAATTAATTTCTTTCTATTTATAGTAGAGACGGGGTCACCCTCTTGCTCAGGCTGGTTTCAAACTCCTGACCTTGAGCAATCCTCCCACCTGGACCTCTCAGAGTGCTATGATTACAGGCGTGAGCTACCACACCCAACTATATAAAGATTTTAAATTTAAAACTCTTTGTTGCAATGGGGTTTTAAACTTGTAAATCTACTCCTTGCCATTCCTAATTGAGCAACCATGTAAAAAAATATTTTTTTATTTATCTTTACTTTTTTTCACTTCTTTTATCCTACCACTTCTATACTTCAAAAAAAAAATCAGCAATGTTCAAAAAAGTTTTTTGTTCATTTGCTTCATTTTTGCTTTTAGGATTTGTGATGCAGCCACAATTCACTGTCTTTTGGAGCAAGAACTGGCCCACGCTGTGAATGCCTGTTCCCATGCACTGAATAAAGCCAATCCACGGTGCGCGGAGGTGAGGATCTAATGGTAAATTCTCATTCCACAGATTCTTTTGGTGTTACACTTATGTTTTAATACTGTAAAATATGCCACACCTTATGAATGAAATATATGTAGTCTATATGAGTCTCTACCAGAAGTTTATAGTAAATTTGTTGGCAATTTTTTCTTTATTTTCCTTTTCCTGCCATTTTTCCATTACTGCCCTTAAATTCTCTACATTTTTTCTTCTTTCACTTTCAGTCACTTGTCACCTTACCATATTCCTTTAATTCTTTTTTTTTAACTGCTGCATTCCTTTTTTACTTCTTTTTCTTTCTCCCTTGCACCTCGATAAAGGGCAAACTTAGGTATCGTCAGTGTGCATTTTGTTAGAGATGTTCATTCATTTTTGAGGTTGTGCACAGAAATTATTCTTACTTCATTTTGTTTTACTAAACTGGAAATTGATGCTTTTGTAAAATTTTTTTTTTTTTAGACAGAGTCTCTCATTCTTGCCTAGGCTAGAGTGAGTGCTGTGGTGTCAGCCTAGCTCACAGCAATCTCAAACTCCTGGGCTCAAGCGATCCTACTGCCTCAGCCTCCAGAGTTGCTGGGACTACAGGCACGAGCCACCATGCCCGGCTAATTTTATATATATATATATATATATATATATATATATATATATATATATATAGTTGGCCAATTAATTTCTTTCTATTTTTTTATAGTAGAGACGAGGTCTCGCTCAGGCTGGTTTTGAACTCCTGACCTTGAGCAATCCGCCCGCCTCGGCCTCCCAGAGTGCTAGGATTACAAGCGTGAGCCACCTCGCCCGGCCCGCTTCTGTAAAAGTTTTAATGTAGAAGCTAATAATAGAATGGATAGAATATAACTCTTGTGCTATGAAATGTGGTACATGGTAGAATGCTATAGTATAGAGAAAACTGATAGCATTATTTTATTCTTTTAATTATTCAATTGAAGTTACCTGAATTAATATATAAGTAAATGCTTATTCTCAAGATTAGGGTCTAAAAGCAATTTGATGGCGGGGCACAGTGGCTCACTCCTGGGAGGCCGAGGCAGGAGGATTGCTTGAGGCCAGGAGTTCAAAACCAGCCGGAGCAACATAGCGAGACCTCAACTCTACAAAAAAATAGAAAAAATCAGCCAGGCATGGTGGTGCGCACTTGTTGTCACAGTGACTGGGGAGGCTGAGGCAGGAGGATCTCTTGGCCCCAAGGAGTTTTTGGTTGCAGTGAGCTGTGATGACACTGCACTATAGCCAGGACAATAGAGCAAGACCTCAAAAAAAAAAAAAAAAGAAATTAAAAAATAAAAATAAAAAGCACTCTGGTTGGAGTTACTAAAAGTGAAAATCAGTAGTTAGAACTATAATCAGATAATGCCCCTTTTAAGATACCATTTTCTTTGACTTAGCTTTTTTATGGAAATAGATACAAGTTGGTATTAGCATATACATATTTGTAGGAAGGAGATGTGATCCTAAGTGTATTCACTGTAATTAGAGCATTCTTTTAGTTCTGTGATACAAAATTAGAAGAGATATTCACACTAATAAATGCGAGTATGAAATTTTGCAATTATAGAATTTTGGTAAATTTTAAAAATATTTGTGCTGTAAATTTAAATTGTGAGAATAAAATTGAAAGCATTTACTAGTGATGGCATCCAAACTGAACATAGAATCACACGTCCTTGATATTCTTCTTTTCTAGGGTCTTACGAGAGACACCGCCACGGAAATAGCCATCAATGTGAAGGCGCTGTATAATGAAACGGAGTCCCTACTAGTTGGCAGGGTTCCTTTGGTAAGGAAGGAAAATGATTGATAACATAAGAATGATGAAATAAATGTATGGGCCTCACCTTCATTAGAGAACATGCATTCAGCAGACTCGAAGGCAGAATAGCCTTTTGGCCTCCATACTTAGAGCTTCTTTTTTACCTAGCTTTTGTCTTCAACCACATGTCTGACTGAAATTGGGAGTTCTGAGTCAGGCTAGGCTCTAACAGAAATAAAGATTTCCCTTCACGTGTACCATCATGTTTTTATGCAGCCCCGCTCTCCCCAGTCAGCTTTGAGAGACTTGAGCTTTATAAAGCCTAATAGACGTTCCTCAGGCACTCATTACCACACACGAGTAGAGGAAGCCGTGGGTTTTATTAAACCCTCCATTAACATTTGAAATATGACCGGTATGGTCCTCCAGATTTGCTTACAAGAGGACGCTTTCTAGACACAATTTTAAAGAACTAAATTCAAGAACGATCCCTAGTTTCATTCAGATTGGTCCTGGAAATCAAATGTAGGCAAAGCCTGAATCTGACTGCAGTTCTTGGACCTCAATCAGAAATGCTAGAAGCCGGCGGATGCCCTGTTTGCTCAGCCCCAGAGTCAGCCTTGCTTTACAGATACCTCGCCAGTGTCCAGTGTTCTAGCCTACTGGGTCTTGTCGCCACCTAGAGTTTGATTGTGGCTTAGTCACACACGCTGTTGGCACTGGGTAGAAGGCTTGATGTGTTAGTTATTTTTTAAATCCTTGTTACAATTCTGACTAATTGATAGGTGGTGATCTTAAAACATTTCTTTTGACAGTAATTGCCTCTCGTGTTTGAGCACATATATATACCTAAATAAAAGTGATATTAAAAATCATAGTATGTGGCACAGTGGGTGATTGAATGGGAGGGGCATCTCACAGTCTAGCTATTGGGAGGGGCATCTCACAGTCTAGCTATTGAGTGCCTGGGCTTGGCATCTCTATTTGCCTGTGGACCAGGAGAGTGCCACCTTTTTGGCTATTTTTGCCACCACTGTTTTTAACCAGAATATTCTGCTGCTCTTCTGAAATAAGTCCTGTAGAAAATCCCGTGAGCTGTGACTTGGGTCTCAATTTTTATATTGAGTTACATGTATTTTTTTGTGTTATTTGAAATATATTTAAGATAATTTCTGACAAGAAGTAGAAGCATAAATTATTTTGTACTTTTGTTCTCTATACACCAGAAGTATCTGCTGAATACAACGTTGCTAATATTTACCATTTGTTTTATATTAGTATGGAACGATATCCCCCCACTTTTAATTCTCTGTTGTTGTCAAATGTGGATGTTTGGCTTATTATATAGAATTTTACCAACAACTTTGACAATAGTTATATCACAATAAAGAGTTGGTTATGTTTGAGAGCAACTAAGGTTTACTTTTTATTTTACGTCTAGAATGAATAATAACCATTTTATCAATTTTATAAGACATATATTCTTAGACTTAAAGGAAAGTAGTAAATTTTGTACAACAGAGTGAAGAATCTTCATATTTTTATTAACTACTAGAAGTGGAAGATACTTTGGATAGCAAGAAGAAACAAAAAAGAAGTTTATAATAAAAAATAGTAATATTCTTTCTGAACTTTCAGTTCTAAAATTCTATGAACCTATATATCGGGACTCTATAATTTTAAAGTACTTTATAAAAGCATTGGTTAGCTAGAAGAGACATCAGAAATAATCTAGTCACAATGTGCTATTTCTGGAGGAGGAAACTAAGTCTCCTGAAATCAATTAACCTTCCCTTAGTGATGGGAACTAGTTAGTTCCCACAGTTAGTTCCCTTAGTTAGTCACAAGGCCAGAACTAGAATCCAATCAACTGCCTTCCAATTCTGTGCATGACAATGTTTATTTCACCTTTATTCATGCATTGAACATGTAAATGTATTTTAATAACTGTTTCTAATGGGTTAATGTATATAACACGTGACCAGTTAAATTCTCTTTAAAGTATCCAAACCCTATTCCAGATAACAAGCCATTTAGCCTTTTTCTTTGTCCTGATTTTTACAACAGTTTTTCATCACAAATTTTTCTGAGATTCATAGGTTTTGTTTTTCTTAAACTTATCCTTTAAATTCTCAAGGAGATTTTTCTGCAGTCTAGCTATTGGGAGGGACATCTCACAGTCTAGCTATTGAGTGCCTGGGCTTGGTGTCTCTATTTGCCTGTGGACCAGGAGAGTGCCACCTTCTTGGCTATTTTTATATGACAAGTTTTTGGCCAATTTAAGAAATATTATTTGTTCCCCTGGTGACCTATGTAAATTGGAAGGAATTTTGGCACAAATAAGTAGAATAATGAGACTAATCACTTGTGCAAACAAGAATGAGTAGATAGATGCTTGGAAGGAGGAATGGAAGGGGTTTACATAGAAGAAGCACCAAAAGCAATACTTTTTCTGTGAAGTTTTTAAAGTCACTGTAGCTACTTATATAATCTTTGGGAAGTAAGGATAAAATTAAATCTATCCAGATTTTTAAAAATGAAGTTAATAAAAAGGAATGTTCCTTTAAAAAATTTCCTTAATTTAAAAATACTAGCCTAATAAGAGGTAAGGGTATTCACTGTCAAAATAAAATAATTTATTCTATTTGAGGTTTGTTACTGAGTCTTGTTTTATTTTTTAATCTGCTGGTGAATAGCAGTTGGAATCTCCCCATGAAGAGCGGGTGTCCAATGCCTTACACTCAGTGGAGGTGGAGTTGCAGAAATTAACAGAGATTCCTTGGCTTTACTATATCTTACACCCAAACGAGGATGAGGTATGTAAATTCAGCCTTTTTCTTTGGAAATGTACACCTTATCAGCGTAGCATTTGAACTCATCTTTGAAAAAGAGATATTTAGGGAAAAATACATTTTGAATACTACTTTCAAATATACTGTTCTTAAGCAAGTAAGAAAAGGCATTTATGTGAACAAAGGCAATTTATGGGAATTGGTACATTTCCAGTAGTACATCATGAACTTTTTTTTTAAGAAGTTAAAACTGTTCTACAATGGCTAGTGTTTATAACCTATTCCCATTTCATCTCTATTATCAGAGTGGGTTTTTGTTCTCTTAATACCCTGAAAAAAATTCTTTTCTTGCTTGATTTGAACAGGAGCCTCCTATGGATTGCACCAAAAGAAACAACAGAAGCACAGTATTTCGCATAGTGCCAAAATTTAAAAAGGAAAAGGTTCAGAAGCAGAAGACAAGTTCACAGCCTGGTAGGTTGTCCACATGGGAAGGGGAAAGCATAACATTATGAAAAAATAACTTATTAAAGTGATATCACTGCAGTGATGAAAGTGTACCAGGGCTAGATAGTGGTGAATATTGCACACCATTATGAGTACACTAAATGTCCTTCAATTGTGCACTTTAAAATGGTTACAGTGGTGAATTTCCTGTTATGTGAATTTTACCATAAAAAATCATGTCATACCTAAAACATGCTAAAGTCTCAGTAGGAATCTGTAGTAACGAAGCACACAAGAAAATGAGGTGGTTGCTAATTTGCTTCTACTTTGTTCCGTGGGTGTCTCTGTTCAGATGGCTTTATCTTTCTCATCAGCAATTCAAAGCATCAGTGTGTGATTTGTTTTTCTTCTTCAAAGTTCACAATTTAGATCACGATACATGGAACACAGAAACTTTCATTTACTCCTTTAACTTGCCAAATATATTTTCCTCCTGATGTTATATATTCTCTTTCCCTTGTTTTAAGGACTTTTTAACCCCTTGATAATCAGGACTATGTGCTGTAATACTTGCATTCTCAAGCAAAGATTAAACCCTCTCTTTGTTGCTGTTTTTCTAGTTCCCTTTTCGCCTTTCCTTAAAGTTTAAATTTACTCACTGTACTAGTGCTAAAGCATCTTCAAGTTCTACGTATATGATGGTAGCTGCCTTTCATAATCAAATCATTTTATAAATTCTTCTGAGTTAGCTATCTATTTTTTTTTTTTTTAAGACGGTGTCTTGCCTCTGTCACCTGGACTAGAGTGCAGTGGCATTATCATAACTCACTCAACCTCAAAATTTTAGGCTCAAGCAGTCCTCCTGCCTCAGCCACCTGAGTAGCCGGGACTATTGATGTATGCCGCTGTGACTGGCTTATTTTTGGATTTTTTTGTAGAGATGGGGTCTTGCTATTGCTCAAGGCTGGTCTTGACTTCCTGGCCTCAAGTGATCCTCCTGAGGCAGCTTCCCAAAGTGCTAGTATTACAGGCGTGGGCCACTGCATCTGGCCAGTTATCTCATTTTTAAAAAAGTGATATAAAACCTTATTTGTGGTGTTCATAGGGTAGCTATTGAAGGGCATTTAAAAACCAAATAGGCCGGGCGCGGTGGCTCACGCCTGTAATCCTAGCACTCTGGGAGGCCGAGGCGGGCGGATTGCTCAAGGTCAGGAGTTCAAAACCAGCCTGAGCGAGACCTCCTCTCTACCATAAAAATAGAAAGAAATTAATTGGCCAACTAATATATATAATATAAAAATCAGCCGGGCATGGTGGCTTGTGCCTGTAGTCCCAGCTACTCGGGAGGCTGAGGCAGGAGGATCGCTTGAGCCCAGGAGTTTGAGGTTGCTGTGAGCTAGGCTGACGCCACGGCACTCACTCTAGTCTAGGCAAGAAAGCGAGACTCTGTCTCAAAAAAAAAAAAAACAAATAAGTAGGCTTTAATTAAGCTAATCAATGTTGAATAAAATATATAAGATAATGATTATACATACTGAAAAATAACATAACTAATCTTAGCAGTGATGATGAGGTTTTTAAATGATATTAAATTGATAAATTGATTATTGTTATTATCAATAGTAGTATAATGGAACCAATATAGTCAACACTTGAAATTAGCAAGACCTTAAGCATAAAAGTTTGTTTAAAATTGAGTAGCCCACATCAGATTGTAAATTTTAATTAGCATTTGTAGTTCATTGTAGTCTGTAGCTATTTTCATACATGCTTTTAGGAAAATCATCAGAGCTTATGTAGACCCTGTACCACTGATCCTAATGATATGAAATAAATTTTGGATGGATATTGGGTGGCTTTAATGAGGATATTGGAATAAAGCTAAGCATGGATGCATGGCCGTAAATGTCTTTGTATAGTCAGATTCTTGTGTTGATTGAGAGTCTGTCACCTGCATGGGAAAAAGTGAAATTATAGTTTTTTTGAAACGAGACCTTTAACCTTGCCTTTGCTAGCACTGCTGCTACACTCTGTTTTGCATCCTCTTTGGCCAACCTTTGCTTTGTAATGCATTGAGCATGTAGAAATTATGGGGGTTTTGCTCTTAACTTTGGTAGTTCAGAAATGGGGCACAGAGGAAGTTGCTGCTTGGCTGGATCTGCTCAATTTGGGAGAGTACAAAGATACCTTCATCCGTCATGACATCAGAGGGGCTGAACTTTTGCATCTGGAAAGGCGAGATCTTAAGGTATTTCCTTTGTGCTACTCTTCTGCTCTTGAAAATGTTCTTGCAAAACAGAATCCTTTCTCCTGTGCCTCTTCTGTTATGTGCTTTAGCTTGGCTTATGTTATGTAATCTAACATTTACTGTCCTGTGGGCTGAGTTCCTTGTACGCTGTCTAAAATAAGAATGTCAGCAATATTTTCCTGTCAAAATTGCTCTCTATTAAAGCTAACGCTCAGCATGAATTTAGTAAATTTTTTCTGCATCCATTGGTATGATTGTTCCTGTGCTGGTATTTCCAAATGGATCATGTTTCCATCAGCACATTTTACTGGATCAACATGGAAGGTGATAATTGTTCCTAAAAATGACTAAAAAAATTCTAATACTAACAACTAAAAGTTAATTCAAAATACTAATAAAAAAGCCTTTCTAGTATATGGAACTAAATGAGAGACTTAAAGTAAAAGCTACTTAAAGTCCTATGATTTTGTTGTGTTTCTAAATTGGCCACTCCTAAGTCACACAAACAGCTAGACCAATAAATTCAAATTTCCTTCCCATGACATATTGTTAAAATTCTTTTATTCTCAAAAATAAATTTAATATTTTCTTTAGTAAATGAGGGTAAAATCTACGCCTAGCTTTTGCTAGAAAGTAGCTCAGATCCTATTTGTTATTTATGACAAAGAGGGAAAATTATTAATTTGTGATCTGTGGCAATTTCCTTTTATTTTTTGGGTGGATATTCAATAGTAGAAATAGCCAAATGAGCGTATTCTATCCATGGGTTGGGAGTAGGATTTTGTCATCTTTTGTTACCACACACTGTGATTTTGAAAGTTCCAATAAGTAATAACATTTGTTGGAGTTGATCCCTTTCCTCTAGACCAGGTTCTAAAATGCTTTGAATTATGATACAGTGAATTTCTAACAAATTAATGAACTATTGTGCCTTCATCAATAAATATGTTAGCAAAGATCTTAGAACAGATAATGGGTAGTATGAAGCAAAGGTCTTTATTAAACAGAGTAATAGAGAGTTTTGGTACATCAACAGGAGAACACCACTTATACCTAAACATTTTTAGCCATAAAAATAATAGATTAATTAATTACCTTAGCTGAGAGTTCTAAATTTGGAACATAGCAAAGCATACAGTATTAGAGTTCATAAAGCAAAGGTTGGCTTCAAAACTTGAAATGAGTACACAAAAAAGTAAATGCAGGAGCTCATTATATCCGACATATTTGTGTAACTTCTGATATCCTTGGCAAACAGCAATATTTGTCGAGTAGCTACTGATTAATATATTATACTAGCTTCTCTAGGAAGTATCTGCCCTCTAGAAGTTGGCCTCTCATTTGCCATGAATAAGCATACATTCAAGGAAAAGACTGTGTGTATATATAAAAAACATATGCTTATAAACACACATACATACAAACACATATAAATATACAGATAATCCACACACAGTGAATGAAGCAAGTATTTGCAGAATGAAAAAACAAAGCTCGAACATACACTAAGGCAAAGTTAGAGTGATAAGACCTTACTGAGAAGATGAGCATAGAAAGGTGATGGCTAAGAATTATTTTAGTAAACTTTCTCTTTAGCTCTTCATGGGGCTTTTTTTTTGTTGTTCTGTTTTGTTTTTATTTTTAATGCAAATTACATTCTCTCCCTTAAAACTCTTCTGTCAGAAATTTGTGTTGACATTGTCCTTTTCAACTCTTTTGGCTCTGAGACAGGTGGGGGAGGATGGGAAAAGAAAAGAGCCTTCTGTAGCACAAAACCACGAAGCTAGAGAAGGAGCCCCCATTGTTCTCTGGCTGTAGCTGTCCTCAGGGGCAGACCCTTGACAGTAGTCTCTGCATGTTGGTAAATGATTACCTGCTCCCGAGGTAATCTTGTCCATCCCCATTTTTTCAAATTTTAGATCAATGGCTCACAAGTTATCTCTCCAGCCCTGCCTGACCTGATTTGTGAACTTGACATTGTGTTGCCAACTGACCACTTGCTTTCTTGCATATGGCACAGAGATGTCAGTCTTAACATGTCCAAAACCAAACTCTTCATGTCCCATTCCACTCCCATTTTGCCTCTTCTCCAGTGCCCTGCATTTTAATAAGTCATTCCTCTGGTCCTCTGGGTACTCCAGGCAGAGAAACCCAAAGTCATACTTAGCACCTTCCTCTTCCTCATCCATCTCCCCCTAACCCAGGTGTCCTCAAACTACGGGCCACATACGGGCCACCTAGCACATTTATCCAGGGGCCGGGTGTTTTTGCTGCCGCTGCCTGTCCTGCTTAGCAGCTGACTCGTCCCGGGCCCACAGTGCGCCACTCTCCAATGGTCTGAGGGACAGTGAACTGGCCCCCTGTTTTAAAAATTTGAGAACCCCTCCCCTAACCTGTCGAGCCCATCACCAAATCATGTTGACTCCAATCTGTACTCATTTCTCTTTATCTGCTGTCCACAGTCCTGCTGGGTGCTACTGTCCAGTCTTGTGTGAAGTCAGTAGCTTCCCAAGTGGTCTTTCCACCGCTACTCTTTGTCTCTCAGTCCATTATCCACGTTGCAACCACAGTGGTATTTAAAAATCATCAATCAGGTCTGTCACTTCTCTTCTTGATACCTTTTAGTGGCTTCCCATTTTAATGAGAATGAAGACCCCCCATCTTTATGGAGACCTACAAGGTTCTGCCTATTTACCCAACCTCCTGTGCAGTCTCTGGGCCCTCACAGGGCTGTGTCTCACCCACCCTGGTCTTATTTCAGTTGCTTAAAAATGCTGAACTTTTTCTCACCTTAGGGGTGAGCAGACCCTCTCTGGCTGTCCTCTCCACCTACCTTCACCTGGCTACCTCCTGCTCAGACCACGGCCCAAGTGTCACTTCCTTATTACAGAAACAACTAGAGATAGGAACGTGACAGTATAAAGTTGGGAAAGGGAAAATATTTGTAATATGGTTTAGCAGATAAAGAAGCAAACTGGGCCGGGCGCGGTGGCTCACGCCTGTGATCCTAGCACTCTGGGAGGCCGAGGCAGGTGGATCGCTCTCAAGGTCAGGAGTTCGAAACCAGGCTGAGCAAGAGCGAGACCCTGTCTCTACTATAAATAAAAAGAAATTAATTGGCCAACTAATATATATAGAAAAAATTAGCCGGGCATGGTGACGCATGCCTGTAGTCCCAGCTACTCGGGAGGCTGAGGCAGGAGGATCGTTTGAGCCCAGGAGTTTGAGGTTGCTGTGAGCTAGGCTGACGCCATGGCACTCACTCTAGCCTGGGCAACAAAGCGAGACTGTGTCTCAAAAAAAAAAAAAAGCAGCAAACTGACTACAGTATTTTCCCTGCTAGAACACTCGTAGGAGGGACACCAAAGGAAATGGTAAAGACATGGTGGTGGGAGGGATGACTTTTGTTTATTTGTTTGTTTGTTTTTCCTATTTGGAAAGTTGTATGCATATGGCTAGAAGTATAACCATAAAGTGCGCTTTGGCAAAATTAGACTTATTCGTTCAAAGAAAGAAAAAGGCAATAATAAAGGATATGACAAAAATTAATATGTAATGATATATGATAAAATATATGACATATGATAAAAATAAAGATATAACAAATGCTATGACATAGCTTTATCATAGCCTATACCCTAGAAGACACAAAAGTATTGATTTCAAACTGAAGTATTGAAAATATAGCTAGTAAGTTAGTATAACTCCACGGAAAACATTCATCCTGTAACACCAAGATAGTAATTCTGAGTAAAGTCTACTTCCCCCAAATAAGTTTTTATTCTTGAGAATACAGTGTGTGTATATGGCCTAAAAATAAGATATTTAATATTTAAATATATGTAATAATCAGATACTTATGTTATCACAGAGTATAAAGAAATATTAAATATTCCACTCAAAAGAATCTAAATATGACTGTAAATGCATTTACATCCCAAATTTAGATATCAAGCACTGGCATCTTCCTCTAGGAGTTGAACTTGCTTTTAAGTTTGATATTTAGCACATATTCAGGAAACGTATAGTTGCCTTAGGACTAATTTTGGATGTCCTGTGTCATATGAGAAAATACTTTTCTATTTTCTAGGTCAGTTAAATATTATAAAAATATTATCCTGAAATTATCTTGAGTTTGAAAATAGCACTGGGTATGGAAAGAATATTTTCCAAAAGGATTCAAAGTTATCAGTAGCATTGCTACTATACAACGCAAAGAATTCATAAAGGGTGAGGGGGTGTGGGGGAGGAGAGAGGGAGAGAAGATTTAAACCAGTTTGATCTATTTCATTTACAAGTTTAAAAATAAATAATACTCTTAATTTACAAAGTAGGGTAGATATTTGGAATCTATCTTCCCAGATGAGTAATCTTATGACTGTTTTTTAGGCTGCTTTGGAAGTCATCTTTTTAATATTTTTAAATATTTCAAATTTTAGCAAACTCATTATACCCATTGCATTTAAAGAAACTGTAGAGTTTAGAGGCCTTAACTCTTTCTTTTAGTTTTTCACATAGTGAATATCATGGTTATCTTGGATGGGTTTAATTCATTCATGCCACAAATATTTGCAAAGCACCTGTTATGTACACTCTGAAGTCATCATCCATTTCTGAAAGTTAAATATCGAAGTCTTAGCACTTATAGAAAGATAGTTCTTTAAGAAACAAGAAAGACAATTCTGAGGGAAAAGAGCCAATAGTATTTTGAGAGAAAGCATTAACCAACAGATAACTATATTTAAGCAACTTTTTGCCCATTAAAATGTATAAAGAATATTCCTCTCAAATCAAAGACTTTTAATGCAATCACAAACACATTTACAGTCCAAATCTATGTAGCAGGCACTGGTATCTTCCTCTAGAATTAAGCCTCACTTTTAAATTCAATACTTTATCACAAGAAATGTTGCCTCAGAGTTAATTGTGGATGCCCTGGTGTCCTACATCATTTTTCTCAGAGATCCCAAAGAGCCTATCTGGAAAAAAAGAAAAAAAAAGGAGAAACTAAATTAGTTTTGACTCTTGAAGAACTGCCACTGTATATAATTTATGTGTATGTCACAGTTAAGAGTTTGTGTAAGATGTGATTTTTACCAGTTGGTAATTCTTCAATGTCAGGTTGTTTTTGTTTTATTAGCTTATTAATATTTTTCTAGCTTTCACTTCTTGAATCATTGAAAATATACTAAAATGGATGTACTGAATGCTAACTGTGTTGCCTGCTGGTTAGATATTTAGTCCCCAGTTTTCTGTTATCAGTAAACTTCTTTCTCTTTCTGCTTTCTTTCTTTTCATTCTTTCCTTTCTTTTTTTATTTCTTTCTACCTTTGGTCTTTTTCTTTTCTTTTTTTTAGGACCTGGGGATACCGAAAGTGGGCCATGTGAAGCGAATTCTCCAGGGAATTAAAGAGCTTGGAAGGAGCACTCCCCAGTCTGAGGTGTGATCATACTGGTGCTATTCCTTGAAAGAGAAGTGATTGCTACTTAATACAAAGTTCTTGGAAGCAATTGGCCATTCTTATAGTTTTCTACACAGATAAGTAAGCACCAGTGAAACACCTCTATGGTTTGATATTTTGTTGTGGGTGAAAATTTTGATTTGCGGTATTAGAAAATATTTTTGTGCCAAAAAAAAAAAAAAAACCAAAAACATTCCACAAAGCCATTTTCTTATTGTGCAAACCTGACGTGTTCAGATATGTTCGCAATGGTAAAAAGGTAGGAGGAATCTGAGATGATTGCATTGTCTAAAAGGCGGAATTGTAAAATGTTTCCTTTCCTTAGATCTGGTCTGATGGAATATTCTTACTGTGCAGCTGCATAACAGTATGTGGCTAAAACTTACTAGATTTCACTATTGGAAGCATTAGCTTTTTCCTTAAAATCATTGGTTAGGAGGCTGGAATATAAATTGTGTTTTGAATGTTAGATTGGAATCACCTCAGGTTCCTAGTGCTCAGTGGGCAAAGAATATAGTTAAAACCCGTCAAATACTATGAATGATTGCAAATCTAAGTGCACGATGTTCCTACCTGAAATGTCATTCTTTTTCTTGCATGTCACATCTAATATTGTAACACTTTAATAGCTTTAATGTCAGTTTTAATGGAATTTAATTTATTATTGCTCAAGTTCATTTTTGTTGGCTAAGGGCACTGCACTTTTCTGTTTTTTAATGTGGAATTTTTTATAAATATTCTGTACTTAAGACTTTGTGAACATGTGTCTGTGCCATAACCAACAAATGATATACATCTTATGCAAGTCAATTTCATTTCAGTCTATCATAAATAGTAGGTATGCACATTAAGAAAATTCTCTGGATATTTTCCTAAAATTACATGCCCCGTTGCCTAACAGAACTTACTATAGCTTTCCAACCCCAAATTGCCACATTTTGTTTCTATTGTTTCATTTCAATATAATAATTATTTAATATTCTATTTGAATTTATAATATAGTGTAGTGTTGACCTCCAGGAGTTTCCCAAGGTCTCAGCTAAGATTTGTGTACTGATGGATCACCCAGACTCACCCACTAGCTAAAATAACTTCTGACATGAACTTCCCAAAAGAAGAGATCTAAATTTTTTCTTAAGGGCTTTACATTGTTATTATTCTCTTTCTCAATTCTTAATTCCTATCAGGTAGATATGATTTTCCTTTTTCTAAACCACTCTACTTCAGTGTACCTCATTAGAAGTCAACATTACAATTATCAAATCTTTGAAAGCCAAAGGCATACATATCAAAAAGTCACAAAAATATCCTTAAATAGGCTTTCTGTAGCCATTATGTACCAAAAAATTAAATTGTAATATTTTTAAATGTTCTATATAAAAGAAGTAAACAGGGTACTGACCAAGTGGTGACAATTTTCATAAAGTAGTCTGCTAAGTGCTCAGTAGGTATACATATACCCAGATATATACATATACATGTATATGTGTATAAACATATCCATACACATATACATGTATATGTATATACATACATATGTATAATATTGACATATAGTATCCTTGATATTTTCTAGACAATTTTTTGCCCAGTGTTTAAAGAGAAATATTAATAGGAGAGCATTTAAAATGAACCAAGGTCAGGCATAGAATTTAATTATATCAAAGGAGTTTAACTATTTGACATCTTATTTATAACTTGGGTATTTAACTACTAGTAAAATCACAAAATTTGGATATCTTAAAAATGAATGAACCTGATGAGTTTCTGACCAAGTATGTCTGACTATATATTTTACCAAATAATAGGTAAAATAGGTTGTGGATACATAAAAATTTTCCAAAGGGAATTACATCTAGTAGTTTAAAAAAGAGTCATGAGCTACTCACTTAATTATCCTGGGTTGGTCCCCACAGGCGTCCTCAAACTAGGGCCCGCCGGCCACATGCGGGTGTTTTTACCCGTTTGTTTTTTTACTTCTAAATAAGATATGTGCAGCGTGCATAGGAATTTGTTCATAATTTTTTTAAAACTATAGCCTGCCCCTCCAACGGTCTGAGGGACAGTGAACTGGCCCCCTGTTTAAAAAGTCTGAGGACCCCTGGTCCACACCTATGAAGTCCTTTTTCAGCTCTCCTATAGTCCCACCTAGAGTGGTGTCCTGCTCTTGTAAACACTTTCCTATGAAACCAAATGGGAGGTGCCCCATTCCCAGAACTCCTCTGAGATCACAGGTCCCTGTCTAGCTCTGTCACAGTAGGTAAAGTGGGGGGCAAATAGGGGAGGAACTCTAACACAAAGCATGTGTTAATATAAAAATCTTTACTGATTTTCATTCACCTCCCCAAAATATCCTTTTGTCAATAGAAAGTAATTTCCCGACCTGTAACATAGTCAGACTTTAAGACCGTGATGTAAAAGATTGAATTTTTTTTGTTTCTTTGTTGATCTTTTTAATCTTATATATATATGCTTTTATATATATGCTTTGCAATCTCAGTGAGTGGGATCGTACAGTGAATTCCCAGCTAGGTCAGTGGATAGAGCCTGAATCCCTTAATGGAAGCCTTAACGAGCTAGAATTTTCCTGAAAATGGCTTCTGGATGAAGGAAATTCTTTAACATGACAGTTTGGATTTTTTTTCCCCCCGAATGAGAGCAATTTTCTCTATGTGCTGTGTTTACATGTGGCTGCACAGGACCCAAATGACCTCACTGACTCCTGTTTGCCAGAATGGTGCCCTGAGAGCCTCCCCAGGCCCCTGTCAGCATCTCAGAGAAACGATCTTCTTAAGGGAGATGGGGTTACAAAGAAAAGTAGGAAGAGCTTCTCCATGGGATTGGATCATGGCTCTGGGGAGTGCACACGGGGCCGCTGTGTTTTGCTCCACGCATGAGCCAGGTGGCCAGCTCTGGCCTGCACCTGACTGTGGCTGCAATGGCTGTCACTGTCACCTCTTCTTCCTGATAGGCTCTCCCACACCTGGATGATTGGTGGAGAGGGGATCGCAGCCAGAATCTGTTTTCTTTCAGTTCCATTTTCCCAAGGAAGAATTTGCTTTCCAAGGAGGGAAGGGATAGGGTCAAGCCTAAGTAAAATTCCCAAGTACTCATTATTTCTCTTCAGTGTCTTTCCACCTCCCTTACTGACTTTCTTTCCTACTTTTTGGCTCTTCATTTTCCCACATACCTAGTATAGTCACAGTTGCACAAATTCTCGCTGCTGTCTACTCTCCTTTCCCCACAATTGTCCCTGTACAGAATGACCTCTTTCATCTCTCCCTACCTTAAGCACACATGGTGGGTCATTGAGCTAAGTGTTAGGAAGAAAACAATTTAAAGAAGCTAATTTTACCATTTGCATTTTATAAAAGGATACTTGCTAGATAATCTAAATGAATTGATGGATTAGATAATTTGGGGACTATAATACATATTGCTCTGGCTGAGATGAGGTGACCCATGGTTGTCTAGAATTAAGCTGGCTGATATTGCAGCTACCAGCCACATGTGGCTATGCAAATTTAAATTTAATTTAATTAGAAAATCCATTCTCAATTGCACTAACCATACTTCAAGAGCTCAAGAACCATCGTGGAGTGTACAGATGTAGAACATTTCCGGCATTATAAAAATTCTGTCAGACAGCACTGGTCTAGATCGTTGCTACTCAAAATGTGGTCATGG
Source organism: Microcebus murinus (assembly GCF_040939455.1). NCBI lineage: Eukaryota > Metazoa > Chordata > Mammalia > Primates > Cheirogaleidae > Microcebus > Microcebus murinus. The sequence continues at coordinate 57,896,408 of NC_134116.1, forward strand.
GCCAGCAGCGTCAATATCATCCAAGAGCTTACAGAAATGCAGAATCTCAGGTCCACTCCAGACCTACTGAATCAAAATCTTCCTTTTAACAAGATTCCTCAGATGATTAGCACTGGCCTGGATCCATTTGATGTTTCCTAGATATTGGGGATCTAGGGTCTGAGGTCTCCAGAAGGTCCCCAGAATAGCTTGTTCCCTAAGCCACTGTTTTCCATTTATTCTCTGGCTAATCCCAGAAATGAGCTGAAACTCATTTATTATCATAGCTGAATTTTCTTCTCAATTCTTATTCCTAATTCTGGTTCTAGATGAGCCCTACCTACTCGGTGGTTGTATTTTGGTAGCTAATGTGAAACACAGGAGACAAGCCGACCAACACAGCTGGCCTCCCTCCAGTCCTCCCTCCGCCTTTAACTCACTAACTACCCACATTTGCTCAGTTTGTTGCTCATGTGGCATGTTCATTTGTTCACAACTTAGTCATAGGGAACATTTCGGAAGAATATGTACTGAGATAAGTAAAAACGGGGTCAGTTGCCTACAACTTGTGCATTTTAATTTTCTCTTATCTAGATTATGTTCTTGACATAGTTCATGCTTGAAGACACATAGCAGCACACACACATTAAATGAATCATTAGGCATGCAAAGAAAAAAAAAAAGGAAAGAACCAAAATGAGTACAAGTAAAGTGAATGTGTCATTTAAGCCCTCAAAGAAGGCATGTGGCATGTTTTGCTAGATTGAGATCTGTTTTTCTTATGCTAACTTATCTTGATTTTTCACATGGTTAATAATTACTTAAAATAGTGCCTAAAAATAACATATCATATTCTTGACTTCAAAATACAAATGATTTAATTCTATCATAAGATCTTCCCCAATGACTTGTTGTCAAAAATCCTTTAGTTAGTAATTTTTACATATTGACATAATTTACCAAAACATAACTACTTAGAGATTCTTTAGCTAATTTCTATGAATAAAGAAGGTAATATGTTTGTCTTCATGGAAGTTATTTTAAAATAAGAATCAAGGATGGAAATAGTCATGCAAAGGTATGCCTTAGAAAATTATAGAAGTTACCTTTATACATCACTTCTAAAGTAAAACATCTATTATCTCTGACTGGGCTGACAGCATAGTGGACTTTCATGCTCTATGGATATGAATTCTTTAAGAATATAGCTTTTAATTAAGCTGTAAAAATGATCCATCTCTCAACCTTGACATCCAGTATCTCTCCTGTCCCCCCTACATCAACCCCCAGCCCAATGAACTCATCCTACATCTTTCAAATGTAACCTGGATAAGACAGTGGGTTTGGAGTTTGGTAATACAAGAGGCAGAATTAAAACACCAAGTTCTTTAAATCAGCTGAAATGAAGAGTGAGAACCCAAAATTCCTCAAATAGTAACAGCTGGCCAATGGAATAGCCTCCCTGAGTGGTTCCCACAGTGCTTGGCTACAACATGTCTCCCTCTCCTCTCACTGTCCTGACCCAGGGACTTGTTATCCTTGCTGTGACATCCCCCAGCTGACTTGTATAGCAATCTCTGTGTCAGATCAGTTAACAGGATGCCTTTGCAATAGGATTCCTTCCTAAAGAAATAACCAAAATTTTTAGAAGTTGATGATTATTGGTTTTTATAATATGCAAAACATTAATTTTTTCTTAGCTTTATTATTGTTTTCTCTTTATTCTTTTTTCCAAGTTTTGTCTCGAGGCATTTATATTAGAAGAAAAAAACCATACAAATTTATCATTATAGAGAACAGAGAGATCAAAGACAGCTGGACTGTACCTGTTTGTATAATTGTTTGTTCTTTTTAGGAAAATAAGTTTAACAGAGTAACGGAGACTGTTAAACTCAGTTAACAATGTTTAAGATAAACCCGCTATTACATACTATAGGTGAACAGATGAATTCCCCTCATGTGATTTAAGATATTGTATTTACATTATTTATATACTCTTATATTTTTATGCACTTCCAAGTTTTAGTTGGAAAAACAAAAACCAAGCCACTACTTAAAAGTTATAAAAACTCCACAAAGAATATTTCACTTTAGCTACAAGTTATTCAATTGTATAGGAATTTATAAATAGTCTGGGTATTTCATAGGAACTGTATTTCAAGAGTACATTAACCAAACCTAAAAAAAATAGGGTTACTTTTAAAATGCATTGAAATAAAGGAGTTTCATAGTTAGCTGATAATGCCATTAGTAGGATAATACAGTTAGATATACAAGCTAAAAAGGAAAGAGGATATATTTTGTGATCCTTAATGTTTGATTGCACTATTGTTTCCCATGGCTTAGCCATGTCTATTTCTATATTCTAAATATTAAACTGATATGTAGCTAAAGATTTCTTACAGTTCTGGTAACTGGTAACTCGTGCTGTGAAAGGTTTTGATATTGTAACATTCCCAGTTTTGTGAGTTATATATTGTATATTGAAGATGACTAGTAAATTGGAGTAATATATTTATCTAGAGCTGGGAAAATATGATAATTATTTTCAAACCTTCAAGTAAGTTGTACCGGATATTTTTCTTCCTCTTAAGTGTGATAAAAAAAGTCTTGCTTTTATGTTAAAATGTCTATTTATACAACAGGTTTCTCCTTTTATTGGTGTTATTAATTTTCATATTAAAATTTTTCTTATCTTTTTATACCAAAATAATTATCATGCTGGTTATTCAAACTGTCAAGATGTATTTTAGTTTGCAGGAATTTTGGCAGATAAAATATTTAATAACAAACAAATATAAAAGCTTTGTATATTTTGTGGCTTTAGGGGCAAGAATTTTACCTTTGAATTGCTCTATGTGAGGCAGTGCTGATATCAGCAAAGTCAATAACAGTATTACTTGCAATCGTCAAAAGGTTTTCACAAGTTGTATAAATCAGTGCATTTATTTATTATGTCGTGAAATTTAATCTTTATACAAAATGCATATTTTGGCTCTTTTCCTTTTTACTGCTGTTGCTTAGAGTGTAATAGCTCTGTTAATGATTTACTTATGTACTTGAAGTACTCATTTCTGTCAAACAGATGCCCATTTTTTTCTTATAAAAAGTGGTATTCTTTACCATCATAGACAGATGAATAGTAATACTTTGTTTAAGAAATAGGTTTTATATTCAAAATACATATAAAAAGGCATAAAGCTAAAATGAAATCACCAATATTAAGAACTTAATATAGTCAAGGGATTCATCATGCAAATATGTATTTTACCTTCAACTTAAAGGTTAACTTATTTTACCTTCAACTTTTTTTTGTGGTAGATTTTCAATTTTTGTTGTAAGAGAGATCTCAGTGATTGTACTGCCAATATGACATCCAAATGACCATTAAGAATCTTGAACTCAAAAAAATACCACATACCTCTAGTATCCTGCTCTCAGTTGCAGGGTGTATATTTATAACACACATTTGCATTTGACCCTGGGCTATTTTACAAATAGTAACCATCATGGATAATTGTTTGTTTCTGTCAAGTAAGTCAATCAGATTTTTATTGTTTGGGAATATTTCTCTTTAAATGTATTTTCGGTTTCACTGTTTAAAAAACTAAAAATTTAAAACATAATGGCACAATATACCACACAGAATAAAATCACATGTTTTCAAGGGAGGAAAAAAATACTGTGTGGTATACCAAAGAAATCACAAACAAGCCCTGACTTCAACTGTTTTATTCTAGATGGATTGTAAATTATTTAAGAACTCATAGTAGGAGATTAAGAATTAATTTATTGTAAAGGCATAGAGTTTTAAAATGACTTTACTGTTGCACAAACAATTATCAAAAAGCAGGAGAGAAGAAAATATGTGAGAAACATTACATGGAAGTTACAGGAAAAAAGAACTTGAGTTGGTAATTTGGCAAACATTTGGGAACAAATAGTTTAAACATTAGATATCTTTCACCTTATAGAAACGCAAAGCACATATGAGATGTATGGTATGGTGGGCACAGTAGCAGAAAACAAAAAATGTTACACTGGTGAAAACTATATCTAGATCTTATCAGAGTAACTAGTGAATTCAGGGAGACCATCCTACTGTTGAAATTTAGAAGTTAGTTAAGAAGGTAGTTCGGACATTGGATATAGTCCACACACATGTTTACTGCATTGGGCAACACAGTGAGAGCTAGTCAGAAGGGCTGAGGTGGTTTCCTATAGAAAAACACTGGTAATTGTGGATCAGACCATACCATGGCAGACCAAAGAGATTTTCATGGACTTGCTAAGCCTTGAAATTTGTTAGCGATGATGGATATTTTCCTTTCATTGAAACAATAAAAAATTATTAAAATTTACACTATTATAAATTTTATATAATTCTCTAATTCTGGAGATGGGAATATGGTTTAGCTTTACTGGGTTCTACAGTGAGTTTGGCACTGGCTCCTTATATCCTCTCAACAAGCTGTATGTTTTGGTGCCTTGGTTTCCCCAATTAGAAATGGCACACAATATTTTCAATTGTAGGCACTTAGTAATTTTTCTTTTACAAAAGGAACTATGTAAGTGTGAACCATACCTAATTTCACCATTCCTTTCCCACTGTCATTTTAATAAAGTAAGGCTTCCCAGACTATAATTTGAAAATTAAAAGTCCAAATTGATATTTCTTGATGTTCAGCTTAAAAATGAGAGTGAAGTTAAATTGGTACCTCTATACCAGAGGTTGTAAGTTTTTTCATATGTATACTACAGGTTCATATTATTCATTTTAGGATAGGCTAGAAACATACTTCTAAAATCTGCAAAAATTTTAAGTAGTTTCAGTTTTTTCTACCCTCACCCCAAACAACCATTTTATAGAGGTGAGTATATTTATTTTTTTCAATTAAGGCCTTCATGTCTTTTTTTTTTTTTTAGATTAATTCATCAAAGAGGAAAATGTCTCTTTAAATCAATGATTTAAAAGATGGAGTATGAGACTCCCTTACCTTGTTTTTCCCTGTGATATTACTTTCTCTATGCTGTCAGTTCTGAATGGCTGCTTTGCTATCTGATCCAGGACTTTGGTCTCTGGCTATGGAATGGTATTCTCTCATGCAAAGTATCTCCAAAACTTCCCATAAAGAAACTAAACTAGAATTGTCTTAATTATTAATTAATGGAAATCTGGGAATGATTAAGGGAATTAAATTAGAATAACCTAGTTAAAATCATTAAATTAGTTATACATGAGGGTAAGTGAATGACGACTTTATTTTTACATATTTGAATTCAATCACTATCTGATTCTTGACCTAAAGTCTTCTCCGCTAAATCTGAATTTGTTATAGCATAATGTGATAATGTGGAGCTCCTGTTGAATCCCACTCCCTGAAAAAGGTTGGAATTATTAGAGGGTATAAGCCGTAGGACAGAGAAAAGACTGAATTGGAGTTCATCAGCATGGTATTTTGATTTGTCTTAATGACACAACTTACTTTTCATGATGACAGATCTCTAAATGATTATTCCAGAATGATTTGGTATGGTGACTGGAAGAAATTATTTTTCTGGGAATTTGCTTTTCACAATGACCTGATATATAGATGACCTTAGTATAATTGAAATTAGTTATAATTTTAATTAGAATCTGCCCTGTTTACAGATTTCAATTGTGCAGCAGTTTTTTAATACACATGATGAGGAGCATGAAAGAATTGCAAACTTGAACAGTTCTTTTGTTTCCTTTCTTCCTTTTACTTGAAAAGGTTTTGGAAAGCTTTTGAAAGATGACACAGTTTTCATAGCAACATTATGTAAATTATGTTCTGCCAAGAAACTCATGAGCTGAAATATGGAACAACGCAAATGCTTAATCCTGAGCTTGGTTTTGGATTGTACAAACAAAAGCATTTCATATATCATTTTTTCATTATTTATGCAGTTGCATATTCCATTTTTTGACCATGTTGGAAGTTGAACTGGCATTTTATGTTCTGTTTCTAATTAGTTAGTAACATGATAATTGCATTGCCTAGGTTCAAGCCTTCATCAGTACAAATCTTCACCATTTTTTTTCCTCTTATGCTTTTGCCATAGCTTTTTAGCCACCAGGTTTTCTACTTTGATTCTTTCCCACCAGAGAAGTCTTTCTAAAACAAATTTGCTTTGTCATCTCTTTGCTAAAAGTTCGTAAGTACGCTCTCTTTTCTTTACAGCATAGCAACCTAACTCCTTAGCAGGATGGAAAGGAGTCTCTTTGACCCTTCCTCTGCCCACCTTTTTAGCATCCTCGCTCGCCATCTCTTGCTGAGCTTTTGTCATCCAAGAATTTGGAACAAATCACAATTTAGTGCCTTGGCATAATCAAATGCCATAGATCAACTCATTCAAGACTCAGTTTGAATTTAACTTTCTGTGAAGCCCTATCTGACTTCCCCAGGTAGATATTTCATCCTTGCTCCACGGTATCTTGAAACTTTTTGCTAACATGTTACATTTCAATTATATAGTTTTTACACATACACACATCTACCTCTCCCACCGAATCTCCCCCTCCATCTTTGTAGTCCCAATGTCTAGTTAGACACAGTAGGACTTTGATAAATATTTTTGATTGAAGGTAATATAAAGCCGAAACCTATATTTGTATATTTTCACAAATAAAAGCTTAGAATTCCCTGAAAGTCCACAGGAGGTGAGAGTGCATTCCTGAGCATTCATGCACTCTGGGCAAGCCAACAGAAGATAAACAGCAGGAAAGAACAATTGTTTTACGAAGGGTATTCATTTGTTAGCTGTCCATCAGAAATATTTACCAAATCAGAGTGCTTTTTCCTAAGAATGAGGATTACAGAATTTTCACATAACTGCCAAATTCTTATGTGTCATTTATAAATATGCCCTAAAAATTATCTTTCTCTTTTACAGCCATTCAATGTATACGATCCACATAAATACATACACTGATAACCTACACACACTAATGAGAGTTGAGAAAGAATTAAAAGCAATAATGAAGGTGAAACTTTTTGAAATAATATTCATCCAGGGAGATATAGACTGAGTTTGGGTGATCTCAGGTCATTTATAGTTAATGGTCATTTTAATGTAAATGCAAGAAGGCTTGTTTGTGACTATTGCCACTGTTTATAGACCATAAAGACTAAAACCTATTACTTATGGGCCTGTTTTTCTTTTGAGATTCTATAAAGCATTTCTACCATGTCTCCAAATAATGATAAAGGTTAACACTGAAAGTTTAACCTTTAAAGTTAGTAATTTCTAAAATTACATATCAGTCAAAATGTATGTAATTAAATGAAATGCCCTCTCCCTTCACTCTCTTGATAGATGTTTTTCTACCTGCTCTACACTTGGCATCCAATTAGATACTGGGGATACAAGTAAAATAAGACAGAGCTCCTATCTGGTAGAGTTCAAGTTTGTTTTCACAATTAATTTTCTGCAGTCTGTTTAAGATATTAGGATGACATTTTTTTAAACCAAGTGTTTCTCAGGTTACTTTGGAGGAGGCTACTTCCACTCCAAAAAACCAAGCAAATTCTGTGTCCAATATGCTTCTAAGGCTCTGTTTGAAGTTGTGAGTTGATGTTTCCACCTCAGTTATTTTCAATGGGGAGTAGGAAGTAATAATATTTAACAGGTAGCATACTTATTTAAGCACATAGTAAATATAATACTAGTATTTGTGTGCCACAAGGCACTGATAGATAGATAAAACAAAACAGAAGTATTTGAGTTATAAAAAATTAACTTTCTCTATTTATTGATGGTTAGGCAATAGGGTTCCTTCCTGAGAAGGAAAAAAACTGTCTTTATCTCTATTGTCAATAGTAAGTATTGGAAAAAAACCTTACTTGTGAGTATTTACAGTATCAACCATTTCTATGTTGTCTAGCAAAAGAAAATTATCAGTTTGATACAACTTTACTCTTTGTTCAGTTTTGCAAAATGTCCACAAAAGGAGGCAGCTCAGAAATCTGGACTTTTCCCCCTTATATTTAGCAAATTCATTTTACCTTTCAACAAAGATCATAAGAAATTATTTGCCTCCTATTTATCATCATGTGAAAAACATAATCATATAGTTCCTTTTATCCCTTACATTGCAAAGGATATTTTAAATTTAGCCTTGCCATATTATTTATAGTTAAGTATTTACTACATTTTGGTAGTCTGTTTTGAAACTAAGTACTTGTATCTGAAAGATGCAGATAATATCTATCTATTTATTACACAGTGGGCTCTGTTTGCTGCAGAAAAGAGTGAAACTTTTAACTGCTTAGCACACTTGCCAGTGAAATATACCTGACAGAGCAGAGGTTATAACTTTGGCTCTACTTACTTTTAATAATGGTAAGACAACGTGAGTTTTGTTTGTTTACATGCTGTTTACAATGGCATACTTTTTAAAATATATACAGCAATTGAGATATTTATTGCATACTATTTTAAAGATGTTTTATGTGTTTTCACCTTTGGAATATATTGTTACATTTCCTTGTACAGATAATTTGGGTGGCTTTGTTAATGTAGCTAGTAATTTTTATGACTACTAAGTGACAAGTTTTCGGTGCCTTTTATTGTGGGATGCATGATTATGTATTTATTGTACGGAAGTCACTGATGTGTGTATTTTTGTACTTTGCTAAGAGTAATGGTTGATCTCGATGTACATGATGATGGGAGATGTCTTTCCCAAAGGGCACTGCCTTGAGATTGTCCTTCTCAAATAAAAAAGAATGCATTTGATGAACGTGTCGAGCCTATGTTCTTTCTGGTGGGAAACTTTTTTGTTGTTGTTGTTAAACTTCTTATTTTGAGATCATTGTAAATTCACATGCAGTTGTAAGAGATAATACAGGGAGAGCCTGTGCACCCTTTACCCATGTCCCCCCATGTTAATGTCTTGCAGAGCTATAGTACAATAGCACTAATAGGTCACAGCCCACAGTACTAACTTTTCAAAACGCAGAGCTAGTTTAACAGTTTCTAATGTTTAGCTGACTGTCTAAGAATCATTTGGAGAGCATGTTAAAAAAAAAAAAAAATTCAGGCCGGGCGCTGTGGCTCACGCCTGTAATCCTAGCTCTTGGGAGGCCGAGGCGGGCGGATTGCTCAAGGTCAGGAGTTCAAAACCAGCCTGAGCAAGAGCGAGACCCCGTCTCTACTATAAATAGAAAGAAATTAATTGGCCAACTGATATATATATAAAAAATTAGCCGGGCATGGTGGCGCATGCCTGTAGTCCCAGCTACTTGGGAGGCTGAGGCAGAAGGATCACTCAAGCCCAGGAGTTTGAGGTTGCTGTGAGCTAGGCTGACGCCACGGCACTCACTCTAGCCTGGGCAACAAAGCGAGACTCTGTCTCCAAAAAAAAAAAAAAAAAAAAAAAAAAATTCAGGGACTACCTTGGACCTATAGAACTATTAATAGAATCTCTGGGGAAGAGGTCTGGGAAATTGCCATTTATTTGTAGCACCCTCCCTTGGTGATTCTTAGGTGGACAGGTTTAGGAATCACTGAATGATCCAACCTCCTTATTCACCCTAGCTCCTATTTATAATTTAGTTTATATATATATATATATATTTTTTTTTTTTTTTGAGACAGAGTCTCGCTTTGTTGCCCAGGCTAGAGTGAGTGCCGTGGCGTCAGCCTAGCTCACAGCAACCTCAAACTCCTGGGCTCAAGTGATCCTCCTGCCTCAGCCTCCTGAGTAGCTGGGACTACAGGCATGTGCCACCATGCCCGGCTAATTTTTTTTTTCTATATATATTAGTTGGCCAAATAATTTCTTTCTATTTATAGTAGAGACAGGGTCTTGCTCTTGCTCAGGCTGGTTTTGAACTCCTGACCTCGAGCAATCCTCCTGCCTCAGCCTCCCAGAGTGCTAGGATTACAGGTGTGAGCTACCGCGCCTGGCCTTTTAAATTTAGTTTATAACCGACACATAATAATTGTATTAATGCGTGTTCATGGGGTACAATGTGATGTTTCAATATAGGTATACATTCTATAATAATCAAATCAGCGTAATTAGCATGTCCATTACCTCAGACCTTTATCATTTCTTTATTGTAATAACTTTCAAGATAGCTAGAAAAGAGGATCTTGAAAGTTATCATCAGCCTTTATTTTACAGATGAGAAACTGAAGCTTTCAAAGGCTATGTTCTGGATTACAAATGATTGTCAAGAAATTTAAAGAACTTAGATCAGACAAAGTATGGACTCTTACAACAGTGCAGTCACATATGAAATTAATAACAAGGAATCTGAGACAGAACATAAAAATCACCTCATAATTTGTTCAATACATATCCTTGCAGCAATTCAGCAGAAAGTGATAAACCAATTAAAGGACAGAAGCCAATGCCCATTAAACTGATAAAAATATTAAGCATTTCAAGGCTACTATAAAGGTTGTTCAGCCCAAAGGCATAAATGTCTAAAAGCTCATTACTCTATGATGATAAATTTCCAACCAACAAGAAACACTAATATGTAGGTCTCTAATTAGCTTAATTATAATTTGATGAACTATGTGATTTCAACTGGGAATCAAATTATTAAAGTATCAGGTGATTGGAAAGTGATTATAGCACACTGGCAATATGTTTGATGCTTTTTTTGGCCTACGATCTTAATTTCAAAAGTAAAATTTGGTCTCTATTTTTATCAAGATAGAAATTATCTCAATGCAGACTTTATATATGAACTTCTATATAGTGAAAGAATAAAATGGGTAAAAATAAGCAAACAAAAAGTTAAAAACTAAGATTAGTGAAAACTTAATCATAAAGCACTGTGAATCTAAATATTTATATTTATTTTAATCTCTATTCCTTTATACCTACTCATATTTGTTATGTAGTCTCTGATAACTTTATAGAGTATTTTATGTATTAATTGGAGTCATTTCTTTCCTCTGTGTATTGAGTCAAAAGGAAAGCTTCCAAGCCCTCCTCTGGTTTGCTGCTTTTTTCTCATCCAAGTCTGTTTCTCACTCTCCCCTCTCTATACGCTACACACAGACGTGCACATGTGTGAACACACATATATCACTGTAAAGTGCGTCCCTACTGTCCTCCTCACAACCGCCACCACCTCTTCTCCACCTGTGAAGCTCCTGCTCATCCAAAGTCTCAGCTCAAGAGGTTCCCCCAACAGAACCTTTGAAAACTCATGGAGAATGTCTAAAACTTAGAGATTTTTATCTCTATTCCCATTACACTTTCTTCCAATTACATACCACTACTAGAGCAATTATATTGCATCTTTTTTTTTTTTTTGTCTTAAGAGACTGTCTCACTGTTGCCCAGGCTGGAGTGCAGTGAAGTGATCAAAGATCACTGCAGCCTCTAACTCCTGGGCTCACGGGATCCTCCTGCCTCAGACTCCTGAGTAGCTGAGACTACAGGAGACCAACACCACATCTGGTTATTTTTATAATAATTATTATTATTATTTGTAGAGACAGCATCTGGCTGTGTTGCCCAGGCTGGTCTGGAACTCCTGCCCTCGGCCTCCCAAACCACTGGAATTACAGGCATGAGCCATTGACCAGCCATATTACATCATAATTAACACAGCGATCTTTCCACTAAATGAGCATCTGCTTGAAAGCAGAGAGCATATATTATTCATCTTGTCCCCATCATATTGTGCAAAGCTTGATGGTCTTCAGTAAACATCTTTGAAATTGGTGAACAGTATTTTACTTGGAATGTTTTGTTTAAAACTCTTACCTCTATGCTTGTGACATTACACTGTCTTTGTCTAGTTTGGGAGTCAAGGTGACAGTAGGTCATAAAATGAGTTGAGGGAGCATTTCCTTATTTTCCAATCTGTGAAACAATTTGTGTAAGAATTATCTTTTTTTAATGCGTGGTAGAATTATCTGTAAAACTCTCAGGTCATAGATTTATTACTTCCTTTGGATCTGTTCTGTTTCATTTTTCTAACTTCTTGGGTTGCATGTTTAATATAGTCTCTTATTTACTATAATAAAATCATGTAAAATTATCAGTTTTCCTCTAAGTACTACTTTAGCTGCATTCCACAAGATTTTTTTTTTAAATGTTATTCTTTTTTATTTTTTTTCCGGGCCTATTTATGGGTTTAAGATGGTCATATGCTTGTATAGGATAATAATGAGACTACATATTAAACATCGTGGGATGTATGAGACCTTCCCCAACAGGCTCAGTCTCCATAGCCCTCTGTCCTGTGGGGGTTAGTACATGGAATCAGTGCACAATGGTAGGTCTAGTGTCTGGGGGGCTTGCTTTCAAGCCTGAGCACCCACCGAATCCCTGGATGCTAGCTCTCTCCTGCTTCCACTGTTCTGGTCTAGGATGTCTCAGATTGTCCTAGGGACAAATTCACTCACTTAAAAGAAGTCAGGGCCGGGCGCGGTGGCTCACGCCTGTAATCCTAGCTCTCTGGGAGGCCGAGGCGGGCGGATTGCTGGAGGTCAGGAGTTCGAAACCAGCCTGAGCAAGAGCGAGACCCTGTCTCTACTATAAATAGAAATTAATTAGCCAACTAATATATATAGAAAAAAAAATTAGCTGGGCATGGTGGCACATGCCTGTAGTCTCAGCTACTCAGGAGGCTGAGGCAGGAGGATTGCTTGAGCCCAGGAGTTTGAGGTTGCTGTGAGCTAGGCTGACGCCAATGGCACTCACTCTAGCCTGTGCAACAAAGCAAGACTCTGTCTCAAAAAAAAAAAAAAAAAAAAAAAAGAAGTCAGTGGGCTGAGGCTCCAGACATCCTCTAACCCAGAATTGACAGTTAGGAAACCCAGACAGAATCTGTCAGACATCCTAGACACCCTTGGACTGGCAAAATTGGGTAGTTTTTGGCAGAGATAAGTAGAAACAGGAATTTGGACATACTGCAGGTGGGAGTTTAAATCAGTACAACTACTTAGAGACCTATTTTGTAATACCTAATAAGTTGAAGATACATCTGGTTTGTGACCTAACAATCCCACTCCTTGCTATATACATATAAACACAAAGAGATGTGTATACGAACGTTTATTGTAAGATTACATTAATGAAAAATAGAGACATTTACTAGTAGAATGAACAAACTCGTTTATTAATACAATTAAATGAATTAAATTTACACGCATCAGTATGAATATAATTTCAATAACAATGTTGAATGGAAAAATAAGCAGGTTGCATAAATAGATATATCTTGTTTATGGATTCATACACATATAGTAAAAATACAAAAACATTCATGGTAATGATATGCATCGATATCAGGATGGTGGTTTCCTACAGAGAGAAAGGAAGGGTAAAGGGATTCTGAAATGGGGCATTAGGTGTACTTGGAACATTTTACTTCTTAAAAAAAAAGAACTGTTATATTATTTTCTGTTTAAGCATTTAATTTAAAATGGTACCCTACCTAGTTCCTACCTTCTGCTTCCATATTCTCCCTGTGGAACAACGTTGACCCAGGTCCTAAGGTTTGTCCTTACTTCAAAACCACCTTAGAGTACACAAAATACCCTGGTGTTGCCTTTAGCTCTAATCTTATGCCCCCATTCTCATAATATGGTTCCCTGATTCATAAGACTTGAGTCCTCTCTTTTCATTGACGCTGTTGAGGTCCTTGGTAAAGAGTTGATGGAGTACTATTTTGGCCATACCTGCTTCCCAACTCGTGTCCTATTCCCACACCCATATGGATAGAGGCTATTTTATTGACACACTTTCTTAGTGCCTGCCGATTGTCAGGCTGGATTTATGAATGTGTCTTCAGCCCAGATTCCCTGATGCTATATTGTGTTTGCTTTTTAGATCACCTCTTATACTTTCTTGTTGGGTCCTTTGACACCTGCTGCATTCGTGAACTATGTTTGGAGATGTGGAACTCTGAGCCCCAGACTGGATTTCCACTCACCTCTGTTGCCTAAAACCTGTCACAATCTAGTGTATGAGTGTAATAGACCCAGCCAAGAGTGATGAAAATTACAGCTCTCAGCACTTGCTAAGCTTTCTGATTTCCTTCCTAACCTGTGTCAGACTGATCAAATTAAGCACTGTTGAGATTCAGGGTCTTAAAATAGAAAATTTATTAGGACACAGCTGTCTTTCATTACCTTTCCTCACTTCCCAGACCTAGAGATAAAGTACTTCTTAGAACTGTAACTCTGTCTTGGAAATGATAGAGGCATACTGAGTCCTTTAAGTGTGCACCCAGGAAGGCATGCCCCCCAAGCTACTGGCCTGTTAGCAATTCTTGTGCCTTAGGTCACCTGACTAGCTCTGCATTTGAACAACTTGGCCCTTCTGATATCTGAAGATTTCTGTCTAGCTGTATGCTAGCTTGGCTTCTTGTTTCTCTTCAAGACCCCTCATTCATTACCCTAGCTCTACCCTATTAGAGACCATAGCTCACACCTGACTTAGACTCTTTAGCAAATGGACCATACCCAACCCGAGCACCCTACTGTCTTCAAGACTACTTACTCTCATCCAGACCTCCACTGCTATTTTGGCCACATTCCTCAGGCCAAGTCTCAAGAAAGTATCTGAAAAGAGAAAGTTAAAAGATATTGTGGAACAGGAGATATGTGCCTGTTGCCCAATTGATACCAGTTGCCTGGTTCTGCGACAGACCCTTGGGAATCAATGATGAACAAGGCTTGCCTTCAAGTGGTACATGGGTCCAGTTGGTTGTATGGAAGCAAAGATAATGGGTGAAGCAGGAGGTGGGCCAGAGTCAGAGGCTAGGGAAATTTAGCCCAAGTAGGCTTCCTGACAAATGTCTTTTTAGGAATTCTCAAGGGGAGTCAGATCCTTCGGAGAGGAGGTGATGCTACCTCCTCCAAGTGGACAAAGGAGTTTTCTAGGGATTAGATGGCAATAGAAATCCCAGCATTATGAGTCTCTATATCTTCACTGTAGGGCAATGGCCAACAAACCCCAGATGGCAGGTAGAGATGAGGAGGCAGGCTGTCAGCACTGGTCTTCTGATTGTAATCCATTTGCTGAAATACTGGATTTGTCATAAACTACATATTCCCATCTTTTATAGTATGAAGACTGGGACATGGATTTGGCAGGATGAGGGAGGGTCTGATGAAGTACACTGTAGAATTTGAAAGCATCAGGAGCTGTATCTGTATGTGACCAACATTATGGTCAAAACGATGAGAATGGTACCATATAGGTTTGTGAAGGGTTGTAGGGAGAGAAATTACCAGTATGGTATGAAGACCAGTAGCAGGCTTTTACAGTTGTCTCTGGGTACCAGTGCTGATATATCACTTGAAAGTCTTAACTTTCCTGAGAAAGTCAGTCTGTTATGCTTTGTGGCTTAGAATTCCTCAACATAGGAGGTCTGTCCAGGAAGTATCCAGCCATGCTTTTCATAATGTTTTACATTACATGGCTGGATATTTTCCAGACAGACCTCATTGTATTCTACAGCTGCAAACACTGACGAGAGTTCAGCTCAAGAAGTACCTTGGTTAGAAAATGTAGTTCATGCACATTTGCTGTTTTGATAAAAAGTAAATGACATTTAAATAAATGAGTTAGATGGTAGGAAGGAAAAATGATCAATTTTTTAGTTATATTTGTAGTGGGACTATAGATATAGCTTTAGGGGTTGGTTAGTTATTTCTGTATGACTAGCAGTCTGGGGGTATCCTAGGATGGGCCCATTTTGACTTGACAGGTAAAGAAGAGATTTTACATAAGACAGGATTTAAAAAGGGTGTCTGTGTACTTTATTTTCCAAACTGAAATATTTTTGAGAAAGAAAAGAGGTACTAATTACAGGCAACAACTGTGATTGTACCAGTCAAAATGGGATGTAAGGTCATCCTAAATATAAATATAGAGGGGTCCTCAGGCCAGAGCTATCTTGTGGATGCCTTTGTAGAGGTAAAGATGACCAATCTGTCTATCCAAGGGACTCCTGTCGGGGTTCCCTGGCATAAGTGCAAGTGAACCACTTGTTCTTGGAACAGCACTGAAGGTGGTATTAGATTACAGAGAGGAAGGGAGCTTAGTGAGGAAATCCATTATGAAGGTGGCCCAGGGAAAGTGAATGCTTGGCAGGGGGCACACAAAGCCTTTGGCTTTTCCCAGCAGGTGTCTGTACTTGTATGTATCTTGTGCATCATTGCATTCCTTTACTTTCATTTTGTGACCTGGGGTTATTAGAAGTCACAGTCAAGGAAAGTAGAATCTTAAGTTGGCCAAAGTGAACAAATGAACAGAGGGAAGATCCATTATAATCTTCTATGACATGCATCACATTGAGAGAGGCTTCTCTCTGAGGGCAAGCAGAGGATTTGCTGGCCCTCTTAATGTATTATTGCCATTCCTGGGTGAGGAACAAGAGGTTCAATACAGGCTGGATCACAGGATGAAATGTTGTGGTGTCGCAAAACCCTGTACCCAATGTAGGTGGTGAATCAGATCACTGAAAACAAGGAGAGGAAGCATTTGCCACGTCCTGGCAGAAGGGACTGGAACACAGACTCTTTATGGTATCTAAAAATCAAGTGTCATTTCTGCAGAGAGGGCTTCTTGTTTGTAAGATGGCATTGTGCAGTCATGTCTTACTGAGGAGATGCTGTAGCAAAAAGCAGCACTGATCATATAGCCAGAGGCCAGGCAGAAATACAGGTACTTCAGTGGGTGCTGATGTAGAAATAATGATCAAGAACCAGACTGGATAATGTGTATTTGAGTAGACTTCAATGGGGGACTTTATTCCCCCTGGAACCTAGTTGAGAATTCTTAGAATTGCATAAAGAGTAAAGTGCGTAAGAAATCTTCATGAGAATTTTTTTAAAAAGTTACAAAAAATGTGGACTAACATTAAAGTTTGAAAAGCATAGGGCTTGACACTAAAGCCAAGGAGCACCTTGCAAATGTTGACTTCTCTTTCCCACCAAAGAATGCCATGTCCTCAAACCATACACAAAAATTAGTGTGGTATTTTATCACACCTTATTTTACTGCAGACTTTACTTTCATCAAGAGTTTATATGGCAATTTTGAAATAGATACTGACCATCTTAAAAAGAAACAGAAATTCAGGTCATTATACTGTTAAATAAGAGCTCTTGGTCATCCTTGGTCATTAGGAATCTTGTTATACTCATTATATCCTGTTTATAGGCATGGTATTTGAAAGTAACAAAATCTGTGTATGAATCTTATTAAACCAACGGATAAGGATAGCAATCTGCACAATCAAATGTGAGATAAGGACACACCTAAAAAGGAAGAACTTTTAAATCAGTTTAGAGATAAGAGCAGAATATGACAAATTATAAATTTGTCAAATTATAAATTTGGGCTCTACAAAGAATATTTTTAAAATAAATTGCACAGATGCCCAAAAATTTGACATCCATTGCTTATAAGATAACCCATTCCTTTATAAGACAGTGCTAATTACTATTTTTCCCCCTTATATTTGAAGCAAAATCTGTTCTTTTCCCCCGGAAGACCAGAGAAAGCCTAAGACATATCACGTATGTTACCTTTTTAACTTCAGTTTAGTATATCCCTCCAAGTCTTCCTTTCTCCTGGGTAATTTTCACATATGATATATTCCCTAGTCCCCACACCTCTGGTTAATGCAGGCATGGACTGACTAGTTTAGAGTAGAATAGGACCAGCACCTCTTTTGTTCTGAATATCACACTAGGATTCAGGTAGCCTAAGGTTGCATTTGCTATTGTTTTGGTAGCGATATCCTTCTAATGAAGGAGATTGGACTAACCATGAGGTGATATAGGTCAGTAAACCAACAAATCAGAAATGGTGGGTTACTTTGGTAAGACTGGCCATCAGGAATCTTAGTCTGTCTTTCTGAAGCTCAGCTGATTTCACAAATTCCATCGTGGAGAAGGGGAACAAATCTGTTTAAGATGACCTTAAGAAATCCAAAGAAAATAGGGATCAAAACTAATATGGGACCAGACTAGACATCTCTAGCATAGTGTAATGGCTTAATATCTCCAATAGGACAGGAATCTCCTAAAGCCTAGGCTATGAAACAGTCAAGGTATCTTAAAAGCTCTGCTACTTTTTAGCCCAGATTTTTACCACAGTGCTTTATGACTTCCTGGACCAGAATTAGGCATGTAATATTCATGTTTTATATGCATGAGTATTATCTCTTTTTAAAGATCTAATCACATAAGGATATTTCTGTTGAATTTCATGTGAGTTAACTAACGAATAAGGATGCTCTTATCTACATGCTAAATTAATGTTTCATTTGAAAAGCAAGGCAGTCAAGCAATAGGAACGATAGATCCAGGAACAACTTGTTCTAGGATCTGTTTTATCTTGTCATAAAGTTATGACAATATTCAAAAGATTGTCCTTGCCTTTTAGATTCAGGGCAAAGTTATCTAATACCTTATTAAAAGTAGTAAGCATGTATGCTGTTGGCTCACAAGAGGAAGTCTATGTCACCTTTTGCAAAAGACATTTTTGAAAAGTTGTATATGAATTTTATTTTGTAAATTATTTTTTATTTTACTTATGTTAAATGTTTTTGTAATGCTTGACAACATTCATGCTTCTTTGAATTATTAATATTTGTACCATAAGCTTTTTACAAAACTTTGCATTTCTAATTTTACTATATACCAACTATTTAAAATCAGCAGGGCAATGATATTTTTAAAAATTCTCTTATCAAGTAATTATTTAGGCATAATTATTTGTTTCTGAATTTCAGACAAATATATTTTATTAAAAGAAGGTATATCTATATTTTACATATTGGAAGTTAAGTAACTCAGTAATTAGCTATTGATGATTTAAATCAAAAGAGTCATTATATTTGAGTATGATATATAACATAATAGCACTCAGATTTATTTTGCCATTCAAGAGGTCTTTAATTTGGAGTGGCACTTCTGAATTATCATCTATACCATATTTACTAGTAAGTATAGTTGTGATTTTAGAATTCATTGAACATTTAATGAGCATCTACTATATATTTAGTCATTACTAAGTATCATAACAATGGCTAAGATATGTTTCTGTCCTTCAAGAGACCCCCTACAAAAGAATTAGGTAAGTGTATAAGTTATAAACTGTATAACAAGCAGACTGTGACATAATATACATGCTTTCAAAACATAGGCATGAGGGAGATATTTCCTCTCTTAAATTTAATATGCATTTTTATATATTTAAATTGCTGACAAAATTATAATTTCTACATTTTTCTACTTTTATAAGTATTATTAAATAATCCATGTAAAGCAACTGCCAAAAAAGGTGGTCTGCTTCATTATCTGTTCCTGTATTTTCCAATGTTCTACATAATGGGTGTATTAATTCACAATCATTAAAAAAGAAAATCCAAAAACTGAGTAATGCAGAAAGAAGGACTTGACTTCTGTCTTTCACAAGTGAACTGCCAGCTGGGGCCATCACTCAGGCAGGAAACATCACTCAGGCAGGAATTCAGCAAGTGGGCCAAAGGGAGACTCAAGTTTTCAAACAGGAAGCGACATGGAATCTGCTTCTGGCTGTCAGAAGTTGCTAGTATAAAGCTCCAAAGCTCCTGGGGAAAGATGATGCCTGCCTTTGTAGTCAAAGGTCAACAAGGGGATTAAGCTGAGAGGCTAACTTTGTGTAGTACGTTTAGTTTTATTGAAAGGTAAGATCAGACAGAACTAGCTAATTTTAGTCTGAACTATTGCATTTAGCCCCATGTGATCTAGAACAAATCATTCAACCTTGCTGGGTTATAATTCTTCCATGTGCCTATAACCCAAATGTCTTGGTTCCACTAGACTATGTCTACAAATGAAAGTAACATTTCCATTAAATTACAAAATTATAGTAGAAAAGACACAACCAATTTGATTGCTGGAAATTAGCTTACTAAAATATCCCTAGGGGACATGAGAGGGTTTCCCAGGTATTCTCTTAGGTGCCCCTTAGATGCTGTGTTTCTGACTTGCCACACTGCTCCTTGGCTCCTCTGTACAACACTGGTCTCCCTTTTCTCCACTCCCTTTTTGTCTTCCTCTTGCTGCACCATCTCAAGCAT
The DNA here is from genome assembly GCF_040939455.1 of Microcebus murinus. Classification (NCBI taxonomy): domain Eukaryota; kingdom Metazoa; phylum Chordata; class Mammalia; order Primates; family Cheirogaleidae; genus Microcebus; species Microcebus murinus. The sequence continues at coordinate 57,916,474 of NC_134116.1, forward strand.
GGGACAGTCCTTGCCATTAATTCCCCTTACCATAGTACAGACTTGGCTTGTAACATTTATCAAGACTTTACTGAAGATTCCTAGCAAGACAGGGAAATAAAACACACAACAATCTGGGAAGACACCTTCCTTCCTCCCTTCTTTCCTTTGACTAGCTATTGAGTACCTACTATGTGCCAGGCACTAGTAAGCACAAACAGATTTGGTCCCTGCTCCTGAATCCTACAGCTTAGTGGAGTGAGGAGACAGACATTCCCCAAATAATCACACAAATACAAATCATAGTAAGTTGACAAATATTTTGACGAAAAAATAGAGTCCTAGATAAAGGGTAGCCTACTTAGTATGGGGAGTTAGGACAAGAGTTCTTGAGGAAATGACAATAGAGTTGAAAGCTGGATTTGTGGACATTCAGAGGCTAAGGGGGATGGACAGAGAAAGAATATTTGATATTCAAGGAACAGCTTGTGGGAAGTCTCTGAGGCAGGGAGGATATAGTCCTATTTTGAGGAACTGAAAAGGGGACAGCCTGAGAGAGAATGATAGGAGAGCAGAGGAGAATGTTAAGCAGATAATGGGAAGAACCATAAGAAGTCACAGAAGGGTTTTAAGCAGGGGAGTCACATGATCAGATGTGACTGATTGCCTGAGGAGGAACGCCACCCCTCTGGGGACAGAGTACACATATTTCCTACAGCCAGCAAAAAAGAGAAAGCGTAGAAGCAAAGTAACTGTGCTAGGAAAAGAATATGGACTTTGTAAACTGGATAAATTTAACATCTCATTTTTTTTAAAGTATTAAAAAGAATAAACGTCCACACAAAACTTGTAAATGAATGTTCAAAGCAGCATTCAAAATAGCCAAAAAGTGGAAACAACCTAAATGCCTATCAACTGATAAACTGATCAATAAAATGTACTATATGGACAAAATGGAATCATTATTCAGCAATGAAAAGAAATGAAGTACTGACACATGCTACAACATGATCCTTGAAAACATTATGCTAAGTGAACTGAGACACAAAAGACCACATATTGTATGACTCCATTTATATGAAATGTCCAGAATAGGCAAATTTATAGAGACATAAAGTAGACTAATGGGGGCCGGGCGCAGTGGCTCACGCCTGTAATTCTAGCACTCTGGTAGGCCGAGGCAGGAGGATTGCTCGAGGTCAGGAGTTCGAAACCAGCCTGAGCAAGAGCGAGATCCCGTCTCTACTATAAATAGAAAGAAATTAATTGGCCAACTAATATATATAGAAAAAATTAGCCGGGCATGGTGGTGCACGCCTGTAGTCCCAGCTACTCGGGAGGCTGAGGCAGCAGGATTGCTTGAGCCCAGGAGTTTGAGGTTGCTGTGAGCTGGTCTGACGCCATGGCACTCACTCTAGCCTCTGCAACAAAGGGAGACCCTGTCTCAAAAAAAAAAAAAGTAGACTAATGGGTGATTAGGACTGGGGATGAAGTGGGGGGTTGACTACTAATGGCTCTAGAATTAGATTTTGATGATGGTTGCACAACCCTGTGAATAAACCAAAAAGCACTGAATTGTATGGTATGTGAATTATGTGTCAATAAAACTGTTAAAAGAATTTTAAAAGAAACCAGGAACTAGAGACATCACAGAACTGGATCTCAATCCTAAATTTCTTCATACTTTATATTCATTGTACTCCAAATTACTATAGCTAGCACAAGAGACCACAATGACTGCCTTGCTAGGGTGGGCTGGGAAGATTTATGGCTCTATTAATACATGTTAGAATGGTAGAGTTGAGCACACTGTTAGTCTAAATTAGCAGTACTAAGCAGCTGTTTCAGTTAATCATTATGAGGGCTGTAAACAACACTCAAAAAGTACTCAATTAGCATTTTAAAAGAATGGTCTTAATTTGTTAAAATAATACCTCTTCTCTTTTTAGCATTTTTCCTTTTAAAAGTAACCCTGTGGTGTTTCTTGGAATCTTGCTGTCATTAGAGTTAAGGTGTTAGCTTAACTTTAAGATATGGCCTCAGACCTTTTTAAAAATTTATTTTCTATCTAGTTCTTAAACCCTGATTAGGAACATGTGAATCATTATTTATTAAATACTACAAAGGTTCAAAATAGCTGCAGAGAAAGGGAATATGAGGTTGAGCAGGTGGCAGTGCTTCCGTTTTCACGCTCTGAGAAGGCCAAGGTTTCTTAGGGAAGTATTCCTGGTATCTCTATTAATCAGTATCATAGTTCCTCAGCTGGTGTGTGTGTCTAATTTCATTGAGCTGGCCGCTGTTAGGTTTTCATAAAAATTCATTTCATTTCCTTTTCCAGCTTCCGTTCTACTACTGTGTGCGTGTTAAAGGGTAATTCAGGCTTAACCACTTTGAATGTAGGCTAGTTAAATTGCCTTGTTTTATGTATGAGGAAGCTGAGACTCAGGGACGATAAGGAACCTTGATTTAGTTGCATCACTAGCTAATGAGAGGGCTTGGAACTTGTCTCCTGACTTCTGTTTCTTTTAGTTGAAACAGCCTCTTCATTTTCCAGCCTTCAATCTTTATCTTTACACTAAGGAATAAGTATCCACATGGAACATCATCTTAGGTTCCATTTTCTTCGAATTGACTTTAAGACTAGATAGAAGAGGTGTTTATCTGTGTAATGTAGACAGCAGGGCCTATCTTTTGGGCCATTTTCCCAAGTAACAACAACAAAAAAATCCCATTTATTTCTGATTGAATAGGGTAAACTCACGTGTTTTTAACAAAAGGCAGCAAACACCACCAGGAATCTGACCTTGTAAGATTTTAGAAGAGGAATGTCAAGGTCATTAGAAATTAAGTCTTTCATGATTGTATCTCACCTGTACTACAATTCGCCTCTGCTTCTGTTTGGACTCCTTAGGATCCAGTCTCTGCAGAAGAGTGTTTTGTTTTTCTTTTAAAGTAAACGTAACATGTCTCTCCTCTATTTAGAACTCCTCAATACCTTCCATTGCATTTAGAACGAACTTTCAATTCCTTTCTTGGCTAACAAAGCCTTGGAGGATGTGGACCAAATTCATTCTCTCCAAGCTCATGCAAGTTTACTTTCTCATCCCCCCCTACCCTCAAAATGCACTAGAATAATAGGTCTCTAGGGCCTTTTGAGTTACCTTTTCCTTGGCCTGAAATGCTCTACTTTCTGATTTTTGCATGACTATTATTCAAATCACTGCTTAAATGTCTCCTTCTCTAAAAGGCTGCTCAAGTAGCCACCCAATTACAATCACCATCACGAATCACTTCCTGTAATGTCTTTGCACGCAGCTTAACACCAACAGATATTTTTTTTCTTCTTTCCTCCTCAGATAAGCTCCCTAGAACCCCCACTATTCTTCTTCATCAGGGCTCAATCGGCAGCCTAGAGTATTGCCTAACATATATGTAGGAACTAACCCAAAATTCGTTGAAGAAACGAACATAAGAATGCACCCTTTCTTCCCTGCCCATCACCTCCAAATAGTGCAAAACTTAAGTCATAATGAGGATACACTTAAAAATGTCTTTCTCATCTACCAGGCATTTCCACCCTTGAGGAATAGATGCCCTTGAGGCGTGCAGCTAGACTGGAGTGGGGCTTCCGATTTTAAGTGTAAATAGTCAACATAATAGCTTTTCATTCTCTGTGAGCAAAGCTTTACTTTCTGATTTCGATACCACGGAAAGACGTCAGGTCGAGCACTAGGGCCCGGCGAACCCGTGGTGCGCATTCTTGCGGTCCAGATGGGGCCGACGGCCCGGTGCGCCCTGAGTGGTCCCCGTTGGAGGCACAGGAGAGAAGGGGCGGAGCCATCCAAAAGGATGAGCCTTTCCTGGACCGTCAGACGTGGTGGGGCGGCCACTTCGGGAAGGGCCTGGGGTTTCAGAAGAAGGCAAAACTAGCCTTGCGGCGAAGAAGGAGCCCGGCTGGCTCCACGCTGTAAGACTGAGGGGCCGAAGGAAAGGAGGCAGAGCCTCAAACCAAACCTGCGGAGCAAGCCAAGGCCTGGGTACTTGCCAGAGGAAAAGGTTCCCGTTTCCAAGGCAACGGACCAGGAAGCACGCAAGACGTCCGCCGCAGGTTCGTAGGTCAGCCTCGAGTTTAAAGCTCCCACGGCCGGGCGGGTTCTGGCCAGTGGGGAGGCCGCTTGGGCGTCATGTGACTGGCCGGGCTGACCCGCTAGCTGCCCGGGAGCACGTGGGAAGGTTTTTTTCTTGTTCCTTCTTTCCCCTTTTAAAAGCCAACCTACTTTTGCGCGGGCTTGGCCGCGGAGTTCTTCTCGCGAGAGGCGCGCCATGCTCTCGCGAGAGTGAGTGGGAGGCGTGGGGGGTAGGCGGTGTTGCAGGCTGGAGCTGCGGCGGCGGAAGCCGAGGGGGTGGGCAGGGCGGGGGCGGGCCGCGGGGCTGGGAGGGGGGAGGGCTGGGGGCTGGTGAGGGAGGGGGCGAACAGCCTGCTCGCCCGGCTCGCGCGCCAGGTCGTTGCGGGCCGGTGACATGCCTGTGAGCTGCGGAGGCTGCGGCCCCAGGTGAGCCAGGCGCGGACTCCCCCGGGGCGTAAGCAGCGCTCTGGCTGGGGTGGCGGCGGGGTGCGGGGCCGGGATGGATGGAGCGGCCCGGCTCCGGCGCCCCAGCCCCTCCGCCTGCCCGCAGTCCTTGCTCTGGCTTCGGGGCCGCCCGAGAGCTGCGCCTTCGCACGGCAGTGGGGGGAAGGCGGGAGGAGCGGGGCTGAGGGAGGAAGCCCGAGGCACTGGGCCCCGAGGGGAGGAGGGGTTCTCGGGCTCGGGACGGGTCTTTCTGGGGTCCCGAGTGTGGCGGTGGAGCTGCCGCCCCTTTGAATGACAGGCTCAGTTTCCACCCCCGGGGGTGGTCTTCAGAGCCGGGTCCCCAGGCTGCGTGGTGGTGTGTGTGCTTAGTTTGTGTTCGTGCTGCGCGCACAGGAGCATATGCAGGAGGAGGAGGACGTTGCACTTTATCGCCGAACAGCGAGCATCCTTCACTGTCAGAACGCTGGAGCCCTGGAACCGGTCGCTACTCACAGCTTGCGACAGAAACGGAAGGCATCAAGCGGTTCTTCGCAGTATTGATATTTGCAATTGCTGTCAAACACTCCCAGGCTGTTAACACTCCTGGGCTGTTAATGGCTTAAATGCTGGCCATAGGGTATTACGAAGGGATTGAGTATACTGCTATTATTCCAGGCATCTAAGCTTCTTTATAAAAAATATGTAGATGTAACTGAAGTACTTAAAAAAAAAAACTTTGGTATATGACAGTGACAGTAAAAATCTGAACCACCACAGTGGTATGACTTGGTAACGGTTTTCTTCCCCCCTCTGCTTTCCCTCTCCTGTAAAATCTTATTAAATTTAAGATGGTTTAGCTTTATATGTTAGGGAATTTCATGGTAAGACACACTGCTGAGATATAAATCTGATGGCCTTACTGCAAACTGGAGTTAAAAAATTCCTGTTCTCGTTTCAGCTTTGTAATTATTCAATCACTTGCAAAATGCTCAAATTTCCCTCAGCTTCTTCTCACCTTGTTAGGGATGTTATGTTGATTGATACTGATTTTGTTGTGTCTAAAAATACTCAGAAAATAGAGTGCCACTCAGAAAAGATGTACTCAGTAGTTAAAAGATGATTTTGTTTTAATATCATGGTTTTAGAGTAAATGGCAGTCCAGTGCCCTGCATGATTAGTATCACTTAATATAGTGTAATTTGATGAATCTTTTAAAACACAGTCACATTTTTCAAGTAGTAACCTGGTTATTTATACTTTTTTTATGTTCCTTCCAGCAAAACTGTGACGGGGGTGGACAGTGAATTTTACAAGTGGTTGTAGCTATGAGTAACTGGTTTATGAGAGATCAGAGAATGTAAGGGAGTCAGGGAAAAAGTGGGTTCTCAATCTGAGCTAGTGACTAGTCACATAACTTGTACTATTCATAAGATTGATAAGGGCCTAGTGGTAAAATACTAAGCCAGTGATATTATTTCACAGATGTTGATGATAGGGGAGTTGCCTAAGACCCAGAACCTCAGTGAGAAATTCTGTGTCCTTCTCTAGTCTCTGAACTCCAGGGATAAGTTTAGAAGCTGAAGAAGTCTTCCCTTGCCTTTGGAGGCTGGAAAAAGTATCATAGTTTTAATTTTTTTTTTTTTTTAATTTTAGGAACGTAACTGTCTGGAAAAAAACTCAAACCAATTCAGATGATTCCCTTAAAGGCCACTTTAAGGGAAATTTCCAGTTATAAGTAGGTAGAGGAATTCTGTCTATACTTGAAAAAATGTGAAAAACTGAGAAAATATCTCTTCATGAATGGGCAAAGGAAATCAATCTAAATTAGAAAAGTCCTTATCCTTCCATCTTGGCAAACTGATTTACAGAGACAGAATTTTTTTGCTGATCTTCGTAACCTTTTGGCAAGGGTTTCAGACTTTTAGGGTAGACTGGACATGATAAAAGGAGAAAAATTAACATTTTTGGATTAGTCTGAGAATGTTTCATGGGAAATAAGGTAAATGGTGTAGCAGCCTAGAACAGAGAGGATGTTACATGAGTGCAAATGATGTATAGTGTGAAAAGTTTGGGTTTTGGAGTCAGACAACTAATATCTGTTAATATATTTGAGTCTCTTCTTCCTTATCCTTGAAATGAGAGTTACAAAGTTAGTGTGAAGCACATAGTAGCTGCTTCCTCAGTGTTTTTTCTTTTGATCTCCCTTAATTGCTTGAGAATTATTTGGCTGCAAGGAACAAAAAGCCATTTAAATTAGCCTACTTAAAAAAGGTATTTGTTATATGATGTATATCATGTGAGTCTAGCTCAGGCAGTTACTTCAGTTTTTCTCAGGAAATACATGGTCTTATATCACTGCTACTCGCTGCAGTTCTGTTCCAGTTTCTTTCAGATTGGCCTTCTCTTTAAGTCTGTTGGTTTCTGCATCGCCATAACTTTGGTTTGTATGAACCTTTCATTTTCCACAGTGCCACACCAGACTCACTTTGACTTTGTAACATGGTTCTCAGTAAATATCTCCAAGTCTCAATTCTAAATTTCTGGAGAGCGAATTCAGTTGGTCAGGTATCTAGTTTAATTGGCTGGACGTGGAAGAAGGTGGGAATGAGAAAATGTATGGGGAGGAGACGTAGGTGTGTCTCACAGTTGGTACGGCTGTGCTTTTTAGACCAGCCCCACAGCAAGCTCTTAAAGAAAAGGAATATGGTCAGAGAGGAAATGAAGGGTACCTCAGATGTACTTTAACATCCTGCAGTTTTAGCTCTTCCTCTGGCACTGCATTGAACTTGTTCTCATCTTGGTAATGATCTAACTAGATCCAGTGGTCTCTTCAGGACAGATTCTTCTAGGTGTGTTAGTTAGGGCAATTACTTAAACATTTGATGCCTCAGTTTTCCTATGTGTACAGTGGGTATAATATCAGCACCTTTTGTTGTGAGAATTATGAATTCCTATATGTAAAGCAATTAAACAGTGTCTGGCTGGCACATAGCAGGCTCGGTGCAAGAGTACGGTATTAGCATTTATTGAATGCATGCTGTGTGGAAGGTGCTGTGATAGGGAGTGTTCATAGAGGAAAGAGTATCATTTCTGCCCTCAAGGAGTTTAGAAGTCTAGTGCTGACCACTCGTGCTTAAAACTATTTCTTGACTTCAGTGACACTAAATTCTTCTAAAGCTCTACCTCACCTACCTTTCAGGTGCCATTTATTTGTGGTTTCTTTTATACCTGCATGGAATCGTTTATCATGGTTATCACCTTAGATTCCCTCTTGATTTTCTGTTCTTTCCCAGTTTCTGGGATTGGCTTTCAAGGTTTGTATATGGGGGTGATTCTTAGAGTAACATCTCCAGCCCTGACCCCCAACTAAATCTGTTAATTTTAATTGCTTTTGGATATTATCATATTGAAATAAAACACTATCTTCTAATTACCCTCTAATTGGCAGAGACTTTACTTTTCTTCCAGCCCTTTAGGCTTGAAACCTTGAGGTTATGTCTTTCACACTCTTCTTTTTTTGTGCTTTATATATCCTGTCAGTTAACAGGTTCCGTGTGGGCATATAGTGTGCTTTGTATCTGTCAAGTGCTGGACCAACTACAAAATGGATCTGTTCATTCATTTCTGCTACTAGCGGATTAGGCTACAGCCTTGCCATATTTGCAAGGGCTGCTTAAATGCCTTTTCAGCAATATACTCTTAGAGTCATGGAGTCGCAGATGTCACTGATAAAGAGAACTGTGTTTCTGGGTTAAAATTCTGAACATATTTTTTGTTAAAAATAATCTTGTAGGTGGGGCTACGCATAAAATTAAGAACATAACTTCAACTTCTGGGCAGCATATTCACATTGAAAACACAACCTCAAGATTTTAGTTTTCGTGTGTATGCTTATTTTAAGTTGTGTTTGTTGTTCCTGTACAAGGAGTTTTGAAGTCAGTAGCAGTTCACACTTAGTACTAGTACTTTGGCAACTAGGCCCATGCTATTACTGTAAATACTAGTGAGTGGTTGGGCTCAAACATACTTTAGGAGTGGCTCCCAACCTGGAATGCAGTTGAAAGACCAATAATTTTTCTCTCTGAGACAATAAAGATGATAGAGCAAATATCCCTGGATTAATTTTTCAAAAAGTTGTTCGGTAGGGAGACATTTATTTAATGGTGTCCCTCTCGCCACCAGGTGCCCCTCTGAAATTCATGTTCTTGATGAATTTCCCTTACCTTACAGCCTGTTCAACAAATATGTGGTTTTTTATGGGTAAGGCCTTTGGAGAATGCAGAGATAAGATGAGTAAGGCATGATGGTAGAATTTAAGCTCTTGAAGGCAGGGACTTTTCATTGTTGTATCTCAGTCACTGTTACTTAGACACTTAGTGAATATATGCCTTGAATATTGTTAGTGCTTTACAATATAGGGCATAGATTTGTATATATACATTTAACTGTTACATAAGGTACCCTAGTTCAAGTGCTAAAATACACAGTGGCAGTTTTGCCCCTCAATGGGATGTTTGGCAATATTTGAACATGTTTTTGGTTATTGCTGCTGGGTGGATGCTATTGGTATCTAGTGGGTAGAAACCAAGGATACTATCTACTGTAAATTCCTGCAATGCACAGACAGCTCCCTACAACAAAGACTTATCTGACCCAAAATGTCAACAGTGCTGAGGTTGAGAAACCCGGTAGTGGTGAGAACAAAATGTATATTGTGAATGCAGGAATGAGCTTGATTTAGGATTAAAAAGGAAAAGGGCAGAAACTAGGAAGAAGCAGGTATCTTAATAGATATTAGGATACTCAGATCTTTTTTATACAGTTGATTATTGTTTTGAAAGATGAAACAGTAACTGCCATCTGTAGCATTTTTAGATTTTGCGAGTCAAACAACAGGTCTGTACCCAAGGAAGGAGCTAAGATTTGAGTTCCTACCACATCAGGTACTGTTTTTACAAATATTGCATTATAGTCTCACAGCTGTCCTGTGAAGATGAGCCTTAGCTTCCTTATCTGCAAAAAGGAGATAATGTCACCTTTATTCCACTGTTCACTAGTTAGGTATTATTCTGTATTATTTTTCTAGTGGTTGCTCTAGGGTTTACAAGATGATTTTAACTTATTACAATCTTTCATTTCATGTATAGAAACCTTATGACAATATTTTTTCATCTCCTACCTACTACATTTTTTGTACTTTTTTTGTCATACGTTTTACTTATACATCTATTGTAAACCCTATGGTATATTATTATTATTTTTAGTTTAAATGGTTATTTTTAAAAAGAGATCAAAAAAGAGAAAATAACTTTTCTGTTACCCTCATATTTACCATTTCAGGTATTCGTTATTCCTTCATGTAGATCCAGATTTCCATCTGGTGTTGTTTTTCTTTGGCTGAAGAATTTCTTTTCACAATTATTCTAGTGGTGGTCAGCTGGAGGTGAATTCTCACAGCTCTTATTAGTCTGAATAAATGTATTTTGCCTAAAGTGTTTTTTGGTTTTGTTTTTGAGACAGGGTCTTGCTCTGTTGCCTGGGATAGGGTGCAGTAGTGTCTTCGTAGCTCACTGCAACCTCAAACTCCTGGGCTCAAGTGATCCTCCTGCCTCAGCCTTCTGAGTAGCTGGGACTACAGGTGTGCACTACCAGGCCTGGCTAATTTTAAAATTTTTTGTAGAGATGGCGATCTTGCTATTGCCCAGGCTGGTCTTGAACTCCTGGGCTCAAGCAATCCTCCTGCCTTGGCCTCCCCAAAATGCTAGGATCACAGTCGGGAGCCGCTGTGCCTGGCCTTTGTTTAAATTTTTGAAAGCTATTTCCATTGGGTATTGACAATTTTCCCCTCTTTGTTTTAAAGATGTTCCATTTTCTGGCTTACATAGACAGGAAGTCTGCTGACCTTCTTCGTTCCTTTCTGTGTAATGTGTACTTTTTTTCTGGTCACTTTAAAAATTTTCTCTTCATTATTGGTTTTCAGCAGTTTGGTTATGATGTGTCTTGGTGTGGTTTCCTTTATGTTTATTCTTAGGGTCTGTTGAGCTTTCTTGGTTCTGTCAGTTTACGGCTTTAGAACATTTGACTTTTTTTCGCCTGGTTATGGGTCATATTTTCCTCCTCCCATGCATACCTGCTAATTTTTGATTGCGTGTCAGCCATTGATTTTATACTATTGCTTGCTTGATTTGTTATAGTCCTTAAGCATGTTGGTTTTAGTTGGAGTATACCAGTTATTTGGAATCTGTTGGAATATTTTAAGGCTTGCTTTTAGAGACTTTTTTTTTTTGAGACTTTATTAGTGTGGGTCTAGAACAGCCTTTAGTGTAGTGCTGACTTATTCCCCCTACTAAGGTGATTTCTTTCTAAGGAATCTATCCATTGCCTGATATATTACAAGGATTTTCCAGTTTGCTTAGTGAGAGTGAAAACTATTCTAAGCTCTGTCTGGTTCCAGGTATTGCTTGGCTTCTTTCTTTTTGTAATTTCCCTAACCTCAGGTATTTTGCAGAGTATTTGTCCAGAGGTTCTGGAGGAACCCATCTGCGGATCTCTAAAGCTCTCGCTCCCTTGCCCACTCCCTCCAGCACTGTGCCCTATAAATTCTGAATACCTTGGTCTCCTCAAACTGATCCCTCTCTTCAAAACTCAGTGAGACTGCTAGACTGTTTGCTTTTCCTGTCCCTGCATTTTGACCTGGAAGTAGCTGTCAGCCAATGCTTCCCTTCTCTCAGGGATCACAGTCCTGTGTTGCCTGTTTAGTGTTTTAATACCTATTTTGTCATGTTTTATTATAGTTATATTAAACAGAATATTAATTTTTTAACACTTGGGCATTTGACATTTGTTCAAAATGTGTATTTAGAGCATTTATTTTAAATATAATCTCAGATATTATAAAATAGAGATTATTGGAAACTTTTAAATGTATTTTTACAAACAAATGTAGACATATCCATTTAAACATTTAAAGGCATGCTTTGCTTTTTAATAATTTACTTTTATGACTTAGCAGATGTTTGAATGCCTACTGCGTTACCATACAAATCTATGAAACACTTTTGTCCTCAAAGAACTTGCAGCAGGAAGAAATTATGCAAACAACGGCACCATAGGATAAAGGGCAAAACACTTTGGGAGGGTCTGGGAGGTTACTACTATTTGAGCAAGAAGATAAAGGAGAGATGAACCAAGCCTTCAAGGAGGGAGGTTCTTGAACTGTGGCATGAAGAGTAAGTAGCAGTTCAGCTGATGGAAGAGAGACAGTAGATCTGAGGGAAGTTTAGGAGGATGACAGGTCAGGACTTGGTGATTTACTAGACATGATAGTTGTGGGGATTGAGGTAAAGGCCTGTTTCCAGCTTGGCCTACTTGCTGGGATTGGTTTGTTTGCTGGCTCTTACTGAGAGAATACAGGAGGAGATTGTATAGGGAGAAAATTTTATTCAGCTTTTGAACATACTAATTTTGGAGCAACTGGGATATTTAGTTGGAAGTGTCTAGTAGAAAACTGGATAATGGAACTGAAACTCAAGTGTAAGAACTGAACCAAAGATATAATTTAGGGAGTTATTTGCTAGTTAAAACCAGAGGTAGAGATAAAATGTCCTTGGAAACTGAAATAAAATGGGAACAAATGAGGACAAGAATGAAGGTTAGAAATATTAGTGTTTGAGTAACAAGTTATGATAGAATTTAAAGAAGGAGACTAATATATATGGAGACAAGTGTTTCTTAATCAGAACTAACGTGGTACTTGTTAAAAAATACAAATTTCTGGATTCCATGTAGACCTACTGAATGTGTATTTCCTCGGGGGATGGTGTGTATGTTAGAAATAAGTTGATTCATATATGTTATAAGGTTTGAGAACCAGTGTTAGAGGAGGACAGTCAAGTTAGGGCAATGTCTATAGAAGACTAGAAAGGTGTTTCAGAGACTGTCTGGGAAGGTTAATTCTCCTCATATAAAAAAGGTTGAGTAATAGATGATGTTGACTTGAACTTTTCTTATGCCAGAGGAGAGGAGGAAAGACTTGGGGAATTTTTTTTTAAATTATAAAAGAATTTGTGCTCATCCAGAAAAATATAAAACATATGTACACAGACAAAAAATGAATCACCTATAATTGCATCTACCCAGATAAAACCAATGTACCTATCTAGTGTCTGTCTTCTTTTATATTGCACATATAAAAACACATGTAGTTACACAGATTTTACACGAAATGGGATAATGCAAACATGTTTGCATGAACCTATTTTACTTAATCTATCATCTTCTCATATTATAGATAGATGATGTTTTACAACATTTTTTAAAATCTCACTTATAATGGATGGCCAGTGTCATCAGTTTAGCGTACCTCCTTCAAGACATTTCTTAGGCATGTACAAACGCTGTGTCAAAGCTGTATGTGTGTGTATGTGTATATTTCAAATTACAAGTGAGAGCACATCACACCATTCTGCAACTTACTTTTTCATGCCAGTATGTATTACTCTAATACATTCTTTCCAGCAGCTGGGTAACAATTGCATGAATGTGTTGTAGTTTATTTGAATCAACAAACTTCTAGGTTATTTTTAGTTTGTTAGTTTTTGTTTCAGTGAATAGTTCACATATCTTTATGACTTTTGTGGAAGTATATACACAGGATAAATTTTAGGAAATGAAATTGCAGGATCAAAGGTTTACGAGTATTTATTCAGTGTCCTGTATCTCTGTTCTCTGTATTTGTTATAATTGTTTTCTAATTGCTTTCATTTTTCTTTTGTGTTCTGTGATTTTTCTTAAAACTTCCTTGGCGTTCATGTTTTTAGCAATGTCTGTTCTGCTTTTTTGTTACTTTATAAGGGGATTTCATTTGTTTAGTGGCATTTTTTCCCCCTGTGTCTTTCCTGAGCTCTGGCAGCTCATGTTTTGGTTGTTTGCCTTGTTCGTCTGTACTTTCTTGTCTCTCATCTATTTTTTTTTTCAAATGATCTAGGTTCACTTTAATTTCTTGGACTATAACTAACATATTTAGTCCCTGCTTAGGACTCTTGTTTATTCACCCAGAATAGAGCACAAAGCAAAAAAGCATTAAGTGAAGTTTATCATAACACAAAGGTATGTAGGGGAAAACACTGTATTTTTGCTTCTCTTGTGAAATCTGTCTAAAACTACATTCTCTCTAATTTTACCAGAGGCTAAAGAACCCCTGCTCTAGCTGCTATTCGTTCTTACCTCATCTGGCTTTGCATCATTTCCAAAGATGATTATTTTTCTTTGCTTTGCCGGGAGTACATGATATCATCTCATCTTGGGTTCACCTTTACTTTGCACACATATTCTCGAATAGATGTTTTTTTCTTCATGAAACAGTATTTTACTTACGTTTAAGTGAAACACACAGTGGTGTAGTAGGGGTCAGTAAATTGTTTTTTTTTTTCTTTTCCTTTGAGTGAAGCAAAGTGTAAATATTTAATTAAACTTAGTTGCCCTTTAAATAATTTCAAAGAATGTTATAAATTTTGAGGAACTATTGGGTAATATGAGTTAGAGGGGCATGATTATATTTGGATTATTTTTTCTTTTTCCCTGTATTCTTATGTGTTTTTTTGTTTGTTTTTTCAGTGTTCCTTCATAGGTCTCTTATTGGGTTCTATTTATTAATTACTCAATCTTGATAAAGGTGTTTTATCTGGGTGTGCTTTTCAGGAATATCGGGGAATAAAGTGAAGTAGCCTTGTCAAATCCAGGCTGTTGTCTCTGAGTACCCTGTTTGTTCTGCCCCAGGGGCATGTCATGTGGCACCTTAGTGTGATTGGTGAATTAATGTTTATCTTTACAATTGATTTTGGTCCTCAGCTGCAAAGGTAATTGCTGTTTCCTATTTCATTTCCAGACTCTACTTTCAGGCTAGGTTAGGAGTCCACTTAGAGAAAGCGATGTTAGGTGTGCCATTCCTCTGTCCTTCAGCATTGTTTTTAATGGCTGCCATTGTGGCATTGTGGGAAGGAATTTAAGGTTATTTAGTCACTCTTGTTTCTGGCATCTAGATTGCTGTTTATTTCTGTTATAAGCTGTGGTGTACAGTTTATCAAACCTTTATACACTATAGAGGAGTGGTTAAGAGCCCCCGTGCTGGAGTTAGAAAGTTTGGATTTGAATCTCGGCTCTACCACCTGCTGTGTGGGCCTGGGCAAATTGCTCAACTTTCCATTGCCTCATTTTTTCTCATTGTCAAACTGAAATATTGTTCTGCCAGTCTTAACCCTTTGCACTTGCTTGCTTTTTTCTCGATTCCTTTATTCTACTCGGGATTTAATTTTTTAAATACCCCAGATTTTACAAAGCACGGCAGTAGAATAGAAAACCGGAGTTTCTTTTCATAGAAACTTATTTATTTGGATATTTTAATATTTCAAATTACTGATACATTCAAAGAGTAATTTTAATCTCTATAATTTTTCATGGTGTGATACTTTTTGAAACATTCACCTACATGAAGACCTGGTTTACATTCACATGTTGGGCAAATATAAATCGTCTCTCTTCTTCCTCCTTTGATTTTTCTGTTAGAACAAACAACACAATCTTTGTGTTTTTTTGTTGGGGTGAGGTATGATTATATGGAGCTTTCCATCTAAACGTTGCTCTAAGTTAGTGGATAATAATCTACCCCTGGAAGTTAGTGTACCATCTCTGCATTTACATTTTACTTGTCCTTTCATGCTAATGAAAACAAGAAAAGATACAGGAAAAATAGACAAAAATCCCCCTTCCCCCCACGGTGAAACTACATTTCGACTGTGGGTCGACATACGAGCTGCTACCGATGCTGACCGTGTCGAGTCGCACCCGACATCCGAGTGCAAAGGGTTAAGGATCAAATAGGATGTTAAAGTAAACCTCTTAGCAAAGCACTTGCTGCATTATGAGCTCTCATTAGAACCCTAGATGTTCCAGGATCATTATTTGCCTTGTCAAATTCCCAGACGTAATTGCTGGGTCAGAGAGTAGGAATATGAGTATTTCCAGAGTTTTGATGTGCATTACAAAATTGCTCTCCAGCAAGGTCGTGCTACTTTACTTAGGAGCTGACTTTGAGAGTTTCTGCTTTCCTAGAATCTTTGTGTTGATCCTTGCATTTTCTGTTTTATGTGAAGCTCGAGGCAAGTCCATTTGCCACTGAGAGTTTCTGGCAGTTGAAGGAGTTCCGTTGAGGAAAAAAGAGGAGTGAGTTGGCCTGGACAAATAAAAGGATTATCCTAACTTATTTTGATAGTTTTGGTCCTCTTGATCATTTTGGTCTGTTGGTAAACATTTTAGTTCTTCTTTTGTCTGTGTTTTATAGTTCAAAGTGCTTCTCATAAATTGTTTTCCATTTGATTCTCACAATAAACTTGTCTGGTAAGTTGGATGTTATGTACATCAATGGAACAGTTCCAGAGATATTGCAGTATACCCCAAAGAAATAAAGCTAATGAGAGGCAGAACTGGGACATGAATGGTACTCTTCTGCATCCTGGCCTGTCTTTATTTGTCTTGTGCTGATGGGAACTCCTTTGTGTCATGCTGACCCTTTCTCATGATGCTGCTTCAATTTCTGTAATTAATTAAATTTTATTGTTATACATACCACTAGGACTTATCTTAGTTCAGAATAGAATGCCGTCATAATTCTTTCTCTTTTTAAAAATTAAAATATTGAAATCGCTAAACGGGAGTGTGTGTTTGCCCCCACACGCTTCAGTTTTTATGTCTACAGTGAAAGAATATAACATGAGAACGTCATTAAAATTTAGTTTTTTTGAACTGATGGGGGCGGGGCTAGATAAAAGTTTGCTTGTGTACATAAATCTCTTCATAATTCAAAGTTATACTAACCAAATGTCTTCGAAACCTGAACTAGATAATTCTTGATAAGACCAGTTTGATTTTCTGAAAATACTTGGAACTAATTAAGCATTTCTTATATCCTTGTTGATTTGTAAGTTTTTGGTTTTTAGAATTCAGTTCCCCATTCCTACCTTTTACTGTAATAAAACTTTTTCCCAAGAAGGCTCTGGGCCCAAGAGGGTCATATCTGTTTTGTCTCCCTGGTATCCATAGTATGTAGAACAAATTTTAAATGAATGGAAAAGGTACTGTGGGGTCAAATGTAGAAATTGAGTGGTAATGCCCTAAGTCGATTTAAGTTCTCAGAGGTATTTTATTAATGCATCATTAAGAAGTTAAGACTTAGTTTTAGAGTTTCTTCCAAGGGTTGTGTATGTATGTGTATAAAGTACTAACTTGGATGTCTTTTGAACTTTAGTCGTTGGTATGCTCCTAAGCTACTTACAAAAGGAATTTGATTTAGTTCATCTGTCTTGTTTGATATGTACAGATTTCATATTCTCATTCGTGCATTATCAAATCTTCTGCCCAAGAAATAAGAATGTCTAGAGCATTCATTGTTGCTGTAGAGATAAAAGTGACTTTGGGGAGACAGGGAAGCTAGAATTCTTTTTGTGATATTTTCTATTTAAGATTTTTTAAAGGCTCTTCAATTCAGACCAAAGTTTAGCAATAAAAAAAGGGCAGTGAAATTGAATAGATGTAAGAGTAAAATACTTTATAATTTTGAACCTAAAAGTAAGATTTTTGTAATAATTTTCTATCTCGTTAATGTACCAGTATTCATATATTTTTCAAATATGTTGGATTACTAAGTCAACTTTTGGGGCTCAGAGTATCTTTGTTTGCTTTTATTTTTCTTTTTCTTTAAACGAGTTTAAAGAAATTATTTTAACATAAAATCTTGCCTGAATTACTAAGATTAATAAATAAATTATTTTCTTTTAATTTTCTTTACGTGTTTTGTAGATTAATTCTTCATTGATTACACACGACAGCAATATAGTCATGGCGACTTGCCAGCCTTTCAGAAACAGTCGCATGAAGACTAGATCATCTGTCAGAAAAGTAAGTTCACTATCTTAGGTTTCTTTTAAGTGACAGTTTTAAAAATATGTTGATTTTTTTTAAAGTCCTACAGCTATGATATTTTGTCTTTAAATGAATCTTATTAGTAACAATAAAATACTGCAAAGATCGGCATGTGTGAAAATAGCAATATGAAATCATGATCACAACGATTTATTTCCTAAAGATCACAGTGTCTCCTTTCCCTTTTCTTCTTAACAGATAGTTTTCTGTCTGCTTTTTAGCAACATAGGCCACTTTTTTACATACCTTTAACTTTACTCTAAAGATATATAAGAAATATTACCATTCATTCCTTCATTCACCAAGTAGGCACTTGAGTGCTTAGTATATGCCAGACCCTGTGATAGATTTTGGGTAACCAGTAGCAAACAAATGAAATAGGATTCTTGATCGTTTCTTCTTTCTAGTCTAAAGAAGAACCTCCTCACTTCCTCTCTTAAAACAGTTTGGTTAACCTTCCATTTCTTGACATTTTTGTCATGCTAAAACTTAGGAGGCATTACTTAAAAGGAAGAAGGGAAGAACAAAAACTGGAGGATGGTTAGCATCCCTAGCCCTTTTTCTGGACTTCATCTTCTCTGCAGCATATAAAACTGTTCACCAGTCCTTACACGTGAGGATGGTCTTTGACTTCTTTCATTAAATTGTTTTCTTGCTTCCCTTCTCTTTTATGGTAACTCCTGTCTCCTTTGGTGATCTGCTTTGCAACTTCTCATTGTCAGTGTTCTTACAAGCATCCAAGTCCACTTTTTGATCTAGTCATTCATTTCTGTAGAGAGCTAAGAAATGTATGGGCTTGACTGCTAACTCTAAGAGAATGGTTTCTAAATGTACAGGATGCCTGCAGAGTTGGAAAATGGAAAGTGAACTTATTTTCAAACAGTATGGTAATTACATTTTTAAGTAATATGCTCCATATGTTTTCAGTCAAATAACGCTTACATTTAATAGGTCCACTTTTTAATTTGAAAAAAGTACAAATTTGAAAAAAGTACAGACTGTAATGTATTTTGTAAATACATTGTAATTGTATTTTTTTGTGAACTGTAGTGTATTTATTATACTTTTTTCTGATTAGCAATTGGATCATAGCTTTATGTTAATGATTAAGTTATACTAATTGCTTTAAATTAATAATTGTAACTAAATAATATATATACAAAATATAATAGTGAGCTGATATATAGTGTTCTCCAACCATGATACTTGCTGCCTGCCTCAAATTTACCCATATATTGCCAGAGATTAAAGGATTAGACAGTGGCTGAAATTTTATATTATTATTATTGTGTTAATGTCTTTTGTTTTTCAGCACATTATCCATATTAAGCATACAGTAAAGATTTTATTTGAATTCACTTGAATCCTTGGATACCCTTTTAGATCAAAGTATGTGAATCCAAATATTATATACCATTTATATTAGCAGTTATGCACACTCATACACCACCTTTTATGTCTTGTCTTGGTACCACTTAATGACAAAAACCTCCCTAATGGCTAATGTGGAAATTGAAAGGTATACTTCAGTTCTCTAGATTTCACTTTTCTTTGTATTAAAGTTAGAGACACATTGAATATTTATTGGGAATTAATATTATGAAATAAAAAATAGCTATAGTTTCCACCCCATGTTTTCTAACATTTTATTATGAGAAATTTTAAGCATATAGAAAAGTTACAAACATAGTATACTCACATATAAACTTATATACCTACTATTTGTATTTAGCAGTTCTTAATATTTTTCTTATTTGCTTTGTGTCTGTATGTTTACTTTTGTTTTGTTTTTTTTTTTTTTTTTGGTTTGTTTGTTTTTGTTTTTTTGAGACAGAGTCTCTGTTTCCCTGGCTAGAGTGCAGTGGTATCATTGTAACTCACTACAAGCTCCAACTTCTGAACTAAAGCGATCCTCCTGCCTCAGCTTCCCCAGTAGCTGGGACTACAGGCCCACACCACCATCCCAGGCTAATGTTTTCTATTTTTAGTAAAGATGGAGTCTTACTCTTGCCCAAGTTTGTCTTGAACCCCTGACCTCAAGCGATCTTCCTGCCTTGGCCTCCTAGAGTGCTAGGATTACAGGTGTGAGCCACTGCTTCCAGCCTGTATTTACTTTTTGGTAAAACCATTTGGCGTAGTGGCCATAATGTCTCTTTACCCCTAAAAACTTCACTATGCTTCTCTTAGTAATAACAACCTTCTCCCACGTAACAATAATACCATTATCACATCCAAGAAAAATAAATAAAATTCCCATATATCTAATACCCAGGTACACTGAGATTGCCATTATTGCCCCTGAAATGTCTTTTATACTTCACCTCCTCCCCCATTTTGGATCCAGTCTAGGTTCCTAGACTCATTATGTTTGGCAGTTGTGACTTAGATTGAAAGAGTTGAAAGACTGACTTCTTGAATACGCCAGGCCACTTTCTTATATAGTGTCCCACATGTGGATTTGTCTGATTGTTTTCTTGTGGCGCTATTTAATTTGTTCATTCCATTTCTATATTTCATATAAAGTAGAAGTTATGTGTAAAATCCTAATTGGATCAGGTTAAACATTTTGCAAGAATACTTTATAGGGTGATGTGAGGACATAATTTCAGGTTTTCGTATGATCAGTGATGCTAAGATGGATCAGTTGACTAAGGTGATAACCCTTCCAGAGCTGTCCCTTGTAAAAGTGTATTTTCTGTTTTTTTATTTAGCAGATAATCTGTAAAATGATACATGGCTGTGTACAAATATCTTGTTTTTTCGAAAAACCTTTTTGCTAATGTTTTTGACACCCCTTGCTGACCCTTTCCTGGATCCATTATTTCATGGGCTTTGCAAAATGGTGATTTTCCTAATTCTACCATTCCTTTTACATTTATTAGCTGGTATTCTTCTTAAAAAGGGCTTTCTCCAATCTCCTTAAACTATGATGTTTCCTATAAAAGGGTAAATGGCTTTTAATTACCAAATTTAATCTTTTAATCTACCAATTTTAGATTATTGACATAGCATAATAGTCATCTCCAGTGGTGGCAAGTGAGTTCATTTTTCCTCATCCATTCATTTATTTATTTGTATTGCTCTGGACACATGGATTTTTTACAATTATATACTTCACAATCTTTGTTTATAGTTATTCACCTGTCAATTCATTCATTTCTTTAAGTTGCTTAAATCAGTGGTCCCTGACCTTTCTAGCACCAGGCCAGTTTTTCCACAGACTAGGGGTTGGGTGGGAGGGTGGTTTCGGGATGATTCAAGTGCATTACATTTATTGTGCAGTCATCAAACCTCCCTGCTAATGATAATCTGTATTTGCAGCCGCTCCCCAATGCTAGCATTAGTGTCTCAGCTCCACCTCAGATCATCAGGCCTTAGATTCTCACAAGGAGCGAGCAACTTAAATCCCTCGCATGCACAATTTACAGTAGGATTCGTGCTCCTGTGAGAATCTAATGCTGCTGCTGATCCTGACAGGAGGCGGAGCTCAGGCGGTGATGCGAGCGATGGGGAGTGGCTGTAAATACAGATGAAGCTTCAGTTGCTCACCTGCCACTCACCTCCTGCTGTGTGGCCTGGTCTGTGGCCTGGGAGTTGGGGACCGCAGGCTTAAATTGTCCCAAAATTGGTACCTAGGAGTCCCTCTGAGGTGGTGCCCTTTCCCTTTGTCTTAAGCTCACAATTATTTGATATCCTTCTTGCTTTCTGGTTGTATACTGTTGGTATAGGATGACCCAGTTTCACCTACTTTCTTCTTCAAACCTGGAATTGTCTATTTCTTCAAAGATCCCTGAATAGTATTTAGAAACTAAGATTTGGGTACTCTTGAGTACCCTTTGCTCCTACAGTGTCATGAGTTTATGTTGATAGTTCAAGTTCAGATTTCACATTTCATATTTTTCTATTTTGATTTAATGCTTGTAAATTAGCATGAAAGCCTCCATTCATTAATGGAAACAAAATGGTTTAAAATATTGAATATTTTCAAGTCCACAGAAAAGCTGGGAAAAAAACCCAGTACAATGAACACCTCATATACTCTTCACTTAGATTCACCCTCTGTTAACATTTTGCCATACTCATTCTCCCTCTCTCTTCTCTCACTTTTATGATTGTATGAGAGTAGGCTTACAGACATTATTTTACTTTACTTCTAATTATGGCAGCATCACCACCCCTAAGAAAATCATTAGTTCAATTCACGTCATGTAATTTGCAGTCCATACACAGATTTCCCTAATTGTCTCAAATATTCTTGTAACTTTTTTTTTTTTTTTTTGCCTCTCCTCTAAGATCCAGTCAAGATTTATACACTGTATTTGGGTATTGTGTCTCTTTGGCCACCCCCATTCTAGATCATTCCAATGGCTGAGATTCTTTTCTCATGACAATAAATCTTTGGAAGAGTCTGGGCTAGCTGTCTTGTAGAACATTCTCATGTTCTGGGTTCATCCGGTTTTTTCCCTATAATTAGGTTCAGCAGGAACACCCCAAATGTGATACTGTGTTCTTTCTACTCTATCAGATCATGAGATGCATATTGTTTATGCCAAGCTTGACCAGGTGGTTAAGATTATAACCACCAGATATCTTCAATATAAATGCACATAATTCCTTTGTAAATAATACAATTAATAAATAATCTGTAGGATGATACTTTGAGACAGTGCAAGTATCCTGTTCCCTAATAGCTTTTAACCGAGTAGATTTAGGATACACTGCTGATCCTTTCCTAAATCAGTAATTATGTTGAGAGTTACAAATGGGGTTTTCTAATTTTGTTATTCTGTCCATATTTGTTAGCCAGGGTTCTTAGATAAAGAAGAGCTCTGCCCTTTTTCTTTTTTAATGGACTCAGATTTTTTTAAAAAAATTCAGCAGTTATAATCTATTACCATTTTTATTCTTCTTGATGCTCCAAGTGTCCTAAATTTGAACAATGAGAATTCTTCAAGCTGACTTCTGTGTTTTTTGAAATGTCCCTATTAGTCTTTGAGTAGCATTCTGGTACTATTGGATTTTCCAAGCTCACTTCATATTTTCTCTACCTCAGACCTGGAACCAGCCATAATCCCAGGGCACTCTAAGTTCTTTTTATTGGTGATTGGTACTTAGAAACCCAAATTTAGGGACTGGGTATGCTCATTGCTACTGGGGGTCATTGCACTTTTCAACGAAAAAAGGTAGTACTTTTATTTATGAATTATGAGTTCCTATTGATAGGTAAAATTCAACATTACATCTTTTTTTCTTAAATTCTTTGATTTTATATTTGTGTCTCCTTAGACTAAAGATTTCCATTAATTTTAACTTATTAAAATTAGCAACGGTTTGTTGAGTTCATCTAGTATGAGGTTCGAAATCTGGGGAAACACAGTGAGTGAAATAGTCTCTCACCTGCATGATCTGGTTTAATGGGTAGGAAAGACAAATATATATGAGTGTAGTAACTGTAGTATGTTGTGATATGAACTAAATGATCTTGATGTACAAATAATACAGCAGGAACTTTGAGATATGGGAAAAATCTTCATGGGTCTTAGGATGGGTAGGATTTCTACAGGGGAATATGGGGGAGTAAGGACGTTTCTGATAGAAGAACAGATCAACAAATCAGTGGAAGGGGAATAAGGTAGAAGGAAATTAGTGCTCTATTTGTGTCTGCCTATTAATATAATAGTCATCATTTTCTTTATGTAACTTTTTCCTCCCTCTGTTCCTTTGCACTTGTGACAGCCACTGCCCCCCATCCTCGAAATCTGGAATCGTCACCCTCCTCTTCATCATATAGCTGCCTTAATACTCCTCAAAAACCTTATTTTGAATTACCGTCTCTTCCTTTTCTGTCTTCATCTTTGTTAAGGGAGTAATCACTATTGTTAGTATGCCTTACAGCGGCTTCTGCATCCTCTCAATTTGTTGTATAAGTTGTTGCTTCTATTCTGCTAGTGACTTGAAAATCAGATATGCCATCTGTTAGGTTTTAGTGTCAGGTAAAAGTGAGTGAACTTGGTGTGAGGTCTTATGTGGTCTTCCAGGGAGTTGAATGTCTAGCCTGTGTATGTGTATGTATGTGTTTGGGGCATGTGGAACTCTACTAAAGCCTTTTCAGCTGAATGGAGTTTTTTTTCTTCTCAGTTGAATTAAGTTTGGCATGCAATTATCAAAAAGTCCAAAATGAATATAAATTGGAGAATGAGTGACTCTCCATCTAAAATATCTCCAGGATTTCTTATCTTATAATTAAATAAATTGAGAATGTCTTTTTTCCCCAGAGCTTCAGTGAAGATGTGTTCCAGTCTGTAAAGTCATTACTACAGAGTGAGAAGAAACTATGCAGTGTATCAGCAGAGGACTGTTTAAAGCAGGATGAACATGCCAATTTAACTGAGGTTTGACATATTACTTTCTAACCCCTTTCCTGATAATGCGCAATGTATTTTCAAACATCTTTGTAGGATGTGCAAATCTCCAAGTATTTTTTCAAAGTTAGGAAGGAAATTTGTTATTTGTGTATCTATTTGTTATTGAGGGGCTATCATGTGCCAGGTACTTTCTTCTACATTATCCAGTTAACCCACATAACTGTGGGAGAGAAGTTATATTGCCTTAAGTTTTATAGATTAGGAGACAGGATCCTAGAGATTAACAATTTACTAGATGCCTGGAAGTTAACTGAAACACTTGTGTGAAGTAATAACCATATTTAATCGGAATAAAGATCCTGGGATAATTTAAGATTCTGACTTGCTTCTGAATCATCAGAAACAGATTGAAAGTATATTCAGTGTTGCCTTATATTTTACATTTTAATTATGCTGTTTTCTCCTGACTCTTGAGAACTGATCATCCATATTGCTATCATTTAAGTATTGTATATTTTTAGCCACAGTACTTGTTTAGTAGACAGTTTACTATTCTATCCTTAAATGGAAAAATTTTCTTATGATGATGCCAAAAATATAAAGAAAATATATATTTAAAAAATAACATTTTTTTCTGGCTATGAAAGTAGGACATATTCTTTGTAGAAAAATAAATACTGAAAGTATAAAAAAGAAAATGACTATTATTGATCTTATGAATTAGGGGGAAAAAAGCAGAGTAGACGAATATAAGATCACTTATGACTCCATCAACCAGAGTTAGTCACTGCATCACCACATGTATAGTTTGATGTCTCACCTTCCAGTATTATTTTCCATGCATATGTTTTTAAAAATAAGATTAAATTTATGTGTATATCATTTTTCTGTAACTTGTCCTTTTTACTTAATAATGTGACATATCTTTATGCCATTAGATCTGCTTGAGAAATTTATATAAATGTCTGCAGAGTAATCTCTATATAAGGGTGTTGAAGGAAATAAATGATGCTGTCACAGGAGCCAGTGAGGAAGTAGCCTTGGGGATCTACTCAGGGAAGGCATCTATAAGGATGTGGCATTTGAGTAGAAACTTGAAGAATGAGGAGGAGCCAGGCACATAAGCATCCAAAGAAGAGAGATTCAGACTGAGGGGTGCAGCTGCAAAGCCCTTAGGCAAAAATGTACAGGCCATGTTCTAGACCCAGACCAGGGGCCTGTGTATATAAATGAAAATGAGGGAAGGCTGAAGGTATCAGCTTATCCCAGTTAGGATTTTGCAGTGGAAAGCACAGAAGAGAAGTGCATGGTAACAGTGGTAATGGGACCAGGTGAGAGAGGATTGTAGTGTGAAATGCAGGTGAGAAGGGTCACAGGGGTAATCATAAGAAGTGGATGTATTTGAAAAATGTTTTGGGGGTAGAATTGATTGAACTTGCTAGTGAGGGAGATAAGAATGAACTTCAAGAACTGGATTTTGGAGCCAAATCTTTAGTGAAAAACATATTTGATTATCTTTATTATCTTTGAAAATATTATCCTGTCCAAGGTAGTCAGCATTCTAATGCTTTTCTGTTTTTTCCTCTCTCTTAGCTCTGTCAACAATCTGAGACAAGATTTAAAAATTCAAATTAATGGAGCTTTTTTCCTTTCTAATTCAGGTCACCTTTCTGGGTTTTAATGAAGAGACAGATGCTGCTCATATACAGGTATGGTCAATTTATTGAACTGGAAAGGACCTTGAGAAATTATGTGGAGCAGATTTTTGAGGCCACACAAAAAAATTGCCTTAATGCCCCAAATTTACACTAAACTCTTCTGATATCGTTCCTTTTAAAAGTTAAAAGGGTGACATTTTGAGGTCAACTTTTGAATGTGCTTTGGACATTTTCACTTTTAGCATATACTGAATACCCTTGTTATGGAAAAGCAGCTTTAGGATTGAGCACAAAAGTCATTTATGTGAGAAGGTCGTAAACCGCAGGCTGGCTGACTTTTTTTTTCATTCTGTGTGTAATATAAAATGTAAGCCTTGTTTCCTTATTTTGATGGTTTTCATAATTTGACTTCACTAGTAGAAAATTTTTTTATTTTTAGTTGAGCTAGAATTAAATTTAAAAAATAAAATTTGTGAAAAGTAACAATTAGCCAATGCAAACATTTTAGCCTGTTTGATTTAGACAGTTATGTACATCTGGACTGATATTTGAGATTAGGTTCGACAAAGGAAACCTTCACAGTTATGTGAACAGTAGTTGAAGCGTGTGTAGACATGGTAGGCATACTATTTTTTCTCTCCCTCATGCTGTTTCTTAAAAATTTGTGATTACTACATGTTTCCTTTTGTGGAAATAAAGTGTCTTCTAATAGAGGAAGAGATAACAACACTCAGTGCTTTTTGAATAATGCATATCAGGAGATTATGAATAAACATTCTGCTGTGTGTTCTGATTGTGCCCTTGCTTGAAGGAAATAATCTGGACAGAAGGAACAAGAGAAATGTCATTCCTGAGAACATATGTGGCTGGGAAGTGAAATGTTTCAAAGTATTTCTCTAATACTCTCCTTAAGAGTTACTGATAAAACCATGTTTATAAAGGAACGTACTCTATAAGGGGTTGAAGGCTTTAACAAGTCTTTAACTGGGTAAATTATTTCATAAAAAGAGCAAACAAGAAAAAATAAAAGCTATTTTCTTTTCCTTTAATTTTCATCAAATTTTCTGTTAAAGTTGCAATACAATAACTGGGGGAGGAAAGACAGTAAAATGGATTTGTATTTTACAAAGTTAAAACTTAAATCTCTTAGCCAAAAATCAGGTATGAAAAATTCCAGAGTTAAACCTGAGGACTGTAGGTTGACATCTTCTAGAAAGTATTAAGTGCCTAGTTGCCATGGATGTGCAAGGTGTTATGTAAACTTTTATTTATGGATAAATAAATTTCATAGATTTATTTATAGATTTATAGATCAGTACATTTGAAAGGCTACAGGAATAGCCAGTGTTAAATAATTTTAGTACATATTTGAATTTTAAAAAAATTATCTGTGGGTAATAAACTGCATATGTTAACTGTTATGAACCAGAAAATTTATTAACCAGTAGACCTTATAATTTTTTAGTATGGCCCACGTTATAGGAACCTTAACAAAAGTGTTTTTCTACAGTGTTATTTATTGTTATTATTTTAAATTAGGATTTAGCTGCAGTTTCTTTGGAACTTCCAGATCTTCTGAATTCACTCCACGTCTGCAGTCTAAATGAAAATGAAATTATTTGTATGAAGGATATAAATAAATCATCAGAAATAAGCAATGATCCTCTAAATCAGGTAACTTTTATAGATAATTTCTAATGAGTCAGAGAAAATTTTACTTCGGTTGATAAAGAGTATTAAACTTTTAAATGCTTGGATGAAGTTTCTTTTCTTTTTTAACGCTATCTTAAGGTAATACAATTTCTAAGAAATATAACTCATGAAGTGTTGACATCCCTGAAGAATACAATAAATTTAGTCATAGCTTATAAATTAGATTTTCCATCTGTGAAGTTCCATATACATATTTTGCATACATTACTATGTATGCAAATACGTATTAATTTTTTTCTAAAAAAAATCTTTTCCCTGGATTTCTTGAACAACTTTTACCTTTATATAAGGTATAGGGATTTTTCCCTTTTATGGCCAGTTTTAAATTAATCAAATGTGCTATATGTTTTAGAGAATATACTTCAGCTCCTTTTTCAGTTTTAAAAAAATTCCATCTAAAGTGGGTATCTGATAATATATTCTTTATTTCTAAACAAAAATGTTACCATTTCAAATAGATGGTTAGTTTTAAAATACTCAGTGCTTAGTTCTTTACCAAGTATATGATTTTGTTGATAATGTATCACAGAAAAATGCTTTATATTTTAGGAGGTAAAACATGTACAATTGAACCAGTAGATTTAAGGATTACTTATTCTAAGTATTAAAAAACTGCTGTGTTCTTTATGAGATCTGATAAAAGTAGAACTGCCTGCCTCATTTCTTTAATTATATTCTTCATTCATATTTACTTTGCTGTATTTGCTAGGATATAAGAGGTGATTAGCTATTATATATGGTTTCTAGTTTTTTAGCTAAATCATTCCTTAATGTTTTCACTTTTTAGATAATATATGGGGAAAAATCTGGTAACTTGTATTCTTAAAGCTGTAAACATTATTCTAAGTTGTAATACTAGGGAAATTTAAGTAAAAGGAGGAGACATTTCTTTTATCGTGATATGAGTGAATATGGCATCATTCTGGAAGGTATGGGAAAATGGGATAAAAATAAAATAGAACCTGGTTCCTGCCCTCAAGCAGTTTGCAATATGGTTGGTGAGATAGGTGAATGATTAAGGAAAATTACAGGGCTGGATAGTAATACAGGAAAACATAATTGCTCAAAGGAATGGTTAGGTAGTAAGTTCTATAACACTTAAGGAGAACAAACTAGGCAGAATTTGAATACCTGGTTAAGAGAAAGTTGGAAGAAAAAGAGACTGGGAAGCGAGAAATGGAGAGAAAGTATGAAGAAAAGGATTAAAGATTACAAAACCAGGAGCCCTTCAGTATGTGTGTATTTCTTGTTTGTTTGCTTGTTTTCTCATCTGAGATTATCTTTACTTCTAGGCTTTATTTCCAGACAATATATTTTGTATTTGAAATTAAAATTATTGTTATCATCTTTCATGTTTCCCAAGAGTCGTCATTCTGAAATGCTTTGTGTCATGAGAGTGTCACCTACGTTACCAAGATTCCGAATTGATTTCATCTTTAGTCTCCTAAGTAAATATGCTACTGGTATGAGATACACCCTGGACACGTACTCGCATCAGAAGTGCCAGCTTGAGAACGCTGACGAAGACGATGATGATACCAACCAGTCGGTGTCTTCCATAGAGGATGACTTTGTCACTGCTTTTGAGCACTTAGAGGAAGAAGAGACCTCAAAGCCTTTTTGTGATGGTGTGTTATTTTGTTACACTGTTTCCTGAAATGGAGATAAACTTTAACATTCACTTTTGAAAGTTTTAAGGCAGATGTGTTCAGTTGAAATTTATGTTGACATTTGATCCAATTTAAACAATTCAGCCTTTTTTCTGGTTGCTTGAAGAATTAATTTGCTTGTGATTTTAAGTTCATTGTTATCTGGTTTCCAGTTTTGCCATATCTGTTCTTACTTAGGCAGTACTGTTCAAGTGCTGTTTACGCCATTACTTTAAGAGTCTGGAGCATGCGTAGGTCCAAGTTTCAGAAGAGTTAGCTGGCAGAGTCACCACAGTAATGTTTCTAAGTTGCGTGACAGTATGTGAAGCATTCCAAATATCAGGTATCCCTAGATACAGGGTAAAATGAAATTATTTAAGTAAAAGGTGTATTTGCTTTCCAGTGTTACTTGGGGTGAATCTTTCTGTTAAACAATATGGTTTAGAAGATACTGGTATTGTAAATGAATATTTCATGTTTAAAGTCAATTTATTCAGTTGATTTAAATTAATTTCTAAAAATTTCTGTTCAAGAATAATTTAATCATTTTACTCTTTTCCTATAGGAATAAACATCACTACACTTAGAAGCCAGTGTGATGCTGCTGCTCAGACTGTTTCCGGTCCCCATTTAGAAACCAATGATTTAAGGATTCTGGCTAGTTCTGGACAGCAGAAGTCATTAGCTAAACCCTCAACTTCCTTAACAAATGTTCAGGGACATAAAGAACTACCTTCTGTGAAAACTTCAGTCACAACATCAATTTCAGAGCCTTGGATCCAAAAGAGTTTCTATAGGTCATCTAATGCTTTAGATAAAGGTAATGATATACAGAAAATGTTTTTTTCTTCTTCTCCTGCCTACTCATCTGAATCAGAATGCTCAAGTCCAAGTCCTGTTATTTTCCTAGATGAAGAGGGATATCAAAAAAGTTTAAGAGCAAAACTTGAGCTCCCTAAAATTCCTGTGATGAAAGATGATATAGAGGATTCAGACTCAGAAGTAAGTGAATTTTTCGATAGTTTTGATCAGTTTGATGAACTAGAACAAACTCTAGAGACTTCTTGCCTGTTTATAAAAGATCCTGTCATAGGGAAGTCGTCACAAAAGAAAGGGCACAAACATGGAAAATCTTGTATGAATCCTCAAAAATTTAAATTCGATCGTCCAGCTCTCCCAGCTAACGTCAGAAAGCCAACTCCTCGTAAACCAGAATCTCCGTATGGTCACCCCTGTGATGCTCCAGATTCTCCTCGCCCAGTGAAAGCAGCTGGGGAAGATAGTGGTTTGTTTAGCCCTATTCGATCCTCTGCATTTAGTCCTCTTGGAGGCTGCACACCAGCTGAGTGTTATTGCCAAGCAGGTAATGGTGGAGATAGGATTCATGAGAATCACGATTCTATTTATTACACCTATGAAGATTATGCAAATAGTGTTTCCTGTGAAGTATTGGGCTCAGTTCTTCATACGCAACATGCTAATGCCATATCAAACATTAATAGTTCTAAAAGTGGTGAAAATAAAACTGTAGCTCTTAAGCATGGAAACCTTGATCAAAAAAGTAAATCTAAAAATAAATCCTTAATGATTACAGATAGCATTCAGAAATTTGCAGCAGATCTCGTGGAAAAAAGTTTTGGCAGTGCATTTAAAGACTTACAGAAAGGTGTCTCTTCATGTACCAATGCCTTGTGCCACTTAGCCATCAAATTGACATCATCTGTCTTTCAGATGGCATTTAATGAACTGAGAAGACAGCGTGCATTTTCACTGAAAGAACGTGCCATTAGTGGCCTGGCTAATTTTTTGGTGAGTGAAGCTTTATCAAATGCCTTAAAAGATTTACAGTATGTAAAGAAGCAGATATTTACAAACACAGTTGCTAGGTTTGCTGCAGATCTTGCTGAAGAGCTTGTTTTTGAAGGCATCATGGAAGTGTGTCAGTTTTCATATCCTCCAACACCTGCATCTCCACAGTGTGGGTCGTTTGACTTTGAAGACAAAGTAGTGAAGTCGTATGCAAAAGATTTATCTGAATCTGTCATACAGGAAGCATTCATTGAGCTATCACAAGTTGATGTGACCTTCACAACAAAGGCAGCAGTTAGTGTCTCTACAGATAACATCAAGTACGTGAGTGCAGAAAGCGTAGCGCCACCGGCACAGACCATGGCGTTTTCCCCTTCTTTTCACAATCAAGCAATTATGGTGACAAAACCAATGCAGGAATATAAAAAGGAATACACAGTGCAGCAGGCCTTGTTTTGTACTTCTGGAATTGCTACTTCTATACCAGTGCCCTTGGCAGGAAGTGCCCTTCTCCCATATCATATTTCATCTGGTATGTATCAAGCAAAGTCTCATCTGCCATCTGAGGATAATGATTCAAATGGTGATTCTACCCAAGCGCATGTTACCACAAAAAACAATGAAGAGGAAGTAGCTTGTCTGAGAAATATTTGCTTACCTTCAGAACACAATCCAGGTAACCAGAATGATTTTAAACCAACTAATGATGATAGTGAAATGCAAAGTTCTTCAAAATTAACAAGTGATCCCATGATTATTAGCAACTTTTCTGCAGCAATGGTGCATACGATAGTAAACGATACTTTAGAGTCAGTGACATCATTTGAAGTTACAAAAACAAGTGATGAATGCACAGATTATTTAACAAAAGGAAAAAACTCTCCTTCCCACTGTGAGCAAGCAACACTGCAATGGAGTGAAGCTGACAATAAGGACGTGTTTGCTGACCAATTATCTAAATCTATTATTAAACATTCTATAGATAAAAGCAAATCAGTGATCCCAAATATAGATAGAAGTGCAGCAGATAAGGAAAGTTTGCCTGTTCCTGGAGAAGAATCACAGTTGACACTGGAAAAGTCCCCCAAATTTCTTGACTCACCAGATCACAGAACTCACTGTTCACTTTCAGTTGGAAAAGATTGTGTTCTAGAATGTAAAGGTTCTGTGGTTCATGGATTTTCTTTAGAGACACTACCACCTTGTCCAACTATGGTGGGTCAGAAACCAGATTTGAAGGAACTTGCTAAAGATAAACCAGTGAAAAAACATAATTTGAAAAATACATCACTTGAGCCCTTTTCTTTTGGACAGGAAAGCACCTTTCCTCATTCACATACGTTCTCATCTACAGTGCTTACTTGTGTAGATGGTTTGCATGTGGAAGACAAACAGAAAATCAGAGACAGAAATGTAATACCTGATACTCCTCCATCAACTCCTCTCGTACCATCCCAGGCTACTTCTGAATGGGACATCAAAAAGTTAACCAAAAAGCTCAAGGGGGAATTGGCCAAAGAATTTGCTCCTGCTACACCACCTTCTACACCTCACAACTCATCTGTTGGTAGTTTGTCTGAAAATGAACAAAATACTATAGAAAAGGAAGAGTTCATGTTGAAACTCATGCGATCTCTTTCAGAAGAAGTTGAAAGCAGTGAAGGCGAAGAGCATTCCGAAGTAGACGTGAAGTCAGAGCACTCAGGGAAGAAAGTCCAGTTTGCAGAAGCATTAGCTACACACATCATTTCTCTTGCAACTGAAATGGCAGCTTCCCATTTAGATCGTAAAATAATTCAAGAACCCAAAGTTAACAGACCTTGCTTAAGTGCACAAAGTCAAAGAAGTATATCACCTACTTTTTTAAATCACTCAGCTGAAAATTTACAAACATTATGCAATTTTGCAGGTGATATGGCAGCAGAAGTCATTACAGAAGCTGGGAAAATAGCAAAAGTTAAAAGCTGTATGCTTTTCAGCCAAAAGAGCAGTTCCTATGTTGATAGCGACCAAGATTATAGATCAGAAGAGAATTTGGACGTAGAGGCCCTAGCACACCCAAGAGAAGTAGATCCATTTTTTCTTTCATTACCATCAAGTTCTTGTATGTCAGGTTTGACATATAAGTATCCCAGCTGTGAAAGTGTAACAGATGAATATGCAGGTCACATTATCCAAATACTGAAACAGGAAGGTGGTAACAGTGAGTTAATAATGGATCAGTATGCCAATAGACTTGCCTACCGATCCGTTAAATCAGGATTGCAAGAAGCAGCTAAGACAACCAAAGTGAAGTGCAGCTCAAAAATGTTCCCTGTACAAAGTGTACAGGTGAAAACAAACCAGGAACTGTTGATATTCTCAAATAAAGACTACCACCAAGTAGATAAAAAAATACAAAGTAAAAGAAATGGAGGTTACTTTTGTAAAAATCAAACTTGTGAAAGGACCCAGGATATACACAGAAATGAGTGCTCTGAACTGTGTAATTTTTCAACTTCTCTTGCTCACAGCATAACAAGAGATGTTAAAAAAGAGCTTATAGCATCTACAGTTTTTGGCTTGCCAAAATC
Source organism: Microcebus murinus (assembly GCF_040939455.1). Classification (NCBI taxonomy): domain Eukaryota; kingdom Metazoa; phylum Chordata; class Mammalia; order Primates; family Cheirogaleidae; genus Microcebus; species Microcebus murinus. Next base: position 57,949,745 of record NC_134116.1, read on the forward strand.
CTTAACAGATTCTTGCTTGTATGAAAAATCAGTATGTGATGAAGATACTAAGTGTCACGTTGAACCAGAATTGCCTAACTCTCTTCAGCCTTCCTCGCAAAGTCATAGGTTTTACCACAGTACAGGCAGCTTAAATGGAGAGAATATCGTTCAAGCTATAGAACAGTATGCTAAAAAAGTAGCGGATGACACTTTAGAGCTGAGTTTAGGATCCACAGTTTTCCAAGTGTCTGAGACCACAAAGTCAGCAGATAGGATCACTTATGCCGAAAAGTTATCACCTCTTATAAGTCAAGCTTGCAAATATTGTGACCTTAAAGAACTCCATGATTGCACCGGAAATTCATCTGACCACTTTTTCAGACAGGGTTCACTTACATGTAGTAAGCCAGCTTCTAACTCAAAATTTAGCAGCATCTATCAGAAATCCAGAATTTTTCACCTCGATGTCCCTCAGATTCATGTTAATCTTGATAAGACAGTGCTTGCTGAGAAGATAGTTGCTGAAGCTATTGAAAAAGCAGAGCGAGAGCTGAGCAATGCCAGCTTGGCGGCTGACAGTGGCATTGGACAAGATGGTGCCAGCTTTGCTGAGAGCCTTGCCACAGAAATAATGACATCAGCTGTGACAAACGTTGGACATGCCGTTAGCAGGTAAATTTCAAGTTTCTTTGGTTGTTACGATAAAACAAAAAAGTAAATGCAACCACATATGTCTTAGATCTTGTTCAGAAAGGGATGATTATTTTTAACCCTAATTTCACAAAAATTTTTCCTATTGCCTGTGTATATTATTTCCTATCCTACACATGACTATCATATATCTTTTCTCCTGATTCCTTTTGAGGAAAGGCTTTGTCCACTTACAGAGCTGAAAGATGAGGGCAAGAAGATAATCTCCTTGGCCAAGTTCACAGAGCCGTGAAGTAGTTACAGTGGAATCAAAGAAACAGCTGGAGAATTTCATACAGTAGTCCCCTCTTATCCTTGGTTTTGCTTTCTGTAGGCTGAAAAATATTAAATGGGAAATTCCAGAAATAATTCGTGAGGTTTAAAGTGCACACTGCCCCGAGTAGTGTGATGAGATCTCATGCCATCTTACCTGGGATGTGAATCATCTCTTTACATGGCGTGTATGTTTCCCACTTGCTAGTCACTTAGTAGCAGTCTTGGTTATCAGATTAAAAAAAAAATGGTATAGGGAAGGTTCAGTACTATTCACAGTGTTAGGCATCTACTGGGTGTCTTGGAACATCTACTGGGTGTCTTGGAACTTATCCTCTGCAGATAAGGCAGGCACTATTGTATAGCAAATATAGAATATTACCATATTAATTAACTACTCTGAGTTTAAATTTTCTACAGTGTTTTCTTTTTTCTGTTCACCACGTAAGTTTTCTTATAAAGAGCATGGTTTAATCAAACTACGCCGAGGGAGAAAGCAGAAGTTCTCCAAATACTTTCACCACTGCCATCTCCTCTCTTGATTAGTTCATATTCTAAGGGGACAATTCTTTTCAGTAGCTCTACAGGGTCCTGTTCTTCATTAGCTGTCTTTTGTGTGTAGTGATTCTAACAACTTAGTTAAAATTCTCACGTTTAACCTTCTTTCTTCCTGAGAAAACATCAGGGTTTGTAGGATTGTATTTGTAAGTCTCATTAGAAAGAAGATGCTTCGAGTTGAGGTGGGATTTAATTGAGTTATACAAGATTTTTTAGTAGCTTTTGTCAAAGTCATGACAAGGACTGCTTCTTTTCTTAGCCATCTTAAAATAGGAAGATGCGGTTTGGTCAGGACTCTTAAACCCAATTTTCCGTAGCATCCACTTGAGACGAGAGATGCTACAGGTTTCTGGTGAACTAGAGGAGGTCTCTGTTTGCCTTCATCAGGCAGCCTCCTTGCTCCTAGACCAGGGGTTGGCAAACTGTATTCTGTGGGCCAGGTGTGGCCTACTGCTTGTTTTTGTATGGGCTACAAGCCAAGAATCGTTTTTATATTTTTAAATGGTTAAAAAAAATCAAAAGAATATTTTGTGATGTGAAAATTATATAAAATTCAAATCTCAATATTCATAGATAAAGTTTTATTGGAACACAGCCATGCTTATTCATTTACATGTTGTCTATAGCTGCCTTTGTGCTTTAATTGTAGAGTTGAATAGTCACGACAGAGACCATATGGCCTCCAGTGCCTAAGGCTTAGGCCTTAAGTGTTTACTGTCTGGCCCTTTACAGAAAAAGTTTGTGAACCTGTGTCCTAGAGCCACATTTTCTTTATTCATGACTACATATTAGTGCCTAATACACTGATAGACATATAATAAGTGGTTAATAAATATTCAAATGAATAGGCCTTTTTACAATCAAAGCAACTTTCCTCATATAAGTGGCCTCAGGCTATTTTAATTTTCCCTCCTCTTCAGTGCCTGCCCCCACATCCACCCTAATGGGAGGGAAAGAGACCATCCTCTGTCTAGATTAAAGTTTCAGCATCACTCCAGGGCCTAGCAGATGCCTTTGCTGTTAATTCTTCAATATTCACTTTTCCTTCTTAGAGCTGGGTGAGTAGATAGGCCCTTGGAGTTCTTGTAAGCCAGGGCTTCCAGTGCCAACATTTTATAAAGGTCGGCAGGATTTTACTTTGTAGTTCTTTTCATTTTTCTCTTCTTAATGGTCGTGCCAGGGGACTGTAAGTGCTGACTGTGAAAAGTTGCCCCTAGTGTGTACAGTTTACCATTTCACATTTTCTATTTCTAACATTAAAATTGTTTATCTTTCAAGCTTGAAGAGAAATTCCTTCAAATGGGTTATTCTTTCAGGCGTTTGGATTATTTCACTAGTGTCGCTTTTCTTATAAATATTTGATTCACAAAAGTAACCATAAATATTTCACAAAGCTGTAATATACAGAAGGGTAGCTCATGAATGTCAAATGGGAAATTATAGTGCATTTATAAAAGAGCAAAACATCTCAGCTATATTCTAAGCTGTCATTTGTAAACCTAAATAACCTAGTAGTCATTAAAAACTCTTCTCTGGATCTCATCCTGTGGGTCCTTTGAGCCAAAAACCATAAGAATGTGGCATATATCAGGAAAAGTGTTCAAAAAGAAAAAGTAGCACTCTATTATGGCTCAAAACTATAGAGTGCCTGTCGCTGGAAGGCCCAGTATATTTCTGGTTTCTATATCTTAAATGTAAAATGAGAATAGACAAAAAAAAAAAAATGGGGGGGTGCAGTTCAGGGACTATTCTAGGCACTGGGGATACAGAAGTAAGTAGAACAAGCAAAATCTATGTTCTCTTGGAGCTTATGTCATAGTAGATTAAGACAGACAATAGATAAGTAAAATATATAGTACATCATGTAGTGATGAGTGTTGCAGGGTAAAAATAAAGCAAGGAAGGTAGGTAGAGAGTGTTTGTGATGGCAGTGGGTGGCAGCAGTTAGGGATGGTTTGCAGTTTTGAAGAGGTAGCTGGGAAAGTAATACTGGCAAAGGAACATTTGAACCAAGAGACAAAGGGAAAAAGAGAATAAGTCCTGCTGGAGTCAGGGAGAGGAGGGATCCAGGCAAAGGGATGGGACTGTGTGTGTTTGTGAAACAGCAGAGAGGCTTGTGTTTGCTGAAGTGGAGTGAGCCAGGGAGAACAGTAGGAGATGAGGTGGACATTATGAGAGGGCATCAGTTTTAAGGAATGGGCTCTTATTCTGATTGTTGAGAAGCCATCGAAGGTTTTGATCAGAAAACATTTTCTTTCTTCATGTTTAAAAACATCACTTTTACTATGTTGAGAAAAAAATGTAGAGTGGGCAATGACAGCAGTAAACGGACTTTCTCGTGACGATGCAGTAAGAACATAAATGTCTCTTCGTTGAAAAAAATGAAAAGTCTTATGGTTCATGCTCAAAATCTTGAAGAGATTTGGCCAGTTTGAATATAGGCTTGATTGGCGATGCTAGATTCCTTTTTGTTCTTAAATCTCCTCTGGTACAAATTAAAGTACTGTATTACAAAGCAGATGGTAAACTTAGGAACTTCCATTGCCCGTCAGTGTTCTGCTTTAAACAGAATTTAGATAAATGATGCACTAGAGATAGATTCATAAGAGATTAGTAAGATAAGTTAGGGGTGTTGGTGGATACCTTAGTTAACTTGGAAATTAACATGCTATCCTGCAGAGTCTCTTTATTCGCAGACACAACTAAAGGATTAAATGGACCACTGGTTTGAGTCTGACTATCATTTCTGGTTTTTGTCATCTTTATCATCAAATTGATGGTCTTATAAATTCAGAATCTGTGATGCTCTCAGTTTGATTTTTTTTTGTTTTGTTTTCTTTTTAGTTCAAAAGAAATAGACTTTCAGTCAACTGAATCTTTTGGTAGCCAGCAGATGAATCTCAGTATTGGTGATGACAGCACTGGTAGCTGGTCCAATTTAAGTTTTGAAGATGAACACCAAGATGAAAGCAGTAGTTTTCATCATCTAAGTGAAAGGTAACTAAAATTTTGCATATAATTGTATAATTTAGATCCTCAGACCTCATGAGTGAGCTATAACTTTATGTTGACTATTTAAAAATTATAAATTTGAAAATCTACCATATTTTCAAAATGTATTTTATTCACAATGTGCTTCTAATGGTTTTTGACACTTACTAAATATAGTAATTAGCCCAGCTAATTTTCTTTGGGTGTGCCAGTAGTTGATTTGAAAAATATTGCATATGTTTAATTTTATACCTTTTAAGCTTTTCCTGAACTTTTTGTGAGCTTTTGAGGAAAATATTTTCTCACTTGAAAGAGGGTCCTTTTTTTACTTTAGAGGATAGGAAAAAAGACAGTTATCTATAAAAGACATAAAAATAGCCCTGTAATTTTTCTGATATTAGTTAAAATAGCAGCTTTTTGTCCTGCTGTTAGGAACAAAATGACCTGGGACATTTATACTTGAATGATTGAAAAATACATAAATCAAAACTATTATAAAAGTTTGAGAGGAGTCTTTTGTGTAGCAGAAGGCATTTATTGCATATATAACTTTTCTTTGTTAACTTTGTTCAGAACAGTGGTCTTTAAAATATTTTATTAATTAGGATACAGTTGTTTCTGATGTTTTTACCTCTACCTAAAGGCATTCCTAACTCACCTGTAAAACTCTATAAAATCTTTATCCATATTAACTGATAATTAGAAATAATACATACCATCTGTAGCTGAGTCTAGAGAGAGGAAAGGGTTCTCAGCATACTTCAGTTTCAGGCATATGGGGAAGGGACCCTGTGAGGCATCAGTTGAACAGTGTCCTTGGAAATGACAGACTAGGAGGGGGAAAGGAAGAAGATGATTGAGGAGGAAGAGGGAGCATAAGAAAAGGAAATGGGTTTTCACCCGTTAGGATACTTCATCCCACAGTATTTTGTTTGATGCTTGGATTAACTAGTAAGTATTGATACTTTTATAGAATATTTATTTTGTCATAGTTTCTTATAATGCTATATAAACCACCAATATTTCTTAAAATCTAAGTCCAAAAAGGCAGTGTTTAAAACTGATAGAAGCAAGTGGGGCAATGCTATAAATCATAATTTGGCCCTTTTCCCTAACTTTATCTAGAATAGAATATTAACATTTAATTTCTTCTCTCATCTTTGAGAAACATAGTCTTTAGGATTTCAGTGGGGGTTGACATCATTGCTTAGGACATCCTGGTGTTAAAATGGGAGCATTATAGGTAGAGGATTGTGGCATTAAGAGGATTTGTAGCCAGTTGAACAGCTCCATGCACAATGTTATCTGATTTGGTGAGAGGAGTCTTAGCAGTTTCTGCTCTTGGTTCTGTCCTCCTTGGCATTATTTTATTAGTGATATAGAATACTCATTTCTGGATGACTCAAAATAAGGCTGAAAAAAATAATCCCATTAACAGAACAAAGGCTCAGAAAGACCAAATCAGGCTGAGAATAGAATGGAATAATTATATTTAGTATGGGGAAATGCATTTAGGTTCAGAAAATTATTGGAGTTCAGGTAGGAGCAAACCTGGCTTGATAGTATTTTGTGATATAAAGACCTGTGTTTCAATTGACCACAGTTGTAGTATGAGCTAAGGATGCCATGTAGTATTAAGGTTCAGGCATTCAGAAAAAGATAGTAGAGTTCATCCAAGGCTGGTGGTGTGCTTGTTGAATATATAATTTCCAGGGCCTCATCTCCAGAGATTAAGATTTGTTAGGTCAGTGGAGGGTCCTGGGAGTCTGCATGTTTGATAAGCACTTCAATGTGATGTTAATGCATGTGGTTCCGAGATCACACTTGAAGATATATTGCTTTACCCATTGTGTCTTTTGATGACATTAGCTGTAGGTACTGTTCTTTTCTGGTATGGAAATCAATGTAGAAGACTTTGGCAGTTTTGGAAACACCGTGCACTGTCATGAGTGGGAAGTTCAGAAGAGGGCAACAACTTAAAAACCCAATAATTTCAGATTTTCACAAGTGTTTAGGGGGATTATATTATTATTTGATCAGAAAGAGAACTGGTCTGTGTATATGAGCTTCTTACATATTTCAGGTAGTTTGTGACTCTCTTAGAAGTTATGAATTAGATTAAGTAACAGATGGGCTAGACTTACAGAGTTTGAGATAACTTTTTATGGGCTATATCAGAATTGATACTAGTTTTCCTATGGCTGAAAGCCACAGTAAAGAATTTTAGTACTGGACTACCACTGGTTTGAAGGTATAAATAAATACTCCTGTCCTAAACACAGAAAATAGGAAAGGACATGAAAGAAAATGATGGAAGCAGGACAATTTTTCAAGAACAAAATAGGAAGACTATTAAGTAGAGAAATTATCTTATTTTATATTGGGTTAATATAGGGTGATCACACCTCCCGATTTACTCAGGGTAGTCTGATTTACTTCTGCTGCTCTGTTGTAATTGTTAATGGTGGCTTCTTTCATTTTCAAAAGTGTGCTGGCCAGATGAAAAATTAATATGGTCACCTTAGTTAGAAGTGGTAGTTTATAAAAAACTGACTTCAAAACTGACCCATTTTGAGATAGAAAAGCAGGGGGGAAATGAGGTTAGTTAGAGGAAGTTTGAGTTTTTAGTCTTTTCATTGTTTAACTGTTACGTCTTTTCGTGTTCATGTAATACTTAGGTGATGGATTTTTGTTAATTACATGGAGGAATAATTATTGTTATGAGTATGATTTTAATTTTATAATATTTTTCTTTGTTTAATCATTTTATTAAAGTAAATACAGTATTTGAGATCTTTAATTTTCTCTTCTCTTTGGCTCACAGCTATCTGTCCATTCTTTATTTCTATATTTTTTTATTTTTAGTTTGACAACAGACTACTTGGGCTAAACTCTGGTTGATTTAATGGCTTTATAATAGAGCTGTATTTGTTTGAACATATGTTAAAAAGACTCTGATCACTTTTAACATTTATTTTCTAATACTCTGGCCCCAACCCCCAGGGCCTGGACCAGTACTGGTCCAAGTTAGGGTCTGGGCTGCAGAGCTCTGTCCCCCACCCCCACCACCCGCCCTGTCCCCCCTCAGTTGTGGAAAAATTGTCTTCCATGAAACCGGCCCCTGGTGCCAAAAAGGTCGGGGACTGCTGCTCTAATACATTATGGTTTGTGACAATTTGATAGTGTTAGAGAGTGAATATGGATATGTAAATTATTTGTGATTGCTTGGAAACTATTTGGAACTTTAAATAATTATCTTTTTTTTGGTAATCATGTCAACATTTACTGATGAATATAAAATGATTTTATGTTAATTCATTTTTTAGAACCAAAAATTTGGTTTGTGTAAATATTAATTTTTATAATTGCATAGCCTAATATTGGAAATACAGCTGCTTATCACTGCGAACTAATGCGCATACTAATGATTTTAATAATTAGGAATGATTAGAATTTTTAAAAATTGCATGTAGAAGATTTTAATTTTAAAAATTGAATTTAATTTTGTTTTTGAACACAGTTGCTTTTTAAAAAAATTGCTTTGCTGCAGTTTCAGAATATAGTTGCTTGCTTCTTCTTTTGATTAGGTAGTATAAGAAGTTATCTGTGTGTGGCATTAGTGACTGGCCCGCTAGACAAGTGTAATGCCTTAATTAAGCCTTGATTATTCCTGCTTTATTCTGAAGAAAATATATTGTTTGCCATCTACTGAATTATATATAATATACAAAATGAAGGTAATTGACATAATAATAATATTTTAAAATTAGAAAACATCCTTTTTTCAAGTAGTTAGAAAAGGTCTTTTGGGGACTATGTCTTAGCACTCTCTATCCTATCTCTCCCCCGCAAATTTCCCCCCTTAAGCCTATCACTGTTTTTGCACTATCTAAAGGCGCAAGAGAATGTTAACTTACGGTGTTTTTTTAAAAACTTTATCCAAACTGAAGAGTGTTTGCATTTTACAAATTGTATCCCAAGATCTGCCATAAGACGTTAATTTCATCGTGAAACTTCTTACTTCATACATTCAATTGTCATTGTTTTCTTAATCTGTAAAATAAATGTAAGTAAGAACAAAGGAAAACTCAACTCCCAAATCTCCGGACCTGCCAAGTACCTTTTAGAGTAGCAGTGATGGTCTCTCTCTACCTCCATGGAAGCTCCACTCCACTGTGGCAGCTTCAGAACATCTGCAGTTATCAAGGACAGAAGCTGTTCCAAAGAAAACGAAGGTTGTCTTTGCTATTCATTTTCTAGTTCAGCTCTGTTCTTTTCTTCCTCCGGCAGTAATGGTAACAGCAGTAGCTGGAGCAGTCTTGGTTTAGAAGGAGATTTGTATGAGGACAATTTATCCTTTCCAACATCAGACAGGTTGGTCCAGTCTAGAAACTTAAAAACGGATGGGTCTTTCACCACTAATGCATGATGTCATATTCTTAAAAGAATGTGGGTTACAGTGCCAGTATGTATCAATCTGCTTTTCTCTTATATTTTGACATGATTCTGCTTGATAAATTCACATCTAATGAAAAAATTCAACTATGCTGAGATGACTGACATCTAATTGCAAAATGTGTTACTGTTATGCATGTGTTGTTCTGCTTGCTATTTTTCATGCTACCAATTATTTCATTCAAGAGCTTGCTTCCTACAGGATTTCTATTGGTTTCTTTTGTTTTGCTTTTGTATGTAGTTTTATTTTATATATAAGAAAAGTGTAGAAAAGAATATGTTTTTACTGTGTTAAAAATATACATAAATGGCATCAGCCAAAGCATCACTAAATACTTATTCATGGCATTCTACGATATTCAAATGCTATATCATCTAAAATGAAATTAGTAGAGTATTTCAGCTTTAAATGTTTTTATATTAAACTTTATCATTAAATTACTTGTCTCTATATATCATGGTAAGGTAGGACTTCTTGGTTTCAATAACTTTAGATATCATTTGCAATTCAGATTTTAACATGAAATGATGTGAGAAGCAAAGCTTCCTTTTTTATTGTCATGTCTCCCTTTTCTAAATGTCATATGTCATATTGTAACATTCATTCCTTACTACATTTTTTAGAATTGGTTTTAATACTATTACTAATTAAAGTTTTTTTAACTACTGTTATTTTATTCAAAAAGTGATGGACCAGATGATGATAAAGATGAAGAACATGAGGACGATGTAGAAGGTAAACTATGATTTATTTTTCAAAGTGTTTGTGTTTTTTTTGTATAAGTTTCCCTAGAAGAATCTTTGTGGTTTGTATTTGTGCATTTTTATCAGATAGGCCCTGAATTATTTGTGTAAAACATTACAAATCAGGGTATTTATGAATGAGTTTTTCTTTATCCAGTTTTAGGTCCTTTATTGAGCAGTTTGTATTTGATTGCTATACTAATGATGTTCTCATTGATGTAAAGACTAAAATACTTTGAAAAGAATTATTCAGTTATTTGAGAGAGAAGTTTACCATAATTTCTCTACATGATTGTCTTTTTCAAAATATAAAATCTAAAATCCTTACTCATGTTGTGAGATATATTAAATTATGGCATATTACTGTCATAGTATTTTCCTTCCCAACTGGTAACTTTAGGAATTAGGGTTTTATGTCAAACTTATATAAATCAATAAGTAAAAACAAAAAGATATTTCTAAATCAATTCATCTGTCCCTTAATTTCAATCCTACACACATGCATGCACATATTTGAAGAAAATATTTAAATCTTCTTTTAATGAACATAGTTCTCAATATGTAAATCATTGGTCACAGAGTTTTGGAGCATAGTGTGTAATCCTTAATTCATATATTGGAATACCTGAATGAGTATTCTCATTCAGGTATTCCAATATATGAATATGAGAATACCTGAATGAGTTTCTAGTCATAGAAACTTCATGTTGAAGCTGAGTTTTTATTGTATTTAGATGGTTGTTTTTTTCCAAAAATGTTTTTTTCTTTTTTTTTTTTTTGAGACGGAGTCTTACTTTGTTGTCCAGGCTAGAGTGAGTGCCGTGGCGTCAGCCTAGCTCACAGCAACCTCAAACTCCTGGGGTCGAGTGATCCTTCTGCCTCAGCCTCCCCAGTAGCTGGGACTACAGGCATGCGCCACTATGCCCGGCTAATTTTTTTTTTTTTTATATATATATATCAGTTGGCCAATTAATTTCTTTCTGTTTATAGTAGAGACGGGGTCTCGCTCTTGCTCAGGCTGGTTTTGAACTCCTGACCTTGAGCAATCCGCCCGCCTCGGCCTCCCAAGAGCTAGGATTACAGGCATGAGCCACAGCGCCCGGCCTTTTTTTCTTAATTATGAAAATATCAATAATGTCTTCTATAGAGTGGCACATATAAATAAAAAAATATTTATACTCTTTGAGATATTTTTGAACCAGTGAATTTTTTGTTATTTTTTCTTTAGAAGTGGGCAAACTGAGAAAATTGCTACAAAGAATTTCTTGAAATGTACTTTTTGCTACCCGAGTTTTAGTCAATTTAACACCAATTGTACTTCCTTGTTTAGGGAAGTCATCTACCAATTTTCAAGCTAAAATATTCAGACTTAAGATTATTATTTTTTAATTATAATGCATCTGAAAGTAGGCATTCTTCATATAGGGCTTCTAGAAGTTAGTTTTGCTCATCAGATACAAAGTTGAGGTAGTGCAGTATTTTTAAGAGTTATTGATGGGCTAGGTAATGCTTGTTTTATTTGTGTTCACTAAAAACATGTTGATTTTGTGTATAAAAGTTGTGTACTTTTTCCCAAGTAAAACCTGTGAACAAAGTTACTCCAAAAACTATACATGGTTGGAAATGCATGTGGTGGGTAATCTCTAATGAATTAGTTAAGTTGTTACTTAACTACTGAGCAATGATTAAGAGAAAAGAAATATACAAATTAAAATAAATATGACATTCATTTTAAAAATTTACTTTTGGCCGGGCACAGTGGCTCATGCCTATAATCTTAGCACTCTGGGAGGCCGAGGCGGGCAGATTGCTCTCGAGGTCAAGAGTTCAAAACCAGCCTGAGCAAGAGCGAGACCCTGTCTCTACTATAAAAAAAATAGAAAGAAATAATTGGCCAACTAATATATATATAGAAAAAATTTGCCGGGCATGGTGGCGCATGCCTGTAGTCCCAGCTACTCAGGAGGCTGAGGCAGAAGGATCGCTTGAGCCTGGGAGTTTGAGGTTGCTGTGAGCTAGGCTGATGCCACAGCACTCACTCTAGCCTGGGCAACAAAGTGAGACTCTGTCTCAAAAAAAATATAAAAATAAAAAATTTACTTTTAACACTAGTTAGGCTGTTCAGGGTTTCTTTTGTGAGTAGGTAGAAATAAGGAGATTAATTATGTGTAGTTAGATAATGTCATTACTCAGCTTTTGAGATTATAGGCATCTCTCATTATATAGAAAGTTATAGCCAACTTTAAATTTCTTAAATTTAAAGGTTTCCCAGATTTTACTGGGGAAAAAGTACACAACTTTTATATACAAAGTCAACGGGTTCTTAGTGAACAGAAATAAAGCAAGTATTACCTAGCGTATCAATAACTTGTAAATTAGGTGATTGACTGGTCTGGATTTACAGAAAGATTCAAAATTACAGAAATCCCAACAATTTTTTTTTTTCTTTTGTAGTTGCAGGGTATCAGTCCCTTCTCTTTTCACCAGTGGTTAGTGACTTCTGTAAAGAGAGCTGTTTGAACGTTCTCATCAAGCCAGGCAACCAGGACTTCTGAACCGAGAAAACACTGGCAGTACAGAGAAGCATTGGGGTGACCTAGCTTCCAGCCCTGTGAACTCTGCTGGATATACCAAAAGGCCCAGAGACCATGTCTTGTTCCATTGTGTCCCAAACCTATTTCTGATTTAGAATCATTCGAGAGAGGGGAGGGAAAAGACAATAAATTTATTTTTAGAGAGTAATGTGGGACAGGTAATTTTTTGATTAAAAATTAGGGGCTAACACCAATCCTAAAAATGATTAGTAGTAGTCTGGCATGGCCTGCAAACTGTAACAGAGAATCAGGGACATCCATCAACAGCATTTCCATTATTGGGACATATTGGCATGGTGTCTGCCAGCATGCCCAGGGTGCTCACCTCTTGTGGTGTAGCAGGTCTGGGTTTCAGCACTCCTTATTGCTCATCATTAAGCAGGAATGTTGAACACATTATTGATATTGGTCCACAAGGCATCAGTTTTTTGTTTTTGTTTTTGAGACAGAGTCTCACTCACTCTGTCTCCCTGGCTGGAGTACAGTGGTGTCATCATAGCTCACTGCAACCTCCAACTCCTGTACTTGAGCAGTCCTCCCTCCTGCTTCAGCCTCCTGAGAGGCTGGGATTACAGGCCTGTGCCACCATGCCAGGCTAATTTTTTCTGTTTTTAGTAGAGACGGGTCTCGCTCTTGCCCAGGTTTGTCTCGAACTCCTGAGCTCAAGCAGTCCTCCCGCCTTGGTCTCCCAGAGTGCTGGGATTACAGGTGTGAGCCACCACACCTGGCCCAGTTTTTTCAGTCAATAGAGATACATCTTTCTTTTTGTTGAAAATATAATTCTCATAAAAAAAAAGAAACTTGAGAGCAGCATCTCATTTATACTAGAGGTATGCCAGAAAAGTCTGGCTTTTGGGATGTAAATGGTCTCAGAGGACATTTTGTCTAAAGAATGAAGGGATTAGGAGCATGGAGCCGACTGCCTGTGTTCATACCCTGGCTCAGCCATTTCCCCCTGTAAGACTGGTCTCTCTCTGCCACAGATCCCTTACCTATAAAATTGAGATGGTACTACTTCCTACCTCATAAAGTGATTATGTAGATTAATGGAGTTTATACATATAAAGAACTTAGAACAGTGCTGAGGCTGTAATATGTGTTGTACGTGCAAGTGTTTGCTAGTGTTCTTTGTTTATTTGAGGTTTTTAGTTGTGTGTTGCATTTTTATTTTGATTGTAATGATAGCTTTAGAGTTTTGTTTTCTCTTTCTCTTTTATGACACAAATTATGAATTCAGTACCTTAAAATAGTGTCTTAAATTTTTGCTATCATTAAATTATGAAATTTATTCCTTTGTTTTAGCATTGTTTTGCCCTTTCAAAGAAATATTTTAACTGATATTATGATGTGGTTAAGAAAAAATGAATTTTTTTTTTCAGCATTCATTGAAATCTTAAGAAATAGAAAATATTTGTACATATTTGGCAACCAGAGTAATGAAAGTTGAATTGATGAGTTTTACTTCATATTGTTTAAATTTAAATATTAGGTTTGAGGCAAGATGGAAAGACTCTGCTAATTACGAATATTGACATGGAGCCATGCACAGTAGACCCCCAGCTAAGGATTATTCTTCAGTGGCTTGTTGCCTCTGAGGCTGAAGTTGCAGAACTTTATTTTCATGACCCTGCAAAGAAGGAGTTTATACTAGTAAGTACCTACCGCGTGTAGTGGTTATGAGGATACATGTAATAATTCTTGTTTTATAATGTGGTTGATCTAATAAGATGCCTCTTGATGGCTGAGTGGTTAAATGCTTAGGCTATAGCATCCAGCAGTTTGGGTTCATTTGTCAGCTCTGCCACTCTAGCAGAGTAACCTGGGGCAAGTTAACTAGTCTTTCTCAGTTCCCCTAGTTGCACTATGGAAATGAATATAGAATCTACCTTATAGGCTTTTGTGAGGATTAAATATATACTGTAAAAAGAAAAAAAGCTTAGTCTGAAGCCTGGCACACACTAAGTGCATGTGTTCCTATGAGAAGGTTGTTATTCTCTGTATTTAATTGACTCATAATTGTACCTAATAATTAATATGTCTCTCTGGTAATCCAGTTTCATTCGTATGAGAAGCTGGCATAATCAAAGCCAATAAAAGTTTAAACAATACTTTTATTGAGTGCTTTCTATGTGCCAAGCACACTATTTGTCAAGATTTTCAGCTTATAGTCTTAAAGTTTTTGTCCCATAATTTTCCTTATCAGAGCTTTGGTTTAATTTTATCATAGCATATAGAATAGTTCAGTGAATAAGAATGTAGATTGATCAATAATAACAAAAAAGGAGCAATAAAGTTACTTTTATTTTCTGGTTCAGAATTTATGAAGATATTTTTTAAAAACACATTATACAAACATTTTTTGTTTTGTATTTTGTCATTTATTTTTACTTAGACTTTTTGGATGTTTCCAGTTTAAGTTTCTGTTTTGGGGCAAAAATAAAAAATAAGACAGAAAGGGATATTTGGGAAATGAACTGCCAAGGGGAAAGAATGGCTAGGGGAAATGTTAGAACTGACTTTAGGGAGTCATTTAGTCTTGGATAAACTGAGAGTGAAGGAAGGCCTTAGGTGGAGATGAAAGAGACAAGGCCTGGATACCCCATGTTACCGAGCTCAGGAGACCTATGCCTGATGATGGAGTGAAGTGAGATGCTTAAATGTGGATGACAATGCCCGATTATGGCTTATTCTGAATAATGACCCTCATTGACCATATCTGGCTAAAACCCCAGGAAGCTAGGAAGCTATAAAGTTAAGAAGCAAGTACAGAGAATATTTTTAGTGATAATGATGATGATAGAAATACTTTATTTTGTATCTTTCTAGGTAATATACAATTAATTCTGATAGCTTTACTATTAACTAGAATAAGCACTATTACCATAAGCATTAACTAGAAGGTAAGAGATAATTATATAATTGATAATATAACATATTTTAAGACTTTCTTGTGCCTACACAAGAAAAAAGTGAAAAAGGAAAAAGTAGATCCAAATTCAGAACTTTTGTGGTTCAAAGGACACCATCAAGAAAGTGAAATAACAACCCACAGAATGGGAGAAAATATTTGCAAATTATATATCTATTAAGGGATGTACATATACATTCTTGTACCTAGAATATATAAAGAACTCTTGCAACTCAGTATAAAAATAAAAAGAATCCAATTGAAAATAGATGAAGAATCTGCATAGTTGTTTCTCCAAAGAAGATATACAAATGGCAAATAAATACAGGAAAAGATGCTCAACCTCATTAGCAATTAGGAAAATGCAAATCAAAACCACTATGAGACACCACTTCACGCCCACTAGGATGGCTATAATCAGAAAGACAGATTAGAAGTGTTGGCAAGGATGCAGGGAGATTGGATCCTTCATATATTGCTAGTGAGAATGTAAAGTGGCTCAGCTGCATTGGAAAACATTCTGAAAGGTAACTCAGCATGTCCCCCCTGAGGTATATACTCAAGAGAAATGAAAACATATGTCCACATTTGTACACAAATGTCCATGGCAACATTATTCATAATGGTAATAAGTGGAAACAGCCTTAGATGTTCATCAACTGATGTGAATGGATAAGTAAAACGTAGTATATCTGTCTGTAAAAAATAATGAGGTACTATACCTGCTACACCATGGAGCAACCTTGAAATAATTATGCTGAGTGAAAGAAGTCGGTCACAAAAGACCACACACATGTTTTATGATTCCATTTACATGAAGTGTCTGAAATAGGCAAATCTATAGAGACCAAAGGCAGATTAAGTGGTAGCCTAGAGTTGAGGAGATTGTGGAAAATGGGGAGTGATTTCTAATGGGGTGGGCTTTCCTTTTGGTGTGATGAAAATTATTCTAATATTGATTGTGATGATAGTTGCATTCAACTCAGGGAATATGCTAAAAACCATTGACTAGTACACTTTCCGTGAATTATATGATATGTGAATTATATCTCAATAAAACTGTTTAAAAAAGATTAGGCATATTTATATTACAAAAAATTAAAGTGATTTTTCAGAATTTCACTTACCAATCTTTCAAAACGTAAGAACTTTTATAGAACTCAATAGGAAAAAAAAATGAGCAAGGCATGTTCTGATTGTTGACAATAGAGTTCATTTAAATCTGTATTTATCTACTTTTTTGGTATTTTTCTTTTTGTTGAAACATTAACATTTCTTAACTTTTCAAAAGCCATGTTTCCATTGAGGCTAGAGTGTGTATTCTAGAAAAATACCACACTATATGTTGTGGAAGGAAAATCCACATCCTTTTATTAAGCTTGACGTTGTCTTTATTATTTTATGTTCCTAATTGAGGGTGTGGCAGATGTATTTAGTTAGGTGAAGGATTTCCTGTAGAAATTATCCTCTGCACTCCCACACAGACTATCTGCTTGGTGAGGTTTGTGGAGTTCTGTTTCCAACAATCCCAGACTGTCATTCTGTGGAGGAGATGTGTTTATAAAGGGCAGGAAAGGAAAATGTTTAATTTGGGTTAAAGGGGTGGTGGTTTAGGGCAGAAGACCTCTTTACAGCTAGGAAACAACAATTAACGGTAAACAACAGGATTCTTAGTTTTATCTAATGTTAAAAATAAAAATGAAAACTCAGCTGTTATAAAATCGTTTTTAGTTTATGCTTGTTATGTCTTTCTTTTTTAGCTTTCAAAACAATTACAAGAAAAAGGATGGAAAGTGGGAGACCTCCTGCAAGCTGTGCTTCAGTACTACGAAGTGAAGGAAAAAATTGCCAGTGAGGAGAGATGCAAGTCCCTGTTTGATTGGCTCTTGGAAAATGCATAGAACAAACCCCAAGCCAGTGTATTATAGTATTTGTTTTGGGAGGGGAAGAAACAGATAAAGATGCTTAGGATAAAATTCGAATAGTGATTATTAACATTTTAAGTGAATTGGGAGGAAACTAAATAGAGCTTTTTAAGTGCTTTATGTCATCACACAGTGTATATAGTTCATACTTTTGTAATCTGTAAAAATATTATCTTCATGTATTCTTCTGTACACACGTGTGTAGTACGATAAGACCCTAAGAACATGTATTTGAAGAAAAGTCTAACCATGAGGTTTTCAGGGGCATTGTCTGACAGCGTTCTTTTTGCATCCAAATTGTGCTGCTAGCTGCTGCACTGAAGAGGCTGAGGATAGTTCCAGTGATGCAGTTGTAATTTTGCTCCTTTGCAAACAAATGGCATCTCATTAATAACTAGTCTGAGATCAAAAAAATAAAATTGAGGCTAATTTTTTTGTTTGTTTCTGGTAGATTTTTTTGTCCTGTTTTTGAAAATTAATTTTA
Organism: Microcebus murinus; assembly: GCF_040939455.1. Lineage (NCBI taxonomy): Eukaryota > Metazoa > Chordata > Mammalia > Primates > Cheirogaleidae > Microcebus > Microcebus murinus. Next base: position 57,967,349 of record NC_134116.1, read on the forward strand.
TTTTCATAGTATTCGGCTATTGGCAGTTTTTTGATTTCCCCAAAGTATTTCTTAGCAGAAACGTTAATATTTTTGGTTTCCATGAACACTGTGATAGTTTCCCCAGCCTTTCATCCAATGACATATTTGCCAATGCTGGCTGCTTATGCAGTCTTTCTGGCATGAAAGTGATGGGTGTGTGTGTGTGTGTCCCTGTGTGTGTAAAAGAGTACTTTAACCTTGCCAGTGGTGTGTTCCTTCTTTTATTTTAGTGTTTTCTTTGTTAAAAACCCACTGTTAATATTAAAAAGGTGCTTTAAAATAAAATGTCTATAAAGATTGTGCAGTAAGAATTTTTATTTGTCTTTTTGGCTATTTTGGGGCCCCAGCTTATCCTGTAAGTGAAAATTCAAATTGGAAAACATTTTGAAATTTTAAAAATTAATATTAATATGGAAATGCATTTGGAGAAGCCCAATAATTGTTTTCATTGTTGGATTTTTGAAAAAAAAAATCTCCACTTTACTAAAGAGGATAAGTTTTTTTCTAGAAAAAAAATGGGAATTTTTTCCCCCCTTATAAAATGTATCTGCACTATTTTGTAAAGTTCTCTACCATGATCTTCCTGGGCTCTACGTTTCCTACTACTTTGTCTTTAGAAACTGCAAGTTGATGTGAATAAGGGACCAAGCTTGTGTCTTGGTTTTGTATGTGTGGGGGTGTGTGTACAGTTTTGATTCTTCCACTAGTGGATTTTTGTAATCTAGGGTAAATCACTTTTTGTGAGAGCTTTGATTTTGCTCCTTCACATTTTCTTTTTTCCTAAGCACTGGCTTTTGAAAGCTGCACAAAATGTAGAAGACATTGCACCTGCCAGGGAATAGGAAATAAGGGCACTTAACGTTAATGTGAATTAATAATTATGGTAGAGAAATGTGTTTTATAGTGAGAGATTCAAATTTGCTTCTTAAGAAAAATGCCAAAAAGCTATTTAAATATTTTGAGGTTACATTGTAAGCTTTGGTTTTTCTTAATTTAAGATACAGAAATAGAGCAAGCCTTAAACATAAATTTTCCTAAAGTTTCTTCAAGTATTTTTTAAGGTGGAACAATGTAGGAAATTTATAACCAAGATTGTTCCTCCCTTTAGCTTTTTAGAACTTGAGATGTGGCAGTACTGAACTGAATTTCTGAACATTAGGACCAGGAATGGTTGCTTTTGTTAATTATAACATGGACTAATTGATCATTAAGTTTAGATTACATTTTTATAAATGTCTAACTATCAAATTGTGTTTAGTCGCTTGGGTATATGTACAGGTTTGGTCAACAGCAAAATTGAATTCTGAATTTATTTTATTGTTTTTTTTTCTCTGAATGTGACCTTGTTTGGAACTGATTTCTTTTAAATTAAAGTGACAATATATTCGTTTTGTAAAACTTTCTGTGTTAGAAAATGTTTATGTTTATTTCTGTTAATGGTATAATCACTTTGAGGTGAGGTTTTCCTCATATTCTTATTTCCTTTGTATTATTGCTGGAACTGTGCTAGATTCGGAGTTTCCTAATTTAACCACTACCTAATGCCAGGCCAGTCATTAGGTATTAGCAGGTGTGGTAGTAATAATAATAGAACTCCACACGTCCATCAATTCAGTGCAGGAGCATAGAGAAATATATTAAGTATTGGAAGATGTGAAGAGAAGTATGAGTTAAGCTTTCTCATATAGAGAGAAAACATTCGGGTTTAGAGCAGTATCTTTTAATAAAATATAGTCTAAACTGAACTTTCTTTAAAGGCACTTTGTGATTTTCCAAAGACGTTCTAGATTTGTTTGGTTGCTCCATCTTCAGAACAGCTCTGTTGAGGACAGCTCAGTCATATTTTATTACAAATCTGCTTGACATATTTATATTGTAACTTTGTAATATTGCCGTTCTGCACATTTTGGCCCTTATGAGAAATGTCTTTTTCAGAACCGTTACAGTTGTGATGTGCATTGAGCTGAATTCTCTGCTAACCACTTTCAAAACCTTCGAGCAATGTGTGGAAAGAAAGTGAATGAGACTGCTGATAGGGGATTTTCAGAATCTTATTTCAGACTGAAATGTGGCAGTTCTTTCATGTTCTTCTTTTCCTAAGCCAAGTTTAAATTACATTGATATTTTTGGTGTTGATAGTGATCTTGAAAATATTTCCTGATTTATACAAAAGGAGTGATTCATTTATAAGTCGCAGAAGAAAAGATAGTATCTGTTGGATGGTTTAATACAATTTAATGGTGTTATAAAACCTTTAAGAGTATTCACCCAGTGAATATACATAACATCTTTATACTTAGGAAAATGTTTCACTTACCCTTTCAGATAGTTGATGTGAATTAATTTAATTCATAATACTTTAATTTTGCTTAAACAAGGGTTTTACGTTGGCTGCTAAGAGAATTTAATTACTTATTAAATGTCACTGTGTATAAAGTGAAAGATAGTTTGCCCATGTGAGTTTGACATTAGTGCACGTTCCCCAAATGCAAAGTTTAATCTTGATTCATCATCAGAGTCCAGATTGAAATGTCTACTTATTTACCTAATATTATTCTTCCAGAATTAATATATTCAGTTTTCCACCAATATATTACTTTACATTTTATGTTTTTCAAAGGAATCTTTCCATAGAATTATTTTTAAAAAGACACACCCATAGTCTGGGTGTAGGGAAAAAACTTTCCATTTAAAACCCTGTCTGCCTGTTACCGGCACAAGAGAATAAGAGCTTCGGTGGGAATTATAAAAATTGTACTAGAGTGAAAAGCATTTTTTCTCATTTTCAGCAAAAATCTTGTAAACATTTACTCATTGACTGTATTCCTGCTCTGAAGATGCAGATACAGTGTTAGTCACTCTTGTCACTTTATTTATTTATTTTTTTTACCATCTGTGTACATTCCTTTCATAGTAGTTCTAGAGATTCTTATTTTGTTTTTGTTGTGATGTTTCAATACTATTTAATATCAGGTTTTAATATTGCTGGATTTGCTACCTTTGGTTACTTGTGCAGTGTTAAAAAAGCTACATTCTTGTTTAATATACCAGATATATAGCAAAAGCAGCTTTTAATAATTATAGCTGTTTATTTGGCTGTGCTCAATTACTACATTAAGATTTTGTACTGTGTAACAGTAACTTTTTTTTTTTTTTTGCTCTTCAGTAATTTAATATGTTCACTTACTGAAATATGAACTTCAGGATGCACTAAAATTTTGTTTTAGCAGTGGCTCAAAAAAAATTCAGAAATTTCTTTTGTAATAATTTGCAATTAATTGTTCTTTTATCTTACAATTGTTTAAGCCTGTGATCTTTCTTCTCCCAACTAAGAGTTCTTCAATAAATTTAAGAAATACCTGTCCTTCGTTTTCATTCTATAATATCTTATTAACTACTCCATACTGAACTAAAACGCAAGTATACAAGTGGGACTGCTGTGATAGAAGACACATAAAAGGATCCAAATGCTCAAACCATGGTTTTTGAGAATGAGAGAACTTAGGAATGTTTTAAATTTTACTCTGGAGTCTACCTACTTATGGGTGCCCCCAAATGCTGATGTAAGTGATTTAAAAGGCTAGTTGCCCAATCTGTTTTGGACTTAATGCAAAGTAGAATTTTATGGTTGCCTTGAATATGAGCATAGTTATGAAATTCTTCTGGCCTGGTTTGAGCACTCTTTCGTTTTAGTAGAGATCATTCGTCTGTCATACCATGTACAGGAGATACTTAAAGACTAGCTGCTGGTTTTTTATTACTAACGGAATTTGACTTTGTCTTCAGTTTGTTTTTGTTTTTTTCCTTGTATATAGGCTTTGTTTTTTAGAGCATTTTTAGGTGCATAGCAAAGTTGAGAAGAAAGTACAGAGCTCCCATGTACCCTCTGTCCTCACTTCACCCCCAGCCTCCTTCACTATCAATACCCCACAACAGAATGGGATATTTGTTTCAATCTTTGGACCTACATTGAAACACCAATCATGCCATTATCATCCAAAGTCCATAGTTTACATTAGGGTTTACCCTTGATGTTGTACATTCATTGGGTTTGGACAAATGTATAATGATATGTATCCACCATTGTAGTATCATATACATCATTTTACTGCCTTAAGTATTTTAAACCCAGAAATTAGGGAATGATCTCTTAGTTTTTCATGAATGTTTCAAAATGCTAGGAAGTAATAATAGCAAACATGGGAAGATTTGGGTATAAGTATATCCCAGTCACTAAGAAAACAAAAATGCTGACAAAAAGTAAACAATATTCCAAAGACTGTAATTCCAAAAGAAAAATGGCTCAAAGGGAATGGGAAATGTGGCAAAGGACATTTGACAATTTTACACAGAAGGATCATTTGTGATTTGTATCTTAGCTGGGACAGAGAGGAGGAGTAAGGGACAGGGCTTGAAGAGTTATCTCAGATTGTTTTTTTTGTTTGTTTGTTTGTTTTTTTTTGTTTTTTTTGAGACAGAGTCTCACACTCTTGCCTGGACTAGAGTGCTGTGGCATCAGCGTAGTTTACAGCAACCTCAGACTCCTGGGCTCAAGCCATCCTCCTACCTCAGCCTCCCGGGTAGCTGGGACTACAGGCACGCACCACTATGCCCGGCTAATTTTTTCTATTTTTAGTAGAGATGGGGTTTCTCTCTTGTTCAGGCTGGTTTCAAACTCCTGAGCTCAAGCAATCCCCCCACCTCAACCTCCCAGAGTGTTAGGATTACAGGCGTGAGCCACAGCACCTGGCCCGAGTTACCGGTACCACAGATTTTTAAAAGTGTGAAAAGTGGTCATGTATCCAAGGATGGATCCTACTATTAGTGCTATTATGCAAAAAGCATAAGGGTAAAAATCTGAGTTTTTTTGCAGTATACTATTTATAGCAGGAACAGTAAAGAATATGTTGCATTTTTTCCTCTGAAAAATTTTTATAATTTTTATAATTATTTTTATAATTTTGTAATTACTTCAATCTCATTTTACTTTTGAGTTCTAGGTCTGGGAGGGTAATATTTTAAACTGGGAAGAGTGAAAAAGAAACATTTTCAAGGGGATTGAAGCCCCATTAGTGGCTTTAGCTCTTCCCTGTGCACCACACCACCTTTTAAACAGACACCTAAATGGATTTTTTAGTTTAAGACAAGGGATTAAAACCAGTGCTGAATTCTGCCCACTAATTTGTTTTGGTTGGACATGTGATCTTTGTAATTACCAACACTTAAAAATGAGACTTCAAATACAAAAATGTTTTTTGTATTTTCAGCTTCTGCAAACATTGAAAGCGCTGAAACCCAGATTGAAGAACAGTTTGGCAGGAACTGAATAATGATTGTCCCTTTAGTCCCGGAGTGAGTTCCTGTGTCAATTCCCTCATTTCTGTTGCCTGCTGGGGCTGTGTAGGCTTTTGAGACGCATTCGAGATGCAATTGAGACACGCAATCTCCAACTTAAAGCAGATGAGATCATTAATGTGCTCAGAAAATCTCAACAACATTCTGGCAACTCTTCCCTTCTCTAGGATTGCTCAAAGAGGAGAGGAACATTCTAGAAATTATAGTCTTGATGAGTTTATTGCTCCTGAGCAAAAAAATAAATAGTGATTGTCAAAAGTATAATTTTTTCAGTCTGTGGGGAAGGAAGGGCCAAAATAGGTTTACCAAGAACAGATTCCATCAGATTTACATTTCATTTTTCAGTGGAATTATTTTCCTGGCATGTTAGGATGCCAGTGACATAGCATCTAGATTTCAATGAGGCGTTTTATAAGGAGAGAAGGAGCAAATAACTGTGGCTTCCTAATGTTTTGAGAATGTGTTCCTGAAGACTTGTGGTCACTCACTGTCTACCTGGAGGTCAACGCTGTGAGTGTCACAGGCCATGTCGTGTGTAGCCCTTTTAATCAACTTTGGGGCAAAGATTTTGTTGGAATGTGCCGAACAGGTGTGTCAAAGCACATTACTGAGCATTGCACAGCAAGCACACTGAGGATGATATTAGAACAGCATAGAAAGAAACTAGGGGAGCAGATAAGGAACTTTCAAGTCTATTTCCTCCCTTTGTCCTTTGACCAAATCATGAATTTGACGTTTTCTTCCAAAGGTGGGAAGGTTCTGTGTTTACATATTCTCCTTTTAAAACTATGCTTGAGTATTTTCCTTCAAATACTATATGATATTTGATATTAACATAGTTCTTTCCCTGTTACTTATATAAATCCTATAAACCCAGGACTTCTAAATATAGGGGAACTGATGCTAAGATCCCATAAGGGCTTAAAATACCATGAATTTCTGAAGAGTCACAGGGCTGTCAGAAAAAATGAAGCTGCTAGAACTGTGAATGTCTGCAACCAACCTCTTACCTCTTTTCTGTTTATAGCAAGACGTGGGTGGTTGTGGGGCAGGCAAGCGTGGAGTTGGGGGAGACTGTAATGTTACAGTAGCTTTTCCAATCTGTAAGTCTCTGTCTTTGAGACAGTCCTAGGTGGCTTGTGGCAAACTCTGGGAAGTCAGCTGCCTAAGCCTGTGCAACTGAGTGGACTTTTCCGCTGCCCTTGAAACCCTAGAAAGCCATGGCTCCAGAGGGAGAGGCCCTTGGTTGAGCGACAAAGTCTGCAGTTGATGCAGAGATAGTGGGATAAAGTCAGTGCGTAGAATGACAATCACATCCAATAATCAGGCCCAAATGGCTAAGTGCTTTAATAAGGTGAGGGTAAGCACTAAATCTCGCTTAAGTACAGAGTGGTACTTAAAGGAAGAGATAAAAACCATGAGTGAGAACCAGTAGAAATGACAGAGTGGAAACCAGCTCAAAGATTCAGATGTTGGCATTATCAGACATAAAACATAAAGTAACTGTGTTTGATATTTTTTCAGACATAAAGGGAAACTCAAATATAAGCGGAGAACTACTCCATATCCACTAGGATGGCTAAAATAAAAAAGAGGAACAATATTAAGAGTTGGCGAGGATGTGTAGAAATTGGGACCCACATACATACATTGCTGGTATGAATGGAATTTAAAATAATGCAGCCACTTTGAAATCTGTTTGACAGTTTCTCAAAACGTTACACATAGAGTTGCCGTATTACCCAGCAATTCCAATCCAATGGGTATATGGAACAAATGAAACACATAACATATAACAAATGAAAACATGTCTCCACAAAATCTTGTACGTGAATGTTCATAGCATTACTCATAATAGCCCCAAGTGGAAACAACTGAATTGTAATCAACTGATGAATGGATAAACAAAATTTGGCTTATCCATGCAATGAAATAGTATTCAGCCTTTAAAAGAAATGAAATACGCATGCTATAACTTGAATAATCCTTTGTTCTGTCGTCCTTAATGAGCAGGGATGTGCAAATCTACCCCCAAAGGCCAAGGGAGCTGAGAGGCCAAAGGAAGAGGGTGTCACATCCAGTTTCTCAGCAAGAAACATCCAATAGCGACTTACAAACAGCAGTGATATCTTGAGCGACTGCAAGATGGTGGATTCCCTCATTGCCCTCCAGAAAATATCCTTTACATAGCATGCTTTTTGGTAAAACATGGGCATCTGGTCACACCTCCAACTTTCTTGAGAAACACTGAGGAGGTTAGATAAGCACCTTTACAAGGGGTTACCTATGCTATCGGCATTGTTTCTTTATGAGGGGTTATCTTTGCTACCGGAACATCTTGGTATGCGGGAGTCAAGAATCAGTCGTTACGGTGATTTGGCTTCAAGATGGCATCACTCTTGCCATGTGGGAGGCTGTTTTCCTACAGCCTTAAAAACATTATGTTAAGTATAAGAAGCCAGATACACAGAAGAGGTCCCATATTGTATGATTCCATGTATATAGAATGTCAGAATAAGCAAGTGCCTAACAACAGAAAGTAGGTTGGTGGTTGCCAGGGGCTGGGGGAAGAGTGGAAATAGGGTGACTGCTAATGGGTGCAGGATTTCTTTTGGGGTTGATGAAACTATCTTGGAATTAGTGGTGATGTTTACACTCTGAATATACTAAATATACTCTGAATATACTAAAAACCACTGAATTGTACATTTTATAAGGGTGAATTTTGTGAAGTGTAAATCCAATAAATCTTATAAAAATATGAGCAGAGAAAAAGAACATATTTAAAAAACAGAAACTTCAGGAAAATGAAAACTAAAATAATTGAAATGTATTAATAAAAATGCAACAGTTGGGTTTAACAGCAGATTAGACATAGCTGAAAAAGAAATAGGGAATTGGGAAAAATCTAGAATGTCACACAGAAAGACAAAAAATGGGGTATATGAAGGAAAGTTTGTGACATTGAGGAAAAGGAGAGCTAATACAGGTCTAATAATTATAGCAGGAGAGAATGGGTCAGGATTAATATTTGAAAAGATCTAGAAATTTTCCAGAAGTGAAAGACAAGCATCTACAGATTTAAGAAACCTAACAATTCCCAAGCAAACACAGAATACACATTAGATTTTCTAAGGAGAGTTGTACATGTATTTGTCTACTTTTCTGCATTACTCAAAAAGTTAAAATTTCGAGGGTGATCAATACAAGAACAGAAATAAATTATATATATTCAAAATTAGTAGAGGAAAAAATAAATGAGAAGAAAAGATAGAAAAAGAAACAGAACTGGTACAAAAAATAGAAAGCACAAAATAAGATGGTAGATATAAATCCTCTTTCCCTCATTCCTCACAGGTGTTCCTGAGCGCACTCCCCAGTAAACTTCCTGCACAGGAATATCTCAGTCTGTTTCCAGGGCAACCCTGTCTGTGGAAGAGTGGAAATTAGGACAATCATTTTGGAAAATGATTGGGCATTACCTAGTTAAGTAGGACTTGTGTGTGACGATTTTCCTATTGAATACAAACTGTAGAGAAAATCTTGCATATACATGAGGAGATATGTACAAAAATGTTTATGGTGGAATTGTTTGTAATTGCAAAACATTAGAATCAACCAATATGTTTATCAACAGTAGACTGGATAAATAAATAGTGATATATTTCTCTAATGGAATTTTATACAACAGTGAAAAAGAACTATAGCTACATGCATCAACATAAATGCGCTGTAAAAGCATAATAGCAAAAGGAGGAAGGGAAAGGAGATCTAACACATGTTTAATAATTATCGAAGGGGAGAGAATGGGGCAGAATTAATATTTGAAAAGATAATTGCTAGAAATTTTCCAGAAATGAAAAATAACCATCCACAAATTCAAGAAACCTAACAATTCTCAAGCAAAAATAGAATACACATTAAATTTTCTACAGAGAGCTGTACATGTTATTTGTCTACTTTTCTGCATTATTCAAAAAGCAAAAGAAGCAAGTCACAGAAGAATACAAAAAAGTGAATTCATTTAGACAAGGTTCAAAAACAGACAAAAGTAAACACTATGTTAGGGATATATACACATATGTGTATGTATATATATGCAAACCCATTTAGTCATATATGTAAATATATATCCATACATATATGAATATGTATGACTATGAAAATGAATTAATGCAAAATTCTGGATAGTGAATTACATCTAGAGGTGAGGAAAGGGAGGAGGATGCAACCCAGGCTTCTAAGGTACAAATAATATTCAATTTATGAATGGTATGTCCCTGGATTTTTAATTTATATTTTCTTCAAATTATAATACATCCTTTAACACATTAACGGCCATGTGAATTGTATTTAACTCACGCTAGTTTTGAGTCCAGGGCCTTGTGAAGCACATGTAACTCACATGTGTCTTCACCTTGGGAGCCATGACAACCATTTTTCAAATTGCATATAACTTATGCACAGAAAACAATAAAAAATAACAAATTTTTCATTACATTAGAAAGGATCATTTTGTTTTTGAAGTTTTTATTCTATTTTCCTAATTAAACACTGTGGCCTCAAGGAAAATTTTTTTTTAGTATGGCAGCCAATATGTTAAATAATATTTTAAATGTATCCTGTATTTCTCAATGGAAAATTCATTTGAAATATATTATTCAACAAGATTTGTTCAAAGTGGTTATGGGTGTGTTAATTAGGTGGTTTTTGAAATTTTTGCAAAAACCAAAGAGACAACTTTGAAGAGGAAATAATGTTTAAGCATAACTGAAAAGAGTTCATTCAAAAGAAAAAACCAACCAGAAAATTTTTCTGCGTTTCTTGACTTGCCCCCTGAAAGCACACATTACCAGAGTTTTCTCTTCAGTCTCTTAAAATTGGGGTGAGTGCAGGTGAGGGGAAGGCTGCTGTCCGTGAAGGCAGGCAAGGAGAGGCTGGTGCACTTGCCTGTCTCATCTCTGCCACGGTCTTGAACCCCACCAGCCCCTGTTCCTCCTACATTTGGAGCCCGGCCCCATCTCCTGACCTGGAGGCGTGGCTCTCCAAACTCCAGACCAAACTCCAACCCTGAGGTAGTAAACAGGAAGTGCCTGTTGGCTTGTAAGCTGCTATTCCCAACACCTGGCTGGCTGCAGACTGCTACTAGTCTGTGATCTGTTAGGAACCAGGCTGCACAGAAGGAGATGAGCATCAGGTGAGCCAGCTAAGCTTCACCTGTATTTACAGCCCTCCCCATCACTGGCATCACCGCGTAAGCTCCGCCTCCTGTCAGATCTGCAGCCCCAGCAGATTCTCCTGGGAGCTGTGAACCCTACTGTAAACTGCGCATGCGAGAGATCTAGGTTGTGCTCCTTATGAGAATCTGACGCCTGATGATCTGAGGTGGAGCTTAGGCGGTGATGCTAGCGCTGGGGAGTGGCTGCAAATACAGATTAGCATTAGCAGAGAGGGTTGCACAATAAATGTAATGTGCTTGAATCATCCCGAAACCTCCCTCACACCACCTCTTCCCCTCCCTCCATGGAAAAAATGTCTTCCATGAAACTGGTCCCTGGTGCCAAAAAGGTGGGAGACGGCTGCTGTAAAGGACTTGGATTGGAGGAGGAGGTTGCAGAAACAGGAGCAGGGAGAAGATGGAGGAGGAGGCTTTGAGCCAGGGTTCTTATCAGGAGTAAATACTAGGAGAGGGCGGGACAAGGTATGTAGAAGGACAAGGCTGCAGAATGGGCAGTGTGGTCCTCTCCACTAGTAGGGAAGTGTTTGCATCAGAAGCTGGCTTGCAAATCAGCGTGAAGAAACAGGAACTGGAGGTCCTCGGGGGCAGGCTAGGGCGGTCCTCTCGGCAGCTTGCTTGGACAGTGGACAGAGGTGCCTGTCCACCCCGCAGCCGGGCCTCACTGGTCTTAGAGCCGCAGGACAGCCGGCAGCTGTTGGGACACACTGCCCTTCTACCCACAGGGAGCCCTGCAGCCTCTCCCGCACGGTTCACGACAGGGCAGTACTTGCCACCACCCCGGGGCCATATGGAGTTTTATTCCAGTGAGAAGGAGGCTTTGGGAAGGGACTGCAAATAGCCCATCAGCCCTGTCCAGAAACATCCACGATCCACTCTGCTCTTTCAAAGCTGCAGTTGCTCCCTTGAGCCTCAAGGTGGTACAGCAGCCCAGGCTACGGGCTTACCAAAGCCTAAATCACACTTCGTGAAAAGCTTCCCTGGGCGTGATGAGCCTGACTTCTTGAACCATTCGTTTCTCAGTCGCTTGCATTCCTTGTTTCAAATAGGCTGGCTCCTAATCTAGTCTGACCCTTGAGGTCTTTCCTTGCTGGTTCATCCACTTTCATCCCCACTCAGAATCTGGATGGTTTTCTTAATTTTTTGCTAGTTGAAAAGGAAAAGCCTCTTTTGTCTAGGTTCACCCCTCAGATTCAGGTCAGAACTGCTCCCATGTGTTCCCAGGGCCTGTCCTCAGAGGTAGCTCCTGGAGTGGTGCCAGGTGCCAGGCACACAGCAGAGGTGAGTTCCAGGGGGTTCCTTGGAGGTCACATCCTGCTCAGGTGTGCCCAGTGCAGGTGAGCAGACAGCAGATTGTCACCACCAACGTCCCCCCCTAAGGTCAGGTCACCTCCTTCTGTATTTCACCCATTCCCCACCTGCCTCCCCTTCACATATGTCCTGAGTCCCACTCCTCACTAGCCTTTCTGGAATTTTCCATCAACATTTCATCATGTCCATACCTTTTATAATTAGATTTATTCTAAGTGTCTCCAGATTTTACTCCAAATTCACTCTCTGCCCAAATGTTACCTTACCCAAAGAGCAGCAACTTCTCATCACTGTTGAACCCCCTTATGTTGCTTAGTTTTCCTTCTTACCCTTTTCACCACCTAAGTGTGACTTTGTCACCTGTTCACCCCAAGAGCAGAAGGTCTCTGAGAGCTGGGACTTTGCCAGTTTTATTCCTGCTGTGTCCCCACTGTCTGGCATGTAGTAAGCACTGGGCGAATGTTTGCTGAATGGATGACTGAATGAATGAATGAATGAATGGTTCGAGAGAGTTTCACCCCTCCCCATTGGCCAGTGGAAAAAGCACTGCGCTGGGAGTTTGGAGTCCAGGGTCTGGCTCAAGTTGAGCCACTAGATACTTATAGGACTTTGAGCAAATTACTTGGCCTGTTTCCTAATCTATAAAATGTGTGGGCTGGATGATGTGGTCTGAAGTTCCTTCCTGCCCCAACAGTTTTTGGTTTTATGTTTATGCTTCCAAAAGGGGCCAAGGCCATAATCCAGGTGACAGACAACATGCATTCTTGGCAGGATGCTGTTGCAACTAATAAGCTAGCATCAAAAAAATACATTTATATATGTAGATAAACACATAATTGCTTCATGAGCAATTAAGTCTTTAAAATATTATTTTCCTAAGAAAATCTCCAATGTGTTGGTCTTTGCTTGTATTTCTGTTTTGATCTCTGGCTCCATATATTAATGGTGCTTATTTTTATGACAATTAGAGGGTTTTTTTAAAATTGTTTTTCTTCATTTGGGTTCTTCCTAGGATATTTCTTCTCATAATATGAAACATTATTTGGGGAAAGATACTGTGCTCTTAGTGTGCTTCCAACATGAAAAAAGGTTACAAAATAAGACAAAAATAATTTTTAAACCTCCAACCTTAGAAAAAGAACTATTGCCTTATGCCATCATTTTCCTTTTTGTTATTTGGTTGTGGCTGTTTTGTAGGATTGGTACATGTCTGGTATCTAGAAGATATTAAAATATTTTTTGAACGAATAGTGGCAGGTAGAAGACAAAATTGATATTCTGGGATATAGGTAGAACTTCATGAAAGTGAGTCTGTCTTTCTTATGCAGGGGAGGAAATCTTTGTTCTTCCTAAATGAGCTTAAGTGGAAAAGACAAAGCCTTTCCAGTGTAGCCTGATGGGTTCCCCAAGTCCCCAACTTAAAATGTTTACTCCTCTCTATTTATGGTGAAAACAACGCAAAACTTTGTACCTGCAATAGGCATAATAGTGGTCTCTCAAATATGTCCACGTCCCCAGTGAATATTTTACTTTACATGGCAAGAGGGACTTTGCAGATGGGATAAAATTAAGGACCTTTGAGAAAGGGAGATTAGGATTCTCCAGGTAGGCTCAATCTAATTTCCTTAAATTGGGAGAACCTTTCCCAGAGGACCATGTGATTACAGAGGGAGGGGCGGAGAGATGCCACATTGCTGGCTTTGAAGATAGAGGAGGGGGCCCAGGGGTCAATGAGTGCTAGAAGTTCTAGAAACTAGAAAAGTCAGGAAATGGATTCTTCTTCAGAGCCTCCAGAAGAGAAGATGACATTTTGATGCCCGGATGACATTTTGATTTTAGCCCATTGAGATCCATTTTAGATTTCTTACCTACAGAACTGTAAGATAATAAAATTTGTGTGTGTTAAGGCACTAAGTTTGTGGAATTTGTTTCAGTAGTGACAGGAAGCTAATACGTTACCTTTTTGTGTGAACAGATGCTTTGAGTTCCGCAGAGTGAAAGAAAAGAGGCCAGGCCAGGGGTCTAGAGCTGCACCCTTCAATATGGCAGCCACTAGCCACGTGTGGCTTCTGAGCTCTTGAAATCTGGCTAGTCCAGAATTTCTTCCCCTTCCCTTCCCTTCCTCTCCTCCTTTCCTTTTTTTTTCCTTCCCTCTCTCCCTCCCTTCCTTTAAAAAAAAAAAGAAAGAAAGAAATCTGGCTAGTCCAAATTAAGATGTGCTGTAAACATAGACTAAACATAGATTTCAAAGATTTAGTGTAAAAAGATAAAAATATCTCATTAATTCAATAATTTATTCATATTCATTGCATATTGAAATGACATTACTTTGGATATATTGGTTTAGATGAAAGTATTATTAAAATTATTTCATATGTTTTTTGAAACTTAAAAAAAATGTAACCATTAGCAAGCTTAAATTATGCATGTGGCTTGCGTTTGTGGACCACATTATACTTCTATTGGACTGAGGGATGGGTGGTGGTAATTTCAATGGCAGACAGTTCTCCAACCAAGTGGCAAGTGACAAAAACACTCAGGTACAGGTTTCCAAGAGGAAAGGTGAGGCTTTCTTACATCGTCTTGCCTGGACCATAAAAGAAGGTGTCGTATTGGTCTTTGTATTCTCAGCACCTAGCAAAGCACGTGATCTGTAATTGAGTGCAGAGAGTGTATTTGATGTTGCTGGCTCTAGAAAGTGCTTTGACAAGATACCGCAAGATGGTACATTTGTCTTGAACGATTGCCCTGAAGGAACTTGAAACTGTGGTCTAACAGAAAACAGGATGCAACAACTGGGTCTTTTCCCTTTTGGCCAGTTATCTGTTGCCCTCCCTCACCCCTCCTGGACAGGGTCATTTACCATACCCAGGAAAGAAAAGAGTCAAAATGAGTTAGAAACCAAAAGGCAGCCTCAGGTGTCTAAGCACAGATACCAAGAAACATTCATGTAGTGATGATTTCTGTTTGGCCTATTTCTTATCTCTGTAGCAATTTCTCAGCAGTGCAGAAAAAAAAAATGACTTGAGTTCAGAATTAGGAGACAAACATTTCATTTGAAATTTCAGTTCTCCTCTGATTTGCTCCACAAACAATTTAGCTTCGCTGTAGCTCATGCCTGCTAAAGGAGGCAAGTGTTTATATTTATCAACAGTGAGCACTGTGAGGATTAATTAGTGACTCTACTTAAAAGGAAATAATTTGCCTCAGTAACAAATTATCCTGGCAGTGTAGGATTTGGGATTCTGATCAGTTGCTTCACTAACAGCCCGACGTTGACGTTTGCGGAATCTATTGTGCTTTAACAGATAAGTCCAAAAGATTGTATTTGAAAGTGTCCACCGTGGTTATAGGCAGCTAAATGTTGCTGTTTTTCCCCCTGTATGATGTCATTTGTTTAACTCGAATGAACTTTCAGCCATTAAAAATGGGGAAATACAATTTATTTCAATGCCATTTGAGTCTGTTTTGAGGTATTGTGGACGGAAATATCCTGGTTACTGGGTTTGGATGATTCATGTAGTCGAGCAGTCTGGGGGATAAACTTTATCTTGTCCTCATCTTTATTTTTGTTTTCTATATGGAAACTAATCATTTGAGGTTGGCAACATGGATTTGGGCTAAATTTCTTCAATGAAGTTTTTTCTATGTCTCTCTACTTCGGACCAAAAATCTTCAACTCTAGGCTGTTTTCCAAAAGCAAACCTGCCCATGAGCTCTCTTGAAAGACTGCCAGCCTGTCCAAAATTACAGTAAATCCTTCTTTGAGGTTAGTTAGGCTGAGAATTCATTACATTTTGGTCAAAAACAGAGAGTGTTACAATTTAATCCCAAGAGCAAGAAAGAATTAGTAATGAAAACATTGTCAATGGAGACTGTTGCCTGGTACACAGGCTGAGCTCATGAGTTTGGCACCCACACGGGGGCATGGTGTGGGTGGCCAGTGTGAAAATGCACACACACACACACACACACACACACACACACATGCACACACACACGCACCATCGCCACCAGTTATGTTTTTCCTGATGCTTCAAGAAAGTCTGTAAGTTAAGACAAACGATACAGCCTGGGAGTAACTGACCATCCTGTCACTATGAAAATGTCATATTCACAGGAAATTAATAGCATGCCTGCCAAAAATAAAAAACAGGCTATACATGAAGGGATCAAGGCATTAAATACCCACATAGAAAATAATACAGATGCAATCCAACTGTTCTGTAATAGTATATAGCAACCTATTCTAATGATATGGACAGGGTTTATAATAGCCATGTATGTTTATCCTCTTCAACCGAACTGTTTAAATAGTCCCACAAGGTTCTTATTTAGTATTGAAGATCATCTCCTTAGCGAAAATTATGCTTGAATTGAGCAAATATAAAGTAAACACCTTAAGGTTTTGAAGAATACCATTAGACAATGTACAAGTGAGTGCAGTTGGATCAAACTTTGAAGATATATATGGCGCCTCCCCGGCTCTCTTCCCAGTAAATGAATAGCTTTTGTCCATGTAACGTTACTTTCAGTTTGAGAGCTACTGCACTGTCTTTTATGCTCTTTTCATTTTCTTTACTTTGGTAGTTTGCAGAGCTGGAGGCCACAGGGCAGTCTGTTATGTCATCACTGTTTAAAACTTATCTTTGTGTATGTGATTGTACTTGAGGGTTGTAGAAAACCTGAGGAAATGTGGCCTTTGGTGAAAGGCCATGGAATAATATGACAACATTTTCGGAGTGGTCCAGCACTGGGAGTGGTACCGTTGGGCCAAGCGAGTAAGAGGCAGTCACTTTTTTCCTCGAAGCTGCTGGCACTCATGTGTAGAGGGAGGTGGACATTTCAATGGCCAATTGTTTTTGTGCTTGAACAAATACATCTTGGACCTTTTAAAAGACTGCACATGCAACTGGCAACAGAATCACTTGGCTAGCTGACTAACAGGTTAGTTAGTTAGTTAGTTAGTTAGCAGGTTGATGAGTCTTGCACCAGACCTATCGAATCACAGCCTCTTGGGGATGAGGCACCCACGAACCCAAATTTCTTTAAATAAACTTTTAATTTTACAATAGTATAGAACAGTTGCAAAGACAGTCTTCATATACATCATACCCAGTTTTCCTTATTAATATTGTACGTTAGTATGATACATTTATAGCAATGCACAAATATTGATAGATTATCATTATTAACAAAAGTCCTTACTTTATTCACCTCATGTCTTTCTTCTATGACTGGATTCCATCCAGGACACCATATTACCTTTAATGGTCGTATTACCATAATGGCTTCCTCTTTGGCTGTGTCAATTTCTCAGACTTGCCTTGTTTTTAAGGACCTTTCACTGTTTTGAGGAGTACTGGATAGTATTTTGTAGAATGTCCCTTAACTGGAGTTTGTTTGATGTCTCATGTTGTTTGTTTGATGTCTCATGGTTAGACTGGTGTTATGGGTTTTTGGAAGAAAGATCACAGAGGTTAAATGGCCTCTCTGGTCCCATCACATCAAGAGAAGCACTACCAGCATGCCTCACTGTCAATGTTAACCTTGATCACCTGACTGAGGTACTTTTGATAGCTTTCTCTACCATAAAGTGAGTCTTTTTTCCACCTTTTCATTTTTTACTCTTTGGGAAGAAGTCACTGTGGGTAGCTCACACCTGAAGGGAGTGGGGTGTTATACTCCACCTCTCTGAGAAGAAGGTTGCTACATAAATTATGGAATTCTGCTAGATTTGTCTACTTTCTCCCACTTATTAATATTTCTTTAATCATTTACTTATATCAATCTGGACACATGGATATTGGATTATAATCTAGTACTGCTTTATTAATCAAATTGTTCCAGCTTTATCCTTGGGGAGCTCTTTCAGTGGGCTCCCATAACTCTTTGATGTATCCTCTTTCTTGTAGTATTCTGGGAGTACTTCCGGCATTTTCTGCCACTCTAAGATACTCCAGAAATCCAAATTTTCAACAAACTCTATCACACTCTAAAATTCAAGATTTATCATTTTCAGCCATCAAGACCAGAAATTTCCAAATATCCTGTTTATTGGCAGATGTGAGACAAAGTAGTAAAAAGAAATATCTCATGGAAGAATTTATACGTATCTTCAAAACTTCTCTTAGTTTATTTGGTAACATCTAAAGCCAGTGCACGTACAGAAAGGCAGTTGTTCAAATCCAGACTAAAGAGTGTTCAAGAGGTCCATCGTACAACAAGGTGACTATAGTTAGCAGCAATGTATTGTATATTTGAAAAGCATTAAGAGAGTAGATTTGAAGTGTTCTCACCACAAAAACATATGTGAGGTAATGCATAAGTTAAAAACTTTTATTTATCCGTTCCACAATGTATGCATATTTCAAAACACCATGTTGTTCACCATAGATATATACACTTTCTATTTGTCCATTAAAACATAATAATTTTTTAAAAGAGAGAGAGTCTGAGAACTGACCAGAACCATCAGTGAAGCGTTTTCCAGGGAGCAGCAGGGCTTTTGGGCACAGGCACATCACCGGTGAGGACAACAGATGCTCTGTATCAGCCCAGCCACTAGCAAAGAGGGTCTCGAGCAGTGTCAGTTGCTATTTAGGGCTTTCTGGTGACTTCCCAGAGAGGGAGGGTCAGAAAAGACCGATGGACAGTGACACTGACGGCTGGCTGTGGAGTGGAGCTGGGTGCCATTCAGAGAGGGGCTGTGCAGAGGAAGGCCGGGGTGTGGGTGAGCCTGTGCTGTAGGGTTGGGACTCTGGTTGGCACAGGGTATCGAGTGCGTATGTGCGGATGTGAGTTCATGCACTCTTGCATATGGGTAGATACAATCAACCCTGACCCTTGAACAACACAGGTTTGAACTGTGTGAGTCCACTGATAAATGGATTTTGTTCTGCCTCTGCCATCCCTGACACAGCATGACCAACTCCACCCCTTCCTCCTCAGCTTATTGAATGTGAAGATGATGAGGATGGAAACCTTTATGGTGATCCACTTCCACTTAGTGAATAGTAAATATATTTTCCCTTCCTTATGATTTTCTTAGTAACATTTTTTTCTCTAGCTTACTTTTTGTAAGAATACAGGACATAATACATATAACATGCAAAACTTGTGTTAATGGGCTGTTTATGTTGTTGGTAAGGCTTCCAGTCAACAGTAAACTATTTTTAGTTAAAGTTTTGGGGAGTCAAAAGTTAAACGTGGAATTTCCACTGCTCAGGGGGTTGGTGCAACTAACCCTCTCACTGTTCAAGGGTCCATTGTGTTTCTCCAATCTACCCTGATAACTGCCATCTACCTTCGTATAACTGGATTAGACTGAGAGGCAGCTGCCGCAGAACGTGCGTGCCATGTCTGTCGACCCAACAAATCATGGAGGTGCCCCTCGTACCCACTTCAGATTCTACTGAACACTCTACAGTGATGATGAAAATGCAGCCACAGCACACAAAACCACCCTAGCTTGCAAGCACCTGGATCTTGCTTTTCTTGGCTCTTCCTTGGTTTCCATGTTTGCCTTGGCTCCCATTCCATGGCTAAATGTGGGTTTACCTTTTCAGAATGCATCTGGCAGTGTTTCTGTTAAGTGATAACAACAAATTATGTCAACTCCTTGGCATTAAGACATTTTAAAGCTGCTGAATGTCTGGTTTCATAGCCGGGAATCATTTGTCAGTTATTATTACGTACACTCTCCTGTTACCTGTTTCGATCATTCCTCCTCCTCTACCCCACACCACTCCTCCACCCATCCTCACTTCCTTAGTCCTGCAGAGGAAATGTGTGAACTTCCTCCAGGTAATCTTCGTCTGGCAGGTGACATTGTCAACAGCAGCTACCCTCCAGGTATGACTCTTGGTGCACCCTGTAGCATTCTGGAAACAATTGTGTATGTGTGGGGTTTTTTTTTTTAGCACTTTAACCAGTATTGATTATTTTTATTGGGAATTGGGAGTGTTATGTTTTGTCTCCCAGGGCTTTTTCACATCTGTTGCTGTACTTGAGTTTATGGCAAAAATTCATTTGAAATGGGATTTTTGTCTTTTTTTTCCCCATTTGAGGCAAGAGTGCAGATGGGCTGTACTTTTAATTTTCTTGCTGCCACCTGGGAAAAATTTGTCATTTCATTCCTACAGTAAAGAGGAAAAAGAACCACATCAGAAATAATCTAATGCAAGTCCGTGCTAAACAACTCCAACAACTCCAGAACAGCAATTCCAACACATTGTGTGATTGATTATCTACGTCTATCAAGGATCTCTCAAGACTTCCAAGTGACCCTTTTGAGTCTCCACTCAAAGGATTTTTCTTCTTCGTATTCATAAAGCTCTTAAAGATGGAGAATGATAATCTGGCTGGAAGAGCTAGATAAATAAAATCGAGCAATTGAATTGTAAGAGAGCTAGTGTAAAATGGATAGAGATACAAATAAGGAAGAAAGATCTTCGTGCATCTTTGTGGATTTGAAGGAAGCGCTAGGCGGAGCTAGTGGTCTTGCTTCTACGTTGGTGACCCAGTGCTCCTGCCCAGGATCTGCCTCCTCGCCTGTTTTGCCTGGGTCCTCTCCTCTGGCCTCTGCCTGTGTTTTCCTTTGCCAGTTCCTCTCCAGGCCTGCCCCCCTCTGAAGAGGTACTTTCCTGTCTGTTCCCCAAGGAAGCTCTTCTGGGCTTCCAGCCACCCAGCTCTGACCTAGCAGTCACCTTCTTCATTCTCTTCCTTTCAGAGGTCTCAGTGGGATTCTTCCCTAACCTCTCACTCATTTCTTCTTTCTGAACTGTCACAGAGCATCTAGAATGCCACCCAAAGATGAAGGCATGTTCTAGTCTTCAGGAAGGCTGGCTTCTTTCAGCATTCAGATGCTGCAACCTGGCTCTTGGGTCCTACCTTGCAATAGTTGCAAAGGCCCATGGATGTCTTGGTCCATTATTAAAAGGGTCCCATTTCCCTTATGGCCAATTTGGAACATACCCAGATACCAGAGTGTGGTTCAGGCATTTCTTTGGGGGTTTCCTCCGGGGTTTCCTTTGGATCAGAACAAGCCTACCGTGCACAGACTTCCAGAATCTCCTTTTGTCTTGGCCTTTGCTCCCATTTTCCCTTTCTCTCTCTCTCTCTTTCAGGGCTCCACCTCATCCAGCAAGGAAGGACAGCTTCTCTTCTAGTTTATATGTGGACAAGCTCTGGATTCTTAACCTGTTAATCTTGTATTCTTAATGTTTTTCAGCACCATGACCTGCAAAATGAAACCCCCTTCACCAAACCAACAAAAAATACCCCTCTTGCTAATATAAAATTTGGAGGCACAATGTACTAAGACCTACCAACCCTACTAAACACACACAGCACACAGATGAGGGGTGAGGTTGGGAGGGTGAGGTTGAAGACAAGCTCATCTTTTGCCAGTAGCCTGGAGGATTCTCAGATCAATCTAGATTTGGAAGTTGGCTACATCATACAAGTCTCACTATGGCAGAAAATATGTGCCCCAGTCATCTCTGTTTCTTTCAAAACACATGCTTCCTTTGGTAGCAAGTTCCTGCTTCTTGTGTGAGGGGCATGTCCATCTCATTCCCTGGAGCAAGCAAAGATGACTAACCTCCAAGAGCCCAGAAGTGGCTGCTCACACTTTGCACGCTTCCATCTGACCTGTGATTTTTGATGACTCATGCCATTCCTTGTATTCCATTTCTTGCCATTGCATTTCTAGTGAATGGAGTGACATGCTTGAAACTCTTACTCGAGGGGGTAGGGGGGCATGGGCAGTATATGTAACCTTAACATTTGTACCCCCATAATACGCTAAAATAAAAAAAAAAGGAAAGCCCCAGAGGAGGGAGAGATGAGCTTTGATTTAGATGACCAGGAAGGTTTTCTTGTGGGAGATAGAATTTGATTATGACCTTGAAGGACATCTAGGACTTTGACTGGCAGGAACATACAGTTGAAAGGGCAGTTCAGGCACAGCAGAGCACAGGAGTGGGGCATGTCAGGGCTTGCCCTTGGGGACCCTCAGTAGGTCTCTGTGACTGCTGTGGCACTTGTGGAGCAGTGTGGGAAATAGGAAAGGGAAGGGACATTGGAGTGGGGCTGCTGAAGGCTTCCGTAGTAGAGACATGTTTCCAGTTATCCCAGTGTGGAGTATGTAAAATGTACTTTACATATACATTAAAAATGTCCAGCATAATTCTTTATCCAGTATAGCTGTCACTCACCACTATCCTGTTGTTTCAGTTTTGAGTTTTAAGAAGATGTGGGAAAAAATATGCACCAGTATCCTAGTACCTGCCACCTGCCTGGATTTTTTTTTTCTTTTTGCTTTCTAAAATGAATACATTCTTTCATGTGTTAAGTCTATTGTGACTTTGTAAATGGCTTTATGGCTTTTATTTTTGTTTTGTGCTTGTGGTCTGTATGTTTTGGGGCTGAAGAATCAGACTGTGGGGCCAATCTGCCTAGGTCTAAATCTCAGCTCTGTTATTCTTGGGCATATTTACTTACCTGCTTCCCTCCACTGATTTTTTAGTTTCTTTATCTATAGAATGGGAATAATAATTATATGCACCTTTCAGAATGATGGTGAGAATTAAGTGGAATTATACACGAGCAAGTTTTCGCTTTCTGACACAGAGAAAACAAGAAGTATTCATTGTTTTTATTATGCTTTTAAAAACTAAATGAATTAAATGAATTCATAATGGTGTTGAAAGAGAGTAATGCATGCACAGGGTGAAACAAAGGTAGCACCCACAGCTCTCTATTCACCCAAGGGTGAATAGTAAATGCAACTCCCACCTTCAGCCTCCCAATCACCTGCCCAACCTGAGGCAGTCCCTGTTAACATTTCTTGTGTAGCCTTTCAGAATCAATTTGAGTTTCTAGAGCATATATATGTGTATGCCTCCTTGTCTACGAATCTGAATGCGTGTGTATACATACCTATTTACACACACACACATACACGTACATATATATGTATAGTTTTCCACCTTGTATTTTCATATTATAATATATCTTAGGGATTATTCCATATCTGCAATATGAATCTATACATTTTTTTAAATGCCAATGTAGTATCTCATTTCATAGGTATATAAAATCAGTCCCTTATAAATGGATTATTAAGATTGCATCCAGGCTTTGTGTTACAAACATTGCAATGATTATTTTAGTACATTTTTACTTTGATGCATATGATTTAACTGTAAATTATGAAGCAGATTCTTCCCTGTCTTTCCATAAAATCTTCAGTGCAATCTACATTTTTCACTCATGCTTTGTGAGGTGGATTTACTTTGAGGGCTGTGATGTGAAGTGTGGCATTCAGTGTCAAGGTGGTATAGAAAAACCAGAGGTTACTCATGTGTGGTTACAAGGAGAATCTTTTTAATGAAGAAAAATCCCTCTCTCTGATGGAGTATTCTATTGCCTTTATAATGTTTTTTTTAAAGAAAAAAATCTTGGCATATTAAGCTCAAAAAGCAGAATACACATTTTTATTTGTTTTATTGCAGCTATGGCTTTCTCGGTATACTTGAAAACAAATCCATGAGTTAAAGAAAAACACAAGGAGGAATTTAAAATTTTCCATAATTTTTTCAAGTTTTATGGAATAAGCATACATTGTTTTGATAATAGAAAATAAAAAAGTGGAAGACACTTTTTTGAAGTATCAGATTAAAAAAGGGAAACAACTGCAGGAGGAAGACGTGGATAATTTTAAGAAAAGGGGACAAAAGGAGAAAGTGACACATAAGAATTGAGAAAGCATAGCGGTTGGGTCTACAGCTAAAACCCTAGGAACTCCAGGCAGCCCTGTGGATAAAACTATATCACAGAAGATATTAATATTTGAGGATCTTGAGTCATTGAAAAAAAAGGCATAGCAAAGACATAATAGATTGGCTTAAATAAGCTAGTGGGAAGTGTGGGACATGCATAATCCATTTAAAAATAATCTCCATCAAGATAATTTTTGAAGCGTTGTTATTTAAAGGGCAGATCAGCTGCTATCTGGAAAATGCACTTGTATGGACAACCTCATTGCTTAACAATACTGGATAAATGAGGCCTTTACTGTATTTAGTTTTCTTAAAAAATATACTGTTGCTTTTTAAAATGCTATCTCCAGACAGATCTGTTTGCTTATTACTTGGTTTAACTATATTTGATTATACTATTCTCTCTCCATTCAAATTGTTTAAGAAAGTGTCACTATAAAATAATGATGGTGGCCGTGGCAAGACTCAGAAAAATGACCCTCGGGTCTAATTCCACTCCAAAGAATTCAAGGGACTTTCCAAATTAATTTATTTCCATTCCATTTGGAATTTTCAGTTCAGAATGGGGCTGATAGAAGCTTATGTTTTTACAATCTATAAAGACAGGGTTTACAAAGCAAATGATATGTTTTACTTTCAGGAAACAAACTCCTTAAGCATCATCAAGTTTTGCTACAGGTGTCTGTTCACAAACAAATGGTGTGTGGCATGTGACACGACTAATTAACAAAGTTTTAAACTCAACTTCCAAGGGTTATTAGTCTACATGAAATGATAGACTTTGTTTTGTTTTGTTCTGGGTCAGATTTTTCCCTCTAACTAACCCTCTGTCGTTCCTTAAATGGGTCTGAATTATTTAGGCTAATGTCTCATTTTAGTAGCCCATTTTGTGAATGTATTGTATTGAATATTCTTGAAATTATGGGCCTTGGATTTCAATCTCTTTTTAATGCAGAGATTTTGTCGCAATGGTTCTTACTTTGATCTATAAATGGAGCGAGTCACCATTTTCTCCTTCTTTCCAATCTGTCTTTATCTCCGGTGTTAATGAAGGTTCTGCTGGGCCTTCCCCTACCCTGCCATTTCCCCCTATTTTTCTAAAACCAGACGTATCAACTACTCAGGAAAGACACTGCTGTTGTCTCTCATACAGATATAATGATATACTTCTTACAGTCTTCCAGTGCATGCTCAACAATGCCTCCTGTCTCTGATCCCTGTGATTTAAGTGGCCCCTTTGGGAGTTGATGCCTGTCAGATGAAGGCAGGTGATTCTTGCAAGAATTGATGGGCCCTCCATCTGAGCACCGAGCAGAGCCCTCTGTGCAAGGTGACTACATTCCTGACTCAGACAGAAAGAGCCTCAAGAGCTGTGGACTGGACGTTGGGACTCCTGTATTTCTTTCTCTTCTTTCTTTTTTTTTTTAACCAACTCTTAACCTCAGGAAATTACTTCACCTCTGTGGTCTTCAATTCCACCGTCTTTGGTATAAGGGGGTAATAATTTTAAGAGGTCTTTTCTGGATCTGAAATTCTATGATTCTAACGAAAGAAAAAGGAAAGCAATCAAATGGTCCTATCTATAGCTTCAGTCAGGATGTGTTGTTCTCACTTACTAAGACTTTCCAGAGCCCTCTTTGCCCTCCCCCACATTCCAGGGTCCAGCATTCCTTCCACTGGCTTCCCACAGTGCTTTGCTCTCACAGGCCACCTCCCACACTTACCCCTGAGAGTTAATCACGTGATGTTATAATTATCTGTTTATATTATCTGTCTCCTCTATAAGACCATGACCACCTAGAGGACAGGAACTGTATCTCACTCACCTTTATATTTCCAGTTCCACACCCAGAATCTGTCATGCCACAGGTACCCAGGAATGACTGACCATTGAATAGAACCAGAACAGCAGTAGTAAAAAGCAATGACTTTGAGATCCTCAGATTGTCTTTTTCCTTACCGTAGCCCTAGATTGGCAGTCAAGAAACAGTGGTTTGGCAACTTATGGGTCCAAGCTTAACCTGCAGTTTGCCAAAGTCACCTTGAAGAATAGAGTTATAAATTGTCACTATTTCTTGAGCCTGTACTAATTCTATCTTTGCCATCCTTGTTTTACTGGTGAGGAAAATCAAGTCCCATGAATATTCGATGACTTGTTCAAGGCGTGGCAGTTAACAAGTGGATGGTCTGGGATGCAAAGCTCATCTTTCTTTAGCTACACCACACTGCCCCATACTGTGCAGTGCATAGAGTTAGACTGATAGGTACACTGATATTTAGTGGATACATGGTATGTGCAGAGTGTAGCGTATGTGATTGGTGGTGGTGAGGAAGCTGTAAAACACAGTACTTAGATGCTGCATTCCTGCCCAGTGTGTGGTTTTTAGCCCTTTTCCTATTGAGTCTCTTCCCACTGTTCAACTCTGTTGGCTGCATCCTCCTTGAAACACTATCTCTCGGCTTTTGTAACATGTCCTTCTCTTTGTGGCTACTTTTTTTCAGTCTCTTTTGAAGATTCTTCCTTCTGTACCCAACCATTAAAGGTTGGTGTTTCTTAAAGCTTGTTGCTAGACGCTCTCCTGTTTTCATTCCCTCCCTCCCTACATGTCACCATTGAAGGCAAAGGCATCGGTGACGACTTCTAGACTGATGATTCCTAAATTCCTATCTCTGAGCTCCAGACCAGCCTGCCTACTAGACATCTCCACTTCAGTGTCTCTAGGGCACCAAACTAAACTCATCCTCTCCACTCTATCCTCAGTGCCGTCTCCAGTTTCCCTGAATGGCCCCATCACCTACATGAACCAGAAACCCAGGAGCCATCCTTTGGACTGCCTAGTCCTTCACTCTTCCTCCAGGAGCAATTCGTTACCAACTCCTACCAGTATTTCCAATAATTAGTTCTCCCCTCTATCTCTTCTCGCTATTTCTACCACCCATGACCGCAGCTCACATTACCACCACCTCGCACTGAGACGGCTGCATTAGCATCCTATTTTGGTCTTCTACCTTCCTCCATGGCCCTCCTCCTTCAGTCCTTTTTTCACTCTACAGGCAGAGTGATCTTTTAAACAATACAAATGCACTCCTCTTACCCCTCCCAATGGATATGCATTGCTCTCAGGGAAAAGACCCAAATCTTTCACAGGGCACAGGCTCTGAGTGATCAGTTCTTGCCCACTCCTCTGGCCGCATCTCATCCACCCATCCCCTCTCTCTAGACTTCGGTACCAGTGGCCTTGTGGTTCTCAGGGGTTGCCTTCTCCATTCCACAATCTTACCCTGACACAGGCTGTCTTCTCTGGAATGTTCATTCCACCCCTCTGTAGCAGATTGAACAATGGCCCCCAAAGATATCCAGGTCCTAATCCCTAAAACTTGTGAATGTTACCTTAAATGATATCATGGATTTTGCAGATATGGATAACGGAATTCTCCTGAAATGGGGAGATTATGGTGAATTGCCTGAGTGGGCCCTACGTGTAGTCACAAGGATCCTTGTAGGAAGGGGGCAGAGGGAGATTGGACACAGGAGGCAGAGTGAAATGAGAAGGAACAGATTCTCCTCAGAGCCTTTTGAGTGAGCATGGCCCTGCCTGTACCTTGGTTTCTGCCCTGTGAAACCCACTTTGGACTTCTGATCTCCAGAACTGTAAGAGAATAAGTTTCTGTTGTTTTAACCCACTATATTTATAGTAATTTGTTACTGCAATAGGAAACTACTACCATAACTTCTTATTTGAGCAAATGCTTTGCACTCCTCAGAGTAAAAGAGGAGAGCCCAGGCCAAGAGTCTAGAACTATACTATCCAGTAAGGTAGTTGTTAGCTATAGGTGGCTACTGAGGGCTTGAAAGTTGCACTTTGGGCTAGGTGCTGTGCCTATTGTCTGTAATCCTAGCACTTGGAGAGGCCAAGATGGGAGGATCACTTGAGGGCAGGAATTTGAGACCAGCCTGAGCAATATAGTGAGACCCCATCTCTACAAAAAATAGAAAAATTAGCCAGGTGTGGTGGCACATGCCTGTAGTCCCAGCTTCCCACTACTTGCGAGGCTGAGGCAGGAGGATGGCTTGAGCTCAGGAGTCTGAGGTTGCAGTGAGCTATGATGAAGCCACTGCACTCTAGCCTGGGAGACAGAGCAAAATCCTGTCTCAAAACGAACAAACAAACAAACAAAAACAAAAGTAGGTTGCACTTTGGCTAGTGCAACTGAAGTGGGGCTGTAAGAAATTTGGGTCATTTTTAAAAGAGTAATGTAAAGCCATTGGGGGTAGGGGAGAGATTCCTGCCAAATGCAGTTAACCCTCTTTTACCCCAGCTACAGTAATGAGCACATGACCTGTGTCTGGCCAATCATGGTACCCTATTCCTAAGGCCACAGTGTCTGGCCTGATGGTCTCATCCTGAGCTGGACCAATCTGGGTCCTCTCCAGGGATTTAGTATAACCATGGAAATGGTTGGGCTAGCTATTTATCTCCTAGAGTTGCTGAGCTAGGATTTCGCAAGATGGGAGCTCTCTGTCCCCACGTGCCCCCTTCTCCCTCTGCCTAAGGGAAGTGCACCCACAGCAGGGAGAATAAGGCTGATGTACTGACAGAAGCAGAGTTGAGACTGGTTGGAGTGGGCACCGACACAAACACTGACCAGATTACATCTTTGGAGTCTCTGGTGTCCCTACGGCCAGTTTTACCAAGATCACAAGGGCAAAGGATCACACAGACCTGGAGTTTGTAGGAGTTACTTTTGCCACCACTTGGAGTGAGCTTGCCAGGGAACGAAACACCCAGAGGAAGGCAGAGCTTAGAGACTGGGGAAAGGAACGGACATCCTGAAGACAGCTTTAGAAATTCCTGGCTGTGATGTGACTGATGCTAGCAGGACCTTTTAGATGTCCCAATCATGTGAGCAAATAAGTTCCCCTTTTTTCTTATATATTTTGGGGTTTTTTCACTGGGCCAGTTGAATTTTGTTCATACAACTAGCAAAGCTACTGCATATTATTTGAAATAAGGTTTTAAAAAATTTATATTTGCATTATAAGTAGAAAAAGAAATTATTCAGACATTCTTGAAAGGGGATTAGGCAATAGGAAAAATCATGCATTTTACAACAGCATTGTTAATGGCTGCAATAAATCCAGGTCCCAGCAAATCAATTGCTTCCCTGCTAAGTTCTATCTCATCCATCCTCCCTGCTCCCCCTTCTTTCAGTAGGATAGAGTCGTGGTCTCAAAGAAGGCTCAGGGTCTGTGATCCCAGTGACCTTTCCCCACTTATTTATTTATCTAGTTATAATTGGCAAATAGAAATAGTATACATTTATCATGTACAACAAGTATTTTGAAATATGTATACATTGTGGAATGGCTCAACTAAGTTTGCTAACATATGCATTATCTCACATACTCATGATTTTTTGTGATGAGGATACTTGGAATCTACTCTTTTCAGTTTTCAAGAATATAATACATTGTTTTTAACTATAGTCTCCATGTTGTACAAGAGATCTACTGAAATTATTCCTCTTGTATAAGGGAAATTTTGTATCCTTTGACTAACATTTCTCCAGCCCCACCAACCCAATCCCCTCCAGCCCCTGTAACCATCATTCTTCTCTCTCTACTTCTATGAGTTCAACTTCTTTAGGTTCCACATGTAAGTGGAATCATGTGGTGTTGTCTTTCTTTGCCTGGCTTACTTTACTTAGCATAATGTCCTCCAGGTTCATTCATGTTGTTGCAGCAAATGACAGTATTTTCTTTTCTTTCTTTTTTTTTAAGACTGAATAGTATTCCATTGTGTGTGTGTCTGTGTGTGTGTGTATCACATTTTCTTTATCTGTTTACCCATTAATGGACACTTATGTTGATGTCATGTCTTGGCTATCGTGACTAGTGCTGCAATGAGCAGGCGAGTGCAGATACCTCTTCAACATACTGATTTCATATCCTTTAGATATATATCCAGAAGTGGGATTGCTCGATCATATGGTAGTTCTATTTTTACTTTTTTGAGGAATCTCCATGTTGTTTTCCATAATGGCTGTACTAATTTACATTCCCACCAACAGTGTGCAAGGATTCCCTTTTCTCCACATCCTTGCTAGCACTTCTTATCTTTTGTCCTTTATTTTTTTGAGACAGAACCTTGCCCTCTCACCCTGGGTAGAATGCAGTGGTGTCACCATAGCTCACTGCAACCTCCAACTCCTGGGTTCATGTGATACTCCTGTCTCAGCCTCCTGAGTAGCTGTGACTACAGGCACATGCCATGACACCTGGTTAATTTTTCTATTTTTTGTAGAGATGGAGTCTTACTCTTGCTCAGTCTGGTCTTGAACTCCTGACCTCAAGTGATCATCCTGCCTCAGCTTCCCAGAGTGCTAGGATTATAGGTGTGAGCCACCGCTCCTGGCCTTGTCCTTTTGATAATGGCCATCCTAACACGTATAAGGTGATATTTCATTGTGATTTTGATTTGCATTTCCCTGATGATTAGTGATGTTGAGCATTTTTTCATATACCTATTGCCCATTTGTATGTGTGTCATCTTTTCAGAAATGTCTACTCAGGGATATTAGTGATTTTATTGTTCTTCATCTTTGTACTGTTGATGATGATTTGGAAACTTTTAAAATATAGGACCTACAAGGCAGGAATTTTTTTGTCTCTTTTGTTCCCTGTTGTATCTCCAGTGCCCAGAAGTGCCTGGCTTATAATAAATTACTCAAAAAATATTTTTGAATGAATGAATGTATGGCAGCAACATTTACTTTGCCTTGGTTAAGTAGGTTAAGAAATATAAGGGAATTAAAGATGTTAGGAGTGGTTCCTGGTCCTCACAAGGGGGTACATACAGATCAATTTTTATTCTAATGTTTTCCTTTCTAATTTTTACAAGCTCATAGATTGAAAATCATGGAATTTGTTCTCTTGTACTTGCAAAATATGCTTCCAAGAGCATCCATGTTCTTAGAGATTCCCACATTATCTGATTCAGCTATTTCCTTGGATTCTGCAAATTTACAAAAATCAAATGCTTAAAAATTACAGGCTCCTTGGAAAGCCCTGAGCTGATCCTATGAGGCACAACCACCTTCTCGTTTTTTGGAGCATATGAAATACCTGACTGAGAGAATAGGATGACTTAATTATACATCTGGGGTGAAAACATGGCGGTGCCTTCTGTGTTACTCATGTAACAAATATAACCCATTCAAGCAAGCCATGGAAATTGTGAAGAAAATTACCATAATGATTTTGTGATGGTGGTTTTCTGCATGCCGCCAGTCATTCCACCATGGGAGATCTGCCAGAGTCCCCCTCCTCTGGAGCTGTGCTTCTGAGCTGGGCTTGAATTGTGGCCAATGTACGGTCACTGCCCTGACCTGACTGCATTGTTCATGATAATTCATGTAGACCTTGAACCTGGTTGTCTGATGCCCTGTATGTGTGCACAGACCAAGGGCAGCCTTCTGTGTGTCAGCACATCCTCTGCGGTGGGTGCTGCCCGTCAGATCAGCACAGAGAGCAGCAGACACATGCTCCAACCTCAACGCAGCACAAGCAGTGAGCAGTCTTGGGGCTGGGGTTCTATGGAATAATTCCCATGGGCAGTCTCCAAGTTTCCTCCAAGAAAGAAGTGCACACACAGGCTCAGCACCCCAGCTGGGTGCTGTTTGCATCTGTCTAGTTAAGGAGTCATTATTAGCTGGAAAGGAGCTATGATGTCAGCTTGGTCTTTGTGGATTTCCTGACTCAGTGTTTATGAAGGAGACACACTATTAATAATCTAAGATATCTGGTCCAATTTGTATCCTACAATAGTCATTTTTCATTTTCCCTTGCTATGGTAATTTTAAAGTGTTCTTTGTGAGACTGTGGAAATAAACACTATGGTGGAAGATGCAAGGAGATGGTGCTTTTTCAGTCCTTTTTTTTATTCTCTAGCCAGCAGAGTGAGGGTGCAAAAAAGATCCTGGCCCAAGTTGACTTGGAGAATGGTTGTTATTTTCAGAGTCTATCTTGTGACAACCTAGCTGCGGCTTTGTGTGCCCTGTGTGCCCTTTGGGACCCGGTGCCTGGAGTCAGGGCTGCTCCTGCGTCTGAGCGCTCTGCAGCTCCCTGGAAGACCTGCACAGGAGGCCTGAGACCCTGCTGGGGCTCCTTTCTCACCTGCAAAGTGCAGATCTGAGAGCAGAGCCCTGCCTGCGATCAAGGGTGGGAGAGTATCTGTGAGGCTTTTAGGCCTTTGAAGGCAGGTGCTGTAAGAATGTGAGATAAAAGTTTCCCAAGAGGAATCAGTGGTCAGGAGGCCTTTTGAGGGTTGACAACTTCACTGCAGCTGACTTCCCCCTCCCCTTGTCTTTCTCGCCAAACCCCTGGCATTCGGTTTGTTGTCAGGTAAGGACCTGAGCTGAGGGGGAGAAAGGTACCCTGATGGTCTCCTCCCTCATCCCCCACTGGGGAAAGGAGAAAGAAGAAAGGAGCAAAGAGGGAAGGTTGGAGGGGGGAAAGGAGAAGGCTTTGATGATGAGGATCTCTTCCTAAAAGGTCAGAAGGAGGAGAGGGGCTCTAAAATGGCCAAATGCCTCTAGCTGCTCACTGTTTCCAAGATGCATCAGGTTCCTTTGAGCCTTTCTGCAGTTATGGTCCTTTCAGCCAGGCCTGCCCTGTTCTCCCTCCTCACCTGGAATGGTGAAGCTTTCACTGGGATTGGGCTGACCTCCAGCTCCAGCACATGGTGTTGTTTTCTACCATTTATTGTGTGTCTGTGTCTCTCACTAGCCTGAACTCTTTAAGGACAGGAGGGAGCTGGGCTTTATCTGTCTTTACACCTCCTACCATTCTGAGGCCCAAGTGCCCAGCACAGAACCTGCCTAATAAGGAAGATCGATAGTGCAAGAAGTGCACTATCCATAGTGTCATGCCCAACATAGCACCGGTGCTTCGGAATTCAAAGATCCTTCTGGGATAGTTGTGCCACAGGACAGAGTCAGAACATGATGATTGTGAACCTTCAATCTGGTTAATTTTATATTCAGCCCACATCCTACTCATCTCCATGTCTGGATTTTGTACAGCTTCTGTGCTCTACAGTTTTTTACTCTAGGTAGAGTTCTAATCTTAATTATATTTATAGCTTTTTGTGCTTTCTAATATCCACACACCCCCAGTCCAATACTTCATATATAGCGGATGCTTCAAAAATGTTTGTGTAATCTAAGCTCCCTCAGCCTACATGAGGCTGGGTGTCTGTGGTAGGCTGAATGATGGCTCTCAAATATGTCCACATCCTAATCTCTGGAACCTGTAAATGGTACCGTTCTAAGGATCTTGAGATGGGGCAATTATCCTGTGTGATTGGTCGGTCTGATGTCACCATGCCGTCCTTATCAAGGGGACCCAGGAGGAGGAGGTCAGAGGAGAAGGTGATGTGACCACACAATCAGAGGTTGGAGTGAGGTGTTTTAAAGATAGAGGAAGGGGCCACGAGCCAAAGAATACAGGTGGCTGCTAGTCACTGGAAAAGGCAAGGAAATGAGTTTCCCTCTAGGTCCCTGGGAAGAACCAGCCCTGCCAGCACCTTGACTTTACCCAGTGACTCTGACTTTGGATTTCTGACCCCCAGCACTGTAAAAGAATACATTTTGGTTATTTGAAGCCATGAGATTTGTGGTGATTTGTTACAGCAGCAGCAGGAGACTGCACCATGGGACACCTGGTACCAGTGGTCTGGGGCAACTTCAGGATGGTGTGGAAATCCTGCCCGACTGAGGAGGTGGGGAAACAGGAACAGACTGACCTGCTGACTAGCACCCTTCTTCTAAGTCTCCAGGCTGGGAAGACCATGGGATTTAGCCCTGTGTATCCCTAGGGTTTCCATGCACAGCTCTGGCTGGAGTAGTGGCTTCGGGAGGAGCCACAAATGGGGACTGCCAACGATGCTGCTATGGGGCCTGAGAGTCCCCACCTTGGGGTTTAACCCCTTGTCTCTTTAAGATCATCCACAGTGACACAGACTAGGGGCTAACTTTTAGCTCTTCACCAAAACACATTTCCAGAAAACAGGAATTAGGCAAATGACTCCCAAGTTAGAATAACTACCTCAAGGACAATGAATGGAATAGCATTCACCACCCTAAACAACCATTGGAATGTTCGAGTATGATGAAATACACCTGAGGAGACCAGGGACAATATTGGTGCTATGAAACAAGTTGAGAAGTAAAAAAGAACAAATTGAAAATATGAATGAGAAAGTTAATAGTTGAAATAAATAGCACCGTGAAGTGATAAATACTTCATAGAAGAATCCAGACTAAACTTGGGGATTAGAATACCAGCTTGAGGGCCTCCCAAGGAGGCTGTAGGAAAGAGTCAAGAGATAGAAAATTGAGAAGAAAAGCCAAAGCCAAGGACACAGAACATAAAAGTAGAAACACCATTATTCATCTAATAGGAGTCCTAGAACAATAAAAATTTAAAAAAAGAAGAAATATTTGCAGAAATCATGGAGATTAACTTCCTAGAATTACAGATGGAAAAACAGATTAAAAGACCCATAGCAAGATAGTGAGAACCCCACACCTAGACAGATTATAGTGAAATTTAAGAACATCAGAGACAAAGAAAATAGACCATTTATTAAGCCATAAAGAAAGTCACCTTAAAGACCTAAGGGTGAGTATCATATAGACTGTGTTCTGAAACTATAAACTGATATAGGCCCATTTCACTGTTGAATATAGATGCAAAATCCTTACGTAAAACATTAGGTAACTGAATGCAACAATGTTTTCATAAACCATCATGGTCAAGTAGGATATATCGATAAACGCAAGAATAACATTAAATGGATCGTAGCATCAAGGATAGATCTTAAAGGCTTAAAGCTGAGTAAAGAAATAGGTGAGATATACATGAAATACCTTTCACATAAGTTGAAAACACATGTACACAAGACACCAATATACCTTTTGAGGAACTTATACAAACAAAAAGGTACAGAATAAACAAATCAGAATGGTTGCCTATAAGTAGGGAGGACGGAAATTGAAGTGAAGATTGGGAATAAAAAGATATATTAACGAGTAAAAGGACAATTTGAGTGTAGCATGAGATATTGAAACTCAGTTATTCCTTCCATCCCATTCTAAGGTCGATTTCCAAAATGGCCATAGTACTTTGCAACCCCTCTTATTAAGAGGTGAAGTCTATTTTCTCAGTCTTTGAATTTCATCTTGTGATTTTCTTTGATTAGGTTTTTTCTGTTGAAGTTCTGACACTAGGTCTCGAGAGGTCATTTTGCAACTTTTGCTGTTATTGCTGGGAACTCTGAAACCACCATGTAATCACACTTAGGAAGTCTTTTGGAGGTTGAAGAATCACGTGGAGAGAGGCCCCAACTGTCCTCCACCAGCCTAGCAAGGCTGTCGTAAACTGGCCAACCTCAGGCCACCCACCAACTGTCAGTAGATATAAAAAAAGCCCAGGCAAGACCAGCTGAACCCAGCTTAGACCAGAAAAATGCCTCAGCTCATTCAATGACCCAGCCCAAAGTGTGACATATGGAACTGTGAGATAAATAAATGGTTGTTTTAAGTTACTAAGTTTTGGAGCATTTGTTATGCAGCAAAAGCTGACTTATAATTCCTCCTATTCTTAGCCATTATTTTTGGTATAAGAGTAACACCTGCTCACTTCCATTCCTTATGTATGATTTCCTTCCCTTCATCCATCCATCCATCCATCCATCCATCCATCCACCCATCGATTCATCATTTATTGGGTGTCCATTCATTGTGTTAGAAACTAGAGATACAGAGAGAAAAGGTAAAGTAATAGACCCCAAAGATCCAGATAAGGTGATGGAGAAATTATAATATGGTGTAATGGACACCCAGTAGGCAAACCTAATGAAGACAAAGGTGATACCTTGGCCAAGTTTTGAAGTATGAGTAGGAGTTAGCTACATAAAAGGACGTGGGTGTGATGTGTGTAGAAAGGAGGTGAGACGGTGTGGTTTGGTGGAGGAACAGCAATAGTCGCATAGGAAGCTGGAGAGGTCAACAGATATCTTTCTTCAGAGGGTGGCAGTCATCATCCCCATAGGTCTCCTCGTCATTCCCCGCATGCAAGTGAACCCATCTGGGTCTGGTCCCCCCTGGCCCTGCACTCATGTGAATTCATAGGAGCTACACTCTTGGCCATTTGCTAAATTAAAAAACGTACATAAATTGCTGGTATAGTTTTGCATTCTCTAAACTTCCGTGAATCCGTGAATGTATGATATAATTATTATAAACATTTTAAATGTGTGCCTCCTTCCTCAGATAAAAGCTTTGTGAAGAGGCTGTCAGAACTCTGAACTGGGCTCTCATTTTATATAAATTTATACTTTGCTACATGTTATATACTTTCCTCCGGTGATACATGAATGCCTGTTCACCACACCCTATTGGGGGATGTATAATAAATTCCTTGTCTTTCATGTACTATATACTGCAAACACTTACTTCTAGGATATTTTTTTCAATTTTTTTTATGCTCTGCTCTTTAAATAAAAATTGCAAATTTTATATGTTTAAACTTATCAGTCTTTTTATTTCTGGTTTGGTGTTATGTATGTGTGTTTGTGTGTGCGAGAGAAGTTTATACTTATTCCAACAGCTGTAGAAATATTCCACCAAATCATTATATGGTATTTATATAGTTTTATTTTTCAAGTCTTCAAATTTTTGAGACTTCTGGAATTTATTTTGACATAAAGAAAGAGGAGGGGATCTTGTATTTCTCTCTTGACTGCAAATAGTTACCTAGTTTTCCAACATCTTTCACTAAATGTATCATTTTTTCCTAATGATTTTAAAAACTACCTTTTTTCTACATATATTTGGACTTATTATGAAATTGTGTATTTTTTCTATTTTATTTATCAGTTTATCCATTCCTGCACTAGTGACTCATTTATAAAATTACTATTATTGTGTAATTTAAAATATCTGATGGGGCAAGCTCCCTATTGCTAACCCTATCTCCATTCTCTCTTATTTCTCAGATAGATATTGTTTTCATGGTTTTGTTTTTTTGCCAGCAGCCTTTTAGAATTTTTTTTTTTTGAAACAGAGTCTTGCTCTGTTGCCCAGGTTAGGGTGCCAGTGGCGTCCACCTAACTCACAACAATCTCAAACTCCTGGGCTCAAGATATCCTCCTGCCTCAACCTCCGGGGTAGCTGAGACTACAGGCATGCACCACCGTGCCTGGTTAATTTCTTCTACTTCTAGTAGAGATGGAGGTCTTCCTCTTGCTCAGGCTAGTATTGAACTCCTGA
Organism: Microcebus murinus; assembly: GCF_040939455.1. Classification (NCBI taxonomy): domain Eukaryota; kingdom Metazoa; phylum Chordata; class Mammalia; order Primates; family Cheirogaleidae; genus Microcebus; species Microcebus murinus. Next base: position 58,004,393 of record NC_134116.1, read on the forward strand.
CTTTAAGCAGTCTTCTGCCTTGGCCTCCCAGAGTGCTAGGATTACAGGTGTGAGCCACCGCACCCAGTCTAGAAATATTTTTGATTAACTTTTGGATCACATCAAATTCATAGATCAATTGGGAGAACTGATATCATAATAATATTGGTTCTTTTTTTATCTATGAATACCTTTCTTATTTGTTCATATTCTCTTTTATGTCTTTCACTAATGTTTTATGTTTCATATTTTTTTTGGTAAAAGTCCTGTGCATTACTGATGAAGTTTATTTCTAGTTATTCAGCAAAGTGTGATGTTTTATATATACTGTGTCAAGGCTGCTAATAAGAAACTACTTTTTCCAGACTTCTTTTTCTTGTTGACCCAGGTTAGGGTTGGCCACAAGAGAAATTCACATGGAATTTGGGAGTCAGAAATGAATCAGCAGCTATTGGTCAGAGGTGGTTAGGGACGGATGCAAAGGACCTGGTGGGCTCCAATTTGTCCTGGCTTCTCCCAGTGCCCTATCTTCTTCCCCACTGATGAACAGTGGCTCCAGGTGACTCTGGTTCACCCCACTGACACCGGCTCCAGGTGCGCCACTATGTGTGTCCCTTCAGCTCACACAGGTGGCAGCCATGAGGAGCTGCCAACTTTCCATGGACTTCTACGCCAGTTTCTGTTCATCCAGCAGCAGGGTGTGCCTAGCTTCCTGCAAGCTCTGACTCATTCGCCCCAGGGCTAGTTAGTGCCTTTTCTCTGGTCCCTTCCAGTCCTTTACTTTCCTATCCTCTCCTGATTATCTAAGGCCTTATTCCGATAATAAATTCCTTACTCCTGAGTACTTACAGTATTTCTGCTTGTCTGATCAGACTCTAACTGGCACACAAAAGGCAGAGAAAAATGACGAGCAAGACAGGCTCATGCAAACCTGTGAGGAGAGCTTCAGATGGGGACTTACGGTATGCACACAGTCATTCACACAAGAACAGGACGCAGTTTGAACACCAGTAGAACCCTGATCTTTCCACTGCCTTCCGTGTTTATAGAGAAGCTGGGAGGGGCAGAGTCAAAATCAGGTTATCACACAATGAGATATCACTTAACTCCAGTGAGAATGGCCTTTATCAAAAAGTCTCCGAACAATAAATGCTGGCGTGGATGCGGAGAGAGAGGAACACTCCTACACTGCTGGTGGGACTGCAAACTAGTTCAACCTCTGTGGAAAGCAATATGGAGATTCCTTAAAGCGATACAAGTGAATCTACCATTTGATCCAGCAATCCCATTGCTGGGCATCTACCCAAATGATCCAATGACACTCTACAAAAAAGACACCTGCATGGGCCCTCTGCTGAGCCGGAATTTCTGACTCCTTGAAGGACAGCTGAAGGCATCTAGGAGCTAGTTGGCTCTTCTCTCCAAATGGCTAGCTCATGGTTTGATTGCTGTTGGGCATGGGCATATGCAATTTACACTAAAATTCTAACCAGTGTTTGTTTTTCTACATGAAAGCAATTAATTTTCCACATATTGGTTTAGTATACCTCCGTTTTATTGAACTCTCACTATTTAAGCAAATATGTTTATAGCAGCACAATTCATAATTGCAAGGCTGTGGAAACAGCCCAAGTGCCCATCAATCCAAGAATGGATTAATAAAATGTGGTATATGTATACCATGGAGTACTATTCAGCTTTAAGAAACAATGGTGATATAGCACATCTTATATTTTCCTGGTTAGAGCTGGAACCCATACTATTAAGTGAAGTATCCCAAGAATGGAAAAACAAGCACCACATTACACTCACCAGCAAACTGGTATTAACTGAGCAGCACCTAAGTGGACACAGAGGTACTACAGTAATAGGGTATTGGGCAGGTGGGAGGGGAGAGGGGGGCGGGTATATACATACATAATGAGTGAGATGTGCACCATCTGAGGGATGGTCATGCTGGAGACTCAGACTTGTGGGGGGAGGGGTGAAATGGGCATTTATTGAAACCTTAAAATTTGTACCCCCATAATATACATTAAATAAAAAAATAAAAAATAAAAACAAACAAACAAACAAAAAAATTCAGGTTATCAGGACCTGAGTTTTGCAAGTGAAATCACAGCTTTGCTGGTGTGACACAAATCCTGTGGGCACTCACTAATCACTTGGGAAGTTGCCTGTCGGGGCTCAGAGCCTTCTGCTGAGGCGGAATTTCTGACTCCTTGAAGGACAGCTGAAGGCATCTAGGAGCTAGTTGGCTCTTCTCTCCTAATGGCTAGCTCATGGTTTGATTGCTGTTGGGCATGGGCATATGCAATTTACACTAAAATTCTAACCGGTGTTTGTTTTTCTACACGAAAACAATTAATTTTCCACATATTGGTTTAGTATATTTCCGTTTTATTGAACTCTCACTATTTAAGCTATAAATAATGCTAATTCTGCCTCTTCCTTTCCAATATTGACTCTAATTGTGGGCTTTTGTGCAATCACATTGATTAGATTATTCAATGTTAAATGCAAATGGTGATTGAGGAAAATTTTCTAGTTGCTAACTAATTTGGAGCACTTATGTTGGACTCTTGATTACAGACACATACACACAAATAACTATCATGATAAGGAAGTATCCATCTATTCCTACTTTACTGAGTATTTTGATCAGTAGACAAGTCTTGAAATTTATAGAGATGATCATATGGTTTTTTTCCTCCCTTAACTAATTTACATGGTGAATTTTGTAAGTAGATTTTCCCCAGGTTGAATGATCTTTGCATTCTTAGAATAAATCCCTTTTAATTATGTGCATTATTCCTTTAATGTACTACTAATATTTATTTTTTTATTTTTGGCTAGTAAAATATTTGCTAATATTTAATTTATTTTTGGCATAAATATTCAGGAGCAAAATTAGAGGGTAGTTATTTCTGTTTGTAGTCATGGTCAGGTTTGGGGATCAAAGCTATACAAGTCTAAAAACATGGGAAACTTCCAGATTTTTTATTTGTTCAGAACCAATAAATATCACAGAAATTATCTATTCCTTGAAGATTTTCTGCACCTTACATATAAAAATAATCAGGTCTTATATACTTTCAGGGGTGTACATCTTTATGTTTTCAATGTAAAAAAATAGTTTTTCTATCTGTTTTGGGGTAAATTCTGTTAATTCAATTTCCCTACAAATAATTACAACAATTATAAGTTTTTACATAGTACTCTTTTACAAAAAATCTGACCTATACATAGTTATAAAAATTCTCAATATTGTATAGTTGCACTTTTTCTTCTCACAGGTTAGTTTATTTTGGGCATCTGTTCACTGATAAATCTTTTTCATTCTGATACTTTTGTTTTCTTTATAAATAATTTATTTCTTTTATTCTTTATTTACTCTTACTTTTTTATTTGTTCATTTTTTAGCTTTTTAAGTTGAATGCTTTTTTAATTGAATTAAAATTTTTCTTATGTGATGACAATGTTAAAAGTAATGGATTTTTCTTCTGAAAATGACATTGGTTGTATTTCTTGAGTTTTCTGTGGAGTATTCCTATTGCCATTAATTCTTAAATAATATATAATCCAAGTTTTAGTCTCTCTTTGAACAAAGAATTATTTACAGATCAAATTTTTATTTCCAGGAAGATACTTTTAAAATCTTATTTTGTTGTCGGCTTTTAGTTTTATTACATTGTGGTCAGAAAATTAATGTCTTATTAGACTGTGAAAAGAAGGCATATTATTTGCTTTGACATATGTTTTATCAATATCTCAACTTGTTTATGCTACTGATATTTATATTTCTGTCCATTCACTTACCCAGGTAAATTGAGTATAAATAGATCTCATTTTCAAACTTTCTTTTTTTTTTTTTTGAGACAGAGTCTCGCTTTGTTGCCCAGGCTAGAGTGAGTGCCGTGGCATCAGCCTAGCTCACAGCAACCTCAAACTCCTGGGCTCAAGCAATCCTCCTGCCTCAGCCTCCCGAGTAGCTGGGACTACAGGCATGTGCCACCATGCCCGGCTAATTTTTTCTATATATTTTTAGTTGGCCAATTAATTTCTTTCTATTTATAGTAGAGACAGGGTCTTGCTCTTGCTCAGGCTGGTTTCAAACTCCTGACCTCGAGCAATCCTCCCGCCTCAGCCTCCCAGATTGCTAGGATTACAGGCATGAGTCACCGCGCCCAGCCAAACTTTCTTATCAATATGTTCCACATGTATCTTATAAACTGTATGTATTATATACATGAATTTTGTTTATATTTATTTATTTAAATACTCTTTATTTTATTTATCTTTATATAAACTATTTATATATTTATTTATTTATTTTTATTTCAGAATATTATGGGGATACAAATGTTTTGGTTACATGGATTGCTTTTGTATTGCTTGAGTCAAAATTGTAAGTGCACCCATCACCCAGATAGTGTACACTGTATCCATTAGGTATGATTTCACCCAGCCCCTCCACCCCCCCACCTGCTTGATGTCCATTGAGTTTTACTTCCATATGTGCATGAGTGCTGATCAGTTAGTTCCAATTTAATAGTGAGTATGTGTGATGTTTGTTTTTCCATTCTTGTGATACTTCACTTAGGAGAATGGTTTCTAGTTCTACCCAGATGGTTACAAAAGGTATTAATTAATTTTTTTAATGTCTGAGTAGTACTCCATGGTATATATATATCACAAATATATGTATACCAATGATACAAATATCATTTTATTAATCCACTCATCAATTGATGGGCACTCAGATTGATTCCACATCTTTGTGATTGTGAATCGTGCTGCAATAAGACACCAGTGCAAGTGTCTTTTTGATAAAATGGCTTTTTTTCTTTTGATAAATACCCAGTAGGGATTGCTTGATCAAATGGTAGGTCTACTTTTAGCTCTTTGAGGAATCTCCATACTGTTTTCCATAGAAGTTGTACTGGTTTGCAGTCCCATCAACAGTGTATATGTGTTCTTTTCTCTCTGCATCCTTGCCACAATCTATTGTTTTTAGACTTTTGGATAAAAGCCATGCTCACTGGAGTTAGGTGATATCTCACTGTGGTTTTAATTTGTGTTTCCCTGATGATTAGTGACATTGAGCATTTTTCATATGTTTATTGGCCATTAGTCTACCTTCTTTTGAAAATCTTCTTGTTCATGTATTTTGCCCACTCTTTAAAGGGGTTGTTTGATTTTTTTTCTTGCTGATTTGCTTGAGTTCTTTGTAGATTCTGGTTATGTATAGCATGCATATAGTTTCTCCCATTCTGCAGGTTGTCTATTTGCTCTGTTGATTGGTTCCTTGGCTGTGCAGAATTTTCTAATTTAATCAAGTTCCATTTATTAATTTTTTCTTGTTGCTGTGATCGCCACTGGGATCTTCTTCATAAATTCTTTGCCTAGGCTGATATCTAGAAGAATTTTTTCAAAATATTCTTCTAGAATTCTTATGGTTTCATGTTTAATGTTTAAGCCTGTTATCCATGTTGAATTAATATTTTTGTGAGTGGTGAGAGATATGGACCCTGTTTCAATCTTTGAATTTTGGCTATCCAATTTTCCCAGCACCGTTTACTGAATAGGGATTCTTTTTGCCAGTGTATATTGTTGTCTGCTTTGTCAAAGATAAGATGGCAATACATGGATGGTTTTATATCTGGGCTCTCTGTTATGTTCCATTGGTCTATACCTTCAATTTTTTTGCGAATACCATGCTGTTTTGGTTACTATAGCCTTATAGTATAAAGTCTGGTAAGGTGATGCCTCCAGATTTGTTCCTTTTGCTTAAGCTTGCTTTGGCTATTCAGGCTCTTTTATGGTTCCATACAAAGCATAGAGTTATTTTTTTCTAGATCTGTAGAATTGATGTTTGTATTTTGTTGAGCATTGCATTGAATCTGTAAATCACTTTGAGTCGAATGGACAATTTTAGCAATCTTGATTCTGCTGATCTGCGAGCATGGTATGTTCATATCATATGTTCAGAATAGTTTTAGATTTACAGAAAACTTGTGAGTATAGAAAGTTCCCATAGATCCACCTAGTTTTCACTATTATTAACATCTTACATTGGTATGGTACACTTTTCACAAGGAAATTGTGTCATCCCAAAAAAGTCAATAAAGTTGATAATATTCTAGTCAGACAAACTAAGGAAAAAAGAGGAGACACAAATTCCTAATATCAGAAAGAAGTGTTGCTATTACCAATCCCATGGACACTCAAAGGGTGATAAAGGAATGTTATAAATAATTCTATGTCCCAGTATTTCTTACTTAAATGTGATGGACCAATTTTTTGAAAGAAATTATCCAAACTTACACAAAAGGAAATAGATATTCTGAATAGGTCTATATCTATTACAGAAATTGAGTCAATAACTAATAACCTTCTAAGAAGAAAGCATCAGGCCCAGATGGTTTCCCTGGTGCCTCTACCAAACAGTTATGAATGAAATTATACCAATTTTCTACAAGCTCTTTTGGAAAATAGAATCAGATGGAACACTTCCTGACTTATTCTATGGCATTACCCTAATATTAAAACCAGATAAAGACATAACAGAAAAGAAAAACTATAGACCAATATCTCTCATGGAAATAGATACAAAATCTTTAACAAAATAATAGCAAATAGAATCTAACAATGTACAAAAAGAAGTATACACTGCAATCAAGTGAGATTTATTTCAGGTATGTGAGGGCTGGTTTGATATTTGAAATTCAATTAATGTCATCCATCACATCAAGAAGCTAAAGAAGAATAATTATATGATTATTTAATATATAAGTAGATGTACAAAAGCATTTGACAAAATCCAATACCCATTTATGATAAAAAAAAAAAACAAACCTCTCAGCAAACTAGGAAAAGAGAGGAACTTCCCCAACTTGATAAAGAACTTCTGCAAAAAACATCTACTATTAGCATCAGATGTAATGGTGAGGAACTAGATGCTCTTCATCTAAGATTGGGAAGAGGGCAATGATGTCTCCTTTTCCCACTCCTATTCAACATTGTGCTAGAAATCTTAGCTAATTCAATAAGATAAGAAAAGAAAAGAAAAGGCATACAGTTTAAGGTAGAAGAAATAAAACTGTCTTTATTCACAGAGGACATGATTATCTATCTAAAATTTTTTTAATTGAAGAAAAACTTCTGAAACTAATAAGTGAGTATAGCAAGGTTGTAGGTAAGTCACTTTCTTATATACCAGCAATGAACAATTGGAATTTGAAATTGAAGACACAATACTATTTGCATTAGCACTAAAATATAAAATACTTAGATATAAACCTAACAAAATATACACAAAATATATATGAGGAAAACAAAAACTCTAATGAAAGAAATAAAAGGTCTATATAAGTGGAGAGATATCCCATGTTCATAGGTAGAAAAATGCAATACTTTTATAATATCAGTTCTTTCCAACTTGATCTATCAATTCAACACAACCATAATTAAAATCCCAGGAAGCTATTTTGTTAATAGTAACTAACTTATTTTAAAGTTTATATGGAAAGGCAAAAGACCCAGAATAGCAAACACATTGCAGAAGAAGAACAAGTCAGAGGACTGATACTACCTGACTTCAAACTTTACTATAAAGCCACAGTAATTAAGATAGCATGGTATTGGTGAAAGAATAAACATGCAGATTAATAGAATAGAGTAGAGAACCCAGAAATAACCCACACAGATATAGTCAACTGATCTTTGAAAAAGGAGCAAAGGCAATTCAATGGAGAAAGGATAGTGTTTTCAACAAATGGTACAGGAATAATTCTACAGGCAAAAAAAAAAAAAAAAAAGTATCTAGACACAGTCCTTTTAATAAAAATTGACTCAAAAAAGGAATAAGTGACCTGAATACAAAGTGCAAAACTATAAAACTTCTGGAAGATAACAGGAGAAAATCTAAGTGACATTGGGTTTGGTGATTAGCTTTTAGATACAACATGAAAAGCACAATCCATGAAAGAAAAAAATTGATTAAGTTGGGCTTTGTTAACATGAAAAACTTCCTTTCTGCAAAAGACACTGTTAAGAGAATGAAAGATGGGAGAAAATATTTGCAAAACAGACTGGGAGAAAATATTTGCAAAACACATATCTGTTAAAGGACTTGTGTTCAGAATACACAAAGAATTCTTAAAACTCAACAATAAGAAAACAAGGCAATTAACAAATGGGCCAAGATCTACACAGACATCTCACCAAACAAGATACACAAAATGGCAAATAAACACATGAAAGGGTGCTCATCATCATATGTCATTAGGGAGTTGCATTCTGAAACAAATTCAAAAAATAATGCGATACCACTACATAACTATTGAATGGCTAAAATCCAAAAACCTGACAATATCTAATGCCAGAGATGATGCAGAGCAACATGAACTCTCATTCATTGCTGGTGGGAATGCAAAATGGTGCAGCCATCTTGGAAGACAGTCTGGAAGTTTCTTACAAAGCTAAATATAGTCTTACCATACAATCCAGCAGTCATGTTTCTTAGTATCTACCCAAATGAGTTGAAAACCTATGCCTACATGAAAACCTCCACACAAATGTTTATAGAGGCTTTAATCTTTATCACCCCAAACTTGAAGAAACTAAAATGTTCTTCAATAGCTGAATGATTAACCAAACTGTGATATATCCATATAATGGAATATTATTCAGCATTAAAAAGAAATGAGCTCTCAAGTCCTGAAAAGACATGGAAGAAACTTGAGTGCTAAATGTTTGTTGCTCAATGAAAGAAACCAATCTAGAAAGGCTACATACTCAGCAACTCTAACTATATGATATTGGAAAAGGCAAAACTATAGAGACAGTAAAATGATTCATGGTTGCCAGGGGCTGGGGGGAGGGAGAAAAAGGATGAACAGGTGAAGCCCAGGGGATTTTTAGGGTGATGAAACTGCTCAGTATGATAATATAGTGATGGATAGATAACATTCTGCATTTATCAAAACTCATACAACTGTATGACAAAAAGAGCAAATCTTGATGTAAACTGTGAACTTTAGTTAATATAATACAGCAATAGTGAGGCATTCATTATAACAAATATACCATCTTAATACAAGATAATAATAGGAGAAACTGCATGCATGTGTATGTGGTGTATGAGAACTCTCCATGTTATTTGCTTGATTTTTCTGTAAATCTAAAAGTGTTTTACAAAAATAAATTCTATTAATTTTTCAAAAAGCGACCCACTCTTTTCTGACCAAATGTTGCTTTTCTATAGATGTAGCAAGATGCAGGAAGATGAAGACTGGGATGAATGAGCACCAGGTAGGATGAACTCCTTTACCTTGCTGACATCTGGGCCCCTTTCATGATCTACCATGTAAACGTTTTGAATATATTCTTTCTGTTAGATTTTTGCTTTTGTAATTAAAAATACTCAAGCCCTTTTGTTCCTATGCAATAAAATGTTTGGCAGTAGGATGTACTATTTTTTGCTATATAAAATATCTAAAAATACTGTGTTGGGTGTATTTTCAATATAAGGGGAAAGGTTACAAGGCTAAAAACCAGGTTTGAATCCCTTTCCGGCATTTTTTTTTTTTTTTTTTGCTGTAAATCTTTGATTCATTTGCTAATACTCTTGCTTTTAAATTAGTCTATGGCAAGCACACAGGCAAACTTAATAAAAAGCTTTAAAAATAAACCTGAACGCTGGGGCTCTAGACCTTCTGACCTTATCAAGTGGGTTTGGGGACATTTAAGCCCCTTCTCTCTTTTTGATCACCACTGCAGAGCTTGCTGAAATTCGAAAGGCTAGCTCATTTTGCTACCTATCCATCAGGAATAATTTAGAGGAAGGAGGTGAGAAAATGCTTTTGCCTTTAAGAATGAAAGAGAATTGGTAATTGTTTTTTTTAATTTTATTCTGGCATCTAACAATAGCTACTGTGGCCAGTTGCAAACCACTGTGATTTTAATAGCACAGAAGCATCAATGTATAATCAGATGATGTAAAATGCATTACTTTATACTTGAGC